>NC_088310.1:22585490-27385490 GCF_910592395.1 Lineus longissimus
GGCCTGCCTGCAGAAAATAAAATACTGAAAATCTGAAAGCTTTCGGTTCTTCTCCATATTTCAGTTCTTTATACAATAGGCAGCTAGAAAGATCATGCCTAATATAGCAGGAAACAGAGAAAAACCTGTCAATCTCACTATTCGCATTCACACACGATGAGGGAAACACTCGGGAACGGAAACTCTCAAATTTTGCACTAGTTTTGGGGATATGTTCCTAGTTTACCTTGTAACTGGGTCCCATTTTGCCATCAGGCATTTCAGGGCCGTTTTGTTTTACTGCCACAGCTCGCACGCCCTCTTTCACGAACGCCGGAGTATTTCCATTGAAAGGAACCTTTAGAAAGAAGGAAAGTGGGGTAGCTTGATACCGTATTTGGCATGCATTGAAACAGAATGCCTTCAAGTAATCAATTAGGTTTTTATGAGACGAAAGGGTTGTATGAGCAAGAGTCAGATCAACATCCGTCGTAAAAAATACAGAGTATATTCATGTATCTTAGTTTTATGGACTGATCGCCTCCGTCAGCTAGCACTCAGTCGAGGGAAATCCGGGCCATTAGTATCATTATGTTCACTCTCCGAATAACCACAAAAAGTAAGCTTACTTGTTTTTAAGTAGGGCGTAAATTACAAACAGCATGATGGAAAGTTGTGACCGCCAGGAGAATATGAGTACATGTAGATCTCCATAGGCAAACGCAGCAAACTCTGAGTCAATGTTTAGTTTGTGTTTCTATCTTTTGACAAATGATAATAACGACATTGTGCTTTTTTGATACTAGACAACCAACCCGCTAAAACAAGACATTATTCCATCACCGTATTATATTACGACAATGATTAGAGAGCCTCACTGACAGTCTGAGTATACTGATTTGTTTATCACTAAAAAAGGGAAATTTCAAATTTTTTCTCAAAGAAAAATAATAAATCACAATTTTTTAAAATAAAATTCTTCTAGTCACTGAGCACTGCAATGCACATTTTTACCTCTAATTCGAACTTGTTTGGCATCTTCAAAAGTTCAACAAGGTCTTGAGGAGTATTGTCTGTAACGTAGTCTAGTGGTTTCTTTCCATTCTGAAAAAAACAAATTATAAGGGACCAAGTAGTCTGATCTGACAGACTCTCGAATCTTAATACGTTGTGTTGTGAAGGGCCAGGAAATTTAGTATCTAGAAACCGCCCGCGTGTATCCGAAACAAAAGATGTTCCGGCTGGTTCTTATCGGACGCAGACTCGCCACAAACCTTAATCTAATCTTAAATTTCAGGACGTTTTTATGATACAGCGGACTCCTTTTTTAAAAAGAAATATGTTTTATATCGTCTTACAAATGTACTTTTTCAGATATGGGTATTTTCAATTGCGAAAACTTCTATACCCCTCTTTAAAAGACTTTGACTTACTAGATCGTTCGCGCTGATGTCCGCCCCCAGCCGAAAGAGCGCTGCCGCTGCTTTAAAATGGCCAAATTTCATCGCTAGCTGGAGGGCCGGATCCCCAAACTGAAATATAACTCTCCCTTATTTAAGATACACCATATAAACAGAAAGTATCCTACATATACCGTTTAAAGATGTACACAAAGTATACACGATAAAAAAACTATTTGACTAGTAGAAATTCTTCCTTTAGACGTGCAAAAGCTAAAAAACAAAGGAGCCATGGCGACTGTGATCATAAATCAGCGCAGGCAACATCACAAGGAATAGCGTTGCTGTCTTCCGAGAGACACACGACGTGAAATCAAGCTCCCGTCGATAACTGTGCTGCCTATTAGTGTTGTTCTTGTTCAGATGAAGCCTGGAGGCAAAGTAAAAATAATCTCCTAGTTCCTTAAGAGGAAGTCCTATCAGTCTCTTCGTCCCCTATACATACCATCTCAACAAAATAATTCATTGACGAGCGTATTGCTATATTCGCCTTGTCCACGGCTAGCGCATGTCCTTCAGCGTCGCATCAAACACATCCCGTACTATTGCCATCTATACAGAAAGTGGGAAGCAGTGGTAACTCACCTCATCCTGAACAGTAGCATCGATTCCTTTCTCGAGAAAGACCTGGATAACTTCAGCAGTACCAAGCTTAATTGTCTTCAGGAAGGCTTTGTTCAGCTCCTTGGCAAGACGAAGAGACAACTTTGATTCACAAAGTTCACAAATTACTCATCAAGTTTTTACAAACCAGTTTTTATCACGATCACTAATCAGATACATTAGATATGTAATTAGATACCTCGTCTGAACACCAGGATATGGTTGATTGTGTATGAGTAAAATGCATCTAAATGTTTGACGTTGTGAAAGAACATGTATAGGAAGCTTTTAAAATCGTGAAGGAGGATACCTTGCTTAATGGAGGAAGTGCATGAGATAAACAACTATTTTACCTTCTCAGTGTGCAAACCGGTTTCGAGAATTAAAGAAACCGTCTTGGTATTCTTCTTCAACAAGGCAGTATCCAAAGGTTCTTGGCCAACCTGAAGGGGAGGAAAACTGAAATAAGTTTTTAACTAACAATCGTATTAAAATTTCATCTGGATAAACTAGGGGGAGGCTTTTTCCGACTTATTAACAGTTTCTCTAACTTTTTCCTGATTTATCCGACATTTTTCTCCGACATTGTCCGACTTTTCCCCGACTTTGTCCAAAAGCTCGGATTTCAATAAAACATGTGAAAAAAACAAGGTCTTCCCAAAGTAGGCCATTAAATGGTCCATTTATATAATAGAACGTAAACACACATGGGATGTTGCACAATGAAGTTGTTCATCACAAAATTTTGAAAATGAACTGCATGACCCTCAACGATCAATCCCTTGCTCTAAAAATACCGATTACCTCCATGTGCCAGACCATGTCATTTCAATTTTGTGAAATATAATTGTCCGATTCTATCTGGATCACTACGTGCATTCCAAATTTTTTTTTAGAATAGGGCGGTCAATTTGTTTCCCCTAAACATACGTCGACAACAACTCATCGTAGCTCAGCTCATCAATCATAACGAATGTCGTCGCATGGGCCGGAGTTATTGGTTTCTCTTCGACCTCCTGTTCTAGGGCAGTCGTCAGAGTCACAGTGGACGTACTTATTAATACCGGCACTCGGGGAAATAACGTGTGTAAGCTTTCCGATTCTACTATGGATTTACATTGCATTCAAATTGGATATGATTTGAGGTACGTGATGTCTTTGCTTTAGTTTCCTTTTTTAAATCCATCAAAACCAATTTCAGAAATACTGCTGACGTATAGGCAATTTGTCTGTCTTGGCTTGATGAGAGCGTACGAAAAAGATCGTATTTTTTCGGCCATTTTTATCACTTTCTCTACAGGCAACTCGGAGTTTGGTATGACATAAACTTTCTCGGGCGTACGAATTGTCTCAGGATATTGATGCGAGACTAAACGCTCATACCTAACCTTCGATTGGAGTCTGACGTCAGCACCTCTCTCTATCAGCACCCCCACTGAGTGATCATTCTCAAAAGATGCAGCAATGAAAATAGGTGTTTCACCATTCTGAAAAAATATGTTGTTACTTTACATTGACAGTAATGAACATACAGTCACAATGCGCTACAACATATAGTTTAAGTAGCGGCGGGGAGGAGGGGTTCACGTTTTTTGACCCATCGAAATCTCGTTGGATATGTTAGAGAAACTGAAAATCTCCAGCACAAATGCACTGGCGTGATGGTTGTGCAAATCCTACTGTTTCTAACGGTGTTACAGAGAAAATCTTTCAACTCCATCAAGTGTATCTCTTGCACCATTATCATCAATCAACGATATATTTCTGTCCTTATTTGCTATGGACTCAGTTTAAGACAAGTCATGAAGAGGGAGCATTGATTGAGACGTCATATTCTGACAGATTCTGTGTTTGTTGGGAGAGAGTAAGTAAACCTATCGTTAATGAATAGTTTCCATGAGGAAGCAACAACATTCACATTGAAACACGGCTATGTAACTACTATCGCCTTTAATTAAAGGGAGGCTGCTTAGTTTAGTCCCACCTGAGTAATCAGGGCAAGGTACCCGTTGACCTTGTTCTTTGATGACGGGAGCTGAACCCATGTAGCGTGCTTCATCACTGAATATGGTTTCACGTACTTTATTACGTAGGTTGAGATCGGCCTTGAAGATATGTAAAAATTTGATGATGGCATCATGGTCGTGCATTGCTGCGAGATGGGCAAGTGAGTTACCACCCTGAAACAATTGACGCAGGCAAATTGCACTTGATTTTTTTATCATTTCCCAATGGCATTTCCAGTTTCTGTCACATAATTTTTATTTCTGAATTTGTTTGACATGCTCCTTTTTCTTCCCTTGGCTGGTAACACCAACAACGTTTTACATTGCCTCTACCGCATATGCTATTGGCTCAGTAAACAAAATTTTCGCAAGTAGAACGAATTCGACGCCATCGTTTGCGTGAAAAGTTTTACCTCATCTTGAATATTCGCATCGCCGCCATTTTGCAACAGTATCTTCAATACTCTTCCGTGGCCTTTTGATGTCGCAATGTGCATAGCCGTCTGTCCATGCTGAAATACGAAGATGAAGAATCACAGTCGACACGTTATCTCATGAACTGATACTAAATACTCCTTCCCCGTTCTGGCACAACTCACATTGAGACTCAGGACTGGTGTTTGATACACCTACGTCATTATACAAAAAATATCGAGAGGCGGAGTATATTGAAAACAACTGGTGCCAGGATGGCTACAACTTGGTATCATAACCTTTTCCAATGTCCCTTTCCAATGAAACTTAAGTACCTTGTGCAATGCATAGGAAAATACCCAGACTGCTATCTTCAGATACGAGAAGTTCTTGTTAAAAATCAGAAAGCATCTATTTCCCCTTGCTTGTGGACTTCTCCCTCACTTATTACCCCCTCACTGACCTCACCTCATCGAGAGCATTTGGGTTCGCCTTGGCACAAATCAAGGCTCTGGTTATTGAGGTATTCCCATTGGTTGCTGCTTCGTGAAGAAGTGAATGGCCCTCCTGAAAATATAAAAAAAATTAAGCCGCTTTTTTGGTCAGGGAATTTTGCAGACAAGTTGTTCACTCCTTGCTTTGCAAGTACATCAAACTACCGAACACCAATGTCTACTCTCATACAACCGAGATATAAACTGTGCCAGTTTGAGGTCATTAGATCCAAGGAGTATCTATACATGGCTAGTCCGATATCACAACGTCCCTTCCACGAGGCTCCAATTTTTTGACTGGTCGTTTGGGCAAGACGGTGATGGTATTCGACGGTGATATAGACAGATTCGTTGTTCCTTAACGACGGAGATGACCATGCTTTCGCCTTACCTTGTATAAAATGTCAACTCGCGATCCTTGTTTCAGCAGTTGTTTTGTGACGTCTTTGTAGTTACCTCTAATGGCATCGTGTATGGCAGTGTGGCTGAACTGAAGTTGAATATTTACTTATCTATTTAATTAGTTTTTAAAGAAATAGGTTACAGTAAGATTAGAAGTCAATACCCTTTTATTCTATTTTTGTTATTTATTGGATGACCTGATACTACACTAATACACTGATACATATAATTTCCATATCATCCACTTCCACAAACTTCCATAAAACAGCTGACTCAAGGGAATACCGACTCAAGGCACAGCAGACCTTGAAAAAGAACAGAAGCTTTACCATATCTTTCGCGCTGATATCTCCTCCATGCTGAAGGAGAATCGTAATGAGTGCTTTATCACCATCCCTTGCTGCTAGATGGAGTGGTGTTAATCCTGCCTGAAAAAGATACCAACGAACAGAATAATAAACTTAGCTGGCAAGTGGTGGTGGTGGTGCGCGATGGGCTACTGCCCGCCAAGATTTGAGTCGAAAAGGGCTCCCCTCCCCTTCCATTAACGCCATGTCAAATGACTAGTAAGCTGCAGAGAAGATGTAATTCTTGGCACTATTCGCCTTGTGTCGCCGACTCTGTCTAGTCCAGTGGTCTATATAGTTACGACACATTAATACGCTGCATCTGCATCACGTCTACGGGAGAGAATAGAAACTTTGGGGGTATTTTGGCGATATGCTGGGTCACTTACTGGATTAGGTTGGTTGACTTCAGTGGGATGTCTCTTCAAGTACGCCACTATTGTTGATGCATTGCCACAGGAAATGACCTTCTGAAGGTCCATTCTGAGTATACCTTGAACCATAAAGTATATAGCAAATTTAAAGGTTTAACTCGGATTGGTTACGTCACTTACCAAGAGGTGAGTCTTCTTTTTTCTCACAAATTCTGATGTGATGATATTCAACACATTCTGCTCAATCAGCTTTATTTGGATGACGTCTATGTCCACCGAGACGTATTTGCTCACTGGCCTCACCACCGTGAGCGTAGCAGCAGGCTAATAGGCCTAAACGGGACCGGATCCAGATGACAAACGTCCTCGATGAGGTGTGCAGTCAAAACGTCCCGGGTAAGCAGGAGTTAAAACGTCATCGATTATCGATTTTTGAAAATCACTTCCAAAGTCCTTGAAATGCACGAAAGCCCTGCAGAGTTTTGAATACGGGATCCAGCTGTTTTAACCTGAGGCACAACCATTGCCTGTTGGTCATTGCCTTCTGCCATGCCTTGAATTTATGAGTTTGATGAACCTTCGTACTGAATTCAACACTTAAATATTGCCTACTGCAGGAGCAGAACTAGAGCCGGTTCTTAACAAGTATCTCTTGGTTGTTATTGGAAGACCCGGCACTGCCTGGACATTTGAAGTGATTTATTATTGACCCTCATCCCACCCCACTTTGGTTTCTGCCGGTTGTTGCTTTGCTGGTAGCATCTTCATTCGATAAACACACCTACCTTTTAGTATCCCATGTATTGACGCAATACTTGATGATTCCTGTTTGGATGAAGAAAGTCCAAGGGGTCTTCTTCGTAGTGAATTTGTTGGTGTGTGTAATGATGAGATTTAAGTACGGATTCGTATTTGAATGAGTTAAGTCGAATCCTCTTCGTAGCGAGGGTTTGGTTTGTCTTTATAGTGATAATGACTGGAATTGGCCTGTTTATATCATAAGCCAGACGTGTCAATCGAAAATGCTTGAACAGGTCAAGTTAAGGTTCGCATATGACGTCTTGTGCCAAGGTGATGACCCTAATCTAATTACTAATATATGTGAACTGAAAAGTTGACATCGGTGGTGTTATTGAGTTTTTATTAACATTTATCGATTTTAACTTGAAATCATTCATATCAAGTAGAGAGTTTAACGTGGCAACCAGGCAGGACAATCCCCGTTTTTGTGAGGTCAATTGCCTATTGTTTCTATTGACGTCATAGAAGTTCAGTGATATATTTTTAGCTTTCACTTATTCTATTCATAGAATTAGTGCGACTTTTCAGAAAATCTTGAGACATGCTTTTCGGCCGGGTCTTCAGGGAAAGTGCACAATAACGAGAACGTGTTCATCTGCAGAAAGGATAGGGGAACACTTCCGGGAAATTGGCGTTTTCCAATGCCAAAGAACTGAAAAAATGCACGACCAAGGGAGATGAAGATGATTGTCTTTATTTTTTTATCAGTAACCGTTCTTCAGATTAGATATTGATCATGCTGAACGGAACAAAGAAAAGAAAATCTGAACTAATGAATGTGTGCATGTCCGCTCACATGGGAAGGTTTTATTGAAAATAAATGAAGGATACATGTAAGTATTCAATGCAAATATTTTTAGTAAAGTTACATTGACGTTACTTTATTTTCAACTGCATGCTAAACGTTATTTTGGATACAAGTTTTCAAAAAGCATAAAACCTCATTCACTCGAGTAATCCGTTCTCGACGACGTCATGAGACCAACATGAAAAGGCAGTAGCATACTTGTAAAGGCGTAGCGAGATAATCACTCGGGTTACCAAGTTACAAAATGAAAATAAGCAGTCCTTTCAGTTTAGGCGCATCTCCGCAGAACAGAAACGGATTGTCAGTATTAATGTCCCTCGTCATACAGTCCTTCAACAGGGCATCATCAAAGAGGACAGTATTTATAATAGTCGTGATAAACGAATTTATTTCAAGTCCAACTCGTCATTACACACCTTCGTTTTGTTTTACCAACGGCGTGCCTCAGTGGAGAATCTCTGAAATTAGTGTCGTTTTTGGACTAGTGATAAACTTAGAGATCTTGCGGAACTAGTGAGGCGTAATATTGATATGCCAATGAGTATGCCTCCTTGTGAGAATAGTATGGTTTATAGCTTAGTTCTCTGCGACATCTTTTGCCACAGTAGTGCGTTGTGGTTCCGGCCAGCAATACCTCTTCCTTGGTACTTGGCAGAGATACCTTGTATATTGGACCTATCAGAACACAGAAGATCTCCATAAGAAACATGAAATAGTACACGAACAGAATCGGAATGGCAATGGGCAAGACTTTCATGTTATGAGCCCCGAGAAAAGGTTCAATGAACGTGAAATAATCTGTGACAGGGGTATCGTCGGTTATGTTGTAACACCGGCCGGTGACTTTCTCAGCATCTGTCAGAATGGCCCGGACGGCACAGACGTGGGCCCATGCAGCATTTCCTACATACACTAACGACACTCGCGTACTTGTCCCGCCCATCCTCGGGAGAAACCCATAACAACACTGGTGGGCGAATTTCAAAAACTTTGGTATGATCACTTTGTCGCCGTCTCCGTAAATTCCGCATGGTCGTAGCACGACTGTGTGCAGGCGCTTGCCGTTTTTCAGCAGCTGGCCCTCAGCAGCTCGGACTTTATCCTCGGCGATCTGCTTGCTCTTGGTATAGCCATTCAGGAGGTCTGTAACATGATGCAACTTCCTTTTGTCGATGTCATCTTCGTCACAGTTCTCAACTATCATGCCTGTGTCACGTGATATCTCGGTTGATGACGTGTAGACCAGATTTTGAACGTTGCATTCCAAACAAGCCTTGATGACGTTTTTGGTACCTGAAAAAGGGAGTGAAGACGTCAATTTATGAAAGAGTTTACAGAAGGGTTCGTATTGTGTCGAAATAGACCAGAGATATAAGAAATTGTACATGCTAGAATATTTGTGCCATGTTGAAAACCCCCGGTCATATCTGTTCACTCTGATTGGTCTTAAGTCGATTAGCGAATACAATGTAATTCGTTTTCATTGTTTAGGAGGCATCCGAATACTAGAATAATGTGATAGGCCTAGGTCCTCCTTCCGTCAATCCACTTATAATTAAGTAACACTAAAACTTGTCATGACCGTATGGCCTTTTTGTTCTCACCTTTTATATTGACGTCATTGATGAAAACGGCCCCCGACTGAATTACTGCCGCACTATGGACAACCACTGTGACGTCCTTAAAGGCGCCTCTTAGGTCGTCCATGTTTCGGATGTCGCCTTTGATGAAAGATAATTTGGTCCCATTAGACACTGCAAAAGAAAACAATGATCGTCGTTAAAGTGTTTAATGGTCAAGAGGAGATGATGACGGCATAAGCTATTAGGTTTACTAACTGCCTGTCACCAACCAAACAATAAGCATGTTTTTCGCTTGGGCTTGTTTACTTTTTACGTTATTCGGGTCTTGTCAATAGGGAGGTTGCGAAGAGCAACTTATCACGGATTCCTTGAACTTTGTGTACATTTCGATCCGTAAACGTATAAGGCTAAAGTCACTGATCTCAACCCTCCTGATCATAGCATTCTGCCCCAACAAGTTCAAAAGGTACTAACCACACAAGCAACAGGAGTGTACTAAGGCCGGAGGGCGTTGCGGTTTTCAATGCCTCGATTATCAAGATAGTTGATAACTTTCAGGGATAAAGTTCACTATCGTGCTACTTCTTGACGGTTTACTTACTGAGATGGCAATCTGGTGGCTTCTCTTGGCAGTCCAAAACTCTGATCTCATGAACGCCTTTGCCCTGTTCAATCAGCAGCTTGACCATGTGGCGCCCAAGGTTCCCACAACCACCAAGGACTAGCACTGTGACCCATTCAGGCGGAGATTTCATTTCTGAAAAGATATACTGCATTGCGTTAAAAATGAATCAAAATGATGCATTTGCTTCCTTTCAAAATTGTATCTCGGAACAATTCAGATATTCTTGGAAGTGGAAAATCGACGGATGTAATAGTTCTCATAAAATATAAGAGAAGTTTAAGGAATATTTCGAGATTCGCTATGAAGTAAACAGTAGATATAAACAATTTCGATATCAGTTACCACTCCCTAATAACGGTGAACCTGTTTGGGGAAGAAATCTTGCAAAACTCTGTATTAAACTCCCTGCATCCATGGATGACGTGCCTTTTAAGCTACACATAGGACAAAACAGCGTAAAAACCCTACTGTACCTTCTGATAAGTCTCTCGTTGTGGAGCTGGAACAAACCATGTCTGCATCGAACTGCCAGTTCCCTTGTACTAACAGCTGATCCCTTTCCCTTTTCTAAAGACAGGCCCAACAAGGATAAATAAATAAATAGCGTACTTGCAAGCACACATAAATAGCTAATGCACACGCCACATGCACACAATTTTGGCTGTTTTTAGGAAATTTGTGTGAAGTGAAGAAGGCTTTATTTCGCTCCAGTAATTGTGTTAATATCCTTTGTCAACATCCTTTGATCTATTACTAAAAAGTATTGTCAGGGGGTGGGATAAGGGTTCCAGCCGGATGTATGAGGACACGAGCACTCAGTTTTCAAAGCCTTTTTGGTTTTATTGTGAACGGGGATGTTATACTTTTATATACAAAGGTTTTTTATTCAGTAAAATGTGTGTAAAGGTTTCATATCATAAAATCAAACCATTTCAGAAATATCAGAATATTTTAAATCCACACTTTTGTCAAGAATTCGTGAGTTGGGCGAAATCTTTTATTTGATAATGATAACAAAAAGTATAAAACCAAGAAATTCTAATACATCAAAATGTGTACCAACTTGGCTCTACGTGTACTTCGGATAGATATTTTCAAGAACCGGGGTATGGGTCATATTCACACTAAATGACTTACCGATATCAGCTTCCTTGCCAATACTTATTCTGAAATTCACCTCACAAGAGGAACATTATCACAATGAATCCGAAATGTGAGTAGTGTCCCAAACCATAACAACCAGCAGGCTGTTACTCCAAGATCTCATGTATGTGAGTTTCCCCGCGCCCCATATGATAAATTAATATTGACCCATGATGTTGTAAAGAAATATAATTAATAATTAAATGATATGGATTATTACCAAACGTATTAAAGATTACATGGGAACTATTATATATGGGTGAGCTTGTTAATCATTGATGTAATCCAATCGGAAATGGTAACTGGATTCTGACCCATCTGCCATTACTACCTCACGTCATACAATAGTAACCAAGAACAGAGAGTGTGCTATTATTTTTTGTCGGTGTAGCCTACGCTGACAAAAATTGGCTCATACGACAGGTAAATAGACCTGGGAACGTTATCCAAAACGTCAGCACCTCTCTTGCTTACCTATATTAGTTATCAGACTACATCGGGGCTTAGTCTTAGTTATGATGAAGACGCCCCTTTGTAGACGTCCTCACACCCGCCTTGCGTGCCTTGTGTATGACATTGTCATCATATTATCATGACAAAGGAGGAAAAGCTTACCTGGTAATCATCCAGCAAAAGATCGTGTGGGACGGTAATACATGTAATAAGCCCAGACCTAGAAGTGCAAAAAAATCATGGTCCGATGCAATGGTGAAAACATCATTGAAATCGTTCTTCTCAAATCTTAAAAAAATACAGTTGCTTACAAAGTGCCTCTCTCCGATTGCGACCATTAGGCCTACACTAAAAGCAACAATTCAAATAGCCATTTCTAGCAAAACCAGCACGTCTTCAGAATCCATACCCGAGGCTGTCGACTTCGCTCCCAACAAGGATTATCGATAAGATGCCAAAGTGGAGAAAAAGCCGAGGAGCAGGCCCAACACTAAGAATAGCCTAGGTGCTTTAATAAGAAGCATAGGCCTACTACTACCACTACAGTACCAGCAGTAAATCGCCAGCAGCATGTCACATGTACAGATCACTGTTCAGCATTAAAGAAAAGAAAAATATTGCCCAT
This sequence comes from Lineus longissimus, assembly GCF_910592395.1. Lineage (NCBI taxonomy): Eukaryota > Metazoa > Nemertea > Pilidiophora > Heteronemertea > Lineidae > Lineus > Lineus longissimus. The sequence continues at coordinate 22,597,608 of NC_088310.1, forward strand.
TGCCTGGGGTATTTTGCCATCCCAACACAGCCAGCAGAGAGAGATCTGACCAGCTGTCACGAGCGCCCCACCAACGACCTACGTCCTGGGGGCCAGTAGAGTAGGGCCTACGTAGGCGTGACCAAACAGTTTGGTGAACAGTGACAGTTTGGCAAACTCATCAGTATTCTATCACCAACTGATAAGGTGATAGATAGCCCCCTACTACTACTAGGCTTATAGTAGATGGGATCTCCTCACGAACACCCGAGACCTTGATCTCCAACTAGGCCTAAAAGGTTTTCGAGGGCATATCTTTCCATGTACATGCACAGTCACATGACATTGTTCAAATGAAAACGTTTTTTAAATTTAAACTGACTGGCAGTTCGACTTGACAGTGTCACTGTATCAGCGGCACTGACAGCTTGACATATAGCTATACCGGTAGGCTACGGCCTCGGGCAGACTGCTGTTGAACGATGATCATGAACATTGGGATGGAAAGGGAAATGGTAGGCCTAATGTCAGTATACTTCCTCGATAGGCCATATGACTGTGACGGTACCTCGTAAATATCGGCTAAAATGTCAATGATGTGATTTGCCTTGACTCGTTATTTCGTAGCATGTGCAAATGCACACCGACATACACTACATCATTCACTGACGAGGTCAACTTCTCGGTGCCATCTGAATCTACATCATGGCGTAAAATTTACGCACTTCTACTCTATTGTGCAATAGTGTCATGATGCAACGACGTCATTGCGACGAGCGACTGCTCAAGTGACGTCATGCATGACGTCACTAATTGAAACCAAAGGTTAGATAGATCATGCTAGACGGCGGGGTCCTCAGTGCAGTGTAGGCTATACCAAATCGAACTCCAGTATCAACGGAGTATCTTGATCTCAACTTGGTCCACCTAAAGTTGCTCCTTTCCATGGTCCGTGTTTGTAACTCGGTCTGTGGTCAGCTGTGAGTCACTTTCCTGCCTCAGACATGGTATTGGACCCAATGACATCGTCACAACAAGAAGTCCTTTTTAGTTTCTGGTGGTAGGGGTCCACTAAATGGTTGATAATATAAGACATGAAGAAATACAGTATCCTTTGGATTAAAATGTTTGCCAAGTTGCACAGTGTCTTCGAAAATTGGCCTATATTTGGTTGTTTGTAGCAGTAGGATATATAGGGGGCGAATACCCCCCCCCCCGCCCCCGGATCCATGCCTGCCCCGTTGCTCGAGAACTTCTTTTTTCGAGGTAACTGAGGACTTTAGATAAAGAACACCCAAGGAATGCAAAGGTCGTCACTAAGTGGAGAAAGCGACAGCAACAGGTACTCAGCCTGTTAGAACTCGTTTGTAAATTCTTTCAATGCATTCCTGGGTAACGGGTTTACATGTATACCTTCTGATTTTAACGTGCATGCACTTCCATTATATATTTCGACTTGATGGAAGTTTCGCACATTCATTTCGAACTATATAATCGGCGTGCCCGTGGGCATTTCGTTCGAAAGTGGTGTAGAAAATAAATTTTATCCGTTCTCTGGAATGAAATGATATTTTAGAAGAATTTCGATAATTATATAAATTGTCGGATGATATTCCCTTAACTATGTGCGAGTCACATGTGGATTATTTCGTTGGATTTTGCTGTATCAGCGATAACGTCACCATCATTATTCGAATAGTAAGTATAGACCGAAGTTTTATGCAATATTGTATTTTTTATACATTTTGTTAGCCCGTTACATGAACGGAAACCAATTGATAAACAGACCTCGTCAGCCCTGCTGATTATCACATGGGTATGATCAACCAGCCATCAGTGTACTCTCAGGCTCCCGCAAAGAGTGATGGCCTGCAATGATGCATCAAGTCACCAAATTGGATCCGTTGGATTTCTATTCTGCCAGTAGCGGTTTAAGTGAAATCAAGTTGGCCTCCGTTGTCACCAGAGGTTCATCAGCAGGATATTATAGGATCCAGGCACAAGCCTGTCCCAAATTGTATATTTTCATGTCCTATTCCCTGTGTACGAAAGATGAACAGGAAATATATTTCCACGCAGCACCAACCCTGCGTCGGCTGCTGTCTTGGAACATTGGCATTCCGCTACGTTACGATGTCATCAGCCTTATAACGCTTACGACGAAAAATTGCTCCAGTGGGGCGATTTTTCGTGCTGAATACATAACAAGTGGTGATACTGAGTCAAGGAAGTAAGGTGGTTTTAAAATTCACCTCATACAAGGGCGTCGTTTCCCCATTAATCTCTGTTATTGCATTATCACGGGGTATAGTGTGCTGGAGAAGTAGTGATAGCATCGTTGACACATTATGGTCGCCGTAGTATACTGAGAATAGTGTAACACGGTCATGTGGTGGTGGCCAAGTATGTATGCCCTAGATTTTATTTGGAAATTGGGCGATTGGCGATACCTCTGGCCCTCTACGACGTTTATGAGGCGCAAGTGGATAGATTTGGTATCAGCTGATGACTGCTTGACGGTGATTTAAGTCATGGCGTCGATTATGCATAAAATCATGGAAGATTCGACAACATGCGATGATATTGTTATTTGATCATTGTTTGTGTCTAGCAGTGGGTGAATTACCAACTGATGAAAACGATGGATTAACTTTGGACTATGTTGTAAGTCTACAACAGGTATGGGAACGTATATACTGGGTCTAAAACATCTCAGTTGGTGAATTTGGCTATTAAGGGACTGTTCTGATGGGAGTATGAAAATTGACCACTTGTTAGTGCCCTGTAGTAAACTGATCGCGGTATTATCATTTTTTTTAGGCAGGAATGGTCTAAAAAATGTTTAATTTCATGGATAAAGAGATTAAACTAAATCGGATAAACCTTTTCACATGAAATGGATAAAATTCCGAAGTGAGGTACAAGCTGTAAATGTAATGAAGCTTCGTTCACTAAATTCTGCCACGATTGTGCTAAACTGCGAGTAATCGGTGACTGGATTTCACATCTTGCGTGTTAGTATATATTTGGTGCGTTGCGACAGCAATGGTTGAGAGTGATTTAGTAAAACATCGTTCCATGCTATCCAAGGGAGAAAGGTTCCTTCGCCAAAAGAATGCGATCAACACGTTGGCAGTCGCGGAATGTTACAACCTCCCGTTGTTAAGCACTAGGAAATGATGATACAGGCAGGTAAGAAAATTAGTAGAATAATGGAAATAACGAAGTGTTTTCTTTCTCCACAACTAAAAAATATTTAACTTGTTTGACGTTAAGAGCGGTGTACTAAACCTGTCCAGTCGTATGCATGTAGAGAGTGTCCCAGGGTTTCCCCCTGAACATTCGCCGAGTGTTCAGAATTATATATACACGTATACTGCAACATTTGTTCCCGCGTTGTTTCAATGGATATACTGGATATAGACCAGCTTGATGCTAAGTCTTCGAGATGAGTACTCGTGTATTCTCGTGGCGCAGAAATCCTATAGAGTTATTTCGTAGTACGTTTTGAAGGTGTAAAGAGTAGCACTGCAGAAATCTGAAGAAAAACGTAAAGTGCTTGGCATTCCTATGTAGGAGTCTAGTACATGTATTCCCACTAATTAACTGTAGCAAGTTGCTCCAATGATGGGAAAATAATTTGGTTGCACTCAGTGTCACCAATACTGACCGTCGAAAGATAGGATAACGACGCAGTATTACCAAAAAAACTTGTTCGGGAGCCTGTGTTTGTCTGCCTTCTGGTATACCGCTAAGGTCAAACCATTCGAACTAAGTAACCGACATATCGCTGTTGCCAGTTTAACAGGTGTGCCCTTCATAAGTGGATACAGGAAACCCATTCACTTACCTTCGAAAGAAAAACCGAAATAGGTATTATGATAATGCAATCCACGATATACTTAATATTTAAGCCAAGAACTATAAAGATTCTTTTAGGACGATAATGCTTTGAAATATAAAATTTCGAGAAAAGGTAGTTTTAAATAGTGGGCCATTGGGACTGTGCTGTCAAAGTAATGGTAGCCGGTCCGAATAGTGCCTTTTTGTGATGGGCTGAAGTAATCACTTGCATATCAGCAAAACTCAATGATTGTCTTACTTAATCCTGATATCAGCTTTGGGGCATGTTGCTTCTTCGAGCTGGATCCTACAGGCAGTGCGACTAAAGCATTCTAGATGGCGATGAAGACGTTCGCCTCGTAACCACGTGTATTCGTTAAATGAAAGGGTAAAGCATCCTGAGTTAACTTGGATCGTTCCTTTTTAAATATTAGTGGAGTTTCTCGAGGCTTCCGCTGGGACATTCTGAGCACTAAAAAACGTCTTTTTAAAATTAGTGTATTTTTGTCCTATCGGAGTGCTATCCTGTCACTCGGCTACCCTTCAATTGATCATCAATATTTTTACCCTTTTTTGCTTAAAATACATTGTTTCGAAGTTAAATTTCCCCCATACCCGGGTCACGGGTTCGACTCACCATGAATCCACTAGTTCTTCCTTTAAATCACAGCGAGGAGGTGAACAAAAAGTCATGTATGATAGATAAGTAACCCATCTGAGTTGAGATGTGCATAACCGATATTTTCAAAAATAAACCCGAGGGTATAGAGACGATTACAATAGCACAAACAATGTGTAAAGTATAGGAACTAGGCCTAGCAATTCAAATCGATACTAGATACTGATATAGAGTATGTAAAATAGATATGTCAGAGGGATGATGAAATGATCACTTGGTTGTTGATGGGATTATTCTTTAAACTACGGTAAGGACTGAATACTTATTTTCACGTCATACCTAAGTTGTCATGTTCGCCATTAAAAACACCATTGGTCATGTAGGTTAGTCTAATTGCATCCAATGAGATATATTCCGAATCAGGGTCGGTCATGTCGGTGTCCACAACAACATCCTGACATTTGTGTCATGCAGTTTCGACGAATTCCTACCATATTGTATAGACGTGCAAGCTATGGTTATAATGTCACACCTGTGTGTTATTGAAGGAAAAAGGAGTAAAGTACCTCTGGGTACCGAAACATTTTAGCTAGTACGATAACAGCGCATTGAACGCGAATGAAGATGGTGCACTCGAATGGAATGCGACGCATGTGAGACCAGAGATTAATTGTGGTTGGTGGTGTACATGTCACCAGTTTTGGTATTTTTCGTATCATTTCAATCCGTAATATATCATTGTGCTTAGTACATTCGTTTTTTCAGCCATTACAAAACCACCGTAGGCCTATAGACCGTTCTTAAGTGCCAAAATTTGACGCTTATAATAGCAGCACTAGCCTAAAGGATGTACACTTTCTGCGCAGTGAATCTTTCAGACTGTTCCCGAGTTTTCTATGATATCATACTTATATTCGGTTTTAATCAGAGAAGGTCAGATATACCCAAAAGTGTTATAGAGCTTAATATTTAATCAGAAGGAATTCGACTGCGAAGACGCTACGGAAATCAGTTGAATAATTATTGCTCGAGTTTGACCACACCAGTGCACCAGAATCCGTACCTAGGTATTTTCCAACTCGCTGCCATCGTTCGGTAGAGAAGTCAGGTAGAGAAGTGGAAATCCATCTAGCACCTGTAAGATTTGATACCCCTGTTTGTTTTCTAATGTTTGTTTGTCTGACTTGTTTATGGCTTTTAATGCAGTGCCATTAGTATTAGAAAATTCGAACCATCAGTTGGAAAGAATTGGCCTACCCCTGCTGATAATGCTTGGAAGATGTTTGATTCAGGCAAGCCCCGTGAGGAATTCCTCCGGGAAGTTTTGCAGGTGTAACTCCCTTAGAATGAGGTTTATTTACGGCCGAGTTGCAAAGTCTACGTTTGTGCGATCCCTGGGCTGATGGTCAACGTTTGAAACAAGATCTTCTTGTAGAATTGACTTTTGGTGACGGTAACAAAAGCCCATAATCACTCATAATGAAAAGCATTTACAACCCATTCATTTAAATGCAAGTCACGGAATGTTGTCATTGGTCTTAGTTAGTTCAACTGCTTCTTTCCGGGTTCCTCATGTTCCAGAATATTCGTTGTCAAATGAAGAATGTGTGAGTGTTTAGTAACAGTCCGTGTAAAACTAAGTAGCGCGTTTCTTAAGTTTGTTGGTGTCAGTGCGGTAGGCTACACATATATACATTTAATTTGATTTGAAAAAGTATCTTTTAGTTCATTACGAAAGCATCATTCAACAGAATCTGAAAGCTAGGGAGCCCTAATCGTGTAGGGTGTTATTGCTTTGTACTTGTCAGCATTAACAACTAGATCTGACTAATATGACCGACTAATGTACACTGGGAGCTTTGTTGCTCCTTACTCTAAATCCTCCCAAGTCGTCAGTTGATTGCGATAGTAAAACTGACAGAGCAGAACATCTATCTTCTTCAACTTAGTTAATAGCCTGATAAGATATTTCGTCGGAGAGGGGTTCGTGGGCAGGTCAGCAAACAATTTTAAAGTTTTAAAGTCTTAGAGTAGTTCAATAACTGCGCTGTATAAATATATTGGTTATAGACATTTGACTTCAATACGCCGCTGAAAACATACCTAATCGTCCACTTCATTTGAGATTTAGCGTCCCCTATCGATAACATAATCACAAATCTACCCGGTAGAGACGTGACTGTAACCTTTATCAAGTTGAAAAAAACTGACTGTATTTTCTAGTATGGCCCGTTGAAATTGAACACTATCAAAACGTTTTAAAAACCAAACAATGTGTGGCCGAAATTCTTTAATGCACATTTTAAGTCCCATCTGGACGAGCACTTGAAAACTTTAGGTTGGGCATCCAACAGATTGCTCGGACTTCTGTCGTACTTGGTTGCAATAGCTCATCTCCAAGGACCAGTAAATTCATACTTGTGGACCCTTGGGCAGAGATAAGATCTCCGTATCTTCATTTGGGATGTTAGGATCATTCGGCCATATCCACTAAGTGGTCCCGAGTGGCTTGTTCTAGTATCTATCATCGTTATCTGTGATCTAAATTCTTCGAAGTTGTTACAGAGTTCAGGAACTTTACATAAAACCTGTTAATCTAGTGTTAACCGTGTAGCACACGCACAACTAAATCAACTGCTAGGCAACTCATTAATTTCAACTCGATAACACCAGACATCTTCTTTTTTTCTTTCATTTCTTCTTCTTTTTCACTCAGTGCTTTCCACGGCGATTAGTTACTTAATCAGTCGTTGCCAGTGATTCATTGAGGTTCCTCAGTAGCCTCTGTGGCAGATGTAACGCGCTGTATTATCGAAGTCATTTCGGGAGACAATAGCAATCGAATCAAGATAGTCGCAACACCGCACGCGTTGATGGCCAATTTTTCAAGTCGGCGAACCCAAACTGCCTGTGGATAACCGTGTACATGACAGGATACGAAACACCGCGGTTCGTTCTAAACGTTGGAAAGGTCTTCATCGATTTTTTACCAATAACTATGGAATTTAATCGAAAGCATCTTTGGTCTCTTTGCTCAAATATGAATAACTTAACAACAAATCGCCTTTTGACATTAAATCAATGGTTTCCAATAAACAATAGTCAGTCAGATAACCGATAAAATGTATCTCCCGTTCACTCGAGCCGTCAATTCTCTAGGCAACGATTCGTCAAAGATTGGTTAATGATTCGGTATCGTAGTACCATCGACAGGCCCTTCGAACTGAGTGAGCACATCCATCAAGGACCAAGCAATTTTACTTACTTAGCCGCCTCTAGCTAAACCCAATTCTCTGTAGTATTCACCCTCTTTGATATGACGACGTTTTATTGATATATTTTATTGGTAACTTTTATTGACAAATCTACTGACCCAAGGACATTGAACTTAAACCTTCTGTTCTGGTGCTGTGTGAGAATGCTAAATGAAGATATGGCCGCTCGTTATGTTTTGCAACCGCTGTCGATAAGATATTTGAACAGCCATACCGTGAAATGTCGTTTTATGTGAAACAATCTCAATAGAGCATGATGCTTCGTACCTTCCACAACCTCATCTACACATAATGCTGGCATGTTCTTCGCTGCATTTCTTCGTGCGGTGAAGCAACATAGATAGGCGTGGCATGGGTGCTACAAAGGACACATCGGCCAAATTAACCAGTGATCAAACCCGTCGAATTGCTTGCATATCGAAGCATTCACATATCCAATACCATAATGGTAAAGGAGGTAAAGTCACAAAGACCACATTAAAGAAATTGCTTTTGTTTGTCTGTCAGTATATCCGATGATTCATGCAGGATTGAAATATCTAGCTTTCCTGAAGGCAGCCTTCTCCGGAAAAACTGTGTATGTTCGATAACAGAATAAGATAGCATCAACATCAAAGGCAAATGTATGAGAAACACTGTTCTAAAACTTCTGTTATTATTCACTGCGGTATAGCTGTCTTGCGCGCATGTGCATTGGTCTTGGTGAGTCATGTGATTATTCGGTATCAATGGTTGGTTACCGAAGTTTGCTATAGAAAGTATCTGACAGGTGGTGTTCAGACAGTTGTGTTGCAAATGTACGAACAAGTCACAACGTTCCACAATAATTTTGCTAATAAGAGTTGTTTTTGCTGTACTGTGGGCGTTTCCCTCATATATTTCACCGCATTGTTGATGAGCCTTTCATAGTTTGAAACATATTCCTGTCGTTCATACCTACCGAAAACATCGATAATGTGCATAGCACAGGATCAGATGTCGTTCAAACTGCATTTAACACGGAAACTTGATAAATCTGACTTCTGATACAAAATATAGCTCATGTATGCAATACAAAAAGCAAATCTCTACCTCGATTTTTGTTATTCTTTTATAATGAACACTTTTGCCTCCAATGACTAATCTTGCTAAATCTTTACTCGACACGACCTTTTAAAAGAACTGAAGACGGTATCTACAATGTTGGTCTTTGATGAGAGCTCAGTCATAAAAACGCTATTGACAAAACGTTTAATCCTGATAAACGCTAATCTGCAGCCCATTGATATAACGGCAAAAATATCTCATTTCTCATTTCTTACTTTTCTGAGTGATTAAGGGAAGTTGATTTAGCAACTTTGTGTTTGGCTACAAGTCAGATTTTTCTTTACCAAGGGTACACCAGATGTCTTTGAACGTACCACGTTCATTAATGAACGTGGTACAATCGGCTGGTGTCCCTGCTTGGAATCGGTGCCTTTTGCTGTATAAAGTATCAATCTGTTGTGTAGGATTAGTTAAGAAAGTCACCAACAAGCTCCAAATGAAACTTCTAACATCAAAAAAGATTCCCACCTTCAGCTTCACACACAAATCTCTTGCGATCGCAGACGCCCTGATGCTTCCTTGCCACTGCTAAAGTAGGATTTTTGGGCTTTGTAAAGCAGGATACATCACCCGTGGAGTCTTCGCCAAACTGCAGCTTCCCTGGCAAGTTTACAAGTTGAAAGCCAAGTCGCCTTATCTCTAGAACATGGGTTTCGGAATTGCCTGGTCCGGTTCGAGTAGCGGTGAGCGATAACCAATACTTGTACTGAGGAACCTCCAGGTTTGCACCTTATCACTGAAGGTATCATTGATGATGGGTATATACGTCCAAACGCATAAATATTCAATTTAGCTCGGTTTGCATTTTCAAAATGAAAAGTTACTGGGAAAAGGCACACTGTAAGGTCACAGACCGTTACTGTTTCCCAAATGATAACAGAACACAGGGCAGACGGATAATCGAATCGACCATTCAATCACCACTTAAGATGAGCTGAAGGAGCATAACATGATTAAGTCAAAGAGTGTGTTATTGACGGACCCTGAGCTGATGCATCCTTGTGTCAACGCTGCAGGCAAGTGGCGGGATGTGGTGTGAGCAATCACTTGCCTCATGTCCTAAGTACATACATGTACAGACCGTTGCAGCGGTGCACAACCAGCCGTTGCTTGGTAAGGTGCGCCGTGAGTAACTTCAGCACCTCCCTTGCCAAATTGACACAGGGGCGTCTTAATTATTGGGAAACTAGAGCCCAATTAGCACATTATAAGGAAGCTGATGCAGTTTCACCTTGTGTCAACGGTGTTGCATACTTTTGGATACTGGATCAACATTTTGCGCGCATTCCAGTATTTTCTTGGTGGCGGTGCAAAGTTCGTAAGATACATGTAGGACGGAATTGATTAGCATAATTCAACTGGTGGAGTCGAGGCTAAACAAGAATAATGCTTTGCTCTAGTCACTTCCTTGATCATTATCATTAACTGTAGCTTTCATAATCTAAATCGATGCTCTTAAAATCCGAAGATGAGCAATGTCGGTTACATCGCGCCGCAAACCCGATTAACGGCGGGTCGGGAACCATTAATTACTCCCGCTTAATTACTTATTAAGTACCCTTCCCAGAAGCGGATTTTCATCAAAATGCTCAATTGGCGTCGGCGGTCATCAGTTTGTACTAAACTATTGAATCATGATGATGCTGGGTGTCAGGATTCGTTTGTTGGATGTGACTGATGTTATCCATCAAATATCAATGCAGGAAGCAGCAAACATGCAGCCAGTCATGGCAATCACGGTGGTGTAACTGCATCTTAAGAAGTAGATAGTGTCAGTTCTTCGCTACCAACAAAAATAATTTATACTTGCTGTCATGTACATGTATTATGTGTGGCCATTCAAATAATATACCGCCGGTTCCGGTAAAAAAATGGCGAGATCCAAAGCGTGAAATGCAAAATGGATTTTATAGAGATAAGGGTGTTGCGCAGCATCTGCTTGAGCGGAGTGGTATATGGATCTATTAGGGTAAAGATACAAGGGTAGGGAATGCGAGCAATTTCAGGAAGGGAACATCTTGAACCGGAAACCACTTATCTATGAGTCATCTGCGCGAAGTGTCAGCGGTCATTATACAATTATGGTAAAGATGGTCTAAAAGCACGTCTCCACACTCAAATCAGACCTCCTAATTAAATTCACGTTTTCTTACAATGATTCAATTATATCTTCAAGGAGAGATTTATCTCATATTATTGATATTGAAATCTGATGAAGTATCTTTGAGTAAAGTTCATTTTAGCATGCACTTCTGTCGCTTATCTTACTTCTCGGAGTCGCACCTTCTATCGGCTTTTTCATAATACATTGTGCTGGATGTGTTATAAACTATGTCACCTGAGGTTGATGGCATTATCCCGCTGCAAATATTTGTCGAACTGAAGAAATCTTAATCGATTTTGGAATCATTTTGAAAACGGAATTCTAAAACACTAAGAATTAAGAGACACTTTCCCTATCAATGAGAGAGACACGCATATTTTGTTGGCTGAGAGATTCAAAGGAAGTGTCCATGCATATAAGTAAAATGCTGCAGCAATGGTTTAAATATTTTACAGCTGTTGTCCCTTCTTTGAAATTTCTTCGAAACTTCTTCAATACAGACAAGTGACAGGAATATAATTCAAAGAAAGTAGTGTCCCCATCCTGCGACAGTTCCGTTTTAAACTTATTCTCCTCTTTTCCATCTTTCATTGCATTTCTTCTGATCTATACTCTTTACTATATGGACCGCAATTCTTCTACTGGAAACATTAAAAACCAACTATACTTTATCCAATCCTGACATGTTCTCAGAAGAATGAAATTGACAAACAAAAAAGCATCGACGTTATTGATGTCCTGTCAAAGTGGATCACTTAGTTCTAGTCAATTTAAAGTTCCACTTCACTGGATCTATAGCTTGGCGATGACGTCCTCTGGGAAGGACGATTGGATCTCCTTTTACGAAGTTATTCTCGACCCTGCAAATCAAAAGGATACATTTTTAATAAGTATGTTCGTTGTGTAGATACAAGATATGCATTCTTTGGTGGGAAGATGGTGGACAAGCATGGCTTTCCTCCATGTGGGTCAAGAAATATTCCCCATGCAGCTTGCTGTCGACATCTCCATTTAAAAAAAAGTAGACTCGATTAGAGGCGAGTAGAGACGGATCTGCACGTGGATGTGCATTGCTGCTTTCCGCCTTATCCTATCAGAAATCACCATCTGTATAAGGCGGCTGCTGTGATCAAACTACAGACAATGCTCCTTCGCTCTACCTAGAAATTTGAATCACATCTTCACTGTGATAAATGTGTGTGTCGAGCCACAAAAGGTTGGCCTGAGCAGTTTCTGCTGAGGTCCACACTACTCCATATATAGATTACACTCTCCTGTAATTTTCATCACTCGTGTTCATCCTCATCAATTGCTGCGTTGTACCCATTGAATTTCTTCCAGAGCTTTTTGCCAAATTAATCCTGTCATAGACCAAATGAATGCTTAATTCATTTTCTCTACGTTGTATCATACAAGTGAATGCTTCGTCGCATTGCATGTGTCATTCTTTCCGTGGGAGATGCATGCACGAGGTGCGTTTTAAACACGCGTGGCTGATATGCACTTTTCAATTCAAGAGTCAGAGGCTTGTCGTTGCTGCAGGGATGCTCTCGCTCAGCAGTAAGGCTCGCGGCAACGATAGCCTCTCCACAACATCGCTCTTGCAGCTGCTTTGGATCGAGCATCGAGATGCGCACAGCGCGCACGGAACTGTCCCGCAGCAAATAAATGAGCAGCGTTTAAATGAGCAGCGTTGGTTGGGTGGTATGCAGCACGAAGTAGACGATAGAGTCATTTGTCGTCTACAGAATTGGTAGGGGTGTCCTTCTGGCCGACTGATGTCACCCTAGCTCAAGGATAACATATTAATGAAAAATACGGGGTGGGCAGAATTAGATTTTCATTTTCGTAACAAGGTGAGATGGTTGTAATGTCATCAATTCTCTTACTCATTTCGAACCACTGGGATGCGATGTGCATGGTTGTGATTTACTACGGAGTTGGATGAATTAAGTTTGGATTGAGTTAACGATTGACAAGTTGTTGATTGATTCTGGAATTACATGTAGTAACCTAAAAACTGCTTCTGTTTGGAAGTTCTTCTTAATTTGAAGGATACACACTCAGGGAACTATACATTTGGAATAGAATTTCAAGAAATGTGAAGGTAGGCTCTTATTGTACATAATATGATTGTGATATCTTTTTATGTAGCAAAAAATTAACAGATGACAAGTAAGAGCCGAAGTTGTAAACGCACCTTATAAGCATTAGCATGTTTTGCTAACACTGTTAGAAATGCACGTCATCAAATACAAGTAATACACTAGTATATCACTGTCAGCACGCTTTCTGTAGTGTAAAATTTGTTCATAAAATATGCATACCGCAAATGAAACTTTTTCAAGCTGCTCTTTTTTTTAACACCATTGAACACAACTTTGATAGAATGTGTCGATGTCGAGAATATCGAGTATATACTTGGATAAGTATACCTTTTGATACCGTATTGATTAGAAATAATTACTCAGAGATGTTGCATTAGTTGACATTAGTTGACATGCCTGGATGCATGTTAGTGTATCGCCTACGCATTGAAGCATTCTCTTCTCGAGTAGATCGCCGATACCTTTGTTGTATGCTTTTTCTTAAAATCTTTCCGTGACCAAATCAATTTCTGGATGAACTTTTTGACATCAATATATCAGTCGATAATGTACCGAGTTCACTACTTTGAAAATTGGTGTTTGAATGTATTAACTGATGGCCTTCGAATTGAGTTCCGTGTTTCTAGGACCCCATTAGCAACGCTTTCTTTTCGTTGGGACGCATTTGCTGTCGCGGTCTGATCGGTTTGGAAATGTGAAAACAAGGTATGGCGTCGGACCATATCGGTGTAAAATTCTTGATCGATGCTATCAAAGCAGGTTCTAGTAGAAACAATCGAAGCGCATGCAAAAGGGCGGAGCAATCGCATATACGCTGGGCGCCACTCTAAACAACCGGAATTTGAACTTGGTCTTGGTCTTTTTCAAAGATTATTTATGATGATGGTTATGATATTTTATTGAAACTGATTTCACACGCGAAGCTTTCCGTTACATGCCTTTCTATTGCATGTTATAAGTCGGTTCATCTCTATCGTCATCTTTTTCATCGCCAGATTCGACCGTATTTCCCCATTACATGGTAACCATTTACTTATCAATTAAGACAGAAATATTACCTGTATGCTTCAGATGGTTATTGATGTGACGTGTTGTTACGGTTCGTTAGATTAGTATTGCAGTGTTCCTCTGACCGTGATGAATAAGAGACTGCCGATTGTTTTGCTAGCAGGTCCTAGCCGTTGACACGCTGTGTTTGCATCTTTATACTGTGCCATCATCAGCGTGACCGGGATCTTACATTGTACTTTTTAAAGAAGTGCAAGGCCAAGGTCGTAGCATGTGACAAAATGCTTCAGCGATTACCGTCAGCGATTTTGGCCCTCTTATCAGTGTTGATCCTTTCAACTAGATGCCAAGCGCTGGGTACGGGGTGGTGGTGTTACCGGGGGCCTTGTAATGGTAATTAGAGAGGAAACCATTCGGGACCGGTGATTCTTGGTCGTCATAGCGGGGTGGTCGCCGACCGGGGTTCCACTGTACTTGTATAACCTCCATTTCTGAAGAGATGAATGGCCAGTTTCGGAGCAAGGAATGATGACGTCTATCAGAGTAAATCTGTATGAATGAAGGCCCAAGTCACCTAAAGATTGCCTGTAGTGATAATTCGATGCTGAAGTCTCAAGGCACCACTTCACTAAAAGAAGCAAGTCACACGTCCCTGAATCCTGGCTGATGACTCTTGATTGTGTTCGATGTAAGAGCCACAACTGAATGTGTTCTTTCACATTGTTTGGGATGATTAATGTCTTTTTTATGATCATACTCCGCTCTAATGGCATCAGGAAATTATTTCCTCGTCAAGGAAGTAATCTCACCTTAAGTAGCAACCTGATGAAACCAAAGTCAATTGTGTGCACAAGGCTAGCGTGGTTTATGGGAGGTGGGGAAAGTAATCAATTTCAATTGAAGAAGCACCGGTAAACAGGATCAAAATGAAAAAAAATACCATGAGCTTATTACGCATGACCGTATCACACAAGTCACGGGTGTGGTTATCTTCTTCTTTTATATATTCCATCTTAACCCTCAATGTGTTGACATTAATCAGCTTCCAGTCAGTATGGGCGGAGGCTACGGAGGCAGTACCGCTGGAAGTTCGGTATGAGATATATATACATATGATATATTCAAGTATCTTAAAAGACTTTAGCTGCAACCACCCACATCACACAGCCTCACGCCTATAGACGCTACTTATATATCGCACTCGCTTCGTCATCACATTTATTGTCCGAGAGAACTTGAAGTTTACGAGGAGGTATGAAGGCCGTGCACTGCAACTGTGCCGATTCGAATGATCGTTTAAGATCTACGTATGAAATAAGTCCGAAAGAACATGGTTTTGATTCATACCTAAAACTTCTGACTTTACACAGAGCGTATGTAAACTTAACATTGAACTGCCATCTGTCAGAGCTTGGCAAGCTTAATTGTACATTGCACTGAAAGGTTAAGTCGTTGGTGTCAGACTCTGAACAAGATACTCTGAAGAATGCCTCAAAAAATTGTTCCTCTTTAAATGATAACATCTTATGATATAAAGACACATTTGAAAATGGACCATTTGCTTGCTGAATCCTAACAGAGATAAGACTTTATTGAATGCAGCATCTAACATGTCTGAGCCTCCGCACACCGACATCAATGATTGCTTTGTCTTTATGCGAAATTTAAGTGCACGAGTCTTAATACCTCTTAAGGGCATTGTTTAAATGGAAGAAGACAAAGTATTTTGTATCACGAGAAGCAATAATCAGTTGACGAGCACTGCCTCTCTTTATGCAATGTGTGCAATTGTGCATGGAGTAAAATCAGTCTGAAGACAATAGTTGTGTTTAACAGCCGCCATTAGAGCACACCGTTTACACTACTTCTAAGTATGTCCCGTAGTCTTACCAATGTTACCAGCTAAACCGATGACTCGGTGATGAATAGTCCACTGTCATCTGGTCTGAGTGATTTGGGTGATCACAATTTATCGAATTACCCATAATTTGACAATTGATATTGCTGTGGTTGTGTTATTCTATGGATACTTGGTCGTGATGAGATAACCGTTAGATGCTGTTAGCATCACCAAAATGATCAACTGCGAAGCGCCATGAACGAATTATTTAGACGACGGGTTGAGATCCTTTCTGGAAGGTTCTCAGCGTTGACGCTGATGTTAGTGTCTCGGTGACGTAAGGTTACTAGTATGAAGTTGACAAGGCGCAAACAAAAACTATTAACTGAGGAGAGGGGATGCACATGTGATATATACATAACACAGTCATACAGAAAAATAGTCAATATAGAATATGAAATATGGCTGTTAATTACAGTTAAGAATGATCGGGTCTTAAAACGTAGGCTAATTTAATCAAACCCGGATCAGTGTTGAGATGATGAACTGTCCAAAGCGTGTATCAGTGGGGTGATGACCTTATATGAGCCATGTCTCACATTATAATTTTAATTATTATGATAACTACATGTATAGATGCATGAATTTAACTAAATTTTCAGATGTAACACCGTTTTACGACTTAACACAAAGTTTGCTGGTGCTTGCAAGCAAACGTTTGCTGATGTAGACCAGGCTATAGCCTATTCGGCGATCTTATAGTAAACATTCGCTTAATCAATCGCACGCGGTCCCCTCTTGATTTCACCATAGGGCCAGGCAACTGTGAATTAAACTCATCTTGTAACAACCTTTGTTGCATAGTTTAGATCGCGTTCACCTTGTCGATCTCAGAATAGAGTTGCCCCGTGGCTTCACCATGGAGAACTCCGATAATTCAATGTGTTTACCCTGAGTGTACATTTCTTTCAAACTTCACTTCAGAAGTATGACCTATCAGACATAAAGCCCTTGACTCCCTACTGTCAAGTATTCGGTCTTTATGAATACTTGCTACTGTCATGGCCAAAATTATATAGCGGTATAATGTATTGGACCCTGGGACCTCGGGATATATGCATATAATGTTAGTAAATATCCGCTCCCTAATAACAGTATATACTTTAGGGAGGCCTTGCTCAGAAGAAGAAAAAAATGCGCTTTGTTTGATTGCTTCCTACGTGTGGTCTTGATCAGGTCTCAGACATGTATGAGCAATTATGTATATAAAGGATTTGCCACACACAAACTGTCAGGAACCATCAACAAGTTCCTTCGACCTCCACGATCCATGCTCCACACAGAGACACGCCGCAACATGCACACCAGACTCCAGTGGCGGCTATTAAGAAGAGAAGGAGCATGCAGCAAAAAGAAATGAACCCAATCTTAGAGATAATTGACACGTTACGAGCAACTGGTGGCATTGTTTGGCATGATTGCAGAAGCAATATGTAACTAAGCTCATTGCCTTCTGCTGGCATCAATCGACTTGTCCTCGCCGATTGCTCGGCTTCGGTGGGATGAAGGCCACTTTTTAGGTGTAGCGTGTTTGGGGGAACACTCAGAAAATGCAGCATCAGTTTCCGAATGGCTACAAGAGACAATTTGGGGGTGTCTCTACTGAAGGATTTTGTTGTCGATCGTTATTGAGTAGATCATTAGGATGTCGAGGCCTGTATCCAACTTCTTTCTGACTTGAGTCAATCTGTCTGTAACGACCGATGGCCATGAAGTATTTCTCTATTGACCAGAAAGGATGAGGTTTAGTGCAAAATGAATGACATTCTTATCCGATTCTAAAAGTCAAGACAGATTTGTTTCTTCCTTCTATAAGGATGGACTGGGTGAAAGTTGTTTTGATTTTCAAGGTTTCTGTTGGTTCAGTTCTGAATTGCTGCCATATATTCCAGGGAATGAACGTTCCATATCATTATTCCAGTTTGCTGCCTTCTTCAAACCTTTGGCAAATGAACAGGGCATGGAAACCAGCGACGTAGAAAGAGGAAGGATAACCCTTAGCTGGCACATCAGCGTGTGAACCACGAGAAGTTGCTGTAATTGTATTTTTTGTCATTCTGTGTGCCAGTCTCTTCCGTGGTGACTTTTCAAAACAGCATATAGACTGAGAGTCGGCGTCACACAATGACCATCCTAACACCCTCACTATGATCTCCTAACTCGCTGCAGCATTCACAGCGACAAATTCATCCTCCGCTTATGGGCAAATCCCCGGTAGCTAATAACCTGTTTAGTGTAATTGCATAGCTACGCACCTAATCACATATTGCCGCATTGTCACTGAGATAACTGGTTAGGGCGATTCCTTCCAAGCGAGAACGAGATGCCTTGCAATGGTTAGCTGTATTTTCATGGGATTATTTCATTTTTCGTGGTACGTTCAGAGTTGGTTCCGTGGTCATTTGTGATGTACACACTGCATCTGACTATAAGCATGCGACTGAGTGCACAGTGCGATGATGTTAGCAATGATAAAGCTAACTGTATTGGATGGAGTAAAACATAAAGCTTTTATGTCAGTTAGTAGGGATTTGAGGAAGAGTAACCAAAAAGCAAGGCATAGCTTATGCTGATTGTGGGTTTTTTGTGCTTTTTCGATATCAGTTAAAATCCTTCTAACTGTAACACCGCAAATGAGCATGGATTGTAGTATATGCATCATTGCTTGTCATTGAATCAGCTTCATCTTTTTATTTGTCACTAGCAATATGCAATGCCTAATAAAGATCCTTCTAAATTACATAACTTTAATACCGTATAAACATGGCTTTATTAAAGGATTCGTCCAATTGACAGTCAAAATTGATACAGGCTTAATCAAGGTCTAGACAGAGTCTACCGAAATCGTGATCCTCTCTGTTTACGAGAATTGACAGTATTCCGGATCTCAGTTTGTCGCTCAATGTGAAAGGCATTAAGTAGCATTGCGTACGAGGTCGGTGAACTGACAGCACTGACAAGTTAATTTCCACAGGATTTGAGATCTAGATGAACATCTCCAGTTATAGCTGTGTACTGATATGAAAAAATCTATGAATGGTTGAGGTTATGCCATGTTAAGTTGACCTGATATCGATGTATGTTTGTAATGAAGTTTCTAGAAATTATAGTAGTTGTTGAAATCGTCTCTGTGATAGGGTTGTTTGCAAACAGGTCCGGCACCTACCGAGAGTTTGCACTGATGATCGGAATATGGCAACTGTCGGCGGTAATGTACGGTTGAATGCCGAGAAGGGTGTGTGGAATGCATTTAGCCATGATATGATGATAATGCCGAAAAAAAGGACCTTTCTCGACAGTGCCGCTTGTTTGCTTGTCGCGTATAGTAAGGTGTCTGAGAAGGGAAGTTTGTTTAGCGGCGGTGTTAATGTATGGAAGCCGAGAAGAGTTTAATATGTTATGTAAATATGCTTTCGCAGTTTCTGATTGATATTGGCTTCGTCCGTATTATTCAGAGGATGTCGACACCGTGTAATTTAATATTTCTGTCAATGCTTTTGCATTGAATCATGAGCGGTATTAGGTTTATTCTTTCAATATGTTGATCGTTCAACCATTCTTTATTAATCTCAACCTCGAACATATTGCACCGAATGTGTTGAATAAGGTGTTGCGTTTCCTCAATAGCGACAGGATCAGATGCAATTCTATCTTCACTGATACGTGGATAGCCTCTCGGTCACAATGACCAATTGCATGACAGCACGATGACGATGATTCGCGTCGTGATAAGCTGATGCCTGAGCAACGCTCGTCGTTCATTAACCGTCTTGGGGCTGCAGTTCTGTAAGTCAAACTGACAGTACCAGGGTTGCATTAAACATCTTTGAGATTCTTTAAATGCAATTGTGTTCGTATCATTACTCGGTCGACCACTCAGAAGGTTTGATTTTTTCAGTATCGAAGAGGTAGTTGGCATTGCTTTCCCATCTAGGTGTCAGTTTAAGGGCCAAAGCAAAAACTACATGAAAGATGTGATGGATTCGGTTGGTTCACCGCTAACGAAAGCAGATTCTGCCCTGCAACTCCACTCCAAAATACGGGATTTCTTTAGTGGAAGTAATACTGGCCATGATGTCCGAGTCTTATCAGGAAGCAAAAAGCGGCCTTGGTCCGCTTGGGAAGACTTCATTACGTGGTGGAAATCGTTCCGGAAAGAGTCATTCAATTCTCATCGATTTTATTCAGTTCTGTCGTGTGATTTTATCATGAACGAAACACTAATCAAAGTTTGCCGTCCACATTACAAGAAATCTGTGACCGGTGGCCAAGCGCGTCGTAAGCCGCGGACTGAGTCATCATGATGCTGGAAACACTGATCGCAGGCTGCGAAGTCAAAGCGTGACTCAGGCGTTGGACCATCTGGGTCCGTAGCGCCTCGATGCCCCCATTGACTTGTAGATTCAGTTAATTTCTCTTGAATCCTAATGGGCAAGTACATGATAGAGATGAGACGAAAAGAAGTATGATATGTTTGGGTATCAGTGGGGGAGACTCGATAAGTCGGCGGTCATTGAAAGTATACATCGTCGAAGAGTTCGCCTACTAGGTATCGCAGTAAGATTTCAACAGCGCTACAGGGCCCTGTTCAGCGACACGACCTTTTTCCTTTAGAGACCAACGCCAAAGAAGAGCCGCTCTCTATATGGCAGGGTCTAACTCCTCAATCGGCGTTAGAGACAAACTCCAGCTGAGCATCTTCTTTACGAAATTTCTCGTCAACTTTTACTGGAAACACCAAATGAGCAACCTTGCCCAGGTCTACTAACTCCATCGACAGGATCAATTCAAGATGGCATACATGTAACATTTTCTCCGCAATTTTAGGCAAAAGTGTCGTTCCCAGGTCGGGACTGATTATGATGCTAAGGATTTCAATCTAACATCCGGTCAGGAGGGGGGGGGGGGGGGAAGATACCAAAACAAACGCGCTGGATGAGACGCAATAAAAAACATATTTGAACCCATGATATAATAAACAATGTTTCTCTTACCACTATGCCTCGACCGCTCTTTTCCTCGCGATGCGCGAGCGATTGATGCTAACTGGGGTCGACAGTCAATCCTGGCGGAGGGTGCGGATTAATCGAGAAGCTGTATCGGTCTCGTTGCAAACTTGACTAGGGGCAATGAAATAAATTACTCCAAGAGCCTTGGGATGTGGAGCACTTTATCCTTGAAAAACCTGTTTCTTCCACCCAAAATGGAATTATTTTTGTGTATGTCTTAAACAAACTTTAGGGTCGATGCATATGAATATCTCGCCAAGGTTGCTTGACTTCAAGTGCATGCTTCTCTGCTTAACTGTTAATGTTTAACTTTATATAACGGTAATTGCCGCAAATTGATCTTATTCAATGTTCGGGGACGTATCAATTTATGGTGGATGCTCAACTACTGAGGAAGGCAGCCGGGGTGAATCGCTTGGAGAGCAATTATATTGTAATGTGGAAAAGAGGCGAGGCTAATGAGGGCTCGTAGATGATTTAACAAGGAGCAGTATAATGTAATGATACTTTGAACGGCTGACATAATTGATTGTTTGATGGTTTCTGAAAATGGAATGATGCACTTCATGTGTTTTATAATAAAATGTTTAGAGATTTCGTAACTTTAAGAAGGTTACATCTAACCGCATTCAGACCATGAACCATTGAGGCCATGAACCATCAATAGCTTAGAAATTAAAGCGCGTGATAGAATCCTTTGTTCCCCGGACAATCAATCCTAAGACATTTTATTTTCAAACTTCAACACCGGGACAATTCGTCGATTAGTGAGAGAAACCTATTTGCTGAAGACTCCCTGTCATAACTTTTGAAAACAGTCAGTCGTGTAGCCCACCATTCTCCTTTTGATCAAACAATTACATCAAACACTGCACTAAACTTCGCGTAATTGACGCGACTCCTCTTATTCATGTACCTAGAGCTATGTTTAAACTTATAGATTAAAAAAATCAGAGAGTATTAAAAAAATCCATCATTGTACGCATCCTTTGGAGAGTCTTTGAAAGTTCGAAATTTTCATGATCAAAGCTACCCTTATGCTTAGAGTTATTATATTGATAAAAAGCGTAAACAATCTTCAGCGGGATCTGCTGTGTAGAGTCAACTGAAAAATCTGACTGAAGGTTTAGAATTAGAGGGATCTTGCTGAGCCAGAACCATTGGCTTCATGAATATCCCAGCGTTGATTGAGTGAACATGTAAAAATATTGAAATAAAAGTTTGGCAGAAACGAAACTCGTGTTCAAAGTTGCCCGTTTTGGATTCGGTGTACTGGACCATGCGGAACGAGCAATTTTTCAAGTGTTTCCCTCACGAGAAACGCCCCAAGAACTGCGTGCATCTCGTCCTTCAAGCTAGGAATTGATTAATTGACCCCTTGAAAATCTATTCTCTCTCCTGGGTTCTTACTTTTGACGTTCTCCGTCATCTTCACAAATGAAAAGGCTCTGCAAGGTAAAAATTTCGCAGCAGTGTATTGCCTGTAAACAATTCTACAGCTTCTCTGTTCCCTAATAACATAGCGGCGTAATGTATCCTTACAGAGACATATTAGCTTTTGGCTTAATCCGTCTTTTGTACTGTACACATGATAAATCCATGCTGCATTCTCGATTACAGACAGAACAGTAAACATGAGAAGTCTTCAGTAAAAACTGATCTATCTTGATATTTCTCGCATTCACACGACTTTTACAATAACCTCTCATGTGCACATGGCACAAAGGCATTTGACAAAAAGGTTTGAACATGTTTCAAACGGATACGAGAACGAGTAAGGAAAACAGTTTTTCCTCCCGCATGCAGTTTTTTTCGATATTTCTGATAACATGCATTTGATTATTTCTTCCCAAGAGGGGGTGGCTGCAACGCAGCACTGCAGAGCTGAAACAATTGGCTTGAGGCTGATATTTTAATTTCACGTAGTTCAATGACAAACATAAATGGAGCCATTCTGTGATACGACATACCATATCGATAATAAATCATCTGGTCAAACATGTGTAGTGCACTGTGCAAAAGAAAACCTGGTCCAATGAGAAGCGTCTATAACCTAGTCAGTGCATAATTGTAGTGTTTTGCAGTTGCGTGCATGGGACAGCAATACTGGTTGAGTAGATTGATGGGTCCCATGTGACATGTACAGTCAGCCAATCGATCATCGGAAGATTAGAGGGAAGTTTAAGGTAAACTGACTAATCGAATCTCACGTGTACATTAGCATTGTAAAAAGCAATATACACACACTTGATGCTAAATGATGCACTGTATCTTTCGCTGCACGAATGGCTATTTTGTGCAGTTAGGATTCAGAGTCTTTTTTGTATGTTACACGAAAATGGGGCGTCACGTGTGCATAGAAACGAGAGAAAAAGATCTTTCTTAAGTGAAATTGAAACAGAAGGTACGTCACATGTGCAAGCATAGTGCATTTAACCACAACGAGGTTTCTCCAGTGAATTCATAGTACACTAAAACGAACGTAGGTGCCACGTTTGCACGCTCACAGGCCAACATCAGAAATAATCATAAGTTTAACCCTCCTGTTACCGCCTTACTGATTCGGATAGTACTATCGCATGTAATCACGAATGCTCAAGTCAATCTCTTTGCTATGATATCTGCTCAAGGTGAATATTACCCCACCCCTCATAATCACCTGGAGTCCATCACCCGTCTCATTAGCCCATCAAAGCTCCATTACGTCACGATGTAGCTTATTACACAGGCAAGTGGAAATCAAGTAAGCAAGGTGGCATGTACTTATTGAGCTGTACATAACGGACTGGTTTCGTAAATAATCATATCATAATGGACTGTAAGCTGTCCATGTTTTGATTTGCTCCTCTTACCAAGATGGTCATTGAGGCTGATGAACGCTTTTTAATGTCTTGGGTATAAATATTCACTATCTGTGAGAGAGCACTGAAGACACTACAAAAATAACTAATTTGTATCCAACAGGAGGCGCCATTATCCTTCCTTTCTTTCTGTCGAACTGGTCTCTGGACCCCTGGTAATGATATTGCAGTCAAATTGAATTTTATGTTTCAGTCGAAAAAACAACTGCATCCAAATAAAGATGAAATGTTTCGTCATGAGAAAAATCAGGTCATTAACGGTTTTTCTTAACCAAAGAGAAAAGGCCCGAACTAAAATAAATATGCATGACTACTGACGTAATTCCAAAGGATTTATGCCTACTGTTCTATCTGCTTTTTCCACACACAATGAATTGTCCCCTAGTAATACTTACCAGCATCAATGCAAAATACTATACTGTTGAAAATATCAAAATGACAACAAAGTTGACACCGTGCCCTTAAAGAACATCAACAGTTAAGTGCAAAAGTGCCTTAACATGTTAAACCTTTTTCTCTCATATAATAAAAAGTGAATGTTTAGCAAACACAAGAGAATATCATGTGTGGGAGCTTTGAAACTGTAACTGTTATTGATCGCGTTTTCATTAGGAAGGTCTACGGGGAACTCTGAAACCATACAACTAGGACAAGCATTTACGATAAACCCGGGTCCCTGTTGGCTTGCTGAATGTTTTCTACATGTTCTTGGCTATAACAGAATATCTGGATTATAAGTGTTTAAACTTAAAGGGGCATGGACATGTATATAGTTAGATTGTTCAGAGGCAAATACACTTTATTTCTTCTTGTTATTATCTTCAAGAAAACCCTTGAAGCCGAACTTTACAAAGTGAAGTACACACTGATTTCAGACTGCAATGAAGATTTCACCAAAACTGAATGTAATTGTTTAGTTTTTGGCATCTGGATTCACAAATAACTTCTGTCACTTCCGTGCTTAGTTCTTAGCATTCCATAACCTTTCGTTGTGGGCATATCTGTATTCACAGATACGTTAATAACTAACTCTATATTTCTTGGCGTTTGTATTCACAGAGAAACTCTAATATTTTTTCCCCGAGTCGACATGGAGAAGACATCTAAACGTCTTAGTTGCCTCAGCCCCTAGGTTTGAAGAATGTTCCAAGCTGTTGGCTGACATGATATGACCAGCACAGCTTGCATGCTTCTTGATAGCGTTGCCTATGGAAGGACGTATAACATGCACCACGTCCTTGATGGTATCTCAATTGCTTGATGGCTGACAGTTATTAAATTGATGCATGCACAATGACAGTATCTTTGAGATATCAAAATCTGCCAACTTTAACAGCACAACCTAAAGGATGTCGGGTGCCGATCTCGGTATAGTGACTGATACAGCACCGTGGACAGTTTCACCTTCATGCATCACCAGTAATCAAAGTGCTTCAACACAAACGTATCCTGGTACGGGTTTTTTTTCATGATATATGGGAACTTGATACTTGGGAACTTGTGCCTTTTGTTCCTGAGTCGCAAGGGGTAATTAGAACATTGACCTTTAACGTAGGAAGACCTAGTTCTCTCGCGAGAATGAAATAAAATAGTCGTCGTTAATTTATTAAGGCCCTAAAGACTGTGTACCTGAATCACCACTGCGTCAAAAGCAACAAACACTATCGATGTCTGCATGTGACGCATAATAGACAGAAGCAGTAGAGAGAAAAAACATCTATATGATAGATTTATCACTTAAATTTTCAATAAAAACACAATCTTGCATTCAGCACCTGCTGCATTAATTGCAAATGCACGTGTTAGACGTCTGAGAGCTGCGTTTCTTGCACAGGCCAGCACGAACGAAGGGTTATCACGCAAAATCGAGGCATTCTGACGGAAGGCATGATTGATGACAGTGGAGATGGCTTTCTCCCGTGAAGACTATGTAAAACACCCTAGGGTTTGAGTCATTCACTTTTGTAAATTCATCCCTGCGTCAAATGATTGAACACAGGAAAAAAGGAAAGTGGCTTGATGAGGGTATAGCCTAATGTGAGGAGAGGTGCAAGGTGGATGGAGAAGATAGGCTTGGGTGTGGCGCACAAACAGGTGAATCACCTTCCCCAGCGGTAACCAGGGTGATCTGTTTTACTCAGGTCCTTGTTGATTAGACAGCTCAATGTTTGAAAACAATAGGGGCTCGTGCAATTCTTTTAAGAAATGTATTGACTGAGGCTCGTGCAGTGATTACACAATTGCCCGTTTACGTCCGTACATCTATTTGGTGGCTGGCACAGGTGGCTGAAGCCATTATATTATTTGGTGGCATCATACCCCGGCATCATACTGCAGCCGTTATCCCATTTGATGGTCCCGCCACAAATTCAACAGTGATCTCGAACGTTATTTGATTGATTGCAAAATCAATGCGAAAACCAGTCATCGAGCACGGCGGCGATTGAAAAAGGCTTCTCTCCACTGATACATGTAAAGTAGAGGAAAACACACACGCAGATCCCTAGGTTTCTGCCTGGCTGATCATGATGTTACGGTCCATTATCTCGATACATCATCTTGACATTGTAAGCTGATGTCAGACAATCTGTTCTATATACGTTTGATGCTGTTGCCTAACGCTGGAAGGCATCGGTGATCGTTCGAATTTGACTGACTGATAGATTTGGATGGGCCAGTTTCGTTTTCCTTTGGCTTCAGGTTCTTCCCACACGACTAAGTCACGGCGGAGCAGCCCATTTATATGGGAGCTTGCCTGCCAACACTCTTGGAGCGATCATTTGATTACAAAGCCAGTACAGCAGTATCAAAAGTCCTCATGGGGAACTTGTCCTACTTTATTGTGTTTGTCGTCGAATCAAAGTTGTGGCAAAGAAGGCTTTTCTTGTTTGGCGTGTTTTCTTTGTCCCTTCAAACGTTAGCAACAACCAAGTGCCCCAGCAACATCCCATCATGCGTCCAAGATGTCAGTGTCAGTTTTTGTTTTGTAGTTGATGCAGTGTAGAGTCAATGAGCCGTTGTCTGGCTTCATGAGCTGTATGAGTCATCTCTAGTTTTTCTTCATGCTCTTCCCATTCTCTATCTTTCTGTTTGCGGTTGATTTTGCTTTCCCATGATTTTCTAGCTTTTGAACTGCCATGGCTGTTAATCGATAATACAGAGTATTAGGGTATTATCAAAGATTTGTTTTCCACATTTGTCCGTATGCAACACATCCATACAAATGACTGGTTTTAAAGCTATGATATATCCATGAGGCGCATGTCGGCTTTGGCCCACTAGACAGTTTGGTGAAGTTGAAAGCTACAGGTTTGGTTGTTCGGCCCTGTCTCGTCGGAAAACCTTTTTTATATATGCATGGCATGCGTCGTCAGATAAGTATACACACGCTTCGGTGTCCTTCTTGTCAGGGAGGGGTGGCCATTCATTTTCGAATTTGTTGACTGAAATTCGATAAGTACTTGTGCATTTCAATACACTTTCGTGATTTTTTTTTATCAGAATCTCGAAGTTCGGCGTAACCACTAGCTGTTATTACATGTATTGAATGGCTGTAAAAAAAAGCTCACCGGTTGCATGATGCATCTTCAGAATATTGACAGCCTCCTTAACGCATCTAAGTCATATCTGTCGGAAAAAGTGTTTTTTTTTAATGTTATCATTCGCCTGAAAAAGTAATCGGCCAAATCAACACCTTGACTGAAAACTCCTCTCCATTCACGCAAAAACTCGAACATCTAAGCTTGTTGTGGCCCGGGGATATTTCCTCAACTTCTTTCTTGACACATCATCCAGGTTTCTGGCATAAGGTATTCCGGTTGATTTAGAGTGCATTACCCTATACATTTCGTTTTAGAGATGTTGATAAAACCCACCAACAGACAAACATTGCTGCAGGGTGTTCCATTACTAATCCTAAAAAATAGATTGGATATACCATAGATCTACATGCATGTACATGTGTTAACCTCTACTTTACCACTTAGGCTTATGTTAAGGTTTTTTATTTGATGGATTGGATTGGCCGAAACAATCAAATAGGCAAAATTCACCAGCCTCAAAAATGCACATTGAATGATTTAAAAACTCACCGTCACGTGGTTTTTAAATTCCCCAATGATGCACTGAGGTTCGAAACATGATGCTTCCAAGATAACCTGCTTGAAGAATGCGAACCTCTCGAAAACGCATCCCGAAGTCACAGGTGAAACGTTTCATGCCACTTTTGTTTTGGCTGCTCGGAAAAAAACGAATTGCGTTTTGAAAATATTTACGTCTTCTCTCGAAATGTCCGTCTTATCGCGTCCAATGGGTTATTGGGGTCGATGAGCTTGAGGCTGATACTTTGTTTGGCAATCCAAGATCGATGTGCTAATCAACCTACAATAACATGTTAACCTACACTTTAACCAATCATCACCAATGAAAAGACCAAGGGCAATTTTCTTCATCTGACACTGTAGTAAAAAATTAACCTGGCCGTGTACCCTTGCCTGTGACTATTCTCCGAGCTCACTGACCTAAATGGGGCACCTCTACCAACTTTGAGGTTACTATCAAGGTTATTTACGCTGACGTTCAAAGTAGGTCAAACCAAAACCACTGGTGTTCATTTATGTTTTGTATTTAGATGTATCGAATGGATGTACCGATGATATAAATTTTATCAATTTCATATTTCATAATTTCATAATATACATTATTTAATTTCCGTTCACATTTCCCTTCCGTAGGTAAGTCACCAAGAGCTGATGGAAATGGAGATGTTGTGATGAGTCTTGCGTTGTAACGTGTAAGTGCGGGATCCATGATAAATTCAAACACTGTTTATATGGATACGTTCAAAGTGTACTTCATGTAGCATTTAAAGTTTAATTCACCATGTATGGATATATTCATTAAGACTGGATGTTGGTGCACCCTCAGTATTTGTAATAACATACTTTGCATTAACATGATAGGCCTATGCCTTCCTCCAACTAAGATTTTTTTAGTGATAAAATAACTCGTAAATGTATATCAACATTGCTTCTGGAAATGCCGACGAAAGAAGAGGTTTAGCTGGAACGGCGCCGGCGATTAGCCCCAATAGCTCAAGTTACCACCGGCTTGTTATAAAACAGCTCTGACATTCATCCCCTATCGTCTGCTAAACCAAGTGCTAACAACCTGGGATATGTGAAGTAAGATAACTCTCTAAACAATTGCTCAACTATGCCTGAGAAATTCATTTCTGCAAATTATCGTCTGAGATGATGAATATCAACATTCAAAATATTGTTGGGAACCATACTTTCTTACATCCCTAAAAAAATGAAGAAAATGCGATGCTTCAGGCGAACATTAGAGTAACCTGAGAAGTCGTCCTTGCAGGTGGAACGTCGTGTTTGGACTATCGCTGTTTAGTTTTGGTCAGAGTGGAGTACATTGTACGTCATACTTGATGAAAACCAACCTAAAAATGTTTTTAGCCACATTGCAAGACCTAGTCAACCTTGAACCCGAGCTTAACTGTCGAAGTCTAATTCGATTTTGACCGTCTTTGCATCAAGCGAAGGCTGTGGCAAAACTCTACCATAAAGTAATAGGTTTTTGGTTGTGGAGGAAGTCAGGAACCTGAATAGAAGCTGCTAACGACCAACGGCATTCTGATCATAGCTCAAGTACCTTTCACCGAGGCAACTTGTGCTGTTCACGGGATCGTTTGAGCTATCCGAGCTGCTGTCTTGGCTAACAGTCACCGGCTAGCGCTCCCGGAATGCCCGGCAGGTTGCTCGAGAAATATCAAATGTTTGGTAAATAGTGGCCAATACTGACATGTTGTGGCATCTATGTGATTGGGAATACTATCTCTGCTCCTGCATTGCCCTTAGCGATTGATAATGCCTTCAATGCCATCACCCTTGTGCATTACCCCGTGTAGCATAAGGAATTACACTTGTACATTTGAATATTGAAGGTACAAGTACCGTACTTTCATTCCTTTCATTGCGTTGAATAGAATACATGGCTTTCCGGTTTTGTAGGTATAATTCAAAGATTAGCTCAAAACTGAAACCAAGGTGTGTTGTGGCAAAGTTAATATTTTGGGCTAATATTCTTGGCCAACGGACACCAGTTGAATATTTTCCGCATGGTCATGTTCCTGGATCCCGGGGCGGAAAATCGCTTTGGATGTTGTTTGAACTATCGAATACCTTTTATGATAAACTTCTCTGTGGATTCCTGCCAGGCAAGGATTTAACTTCAAGAATCATTGCGTAAATGCTAAAGTTACACCGGTTGCATATCGTTCTGTTGAGGAATGTCTTCCTATTCTGTTTTGTCAGACTATCGCTAATTCCCGCACTGAATTTAGTTTACTGTCTGACTAAGTGGACACAACAGGCGCATAAATCCTTACGTAACCCAATTTAAATATTGAAATATGGTGTAAGTAGAGCTGTGCGACACTGTACAGCTGTTGTCTTACAATAAATGGACTTCATCCCGATCAGGAGAAGCTGTGCCACTGGCGAGTTAAACCTCTGGCTAATAAGTAAATAGCTTAATATACAATATGGATGTTCTGCGTTCGAATGAAGGGCTATGGTCGATTCCTCCCTACCATGCACTGTCATTGGCCCATAGACAATAACCAGTCATGGACCATGCCAGTTTCAAATTTTACATGTACATGTAGCTGGAAAAACGATGTTTTTACATACCACACACGTCAATCAGGTCTTTCTATGGGCGAATCTGATGGACCCTTGATAGTTCAATATACTTTTGACTGACCTGCTCAATCGTTCTTTAGGGTAGGATCGAGTTTAGTAGTCAGCATCCGTAGTACGTCTATTATCAAATATATAAAGAATTTCAAAATCTTCCTCGCAAATCAACAAGCCCATCCCGCTGTTTAGGGAATAATTTCAGGTTAAACAGGAGATTGAGTTGATGGTTCAGGCGGGAAGTTCTTACAAAAATCAGGAGAGCTCCCGTCGAGGGGACCTGTGCACGAGCTCATTAACTTATTCTGCAGGTTGCTTTTCCGCGCGATGGAAAGCCGGGTTTAGGTGCTTGACCGAGCTTGATTTCAATAAAGAAGCAATGACTGGCAGGTGAATTCCTTAAGGAATTGGTCCTGCTGTTTTCTGCTTGCTTGAGATCTTGCTAAATTCATCAGCCGCGCATTTTTTCGGTGGTTGTCTGGTAGTTCACGATATGAGCACGTTTGCAATAATTAGGTTCTATCCTTCATTGATAGCATACTACATATGTATGTCTAGCACAAAGTCTATATTCCCTGAAATGCATATGTTAACCATTCGGTGAATATCTTTTGTCATCACCCTGTTCCTAAGTAAACTTTCAATTCGGACGGAGCCCAAAGTCCTTTTGTACGGTTGTATCTCACATACCTATGCAAAAAGCCTCGACAAAGGAACATGCTAAACGATTCTTTCTCGCCGGAAAGCACAAACCACCTACGACCTTGGAGGTCTCCGTCTCCGTATCTCTCCACACGGAGAATGTTTTGTCCTGTTTGTTGTCGCTCTCACCTGGCATGCTGACAGACCGATATCTGTCCTGACAGGTAGCACGTTAAAAGGTATTGTTGTATTTAAAAAACATGTACCTTGATGTAAACATTAAACTTTCCGGAGGGTTTTCGGTTATTCACTTGAGGAGCTCATTAATTTTCTCCTCTAGATTTTGCATTTCACATTAGTCTATACAACGTTATTTATCTTCAGTATTTCAAGTCAGATGAAGGTACCTTACATCAATGTACAAGATTAAAGTGATAACGAAATCTATATACGATCATGAAGATAGCTGGCCGCAATGGGTCAAACAGTGCATGTTGACATCATCCCATCTGACTTCAGTTACGCTAAAGTGAATTGATTTCGATGTGGGATCTCTATTAATTGACACTAATTGACGAGCGGGCGTAGGGAGAAGCACGTTGGGATATAGAGCTAGAAATAACATCAGTTTAGAGTTAGAGTTATCATTTCTTCGGAACAGGGATCCGATGGGCACAATAAAAGCACTGAACGTCCGGTTGCTGTTAGCATCGGAATTTCGCGTCTCTGGTAGTTTTGTGCGGATTTATTTCTGGCTGTATATCCAAACTATTTTGACAGGGTGTGTTGTCAGTTACTACATTTTGTAAAGTATACAATTATGTACGTTTTTCCATTAAAATACACTTCTTTTACATTTATACAAGCTGTACTGAACGCCTATGTAATAAAGACATGCAATATAAAAAATACGCAAACAAACATTTTATGCAGCTGTTCACGGGGTATCTGTACATGTTTTGTTGACAAATAAAGAAATTATTGATTCTCTTCAGCGACATAACTGTCCATTCTGAGGGCAATCATTCAACTCTCCATCTCTGAACGCTTTCTTACGAAATCCTGCATTTAACAATCCGTCGCTGCCGTCTCGGTCTTAAGCATAACATAATTCCCATAGGAGAAAGCTAACAAGACTGATGCTCATGAACGGTTTATTTTAAGGAATAATTTGGTTTACCAATGTCTGAAGCATGTTCACCTAATCTGAGCAGGGTCACCAAGAACATAATGCTGTATATCTCATCAGCACAGCAATGCCAGAACCTTAAGAATCATGATGGGAGGGGATCTATGCGTACGCTGGCACCATACCTTTCGTTCAATTGCCATACCTTTTGCATCTGACACAAGTATGCATTGGTCATCACCAACTTTACAGACTAAATAAAAAAGCGCGCTGCGTCACCTGTTGTTCCGTATGATTTGCAACGAATTCTTTCTTCTTTTCTTCTCAATAGTTCTCCCATTCATCATGTTTTTGATAGACTAGATATACATACTAGCTCAATGAATGGTAAATAACGCGCTGTTACAGGTTTGATAGATGTTCCTTGCCATCTCATCTATTACATTGGAAACGATGCGCACGGAGTTAAAGGCCAGTCTGTCATAAAATGTCCATGTTCGAATCATTTTACAATTATCTCTGACATATAAATTATCTCTGACATATCTACCACTTCTCACACTGATCGTGTGGTCATTTTAGGCACAGGGCACTCACACTATCAAGATATTTGGTTCGGCCTGATTCTCTTATTAAAATGCAAAATTGTCTTCCCAAAGAAATTTAAGATAAAACCTATGGTTTGACGTGATGCCTGGGCTAGGTTTTTAAGCTTTAGTATACCGCACTCAATCAGTACATAAGAAAGAGAGTACGATCTCTTTGGTACAGTCAATAGCAGTTCTATCTGACCAACGATGTACTGGGGCGTTATATTGACCCTCATGACGATTGCCAAGTCATTCCCTTGGTCAGACTGGTAATCTCGTGTTGCACCCTGAACATTCTCTCATTTAGCCCATTTTGTGGTCGAATGCAATCAACATGATGACTGCAATTCCGAATTATACCACTGACGAGAGCACGCAGTTCGAAATGAAACACCACTCACATTGGTTTATATCCGTATAATACTTATTACTCATGCTTGTAATTTACTCGTATTGTCATTGACGATGCGAGGGAAATGAATGATGGTTTCTAAACGATTTCGACGTAAGGACAACTCTAGTAAAAGCGTTATGTAGAAAGCGAAACACTTCCAAATGACTCATACTGTTACGCAAGAATAGCAACAGAAAATTTCAAGGCTGCAATTTTCCGAGATGCAACAAGCTGTCACAAAAAGCTTTCGCTTCATTGCGGGAAGGTTCCGTTCTGTTGCCTACATGAGTCACATATTTTACCAAACTCAATTATTAATCCATAAAATGTATCTTCATTCAGTACATGAAAATTGTTAATCGCAATTACAACAACTAATATTCGCTAAAGCAATTAGTATGATTGGGGTTAAAGTGATCTTGGGTGTTGTTCATCGCCGTACATCGCATATATTCCTAAGGAAATTATGATGATTTGTCAGCTATTTTTGCACAATAAGACGGTTAATACAGCTTTTATAATACAAAGTCTGAGAATGGTGAAGAATACGATGGCAATCGAAGTTAGTGTCAGAGAGCTTTATTCGCTGCACAAGTTGCCAGCACATTTGACTTACATTGTTCATTAAAATATTTTGATGGCAGTATAAATCTCTTGATAACAACAACAAAACTGATCAACTATGTTACCAGTGTGTTCGAGACACACAACAACCTTTT
The DNA here is from genome assembly GCF_910592395.1 of Lineus longissimus. Lineage (NCBI taxonomy): Eukaryota > Metazoa > Nemertea > Pilidiophora > Heteronemertea > Lineidae > Lineus > Lineus longissimus. The sequence goes on from NC_088310.1 coordinate 22,631,587, forward strand.
ACCCCGGAGCAAAACATGACGAGGCTAGCACCCTAATCCTGTTACAAACAGTCTCCCAGTTGGTCATCTGGAAGTGTCATCTCCTCGCCTTAGGTCAGCCAACTTGGCTGAACCATTCCGACTTACTATTACGACTGAGTCGCATCCCGTTGATAATCGATTACGATGCTAACTTGCCAGTGGTAGGTGACATATGTCTCAAATATGTAATTTACTTTAAAAAGACAAGAAAGAGCAACATTACAGCAGCGATTTTATCGTTGACAATGCCTTTGTCATAAACAACTCTTGACAAGACTGATCAGGTATATCGACGCCTTCCGAAAGCGCAATCTCGACGGAAACACACAGTTTCGGTTGGTTTCGGAGCAATTAGCGTGATACGCCAGCCAATGGTCAAAGTGACTTTACTAAAAGTTATTTTCCCTGCAACTTCGCGTGAGCTGGCCGTTCTGTTAACTGTAACATCAGCAAGTCGTGAATCATCCCGGTTGCGTGCAGACTTCTTCAGCCGGCGTCCTCCGCAAACTCCACCAATGTAACTTGATTGAACTGCCATCACCAGATACGCTCGATCACGGTGGATAGTGTTACGATGATATAACGCGTGGCCAGTCAGTGTGACCGGTCGATCGGAGTCTTTGAGTCCGTCAGTGCATCATCAACGGACCAGCAGCGGAATTTGTAGGCGGATACACAGGCAATGTCAACCTTGTTCGGGTGGTATTAACTTCTCCATTATCCTTGAACTAAGTTAAGTTGCTGATGAGATACTGGAATAAAAATCTCTGGATTCAACAGGGTGATTGTATCTGCAACATGGCGGCACTTCGTCTGTTGCATAAGTCTTCCGGGAAGCGAAATTTTTTTCTGCAGGATACTTCTGCCATAGTGTACATCTGACAGCCAATCAGAATTCAAGGCAAGCACGTGTCTTTGTTGACATCATCTTTCCACATGGCGCAATAATGTCAACAATGCCACGTGTTCTGATAATCTTGGAAAGAACAAGTTAGCAAATGGTTAGAGGAGTATATTAGCTAAAATATATTTATTTGCAGTATCTTAACATGTATTTTCATTGTCGAGTGGACTGTATTTATTGGACTTGTCTGTTAAAGGCGCACTGTGCTCGGCAAAATAGCCGAGGTTGAATGTTTATCTGTCAACCGTGTAACTAGTTCTGCTGTATATGCATAGGTGGCGCCACCATTCAATTTATTTTGTTTGCTTGTCAAAATGTGTTTTATACAATGGCCCTTCAACAATGTTCAAACTACCAAAATAGGCCTGATACCTTCAACAGCAGACATCGGATACACTGTCCCTTTAATAATTATCAACATTGGCAACACTGTCAGTGTCACTGCCCCTTAAAATTTCACAAATCGCGAGACATCGGATACACTGTCCCTTTAATAATTATCAACATTGGCAACACTGTCAGTGTCACTGCCCCTTAAAATTTCACAAATCGCGAGACATCGGATACACTGTCCCTTTAATAATTATCAACATTGGCAACACTGTCAGTGTCACTGCCCCTTAAAATTTCACAAATCGCGAGACATCGGATACACTGTCCCTTTAATAATTATCAACATTGGCAACACTGCAGTGTCACTGCCCCTTAAAATTTCACAAATCAATGCATACACTGCAATGTAGCGATCAGATCAGCTGATGCCTCTTTTGTACGCATAATATCATCAATTTTACAATGAATCTGTGCAATTCATTCCTAAACACTACGACACAAACCTTGAGTTGAGCATAATTGGGGTCAGACAATGAACTATTGTCACATTCACAGTTGAAGTGGCACTCGGCATGCGACTCGGTATCGTCCATTGTATTTGCATTATCATGCATAAATAAACAGTGTGACGTCAAAGATCGCGCCAATTGTGATTGGCTGTCAGATGTACACTGTGGCAGAAGTATCCTGCAGAAAAAAATTTCGCTTCCGGGAATGGCCGACTTAGTCATCTGGGAGGGAGCGATCTGTGCAACGTATCCCGATGCGAAGGTCACGAACTAAAACAGTATTGTTTGCTCACTGGTGTATCTCTCAGACATCCGCAGAATCTGCGAGAGAGACTCCGACGTCAAGGTCGAGTAGAGCGCTACTGCAGTGGATTCCATCACACTGCGGCGTCTTAGGCAAAGAAAGAGCGGGTAGACTAACGAAAGAAGGGATCAAAATGTGCCAAGAAAATACCGCTATCTCATAGAGGGAAGCCAAAACAGGCCTGCATTCAAAACCTGGAGCGGAAGGAAAGCACCATCATCAACCGTCTTCGCATAGGACATTTGATGGCAAGCTCCTCACAGTGCCAATGTGGACAAGAAGAACAGCTCGTATACCACATCCTCCAAGACTGCACTCTGTTCGATAAGCCCGGCAGGTAACGACCTGGCAAGATGATCACAATGTCGAGAAGAAACTGTGGGAAACAAAGGAAGACAAAAACAAAAGGCCACGATTCCTGACATCAACCGACCTTAGAATCTGATCCTGTGCGAACGCTAAGAAGAAAGAGATAAAGAAGATTTTGGAAGAGTGTAGATACCTCACCATTATACCTCGCAAACATGAATGTCCAAGACTGGCCTCAGCCCAAATAAGACAGAGATACAGGCTTTACAGAGAAAGTCTATAATTCTACACCTTAATAGGTTGAGTTCATACTGCCAAATGCACAGTCCGATGTAGGCACCTCGCTCAATTACATCATAGGATTAACCATTGAAATATATGAATAGAGGTGACAAACAACAAGCTTCGCTGACCATTATAAAGAATACAAGTGTGGTCAGTTTCACAACAATAACTGACAATGGTGGCATGGAGTCAATACAGACCACTTCTTACAATTTGATCTGGTCCTACTACGAGAGAACTTGATATAAATTGTACCAGTTGCTACAACTGAAAACATAAACTCTCCTTTCTTCAAAGTTTAGTGGTAGGGTGGGCCAGCATACACATAGTTACTTTTAAAACATGCTGACATCGTAGAATTTGTGTCGCTCATCATTTTCGGCGTCATCAGCGAACATATCATTTTTTCATTCGACAAATCACTCCTTTGTTTGATCACGCGACCTTGGCTTAAGTTGCATTGGATCTGATTTTAGGCCTAAAAGATAAAAGAAGCTTTTGATCCCCGTGACTCATGAATCTTCTTTGACTGGCGCTAATTCTGATCCTTCAATCCTTTTTGCGTGACAATCAATAGATTTATGATATTATGAAACATCAGTTTTCGGTGTCAGATGTCTGTACAAAGATTCCTTACGCATAGTTGGAACGGATCCGTCTGATCTAGCGTCAGATGTGTTCGATCAAAGGCGTCTTAAGAGAAGGAGGGCGGGGTATGCCAGCATCTTCTTTCAATCGTGTAGTGCTGCAACCAGCGGCAGGAGGTATATATTCCTTGCAGTAAGTCAGAAGTTATTAAAAGAGTAGCCTCAGAAGACAATCAGGACCAAGCATGATTGTTATTTCAGTTACGGTATCCCGAGCACAAGCTTTATGGTGAGGGTGATGAAATATTGAGTTGTGAACTGAGCGTCTATGAAGATATAATTGGCTCCATAAACAGCATCGAGCGAGTGTCATGTTAAGTAGGAGGAGACCGGAGTCCTCGAGGAAACCTACATTTTGTAGAGAGTCACCCTTCCTATGAGTGTACCTGGCCTGACCGGGAATCGAAGGGGCGTCAGAGATTTGACACTGGCAGGCACTGATGTTGCCTCTGCGCGAGCCACTGAGACTGATTTCTGTTGAGGAAGATTCAAAATCATAAATATAACACTCGAATTGTAGCTTGGTAGACTATTAGAGTGGTACAAAAGATTCTCGAACCATTGCAGCTAAAAAAGCCAAAGAACCTGTTAATCAATAAATCTCTCTCGTGATTTATGCCCCAGCTCACCACAGATCCTTAGACTAGATAATGTTCCACTTGACACCAACTTGATAAATCGACTAATATTTGCTTTAGCGCCAATCTCCCGAATCAACCACATACAACCTACACTGTTCAACAAATCAAATATCAAATGACTTGATCATTGACAAAAAAATCAAGGTAAGATTCATCCATTACACGTAAATATTATGGCAATGCCTCAAAATCAACTTCACGCAAGGTTTGCCGGTTTACGCTGTGGATGTCTTTGGGAAACCGTACCGGAGTGCACTTTGGTGGTATATGATATGAACGTGTACAGACTCCTTGGGTTTAACCTACAAGTCTATGATTTTCTTAATATTTATTCAATTTTTTATCATCGGTAGTTTGGTTTGCCTTTTTTTCCAAGTTATGTTTACCATGTTAACAGATAAACGTGTTGAAGATGCATCACCGGTTTAACTGATGTGCACAGAGTCTTGGAATGGGTTGCTTTATGCTCAGTAAAAGCTTGGCGCAGTCAAATCAATGTTTTCTGTTGGATTCTTTTTTTGTACACGAAAGGTCGATCCAATAATTAATCTCTGGCAAAAATAGGAAACGTTGATAACTTCAAAGTTTCGGGAGGGGAAGGTTTATCTGCAGATCAACCCCGTAACAACATCTCGAAAAGCAGCATCACCTTCTTCACCTGTCACACACCTTCAGGCGGATTTCATCCATCCACCAACATCACAATTTCCATTTATCACTTCAAAACAGATGTTCTCAGGTTTACCGTTTTTTTCCAGTCTACTTAGTCATCTTATACTATTCACCAGTGCCTTGCAAAGTTGTTCACACATTCATCATCATTTATTTCAATACAGGCTGCAAAAAGTACCGGACGGGTATGCCAAATCCAACCTTGTTCTTGAGCTCGCTGGCCATTCCAAAAAGATGTCATTATAATGAGAATAATTGTTGTCTTCCATTCTGCTCCGACTGAAACACTTCATTGCGAAACCACTATACCAGTATTTTGATTGCGAGTGTTGAGCATGTTCTTCAATCTATATGCATTCAGCTCCCACGCTCATCAGCGTAATTATCTCTTGTCGCTGTTTTTCTCAATTGATTTCTTTCTCCATTCTACAAGTGATTTCCCACATTGCATCAATAAATCTCCTTTATAGCCATTAACGTTTTGCACCATCCGATGCAAGTCGTAAATCGTGTAAGACGGATTCTGAAATGCGGATAATCAGTGTATGTTCTACAGTACATCATTGTTTTTCTATGCAAAAGATGAGACTTATCTATTTACCGTGTCATCTTGTTGTTTACGTTGGAAGAGATCATGATTTTTGCCAGAAGGTAACTTGGAGCAAACTGTCAAGGTTTGAGAGGACCCTGTCACTATTGCTTCGAGCATTTGGTACTGTCTGCAATATTTTTGCTCTTGGGCATCGGAGATAGCGGAAGGTCTTATCATGGTTTGTAAGGGATCTGATTGGCAGTATGTGGCTAATGATGGGCTCCTTTTCAAAGAAACAACATTATGAACATGGGGGTGACGATATTGTCATTATTATCATTATCATTATAATTTATGCTAAAACTAACCACTTATATCGCAGCAAAAATATAACTAATGATTAAATCCGATGAAGACGCCTAAAGATTAATTTACTCTAATCTTTGAGACTTCAACCAATAACCCGACGAGTAAATTAACCGATAACTGATGCAACTCTAAATATTTACCGTCTGTTTATCTGTCTGTATCGCCTCCTTCTTGTAAGAGGTACGAGGTCAGTATCTCATGTTACTTACAAAATATCTTGCTCGTGCTTCAAATAGTAGGTCTGTATCACCTTAAGATGACAGAAATCATCAATACATTTCGTGATGCCTCTGTACATTAAGTACGATGTAGTTTAACCAAATTGTTGTTCTGACATGAATTCTAAGCACAGTTAATGCGTTATCCTTCTGACGTCCTCTATCACACATCGTTATCATAACATTCTCACTTAGCCGAGAAGCTGTTGCTGAAACTGATCCTCTCCTCGATCTTGCAGGTAATTTAGGTATTCTCTGCAAGTATGGAAATACAGACTTAGGCAGTCCTCTCCAAGAATAATGTTAGGACATTGACAAGAGACCTCATTTAACACAACATTACAACCACATACATGTAATAGCGCAGACTTTGACAAGAATGATATTCCATATACTGCTGATAAAGAACACGAGTATCTGAAGCTTAACGAATGACATATATGAAGAGGATGCATCCAGAAGGTATGCTACTTTCCACTTGTTCTCAGAGAAGAACTCACCTATCATGTTTATCAAAGAATGACAACTGAGGATAAAAACCATACGCTGTAAGCTGCATGTTAACCAAAGGTACCATGTCAACTCTCATGTTCGAGCTATTCGTCATGTTACAACCAAAACACCGGTTGCTCCTGGGATCAAAGGAAGAATTTCAAGCGCAACAGAAAAAAAGTTTGATGCTGATATTTATAGATATTCTATACGGATATTTATACTCCTATGTAGTCGAATTATCCCTGTGATCGTACTAGAGATGGTTGTGACATATTTACACAAGTATCAAGAGATCTAATGTTCAGAAGTAGTAACGCAAGTTCTTGTATCACCATCCACAAGGACATAGGTCGAGGTTTCGACATCCTTTCATTACAACACGTAAAACATTATTTGGCTTCTCAGCTCGTGTTGACAGAAGACTTTGTCCTTCCTCAACATCACTGCGATCGAAAAAGTGTCGATTTTCAATAATGGTCTGTTTCTGGAGCATTGATGTTCTAATAATCACTGGAGACGATTATCTGTAAAATTTTTAAATTGCATACAAGTATACGTGTCTTACATGAGTACAGCTATTGTGATATCCGATTTGGATTGCCTCAACTTTAATTTATTTAGATCTCGTTTTAATTCAATGTCCATGTACAGCATTAGAGTAAGATGGACTCAAAGCCCCACTGGTTACCATGTAATCAATCTTCAGTCGGTGTATAATTTGTGTGAATTACTTGTTGAAGCAGTTCATTTGATGGATTTCGATGAAAATGGTATAGAGCTTTTCCTACTTTTCAAATCGACTGTTTCAACGTATTTTCAGTGCCATATCCTTCGATTCTTCTCCTCTATTGAGTCATTCTTGCCACTCAATGCTTGGTATGTTACAAGGCAAGTGCAGGGTTAGCCCCACCCGCTGGGTCTACCTGCTCCCAAAGAAACCAGACGATACGGACAGGTGAATTAACTCTTCAGCTATCGTCGATACGACATCTTCAAAAGGAGACCAATGACTTCAACAGGAAGTTCGGAACAAGAGTCCGTCGTATGACATATATTCTTTACTACACAAAAAATACGCCAACTTCTCGTCAGAGTGGCAGCCGGAGAACGACAGCGCCTACACTCTTCCGATGTCTAGCCGATGTCTGCTTCTTGATGAGCAAAAAACCTTTTTAATTTTTGCTTGACATCTGTAGTCCTTTGCTTAGTTAATCGCCAGTACCTACCGCACCGGGAGCCGACATTATTTATCTATCAAAATATCACCGCAATCTCCTACGCCATTGAGGTGCAATAACGTAAAACCTAGAGTCTTAAATTAACCTTGATGTTGTTTTTTTCCCAGCCTATGATGGCTTTCTCCATTCACACCTTGTTAAACACATTCAACGTAAATATCGCGTCGCAGTAACTTACTCCGCAACCAGTTTTAAGTGTAGTTTTTATACGGAATGATATCGTACTCATGTCAGGTTACGTGAAATAACATAAATATTGGTAGAAGATGGTAGTCCAAGATCAAATGAAAAGAAGAAAATGATAAGATAAATTCGAATAGGCAGCTTTGCACTTTCTTAGATTCAGATGCGAAGAACATCACTCCGAGAGTGTAAGTCATCGAATCTTAGAGTAACCAGACTCTAAGCCCTTCTGCTGCCTAAAAGAAGATGCTGTAAGAAGATGCTGTTTTGTTTCATTTTTCGACTCACGTGCGACAGAATAGGTACATGTAGCAAACAAAACCCAAAAAAAGTATTTTGAATTGGTTTATCGTTAGAAATATGTTCATTTATTTTAAGTTGCCCTTGAAATAATGATTGCCATCCCAAGCTTTATGTTTCAGTCAGTGATAATCATCTCCTTCACCCGTTTCTAAATATATTGCTTTTAGCATCAATTGGCGTAGATTTGAAGCAGAAGCTATGGTTTATGTATTCAGCAGAATCAGATCAGAGTATAACCACTGTTATCATTGCCTGATCGAGGACCCCTCGCATCGCACGGTGGTATCTTCGGAAACTTGGTTTCGATTGCCGGAGCGCTTGTAGCAACACTGGTCTGATCCAGAACAGATGCTTGGCTATCCCACCGGACACAGGTACACACAGACCTCCCTTCATACCCCTGTTCACCTGAAATCACCATGCTGACCTTCTCCTTAGCTTTCTTATCACCCGTCAGCTAGTCCGCTACGTCAGTAATTCAAGGAAAAGCCTAGTTGAATGTCCCTGTTGACTCCTGTTTTAACATGAGTTTCTCTGATTCAATGTTCTAGCGAAATAGTTCAATTTTCTTGTCTCGGCGATATTAGATTCCACACGGCCGTCTTTGATTTATCTTGACCTATCTTGCTATAAATAGCTAATCGAATTGATGAAGTGTATACATGTTGGTCGACAGGTTGAATTCACAAATGGAGCTGTGAGTTGGTTGACTAAAGTACATTTTTTAAAAATACCGTTGTAACTGAAATGCCGATGTTTGGCCTTGTACTTGGCATACTTACACATCAGAAGTACATAAATACTTCTAAATGCCTATTTACCTTTTTCAATCGTCTTGTTGATGCCTTGTTAGCTATCTTATCGCACTCCTGTTGCTCTCTGGTTATCTTTCTGCTTGCCTTCTTCAAGTGAGGGTTCCAATTATGTTTTCACCTGAACCTGTGCTTGGATGAACATTACCCGGGTCAAATATACAGCTCATTTCGTAAAGATGAGGTGGATTTATACCTGTTGCGGCTCCTTTACTCTCTATACGAGCATGTGGGTAAAATTTCTGTGGTCAACACAAACTTAAGTTTAGCTTGAAGCGAATGCATGCCAGTGATTGGTCACTTGTTTATGTTGGTATAAATAGAGAGAAATGAAATCGATACTATTTATTGGCATTGCCAAAATTCCTTTAAAGCCGTTATATGGCAAAGAATCTATGAACATATCGATATGGTTCTGCTTCACCCAGGACACTTTCAAAATAACCAATAGCTCTGCTGGCAGCAAAACCTAGGAGCATCTTTGACTATAAAGCTTTTGTCACTTCGCGCCTCTGCCGGACTGCTCCCTGCGAGGTTGTCAGTATGTCGGGTGATAGCTAAGATAGTCCAGGAGGAGCGAGTTGCGTTTCCCACTTACTGTTAGCCACTAAATTTTCTCAAGCGTTTAATTGTAGCAGGTTTCGCGAATAAGCCCGATTCGCGAAACAGTAACCCGCGAAAAAAAAATATTCGAAAGACTGTAAGAAATTTCATTTTCCTCCAAAACAGGATTCGTGAGAATGTATTTCTTTTAGAAATGTTCTCGATCGCAAAAGTAAAAGTCAGTCAAGGAATCATCCTAGATTTAAGGTTGCGCGTGCAAAGGCTTCACGTTGTAATCCAGTATTTACAGATCCTACAGTTAATTCCCCTTGGCATTGGAATCTCGCGATCAGAGCAGACTCGAAGAAGGTGAGAAGGCGAAACATGCGAGTCTGCAATCCGATCTGGTTCACAGACCTTATTCACTGTCAGTCGTGTTTCAGAATCCATGATTCAGTTTTTTTTCGGGAAGTGATCGAGTAAAACATGCATGTCTGACACGTGATCCATTCCCCGAGCCTGATTCAGTCTCCATATTCACAATCTGCATTGTGGTGTTGTAGCTTCCCTAACATCGAGACATTGCAGAATCAACAGTAGCTGGTCGAAGGCATTTTGATGCCAAAAAGAGGGTGTGGGTTGCCATCATCTCTAGCGTATGACCAAATCATCTGTTTCTCATAATGCACCATCGCAATGTCGAGAGCTGGCGTATTTTCGACTGAAGTCGGTCATGTCAGTCATGTCGTATCGCCGCGAATACTTAATACTAATTTTTTGCATTTTAAATTGATCCATTTCATAACATTATCTCTGAAAGCCGTAACGAGACATTTGCCAGGTTTAAAAAAAAGAATCGTATTGTGTTCTCTGCATTTAACAGTGGGATTATCCGATCCGGGGGTAATGGATTTGAATATGTTATACATGTAGCAATGGATGTATATCATAATATTCCTCCGTTGATAAATATTATTTTTCAGTGAACAGTATACAACGTTATTAGTAGCTTGAGTAAAAAGTACGCGTACTACTCGTAAAAATACAAGTTTGTGAATGCTGATCGATCATCTATTTGACAACAGTTACAGTGAGGCTATTTTTATTTGTAAATGGTCAATTTTCTAAATTTAGTATTTGAATATTATGTCTGCCAAATCACCAGTTAGCAATCATATGGGGTGGAGATACTCTAGATTATATAGTTGAGTAAGCAATTGAAAACAAGCTGCCATGTGCATGGTCTTTCGATGCCATTTAACATGTTGAGTTTGGATATATAATGCGTTATGACGACACCAAGTTGTCCGATACAAGAAATGTCAAGCTTGCTGCCTTGGATTGGTGAAAATGGAGTCATTTATAAACTCGGATATTTTGTTATTTCTAGATAGCTACAACATATGCTGCTGTGCTTAATGGGTAGGTGCCTTAATTACGAAACAAATATAATTTCTTCAGAGTACTGTAACACTAAAAGTAATTCCGAATTGACCATTACTATCTTTATTATCCATGTTTTTCTTGTTGCGCCAAAAGTCTTCCCGTAGGAGGATGAGCAGAACATATGGGGTGTACAGAACCATATGTAACTGATGCTAAATGTTTATCACCTCTGTTTATATGAGTCACGATCAGAGAGAGAAAGTTGTGGTCCATCCATCCAGCAGATCAGAGGTGAGGGCGGAGATCCGTTTTGGCCTCTGACGGGCTCGAAGCGCACCTGAGCTATAGCTTCTGCTAGAATGGGATAGGTAACGCAACTTTCTAACTCTTGGATATGTTGCCTTATTTTACGTTCCGAAGCTGATGGATACAAAACTGAATATTACTGAGCCATCTTCCTCTGTAAAAAATTCTGGTATTTGATAGAATTCTTTGCCTTCCGGATGTATCAGCTAACAGAAAAAAATATATTGCTCCGTTGAACCGTCTTGAACCTTATTTCGGATTATTTTGATTCACGCCAGTCTGGTGACACGTTTCATTTTTTGGATTACATAACTGGAGTACCTATCATCTGATAAACACATTATCAGTTTTATTGCTGCTTGACACACATATCATACTCGGATATCTCTACTCTGTCAAGTAGATAGTTCAATCTACAGTTTGTTTTCCCTTTGCGAATGACTTTCGAACTATGTTCTTTTCGGTAAACGTAAAACGGATAACTTGTCTTTTTCTATTGGTAAGTTGGGAAACTTGCGTTAATGCTCAAAACTAAGCTATTTTGTGTTATTTCCCTCAACATATTATTAAAACATATTTCATCTAATTTGATTTCTACACGAAAGGGAACATTTGAGTTCAGCACATAAAAATGATTTAAACGTTTCAAGATTCCCATCTTTCTCGAAGCTCTCCAAGGCCACAGAGATTGCGCAGGTGTCACATTCACCTGTTTAAATTCAGAGAGTGAATACAAATTACAGATTCCTTGCAACCAATATTCAGATGTCAACATTATTGAAATAGAATCCTTTCAAACCGCATCAAAATGTCGAAGTTTTGGTGTCTGGGTCGCACCTGTCACCACGTGCAGGTCAATGGTTCAGATGATACGATGATAGATAACGTGTTAAACTTGTCAGTGAAGGTAAGTCTTTGGAAAAAAGGTGGGCTGGTGGGAATGCTCCATCCAGGGACGAGGACTCAATTTTCAGGAGAAACCTCACAGTTTTGATTCCGTTATTCCACGACATCAGCGTCCATTTATTTGACTTTGCCGATTTATGCCTATCGCAAGACGTTTCGTGGGGGTCGGTTTCATCACGATTTGCCCTGATGAACCTTTGATAAGCCCCCCTTTAGGAGGGGCTCTTAAGATACACGTGTGTGTGGGAGTATATACTGATTTGATGAGAAATAAAGAGAGTAACTATTGTATATCCTACAAACAATTTTTTTTGGTATATTTCTGAATTAACTCCGTTGAGTTTACCGATTTCTCCGCGATCTTCCGGTGGTGGTTGCTATCCCATTTGTTGAAATTAATTTAAATTAATTTAAATCTTCATGGGAATTCGCTACATCATATGCCTAAGAAATTGGCCAATTATATTAATATTTTTATTAGAGAAATATCCGTCCTAAATAATGACAGAAAAGGGTGGTTTATTTCAATTTTGTGTCGACATGATCGAGGTCACGTGACATAAAAACAAAACAATCGTACACACCCGTCCAAAAAAGACACTTTAAGAAAGACAAATACGTTTTTCCAGCTTAAAACCACACTGACGACTAAGTTATATTGGTCTTCTGCCCAAATCTGAAGTATCAAAATGAATCACAAACTAGAACTAGCTCTATTTAGCAAAAGTTGCGTGAAAAATTCGGGTGAGCGACATTCTGCACCCTAGCGGCCAATAATTAAACTACTTTCAGCCGTCTGCTCCGGTCTCGTTAGGGAGTTTTTCCCAAATGTACGCGATGATGACGTGCCCCATTAACAGGACGTAACATCTATTTTAAAATGCGTTTCCAAAGTGAATGCATGAGGACAACCTATTTGTGTCGTATATCACTGGAAACGCCCGATTCCCGTGAATAAGGACAATCACAATGTATTACATTACCAAAACAAAAATGTGTCGGAAGGAACTATATGGATGGTCCCATCGCACCCCCCCCCCCTCCAGCAGTATGACACAGAAGGGCTAGTTGACTGTCCACCGGGGGGGGGGGGGGTTTGGGGGGAGCTTCCCCCCAACGCACTGGTAAAAACCTATGTCGACGGAGGGGGGTTTGGGGGGGTGTCCCCCCATTGTAACAGCTGTAGTTGTTAGAGCTTGCACTTAACATATGCTCGTAGGGGGGTTCGGGGGAGCTCCCCCGACCTAAAGGGGGGCTCACTAAGTCCTTGACTTTCGGGGGAGCTCCCCCGACCTAAAGGGGGGCTCACTAAGTCCTTGACTTTACATGTAAAGTCAAGGACTTAGTGAGCCCCCCTTTAGGTCGGGGGAGCTCCCCCGAACCCCCCTACGAGCATATGTTAAGTGCAAGCTCTAACAACTACAGCTGTTACAATGGGGGGACACCCCCCCAAACCCCCCCGGTGGACAGTCAACTAGCCCTTCTGTGTCATACTGCTGGAGGGGGGGGTGCGATGGGACCATCCATAGTTCCTTCCGACACATTTTTGTTTTGGTAATGTAATACATTGTGATTGTCCTTATTCACGGGAATCGGGCGTTTCCAGTGATATACGACACTTAAATGGATTGTCCTCATGCATTCACTTTGGAAACGCATTTTAAAATAGATGTCACGTCCTGTTAATGGGGCACGTCATCATAGCGTACATTTGGGAAAAACTCCCTAACGAGACCGGAGCAGACGGCTGAAAGTAGTTTAATTATTGGCCGCTAGGGTTCAGAATGTCGCTCACCCGAATTTTTCACGCAACTTTTGCTAAATAGAGCTAGTTCTAATTTGTGATTCATTTTGATACTTCAGATTTGGGCAGAAGACCAATATAACTTAGTCGTCAGTGTGGTTTTAAGCTGGAAAAACGTATTTGTTTTTCTTAAAGTGCCTTTTTTGGACGGGTGTGTGCGATTGTTTTGTTTTTATGTCACGTGACCTCGATCATGTCGACACAAAATTGAAATAAACCACCCTTTTCTGTCATTATTTAGGACGGATATTTCTCTAATAAAAATATTAATATAATTGGCCAATTTCTTAGGCATATGATGTAGCGAATTCCCATGAAGATTTAAATTAATTTAAATTAATTTAAATCAATGGGATAGCAACCACCACCGGAAGATCGCGGAGAAATCGGTAAACTCAACGGAGTTAATTCAGAAAAATACCAAAAAAAATTGTTTGTAGGATATACAATATTTACTCTCTTTATTTCTCATCAAATCAGTATATACTCCCACACACACGTGTATCTTAAGAGCCCCTCCTAAAGGGGGGCTTATCAATATGTAAAGTCAAGGACTTAGTGAGCCCCCCTTTAGGTCGGGGGAGCTCCCCCGAACCCCCCTACGAGCATATGTTAAGTGCAAGCTCTAACAACTACAGCTGTTACAATGGGGGGACACCCCCCAAACCCCCCTCCGTCGACATAGGTTTTTACCAGTGCGTTGGGGGGAAGCTCCCCCCAAACCCCCCCGGTGGACAGTCAACTAGCCCTTCTGTGTCATACTGCTGGAGGGGGGGGTGCGATGGGACCATCCATATAGTAATTATAGTTCCTTCCGACACATTTTTGTTTTGGTAATGTAATACATTGTGATTGTCCTTATTCACGGGAATCGGGCGTTTCCAGTGATATACGACACTTATTAAATGGATTGTCCTCATGCAATCACTTTGGAAACGCATTTTAAAATAGATGTTACGTCCTGTTAATGGGGCACGTCATCATCGCGTACATTTGGGAAAAACTCCCTAACGAGACCGGAGCAGACGGCTGAAAGAAGTTTAATTATTGGCCGCTAGGGTTCAGAATGTCGCTCCCCCGAATTTTTCACGCAACTTTTGCTAAATAGAGCTAGTTCTAGTTTGTAATTCATTTTGATACTTCAGATTTGGGTAGTAGACTAAAATAACTTAGTCGTCAGTGTGGTTTTAAGCAGGAAAAACGTATTTGTTTTTCTTAAAGTGCCTTTTTTGGACGGGTCTGTGCGATTGTTTTGTTTATGTCACGACTCACGTGACCTCGACCATGTCGACACAAAATTGAAATAGGACCTAAACCACCCTTTTCTGTCATTATTTAGGACGGATATTTCTCTAATAAAAATATTAATGTAATTGACCAATTTTTAAGGCATATGTAGCGAATTCCCATGAAGATTTAAATTAGATGTTCTCGTAACCTGTTACAACTGGTCTGATTTATAATTCAGCGCTACAACTGGTCTGATTTATTTATTCAGCGCCATTTTGAAAAACCAAAAAAAAATTGTTTGTTGGATATACAATATTTACTCTCTTTATTTCACTTCATTTACATTATAAGCCCCCCTCTTAGGAGGGGCTCTTAAGATACACGTGTGTGCGGGAGTATATAATGTAAATGAAGTGAAATAAAGAGAGTAAATATTGTATATCCAACAAACATTTTTTTTTGGTTTTTCAAAATGGCGCTGAATAAATAAATCAGACCAGTTGTAGCGCTGAATTATAAATCAGACCAGTTGTAACAGGTTACGAGAACATCTGATTTAAATCTTCATGGGAATTCGCTACATATGCCTAAGAAATTGGCCAATTATATTGATATTTTTATTAGAGAAATATCCGTCATAAATAATGACAGAAAAGGTGGTTTTATATCAATTTTGTGTCGACATGGTCGAGGTCACGTGACATAAACAAAACAATCGCACACACCCGTCCAAAAAAGGCACTTTAAGAAAAACAAATACGTTTTCCCTGCTTAAAACCACACTGACGACTAAGTTATATTCGTCTATTGCCCAAATCTGAAGTATCAAATTGAATCACAAACTAGAACTAGCTCTATTCAGCTATAGTTGCGTGAAAAATTCGGGTGAGCGGCGTACATTCTGCACCCTAGCGGCCAATAATTAAACTACTTTCAGCCGGCTGCTCCGGTCTCGTTAGGGAGTTTTTCCCAAATGTACGCGATGATGACGTGCCCCATTAACAGGACGTAACATCTATTTTAAAATGCGTTTCCAAAGTGAATGCATGAGGACAATCCATTTAAGTGTCGTATATCACTGGAAACGCCCGATTTCCGTGAATAAGGACAATCACAATGTATTACATTACCAAAACAAAAATGTGTCGGAAGGAACTATAATTACTATATGGATGGTCCCATCGACCCCCCCCCCCCCCCCCTCCAGCAGTATGACACAGAAGGGCTAGTTGACTGTCCACCGGGGGGGGGGGGGGGTTTGGGGGGAGCTTCCCCCAACGCACTGGTAAAAACCTATGTCGACGGAGGGGGGTTTGGAGGGTGTCCCCCCATTGTAACAGCTGTAGTTGTTAGAGCTGGCACTTAACATATGCTCGTAGGGGGGTTCGGGGGAGCTCCCCCGACCTAAAGGGGGGCTCACTAAGTCCTTGACTTTACATATTAAGACTGTAGAACAATGGGAATTTATAAGCCCCCCTTTAGGAGGGGCTCTTAAGATACACGTGTGTGTGGGAGTATATACTGATTTGATGAGAAATAAAGAGAGTAAATATTGTATATCCTACAAACAATTTTTTTTGGTATTTTTCTGAATTAACTCCGTTGAGTTTACCGATTTCTCCGCGATCTTCCGGTGGTGGTTGCTATCCCATTGGTTGAAATTAATTTAAATCTTCATGGGAATTCGCTACATCATATGCCTAAGAAATTGGCCAATTATATTAATATTTTTATCAGAGAAATATCCGTCCTAAATAATGACAGAAAAGGGTGGTTTATTTCAATTTTGTGTCGACATGATCGAGGTCACGTGACATAAAAACAATCGCACACACCCGTCCAAAAAAGGCACTTTAAGAAAAACAAATACGTTTTTCCTGCTTAAAACCACACTGACGACTAAGTTATATTGGTCTACTGCCCAAATCTGAAGTATCAAAATGAATAACAAACTAGAACTAGCTCTATTTAGCAAAAGTTGCGTGAAAAATTCGGGTGAGCGACATTCTGCACCCTAGCGGCCAATAATTAAACTACTTTCAGCCGTCTGCTCCGGTCTCGTTAGGGAGTTTTTCCCAAATGTACGCGATGATGACGTGCCCCATTAACAGGACGTAAGGTCTCGTTAGGGAGTTTTTCCCAAATGTACGCGATGATGACGTGCCCCATTAACAGGGCGTAACATCTATTTTAAGATGCGTTTCCAAAGTGAATGCATGAGAACAACCCATTTGTGTCGTATATCACTGGAAACGCCCGATTCCCCTGATTCTGCAGGATGTTAAATCGGGCATTTTATTTCTTTAAATAAATCATAAGCGTCGCATTTGCTCCTAGCTATGTTCACCATCCCAAATGGCAATATTGCCAATTGGGCCGGACAATCACGAAAAACCCCAAATATTATACATTTCTTCCTGAATAATTCTTACAGAGACCATTCTCCCATGAAAGACAGTTGCTTACGCTACACAAAAATCAAAAAAAATCGAGGGTCAACCATTGAACTTTTGAGATATGTTGAATTTTGCACAAATCAGCGAAAAACGCACCAACTGGCACTGGACGGCATTTTAACACGGGGCCGACGCACATCCCAAGTTCAGTGTACACATACGTCGGCAACAACAGTATAAATGCGTAGTTTCTTGTTAGTCGCCTATTGAGTAGCGCTATAGGTTTCAGAAACTCCAAAAAAACATGTCTTTGCCAAAACAACTGCTGAATCAACGCTGACATACTGTAAGGACCGAGAAATCAATGATTTTAGGAACTACGGTTAGGGCTTGGCCGCGCATGAATAACAAAAAAAACTCCCTAATGAGACCTAACATCTATTTTAAAATGCGTTTCCAAAGTGAATGCATGAGGACAACCCATTTGTGTCGTATATCACTGGAAACGCCCGATTTCCGTGAATAAGGACAATCACAATGTATTACATTACCAAAACAAAAATGTGTCGGAAGGATGGTCCCATCGCACCCCCCCCCCCCCCTCCAGCAGTATGACACAGAAGGGCTAGTTGACTGTCCACCGGGGGGGTTTGGGGGGAGCTTCCCCCCAACGCACTGGTAAAAACCTATGTCGACGGAGGGGGGTTTGGGGGGTGTCCCCCCATTGTAACAGCTGTAGTTGTTAGAGCTTGCACTTAACATATGCTCGTAGGGGGGTTCGGGGGAGCTCCCCCGACCTCAAGGGGGGCTCACTAAGTCCTTGACTTTACATATTAGGTCGAAGGCGCGAGCGGGCTTTGTTTGATGACAATAGACGGGTAGTTGTAAAACAAGAAACACAGAAACGAAACAGAAACACAGAAACGCAGAAACGAAACGCAGAAACGAAAATCAAACGGGTTTTCATAAAAGTTGGAATCAAGCGGCACGCCGATACTTTCCTTGCCCAATCCGTTGTTATTGTCGTTTAAAAGTAAAATCTGAGGTTGGTGGGTTGCGGCCAGCCGGAATGCAATAGAGTTGTTGAGGGGATACATGGAGCAACTTGGGGGGGGGGGGGCGGGCACTAGACTTGGACTTGGAGTAACTCAATCTTGCCTGCCCAGCTGCTGCCTTTAAATAGTCCCTTTAAATATCTGTTTATGTTAATGAGGTTGTAGTAGGGATGTTCAGCCCAGTGTCGTGCACAGGCCATGGAATGTACAAAAGAACAGGACTCGCTATTCGAAGGACTATTTTCTATTTACGCCGTGTAGTACATACATGTAGTGTATTGGCACGATCAGGCCGGATGCTGCCAATCTGCGCACACGTTGATGAGGCTAAAAGGGGTATTGGGAAATGAGCATTCCTCCTTCCATTCCGACTGAATACCAGTTTTAGTTACACCCGCGTTCGCGGCCACAACCATGGCAACAAGATGGAGTTTGCAGACCAGAATTCGCCACAAGACTGGTTTCTGCGTTTCGTTTCTGTGTTTCTGTGTTTCTGTTTCGTTTCTGTGTTTCTTGTTTTACAACTACCCACAATAGACCGTGTATTGGGCGAGGCCTGAATTCTTTTAACGGCGAGGTAAGGGGCAAAAACGTTATGTCAGAAGTTATGAGGATTCGGTGGATTAGGCCTATGCTAAAATATATAAATTTGAGAATAGAACTTGGCCGCCTCGGTTTTGGTCTACATTTATCGCGGTGTCTGGTGAGAAAATCAATGCCTCTAGTTCGATATCAGTTTTTAAAACAGCAACGCCCGATTTTTGTTTTTATTAACTGCGTTGTGCAAATGATTTCAAAATATAAAACGTCTCCTTGACGTCACGTTCAAAGTATTTTCTTGAGACACTCCACTTCAATTCAAAATTTGCTGTAAAATGGTTTGCAAAGCATTTTCTCGGAAAGCAAGGAGGGATCCCCTCCGGCTTACAGTGGTTACCGCATGCTAAGAGATGAAGAAAGCCCTTTTACGGCTCAGTAATCACTTTCCTGTTGTGACACATCTCAGAGTACGCGGCAAGGATAGACATCAAAATGCACTGCAGTGACAATGGCAGTGACTCTGTTAATGCTACGAGAATTAGCATCAGAGACCAAGTCTGTGTCATCTTAAGTTGACCTAAAAAGGTAGATTTTCTACATGAAGAACTGTGGTACTCCTTCGATGATAATGAATGTGAGGTGAAGTGGACACACAATTCGTCCTTTAGGGTGAAGAGCTTTGATACGCACCTTTCATGATTATGGCACTTAGTTATCTTACTGTTTGTTTAATAACAAACCAAAGCTTTTAGGTAAAAAGGATAATGTAAAAATAATGAGTGGTACAAAAGTAATGCGTTTCTGACCAAAAGCTAAATTTCAGATGTTGCTTTGCATGTTTATACGCTCGTCAGTAACAAAGTTGAAAACTGCATTTGGGTGATGCTAATGGTATCGCTAGCAATGTCCATACGCTATATCTGGCATAGCTGGCTTGCTGCAGCAAAGAAACTTCGTTTTCATAATCGCTAGGCTTGAGACTGTTTGAGGGTTACAGCTATCAATCACCGTGGAGGGTGAAAACGCTACCACAGCTGGCGAAAGACCAACAACGTTCGGCCGTAGTGAATTACATAAAAAATCACGTTGAAAATCTCTCACCGCCAATATCAAGACGATGGCGCGGATGGCTCACAATGGTTAATGTCATTTCATGAACAGAGAAGGTCAGCATTATCACGTACCTCTGAAAACTCCATCCATACTCATGCTCATTCCTTGGGAAAAGACAACACAGCTATACACTGTCAACGGCATTACAAAATGACAGTGATTAGCCTCAGACGCTAACTGAACAGACACGCGCTTCATTTAGTTCTGGACGTTTGATCCGTCACTTTTTGTCCACCTTTTTCCCCGGGAATCGAAGTGACAGTCCTGATCTTACGTCGATCAAATGACTCTCGAGTAGATTGATGGACTGGGTTGCTGGGTGTATTGGTGCACAGGGTTTGCGCTGCATTGTCTCCGTCAGATCTCGGTGTCTTGGGAATTGATTTGACTGACAGCCGGCTTATAACTCATCTTGTACACGTTGAAGCCTCACTGGGACAAATGGAGATTGTTGTCTAGTGCTCCGGGCTGGGCGGCCGTCGGAACAATGGCTTCGGAATGACAGGATGTGGACACTGGTGGTATCAAGATGCTCCGGGATTAAGCAGTTACTGTCACGATTAATGCACATGCTGGAAATGGAAAGCAGTCTGTAATTGGAGTATTACACGAAGGATATACGTCAGGATGAATAGCTGATCGGATAGTTTGGACTAGAAATTCGCAGCAGGACATCATCTTCTAGGACTTCGATGGTTGTGCATTTGTCGTTTTGGATACCATTCGTCTTGAAAAATTCTTAGAACACATCATTTGGATACATATAAGGATTATTGTTTTTTTTTGGAAAACCTCAATATATGTTTATGCAAGAAAGAATAATATGGCTTACTGACACCGGTAGCCTTCATACGGGTCATTGTTGACGATCGAATTGTGATACCTTTTCTCAAAGAAATCGAATATTCAAAATCGGATATATTGTGATATACCCGTGAGTAAGACAAAAAGAGAGGCAGTGCGGCTGAAGCACATTGCGGTAAAACAAATGGAATATTAGTACAATACGATGTATCAAGCGAATCCTATTACATAATGATAACGGAATATTTTAACGTTGGACATCCACGATTTGATGAAACGTGATAGTGACATATTCTGGTGACACTTTGATGGAAGTCTCAAGTGTATCTCTTGATTTTCGGAAAATGTAGACTGCTGGTAAGGTCTTTGAAAACAAGTGGGCCATATAGATCCTACTGAAAGAACTAGGGCAAGGAATATCAAGGGATTCGTGGGACAAACGTACCGCATGGAGAACGAGATCGTCTCTGATGACGACTGTTGGTGGCTTGTCATACACTGAACCCTCGTACATTTTGCACAGATTGATGACCTTATGCATATATGCAACAACGTTTTGCTCTTGACTATTATATTGTAAAGATTGATAGATTGGTAGGTTGTTTTCATGGTAAGCTTCTTTGCAATCTCCGTTTATCATTACAGCGCTTTCTAGAGGATGATCAAGGAACTAAACCACTCTGTGGATTAGCTCTACCTGCTCTCGACAATTATCAATGTTTTCATATCATTTTCATTATTGGCTGCATGATTCATTGCAATATTGTCATTAACCCCTGTGGCGCCAGCTGTATGATCAAAACAAAACACGACAGTCGTTCCTTAGCATGTATATGCAAAGGAACAGTGCTTAGAGATCCAGAGACCTGATTGAGGGTCCATGGGTATCTTCAAGTCTTCAAGTTTTCTTCCTCGTTTCTGGATCAAAGTAGTCCTTTTCCGCCCTTTTGGTTGTGACTTCGTCCTCATCAGACCAACGGCGATTTGGGGTTAAGTTTCACGTATTTTCTCATCCCCTAGCACCGGTATATCATAAACCATATCGTCACGTATTCGGCAAATCTCCGAAACGCTTCACTTCTGGAAGGAATCAAGAGTTAAAGATTAACTTTAACCCAATAATCAAAGACCACCTTCCCCGGCTTGCAATGCGTCATGCATGTGCTGTGGCGATTATCAGCCTGATCCCTCTTCTTTGTAAGGAATGAGGAGAAGTTAATGGATTCATAGCATGACACCATGCCGTATGTCCCTTTGTTGTGACAGATCACTGCTCTCTCTATTATCCCAGCTGTAGCAGGGTTTGTGATTGCCTGATTCCAATATCAGCTAGATGCGTTCAAATTTGAATGGAATAATGAATAATTGATACAGGGTCGTGTATATCCTCGACTTGCATCTTGTGTTATGACTTACATGTCATTATGTGCTTTGCAAACTGTCATTTGAACGCATTTAACTACCTTGGATAAGGCACAAGGCAATCATTATCGACATCTGGTGGGTACGAAACTAAACGATCCTTTTGGGAGACGAATATAGAGGGATGGTGGCATACCTAGTATTGATATAGAATATGTGATGACACTCATCATTATGACGTTCAATTAACATCGTCTTTGAGACATTCAGGAGTTGAGTAGTCTTGGAAATAGTGTTCTTCCAATGGATACTGTCTCTGCTTTGCCAGAGATGAAACAACAGGGCAGGCTATTCACATTCCTTTCCATGGATTAAAGAAAGAACGTTAGTTTGAATGGTGTTATTGTCACTAGATGCGACCTTGAAACTTGAAACTGACGGATAAGAGATTATGAATAATTTTACAAGAGCACTGGGACACTTTATCAATAGTTTAGCAGGCCGTGATGAAGTTTATTGTGGGGGGATGAACTTTAAGCAAAGGCCGTTTTATTGAAAATGGGATTGACATTGAAGTCATCGGACTCCAATAAATTACTGCAGCTACAAATTAGAAATGGACAAACAACTATATCGAGAACTCGCAGTACGAATGGTTGCGTATTCAACATGCTTGTTCATTACAAAAACTATCGAGTTTGTGAAAATGGGCAGTACTTATTCACAGCTGCTGTATTACGGCTGTAGTTAAAATCGATGCTGTTTTTCACCTCCAAAGTGTTAAGCGTATCTCTTTCGATGAGTCAATGAAATGAAATTCAATTTATTCCTTGACAGGTCCAAGTCGCGACTGGGAGGTATTCGTGCTTAATCAAGGCGAGTGAAACAAAACAACTTAACCAGAGAAAATCAAGCACTACACGCGTTCTCCGTGAGCCGCATGCTCCTCGTTCATTCAACTGAGTGCAAAAAATCGAATCTCAAGTAAACGATAATATTTTCCTTCTTAATTCCTGTTTACTCTGACAATATGGGGGCATTCTTTCTGCGTCTGTGACTAAAATGGGTTCGTCGGAGCCGAATGATGGTATTCACACGGTGGGTGCGGTTTGAAGGGTTTCTCGAGTGTGACCTTCGACACACCCTTCTCTTTCGTGAAATCAATAGGAGGACTTGATTAAGCAAATTCGAAAATTACTAATATCATGAAGGTCAATTTAAAATTTGGTCAAGTTTGGGTGCTTGGGTGATAGTTACTCTCTTCCTTATCCGTGCAAAAACAAGCAAGGAAGCAGCATCTTGGAATAGACATCGTCCACTGCGCTGGTTGGCCTAATTTGTGGGGATGCGATCCCTGATAACTTAAATGGTGTCAGTAACCTTGAAATTACGTTCGTCAATTTGTTCATTGGTAGTTCAGACCTTCGGTCTATTTAGTCGTACAGTGTGCACAATCGTTCTCGTTGTTATCGACGCCCGTTTTCCGTCCTGCTGTCTCGTTTGATATCGGGTTTGTATCCAGCTTTATTGTTACAGTCATCAATTCATTGTCAGTGCGATTGTTCAAGGATAGAAGCAGGGATGGCAAAGATAATCTGCGTTAGAAATGCATGAAAAGTTTCGTTGATTATAATTTTTTTAGCAACATTTCGTATGGGAAAGAAGGTTTAAATCGTATTAATCAATTATTTGTGTTAATTAACCTTACTAATTAGTTGGTGTTATTTGTGTCATTTTAGGATGCCTCGGAAGCGTCGACATCGTTTATAGCCAGGGGAACATGAAGGATTGATTCCTTATGCAGACTGACTGGTTTTCAAGTTATCTTCGGTGAGGTTAGAAGAAGGTAAGATGACATCTTCGATAATGTATGTGCATGTACGCCACCGTTGTTTAAAAACGAAATAAGTTACAGATTGCTAAATCAGCTTTAGTTGACATCGTTTTAGCCAAGGAACGAGATAAATATACATGTACTTGTTATGTAGACCAGAGATTTTCTAGTTATCTTGGTCTAGAAGAATGTCCCGTATGATGACTATGATCTCAGAGTAACCAGTCTAAGCTATGGTTAGTAGCTTTCTTTACCGGCCACCGTATCCAGTGAGAAACACCTGCGGTTAGGCCTATAAATAGCTCAGTCCACGTGATCTACCCCGTTCGTGATGCGTTCGTGGCGTTAGAGACGTGGATTGATGGCGGGATCCATAGTCAAACTCCGGCATCAAATTTTGCTGCTCTGGATATTCTGTACCGATATAATTAACCCTTATCGATTTGATTTCAAGAGTCATGTTTGTCTTCGAAATTGCACTTGCCCAGCTAGTCACTGGACATAAGCTGAGTTCGACCAGGCTAATATGCCTACTGATGACTGGCCCTCATGATAGTTGTCATATTCTGCCACTTGTCCGAGATTTTACCCCCCCCCCAAATTAATATAGAATTTGCAAGAACATAGTGACTATTCTTACGACTAGTCTTAACTTAGGATTTATGCAATTTCAGAGATTTAAACTGTGGATTAGGGAAATAAGACTAGTGTAAGGGAAGGTTTAGGATTAGGGAGATAAGACTAGTGTAAGGGAAGGTTTAGGATTAGGGTTATTGCTAGGAGTAAGGGTTAGTGTTAGGGTTAGGATTAAGGCCCTAAAAGGTGAAAATGATGTTGTAAGAATAACCAGTAGTTTGTATATAAAATGCATTAGGGATCGTCATAAGAATAGCCACGGCCTGCAAGAATGCCTAGTATGCCTGATAGAATTTTTTAGGTGAGAAAGGTTGCAACCTCTCTATGAGGAAAAGACAGTAAAATCCTTCTTGACAACCATGGAATTCTGTCTCCAGCAGAGAGTGAGCCAATTACTTCCCGATCCCCTTGTCATGCATTTGATTGCCTTGTCCACATGGCCACTTACTCAACTTGTTCATGGCATTGTTGTTCTGAATAGATGATTCAACACGATTTGATAGTGAACTATTTGTCAAATGATTTATGATATGTGCTTCATGAATGAGAAATGATCCCTAATATGATAGTAAGGGTCATCTACCGGGCACCTCTGCCCAAAACGGTGCCTCCTGTGATCGTGACCGGAGACTTCTGATTCATAATATGGTGTTGATATTTTGATTGAAGATTGAAGCTCGTGCACTTCTTTCAGTATCTAAATGGACTTGGCCCACTTGAGACCTTTTCCTATATTACTGTTCATTATCTTGCAAAATGACACTTCTGTGCAGTGTGAGTATAGCTTAGATTTTTTTGATGCAAACAAAAATATTGCTGGGCCAGCACTAATAACATTTTCAGAGTTTCTTCATGGAGGATACTTCAGATATGCATCTGCAATTAGAATATGTGTGTACATTTTCGGATGCTTTCTTGATCCTCCTTTTCACAGAAACTGTGAAAGTACTACAAGTAGTAGTTTGCCTAAGCAATGCCTCTTCTTCCCTTCATGGTATTTTTTGATACAAATTTTCTGAGACATGGAGGTATGATCAAGTACAACAACTGAAATGACAAAATTACTGAACCAGTGTCTATTTCTCTTTGCCAGGTGTGCAAAATGGATGCCAGACAGAGAGGAGGCTCTGCCCCAGTGGTAACTCCCACGGGTGTAACATTCAGGGAACGTATGCCCTCTGCTGGTCACATGGGACCTGTAATGACACTCAGTGAGCGTGGAAGAGTAATGGTAAGTCTTGCTTCCATTCTGTTCAAGGTCTCTTTGTTCAGATAAATATGCCTTTATCAAGAAAAGACAACTCCTTCTGCTTTTCCGATGTGTTATGACAATCTCATGTAAGATACCTTGTCTACGTGATACTATAAAAATTTTGTTGAAAATAATTACAAAGAACATGCAGGCTATTTAATTTAATTTAATTATTTGTTCTTTCTGACGAAGTAAGCTTAGTTTTGACTACAACAGAAAACTGCAGCAAATGTGGCAACTACATGCCAGTTTTCGTAGGTTTTGGATTACATGTACTTTAGTGAGACTTCATGGCTCAGCAGTTGTAACTGACTACAAAGCCTGTGAAAGCAGCAAAACCAGTTTCCGAGTACCGTCAAATGTTCGTCGCTTTTCAGTGGATGAGCATTGACCGAATGGATAATGATTGGCAGATTTGCATTCTATTGAGTTTTAAAAACCCTTTCACATGTTTCAGGAAAAGGTTTTCTGTTGGTAGGCCCCTATATATATTATTGACATCTTGCCTTGGATATCAATGACCAGATGATTCTGTCATAGATCCTCTTGTTTTCAGCATCCTAAAACTTTAGCCTTGAAGGTAAGGTCGAAGTTACCTAAAGATGAGTTGTGTGGCTTTAGTCTTGGTGTAGTAGCTGTATCTATCCTCAGCACATTACTAGTCACCTCCCATACAAGAGCATTTCCTGGCATTACCATCTTGAAGTTTAGGACCCATAGTTGCACAGAAAGCATTTCATTAACCATGTTCAGTGGAACACCGGTAAAACGGCCACTCATCATGGGACCGAGGTTGAATGGTCGTGTTACCGGGATGGTCATGTTAGTGAAGTTGAAAATCCGGGGACAAAATGCTTGATTAGGTTTTCCCGCCAAAATTGTTGAACTTATTCATAGGTTCAAAGTTCTGAAAAATGTTCAAAGCCAACGTTTTTTGGGGGCTGATGATGTTTCTTCATTTTGAGTAGAAAAAAACAAGTGAAAAAAAAATTTGGACTCTGAATGTGTGCTAACTTACAGATAATCTGTTATTGTACCAGCAAAAAACCTCAAATAACTTAAGATAAACAACTAAAAGTATAATGAAAACAAAAGAAGAAAGGTAAAAGTAACAAGCAGGGGTACCGAGTATAAGAATACTAAGAATTTTACAAAAAAAAGCTATAAGAACACCACTAAGGAATCTGTAGAAATGCATTATTGGGACACGTTTTGTTTTATTTTTCAGTATGATAGAGGTGTTGGTCCAATGATCCGACACGGCGAGATGTTCTACCACAAAGCCTCCCCCCTGCCTGGTGCTCCTGAAGTACGGTACTGCCCCGTTGTACGGGTCCCACGGATGAGCGGCATCTTCTGTGAACAATGCAATAACAGACTTGTAGACTTGAAGAGGCAGGCCCTCAAGTTTCTTGTTCCGAGCCCAAAGAATAAAGCACTGCTGTTTGGGGTAAGTTGATATTGTCTTTCTCTAGTACGTTTAAAGAGCAATGTCCTAAAAAGGATATTTGGGATTTTTATTTTTGTTTTTATCTTGTGTCATTGTATTTATGAAGTCAGTTTGTAACAATGCCAATCTTCTGAGTGACAGCTTACAAATTTGGAGCTGACATATATTAAATAAGGAGTCAGTTAAAAGTCACTCAGAGGGAAAATTATCGAAATTATTCAGATCAGGGCAAATGATACCATCGGTCTGACAATGCAAATTGTTATGAGAAACAATTTTGCAGGATGCAAATGAAGTACCATTCCGCCCTTATCAGCTTTTTGTCATGAGATCAGATTACTTTGACAGGATGCTTTTTGCGTGAAATGAAAAATTTGAAAATCGGTTGAAAGTTTAAATGACATTGATGGGGTCTTTTTGACTTGTTTTCATCGCTGAGTTGATGGCATCTGATGGACTAGTTCCTTATCTGGTGGTGAAGTTGATTGACATGCTTTGTCCATTTGAATTGCTAACAACTGACTGTGAACCATAGCATAACCAGTGAGAACAGATAGGCCATCATTACATTTGTTGCTGATAGGTGTCCCTACTACCTCACAGTACATCCACACAAGTCACAATCACAATCACACCAGATCACACCAAAACCACTCCCCAAACTGTGCATAATGGTCACCAGGAGACCACCAATCTGCCCCCTCCCCCCCCCCCCCCCCCCCCCAGCTCATAGTTATAGTCCCTTTAAGAGGTAAAGTAACCCCAGACTATTCCCTGGTAAGTGGTTGGGATATGTCTGGCACACTGACCACGTAGTACTTAAATCAGTTAATTACCCCTTCTGCTGAGCCATGGTCCAGACTTACTAGATCCATCAAATCACCTCACGGTCATTCGGGTATCTGTAGGATTTATGGAGATTTGGCCGGAACGCTTTGGTCAGAGTGATAACCTTTCATTACTCCCTTCATGGTAAATTGATATGTTCTACTAGATTATGTACCACACTTTAGCAGTGAGGATATTGTGATAGGGGGGGGGGGGGGGAGATATGAATGCCACTTTTCATTTCTGTATCATCAGATATCATTACATCCCTATGCTCTCTATATGGGCCAGACACTAATATAAAACCTAGGAAATGAGCTTTTAGTACCCAGGCATTCATAGTTTGAGTGAGTATTTGAGTAACCCACCTCCCACCATCCCCCACCCCCCAAGATAGAAACCTGCTTCAAATGAGATTTGCGAGAATGACAGCTCAATCAAACTTATCAAGCCCAACTGACAGCTACCACTCTTTGCCAAAGAAATTCAGATAAGATCGTACATCTAAGTCAGACCCAAGTCGGGAGCTCTTAAATCCTGCTTCAATTTGTCAGATCATGTTAAAAAAGCATTCGACATCGATGCTTAGATAGTGAGTGTGTACAGTCTTTTCTGATTGATTGGTTCCACGCTTTGAGACTTCTATAAAAATAATTTGTAGTCTGTGAAGTTCAACTCCTTTGGGTACAAAACTTAGGACGTGTTTTTCTTCGCATATTATCAATTTTTCTTATAAAATTTTAGTATTTAAAAACTTTTGCACGATCTACATGTAATGAGTGAAAAAATAAATTTTGGGCAATGATAAATGAGTCTTCTGAGTCTTCCAACAGATGATGATGACAATATAAAACCAAAGGATTATCTGACAAACACATACATGTTTAGTAGGCCTGTGCAAACATCTGCTTGCTGCTAAATTAAATTCCAAATGATCAGACAATTGGTCTTTAGGGTTACAAAAATTCATTACTTCCAAGCTTAAAGGTACCCACTACACTCCATCCCATCGTAAACTATTGGTTCTTCTAGAAATCCCATTCAATGTTAGAAAGAAATTGCACAGATGTCCCGCTTATCAGCTTAGACGCCCAATCTCAAATCTCGCCAACCAAACACTGACCATCTTGTGTTCAAGTTCAATGCAAATATTGTCGCCAGAGCTCTTCTTATTTCCCCTGGGCCCCTTTGTCACCAATGATTATTAATGCTGATGATTTCATTGTATCTTCAGGGAGAACTGAGAACCAATCTTGGGTATAATGGGGAGCCGACGCATAATCTTAAATCGTTTTAAACACGTAGGTTATTGGCAGCAGTGCCATCTCGTAAAAAAACCTTAAACTAGATCAGCGCATCATTCTCGACAGCAAGTTCAACAGCATGGCTGCAGGATGAATCATTTCAGTTCCTTAGTTTGCTACAAGATGGACACCTTGTGGTTTTCAAAGAGGCTGCAATGCAAATGACGTACTTTTCTGACTTAGCCAACATTTGGGAGCCATTTTATGACACAACAATAACAGTGTATTTGATAGACAGGGTATCCTGCTAGAAGAGGTGTTTGGCTAACACAGGTTCCACTCCACCTAACTTTGATGAGTCAGCAGAATCATTGTGATGTATTTGCAGCAATGAATCCCGTGATATTGGTTGATTCTTCAGCAGACACCCAGATGGCTCCAGTATCATATTTCTTTTCTATTGTCCTCGATCAACACACAACCCTGGTTCTAATGTCATTTTATAGGGGGCAATTTTTTCACGAAATCCATCGAGTTTGGATAGAGCCATCTAAAGAAGAAATCATTACTAACAGTCATTGCTGCTACTCAGAATGATCCTGGCTAAAAGGAAGAACTTCAGAAATAAATCATCAATCGTCTTGATTTTTTCCATGACCGCCAAGTGCCCTATGATTATTATTGGTTGAATTATTCTGATTTAGGACCATTATTTGCACCTTATAACAATTACTCCATGACACCTAAAGCCCAGCGGTATCACTGGTCTAAAATTATGGCATTTGTACCACAGATATTACCCGCAGTGGTACCATTACAAGACAAGTCCAGGTTCTGAAACATATGTTACCGAGTTGTGCACATAATCGTTAGTCAAGCTTCTAAATGGTATTTGTAGCACCTCTCGATGCTGTATTTCTTAGTCAGATATGGTTTTGACAGATATGGGCATCTGTATTTATATTC
Organism: Lineus longissimus; assembly: GCF_910592395.1. Lineage (NCBI taxonomy): Eukaryota > Metazoa > Nemertea > Pilidiophora > Heteronemertea > Lineidae > Lineus > Lineus longissimus. The sequence continues at coordinate 22,662,017 of NC_088310.1, forward strand.
TCTACTATGTTAATGGTTACTAAACACGTCATTAGCTGGCATGGTTAAGGTATTTACTGCCAAAATATTGCATTCATCTGCATTATCTTTGGTCAATAATGATGATTCATAGAGAGGTTGCTACCAACATCCAACATTAGTACTCGCCTTACCCTGTGTATTGAGATTACTTCAAGGAAAACAATAAAAAGATACTTATGGACAATGAGGAGCCTCAATGTTTTGGTAAAACTGGCTTTAAATTCAAGTTCTCTTGAAAATTAAAGTTCTCTCCTCTTTGCTTACCTATTTTTTTTAAACTGCTAGCAAATCTTAGCTTAGTAACCTTTGAACTCAGTTTCTCCAAATGGATTTTGAAATCAAGTCTTTCCAATCAGTCTTTGCATTCGTGTTGAGACCATCATCCATTCCATGCTAAATATACATGTTTGAACGTACATGGTTTGTAGTTGGTGCTTAAGGATATTAACTATAATATGAATCCATTTTAAAATTGATAGTCAACTCAACTTTTGTTTCTGGGAGCATACCAACAGAAAATTTAATTCTTCTAAAAAGGTTCCTTGCTGCTTAAAAATTATGTTGGGCGGTTTTTTCATTTGAAATATGAACTTCTGACATGTTGCAAGCAGTCACAACCTCAACAGAATTAGTCACCGAAAACTTCGGAGGAGGGCCATTGTTTCGGATCAAACGTTGCTTTTTGACGCTGAGGACCAAGTTCAAAAGGTAAGTTCAAAAGGTTTTTGAAAAGAAGTATTGTTTATTGTGAATTATGGATATGGGCTCTTTTTGAGAAAATGATTGATCACCATGAAAGATCAAAATGATAGCCAACTAAGGAAGTAATATATTTCAATCCAAATGAAAATGCTAGTGAAATAATTTCATAATTTAAAAGGATACTTTCAAATCCATGATTGAGACTGTGTTTGCAGTTTTCATTCAACAGAATAATCCACACTGGCTCTTCTCTTGCCAAGAGCTCCAAAAGGTAGTTGTGTGTGACAAAAGCATCCATGGTCGACAATGGTTCAGTAGGGTCAATTCTTTTGGTCCATTTTCCCCTATGGCAGAGTCAACTCTTATCATATACTCTAGTTCCATCGTTCTCAGACAAATTCTTTTAAAATCGACACAGAGGCCAAGCCGAAACATGACGTCATCATGACTATCCGCCATATTGGTATAATCGCCAACCCATTGTCTATCCAAATTGCACATGTTGAATTACTATGTGCAAGGACTATGCACAAATTTTGGGGCCTGACTTGAATATTCAGAAGGAGTCTTAGATTGATGAAACTAGAGTGTAAGCGATGGAATAGTAGCCTAGTTATTAGAAGTGTGATAGCTTTAATCACCTCTAATCAACAGAGTTGACCTTTCTTTGATGTTTTGAAAGACAACCTAACCTGATCTCATGACAAAAAGCTTGACAACAGGTACTTTAATTCAATCAGTTTATGTCTGATTACCTTATTTGATAATATGATGGGTTTTATGAGGAGGCAGCAACTCCTATTCTCAAACTTGCAATTAGTACACTTACTCGAAGGTTAAAGCTTTGAAAAAAAAGTTTGCATATTATCAAGGGTCAGTGCATTGATTAGAAATGTCAATTATGAAGTCCATACAGAGGACAAGATTAGTTAACTAGACTTTCAAAGGTTGTGTTAATTAGGGTCCTGCCCCTCCCACAACCTTAATTCCATCTCCCGTGTCCTTGGTGCAACTAAAAAGAGGTTTAGCGTGTGTGTAAAGCTGCCGACACACGCCAGGGCCCGATGCTTCCAATTGGGTAAAGATCAAAGCTCAAGTGGTCTTTGCTTCAGGGAAACCAGATGTCTTTTGCGTCAAGTCTGTAAGGTTGTGGTACCAATTTAATGCTGCAACTCCCAGAATAGGTAGTTCACTGAATACTTCTTGCATGCTGTGGTACATGTATATACGTTGACTTGGATCAAATGCATAATTTGCATAAAATGTATAATTTTCAGATCACAATGTTAGGACCAGATAACCACTCCAACCTGATGTTGCCCCTGCATACCATACCTGCATAACAGACTTGCTAATAAACTCTTTTTGTTCAGATTATATTTTTTCGCAACATACTGTTAGAGCAAAGTCTTCACCTTATATGCTAAATCATATTATAACATTTATAAGGCAACCATATGTTTTTACAAAAAAAGCAATGCTGTACTGAGGCTGTTCTTGAAACAGCATGTGCCTGCAAACTAAGTTAATTATGGCCACCCTGTTGTGACACATCAGATGATCAGATCTTTCTTTAAAAGTCAAAAGAACACTGCCTTGAGCACAGCAAGCAACACTCTCTGACATATGTGCATTAAGCAACAGATCAAGAAGAGATGTCATCATCTCTAGACAACATTTAAAATGAATTATCCAATGCTGCAATTAGAAGTTCACTTCAGCCTATTGCCAGTATTTATTTTATTCCTTAGGTTTCAAAGGAGACTGAATTTTTACAAAAAACCCTCAAAATTGATGTTGCCATTCTTTAGTTTTTGGGTTAAGGTCAACTATCGTGGGCTGGCCTGGAAAGCTTTAGTCCTATCTCACATGGCTCAAGGGGACATGTGTCTCACGTTTCTCAAGGGGGCATGTAGTTCAGTGCCCTGGAATGCACTGCCCTCGTAGCCTTTAGATCAGGCTAAAACCAACTTTTTCACCAGCGTTGCCATTTGTCAATAAAGAACATTCCAGACACAGCTTTGGTTAATTTGAAACCATATTCCAGCACATGAGATAAAACCCACATCTCCTTTATGCCCAGTTTTCTTGCTGTCGCAGCAAAAGGCCATCTACTTCTCCATCCTAACACGATCAAAGAACAGTGTGGATAAAGAATTACAGTTTCAAGTCAAGATGAGGTGAAAACCTCCTTTGTTTTTTTCTCATAAATGCACCAAGGGTCAATTATGGTTCACTCCTAAAACAATAAGTGCAAGATTATCTGATGGTTGAGATGGCCACTTAAGTTTGGATAAAGACCTTTGAAATATGAACACACATTGTGGCATATGATAATAAAAGTTAGCAGCCTTGTGTTGAATCTGGTGTGATCTTTTCTCCCCTCCCAACACTTGATTACAATTTGTCTTTCATTTTGTACCATTCCTCTTTTTCATTGCTTCTTGTGGCAAGTAGAAGTTAGTTGCCCTGACATCAATTTTACATTTCACCCTTGTTGCATGATGCGTTGTCCAAGAAGTCCTAATGCCATCAAGCAAACAGTGTATTTTTGTGGGTGATGTATTGATTGATATGAATGAAAGGGGTCAGAACACAGAATAGATAGAAAAAAAATTGTCAGCTGGTCAAACAGGTATTCGAGAGTCGTCTGTTCATCTGTCTGCTCGTCCGCCTGTCCGCCTGTCCGCCCGTCCGCTTGTCCGCCCGCCCGCTTGTCTGCCCGCCTGCTCATCCACCCGCCTGCCCGTCCGCCCGCCCGTCCGCCAGTTCGCCAGTCTGCAAGTCCGTGCGTCCAACTGCGGCAGTTACTCAAGAGATTTTTGGCCAGATGGGTTTCACATTACTGCAGAATAAAAGTATACAAAAGTATGAAAATTTCTCACCACTAGGAACTCACCTAGGTATTGTTTCAATGATATGAACTTGCAAAAAAACTATGCAAAAACTATAGCAAAAGGGAAAGAACTTTTTTTCCATTTCATTTTCTCATTCGTGCTTACCCAACCTTGTTCGATTGAAAGGAGCTTAAGAAAACCTTAGGGAAAATCTTCTTGCCAAAAATAGTCCAGATTCACCAATATCTACATGTAGTGCAGTTTGCAACAACAACGAAGACTACAAATCAACAAACTTAGGTTCAAATGATTGTGTTGCTTTGACAAATTGTTTGTTTCTCTTGATGTCATCAGAAGCAAAGTCAGTTGAGTTCCTGATTTTGGTTGTTGGCTGATTTAGTGCAGGGGGATGATGTTTAATCCATCTCTGCTAATCCCAACTAAGAGCTCGTCTCTAATGGGACTTTACCCTTCCCCTGAACCATTTTATGAGTTCTTGTGGATCTTTTTGATCTCTGCTTTGATACCAATGCCAGATTAAAGGACCATTATGCAAGCTGGCGTTTACCAATGTTTTTTAACAACCTTGGTAATACCATTGACATTTCGTGATTGAACTTTGACTCCCCGGCTGGCCGACCCAGATGTCTGTGTGAAGCCCAATGTGCATAATCATAATTATGAGGGCAACAATGGAAAAATGGACAAAATATCTCTGGGAAAATCCAACCTGGGCTATTAGTGATTCATCACTTCCTGTCTCATGGTAAAAAAACTATCTGCTAGGGTTTTTAAGGCCATTTCTATCAAACACAGTGTAGAGTTGCCACAATGTAGGGTTTGATTTTCTAAATTAATTTTTCCTTGTTTTTGCTCTCCGTATGCAATATTTTAGCAGATTTTTCTAAACGTGTTTTGAATGTTGAACCTTGATAAAGAATAAATGATAAAGAATAAAAGAATAAAATTTCACGTTTTCAAAATTTCTGAATCCATTCCTTTTGTCACAAACTTACCTCAAAGCTATGTTGCCATTATACACTGTTTGCATTTCTCTGTGCCTGAGGCAAGAAACTGTCTGTGATAGCTTGTGTCAATACTAATGATGACTCATGAAACATGATTTTAGTAAAATAAATCTCATAATCGAACACATGCTTGGAAGTCAATTTGTTGAATGGCTTCCCAAATCATTTACTATTTGTTTTAACATGTTTAATGAAATATTGATTTACTTGAGTGACATTTGGTCATACAAATCCTTTGATCATTATGATACTAGTTGTAAAAATTGCTAGTGACGATCACGACTACTGGGATATATAAGGAACCTGTCTGGAGTGTACCCTGATCTCTCATCTTGATTCACAAACATTTCCAACAACAGTTTCAAAAATTGCCAATGACATGAACTACCTGCTAAAACTGGACAAGAGAAAACCACCTTGAATTCATTACTCATCCAAGGCAATTTATGACAATTCATTTTTTTTCAAATCACTCTTCCAATATCGAAGAACTAGGTCTTACTCAGATAATGCCAGATGTTTATCCAGGGTTGAAAAAATTTGTTTCACACCATGTTCATTATCTTAGGACTCGAGAAACCTTGAATATCAATGATTTGATTAACAGTTGTTTGATTGAATCTTGAACAACTTTTCACGTTACCTTGTCATTGTGAGTCAATTTGGGACCAATTTGCTTGGTGTTATTTGTGGATGGATCGAAATAAGAAATGATCCTGTGAATACAGATGTCTCCCCTTTTCATTTTCGATGATGTCATATTTCATGCTGCTTTACCAAGCGTGGTGCAGTTTTTTGCTGAATTGATGATTAATTGATTGTTTTGGTAACCAATCTCGCACAAATATAACAGCAAATGACATATTTCTCTCACACCAGATTTCCAAAATAGATGTTTTCCATCTGCTGTTTCTGCCACATGGTATTCTAAAGAAATCATCATTTATCTTTAATTTTCAACTTAATGAACATTACAAGCTTCCACAGATGGCATCAAATGGCTCCAATCATTCTAGTCCATCAAGCAAGCCCCCATCAAATGTTGTGGAGTCTGAGTCCAAGGTTTCCATATGGTGCAGTACCCTTCTTTGATCATAGTGAGTTATCCCAGTCCACAGTTTTCTTGATTGATAAATTACAACACATTGTGCCCACGGTCAATTATTGTCTTCATTCTAGGAATACTAATTTTTCAGGTTTGCATGTTGTGAGAACATTTTTATGGTAATATTTTTTGACCAGTTCTGTTCTCCATTAGGGCTGATTCATGGGTTTGCTCCAACACAAGAACAATACAACCAACAGTGCAAAATTCCTCAAATCCTTTGATTAAAGTTAATGAGACTTCCCTTGCTCCTGATCTTCAATAAAGTATCAGCTAGTTTACCTTCGATGCCAAAAGGTCCTCCCTACAGCATTGTTTTATAAGCATTTAAGAAGTTCAAGCAGTCCCTACTTAATGGTCTGGAAGGTAATATCTTATTCTCATAGGGACGGCCTTCAGAATTGTAATAAACTACATCCACTTATAATCAGTCAAACTTAGGCAAATATCAGGGACACTTCATGACTAGGGTTTATTCTTTAGCTTTGGCAAACAACTTCGGAAGGTTTGATATGTGAGATTGATGTCCTTTATTGTCTGTAGGAGAAATTGATGATTTTAATGAAGTTAGGTAATTAATGAGGGTCTATCCCAAACATGTGTAGATGTCATTCTCTAAATCTTCTGAGAGAAAGATGCTGTTTTCTTTGCAATATTGTATAGGATATTAATGGCATGTTGACAACCGACTATTCAGAGATACAAATTTGTCAACAGGGATTAGTTCTATCTTGATAAATTTGCTAGTTTGCCAACAATACATGTTTAAAGGTTTCTTTAAATGAAGCACAGCTGGTCGTTGTTGAGTGGAAGATCATCAGATCTTAATGAGGACGTGGTAGAAGTTTGCAGTATGAAATCATGTCCAGAATACAGAGATATTCAGAAAAACAAAGAGCAAATATTGCTGCACTTTGGTTTGGTAGGAATACACCCAAGGTACAGCCATGCTGGCAATCCAGGATTTGGAGAACTCTGTACTGTCATCTTCTCCTGAAATCGGTATTCATACTGGGCACAATAAAGAAGTGGTTGCCCCTTGAAGGCAGTTTAGGTGCCTGATAGATTGGCAAGTGAAGAGAGTGACAGACCCACACCTTCTTGTTCCAACTCACTGAATTAATCACTCAAATCCATTAAATTGGAATTAATCGCCCCCTGAACGATGGTCACTTTGGAATCCGCTACTTGGGGACCAAAGGTGGACGATGTCCCGGAGCAGTGGTCATTATCGGTTTCAAGAGGAAGGCAGTCTATTTGGATAATTAGAGGCATTGGTCATTTAGGGGTGTCCGGCCCTACCAAATAGGCATGTAATCTTTGCACCCTTGGCAAAACTTGGGCACTGACAAATGGCCTTTGTCTGTAATGGCCAAATGTCACTTAGAAAGTCAAAGAAAATTTCATTGAGATTTGAATGAAGAATATTACAGATTTCATGCCAGATGCCACATATATCGTATCCTGGGTTTAATTGGCCTTACCTGAAGCTATTCCAAATGTCCTATTAAGAAATTGGAAGACGTTATCATTCAGCTGTACAGTGGAACCCCGGTAACACGACCACTCATGGGACCGAGGTTGAATGGTCGCTATACCGGGGTGGTCACGTTAGTGAAGTTGAAAATCCGGGGACAAAATGCATGATTAGATTTTCCCGGCAAAATTGTTGAACTTTTTCATAAGTTCAAAATTCGGAAAAGATTTTCAAAGGCAAAATTTTTTGGGGGCTGTTGATGTTTCTTCATTTTGAGCAGAAAAAAGGCGAGTGAAAAAGACATTTGGACTGATGATGCTTCTTCAATTTGTCATCATGTATGATGGCACCTTATAAGAGCCATCTAATCCGCTTGTACTATGCATTAGTCAAGGTAGCCAAATGTTAAAAATGCTGATGTGCCTTCTGTTGTTTCATTGCTTTCTTAATGACCTTACGATTGAATGAACTGTCGAAACCATGCCCATTCTATCAATCTTGTATCCATTATAAACTCACTACCATAAATTGATGAAATATCCAATGTCAATTATATTACTTTATGCAGCATGTCCAGAACTCTTGTTCCGACCAAGTCAATCATGTGGTCATTTCTTGACCATTGTCTCGAAGGTTGACCATTGTCGTTGGGACTTATGGTGAACTCTCATATCCTGAGGGAAGTTTGACTATTCATAGACATGTCTAATTGAAAATATCGAGAGGCGTCATTTGTCCATTGTGGGGTATGTGTGAGAGTATTGTTTACCAAAATAGCCACACTGCCTACCAAGATGAGTAATTGGGATTACTCGGCAGTCAATTTCAACCAGAATCACTATGATCTCTTATACAACAAGCAGACATCATTGTATGTAATACACTGATGATTTCATGCATCATAAGTTGGAATGTAATCTTTTCTTGAGTCACAAGATTGGACACCAAATTGGCCCAAATTTTCACTTTTCAACCTTCCTCATTATAGGGTATGACCCTCCTGAAAGTGACTTCGTTATTATCTACATATCATTACGCTGTTAGCATGATTAAGGAGATTTGATCAAGGTATAGCTATTGGAGTAGTTAACAGAGAGTGAGTAGGGCAGAAGAAGTCAAACTTGAAAACCGATACTGCATACTAACACCTGGTTAATCGCAAAACCTTTTACTCCTTTTCGATTTTTATCAGTACTTTATTAAGTATCTAAAAAGTACAAGTTTAATAAGATGGCTGGCTGACCCTGTGTGCGAAACTTCAGTGGTCTCGCTTTTCATCTTGCAACTTCCTTACACATCCATCTTCAATGACATAATCCATCATTTCCTAAACTCTGATTCATATTTCATCTTAACCTTTAGGGGTGGAGACCTCCATCCCTTAGGGTCCATCCTACTGCGAGTTGACTGTGCGTTAAAACTAGCCTGTGGCTTCATTGGTTATGAGTAATTTATAATTTTTCGCTTCATTTCGCACAGCTGAGACAAATGAAAGTATTCGATCCTGATTACACTTTCTTTTCGGCTGCTTCACCCACTAAAGGAATGTTAACTACTGGTAGTCAAATTATAAGCGATCAGATATCCATGTGCAGTTGTATGACAAAGTTAACACAATGAACTTGATGTCTATGTCATTTTGACCAAGTTGGCACTTGACTGTTTTGATTATGATTTTGTAACAGGTTGATCCTGGCCTAACAGTTTCCTGAATTACAGAGCAGAAAATCGACCAGTCATGACTGGTTGAAACTAAACAGCTAAAGTATTATGCCAAGCTTGCGACAAATAATGATATTTAGCGTAGAAGTTTGATCCAGCATCCCGTGGCTTCTGTCTGGTAATTTGAGTGAGGTGTCACTCTCAAGACTTTATGGCCTGAAACAAAATTTGAATTCCCTAAGTAATAGGTTGATGTAACCTTGAAGAAGAAAACCACTTGTCATCGAAACCCTTTCCTGAAGCCTTTTACAGTCGAAGGTCACTAAGTGTCATCGAAAGCACATATTGTGTGATTCATGAAAGAGCAAGAAGTCTAATTTGAGAAATTTTGCTTCGGAGATATTGATGGAAAAAATACTTTATCGTTAATATCATCATCCTGTTCATTGGAAACCTCTATAATGCATTAATGCCACGGGATAGCTGATTCATACTAAAGTTTTAATTGGTGGGTTCGATGTTTTGTAAGGTAAAATGCCCCTTAAGACTTTTGAAGTAATTTCATAAGTGACCTTGGGGTTAGGTGTCAGGTAATTTGCAATTGCCTGGGGAACATCAGAAAATTCTGATACTGACCATATTATTGAATTGTGTTAGTATCAAGCTAAAATATCTAAAGGTTTTAGTTGAGAACAAACATGGCCCACATTGATTGATTGATACAACAGTCATTTGGTTTAGGTACCTCATTGAATATTCTCGAGGGTTCTGTCATAAACTATCAAGTGAATATATACTTATCTATTATTACTTTGTGTTTCATAATTCCTTATAAAGGGACATTTTGATTATCAGTTTGTAACAATCAATGGAAAAATAATATCAATTTACAATGAGATATTCCTTTGATTGTTGCACCTAATGTGTGGTATTTTGATTATTAGTAAATTGTTGCCCCTCAATCAATTCCGACAAATTATGTACAGCAGAATGTTGTTCCTAGTTCAGTTGGTCACATATGTAGTAAAGCATTTCACTACTGTTATGATGTAATTCAGTGACATTATCACATGTAATTATCAAAAGTGCTCTGCTGACAAACGCTTTCAGTCGCTGCCGGAATTGATACCTGTCATCCAGGTAACTTGCAAAATTTCAGCCTAATTCGAATTTCATACATGTTGGTGAGTTAAAGAAACATCCCATTCTTCTTTGTGCCTCTGCAAAAAGCCCGGTCCAGCCCTGAATACATGAACCATACCTAAATACTGCCTTTGCCTTTGTTATTCTTCCACCAATATTATTAGCAAGTGATTAATATTGATCAATGTTGTTATCGATAACTATTTATATGTTATTAGGGAGGTGTAAAATGATTGACCATTATAATAAAGTTATTTATTATTTATGTGAAGCTAATTGTGATATTAGATATTTTGTTTTGGTGGGCTTTATATTAGTTTAATGAAGGAAGTGGTACTCTATGCACCATTCAAATACAAAATGAACGGTTATCCTTGCAAAAACTGCATTTAGTATCACTCATTGGACCAGGACTCCTTTGGTCACAGAAAGAATGGCTAAATATTTTTATAGCCAAACACCTTTCTCCTTTCATGGGTTAGGCTGCGATTATTACTGTCAATAATCAAGTATTGTCGATACTACATGAATTATAGTTACACCTCTGACCATTATGGAACATAATATGTACATCCTGGCCAGATGTGACCAACCAAATGAAAAGGGTTGCCCATTTCGGTAGTTAGCATCTTTGGGATCATTTTGCTCCCAGATCGTGGTCAACTTTGCATCTCTTTCTTAACTTCTATTTCTTGAAGGACTTTTCTGAAGAACATCTGTTCTAAGCATGAGACGATGCAAATTGTTTACAAATGTTCTTAAGCTATGAGGTAACTGTCCAACTTGTGGACCTTCTGGAAGTTATGATGTTGGAATTTCTTTCCAATAAAATGTGTTTCAGAGAGGATTTGTAATATAGTTTGTTCTAACTTTGTAAGGAATTTGAAACAGCAGTGCTGACCATGGATCATGGATCACCTTATCAAACCTTGAAAAAGAAACTGTGTAATATTGTTGCAAGCAATATGATGCCAAGTTTTGGTGACTTTGAGTCCTGTTTGAATTCAGATGATAAAGGAATTTGGAGTGCTGGCAATGGCCGTTTTGCTGGAGGTGGTTCTTGTGGTGGTGTCGATGATGTTGAAGACGATTATGAAAATAGCCATGATGATGTTGCTTTTGGCAATATTAGTGAAGATGTTGATGAAGATTATGATGACCATGATTATGTTGCTGGTGATGCTAGTGGAGGCCTTGATGATGGAGAGTGTGACAATCGTGGTGTGAAGAATGAGGCAGGGGGGACTGAAATCGATGTTGGAGATGATGATCATGATGATCATCGCGAGGATAATGAATTAAAAAGTGATACAAATAATCACGATGAATATTATAGCAAAGCTCATGGAATTCACAAATTTTTAGCAAATCATGAAGCAGTTGATGAAGTGGATGTGACTACAGATTTCCTCTATGACACTGATTTGAGTTGTGCTACCACTTGGGTAGCTGATGAGGATGGAGTACAGTCTGGAGGAGGGAAGGAACTCTCTGATAATGAAGATATCATGGTAAGCTCTGTTCCTCATTTAACTCCTGCGTTCAACTGGGCAGATGGAGTGGTCACAGAAATGTAGCAAAAATAGAAATAACAAAACCTCAACTAATGTTTGGAAAGCTCCAGACTTGGAAGGATTTTCTGGTTGATTTTTGATACATCCTGTAGAATATACAGTGAGCCCCAGCACAATTTGACTCGCATTGAATTCTACCTGCCTTATTATTACGTATAAAATGACTCACTGATCGCTCCTCATTGAAGACAATACGCAGCTTCCAAGTTCTATTTTTATCATTTGATTTCAGCTATTGTTCTCACCAAGGCTCGTATCTTTGACAATTTTCTCACTCGCCATTGAATGGTCACTGATGGTCACTCGTAGAACATCGTCATCTGCCCTGCAGCAAATTCGCAGCAGGGAACCTTTGGCTGTTATGCGGCCACTCACTCTTGATCTTGCTGGGCTGCAGAATCGAAAATATGCTTAATTTGTGGAACAGAAGTTATTCAGTCTGTCTTAGATGTCCATTGTCATGGTTTTAGCAATGTGGATAGAGTATTAGCAAGTTGTGTAGCAAGGCAGAGAGAAAGCAGCAGTGATCTTATTATACTTGGCTATCCATGATGGATTGTTTAGGTGTGGTCATTCCCGAGTGCTGTTCATTGGTGGTAAATGAAGCATCAGAGGCCAAGCAATATGGGTTGGGAGTATATCTACCTAGAGATGAGCATGTTACATAATGCAGTTTGGTCAAAGAAAAATGATTTGCCACATAGCTATCACCTAAAGAAAGAACAAAATAATCAAAGTTTAAATCTCCTGTGTTCTTTGCAGGTACACATGTGCTGGCATTGGGCCAGTGTAGTAGCATCACCATGTCCATGTCGTATTATCTGCATTGGCACTTTAATAAATTAAAGCTATTCGGCTTTTGGAGGCATTTTGTTATACTTAAAACCTTGGCAGAGCATTGCCTTAAGTCCAAAGTAGGGTTAACAAAGCAACACTTGAGGCATATTTCTGATCATTTGATATCAACAAGAATCTGAAAATTTGATTAGCCTTGGCTCTGTCATTGCATAATTAGTCATCTCTGCTGTATGAATAATTAATGTTATAATCATAACATATTTCCGTGGACAATTCCGACCACACCGAAGACTTGTCCACACAGCAACTGGGCTGATATTTCTCCGTGATTGTTTTATTTCTCTTCTAAAGTGGCCTATCATGATTGATATTGGTAATTTGGAGATGCTGGTAGTTTTCAAGGCCATGTGACTGTTGTCTGACTTTGAACATGTTCAAAGCAAATAATCGCGTCTGTAGTGGTATTGTCTTGTTGTTGTATTTGATATAAATTGGAATCACGAAGTGTTGCATTTCAGATATTTCACCCAACATCTCCTCCAGAGCAAATATTTCGGGCTATCGTGGCAATTATGAACAGTTATCGATTTAGAGGAAATTCTGCAGTTCTCCTTTGACCAATGCTTCAGTCTCTTGGTTCATAATCTTGACTCGCAGAATAAATTTCAGGTTCCAATGGCTCATTGATCGTCTACAGACTGTTGATGAAGAAATTATTCTTCCTGATCTTACGAGTAATACTTATCACTTCTTTGTTAAATCAAGTTATCTTGCTGCCTAAACTCTGTTTCCTTAAAGTACAGTCGATGACTACCCTCTTCCTAAGCTCTAACCACTGGATCATGTCCTGATCAAGTTGATAGTCTTATGTTTTCAAGTTTGAATAAAAAGACAATGAGTCATTTGGTTTTCTTTTCTTCGGAATACTCAGGGTGGTGTAGTCCTCTTGTTAGGGGGTGCTTTCTATCAAGTTCACAAGTAACCTTTACCCTGATAACTTTAGTCTCTACCTTTATAACAGTCTATAGAGCTGGTTGAAGGGTCTGACAGTGTGTGATCTTTTGAAAACGTGCAAATTGCAAATTCACCAGCTGATATCTTTGCGAACTTTTCATGGTTTTTAGTAATGCATTGTTTCTATTTTCAATCTTATTGCTGAATCCAAGTGCTTGCATCTCTACTAACAAAAATGGTTTTTACGATACGCAAAAGTCTCTAAAAAACACCAGAAGAACCTGTGGCCAGTATCAAAGTGGGATGGGAGTGCACATGACATGAAAAAATCTATGCTACATGTGGTTCCAACAGCTAAGTAAATGGCTTACAGCAATCCCTGCCCCAAGGCAACAAGATTACTAAGACGGTCTCGATCTGCCAATACAATATCGTGGCAAAATGGCAACCTCTCAAAACACCTTAATGTACATAAAATGTGCATGCTAGTGGACAATCTGATGCACCCTGCGCACATGCCGTTACTTAGCGCATCGCATGCTAAGTTGCGCTTGAGTTATCCGTGCGAGAAAAATAACCCATAGTGGCGAACTCTGATTCATTTCAGTGAGTTTTGTCAGGCACTGAACGAAACTTAATTACCATGCCTAAGTCTTCGTAACCAGTGAAAGAATGCTGACATTGGTTCCATAATTTGTATGAAGTTGTTCAGTGACAATAAGAGAATTTAGCGCCGACCGTACAGGTGTGCCGGGGAACTGCTTACCACGGACGTTTTCATAATACCGACCGTGAATCACTCAGGATTAATTGGAGGCATGTAACATTGAACATCTTTCGATGATCAATGCAAAGACGTGAAGGTGATGCCAAGCTGTCTGCGAGGCACAAAAAAAATCATCAACAGCACGCCAGCGAGGTTATGATGACTAACCATTAGATGATATAGCAAGGGGAAGTTGTAGGGCTTCACAAAAGGGATTGTGCAGGGATTGCTAGGCTTTCCTCATTTGTCATATTGGAATTGGTGGGAGAAAACTTTGCAGTCTCAGATTGTTAGTTTGTCTACTTTCACTGGTTCATAATATGAAAATAAACCTGTCAATATAGTTGTTCCAGAAAACGTGTGCAAAAAAATTAGAAAAATTGGATGCCTTTTTTATTCCAATACCTAATGATGAGTGCTGAATGAGTTGGCTAGCCTTTTAGGAAGTTGAATCATACAATCTCGTCATTAAGGGAGACTACAGAATCTACATGTAAAGAGCTTGGCGTTCTAAAAAATACTCCAGGATTATAAGTAGGCTGCTTATGTTTTGACATCAGCTCGCATGGTGCCAATTTAAGCTTACCAAAAGGCGTGCAGAGGGTATATTCTTAACTTGTAACACCTCTTGCATCTTCTCCATTGCACTCTTAACATAATGAACCATCCCTATGCATCACGCTTCATATCTGCTCCTTCGTGCCTTTATCAAATACTCGAATGGATCACGGAATACAACGAAAGAAAGCATGCACACATTATTATTGCACCTTTAATAATTCGACGGTTTGCTGGTGCTTTTCAGTTTCATCTTCAATTAAGAGTCATACACGTCAACTGCTGATCATTCTGAATGAAGAATAGCATGATTTTGTCATATTTCTTGCCTGAGGCATTTCATTGCATGATTTTCATCTCTTCTAATTGCATCAAATGGTATTTTCTTTGCGTTGACAATCTTTAGATAATTGGTAAATGCCGCTTTGTTACGGTTTTCAGAAGAATTGTTTGCTATCTTCAAGTGTCCAGGAATGGGTTCAATTATAATTTAGGGATTTGTCCCGTTAATTGCTGCTATTACTATCAAACCATAACTTGGCAGAGAAACAGTCTTAATGATAAACTTGAATAAAATATAGTAGTAAATGTACCCATATGTTCAAAAGCCAGTAGATATTCCCAATAGTTAAAGAAATCTTTCATTTAATATCATGCTGTAAACTGCAAACCTTTTGTGCCTATTTACTTTTGTGATTCACATACAATTTATAAAAAGGGGAATTACAAAACTTTTGTCACAGAAATCTGGAACATGTCGGTGACTGCGCAACGAAAAAAGACAAAAAACAGAAAGTAGGAGCCCCCAAACTGACATTGAAGAACCTGAGACGTATCATAGTTTTAGGGATTCAGAGCGTCTTTAATGAGAGGAACGTGCAACTTCAAAGGACATATCCCCCAGTGGACAATACGACCCCCTCGGTGTAAAGAGTTGGCAATAGCTAATGATACAGCGGACTTGAATGCTTCTAATCCGTGAAAAAATCTATGGAGGAGATGCTGTGGTGACAGGGAAAGGGGGCTATGAATGTACCTTTGATCGTGTAATATTCACATCGGTTGGGAACAAATTGGATCTCATCCATGGACAAATGAACATAAAAAACAGATGGACTAACAGCCATGCAAAAGCTATCATCCAAAAGCATCGATTTTTTTCTACTTTCTTCTTGGCGAGCAGCATCGTTGAGCTTGCTACTTATCATTTGAGATATTGTAGTTGTTGTTGATGAAGTGGGGACAGGATGTACAGTCATCCAGGCTGGATTCAGAATCGCCCCTGAATGGAACAGCTTGACCTTGGAGCATTGTGCTGCCAAAAAGCCTTCAGGGCATGGCAAGTTTTTTTAAGCTTATGACATTTTGGTTATGCATAATAACCACTGATGAGATTGATTGATATTTTTCCTGACAGGTTCACAATAGCCACCGGTTGAGATTCGACCTCTGCTGCCAGAATAGCTTTTTAATGACCCCTGTAATCTCTTGGATGGTATTTGACCAGCTGAGACTGAGGACCCACAGATTCAAAATACCCAATCATTCAGACCACAATTTTGTCTTTTTTATGACAGACTTTATGGTATAAAGTCTGAATAATCTTCTGGAGCATAGCCAGTTTCATCTACTCCTTGAATATCAACATTTATCGAGTCTTATATCTTTAGTATGAATTGCCAATGAATCCATTACATGTCAATTTTCTCATAAGGAAAATACATGTACCATACCATGATATGACTGGTATGGCAAAAACCACTGTCTAAGACAATGGCCAGAGTCTGGGCCATGATGCCAAAATGATGAGGATAATAATCACTGAGACGTTTCAATGTTGCCATTAGATTTCTTCTGTGGAATGACTTGATTATCATGTCCTCCTAGCCATGGATTAGTCTGGTTCATTCGAGCAGACATGCTCATCAACTCTGAGAGAATGGCTCTCCCCTAGTTTTCTTTGTGAACCTGATGTCCTGGGGTCCTTCAGGATATTGGGGATCACACTGGCTGGAAAAGAGCAGAGAGTGAGGTTTCATAGTGTGAGTAAATCTACTGACCATTTCATTGATGAAAAGAGTAAGGAAGGGGAAACTTTCAATCATAACACAGATTTATCATCCTTGAAGTTATTTCAAATTCATATAGCAATATAGTTTGCTAGTATCCACTTTCTTGGTGCTTAGTTGCTATTTCCGCCATGAGTTCAGAGTGGTAATTAGAGAGAAAACCATTCGGGACTGGCGATTCTTGGTTGTCATACCGGGTCAGTCACCAACCGGGGATCCACGGTAGTTTCTTACGAGGTTCTGCCTAGACAATTTTCCAATCATCCTGAAGAGAACAACTTGTGTATAAATGTCATCATTCAAAGTTGATGGTCCTCTTCTTCCCTAACTTATCAAGTCAAAGTGAACCCTAAGTGAATCCGAATCTTGGCATACGATCAGAGAATAACTATAATCAATAAAACTCCCGCTGACTCCACCCACTCTGTAAAATGTATACACCACGACTAACAGGATTGGTCGCTTGCGCCACGACAGAGCTCTTCTGTCTAATTAGGCATCTGGTTGACAGAAGATTAACGAGCCAGTGCTGGACTCGTCAATGCACACATTGAACACCAATGTGTGCTTGACCTAGGACTTATCATCTTACACCCTTTATCAAATTTCGTCAGCAGCATTGAATCATGGGTAATAATGGACATTTGCTAGGGGATGCCCATGTGCTCATGTTTTGGATTTGAACTTTGATGTTATTTAGTTGCATAATGTAGATACCAATATATGTGTGCACTCTTAGGGACGATATCTACTTAGCAATTTCTTTCTGGTGCATCATTTGGTGGACTATAATTGATACTTTCTGGTGGCAACTTTTTCGCTATTTAAGTCTAACTTGGGGGAAGGCGAAATCAAGTGGACAAACCATTCAATTGGAGTATTTAAGGTAGGTTTGATGTGACATTGAATGTGTAAAGCGCAGTGCAAACGAACCATTTAAATTGCTGTTACTTGCGATCATAATTGCTGCTCTGTGCAACAAAAAGTCCTCTCACCCTGTAATTGCTAGGTTTGATATTGATTGCAAGTCACTGTGATAACAGATTCTTGTCACAAGTGCCTGCAATAACCACTGCAAATGATTAATTATTAATTGCTGCATGTGATTTAAATCGCAGGTAGCAGTGATAAAATGTATTCCCTTGTAGGCAACCCAATCCTTCCATGGCGCTTTGTTACCAGTGAATGTCATGATAATGCTGTCCATACTTAGCCTTACTTAACAACATAGCTAATCTAACCCTAATGTCAATTACAATTTCTCTGAATATAGCCAAAGCTAATCAGAGCTCCCAGGTCATTTTGGACACTTGAAAATCCTCTTGGGCTATTGTGCCAGCTCCTGTAACCATTGTGTCAAACAATAATCCTTTCTAGGTCTGCAACCCGAGAAACTGACCGAGGCAATCTCCTATTGATACGTTCTTAAGGGAGGTCCAGGGATTGACAGTGTCCATCCCAAGATGGCCTTTGTGGATACAAAGATAGCAGGTTGATATCTTGGGACTATTGAGTGTGATGAGCTTGGCCAAGTGACCAGACAATGAAAGGGTCAGCCTGGACAATGTCAAATTGATAGGTTGGAACCTGGGAGGTTGGCTGGACCCCTGTTAAGGCTGTGAGTCTTGGAGCAGGTCATGTGGAGGTTTGTCGGGACACACGACTTGACAATGGAACTTGACTGCTGCTGGCTTCCAAGGCTTTTTTTATAGAACCTAACATCTCTTACTTACAGGGTAAAATCATGCTAAGAGGTTGGCTGGGACAGCTGTCTGAACAATGAGAGACTTTGAAAATCAAGATGACAGCCTTTATTTGTATACATCTTTGTAGCTGGGACTAAGGAAGAATTCATGACCCAACACAGCAGTCCTCCCTTCACTCACACACCAGCAGTCTGTATTCGGCTTCATTTGACAAGACCTATCTACCAAACAAAAGAGTTTAGATTCCCTTAAATGGATTGATTTAAACTACCCCTTTCCTCTAATAGCGTTGAGGTAATCCATGTCTTTGCATTGTGTAATTGCTGTACTCTTCTTTGATGATGCATGCTGGTTTCTTTAATCAACTGATACGCATCTAACTGGGGTTCATTAGACGATATTAACACATTGGTGCCAGATTCATTTGATGTGTTGGTGAACATAATCATTGTGAAAATGTCTTCATAATTGGACAACTTCAGACTTGAATGAGGCCATCTTTCTCAGTCCAACAAAGCACTAATATATTGGCTGTATTATGATTGCAAAGAGTTCTTCAGTAGGTTTCTGGTTTCCTTAAACAATAAAAGAAAGCTGTAAGAACTTAATATGTAGGAAACATCTCTTATCAGTTAAAAAATGTAATTTTACAGCAAGGCCCAATTATCTGATGGCGGTGCCATCACCACCTCTGTGATAGGGTTAAAAAAAGAGAAATAACTTTCAGTAATTTTGAAGTCGTCTTTTGGATTGAAATAACCAGGTGGCTAAGGATTTCACCTAAATCTCATTATTGAATAACTTTCCATCTAGTCTATCCTCTAGTGTGGAAAATCTTGCCTGGGGTCATCATACGTGCACAATCTAAGTCAGCATGTCTAAGAATACTGAAAGTCTGATTAAAAAAATCCAATGTTATTCACTTTGGCTCCTTTCGAGAACGGATTAAAAAAATCTTATTGTATTCCTGAGCTGTTCCTGCCCCTTGGCTCACACCTAAATCTGGATCTTTGTGGTTTTGCAAAAGTTCATCAGAAATTGGACAATGATCCCTGTACATTTCTGTACAAGTGTCCGCAGTATCATAAGACCAAACTCTCAAACTCAACATGGACGAAACTCTTTGAAACATTCATGTATATTATCGAAAAAGAAGCATTTCATTTCAAACGTGATTTTGAAAATGGGATTACATTTTTTTGGTTGCCCATAGCTGCATATCTTAAATCTGATTCTGTGTGCCTTCCTAATTGTATTAACATAACCTTACCATGGTAATGTGTTCGTCAAGTACAGTGACAGTATGTTCTCTTTAGTTTATCTTAGTGTGAAAATAGAATAATTCTATTAACATCAAAGAGGGAAGATACAGTTGTAATTAGTGCCATGGTTGGTATGTTGTCACCTCCCATGAGCCTGGAGCATTCACGCTATTTAGAACTGTGTTTGGTGCCCAGAATAACAGATTAATGCCTTAGCAAAATGTTTCTGTAACCCTTACTACCCTTTGGATATACTAGAATAGCTGTGTGGGTGGAAAATAATGGATTTGTCTCATTTTATCACAGTATATGAATCAAATTGATGAAAATCTCAGTGATTTTTATTTTCACAACTTCTTCTATTTATGTGCAAATTCAAGAACCAATTTTCTGTACTGGTAACTTAACTCTTTCAGTGCCCAGGATTTGGGCATTTTTGGGCATTGTCACTACCCAAAATCTCACAAAAATAATTGAGATACACTCATCAAAATTCTTCAAAACCTTTGTCTTTACCTCCTGTTTCAATAAAACAGCAGTAATAAGTAGGGGCATACTAGGATTATGTTCTAAATTTTTTTGAGGGAGTGGTATTTTTGGCCGATTTTCACCATTTTTCACCTAAAATGAGGGGTGGCAAACCCCACCCCACCCTCTCAGTCGAAAAAATTATTCAATTTGGACGCCCCAGGCCAGAGAAACCATATGAACCACATTTGAGTAGCTGGGGACATCTGGTGTCGTCTGGAGGAACTAAAATACCTTAATATTTAGGACGTACATGTACGTCCTTGGCACTGAAAGAGTTAATTGTGCCAGTTAATCTTTTTCTGAAAGGCTTCGACAGAAGTTTTGTTTCTCCAAATATCCAGCACCAGGAGAAAAAATAAGAAAATGTCACTATTGATCTTATCTTTGGATGTCTAATAATCAGTTCAATTATAAAGATGCAGAAACTCCACAGATCATCTTTAACATTATAGATGTCATGACTTGACATGAATGTCAACAGATATGATAAAACCAGTCACGCAGTGCCCAAAAATAAACACAATTCCTTGACCTGAAAACTGCCCCAAAAGGTGGACAAAACCTTGCACTGCCATTTGCGCTGCTCATTTTCTCATAAAAAATGTCCCATTAGAAAAGGACGTGTATTTTTTTCATCCATGTACATTGGTGGCATTTTTCCTGTGTTACATGTAGCTCTACACATCCTTGTAGGGCTTCCTTTTCTCTCCTTTCCAACATAATTGTCTTTGTTCGCAGACAGATGCAACTAAATGTAACTGTGGTGGACCCTCGGGCAACTTTCCTCACTCGCACTTGTCTCGGCTAAATGACTGGAAAATCATGTGCTCGTTGCTAAGGTAACGCTACGCTATCCAGGTACCATTGAACAATGGTAGCTAGCACTTTGCACTTAATGTATTTTTGAAGTTTCATTGGTCAGCCTCTGTCACCTAGCTCTTGAGTTCAATCAAAATTTAAATCGGATGTTGAGCCGGTTGCCTTCTTTTCTTTTCTGCTTGTTTTTTGTTTTTTCCAAACATTTGATGAAGGATGTTTTTTTCAGTTTTGGTTGACTCTGCCCAGAAATGGCATTTGATGTCCTTTAGATTTTTTTTCCCAAATATTATTTTTAAGGTTTATATGGTTATGTGTGATGGATGTTGCCCTTGATGGCAATCAAAGTTGTTTTCCTACATGAGATAGTGCTTATAAGATAGTTTTTATATAAGATTTGACTGTATTATGGCTGCCAAACCATAAATATGGGTTGCATTCTACTCTTATCAAATATCAAAATAATTGCGGAAACACTCAGCTGCAATTTGGGATGCAATTTTCCCTGACAGAAAAAATGCCATAATTTCCATGACAACAGACTCTTGCCTTAGGCAAGGTGTAATCACTTTAGCCCAGTCATTGTTTTATGTGTGGTCATTACAGTCATTTTCTAGATTTAATTGGTTTTCAGATGAAGGAGATGTCTGAAGGCTAAACCTTTATCAAGCCTTTCTGAGTGAGGTGTTTTGCCACGAGTGCCAGTACTCTAACTTTATATTCCCATTAAGACAAGGTGAAATTTATTTTGTAAGATTACTTCCAAACTATAAACATGCTCCAAAAATGGAATGTTCTTATAGAAATGATATCAGATTATTTGATCGAGGTGTACACTCAGAGCTTGCCAAGTGACAGTCATGCGGAGATGGTTTAAATTCAAATGCATACATGTATAGATGGACAATTTTACTTTGACTATCACTCCTCATGGGTGATCCGCTTTTCATCGAAGTACCATGCTCTTTTGGTGATTGAAGTTTCTTCTTCAGACGCTGTTAGCAAAGAGCTAAAGATTAAAATCTTCAGTTCTGTGTATACCATGTTCTGGGAGTGAACTCTTTAAAATGTAATGGTTGTTAAAGGTGAACTGACAGTCTTAACCGTTATAAGGTGATTGCTATAAAAAGATTAATAAAAACCATTACAATGAAACATTACACTGTCAGACACATGGAAATTATAATTCATACAAGCCACCCAGCAGGATGTCACAACCAAGGAATGCTGACTTCATACCTAGGGCTGAGGCGAATCCCGTCCCATATAAACATGAATGAAAAGCATACTTCTTTTCACTTAAGGGTAATGAATGAAAGAGGGTATTTTGCTGTTTCCATGGAAATTTAAACTATTATTCAGCTATCGAAATTTGAAATATAAAATTGGACGGGTTTGAAATTAGGGATATTTTGAGTTATGATGGCAATTTAAGCCAGTATTACTCATGTAAGGATGAAATTGGTTGTCCACAACCTGGGGATGTAAAGGTCGTTTGGCTAAATTGATGAGCCAAGTCCTTCGTTAATGTGACTTTGTGTAATTTAGAGAATAAGTTCGATTAATAAAGAAAACCTTCCCATTTTACATTTCCCTTTAAAGTTTAAAACAGATTAGTTTCAATTCACAGTGACAGCAATGTTTCTTCCTCCGTGTTTATCTTTACGTCCTAGTCTTTACTGTTAGATCCGGCATTAGCGTTTTCATTCAAGATGTGATTTTTATGTCATATTTGATGGAAAGACACCAAGAATTCCTACCACCTCTTTTCTTTCTTTGTTGGTAAGAAAGCGTTACTTGTTCACAGCACTAAGATACTTCTAAGATGTTTCCAAGGCAATGTCACATGAAAAACTATTGTATTGAAGTCCTCAGATTATCTAACCAAATGCCAACAGTACTGTGACTTTTTGTGCGGCATGACTCACTTTGAGAAGGCTTCATAAAAGCAGCACATAGTCATGGAATTTCCTCAATATTATATTCTGTATTTTTTTCTAAGCATTGAAAGAATACTACCAACACACCCATTGTAAAAAAGATATCTGTGTCGTGCTTTTCTCAATGTCATTCTTTGGAATGTTTTGAAATTAATCAGAAGGAACCTGTAGCAGACGTATAATACAGCTTTCATTTCTTATCAAGGCCTCCATTCGTTTATGTAATTGCTTGCCACTTTGCTGCTGTAGCATATGCAACAGTCACCAAAGCATTAGTTGATTTGATTTGGAAAAACCTGTTGGGTCTTTGGCTGCCACTTGAAAAGAAGCTGGTAAGATCCGCGAGGAATCATTTCCTAATGATACTATCATTTCCTAGTGATACAATATAATAACTTTTGCCAAGGTCATGATGTCATGGATTCTGGACCTTTGGAGAAAAGACTGTAATCAAGAGTGGGATCTGTTGTTGATGACTGTGCAGAAGTATCGGGCACAAACCAATATTTGTACCATCAGTTGATACAAGGATACCGGTTTGGAAAATCAATTTGGACTCAGAATTTTGGGTGAGGGGATTGCCTGCCTATATCAAAAGCGTAATTGCCAGTGTATGATTCATTTTATCATTTATCAATATGGTATTGGAGATTCAACTTGCCTGTGAGTATATCTTCTTGGGTCTGATAACTGTGCAATATCCGTAACATCGACCTAACATCTGGTGGGAAGTGTCTCCTGAGCACCTCTGGTGTAAATGATGATGGGGTGAGTGATGGAGTTATTGAGTCCTGGATATTCATGAGATTTATCGTAGTTTCAGTTCTGGGGTAGACAGATTCCTGAGTTGATTTCTTTTGTTGTTTTAGGATTTTCGAATGAGGTTGACATGGTTGATAAACCACTCCTTTCATGGGCAGCATACTCTGTTCACATGCTACACAATATTGCCATGTTGTTTATTTCACTTTAGACTTCACTAATACTTCTTGGGGGAGCAATATCGAGGGTGTGGTCATGCGGCAAGCCATGCACCTTTTACTAAAAGTCCTCTCAACCCACCCTACTCCCAAAATCCTATGTGTTTCTAAAGCTATTTTTCTGATAAATTCATTGACTTGTCGGTCATCATGATACTGCCAGACACACCTAGGCATACACCTCTTAATACACATCTGCCCAAGGCAAGCTCATGTGCGTTTATGTTTCAATCCAAAATGGCAGATCTTATCAGTTGTCATGGAAACGTATACACTCAAAGATGAAATCTGAGTGTTTTTGACTACGTTACTCATCCCCCTCTTTAAAAATGGTAGAGCGATTAGACTCCACGCCATGAGCTTCGTTACAGAGAGAAAGTGATTGCAAATTTACCCGAGTTGCTTGCAAAGTTCTTTGACAAGCTAATGGGTAACTTCATCAGGTGTATGATATGGATCTAATAGAACTAATAGATCTTGTTGCAGGGGTTATGAGTAAGCAAGGGTAACTTAACCTCATTGCTTTTTATCGAGGGTTGAATGGCAACACATTGACAATGAATGATGATTTAATTGGTCAGGGTTAGGGAGCAGTTTTGACTCTTGGATTCCAGTTGTAGGTAATGATAATTATGATTACCAGGGAATGACATTCCATGTAACTATTAACAATAGCCCTGTTACCTTTTGGTGCCAGTAATAATAGTCTAAAATTATCAAAACTGTCACTGATGGCAACAAAACTAAATATCTTACCTTTGGTGCCAGCACCAAGAAGCACATTACCTTTGGTACCTGCAATAGTAATATGTAACCTTTGGTGCCACTTGCAGTAGTCATGTTACCGTTGGTGCCAACATTGCCATACCTTTGGTGCCAGCAACAATAGTCACCTTTGCTTTGGTGAATGCAGCCTTGTTACTCCTCAGTGCCAGCATAGGCCATGCTTTGGGATAACTAAAGGTTAACCTACAAAATATTCTGTAAACAATCGGTGCTCACCATTCATTTACATCTCCCTCTACCATCTTGATTGTCTTGCCACTTATCTGGAAGGTAAATAAACTACATAATCAGTTGCCATCTTACTTGGACCAATTGAAATCACTCTCCTCTTGAGGTAATGAAAAACTAGTCAACAACACGTGAAGAGGGTGGCTCTAGTGATGTCGCTATTGGTTGTGGAGTGTTTAATGGTGAATGTCTTGTGGTAGCTATGGCATGAGGTGAATTGATTTAGAGTTGTGCTACTCCAACTGTATTACCACAAGCATGTTTACTACAAGCACCCAATTCTTTATTCCTTTTTTCAATTTTCAAAACACACTCGTGCTTTTAACCATGTTCACCAGAAGCAACATGTTGAATTCACGAAATTCATTTTTTGAAAATAAATCTCTGAAAGGTGCCATTTCATTTGGAAAGAGAGGACCATAAGCCATGTTTATCACCATCTGGCAAAAAAACTGCAGATCCCACTCAACAAGGTTGTCACTCTTAAGTTAGAAATCTAACCATTGCCCGGGGGCCGCTGTAAGATATTTTTCCAGGAGTCGTGTTTGATGTTGAGGAATGGATTCCTGCCTGTAGAATCCATTTCAGAATGATAGGAAGTTCTCAGTGAATTCACCACCTGCAGGTGTTGAGTCACTTTAGCTAAAATTACACAAAGTTCAATTTGAGATTTCCCGTAAATCTCGGTTGTTACAGTGAAGTTCAGCTATGAGATTAAGGAGGCCAATGTTTGCTTCGCGGGCAACCCTGATGTTTTTTCAATCAGATGGACCAAGCAAAGCTCATCTTTTCCTTTAATTTGGCAATCAGCCATCTTGGAAACCATTTTAGCTCAGTTTTGTGACGGAATATTGATATAAACTGCCCAAGGAAAGAAAGCTGCACTACCACTTCCTCTAAGATCCGATTAACATTACTCAAGGTGAGCACATGGTCCTTGCACGATTTCATTCATGCTGCAGGTTTGGTTTTACTCTGTAATTGTTTCCAGTCATCCTATGACAAGATGATTGACTGTCACCCTTCTTGTAGATTGAAGGGCAATGATTGGTGATAAGCATCGAATCCTGGTTTTTTTCCATGTTTGTACAGGTGGAGAGATCAAGAGTGAATCAAAAGATAGTTGGTTAATCACTATTTGGTCCACAGGGGGCATTTAAGGGATTTTTAAGATTGTCGGAATTACCATCCTTTCGATGGTTTTGGTCACGTTGGCTAATGTAATTTGTGAAGGTTGGGAAATGTTTGTTGCAGTGCAGACTTTGCAGACTGCCAGGATTTGGACTGCTGCAGTCAAGATTTGAAACAATGCCAGATGTCAAGAACACTTCAGCTGGGTTTCAATTTCAAACCATTACACCATTACGTTTTCTGACTGAAATACATAAAAAAAATTTCAGGCTACAAATCACATGGCATATTGGTGCATCAGTTTCAACAATATTTCAAAGCAATACGTATTAAGGGATTTGAAATTTTCATATCTTTTTCTCACGAAAACATGACTGAATATTTGAAGCTGAAAATGATGCAGCAGATTGATTCTACGCTCCCCTAAATGAATCTCAATGCTTTTTGAACAAAATTTAATTGTCAGCAATTCTGAAATTGCGCTTTTGCAGAAAACAGGTATTGAGTTCTGGTCTTCAGTTATTGGGCATGATGATTCACTTGGTGTATTTTAGACAAAAAAATGTGGATGGAAGCCGATGCCACTTGTCAGCGTGTGTGTATGGCGATTTCACCAATGAGTAACCAGCCTAATCAATGTTGGAGCAACTCCTTTTAAAAACTTTACAGTATTTAGCATGTTATGGATTTTGTCAATGTGGATTGGGGATTAGCCTGTGATCGGATGATACGGCAAGTCTAACACTGACAGTAAATCAATTCTAGCGCAATATGATTTTTTGAGTCCAGAATGGGTTGTTTTTATGGTGGTATTTCTGCATGTGATCGTCAATGATCCTGACCGGATCAATTCTGTGAACCGCTAGAAACTGACGGAATCCCGTGTTTTGTGAAAATCTGTTCCAGGCGACCAGATCCTATGAATCATCGCTGATCGCATGTCAGGAAAACGTGGGAAAAGATTCCACCACATGACGCTAGTTGTTGCTAGCGATTTATCCGCTGCTATGGCTACTTTGAACTTGCAAACACATATTTCAGTTCGACATCTTTTTGATGTTGATTAATCATCGTCATTATTTCCTCAAATGTCCTCAAAGCAATTTGAAAAGCAAAGACTGCCAACTGGTTTCAAACACCTAGATTCCGGCACTCTTCTTGCACCCTAGAAAGTGTGACTCAGTTAATTGCTCTGCATTTTGCAACTGCTGGCGCCCATCTTCTGTTGCTTGTCGAAGACTATCTGTGTAAAGCACGCACTTGTCATGTATCTAATTTGGGTGTTTCGCTTCGATCCTTTTGTAAGAGTTATGGCCTTCAGCGAATGAGTCGAGGGATTATGCTGGCTCTGAGAGGCCAGCTTGATCACATCTGTGCAAATTCAATGCCTATATTCATCTCTGTTATATTATGAGCATCACGATTCTGTGACAATTTAGACGGGAGTTGTAGAAGTTATTAACCGCTCCTGTATAGTTTGAGATTTGATGCATGAATCATGTACTTATTGCAGCAAAGTTCTGTATCACAGTCCTTGTTAAAAGTAAAATCTTGCAATTTCATCTGCACAGATTCTTTTCATTTGGACATTCGTATCAAGAACAGTTTCATATCATCTGCAAACAATTTTTTTGGTCTCTTTAGAGATCAGGACGTGGTTATTCTGAACAATCTTCTTCTGCTTTGACTTAACTTGAAGCAATGTTTTCCTATTTTGTTTTGCTTTTTAGAAAACCTCATCACAACGAATGCTTATAATTGTCCTACAAACACTTCTTGTTCAATCTATTCAGATGAATGATGGTAATAATAATTGATGGATAATGACATTTTTGCACAAAATGCCACTTTGACATATGAATCTCATCCAATCCATGGGACATACAGGAAGTGACACATTCAGTGTAAAAGTGACATTAGTTTTAAGTAAAACATACAAAATGAATGATTCATGCTAAAGCTGGTTTTCATCTATCTAAAAAAATGCTAAATTGGTTGGCCTCGGAATGTGGTAGTTTATCATAACTACTTGTACTTGTCAGGAATGAAATATTATTGGAATTTTTAATTTTCATCTTGAATCATAATGACGGACTTTCATGTTGGATCAAGTGTGACAATAATTAAGATTAAAAAGACATGAGTTGAAGGGTTGGTTTTGTCATTTCCCTCTAATTTATTGACTTTGATGGTGAATTATATGGCTTGCCCGAGCTGGATCAGTCACTGGTGGAGAAAACTCTACTGTTTAATGCTGTTAAGTTGTTTTATTGCTTGTCAGAGTGATGAACTTTAGTGGATACATGAGGAACAACATGTACTGCTTTTCCACTACTGGGGATATGGCACATTTTAATTTGACCCCTTCAAAACGCCTTCTATTAAGAGCTAGAACTTACAGGAACCATTCTTTGTAGCCCTGACCATAAGTCTGCATCCAGGGATACAAACCTGGGATCTCTTCTATGACTTAAATCACTACCTTAATGCATATATGATACTACATTTCTTGGGAAAAAAAACTTGTAGCTATAAATCCATTGATCATGTCCCTGCTCTATCTAACATTTCTTAGAATTGATCAGCGAGGGATATATTCATTTGTTGATGGCACACAAAAAGTATTAGTCATATCCCAGAACCATACAGTAAGATCTAAAAATGCCTTAGGATGATCAAACCCTGCAGTCATGTAACCGACGTAATTTTTTATCACCATTGCAAACCACAATCAAAGTTCTAACATCAAACTAGACATAAATACAGATGGAAAATATACTTTCGAAAAAATGTAACTCCGCCCTTCCTAGTGTAAAAACCTGTGTCCTATCATGTACACTAACAAAACATTCACCGTTCTTATCATGCACGACCAAGGATTAGTGCAATGGACAAGATGGCTTCTTTTATCCAGCATTGCATGAGGCAGTGGCACTGTGATGCGCATTTTATCTTTTAAAAGCTTTCTGGGCTCCACTGGTGAAAAAAATCACACAAACAAAAGGAACGTCATCTTTGAGTTGGGATAATATGATGAAAGAAGTCTATTGACTATATCAGCGAGTTAGATTACATTAGACCGTATTTTCCGCCAATGATGCTGTGGCGTACATTAGGGTGTTGCATGTCGGAACCACCCAGGTAAACTTGCCTGACAGCATTCTTCTAGACCCTATGGGTGTCGCGGGTTGTGCGATATCCTGTTATTGCATATGACACTGCCACGCATTGTCGTTTACTTTTCCCCATAATATCCTGAGTAGCGCCATGATTCCATTTAAACTATGAATCATAGCATTTTGCTGTAGAGGTAGTGTTATCTCCAATAATATATTTCTTAAACCTTTCAATTTAAATTTTCAATAATGCGATTGGTAAAGTTGTAAATATTTTCAACCGTCTTGAATTGCCACGTTGTGCACATGTTATGTTGGAAAACAGGTTGGATGGGGCCTGTGGAGCGCTCGACAAAGTGCTTCTCGTACTATAACTAGTAGTGTTGAGCTGATTGTTTGAGATGTCAAGTTGACAGAATATCAAAAATCTTCTGATACCTATAGCAATAATCAGATTTGTTAGACATCCATTAAGCTTCGAATAAGAAGAGTAGTACTTCAAGTTTTAATTTCAAGCTTATGGGTGAGTCAAAAAATACATAATGTGCACTCTGAGCAGAAGACAACCGGGGGTTAAAATATATTCCAAGGTGTTACAGGACTCTGTGCAGTTCATTGACTTGCTCTTGCCATAAATCACCCCTTTCACAATAAAGATCCCACAACTTCCCTGGCATCAGGTCTGTACAATATCAGGACGGTGTCTGTCTAATTCACCAAAACATTTGTAATTGACCAAAACAGTTTACACTGCCCGTGGATATGGACCCATTGTAGGGGAATAAGATCACCAACGTTACCTATCAAGAAATGAAAGTTAATTGCACCAGATGCTGTTCGGAGATAACAGTTTAAGGGACCAACATGGATAGGGGTGGGGACAGCGTATCCTTCTTAACAATGGAAAACGTTGAGATAATGGCTGTGCCTGCGGGTAAAGCGACCTTGAAGCTCTTAATGGTAAAAGGGGTGGCTTTGAAGGACTTCAATATTTTTCATGAAATTCCAAAATGATTAAAACCTTCACCATGATGAACCCTAAGGGGTATACTCAGGGGGCATTGTGATGTATATCATCGTCCTAATTGCACCATCATTTCACTTCTGGGCAATTTTCAATATTCTTAATCAACCTCAGAAAGAGATCGAATTTCAAGCTGTCCAATTTCATGAAAAGCATTCAGATTGCATTATGTTTCAAGGGCCACATTCTGAGATGGCTGAGATCATTTTTTAATGAAATCAAGCAAACGTTATCCCTTTCTCTGTTATGATGTCCACTGCAGGTCATTAGCTGTACTTTGAAAACCTGTGTCTATTTGAGACCTGGGTCTTTGCTGTGTGACGAAAACCTTAGCTATCGCCCTTTCAATCTACCAGACAGCATATAGTACTTCAATTGCTTACCAAAACATCCCAGTTAATTCAAAACTCAGACAATGCCATTCAAAGACGCATGATGCTGATAATTAGACAATTGTCTTTGCTAAGCAACAAAGTAAATTAGATTTACACAACCCAGTCCCAATTGATATGTCATCGTTGAATGGACAGGAATATATTACTTATACATAATTCATCATAAAATCCTATTTTGTCGATTTTTACACTGAACTCGATTACACTCTATTTGCCATTCAAGATTAAACCCAATTAAATTGGCACATAAGAACAATGGCCGCTACATAGTTTAAATATCAAGAGGCATAAATCATCAGTGACAGTTTCTAGGTAATTGACTAGTGATTACAATTTGACATTGGAAATTCGATGGTCTACCGGTCATACTACTAATTATGGATCATGGCTAGTGATTTATGGGACTGGTATGGAAATCGCTGCACTCTGTAGCAGGGACCAAATGTGAGAGGGTCACATTGGGGTCAAAAGACGAATATTTGAATTTTTGTCACACCTGAGGATGAGGTTTCTTGATAAGTGGAGTATTTATGGTATTGATTATTAAGTCTTCTAAAGTATTAAAATTGAGACAAAAGTTGCCTGTTGATGATAGCCAGCGTCAGTCAATAGGCAATGAAGTGGTCAGGTCCTTGATTTATGCATATTTTGGCTTACACATCCATGCTCCATCATACCAAACATCCATTACACTTTTTCTCTCAAAGTTAGGACAAATCTTTTTCTCTCAAAACGCTTAATTGAGGGCCAGATGGCAACCTAATTTAGCCCTCCAGGAATATGAATAGGGCAAGATGTTTTCCTAATGCATTCCTACCATTGCATAATATCTGTTTATGATCAGAGGAAAAACACTTAATTTCTGATTATCCGTGATCTGCCAACATCTTATGGCCCGGTCATTTGGTCATAAACATTCACTTCCAAAATCTGTTCAGAAAATTGGTCATATTCTTGCACCTTTTTCAATACATTTGGAACTCTAACCATCTGCCATCTGTCCAGGATTCCATTCAGAACATCTTATTGCTCCATTATAAATATAAACTTGTCATGCACTTGGTGTTTTTCCATCCTTTTCAGCAGAACATTACACTGGATATCAGCTCCTCTTTTTGTGGTATTTTTGTGGTAAATTTTGACAAAGCAAAGTGAAAAAGAAGCTTTGTCAGCTTACTACTCATTTATGATCCTGTTTCAGATAAGTGCTATGTCTGATATCACACACCCTGTATTGTGGTGAAAACCATTTCTGCTCATTGTTTCCCAAAAAACGATATATCTTAGCTTATAATTAGGTCGGCCAGTTATTGCATACTATTGATGTGCATCAAGATATTCTTGATGTGCACGAGGCCCTGAGCAAAGAAGACACTTGTCAAACTTGTTTTTAAAAAGCCCTCTTTAAAATGTGCCCTTTGAGATCAGATAGATCAGACTTATCAGGAAGATCTTTAGCTTTGAGAGTCAACCTTCTGTGAGATCAAACGGTGAAGGAAGGCTCAGGTGTAGGTTATCAAAGGACACTAGTGGAGAAGTGAACAAAAGGTAGTGTAGGATTTGGACACTTGGTGGCAATAGGTGTATTATGGAGCGATTTCCCCAGATGGTGTCCTTTCCAAAACTGGGTGTGTGAGAGGCCTATCTTTGATGGGAAGCACATGAGACTGGAGACAGGGCAAAGCAGATGTGTTCACAACATGCTTAAAATTATGATGAAGAGAATATGCTAAGAAGTGGCACTGTCACTCTAAATGTCCTGAAAATCAAATTACCATGTTGAACTCTGAGGGCAAATCCAATCCCTTGCTAAAATGGCTTGTCTGTTCCCAGAAATTGGTATTAGAAATAGTTGTGAAGCAAGGGTAGTTGTAAAACAAGAAACACAGAAATGAAACAGAAACACAGAAACACAGAAACGAAACGCAGAAACCAGTCTTGTGGCGAATTCTGGTCTGCGGACTCCATCTTGTTGCCATGGTTGTGGCCGCGAACGCGGGTGTAACTAAAACTGGTATTCAGTCGGAATGGAAGGAGGAATGCTCATTTCCCAATACCCCTTTTAGCCTCATCAACGTGTGCGCAGATTGGCAGCATCCGGCCTGATCGTGCCAATACACTACATGTATGTACTACACGGCGTAAATAGAAAATAGTCCTTCGAATAGCGAGTCCTGTTCTTTTGTACATTCCATGGCCTGTGCACGACACTAGGCTGAACTTCCCTACTGCAACCTCATTAACATAAACAGATATTTAAAGGGACTATTTAAAGGCAGCAGCTGGGCAGGCAAGATTGAGTTACTCAAAGTCCAAGTCTAGTGCCCCCCCCCCCCCCCCCACTTTACTCTATTCTAGTCGCCAAAATTGGTCTCTCAGGTCTCACATAACGTCGAAATGATTCACCCATGTACTGGTACCGTACCTTGCATTTAGTGCTGCATCAGACGGGATTTGTAGGATGATCCTGGTACTTCATGTAAATTGAACACTACAAGGCAAGATGTTGCACTGCACCTTCATTTAAAATAACATGCTGTAGGAATCGAATCGAACCTACCAAGGTACTACACCACCACCTCAAAAGACTTCACCCATATCGTGCCGCCCCCTCCCCCCCCCAAGTTGCTCCATGTATCCCCTCAACAACTCTATTGCATTCCGGCTGACCGCAACCCACCAACCTCAGATTTTACTTTTAAACGACAATAACAACGGATTGGGCAAGGAAAGTATCGGCGTGCCGCTTGATTCCAACTTTTATGAAAACCCATTTGATTTTCGTTTCTGCGTTTCGTTTCTGCGTTTCTGTGTTTCTGTTTCGTTTCTGTGTTTCTTGTTTTACAACTACCCGTGAAGCAACTAGTGTCAGATCATCTTGATCAAAACGGTTTTGATAGACAGTTCCGTTCATCAGTAACTTCCTCTGCTTTCTGATGGATTGAATCTTGCTGCATAAGGGATAAGCTTAATATTACAGCCAATCCCAATCGAAGTGCTATCTTCTTTGTTCATTCTGTGGGCAATAGGATTTGATTGCATCACCCAATTTGAAACACATCTGTTCTGGACATCACAAACTTCAGAATTGTGTCCTTTAAGGCATCATGAGTTCTCTTTAGTTTTCCAGATGGTATCTAATGTGATTTTCCTGTGGTCATCATGGACTACAGTCACTATTTCCCATCAGAATTAGATTATCAGTTGATCTGCTGTTTGAAGATGAGGTCTCCATCCACTATCCTAACATTCCAAACTCATTCTAAGCCTAATTGCACTTCTAAAGAATTTGATAGGGAGATGCTTTATCAAAAGCATAATTAATCCATCAAAGTACCAAATCTCATGCTTGACTTCAACTTTCTCACACTCTCTTTGAACTTGGTGAAGACTTTCCCACTATCACCAATTTTTCTGGTCTTATAATCGGCTCAACTTCTGGTGTCAATAGTGTGTCAAGCGAGCAGTTTTATCCAAATCTGACAAGCAAACAAACGAAAATGTTGGGATGTTACCATAAATTGTGATCGACCTGTCCCTTGAGGCAAGTATTAAAGTATTATGAGCCTGCTGGTTCAATTTTCATGACCTACCATCGAGCGTAAAGTGTGTCCCTCCCTCTTTGTCTCCCTTTTTGTCCCACTGCCTCAAGGTGCCAAATCTTTTGTGCCTCATTTTGATTTTGACAGTTCCTGTTCCTTGTGAGAGCTGAGCTAAAGCAGGAAATGTTTCATTCTGGTAATTCTTAGCCATAGACCATCCCTGATGACCAGCGAAGCTGCAATTTGAGTTCTGGGTCTTAATGTTTTGTTTGATGGTGTCAGTGGTCGTCAGTGTATCCGAAACTACTGTTGGGAAATATTGAAGGTTTTACTGCATTGGTATTGCTTTGGTATAAGGTGATGTTGATGAAGAGCACCTCTACCTTACTCCGAGCATATGACTGCTGACAAAATGACGGCAACAGAAAATTATTTACTTGTGTACAGCTGGGTCTAACGATCAGATTTGATAACATTGCTTTTGTCATTAATTTTGTCTCCTGTCCCAAGGTGTTCGTTTTAATGTCATGTTCCATTGTCTAGCTATTACATTATTTACATGAAGTAAAAGTTCATGAGTTGGTGAAATATTTACCTAGCAAAATTATCGGTGTTTAGACTTCTTTGTCCTTTCATGGAAAGTAATTTCTGACTTTTCACACCAAAATAAAAGGTTAAAAAACTTTCTTAAATCTTAAAGCTCAAATACTTTTATGATGGGATCTGCACTGAAACTAATTTCATTTGTTGAACTTAAAGTATATAGCCTACTTGATTGCTATGAGATATCCGAAATTGTTATGGAATACCCAAATCAAACCAACCGACCAAATTGTGACCATTGTTAATCAAGCCTTTCAAGAGTTTGTTTGATCTGAAAATTGCTGTGATATAACTAACTCGAGGCCTAGGAATGGTAAATCTTTGGTGTTTATAAACAGTTTGATTTTGAGACGGAATGGCCACAAAAGAGGAGACCCGCATCGAGTGTGCTTTGTTTGCAGAGCAGGAGATTTAGGGGGACAAAATTTCCAATTTCGTTGAAAGGTATCTTAATCTGTGAATTGAATTCAATTTGGAATTATAAGCGGAGAAGAATTGAAGATTCTATGTATTATTACCACAATATTTTGCCTCTGGCTATTTTTCTTTTCCATTGAAAAGTGTGTCACCTTGTCCAAGGTGAGAAAGTGAGCAATGATAAAGCACTGAAAAGATGGCAAAACTTTCAAGTGTGTGAAAGTTGATGTTCTGGATCAGGGCTTCGGTGTTGCTGGGCTTCGCATAATGGATTTAGTTGAATCTTCACAGGTGTTAGAAAGGGCCCAAGGATCTCAAATAAGCCAGACAGGGGGTGACACAGCAATGGAATGCTCTCATAAGATTCAACAGTCTTTTGGTTTGTATTCTACAGAGTGGAAGGACTCTGAACTGTGGACTATTGAAGAAGAGGATCTAGATTACCAGAGTCTTTCTTCTTCCTTTCCAACAGGCATTAAATCTCTGGATAGTGACTGTGTTTCGTTTTTTGTGGATTCAAAATCTCAAGCTTTGAAAAGTGTTTTGGACTATGAAGATTGTGAATCAGTACATCTAAAGAGAGTTTCGATTACTGAGGACTGTGATGGACAAAACAAAAGCCCCCTCTCAATATTAGATAATGAGGTCCAAAGTGCTTCTGGTCCAAATACTCCACCAATGAGTTTCAAATTTGGATATAGTGTTTCAAAGGGTTTTAGTCCCATTTTGTGTCGCCATGGCCATTTCGTCAACTCGGTGTCTAAAGATGAGGATGTCTGGGAGAGCTGTAAATATAAGGTTTGCATCACTTTGTCTATGGGGGTTCTTCTCACTGCAGTGTCTCGTTCAGTTTAATGTAGATTTGGTGGTGGTGTGCATGTGTAAATGATGTGAAGTAAGGTGAGAAGTCCGATTCATCACCATTAAACCAAGGACTGACCTCCAACAAAGGATTGTGTGTGTGGGGGGGGGGGGGGGGGGGGGGAGGGGACTAGCACTCATTTATCAGGTATTTTTTAATTTACAATTTCTCACATTGACGACCTTGCAAGTACCTGCATGGTTCTCAATTTACAAACGAGTCTAGTTTTCTGACCATCTGATTATCACCTAGCTGTTAAAGGCCTGCACAATTTCAAAACGGATTAGACATGCTATATCAGAGTGCAAGTCAACATCAGGCCATGCGGTTTCCTGGATTTAAGCAGTCAACCTTTGCTTGTCCTGACTAATAGTTTACTTTGCAAACTTCAATGTTTTACTATAAATGTAATTTAATTTAAATCCTTAATAGTTCTTACTGTTGATATCTAATTGCTCTGCGGTTGATATTGACCTTTAGAAGTTCAAAATATTTAGACTTAAATGTTGTATATCTTTGATCAAGAAAATTAATGTGCCACTACACTGCAAACAGTAAGACATTACACTTTAATGGATAAATTGGGTTACTTGGAATAAGCCTACAGAAAGTTATAGAAATATAACGAAGAAGAGAGAGGAGCTTGACCAAAAACTGACATTTTCTTTCCAAATACCAACAATATATTAAACTACAGAATACTAGAAAATATATCAATGCTCATGCATTTCAAACCCATAGTAAACAGCAGACAGTGCTGTCAAGGGTTTGCAGAAAAGATAAAATTGAAAGTTGCTCAGCCTTGGTACATTTGTAAATAGACAAAGAAAGCAATCAAACCTGGATATTGATTGGTAAATGTGCATATTAGGTCTAAAATTGGCTGAAATAATCCCTAAAAGTAGTTGCTACAAAAATAAGCAAGGCAATTAACAGTTCTAATTAGACTTAAGGGCCTATGAGAAGTCCTAAATTCATTCAAGTTCTTGCTGAATACATAGTACAAGTGTTTTCGCAGGCCCTATAAGTGTGGCTAATGCTTCCAAGTAGGCCTATGGGTCAGTAAAAGACAAAACAATGAAAAATGCCAATGTCAATGAGCTCTAGGATCGTTAACAGTCAGGAGTGTCAAGTTCGTCAATTAAGACCCCTCCGTGTAATGACTATCATGTTGCCCAAATCTTAAAAGTCACATTTCAAACAACCAGCAAGATGCAACTCAGACTGACTGGCATAATTATTGGCTTGATGACATTCTTTCTTAAAGTCTACTTGTTCGAGCTATTACAATGAAAGTAGTTTGTGGAGAAAAAGGGGTGAAATACAGTTCAAGATGTCAACATGATTTATATTTTGTACACAGTTCGCCTTGTTGCTATTAGTTCTAACAAATTATATGTCTTCATCCTATAATTCTTTACACTGCTTAAGTATGACCAGTTGTTCTCAGACATAAGAAATTCAACAGTACTTTTAAGTTTTGCAATACACCATAGGTTTGGTTGAATGAAGAGCTAAAGTGCCCCCTGCAAACTAGTGATTTGTGTCATTACAAACTATGACAGTTATTAGGATTATCTGTGGGAGTGGGTATATAACATCACAATCGCTGGCTTTGATGTAAACTGCAGGTTGCATTTCAGCATGGACCTGCATTGACCCCCCTGCGCAAAAGACATATTTTGTTCACATGTTAGCAAGATTTGGTTGGATGTTTGTGACATCTAGGAAAATCGGAACCATGTAGAAAACATTTTAATGCCTTTCCATAAAAGTAGTTGCTGCTCATCTGGGGCTTTAATAGGAGTAAAACCAGTGTGAAATTGGTGTTGGAGATTTTTGTCCCTCTCTTAGCTCCTAGCAACCCTGAAAACGTTTTCTTGGCTTCTTTCTTCCAGTTATGGCCATCTTCATGTCCATTCAAGTATGATAAATATAGTAATTAACAAATTTCATTTGATAATTATGAAAGATTTCAATCGTTGCAGTGAGTGTACGGCAACACCACAAACCCATAGTCGGTAACCATTAAAATTGTCTCGTGCCCGGCAACCAACCCTTTGTTTTTATCAGGGTCTCAAATTTCACGCTCAGATGGGTATTTTGTTACCTTAGCAAGGTAGATGAAGGGTTCACACAGGGGGTCAAGGTATCCCTGGATTGAGGGCCAACACAAGATTATCATTATCAACTCATTAAAAGCTATTAGCAAGTTTCTACTCGGTTGCACACTTCGTCCTGTTTGTGACAAGTTGGATTCATAATTTGAAGGCCGGGAGACCCGAATGTGGAAAAGGACCTTGAAAACCTATAATATCTATTAAGGGATATGGCTGGAGGCGAATGGCATTAAGGAGTCTGTTAGTCCAGCAGAGGGTGTTTTCTTTGTAAGGACAGTGATACATTTGATGAAAGGGTATGTTTCATTCGAGGTTCTTATTAGACGTTTGCCCTTTTCAAAATGATGAGAGTTCATCTAAGCTAATATTATTGTGATCAATATTCTGCATTTAGATTGCTAATGTTCTTAAGCAGTTATAGCTAAGAGGTGAAGCCTAGCAATAATTGTTGTATCTAGTTACTGATGCAAAGTTCAACCAAAAATTATTGATGTCTCGTCTGTACTTTTTTTCAGGGTGAAATTTGTTAAAAAATCACACATTCCATTTCTCAGCTTGTTTGTTCATCGAATCATTTGTTTATGTTTAACTACAATGCTTTTGAAAACAGGCTGTTGTTTGCCTTGGTTCAAACCTTTGATCTCCAAGCACTCAAAGTCACATTATTTTAGAAGTTCAATCAATCAAAGATTCTACATGAGACGATGTATTGAACTGTAAATCCTCTACAGTTGTGGTCAGGTAAGGTGAAGTCAATGAACGTAGTTGCAGAACATTATACAAGTTCATTTCATTAACGTAAATACCAATTGTTAAAAAGGAATCAATCTTTTTCTGGACCCAATGGCACTGAAAAGATACAGTTTTATAACTTGTGTAGATGTTTACCTTGGTGTATCAATGTTATTGAATGAATTGTTGGTAATGCTTTAATAAACTGTTCATAATGTTATGTTGTCTATCACGCCAAATTACAAAGTGTTTGAGACACTTACTATACACACCAGTTGCTTTGTTTAATAGGCTTTTGCTTTAGATTTCATTTACAATTTGAATCCCTGAAGAGATTTCTGTGTGGAAAAACACAGCAGTTGAACTAACCTACAGCACTATATTTAACCTTAATAATGGCCTTGCTGTTTTTCTCAATTTCTCATTATTAAAATGCACCTTTTGCGTACCATCTTTAAATAAGCCTTATCTCATGGCTGTCTTTCCAATCTGCTTCAAAAAGAAGTAGACATTTAACAATTCCATCTAAACTTGAACTTTGTTCTCGTGACATGTACATCTGTACTGACGGGGAAACTTCAGCACTTCATTGAAATGAACACTGTAGCGTTTTATTGGAATGGACAAGTCTAGACTGGCAGTAATTGAAATTCCACAATGAATTTTCAATTACTTGTAACACCTAGAGCATAAAATGAGATCTGAAAAGAAGGTAGATGGTATACTCTTGTTGATAAGATTGATTGAAAAAATGATAGTTGGAGTTAATGTGGTGGAATGTATGCAGTGCAATAGCTTTGTGGAAGTAATGGTGAGTTCAATGAACTTTGTTCATACTGGAACATGGTATGATAATATTTTCTAGAATGTTAGGAAACATAACCATGAAGGCAGAATAGAACTAAATAACATCAGAGCTCCTTGAGGTCTAAGTGACATTTTTTTTATTTCAGAATTGCCATTTGTTTTTTGTTTTTTTACAAAGCCTGTCAAATGCCAGCCTGTCTGTCCTAAATCTGGCAATTCATCTGTCTACAGATTTTGAGTTTATCTGCTTCATCTGAGCTTAAAAAGGACTCCGAAGAAAATCTTTCAAAATGCCTCTACAGGAAATGCCAGTAGGCCTAGTTAGGCACTTTGTCTGTAAGGAACTACAATAACATGTCCAACTGTGCACCAAATACCTTAAGTACCTCTGTATGAGCAAATCAGTGGCAAATTAGTTGATTATAAAGCCTATCGCCATTTCAAAATATGTTTGCTTTGTGCAATCTAAAATTTCAACCTGGCGGCCATTTTCTTGGACAGTGATGCAGAAAACTTGAAAAGAGTTCTGAAAAACTTTGAAAAGGTTTGTTGATCAGAGGTGGGGTAGTTTTGAATATTAAATGGTTGCCCAATCCTACTTAGTTTAATACTTGCTTTTAAAACAAATATCCCCGAGGCCACCAGCTGTGTTTTTGTTTATCTTACCTATGCAGGTCTCCTCAGGTTTATGGTGACACTAAAATAATTGTATTAGGTACCTTGCCTTAATGCAATGTAATCATATCGCTCCTAATTCCTCGAATCAGCCAAAGGCCCTTGCTTGTCAATCAATTGGAACTGTCTTGACAGTCCGTAGCTGACTTAGTTGAGTGTAACTGATATCCGTTTAATATTTGCATCAAGGACTCAATTTTCGATTTACTGGATGAATGAGAAAGCACTGTGTTAATCTGAAGTGCTTTGATAGTGCTTTACACAGTTTGATCAGTTAGATTCAATTTGGCTGCAGGAGAAGGTATGTATGGCATGTCAACTTTAATTTCTTGCCTCGTCCACCATGCATGGTGTTATACCCTGTAACAGTCCTAACAAGGTGTTGTACTGAAAATGGCAGTGACGGGTCCTAATCTTTTAGTTACAGTGGAACCCCGCTAAAATGACTACTCAGAAAAAAAACAAGTGAAAAAATTATTTAGACTCGAAACTTTTTTCATCCTTTATATTCTGAAAAAGAGGGGTGAATTTGGTCATTTGGACCACCCAATCCAGTGGTTGTGGTGTGGGATGGTCGTGTTACCGGAGGCCTTGTCATGGTGATTAGAGAGGACACCATTCGGGACTGGCAATTCTTGGTTGTCATACCGGGGTGGTCGCGTTAACGGGATGGTCACCGACCGGGGTTCCACTGTATATCGAAAGTCAGAATTGAGGAAATAGTGAAGTAGGTGTGAACAAAATAAGCCTAAAGGAATGCTAGGCCTTTCACTTTATGGATTTTCTCAAGAGCGGAACTTATAAAGCATTGTAATTTGTTCTCCGCTCTGAAGAGGTTGGGATCAGTGGTAAAAGCAGGTTTTTTTGGCTTTGATCGAGAGCTAAATTGCTCAATTACTTCGCTAAAGGCTACCACTTGAACTGTCTTACAGGACTAAGCCTGGGAAAGGGTCACTTGTTCAAAGGGACAACTCAACAGGTGTTGGGATCTCGTTATGTCAAGATGTTGTTCAACACCCACTCCAAGAGTATCGTGTGAAGTAAACTTTGGTTGGCCTGGTGCAATATGTTATTTTCAAGTCTATGATCCCATAAAAATTATTGTGATTTTTTTTCTCTCGGA
This sequence comes from Lineus longissimus, assembly GCF_910592395.1. Taxonomy (NCBI): domain Eukaryota; kingdom Metazoa; phylum Nemertea; class Pilidiophora; order Heteronemertea; family Lineidae; genus Lineus; species Lineus longissimus. The sequence continues at coordinate 22,703,507 of NC_088310.1, forward strand.
GTTCAGGACTTTTGGGATATTGAAAAAGTTGCTGATCATTGCCAAGATTGTGCCTAGTTGTAACCCTGTTAACTTAAATTTTGTTGCAAATTTTGCCTACTCTTGACCTTATATCATCATCAGGTTCTTTAACCATCTGTCCTAATGGCTTCTGCAGGTTTTTTCTTGCCACGATACAGACTGTCAACCTGGTGACTCTATTTGGCGAAGCTAATTGAAATGGTACAAACATGGCAGAAAAAAACAAATAGAAAAACGTAGAAAACTCGCTCCCAGGGGATTTCACAGGAAGATTCTTTCTTTGATCGTTGGCTTGCCAAGCTAATGGTCCTAATTTTAACCTTTTTTATCCCTAATTACACATTTTATACCTTGTGATCTAGACCTAAAGTTTATGATATTGATCTCGGAATTTGAGATCGGAAGAGAGATAGAAGTTTAATTGTTATAAGTCATTGGAAAAAAACACAGTATTGGTGTTTTTGTGGGAACGCCAACCTAGTCAACTACATGAAGATTTTCCCCCATTCAAAAACATTTTAAATTGTTCCGATGTTAGCTGAGAGTTTAATGAAATTGGGCATTTGTCTATTCTAGTGGGGTAGTGATGATACCCCATACTTTCAGTTTGTTCAATAATAGGCCAAGGTTAGCCCAACATGACCATGTTATAAGAACAACATCACCGCCAAAAAAGGTTGGGATAAGATCACTCTAATGATGTTAATCTTAAATTGATCTGTGTCATTGATATTACATCACTTAGAAGTCAAACTATTGGTGTGTCACCATCATCAACTTCATCACCTACTGTAACCGAAGATGTCATCCTTTCTGCTCAGTCTATCCTCGAATATCTCTGATGCTACAGGAGGAGTTGCAGGGATTGCACAGGGAAACTTTTGTAATAAGAACCTGGAGAATCTTGCTGAGCACAGTGGTATCTTGTTACTCTTTTATTGCCTGGAGCTGCCAGGTCTTATTGCCGTAGGTGACTTGGATCCACTTCCCATCATTGATCCTTTAGTTTGGAATTGATAACTCATTCTCCTGGAAATTTATAACTAAACTCAAACTGTAAAATGAAGTGACCATTCACCAGTTACATGTTGTGGTATTCTGTAGTACCCCTTCAGAAAAGACTTTCTTCTGAATTTGTTATGCAGTCATTTAATACAAGTACAGCTGCAGCTACATTAAATCTACATGTATAATCTGTGTCAGCATTTTCACTGCATTCACAGCTCAGAATGTTGGATGATACCATCTACTTTATGTATCTGTTGTCTTTTGTGATCGGTTTCAGATATTTGAAATTAACTTTTAATGACAAGTAAATCCCCCCACACCACAATTTGCACATTTAAGGCAGGATTTAAAAATCATTTCAAAGAATTAGACTAAGTTGGTTTAAATCATAGTGAACAGTCTTTTGGAAATTTACAGATTAGCTCAATTTGCACTCAGTTATTATTTTAGGCTAATAATATGATTCAAGATTTTGCTAAAGTGAGTTGCGAGTGTTCAGCCATGATAATGCCAAAATGATGACACTAATGCATTTTCAATCACCATTGCTCTCAATGCTTAATCGGCATCGACTCAAGAAAAGCACTATGTCAAATAACCCCAACTATATTTTGGGATAATTCAGAACATCCATATTTTAGAGGTTGGCAGTTTCAACTGAGCACTTGTGAATTGTCAATGAATAATGTTGTGGTCATCAAAAATGCATTAGTGGAATTGCCATCCTGTTAAAGTCCAATTTTGGAGCGTGTAGCCTTCCCACAAATGTGGAAAACAATACCTAGAAACACCCTACAACTGACCGATGTGGCCTTAGCCATCAATTTAAGTGTCCATGATTCTACTCAAGATTGTCTTCCTGTTTACAGTCTCATTATTTCTTGGAGTGAGTATGAATGTGTCACCTGCCTAGCTATTTAGCCTAGAGGAACCCTGAGGGGAGGAAGAAGGGCTGGGTCCTCAGGGACTTGGCGACCATTACCCGGAACCATCTGTGATGAAACAAGATGAAGTGACTAAGGGTTGCTCAATAACATGGTTTCCTCTAACTTTATTATATTCACAAATAGAGTTAAAAGTCATACTCTTGTCATTGCATCCAATGGCTGCAGTGTAGCATGGATATCACATGCAAGGGTCTGACAAACCTTGTATTCTTAACCAATTAACTAGATGGACAGCATGGTCTTTAGACTGATAATCCATATTGTGGGTTAATAACGTGAACACAGACAATTTTCTGGTACACGGGGGGGCAGTTCACTTTTCTCTGATAGCTGGTGATTTCTTGAATCTTTGCATCAGACATAAAACCATTTTTCATTGTATGGGCAACTGTGCGAGGGCAATAAATCCAAGAAGCAATCCCTAACTTGAGACAGACCCTTGAGGCTAGTAGCCCCAATTAGTGTCCAACCAAAGTTACCCACAAAAAATGATAGACAGAAGAAAGTGAGGAAACCCTTAAGTTGTAGAATACTTTTTAGTTCTCCCTAAGATAAACCACAAAATGTCCCTTGTCACCAACTGAAAGATTTGTCTAATAAATTTGGTTGAGATTAGTGCAGAAATTAGGTTGAAATGCATCTGGAGCATGGCCAATGATAAGAATGATTTATTCATGGCATCTCCTAACGTAATGTCACTTATCATAAACTCTGCTGATAATCAAGATGTATTGACGACATGCTGTTCACAGTAATTCACATTCGGCTGCATGCCGCCTCACTCGTTATTGTCTTCCGATATTGGAACTGCTTGGCTGTTTTGCCACCATTGTTCAGGGTTAGCAGTTCATTTATTGTGTATTTAGTGTGCATTGATTGTAGTCAACATGGACAGGACCATTGGAACCAAAAGAGAATCAAACAAAAAGAAATGTAGTTGATAATGTGTGATACACAGAATAAATCACTTCAATTCAAGAATCTAGCACATGTAGCATGTTAAGTATTCTGAACTGTAATTTGTAAAAAGCAGTATGTTCCATGACTGGCAACTACAGGTACCTGTACAAGAATTGCGGAATAAAATTCGATGTGGTGTAACTTGTCCTGCAAAAATTTATTTTATTTTTCGACATGAACTCACAAGGGTTTGCCTACCCCTGCTGTGTCCTGTGGTCACTTCTAATGACCCTCGCCTATCACACTGCGCCTGATTTTCTCCATTGCTCATGTCTCACGGCTATCAGTCGCCCTTTGGCCAGGAGGTCCAGAAGAACTATTGTTTTATCACAGCAATATTTCAGGCGCCCTCGGGCAGGCTGCAGAAGTCTTCAGAAGCTACGTCCTCTTGGCATCAAATTGCCTGTAGCATTGTTTGGTGTCTCCGAGTTCATGTTGTGTCCACGCTTTTGAGTGAGGGTGTCCTGGTGTGCTCTATTGCTGTCTTGGACATGATAAATGTGGAATTTGTACAAATACAGTGCCGCACAGTGTTTTCTATTTCAACATAGTCCACTCTCCAACTTATCACCCATCTCAATTTCGTCTTGAGCCGAAGGGTCCTAGGTGCGACTCAGCACTGTAGTTTCTCATCAGACATCCAGTTCATTATTTCAAGTGATCCAGGCCCTAAGACGATGGCGCCTAGTGAAGTTTTATTTTTTGCCCAAAGTGACATTTACTCCCAATCAACCTAACTGCCCTGCCTACGCATTCACCCTCTTCAGCACAGAATTCAAGTTCTCAGCAATTGTCACCTATTGTCTAAATGCCATGTCCCATGATGGTCTTGGGTCCTCTTTTTTGCCTAGAGTGAATGCCGGTCATAATCTCTTCCTCCAAACGTTTTCCTCCTGACCTTAGGCCATTGTCACCTCATCTTACCCAGTTCATCACCCATTGTTCTCTCATAAGATTTTTGGTGTCGTCTATAACATCATTTTGTCTGGACTGTAACTCAGGACTGCCCCAAGGTGAAATATCTCTCAATCCTTACAAATTCTGATTTCTTATTAACCTGATTGGAACTCTGACTGCTTGACCATGTCATCCATAATCCAGTTTCGTCCACATTAATCTTTTCCGCTCTCACAAAAGTGTCATTTCGCCTCTAGCTGGGATTAAAGATGCCTGGAAGTTATGTTTTAACATACCTCACACTGATGCAGAATGGCAAATGTCTCAAATACAGATGTCCTGTGTCTCATCAATTTCCTGATTATTTAGGATTCGTGCCTTGAAATGAGTTGACCGAAAATGCAACACAGTTTTTTTTCAATGATTCGAAAATTAACACACTCATCAGCAATTTTGATGCAGATCCAAGATGCCTAATTTTGCGAAATTTGTGACCTTGTGGTAGAAACAAACAAAATTAGTTTAAGCATCTGTGCGAAAGTGGGGAGGTTCAATATGAAGGAAACATGAAAATGCTTTGCTTCGGAGCCAAACAGTTGACTTCATAACAGCTGGTGGGACCCATTCAGACTCAGAGGCTCTGAAAGGCCCATTCATATGTACCAAGTCAGCTTTAAACTCATGTCAATTTGTGACACCCCAAGACAACTCCAAACAAATCTCAGACTAAAGAGTAATATAAGGAGTTATAAGGCATCAGTATAGTAGTGTATCTTATTCAAACAGTGTGATGAGAAGATGTTCACATCATCTATTCTTTCACAAAGTGAAATCTGGCATATTGACATGAATAGCTGACGACTTCATGCCTTTTGTTATACCTGATCTAGAAGTGTTTTGGTTGGATTGATGATGCTATGATGCACCTCAAGACTTGAAAATGCTGTATTGAAATATCAAAGCATGGTACACTGATGCAAGCCGGTATAAAGGAACCTCTATTTTATTGTAGTCTTCCGCATGTGTGCTGCAACTTACCCTTTTTGCCTCAAATATTATGGTGTGATAACTATTTCTTCTTGCAAACCCCTCCTGGTATAGCTTCTGGATAGCCCCATCTGTGGTGGCCTCTTGTATTTTGCTCATCTTGTAGCCTTCAGGTCTATCTTGATATTGCCTGAGGGTGATGCACTTCAAAGTTAGGAACCCTCCCTGTCCCACTCAGAATAATTCTGGAGAGCTATTGTCACCGCATTTGTTTTTGGTCAATATATGCGGTTAATTGCTATTTCATGTAATTGATATTTTAAGGCCTTAGGGTGCATTGACCTGCCAAGTTTTGAGGGCACCAAAGTATTCGGAAAGAATTATCGGTGTTGTCTTTACTGTCATCTGGAATGAAATGCTTCAAGCCTGGCCCTTGGTCATGCTTGGAGCATGGAATGAAGGGAATATGGCAGAGACCACACCCGGCATGTATGGACCTCAGGGAACATTGATGTGTTTAGCTGCTGCTTTGTATTTCAACTTCAACAGATACACCAACAAAAATTGCACACAGAGATTACTCACAAAATAAGTCCTAAAATGACTGTTTACCTCTCAAGCTATCCATTCCATTCCGTCTCACTTACTCATGTCACTATCCTGTTATCAGCCAGACAGTAATCTCATAAACTCACTAATATTCTGAAATATATTGTAATCACAATCTTCCCTTTGGGACCAGGGTGCCTTCTTGGTACGCAATCCCTTGGATGCCTGAAGCCCTTTCTTGGTGTCCCTCATGTAATCGCCTAAGAAGAAAACAGTAGTAAATAAATCAGCCCTGCTCGCCTTGATTGCTATTATAAGATTTTCTATTGTTCTTTGAACTTTCGTTCCTTCCCTAGATGGGTTTTCCTCTCGGCAGCCCCTGGGGCGATTATTCTACCAACTTTCTTTCTGACACCATTGTCTGGTGCTGAAATTCCTGATCAGTTAGATCAGTGCAATCAATGGGTTGGAATTACATCGTGGCACTTTGTGTCACCCTACGTAGACAAAGGATATTACGAACAAATGTAAAGTATTTACATTCTAATCGGCAAATGTATCCGATCTTGTAGAGATGAAACTTAGGTTGTATTTCAGTTCAACTGCAGAATCATGTTCGAGTTTGTGTACAGAATCCACGCACTACTCCATTTTAACTTGACATTAACTGATATATTCTCTCCCGGTGTCGCAATGGTCAAGATCAATCTTCAGTGCGTTCTCACTTTCAATTTTCAGACTTTGTATATGCAAATGGGTAATTCTTAGCCTCCCTTGGAGGATGACTGCAGTTATCTTACATCCTCATGACATTACAAATTTTGAATATGACATTACTGGTTTCGATTCTGTGCCAGTATCCAATATTTGTTTCCCAGACCCTTTATGAAATTTGAAACCATCTATCAAAACTTTACTCTGTGGCAATATTTGCGGACAGAAAGTGCGTGACCAGTGACCACATCGAAGCAATCAATCAAAATGGAGATGCCATGGTGTGGGAGCCATATGTAGTGGCACTTTAAGTCTAAACTCCCTGGGATGCTGTGAAATTCGGTTAATGTTGACCGCTGTTGAAACAAAGATAAGCCATGACGAGAAACAATGGGTGAAATGGCAGTGTCATTTGAGCATCCATCTGTCGGCTAGTACACTTGTCAAGGAAGGGCCCTGGGGGTTACGGCAGTCCATTGTCAGATCACCAGGCTCTCTCTGTCCAGAGGGACAGGGGTTTCAGTTATATTTTCTGTTTTAATTACAACTTTGGATAGCTTCTATATTTACATTTGATGGAACTTTAATTTTGATCAGCCGCTATGAAAATAATTTGGTTGAATGCAGTAATTGAATTTTGGGGGTTCTTGGAATATTTATTTCCAGATAAAGCATTAGATTTGGAGTGGATAATCTGGCTTCTCCCAGTGGCTAACCTCTGGAATAACTCCTGATCTGTCCATATGTGAATATTTTTATCCGGTTTTAAAACCATCTGCTCGAGCTACATGTAGGTCCATACCACTTTCACTGGACTGTCAAGGCCTCTTATTTGACCACTGAACCGGGTCTGCAGATTGAAGATTGAAGGTTTTATTTAGCCCGACTCCCATGGAATTTTATGCCACCTCACACTTTCAGCAGATGCCAATGTCCTTGGGATCAAGATATTCAGTCTCAGAAAGAAATGTGATATTTTGCTAACAAGTTCAACATACATACACCTGAGCACCTGACTTTGAAAATGTTTTGTTAAGGAAACAGTTCCTGAAGCCAATGAGAATCAACCAATGTACATTCATGGTATACATTCCACATAAAGTAAAACTAAAACAAATGCATAATAAACAATCAAATGTACCAATCTCTAAAGAAAAACATGAAAAACAAGTAATTTAGCCACGGAAATGAGACACTGTGACTTACTCAGGTGTGACACCAGTATGTCATGCAATGTTGATTGACATGTGGATGTGAGAGTTAATTGCTTTCAAATTACCAATTACTGTTAAGGCAAATACCAATTTGGCAAATCGGAAGTAATGAAAAATTCTAGTTTCACCAATCCAAGACTGGTTGATAAATTACTACGAATTCGAAACAAAATTCTAGCTGGAACATGTCATCATCATCTCCGACAACTTGGTGTCGCCAACCCATGTGTATCTAAATTAACATGTTCAATGTCATTAAAAGATTATGGTCATAATATCTAGCATGAATTTATAGATATCTAGGACCGGTCTTAGATCGGTGTGCATAGAGTATCTACTCGTAAAGTTACATGTTAAAGGATATCTACAGCTGACACTGTTTTTATTGCAATTATCACATTAATACTAGCTGTGAAGTTTCGTTTAGAAAGTCAGGTCACCAATTCAAAATGCATACATAATCCAATTAACATAAACAACAGGCATTGTTGAGATATGTTAAATTCTGTGTATGAAAAATATTTTCCACTTCTTAGAAATGAAGTGAAGTGGATTAAATCATATGTAGTATGCCTCTGCCATTTTGCTCAAATGCAGTATCAAAACTCTTATGAAACTGCCGCATGCGCATGTACCTGTGTTTCGATCTTTCGATGGTTATGTTGGGACTTGACTTTGTGATACGTGATAAATTTGGACTCAAAAAGGACATTAAGCATTTCGAGAAGGGAGGATTTTAAGTTAAGGTGAGTTACTGAGAGGTTTTCGAAATATTTATTCATTCTCGCTGTGAATGAGATTGGGAGTCCTTTTGCATCATAGGCCTATTCAGGTGAACACAATGCACCTCTTTTTTTGTGCAGATCATTTTTTTATTGATGTTATGATAAAAATATGCTTGAAATTGAGCTTTAGGAAGGTTAATGACAAATTCTGCTGAATGATAGAATTATAAATGACCCTTATTAAATGACCTTTGGTGATATAATGATTAATTTTGGAAGCTTATTGTGTCAATGCAAAATCCTGTTTCTCATTATCCGAAGTCTCCTCAAAATGTTTGAGAGAAATTTCTTGAAATCTAATCCAGGATATCAATTCTTGTAACACCATGAAAGATTGGACTAAAGGAGGACCCACGTCTACCAGAAGGGGAATTGATGCCAATGAAGCATAGCAGCACTACAAGCAATACTTATATGTAGGTATGCTTTAGATTCTGACGTTTATTATTGCTTATCTATGGCTTTACAGGTATGCTTCAATTCGATTTTAAGCAGTTTAAACCAAAATAAATGTCATATTTCTTGGGCATCTTTTCAGTGAACAACCAACAGGCATGCGCCTTAAACAGGGTCGTAAATCAACTCTGACACCCTGCCATATTCTCAAGATGGTTCCTGATAACATGGTGATTAATTTCAAAATAATAAATGAGTCTTGAAAGGCATTAATCTGTGTAAAATCGTCTATAAATGACTTGATAAGAGGACACCAATAGTTTCTCATTCGTTGGTGATTAGGTTTCTAGAACTCCACCCCTGATTTTAGAAACATTTCAAGCTGTATGTCTCATTTTGATATGATCCAAACTGATGATTTAATAATGATGATTATCTGAATGGCGCTGTTCCGCCCATGAACTTCAAAATAAACACTGACATTAATCATGTGGTTTGACAGCGTTAGCAAGGTCAGGGGCTAAGTGGAGATTTGGACATTTCGAGTGATTCAACTTCTGGATATTTCTGAATCAGAAGATAGGAAATGCTTTAGGTTTTTTTAACTCCCCAAAGTTCTCTTGACTTTCACATCTTCTGTCAAGTAAATTCAGATGCCCTTGTGTTAATAAACCACCAAAAATGAAACAAAGTGGAACACATCACACCACTCATAGCTACAATTTCTGTCTCCCAAACCACATGCTATGTTCCCTTCAAAATATGGCCATCAGAAGATTAGTGTCACATGTTAAAACATATTTGTCAGGCAGTTATCCCTTCGACAGAAAATGAGCCCCATCATGATCCTGCCATCACCAGGTTTTTATCAGCAGAATCAATCAGTATAGCATATCAGAATGTATTTTCTGAAAATAATTATGAGCCATCTTGCAGCAACGTTCACCCCAGGGGTTCTATAATGATGGTAGACCAGAAGCAACAACAAAAGCCACCAAATGAGACTGATGAAGCCTCCGAATGAGGCTGATGTTGTTGTTTAATATTGTGCACATTTCAAGACACATGTACATGTGCACATCAGTTAGATAAATTGACAGTTCTTGGATACTCTGGAATGTTTCCTTTTTTGTGGTTAGGCAGAACATAAAAAGCAGCAACCATTCATTGTCTCATACACATTTCCATGGTCGGCATATGGTGTATAGATTGATGTTATTACTGCAAGCAATAATTATCATTAAAAGTAACGTCTATGTTTGATTGCACATTCGAGATGATTAGGACTAATACATGCGGTCAAAATGACCAGTACATGTCACAATCAGTGACACACTGGTCAGGCCAGTTCAGTCAGAAGATAATGACAGGGGACCTAAGGGACTGCAGCGTTGACCTTGGTGAATGCTAATGTTAATCAAAATGGTTGACAGGGCAGAATCTTTAAAGAAAGAGCATGTGGCTGATACAGAAAGTGTGTGGGAATCTTTGGTACATTTCCTGATTCATCCAAGATGTGCCCTCTATTTAGAATCTCTATTAAGTTCACTAGCGCCCGCTGACATGAGATAAAGACACTCGTCCTTTAATGAATTCCTTAAAATGATTCAGTTCTTTATCTAGCAGTACATGATTTCCTCATCAGACAGCTTTCTTGACAATTTTGATGTCATATGCATGAATTTGATGCTTCACCTCAATCTGGAAAGCTCAATGTCACATGAGCATTATGTGGGTAGGTCACTTACAAAAGGGTTATCGCCATCTTTGATATTCTAAGATACCACATGCTATACTCAAAACTTCTCCACTTTCAAAGAGAGATGTTGGTCATTGGTCATGAAGTGGTCTGAGATAATAATACCTCCATATCATGATCTGATTCAAAGTTGTTTGGTAGCCATACACCATTTCTCTGCCATTGTATTGTCTTGTGATACCAGAGAAGATTCTTTTCTGCCTCATTTCCCATATGCTGGATCTCTCTACTTCATTTGTCAACCTTTGTGAGATGTCAACATTCAGTTTTGCACCTTGTTAGTGATACTGACAAGTATGCTGTGATTAATGACTTCTTAATTGTAACAATGTTACACATCAGATTTACGGTACCCAGAATTGGAGGAGGTCCATGGGGTGTTGACAAGTTCTTTTGGACTGATTAGCTGGATTGACCACAAGGCTTCTATGTTTCATTCTTCTTTAAAGGAAACTCTTATTTAACTGGCAACCTCCTCATCAAAATGTTAAATAAATTAAGAGCTGAACAATATGTTGAAAGCCTGATACTGCTGTACAGGACTTTACCTGGATCAAACCCATTAATTCTTCACTAGTTACCAACATCTCAGCCTTCATATCATCTTAATCATTATTGTAATCACTTTATCAAGTCAAGGTTCTCCAAACCCTCATAAACAATGCAATAAAGACATCATCACAAAGAAAGACGGACCCACATAAAGAAAACTCCATCAATTAAATAATTTGGCCGAAATTATCTAATAATCAGATAATGTGCCAGAAAGTAATTACACTTTTTGAGACCATACAGGTCTTTTTATGGCTGTAATGAGGGGTTTAAAGAGGCAGAATGAGAGGTCATTGCTTATAAAGAAATTAACCTAGGATGATGGTGAACAATGGTTATCCACTTGGTATTTGTTTGGAACCCTTGGTCACCTTTTATAATTTCTTCAGCCACGCTTTGGAAAGATAGAATTACACTGATGGTGGGGGCACATGATAGTGCCAATCTTTGTTCAAAACTTTCCATCAACCATGCAGTGGCCGCAAAATACAGATTTATTCCTGCTGTTGCTTGTTAGCTAAACTCTTGAACACAAATTTGGCAGTTGAGATACACAAATTGTACATAACGATATTTTTTACTCAAGGAATATGTTGCACTGGCACCTTGGTCAAATCTCTTGTAGTATTAACATGATGAAAGTTTCCAACTTCATTCCTGCAAGCAAGTTAACCATATGTCTTACCAAAGGTAACAAGATAGGTTCATCTCTTTCATCACTACCTGCTCATGGGGTTCCTTGATGCAATTTCAAGATGCAGGTGGCTTTATGCCCTCATCAAAAGTTCAATTCACCTAAACTTTCAAACGGTTGGGAAAGAGTTTTTCAGTGGGCAAAGGGTTTCTTTCGATGAAGGAGAGAGGAAAGGTTTCGTGCCATGGAAAAAAAGAACCTTTGATGTGAAGATGATATTCTCCGAACTTGCTGGAGATGTCTATTTCTCATTTTGGTTCTATTTTGCCAATGTGTAACCTTTGCAATTTTTCGATTTTGCAGTTATAACTTCCACTTTTGACAAAAAGGATTTCGTGTTGTGAAGTTATAGTATAAGAAATATAAGATTTATTTCACTACTATTTGTCAAAATGGGGACTATGGTCAATTCATTCGTCCTGGATAGGAATAGATTCAAACTATTAGGTGTACAATGTACACATGTAAGTACCCATGTGGAAAGATGTATAGCCTACATTATTTTTACTATCACTGCATCCCTTCTGTCCCAGTCTCGTACTTGTTGTGTTGGCCCATCACTTACAAGCTCAAGGAATTACTTTTTAGAACCCAGTTCTTTCTAAATGTTAAGAATTTGACAGGTTATCATCCTACTCAATGACCAGATGGTTGACACTACGACAGGAGCCCTCTCGTATACAGACGCATCCGCCTGGACATATCCGTGTGGCCTTTCTCAGGGGCCTGAATTTTTGTCGCCTTATATTTTAACAATGTTTCCCTGGTGTCAAATCCAGATGGTTGTGTGACAGGTTTTGATTTGATTTTGAAGATTTTTATTGAGAATGTTTCCACACTGATGAATTTTTAAATTCACTATTTGAATATTTTAAGGGTGGTTGCATTGCAGATGAACTGATAAAATGAAGTTCATGATTTACCAAAATATAGAGAATTACCATTTTTGAAGGCAAGCATTTAATTTTACAGATGGCTGCTGCCTGTTGTGCTGTCATGTCCTGAAATCAGTTCCCAGTCTGAAGAAAAGCAGTTTATTGGTAGAAGAAGTCCAAAAACTTTAATTACACCACCGTGACAGATGAACGAATGCATTTCTTTATACTATTCCAATGTCCTCCTCTCTATGCTATGCATAAGATTTCTTATCTTATTCAAACAATTTGAAGTTAAATTGTGTGATCAATTCACACTTTAACCTATTCCAAGGGGAGTTGGGAACCGTGCCAGATGCCGGTCAGCTAAACTGCTCAGGGCATCAACGTCTCCTCTCATTTCACTATCGACAATTTTTACATTAAATGTGAAAATCCAAAAGGGGTCTTGATTGTTGTATGAAGTTACCACACAAACTTGCCATCCTATAGTAATTATGAATTATGGAGTATTCAAGAATTAAATCTTGAAAATCGTTGTCTTTGTTTTGATGCAAATTTGCAGACTGCTGTGACAAAGTGATTGAACTGGGGTGGCGGGAGAAAGAGGCCGGCATACCTGGTTGATCAATGTGACCACTCGCACGGAAAATCTGACAATGATGTCATTTCTCCTGCGCCAGAAATCGCCCTTGGGTAGGGGCAGACAGAACAGCCCAAGTAATTACATTCGTCCCAGGTTGAAGTGGTATAAATCTTGTGCATTTGTACACTTCAAGAAGTGTATTTCTTCTCTACATTTCACATGTGTATCGGAAAAATTTTGAAGAAAGCCAAAAAGCTTTTCTGTCTTCCTTTAAATTCATATTAAACATAACATTATTTAGACAATATTTAGGCAATTTGTACTGTGGGAGGAAAGGCGCTGATGTTTCCATTGTTCCTGAATGGCCGAGTTGCAGTGATCATGTAGGACAAACTGCTCGGAAAATCTGTGTTTTAGCAAACAATGAAAAGGGGCAATGCCTGCGATTCTTGCTTGGAGATGATATCAAATTCCTTTGAGTTTTAAGGTAGTCTAATTTCCAGGTACTGACAGAAGTCTCCACTTATGCTGGGATCACTAACGATTTGATATCTAAACTTTTGGATGTCCTTGGTGAATTCCCAAAAGTATCGCCTGCTCATTGTCAGAAGAGATTGTTCATTGTTGATGTCAATGTTCATTAATATTCATGAGTTATGTCAACCATTTTATCTTCTGATATCACGATGGCTGTCCCAGATTTGGGATTTACCCTATTCAATTCCTTGCTTGTAACTGCAGTGATATGTCCTGCCACCCAAATCAAGAGTGAATTAGTCACTTTGTCATTTTGGACCATATCAAGAGCAGTCACTTCTGTGTAGAGGGATAAATTGGTATATCCACACATTTGTCTGTGTAAACTTACAAAATCCACTGTCCTATTCAACTATTTGATGTAACTTATGCCAATGCAAGGCCTGCTGTGAGAGGACGGATATTGTCAGATATCATATCGTAGGTGGGTGTTTGGTATCACACTCGGGATAAACCTCTATTGGTCTTTGACATCAGCATCATCCTAATCTGCCAGAATCCATAGCAAAGCTGTGCCCACTCACCAACAAAGCTCAACTTCTGGATATCATCCTTCAAAGTTGTGATGCTCGTGTGCGCTAAATGTTACTCGTGTCTGCCAATAGGTGCAAACATGTAGAACTAATCGAATCCGGAACTGGGTTGGGTGTGGAGACTGAATTCACCTGGTCCTACATCTTCGTTGCTTCTCCCCATTGTTCACAAATCATGGAGGTGGGGTCGGCCAAAAAAAATGACAAACAGTATTCAATTGCGTTTCACTTTGATGTGCCCCCGTTTACTCCATCGGGAGTTAATAAATCGCTTGCCAGGATTTCGAGTGATTTAACGGCCAGATTCATAATTACAGGGCAAGAAGCTTATCCTGACTGATCTCGCAGAGGTAACATTTTCAACAGCATTGTCTTTAGGCTCCGTTGATGCGGCAACAAGCACGATTAGTTTTGCACGATCAATGTTTGACTGGGCATATCTGATCCCAATCATTCCATGTGCAGCTAACATTTGACCTTCTGTAATCGATGTCGTATGATAATCCTTAACCTGCTGTTTTCAAGCCTTTGATGCTTTGAACTTCCTTTTCACTTTGACTCCTCAGATTGTAGGTCTAGTTGGGTTTCTTCCTCTACAGTATTGCCAAGAATCTTAAACAAAGAGAATGTTTATGGCCGCCAATAATTTTTCTACAGAGCTAGATGCCGAATGTGAAAATTTTTCTATATTGGCAAAGTTTGTTGAGGTTTCTTATGTTTTGTTTTTATCATCAAAACATTACATCTACATCTACTCATACAAAATAGCTTCTTTTTAAGATAATTCTTAGCAAATTGTGATATGGTGAATAAAATGGAAGGCAAATCCACTTTCATTCTTTTGTCATGACAGTGGGCATTACGAACTGGTGGGCGAGTATTTTAGTTAATGATATTCAGCATCTATAAATCGCTGCAGTATTTAAGAGTTAAAACCAAATGTAACTTGTGGTGATTATTGTGCAGTAGAAAGGATTTGATAACATGGATTAAAAATGTGTCCCCAATAAAAAACTGGGGTGTTGAATTGTTTGATTGAAATCTCCCTAATTGGTAAAAAATGATATGATTATTAAACCTACGAGATGAATGTCTAAATTGACATGTGATTAATTGAAACTCTCCAAGAGACAACGCCAGGTCGCTTTGTTGATGAGGAATTCATCTCATGCTAAGTTGGTTGTAAATTTGTATGCTTTGTTGTATAGTTTCCAATGTGAATATGGTGGTGACAATTCTTTGTTCTTTTATCCAATCAAGACAGTGTGTTTTAATTCAATAAAGAATTAATCAAGACTTGAGTATTCTTCATTTGAAAAATGTCGCTTTTTGTATTTTGATATAAGCATCATGTGGTTTTGTGTCACTTTTACTATGAACATCGTTATCGACATGCGAAATACAGGTAGCTTATTCCATGCTCTTGTTTCAGAGAGTAATTTCGACTTTATTTTTATGATGTGGTGATTGAAACATCACATTTTCGCACAGTTCTCTCAAAATTGGTGAGGTTCTTCCTGCTTCATTGTGAAAGATTTGCATTCGGTCCTCCTCAGCGGAACTTCATTTCCATAGGTGTGCTGTAACTTGATTTTCAGTAATCAGTCATGGTAGTTTAAATGTTTGCTAAATAAATCCTAGTGTATAATGATATTTTTGGACCATGTGTCATACTCATTAGGACCAATGACCGCTCTATCAAAGCAGTGAGTCAAGCACATTTCTGAACTTGGCATTGTTTTAGAATTTGACAAGTCAGGTGAATAAATATGACTTCAGTGATTCGTCATTATTCTATTAATTGTTATTATGAGCTATCAGCTTTGGCATGCTCACCCTTGCCACAAAATCACATCATTTAAAATCAGGTCAGAGAAAATTCACCAGCTTCTTTGTTTGGAGAATTATCTTGTAAAGCCATTTGCAATGGATTTCATCAATTTCCCGATGTATGGCTTTGAAGAACAATGGCAAAGGATGACCAGTTCATGTTTTCATATAATCCCCATCTCAAATCTCACCTGATATATTCCTGGTCACTCTCCATTGCATTGCCCGGTGAGGGCAAATCAAAGAAATTTTGTGTTTGATATTTTTTAAGTTTGATATTTTTTAAGTTTGCTATCATAAAATCCACTCTTACTATATGAAGAAACAACCCCTCTTTGCTGTAGATATTGCACTACCTTCCTCTTTCTGTTTCTGATGAAACTTGCGTGTGATGCATTTCAACCAAAGTAGGCAAGAAATGGGTACATACACTGCTGGTAGTACAAGTGTATATAAAGCAGCACTTTCTAACATCAAGTTAGCATGAACACAAACGACCAGGAGTCGTAGAGTTTCCTTGCTTCCTATTGATTGGTTTTTATCTGCAGCATCTCAGCCAATCGTGCGCTGGGGATTCCCGGCATCTCTGTTGCTAAACGAGCGCCGTCTCCCTGTTATGATTCCATAATGACAGTCGAGGCTTGTCATTGACAGCGAGTTTGTCATGCATTGTCTGCGCTCGTGCGCTGGTGACACTGAGACATTCAGTATGGGAGTTCTGTGCATTTAAACGTGTGTGCGGAAACACAGGATACACTTAAGACCAGGATTGTTGTTTTTTGCAATTCTATTGTGATCACCTTCAAATTTATTGGATATTTAGGATTTTTAGAAATCTAGGGAATTCACATGGAACATGGTCTTGATATAAACTTGTTGATGTTATCGTGTTATTTCGAAGTATGTTTTTGACATGAGTTATTTGATATAGGAATATCCTAGGCAACCTAGGATACACATTGTAATAGTACTCGCACCAGGAGTGTTGTTTTCTACCACTTTTTGTGTGCTTTATGGATATTGAGTATTCATGATTCACCTGATATCTGCTTTTGGATTGGCAGGTAAGTTTTGTTTCTCAACTTTGTTGTTAGATATCTTGGTAATTTCCTATTGTTATTCATATCCAAGAATCCAGGATGAGCAAAGATAGATGCCTATATAAGAATTGGTCATATTCTTCTTCTACATGTTTACTATAGTTAATGGAACAGTGTCAGTATATTGTACAAATCAAGCTGAGCTCATATAAGAAGGTCAACAGTTACATTATCAAACATCAACATCAAAGCTCTCGGGACAAAACAGGATAACTAAAATATATAAAAAATGTATCACAAGTTGAGATGCTTCTCTGTGTTGAGCGCATTCAGTCCACTGGTAATAAAAATCAACCAACCGATCTACCTCTCTGCCTTTTGGATGTCTGCTAAGGGTATCAGGGTTAGGTTTCAAACTTAACAGAGATTTCCAAGATTTTTTACGCCTTTGTTGACATCAAAGTCACTGGGTTAAATCCTCCTGTATCACATCTCAACGGATATCTTTAATCTTCTGAGATCAAAGGTTTGACGATATGGTGAAATTCTTGCAAAGGGCTAGACGAGTGTGATGTTTCTGATGCATTGTATTTGATATCTGGTGTATCGCAGAAGTGCGGAGCAGATGTAATTTTCCAAGCATATGTGCTAAGGTATCAGTGCATATCACTGTCATTTCTAACATAGTGCAGTTATGACCTGAGTTACTTGCACTTAAGGCGACTTTCTCTTTTGATGGCAAGATCATTTATTGATTGCTGATACCTGCTGAAGTAGTGAAATCAAACACCGGATCGTGCGAGTTAAGTTTCTGTCCTCAAAGTGGCTTAAACCTTGATTCATTTTTTATTTTGGGCAGTACTTCTGGTCGATGTCCATATCTGTATAGGATACTGTGGAGCAATAAGAGACTGATCAGTATTGAAAATGTAGAAAGCAGCAAGTCCATGCACTGGTATTCTCACAAGGACAGAGTGCGATTTATCTAAATAATTGCAATTCTGATGTTCACAGAACATATCATACCATTGCTATATGAATAGATTGCAACAGAAGCTGTTCCAGTGCTAACTCTATTCAAGGGAGGTGTTCATCGAATGCGGTTTTTTTTCATCTGTCAATTTATCATGGAATTATCCCCCATTAGCTTCCATTAGGGAAAATTTAGCAATATCAGTAATATATTGTTGCTGCTTTTGAAATATGTTCGAAAAAATGGAACCATCTACATATAATGTAGGCCTATTGTACATTTGGTTTGGATGAATGGTGGCAGTTAAGGTGTAGTTAGCATAAGTGATGGGTTTAGCTGCATTAATCTTACCAACCGTATCAGCTATGTATGCCGACTGGATTATTGAAAAGTTTATAGTAATTCAGCCATTTGGTCTTCTGTGTGTAAAGTTATTACAAAGCACTAGCTACACTGTCAAAAACAAATTTAGGTAAGAATGGCTTTGCCTTCATTGTTCTCGTGCAAAAGCAAACAATGATACTTCCAAATAAGATATGTGCCATCAGTATCCAGAAGCAATGATTGCTAAGGAGAAGCATCACCTTGTCCAAAACCATTGCATAAAGAACACATTGACAATCATCTTGTCAATCACAAAATCTGCTGAATCCTCAGTAACCAGGATCAAACATTGCATAAGATAAACAACAACTAATCAACATGTATGACCATTGCATAACTGACACATAACCTAATCCAAGCATTAACAGAAATCAGTGTTACATCATGTCAAGACTCATCCTTCTCTTTGGCTGATCTTTTCCTGAATACTGGACGAGCTGTGAAGATGTGCTGAAGGAGACAATGGTGGCCAGAGATAATGACGGGGAATTGTGTAAGCAGTGGACAAGATAGTGGGTATTACACAACTGTCAAGAGGCAAGAGCTGGCTAGTCTTTGTTGTGATGGCCGTGGAGGACGCTTAGACAATACTTGACTGTTTTGTTGTGTGAATTGGAGAAAAAAGTGATGATGTTTGCCATGATGAGAAAAAGGTTGAGAGATCTACTTAAGTTAGTGTTTTTTGTGTCAATTATATAAAAATACAACTTTAAATATCATGAAGGCTATTCAGAGTTGTTGAGTTGGGTTAAATTGACACTTGACTGTTTTGTTTCTGACATCGACATGATCAAGAACATGATTAAGGAAAAATGAAGGCTCTTGCATGAAGTGTAAAAAGACATTAGTGGTTCTTATGTTGGGGTTAGTTGTCTGTTATATAAATAATACAATTTAAAAAATTACATGCATTCCACTTGTCTCGAGGATTTGACACTGATTAACACAAATGTCGGTCATTTTATCGGTTTGCCAGAAGCATTCACATTCTGACTAGAATCACTTATTTTGCTGAATAGGCAAATGCTCGAAGTGTCTTCTGTATATCGTTGATTGGCATGGTGGTCATGATTGTTATGTACGGTGTCGTTATGGAGTACTTTGCAAATGTTTTCTCATCAAACAACTCTGAAGTCATATTCGGTCCCAAAGTTCTCCTTTAACACACCCATGCTAATATCAGCAAGGCAAAAACAATGAAAAACAACATCTGTTTGGTGTTTTATTTCACTTCTGCTTTGTTTTTACAGCTGATTCACAGACAAAAATGCCAACATGTTAAATTGTTGAACATATTTCACAACATTGTGGGGAATAGGAACATGTTTTGTTCCCTTTTCTGATATTGATTTAAAAATGCAGGTATAATTTTGTGTAAATAGAAGGTTTGCCAAATTTGATTCTAGCTAAAGTTCAAGCATATGGCTATAACAGCTTGGCCTGGGGTTGGATCTTCCTGACTGGCTATTTCTTGCTGATAACTGGGAAAAATATTTGTTTTGAATTAGAATTATTGTATTACCTTTGGCAATAGGTGTATTGTTACTACTATCGGCAACTCTCACTAGAAAAAGTTAAGGGGCCCCAAGGCGTATCTTTATGCACCTTGGTTTAAGCTTTACAGGCCTTTATCAAAACACAAATATCAAAGCAACTTATTTTGAGTTTTGAAAAAAAGAGTAGTGAATGGCACTCTCTCTATGTATCTCTCTAAAAGGGTTAACTGAATCATAGATGTCAGTTGGCCTCACCTTGTGGTATTCACATAGTCATCACAAGCTAAAGATGCTAATACTTGATTCGGTTACAAAATTGGCGTATAATACGGAGTCAGAATGTGAGTGACAGACAATTTCTACCAAATAAATATTCATCACTCAATGAAGCGACAACAATAGCTCGAGGTATATTTCGATAATTTCATTGGCCGAGATTCTCTGATACGATTGTCGGGGAAATTTGTAATTAAAATTGCAGTGTTTATTGATAAGAAGCAGTGGCGAAGATCCGTCACTGCTATTGTCGTAGCTGATGGATTTTCAGATTTCAAATGCTCAAGGGGACTACCTTGGAATGGGACAATGAAGAGAAGGCCACAATACCTGCATTAGGTGCCATCTGCCCCGACCAGGCGATAGACTTCTTGGAAAAATTTCATATAGTGATTTCTTTAGCATGACAAATTATTCGATCTTGGGTATGAATATTTCTCTTGAGGTTGATATTGGATGGTTAGAATGGGTATGAGTGCAAATGATTTTTCACATTTTATTAGACCTGCATTGAAATTAACAGCGTTTGTCGATGTGTAAATGATTGTTCGATGTGTGAATGATTGTTCGTGATTACTCGTTGATAGGGTAGCGATATTGTTGCAACCAAGATCACTTCCCTTCCCTTCATGATATCAACTCTGGTACACAAAGATTTTCCACAGAATTATACAGCATGGCCCCCTCACCCATCAGGCATTTCTGAATCCATTCCTTGGCAAACATTTGGTACACAATCAAACTTCGCCCCGAGTCATCATAATTGTGATAATTAAGAAACTATCTCAGAAATTACTCCACCGAGGAAAATTGCTGAACCGACTTTGAGCCCTAGAGGTTGGTCACGGAGGAGATTGATGACTAAAGTTGGCTTCATGGTAACTATTCCTCCCTGTACATATTGAGTATATATCTAAATCATTGCTTTCTAGTTTTGAGCAAAGATAGGATGAAATGATTAAACAATGATAAAGGTGAGATGTGAAACGTTACGTTACCAGGTTGAAAGAATTGGGAGGAGAGCAATTTTGTGAGATACTGCAGACCAATTATGGTTCCTGTTGTAAGAATGGGAACGGTCATTTTCCACATCTCAAATTTCACACGTCTTTTTTGTTACTACTGGTCCAGTAAAATGGGGGGGGGGGGGGCTAGGGAAATTTGTGGGATACTGCAGAAAACTTATGGTCTCTATTATAGAACACACGATGATTGAATTACTGCATGAGTTTGGACTTTGGATTACAAGTACCTCACCTCTAGACTACTATAGAAGTCTCTTTGGCAATGGTTGGTTTGATGTGGGAGGAAAATGCAAATAGCATTCAAAAGAAATACATCCACCTCTTGAGACAGCCAAGAATGGCCAAGAGCTCCATTCAGAGATAAAGTGATGGGCTAGGTTAACAATCGGAATACCCAAAAAAACACCTGCTCCTTGGTCTGTTAAGTATGCCTCATTTAACATCCTTGATTCATACTGGACCCAAATGGTTGGAAAATTAGCACTTCTGAACTTGGTAAAAATTAGGATGATTGTATAAGAGACACTTCTGATGATTGTTTTTCACAATGTTAACAAAGTAACCACACCACACATGTTCTGGTTGTTGACTTCTAGGAATCCAGCAGTTGT
This sequence comes from Lineus longissimus, assembly GCF_910592395.1. NCBI lineage: Eukaryota > Metazoa > Nemertea > Pilidiophora > Heteronemertea > Lineidae > Lineus > Lineus longissimus. Next base: position 22,725,156 of record NC_088310.1, read on the forward strand.
CTTGCATGAAGACTTTGCAGGGGACATTGTCTTCCAGAGACTTAGGGAAAAAATGGTTAGACATGTTCCTCTTTTTCCTTCTTGACTTAAGTAACCCAGTCACTTTATATTTGTTTGATTCAAATGATTCAGTGCTGACATGTGCCACGATCAACATCAGAAGTACTCTTAGAAGCAGAAAGATTTCCTTGGCCATTCACTGCAGTAATGAAATGATTCAGAATATCATTAACAACAAAACCTTTAAATTTCCTAAGTAGTTCGATCACCATCTGAACAAGTGACCTTAAATTCATGCTGGAAATCCTCCTAATCAACATCTTGCTGAAGATTCTCCTTGATTCCCTTCCAATAATGATTTACTGTCTTTCCACACTTTGGCGAATCATAAGTTATCTGCTAAAACTGCATGCTAGTATTCAACACCAAGGAAATCTTCCTGAATCCTCCTCCATGGAATCATGCAGCTAGAGTACTTTCCCATGATAATGAAGTATCTTTACCAAGCTCTCTCATACTTGGGTAAGAAATCTGCTAAATGATATTATTGGTAATGTAAATGGATTAACTTAGAGATCGGGAATCTTGTTGTGATTCCCAGCTGAACAGGTGACAGATCGATACAAAGCGGCTGCTCGCTGTCTGCGCTGTCTGCAATCTGGATGTAAAACGTAAGAAAGTATGAATTAAGTGAAGAGTAGGAAGGCATCAGTTGCTAATCAAGTGGGTTTCAATGCTTCATTATTCTTGTATTGTTTGCCCAATGTTAGGCACTGAAGTTTTGTAATGGTGCCATTTGTGGCGTCATCCTTGCTGCAAATGGAAGTGTACGCTCACAAACCAGTAGAAAATCTAATTTTCTGAAACGAGGTCCTTGAGCAGTTCAACAGTTTCTACAAGTTATCCTTCGAGGAATCCATAATATTTCTCGAAAATTGTTGAACTTTCTTGAAGAATTTCACCCTTGACCATGAGCAATCAAGTGCTTCCACTGATTAAGTCCTTGAAATAGCTGCTCACCCAATGGAACCTGATTTCTAATGACTATACTTAATTTTGTGCATGATATCATCATGACTAACTTTCCTACTACTCTTGTGCAGCATCAAGGTCTTACTCAAGTCTTCAATGATTCATTACTTGGACTTGACTCATTAGGGCCTTTGAGGACAACAGTTTCATCTAATGACCCTATTAGGCCTTCTTGCTCAACAAATCCAAGTCCTGAAACAGAAAACAAATGCCAGTGAAAGCAGCAAGGCTTATTGTAAGCCACCATTAGTGGATTCAGGCCTTCGTTCTGGCAACACTTGTCGAGATAAGGGATATTTTGTTGCTTTTTCAATGATATTTGATCTGTTCATGTGAAGATGAAAATGTATTGTCTAAAATGAGACTAGAGTGTAGCCTACCTGATTAAAAAAGAACCTCTTTCACCTTTGTTTGCAGCTTACTAATAAAGCCCACGGGATTAAAAAGATATGCAAAAAATGCAATATCAGTCTTCAAGCCTATAGGCATGATCAATCATACCCTATCAGTTGTGAAAAATCTATGCCAGAGCACATGTTGCATCCAGCTTCATTGGATGAATGACAACTTGTCATATTCTATTAAATCTCCCCATGCACGGTAGACAGAACCAATTGTTCTTCATCATATATCAACACAGCATGTTTCAAACTACAATCTCCTAGACGAAGCTTTGCCATTGTTGCATATCATGGTGAATATTTGGATTTTTTTTCACCATAAAATCTAATATGATATGCCTGATGAAAAGTATTAAGTTCTTTACGAATCCATTTATTTTAATGCAGCATCTGTAAAACTTGAATAAATTCACCAATGCAGAATGATTTCATTGAATTTTAGATGGGTTTTTTGCTGGCGGCCATGTGTTTTCATCAAAATGTATTGACGTGTCTACATGGAGTATTTTTGTTTCACATGCATTGCATGCCACTGTCTTCACTGCTTATCAACAGGAGATGGATCTAAGTGTCAATGGGTGTCGTCTCTGATGTATTGACTGTATATTTTGACATATTGGCCATTTAAAAACAAATGCAGGAAGTGGCTGAATACCTCTGTGTAATTGAAAGCTGATGTTTCCCGAAATGATCTGCCAAAAAAAAATTATAGCAGTGTCACGGGTGCAAAATATCTTTGTCTTGTGTCTGATCAGTGTATCCACTTTGCCTCCGGTCGCGTCAACCTGCAGTCAATTTCAAACCTAAATCCCTCCATGTGTTTTTTAACATTCCTCGTGGCATATCCTTGATCTGAATACCCAAGGGACCACAAAAATGCATGTCACAAAGCTGCACAACATCGCCTGTGGCAGATTTAACGAAAAATGTCTCCTCGCTGTTTCGTATTTTTACCTGCTTTTGTTTTTTTCTCTAAGTCGCTGACTTGTCCGGCCTCATATCATTGTAATTGAAAACTTAGAAAGTTGGGATATTTTTGCTCAATTATAGGATTAGAATCTCTTTGTTCTGACCTTCAATCCTCTTTCATGAAGTGACAGTGCTCAAGTGAGAATTTTTTAAAGGTGATAATCTTTCTAAGGTTGTCTTAGAACATCGTAAGGGATAAGATGTGATGTGCAGTATCATGCACACTAATGCAATCAGATTAGCATGCATCGTATCTGCATGTTGGTCTACGAAACGAAATTGATGAAATAAATATACAGGCCATATTTTCATCATCACAATTTCAAGTTCAAAATCTGGATTATACAGCAACCTGGTCTTGAATTCTCAAATACCCTATCGGTTACATTCCATTTCCGCCTCTGTATTTAGAAGTTTGATGGTTTTCAAAATGTCTTTCTTGTCATTTCATCTGTAACAAAATTTCTTAAGGATGTCACTACAACCATGATTGACAGCTTACAATTAATATTGAAATAGGAGCGTGCCAGTTCCTTTATAAAAATCTCAACAAAGACAGTATTATTAACGGCTCAATTACTCCAAATACTAGTTTGGTACATTATGGTAAAAACTCCTCCTGTCAGTATTCTATTCTTTTCACCGCTCATGCATCTTCTGTGCATCTTCTTAATAGCATTGGACAGCTAAGACATTTCTTCCGAGCAATTTGATGAAATCCTATCCTGGGGCTTTTTGAGATGTTATTAGCAAAGGGGAAAACAAAGCAAGTTACGGTGACACCCGTGAGCCATTTAGAGAGACCGGAACAAAGAATGTGACATGGGACGGCGTGGAAATTAGGAAATTTTGGGACCGGCGGTTGTGTTAGCAAAATAATGCGGATGTCGTAGCGTCACTGTATTCCCAGCTGAGGTTGAAATTGGTTTAGATTGCTATAGGGGCGGTATTTTTCCATTGTTTTTGATGAGTAAGATGTCTCAGTAAATAGTTTGGAAGTGGAATCTCTGGAGTGAAAATTAAAATCTATTGGGCATAGGGAATCTACCATTGATATGTTTTTTAGTTTCCTTTTCATTTGATAAGTTGAAGTAACTGGATTCTAGTTTTGCTGATTTTTGCTAGGAGTGGTTTTATTTTGTATTATGCCACAAATTGAAGCTTTTTTTCGTTCTTTTGAGTACATGCATGAATCAAGAAAGTGTATGGTGATAACTGTTGTTGATAAGCAAATGTTGTTTCAGGATTTTCTTTTTGGTTTCAGCTTTGTCTCGACCAATAATCATTACTTCTCTCGGCTAACAAAACTCAATAGCAAATTCTAATACAATCAGTCTGAGGATTTTACCTGCCTCATCCCATTCTGTAAATCTCTGAAAATTCAAAATGTTCCTGAATCAAAACCGATTGAGGACATGCTGTTGTCATAGCACTCCTCTTTCTCCAATTAAAGAGAACAAAATGTCATCAGTTTTTCTCATTTCTTTATCAAATTCATTTATCAAGTCAGAGGATGCATGAATTTTACATTAAAAGTGCTCTTGATTGGTCCCTTGATGTTTGAAGGCTCGACTCTCAGAAGCATCTGTTAGGGACGATTGAACAGGCTAGAACAATAGACAAGACCATTTATGGAGCAGGAGTCACCAGAAATAATCATCAACCTTGAGCTTGCATGAATGATTCCAGTATGTTTCGTTTTGCTTGACATTCCTTGGGTGACGTCTTGTGATTTTGGATGACTTCGTTCCCTTAAAGATAAACTGACATAAGTGGACAGTAGCCTATAGTGAATTCCACACATCCGATAAAAATCCTGTAGTCCTGTTGCACACTTACGTAATGTTGCAATTCATTGATGGAGACATGCATTAAATTTGTCTTGGTACAATTGTATACGTGCTCTCAAAAGTTCCATCATATGTATTTCAAAATTTCATCAGATATTCTCCGCTTAGCATGTTACACATGCCATCCCTCAGCCATCAATTTTCTTGGTAGTTTGTAAGTCTTATACTTAAATAATCCTGCAATTCCTTGATTGAGTTAGGCTTGGCCTTCGCATTTTGTTATGGTGCCATAATCCTTGGCATTATCATTATATACCAGAACATCAAATTTTCAAAATTTCATCAAATTTTCTCAGCTTAGTTTGACATATTCTATACTTGAACCCTCAACCACCGAAGTCCCATTGTAAGTTTGTAACTTACTTGTCACTTCTAATACTAAATCTGTGCTAATCTTTAAGATTACTCATCCCGATGCAGTGCAGCGTATTATCCATGTGTCCAATTATCCCTCGGCCATAACCAGGTGCATAGAACAGCTTAGCTAATAACCAGGTAGAGCAGTTATGCGTGCTCGCCTGCTCGAGCTGTGACTCACCCAGGCCAAGCTGACAATGCATGAAATTGACTTTTCCAGATGATTTTGTCTGAATGAATATGCGAAAATAACATTTCTATTCTTGATTAATTATCATATGATGTTATCAATATTTCTGTGTTAAGTACATGATTTTGTCCTTGATGCAGTGCTGTATCACCCGGTGGGATTAATCAATTTATTGGGTCCTGCCTCAGCGATCGCGTTGTGGAGCCATTGGTTTGCCTTGTTTCCTCATCCACTTGAGACATTGCCGATAGGGACATATCGACACGAATCCTCCAGGAAAGAAAAGCACATTTTCCACTTGACAGAGAACCTCCTTCTAGGATTGCCAATGCCAGGCTTCATGTTCTTCCACCCTTAACATGCAATAACACCTGTACATTTTATATACAAAAATTGTATTCATCAATGCATTATTTTGATCAGCCTGATATGAATTGGAATGTTGAGATTCAATGCCAGCCTGTGGCCTAAAGGAACATTCCTGAAGAAGCTCCCTCAACCATAGGCAACATACATTTGCAATGTTCAGTTGACTCACTGCAGGAAAGCCTTTGGGGTACATACTGGTTGTTTTATTAATGCCCAAGTGCTGAAAACTTTGGTTTATAGTGTACCAAATTGCATAATGTTGCAAGGGATATAGCTATAGCAAGATGTCAGTTCAAAATTCACTGCAGTATTCGAGAGAACTTGCTTTTGTGACAGTTGTTTTTAGTCCAGTAGTATAAGACCTTAAAAAACCCTCAAGAATTAGAGGATGGTGGAATTTTCTATAAGTCGAGTTTATCTGAAGCATTTCCTTATATCCAGTTTTGTGTGCTCAGTTAACCAGAAGGTTTGTCACCAGCCTTCATTGCGCAAGCATCGGTTCCAGATATCATGCTTTCATGCTCCTCGTGCAGTCTAATCTCCTTATTATCAAAGCCAAAACGATAACGTATAAGCTATTCGATATTTACTGTTAGTTTGTTAACATTAGGGTGGCAAATGGTATTCCCAAGTTGCTAGGAACAGTGACCTTGGGATTGTCAGGTTCTCCATAGGAATGACTGAGTCAGAGACTGGAAAAATGTCTCACAGACTCTTGACACCTTCATCATTGTTAGCTTACCTGATAATTGGAAGCCCCTAAGGAGAATTTGAAGCTACATGTTCTTGCCTTGGGCTAAACCAATTGTTCCACTTATATTCTTTGTATTCAATGACGAACGGTGAATTGATGTGAGACATCTTTATAGCTTTATAGAGTCTTTTTGGATCTCTTAGAACTCCAGAGGATGATGTACTGATATCTGCTACAAACTAACTGAAGCAGTTTGACGTCTTAAGGAATTGTCTGATTTTCTTCAGAAAGGCATGACCCCTCACAAAATAATTTCATGACTCATTTAAGGCAGTGTATACAGGTTATACTTCCCTTTTAATCTATGGATCTTGCAGGTGATGGGCAATAGTGTTGTAATCAATCTCGACATTGCTTTGACCTTGGGAATTTGCCAAAAAAGTGCCAGAAGACATGACTGCATCCCTTATTTTCTCCCTATTGATCTCCTAATTGTTTCCACCTCCCCTGTGGATGGTTGACATCCTATCTGTAAATGAGCATCCTTTAACTCCTATTCTGCTGTTGACATGAAGGTCATATTCATTTGCTCTGTGAGAGGCTGGCCTTGGAGACTGTTTGAATATCACAACTCAACTTTAAGATTAAATTAATTTCCTATCTTTTTCTGCACTTGATCAAAATGTGGACTCTCAGCTTGTGTCATCTGTCTTCTTCTTCACTACTACTACTACTTCTTTTTCTTCTTCGTTCCATCTGCATTTTAGTTCAGTTACTTAATAGTTGACATCTATTACTCTGCCTTTTTCTGAACCAAGGTCTTGCACTTTTCCCTGTAGAACGCCTGTAACCCTTCATATCATATTGATTGAAAATCATAATACGATTTAGCCATTAGGGCTTCGTTTCAATAACATCCCATTGACCCCTACTGGGAAGCCATCTCAAATATCATCAACTTCATTTCAAAATCCTTTGTTTGTCTCTCAATTCATCCTCACATTCTTTTACTAATTGTAAAAAAAATGATCTTGAGTGTCTGATGGTGACATTAAGTGCAGGGGTGCCCTGATATGACACATCCAGAACAATTGGTTCACAGTTTAATCCCGTTTCATTTGAGTGTCAAGAGCCTTCCACTAAATCCTTCCCCTTAATGGTTGTGGGATTCCCTTTACAGTATCCAATTTAATCATTTTAAAGTGAACTCATATTTGATTGGTGTTGGAGGGCAACTTTGTATGTCAGTGTCTGATCCAGTCATTGTTTGATGGACTTAGCCAAAACCCTTCAACATTTTCAAGATCGATTTATTCTGGATGTCCTAAATCTTGGCCTCGGAATTTCATCCTCCCGAAAGCAATGATCAATCCAAAAAGAAAGGTTGACCAAACTTTAAACATATGATGACATTCAGAGGTCAGTAAGCTGCTGCCTGTCATGTCCGCCAAGTAACAAATACCTAATCAGATTACATGGCATTACCCAGCAAATCTAATAATCGTCACCTGTTATGGATTAGTGAAATAACTGTACTAGTGTCACAAGTGTCGAGCCATCCACATTGATGAAGTCATCTTATCATTGCAAGTTATATGACAGTATGGAACAATTTGCTGATGGTTTCAGGAGTCAGACCTTTCTCCCAGGGGAGGGGCCTTGCCCATACCAGCACTTTGAACCGGAGATATTAGTCAGTGCCTTCTGATGCATTCATAAATGTAATTTGTAAGCTTCTGCAAAGTAATTGGATCGAAGTGGTAAACGCTGGATGATTTTATGATCCTGCGTCGATGATGTTGATCAAGTATGAAGTGTGACCAATAGCTGCTCATAAAGTCGTCAGAAAAGGGCTGAAGACGTGGCATCGCGGGGAAATCAGCAACCTTACTATCGGAGATATGATCACGGAAACTACTCGACAACCTTCGAGCACCATTTACTACGGAAGACATTATCTTGCAATGATGAGGATGAAGAGTAGAAATGATGGAAAATGATTTTGATTGGGTGGATACACAATGCTCATTTTGGCTTGGTTATTTGGTTACTCTCCTCGACATTGTCGTCAAATTAAAAGAAAAAGATGGCTTTTATTCCTTATTACTTTGATTACTTTAGGCTCGAAAATTGAATCTGACTCATGCAGTTTGACGGTAAAGCTCCATGTAAACTTTAATTATCTTCTTCATTTCTTTATGGGGATGCTCTTGAGGGAAGTCACCATGTCATAAAACCAGGCGGTTGGTTGACATTTCTCTAGATGTCTCATCGTAGCATTCACTGGACAAGTAAGCCTTTCTTCAATATGAAAGTTCTCGACACTTGGAGAAAAAGAAGTGATGCTTTCATCAGAACAAGAGAAGGGAAAGTGTCTTGACTGACAGGGAGAGGTCCAAAGGGACCTCAATGGTGTTAAACTTGCACCGAGGGCAGATGGCTAAAACAATAAAAACAAATGACAAGTCCAAAAGGTGAGGAGACACAAATTGGCTTCGCTCTTGGAGCTCAGGGAATGAGGTGTAATGTCTTCCTAAGTTGTGCAATTCTTTAGCGTTTCCTTTATCATCTCTTTATGGCAGATGTTGTGCGGCTAATGTGCTATCCCTGGTACACAACATGAAGTTTGGACTCTACTCCATCCCTAAAGCATTCAATCAAGTTTCCCAATGTAAAAAAGCACCTGTGTGCAATCAGCATCACATTGACATGATGAACATCTCTTGTGTGAAATGCACACCACCATATAAAGAATCTACACTGGTGCTTAGCAGTCCTGGAGTGAACTTGACTCGGACCTATCTTTGCCGTACATCCAAATAATGGTCTACTTCGTTTCAGCTCAAGTTTATGAACTTCTCGTGAAAATGCTCACAACGAAGTACATGCATGCATTAATGTATGTAATGATATAACCACCTGAAATAAAATTAACTCCATCCGTGTATTGTTTCTGACAAATAATTCAATATAACGATATGTGCTCATTCATGGTGTGGAAAGAATTGCAAAGTCTCCATTGTTGAATGAGCTGTCAATCACACTTTTTTCATGGTAGCATGACACTCTATCAATTCGAGTATTTTTGCGGTGGATGTCGCCTATATTTCTGGAGAATCACGCAACTGAAATCAACCTCACTAGAACCATATTTGAGTACTTTGATGAGCCATTTTACACTTAAGCTTTCAGTTGGAGTTGAGGTGAGGTACACAGTGATACTCATCAATTCTATTTAGGTCACCCTGGACTCTGAGTTACATTAATCCCAACTTATCAATGGATTATCATTGCCGTGCGTTAATATCTCTTGATAATTAACCTGGTTGATAGAACTTATGAGCTTAAAATTTGAATTGAATTATGACTTTTTGCATTTTTAAAGAAATTTCTATTTGATTGACATTGTGATTAATTCATAGTTGGGTGTGCAAAGATTGTATGTGTCAGGTTGATGTTAAAATTATCCCTTTTTTCCTTTTTACTGCCTTTAAGATAATGAAAGTTCAGATATACAAATCATTTAGTTTCCCCCTTGAAAGTTGCACCTGTACACCAACAAATGATGATTTGTTTTTACTCTGTTCAAGAAGATAGTTTACAAGATTGTGTTGTCTAGGGTGCTGTATTCCACTTCACAGTGCTTCTTCATTTCAATCCACTTGTCTCCTCAGAAAGCTTGTCTCCAGCTATTGAAGTTTCTCCTCCAAATAACAAAGACATTTCTAATCAGAAAAATTCATTCCACCGTGGAAGCAATATTCATCTACCAATTTCCTCCCTTCTTAATTATTTATATTTCAGATGAAGAAAATCAGTTAACTATCTTCTAATTTCAGCTGGCCCGCCTTTATTTTTCTTCTAATTGTTCGAATATGGTCAGATTCCTGATCTTTTTTCGCGTCGACTGTCCTAATGAATAAAGTTTTCATACTGACCATGTTATCTAGTTAAACCAAACATGCAATGGTAGGTGACGATTCATTTGTTCTGATTGCCTCCACCCTCATGAGGCCCTTGGAGCCCGATTTGCAAAATATTATTCACATGCACGGTTCCCAAGTTGTCAATCTATGGCCTCGTGATCATTGCGTTTTTGTTCGCATTGTTATTTATATAGATTCGATGCGTGGCTCGTAAAATGTTTTCATTTGCTAGGATGAGTTGTCAATCTGACGAGTATTATCCTCAGGACAATTAAACGCAGCTTGATACGGCTTGAACCAGGTGTCTGATCTGGGAGTCTGCATGCAGAGAAGCCGGGTCCATGTTGAGTAAAACACACGTAGGCATGTGTGTTATACTTATATTTTGTGTCTTTGAGTTGATTCTGTTGGATTATCTTGGATTAGTAAATGGAAGCTTTGAAAATGTTTTGGACGTGGAAGTCAAAGAAGCGAAAACGGTGGAGTCAGGTTAGTTTATGGCCATAGCTCTTTAAAAAAAGTTTTCAGAGATTTATAGGGAAGGTTTTCCTCTGTATCTCAAATTGTAAAATGAATAGTAGTGCATGTGCAAAGAACACGGTTGTCCTCTGTTGTTAAATGGTTTGGCTTTTTTGCATCTGATGGAGTGGATCTTGATAAGGCATTGGTTTTTCTTTCTCTGATTATCAAATTGATACTTGCAGTTGCTGGTTCTAACAGTTCCCTTGAGTGACCAGCACAACAATGGATTATTTCCTGTGATACGTTTTGCTATGGTTTGGTTTGGAATTATTGTTCTAATTTTTTCCTTAGGCCAGGGTATATCACACAACATTGTGAAGATAAAGCCAAGGTATTAGCGGAAACTAATTGTTTAGTGTGATATCTACACCATCGTTTAACACAACATTTTCTATTCATTTATGTTTCAGATTCATTTTGATTTCAGATATAGCAATAATTCCAATTTTATATCAGAGAGTGATAATTTCTTATAGTAGTCCTTTTAAAAGGGCTAGATATAGGTGCAAGAAGAACAATCAAAAGTTTGCAAATTTTCTAACCATTTCTCCTATCTCTCTCCAGGTAAGTAACAACTTCGATCCCAAGAACTCAACGAACAAGAATACAAGGAAAAAGGTTGGCGTCTTCATTTGGATCCGTGTGTCTTCTCACTTTTGTTTTCGTAACTTTTGGAATGTGTCTGAAAGTGGATGTTCTCCTCACTGCAAGGTCTTAAAGTATATCTGAGCTTTGCACTCTTTTTCTCTGGACATGTTGGATCATTTGATGAATGCTTTGTCATTGTTTTATGTTGTAACTGTTTTGCAACACTCATTTAATGCCTTGCTGCAAATCTCACTTCTGGTCTCTTCAACATTCGGAATGTTGCACTTCGATTGGTTAAATGGTCTCTTAGCGAGTGTTCTGGTCACACCAGTTCTTTTTGAACAGTTGGTGCTCATTACTTAACAGTGCTTGTCACCCTGCCTGACACCCCCAAGAAAGTTGTCACTGCCCTGCACACAAACGAATGATGAGAGAATGCTCCGTATCCTCGAATGTGAACAAAGACGAAACAAGTGATTGTAGGGTGATTCAATAATATGTAACTTGCCTCCAAGATAGAAGACCGATACAGCTCGAACAGCCCAGAGGCTAACTTCCCCACTCTGTATCTCTAGCATCCAGAGTTAAAATAAATTACATGGAGTCAGACCGATTGATTATCCAAGAAATCCGCTGGGAATGTCGCTAATACTGTCATTGTAGCACAAGGATTGCTGTCAGCTTGGAGTGGTAATTTAGTGTGGTTTTATTGCTTGCTTCTTCATTACCTTTTCTTGCTTTTCAAATCTTTACTTCTTCCTCTTCGTCCTCTTCGTCCTCTTTCCGTTTCCTTTTCATGATACTGGTACTTGAGAAGTATTTTTTCTTCATTTGTCAGTACCTGTTCTTTAGTCATCTGGACTCCTTTTGGATTCCTTTAGATCTTCTTGTTTCATCAGAAATCAATGCATAACTATCAGCAGTCATAGCTCATTTTTGGTGCAGTTATTTTTTATGAATAGGACTTCAAGTTACTTCTTATTTAAAAGAAAAAAAAAAGTTGTTCTCATGATCTCAACCGTAAGTTTATGTCATCTCTCCAAATCCATATAAAAAAAGTGACAAATTTTGTGATTTCCTTGCTATCCAATAATTAGAACTTCAAAGAACATTTGTCATAGCCCTTGGCAATGAAAATTAGACCATTATATTGATGCATTGTCTGGATTCGTTTCCTTGTTCTTACCAAGCTGTCTAGACTCGTAATTAGAAATCACTTCCACCTTGAATTGCGGTTTAACCCTTAAGCACTGCAAAAACGGGCAATTCTTGCCACTGCTACCTGTGATCATAATCACTGCTATGTGCCCCAAATAGATCTCTAGTCAGTGGTAAAACTGGTAATTTGGTTTAATTTTGATTGCAGGTTGCTGTGATCGCTGATTATTGTCACAGTACCCAGAGAGGCAATTTTGTGTTAATTCTGCAAGGTTGGCTATGATGATGATGATATCTTCATATTGTGAAGCTATATGCATAATTTCTGATGAAAACAAAGCTAGAAATAAGACTAGTAACGTTAAGAAAGAGAATATGACAGTAATCTCTAAAATGCTTAATTCAAAAGTTTGTATTGCATTCTTGTCTGAACTAGCTGAACAAAACCCCCTGAGAAGTGTATCGAAATCATGAAAAAAAATGTAACCGAGTCAATGAAAAGATGATTGTAGTGTCTCCATGCAAGTTTGGTACCACATGAACAGGGTTTCCAGTGGAAGAAAATAACCGATGTAATGCACCTGAGAGAACTCAGTTTGTTTTTGTTGTCATCAGCAAGTGACCTAGATATCCTGGGTATCTTGTCCAAATACTGAAGTTTAAATGCCAAGGCTTCATTGTGGTGATTTTCATCTGTTTGTTAGGGTTTCATATGGAGCGTGGCTCTATGATACCTACTGGTGTGATTTGGCCTGCCAAGGTGATTGTATTGTATTGTTGGTTTAATCTGGGGAATATGGCCACTGACATTTGAGGACAAATAAAACGTAGAATTTTCAAAGTTTGTTCAGCTGCCCTGAGTCTTCGATAATATCTGCTGTGTGTATCTGAAAATGGGTGGGTCTTTTTTGGAGGGGTTGGGGGTCGGGGGGGGGAGAAGCAAGCTCTGACCAATATAGCAGGATGAAAGGGCACAAAAATCTTCTCTTTATACTAAAAACTGAAAAGCGAATCCGATGCTGATATAGTACAAATTAACAAAAACATGCATCGGTTGTAGACAAAGAAAGTAAATCTGATTAAGCAAGACACTTTCTCTTCCTTGTTAACCTTGAAGCAGATACCAAGATCTCCCCAAGTGAGGGCTCATTATCATCACAATGTTAAAAGTGCAAGTTTTACGGCTGGAATGGACAAAGGAATTAGCGTGGTTCCCTATCTCTGGTCCACCAGTGTGGAGGAAAGTTGCAGAGGGGCGGATTATGACAAAATAATTATATAACTTAGGATTGACTGATGAACTCAAAATTATAATGCCTTTTCTGCTGGATTATAGCTTGATAACACTATAAGTAATTTATTCAAGGTCCTTTGTGATGATCAACTTGAAGTGTACAATATTGCTGTTTCTACATAAACGCAGGACCATTTATGTCCTAGCATTTCAATTTAATTGACCAGTTTTCTGTCGATTGTAGGGAGCAGTTGCTTTGTATTCTGAACTTAACTCGATAAACACCATGTTTTGCATTATGACCATGAAACTGTTCTCTGGAGTACAGTCTTTATGATAAAATTAGACAACTAAAATAAACTTAATGCAACCCCATGCCACCTATCTTGCAGCATTACAATTCTCCCAATGCAACCTCGCACATCAATGATAATTAACATGAGGCCAGATGTATCAATTCATTATTCATTCAACAATACAGAAATAATACTTAATACCCAATCATTAAGCAAAGATGTAATTTTGATATATTCTGTCAGTTTTCTCTGAACTACATTAGTTGCCTTATTTGTCCCAAAAAAACCTTGGTCTTCAATCGACTTGATTGTGGGGCTTTACCAATGAAACTTTCGGTTAGTTTATTAGCATTTTGGTACAGATTAGGCTGCTTTTGCCTCCAGCAATTAATTTTTTTTAAAGCTTTCAGGAATAGAATTTTCCTTGGGGCATATTTAGTCTTGAGGTCTTTTTCCGCAAAAGTCATCAAACTAGGTTGATATTCTTACCATGTATAGAAACAAAGAAGGTCATTATTGAAAAAGATTGTGAATGAATTTCGTCCCCCCTGCTGTCAGTGGCCGCCATATTGGCATCTGTGCTCTGATCAGGACAAGGATTAGTATTCGATGGACGCTAGTATCCACTTATTGGTGTCGAGTGTCCCCATTGTGTAGCCGTCTGTTTCCTCAGAATGCATCATTGTCAGATTCCACATCCCAGTGTCCACCCCTGTCAATCATTTTTGTGACGCGTATATTATTTTGTATCATATTTTGTTGTCTGGTTTCACGTTCGTGAATGGCTTTTTTTTATGTGTGTAATAAATAGGTGTACACACAGTCAGAGTATGGGGTTGCTCCTTACTCTGCTTGTGTATAGCTTTATCAATAACACCAGATACACACTGACAATAACTGTGTCTGAGGATAATTTCATCTATTTTTTCAGTTAATTGTACGATGGGAAGATTAGATTTCCTGCATAGAATTACAAGGGCAGAACTCCCTGAAATGGTAGTGTAACAACTTTTAAAACAGAGTTCCCTGTCTGACTGGTAGAGGTCCTGTGAATAGTAAAGTACGATAAATGTTTGATAACCAAATACATGTACACCGTCGTAACTATGCTGCTGATCAAACAGAAAAATTGATTGATCAGAATATGACAAAGATCGACCCATGGGTATAATTATAATCAAACTAAAACCATTAGTGCATTTTAAATGTTGAACTAGACAATCACATCGCAGAAGGTGATGTCAAAAAAAACCCAGCGTTTTGATGTTATAAAAGAGCAGTGAAAAATGAAATGTTGTGTGATTAAATTGTTTCTCGAATTCCCTGTGGTGAGGTTGGAAGCCACACTGGGTGATCAAAGTGAAAATTCGATGAGTAATTGTTAAAGTCAGTCAATTGACAAATATTGAGTGATGAATTTTACAGATTTCACAGGGGAATTTATGATGAAAAATATGAAATTTTACCCATTTCACTTGAGCACAAAGAGAGCCTTCTGATTGGCTGATTTTTTATGAGCACGCCAGGGATGCAGAATTCTGCACTTTTGATTGGACACTCCATCGGACCATGACCCTACCTTTTACTTCCAGAAATCCCTGAATCCCTGAAAAATATTCACACATTCATGAATTCCTCAATATTTCAGAAACGTCATAAAAATTTCCATTTTCACAAAGGCTTATAATTAAAAGCCAATCAGATATAGACGGTCAGTCTGTTCATGACATGTTGCTTTCTAATCGAGATATTGCTCTATTGTCTCTCACTCGGCAAGGTCGCTGGATTAAGTCATCCATCATTCAAGTCTGACAGAATGATGGATGGTGAAGCTGTTTCACAGAATGTCAAATTACTTTTTTTGATACCTGATTCATTATAAAAATCTTGGTTTGTCCATGCACACTATGGTTCATTGCTTTTTTTATGGCTGGTCATCCTGACATCCACTTCCCTTTTGACCTCACTTTCATCGCTCTGTCCATTGAAGTAAACATAGAAACTGAGTTTCCCTAATAAACTACATCGTGTAGAATGCGGAATGTTCCTTGCTAAATTGAAAATTAATTCTCCGAGGCAACAGTTACCACTACCAACTATGGAATTGCAGGGCTGTAACTTGTGCTGTCCTGAAAGGTAAGCCAAAAATAATGAAAAATAGCATGTTCTGGAAGATTGCTCCAAATAGGTTGATTGCTCAAAACAGGTTGTAATAGTTTATTCCAAAAGAAGCATTAATTACAAAATGTGTGCTTCAGCTGAAAGGATTAAACTACCCAATTTGACCTCAGACACGTCATTGTTTTCAAAACTATTTTGTTGTCAATTCATCTTGATGCCATCTAAGTCAAGTGATAAAAAAATTAAGAACGATGTAAAAGGTATTATACTGTCCTTCTGTAAGCGTTCTGTATCGGCTGCTGTTTCCATTGTCAGTAGACGAGTATCAGTTGCTTGTCCCGGTGATTATCATCAAGTAAGACAATAGATTCATCAATGACAGACATCTGTGACCATTGAATGTAGTAGTACATCGTGTAGTATGTTCAGTCGTAATATCACCACATGTTTTTCTTAAAGAGGCATTGTTGAACTCGATAGTAGCTACAGCTGTTGGAGGACGATATTGAAGTCGGTTGCAGCTGTGTGTCAATCTATGTAAATTCCTCAAAAAAAAGAAGATAGTTAGCATAATCATAACAAAGGTTTTTGACTTTTAAATCCAGTTATTAAACCAGCACCTGGTAAATTGAAAAGTTAGACAAAAAATTTCTATAAAAATGAAAATCAGATTAATTACATGGCAACTGTTTGGTCAAGTAGTTCTGCAGTTTTTCTCAGCACAACCTCATATTAACCAGTTTCACCCAACCTGCAGGGTAAGCCGTATACTGTATCAATACCAAATCAGTGTTAACTGATAAACGTCATGTTCTTCAAGAAATCTTTAAACAAACTTTTGACTACCCTATCTTCTGAACACATTTTTTTCACCAGCAAACCAAAATGGCAGGAGAAATATCCTTTGTAAAATCAGCCAATCAAACTTTGTTGTCTGCTTGAATCCCAGCGTGTCTTCTACTCAAGGGTTCATCAAGTTCATTTCGTCCATGAGACATGTCGCATCTGGTCCAACACATCATATTCTTTCCTATTGTGTAAAGTCTTCGTCAGCACAATACAAGCGATTTACCACGGAATCGTCAAGTCCTGTTTGGACTGACCACGCATATCTCTCTATCATTAGATTGGCTTGAGTAACACGCTACCATGCTGCATCAATATTGACACATTGGCAGTGGGTTACCCAAGGATCAGCTACAACGTTCAGAATTGTGAAGGCCAGTTTCTGCAAACATGGCCACAGAGGCAAATATGAACACCATTTGGTTAAATTGAACTGCTTCATAAATGAGAAATGTAGAGCACTCTGTTCGTAAGCACATGCGACTATATCGTTCTGTCGGTGAGAGGCGTTACATTACATTTTGAGGAAAATCACTTTGTTGATGTCTAATCTTCTAATTAGAGCAAATATATGCTAAAAAACTTGACAAGTTTGAGTGACACATTCCACCAACACATTTGAATCTGACCCGTTATCCACATGTCAGAGCTCTCCTCACTTCTTAAGCAAATCAATGGCATATCATTGAAAGTTCTGCTAATGGACCAGCATCCCTCTGAGGGAGCCCTATCTTGTCGTCCTCTTTAAACAAATAATAAAGGCAATAGAGAAAGCGTCCCTGTGACTGCCCTCATTAACTTAGCAAAACCATCGGGGACCAGACACTATACATTTGCTCAACAGTGATGGTGGTTGTAAAATGAAAAGGTAGCTTCCCTGGTAAATTATTTTTGGACCTCCGAGGGAGTTTTAAAAGCATTTGCTTCTCAAGATGGAGACGTGGATAGCAACTTCTATCAGAATGCATCCAATAGGATATAACAATGGAAACAACATGTTTTTATCAGATTGACAAGTGCACAATAGTGCAACCTCAACTATGGCATTCCAAGCTGAAGTCAGGTGGGTGAATTGTTACATGGTTAACATAAGGATATTTGACTAATTTGTGATGAAAATTCATATTGGCCTCAATAATTGTCAGATGGAAAAAGTGTTAGGGAAGCAAATTCACTTGGTAGTGACTGATAACCTTTTGCAAAGTCTGGAGCCTAGCATACCATTGCAGATTTCAGTATTCCCCATCGTACCCAGATATGTGAAATCGCCACCTTAACATGTAGAGGTTGGTGATGTTGTGATCTCTAATCCATTCATGCCAACAGGATACACCAAGAAACCACAAAAATGCTCATATGTTTCATCGCTTCCAATGACTTTCCAGCCAAGCCAAGCTTTATAGCCATGTAGTATCTTTCATCAAATCAATTAGTCAGACTGGTCAGCATTGCTTATCAGTTCATAAATCAGATGTTACATCATCACCCGGCTGGCAAATTGATCATACTTGATCATGTTGATGGTCAATCTTGATGATGTCATTTCAAATTCTGTGACATGATATCCGCATCCACGCTTGAAGAATGTTCCTATCTCTTGTCTTCATCGGGTAATATCGTCAAGTTTCCCATTTGTCTTACAACTTATTGATGGATAGATGCACTGGTCTATTGGGTGAAATATCATTGAGCTAATTGCTCACTCTACTGTACCAGGTATAGATTTTGTCCAGGAATAGGTCAAACATAGTGCAAGATAATGACCAATATTAAAGACATGGTATTTTCAATTGGTGAGATAAGTAATAAGATATGAACAATTAAGCACAATTAAAATGATCTCTGTGAGTAAGTTATGAGTTAAGAGGGGTTTCTACAGTTGCCATTGGGTTTAGAAGACCAGTCATGATTGGTTGATCGTGCACTATGTCATTGACTTAACAAGGTTTTGCAATACATCTTTTTGGTGGTGATGTTATGATTTTCATTTCTACTTCCAATGGACTAATGAGTGATCAAGGTCTTAATCAGATGCTTTGTCCCTCACAGATTCTCACAGTTAGTTCATGCATTTTGCATAATATTCAAATTATAAACTTTTGAACTACACCAGTGAGCATTGGGGCATAAAACACAGTACTGAATCAATTCCAGAATCTGACATTAAAAGTGTATCCATCCACTAATTGTTGCTGGGTGAGATATTTTTGACAGAAGCAAACTGCTTGTTTTTGAAAATTAATGACGGGAAATTGAAACTGGATACAAAGGGACTGACACTGCACCTGCTTGTGGAACATTTACTAGGATCTGATAAAATTAGGGACATCAAAAGGGAACATGGAGGATAATGGAGGTGGGGTCAGGAAATGGACCCCTTCCATGCCTTCGAGCTCGTCACCATGAAAACATATGGGGGACCTTTTAACTGCTTGTGAAAGGACAGGGTGTGAATTCTTTCTTGCTGTGTAATAGAAACTTGGGTCACATATGGTTGGAGAGATTTCACAGAAACATCAAAAGCGGTAATTCTGCGTGCTCCTGAGATAAGGTCTAGAGGTGATGATGGGTTCACTCAAACTCCAATATTTGGCCGTGCTTGTCCGCTGTAATATAACACTGGGTCACAAAGAAGGAAATGTTTTGCAAACATCAAAAGATGTTGAGATTACTTTTTGCACCTAATTCTGTCCCTGGGGTGATGATCTTGGATTATATGAAGGGGGTGTGGATGCTTAATTCAAAGTATGGTGGCTCCAGATGCACTGGTCGTGTTTCTGGCTGTAATCAACACAGGTCACTAATGGAGGAAATGCATTTTCTATCAAAGGAAAATAGGATTAATTTTTCCATATATTTTGTCCCTCCTGAGTTGTTTTTGGATAGCCTGGATAGTTTCATTGGTGCTCGGTATTGGTGATAATACTATCAGTGAAGGTCAGAGGGGAGGGTGCATTTTCAACATCAAATGATGAGCCAGATGGGCATCTTTGTGCATTTAGTCATTTTCAGGATATCAATTTCACATTGGACAACTCCAAATGTCGCCTCTGATCAAATTTCAAATCGAAGAACAAACATTTGTCTTTTCTAACTCCGGGTCTGTTACGTTTTCTGACATTTGAATAATTGCATGTTGAATTAGCAAGATTATGATTTGTTACATGAACCTCCCTTTGCGGAGTAGAGACATTTTGTCCCCTTCCCTTGAGAGACCCTGAGGCGGCCATGCGACCCTCACATCTAATAAGAGGACCTTTCGTCATCACCTTGCAATGACCCCCTTTTTAGATAAGATGTTGCAAGGTTGATTATCATGGTATCAATTCTTTCATATTCAACCGGGGTAATTATCCTAGACATTATCTATATTGTAACTTGGTGAAATAGTGTCTCATTACAATATTAAGTTTTTAATCATGTACTTCTAATGCTCTCTTGTCATGAAGGTTGAGAGTCTTGCATCATACATTGTGTTCTGAGATTTGAAGTCTTAAGATTTTGGCTGGAGGAGTCAAGTGGATTCAGATTTAAATTTTCTGAGCAGAAGAACCTCACCTTGGGTCCTTTGTAATTAACTACACTGAAATAATTCCTCCGAAATGATGGACTTGGACCAATGGAGCTGTTGTTTGGGTATTTGACAAGGTGACCAAGTGATTCCACCATGTTAAGGAGTGAAAATCTTGTCAGTGTTACCATATCAAAAGTGTCAAAAATACCATCGAGAATATTTGACACACCATTAAACTTTCTCTAATATTGATGAATTTCTAAATATAGGGATGGTACTTTGGTACTTTGTGAATAATCGTGAGGTTCATTACTGATTGATTAATTACCTGCTATGATACATGATGGGACAGTGTGGTGGCTTACTCACTTGGTGACGCATCTGAGGTCAGTGCTAACTTAGCAATAACTAAACATGACCAATATTGCACTCTAGTATGATATTATTGATAATTGGAAGTTAATCCGTCACCAGTAGAACATGCAGAAGATAGCCAGGCAAGAGTCATTAAACAACCCTGCGCTCATTTTGAAGGAAAATGCAGACAAAAGTCTTTCAAGGGCTTTGAATCTGCATCGTAGTCAGGAGATGTTGAGACGAAGTATCCAGGTTTTGTATCCAGCTACTCAAGTGCATACTGGGCTCTGTCACAATTCATTCACATGCAATCTGGAAAAAAAATCAACCCAATGATTCAATATCCTCACAGGAGAAGGCCCTACGCAAGCTTGCTTCTTTGGATGAAACACAGATGCAGCTTCATGGAAATATAGATACATGTCCTGTTAGAATTTGTCAACTGAGATTATTATCAACATTCGGTATCAAGATGAGTTGAAATGCCACATCAAATCATGCACTAATTGTTCAGTTACCTGAGCTACATGCGATATCCTGCCGGTTTATTGATCTGCACTGATTGGTCGACCTGAGTGCGCGTGAGTTAGGCGTATGAGTAACACACATTTGGTGTATTGTTCTATCATATTTCATCATATCAAATTGGTCCTCTACTGTAATTATCCCAGCTTGTGACAATCTGTTGTATTTCTTGAGACACGACAGTGTAATATCATGTGTGTATATTTGGTTGAGGCTTTTATGTTGGCATGTTGGTCCAGAATACATTAACTTTATCAAATAGAGTCCTACAGTATTTCGAATTTCACTGAAAGGGTTAAAACACCAGTATGATATGGCCGATTTCACAAAGCATCTCGTTTCCGATAAACTTGCACCTGGTTCACCTGACTAGTAAAGTTGAGACCAATCACAATTGATGAATCGGTGAGTCATGAAACGCGCCACAGTATACCACATCAACTGTATGCTGTATTACAATAGCGAAACCTTACGCCAACCTTGCGACATGATCATATGAAAAATTAGCGTCACTTTTCATAATTTCAACTTGACGATTATGCTTCATTCAGAGCCTGATATCTGAGCATATATCTGAGTCACTGACACTTTTGACTTCAGACCAATATTTCATATGTCCGTTTTGTTTGATATGTGCAAATATTTTGTGCATTTTGTTACTGTGATAAATCTCTCGTATCAAGTCATCTTGCTGTGACAAATTGCAGGGCAAATTGCGTCACATCTACGACAAGGACAAGACAGTTATTCACAGCATAATATATGAAATGAAACAAAGTCATCCATACAAAGGTCTTTCCAGATTACGATTGTTTTATTGCTAGTGTTAGGTTTCCACGCTAAAACAAACCATAATGACTACTATTCAAACTCATTCTTGTCAGAGAGCTTAAAAAACTATTAATTAAAATATTAACAAACGCTGTGCGGTCATCTAATGATACTAATTCATTCTTCCAATTTTCTGCTCTGATCTTGCTAATGACTTTATTCAGACAGAAAGCAATTTGTCTCTCATCTCATTGGGAACAAATTGATGATAGTAGTTTCACATTTTGCATCTCGTTTTTGATGATTTTGTTGAAGATGAAGATGTTGTGTTCGTTGAAGGGTGTCTTTTAGCAATGATACCTCGTACCCCCATCTCTCCGCGCTGTGGTATCACAGTAGTGCTCATATATTGCACTATCTCCCATAAATCACCCCAGTCTCCCCCAAGCTCCACGTTATTGATGTCATACAATTAATAGTAACCTTGGGTGCCATTCCATTCCAATAAACCATTCAGACAGATTACTATTGTTTCACAAAGGCTACACACTGCAGACCCATTGTCTGTGTTAGTGACCCTGCAAACGCTGGAATTACTCATTCCTAAAGTAATAATTCAGTTGATCTCTCAAATAGTGCTCCCTTGCTGAGGGCAATTTGGTAATTTTATTAAAGAATTAAGGACCGTTTGCGACAGGGGAGTCATGAATCTATTGTATCTTGCATTGTGATATTTAGTCGACATATTTAGTTCAGTCATTTTCCGATAGATGACCAGGAATTGCCAATTCAGTATCAATGAAAGCCTACATGAAAGCAAATTTATCAAATGCTGGCAAAGCTAACAATAAGATAGAAGTAATGGTCCTATCTATGATGTCATTTCGAGCCGTAGTATTGAAGGGAGCGGTAACACAATTCTTAGAAATTGGAAACCCCAGTCCGAACCACTCAATTTTCACTCGCAATCAAAATCCACTCACAATCAAAATCATTGATCACTCACTATTAGCCTCATATTAAAAAAAATGTACAAAACAAGGAATAACTTAATTTGAGCATCATGTCTTATTACTTTGCATCTCAGCCCAGCAGAAAAGTGCAGAATTAATTTTGACATTTTCGTTTACAACAGGGGTCCAGATTTAAACTTAATAAATTGATATTTTCAATCTTGCCTTACATGTTCATGATTGTCTTAAATCAAACCGAGGTTCCTTAGAATAGTAATTACCAATTATTATTGTAATTAGAAAGGCTAAGGTGAGGTGAGGTTTTACATTGAGATATCGTGTTAACTCTGTCCCCATGTGCATTTTAATTGACTGATTCAAATTTTATGGCATTGTTAATTGGCCCTAGTTATGCGTTTTGAGTTTTAATTATCCTTTGTCTGCTTGTGGTTGTGGGGCGTGAAGTGTTCCTGAGGGGCCAGTGGGGTTGCATTGACCACAATGTGATTGGTGTGAAGATCATATTCTGAGATTCAGCTTCAGTAAATATTTCTTCCGTGAAGTTAAACCATTATGTGATGAAGTAATGTAGTGGCACAATATCACAACCCAGGTGTCTCACAGTAAAGGCTTTACAATGACAGTTTCTGGCCCAACAGGGAGTGGTTTTATTGGAAGAATTGTGGCATTCCGTGTCCCCATAATTTCCCCTTGAATACTAATAACCCTCCCAAGATGCTGTTATGTGTGCATCACATCATTGACCAGAGACAAAAACGTTGTCAAATTAGACAAAGGTTATTGTTCCACAATTGACCCAATTTCCTTTCTCTGTCCAACAAAATCGAAAATCGCATCCTAAAGTTGTGGGCACCGGACTGTAACCGTGGGGCATTTAGACCTCAAAGAACCAATTTTCTGACCTCGGCTAATCTTTGGGAAATTATTCATTTCATTTGCTGGTCTTCTTCGGATCTTTATCCTGGCGTTGTCTGAAGGGGTATCTTCATCCATTTTTCTCTCCGCATCCCAATCTGGTTATTCAATTAGATTTTCTGTGGTGATTTTAGAACAATAGAAAATGCGTGTTGGTTGATGTCGGTCTGTTTATTACGTTAGGAGCTTTATTGAATCAGAAGTGTTCCTCTGATGTTTTGGTGCAGATTTTCTTCTGACCTAATACCTGATGATGTTATCATCTACTCGATAGTTACTCGCCGACAGGCTCCTATTGCCATCTGGATGATGTAATAAGAACTAATATCATTAGACTTTTCTCGATCTCCTGGTTTGTGCCGGTGACCAGGGGTAATTTCAGACATTTAGACATTTCAGGCCCCCAATGCAACCGGCCCAGTTAATATACATATATCTTTGTTTCAGTGAACAACGTATCGTCCTTTGTTTCTTGAGCTTATGAGTCTCATCATTGTACCTTTCAGGAATCCTCAGAACTTGCAAACGCTATAGCAGAGAACATCCACATCCCAGAGAGCTTCCGACGGTCACTCATCAATGACCGATGCAATGTTTGTGATACACACGTGAACCAGCTCAAGCACGAAGCCGTTACTATGGTCCAGTCATTAGAACGTGCCCAATCAGACACCGCCACTTCGACCAATAACGCTGCAACCATGGTCGGGCCACGCAACCTTTCCTCTGCTCCAAGGTCTGGTCCAAACATGTCACCACAACACAGGTAAGAAAATTTCTCACTTAATGTGTAGAAAAAAATTGTTTCATTTCTTTAATTCACAAATTACTCCCTCCATGTATTCTGATTCAGTACCTGAGTATGATATTTCAGTACTGGAATGAAACTTTGGACTGTGGTTATACAATCCACTAACCATTTGAGGATTTACGCGAGTAATTTGGTGCTGCCATCTGCTTATTGATTGGTGAACCATCAAACAATATTGTCGACGTCCCTAAGACATCTGCCCGGGATGGAGTCGTTACAGTTCCAACTGATTTGCCCAGGTGTCACCATGATCTCTAGATTTATTTGTTCCATGGCTCAATAATGGCAATGCCTTTACTATTATAACATCAGCTGCAATGCCATGCAGCATGAGAGCAAAATAACCTTACACAAGACACAGGATTTTACCAGGACAATGGAGCCAAGAGAGAAGGAAATTAGGTACCGTATTTTCCGGCGTATGACCCGCGGCTTTTTGCCCTCAAACAGGCCCAAAAAGTGGGGGTGCGGGTAATACAAAGGTGCGGGTCTTGCGTGGATTCTGAGAGGGATAAGCCCCAACCCCAAAGAAAAAAAAGGGGACCAAACTGGTTACTTGATAAGGATTTATGTCCATCGTTTTCGCATTGTTTTCAACCAATATTTCCGCCATGATCGCATAGTTTGTGATGTCTCCGCTAGGGAAAGTAGTTACGGCCATGCTGGAATTGATCCACTTTGGTTAACAATTAAAAAAAACATGGCGGTTCTAGGATGTCAACATCAATGAATGGCTTACTATTTTTGGAGAATGCGGGTCTTGGAGCAGTGCGGGTCATAATCAGGTGCGGGTCTTGCGTGGCTTTAGGTAATGGTCAAAGGGGGTGCGGGTCATAGGGCAGTGCGGGGGATAATCCGGAAAATACGGTAATTTCTTTGAAAATACCGTCCAAACAATTTCTCTCTTGGAGTCCCCTTGTTCCATCCTGAGTAAAGTATTCTTGCTGTGTGTCTACGAGCAGTATATATACGATCAAGTTAACTTGACGTGACATTGAGCTCTAATGGTTCGCCTATACCCATGCTAGTAGTTGGGTTCATTTCCTGTTGTTTTGACTGTAACAAGAAATCGTTATAGACGAAACAATCTGATGGGAAATTAAAGCTTGGAAGACAGGAATGACAATTTTATACAGTACAAGGTCTACTTACTGAACATCACATACATGTGTTTAGGAGAAGACATTGTGAGGACATGAAATATATGTTACAATCTCACAAGGGATTCAGTCTTCCTTTGCTCAAAATGTGCTGTACCCAATCTAAAACGACTAATCATCCTTTGAACTCACTTGGCTGCAGAGCATTTTAGCCAAAATTATTTATGTTACAAGCTACATCACGCAATGCAACTTGTCATGCACTGCATAACAACGTCATCAGATCGCAAATACAGCCCATGTGCCATGACCTGCTTGACCACAAATACATGTATAGTCCATCCTAATGAAATAGTTAACTACTGTCATAAAGGAGCTATGGCTGCCGCTGAGTGAGTTCAGTGGCTTGATTCAGACAAAACACCTATGTCATCATCAGTCATTGAAATTGCACCAATTTAGACTTTTTACAACAAATGTATTGAAAAAAACAATTAAAAAAATATTAAGTGTGATTTTCACTGTTTCAATAGTTTATGTTGTGAGGCTGTAAAAAGCCCCTGAGAACATAACATGTGCATGAAAATGAAATATTTTGTTTGAATGTTCCAAAAAGCTGCTGGGTTCAGTTGAGTTCAATTCCATCATATATTGTCAACCATTTATAAATTTAGAATACCACACACAATGTATGTCAGAGGTTTTTCCAAATGCCTTTTTTAGCTCCAGGGGAGGTTTCTTATCTACCATAGTGCAATTTAAATGCAGTAACCACTAACAACATACAGGTTTGAAAGAATTCCCAATTTTGGTGGGCATAAGATAACAGTCCTCCTCTTCTCCGACTCAACAGTTGAGTAGACTTTATGTTTAATAACTCAACAACTCACTAGTGTCATTCAAATGAAAGAAAAAAAATTTCCTTCTGCGTTCTGAAGGTGAATCTCAGTTGGTCTTGTTCAAGAGAGGGTGAAATTATCTGCCTTTTTTGCCTGGAATGGCACCCAGATTTCATCACCTTGATATGACACCAACGTAAAAGATCACCCCAGATCGATGCGAAAAATCCCCTCTAAGATTCGCAATCAATGTACATCTAAGACGCGACTTAGCATGTTCTTTTCCCGTCCAATCTGATCCAATGCTGCTATCATCGATAATGCATACATCAAATAGTTATAACCAGCGCATTCCGATCGTGCCAATCTTGATATAGCGCTGATGAATATTAGGGAGATGTCGTGAAATCGAAGATGTCATTCTACCTTGGTGCCCGAGGACACATGATGGGATGCGCAGATCATGCAACTGTTGATTGGCAAAGAAGCCAGCAACAGGCTTCTGCAGGTCTGACTACTGCCAGTGGTACATGTAGCACTCCATGGTGTTCGTCATGATAGGTGTGATCAGTTGGATCATGGTCCTGGTGCTTGGTCAATAATGCTGGAGTTGTGTCATCAACAGGTTTCTAGAGGCCTGTCGGAGTCTGTTGTCTAGTATCAAAATAATCTATCAAGTCATGATTGGGGGTCATTGGTTGGTTCATAGCACAGGCGTCTTACTCTTTACCTTTGTCTCTGAGCCTGCAAAGTAATAGTAATTCTTGCTTGGAATTGAGATAAAGGCATTTTTTTGCAGTTGACTTTTATCTTGACTCTTCAAATCCAATTCTGTAAAAAGCAACAGCAGTTCCAAAGACATGTCTGTTTCTTTTGAGCATTAGTAAGATATCTCCGTACAAATCAGCAATAAACAGTTTGAAAGATCGCATCAGTTGCTTCTTATCGTACAAGGGATGTCGTCGAAAAAACCCAGAAACAATCACACGCAATCTAAATTGGGTGAGCTTAGCCCGATAAACGTCAGAAAAAACATGTAGCATTTCCTGCAACATTATCGTATGCCGATAAAATGATTTAGAAAACCTATGGATGCTGTTGATGATATTGTCACCGACTTGTTGGCAGGAAACGACTGATATCAAAGGATGACGGGAGTAATCCAATCATTCAGGGTGGCTGTTCACACCAATAATTGCCAGCGATAATACCACTTAGAGGATGCTGAGTATGGTTTGTTCAAAGTAGTGTTTGGGGGATTTGGCATGTCATGACTGAAAAGCGTTGTGTGTGTTGGGGACTGATATAAGTGAGATGTAGTAGAACATAATGTGGTTCAAATTGGAGATATGTTGTAAGTCTATGAAAAAATGGCAGCTTTTAGAAAGTGATTTTCATTGACTGGGAAAGCACTTCCTGAACCAGAGGCAGAGATACACAAGGATCGTGATTCTGACAATGATGCTGTCCCTTCTGTAGGTTTCTCTTGAAGCCCTCAGGGTATCAAGTAGCTGCTATCCATTCCACATTCATTTGGCTCAACATTTGAAGGACCAAGCAACCACCAGACCAGCTATGATATAGTATTCGAACCAACAACCCTTTGATTGAAGTTAGGATAACTAGCATGTTTACTGTACTTCACAGAGTCTTCTTGAATGACCAGCAGCTGTCATCTGTCTTTCTGCCTTGAGATCTTTATTGAGCCATTTAAAACTCCTCATCTTATAAGCATTTCATCAGTTGTTTCCTTTAATCATGGGCATCTCCCATCAAGATCCGAAGATAACAGAACATATCACTATACACGCTGATGATTCCTTTGATCTCCTAATAATAGCATCTTCATCAATCTGTGTCCAAGACGATGGCCACTTGTTGATGAGAAAACACAGGGTTCATTTATTCCTGGAGCCATGCTGACCACTGGATCAACCTATCTATATGATCTATTGATCTCTGAGCTTCGGTTCCTGATCGCAAGGCAAGCTGGTCGCATCTCTGAACATCCGAATGGCGATGGCTGAGAAGCTAATAGTTCGGGCCATTGGGTAAGGTTATTGGCTTCTTTGTGGAGTACATTTTATATGACACAACATGAACTTTAGGAGAAGTAGTTAGAGATATTGCTGAGCCAGCACTCATAGTCGGTCCAGAGGTGCCATGTAGATGGGGCTGCAGTAATAAATCCGGTCATGAGCTGGGAGTACTTGGCACAATGGCTTGTCAACTGTTTCCTGCTATTTTAGTTTCAGAGTCTCTATTACACTGATTCTTCAAGAAATTCTTTCTCTGTTTCCTTTTCCATCTCAAGTCTAAGACGCTGTGAACCAGTAACCATGTGAAACCATCAGTTCACATTATCAAACCCACCAATCATTACACAGGGATAATTCAATTTCAGTAATTGAAATTGCTGCTCCCTGATTACTTCTAGAAGATAATCAGCAAGATGTCAACAAGTGAATGCTAAGTACATTTCAGGGATGAGCGTAGTGGGAGATTCTTGGAGGCCAGTCTAATTTTAAAGTCATTAGCTACTATACTGTACTGATTATTTGGTCATATCCAGGACTCTTCTTTGAAGAGATAATGCTTTGTTCACCTCTTGCTAAAAATGGTGACTTTTGTTGTTGGTAAAGGCATAAAGAGAAATAAATTGGCAAATGCACAAAATTCATTAAACTTGCAAAATTCATGATTGAATGGATTGCATTCTTTTGCTGCTACATGTATTACTACCCAAAAGGGTTCTACATATTAAAAGAGATAGAGTAACATTCCTTCAAGAAACACAAAATCTCCAGGCAAATACAACGGCTGAAAAAATCTCTTTTCAAATCGATGTAATATTCCCTTTTGGAAATTGTCAATCCTTTGGGACCAACAGTGCAGATTCACCGTCCTTTGAATTGCAAATTTCCCATTCTGTCCACGGAGACATCTAAATTGTATCTCTTGAGCCCTACGCTACATGAATACGAAAGGTAAGTCTAGAGGATTCCCGTACCCTGATTCCCTGCATCAGTATTCAGTTCACAATTGTGCGATAATGCAACTGGTGATGGAAGTCTGGTTTCATCAGTGTCTTTGCGCTTGACTGTCACTGCTGTGGTTGGGGACCTGTTGGTTGGTGGAGTACATTAGATTTGCTCATCTTTTTGGGTGTTGGATCTGTGTTGTGAGTGCTAACATTTTTTGGTGGAAACAGCTGTATAAGATAGCAGCGAATACAAATACCTACTTGACTTATCGTTATCAGATGAGTCCAGGACCAACATGCACTTTTCACTGCTAAGGTTTAATTGTCAAAAAGAACTTAACAACAATTGTCCATTTGAAAGAGTGCCATGAAAATAGGGGAGGTTGCAACTGACAGTGCTTCTCTTTCTGACTTCAGTTGTCTTCTGACCTCAACCAGATCCAGTCAGTCCAGCTTCTTGCACACAAATCAACAAAACTTTTGACTTTAAAGTCTGCTTTTCAAAGGAAATATAGACTCTTGTATTGCCTCCCCAATCCTGTCCTTTGGCACTTTGAAATTCAAGCATTTCTTTGCGCTACACACCAACCCATGTCTATGTGATCAAAAGAATCCAAAATGAAGCGTCTCAAATGGAATAAATTTCATTAGGTCTCTCAGGTTTCTGTCGTCTAGCATGAGGGGAGTCTGTGGTAATAACGATCTTGCCTGAACATTTGAAAAAGAGTCATGATGACAGAAAATGGGGCATATGTATTTATATTGTAGCTATTCGTAGATAAACAAGTAACACAAGTAACAGATGTAATTGATCTTTCATACTTCTTGAAGTCTTATAAGTTCAGCCCTACAGACTTCAACTTTATGAAGAAGACATTCAAATAACTGAGACCCCTAATAACATTATAACCGGACCTGACTGGGCACCAGGCACCACAAACAGCCTTTCCCTGCCAAGACATATCTAAATCCACAGGTTTCTGCCCCTAGGTCCTGTATGTCTCTTCTTTGATATTCAAACCTCATGGAGAGACACAATGAGGTCTTCATTTGATTATGGCTAGAATGTTCCTGATAGAAGAATAATCTGGACATATCACCCAGCTGCAGTTGAACATATTGAACCTTTTCTTCCTTTGTGGTATTGATGCGCTACAATGTTCAGTTATGTAACTGTGTCTGGTTTGACTTCATGAGACAGATTTTTTTCTCATGCCAGCACGAATAGTGCTGAATGTACTGTGGCATAATAGATACACCTATTGGCGATGACATACATGTAAAACTTAACCTGGCTCTGCTTCCTTCCTAGGTTTTCAATGACTTCTAAAAATACGTCTTTCTTCTTGGGCTGAAATGTGGACCTCATTGATAAATGTATGCAAACTGGGTAAAGAAGAGTGATGCTGTGAAAAAAGACATCCCATAGCAGTAAATTAGTCCTTCATGCAGTACTAGAAATCATCATCATTACTGCAGCCATGATATCTATAACACTGTTGACAAGGCACCGTCAAAATATGAGGGAACCTTGGGTACAGCTCTCCAAAGGCTTCCCAATATGGAACAGCCATCAAAAATTCATAAACCCATAAGTGCCAGATGGATTACCGGTATTGGGAGTAGGTTTTCCCTGGTGGTGTTTGAAACATAAGGACATGAACTGAATTCGTTTCTCTTGCCGTAGACACCTGTTGAGATGGTTGAGATGATGCATTTCATGAGAAGATGAATTGGTTACAGTTGAGAAATTTTTGCAGAGAAAATTTCACTTGTTGGGCCATGATACATGTAACATTTGATTATGGCTCTACCTCAGCCATTTTGATATCATGAGCAGGATCATTGGCAGGCTGAATATCGCCAAATGATCTTGTTTTGAAACTTCGATGCGTACAGATGATAAAACATGTGAAATTAGATCTTTCAGTATTCTTTGAAACTCTAAACTCAGATTACTGTCACTGTCGAATATTCTCCACACAGGTAATTAGCAATTCTATCAAAAAGACAACAACGGACTGTCATCTGCTATAATAGCTTGTGGATTTTTGATCAACAGGTGATTATGTTTCATATCGGTTTGATCAAAAATATTTTAGATTTGATTCAGAAATCAGGGGGATGAAAGGTGTGAAATATCAACAGAATCTTTCCAATGTAAATGTTGAAGTGAGGTGACTTAGCTCATGGATGATGTTCTGATGGAAAAGAGGAGTAACCAACTTGGGTTTGAGTCACAACATGCTTGTTTAAAAAGATTCAGTTGTTCATAAGGCAAGGCTAGTTGTGAATCATTGATGAGGTAATGACCATCAGATTAGAATAATTGTGACCAGCCACGCAAAAAGGTACCTCCGCACGGTGACGTTGTTATCGAGAAATAGGCCATTTAAATCTTGCGTGTAAAACCCACGTGTAGCGTGTTTACTTGCAGGTTCAGTTGGTTTTTTACATCAGCCAATTCGCGCGCTGACGTCACGGGGAATCCCCTATTGACTCGAGTGGTTTAGCATGAATTGTCCTCAAAATTATCTTTTATTTTATGAAAAAAGTGTGAAATTTGACCTAGTTTTGGAACAATGGCGAGCGGAGATATCTTGGATATGAAGTCATAACATGCTAATTAATGAAGATTTTCAAAATATTCTAAGTTATATTTTGAAATTACATGTTATAAGGTACTACAATCCACTAATAACTCAATTTCATGAATTTGGTCCCTACCGGCCTTTTTGCATGGCTGGTCACAATTGTCAAAATATTAAGACGTCTATGATTGATTGGATGTAAATGGGACATAGACTTCGAGTTAAGTTGACGGTACCTGACCTTTATCAATATTCTTGATCATGTTGATATCACTGGTAAAGATAATACTAATCTAAAAAGGA
Organism: Lineus longissimus; assembly: GCF_910592395.1. Taxonomy (NCBI): domain Eukaryota; kingdom Metazoa; phylum Nemertea; class Pilidiophora; order Heteronemertea; family Lineidae; genus Lineus; species Lineus longissimus. The sequence goes on from NC_088310.1 coordinate 22,757,392, forward strand.
CTGTGCAGCAAATGTTAAAAAAATGAGTAATATTATGCGCTCATTTTATCCAAAAAAGTAATGATAACGGTAAGTAAATGTACCTTCTTGGAACATCTAAAAATACTTGTCTTATTAAGATATCATATAACCAACTGCTATTGTTACTATAATAGCACAGTTAGCATAGCTATTAGTAATTATATCTTGTCTTTGTCTTGTCTATTTAAGAGCAAAACCATTCATCAATCTAGCAAATCTGTAATCAGGGATAATTCTATTGAATCTGATCTTGATGATTTCCTCTTATAGCCCGAGGCAAAGTAATTAGCCAATTGCTGATTTGGAGTTTTTGTTTTGGTAACTTTGTTCTAATTTGTGGTTATAAAAATCTCATTGATGACGTTTGAGAAAAATAACCTTCTGAACATATAGGTTTGCTGTTGACAACGTCGCATTTTGGTAACCTACATGTAAATTGTATCTTATATGTCTCAAAGTGTTAATGGTATCAGTCACCAAGTGATTCACACCTGTCAGTATTTCAGTCATGGAGAAAAAAACATACCCTGTATTCATAACTTTATGGCTCAGTGTCATTTTATCATTTCTCTAAGATGTCTTAACAGTTCACTTCATGACTGAAGGGAGATCAGGGGAACGATGTCACATGCACCGACTGCGGTTAAGCATGAATTCATGTACATTGGGCGAATGCTCGTGAATGGATTTCTGTATCTTGTTGAGTTGGAATGACAGTTTATTAGACCGAATACACATGCATGGATGTGTGGCAGATACACTGATAGGTTCACTCTTTTAAGGGTGAGCTTGCATCCTCACAGAAAATGCTTTAAAAATTTCTTAATCTGGAGAATTTCTACTTGAGGTCACAACTGCGTCTCCATCTGCCCTGCAGCCCTTGCAAAGAAAACTGTGAAAATTAACACATCGACCAAGTCAATAGACCCAAGGCTAAGTCTAGATTACATTTGATAGTCGGTGTGGTTAGCAAATTGGAAGCATGACAATCTATGGCAATATACAGCAATTAATGTAGTATGGAATGCACACGCTTTTCATTTAGAGTGAGGTTTTGTTGGTGAGCATCAAGAGCACCATCATTGTGCCTTGTCTTGCCTGGACTGAAACTGCCACTCTCTGGAGAAGCTATGCCATCAAAAAGTTGACAATCTGAAGAACCTCAAGTTGGTTGATTGATACCACTCTCGTCCTCTATACAAAAAAGTGACTCTTTGACGAAAATGGTCAATGAAATCAGTCTGCTAATAAGGTTTAGTCCCTTGTTCCCTGTTTAAGGCAAATGACCTGAAACCTTCCAAGAACTCATGCCATTTTCCTTCATATCTATTCTGAGGATACGCAAAGCATATAGCCTGCTTCACATGATTTGATATTGCCTCCCCTAACTTAATATGCCATCGTAGTCGGCCTTACCTACGGGGCTGCGTGACCCACTGTTCGGAAAGTCAACCGGCGAATCAATCAGCTGGTAAATAAACTCATAGTAATAACATTCTGTATGTTGGCAGTGATATTTACCATCGGGATCATCTTGTATGGATGGCGTATGGGGGAGACAGGGAGATGAAATGTTTGACATGGTTTCATTGATTGGTCCGGGGCCAGTTGTAGGCTCAGATGAGAAACTTTTTTGAGATGGCTTGCGTGCGTTTTAAATTTTGTAGTCAGAAGTTTGGTACGAAAGGTGTTACATTCTAAAAGATGATTTCTCATTGCAGAGCCTAGTAATAATGCACACATTTACCCTTATCCTCCTTAAAGTGGCTTCTTGTGTTGGGGTAAATGTCAAGATACTCTCGAACACGCTGTGATATTGGTTTATTGATGAGCCAGCATCGCTCTGGTGTTCTTTTTGTTTTACGTTTAGAAACCTGTTGAATTTTAAGACAGCTTGAACATTATGCTCGGTTACTGTGCTGGACTGTGCATGGGTGGTAGCATTCTACGGCATCCTTTGTAGTACGAACCAGACACTCTGCTTGGTTGAGGTGTCTGTTATTGAGAGATAACAGATCGAGGACAAACATAGTGACTTAGAGACATCATATATGTCAGAGGTCATTCACTATGAACAATCGGTGGTCTGATTCAGCTCTGTCACTACAAGCTGTGCATCTGGTGATCCTCCCAGAATCCAGCCAAGACAATCAAGGGAGAGAGAATCAATAGCCAATCTGGCCAGGGGGAAGTGGTTTCATCTACTCACAATGCCTTATCTATCTCAATGACATGATTAGAGGAGATAGTTCTCGTCGAGGACGAACTTCATGGAGATTTATTCATTACGCTGGCGAAATTTTGCACAATTCAACAACTTGTGTCAAGGTTAAATGCTGCAAAGGGTGGTAGTTATTCATACAACATATCAATGTAAGGCTACATAGTCAGGAGACTTGTGTTAAATCTTAATTGGGATATTGAGAGTTAAAATAGCCAATGCATCAATAAGGTTGATAAATTAGAGCCGGTTACATTTGAAACCTCAAAGAGAGAAATAGTCAACACATAAAAAAAAAGAAGCAGTATTGTCGAATTGACGACTTGTTTCTATTGGTTATTGTGGCAGCGGCACCCATTGATGGATGCAACAAGTGGCTTACACTCTCAAGACCTGGTGTCTTATCGATTCCCCTCAACAACACCAATCTTCCATTAAATTCGTGGAGGGCCCATATTGGCTTTATCGAATTTCTTGTCGTGATACCCGTTTGCATATCAAGAGGTATAAGGTCGAGTTTTTTTAATCTGCGGTTTAGGCTGGTGATATGGTTTTGCCTTAGACATTGTTGGAAGGTGTTGCCATTTGTTTGAATGATATGAACTGGCAACAAAGGGTTGTGGCACTTTTTATGACAAAATAACTTGTTTTCGGCTCAGACTTGTCTCAAATCTATATTCAGTTCTGTGGATATATCTTTTATGTAAAACTGATCTGCTAAATCCAATTGGGCTAACACTTACATACCCCAGACATGTCCTTTATACCTAGTCTCACTCTGTGACCTTGCCAGGTTCCTTGATCTTACCGAATTCTGACCCAGCATGCTGCCAGCCTAACCACATGAGAGTGTAAGACAACCCCTGACATATCCTTACTTATATTTCTCCTCTCATGTGCTATAGAGATCATTAGCAGCCAGAATGATTTCATGGCAATCACAGTGGGGAAGACCTAGAAATGGTATGTCGGGCTGGTGGCAGGCTTGACTCCAATTAAGTGACCATTTCCTTAAGGGGATATTGGTCTTGGTGGTGCTTTGCTGATGTTCCTGTTGGCGTCTCCTGTCTGTATGGCCACCTGATCACCTCCAACAGGTCTGGTCATTGCAATGTCTAATGTTTGTTCTGATGGTGTTGATGCCATCACTGGTCGTGCGCTGATACCGCCTTCTATCACCCTCTTTGCATCAAGTATGGTACTAGCTTGTGCAAAATGAACATTTGCTATTAACTTAGCTTTTTGGGTGGGCTTGAATCATTCTGTTGATATATCTATGTATTCCCCCTTTTCTTCTCGTTTCATATATTGTACATGTAGTTATATATTTACCTTTTCTGTGCGTGACATTTTTGAAGTGCACTTTATACATGTACAGGTACCTTCTCGCAAGTCACTGTGCACTGTTATCACAACTCTAGCATCAGGCTTGGGCCGGTTAAATTTACGATGACTATCTTTCTTCAATGAATACATGATCCATTTTCGAGAAAAACTTGTTGTCGTTTGGAATTTGACTTCAAAGCAGCGTTTCTGACTCTAGATCAATAGATTGATTTTAATAATTGATTTGCTGCCACTTTGGAAAAAGTTCCGTCATGTCGTGTGGCGGATCGTTGATTTCGATGTGTGGCGCATGGTTCTGAATGTTAATAGGATGGGACTGATGGTATCAGTCATGATTGCCTCCAAAGCCTGTCATGATACGGGTTATTTGAAGGTTTGATAGTGTCAAGGAGTTTCTGGAGAAAAAGTCCTTATTTGCATTTGTTTGGGAAGGTCAGTGTAGATTTCATTTCGAGGAACTCTGTTCATTCTGAGTAATGCCCTTAGCTTCAAAGTAGCTGGCTTGGGCAATGGTTTTACTTGATTCTGCTTGGAATGGTTTTTTATAAAATTTGGTGATATCTCAGTCAAAGGATGATGTTCTTGTGATGAAACCTTGTCTGCATTTTCCAACCTTTGCATTGTCAATTCCCAGCAATGTCTTCTTGGAAAAGTTGCAATTACAATTGGAAAAAAGGTGCAAGATAACGGCATCTTCAAACTTACATCTATAAATGAAAATGTGCTATTTATTGCCAATGTGCGACTAGAATTGTAGTCGTTGTCACATAGTAGTCTTCGTGACATGCAGTATACATAATTCTCATGCAACACTACCAGACAGTTACTTTGATCTTCCTTCGTTGACCGTCAGCGGATCAGTCCACATTCCCATGCTCTCTCTCTCCCCATAGCCTCCAGCATCAATCTATTGCTACAGTAGTCCCAACATACCTCAGGTGGAGCATGTTTTATGTATGAACTGCTGTACCCTTGGGGAGGGTGAACGATGAAGGGCATGTTGCACACTGTCACAACGTTCATGTCAGGAGTCTGAGGGGGGAAAATCAGATGGTTGATTGAATAATGTCTTCTGATTTGGAGGCTTTGTTTGGCTGGTTATGATTTTGAGATCAATTCAGTCAAAAAATTGATGTGATTTTCTCAAAATCCATGAGCTGATTCGAACCATCCTCCGAAGTGGCCCTCCTTGGAAAGCCGTTAAATGTGTTAAGTTATCCTACTGCCCATTACTTAGATCTTGTAGGCTGAAGAAAGTTGCTAGATTAACAAACTTCATCTCTGATATCTTTGCCTTGGTACTGGTATAAAAGTCACAGTAAATATTACAACCAGATCATCCGATTCGACTCACTTTGGGTTGCACAGATTACCAGAAGATGCTCTGGCTGTTGCAGAGCCTATTGCCTCTGGTTGGGGCTTAACTAGTTGCAATGGCTTCACTAAAGGGTGTCACCCTATCAGGCAGATTAACTATACTTTGGTGATTTCTGTCTTTTGACCTTAGGAATCAAAAGTAAAAGTTCCTCGTCTCAAAGCAATAAGTTTTCCTGACCGCTCTGAGGTATAAGAGATTTTCATCTGTTTAAATGTTCGTACATAGTTTGACTGTGTGGGGCAAATCCAGGAAATTAAGTAAAGGGGTTAAAGTAAATGAGGCATTTCAGCAATGCCCATGTCTTCCCAAGAAACCACACCCGACATTCTCGTGACTCCTTCCAAAATATGGACAAAGTGGCCAAAGCATTATCACCTTTACAATTAAATCAATTGTCCAAGCCTGTTCCAATATTGCCTTATTGAGCTCTGCCACTAGTTGCACACCGACGATAATCGAGTAACTGACATCATGATACGCTGTCTCCATAATCAGTCTTCCAAGTATTGATTTGCAATCCTAATTGCTTGGATCAGAAAATTGAAAATGTGCAATACCTGAGGCAGTGCAAAGATACTTTGGTGTCTTTTCTTGTATAAAGGTTATCAAAGGTCCTATTCTTACATGTTCCTATTTAAATCGAGATGAAATATTAGGTTCTTTATCAAGGCTTTTCATGTCATTGAATGAACAAATCATAGTAGTGCCAAAAGTATATAAGCAAGGTATCCCACTTCGAAGTTAAAAGGTGGCACTTTCATAAGAGACCTTGATCAAAAGATTCTATCAGTTTGTTTTCTTTTGAGGTGACCTGGAAGCTTGGGCATTTTTCACATATTCATGTGATGTGAGATGTTGATTTTCTCTGTGATGAAAATGATTAAGATATCTTCACTTGGGTACCTGTTGACTATAAGAACTTCTTTTCAGTTTTCATTATCCATGCCCTTCATAGTAAGGTGTCCTAAAGTTTTATGATACAGGAACCATATCTTAATGATCCTCGCCTTAAGACATTTGTAGTTCTCATCTCTAACTTTCTCTCCAAAGACTTAATCGTGGGTATTTGTAACTATCAGACAGATAATGAGCGAACTGGTCTTTGTAATCCTCTATTTATATCGCTGACGGTCTTTGATAGTTGCGATAGCTGTTGGCCATTTTATACTAAGATTTGTGATGATCGGGTTGGCAAGGTTTTGGAGGTAGAAGATCATCATCATCAAAAAGGTGGATAAGAAAGTGGACTAATAGTTATGTTAAGACTCGTTCAAGTGTGCTTGGAGGTTACTTGCTTATGAAAGCAATACTATAGCTGTTATTCCTACCATTACTGGTAATTTAACAAAGTCTTTTGGTCCATGCAATGAAGACCTTATGCACAAGGAAAATGCTGTGAATTTTCGAAGTGCAGAATTGAACTTTCTTTAATCTGCCAATGATGAATGACAGTGATCATTCCTGAATAGTAGATTGTGATAGTATAACCAGCAACACACCAAAATCTACCCCAACAACAAAAGATCAAAATTTATGCCAGTTCACTCTCGACAGGTTTCAAGCAAAAAGCTGTTAAACCTAAATGACGCAATCCCAACAAACTTCCGGGGTCTCTAGTCAGCATCCCGCTCCAGTATGTAATCAAGCTGCTGTCACTTTCCTCTACATGGGAATGCTGTGAATGCTACAAGTGGCTTGATTTGCTCTGACACCTCATTTGTTATTCTGCTCACATTGGACAAACTGTTGAGGGAGTTGCAGGAGTTCAGGTTACCTATAATGAATTTGAGTGACCGTTCCTGAATATATCAGCACTTTATTAGCATTCGTTTTGATTCTCCGGGGACTTCCTATTTGAAATTGGATCATGGGGCTCTGGCTACATCTGCCCTATAGGGAATGGCTTATGAATTGTTTTGGTTGCAAGGCATCTTGATTTCTTTCGGTCCATGAATATGATCTGTTCAGTCGGCAAGGTTTCTTTTCTATCATTCTTCTATGATTCTTTATAAACATGATGTACAGTGGTGGGCTACTGGGTATTGCTTGATTGTTGCAGAGCACTTTTTGTCCTACAATTTGTGTGTATGTTCTTTAGGCAACTTCCTGTAGTTTTAAACTACTTCATTACAACTAATAGTGCCAATGATCACGAATTTAGAACTGTAACCTTTACTATGTTGTGAAAATCCATACTGTCTGGATGCTACGTTTATTTTTGCAACCGATGATGAAACCTGATGTACAATCACTTAAGTTAATGGTTACAACTACCTGACACAATTGAGAAAATATCAATGAACGTTTGTAACATCCTCAGCATTGACAGGAAAAAAAGCAATATTAATTTGTATTTCCAATTGAATCGCTAATTTGGATAGTCTCCCATTCAAAGGTTGCTGACACTATCATGTTCCGGATAAGTAGTACTCGTACTATAGAAAGGGCATTATTCGACAAAATGGCTTCTAAAAGCCTTTTGTTTTCATAGTCATCTAGAGATGTTCAGAGTGATTCTCGCTCGGATTACTTTTCCATTTGGTTCCATGGTAAGATGGAATAGTCCTCAGTGCATTGAGTTGTGTGTTTTGTCCAAAATAACACAGTGATCCTGATCGAATTATGGAGGGTAATACATGAGATAGTATGAGAAATTCTAAGCCCTAAAAACCTTTTGCGTTGTCTTGTGGATCGTGAGTTAGATCTAATGGAAAAAGGAAACAGGAGTAGCCTGGCATTGTCCCCAGAATCTCTCAGCATTGAGCAAACATTGGTTCCCTTGGGAGCTCATGCTGGAGCGACTGTTGCTAGGATTCAACAAGTTTGTTTCGATCGGCACGGTAATTGAAACACAAGACTCGCGCTTCTTGGAGGATCGACAAATATTGGCAGGCAAACAATGGCGATGCTCGCTGATGGAATATAGGTGTTCGATGAGGCAGTGAGAGGAAGCATTTTGAAAGCTGACAGGGAGTCTGTCAACAAGCCACTTGCGATGGCGATGGCGAGCTGGTTGGCTCTGGCAACGATGGCCATACCGTAGATCTGACAACTATCCATCATTTTCCCTAATATCAAGCTAGAAAATTGCTGTTATGACAAATATGAATGGTGTATAACCTTTGTGGTCGTTGTTAACAGTGACTTTTTTTACTACCAAGGTGATAGTGATTTTGATGAGATGTGATTTAAAATTAGAACTGGCAAAGGGGATCATCACAGCTCCCTATCAAAGTTTGTTGACTTTATCAGTTAAAACTCTTTGATTTCAAAACAGCAACCTTAGTGCCGAGACAACATGTATATATATTAAAGAAAACCATTCTTCTGACAGTAACGCTAACAGCTCCTTGCCTCAATGTTCATGACCTCTCATCACTAATTGTATTATCGTCAAAATGACAAAGACACCGAAACCTAAACTCAGGGTGTGGTCGTTCTTGAGACTATTCCAACAACTTTTGTTCCTTCTGTGTTTGAAACAACACATTTATATCATTTGTTTGATTCTTCAATGTTGATTGGTTTACCTTTTTTCGAAAAGAAAATTGACATGTTGCTCTGTTTGTTGCATATCTATTATTAGTTCAGAAAAGGTTTTGTATACTTCCTTAAGGCAGAATCAAAGACTTGTTGCTTTGTCTAAGGGATTGGAGTTTTATTCCTCTGGCTTTTGTTGTTGAGAAGTTAAGCACCCCCCCCCCCATTGTCTTTCGTTAAACGTTTTTTATGTGCTCATGTTCAAGTATTAACCCTTTAATCTCATATCCAACTTTGACATTGCTTCTCCTGAATGCTACTGTGGACAAGTAAAGTGATACGAAGCACTGGGAACCTGGATGGGACCCCAGGTGCCGAACATGAATTCACTGGCTCATCAAACATCCTGACTATCGAGCCATATTACACTACCGCATTATCCATTGGCTTAAAAGAATACGTACGTCTTACAGACATTCATTCATATATAAAAAACTAAGAGCATTCTCTTCTTGCAGTGGATCAATCATTGCATTACAAAAAGCTGGGATGCTTTATGAAATTCTACCACTATCCAAGCCGAAGGTCTGAACTGTTTCACGGTCACTTGGTCAGAAACAACTGTACATTGTTGTGCATTTCTTTCATAAAATGATAACGTAGTGTATGAGATCATCTTGATCAGAACAAAATCAAGCGAAGTCCTTCTGAAGTTGGCCAAGGATAGAGTATGACTCAATACACTGTCTAGTAGAAATAGTACATTAGTTTTCTCTTTTGATTGAAATGAAATAAGCACTGTATGCCTAGACTTGATATGTTCGGAATGCAGAGATCAAACTGACATATATCGAAACAGCAATTACCTGAATTGAACTGTTGATGCTGGGTAAAGAATACAACTCACACCTGTGGATGCGAAAACAAGTATCAAGAGTGAGACTTAAAGGTCGGGTTTCTTAATTCGAAATTTGAACTAGAATTTGAATTTAAGGCATTCCAATAGGATGTCATCAATTTTCAGCTGTGCTTTTTTGTACACTGATATGAAAACAGTGCAAATGCTAAGTTACGTCATGCTGGTCTAATTAATTCATTAGTGCCATGTTTATTTTTTTGGTGGCCATCATGTAAATAACGTAAATGAGTCAATGCAGCCTTTAAGAGTAAACCGGGTTGATTTGGCGATGGTGAGAACTCGGCAATGAGACGGAAACAAGTTCGAGTTTAGTGTTTGATCCGAGGGTAGCTAGACTTTATTGTCAGGGCTAGCTACCAATGGGAAGAATGGAGGAAGGCTCGGGGGAAACTAAGGGATATGGCGTGCCCCTCTTTCGATTTCATCTCAAGATATTTAAGCCCAGGTAAGTTGTTGACATACTGAATGGACAATTTGTTTGATGACTTCTTTGTGAACCGATAGAATATGTTCCTCATTCCTTTTCGTCTGTTTTTAAGATATTCATCATCAAAATTTGAGTCTCGATTGCAAAACGGTTTCCTTCAAATCACTCCTCAACGTTTCACTTTTTGTTCCTTTTGCTCCAACATTTACATTTACTTTGACCAATCGAACATGTTTTTGCCTGGGTGGCATCTATTAATCAGTCAATGTCACGAAATGAAAGATAGTATTACAAAGTCATGCGAAAAATTACAAATTTGTGTGCATCTTTTTTGTCTGCCGCTTTCAGAGCAAATAGAGTCTCGATATTTGTTCAATGCACCCAGTTAACTATAAAAGACAGATTCTCATCTGATGACAAAAGTTACCCATACATTGATCTACAGACTATGCAGGTTGCTAAGAAAGAGTTAGGTTGAAGGGGAATGGGTCTATATTTGAAGTCCAGTCCAACCTGTGTTTTCATGCATTTAGTGCACAGTGATGTACATGTTTCCTTGCAGTACATACATTTATTCTTGTGGTAAAAAATAATGTCTTCCGGCCATCGATCATAAATGTTTGCGCACTCTTGCACCAGAAATGAAGTTGTGTCGTTTGTTATGTAATTACCCTTGGATACAGATTGATCGATTGACTCTTACGGATGAGGTGAATTCCTGAGAATCTCGGCATAGAATGTCAATGTGTCCAGTTATTGCTTGATATTCTTTATTATAAGTTGACTGCGACAAATTCAATCAAACTGGACAAGAAAAATCATGTTCAGTAAAATCACATGTATCAATATAAAGCATCGTCCAAATTCCCACTCAGTTACCTCACTATGATACAAACGGTATTTGGATTTAAGAGCATCATGAGACTCCCCGTTTAGAATTCTAGTCAGGTAGTTGCGAGAAATTGAACATCCTTAGTGATCTGCTCGGAGAATGGAGAGGGAGAGCGTCGGCAGCCACGAGATGGATGAAACATGCCTAATTACGTTTAATCTTGAAGCAATCAGATATTTTTCACAATCCCGGAAGATTCACGAAATACCCATAGCGATGGTTCGTATGTGACTTGAATACTATGAATGGATTTCAATAGTTGAACATTTCACGCAATATATTGGCGTTAAATCTGATCTCCTGTTTTGGAATTGGGAGATGTGGGGTATTGGGAAGGTTAGGGTGTGGTTTCAATAAGCAACAACTGCAGAGTGTTGAGAATTTTGTTGAAGGGTTTCAGTTGGTGAAATGAACTCAGTTGGTACTGTAGTGATAGTCGTTCTTATTTTAGGTATTATATCAGAAATTATACAAATCGATGGGACCTGGTGATTTAATGTTACCATTTTCACAAATGCCTGTTACATATGTTACATAATTATTGTCAATTTGATCTTATCATATTAAGTGGATTTTAGCAATAATGTCCCTGTTTATACACGCAATAACAAGATATCAATGACAATAAACCGATTATGTTATGTTTGCTTGCTTGAACTGTCAGGCTGATATGGTTGCCAAGTCCACTGTCCTGCAGACCTGGAGGTGACTAAGATATTTTTTTACACTAGGCTTATAATGTGGCTGTGATTGCAAATCAGGTAGAAAGTTCTTGGCTTGACTGTGAGATATCAGCAATAAAATAATTGTTTCACCTCGATGACCCCTCAGGCCAAGCTTAAAGCTGAACTGCAAAAAATCCTTTGGTTAGGTTGGTGGTGGTACTGCATACCCCATTTACCCAACAGCTAAACCTTAGCTGTAACTTGCAGTCACTGCTGACTAGCACTTCATAAAAGGAACTCTAGTGTTCATTCTTTCTCTTGCATCTTAATTCTTTCATGTTTCAGTCACCCAGGATCAGTGACTTATTAGGCAATATTTTCAAAACAAGTCACCTGGGAGAGGACAGTATGGTATTCTGCACAACAACTGATACCTAGTACACCAACTTATACACAATGTTTACTAATTCTGTTTACTCTTCTTCCTATCTTCATATGATCATTGTTTTTGAATAGAATTTCGAATTTGGCTTAGCCCTGATAACATGATATCCTCTGGTTCGTAAACAATGACCAACACCTTCTGTGGACTGGTCAGAGATAACACTGAGAGTAAATAGGGGTGCTGGTCAGGTGCAATTAGTTAAGGCATAGAGCTTTGGGAGATGAGATGATGCCCAAGCAAGGCCAAGTAACCTCTGGTTTGGGAGATTTGAGGAGATATTTGTTGTATAAAGAGCATGAGAGAAAGAAACAACATGATGCACAGTCAAGGTAGGGTTGCAAAAGTCTAGCTTTAGGTTGTCTCACTCATTTCCATTTTAGTTTCTTATGTTACATTTTCCTACTTCACACTTGGGAGACTATAGTCAGGAGATAAGGAGTCTGATTGATTTATCTCAAAGTGACCAAGAACTGGATCTGTCTTTAACTTCATGATGAAAAGAGTCCGCTTTATTACTGATGTAGAAAGTGCTGATGCTCTGTGAAAGAGTAGAGACACCTATCACTATTAACTTCGAGAACATTATGATGGCCCACCCAGCCCTTGCCTCTAGTCTGCCTTTATAAGGCTCACAGTTGCTGTTTTGTTGAATTCGTATACTAAAAAACCTCACTTTTCTCCTCCAACCTGTTGATGTCAACTCCAGGTAATAGATTTTTCTACCTGTCTACTAGAAAATCTTTTGTTGAAGTTGGACTATTATACTCAGAGATCTTATCGGGGGATATTGGAAATGAAATCCAAGGTCTACATAATGAGATATTGGCTTCGACCAATTTCCCCTGATTAGCCTTAAATCTTGTTTAACCTCTCCGCATGGAGCTGGAGTACACGAAGAGTGCAGCAGCATGATAGTCAGCGATCCAATCGAATTAGTTCCTAAATACTCGTCTTTTGCCGAGGGATATTGCTAAATTAGAGACTGGGAATGAAATCACTGGAGTTAGCGTTCATGCGCCGCCGAAATTCCATCGCATTCCACAGGCTGTAAATGAAGTTACTGTGCTGGATTTCTATTTGCTCTCTGCTTGAGTTGCCTGATTGGCTCCTGTGAAGGTGCTGCATGATTGTTGACTCCGCGCTTGTCACCGGGATGGAGGGTCCTTCATGTCCTCGAGCGAGCCGCTTTATGGCACAAATAACATCCTGACAATCCCAGGTATACACTTTCTGAAATATTGAGTCTGTTGAGTTGTGTCCTTGTAGGATTGTTTCATATGAATGGCTCTTGAAACAAATCAATTAGACCAGTAGATACTAAGAGTCAGGTTGACACCTGATGGTCGGTATCTTGAGTTAGCTGTAGTTGAGCCAGTCACGGTCAAACACGGAGAAGTATAGGTAACCTTAGGATGGGTATACTCAGTTCGCAATACAAAGCTTTCCGGAAGCGAAAGACTCAGATGGAATCACATACGGTAGGTAGCACAACACAATCATCATTCCACTAACATTCCTGTTTCTCAGGAAGAATTTGGCCCTTTGGATTTTAAAGATATGGGGGTTTTGAGGGTTATGCTGTACCTTCCGTGAAGTGTATATTTCCTGTCTCCTTCAGTCCTCCGTACGCTTGCTAAAATGAAGTTATGATAGCAGGTGGGACTCCCAGATTAGCAATTTGAGAAGCTATTGTACTCGCCACTTATCAAAAATGACATCCTGATATCATTTCTTGTGCAAAAATTCAACATGTTTCTCTCATGTACATGTCAGCAAATTTTCCCCGCAACAGCAACAGCTTAATTTCGCCACTGTAAATTGAATTATGGGAAAACTGTAAATTTGGTTATGCTAATCTTGCCAATCAATTTACATAGAAATTCTCGGCGGATCATGTGGGCTTTGGTGGCCATTTGTAGACACGGTATATACATTGATCAGTTGCACTTTCTTTGCCATCTCTGGTTAACCCTTTCAGGGTTTGAACATGACTTGATATAACTTATTGCTGCTGTTTTTGGATACATTTTCTTGGGGATTGGGGTTAATAGGAGGGAAACAAATTATCAAGTACAAAACCATTCAACCTCCTTCCAGTCAGGCTAATGCTTCCTAACCGGAACACAAAACTAATTTGAAAAGCTTAGGAATGATACTGTAATCCATCCTCATTCCATTCATGTCATATAGTGCTGCCTAATCAAAGTGGTGAGGTTTGTATGCAGTATCTATAAATTGTCCTTCTTCATTGTTGGCCTTCCTGCATCTCATCATATTATATTCAGCTGTAGAAAATCAAATACGTTCATGTATTGATTGCGATTCACATTTCGCTGATCAAAGACCTGGTGGGAAAGATACCATCGGCATACACCGGACAGTCATGCAAAATCACTCAATTCGACGCCAACCAACAGATTGTCACTGATTCAACCAATGTATTTGACCTGACACTTGTTCAACAGCAGAGGAATTCAGTTATACATGAATAAAAATGTGATTTTATCGGATTAAGCGTACCTTCTTTGAAATGCACGGCAAGACTTCGTGAGGAAATTGGATTTACATAGCAAGTGTTGGAAATGAGTTATTTTACTGACGTTGAGATTTCTATCGATGGCTGATGATTATGCCGTTTACCATGTGCACTTTTAACTGGTCTTTTTCTAATTTGATGAAAAACAAATAAATGTCGCCTTGTAGTAGGCTAATGCAAAGAGGATTTTAGGTTAGCTTCAGCATAATTGACTGCTTTTCACTAAAAGGAGTATCTAGATCTAAAGTATAGTTACATACATGTATTGAGGTTGATACAGGGACAAATCAGAAACTCTTCACATATTAAAAAGTTTAACGTTTTGGGTTACCTCAGTCAGTGCTACAATCTGAGCGTTTCGGACAACCCAGTGTGATACACCTGGTGTAAGGTGTAAGGTGCGTATGGCAAGAAGACCTGCCTAGAGCATCCTGCCAACAGTGGGGATCAAACCACGGACCTAATAACTGCTAGTCAGAGAATCAAGCCACTACACCACAGCAGCTCAGGCAGCCTTTCAATAAAGTTGAAAGATTCTCAGACAACCCATGCCGAAGCATTCTGATGCTAGAGCTAGTTAATAGTTGATTATGCACATCGGTCTGGTTTGATGAGATAAAAATAGTCTCCCTTTAATCTGGCGATTCGTACCCGCATCCTCCTCACCACACCCACTTGCTGTATCACCACTGTCTTAGTTCCACTCATTCTAGTAAAGCAGCAGCACCAGTCCCTATCCCTGTTCTTCAAGTACCATCCCGTTGATGACTTATCCAGCCAAAGAAAATGACGATGACTTGCTGTAGACTTCACACACCAACTTCAATAAGTTAGGCCAGATACAAGATTTTCATCTTAAAGCATTCAGTTCCTGACTTTGCCATGTGGTGGCAGCCCTGGTTTTTCACTGCAACCACTTGTTCTGCGATAGATACGCTTTTCAATGGTGTTGGCTCTTTCTAGGATGGATACAGGCCGTTACTGGGGCGGCGTCATCGATAGCCTTAACAGGATTTTGGACTTGATTCAGATCTTGGATTGAATTTCTTGGAGAGTTTTGGATATCTGTGATGTTCATAGACTGAGTGGAAATAAGTTTGGGTGTGTTTTGGGAACTTTTTCAAAACTTCTCTCATGGACGTTACATTTAATTAACGATTCCTTAAGTTAAGTCATCGATAGCCTAAAAGGACTTTGGACTTTATACAACGTCTAGAGTGAATATCGTGGAGAGTTTCTGGATACTTTTGTACTATTCAGCGGAATTAGGTTTGGGTGAGTTTTTTGGTGAACTTTTTCAAAACTTATTTTCACAGAATTAATCAAAGTTTTCATTTGATATGTTTATATTTTCATCTTGATTGGATTTTACCATTAAATGACAGGTGAGATGTTTTATTTGTTTTCATATCTGCTGACACAACTTTTTCTGTTACACAAGGTGTGCGATGTTTATTGGACATATGTTATTGGCAACTGCATATTTGAAATTGGCACATATTGAATGAATAATTTAAATTAAGTTAATTTTGAGTAAAATCTTTAAAACTCAGCTTGACTGATTGCAATTGTCAGAATTTATCCAATAAGAAAAATGTATTTTGCAAAATGCTTTCTCACCTTGAAAGACTGAAAACCTGTCTCTGATAAAATACAGAAAATGCCAAAATAACTAAAGGATTTGGCAAAACATGTGTTATTTTGCCTTTTTTATATTCCCAACTTGAGTGTAGCAGGTAAAAACGATTTTCAGGCTTGGGAAGTTTTCAATACAAATATCGCTGCGCTTTCATAGGCATGTTCTGCATGACCACACCCACAATATTAGTATGAAATTTGATACTTGGCAGATCGGTATTATGTTGCAGATTTGTAATTTGAGGCAAATCATGTGTTTTGAAATGTTTATTGCAGGAAAAAACAGTAACTGCTAAATAGTGCACACGTTTTATTGAGTAGCTCAGGTTACAAACTTGTGAAGTACTGTGTAACCTCCCCGAGCAGATACATGCACCTCTTTATTAAGGACACCCTTGCTACCAAGGACACTGCATTTGGCCCCAAATCAGTTTTTTCCATTGCTTGTTATCTCCGAAATCAGGACAACTCCCAATTAAGGACAGTATTTAGGTGGACTTGATATAGGGGTTCTCTGGTTACTTCTTCAACAACACAGATAAACACATATTTATTTTGTCATCAACTTTGACAAGTGCGTATAATTTTTAGAATTTACATTGTGTTCTCATATTTCCAATACCTGAACAAACTTATGATATCATTATTGTACATATATCTTGCTGCATCATATTCAACTTTTTCCAATGGCGGTTGAAATCTAAGAGGTCTTTCAGTTTGAATAGTCTCTCAATTTCCCATTATTGATTAAAATCTCTGTGTGCATTGTCTGTAGAGTGGAATCTTGGTATCTGGAGAGTCGGAATCTCGACTCTTGGCCGAATGTCGGTGAGGATTCAGTGTACTATATAAACTTGGATAAATATCTAATTCCTGTATGGGTTTGAAATATATACAGACAGGAAATGAAAAGGATTTTATGTATCGGATTAAAAAGAGGCATAGTGGGAGGCTAACGTTGGGGTGGCACTTTATTCTTGGTCACATGATTCTGTGAAGAGGAAGCTACCAAACCATTGTTAATGGGCCTGACTGTACATTTCACTTAATATGAAGTGTGAATTATAATAACTTTTGCACTCGTGTTGTTATACTTCATATAGACAAGATGATAAATGCACCTCAATCAGTCTGTTCAAATTACACAAAATTTCTATGTTCAGCATTCAGAGATCGGTCTTTGATGAACTTGTTTTGGAAGACGTACCAGAATATGAAAATGTATAAAAATATCTATCATTTAGCCTAAAGAGTACAAATATATTTTTACTATCAAGAACTTCTGCAAGGATGTTCAATTGGCCAAAGGTCTGCGGGTGACCTGTCTTTGGGGTTACCAATTTTAAGCTGTTCATTTACCTTCTGCCTCACGGTGATTGCAAATCCACCATGGGGAGAAAAGGGTACATAACTATTTCTGACATGCCAGAAAAAAAAGCATGGTAATTAAATCTGTGCTCCTTCACAGTTGCATGATGTTGTTAATATACTCCTTATGTTTATTCGTTGCCATGTCGATGCAGCTATCCAAGGAAAGTCTCGTCAAAACAGTGTAGTAAGGCAGAAAATCTTTGATTGGCAGAATTATGTCTTGGGAAGTTTATTTCCATATTCTGAATCGTGTTTTATTTGACATGGAATCTGGAGAGGTTTTACGTGTTACAAAGTGTTTGATCTTCGTCGATTCAATCGCTTTCGAATGTCTTACGATATTTATGGGATCTTGACTGGTCAATGTTGCATGCATGATTGAAGATTTGAATGACGAGGCCTTGCTTTTCTAATTCTAAGGTGAATATTATTATCTCACTCTCTCAAATCGATGATGTTCTTTCATTTGGATTGGAAATATTTGTGATTTTTCAGACTAGACCGGAACTCCAATATCCACTGCATAACAAACTGAATGAAATGTTATTCAAATTGAGCAAGGGTCTGATGCGAATCTAGGTCAGTAGGTCAAGTATTTTTTTTTAATCAAAGATGAAGCTGCAGCAGCTTACATATTTGGACGATCAGAATCTGCGTTACAGTACATGTAATTCAATTAAGGCCCTTGAAAATAGACCATATCATAAAGAACAAAAAACACACCTTTCTTTGTTTATTACCAAATGAAAGACATTTTTGTTACACCCAAATGGTGGCCGATTATTTTATGCTGCTGAAATTTTGTCTAGCAAAATTTGTTCCAAATAACAATGGACGAAAAATTTATCATCAAGTTGGGTAATGTCTTTCATATCCTTGTATATGCAGTCAGCTTAGATGGTAATCATGGAAATGTCACTCTCCAATAGAGAAATTTCACTTCCGTGCACATGTCCATTTCATCAGTTAATCGACACTGCAGGTTTATTGGGATTAGAATCGATCTCGGAGACAAAGTTGTGAGGCAGCTTTGTCGAAGGTGTTATAATGAGTTATTGGTTCATTTCTGGCCACCTATGGCCAAGATGTAAACATCTAGCTAGCGTTTTCAATGCCGAGGTCTTCGATATTGGAATTAAATTGGCCGGTACAAGTGCTGATACAATATATTGATCTGGGTATGTGGCTTTGCTACCTGGGGAAAGTCTGGAAAGTCTGGCTTTCTTTTCAGAAGCAATAATGTTGCACTTTAGGCCATTTTCTGAAACAGACTGCACAATACTTCAGAGCAGTTGCATTGTGACTCACTACGTCACTAGACTTTTATTCAGCCTTTAGCTCAGCCTATTTTAATGCCAACATGTGCATTTGGGGGAGCCACAATAAAACAATATTTTTGCATGTCTGAAGGGGCCACCTGTTCACATAATCACAGGTAATATCAGCTTCCTTGTGAAAGGAAAATACAGAAGATGGCAAATTTTCATGATCAATTTTACATTGGTTAGAAGGGCCTGAGACAAGCTTATTGAAAGGACACATCCTCGAAATCTTATAATGTCTCAACCAGCCCTGTGGATTGGTTAAAGTCAGCGGAGTATCCTCAGGATAGATGTAGCTTATATTGATCCTTGTCTGATATTATTGAATATTTATCTACTGTTTGCTTAGCTGCGCATTCAGTCTGTTAAATATGAATACCACATCAGTGCTCTGTGAAAGTGGGTTGCCACAATGATAAACCGTTGCAGTAACTTCAGATGTGGGAAAGGTAGAATTGTCTTTCAATGTCAAGTGCATTCTCAACTACATGTTACATATCATATTGGTGAGTGTAGTCAGCATTTTAGAAGCCTTCATGTGCATGAATGCTTTATAGCATGCAGCCTTGTTAGCAATATTCTGTAAGATGAGGTGCAAGAATCAATGCCGATACTTTTATCCTGATCACTCATGACTGATTATCGCTATTGACAAACATCGCCTTGCAGATTGTCGCAGTAATATTGACCCTCTGCCGCTTTCATTCATGGCCGTTGTGATCGATACACACTACACTAGCGCTAAGTAACTTGCACCATCATCAGTGTTACACTCCTGTAGCTTCCTTTCAGTTCATTTGGTTTCACGAATTCCTTTCCACTGATGACTTCATTTGTTTTCAATTAAAGGCACAGTATATCCATTTAAACTTTATAATTTGAATTTGAATTTGAAATTTTCAACATACTGATTCAAACTTCTGCTGTGCTGTTTTGTTCATGGATTGATGGTTTACTGTTTTCTTCCCTCCCACACTGAGTGAACCATGTACATTACCTGCTATAGTTCAGGGGAACCTAGATAAATTATCTTTGATATGCCTACAAAATAATGCAAAATATTGTTGCAGCTGGCTTCTGTGAAGTTGTTGGTGTTCAGAGATTGATCTGGTCAAACAAACTCTGTTGACGGTTACCTTCGTTTTATAACAAGTAGTAGTAGCCAGTGCACTACTGGCTTTAACTACTGCACCAATGCAACCTGTTAAACGGAAACTATAGGCATGAGCCAGGTCAGACTACATTGCACGAAGTCGCCAATGAGGAATATATCTTAAGACCTCCAATTTGGCCCGCTGGCTCCTGCCTAGAGCCTCCTTTTAAAGGTAAAACAGGGAGTTTCCTGATGGCCACCAATAGTGTATAAATACAGGTTTACAGAAACTGCCAACTTTCTTCATGTAGAATATTCATGATCAACAGCTTGTTTCACACCTTGGGAAGTGCCTCTTTGTTAGAGCGGATGCAGCTCTCAATCTCCTAATGGTAGGAGACAATAGATTGAGAAGTATTGCATGTAATCTTTGGTTACACCACCGCCAAGGAAATTGTCTCAGTGGGTATTGGAGAAGAAAAACAAATTCATACCATTTACAAATGAACAGTAATTATCTGTTCATTGATCATGACAAAATGTTGCAGTTGGTCAATTCAAGGTATGAAGTTGAACCTCTCTATTAAGGACACCCTCGGGTCTAACAGATGCTGTCCTTGATAGGGAGGTGCCATGATTACAGAGGTCAACTTGTTTAGAAGCGAGCCATTTGGGACTTAAGATTTACTGCTGCTAATATATTGGGTGTCCTGCTAAGTCTACTAAGGAGGTTCTAAACTGTAATTACTTGGGTTGTTACGTTTTTTTTAAAAGACATTCTTTACAACTTCCCAATAATGATTTTTGATGAAGGAAACACTTACTACGTGTTGGGAAGTTGTTTGAAATTTCCGACAGCAATTTTCCTTGATTTTTTCATGGCAATACTACATTATCATTATTTTACCTAGTTGGAAGCAATTACTGTCCAATTATTGGACTGGTTAGTCAACAATGTGAAATACACTGATTATGATGGCGTTTGTTATTGCGGGGCTGGCACTGTCATGGGTAAGTTCCTGTTAAAGGTCATGACAGTGCTGTACCTTTGTCAATTTTAACTTGCTTTCTGCATTCCCAACATATTCCATGCATGTAGTCGCCTTTCTAGTGCAGCCTCTTCCAATCATTTGGACCAGGTCAATGACTACTCCAAAAATCCCTGTTCATTTTGGCTGACACTACAGACAGATTGTTTATCCACACATATTGAGACTGGTGTTGATAGTCTTCAGCCTTGGGTCTTTTGACAGGGAAAATATTAGCTCAAAACTGTCTGGGCATGCTGTCTGGTTTTGAAAAAGTCCTCCATCATAGTCACATTATTTACCCCTTGTCTGGTGTGGCTAGATTGTCATCTATCAGCATATTCTTGAAAACTAAAGTGGAGTATAAGTTGTGATTCTTCTGTGTAGGAAGTCACTTGTAATCAAATTTGCCCAAAGTCAGTCAGAGGGTTTAAACGATTTTTAGAACTGTAGATTTCCCAGGCCTCTCAGGAGTATTAAATCACCAGGCACCTTGGCAAGAAAAAATAATTTTCCTTGCAGGATTGGATGGTGCCATTCGGTTCCTGTTCTTCATGAACCAGGGCCTCTTTGGGAGTCCTTTAGCTGCACCATATATTCCTGCTAGACACTCTGCAACCCAAATCTTTGTCCATTTGATTGTTAAGAGATACTTTTGAAAAATTTACATTTGTGTTACGTTGAACAACATTTTGTTGGACTCTTCAAACATGGTAAGTGTCTGGAGCATTTTTCACATCTGCCCTTTTTGGAATGGACACTCTCTCAACAAACGTTTCAAGTGTTGGAATGTTCTTTTTCAAAAATTAAAAAGGTTTAAAAGTGGGAAGTTCAGGGAATTTTTTGGCATTTACCATCACTTCAAGTCATGAAGTGAGACCAAGTGGAGCGGTGATTCCAAGTGGACATCAGCTTACTTAATTCTAATTCATGACACCATATTATCTAGGAAAGTGATAACGATGTCGTGATCAGAATTTCTGAGTCAGTTAGTTACTGGTTGTGAAAGACTAAAGCATAGCTATGGTTTTAAAGTGTCACTGTTAATGAATCTAAACCCTTTTAGGCAACTTTCTCACAAATAAGTGGTGTTTGTAAAGCACATCATATTATGTTCCAGCCCTTCAAATCTTGAACAATTCAACCTAAAACTCTTGGTACTTTATCGTGATGAAATGCTGGATGTTTGGCCTCCTCGGGGCTTATCAATTTTGTTGATGAAGTAATTCTAAAATCATAAGTAGTCGCCACTTAATTGTCTTTGAAACACAAAGACAAAAGAGACATTCTCGGTGAGAAGAAAAACTTGTTTGGTAAGTCGGTTCTTGCTAATGGGGTTAGATTGTGAATGTTGAGACATCTTGTTGCTTTTCGATGAAAGAGTGAGAAACTGGTGATGCCTGTTGCCTTGCCTACTAGAGATGGTGGAGCAGGTGTCATTTGGGAAAGTGTTAAAAATTTATGAAGATTTAGATTTGAGCCGATGGGTTGGCGTCTTGAGTAGAAAAACTAATTGCAGTTCATTGAGTTGGTATAAAGCCAGGGTTCTGCTAGGTTTCTGGATTGCTCAGTAGAAACAAGGAATTACAAAATGTCTTAGAAATGATTATGTATGGATTACAATTGGTGTCGAATACCTCACCATCTCATTTTGGTAAAAAGTGCAGAACAACATATGCGTTGTCTCTAAATCAGCTTGTAAGATGTCCAAAATCCATTTGAAAAATATAAACTGTGTTTATATCCTCACATTTTTTGTCTTAACTTTTAACTTGATTCAAATTTCAAACCTGCATCAACCTGGGTAATAATAACTGTGTCAAGCAAGCATTGGGCATTCTTGCACGTTTTTGAACATATAATTTTCAGACAGTTGCTTTAAAAAGCAAATATTGTGTGTAAATTAGGTTACATTTATAAGGTCAAGTGAGATTTGATGGAGCCCTGGCAACATTTGAAGTATTCCCGGGATATTTTTTTCCGAATGTGTAAAGGCCTACCCCTTGCCTTTTCCACTTGACTACAGCCTGCTGTCATTAAACAAACTTGTTCTAACTTCTTGAAACACCTTTCGTGATCACACTCTTGAAAATGCCAGTTTGAAGGGTCATTTTTCGTTGAACCTAGTTCCGTTCATAGCGAGTAAACTAATGCACTATTCATGGTTTTAGTGAAATGGTAAATAGCCGTTTGAATGTACTATAAGGACAGGCATGATTGGTTTGCGGTTACTTTTCAAGGTTTTGGGAAAGGAAGGACAGATAGTTTTGTTTTTCATTTTGTGTCTTTCATGTAGTGTGATGATCGAGCAATACTGGGAAGGCCTCAAGCTGAAGCTGTCCCTATGGACACCTTATGGTCCTATTGTGTATGTGACTGATCCTTTTTGGCACTTAATGTAGAGCTTTGGTAGAAATCGAGGGTGAACCATCTACTGATTCAGTTGATAGAACATATCACCATTTTCATTTCCTTTTACTTCTTGCCTTTTCATTACTTTTGGCCAAAATGTATCAAGTTTTGGCATGATGTGACATATAGTACGCTAAATTACAGGTTTATTATTTTGTAATCAGATTGTTCAATTAGTCATGCATTAATTTGATTATCAGATTGAACTCTTTGTTTCCTTTTATCTCCACAATGACTCTATTGTTTTTCATATCAATCCATCATCAAATATCATGTCATTCTCATCCTGTTTCTCTTCATCTTACAGGTTGGTGCGACAAGGTAAAACCGTCTATGCCACAGGAACACAAGGCCAGGGACAACCTTACCTTGATCAGAATGTCCTCTCATGGGTAGATCCCAGGAAGTATAATCAGGTATGAAACATTATCTTTTTTGGACCTATGGCACAAGGGCAAAAACTCAAGTAGGCCCAGTAACATTTATGTATCACTACTTTGCTAAAATGACAAAAAGGTTTTCATTCACACCCATTTTGAGGATGATGTTTCCATTTCCAAGTTGCAGTGTTCAGATTATTCATAATATCCAGTAAACCTACTGCAATTTAATAAAATGTGACTTGGCTGAATAAGCTCAACGTGTAAATGGTGTAAATGTTACCAGTGTTTTGTCACTGGAGTGATTTTTTCAGATGTGGCTGCAAAACTAAGGGTGTCAACTGATAACTTGTGTCTCTAACATGAGATGGACACTGCTACATAAACATAATACAACCATTCATATTCATGATCATTCCAATAGCTCTTGAAAGGATATGCTCGTTCATCCCACAAATCTCACCAATTTATCCGAGTCTATTTTCATAATAAACCTCTCCGTAGGCATAATCAACGGCCATTTATTGGTATGTCATCCTATATCAACATGTATGTATCCTTTCACGGCGGACTTAGTATTCTGCTGATGCCCATTTCCTTGTCTGATGTCATTAACAAACAGAAGTCGGACAGACGTTTGGGTCATCAAGCCGGTCGGATGAATTCTAATTTGTTTTAGGAGCAACCTATTGGCGTACTTGATTTGGTTATCCCCTGATGATGTTTTTTGCAATGGCCGCTCTTTGGCTTCCAGTATGAGGATTGGCGTATGAGCTGTTAATTCCTGTGGTTTTGGGATCCATCAAAGAAACCGGACAAATCTGTTACCATTTGAAGGAAGACAGTGGATGTAGATTTCCAAAAAATCAAGAATGACTAAATTTTGGAGATTTCTTAATAAATGAATTTTCACTGGGTTGTAACTTTTGATGATTTGAATGGAACCAAAGATGGATTAGCTGACAGGTAGATTATTAGGCTGGCAATTACACACTAGCCGTAGTGGTCATCCACCTTGCCACATCATACCAATATGCCCGAGGACATCCCTGCACCTGCCTCATTCAATCAAGTCATGTCTTCTTCTTTAGGGTGGTTATCCTATAAATAAACCAGTTTTAAGCGAGCACTTTTATATGTGGAGATCTCGATCGTGTCCTGATCTTAAATTGCAAGCTGCCTTATCATTTTTGTGATATCCGTGTTCTGGTTATTAAAAAAATGGCTTCCACAGTCATGAGTGACTCGTTTTTGATAAAAAAAGACCTATGCTGCCTTGAATTAACTGCTGTTAGCATACAGATAACTTGTCCTTGATAATTTTTGGTTCACCGTAGGGGAGTCTATACCACACCGCAGTGTCGAGTTGGATATGAAAGTAGGAGATAGACAGCGTTGAAGATCAACCAGAAACAGGATAGCCTCCCATTTCGCACACATTTGACTTCTTGAAATCAACAACTTTCAAGACTAGGGTTCAAACTCGTCCGCCTGCAGTTTTGTTCAGCTTTAATCTTGATAAAGACCACTTTCCCTTTAACGTCAGCACTCCTCCCAAGCAACCTGTTGCTTCCCCAGAGGGTGTTACTTTGTCTTGTGGACCATGTTGATTGTCAAAGCTTAGTAGTCGATCACTCCTTCGGGGCACACTGCGTAAACTTCTATACCAATGACAAGAGCAATTTTTCATCGCTATATGAACGGAGATTTGTTTGCTTGTCTTGTTTGGCATTTCTTTATTCCATTTCCTAATGTGGTCGGTTCTGATGTTCTTTTTCCTCTGTCCACCTGATGGATTTGGAATTGTTGTGATAAGCATAATAAATGGGTTACAAGTTTATGTCTATGAAGTGCTAGTTCATGGCGCTGTAGTCCTGTTTTAGGACACATCTAACTCTCAATCCAAGGGATGTTGGTCCAAAAATCATCCTTTGGTCACAGCGTTGTTCTCCTATAGTTGAACTAGGTATTCAAAAGCTGTGCAGCTTCCTGACACCCGTATTCGGTACCCATATAGCGACATTATTGTTTGGCACTTTGAAATAGACCTTGTTGGTAAAAAGTGTCCAACATGTCTCATTCCAGAGCCATTGGTGGATTGAGGGGATGGCACAGCAAAAATGCTCCCCAGTTTTTTTTACAGAAATTCTTTGAAATTGACCACGAATATTGGGATGGTGACCATGACAAACAACTGGGCATTACATCTTTTTAACATGCCTATAATCATCCCTCCATGTACTTGGAAACAATATTGGTGCGATAAAAACTGCTCGTCAAGGCTGTGTTATTGCCTCTTCCTAATTAAGCCGTTGTTGCTCTAATGACTCCAGTTGCTCAGAGACACACGAGGATGTAACGTGAGATTTTAACTAATATAACCCTGGTCTTTTGTGCGTGATTTTGCCACAGGATAAATCGATAAAGTTATATAAAGGATGTTTATTGATCTGTTTTCATCGTATCGTGCGGGGTGTGTTCATTTGGATGGCCAAATGTTCAGGTGTTGTGGCTAACAGCATTGTTGGGTAAATGTGGCTTGTCGTTCGACCAAGATCCAGGGAGTGCCGCACTGGGTGCAGCCCCCCCCCTCCCTACCTCCCACTCCATTCCTTTTTTCATTATGATACCTAAAATTTGATTATATTTAAACTTTCAATTGCAAATTATAAACAGTATTATCAGGTAGAATATCTATTTGACACCAAAAAAATGCCATTACCAAATTCATTTGCTCGGACCAGAGAAAACTATTGTTACAGTCAAGATGAAATTGGTACCAATAACTAAACCCATATTTAAAAACCAATATAAAGTCTTCATGCATCAGACACCCCCATGGAATATTCAATAAATAATGACAGGATATCTATTCGTTATTAGACGCAGTCAACCACACAATAAACTAGGTAATATCAACGTATTCATATTCCTAACGATAATATTTTCCTAATAAGCGCTATCAATAATCAAGACAAGGAATGTAAGAGAAACCGGGTGTTCATTAGTTTCAATCATAAGACGTCAATATTTTTACACTTCTGGTTATCTCATATGTCAAAGTCTGACGGGAATTGGGGATTACCCGTTGTTAAACGTTTCGTGCTAAATCACAGCTTTGATAATATTCTCACATCTAAATGTATTTAATGGGTATTTCATACCACAGAATGAGTCCTGTGATGACAAGACAGTATTTTAGCAGTGGGGTCAGATTTCAAGTCGAGAAATCAACTTGGGGGCCTCGTCGCTGGATGCATGTCACATGATCTGTTCTCCATCATGGAGTTGACGGGTGGACAATTGCGACCAGTTTACGTGATTTAAAGCGCTGTGGATTGCCAGGTTCAAGTTTCACAGGTTTCGTCTACATGCACTTGATGGTGTGTCAGAGGCGTGTATGCACAGCTTTTTCAGATGTCAGTTTTTGCATGTATCAATACAGCCTGTTTGATAGATAACACAAATATTAACTAAAATGCCCAGGGTTGGATAAGGATGATTTTATAAGTCTAACATAGTGGGCAGTCCTCAATAGAGGGCAGTTCTGGACTGTATCAATACACCAACCTGTATCGTACTACGAAATCGAAAAAACGCCAAGCATTTGCTGCCTAAAAAGGTTCAACTCTTATTACTTTTTAGTGATCAAACCTCACCAAGTGAGAACGAGTTTGATCCAAAGGCAGCTGGATGGTCAATGGTTAAAAAGTTCTAATAGCTCATATACCACAAGACTCACAATGTAAACAATATGCAATATACATGTATCATGTACTGGAATAATTAATATGATAGTTGCAACACGGAGTATGTTTTTGAAGTGTGGTACCATGCCCTTGCATATGGTCATGATGATGCTTAACAACCGTATTTTTTTTGGTTTTGAACGATTTGCACTAAAATGGGCAGCGTCGTTCAGAATATGAATTGAGCAGCGTAGAAATCCATGCCATTTTAGGGATCAAATTACACATGGCAATTTGTGCCAGGCCAGACATAAAGTATACATCTAGATACCAAGTTTTGTTGTAGCAGGATCTTCTTCCAAGTATCCCATAAATACTCTAATTTCATCATTTCTTGTCTTAAAATAATACTTCACGTTTTACATCAAAGTGTGTATAAAACCCCCAGTTAAAAATTCTTCAAAGAAAAATCATGCATGATTGCACTGAGGCTGAGGATTATGTTTTGAGAATAAAGTACATTTACAGCGATTCACAAAGAATTCAAATCAGCGAAGATGCATCCTTCCACTTGCATACGCAAAAACCATTCATAACCACCAGTTGAATTCAGCTGAATGTTTGATAAAAACATCAACATGGCAAATGTCAGTTATCCCATTAAAGTCAGTTTGACATGAGTAATATGATTTATGGTGTGTAAACGCATTTTCGCTCTCAAATAAAATGCTTGAATTTATTTCTGATGGATGGTTAATCCAATGTTATTTGTAGTAAATCTCTTCAGCATTGCTTGAACCTTAAAAGTACATGTATTGTATTAGTTGGTTTGTTGATATTCCCTCATTGGCTTTCACTGCTTTATTCATCCTTTCAGTGAAGCCATGCTTCATTGAACATTTAAAATGCTTTACGTTCATAAAAACTGTCAGCATCTAGAGGATGACTTGAGGAAGTGGGAATTTTGTGACTTTTATTTCAAAGAAGTTACATTGTATTGCTGTATTCGTTGCCCATGCATAACTTTAAAGATGGTTCATGCAAGATATTCCCAACAACTAACATGTGCATTTAAGAAAGGTTTGGCTGACTATTAAAATTTCAAGTGAGATTTCATTTCAGAAAGTTACTTTCCATGCAAACATCCTCACCATTTAATCAGTGCAGTTCGCGTCAGTCAGTGACAGGAAACAAAAGATGATGTTACAGGGAGTCACTAAGA
This sequence comes from Lineus longissimus, assembly GCF_910592395.1. Lineage (NCBI taxonomy): Eukaryota > Metazoa > Nemertea > Pilidiophora > Heteronemertea > Lineidae > Lineus > Lineus longissimus. The sequence continues at coordinate 22,785,878 of NC_088310.1, forward strand.
TGGTAATTCAATTCTGGTATTAGATCCAACCATCTTTATTGGATAATCTATGAGAGAATATGATTTCATCATTTGCAGCATTTCCGCAACATATTTCAAGGCTGCCTCAACCCTTTATTGCTGGGTTTTGTAACAAAATAAGATGATCTCTCTCTCTCTCTCTCTCAGGGCTTCCTTGCTTGTCAGAAGTTTGAAAAGTGGTTCATAAATGGCATATCTTCTGATGGGCTTGAGCTTATGAGTACAAAAACGTTGCTCCTGAAAATGTCAATAGAATGTAAAGATATACTCTGGAAAATAGTACTTGCTCATATATCATTTATATGTAGGCTCATTTTTACTCCGGAGAGGCAAATGTCTTAAGTGAGCATTCCAATAATCTCATAAAGAAGTGAAATAAACAATATTGGCACAAAGATATGACTGATTCAACATTCTTAAGAAAGCTGTCACAGAGAAGTAGTTCTGTAGACATCGACTGATCTTTTGGCTGTTTACATCTATTGTGTCCACGTCTTGTTGATCCGACTCCTTAATCCTATTTGTGCATGTGAATCAAAGAAATCATTACTGTCTTCCATCCTCCTGTCTCCTATTTCTTGACACTTATCCAAGATTAGGAAACAATGAGGTTGTCGTGTTTGTGAGATCATCCCTGCCCCGCTTTTTCACATGTCAATACTTAGAAGAAATATAAAGTAAACGCCTTTTAGAGGAATGCTGGAAGTGACACTATCATACTGTCTATAAATAACCTTGCAGCAAAGTGTTGTGTGCAGCAAGTGCAGTTGCATTTGGAAAGGACTGTACAGCCTTCTAATGGCATATCCAGTTTGCCAAAGGTCACAGCATTCCCTGACAACCTTTCCACTCACATAAGAAACCAAACCTTCCTTTCTATATCTTAGTTACAAAAAAAGCGGATTTGGGTCCAACATAAAAACTCTTTATCATCCTTGATTCATTTCCTTGTGACAACAGTCATCTGTCTTCTGATTTATCGCCACCAAACAGAAGGAAGTAAACATCATCAGACATTTGCTAGCAAAGAAATCGCATTCTCTCATCTCCTAAATCGACAATTTCAACTTTTTGATGCAAATTACACAAGTACGGTGACAGGTAATCATTAGATTTTTATGCACGAATAATGTAATTGCATAATTAATCAGCCCTTAGCAATTGTGGTCGTATCGAAAAAGTAATCTACAAATATTCTTGGATTTCCTGTATTTGTGCAATATCTTATTAAGCTTCTGTCATTGCCCAATCAAAAGTCCAGCATGAATATTTGAAATTGCTGGAAGAGGTTTGGAGATTTAAAAAAAGATGTGACATGTGCAGTGCTTGCCAAAGTAACTAGTCTAATTGAAGGCAACATTCGCACAGCGCATTATTATCTAGATGGCGTCTCGCTGTGTTGGAATTTGACATTTCAGCGCTCAGGGATGACATCATCCTGGCGAGGCATATCTCATCCATCAACCCTTGACAAAGTTTCCTCAACAATCCAAACTACTATTATCGATCTTGCATTAATCAACACATTAGAAGCCAAAATATAGCAAATATCGGATCACATGACTGGTCAGCCCACAAACCAATCAATGCAGCTTCGGTTGATTCTCATCATAACCTTTCTTACCGAATATGTGAAACCAGTACAACCAGATCGGGTCTCTTGAAACTCCCGCTATGATCTGTTATGTGGAATCAGCGAGGAGGAAACTGACTGGTCACTGACGCAGATATAGAGGATTCGCCCCAAGCAAGTGTAACGTTTGAACTTTTGTCATTGGCATCACACTGGCGATTGAAGTGATTTTCCGAATTCTGTGATTCATATTGCAAGTTCAATATCAACTTCCTCTGTTCTATATTGAATCAAAGATGCATTGTTCATATGCATGAAGCTGCATGTTATGGCCTATCGGCACTATTTGTCTTGCTCTTCAGACTTGTCTTCCCAAAACAATGAGCTTTGACAAAATTCAATCCAAAAAAGTCACGTTCACAAAATTTCGATTCTTACACATCAGGGGTGTGGACAACGCTGCTTATGATGTTATGAATGATGACGCTCTTTGAACTCGCTTGGCATTTCTAAATAACCTTCAAGAGGGATAGCTTTCGTGATCCTTCCTGCCGCAAACATCCTTCTTCCCTTTGGACCCACATTCCATCACTATACTGAAACCCAGGGTCATTTGCCTTGCTATACTCTAGTGATATTTTAACCCTTTCAGGACTGAATATTTTTTTCCTAAACCTCCGCTCTGGACTGGATATTTTTCAAGTTTTTTCGCCAACATCAAAAGCATTTTGAAAGCAAAGTATCGGCTTTGCAAGAATCGCTATGAAGTTGGCATAAATAGAAAGGGTATTCCCCAGGATGTCGAGAATCCCCTTCGAGCAGTTAAAAAATGTGGATCAGCATTAGAAATGACTGGAAAACCGATGTAGTGAAAAGATCGTCGACCTCGCATGTCTGCGAGACTCGTCCAGAACGGAGGTATTGCGGTGCTGGCAATTTTGCGAGACTCGTCCTGAAAGGGTTAAGAAGATTTTAAACTCATCCCATGACAATTGGTGTTTAACCCTGAAAAATAATGCAATTAGCTCCAAGTTTACTCAGCAGCACATTTAAATCCTATTATGTTTGATTCACTTGGTCGTCTTGGAGTTGATGCGAGATATGCTGGGACCAATACCATATGAATCACACCACGCAATCTCCTCGAATACTTTTTAATGAAAAATGCAAATAAAACATGAGATAAAATCAAAACAGGCACGATACAAATGAATCGTAATGCAAATGTAGGGAAGGCCATTCATTCACCGGGACAAAGCGAGAAACTCCAAGTCAAATGACATCAGCGCCATTTCCTCCAAGGTAAAAGGTTCGATGACTCCAGCAATATTTTCCTCAGTTTTCCTTTCTGATGGTAAGTTGGTCCAGTTGGTGATCGCTTTGATATTAATCTATCCAGACCGTTCAGTAAATAACATGCTGCCTCAGGGTAAACGTTTCGAAAAGCATTACTTTTGGGGCAGTCCAAACCTTCTCTCATTATAAACCTTTGATGGTTTAATGACAAGTCAGCTGAAGGCATTTATTTATTTGTTACTGACTAGCTTACACTAATTAGCCTTGGGCATTTACATGTACTCAATTATCGTTAGGAAGTTAATTTCACTAAGGAAATTATCTCAGGAAATAAGTTGTAAATGTCCAATTAATAACAGTATATAAACATATGACAAGGTCCCTGAGGGTGGAAGTTAAAACAGGGTGTGTCTTCTTGACCTCGTATTTAAAACTGGATATTCAACAAAACCATCGCTCCATTGCAATGTTTACATCTCAACATCACGTTCTTCGTTGACTCTGAAATTGAAAACGGGTTACTCAAAGTCATGATTTTTGTGAAGCCAACTGTGGATGATTTATGACGTGGCATGAAAATCTGTTGTCCATCAATCTTAGAATTATTAGAATATAGCAACGGCTTTAATCGAAATCGTATCAGGTAACACTATGTTTAAATCGTGATTAGCTGTTTATCAACGAAATTGGGTAGTTTGTTGGACTGAAACATTGCCTGACTCAACTTCTGATTTTAATACTTGTGACAATACATGTAAATAGAGAGTTTAGTAAAGATTATTGAAAAGTCTATCCATATCTTTGGCAAAACAGTCTCTTGTTTTCAAATCTCATCAGGAAAATGATATTATAATCTCTAAGGAGCAAATTTCATGCCTCGTCATGCATTCTACCTCAGCTGCCAGAGAGTTTTAAGCATGAAGGGGAGTTCATCTGCAATATTGCATTCAAAATCCTAAATAGCTTCATCAGATACTTTACGCAAACGTATATCACAGAGTTTTGGGATTAAATTGTCAACAGTGCTGTCTTTCTGGACAAATGTGGTTGCATTTAATTAGAAACATTAGCAAGTTGATAAATACACCCAACGGTATGGTATTAAGGGCACCTTGAGTGAGTCAGCATATTCCTTCACCAACTCAGTTGCCAATTTCTTCACTGTCCATGTTAAGTGATTACCAGGAGGGCATATCTTTGTGAGTTTATTACCCTGGGGTCAAAGGGCATAAGGGTTTGCGATTGGTAATTTCATTGAGACTGATGAAATCGTGGAAGGAATGGCACATTCTTCGTCCGGCTGATAAAATGCACTGTGATGAAAATCGCCCAGCTTGGATCTGATAAGAATGTTTTCATGAGGCTGTCTCTTCCAGGTGAATCATCTTCTCGGGTGATCTGAATGAGACTGTCATCGTTCCATATCTTTTGGGATTGGTTGCTGCTCTCAGTTGGAGAGTCCATGATACATGTACCTTATTGCACCACTTTTGTGTCAACGGTTAGAAAGGTTGATGTTGCCTAAGTTTGTTAAAGCCGTTACACAGCAGGTCCACTGCTGTCAAATGAGTTATTACGGACATGCCCTCATGTTGTTGGCTCATTTGACCAGAAATGGATTCCTATTCAGCTTCAATGAAATTGTGCCAGCGAGGTGATGAGTTTTTGTAAGATGGGCAGGAGCACTCTGGTCAAACATTGATGTGCAATTGAGGCTGTCCTATTTATATTCAAATGCTTTGCTCCCAAAATATGCCTTATGTAATCAGAAGTAGTTTACCAATATTGTTTCTACTGTTTTTACAAAGGTGGACAGATTGGTCCAGTGGATGTCTCTAGCAAAATTGTCAAACTATTTGTTCGGACAAAATGAAATTTAATTGAACAAATTGGATTGTATTTGATTGACAGGTTTCACCAATGATTTACAAAGTGCTCATGTTATATTTGGCATGAAATAACTGGTTGAGATATTTGTTAAAAATTATACGGAAGTGGGCACTAAATGGACAAACCATTATCGGAGTATTGTCGAAGTTTAATGCCCAGGGCTTAAATTGTATCAAATCAATTTGTTATGGACCCTTGCCAATTTGTCGTGGGGCAAGAGAGCATGTAACGTAGATCATATTCATTGATGGAATTCCGTGAAGAGTGCATCGGTGAGTTACACACGAATGCTTCCGTTTAGGCTTGAAATAACCATTAAATTGAAAAGCGCCCAAATTGTCAGGTGTCCACTATCTTAAAAAGCAATTATCCTCATTCATTGTTTCGCTCGAGGATATTGGAATGGACAGCGACCAGTTCTAGCCCGTAATATCATAACACTTTGTTGTCGGATTAAACCTGCCAATCATATCTCAAGGTGCAATTACTTCAACTGAATGCATTTATCATGATAGATTATTAATTCATTGGTAATAATCCATTGGTAAACATTTTCTTGCTTTCAACATGGGGCATAACTTGTGTGTCAGTTGGTCAAGACTTTCAATCTTCAAATTTTGTGAGGATATGATTAAAAATGGATACTTTACCTTGGTAATAATATTTTGGTAAACAGTGTGTTGTTGGTGACATGGTGCATAGCTTGTGTTTCTGTACAGAGGGTCTTAAATGTTCATATTTGGTATAGAAATTATTGAAAGTGGATACTTGGCCTTTGTTTATAAAACATGGGCCACAACTAGTACCTGTCATGTCTGTCAAAAGTTGTACTTTCTTTGGCAAGTGATGGATATCGATTAAAAGTGGATTTGGAATCTTGATGCGAGGGGTACCATGTTTCTGTCAAAGGAAGGTCGATGGAGAGTTAATAAGGTAAGATGAAAAAAAGCGCCTGATGTTTAGTTACATATCAAGATGACAGATTTCTGGAATAGCTGGCTGGTTCCATAAGTGTTGGTGGAAGGAGAAGAGACAAGAGGAGGCTGTTGAGATCATCAAGAGGGTTGCCAGCATTGACAGCAATACTCATCTCTCTCAACTGACCAAAGTTGTTGGGTGACAGTGACATGAATATGAAATTCAATGAAAAACATTGACCTTTTCAATGCAGTCAACAAGTCAACATAAGCTGCAGGAATTGAACATCTACACCAAATCTGTTCTAATACTACACACACATACTGGACAAATCTGTTGAAGTTTCTAAGCACGGTCTCCGAAAGGTTCATCAATCACACAATCCCAAAGCCTTCACCGTATGATTTGTTTCAACCAAATTAATTTGTCGCATTGAGAATTGGTGTCGGGGGATTTTGTGTTTTGTGCAAGAATTGAGATATGAAATATCCCCAATATATCAATATGTCAGTCAAATGCCTGATTGATGACATTTTTGATCGTGGCTGGATTGATGATGTAATTCATCACTGAGTACGTTAGTTAAGAAACTGAATAAGAATAAGATTCCCTTTGCATTAGAGGTACTATTACTTGATGGCTGTGAGGTGTTAGGCTCCTTTTGGATATTAGTTATCATGAAGCACAATTCCTATACCTTTTATGTGATGTTCAAAATCAACATGCTCTGCACTCCATAGTAGAGCAGTGAGGTTTTTGTTGCCTCTATTACTCAAATCCTCAAGCAAGGGAAGTAATTTGTCTTAACGGGTTTCTGCTAATTTGCTCAGCCCCCATAAGGCTGAAGGGTTAAGATGGCAAAAGTGCAATATCACTGTTATGACAGATTCGTGTCGATTCCCCCTACCCTGAAGGCGATTAAAAAGCTTGAATTAATTACATGATGAAAAGGCATATTATTAGATGGAAGTTGGTGGACGATTTTTAGCCACTGCTCTCTTATTATGAGATTACAACAAGAAATTGTTGCCATTTTTTTCTCTGGTATTCTTACATTGGAAATAGAAATCGCTATTATCTGATATTGCAATTAATATTGACCTGGATTAGAACGTCTCGGCGTCTCTTGAATGTAGCAATTAACACTGGCGGATTAGAAAAACTCGCAACGCCCTGGTGTTGGGGACAGCGGCCACAGAAGGAATGAAACCTGACCTGCCAATAACGCCAGCTCATGCTCACCACTTATCGGCCACTGTCAGTATCGTGGCGAGACAATGGCTGCCTCCCAAGCAATTTTCCATTTTTGCAGTTAATAAAATTCTAATAAGAAACTGGTGGAAGCAAGCTTGAATGCGTTGTGTCGCTTTTGTGTTCCGATGATGCGGACTGTGTTCTCCTGTCAATCAAGTCGATACAATAGCCGTGTTGACATTCTTGCGAGAAAATCCGCTGAGGTGGTTATTATTTTACTCCTATACTTTCTGCAAATATCGTGGGCTAAGTGTTGTATTGTCCGTTCCAAAAACAATTGTGTATTGAAGTTTTTTTTAGAAACTTATATATTGTTCGTAAGATCTTGTCAAAGTTGGCAGCGGATGATTCCTTCTTATACCTGTATCATTAACACCTAGACATCATAATTTATGAAGCTCTCGACATTGCATCTGCATATCACTCAAAGTTATGAATATAACAAGTAAGGTTTTCAAAAAAGTCAGTCTCTAAAAATTTTCCTGAATATCCACATTTCTATTTCAACACAACATTGCAACAACATGACTTATACATTGTATGTTTAAAAAAAGATGAAAGTCAACTCAGTCTCAAATACAAAAGAGACTGGAACCCTGATAAAGCTATTTAAATCAAATACGAATACAGAAAAGCAATCTCTAGAGCGAGTCTTCTTCTATTGAGCCAATTTTACATCGCACACTTTACCCAGTTTATCTCTCATATGGGAACAGACCGTATCTTCAACATATGTCAATCTCATTAAAATAACACTTTCATGTATGAGAAAAAAATGAATCATACGGTTGTTTGATCTGAAGTTTAATTTGAATGCTATCGCTGTTACGTATCATATGAAATGTACACTGTTTGTTCAGTGAAAAGTACATTGTCTATGCAAGAGCATTGTATCTGGTCATAATGATGATCCTGAAGTCGTTATTATGACCCTCTTCTGTTTTGTGATTGCCCTAGACCGACAATTGATGCACTACTTATTACAAGTTGAGTTTAATGAGGATTTCATTTCAATATTGAAATGTGAACTAATCTGATGAATTTGACACCACTTGTGTTCCAAGTCATATGTTGTGTTGTGGAGTATTCTGTAATGGCTCTTTACATTATTAATTGATACAGAAGTTAGAGTGTTTGAATGAGTTGGATTAATAATTTGAGAAAATCGGCAAGTTGGTGACTTCGTGCCATCAGGATGTCATATAAAAACCAATTGGTGGCACATCCTTTCTTTGATTTAACATTTATGCAAAGCTACCAAGTAATCTTGCTTCTGACTCTGTAACACAAGACATATCCCTTGGACCATTAAGAGGCACCAATCCCACCCAAGATGGGCATTGAAAGTTGCGCTATTAAGCAGGGTCTTGACCATCAAACCAATTAACACGATCAAATTTCACCTATAAAAACAAAGAATTAAGGTGTTAGTCCTTGATAGAGATGTTTGGTACCACACTGTTAATTTTTAGTTGACAAATCTGCCTTGAAAGTGGACAAAAGATGATGACCCAGTTGGCCAACATTTGCTACTTGGACCATGTTGTTCCAGTAATCTCTGATGTTTCAGCTGTTGTGCATTGTGTCATCAACTTCTTATCCCTAACAGGCTGCATTTTTCAGTGTGGGGAGATATTTTTGGACAATGATGGTGTTTTGGTTGTAATCGGTCAGGCTTGTTACCAAGACGAGTGGCTTGAGTGATGGTCGGGTCTTAAGATGCAAGGAATATCTCTGGGATTATAACATGTTTGGTTTCTCAATTTGCTTGTTGTTGGTAGTTCATCACCACCTTCATCATTTTTGGCTGTGTGATCCTGTTTACTTGGAGGCAGAATAACATTGACAGCAAGAGACAGGACATTCGCGTATGGAAACAAGCTGAACGTTGGTCCACACATACACTCTTACACCCTCCACAGCAGTTTCCTGATATACCATAACTTCAATGAATAGGCGACAACACAAATCTGCAAAGCAACAATAAACAACTAAGCACCAAACGTACCAAACGTACCAAATAAAAGAACACCTTTCACCAAATTTCTCAGCCCAAGTTCACCAATGACACACCATGACCAACCTGAGCGTCTTGTTGCCAGCTATTTGTATACTGTCAGTTTGACAATGATATAGTAGCAATGACTCAGGCATTCAGGCTGAGATTGCTATGGTCATTGCCTCTTTACCATAATTATGATATTACCGATATTACCGGAATAAGACGCTCCATCAAAATGATTGCATATATAAACTGCTATGCCATGTAATCAAATACTTCTTGCTTTAACTTAATGACAGTGTGTTCTTAAGCCTGTCAGGCCCAGCTGCTCATCTCACAGGCTGAACACTAGTCTTATCCGATTTTCTATTGACCAGTTAGTTACTGCTGAAGTGTGCAACCATAAAATACCGGCAGATCTAGTTACTAGTGTAACATGTGCTGAAAGAAGCAAAATGTGTAACTTTGCTTTAAGCTCTTGATATGAGCCTCTAGAAAGTGGTACTTCAAGGCATTTTCCAAGTTTCTTATGTTAGCATCCTAGATAAGTTTAGGCTCTGATGGCCTCACAGCCCAGGTGATAAGATTGTTGCTGAAGCCATGAAATTAAAAAATGCCCTTGAAATGATTTATGCTATCGCTTTAAAGCCAACATGTTGAGTATCTTTGGCCTGAAATGACTGCCCTAAGCATCAATTAAGGTCCCTCTAAGGGTGGAGTAAACCTCAGGAAATATCATTGAGTGTTTGCCCGGCCCTAATTTCATTCTTGCCAATATCATTAATCAAATTAACAATATGTGCTGGCACAATCTAGATTTGGCCAATAAAACACTCTCACCTTTTCACAGGTCTCATGGCTTTGGTTTGCAACTTCTTCCAGGCTTAATGACTCTTGTATTGTGTTTACCAAATGCCTTGTGGGGTTGACAGTCCATACATTACACTCAACCAAAGCCATTTCTTGGACAGCAGTCCAACTATCATTACAGCAACGGCAACATATTCTGAATTGCATTTTTCACCCAACAGGACTCGCAACGTTTGAATCAAACCAAAAGCTAAATTTACCAAAATCAATTTGGAGTTGGCATTTCAATACGTCACACTTAGTAAAAGTCATTTCCTCCCGTTTCATTTATTAACTTTCTTAATTCCATTTGAAGTTTATGTCAGATGCTTTGTTAGATACAAAGCCAAACATTTTTCATCAGTTATGATGTAACTAGCGATCTGAATGACTGCCAAGCTAGTAGGAAACTCAGTCGATCAACAGTGACAAGACAGATAGTACCATTAAATGCAACAAGCTAAGTTTGGACCATTTCTATTCTCATAGCTATTTACGGCATCAAACTACTTAGGATGTGACTGAATTTTAAATGATTAAATATTTCATTCGAAGTTGGTCATTACTATTGACCAACTACAAAAGAAGACAAATAGGCCCCTGTAATGGTCATCCATTCTATAACCCAGGACCCAACGTGCTGTTCCATTTAAAGCCAAGCTAATAACGATCTTCGGTTGGTCACAGATTTTTCATTGGGATCAGGTTTAAGTGGTTTCACAGGGGCCCAAGATCACCCAGAGCAGCTGCCCAATTCATTTAGTATTGCACCCAGATTGGTAGCACATACATTATGGGCAGGAAGACCTAATGGTATCATTTTTTTAAAATGTTCATCAAGTCTATTTTGGAATATTCAATACAAGAAAGAGATTCCTTTACCATGAGGTTGTGGACACTTCATTCCAAACTTTTAATGGACTTGCCCATTTATGGTGAAAATATTACGCAGCTCATCCCCCACCCCTAGAAACCTGCCTATTTGTCTGCTTTTGCTACTTTCAAATTGGGGAGATATTGGGATTGTATCATGTTTAGGAGTCTTGCCTCAATCGGTTCACATACGAGAGCACCTTCTTCTGTACAGTGTTCTGTGTTTTTACACCCTGCGATCAAATGGTATTAATTATGACATTAAATACCACTTTATTATACCTCTAGGTAACGGCATGTCACATGGGAATAAAAAGTGGAATACATCTTCCACATTACAATATGAAATATCACCAAACAAGGATTAGAGACGAGGCAAGGTTGTAATCCGTTTTGGAAATTGTGAAAAATCTCGTAAATCACAAGGCTGAGGGATTGCCTTGTGAGCTGAAATACATCAGTATACAATAGGAAATGATAGTGTAGACGCTTATGTTATCATGTACGCGATTCAATGATCTTTATTGTTTTATATTTCCCATATCTTTGCTGCTGTGACTTGGCCAGTGTCTTACTTAGCTGCAATGTGTGCAATCTTTTGAAGAGGTTTATTCTCCTCAAATTATTGTTTTCATGTCTCTTATTCTATTATGGTGCAACAGTTTTTGGTACAAGACGAGACTGTCATAGGGTTCCTAATGCAGCAGAATTGACTAGTTCCATGCCACTGCCTTGGCTATCTTTGGCTGCAGACAAAAACTGATCATTTCTGGCTTACTGAAGGAAAGCATCATCAACCATTTCCATTGTCCCTAACAGAAACAATGGTTCACCTAATGACAACATTATCTAGTCTGGCTCATCTCGGTGCGGATGGTTGCGGGCTTTGTTCCAGTTATCTCTCATGGGTGGAAATGGACCGGAGAAGATGGATTGGGCTCCAGAACCTTTGAATGGGTTGTCCAGTTATCCTGCTATCCCTCGTTTGGTTTTTGTCAACTTCCAAAGTAACTGTTGTTAAATATGGATGCATCTCTAAGGTTTCCTGTTGGCATCGCAACCAGGCATTTCAGTTGCTGTCAGAAGATCACGTCGAACATGTCTGGGCCTTGTTGAAACAAGGTGAAGATAATCCACAATTTTGGCAGCAGTTACCTCAAGTGTGGTTATCTTGACCGTGTTCAATTTTCTACCTGGCTGAAGGGAATGCATCAAACAAAGATGCCATTTCCATATTCTTGCAATGACAAGAACTACCTGATGGATAGAATAAGAATTGATTCGTTTGATTCTTTCATTAGATTGTTGCTGAGCATCTTCTTCTTTAATAGTTTTGAAAGACAGCATCAAACTTGGCATCCTTCAGCATTTAGACCATTTCTACTTCGGAGTCCCTCACAAGCCACGCCGTTGCATAGGATGTGTTCCGGTTCCAAAGCAAGTGTTGTGAGGTGACATTGTCAAAGTTGGACATTGGGGTTCATTTGGTACATACCTGACCTTCCGCTTCATTTCCTGCCTTTAAAAGATGGAATATAGCAAACTTTGAATAGGATTAACTACAAAGAGTCTGGATTTGAAGTGTTTAAGATAATGTTATTTCACAGTCATTTGCCTCATCACAATGCGTTCAAGTCAATGTTTTTGGTCATCGAGTTGACCCCTGCTTCTTAATTTCCACTCAATCAAACACCATGGCATTTAGACAACCCCTTTTATGACAATAATCACCAACACCAGTGCTTTAGTTTTCTTCATCCCTGAAGTAGCCAAATCCAAAAGAAAAGTAAGAAAAGCAAGGGATAAGCTGCCAATCCGAGCATTAAAATCAAGTGCTTCTTTTTTCTGATTAACTGGTTTCACAGTTCTTGAGATTTGTGGGTCAGGACCAGGCCTTAAGTTGGTGATTGGAGGGGTAAAATTTGCTTAGATAGATCAGCTGCATGTAATTGGGAGTAAGGGTAGGCCAGAGGCTTCTGTCCAGGGGATAATCATACAATTACACCAGTTAAGTCTTTTGTTGTTTATTGTGATAATGCAGTGGGGGAAAATCTTGCTTCCTTCTCGATTTGACAGATATCCCCCCATTGATAAATTTATGCATCTTGTGCTGTTCAAAAAATTTGGGAAGGTTGGCTGTGCTCTACAGGAGGGGGTATGTCTGTACATGGTCTATAATAAAAACAGTGACTGTTTTTTTTCTGGCATCCTTACCGAGAATAAAAGCAGTCAAATTGATTTACTGAAAAAGTCCTCTGACACAGAGCCCGTTTCTGTGGAATTTGCTTGTGGATTAAGATTGCATGGTTTTCTATTGTGGCTATTGTCCCCACCCTGTGAGCCTCTTCCTGGGCTAGCCTTGGGCGCTATTTAATGCCAATTGTGCTTCTCATTGGTCAGATCAGACAAATATAAACTGCTGGAGCCCACTGACATGAGGAGGGAACAATTCGGGCCCTGACTGGGATAAATACCGTGATTGGTCAACGCTCATGCCACACACATGCCAGAGTAGCTTCGAAGAAAGGCTAAGAAAACAACCAACTCTCATGAGTAACCAGAACTTCAGTGATTCAGTTTCCGAGGTTGATTAGCTACTGTTCAAGATGCATTTAACTTTTTGTACAGAGCAGGTTTTCAAGTATCACAATGCACTTGGACTATTAGGATATTTCAAATTTGCTCCCTTCTGAGTTACAGAAGTTACATAAACTTTTTATACTGGTATCAAGGGGTTGCAACTATTGCAGTTCTTGTGTTTTAAATGGACATTATCAGTTCTCAGTGGACCTTTGACAGGACACATGCTAGTCCAATGTAGAAATTCACAATTGTTGGATGTATTGGAACATTTCTTGGAACAAGAAGGTAATCAGCTATGTCTTCAGGAATTATGCTGCAGCGGATTTTGGAAAGTCGCCACTCGGTGAGTTTTTGTTTTGTCATACACAAGTCTTGTAACTCCTTTACAAAATAGGATGTTTCTTTCTTGAAGGGATGTTTTTCCTTTTATGCTAATCTAATATCTTCACTGCAGTGCTGTATTCTCCCATTTCTTCATATTTTCAATCCGCGTTAAGTCATCTTAATCAATAAGTTACTTATCAGCAAGCTTCAGTGGTGATCAAATGGATTGGACAATTTTTTGCCCTGAGCAAGGCATAAGCGTGGGCATAAGGCCCTAAGCATCCCCTTCTTAGATGGTAAGATAGGAATAAGGCTCTTAGTTGCTTATCCTAAGACTTAGGGCACACTTTTGGTACAGCTTTGGCTTAGCCAGAAGAAAACTGTTAATGTTACAATTATTACAACAATATTTCAGCAAATGTTAGCTTGTGTTCTGTGATGTGTTCTGCTGTCTTGAAGAAAGTAGGAAAGATGAATGATGACATTGTTTCATCCTCCTTAAGAATTTTCAGTTGCTAGTCAATATATGACCGGAAATCCTCCAATTCTTTCTTCATATTTTGAACTTAATTGAGCAGTGTTCATAATGCACTCATTTCATAGTTAAGGATAATACTTCTTGGAATTAGAAAGTTTATTTGCTTGAGGCTGTTTGCTCCTTTTATTTTGGTTGTAAAGGAATGACCCTGGCTTCAGTGGGACATGCCTTTGGCTGATGGTATCTCGCCCAGTACCACAGTTGGTTGTCTGTCGCCCATGGTGCTGCCCCAAGCAGTTGAGCTTGCCTCGGGTGATGCCTTTGAGTGACAGGAAGATCCAATGTTCATTTCTTAACATCTGCTTTTTGGGAGTTTTCCGATGAAATCTGCAGTTAAGGGGTCATGGTTGTCTGAAAATAATTAAAGATAATTAAATTAGTTAGATTTTTGAAAAAAAGGATGCATGTGTTTCAACATGGAATGAAACTATTCTATACTACATGTAACATTCAAAATGGGTCAGAACATATTTGTTGAGTTTTGCAGCCAAAAGCAGTCTTGTGCTTTGATATAACCACATATGTTGTAGCTCTAGCAGATATCTCCAGTTATACAAATCCTGAGCACGTCCCAGATGCATGTTCTCAGAAAAGACCAATATAGGCATGTGTATTTGTATAGCAATTTAGCTAAGATGGCTAAAATTGTCAAGAGGCATGCCCTGATACCATGCAAACACAAGAAATTCGGCTAATTCAGAATAAGTGGTTATATTCCCTTCTTTCTGTTAGGCAAATGTTATGATAGGTGGTCAAAGATTAGCACATCTAATAAACAATGGACATTGCTTTATGGGTCATGTGTCTTCATAAACCATTGAAGACCTAAGCATGCTAAGGCTGGAGCTTCTGTTGAAATGCCCAAGATTGCTTGAAAGAGCTTGTGTGTGACACAACAGATCTAACTTTGCCAATACCACATCTCATCATCTTAAGCATTTATAGCACTGGTCAGTAGCAGCATGGCAGTTGTCACATCAATTTGTATGCGATCTTTCATTACTCTGAACAGGGAAGTGTTAACAAGCCTTCCTGCTCTGAATGATACTGTTGTACAATACTGTATTTGAATCAGTTTGATTGGTGATATTTATCTTCAAACCGTTTGATATTCGATTTCTTTAGTAAATAGTAGTAAATAGTGGTGTCTTCCAATCTAAAAAAACATTTGGCATGCCATGCCATGCCCCTTGGTCTATTTCATTAATCCCTCACACCCTCAGGGATTGACTTGGTACATGGCTTTTCACCTTTCATCCCTGGAATGACGACCCATAACTCGTCCATGGGTCATTAGTATATCACCATCATTTCCGCATCTTAATCCTTGTCACTGACCAACGGCCTGCCCACATCTCAATCTCAACACAATGTCTCGCTTGATAATGCCATCATCAACAAACCTGGCTAAAGAAATTGAGATGTGTAAACTCATCATCTTGAGCTGGATGGTCCAGTTGGCCGTTAATTACCGGATTGACAGCTGGTCATATGAGCGATGATGTACAGCATCAATAAAACAATAACCTTGCCTGGTGCTAAAATGTTAATAACGAAGATCTGAAGGAAACTAACTGGCACGTTTATGATTTTATAATCCAGGTTGTTTATCAACGGAGACACTCTGAGATTTTGATTTCAGAATTGGTCATGTCCGAAATGATTTATTTCTACTATAAAGGTATAAAGAGAATTCCTCGCCAGGAAGTGTGAACTTGGCTTAAGGCGGCCATGGTCACTTCCTGTCCGGACATGTTCTCCTCCTTGTTCTGTGTTTCTGAATACATTATCATGTTAATAACACCAATAAAATAATAAGAAATAAATGTGTAGGCTGGACTAATTTGCTGAGGAGAATGAGGGGCAAAATCTAGGCAGGGAAGTTGAACAATTGGTGTCAATGAGGCTTCATAGGCCACTCTCTATCTTATTTATTGGATCACGGAATCACCACACATCAAAAACCAAAACGTGGGAAAAAAATTGAAGTCTGCCCTTCCACTTTTTGCATAAATTTTTTTCTCAAATCTAAAAATTTAGCGGCTTGTGATATGTTTGGGTTGCTTGAGCTGTGCCACCTTTGTTGATTTCTATAGCTTATCATTCAGGTTGACAGGACATTAACACACATTTTAGGCCAACTGCACCCACTCCTCAGACCTAGTTCCATAATTAATAGGGACAGTTCTAGGAAGAATCGGTGATTACATATCAAAATTATTCCACATTTGCTATCAAATTGTGTTGAATGGGCACCCCCAAAGCCACAAGTGGAACATTTTTTTTCATTCAGAACATGCAGAACAACATTTTTATCTCACTGAAGTCTTTGAAATTTATAAAAAATATTTGAGAAACATGGAAGTTGGCATCTTAAAAAGATTAGGGGAGAAGATGATTGATGGAGAAGGTGTTTGAGGTCAGACGTTCTTTTAGTGCAGATTTATAGAACATAGACGAAATTTAACTCTAATTTGTCTGCCTTCTTTCTGTATACAGAAGGGCTGAAAACGATTTCTCACTTTCATTTGGGTCTGGGCTATTAATGCATTGCTCCAGCCTTGGGAAGATTATAACTCTTAAATAAAAGGTAAGTAAAGAATCATATTAAACTGTTAATTTCAAATCACTTGATATTTTCCAAGGTGCATTGCTCGATTTGAAATACACTGCGGTAAGACTAACTGCTGTCATTCAAGATGTGATACTTTTCAACAAACTTGAGACAGAATCATCTCAGTTTCAATCCCGGTTCGAATTATCACTGGATTTACACATCAGGATCAAGGTTTTCATCGTATCTGCATTGATGATATCAGCATTGTCAACACGCATCCGTGCAAGCAATCGTTGCTTCTTTCTGAAAATTTACACCCTTTCCTACAAGGGTATCATGCACCCTTCTGCATGGATACAGAGATTGTTGTTCTCCCTTTGAAAAGTTACTTGTATCAACTCCCTATTTCTGTGATGCTATTTGTCTGCTGTCCACACTCAAAATGACGGAACCTTATGACACTGACATAGTCTAGTTTTATGGTGGTAATAAATCATGAAAGTGCAGAGAACTTGGGGTGCCGGACATAAATCACCTTACCAACAATGGGCGGGGATTATGCCGAGAAGCATGTGGGTATGAGTGGAGTTAGGACACTGCATGCTGCCTTTATTCCTGCATGAATGTGCTCCCCTGAAGGTTGTTAGGTGCTCTGCTACTGGAATGCTTCTTGTTATCATCAGCCAGGATCCAGTGTTCATTTTGTAACCAACTATCAGGAGTACCAGATGGATTTTTTGAGTTGTTTGTGTCT
Source organism: Lineus longissimus (assembly GCF_910592395.1). NCBI lineage: Eukaryota > Metazoa > Nemertea > Pilidiophora > Heteronemertea > Lineidae > Lineus > Lineus longissimus. Next base: position 22,803,310 of record NC_088310.1, read on the forward strand.
TTTTCTGTGATTTCGTTTTGGTTTCCTTCACTTTGGATAAGTTTCGTAAATGTTGAGGAATGCATACCAATATGACCAGGGTGATAGAGATATACAGGCGTGGGGTAAGTTATTGACAGTGCTAACTTTTCCAACTTTGTGTTTTGTGTTGATTGTCAATCAAATGGAACTTGTTTCCATGCTAATACCTTCTTTTGGGTCACGTGGGGTTATTACATTGCATGGGTTTAACAGGAGGTGTGTATGGCAAGCCCGATATCATATCGAAGCTTTCTAGAGATCGTGATGGTGAATTTTGCTGTCTTTCCTTTACATTTGTAGAATATCATGATTATTGGCGAGCTTAGATGGAGAATTGTGATGCATCTGAGCAAATTGTCCATGCAAATTACGCTAAAAAAGGTTTCGGGTCCCATCGACTGAAGAATACAAAAGCGATTGCCCTTCTGACTTCCGATTTGAACCCTGAGTTCAAGTGGGATTTTGGTAGGGTAAGAAGTTTGCCTGTAAAACAACTTGTTCGAATGTTTCATTGAAGCTGAATTGAGGAATTTGATCTGGATAATCTGAGGTCTTGACACTTACGTCCGATTAGCACTTCCTTTCCAGTGTTTTGTACTCAATACTTGGCATGGGAATTTTATTTCTAGTTTCCCTCAAATATGTAGGCTGTTCCTTGATCAGCTGATTATGCTTCACCAACAGTCTAAAAATATCAAATTCAAAAACATGTGGATAGTGGAAAGTATTGAAAGTATTGCCGTATCAGAGCCTTGTACTTCAAGACACACTTTGCCGAAGGTCTGCACAAGCTCATTGCATCATCCAGACTCATCACTGTAGCAGCTAAATGACATCTGGGCAAGGATTTGAAAAACTACCTTCATTGTCATCAGGTTTTCCCCTGATGTCATCAACTGATCATGTCCTTATCTGTTCTGTTGTCATTCCGAGAGAAGTCAAGTGAAAAGTGTGCAAGGTATTGGTGTTAAATTGGGGGTAACCATATCAGTTCATGGAAGGGTAATCCGGAGCCAAAATGTCTGTTACCTTTTCGAAGACCCTGAAATTATTTTGCCATTCAGACCATGATGGACAGATGAGCACACCACTGTGACAAGATAATGTCATTTTAGGGAAATCTATCTTGTTCTTGTTATTGTTGTGTAGCATCCCTGTCATTTAGCACAAAGAGTGTTTTATGCTCCATTTCATATGTCGGAAAAGTCACTGACTTAGCCTTAACAATTTGTTTAGCTCCAGCTATTTGGGAGAGGTAGTCAATTCTTGCCCATGGGGAGGAATTTGTCAAATACTGTTGTGCTGGTGAACAGTTTTGGCCATGAGGCAGTGATGCAAATGTCTTTTTGCAAAGGAGGGTTCATAAATCGAGACGATCATGAGGTAAACCAGGCCCAAGTTTATCTCTCAAAGTCAGATATACTCTTGAGACGGAAGAAACCATCTGCAAACCATTCTTAATTGGTGAAAGAAGATTTATGTTTAGAGGGAAATAGCACCCTCAGTCCAAACCTAGGGCTGCCATCTGGAGCCCCTGGGGCAAGGTTCAGGGAAAGTTGCATGTCTTGCCCAACAACATGTAAGAAAGTATGGATGTGCAGGAAAGTTTAACTTCTTGGAGAGAATATAATAATCAGACCTTCTTTCTTTGTCTTTTGTCTCACCTCCACATGACAGAGCTGATCTACCATTGTTGTTGAGATATTCGTATTGTTCTTCCAAATCATTAGGCAACTTAAAGAGCCTAATGAACCACATAGCATTCCAAACAAGGATCTCCCTAATCACTCTCCCCCACTGCTGCAGTTAATTTTCATTTGTCCACTTGTCTTAAAATGCTGATGTCCTTCATTGACAAGAAAGACAATTGTGTGTACAGGAAATTAAAGAATTAGTACCCGCATTGTTGCCAAGTCCTCAAGGGCAGTATTCAAATTTGGGTAATCTTTCCTGCTTTTTGGCAAAAGACAACACACCTAACCGACCATAAATTCCTAATGATAAAATTGAGCATGCAAAGTGCTTTTCCACCTGGGGTAGAATGATGTTGATAGTGCATCATTCACAGTTATTGTATGACAATGTCTGCTCAAGTTGAAGTGGAAAGTAAATCTCTACCTCGGTCATTTAGACCCAAGGGATGACTGATGAGGAAAGAATTGGTGTATCCGGGCAGAAAAGTGAAAAAAATATTTTGAAACCATGTTAAGTTGATTTGGAGTAAATTACATGTTTCGATGCTATCACTGCTATTGAAACCTTGCCTGAGGGTTTAAAGGTGAATTCTAAAGATATTGTTATGGTGCTGAGGTTGACCTTGAAGTGTTAAAAGGACTCCAAAGATGCACATTTGGCAGATGGTGTCCTTGTTTGCCCCCCACCCCCCTCTTTGGGCTTGCCTTTCACTGTCATCGACATAAAGACATTTTTGCATTGGACGTCATAAATGAATGCGAAGACATCACAGTTTTCACATTTCTTTTTGGGGGGGGGGGGGGGGGGGAATAATGCTTTTATCTCTGAGGGTTCTCTACAGTAATGCATGATATATTTACTTTAGGACTATGATGTAAGGAACTTAACCTTAAACATATATCCATTTTCCAAGGTTGTGTGTGTGTGGTTTCTTAAAGACTGAACCAAGCCAATGCAAAGAAACTCACATACCTCACCTTGAGATCACCGCTTGTTAAGATGAATTTATGGCTTCACTACTAACCTTCTTATGAATAAACCATTGTCCTCTTATGACATTGTGGCTCCTGGGACTGCCAACTGAATAAATTGTTTACAAGCAAATATTAAAGGTGGATTTATAATTGGGTTATCTATAGAGATGATCTTTGGGAACAAATAAACCTTCCTTTATGTTTGTAATTGGCTTCAAAAGTGACATTTGGGACAAAATACATGTGGGTGTGGTCTTGTCAGATCTGTCTTTACGCTGGATCCACCAAAACTTGTACAGCTGAATAAGCGAAATTATTTCTTGTTTTGGTAGGAATGTTATTGGTTTTTTGCAAGCCACATTCTTCTGTCAACAAACTGTGATTTGTCCTTTGAGTGTGTTCCCCCTTGAGAGTTTTTGTTGTTGTTTTGATGTGTAGTTTGTTCAAAAGGGACAAAATTGTCACAAGGGTAGACTACTCCTGAGAGAAGCCCTGCTGTGTGGAGTAGATTGCCCTGACAAGTTGACAAAAAGTAACCCCAATCATGAGGCCAAGTGCCTTTGCATGGGGTATGTGGGTAGCCCACACAAAGATAGGATGAGATGGTCAAAAAGATGAAGGGAGTGTGGCTGGATGTCACATTTTAGGGAATGCTTGAATAATGTCTTGAAGGAAAACAGATAATAGCAGACTTTCTGGTGTCTGTGGTGACTTTTGCAAAGGGCCAACTAACTTGATAACAGTACACTCAAAAATGCTGATGTTTTTCTAAATCAAATGTAGTGTTCCTGATGTTTGTCAGTTCTCAGTATAAAAGTGTATGTGTCACAGGAGGATTTATATTATTGAAGTGTGGGTGTGGGATTTGGGTTATTCATCCTTGGTTGGATGTCTGGGGAGGTCTGGCCATGGTGACACTTCCTTCTCAAGGCACCAGGACAGGAGACGCAATGTTTACCCTTGGATCAGGCATTAGACCCCATTCTTTGCTAAGTGGCTGTTTTACCAAGTGCTTGATGGCCCATTGTGGACACTTTAAAATATTTCCTCAATTTTGCAAAGATTTGAGTAAGGTGTTTCAAGCAGGCGTAATGTTGGTGTTGATTTAGCATTGTTTTTCTCTCTGACCACAGGCAAATGGAACACCTGATAAGGTTAGACCATTGATAATTCATCCCAACTAGTCCCAAGATACATTATACTTCTGTGTACATTCTATAGAGATATTTTGTTCTCGTTTACAATGAAACAGAGTTCTAATCAACGTGGACCTAGTCATAACTCAACTGCACCTTAACTTCATCCATCTATTCCAATATGTGCTAAAGCAACCCTGGAGCCCAGGTTTTGCCAAATCTCACCCTGGAGCTCTTTTTTTCCAGATTTCTTCACTTTGAGAGTGTTGCTACAGCAATACTGTTTGCACTGTCCAGACAGTCTTTGTGAGGTAATTGCTTCCTCAAATATTTTCTCTCTGGCTCTTGTTGCAGGGTCTTGGCCAGAAGGTTAGTCATTTGTGTGTGGTTAGGTTTTTTTAGTGGTTTTAGTGACAGATTTCGAAACATTCATAGCCTTTGGTCAAATTTTGCCTTCCATCCTTAAAATTGTATCCCACGGTTCAAAACTGGAAGATCTTCTTGGTGATATGGTTGCTGGTTGTTGTTGATCATCCTGTCACATGATCACGCTTAAAGTGTGTATCTTTTGAGAATACTCCAGTTTGACCGATCTAAGACGGCTTCACTACAAAATTGAAAGGCCAAGCTGAAACATGACATCAGGACCATCTGATCCAAATTTCAAGGTTCCCATTATTTCCATGCAGCTTGATTTTCTCACATTGTACACATAAGAATCTTTTCCATTCATGGAAGATATCCTATGCCCATCAAACATGTCAAAGTTTTATAATGTTTATCCACTCTTTCAACCTGCCAATATATCTATTTTCCTTTCTCCTCAAAGTGTTTGGGAACCCGAGGCAAGTGCCATCAAAATATGACAGGGTCACCAATGGCCATTTTGAACCTGTGGCCATATTTGCTCATACACAAAACCTGACCTGTCATTTTAGGAGAAATATTTACACAATTATCGTATTCTTGAAAATAGTTTTCGTAGTGAGAACTTTGTCACTTTCCCACCTTTTAGATTGTGTTATACAGCTTAGGGCAAATTTTGAGTCATTTCAAATAGAAGTGTGACCAGGCAACCACCCCTTGCCAAACAAAACCTTTGCTATATGATATTATGGAATCTGAAGTATTTTGCTAACACATTGACCATTTCCTTATCAAAATGAAGCAAAGTGTGTTTAGTCCATGCATGAAAAGCATCTTTGTTTTCTCTTCCATAATAACAGCAGGTAGCGCATGCTTGCCTTTACTTGAAATGTTTAGGTGGACCATGCAGGACCTTGTTGTTGTGTCGATCCCTTTAACAAGCATAGCAACAGCAATCTCTTTCAGAGTTGACTCCAGTCAGAAAAATGAATATGAAATTTGCTATGGCTTGGTTATCTTAAGTCTGAGGGTAGACTCAAAGATCTAGGCAAAATTTAACAAGTACTAAGCCAGCTCTCGAATTATCTTGAGCCATGTCTCTCCTTGTCAGCATCATCCAGTTTGTATTGTGATGCACTCTTAAGCATCGCTTAATCAGCATTTAAGTAAGTGATTACAGTAAGAAATTGGGACCACTTTGTATTGTTTCCAATTGACCACAACAAGCAAAGCCATACTGGAACCTTAGCTCATACCCGGTATTAGTTTTCTGATCAACTCCAAGGAATGACCAGTATTTGATGAATGATTTACACAAGCACTTAGATGGTATCTCCAAACTATTAATAAGTGATATTACATTGTGGTCACTGACACCAGAGTGGTTACCATGCAAAAGGCTTGTGGCTCGCTGATAAAGTAGTGTGGTTGCATGGTTGGTTGGTGACCATTGAAAACAGTGATGATACATCGTTGGACTGTTGGACTGGTTTTCGTCTAAATCTGCATTCTCCAATTTATATCACTGCTGTTTCTTTGGTGCCTTGACAGATAGATTTCAACATTTGATGAAAGCTTTCATGATGTCATAATATCACATAACTTATATTGCTAATGTTTAGAGGGTCTCATTGCAATTTTCAAAGATTGTTGACATATCCCAACCTGACTTGATAACATTATTTTGACCTCTCAAATCAAAAGTGCGAGTGTCAGATTATTATAAATCAATTATAGCTAAGCCACAGATATCATTTTGACAGGACAATTATGTAAGAAAACAAGGCCTAAGTGACAGAACATGACACTTGACATCGGCTTGACATGTCACTGTTAGGGATAAGTGGATAAGCCGTCTGAAGGATCACCAGGGCCTACTTGATTTTGAAGGAGTCGACTGTCTGGATTTTCAAAATCGCTTAGACTTCATTTCAAAATACGTCACATTCACTACAAACTTACATGTAAGTTATTTGAAAGTAAGTTAAAAATTGCTTTTCTTAAATTTCATATGGGACATTATAAACAACAATGAAATTTTCATTTGCCCTTTATACCATTGTTTGATTGTTCTTATCATTTGGAACACACTTCCAGAATTTGGTTGATTTTATCTCTAATTATTTATTCTAACTCTTAGACTCATCCCAACATTTACTTTAAATTACTGCATTTATGCTTCGAAAAATTTGAATGAATATTTCAGGTTCTCAATTGAATTCATCATTTCCTATCATTGAAATTATGAAAATGCCATGTTCATCACCATCGATGCAGAGACGTCTCTTTAGCGTAGCATGTTAATTACGGGTAATCAGAGATCGTTTATAATTATTGAATCAGCTTAATAATGAAAACTATACAACACATGAAAAGCCAATACGCAATATTGTGAAAAATTAATGTACCAATATTGAAAAATACAATGGCCGCCTTTCCATTGTTGACTGTCGCTCATGAAGGGAAGTGGCGGTTCTCAGTTTGCTGGAACAAGGCACGATTCTAACCAGAGATGTTCTTTCCCTGGCGACATTTTTCAAAAAAGCACGCTTTTCAAATAGCGGCATCTTTTTGCCAATCACGTGAAGTATGTTTGGTATCAATATCGCACTTAGGTGTGAAGTGCTCGTTTTTTCATTGATCGGATATAAGCAAACGCATTATCTGCCTCCAATTGTTTGAGTTGCATGCTGCTTTCCCCTTTCTGGTTTATTATGGCATCTCAGTCCAGACTCATTATTTGCATCTGTTATACGATGAAATATTTGATTTGTTTGATTGGGCTCATGCGGTTAATAATCAATTTTGTGGTTTTTGAATAAAATCAAAAAAACATTTCCTGTTTTACAGGGGATGGGGGGGGGGGGGGCAGCTGCCCCTTCAGTCCGTTGTGGCCTACACTTTAGCATCACCCTGGTGGTGTCACAACCATGGTTCGGTATCAGTTCCTTGAATTAAACAGACTCTTTTTTCTGACAAAAATCCATCTTACTTATTCTCTAGTTTGATGGCAAGTAGACCTTCAGCAACCCCAGTCATAGCCGGGTATGAATATTAAAAATGATATTGTGATAATTACAGATGGCTGTTATCGTAATATCTAAACAAATATCAATTCAGGTGATATCATTCTCCAACCGCACAGACTTGTCTCTGTCCAGCTGACCCGCTGTTCAACTTTAGCGATATGGTTCGAAAGTAATCTGCAAATGAAAATGTTTATGAGAGTAATAGTCCATTGTGATTTTGTGTTTACTTCATAGGTTATGAACAGATTGGGGATTGTTTAGGTTGATATCTGCAATGAGTCAGCAAATCGGTGGGAATGTGGTCAGTGCCGGGTCACCTCAAGTTTTGTCTTGCAGCGCCCAATCAGATGTCTTAGCAACAGCAAGTTTTTGCAGAATCAAAATAGGGCTTTGGTAAAATCATTTGTCCATGCATTTCATCAAAACAAAAACCTACTGTTGGGAATTGTGTTGGCTGATGGCAAATGCACCCTTAAAGTACATCAACCCCTAACAAACTGATTTTGCTGACCCCAATTTAGGATATCAAAAGAAATATAACTGTAAAGATTTGTAATGATATTTTACAGTTGACTTAAGTGTATATCGATATATCATACTATTTGACAATGCAACAATAGAGAAGTCATTAATATTGTGTTTGGTGGTCACTACCGCTAACCTGAATATGTCCTGAATCATGAACGTACATTTGTACAAAATTACATGAAATTATGCCGATGACATTCATAATGTTTCCAAAGATATGAGTTTGATGTGGCTGCTGCTGATACCATAGAATGTAACATGTAATTAATCAACTTTCGTCACATTTAAAAAGGAGAAGAAATGGTTAAAGTTAATGTCTGTTGAGAAAGATAATGCATCATGTAGGCCGAGGTTGAAATCAACAAGGTTTAACCACAGAGCCACCTGACCTTAAACAGTCAAATTTTGACTGATGTTGGGTCAGGCCCAAACCTGTCCTTTGTTTGGGCTTTGTAAAGTACTAGCCAAGGAAAGACCATAAACCTGAATGACAGGACACATCAGTATTCACATTTTTTCGCCTAATAAATCATGTCCAGAACAAACAAAGACAGGTATGATGACACCAAATAATGTTTTGACTTTTGAGGTGCCTTTTGGTCCATGACTTCGTGGTTTCAACACTTTGCTTCTGCAGTGCCTCTTTTGGTTGACAAGTGTGTTTTGAAGAAAAGAGGTAGATGCCATGTGATTGTATCATTCATGCCAACAGCATTACCCTCAGGCTACATCTCTGGTTACAGTTGCCAATAGCTATAAGGCCTTACTTATTGATTTGATCACTTCTGGGTGTGAGATAGAATTCATATTTAATATGATTAAACAGTAGAAGAGACAATGAGTGCGTGATTAGTCCCCGACTGATTCCACCAAACAAAAGCTGGTGATATTTATAGACGGGAATGATCGAGAATTGGCCGAGGCTCACAGTAAAACAGTTAGAGTGCAAGTGTGAGAATGAAATACCTTTTCATTAGGAATTTATTGGTCGCATTGGAATTGGTGAACATTATAATAAGGTTAACCATCTCTCGTCCCAAAGATACTATGATTCAGACAGAGATTCACTCTGGACTGGATGTTGGATATGTCTTCTAATACTGTGTTCTTTGATGATGCTATCTGCAATATGAAAAGGGTATGTATTTGTGTAAAGCAAGCAGTCATCTTTGCTCTACCAGCTATTGCCTCTTGTCTTGTTGGCCAGCAGCCTCTGACATCCCAAACCGGAACATAAGCACTGCTAAAGCCGAATCAGGAGCAGTCATCTTTAACCGGCCAGCTCTTACCAGTTGTCTTGTTGGCCATCAGCTCGTATGGCGAGAAGGCTTATGGCAATGATTGCATTTAATGGGTAGAAGATTGTCACAAAGATAAACCCATCCTTCTAGTGTGTAAGACCTCTGATAAGCCCATTGGCAATTGCACTTAGCCTTATAGGCAAGTGATAAGGCTACCTACGTAGACCGGGCGAAAATTTGGACGATCCTTTTAACCCTTGTGCTGGATTCCATTGGTATCTGCCCAAGTTGGATCGTAGATTGCCTTTGTGTGGCAAACTGTTCTTTGCTCCAATCATCCCTATTTCAATGTTAACTTTTTTGGAAATGGTTCTTGCAAAGCATTTGAAGAAGTTTCAGTCATGATTCAATGTGCAGTTTGCCTACTTCTAAATCTACTCATATTGTGCTGTAACTTGATATCCTTTTAGAGGTGACAAATAAATATCATCAACATCTTGTATGAGTGTCTACCAAAGCAATAAAACATTTATGGCATATTTATAGGGCGTTTTGATTTCCTCTCGCATTCCTCTCACAAGCGGAAGTGCCAAGTCATGGAGATTTATTCCTAATCTTATTCTTGAAAGGTGTCACATGGTTCCCTACTATGGATACGAATGGTCCAGGTTGGCCGATTGGTATTCTTATGCACTTAGCAATTGCTTGGAGGGTGACGGACAGCTTCTGTTGATGACCACAGCCAGAGAGGATCATGAATATTTCAGATGTGTCTGTATCTTTATGGCAATGACAATGTTGTTAATGTCATGAATTCTAAGTAACTTATTCATCTAGACCTTCGTCATGGTTTGGTTGATTAGATTGAAACGTTTTGGTGGATTAGTGGCTACATGTATGTACATGTACTTAGAAACTTAGAAGGAAATTCACAACTTACAGAATACAATTCTCAGCTACATGTAGCTGTTTGCCATTGCTGTTTGGACACTGGCCATCTTTGACTTTCTTGGTCTGTTTGAAAACGGAATCAGATTGTGAGCTGAACACCAATGATACCAAGCCTTGTTTTCACAGTCTTTATATTTCACTTTGAGCTGAATCAATCAGTAAATGGAAATAAAAGTACTCGTAATTTCCTTCAATATCCATGCAAGTCAATTGCCTTGCCATCTGTCTGCTTGGATCTTCTGCTTGTAGCGATCCAACCAACCACCTGGACCCGCCTCTCCCCTGCTTCTTTATAGAGATCATAATGAACCTGAACCTGTTCAGAACCAATATGCATACGTCGACCACATCCACGTTGGCAACCTTGTGTCCGCGGAGAAAAAGCGCCAAGTTTCATTTCCTGTCCGAACAGTTTCACTGATAAATGACAATCATTGCTATTCATTGGTTTATACAAACAGTCATTCTATATCTCTGCGATACGGGATCCGGTTGGATCTTGAAATAATCTCGTGAAATGGTCAAGGGACCTGCATTTGCCGATTGACGCATTGTCGGGAATGTTCTTTGAAATCTTTTGGCTAATAGCTGTATATATTATGACTTCGAGCTCTTGTTCATTTCACCTGTCCTTGAAAAACTGTTGTGTACATTTTGTACTGTAATATTACAAGATGTACCAGAATGTTTTCACTGGAACCGAAAATTGTGAGTCACTTGGAACGAGAGATTCTTCAGAGCGCAAGTTGATTGGATTACATGCCGATGCACTGGGTTATAAATACATGGAAAAACACCAGCATTGGAGAGAGAGTCAAGAAAGCACTTTCCTTGGACCTAGTCCACAAGGTTCTCCCTGACAGATCTTTTACCTAGCCTTGGCCACTCCTAAGGATTACGGCATATTCAATTGATTCAGACAATTCAGGTCAGCTAAATAGATTTCCTTGGGCTGACATTTTCAATAGCGATCAGACCTTATTGAATTTGTCTCATCTGAATTAGTTCGTTGAGCTTTATCTTGGGTTTGACAGCTTCAACTTGTCTGACCTTCTCAAGTCGATTTCAGTGCTGATTGAGTAAATGTTATGTAGTTGTTGCAGTGTGTGTAATGTACTGAAGCCTTTGGCTGGATCTGGTGAAATATACATTGATTATCAATTTCTTGACATAATTAATTAACTGAATTGTTAAAGATTGAGATTTTACCACACAAATATGTTCGGTTTTTATTTCATTGTGGATTGTTTCTTCTCGATAATACCATCATTTCGGTAAGCCATCTCTTGATGAGGATGACCCAATTTGTTTTTCTGTTAAATGTTCCGGTCATTACCAAATTTCAGTTTAGGAAATAACTGAAATTAATCATTGCGTTATAGATAACTTTGAGCATTTATTTTGTGAAAAAATCGGTCAAAGATATTGTAAAACTATGTCAGAATGGTGCTGGATTGATTGAAGAGAGTAGTTGTCGAGTCCATGAAATCAGAGATTGGGCTGTTACAAAAACCAAACAAAATCACTATCCAAACACAGCAACCTTCATTGGATGATTAATTCCCTTGAACATGACTTAAATGACAATTTGATGCCATATTACTTAGTCCTTGTTCAAACAATGAAAATTAATCATTAATTTAATTCTGAAATAAGGTGTTTTTGATGTGCATGTGCAGTCCAGGAAAAACATTGAGGTTATCATGGAAAACAGAGCAAAATGAATAGATTTGCTGTACTTTTCATTGGTTATGAATTAACCATTTGAGCACAACATTAATATGAATAGGTCTGCTCATGAAGTGGCCATCAATTCTCGTTAGGCATGCAGGGGACATAATCGACACAAAAGCCGTGATTAAATTTCAGATCAATTGACCATCAAGAAACAAAAGGGAAGTTGTCATAGTGGGCTTTTCGATTACTGATGTCTGGTCGTGTTTGGAGAAAAAGCAACACCCTGTCATTTGACGTCCTTTTATAAACAAAATCACTGTCGCATGTGTGACAACAAAGTTCCGCAATATTATGAAATCAGTTGTGAGTCATAGGTGTCGCCATGTGGTCCAGTCAATAAATAATGGCAGGAATAGATCTATCGCAAATACTGTTAAAGGGGAAGGGGCTACAATACTTAAAGGGCCGGGTCCATGCATCTTAGTTATACATGTACTTGTACATAATTAGTTGTGAGCAAATTTCTCCATAGATGACGATAGGTGTATGTTTTGAATCGGAGGGAAATGGCATTTGCAATGGGCGGATTTCTAACTTTCAAATAGAAAAAAGATTTTCTGTTGGTGATGATTGCTTATTTCCACCTTTGAAAATGTTTTCTGCCTTATTCTTTTTAAATATGTGGCAAATTATAAGTCATAGAATATTATGATGATAGAGTGGTAACAGCAAAATTTATGCTGCAAATGCTAATAAAAGTGTAGCAGTGATGTCCATGCATGCACAGTCTAATGTACATGTTTAAAGATTATCCATAGCGCCATGCCACATTATAAAGTCACTCGAGTATGAAACTTGATATCAGGCATAAAATAATGATTTTTGCTATCATATTTATATCACGCCGGCAGTACAATACTATCGACATATTCATGTTTAACGCATGTATCTAGCCCCAGGGAAAATGTAGCATGCGCTATTTTTGCCACGTACATTTCTCTATGAAATCGTATATTTGACTCAATATTTCAGAATCCCCAATAATGATTTGTCTGATGTTGTTTAATGTGAACTGTAGAAGAGCAATGTGGGTGTTGTCTCGAGATAGTATTTTGTTGTCACGCTACTGGAGGTGTATTTGTCTATACCTCTGGCATGGCATAAGGTTCAGTAGGCGGTTTTCATAAAAGACAACAATAAATAATGATGACTTGTATTTTGAGAAGTGTGATGTTCTGAAAGACCGCTTTGAAAAAAGTGAAGTTTCCAAAACTTATTTCTGGCCTATGAAATTTTATACTGGTATACAGGCATGGGGTTATCGGGTTTAAAATGAATGCAAAATGATTTTCTACTATTTCAAGTACAATGGTCATCACCTTCAGTCTGTGATTACTCATGGTTACATGAAGTAGGAGAGAAGGCCAAAGAGATGCTTTGATTACAAATAAAATTAGATATAATGGAAATCAAAATCACTCTTCACACATCAGTAAAACTTTTGTTCTGTTTTCTCTTTGCAGATGCTGTCAAGTCCACCTCCACCTCAACACCAGCAGCATCAGCAGGATATGAATGGTCGAGATGGCAGCAATATGCATTCACCGCTACGGATGACCCTACCTCCCGGTCACCAGAATCCCGTCTTACACTTCCAGCATCAAATACAGAGTGGACAGTATCACAACGGTCGGCCACATTCACCGCTACCAATGCAGCCTTACCCAGCTCAGGGTGGCGGTCAGGCGCCCGTTCAATTCGGTCATGGATATCCTCATAATTCGGGATATTTTTCCCCTCATCAACATAGTCCAGTGCATAGTCCTCATAGTCCACACAGTCCAATGTCACACCCGTCTGCTGCTGCATCATTCTTCGCAAGGTAAGATTATGTTGCGTGTCCTTCCTGTGACACTTAAAGGCCCAATACTTCAGTATTTTCACTGACCTCATCACGAATACAGTGTAGAAGTTCACAAGCTGGTTGGTGAATTGTAAAGTTTAAATGGATTTCAGAAAAATTTTTAAAAAAAAATCTTGGTAAAGCTTATACAGAAGTGCTTGGTGACGAGTGCGAGAAACCAATTGATTGTTATGCAGTGTTTTCATTTTCAGGATTGATTCGTAAAACTCCTTGGTAGTTTTGCAGTAATCAGTAGGTTAAAGCTCAGCTGCTTATGGCAGTCTAATGGAGTTTGACAGAGAACAAAAAAAATTAATAGGCCCTGGTGAATATTCAATTTAGATATAATGATCTAGTATAACAAAAAGTGTGTTAATTTATCAATACAGTAGAATTCTTACACCCAGTTTGAACTATTGGTCAAATGTAGCAACAACATGGGTCTAGACTGCCTAATTACACTTGGTAATAGAATTAGTCGACAATCATGTCAATGGAATTGTTCTTTGAGAAAAAATTGCAACTACAGAGGTCGAGACAATGCCACCCAATTAGACATCAATAAAAGCCCTATTGGCTTGTTGATTGCTTGAGTGTCTCGATTAGACGGATGGGAAGGAAAAGAAATGATTGTGGTATTAATGAAGTCAATGTCGTCATTACGCCAATTGATACTGTCAAGACTGATTTGAACAATCGCTGTGACATGATATGTAATCTATTTGGTTGTGATACAAGATTAATGAAATGATTTAAGTTTTTCTTCTGGAATATTTATCGAGGCGATATTATATTTTGCCAAATCAATGATTTGGGTCAGAATGAAGGCAGTTCTGTCATGAAAAATATCACCAGTTTTGACAAATTTTGGACTTGTATAGTCATAGCCCATCCTCGGCATTGAGTGAAACTGGGTACCAATGTTGAGTACCTTCACTGTCATGTTTTCAGTAGATTAGAGCTAGGTTGCAGGGCTAATTGGGGCCAAAAATCACTTGTGCATGTGCATTAAACCCTATCGTGATGTGTCAGATTATTTGGGTGGTAATGAGATTAACTCACTCTTGGATAATGTTAATTAAAAGTTACGATTTGATCTTTTCTGTCACGATTTTGCAACACGTCAAATTGAAGAAAAGAGGTTGGATTTCTTTCTCTCTTGCAATAATCAGCTGACATTTTACTTTCGTGTTGAATGCAATTAGAAATATTGATCACAGGGATCTATCATATAAAGGTGATGCTTTGATCAAACATGATAAAGTCTTCCAAGTCTGCTTGCATGCTGTGTTGTGCAGAATTATCTCCGTGAGGCACAGAGATAGTTGATACATTTGGTAAAAGAGGGCAGTAGTTGAGCATTGTTTTTTGCATATCGAAGCCAATAAGTTGAAATCTGATAAGAACGAAAGAAGGGAAGGGGGGGTACCGTTGAGATATCAGATTCTAAATTTTGGTTAGCATTCAAAGGATCTGCATGTCAGTGGCTACAAAATCCATTTTCAAAAGTTTAATCAAAATGATCGTTCTGTTCAGATTCATTCACCAAGTATGTGAAAAGGGTCCTTCAATCATTATTCATGATGGAGTGTAGGTCAAATGCAAAAAGCGAAAAAATCATTCCCATTTAGAGGACTCAAGAGGGACATGATGATCGATTGTGTTGCGCAGTCAGCCCCAGACAGAACATAATCCTAATTCACTGTGCATGTGCATGCAATTCCATCACGCATTTATAGCGGCGACTTGGTTGGTTTTCCGTGATTTTTGAGAGTCTTCAAGACGCGTCTGGCCACGCAACACTGTGAGAAACCAGGGCCGCTCAAGCAGATGTCTGCAGAATTTATGATGAGACGTCTCGGGTGTACATGTTTTAGACATATTTAGATTTGGGGCAATAGCAAACAAGAAGCCATGACTAACTCGGTTCTTCAGCGCATTGATGGCTAGGGTTTGTTCCAAGGAGTGGTTACCAAATAACTCAGGGAGGCAAATGGATTGGATGGGACGCAGGTTGGCATCATTCATTTCAAGTCTTTTTTCCAGATCTGTTAATAATTAAGTGGTTGTAATGCATTCCGATGTCATGCATTTCTACTTGGTGCTCAGATTAACCCCCTCAAATCTAAAGCAGATACTTGTATTGGAGCCAGCATCCTGTTGCAGTTGCTCTGAAACAATTTGGTTGATCATTAACTTCATGCAACTATGACTATGTCACCACCAAAACCCTGACAGAAGTG
Organism: Lineus longissimus; assembly: GCF_910592395.1. Lineage (NCBI taxonomy): Eukaryota > Metazoa > Nemertea > Pilidiophora > Heteronemertea > Lineidae > Lineus > Lineus longissimus. The sequence goes on from NC_088310.1 coordinate 22,819,074, forward strand.
GATCCCTGCCTTTTCATTGACTGACACTGCACTAATTCACCCCATGTACTCTAAATATACAATACATACACTCCTACACATAGACATTTTCAGCATCATATCGTTGCACTTTTATCAATGAATCAAATTTTGATGAATTGCTAGCATTTTAAATACCTTTTCATTGGGTCATTTTAGAACGGGCACACTTTTATGAGACAAAATAAGGACATTCTTTGATCTGATGTTTTGATCGATAAATTTATTTCTGATATTTCCCCGGAACTGACCTCGCATGTGTTTGTCCAAGTTTCACTAAGCATTTTGTGCTCTGTGCCTTTATTGACTCGAAACCATCTAGCGTGAAGGACAGTTATAATATACATTGCAGTTATCATTCATTTTTAAAGCCGATAATGTTTTTTTTTGTGTCAATGTTGTTTACTTGATGAATCAGAATATGCATTTATTTGATAATGGTCATGAATGGGACTCAAAAGAAGAACAGTAGTCCGAGAAAGGGCACAGGAGGGCAATTTAACTTCTGTTCATATATTGTGAAAAAAGTATTTGGCCCAGCATCATCTTAATAGTACATAGCACTCTATTCATAGTGTCATGATTAGAGCCTTGACCACTCCACCCTGGAGAATCAGTATCCTGAACTCCGACAGTTAATACGTTACCAGTCAAGGTTCTGTGTATGTCATGTCGTCTTCCTGAGTTACTGGGTCTATATGAAAATAACATAATAAATGAATAGTGAATGCCAGATTCATATAGCAGATGAAGAACAGTGGTGAGACAAAATATCGAATCTGATGAATGACCTCTTATTGAACTTGGCTGTTAATGACCGTGGAAGACTAATCAATAAGTATCATGATCTACCAGGCCTACCAATCAAATTTCACCATTGTTAGTTGGTATTGGTCATAACCTGCGTTGAACTTCCCGACCAGAGTGTTTGGAATGCTGTTCCTTTCCAGTCAAGTGGTAATCGGTCTGATAGGATGACGGAAATGAGTCAATTGATAAACACCTCATACTTATTTGCAAATCGATACTTTCTTTATCAATGGCCGTTCAAATTGTGACAAATTTATCACTTGGTATATACAAGTGGGTATTGTTCACGATATATCAGAGCAGGGTCACTTGGTGCACTCCTGAGAAGCCTTTTCCTTACTTGCTGAGCTGAGCAACAGCTAGGGCCTCCCATATCACCACGGAGCTGGTCCACCATGGAAAGGTATTGAGAATTGCAGCGAAACCTTGAGTGAATTGACTGCATACCCTACAAATAGTTTCAGATCATCAGAAGGACAAGAGAACAGATGGGAGGAGAACCTATCAACTCATAAACCATTACAAGGGAGTCTTGGATACAAGGGGTCAGACATTTTGTTGATTTCTGTCAAAATAAATCACCCAGCATGGTCAGTGGCAATATTTCAAAGCACAATGGTTGCTAGACTCTTGTGTGGCACACATGGGCGGGAAATTTCAAACTGACACGTTGTAATTACCCATTCTATGAATACCGTGGCATGCCTCCGCATATAATTCATACCATGTTAGGTTAACTGATGATCTTATAGGACTCGACTGCATCATTAAGGAGGGGAAGGCTTTGTCACACCTGGGGAAGTCTCGGTCATTAGCCCTCATAAAGTGGTCAGTTGATGACCTGGGGCCCTGATAGGTGTTTGTAAGTGGTGATGGGTAGTTAATCATACTGAATCGAGACAAATTCCATTAGATTGGACAGATGTTGTGTCCTGGACCCAAAGTCATGTCAGTTTTATAGAATTGCCTTAACTGGTCAATTAGGACAAATCAATGATTACTAAATATAAGCTGGTCAGTTTCTCTCCCTATGGTCTTTGATGGGATCATCAGTTATGTATTTGACCATTAGATTCAAAATTGACTATGGGAATTTTAGCTTTACGAAATATTGTGTCTAAGGGAATTATAACTAAGATTTATGAACTCATTATGATCTTCATCAACTAAATATAACTGATTACCGTTGCTAAATGCGTCTCATCAGTTATGGGTCTTGCTGTATGGAAATTTTAGCCCAAGAAGATCATAAGGACGATTTATCAACTCATCATCTTCATCTGGCACACTGGGAAGTCTACCTAATGTAGCTTTATACAGGGTGTTCCAGAAACAATCAAGATCCAGTTTTACTGCTGACGCCTGTTAGGTACCTGCATTTCTGTATTGGCAAAGCATCAGTGGCATTCTGTATCCTCAAAATCGGGTGACCTGAAACTCTGAAATCACGAAATTCAGTGGGGCAACTTTGGAACAAAATCTGTTCAGATCCTTATCAGTGTTTTCTGTCAAATTCCTTGACATGATTGACAGTAGTAATTGGCCTATCAATTTCTGTCAATCTTGGCACTTAAGATAGGTCAGTCCGCTTCTGTTTGACAATGGACCATTAAAGTGGATGTAAGACAACTCAAAGCTTATCTCTGCATCTTGTGAGCAAATATGGACCACCTGTTTCCCCTACCTGGACTGGGTCCACAGGAAGACTCCAGGGTAGCGGTGTGACCCGGAGGGTGGTGACAATCAATAGGAAGACAGAATAACAATCACTGTACTCGCCTATTAGTTATCTCCAATACTCAAATTACTTTGAGGGGTTCATGCCCTAGAGAATGGATTTTCAGTATGTGACAAAAGGTTGCTTGTCGATAGACAGATGAATCCCTATCTTGGCATTGTTACTCATTTTGCATCACATGAGATCATATTGACTGGACAGATGGACAGAAGGAAATGGGTTCCCTCAAATGCCAACGTTTTACTTTCTTGCATGTTGACACTGCCACGGCATTGTGGTCCTCCACAAGCTGGCACAAAGTTTGTTTCGCTGCATTTGAATGAAATTCTTTAGACCGAAATGCAAATACTCTATTAACCGCTAGTCACAATAATTAACATTGATTTCCAAGGTATCTATGTTTGCACAGGGGAGAAAACCTGTGTAAGTCACTTTTTTGTTTGGAAAAAATCGAATATGATCGAAAGTCAATTGAATGTGATCCAGTCAGTAAATGAGGACGAGGATTAAAAGTGTTGGGATGTGATTTTTGTGACCTTGACCTGTCTGCAGTATAAATAAATATTGAGTTTAGAGATGAGGTCTTAGCTCTGTAAACAGTAATGGATGTATAATGTAAAGTAGGAGGAAACCAGAGACCCCAGAGGAAACATATGTTGTCGAATATAGTCGGCTCTCTATCACATGAGTGAAGTGGGATGACTGGAAAATTCAGCCTAATTTCAAAAGCGAATGTCGGACAGGTTTTTCCAGGCCTCTCATCAAAGTTTTTGAAACTGTCTGCTGTATCTTCATGCCAGGTTTCATTTTATACTCCATTAACTGACTTGAAATCAATAAGCGTCACTTTCTGACTTGGTTATGTGAATATTATGTCGGCTATTGATTCAGATCAAACAAGTTATTTCATCGGAATTTATTTCTGGACGTTTTGATCTTGATTGATCACTGAAAATGTGAAAGGAAATTTGAGATTTTTTGTTGTTCCACAGTGATAGTGTCCTATATTTCCTTCTGTGCACATTGCTAATTCATGAATTTTTAATCAAGCTTGAGAGGTTTGCGAGAAAAAAATGGAAGTTTCTGTTTTATTCGTTTAAGTCCCATTTGTTGCTTCACCGCTTGTCGGAAGTCACGGCGACAGACAAGTGATTGATAAATTGAATTAGGTTATTGCGTGTTAAAATGAAGCCAGATTGTTCAATGAAACATTTGCCATTCAGTTGTAGATTGTTCTGTTTGTTTGCTACTAACCTTGGTTTCAAAATTCTTAGAGACCATATGTAAACAAAGTTTAAAGATGGACTAGGTCTCTTTCGTCGACACAAATTTGGACAGATGGCCCGTAATGGCTACTTCATTTTTTGCCAATAGATCAAATCAGATAATTCGGAAATGAGATCCAGTCCAAACATTCCTAATGTCTGCTATCTGAAGTGAGTGGACGAAGATACCCAAAATTCGTGAGGGCAAGTCCCTAACAGTCTCAACAGCAGATGTCAGGGGTCATTAAGAAGGGCAAGATTACCCCCTTCTACCCTCCGCTGACAGGGAGTAATTAATTATCCCTCACCGCAAACATTCAAATGATAGAGTTTGATTCTTAAATATCAAGCGGGGAGGAGAATTTGGTGGAATTGATTGTTGGGGTTGTCATCAAGGAGACTAATGACCCTTCTTGCTATAATTGGCAGTGATCGGTAATCAAGTTTGGTTTTAGTTTTGGCGGCTTGACAGAAAGTGATGGTCAGAGCAGGAGGTCAGGGAGACCAAAAACATGAGAGTGTTTGCACAGTTTCAACAATTTTGGTTATAGTGTGTCCATGCACAGTTTCCGTTTCGGTTACGTCTGATGTTGCACGATTCGATTCGGGTAATCAAGACTGAGATCATATCACGTAACTTGGTAAATTCAAACTGTCTTTGCCAAGCAGGGTGCATGCTTAGGGTCTAAACTCGGGCACCAATGTGATCACCTCAAAAGGGATAATGACTTCAGGAAATGGCTTGGAAACAGGACAGTGCCAGCTTATTGTCTTCTTCGAGATGATTTGATTAATGAAGGGAGGTGGGACTTCTTGCACATAGGTGATGTCGGGGTTGGGAACGCGGTTGTACTCTCTGACTAGATATCATCAGACATTGTCATTCCCACTCAGTGGCTTTAATCACATCTTTGATTCAACAGCGGAAGTACAAATGATAATGACGTTGGGGGAGGCGCAGGATTAATGTGGGTGCTGGAATGTTGTCAGGTTGTAATTAATGACCGTCGTGTTGATGGGGTGCACTGAATTTAGAGTTTTGGGAAGGAACACTTAGCTACAGGCTTCTTAGCAGATGCGATGTTATTTTAGGTTTTGAGTTGAAACTCTGGCAGATGTAAGAACATAATTTAAAGACTAGAGTACAAATTATTGCCAATCTCTTCCAAGCTGAACACCTTACAGTAATTCATTCCCTAAAAAGGTGTTTGGTTTTATCAACTATGTCAGCAGAGTCCTCGTTATTTCAGTTCAAGGAAAAAGGCAAAATAAATTGTAACAAATTTAATATTCTGCTCACATCATGACCAAATTGGCTTGAGAGTTTTGACAGTCAGACTGTTGTAAATCAATGTATCCAAAACAGGTGACCTCTGTGGTTCACATTGTTCCAATTGAACTGTTGTCACTCGAAATGTCAAAATATTTTCATTGGGATTTGACAATCCTGTCATTTGATTTGTTCAGTATTATTCTTCAAGTTGATTTGAGATTCAAATGCAAACACATAAATCTAGAATAATTCCTTCGCCAAACAAATGAAATGTTGGCATGCTTGTCTAAAATTAGTTCATTCTCGTTTTAAATTTTGATTGACACGGTGTCTACCATTATCTTGTCCAAACCCTTTAAATTGTTTGTCGTCTGCCTGGCATTGTTTTCCTGTCTGCTCAGACCGAGGCCAATCACCTTTAGCCATCTGCCTTGGCCACCCCTGACCATAATCTTCCGACATCTGACATTTTTTGTCTTCTTGGCATCGTATGCTATTGTGTCGTTACCCTGGAGTACTTGGTGACAATAAGTGTTGTGTATTGAAGGATGACACTTGGACAAGATAGTGACTGAATAACCAGGAGAGCACCATTGGCAGGTTGCCACTTATGGTCAGCGTTTCTGGCCAATTCTGTGCCTGAAGTGAAATCAACAATTGAAATTTAATTGGAAAGTCACACAATGTGACTTTGGACAAAACCTTTAGGGAGCATCAGTGCATTCTAGCCTCTGGGTTGCAAGTTTGGTGAAGGAGACAATAGCTTTCTTTCTGGTGTTTCTGATGCTAGAGTCATTATAATCTGACATTGGTAGAGAAATAATCCGTACGAGTGGAAAATGTCTAAATCCAATGAACTATGTTCCCGACCAGTAGTTTGCATTCCAGAGGTCAAAACAATGCAGACGTAACAAAGTTTTACCGCATCCTTCAGTGGTCTTGTTCCACCTCATACTGAAGTGGGAGGCATAGCCTTGGGTTTCCAAGTGGAGCTAAAAAGAGCCTAGCTATAAAAGTTATGCCAACACTGCTGCACATAGTGTCCTTGACCCAAACGAAGGCAGAGCATATGTTACCAATCATCTCTTGACATAATGTTGCAAAAACAATCACTTTGCTAATTTTCTGGACCAATTTGCCTGGATGAATTCTATGTTCCAGTCAATCACACTGATTGACATGATTGACATATCGTTAATGGCTTCTTCCAGGTGTAGCCAAGGCTCAAATAACTGGACATTTGGGTACATCCTTGTCCTCTCCATGGTATGGGTTAACTCGCACACTGAACCTGTTGGTAGTGCTAATGAGGTTGGTGGGCGAGGTGAACTCACATGGTTTACATTGGAAGCAAGAAAAATTGTATTGAGAATGAATCTATGTCAAATACTTTCATCTCATCACCAGCAATGGTCATTGAGCCTGTGAAAGGGAAAACTGCAACAGGACAGTATGATATACAGCAGTGGAATTAGATGTTCACCCCTACTGACACTAGACCCTTGTTTTGTTCTCAGAATATTGTAGCATGGTGGTGTAGAACATCACACCTGAAGTGAGATGAAATCGCACCTGAAGTGAGATGAAACCAGTTTCTGTAACCTCAATGGAAGAAGCACCCATTGATTTTCCACGCTTTTCTGTGGTTGTTTCTTCCTTCTGAATGACCTGTTACCCTCTGGCTGTTAGAAGGTGTGGGCGCACTCCCACCGAATGTTTTCTTTGGAAATTGACCCCACCCAGTCTGATGATTGCAATATTGAAAATTCATGAACCATTGTCATAAATTGTTTATGTATTTGCAATTGTTTATTGGTGTTTTGGCATTGTGTGAAAGAAAACATTTGGATTAGCCAATTGCTGTACCCCTAGTGCTTGTTTCGAAGAAGGACTGATGGGCTTAGCTTCATATCAAATAACATGATCCAATAAGAGATGACAAATTCCAAATATTCAAATGTCCCAACTGATGACCATTCCTCTGGGTAAACTAAAGCGCTCAGCAGGCGAGTGCTCTCTGTCAGTCTAACCTGCGACCTGTGATGTAGCCATGACTACATGACGGTGGTTGCAATTTAACCAATCAATAAACACTTTCCAGTGATGATTGTCATGTTCTTATGGCTATTAAAGATGCAGGTTGCAGTAACTGAAATCACTCTTCACCAGTATAGATAAGTGACAGTAGAAGACTTAACCGCCCTGATGAAACCAGCCTAAATGACATTATCATTTTCATGACTGTGGCCTTAGTTGTCCTTCATTTGAAGTATTAGGACATAATCTGGACATAAAGTGACATAAATTGACATCAACTTACAGATAGTTGCTTCAGAGAAAGTGATTGTATGGATATAGATATTTGACATGAGATATCTTTGACAATAATGTGATAATAGGTGTGAAGGTGACATCTGTCAATCATATTTCATTGACAGTTCAATCCGATCAATGCAAATGATTAGAAAATCCATTCCTAGAAGTGCGTCTTGGTCAATATTTTGATGCCTAGTTTGTGTTTATGTTATTTGTAAGATGTCTACCCACCTCTATCTATTGCTTAAGTTGTGATTAACCCGAGGCCACAAGTCACTGAGTACAAACCATGAGAATTCACTGATTCACTAATTGTGATAAAATTTAGCACACCACCTGACGTCTCCAATCAAAGATCATGAATAATTCGCCACAGTTTGAAAACAAATCTTTTGAGCCGCATAGAATTGCATTCATCCATCTCAAAACAAAAGCATTTGCTACAAAGCACTCATTGGCCCGGTCCCATATCACCACGGAACAGACCGATGAACTTATTGAACACGAAGTGGTAATCTTGCACCAATTGACTCAAACTCTCCGGACAAGCGATCAAGAATTCCAGTGCATATGAACACTCCATGTTAGAGGCTTCTATTTGAAGATTGCATCCCAGGAAGAGATGTTTCTTGAGCTATTAATTAGGCCACTGGGGTTTGTCACGAGTTTGCTATCTTACCTTTCCACAACATTGTGGTCCTTCAGGATCATATGCCGCCCCCATCCCAACAAGGACAGGTGTTTTATAGCATTAGCTACATCTCTTCCTCTGTTCTTCATCTTCTCAATGCACCTCAGAGCCTTGGAACAGTTTGCTGCACTCAACAGAAGCCACTACTCAAGGACATGGAGTAAAAAGCTTGCACTTAAAATGGATTTACTTATTAACCTTTGGTAGAATTTGTGGAATATGATATTTCTTTCACTAAGTTCATCTCTTTACAGGAGAAAATGTTGAGTTGAAAATATGTAGAATTGTTGCTTTTTTCGGGTGTTAAGTTATGTTGTAATCATTGGATACAGACTAGCACACTTCTTCATTATGGTGCTCCCGATCATGAGGATAAGTCCTTGTATTTGTTCAATTCCTTTGAGCAATACTCCAGAGCTCATGAATTCAGCTGGCACAACATTGATGACAGCAATTCAATAGGAACATTCGCTCATCATGGTCGAGCCCTAACTCTATTAGATATCTAAATATTGGCGCATGATCTCGCAGTTTATAACAGATTCTTATGATGTACTCAAGTGACAAGTTTAATCGCTCTGAATCATCCGAGTTGACTGAGAGACCTGTTGTCATTTATCTTCTGGTGATCATCGCCAAGACAAGTTATTGCTAACGTTTCAATTGTCGCTGAAAATTGTGGAAATCTTTCAAAGTCCTCATGTGTGACTATTGAAGATTCTTTATCTAACGAGCTAACGGTTGAAGTTACTATGAATCATCATTTTGGCTTGTTTCTTGGACCTGTAGCCATTCGTCTTCAAGTTATCATGAGGTATTGGATTTGCTCTAGTTGTCATATCATTAGATGTGTTTAGATTCTGGGTTTGGCTCGGACAAGTTCTGCTTGAAAGAGATTGCCTGGGTCACCGAATATCACATTTATGATTTTCGTCAATGGGAAATTTAACTTGAACCGAAGTGGAAGCAGCATGTTTGAGTCATGAAATCTGTTACAAGATTTAAAATTTTGTGATATATCTGCCTTCAAGTTCCTCACCAGATGGCAGTATGATGGTTAGCAGAAGCAGAGGACATGTACAGCAGTTTACCCAATGACTTCCATTACTGCTGCATCAGTCAGACAGAAAAGTGACAACAGTATCAGTAAATCACCAGAAACAAATAATTTCCATTACACGCTGATCATTCGGGCCACCAGGGGTCCAATTCTCCCTTACAAGATATGTGCGCCAAGAGAATGGTTCCTTCAGTTCAGCACAGACTCCATTCAGCCAATTGTCTGTTTCATCATTCTCGGCTGCCCTGAATGACAACCTCAATAAAAGTTAACAAGGATCAAGAGAGCTTCGCCAAATTGAATTAGGAATGAAATATGAAGGAGAATCTGACATTTATTGGCGAGAGCTATTCATTAGCACAAAATGTATGTTTTTTCTGCCGTTCTATGTCTTTGATACTGCCCTTGGATCTTTGTGGTGCAGGATTTATTAATGAAGGTTAGAAGGGTGAAATCATCATAAAGCTTACTGTCTGTGATTCTTATGCCTTGCATGAACAGTCTGGTAGATCATCTGGTGTAATTTGTTGGAGGATGTTGAACCTTAGATCCAAAGATGAAGTATTGGTAATGTTTTCCTCTTTGCCCACTTCAAGGGTTTGTCAAGCATCCTAAGTCATCCTTGAGTTTTAAATGTTTTGGTATGTGGTTGATTTAATTGAAAGTATTAATGCCTAAGGGTGATATGCAGATGAATATCTCGGCTGTTTTTGGTGTATTCCATATTGAGAATCTGAAGGTATCATTTCATCTCAACAGAAAGATGATGTCACCTGGCCATGGCCTCAACCCCTGGAATACAAGGTTGACACAGATTGTCATAGGTGACATTTGGCACCTCCATTATCCATTTCATGTCAGGGCTCCATCGGACACAGACAGCACTAATTCACTGATGGGTTTCCAATCATGGGTCATCATTAATCATGAGTGGTCATGGATTAACCGTAATTTTGTCAGGTTCTGCCATTCTCCTTGCCATTCTCTTGTCTCTGACCTGGGTCACATCTGCCAGATTCACTATCATGGTGACACTGATAGCATTTTGAAATTATTCAGATGTCTATAGTGATTCATTATGATTCAATTGTTAAATTACTTCAATGTAAATTTCACCTGAGTATCCCATGGTCCATTTGGCCATTTGGCCATTCTCTGTTTGACAAGTTGATGTCATGGGTTTTTGCAGTTGAGAATTGTACCATGCTTATTAATTGCCTTGGCAGGTGGAGAGTCTGTTGAGGGGATATATCTGTTTAGTGAGCCCTTAGGCCCTTCTGGCCCTGGCCCTGTCTGGGCCAGCAGCTTTGATTAGTTATCCTGACTAGTAAAGCCAATAATAATCCAGAAATCATAAACATGAAATAGCGTGATTTATATGAAACTGCTTTTGTTTACTTTAAGCCTGATGCCAGGATTTTCTCCCTCCTGATCTGGATCAGTATAATGGCCTTATCAATTAGGGCCCTTGCTGGTGAGGTTTGATGAGTAGTCCTGACATAGAAATCTGATGTTAATCTTTGTATAAACTTTCTGTTTCTGGCAATGAACACTGTTTATTAGAAGTTTCACCTGGGCTGATGTGGTTTCAGCGCAGGGGAATCTGGATCAGTTAAATGGAGTTACTTACTGAAATTAACTTTTGGTTTAAGACTCTGAATAGCTAATTTAAAGCAGCTCATGTTATGGTCTTTACCTCATCTTAGCTCCAGCCTGTTACTACTTCTTGACTTAGCTGATGTTGCTTGTTCTAATGCTAATTTGAAGACACAGACCTTGCAGATGGTTCTGGAGTGGCATAAAGTAAGAGCTAAATTAGTTATCTCTTGTGGACTTGGACTGCTGGTAAGTTCAGATTTGGATGTATGTATACAGTACATACTTTTATGGCATCGAATGACTTTGACCAATCTGTCAGGGCATTCTAGATCATCTCAGAGTCTGAACTTAGTTCAGAGATGCCTCAATCCACGATCCCCGGCAGAGGCAGAAGATGAGATGCGGAGCCTGCCAATATTGACATTCTTTCTTCTCTGCACAAGTTGCTTATCAAACTTGTCTTGTTGCTGTTCAACTCTGAAGAAAAGGATGACAATGGTGTTTGATAACCATTGAGTCCTGGCAATGATCTGAAAATAAATCGTAGAATTGGAAGAAAAACAACCCATTGAGGCAGTTTTTGTCTAGAGGGGCTGCACCAGGATCACTTTCGTGGTCCATTGTGATCTTTTCATCAAATTACTGGGCACAATGAGTTTCAATGATGGAGTATGCTTGGTCCTGGGCCGTTATGAAAACAGTTCTTATTTTGGTGTCTTGTCATCCTGCGAGCCCTTGAGCACATAAGCCTGATGTAGACCAAAGAAGTTTGGTAACTGGAGCATCTGAATGAGATGCAATTTTGTGGCAATGAAGCATGTTTCAAAACTCAATTATGTGGTAAGCCTATCAGACTTTTTCGAAGAGGCATTCAGATTCGCCTGAATACACGTCAGACTAATTGTAATGTTGAGTGCACTGAGGGTTAGAACTGTGGTCTTTGAAACTGTCGGTGATGTTTGGTTGGTGGTATCAGATTGATGAGAGCGTTATTGAAGGCAGATTTTTAAAAAGGCTTCGAAGTGCACCCACTCTGATCCAGAAACCTGGCCAGGTCATCTTTTAGTCTCTCTTTTAAAAATAGAAATGTCATTAATCAAAGTCCAAACCACGCAAAAGAAAGATGACCTGAGTTGTTTGGCCAAATGGGATCTCATTCAAGGTGTGTTGACATGGTTTAATCCGATAACCTTACCAAAGTTGTCTGGTCTATTTTCGACTACAAATAGACAATTTTGATGAGTATTGTCACGGAATTGAGTTCATCACTCTTGGTGACCTGCTGGGTACAAAAACCCAGACTGAAAATGGCAGTTCGGTGTCACTGATGAGGCTGGCGATGTTTGAGTTAAGATAGGGCACTTGGATTGGTCCGTCATTGGAGGGATGGACAGCTTTGGGTTTCTGAGGTTTTCAATGGCTTTGACAAATGTATTTGAAGTAATTTTTGCAGGGAAATTTACACCGAAATTATTGTTTTGACCGCTGTCCCCCTGGGATTTGCTTCTGGATAGTAGTGGATGAGGGGTCAAATTACATTGGTAGTGATCAAATTCAAATGTTTTGAACATAAAATGGCTGTCAGAAAGTCAAAGCTGTCTGTGCAGCATCTGTAATAAATAAATCTAACAATGTCTTTCGTCATCAATAATTCTCATAATGATCTGTTGATTAGGTGAATCATATTTAATAGCAATTTTACCTCAGTAAAGTCAATATTTATCCTTTCTCTTCGACTTTCACAAATTCATTATGCCTTTTGTTATTTACTCATTGAGTGTACAGAAAGTGTTTGATGAACGAGTTCGCCTAATTGGCTAATGGAGAATTGTTTGAATGGTGATATTTGGACTTCATGTTCATTTCAATTTGTTGCCGTAGTTCATTAAGTTTGGCAGATGTATCAGTTTGAGGGAATAGTTGTTTCTCAATTTGTTCAAATGTATCAGCTTCAGTCCATTTAGTTGGTGTCTATGTTTGTGTGAGATAGTGTTCCAGGCAGTAGGTGCTTTAAATTGTCATCGGTTAATACCCTTAATGGTATAGAATGGCTGAGATCAGAGTGTAAGGCCTTGTGAGTCCCAACGGGACAGACGGAATATTAGCGGATACCCGAATTTGAGTTTTTAGGTTGACTTGCTAAGATAGGAAGTGGACCTAAAGGACACGGCCACATTTGGAAAGAGGGAGCAGAAGTTTGCCTTTAAGTGTAAGCAATTTTGACAACAGTCGTCAAAGTTGTCTTGGCCATGTCGCAGGTCAGAGTGATTGAAGGCACCATTGATGGTGTTTATGGAAGAGATGATGTGATCTGAAATCAATTCTACAACTCTCTGATATTTCAGACCCCCTCCAGATGCATTTCGTGCTAACTTTGTTCAGATTCTACTCACATATTTCTGAGAAATGTGCAAAGGATTTTGTTCAAGTCATATTAATGATTGCCTGTATGATTAGTTCTCACCTGGGTTGATTAGATAGGCCTGTATCACTTCAATGGAAGGTTATGTAAGATAATTACCAGAGCCTGGAGAGCAATTAGGTCCATTTCATGAAACTGGATGAGTAAATCCCAAGTTATTTCAGGGATTCTAAATCCCCTCCACCCTCCAGCCCAGGATGAATAACCCACAGGCTAGCATAACACAAATATTATCATTAGCTGCAATTAATAACCAAGTGTCGATTAACAGAGCGATTTGGCCGCTACCCCCATTAAATGGACTAACCCAATAACCCATCTTCTTCTATTCTGGCAGTACTGTGTTGACATTCTGAAAGCTTGGTTAAACCCAACTCTCTCATGGGATACCTATATCTTTAAGTTCTTCTCATGATACCAATGGTTTTTCATGCGAACTGACTCAGAAACTTTCTAATTTGAGTTACAATGTGTTCTGTTCTCAACTCCTGAACACTACTGTGTGTAATTCTCTATTCGGATAACTGAAGCTGTGTTACCTCAACCATGAAGGATGGACTTCAAATCATGTAAGTTTCCTCATCAGACATGGACAAAAGTCATCTTGCTCATTTTAGTGTGGATTATATTGTTTCATTTGGCTCCGAGGTGTTTTCAGATTTCTGTAGTATTACTCTAGAAGCTGAGAATGGTGTGTGGCCTAAGCTGAATCGTGGTCTTTTGGAGCAACTGATACTGTCAAGATTGAGTCGTGAATGCCAAAAAGCACAACTGATTCGATTGTGCAAAAAACGTTGCATTGCCTTGGAGTTGCATCTGACAATGCACAGATGTCTTCTCAGTCCACAGACTACTTGAGACATTGTGCTTGACTTGATGCTTGCAGGACTCCACTTCAGATTGACAAGACTGCTTTCAGAAGACTTCTGCAAAAAGATACTTTGTAAGACAGCTTTTTATTCAGGTGTGGGCCAAATTTAACTACAATGTAATATGCAATTTAAAAAATATATGATTTTTAATGCACCATGAAGAAATGTCTTTAAAGATTTGTCAGCCCATTCAGAAACCATTTTAGGGAGGCCAATAGACGTGCCTATTCAGTGCTCTTTTCACATGACCCTATCTGTGGAGATAACAAAAAGTTGTCTCTATCAAATTTAGAATTTGTCTTTTTGCTTCATTAATCGCTATCAAAAGTGGACATGTCAGTGTCTAGACTGCTCTTTTCAAGTTCCTTTATCCATTTAGAAATCAAATTATTTGATAATTCAATATGATTTTGACATTTGATTCCACGGCATAGGATATTTGAGTTCATTAGATCACTGGTGTTAGGCCAACTGAATAGCCATTATTTCTTCAATCTTGAGGCCTTTTGATGTATATTTTAGATCTAGATTGAAGGGTGCAACAAATGTGACCCTACTACCTGTAGATGGCACTAGCAATCCTTATGCAGTTCTACCAAACCTATACTATATGTTCTAAAATCATCAAGAAAAAAAGGCTTTCTATTGAATTGGATGAACTGTAAGTTACCTTTGCTGCTACCTGAGTTTGGTAATGGGTGCCTCATTAAAACATGTTTCAAACTATGTAGCCTTGAAAGAACACATAACTCGAAGTGCAGAATGAAATAAGTGCTGCACAATTGGGCGCAAAAAGTGGTGTTTATTTCTTCACACTGATGAAGAAGACAACACCCGCTGTTTCAAAAAGTGAAACTTCTTCTCGGCACAGTTACATGGCTTGAATTGATTAAAACTTGAAAAACTATTCCAAGTTTTTCACAACAATAAATCCAAGCAAAAATCACCAGAAGATCAACACAGAGCTGTATTTTACTGCAGGCTAATTGCTGACAAATGATTCAGCTATCTTGTCTGACAAAAAATTAGCTTTTCTTTCATGCTGTCTGGAACAGGTAACAGCTTGTCAATGCAGCAACTTACTGAGATAAGTTTCAAGTTAACCCTTAAGATAGCAACGATTGGACAGTTCGGTCTCTCTGCTGGTTTTCTTCTCGGCCAAATCATAATTTGCAATCACACCAATCATGTTGGCCCTTTGGCTTGAAGGCATCAGCTATATGGGACAGGAATGCCAGCTGTCAGCTACATGTGATTTCTTTGTTTATAACATCAACTTCGGAAGGAAAGGGTTAGACGGACGTACAGGGCCTTTACCAGTTGCATACATTAATCTGCTGTGAATAGTGCTGCAGTCTTCCTAGCTGCCAACATACTATGCGAGTTGTTTGGCAGGCAAATTTGATAAAACTATCATTTAGATATCGAAATCTGGCCAAACCAGTTCTTGCTATCAGAACATTTCAACACACCCCAGGAATACTTGAGTGCAATCGACCCAATAGATGGATCGCGATAGCTGTTATACACAAGACTCGGAAAATATTTTTTGTGGTGTTAGTCAATTTTTTCGTTTCTCAGCAAATCTTTTATTATCACTATTAACATTGAGCACTTTGTGTCAATATGTTATGAAGGGAATTCATAAACCATGAAATTGCTGCCAACCAAATGAAACTGAGCTGTGGTTGACCTTGATTGATATTGTTCCACCTGAGGTTGAGAAGAAAAAATCTCCATCATCATGATGTTGGCTGGGGTGGTGGGGATCAGCTATTGTATTTCCCGAGGTAATAGGGAAAAACAAAATCCTTTTCACTTGGATGGAAATACACTGCTGAGAACATGTATGCACTATACATTATAGTACAGCACAATATTATTTCATTCAAATTTCTGCATTCGAAATCACCAAATCAGAGTACAATTTCCTCATGGAAAATAGGCTATAGTGACACCCATGCCCTTTGAAGTTCCTAATGGTTACAAATGATGATGATTTTCAATGGTGCTTCTATGGCAGATATATGTATAAATATGGGAAAATTGTCACCATTCTTCACACATACTTGAATATACAATGTTACCCTTTGATGTAGGACAGTTTGTGACAGGAAAAGCTATAAGGTTGCATTAAAGGGCCATCTGATTGCTCATGGCAATTATTTATGCATTTCTTTCATGGGTCAAGAGAGGTCAAATTTATTAGGATTTGATAGGTCGTGACAGTTTGTGCACACTTTTGTCTGTAGTTATTGTAAATGTTGCAGCTGGCACTACTTTGATACCATCCTCCTTCCAAGGAAAAATAACTGCAGCAATGCCTTTAATTGGCAGCCATCATTATATTAAGACAGAAATGATTCCTACGGATATGAAGTCCCTGCCTCTCCTCCTTTAGGTCCATCAAACGACCTTATTTGAAGTCAGTGACAATATCATCCTCAGTTTTAAAGTAACCAGCCTTTCTCAAAGAAAAAGACTACAATCCGCCTTCGAATAATTGCCGCCGCGATAGCTAGCGTAGTTACTGTGAAAATGAATCCCAACATAAACTATTTATTTTGCTTCGATTTCTTTGGGCTAAATTCTTATTGTTTCCCTGGCGGCGAAGGACTTTTTACTTTGCGATAGAATAATTGGTTAAGCCAGGTAGAGATAGCAACAAATTTGATACGGCAGGTAGAATCGATGTCAAGGTTGGGTGGGGACTAGTTTGTCACATTGACAATAGGGGGCTGTGACCTGACAAGCCTGTCTATACAAGTGACGTGAATTTTGACTTGAAATACTAGGACTCATCATAAAAGAAATTTGGTGGTATGGACATAGCAGTTCATTGATAGAATGTTTCTTGATTTTTGTCAAAATATTATGCCTCTTCCCCCGTCTCTCACTTCAGTGGAAGTGTATCTTATTTCATATATACCACACAGGGTGGCCAGAGTCCATTGCTATCACGGGACCTTTATCCAATATATCATTGTAGATTGTAGTAAAAAGCAGGGCATTCCTTTCTTGAAACTTTGCAGATGACTGTCCATTTCATCTTGAGAATACCAGTTGTTCATCTGCATTAATGTACATTAAAATGTGTAATAATTTGTCTCCATTTAAGATGAAACTTCCAGTACATGTCCAGGGTACATTCTGCTCCTATCATATCATGTTGGAGTCATTGTCATTCCAAACCTGTTCTGCAACTGATATCACAAACTTTGTTGACATTTTCAATTGATGTACAAGTCATTGTCATACTGCTGACTTTGTCACAATTGCAAGTGTGGGGTCTGCTAATCAAGTACATAAGTCATTGAATAAAGTTTTGATAAGTGTATCAAGATGATATAGTGATTAGAAATATCGGTCAGTTACTGGTAACTCGCCAGGACCACTGGTGATAAAACAAGTTTGTGGCCATTGTTTTTGCTGTCAAAGTATGTTAGCTTTGGATAGTGACCCCATGTTACAACCCTACGTTAAAATTACCAATTAATCAGGTCCCACTTCTAATTGTACATTAATTGAAAAAATGTTGATGCAGTGATTAATATGTTTTTGCTGTTGTATAATTCTTAGCAAACATTGATGTTGGAAATTATGCAGTTAATCTGTCCAGACATATTGTTTCTGACTCTTGCTAACTGATGATGTAATAAGTGTAGATATATCGAACCAGCCACTCAGACACATAGTACCGGTCAGAAAAAAATTACCAGGTATCTGTATGACTGTTGGATTCATCGTCTATTCTTGATATGCACACTGGTGGGTGAACTAAATTTCAAGTCTCGGTCTCTTTCTTAAAAAAAGAACTTGGTAAAATTTATGTAGCTCGGTTGACTTGCAGAGGGTCATCCTCAGTCTGTGGCATCTTGAGGATTCTTCATCCAAGTCCTGTTTGTCCCACTGCATCCGGAAAGTTGATTATCAAACTGTTACTTCCATACAAATTGAGAGGTTTTGAAACACCCCTTGTAGGTTGTAATAGGCACTTATGTCACAAGTCCAGCTGAGATTCAGTGGAAAATCCGGGTTCTATATTTGATGTGACATTTTGCCAAGTCTCACAACATCTTGTCATGATTGACGGGTTGCCTATGGCAAGCTAGCAGGGTGGTGATATGGATGACAATTGATATCAAGACACTTATTGATTTGTCTAGCTCAGGAAAACTTATGAACTTAGTACACCTTCCTGTCTTTAGATTTCATAGAATTTGTGATGTCTTCTCTACCCCTGTGTGGTTCTTCGAGGAACTGCCAAAACACTATAATCAGTCGCCATGTGCTCAGAATAAAATTGTGTTGTTGTGCCTCATTTCGAGTGGCCAGAAATAGCACAAGTTTGTTCGAATTCTATTTAGTCCAATTGCCACCTTTCAAGAACTGACAATATTCACGCTATTTTGGCTATTGGTCAAACTGCACTCAGTGCTTCTTCTCGGCATGACATTTCAAAGAAAGGTGTTGTGACCCTCAGAGAGTTGTTGTCAAAATACTATTGATATCAGCAAACATCCTGAATGGGATGATATCGAGCTTGTTAAGGTCATGATAAATCCCAGAAATACTTCGGATAGTGCCAATGATACCCACAGGAATCCTGAGTGCTACTTTGTGCGAATCTAAAAGTAGCTTGTCCCGGACACTTTAAGTTGGAGCTCCCTGTTATTGCAAACTGTCAATCACAGGACAGGTTCGCACAACAATAACAGTATATCTGCTTGGGTAACCCAATGTGCATACCTCACCCACTTGGGTGCCCGCCTCATGCCGGTTGCTGTAAAGTATAATTCGTCACAGAATTTGTGATAACCTGATTGTTGGGAAGTCCACCGATGTCAGAGTTGTCCCAGCATTGTTGCAGAATGTGTGTGGCACAAGATGGTGATTGACAGGAAAATTGCTGACCTGAAGAGTTGTGTACTGTTCAATTAATTGCCATTTTGGCAAGGTTATTGAGTTTATTCCGTGCAAAGCTTGACCCACATCTATCCCTTTAAAAGATTTACCTGATAATCTCTTCTTCGCTGTGTGTTGTTTTCCCACTAAATGTGTCGAAATTGGATTTATTCTCTGTAAAATGGATTATATAACTAATGGCCAAGGACTCCTTGGACTAAAACTGAAGAGAAGCAGGTTAATTCAGTGAGTATAGTCTGTTTTTTTCTTCAATTTCATCTCAAGATCTTTTGTGAGCTTTCGTGTCTCAAGCTGAGACTTCTTTATCTCAGTCTGAGATATCAGGTCATAATATCCCAACATTACATTATTTTTAAGGATGTTGAGGTCATCAACTTGATGACAATGAGCAAAGTTTGCTCATTATTGGCTCTTTGGACAATATTAAGGTGAGTTGTAGTGCAGGTGGACACTGGGGAACACAGAGGAAACCTATGCTTTCAAAGATAGTTACCCTCAAAAGTCATTGGGATATTCATACTAAGACCTCTTAATAATCCATTTCCTCTCAATTGATGATATAAGATATGATAAAAGTGATTTTGTCACAATTGAAGAGTTTTGTAAGCAGGCTCCATATACAAGTAATACTTGCAGTGAGCGAGACTCGATTGACATCCAGAGTCTTCTGAAGGACCATTACAATGTCCTCGAGCACTTCAGTATTGGTACTGCGATACACAGTAATTACTTCAATAGGAAATATTCATAATTTGATGGCGTAAGCAAATACTTTGCGCATATGCCTGATGAGTTTTTCTAATAGATTTTTTCACCAAAGATGGATAAGGAAGAAAAAGATTGAGCGCATATGCCTGATGAGTTTTTCGAATAGATTTATTAACCAAAGATGGATAAGGAAGAAAAAGATTGAATAAGTAAGAAAATTATCCAAAGAATAGATTAAAAGAAAATGTAAGATGCATGTTTACTTCTTCAGATGGTATTTATATTCAATTGATTTTATTTGACATGTTGTCCTCTGGTAATCAGAAAGAGCAGACGCATGCATCAAATGCATACATTTTCAATGCAATTTCACCCCAACTTTGTCAGAAACCCACAAGTTATATGATTAACTGATGTACAGGGAATGAGGCTTCTTTGAATGACATGGCCTGAAGTTGATCTTGAATACCAATGGGACAAGAGTGAAGACTTTCATTTATCCCACTTGTAGTGCAGAATGATGCATCTGTCCAAATCAGAATTGTAGGGGAATGCCATTTCCTTATTCTGACTCATAAATGCTACATGTAGATCTAACCTTGAATTTAATGAATTTTAATGAGTTCAACATTTTCTTTGGCATATTTGGTATGGTAGTAGTTGGACACCATGCTTCAAGCCAATGATATATATATATATAAAAATGAACAAATTTTTCCAACAGTATAGGGCTACTTCTTTCATGCTCCAAAGAGTGAGACAAAGAGGCGAATGGATCCTGATAATTCAAGATGTGATGTTCAGTTCTGACTCTTCTTCAGATACATTTAACTTTGGGCAATGGCCTTCCAAAGGACTAACACAAAAGATTGAAGATGGTATTGGCATTGTGGCGGAAGGAAACTGTCAAGCTATGTAGAGGATATGATGTATTGACTGTGTTGGAACGTTGCTAAATCATCCTTATATCCAGCCTCGAGCAAATAGGCATCTTCAGATAACGCGCTATGGTTACATTCAGCATGCTTGGCCACCCACAAGAACAACAATATTTGGTTTTGTCGTGGGGTGCTACAAGCTATCTTGATAGCAATGCTGCTCATACAGAGTTCACAACATGGCTTGAACACACACGAACAGGCACGCAGGCACTGATTTTTCTGTATTATGAGCTTGGTTTTTTTTGTCTAGTAGCTTTCAAACCTTAAAGGGATATGAAGGCATGAAGCAAACTTCTTCTTTTTCTGCATCCACCATATCAAGTGTTTGTTGTATGCCTCTACCAATGAGCACCATTGAGATTTTTGGCTTAAAGTGACTGCTGTAGTTTCGCCCTACCTGGTCTAAGCAGCAGGTACAAAGAATATCAGTTTATGTATCATTCAAAGGACATTGCAATCAGAGCAAAGTATAATCGAATGGTGATTGTTCAGGTGTCGAACACACATCAGTTTTGTCATCGGTCTTTGGCAGGCCAGACACATGTTGTGGTTGCCCTATTCTATTCTGTTAAACTGAGCATGATTTCAGACATCTCAGCTTCGAGCATGTACAAGATCTCCTAATCCAGTATCAGGCTAGAATGTCATCTTCAATGTCAATGTCAAGTCGTCATGATGCTGTGTCAATCCGTCTGCTGCGGTATCAAACCGTCTGCTCTCGTGCAGTAAATGATACATCAACAAAATGATCCCATTTGATCCCAACGCTTCCTGACGTGTCATACTTGATACCTGATTTCAACATCAAGATGGTAATGGTGCAGTTCTGCATTCAGTAAAACTTGTGCAGTGAGTTTAAGACGTTTCCTAGACGGCAGAAATTTTCATAAATCTCGGTTAATACAGCTGTCAAATTCAGCAGCTGGATGTTAAGCCAAAGCTGAATGATATTTGAAGTAATTACCATTTCTTGGAAACAGTTGCTTTTGGTTTACCTTCTGCACTATGATATTTCACGGTATGAAATGAAGTTTTACGAAACCAAACATCAAAATTGACTTCATTACTATATTCTCTAAATCAAAACCAAACATCTTGTTTCTAGAAATTAATGAAGAAGAGCCTACAATGCAGTACATCATTACTATTATATGACGATAAGGCTATTATATTTCTTTGCCATTCCCTTGTTATTTCTGCTTTGTAGCACAGTCTTTCAGTTCAACAGTATACATCACATTGCCTTGTGATTTGAAGAGGAAGTAGTGTTACGTTTCCATGTATTTTTCACTCGAGATCAAAGGATTTAAGATATGGAAATTGTTGCATGAAGCTGTGAACAAATGGGTGAAAACAGAAAAACGTATACTTTGACGCAATTTTAAGAAAAAATTATTCTGTCTTAATGGCGTGTTAAGATTTCAATATTAAAATATCTGGTGTTTTTGACACAATCTTGCATCAAAGTGTGCAAAAGGAAAAGCAAGCAGATCTGTTGGCCCAATCATCCCAATGGTGATGTATTGAGGTTGGTGTATGAGTGCATCACTGTGCAGGGTTCACTGCAATGCCTTTGGTCCAGGCGCATCACCCGAACTTATCCTGTCCACATAATCCTGTGAACATATGACTTGGCAATATTTCCCTCTGTTTTAACCCTCTACCTACTTCAGCCAGCACTGTCATTCATTCCTTGGTGATTTATGATAACATCAAGACCATCCTTTCGGAACATTCAGCATGGGAATACAGTATCCACCTATGGGGTATGCGGAGTCTCCTAGTGAATGGCACTACTCACAGAAACTCCATATCTGGAGAATGCCTCACACTTTCGTATTGATTCCCATTAATCTGATTGGTTGGAAAAGAACAATATTGCTACATTTGTTGATTTCGTCAGATTTTCTCTTTATCACATTAGGGGTGAGGCATTGTGTTTTAAATTGATTGAAAGCATCCAACGTATAAACAATCTTAACTACATGTACATACGTTGGTGATATAAAAATGAAGCCTGCTGTGGATGAGCAGGATTCGTGAAGAAAACATTGCGTGCGTAAGGCAGTCTGGGCTTAACAAGGCATTTTTGTTTCACCGACTTGCAATGATTTTCGCAGATTGGATCAGTTTTGGCTGAAAGGCTTGGCTACAGGATTTGTTGTTGCTGGAAAAGAAGGACTGTGATACCGAAAAAGTGTGTTATAGCACTCATATGTGAAGTTGAATATGTCTATTTTGGCATCCTGCAGTAAAAACAAATCTAATTTGTTAAAGGTCAGGGCCAAACCTCGGCAGTTGAAAAAACTGATTAGGCACAAAAGACACGATGAAAAAGTATGATAAAGTCACTTTATACTTGTATATTTTTTCTTCTTTCTGGAGGCTTTGTCGAATATCTGGGTTTTTTTTTATCAATCTTTCTCTTCATTGAACAACAGTATGAAAAAAGATTTTCAGCTGCTTTGGCAGATGTATGGTTTCATTTGAATTTCAAATTTGTATTCAGTTCGGTGAGCAGAAGACCTGCATGTAAGATCTTTAGAAAATGAGAGGGAAACAAAATTCTTTTTGGGTTTTTTCTGGAATATATAGTGGTATCCTGATATCAGGCATATACCGTGGAACCTCCTTTAGTGGACATCTCTATTTGCTGGACACCCTCTCTCTTGGTGACAGTGCTTTTTTTAAAATAGGTCATTTCTACACAATCTGGCCTCTATAATCAGGACAACTCTCTGGTAAGGACCGCTGTTGTCTCTCTCAAATGTTTTCTTGATAAAATGGATCTACTATACCTTTTCTTTTTCTACTTTCGTAATAAAGTTTTTTTAAATCACCTCAGGAACTTATTGCCAGTTAACTTTCATCTTATGGTGTTAATGTGCCTAACACGAGATCAAGCTAGAGTTCCTCTGTTGGACAAAATGAGAGGTCTGACATTTTGGACGTAATGTTTGATCAATACAAATATCTCAAACAAGTCACCAACCTTTGATGTATGAAATATGCCCATTCCATGATTTATGGCAAAGTCTGTCAATGAGAAAATGGTTCTTAGCTCATCTCACCATTGTGTTGGTACGGTACTGGTAAAGCAATTTCCTTTTAAGTCCATCAATTTTTGTCTGAGTGGATGAAATGACTTTTTTATGCCATGGAATGCTTCCTTCAATGCCGGTCGTAAATTGAGTAAATGGCTTAAAGAGGACAAGAACATTGTGTGCGCTTCTTATCTAGATTGGGATAAATACATAAATGTGTTAATCAACCTTCTTCGTATTCATGGAATTTTCATCGACTTGGGCAGTGAGTCACATTCGGCACTTGTTTCAGTGATATCTTGGACTATTGCATGTCCATTTCTGCTCGAAGTCTCCCTTGATGTGGTGTATCTTGTCTGTAACTTCTTGTCATGAATCCAGAATCTTTGCTAAAGGCGCTTGGTGAAATTACACCTTGCTCATAAGGTCAAGTTAAGTTACGCAAGGTTTTCAATAGGGGTCTCTTCTTTCTCAAAGTACATCAAACATTGTGATTGTACAAGGAATACATTTATCACTGAATCAAACATGACCTGACCACCCAACTGTGCATATTACTATTAATCACCCAAATGTCACTTATTTGACCCCATAGCTCCTCCCTTTAATGCACCTTTCTAAGAGCGAAAGTCGCACTAATTCAAATTAATGCCATTTTCGGTGTACGAATGGAGTTCAGTCTGTGCTGCCTTCATGCGTTTTCTGGCAATGAAGTTGGTACAAGAAGCCATTCAGCCCTCTCTAATCCAACCACAATTCAGTTTGCATTTTACAGTGTTTACTCTTGACATTATCAAAATATGATGAAGTCAATTGCATTACTTTGATGTTATAGCAGCTGATGCAGACTTCCGCCATGGTTCTTGTGCATGCAGATCATAAATTGATCTTTGATGTTTCAAATGTTTTAAAGTGGCCCGAAGGAAACGTTTTAGTATCAGTGCACTATTGTTCCGTTGTGTATCATAATTAGTGACTTCCACCTCAATGGAATAAATGAATCTGAAGCTAAAACAGTCTGTGGGGAGGGCGTGTCTTCTGTAGCTGGAAATGGAACAAACGGTGAGGATTGGGTTTCCATTGGGCAGGACTGTAGCAAATTGCACCGAACCATTGGGATTTACATACATGTGCAACAGTGTCAATCAAGTGCACTCAGCCCAAGTAGCGCTAAACGGATCCAAGTACAAAACTCTTCAAAATTATTCCCAAATGAAGGTTTATAGCCCTTTTGTGCATTCTACATCCAAATTCACTTACATTTCTAATGTTTGTTAATGCTAATTGTTCTTCTCATGTCTGATGCGGAAGTTGCCAACTCCAGTTTACTGCAGTTATTGCCGTTACTATGCGGTAATCGAATCGATTAGGTTAATTATCGGTGACCATTACATTATATCATGATAAAATGTTTGAACTAATTCGACTTGTGGTCTCAGGCTGCCGGTCAATTGGTCTCCAATGCGAGTCTTTTGCATAGAAATGATGTTACTGCTGCCAATTTGTACTGCTTCTTCCCACAGTTGAGTCAGTTATCGGAAAAAGTTGCACTCTGAGCAGGAATTGGTGTTGGTGTCAGGATTTCTGGTGCGGTGGGATACTTTATAATAAATCTCATTCATTATTAAGGGTGATGTTTGGTAATGTGTTGTGTTGTTACAATTCCAAGGTTGTCTGTCAGTTAAAGTGAGGCAAATTGCTGATCTATGATAGTAAATTTTACATGCATTCACTTTGCTTATCTTTAACCCTTTGACACCAATCACCAGCTTTGCTAATCGTGAAAATGAAACAAAGATATACTGAAATAGGCAAGGAAGGTTAACACAAGTACTTTCACTAGCTTATGTTGCTTTGCTTGTTTGTAGTATACAAATAAAAGTCTCGTACACCCCTGGACCTGGTGATAATGACGACCCAAGAAAAATGGTTAATCAGCTGCGCCATTTGCTTTTTACTGCTGTCCATCTTCTTTCAATCTCTCATCTCATCATCTGATGACCAACTCAGGATATTCTTTCATTATCGGTCTTTGTCTTATCCTACTTTTCTATCGGCTACTGATCTGATGGGATGGACACAGCCGTCATTATTCAGTCTTAGGCACCTTGAAGCTATGAGAAGCAAATGAGAGCAACTTGAAGCTTTCGTCTCTGTATTAACAATGCTCGTCTGCAGGTGTTATGTGATGGACTCAGCAGCTTAGCTTGGATTCACATCTCATTACCACAGATTCGTCCTGACCTTCAGGTCAATTTGGCTCACCCATCTCTGTGTCAACCTACATCGAATTGCCTTCAGAAATGCTGAGAATTACAAAGGTCGCAAATATGATTACATGCAGCCAATATCATGTACTTGCACCAAGATTGAGACATATGAACTCTCAAAGATTGAGCTTGACAGTTAATAAACTTGGTATGGATTCTATCCCGGGGTGCAGGCTAGATGGGATCAAGGGAGAACTATTTCATTAACCCCCGGCATGCCAGGTCTATGGTGATTACGAATACTTTGATATTTGGGCCTCGGTAAAAAGGGTGTCGTTTTGGAACACTTTACTAGTCCTGCTCCCTTTAAAAATAGCTAAAACCAAGGTTTAATAGTTGAGTGACTGCTCCAACTGGTTTCTACCAATCGCCAGCACCACCGGTAGTTGTCAGTGAGTTGTCCTCAGATGAGTTGTCTGTGTGAAGAAGCCATGAAATACATCATAAGGTATGGTTCTTCAAGGTTGAGGTATTAATCTTGTGGTCCATTTGAGAAAATTAAAAGAGATTACCTCTTTTTTCGGCCATGATAAATACCACATAATTTCCATGCATTTCTAACAGATGTGCTGTGCTAGACGAGGATGGCGGGATCAAGCACGCTCGCGCTATTTATTAGTAAATATAATGAGTGTTTTCATCTGCCACCCAGAATGCCCTACACACTTGTGAGATGTTTACCTAGAGAAGATAGCTAGCCTAGCACCGAGTAACCAGCTCGAAGTATGCGGTAAGATCGCTCGCCCAAGCTCAGATGGTTGAACCACTGGCGATAAACCAAGATGCTTGGATCAGAATGCACTGGATGGAATGTAGCAATGATTGTTAGACTAGGAAGTTGGTAATGTTCAGTGCATAAGAATACGTTGGATCCAACTGCAATCTTTGGTGCATTTAGCCTGGCTTCAGATTTTGTCATGAGGCCAAACTACCAATTTGGGTCAGTGCATTAAAACTTGCTGTTCATCAAAACAAGGAAAATTTGTTCACCACTCCTTAGCGCAGCCTGTGACACCAAACATAGCAGTTCTCTTGGGTCACAAGAAGTTCACGATTGACTCTGGCCTTCAAAGGGTTAACCCCAGGCTGGGCATTGACTTCAGCAGAAAGAAATTGATTACCTTGAAGTAATCTCACGTTTATTTCTAAGCCACGTCGGTGTTTTTCATCCGACATAATGAAATACAATTGATCTCACCTATATAGATTTCTGATCAATACCGATGTGAGAAAACAGCAGAAAATGGCCACTGAGATACTGAGAAGTATACTTACCAGAATCAATTGGAGGAGGTGGTGTAATGGCGTGTATGTGCACTTGGGATCTGCAGGTCATGGGTTCAGTTGACCAGTGGTTGCAACTTGGTACAAATTGTGAAGATTTCCCAATAATTAATTCAAATTTCACGAACTCAGCCTCCATAAAATGGGTTAATGCTTTATTTATAAGCGGTAAATAAACATCGTTATAACCATCCAGTTTAATCAATATGCTAAGCTCAGAGGTAAAGTCAGGATTTTCTGATGATCTCTGAAATGCTATACTGTACTTATCGATTCTGAATCTGAAGTTTAAATTTATTCACAATATTAAAAAGTTATCAAGGTGATCATGCTTTGTGTTGTCATGGTTGAAACATATGCACAAACTGTTTATGACTCTATTGTTTTTTGCTATCACAGTGTAAAAATGTTGCATTGTGGTACCTTGTAAGTTTTATCAAATATAATGATAAAGAGTAGGAGAACCTGTGTTTTGGGAGACTCAATCTTGAAATTGAACCTTAAGCTTGATTTCTTTGGATTCCCGAGAGAAAACTAGCAGTGGCTTCCATCTATGATTCTTGTTTTCTTCAATGGAAGAGTAAATCAAATGTCTCGCCTAACTCAGCCCTCATCACACTGACATGACTGGTTTGATCTTCACCGATGTTTGCCAGTTCCCTTCTTCAGTATGCAACAGGCATCATTTTATTGAACTCCCCTATGCTGCCGTCTGCTGAGAGCCAACAGAGACCCCTGATATGGAAATTGACTGACAGACTAAAAGCAAAGCAATATTCAAAGAAGCGACCCCTGCTCTGCATACATGTCCACCTCAGGCAGGCCTCAGTCTGGTCTCTGAAAGAGGTGTCCTGTTCATAAACAAGTTGATGCTGATTAATGTGAAATTTGGATTAAAAATCAGCGTCCTTGTATGAGAAGTGTCCTCATCAAAGTGTCCGTAGTTGAGAGGTTCCTCATGTGCTCTTCAAAAGCCCATAATCAAGTTTGGTAGATTTGTCAACTGTTGGTCTTGCGCTGGGTTTGCCTTGCTTCCCAGGTAATCTGGTTACCGCTGTACCGCTAGCTAGCGAGCTCCAGAGAACGTTAGCTGATCATGTGACCATAGCAATCAGCTGCCTGTGTTAGCTGGGCTAGCATCCAGTGTATGTACGTTGTAGCATTGTTGATGAGGATGCTCGTGTCCACGGTCTCGCGGGCTGCAGTAGACATTCTGCGGATTATCAACATTTGACGCATGGATTATCAATAAAATATGGATTAAAATCACCCAGGATGGATACCAGTACAAAACCTATAAGGTATAGTAGCTGTCATATGACTTGCTTGAAGAATTGTTGGAAAAATTGCTGTTGTAGTATGGTGTGAATGCGTCTGCCACTAGTTGCATCTTGGAACATTGGGATGATTGATTGTTGAGCGTTGTATGAATGAATGCTTCGTATGTAATACCTGACAAGTTCCGTCTTGCTTGGGTGCATTGCCGACATTACAATGCTTGTTATCTCGGTATCGTTTGACATTCTCTCGTGGTAATTAACCTGCCGGAACTTAAAAATATGCTGTTGAAAATCTTACTTCTAAACCCTTTGATTTCTAAATCATTGTCATCCTTTCATGACGCATCTTTCTAATGTTTATGACATTTGTCTTTACATAGAACTGGTGGAATGGTCAATTCTGATGTATATTTGGACAATCTATGACTTCGGGGATAGCTGATAAAAGTATTGGTTATCTTTCCTTTTGATCGGAAGATATGTGGCTCACTTGAAGTGCAACAAGGGTGTTGCTGAATGTCATTGGTTTATCTCCCTTTTTGATTTATTGGAAATCTGAGCATTCGGGTGTTCTCGACCTTGACAACGTGACAAGTCATTAAACCATCTGCTTTATAGATCTGAGTTGTAGTTCTGGCTGCTGTGTGTAGCATGTCATTCTAGTCTAGAGCTTCCCATGAATGATCGTTGAGGGGGGATTCCATTCATTCATTTCATGTGTTTGCAAATTTTGTACTTTAAAACCAATTTCTATTCACTCTCCATTCAAGTGGTGAAGACGAGTCAAAATTTGTCACCAAGATCATCAAGGATTTGATCCAGTCTTGTTGAACTTGGTGATTGCATTGTCATGTACAGACAAATCTCCAAATATCATTGTCATGAAATTGTCAAGTCAGGCGATTGCGTTATCAGCTATATGTGATCAGGTTATCCCAGGAGGATGTTGGCACTTCCTGAGTGACTGAATTTCATAGTTTTTTTTAGTCCATCTGCCCTTGGAGTCAGAGTTGATTTACATTTTTAGTTTGGTTGTTTAACTCTTATAAAACCATTTGGCCATGGTAATAAAACCATACATTTCAAAATCATAGAAATTCGGGTTAGAATTTAGGTATTGCCAGGCGGTTTTCAGAGGATTAAATAATGTTCCTTGGAAAAAAAAACTAACAAAGAAATGGTTTTCTCACTTGACTGGTAACCAAATCAGCCTCAAATTGCACCCTTTAGAGAAAAGAGACAAAAGGCTTGATTTGACCTTGAATTCTCAGATCACTTCTTGCCTTATCCGGGCATTGCATCATTTTGTCATTCTTTGCACTTCGGTTGTCAAGGTAGAAGAGTTACACCCACTACCAAGGTTACTCTCATGCTACCTCATTAGAACATATTGTTTGCACCGTTTCTATGTACTTCCTTGACACATTCAGAAGATGTAGAAAGACCTTTTGGCATCGGTTTTACTAGACCTATGACTACTATGATGTATCTACTGTTATATGCTCAGGTTCTCAGCTCTTCAGAGTGAAACGAGAATACACCAACTAATAATTCTTGTTATGAATATTAGATGCTATCTCTTGAGGTGAGCCAGTGAATGGGAAACAGTGGTGTACTCTAATCCAAGGTGGATCCAATGCTACCATTAGAGTGTTTCATCACCAAAGACTTGAGGCTGAGTCTTGGCCCTATTGACGATTTGAGGCCAAGTGAGGGAGGGGGCAAACTTCATAGACTGCACTTCACTTTTAAAGGTGTGTACATGTGAACTTAGCTGATGCAGAGGAATATACCTTTTAACAGTCACTGCTGCATGGTAGTATGGTGCTTTGCCACTATAATTGCTGTATACTGCACGCATTGACATTTATTCGCATGACATATCATAAAATGTTAGAGTTGCTGAAAAGATACTAACCGAAACACTGATCATGAACAGGTACCTTTAAACAGCTCCACCTTGTCGATTTTTCCATTATCTTGTCACATCCCTGTTTACCGTTCTGGCGTCTGCTCCCCGACAATGAGCAGACGACATCACCTGTTCCTTCCGCAACAGCAATGACCTTCACCTTAGCAGACCATATTTCCGCTACGATGACAGTGACCACAAAATGGCCACCCATCCCTACATACCTCATCAGAAGATAATTGACCCAATTACAAATGTCAGTCACCAGGGAGCATCAGCACATCGGTGGCTATGCACCAGCTCCGTCCATCCAACAATTATTGCGTGGAGGATTAATATTGGCTGTCTCCTTGGTTGTCCTTAGAACAGGTGATGTTAGCGGGATTACCACTTGTTGCTCGATGGATAATTGCGTAGATGCGGTTCAAGATTATGCTCATGGGTGGCAAACATTGAGCAGCTAACTGTATTAATCTTGCCCCGTAATGTGAAATGACGAGTGATCTCAAGTTGGTGTTTAACAATAGGTGGTGCTATGCTTACACTAGCTGCGCTTACACCACGAAATATTGGTGGACCAATTGCACTTACACCACCACATTGCCGCGACAAATTGGTTCGGCAATCCATTGCCGATACAAATTGCCGAGCGAATTTGTCCCACCAAGCTTGATGGTCCAAATTCGCCCGGCTTGTTAAAAGCTCGGCTTTGTCGTGGTGTAAGCGCAAATGGATCGGCAATTAGCTAGTTAGATGGTTCGGCTCCAGGCGGCGCTTTCGAAATGGCGCTTTCTGCCAAGGCTTTCCGCGTTCTGCTTATTGTTTGCGCGCCATCTGTAGCCGGATTTTATAACTAGCTGCAGCGCTGGTGTAAGCGCTTGGTGGATTTTCGATGGTGCGGCATTGGTTCCCGAACCAAGATTGGTGGTCCATTTTCAGGTGGTGTAAGTGCGGCTACTGTTGTGAGCCAATCCTCGTAACTTACAAAATTGAGTCTACACGTAGTGCAAAAGTAAGAATCTTAGAAGCTGTGATGGTTTCATAAGCTGGTGATAAGCAGGATTTGCACGGCATTCCTCATGGAATGATAGCTTTTCCAGTAGTGGGAAAGAGTGCAGTACCTGAAGAACTAATAAAACGTGTAGACCAGGTGTGCAGAAATGTGAATACCACTGGTTTCTATGGAGTTCACTATTGTGCTAATTAGTGATTCCCGCAAAGATCTCTTCATTTGTTGTTAGCAAACGCTCATACACTTAGAATCTCCTGATGGGTACATGTATGCATACACATCACAAGATTTTAAGTGCATCATGTGCCCCCAAGGCAAGCTTACTAAAAATAAAATGTTTGCTTTGCATGCTTTACCAGTACAGCAATTTTTGCAAAACTGCTGTATTTTGTTTTTTATCAGCTGATGCTGTTGAGGCCATAAAACAATTACTCTTCAGGTTTGTGAAACATGTGTCGTATGCTTCCTGTGTATGCTTCGATCCTCTTTGTCAGTCAATAGGCTTTCAATTGCCTGCACATTTTGGCTGAGGTTGGTGTGACTTGGAGAGCCAAAACCAATATATATTTGGTACCATTCTATATCTTGCCAAGAAGATGACTTTCGTGCATAACCCAGACTAAAGATTATCATGTCACTCGACACTATTGTATTACACCCGTTGTCCTCTCTCTCTTAAGCCTTCTTCACGGTCAATCCAGTGTCCACATAGCCCCTAGGATCAATGTGACAAACTACATAGGTATTGGACGACTGCCCGCGGCAAAAATCAATGGCATCAGAGCAAATATTCATCAATATATAGCAGTTGATAGATAATACATGTTTGTCTACTGCCTTATCCAGGGAATATGCCTGTTACAGTCAGGCAGAATGACGAAATCAGAGATGAGGAAAATTAGGATTTGAGATGGGGGGGGGGGGGCATTGTATGAGATCAAATTTTTGGTGTTTTCCTTTGGTCATAGTATTTGCTTCAGGCATTTATCCTTTTGCTAAGACATGGTCATAAGAAACGTATTGAGCGTGCTATGATTGCAAAGCCTTGTTTCTCTAGATGAAGTTTTTTATTTCCTGGTTGATGTTTCTGATTTGGTTTCTTTTCAGAGCAAAAGTTTTCATTTGCTTTTGACTTTCTGCTTGAAAGAAGTCATCTTTATCGCAATTGTCAAGGTTATGTTTGTGGAAATCTTTTTCTCATCAATTGGTGAAGTGTCACTTTCAGAATCGCAAGAAGTCGTTTCAAATCAGGAAAAAGACTATAAGACAACTTGTGGAAGATCTGATATGATTGCAATTACTTGAGGCAAATAGTGTATTTTTCAATGAACTGGTATTTGTTAGAATGTTTTATGGTGCTTTTTTGCTGATATGTGGAAAGTGACATGTTTTTCTTGCTAATGGACTAATTGTTATTGGTAAATACTTAGTTGGTGATTTTCACATTTGTCATGTTTTCTTGTGAAACGATAACTAACATGACCCTTAGTCTACAGTTACATAAAAATCGCATGGTCCAACTATTGAAAAAAAGGCTAAGACCCTGAAGCGTTGTGTGCCAGACTCCTATTCTTTGACATCACTTTATACTGGTTACTCCACCATTTGTCTACAATGGATGGCAAACAAGGGCAACTCAGACAAACACTAGCAGCATTGATGTAATAGCCAGTATGTTGCGAAAGCTTTCTAACTACTTGCCAGAGAAAACAACACATGTTTTATGATTACAGACCCTGGCTCTGATATCAGCAGGAAAATATTTACACGGGTTTAGTTGGTCAACTTGTGGTAAGAGTATTGGTCATGGTAACATCATAGGAATCCTCATTGAAGGACCTACTGCCATATCCTCAGGGTGATTTTCTACAGTCCAAAAACGATTCCGATGATTGGTGTTGATGCAGGCAGTAATGTCTTCAGAGTATTAAGGGTGGCTATTCTTGTCCTGACTCATTTGCTGCAAGCATGCAGAAGAAACAACAATTTGGTAATATTCCATGTAAGTCATGACAGTCAGATTTTAGAAGAAGACTTTGAACATGCAGTTTCTGCTTAAGACATTGTCAGAAACAAAGAAAATATGCAAACAGGAGTTGAATATGGTCAGGCACAGATTCAACCATCAAGTTTGAAAGATGAATCGATTGTTACATTGTAATGTTTTGAGCTATTTCCTATTTCCTTTTCTTTCTTTTTCTTCTTTGTCAATTCTATACCCTGATCACAGGTAGACTTAAAAATAATAAGGACTTTCTTATTTCTTCATCCTTGAAGAGTTTGTGGTACATAGCCAAGATGGTAGATGCAAGGTTTTTGTGGTTGTTGAAAGGCAAACAAGTAGTCTATGATTACAAGTTGGATTAGGTGTCTAGCCTTACCATTGATGGCTAGCCAAGAGGGAATTCACCTGATAGTTCCCAAGCATTGCCTACTCGCCAATGGCTATGCCATCTGCTTTGGTGAAAGCATGGACATTCTTGCTGTACTAACTGAAGGTTTGTGATGAAGGAAGATCTATGGACATTCTGCATGTCTTACTTTACCAAAACCTCTGGCCAAGCTCCAGACATTATCCCTGAATATTGAGATATTTGTCAAAGGTTGGTAGTCAGCCATCACCCCACACATCTGGGGTACTGGCTGAAACCAACCTTTGAATGAAATTTGGACATTCAGGAATAATGTTTCATATCCTTTACATTACATTTCTGACCTTCCTTGCAAGCTTTACCATCTACCACGCTTATACGAAAACTATGACGATGCTTCCTGTGTATCATAACTCAATTTCTTGAATAGATACAAGCTGTGTGTTGTTCACTGCACATCTAAATATACAAACAAATTAACTTAATGAAAGTGATAGCCACACCACGAAAGCTTGTATCGGTAATACAAGTTGTGATTGATTTTGCAAGTTATTGATTTCCAAATAACTTGAGGCTATCTGAACACCTCAGGAGTAGGCAAGGACTATTGATGGTTGAAAACATCCTAGAACTTGAAGATTAAAAAAACATCAGTTGCCATGTATTATCTTCAAAAAGATAGAAAATTTTTCTCCGTTTTGCTCTATGGATTAGGTTGAGGTACATTAGTGATTTGTTTGATCCACTGCTCAGTCACCTGATGTGTTGACTTGTAGTAGTGGGCAAGATATTTGAGATGTTCGTGGCAACTTTCGATTCCATTTCTATGTGAATGAATTTTTTTTTTCTTTAGAAATCGATTTTGTGTGGGTGGGTGAGTGAGAGAGAAATGAAAAAAAAATCAATCAAGTGGGTTTGGTGTTAGGGGAAGCTGACTGTACATAATCAATAGATACACAGGTCATTGTAGATGTATGTGTGAATTTCTGAAGAATTCAAGTCCATCAGCTTCTTCTCATTTGCTCTCAAGGGATAATCTTGCTTGTCAGAATGACCTTAGCAGTAACCTAGGTTGATGTATTGCTTGTCTGTACCCCCTTTGGTGGCTTCATGTGTGGTTCATCCTGTTGACTGTCTTGTAGAATGTGGCTTGCAATCATTGCTGTCATGTGACAAGAGTGGTCGATGTACCCCATTTCCTCATAAAGATGTCTTGAAGTATTGATGTAGCGTAAGTCAATAGTCTCCTGAGGAAACATCTTCTAACAACATTGAAATAACCACCATTTCTTAGGTTGGCTACAGCCTGCAGCCAACACACAACAAGACACACTCACGCTGAACCTGGTGGTGTTGGTCCTGTCTCCTGCTAGTGACAAGATGCCCTGGGTAATTGTGGTATGGTTGGTTAGCCCAGTGGCAACAATGGTGACAAAACCATTGGGTGTTGTCTTCGTGTTGAGCAATTGACTGGTCTATAAACAGGTCTCATGGATACAAGGTACTGACAATTTGATAATCTTGTTCGAAATGCTAGACAAGCTATTGAAACCTATGACTTGCAGAACACGGTACTGCTGCGTCTTAAATGTGTTTCTGTGAAATCTGAATTCAAATTTCTAGAAAGACCTTGTGTGCTCTGCTTCTTCCAGATCTATCCTTCAGTGGGAAATCTGTCTGAAGGGGTGTTAATTTGGCCCTTTTGAGGCCCTTTGCTGGTATCACGATGTGCTTGATTGATGACTTTTTACTTCAGACTTATGAAAGAACAATTTGACGGCAAAAATCAAAGGTGACACTTTTTGCCCGTAATCAATGTAATCAATAACCAATCAATGCGTTCAAGTCTAAACCTCATGATCAATACCATCTGATTATTGCCATCACTCTGACAATTATCAATACGTCAGAAAAAATGCATCTCATATTTACAAAAATACTTTTTTGTCACTGCGCTTTAATTGTGATCATCAAGTAAGTTGAATATAATCAGCTTGGAGTAAGAATCTTATACTTCCCTCATAATGAATGTCAGGCTAACTAGATGGAAGTAGATGTACATGATGGTGTGTATATGCATGTTGTTTTGGGTTCTTGTTGGGTTGGAATATATCATTTAGAATTCAATTGTGAGCATGTATCATCTGGAGCTATATTAGGACTGGTGCGCTTTTAATCAGACTGATTGGTCGAGTAATTGTGATTGTCTGCTTGGTTCACACCATGCCCGCACTCGTATATTGATTAGTTAACTATGTTGTGCTTGCACACCCCTTAAAAGGGTGAAATATGACTTAACAAGATGTTCTTTAGAGCTGAAGACCAGACACCAACTTGCGCTTCAAACCTGCTACCAAATGATGAATAGAGAGAGAAGTACTAGCCATAGGACACTACCCTGACCACAAAACCCTGGGGCTCTATGTCAGAACTGTCTAAGACAGCTGACTTTGCTGGAAACTTCCAAATGCAGAAGAAGATATTAAGACACTTTTTACTCCTCAACTTTGATGCTGTCTTTGAATGCTAAGAGGAAGTAACCATGTTTCCTTTAAGACTATTTCCAGGAGTTCCACCTATGTTTTTTGTATCGGTGAGATGTCTTGCCATTCCAACAGTTGTCTTACAAGTTTTCTTTGAGGAATTTTTTTAATTCTGAAATGTCCTCGTTTTCTCTTGACATGAGTTCTCTTCTTGACATGAGATAGCATTGAACACAAGTTGCAAGAAGGTCCCACGAAGACGGTTATGATTTCCTTATCACTCATGTGTGAATTCTTTCTGGTTGTTGCTTATCTTCGGTGAAATTGTAATACGTCAGTGATGGAATCCGCTTGTGATTGTAAGCGACACCCTTTAAATTCACTCAATGGGTTCGTTTATGCTTGGTATCAGAGGTGTTATTTCCGTCAGACCGAGCAAAGGATTTATCACGAGAAGATCACATAAGAAGCAAATCTTCCTTCGCAAAACCTGTCAGTACACGAGTCACCAGCTTCTAGAAAGGGTATCAAATTTTACATGCGATATCGTTTTAGGAAAGTACCTTGTAGAGTCGGTGCTTGTGAGCACGCCATGAACCCGGCGTGGCGTAAACATGCATGCAGTCTTACAGTCACTGATTCGTTGTGTAGGCCGTGAATGATTTTCGCAAATGACATTAGCGTCTCTAGTCAGGCAGAGTATCTCATCGGAGGCATTCGGATTCCCTCGGTGAATTAAGTGGGCTACCGTCGCAGTGTGTATTGGAACTGATAGACCTTATGCGATAATGAGCCCATGGCCGTGAGCGCAAGATTCCGCATGCAGTAATGTCGTTATGGCAGCAATTTCTGTTGCCTCTTCTCAATTGTTGCGCATCGGATGTGAATTGACTTTGTGTTCTCTCCAGTTACGAATGCTCCTACCATCGGAATGAGTTGGTCTAAATTTGATTGATTATGGAAATCAGTCTTTTTCTCTGTAGATTAGTACTAGGAAGAGGCAGCTGGAGATGAGCATGGGGAGAGTCAGTGTCATAATGAGGACATCTTGAGCAATATGTGTTTTCTCTTTGGTGCTCTTAGAAAAATCATGTCCCAGTATGATGCCCACAGTTTTGAAACAGTGGGGCATGGTGAGTTTGGAAAGTACATTTGATATCCAATTTCCAAATGTGGACACCTCGAGCACTTAGTTCCATTCCATTTATTGTACCATGAAGTTTCCCAGAAGCTTGGTTTAGATGTATTTGAATTACATTCCTTTTTGCACGGTTGGGACATAATAAATGCTTTGGCAGCTCATACATGCAACAGTTGGTGTTCTAAAAATATGTCCTCTGGTAATTGCTTCCTCTCTAAAGTTTTGCCACACAATGGGTATAATACTGATGGATTCTGGCAATTTCAACTCATCCATTACAACTCATTATGAATTCTAAGATTCTTACAAGCATACATAATGTCTGTACCTTTCTTAAGGCTGTGTAATTTCCTATGTTAAAAAAAATCCTCAATATCTTTGGAATATGTTTAGAAACCTTCGCGAATTTTTTCAAGATCTCTTATTCCCTCAGTGTTTGGACAATAAGCATCGTATTAACCCTGAAACTTGTTTCAATAGCTCTATAATGACCTTGAACATTGTTTCGTGCTCTCTCCTAATTCTATTCACAAGAGGGTGGATGTAATTTTCTTGGCAGTTCGATGCTCAATGGTATTTATAAATGTTCTGGAACTAATATTTCAACCAATGCATCTTTGACTATGGTGAGTGATTGATGTTACATGTAGCTACTAAACTTCATCGATATTTAATTCTAATTAGATGAAATATAATGTGCTTCAAGGAAGCACCAACTGGAAAATTCCAACACGCAATGTATCATTTTTAATCATATTCAGATATTATGCTCATTCCGAGTCATTCATCATTGGAAAATGAAATGTTAAAAAAGTGACGCCAATCCATCATTCTGATATACAGTGATTGACTTGAATGGTTAATTTTGTCATTTATTATTGTGACACATAGGAGTTGAATGTGGCTATCAATGAATGCAATATGTTTTCTGGTTGAAGAATATTGAAAATAAAACTACAAAAAATGGTTTCCAAATCCCGAAAGGTTATCATTGGAAGTCGTATCAATGAGACAGACTTTGCATCTCTCCTGTCACTGAAAGAGTTGTTGATGAAAGTTAAGGCCTGATGGTGATTGACATCATGACAAGAAAATGTTCAAGATTGGTTTAGGATTGTTTAAACCCATTTAGTTGACAGTTCATTGGAAGACTCGTTGGAAGACTCGTTTGCAAAAATCGTATGTTTTCTCATTGCAGGGCTGCTCAGAAACTAGCTTCTAAAAAGAAGAAGCGTCATCAACCACCCGAACCCGAGCCACCTCCATTTCCGACCAAGTTTTATGAAATTTTACGCCTTGCACCACCACCCGTCCCTCCTGGATTACTACGAGGGCTAAGAGCACAGCCACCTGTTGGAAAGGTAAGAATTCCCATAATGTGTCACTGTTGGTTTTGCCTGTTTTGCATGGCGAGATGTAAGTCACAAAATTAATTTCAGATATTTTGGTCATGATTTTCATTTCGGTACAACGTAACATAGTCAGAGAGGAGAGGGTGGCAGAAGCTCTTTGTCACCCTATTTCTTGTTAACTCTCATGGTTACATCTCCATTACACATGCACAGGGTCCTCTTCTATTGTGTTCCCTCGCCCTCACGTTTGACCAGCATTTACTAGAAATACAATGACCACAAGCAAGCTATAAAAGTTCGAGTACAAACGTAGAACACCCACTTAATGGATCCAACAAACTTGTGACTGTAGCATATCCGTAACTCTAGCCTTGTATATTCTAAATGTAAATATGCTATGTTCCTGTGCATTTGCTGTGCAATCACTGCACAAGTGAAATTAATCAAAGCACATCAACAGCATCAGCTTGTGAACTTCTGGGAGCTCATTAGTGACTTTGAGACAAAATTAATGTCAGCGGTTAAAGAGGCTTTCACGTCAATTTGATGAACAACCTCATCCCAGGAGGGATAATGCATCCGTGTATGCTGCTGCTTATGCTTTCTTCACATGTTGCTTTTAGAACAACAGGTGAACAACCCCTTTCCCATAAAAAAAGACATGCTGTCTAAACAGAAAGCTCAAATGATCATGGGATGATGTAGAACATATTATTGAGGCTACCTCTTGAAAATCCTTTCACTTGAGGGAGAAGTTTTGTCACATTCTATGAAATAGATTTCATATTCCGAGCAGTGATATTGAGACCGTTGGACATGTTTGGAGACCTGACCTGATCTGATCATGACAGCAGAGCCCCGAGCACGTCAGCAGCTCATCAGCCTGCCTCCCTCAGGGCAACTTCCTTAATATCTGGAGGTTGTGCTCCTTGGCTGGCGTGATAGATGGTAGAGTGGTGCTCGTAGGTTTGGCTTGATCTCTCCGGACTTGCATGTCATTGCCTTGCCATTCACTCTGACAAGTACATGTATGTATTCATAGCGGGGTATTCAACAGGTTCTCCGATGAGAGAATTCAGAAATGGTGATACTGTCCTGTCGTATCCTGGGAATCAAAGTCCTCAAAAGAATATTGACTGTGATGGAGGGTTAAATTGCCACCGGCAAAGTGATGTCCCCGTGTCTTATCACTGTTCCTGTGACACATTAGTCTTCACACAGCCATCTCAAAGTAGAGCAGGGCTTCAACTCCTTAATTGGAATTGGTTAAGTGTTTGGGTTTTTTGCAATATATACTTGCGTACAAGGAGATCAAACGCACCTCCTTCCTGCGGTCCTTCCCTCCATCGTATTCTTGATTAACTGTCGCTCTATTTGCATAATTGAATAGATTGGTGGACTATTTGAGCTCCAGGAAATATTCTACCAGTGTCTGTGTGCGCCCAGTGCGCTGGATGATGACAGATTACGAGCTGCTTTCTCGAATGATGAGGAGAAACCTGTTGATCTGAGGTGATTTTTTACATGGAGATGATAAGAGTATTCACTTAGTTGTAGATCAGAAAGAAGATTAACTGGGTATATTTTAGGAAAGGTACAGTACTTAAATATAGAATAGCATGCTTTTGGACTCTGAATAAATCCACCAGAATCTTGTCTGATACTTCGGTTGTTTTTTAGTCTGGCATGTCCAAACCAACTATCTAAAGACGAAAAAAGCAGCATATTCTGTTTTCTCTGAAATAAAGCCAGTGGCATGACAAAAGGAAAGTTGTGGGCCCCACACACCCAGTACATCTACTAGTATCTCTTTATCAAAGGTTAATACCTATCACTGCCTATCCTAACTTAATTATATGAAACAATAGCAACTGCTATATCAAGAAGTCTTACAAGTATAAATGTCAAATAACAATCACGTACAAAGACTTCAGTGGGCATAAAGTACACT
The DNA here is from genome assembly GCF_910592395.1 of Lineus longissimus. NCBI lineage: Eukaryota > Metazoa > Nemertea > Pilidiophora > Heteronemertea > Lineidae > Lineus > Lineus longissimus. Next base: position 22,859,814 of record NC_088310.1, read on the forward strand.
ACTGTAGGTGTATAAAGGAGTTTCATCTGATTTCAAAAACAATGTAAGGTTAACTTTGTTGGGATACTTTGCAGCTTTGGATGTAATGAACTGCTTTTCTAGTGAAATGATCTTGTTAATATCACCTTGTTTTAACAAGTTCATTCCGTCTTCCCACAGAAATTACCACATTCCTCACCCTGATGAGTTCTTGACTCGCTCGCCTAATCAGACAACGAAAAAGATACCAAAGTTGAAAGGCATCTCCTAATTTAACAAGTCAGAGTTCAAAGAGCAGTTGAAATGGGTTCTTCTTTTGTCAACAAATTCCTTCTAACTGATGCCTTTAGCTCGTGAATGCAACTGGTAGTTGATAGATTTTGTATCAGCTTGGACTGACGAATGCATATATGGCGCGTTAATGATGCACTGCAAGAGCAGTTCAAGTTGAGGTGTGCAATATAAGGCATGCAAGTCAGAATCAAGAAACCACTGTTTGCTTCATCAGAATTTCAACGCAATTACGCGACCGACGGATCTGTCTGCTTCAGAAGGGCCTCCTTCCTGCTCTGCATCACTGATTGGCCAATCTGAATCTGATTATCACAGGAGGCATCGCCAATGTTCACCCAATGCTAAGATTGGCGCAAGTATTATGTGACATGCATAACAAGAACTAAAACAGTGTGATTCACCCTCGAAACTCACTTGGGTCAAACTCCGGCAAAGTGCATTCACTCAGAAGAACACTTCCTGTTAATATGCATTTAGAGGAAGAAGGCTGTCTTGTTTGCCCGAACCTGATTCAGGTTTTTGTTCTTTTCCCAACACATCTCATGTTTCTTGCATGTCTTGGATGACCAGCTTCATTCCTTTATTTATTCACCTCTCTCGGGAGGTATCATGAGCAAGACTTCTCTGACGAGAATCTTGATCGAGCGATAAGCGAATCAGTTTCTTAGGCGGATTCTTTACATTCTTTGGCACCATTGTTGACATAAGCAACAGTCGTATGGCGTTCAAAGCATCTTAAACATAGCGAAATAGTCTCAGGAGAATGAAAGCTTCCATTCAAGAACCTGTGAGATCAGTGAGATCATCGATATCTTATAACAAACAGAAAATGGCAAATCATTGAAAAAATTCGATTCCAGGTGCAAGCAAAGTGTCTCCAGGTGGCACCTGGCAATTCACTCAAAGATATCAATAATATTTCTTCGAAGATATCATTTTTGAACACCATCCGTGCTACTGGTTATAAATCATATCAATCATGTAGTACATATTTAGATGCAGTTTCTGGTGGCCATCTGTACCACCGATGAATTTAGTAAATTCATTGCAAATCATCTTCAGCATTGAGTTGAGGGTCGAGGTCTTTCCACTTTGCCCTGTTGGGCTGTAGAACTATAATTCCTCACCAAATGTCATAGCAACAGCTTAGTGCTTGTTTCCTTACATTCTAAATGGTACATCATACAAACCATAGCAATAGCGACACATGTATGGCATTGTACATGCGGCTATATCTTGTGTCACAAATGTTTAAAAAGCTTTTAATACAAGGTTCTTTTTTACCAGTTCTGTCACCAATTTATATACCAAAGGCTGTGTTTAACTTTGGTGGATAAGTCTAGAAATGTACCTAACCGAATGAGTAACTTGTTTTACAAATCGTAGTAGCAAATCCAAGTATTGAAAGGCAGTCCTTGTGCATGTGATATCTCAATCAATCGCCATTTCTTAACTAAGTGACCGATCACCAACCTCAACACAAACCAGCGTTAATATCATCCTCCTCACAATTCAATAGCGTTGTCAATGTATTGTTGCCGAGATGGAGACGATATCACATTCACCTGTTGTGCTGCTATGATTGGCTAGCTAATCAACTTGTTGAAAGAACGAGAACTCTCCCCGGCTTATAAGTAACGGCAGATAGAACCGGAACCAATTACTCAAGCTGGCGTACACAAGCATGGCGCTATAATATTGTGCGATATGGTAACGTGGACAATATTTTTAACTTCGGTGATGAGTACATTTTGTCATCATGTGATTGGCTGCATGTTGTATTGATGAATTTATAAATTGTTATGATTAAGTGATTGCACTGTATCCATTATGATGTAATAACTTATAAACAGTTTGTTGATGATGTGTTTTGCTTCATATTCATCAGAGCAGCACCATAGACCGTTGTAAAGATAGAGCTTTGAGTTTAGCTCCAAAAACCTTCACCAATAACAACCCAAGTCGAGCTTTCAAGCCATGAACACTCCCTTTACTGTGTATGATAGGGATATTGATCACGATATGACAATTCGACGGCTAGCAATATTATCACAGATCAGTAAGCTGTATCAACCTGTTGCCTAAGGCCCACATAGCGAAATTGAAAACGGCACGGATCGTCGTTTGTCATATAGGGTCATGTGACTTGCATCTAAAGATACATACACTGGTGAAATAGGGTAAAAATGTGGACTAGCATATTCATCGTCAGCAGCTTAAATTAAGCTAAATTCACCCTTGGTAACAAATAGACAAACCATTACCAGGGTATAGAGTATCTGAAGTGCTTAGCTGATATTTTCAAAAGTTTAGCTCTTGCTATATCTCAGTATGTGATGCAACAGACAGAGTTGGCCTGTATTCTTTCTATAACTTTTGTGGTTTGTAGGCGTTGATGCACAGAGTGTGCCAGTCTGTCACTAGCCTAAATCTCAACCTTATTTTCCGTGATTGCTATCAACGTTTTTAATGGTGGGTACATTTCTCACGAGTATAGCTCTTATAATGCTTCCAATGTCTCATCTATAGTGGATGTCATGAAATGACATGTCTTGTCATGAAACGGCTAGATCCTGACGTGAAGCCTTTGGGCTAGACCGTGAGTGGGGCTCTGCAAAGTTCACTTCAGTTCAAAGACTCTCCTCTGACCTCATGCCCGTATCTCCTGCATGCTTCAGTGATCCTCACGGCTGTCTCATTTAGACTCAATAATCGATTATCATCCTCTATATCTGGATTCCTTCTTGAGGCCACATGGAGTCATGCTCAAAGTGAAAAGATAGATGACCAAGTGTCATACTACTTCAAGTCATTCATGAGTAAAGGGCCCAAGTGATACTGTGGACTGATCGATAGGGTCTGATAGTATTGTCCACAAGAACTTAATAAACACTGAGGTCATTATAATACAGAATAGTATTTGGTATCTGCTTGGGGATATACAAATGCTAATTGTAGATGGCTTTGCCTTCCCATGTGGTCTCATGACATGTGTCCATTTTTTGTCATTTACGATTCCGATCACAGGTTGCCACTGCAGTGACAATCTTAGTGGAAAACTACCAGTGGAGTCTTCAACAATATTTGCATTCTCTGTGTGTAAGTATAGTTTACAACCTTAAGGTTTAAAGTCAGAATTGCGAGGTTTTCAAAACTAGAGTTATAATATAATAGTCCTTACAGCACCAAATTTCCAGTACTAAACCTGGATGTTGATCTGTACCTCAAACCACAGTGTGGGCCCGTCTACCAAGAGAGCTGTCAAACTAGCAACCATCTCCAAGACAACAATGCCTTTGCCAATATCTAAGATGATAAGTGTCATAACTTCAGGCAACATCATTTCTAGCCGAGAATAAAAACATAAATGAACCTGGATTGCAGTGAAATGGAGATGATGCCTGGTATGGTATGGATCCAGAGTTTAATGTCACCTTAACAGGTATAATAATTATGTCACCAGAGGCTGACCTTGAGGTTGACACCTTTGAAATGTTGTTGTATGGACCTGATTGTTCAGTACCTTTTCCTCTTGGCTGTTGTCACTTAATAATGATTTTAAAAGACAAAATCAGAAAGAGGTCATTATGTGAGATTCTGAGGGGTATGTGCCCTTTTTCCCTTTAGAGGAACATTTCAAGGTCATGGAGAAGCCAACCACGCGGTGTCGGTCAATCAGGGTGATTGACAGAACCTCTTGTATTTATGCCGCCTAACTACTTACTAAAAGCAAGGCCATTATTTGATGACATATCAGATAGAAAGGATTGTCATGTGAGATATGGTTGTCTAAGCATCTTTCTCTTAATTGCTAGGCTTTCTCATGATTGCTCCTCGTTCACTGTCCTTTATTATGTTGTCAACAGGGCCAACATTAGCGCTTTAAGTCCCCAGAACATCTGAATTCTTCATCCCTAAAAATCAATCTAGATATGTCATATGGGCACAAAATTCGCATCTGCTGAAGCTCCCTAATAAATGTGTTTGACAAAGTTACACCAACCTATAAATAATCAGCCATTAATCCTTCTGACTGACAGACTAATCAATCATAACAAAAATATTTTTCAAATCACCACAATGGTATTCCCCGTCACACTTACATGCAAAAACTGTGCCCATGAATTTAATATGTAATTTACCAAATGTATTTTTGATTAGCTTAGGGTATTTCATGATGAATATCATCGATAAGTGGCCATCATGGTCCTACTTTATGCAAAGATTTCATTATTTTGACAGGCGAAAGTCTGACCAACGTGGTCGCACATAAAACAAACATCCAAATGCAATTTGTTGTGAATCAATTTAGAGGTAGTTGTGATATCTTAGTTGATAAAAACAGAGATGCTGCTCCATAAGTGAAGTTACAACGTCAATCATTATCAGAGTGTGATAGGTCTTGATTTGGAAATTGATGAGAAAGATTTGACCTTATGATGATGTGTTTATAATGGTACTCCAGCTTACCTCCAAGCAGGATGGCAGCTATCCATTTTGGTCATATGGGGGGGGGGCAAAATACCTCTTTTATCCCAACGTAGTCTGAAAATTGGCCTAAATCTTCTGAAATGGCATGTTTTGGCAGCCCTTGGAGGGGTAGTGCCCCTCCTCTAGCCATCGCTGTGCCAAGGCTTCGACATCTCACCCCTCAGAAGCTTGAAGAACTTATGAGGTAGTAGAAGACACTGGAGCAGGATGATAGTACTCCTGTGGTTATACATTTGCTACTCCAAAAACAAAACTGATCGCTTCCTGGTCAGATGAGTGCATTCTAAAGAAACACACGTTTCAGTTACAATGATTTCAACCAATTCTACCTTCGCTCAACTTTGTATTACCTTGAACAACATGTTTTCGTGGTTCTACACATTTTTGGTTGTAGATGCTTTTCACTGAATGTATTGCAGTTTCAGCGCTCTTACTTACTTACTAACTTACTTACTTACATCCTCATCAACTTGTTAATAAGTGGCCAAGCTGTGGCAACCCTGCTGTGCTCAGCAGTTTGGGTAACCAGCTTCCTTTCTCTCCAGCTCTGATGGTCAATGATATGGCCATTCTCTTGTGTTTTGAACTGCTTGATTACGAGAGTGTGCAGTTCTCTAAATCTCCCACCCCTTCTACTCGGCCTCCAGTTTATTGGTAATACTTGAGGTACAGGTCTCTCAATGCACTGAACGGCAATGCGAGCACACTGATTTGTGCAGAAAAATGTCCACACATGTTGACACCTATCATTTCCTGCACCTTTGCCATTACTTCACAGATACAAGGAAGTAAAGTATTCAAGTACTGTTTACAAAGCAGCTTCTGTTGGTGGAGCCCATTTCTTACCATTTATAAACCTGAGCATCGCTTGGCCATATGGTACTACCTCACCATCCCCCATTTAACACCCGGTTGCCCGTATGGATTTTCTATGGTTAAATGGCCGATGTGATCGCTCCTTGGATACAGATCCAGCCCTGCACAACTTCATCATGATTCAAAATCGATTGAAAGGATTTTTCTTGTGATGGAGACAATTGATATACAATCCAATCAATCTGATCTATCAGTCGAGAAATGCTACCTGTTTCCTTCAGCTAGCATTGCATCTGGTGTCTCTAGCTTTCAAGTTTGCCAAATTAAAGTGTGCACTCTTTATATTTCTTGTGCATCGATGCACAGCAATCCACACTTGACATGGACTGGATGGTTGCTGCTTCTATCGCTCTTGAAGCAAAAGGTGATAAAGGATTATTGGTTTTCCTTTGGTGGTTTGTGGAACATGACAACATCATTGAATTTGGCAAATTATTGTTCTTATATCAATACGTAAACAACAAAAAACTTGAGGAATTCTCTGATTTCTTTTGCTTTCCTTTAGTGGACCAAATTGATAACCTTGCATTTAGATTACCAAATGCCATAAATTTGTATCTCAGATAATGATAATTAGTCTAACTTTTACTTAGTAATGAGTTTGTAGTATTTGTGGTGGATAGTTGGCACCACATTTTAATTGGGAACAAGGATAAAAACCCGCAGGTCAAGTTATGAGACAAATTTAATGTTGCAGACCAGGTTCTGTGGTGCCGTGGCAAAGAAATGTTACATTGTATCATTCATACTATAAATTGTTGTGTGTAGTGTGTTAATTTGGCTTAACAACCTCTCATTAGTAGATTGTAACAAGTTGAGAGCTTTCCGAGTATTTTTTCTGACTTCTAATGATGTGTTTGTGGCTCGTCTTCAGGTAAATTGCCTTGATTTACCACGTTCTCGACAAGACAGTTACACCTTTACGCATGATTCTTGATGAAAAAACCTTCAACATGTCTAACTGTTATTGGTTCATGACATTCTGTTCAGAATACTTGAAATACTCACCACTTTGCCTGACATTAAAAAAAACGGATTACGTGGTTATAATTTGTGGTGATACAGCTTCCCTCCTAAAGTGGATGGAGTGAGTCTTTGGTCAAAGAGATGAAATACAGTATGCAGAAGTGGACACTTGAACTGGAGTTGACGAAAATGTTATACAAAAGGAATTGCAGTTACCCACCAAGTACATGGATATGAAAACAATGGAAGGAAGAAAAACAACACCTTTTCAGACAGCCTCTTAGCTGTCCTTGAGTAATCACACCACATTGTTATGACAGTGGTTTGACTTTTGTTACCAAAATATTTTGCTCAAAGGAAGACTCGCTTCGGTGTTGAAATCTTGATAGGCAGAATAAATGGTGTCAATTTTTAGTTCCTCAAGATCCTTTTGCGGAAAAGTGCTTCCTTCTTAGGCTGATGATGTTTGGAGCCAAATTCTGTTGTTAAGGTCAATGGCTGTTCAGCGGAAGACAAATTTCTGATAGAACTAACCCATTCCTTTCGTAGTATGTATGAAAATAAAGAGCATTGGCTTGGTCCTTTCTGTCATACTCTGAAACGACTCTAGTTTCGGCACTGTAAGGGGGGAATTTTTTTTAGTATTTGTTGCCTGCAACGCCCTCAACTTTCATTCGAAAATCAGAATGTGTATTACTTTTCAGTTAGGCGTAGCAAAAGAAAAAAGCTAACTCGATCATTCCATTGCTTATTGTTATCGACATGTGAAGCAATGGATTGATCCAAACTAATTTCCTATATCAAAAGTCATATCAAGGATTCTCATATAGTTTGACTTAGTTTTAGTAGTGTTTGAATGAAGAGCATGGGGTTATGATGAGAAGTTGAATTAACTCATTGTGGCTATAGATGCTTTTCACTTAGAGTCCAAAGACTCCATCCATATCCTCTGAGCATTGCTTTCCTTCAAAAAGGCCTCCTTCCAAGGTGCCGCAACTCTGTTGTTATGGGGTGGGGAATAGATACCAAAACTTTAAAACAACCTTTGCAGGAATTGCCAAAACAGAGGCCACCAAACTGTGATGCAAGTTTCCTGAAAATGCAACCAAATCGGTCCATAAGCGGTTAAGTTACATTACATATTCGAAGACATTTCATATATATCACAAGTTGATGTAGATTTGATATGATGCAGCTGACAGCCAATTTGGTCGAAGTCAGGCAATCTTGTCAGATGATGCCTGCGATCCTCCTTGCGATCATTAGTAATGGGTAATTGGGCTGTTAGTTTAGCATTGATGTTTGTGCCCACGCCATTTTTTCTTGAGGATTTGGTCTTGTGAGCATTCTTGCATGAAATTTTGTTTGGGTCCCTATTTGGTTTAGTTGCCAAGTGATTCGTCTTTGGCAAGGGGGCCTGGAGCCGTCAGTCATGAGCAACTCATGTTTCTCACTTGGATGTTGTCTTTGGGTTGTTCTGACATCGGCACCAGTTATTCAAAGGGTCTGCCTTTTAGAATCCTTCAGGCAAGCACTTCTTTCCCTGGAAATACCAACATCACTTGCACTGCACTGCAATATCATATGCAAAAATACCTCTGTGTTTGTTTAGCTTTATTCCCTTGAGCAAAACTCCTAATTGAAACTAAATATTGTAGGCATCTAATCAAAACTTTCTTTATCATAGTGCAATATTCATCCCGAGATGGCAATGAAAACTAACTCTTATTTGCTTGTGCATGTATAAAATGCAGAAACTAGTTCGATGTAACAATTAGGAAGAAAAATGTACAAACAGTTATTAACAAGATAAGGATGGGTTGTTTAATTCTGAACTGGTGTCTCCAAGTCTGCAATTAGCAATGATCAAGATGCAACGATGGCCCCAGGCCACGCTTGTAATCTTTGCTGTTCGCTAAATTGCAGATACCACAAAAGCAGCGTGCCATAAAGATTGCCAAATAGAATTATAAGGTCAGACTGATGAGCTTTGAATGCTGTTATTGCGCATCGACACAGCGTCTTGGTGCCAGGGTCGAGAATCAATTGCTGATCTTGCTAATCTAGGAATGGCCATCGTCTGGCCTGGCATCCGTCCACAATAGCACTGATAATCCATGCGTGTTGTAAATACTACAAATGAAGCTTGTTTGTGTCAAATTGATGCTATTGTAATGGACAAGGCAGCGTTACTTCACTGACCAGAGCATTGCCTGACATCGTGAATGTCAAAGTCTTGACAATAGAGTTGACTAACGAAGTTGACCTATAAATTTGCTCTAGTTAGTTGGGTGAGCTCAAAATCCTGTTGTGACTCCACATTACCTCCGAAGGGGAATGTCATTGGCATCCTGTACACACTTCGGTTACCATCCCACCCACCCCGCCGGGTGAAACAAAACCAAATTCAAAACCCATTCAGCACAAGTGACCTTGAATTACTGGATGACGCCAAATGAGTGACCTTCACCTGGATAGTGTATGGTGTTCCCCCACCTTTTAGACAAAAAAGACAAATGTCTATCTTGATAGTTATGCATTAATTTGGACCAAGTTAGAATTCGACTTCCCCCTCATCTATAAAATGTGGGCTGCTCCCGGCGCAACAAGTGCTGCACACCCATGACCTTGACTGTCCACTGCATGCTGAGTAATGAAGCTCCCTTGTTATCATGACATTCCTGACAAATGATATTGTGATCATGATGCTCGACTTGACTCCCTAGGGAGCTTGACAGCTTTGGTTTGACCATTATGGATTATTACGATCGTGGCAATATTTCGGTTATTTGTTTGAGTGTTCTTCTCTGAGCGGGAATCTGTCGAATGTTGCAATGTAGGAATGCCGATGACAAAGTATGATTGAAAAAGATTTGGAGCTTTTTATTTCAATCTGGAGCTGGCTGACATGGTTGGCGATATTATATTTGTGTGATGAGGATAGTTGTAGATGTGTTGCTGAATATAGTCAGAGTAAACAAAATGTTTGAGGCTGCAGATGACGTTTTTGAGATCTTAAGCTTCCTTCGAGTAAAAAGGATTGGTTCATCCATATCAAATATCAGATGATATTTGTTAGAAGAGAATCGTACTTCTTTTTTCTTCAAGGCACAACAGATATCCTTTTGATGGTGTTCCTGTGTTACAAAATCATAACATGCCAAATGCTATTCTCCAATATATCCAGAAGTAGTTTTTACCTGTCCTTGGAGTTATTCTCGACGTGGTTACCAAGCACACCAATCTTCACTGCTCAACAGGTTGCTCCAGGAAGGATCCCCAACTCCTTTTTCCTTCGTGAAAGCATTGATAGGTGAACGAAGGTAATGTGGGTAATGCCAAGATTTTACCAATACCGGTGAGCTGATTAAGTTCTCTGTTAGCTATCATTTTGTGCATGATTTGGAAGTGCAGGGAAGTGACATGAAAGACATATACTTTGAGGACTATTTTGCCCTTTGGAAGTGAGTGGGAATCATCGAGGTGCCTTTTGTTTGGTGTGCTAGGCTGGGGGTTATTACTTTAACCTTAAATGAGACGATGGTAGTCTTTCGGGGAGTTCAGAAGAGCAGTTTTGGAAAGATTTGGGGGCTAATGTCATTCATCCTCTTCATGGTTTTATCTCGTTTAGAATTGATAGCATATCAAAACGTTTGGTGGTCAAGATGGATTCAATTATGGACGATTTAAAAAACTCATGTAAACGATAGTATACCCTCTTTTTCTCCTGTGTGAGGTTTTGGTGTGTATTTCTTCCATTCCTAGTGATCTGAATAATCATTTGATGTTTTTCACAACAAACTTGCGATTGTCTGACAATGACACAAACAGCTCGATGACATGCATCAAGGCTCAAGCAAACCAGATCAATGACATTTCCTCTCACTTCAAACAATGATTGCACAGTCGAAGTGACAGTTTTAATTATCCAGTCATCAGGAATGTGTTGCAGCAAGTCTGCTTGCAGTACATGACACTGGTTGCTCGAAGTACAAGAGTCTTGACATCTTTTACCGAGTTGGCTTTAAAATCAGGCAAGCTGGCCCCCATGCTGGATTGAAGTCGTATCATTAAGTGATTTTGATTATATCGCTGGTTTATTAATAGCCCAGTTCATACATGTACATTGTATATACTTGTACAACTAATTGGCTGTGCAATACAATATGTTGTACTTTGCTCCTTACCACTTTTAAGGCAATAGTTGTGAAAAGGCTGTATCAAAATGTTGCCACGCATTTACGCTAAGAGTTAACATGATACCAACTTGATATCAATAAGTCGATTATGCCTGTGATGCCAATTAGACAAATGTTAAGGAAATGATTACTGCTGATACTGATACGGTATCAGCCACTATCATTCAATTCTTCCATAAAGAACTACTTTCCTACACCGGTTCCGATTCCAATCAACGCCTTCAATTTTTCCATTGCTGATGGAGGCAGATGCTGAGGAGTATGAAGGTGGGATTGACGTCAACTACATCTTAGACACATTTGGATCTTTGGAAGTGGAGATGAGTGAAAGATTTCCTGTACAGGCCTTCTCATCATGCAAGACAAAACTTATGGATTTCTAGCATGGCAGTGACAGGAATGCTGCAGTAATCAGTTGTGCTGATGATAGTACAATCATGTTGTCCCTGGCACAAATGACATCCTCCGCTTTGTGTAAGCAGCGCACAACCTATGCAGCTCTGGTGCTGCATTAGCTGTGTGCAGCTTACACACTGGTTGTGTGCATATTGCCATGAACATTGCACACAACATGCACACAACATATGACAGTCCTACTGTGGGTATTAAGGTGCATGTAAGTTGTGCGCAGCTCATATGAAGGTTGCGTATAATGTGAGCGGAACATTACTGCAACCTGTGGCCATGTTTACATTGTGCATGACTTGCATGAATTAAAGATGTTGATTTTGAATTGGACTGTATGTCTGAGCGTTAAGTCATAGCAAAAAGCCGACCTTCACCCTCATCCATTCTTTCAATCAAGAAACCCTTCCATCATAGCAGCAACTGACATGATGCCAAACTCTTGTGAAGCTAAATGGATTGAACTTGTTCCATCAGGCTTTGTGGTGAAAAAAACTTGAAAGATGTTATTGTAGGCTGGTGCCAGTGTCTACACCCTGACCTTCCTTTTTGCCAGATATTCAAGTTGGAGGCACTCGGCACAGTTCTGTTCATCTTTGAAGAAAGCTTTCCCATTCTTTCAACAGTTGTATCTGGGGTCAGCCCAGCTGTCAAGGTTGATGCTTCGAAACCTCAAGCATTGATTCTAAGTGAAGGAATGGCATGCAGTACGTCTTGCGCTGAATGCCCGAGATGCTGTTTAGCTTGAGAGATTGTTAGCTTTTTAGAACAAAAGGAATCTGGAGCTTAAGTGGTGCTTTCCCTTCATCCGTCAAGTCTATCCACGAGAGAGTTTTTTAAGTTGATTGGTATACTATCTGTATTCTGTGAAGAGGAGCAAATCAGGTGGTAGGCCATCAAATTCTTAAAGATGTTTGTTACTTTGGGATGAACTGATGATCTTGCTTGTTTTATACAATCATAGGAATCATGCTTCAAACTTTTCCAGCTTATCAACATGCAAGTCAATGTGACCCCCTTGGCTTTGACATTTGCTATGCCCTTTGTATGCTCTTCCGAACAGTGAATGAGTATTGGGAGTCACAATTACACTCACTGGAACTTGGAAGTTATGAATGAAATATCATGAGCTAGTGGCTTACCGAATCTGTGCAGTCAGCCATGTAACTTTTCAGGGCTCATGAGGAAGAATGCTATTATTCAGCTAGGTGTTACATTTGTTGCCAGTAGACAACACTCAACCTGGTATAAACTGGTCATGAATTGGCAGCGGGCATTGACTCCATTTATCTGAGTGATTCCCTTTATGGCTGCAATCCATTAGCTTGCCACCAAGGCCAGGCATGTATAGATAAATATAACACGATGGCTCAGGATTAAAGCTTTGGGTGCTAATGAAGTGCATTTGGCCAATGTTGGCTTATAGAGAAAGGCTATGACAAAGTCAATTTTAAACTTTACCCAAGGAAAATGTTGCTACTATGACATTTTCATTCCACATAAGCCGAAGCATGCTTCTGTTCCAGGAGATAGAGGGCTCCTGTGAAATTGCTTGATCTTATCCTTGATAAAAACAGCATCTTTGAGAGGCTGTTACATTTTCTTATACTTTCTTTGTTAACCACACAAAGTGCAAATAAGCATCTTGTTGAAAGGCTTGCGCCTAGCCTTGAAAAGAACACCAACAAAAAAAACATCGCTCTCCGTTAACTGAATGAAAGATACGCTGGGAAATCAATTACAGGTTTATCTGATCGCTTTCTAAAAATCTATTACTGGCAGAAAGAATAATGAGCGGAGTAAAAGAAATGAAGGTATGATCAGAGACTGATCACTAGCAGTTCAATCACGGCTGTGTTGCCAAGGCACAAGCTGGTATTGATGAATCAGGCTGAAGCGAGGACGCTGGTGTGTTAGCAGGATTGTATTCTAATATAAATTTTTTTGTGTTGCTACTCGGTTGTACTCTGATCAGTTATGGGGCCTTTTTGCATCTTTGACTTCATGACAAATTGATTTCACCTAAAGAGTACAGATTCAGTTTTGTGTAATCAGTATGACTAATGTGGAAGATGATAATCAACTGCTTAGGTCTTCTTATCTTTGCTGACCTGATGGATGGCTCCCAGCAAAGACTCCTAGTTTCTAGATGAAAAGATGACAGTGGTAACCCCTTTACCAGTTGTTAGATACAATGAGAGATGGTTTCGGTTCTATCTATACAAAAATCACCTAATGAAATAAGTGTAAAAAGGAAACTGCACCACCAGAGAGACCTTGCCAATTATTACAATGGTTAAATGATCATTGGACGTTTCCCTGAACAATTCCTCATGAAAGCAACCCATGAGATTTGCTTGTACCAGTTGCTACCATGTAGATACAATGAGAGACAGCAGCCGCCTGCGAAATACAAAAGTCACCTAATGGAACGAGAGTGAGAAAGAAACCATTCAACCAGAGACCATGCCATCACAAATGACCATTGGAAGCAACTGTCGGTTCCAATTGCTTGACAAGAAGCCTTATAACACTTGGTTCATTACTTTCCTTTATTCTGGTGAAATCAGGCAGAAGAATGACCATAGCTGGTGATCTTACAAAGCAGGCAACCAGTGAATGTGTATGATCACTGCGTATTTGATTGGCGGGGTTAGATTGGTAGTGGATTTCGGCAATGAACAAAGGATGGGGGAGCATCCAAGGAATTTTTGTGTTTTTTACCAAAATGACTGACCATCTTTGACTGGCGTGTACATGTACATTCGCTAATGGATTTTAGTTGGGCGAGAAGCTGCTGCAAGATAAAGAAGAAAATGAGGAAGATTTATGCCTTCAAACAAAAAATAGGTTGCGATTTCAGTGAGACAGAATGGCTCATCCACGTCCCATTCTGTTCCAACGTGTGTACTTTAAAAAACCTTATGACACTTTCAGCTTCAAAAATCTCCCTATTAGCATCTTGAGTGTCTCGTAACTTATCGTCATTAATTGTTATTGCATCACAGTAAAACATCCCTATCTGGTCATTAGAACTCTGGGGAAGGGTGGTTGGAACTGGATGCTTCTAAATCGTCTCCTGATGACAGCTTGCTTTGAATTAATTCGAATAACACGTATTTGGGCTTGGTGTTAGTATACTGAAATGTTTCTCGCAGATTGTCAGGCAGTTAGATTGCAATATGTACTTTCTGGTTACTGTAAGTGGTGTCTTATTTATATGACAATCAGCAGCCACGATTCTCCGCTGCTTAAGCGTGTTTAAGCCTCTTCTTGTTATGGTCCTGATGGCTGGTCATAAAGCATTGTTAATTGCTCGCTCTTCCCGTTATGGTGACCACTTCGCCTGAATGAGCTATCTCGTCAGGGGTGAATCATCGCTAATTCCTTCTAGCGGGAAACCAAAACCTTTACTTTTCATTATGTGGTTTATCTCCATCCTCATTGCCCATTCTTCCAGAAATGGCATTGTCAAAAACTGTAATATTGGGTGAAGAAATTCCCATTCTACGTGCCGTCGTTCAAATGGGACATTCCATGACTGACAAACTGCAGCAATTCTGAGCGACTATTTCAATTCAGGGAACATATTGTGGTGATACATCACATTCCTGCTGGAAATTGAGGTGTAGACATAACCATAACGCACAGCCCCTTCAGAGGGCAATTCAGGAAGCGCATAGAATCCAAATTGCCATTTGGAGAACTTTATACCCCTTTTGGGATGTTGTTAGTAATTGATCAGTTTACACCTAGGGGACTGCTAACTGTCTTTTATTGCTGGCAAGAATGTACGTGTAATCATCACTAATTTGCCACTTGGTGTGTACAAGAAAAATGAGTGATCATGACTAGGTGGACATGCCATCATTTGAAGGAGTTGCTGAGTGCCACAGGGGGGATATTCATCATGCTTGGTTACAGAATGGGCTGCAAAGATGTTTGGCTGACTGTGGCCCGTCAGGGAAACCTGGGAGGTGTAATTGTTGGCTAAAGCCTCGTAGTTGGGCAGCATACCTCATACCTCATAAAGGATTATTGTAAAATATATGTTGTGTCGGTCCATAGCCAGTTGAATACTCTCGATATTAAAAGAACCTTGTCTAAAAGCAGCCTGCACCAATTCTTGCTGATTCCCTGAAAACTGAAAAAAATTTTGCAAAAATGCCAATTTTTACATGATTACAGAACCAAAATCATGAAGAAAATCTTAACTTTATCTTAATTTTCCTAGCTTACGCTCTACAAAGGAAATGAAAGATGTTTTGGTGGATTCCAGCATTTCTTAGATCTTTGAAGATTCCCCTTGATCAATGCCAAATGAATTTTCTTGATTCTTGAGTGTTTCGCCTTAACAACTTATTCACATCATGACTACTGTTGACAGATTTGTCAATAGTCCTGCTGCTTTGCTCGATCAGTGCAAATAGTAGAAATTCACGAGTGCTCTTACAAGTGCAATCTTGCTGTAGTGTTTTTGTAACTTCATCAATATTGCTATAATTTTAGGCGGTGTTGTGATTTTTTAAATTTTGTAATATGATATCTTGAGGGCTTTAAGAATCCTCTTCTAGTGAGAGAATGCATTATTTGCCCGTTAAGTGCCATAATAATTGTCATGCCGAAGAAATAAATATTGTGTTTTTTTGCCTCAAGGGTACTTTGAATCAATATGGAGATGAAAAAACCTCAATTTGTTTATTTTTGGATACAGATTCTGACAGAACCACATCATAACATTTACTGTACAAGATTCATACCCTAAAACTGAAACATGAAATGATGTACATCATACAAATCTCACACCTGAGAATGATTCTAAATGATTTGGGAGTGACTTTATCATCAGCATTCTCCAGGAATGTGAAGCATTACATGCCTTTTACATACTTTACTATCGACCTCATCTGAATGTCTTTGATTACGTAAACGGTGTTAGATTTGTTGCTGATCATCACCATGTGTTGGGTTAGTCAGGGTGGATGCTTTAGGGTTAATTCCAAGTTAATGATGGACATCATGTATTTCATCAACCAACCATTTACTATTGAGGCTGTGACTAAAACTAAGACTAAATTGCAACATCAAAATAAATTGCAACATTTCCTCTGGTTGAAGTGTGCAGGTGTGGGGTCAAAAGGTGTAAAGGCAAGATAGCATGTTGCTGTAGAAATAAAGCTTTTTCGCATCAGCTTGATATTGGTTATTTGCGGTTTAGCTACTTATGTAAAAGGAACTGTGGGTTCTTCTTATTTTTCCGTGTCATGCATGTTATGAAGAAATTAATAAAGACTGCATGAATTGACGACGAACTGCAGTTTGCGGAAAAATATGTTATTTCATTAGTAGATCTATTCCTTCCTGTCATCGACTGACAGTTATAGCATACTCGATCTGATTAATGGACATCTTGTTGAGCAATTCCACCAAAAACCCATCAGACAATACTCGAAATTACATCAACCTGTCTAGCGAAGCTATAACAATTCATAATCCGAACCATGCCCAGTACAAACATTGAAACCCTCATGTATTCCTTATAAATCAAATCACATCTGGCTTACAGAAGAAAAAAAACACAGAATATTGAGAATTACCACTTCTATTGGTCTTTCATCAAATCTTTCAGAACTGTCAACACACCTTTGTTTTTAAAACTCCCCTTTCCATCTTTTAAAAATTCCCATCAATTGGTTACGGCAACAGGGATTTCTTTGTCTTATCCCGCTCATCAGTTACATTAAGAAATTGAATTGCTTGGCTACAGCCAGCACCAGCGCCACACAATATAGCGTATTCAGACATCGTTTTTTTTCACTCTACGGTAGTTTGTATTCTTGTGCATGCCCAATGACACACCACCAATTAATAAGACATGAGATGCCAAATGAAACATTATCGTCGAATACTCCCATGTGTTCTGATCGGCGTACCTGCTTATACGTTTTTCTCTCGGTCTGGCCAAGACGGCGCTAAAGATTTGATGGCTTGTTTTTCTCGTGGGGCTCATTCAGGGCATGTCGGTTATTTTGGCTCATCATCCCCGTTGAGTGTCAGTTAGCTGACACCATGTTTGACATTTCATATTAGTATTTTCCGCCTGTCTCATGAAATGATAGAAGTTTGAGCATCTGACATGGTTGACAGCTATTTGAACATTTCCAAAGTAAATGTAGATGTCATAGATATTTAGCATGGTTTTGTTGCACCTCCTCCTGCACCTGCACCAGGGTCAGTTGGCATAAAAAGACTCCATCTTTCATTGCTTTATTCATATTCAAATGCTGCATTGCCTCTCCTAAGGAAAAAAAACAATTTGCTGCCAATCCTTGTTTTTCTCACGCCAGAGCTTTCAGCGTTTATATTTGTTCACGCCGTCAACTTCATTGACAGTCAGTCTGCATGGTCAGTCACAGCAGAAAGACACAGTTTACCTGGCCCCTTGTCTCGGTCCATGTCTCATCGTTTAGCAGTCTTTTGTTTGATTTGCGCCAAGACACTTGTGAATGCTATTCATCACGAAATGAGTGTCACATCAGCCCTGACCCACCTGGACCTCAGCGACCTTTATTTCCACAAGGACACTGTGCAAAGACAAATAGGATGATATCACTCTTGCCTTAGATGAAAAAATGGTTCAGTTATTGGAACCTGATAATTAATATCTCAACCTAGGTTGAAAAAATACCCTAATATCACTTTTTGGCTCAGGTAATTACCAGTTTTTCCTCTTCCTCCATTCATTTCCTCATTCTTGAAACCTTGTGAAGTGTGTTGTTATGACTAATGGTCGGTCCTCGGCCACACCGAAAGAAACCGACACCATCATTAGTAGGATAAATAAAATTCTGTTGGCAGTCTCTCGCCCTATCACTTAACACTACATTTAACATTTATAGCCTTGATTCAATACTATCAATCAAGATAACACTACCAAACTTATAAAATATGCAGCAAGTTAGCGTCTCAATCAGCCTTCGTGTCCAGCAGGTAGACCTCGTGGCAATATTTATGTTTTCCTGCAGACGATATCCAGCAGGATTGCCACCAAATGAATCGAGACAACAATATATAATTTCAAATGGCGGTCACTCAGCGATAGGCGCCAATATCAATAAACAATGCCATGTCTTATCCTCGACTTTTTCATGCACGATTTGTAATTTCTCCTCAGATTGGTTGTTCGTCATTGAATGGGGTGATTACTAGGAGAATTGATGTGAAGATTGCGACTATGCTGCCTTTTCCAGCACATCAATGCATGCTTCCCCTTGCTTCCAACTGAAGGGTGCTGTCACCAAGTGAAAATGATCTGATCACCTTGAAGCCTGCTGAAAGTCAAGTCTGTAAAACTGAGAGGCAAGGAAGAATCCTCACACTACATATATTTTGAATAGGCCAGAACCCTTTCCATGTTTTCTTTAGCTTCTATCAAGTCTTTCGAATGATTGGAGACCTCAGTGATACAATTACAACTGGTATCATTGCAAACATAAGGTTGCATGTGACAATGCACAGCTTCAATTTTGATCGAACTTGATTTGATGTGGAGCTTTCGGTTCAGTCTTTGAGGATATTTACAATCATAAAAGCAGGAATATTGGAAAGGAAAACTTGGAGCATTTTGGATGCCTTGGTCATCCTTGACCATTTCACCCTCACTCTCCCGCCTGATCACAGAGATTTAATTTCTGCATTCAATTAGAAGAAGTCCTCATCAGTAATCCCTGGTTATTGGTGTTTAGCAATGGCTGGCCAGTTAGGATCTGAGATGTGTCCCATTGGCGGTGATGAATGTTCACCAATCTTGCCTAATGACCCCTTTTGCAGTGGAGTTAGTTGACAGAGCGATTACATGAGAATGAGCTGGGTTGGGGGAGCCTGTGAATGGGCTGTGGCCTCATACATAACCACTAGACTCAAGTTTCTTGAACTCAGATCTCATTCTACAAGGTGCTTGCGGAGAGTGATTTGGCAAATTTCACATAAAAGCACAACACAACTTGTAGGTAACTAGGCAACTTTATTCCAACACAACTTCCCACAGAAGTACACCATCAACTAGTTATTTACACTACACAGGGGCAAGCAAGTGAGATCATTTATACATTCATTTAATTACTTAATTCCTAGGCTGATGTAAAATATCGAATAAAAGTGGTGCACCAACACCAAACAGACACATGAGCTCGCAGATTTATGGCGTAAATTTGGTAACATCCAATTTCATTTGGCTGCTAATGGTGTATGTAATCTCAATGAGTGAGTCTCACTTCCGTTTCTTCTTTCAACTGATCCTTTCCTGGCCTGCTTTAATCCCTCAATATAGATCAGCACCCTTTGGCATTTTTTTTGCGATACCTACCATATCTTCAAGGCTGTTAATCATCACAGCCAGTCATCTCGATGGCTTGTATCATTATAACATGGAAAACCACTACCTTGTCCTGATCAGTATGCTGGGAGAGTCCCACCCTTAATGGCCACCGAGGAAATACGCCAAGATCGCTGGAGACAAAATCATCCAATATGAGTTGCTGCCTCATCAATGTTTCAATCGTGATTAAACGTGGATCGTAAATTTGCATTCAGTGCTCCGCTAGAAACCTATTCCATGTTTGCAGATTACTGATGATTTAAATTGCATTCACCGCACAAAGTGGTCTTAAATTTAAATGGTCCAGAGCATTGGGAGTTTATTTTCGTTACCTTTGGTATTGAGTTTTGAAATGACTGTTAGGTTAGGAGAATTGTCAAAGATGCAGGCTTGAATTGAAGTTGTTTTCACGGAAAAAAACAACCTGTCTCATGCCCAACTTTTTATGATTGAACCTCATTCATCATCTAACTGAGAATATTTTTTTATTGGGATTAAACAGCATTTGGGATATCCTGAATTCCGTATGGGCTGTTTTATTGTGATGTTAGGATAAATATTTGAAACTTTCACTCTTAGGATTCTCAGCTGATATCTCACATCTAAGTACATGTATCAAAGATGTGCTGTTGAGATTAGTAAACGATTTTATTCAATGTTGACGACTCGACCACTCTTATACTCATACCAAGTGAAAACACATTGCCGTGTCAATTTCTTCTTGTGTTTGTCAAGTGTAAGAATCCATTATAGGAAGTCCTTACCCTGAAGAAGTGGTTTGCCCAGATAGGTCGCATTATGAAAAGGAAATAACTCTTGTGAGCTGTGTATAGTACTTGGTGTCCATCATCAGCTCTTTTTGCAGTAGGAGCTCACTTCGATGGATTCATCCTACATGAACTCTTCTGAATATCTTATTGAAATGGATGGTTGGCCAATATCCTTATGGTGTTTGACCTTCAGATTTCTTAACAGACATTCATGACCAATGATGCCATTGAGACTATTGCCAATAGGAAGAAGAAACCAATCACTGTTCCATAAAGATGGCTACCCCTTCAGATTCCTTTGCAACCATGGATGCAACATGAAGAAGAAAAAACAAGTCATTGGTATGCATTCCATTGCCTGCAGTCATGCTTCGGTTTATGAAGCAGCTTTCCCTTTGTCCTTGTGTTGTTGATATTCCACATTAACATGCAGCTAGATGACAGGTTGCAATTTGATGGACTAGTCCGCAATGTTCAAGAAAATGTACTTTTCCTTAATCAATCATAATTAATCATCTCCGAGGTCAGCTAAAGACATGTATTACCGTATTACCGTAATGTCTTGAAATTCCACGAAGCAGTGGTTTGTACTTAACTGAGGATAATGTTTACGAGGTTTGATTCACAAGATAAATGTTGGAATGGCTTTTGCCCCTCACCACGATGGATCTCAAAGTCACCCAAGGGAGTGACATTCCAGCTAGTCTGTCAGCTATCTCATTGTAGTGATAACAGCATGTCAGGTCATGTAGATTACTGCAATGAGGCCTTGATTACACCTGAGCAGTTGGAACCAGTCTTTTTTCATTCAGACCGTAATCCTTATACTATCAGATAAACTCTCATAAATATCAGCAAACCAGCCAGGAAACCTCCAGAATCTAATCAAAAAGAAACAGAGAGAAAAAACAAGGAATAACTGATACAGTGACAAGATGAAACAAGTTGATTAAGAGTATGTCATGTTGACGAGAAGCATTACGCTACAATAGCTTGCCAAGTGAGTCTAACAATAGCACTCACCACGCTTCCTGTTCCTAGACGATCGGCAGGAAATGAGACTCTGCACCACGTGGAAGCAGGGAGTCCGTCGTCGGCGGACTCAGAGCTCGATATCAAAGTTTACAATCAGCTGATCCTACAAAATCAACATCCGTACTACGTTGCCGAGAATAGGATGTCGGACAATAATATTGTTGTGTGGTCATTGCCCCAAGATGTGGTCTGAAGTTGGGTAGGTGAAGCTGATTTCAGCTAGAGCTTGCGGAAGTGGGGCTGGAGTGACCTTTAGCATCGACTAGTATATCATTGTGTATATATATAAAAAAGACAGTGATACATGATTTTGACACTAGCTAACTATTGAGGTTTGGTTAATGAAGTGACGGGAAAAGAGCCTTACATCACTTGGATTACATAAAGGGATTGTTGTTGTCCCATATAAGAGGTGATTTTGTGGTCAGATCAGAGCCTCAGAATGCATTTTATATTGGCAATGGTCAGCACTGTGGTGACCGAGGGGCTGACAGCTACCCAGCTCTTGGACATGTGTCCATACTGGGCTCTTCACTGAAAGTCTTTTCCTATTGAACGATTCTTTCCAACATGAACTATAACTTGTGAATGGGTTTTCATGGTAAACCTGTTTTAGTATCACTGCCTGACCTGTTAGTGAATTCATGTGCATTTACCTTTAGAAATCACTGATATTTAAGAAAGCATCAGTCCCGTTGCAACATCTGTTAAACTTTGAATCATCAAGGATTTGATTTCAATGATTAAAAGCTCAGCAGTTCAGTAAGCATGTAAGCTTTTGGATTGTTTACAACTCAGCAATGTTTAATTGCTATCTTCATTGACGAGTAACTTTATCTTGACTCAACTTAACTTGTTTGACTTTGAGGATTGGAATGGTCTACTCAGGAATTAAATGAAATAGAATGAAAGTAAAAGAAGCAGGAAACAACTCTGGAATGCTGATATTCAACAGAAGCATGACCATTACCGTGATTTAAACATAAAGATAAGTTTTTGCCAATTTCTTCAGCCCATCTTGCTTGGGTTCTTGCAAGAAAAGTACCTCACAGCTCATCTTATCCTCGTATCCTCAATCCTAATTACAGTAAATCTCGCCTCAAAAAAACTGGTATTAATTGAACACATAAATCAGCAGCATTCAGTCAACCAATTTATAAGGATTACTTTCCCAGCCCTGGTTGCAGGTCGTTCCTGGGTGTACATTTGTCACTTATAGGTAACCTTCACATGGTTGGTAGAAAAAGATGTTTTTGATGACTTTTGCCAAACGTCTCCATAAATTTCCATTCATCCTGTTGATTCACCACATAAATCACTGGACAAAAATCCAGACAAAGTCAACTGAAGAAGATAATTCAGCAAGAGGACCCGGTTTTCCTCTATGATTTGCACTGTCTGGAGAAAGATTGGCTAAACCTATTATATGGTAAGCTCTGAATGAAATTTGGCTTGAATCTATTTTCTAAAGTCCTGCTGATGCATCTCCTTTTCTTCCTATAACATCAGCGCCACCAATCCAACATGCTTAACACTATCCACTCTGATTAGTAATAGTCTCATTACAATATCACTGATTGAAAAAATTGTCTAATGATACTTCAGAATGGCTGTTTATTTGCTGTCCCCTCAACTAAGAGTGATATGAATATGATACTACTCATCACCGACTATTCTATCATATCTAATTCCTCCTAATTGGATACCATTGGGTTTTATGGATATCTGCCAAACTCTGATAATGTGTAAATGTTTATGAAGAGAAAAAAAACGTGTTGTTGTTAAATGGACATTAACTATAGCTATCACGGATTGATGAAGATATTTTCATGTTGTATCTTAACTGATCCTCATCATCGCAAACCATTCCACATGTGTTGTGACAAGAATAAAATGTTTCTAATTGAAATCTCAGATTGGGTTCTTCGGTTGAAAAATCTGTCAGGTTTTTACACGCTTTCGATTAGTTTCCTATTGACTTTTACTATGAGTCAGGATTTTTCTCGGCGTTTCTTGGCGATATGTTATGAAAAGATGAATTTGACAGTTAATCATGTGCAAACATGCCACTGGTTGATTCTCAAATTATGATTCAAGTGGTGTCATTGATGAACGGGCGGAGATTAAATGTTGCATTTATCATCTTCAAGCAGTTAACCCTTTATAGACTTGGGAAAGTTCGCAAATAGATCATTCATCATAATGCAAATGGTAGAAGTACCATATGAAATAGGCAGATGCTCACAGAGAGCTTTCTATTCAGCAGTTTCATTCATCTTAGAGTTCAGTGAAACATCAATCGTCTTTGAACATGTGGTGAATAGGGCAGCAATCCTCAAGATGACATTTTATTCATGAAGAACCAACACAAGCTAGAAATCACCTATACCATTCTTGCAGCAATTTTTGCCTCCGCTATGTTGGTGTGCTCGCTTGCTTATAACTCAGGTGAATCTACACTACCATAGAAGAAATTAAAAAAGAATGCCTGGTTGTTGATGGGTGTTGGTGGTACAATTATGCTTTATGAGCAAACCTCCGAGGGTGGTTGAATGTACTCTTGGTCTGTGATCCAGGATTTGTCAATTTATTACAGCTACAATGCACTATTCTGTGTCTACCACAACATTGGCTCATCCAATACTTCACCTATAAAATAGTACTGCACAACTAGACATTTTGATGCTATTTCCAGTGGCTGAGCCATTGATTCCAATGCGGCTGAAAGCATCTGGAGAATTTCCCCACAAGTTATTCCAATCAGAGCTCATCAAGTGTTGCTGATGAAATGAATCTGGAAAGATATCCACAGCAGACGCACAATCCAATGTTGATTCAAGTTCATCAAAAAAAAGTGCAATGTCCGAGAATCTGAGAGATCTGGTTTCGCCTCAACCTGTGAAATTTCCGGTGAATTCCTGTGTTCTGCTAGAGAAAATGTATAGGTATTTCATGCCAATACTAATTGAAATCAAGGAGGATCTAGTTTGTCCGTCTGATCAGATTTGCATTAGTATGATTGTGTTTTGTATCATGGACAAATTAGTTAGGTTGCTGACTCAACTCTTCTGTCTTTGGACTCGTGTCAAATTGGACGAAACTGGCTGTACATTTCAGGCAGAATATTGGCAGTGTAACACATGGGTTTCTGATTTCTTGCTTGGAAATGCTATCTGTTGAATGAACTCCTGAGGAACTGGACTGAGTAATTGCATTAGGTTGGGCAACTCAACTCAGTGGTTGTTTCCAAGGCTGTTTGTTTGGAAAAGGTTACTTTCCTGAGTGTGTTTGTTTCCCCAGCTTATTTTATCAGCTATGAAAAAGACAACAGTATTTTCTGCAATATGATGGAGTGAGGAAGGCATCATTATTGTTTTGTTTGCGAAAAAGATTCGAGATGAAAAAGGTCCAAATAAATTAAAAAGGACAACTGATAGTTCTCCACTTATTGACATGGCTTCTGTTTCAGAACATATTTCATCTTACTCTTCCTGTTTGAGAACCTTGCATCATCATTTTCCTATATTTTACATCTTTGTCCCACTTTATACTAAGTTCACTTCCCTTTTATCATTTTAGGTGAAGGTAATGCTAAGGATATGTCAAGATCCAAACCGTGCCACAGACCAGGGGCCTTCCTTCATCGGGGTAGACCCACGCAAGAAACAGGTCACGCTACACGACCCGTCAATATACAATGGCTACACAGCGCCATCTCAGCGAAAGGCGGGGACATCAGCGCCGAAGATGTTTGCCTTCGATGCCGTGTTTTCAGAAGATGACTCATTGGTAAGTGACATATCTAAGAATACTATTTAAACAAAAAAAAATAGAAAAAAAGATTCAAAGCAATATGGATCCTCGTCAAGGTCATTGTAAAATTCTCCTGAATGTGCCAATTTCTGCCGCTTTCCGTCACTGTACTGAAAAGGTCTAGCATGCCAAATTAAAAGAAAATGTTGGTTGGGGTGAGGTTTACCTTTGCCTCTAGAATTGTGTTTCATTGGGTTGTTTACATAAATAAATGAGTATTCGGGAGAGTTGCCCATCCGAACATTCCCTTGGTAATTCTGGTGCTAATACTCACGACTCCGGTGAGGGAGATCTACATCAAGATCGGGGTAATTGCCGGCAATCATCTGCATTGGGATTAATCATTGGCAAAGCCTTCAACATGTTGGCTTCTTTTAATCAAAGCCACTACCACTGTGTGAAAGAAATCGCTAAAAACATGCAAAGTAAGCCAGCTAGTTGCTGAGATCGCATGAGGCATGCACTCCAATAATGTTTGTTGATATTACTGGGTACTGTGCTGCATGTTTATCATGAGATGTTGTCCAGAAATTTATGTTGGGCATACTGCTATAGCAACTCTTGAATGTCTGATATGAGGCAGTACTGTTCCATGATGCAATGCCATGAGACATCCTTTCAGCTTCGTCGGGTATTTTGAAAGATTAGGTGTCAAAAGTGTTGCAGATTTTGTGAAGTTTGAATTGTGTATTGACAGTTGCCAAAATGAAGGCACACACTGATACATGATCTATCAAAAGGCACATCAATCAAAACCCATGTTTTCAAGTTCCAGTCAGGCCAAAGGACAAAATCACCAAAAGGGGGATCTAATGTTTGGAAGCATTTCAATCTAAGTTCTTCCCTCAATGGCTAAACTGTATACCAAGTCAACACCTACTTCCCCCTACCTAAGAGCATTCCTGTGACACCCTGCTATTAACGAAAACCACCCAGCACCAGATGCATTAGTGGTTCAGACAAATCTGCAAAAGGAATGAATAACTTATGTGATACAATGAAGGGTCAGTATTCTCCATGAATCTTGGTGGTGAATTCAAAATATTATAAAATCCTGTTTTGTTAATACTCGGCGGCACAACCCAGAGAGATATTGTTATTCTGCACAGGTGAAGCACAGGAAATGAAAGGTGGACATGTGCAATCTGCACGAGGAAGTAATTTCTTGCATGGGTTGGAGAACCGCTAAATGGGAAAATGATGTTGTAGAATGTGACAAGTGTGATACTGCCACCATTTGCATTGAGTTCTTCTCGAAAACACAGTCAAGTCCAACAGTCTTGACTCAAAGCTTCTAATGCAGAGAGAATTCATTCTTTGTTGGAAATGGTTTCCCTTTTCTCTCACCATGAAAGACATCTTAGTTGCCATGGCTGTGACAGTTTGAAAGGTTCATTAATGAAAGAAATCCAAGCAATTTCTTCCATTTGATTAGAAAAAGCATATTGTCAAATGATGTGACTGAATGCATACAATCATGTATGTGGCATTCTTTAGCGAATTTGTGTCAGGAGGAAACCTTTTTTATGATCGGAGGTTTTTCTGTACCTGAAATTACCTTATTGAAAGGGTGTCAGAGAAGCACAATGTCGGAATCAGGAACTGGAAATGTTCTGCACATCAGAGCTCTCTGAATGAATGCAGATTTGCCCTTGAATGACATTCAGAAAGGGCGTGTACGTCTTTTTGACACACATGGCATCAAATTCAATCACTGAAGTGATTTATGAGGCATTTTGTTACCACAATAATTGGACATCACTCCGAATTACAACAATGGAAAACGTTCCACGCGATCTATCCGGGTATAAATTTTCATCATATACTACTTAAATGACAGCCATATCATTCGGTAATCGGTTTATGATCAGAGATATGGAACAATATTTGTGTAATCTGCCAAGGCATGGTTATTATATGACGCTGAGGTGCGTAGCTGTCTTCCATGCTAACAAAACGGCTCTCTTTGGATGATTGCCTGAGAGATAACTTTGATGATACATGTAAGAAAGAAACATTATATTTGAAAATAGGAAACTTGCATTTCTGCTTTATGTCAATTCTGTTTTATTTTATGTAGATTAACAGGTTAACCAGAAGTGTTATCACTAACGCTGGTGTAAACTAAAGATGGCGTTATCTCCTTTAGTTGTAGATCCATAAAGACTCAATGACAGTGTTTAATAGTGGCAAACTTGTTTTGAACTACCCTTGGGTAAAAACAAAATCAGAAAAATTGCTGTTCATTGAGGAAACTTGCATGAACGGAACTCAACCAAAAAAAGAATAGAATTAGTTGGCGAAGCCGTCCTTTAAATGTACCTGGAGCCAACCAGATTTGCTGGCAGACGATGTACAATCATCTGGGAATTTCACTCGTATACTGTTTGATGACTTGATTAAGATTGTCAGGGAAATGAATAAAAAAAGGGCGAACATCACCAACGGATGTATTTTAATCTCCAAATTATATCAAAGGTGCCACAGGGAAATGTATTTCATTTCATAACACTTTTTTTTTCTTCATCCATGTGGGTTCAATCACATTGTGTGAAATCAGGTAAGCCATTAATGTGATGATGCAATTTCAAATATGAATAATCTATTATCTATCTATTATTTTCAGAGCTAAAAAAGTTTGCGAAGTTGGTGTATAATTTATACATTTAATATTTTCAGCCTGAAATTTGCTCAAGCAGTTTGACCGAGATTGTCCAATCCGTTGTTAGTGGTCTTGACGGGTGCCTGTTTTGTTATGGAACAGCCAAGCTAGGTAAGTGACAGCTAAAAATAAAAGATGAAAATAAAGTGTTTACATCGTCGAATCCTTCACAAAGGATTCAAGCATCCAGAGTGTCCTGGGCAGCTCCAGAGCAACTACTATATATAAGTGCCGTTGCGTTTCCTCGTATTCTGACCAGACGGGAAATGATTGAACCCCCAACCGCTCTGTCTAAAATTCAACTCTTTTACTATAACTACCTTGCTCTCCCTCTCATATGTTAAACTAGTGGTTGATTAAGAAGGGAGAGTTTTCACCGAGCCAGCTTCTTCTGTCTGAGCAATGTTCATAACTGGATAACAAATGTTGGAATCGAAAATCATCTTCAAAGCGGACTGATGACCATACCTTTACTTGCTGAACCATTTCAGCTGGACGGATCTTAGAACAAGATAAAATTGACCTCATCACCCCATAAGAATTCCTGAATCACTGCCATGGTGATTACAAAAGCAATTAATCTGATGATGATTCTAAGTGTCAATAACACACTTTCACGACCTGAAGTTTGCAGAGAACTGCCATCGAATTAACCTCCTTGCACTTTTCTTCCCATGCACTTTTCTTCCTCTGCCGCCAGATATTAGTATTCACGAGATCCAAGAATGGTATAATCTGGTGCGACGCTCTTCCTGATTGCAGCGTCTCTTGACACGATCTTAATCTAAGCTGACCATTAATACAGATTATTGCCATTAGAATACTTAGGTAGCAACTTGATCTGACTACTGAATAGGCTCTGTCATGTGGTTAGACCGGCTGATTTGAATGGTATCCTATCTGTGGATGACAAGGTGGTCTGATTTGGATGACATCACATCGAGTGGATCAAGCGCAGTTGTGAATATCAATGGCAAATGTGAAGCTGTCTGCGTTTTGTTTTGACTACAGCCTACCATGCAGATCGTTCTTGGTTCCTGTCTTCTGTTTTTGACCCCTCCCTATCATGCGGGTTGTCTTTGGTTCTCTATTTTCTGGTTTTGACCATTGCCTACCATGTTGGCAGTCGTTGCTCCAAATCATGGTGCCTGCATGTATCTGAAAAAGAGAAGTTCTCCACACCAGATCGTTTCTGAAGAAATCTTTTTATGCGATGCTTGAATATCGTGATTTCCAAGTTTCGATTCTTGTCTTGCTTCCCTTCATCGTAAAACTCCCAAGTTAAACATTAAATGCCTGCACTTTCAGATCCATTTACACTATCTGAAAAAAATAGATCCAAGGTATTTCATACAACCTGCTGTGATACAAAATTAATGAATTCTATTACCAAAGAAGAAATTACCTACAAAATTCATCAGTGGAAATGTAGTGAGAGTAGGTTTTTGTCTGTCCTGCTGTGCAACAACATTTTCATTCATTTTCCCTGATGCTGTAGCAATAAATGGTTCGGTGTGGTAATTTGAAAGTTGGCCATAGAAAATACTACAGGGTAAAGACAGAGAGATAGTAACAGATATTGTAATTCTGATTCAGATTAGCATTCAAAGCAGACCTGTGTTGCCAGAAGATATGAAAAAGGCCATTACTTAGTGAAATCTGAGAAATGTAGATTTTTTGGCTGATTGACCTGCAAGAATGGGGTTTCATCTTGTACTTCAGTTGGGCGAAAAATGTAAAATTTGAGATGTCTGCTCTTGGAAACTAAGGGCTGCAAGTTTCTTTTCCATGACCTGAGTTCTCTGGGTAACCCTTCACAGTGCATCATGCTGTGGTGCATCAGCAATAAACATTGAAAGATGGCATGTTGGTTCCTTCAGTGCCCAAGAATTGGGATAAGCTTGAAGTGCCCAACCTTCAATCTTAAGCTACTAACCATCTCTGAAATCTAAGGATCTCACTTGAAGATTTCATCTTATGTTGCAATCTTCTTGTTGATCATAGACTCCAAGACATTCAAGCTAAAGGTGATTCCTAAGACTTAATAATATATTTCCAGATGCCTTGTCAAACTCCCATTAGGTGCCACATTTCTCATATTGCTGGTTTTGCCTTGGGAAAAAAGCAATTCTGTCTACCTCCGCAGAATATCTACCATTAAACACAATGACTTGCAATCCCAGTTGGGATTTGGGTATCGAATGAAACTTCTCATCTTTCGCTCAACACCAGTCATCTGACATATCTGTCTCTGAAGAGACCCTCTCTTTTAGTCGAACAGGTTCTATATTCCTCTCGAAACCTCTGTCGATTCCACATGAGAAAAACGAAACAATGCCGTCACTCTACCTGAGTTCATTGCAGCCGACTGGCTATTCACAGCAATGGAAAAACACCACAGCAATGCGGATAATTCTCTGGCTGTCAATAACCCAGAAAGTTTTCTGCAAGATAATTTCCGAGATTTCTCCCGCGAGGGAGAGCAATGAATACCTGTGCAGTGGCTATTGTTGAGGAGTCAAAAAGTCACCTGTTGCGGCATTGGTACACCATCTTCGGAACATCCGGAACCACCTGTGGTCTCTGCATATTTTGGTAATGTCAAATGTCTATGATTTTGATGGAAATGATGGCTGTGTGGTATTTTGAGCCCTCAACGGTGCATTACATGAAGGGTATAATGCATTTCAATGTTGTTTTGAGTTGCTGCAAATCATATTCTGACATGTAGTTGAAATCTGGGTACTTATGTCAGCCTATTTCTTTACATCAGCATCAAGCCGATAGTCGGGCGTTGGAGGATGACATGAATTCGGCTTAGGTGTAAGCACACGGAACCAGTTAATACATGTAGGATACATGTTATGGTAGTGTCATTTGTTGACAGACAATGCTGGATTTGTAGGTGAAAGGTTTACTAGCAGCTTACTGAAATGTATTGGGTATTGATAGCCAGAAACAGTCGAAGTGCATTACGCTTTCAGGTTTCGTTAATTATTAATAGGGCTTGAGTATTGTGTTACTGCACCAAGGAGGTTGGTCGAGTCACTGTTGGTGAAGTCAAGAGATTGACATTGAGTCAGATACTGGGCTTGGCTATTCTCCCAATGACTGGCAAAGCAAGAAAAACTAACTGTAGATTTATGAAGAGGCTCACACAGAAAACTTCTTCATCATGTTGACTCAACTAAGCTGAGGCGGCTAACATCGGACCTGGTCACATCACCAACTGAGAAAGTCTTATAGATGGGTCATTTCTGTCCTCTGTGTCAATCATCTTCAGCAAGTTATCTCATTATGAAACCATGTAACCAAACTGCATCATACAGTAGAGCTACTTTATCCCCAGCCTCTTCAGCTTGGTTAGAGTCAAGTTACTTGAGGACTGTTGAGAATAATTGTGGGCAGACATGCTTATTCAATTTGCCTCCATTTTACCCGTAAAAGGGGACAGCTTCTATTAATTTTCGTCCATAATCTCTGACTCATGTGCCACGTTTTAATTGCATTTGCATATGCCTGAATGGTTGATAGGATTGTTATGAATACCATTCACTGGCCGTAATCTTATTTCCCGCGTAAAATGTGACAGTGCTCCATCATCATTGGGGAATTCGCCCCACCGATAAAGCACCCTTCAAAGTCACGTGATTGCACGAGTGTGCCGTAATTCCTCGGGACGCTTCATCAAGTGGAAGTACGGTGAATATGGCCTCGGCCGCTGCGCACGAATGTTCCAACAAATTGAATCAAGCTGTCTGCAAATCTAATTGAGATAACGTGCTATTCATTGGCATTATGACAAGACAACTGAAAGAATCTATCGGAATTCGAACCGAGGGAATAACAAAGTGGCACAAATAGAAGAGTATGTTGCATGGACGTGTCTTATTTGAATGGCTTTCCCATTGATTGCAACACTGTCTTTTCCATATTAATAACTGTTAAAAAATCCTCTGTGTATAGGTTTGCTTGGCTTGCAACGACCTTCATCTTGACCACAGACTCTGTGACATTGACATGGCTAAACACTCACTGGAGACAATCTTGCCAAAGGTTTAGCATTCAGGAAGCATAAATTCCCCCAACGACAATTGATGCTCGACATTGCTACAACATTTTCCCAAGTGGCATGCTGTGAAGCGGTGTGAATGAAGTCATTACATCCTTCAGTGATCTTTCTGGGTCTGTCCTCTCTTGCTCTTTAATCATATGACGAGAATGGTTAGTCAGGAGGAGGACATTTTTGTCCTTGGCAATGCAGCAGGGCCCGGTTCCTCAATCATTGTCCTGGTGCTGCTATTTGGAACCCGAGAGACCTAAGCCCCAATCTGACATTTTCATTGCAGGCAGACACACTGCTTCAGGAGAAAAAAATCAGCTAATCAATAGTCTGTTGTGTTTGGTCTAGAAAACCTAACCCAATCCATGGACAAATCTTAGCTTTTTCCAATATTCTCTCCATCTGCTTGACTTGTGTTTGCCTTTGGTGGCAGAAAAAACGAAAACTAATCAATCCGCCGATCCAACGGTTTGTACCATAAGCACTATAGGTTTCTCTTCTTGTCATCGCCAATTGACTTGTTCACTGCAAGTAGCCACTTGGGAGCTTTTGTAATGATGCTGATTGGGCATTTTCGATGGTACTGTGATTGGGGGCTTTTGAAATACACGAAAAATATATGATAAATTTACGCTATCTTTTTCAGTCACTTCGCTCATTTTCATACTGTAGGTTTCTTGTGTTTGTCTATTCAGGTTGTGTGTTTTTTCTAAACCCTTCATGGGTGACACAACTAGCCTTTGAAAAAGTCACAACACTGTTTGATTTGATTTGACTTTTCACTGTTTTTTCTCCCCTGTCTTTTCAGATAAGACATACACGATGATAGGGGAGGACTCCTCGTTCCAGACCCTCGGTATTATCCCGTGTGCCATCTCATGGCTCTTCCGCCTCATCCAGGAACAGAAGGAGAAGACAGGAGCAAGATTCTCTGTACGTGTGTCTGCCGTGGAAGTTGCGGGGCGGAGTGAGGAACTCAAGGATTTACTTGCAGACGTTGCTTCTGGTGAGTTGTGTTGAATACTGGCTGAAATATGGGGCCAAAACAACCAGATGATTTCTCATCATGAAAATATTGTGAAGAACAATTGCTGAAATCAAGTCACCACTCAAAGTCAGCAGCTGATTGGTTAAAAATGTAGCCACCTAGCAGAAAACTGAGGAACTAAAAACCCACTGCATCCAGTTGCATGCTGATACAGTCACAGGATTTTTGTTGTTGTTAACTTTGGCCACCGCCAATTTTAGATGCATAATTTCTGAACGGTCAAGAAGTTATCCAATACATGAAGAATGCTGTCCTTGTCTTGGGTCATAAACAAAATGTCTTATCACGACATTAGCATGTCTGACAGGACAGCCATGAAGGCACTTTCTGGAGATAGCTAATCCATTGCGATAACATTGAAGCCTCCGTATAATGTGGCAATAGCGCTAAATCCCACCATCAAACTTTCTCATAAAATATAGATGTCTATATCACATTCTGGCATCGGTGGTTCTGATATAGCCTACTCATAAAACATTATTGAAAATTGGCGCTCGGCAGCTTTTGCTGATATTTCAAGACAATACTTCAGTGTTATTTTTGTGCGATAATTTGCCAGGTACTAATATTTAAAATGAATAAATCTCACACATTTCGTATGGCATAGAAAACACCAAGGAACCTATTTGAATTCCTGTTAAAAAATGTGATTTTGGGTCAGCAGTTTTTTCAAAAGCAGCCATTTTGTTTCGACTTCATTTATCCTTACTCAGTAGTCCAGCTGCCACTGACGAAGTTACTGTCTTATCTTAGAGTTATCTAAATAAATTGCACGCACAGCTCTTTCAGCTTCCACCGCTTAATTTCCATGATCTATTTTCACTTTGACAGTGAAATATTAATGACTTGAACATTGGCGGTTAGGAATTCCAATCTTGTACAAGTTGAGGGAGCGATACTGTTAATGATGCAATGCTGGAAGATAAGGGGGACAGTCAGAGTCACTTTTAGTCCAGGGCATGTCTCCTTCCAGTGACAGGTCTCTTAACACTGTCCCAACTGATCTTTGGTATTATAGATTTCTCTAGAGCACGCTGCAAATCAGCCATTCTGTCACCACAACTACTGTAATGACCACTGCAAATGAAAGATTTTTGTTGCATGCAGAACTAACTCCTACTCCTCATTGAAATGTGATGGCCTTCAATCTTGATGAAGTATGCTCTTTCTAAATTGGGCATGTTTCAATCGATGGTGATACAAGGCCTATCACTCTGATCTAAATTCTTGTACAGACTTCACATAATTCTGTAGCCAATCTTCATACCAACCCATCACAGCTATGACCGATTGTATCTCCATACATGATTGATAGCTAAAAGGTGAATATGTTTCCTCGAGACCAGCTCTAACGAAATTACTTTGTGTATACTCGTGAATTCCAAGACAGGACAGGCACGTTTAAAATGTTGTGTATCTTGAGCAATCTTGAGCGAAAATCGCGCAGGTATCACCAATCCAATCTTACGATGATTGATGCGGTTGTTTCAACTTAGGGTAGCATGTGATTCATCGGGCCCTGCTTGGAATGCTGGGAGTTGTGCACTCCTCGTATCATGAATTCCCTGGAGAAATCACAGCCGGGCGCTTTGTCCAATCAAACGTGCGGTTTGTATTTGTTTATTTGATTAAGGCATTGTAACGCGTTGTCTAATTAATCGCTCGGCCGGGGCACCCAACCTATCCATCTTGCCTCCCCGACGTAAATGTGAATGCAAGTGGAAACCATCGTAAGAAGTTCTGTCTCCTCGCTCAGTTATTAGCCGGAAGTGAACGTTAGACTGCTCAGACTTGTCAGCCAAATCTGATGATATGTCAACTGCATTTGACTTGTACATCGCAGTGCAGTGGTCTGCAGACTGAAATCAAATTATCCTTTCTCTTGATAATTAACTATTTTATTACGACCCCATGGGCCCGAAAGTGACATGTTACATCTGGATACTGCCTGTCTACATTGGGTTCTCGAAATTTCCCGTAAAGACATAATCAAAGTCAGAAATAATTTGAGACATCAAATAATGCCTCGCAAGTGCTGTTTGACACCTTTCACATTGTATTGATTCATGAACTAGATAATGAACTGAATAGATTGAGGTTTAGATCTTCTTCATTCCCTTTGGCAAGATACTCCACCTATCCACTTTTGTTAGATACCATGACCATACTAGTCAGTACCTCTTCCAGAATTTCGATTGATATCAAACCGAAAGTTTGGATTGTATTCCCAAGAATTTGAGGGTCACCTAAGTTATCTAGGGCAAAGTCAGAGCTTGACCAAAGAAATTTAAAAAATCTAACCCTATGTTTTATCAGAAATGTGTCTCGTGGCTTATCTCTCTGTTTTACTCATCTTCCCTAATGTGCGATCCTTCAGATTTTCTACTGCTTCACCATTTTGTTACCTCCGCCTTTGATCGCGTTGTCTAGACTGATTACATTTCCCACCGTAAATCACGAAGATAACACGATGCGGTTAATTTGTCTTTTGGTCCTACACCCACTGACTCACACATTGGCAATCATTGCCCATTGTTAAATTCGCCTCAATAACGTTACATAAAATTGATGGTACCCTTCTGATCTCATCCCTTGTACCGCTATTGCGATTGAAGTCTTCAATAGTTCTCATGATTTGCGTATATCTGTTAATTAACCGCTGTTTTGACACCCGAAATTTACGAGGTGTTAGTCATAGCAATGTTTTCTCCGGCGGCATATAAAATGTTCCTTTTGGTGGTGATATTTCATTAAATGAAGATACATGTAAATGTCGATTTGACCTAAAATTCCTAAAAAAATTTATCACTTATTTTCACTTCAAAGGAATCAAAAGAGGGCAATTTAAATTTTTCATGAGAAGGCATTGTTTTGGTTAATACTTCAATATTGTTGAAAAAAACATCCAAAACATGGCTGATTATTTTAGTGAACTTGGGTGTGCCTCTTGCACTCAGTGAACCAGAACATAGAATCTTCTATTTGTTATAATTTGAATATTAAATGATGGGTTATTGGTTATTTTACCTCTATATTTGACCCAAAGGAAATCCCATATTCTTTACTTTTCCCAATTTTCTCCCATCTACATGTACAATCATGTTCAAAAGTTTATGGACACCAGTTTTTGCACATTTTCTCAAAAACGGCTAATCCTATTGAACCCAAATTTTCACCAATGGTGGAGAATCTTCTTGGCTATCGAATGACGTGATAGTTGATATCAGGACCAATTGCATAACAAAGTTATTACATAATTTTGAGAGGGATCTTTTTTTTACTTTTTTGTTAATCAATTTTTCAAAACCAAATTAACCTACAGTATATATTGCACATAGCTAAGACTTTCTGTGAAAAAAATTTGGATAAATCTCATTTCGGTTTTGAGATATATCGAAATATCAAAATTTTGATATTTTGATAATTTGATATTTTTGGGTTTTTTGCAACTGTATCATTGAGAAGTCATACCCAAATAATGATTGGCACCAATTTAGCACAGCTAGCAACTAATATTGCTGAGAAAAGGTGGATACTTGGTAGTATGAAAATTTTCATATTATAATTTCAAGATGTTCCTTTAGTTGAAAATCAGAAAAAAATCACCATTCATTCAGGGGACATGGGTACTACTAGGATATATCGAAAAATCAGAAAAATCTCAAAATTTTGATATTTTGATATATCATGAAAAGTAAATGATATTTTCAAATACTTTCTTCACAGAAAGTCTTAGCATTGTTATCTGTATGATGCAAGATTTATACTTCGATTTAAAAAAAATCAACCAAAAAGTGAAAAATAGATGCCTCTCAAAATTATGTAATAACTTTGTTATGCAATTGGTCCTGATATCAACTATCACGTCATTCGATAGCCAGGAAGATTCTCCACCATTGGTGAATATTTGGGTTCAATAGGATTAGCCGTTTTCGAGAAAATGTGCAAAAACTGGTGTCCATAAACTTTCCGACAAGGGTGTACATGCGACAAGCGCATACAAAGCAGATAACATATCATCATCGGAAATTATTATGTTTACTTCACCACAAACCATCTCCAGGGTTTTGTTGTGCATTTCTAATATTTCCATGAAGCATTTTAAGGTTTCAAATTGCAATTTGCGCAGGTGAATAAAAATAAACCCATTTGTAACTTTAGTGTAAATTGTTATGGTTTTTCCTAAATACAAAGTCATGTGATTTTGACGATTAAAAATATGTTTAGTTGAAACTATAAATGGGCGAAGTGTAAGCATGTGCATTTCAGTTGTATAACTTATATAATTGTAACGTTTAGGAATTTGGAGATTGTCGACCTTGCCAATATTTAGTTGCTTGATTGGTCTTCTGTGCTAAAAAATTGTCAAAACTGTTCATATTTCATCATGTTCTAGATCCTATTTCAGCTCAAGTTGTTATTAGTTTCCATACAATTTTATGCCAAATGTACTGCTCTCTCTTTAAACCTGTCATGGAACCAGCTTTATCAAACGTCGCTCAAGCATACTACTAATTCTTCGTATATCTATATGGTTTCTAACTGTGTTTTGTAGGTATGGAAGCTGGGAGTGGTACTGCTCCAGGGGTCTATCTCCGTGAGGATCCGATTTCAGGGACACAGTTGGAAAATCAGAGTGAACTCCGAGCACCAACGGCAGACAAGGCTGCGTACTACCTCGATGCGGCCCTGGCAGCTAGGGCCACCCCAGGTAAGAAATTAATGTAGCTACAAACTTAGATTAGAATTGGTTTAGTTTATATCAACTACCATGAATTT
The DNA here is from genome assembly GCF_910592395.1 of Lineus longissimus. Taxonomy (NCBI): domain Eukaryota; kingdom Metazoa; phylum Nemertea; class Pilidiophora; order Heteronemertea; family Lineidae; genus Lineus; species Lineus longissimus. Next base: position 22,897,571 of record NC_088310.1, read on the forward strand.
TCCAGAAAAATCGACTTTTTTCATGGGAGTGTACATGTATATCAGGTGATAAGCCTCACAATTGAAGCCCAGCAATATAGTCATTGTCATAATCTTTATCACAACTCCGTGATCACTCCTCCTCTGTGTTGAATTTGGCATTGCTTACAATAACTTGAGGCATATGACTTCTGACCAGTATTATACGTTAGTTGATCTTCACAATTGCCAGCCTCAAAGTAATTGGTGATCTTTTTTTGTTTATGAATATAATTATTCCACGTTTGCTTATTGATTTGTCTATCAGTGGTTACATTGTGTCCATTTACATAAACATGCCTGAGGGCCATTGTTTTAAGAAAAAGCCTACATGTATATACAGTATAATGGTTTATGGTTGGTACAACTACTTATGACATGTTTGCATTGTCATAAATATTGTTATCTGATCTAAAGTCGCCTTCTTATCAATAGTTCTTTCATGTGCTTTTTTCCCAACCGCTTGAAAATTCTGTTGTGGTCTGCCAGATGCCCCATTCTTGATCGGGGCTTCGACCGTCCAAGGTTGTAACTGGGCAAATCTCACTTTCATCTCCAAATGGAAGCACCAGTGTTCTGTACTCAGTTTAAAAACTCTTTCCAGCTTTTAACCACAATACATCTGGTTTCAGAATTGGAAGAAGACAAAAGGACATCACATCTGCTCTTTACATTACACGTGTATCAATATCGGGTTGAAAAAGATTCGCAAGGTTCAGCTGGAGGTAGGTGTTATTTTAATCCTTGCTGTTTGCATCCCAAGTCCTAGTCATGTGAAGCAAAAAACTGAAATCAGTACCTTCTGACCTGAATCTTATAGTCTGCAATACTATTATGACAAGTCCCACATGTACATGTATAGTGTTTCCGAAATCATCCAATAAAACCGTTTCACATTTCAGCCGTTTCTGGAGGGAGGAGTCGTCTCCACCTCGTCGATTTGGGAAGTAGTGGGAAAGCGAAGGATGGGAGCACACCTGCACTAACGTTGCATGCCCTTGGGAACGTAATATTAGCCTTACTGAATGGACAGAGGCACATCCCACACAGGTAAATATGGCTTTATGTTACCCCCAGGCAATTCGTTTAATTTTTTATAAAAGAATCTTTTCAAAATATTAAATTTCTTTTTACCGTTTGCTTCCAGGGATAGCAAAGTGAGTCAACTACTTCGAGAATCTCTTGGAAATACCGGCTGCCATACAAGCATGATAGCACAGGTGTCACCACTGTTCCATCACTACAATGAGACGCTGCAAGTCGTACAGTTGGCCGCAAGGATTCATCGCATGAGACGGAGACGACTTGGAAAGACTCCAGGCGTAAGTAGTGGTTATTTCCAAGTCAGTTTCGAGGACTTCATACGGATTTGTTGAAAACCTTCTTGCTTCAAAAACGTAAAAGGTTTGCATAAATGGTACTGGCTTCAAAGCGGCAGACATCCTAAACTCTCCCTATAAAACTGCATGACACTATGAAACTGAAACCAGAGTGTTGAAAAAAAGTGTGGCAGTGTCGTACATGTATATAAATTTGGTCCCTCTTCTCCTTGCAGCAGTTTTCGAGTGCCAGTTCAGAGGACAGTTCATCATGTGATGAAAGTCACCGATATCGCAGACCGATCCGGCCTAGAATGGGAGTCTTACGGGAAGGAATTGCATACACAAATGCCTTGTCTTCACACTCAGATCCAGAATATACGTCGAGCAGTGAACAATCATGTGATACAGTCATCTATATTGGTAGAAATGGACAATCTCTCAGTGACCGAGAATTGACTGATAATGAGGGTCCGCCTGGGTGTGTACCATTGGGCCAACGGGCGTTTATGAGGCGAGGCTCAAGTCGTGGGTCACGTTCATCTGAAGATGAGGGAAATATGTCTGATCGGAGTAACAAATCAGAGAGGAGTCGTATCAAGATGGGCACCTCTGCTGCCTGTCTGTCGAGTCGCTCTGATAGGTCACCGTCACATAGCACGAGCAGCAGCCCAAGTAAATCGAGCACCGGTATTCCACAACCAACAACCCCAACTGGGCAGGCTGTCGTTCAGCTTCCACGGAAAATCAACGTCAAAGCCAAACCGACACTGCCTGGGAAGATGAAATCGGAGGATGGGAAGTCCAAGAGTGGCCGCTCTCGAGGACCAATGAGAATGGAGATTGATCCAAATAATCCACCCCAGGAGCAATGGATAGATGGACCGAGTGCACCATTCTACCCAGAGGCGTCACGGCCAATGCCAGATTCACGCGCTAAACCGTCAAATGAATTATGGGTTGATGGGCCGAGAGAATTCAAGTCAAAAAATAAGAAAGGAGCTCCAAATCCAGAGGGCAATGAGCGATGGATTGATGGCCCGCCAGCAATGCTCAACGCGAAGCGTGGTCATTCTCATCGAATGCATACACATATGGTTCCTGATGAAGAAAGTAGTACAAAGCAACGTGAGCACACACCGCCTCGGGGTTCAGTGCCACATAATACGCCACATAACTCTCCACACCATGTCCCCCATCATCATGGTCACCACAAGCCAAAGGAGGTGTCTCTAGTCGACCAGTATCATCAGAAGATTGAAAAGAAACGGGAGGCCGAGGAATTTGAAAAGGAGGGTTCAGAACCACCAAATGTGCGAGGGGCCGACGGTGACAGTACCTTACCACGGTATACAGATAAGGAAGAGGTTGTTTCAGAGGCCTGTGCAGAAGAGGAAGATGATGACGATATGGAAATCGTTGAAATGAAAGTGGAGGCCACACAGACGACACCACTTGGTTCAGATTTAGGTGCCGGGGAGAATTATTTGAACGAAATGAACAATAATGTTGATCAGAAAACTGAGGATGGAGAGGAGGACGAAAACGAGGAGTTATTCATTGAAGAGTCCGAGGAGCCCGAAGAGGAACATTCAATAAGTAATGCGACTTTAGATAGTAATAAGGCTAATGTGACTGAATCTATCGCGGTCAGATCTCGGGTTTCTGAGACACCTGAAACTGACCCAGAGAAGCTCAAAGCCCTTGAGGATCCCGAGACGTATATGCATGTGAAACCATTTGTGCGTGATTGGGTTGAGAAACACAGCATTATGTCATCGGCTGAGTCGAATGTTCATGCAAAAATAGACGAGCGATACGACAGTAAGCTAGGTTATGAAAACATGATCAAGCATTCCCGAAAATCTAGCCGCGAAAGTTCACCAATGCATCATGGGAAATCTGGTGATAGAGAAAGGTCAACATCACCGAAAAATACACCTGGTATGTCATCTAAATTCAAACATGAACTTAAGAAAAAGTTGAAAAAGGCGGCTGCTATGCCTCCTCAAGCAAGTCCAAACCACCGTGTAGCAGAGTGGGTTCAGTCAATTGCTGCAGACGCAAAAGCCGAGGATAAAACTCATCATCATTCATTACCGCGGGCGCGACACCATCATGATGACTGGACAAGTGCTGATTATCATACCAACAGGCGCCAGGAAGTTTCACCGCGGCGGAAGTCTAAAACACAGAAACAAGTGTTGGAAGATGACGGCGATGACAATATGTGGCAAAAGCCAATCGAAGTAGGTCTTAGAACGGATGCACGAAGACCGAATTCACTTGAGAGGCCGAAGCCTATTGTTCCAGACAATCAGAGTAGTGACAATTTACGGGCAACCATTTCTGATCTTCTCAGGGGTAATAGACAATCAGCGTATGAAATCCAGGCTGACCTGGATCTTGAGTCAGAAATTAAGGGTTCATGTGATAATTTAGACTTGGACATTACAGGACAGATTCAGAGGCCTGTTGAAACAAGTACGCCAATAAAACCTTCAACGGACAGAATGAATCTTTCACTAATTTCACAACAATCGAACAGTGTTTGCGAGCCGCTGTCGCCTGTGTTATCAGACTCTTCTGATGTGGTGGTTAGAACCATTGTGCCTCCATCGAGTCTCCGAAGACCGGATGGTGCATCTAATCCACATTTAAATAAAGTGCCATACAGTGAGGGTGAAATGTCGCCGTCAGATAAAGAATTTGATAAACAAATCCTATCTCCATCCAAAATAATGAGCTACCTCCCTTCAACGTCAACGACGCATATCGTTGCTAAAGTTACATCGCCAAAACGGTCAGTCATTGGCCAATCATCTGAGGACTTTGCAAGCGAATCTAATGAGAGTAAACTACCTACACTTGGTGGTTGTAAGTCAAAAACAAAACCGCCACTGCCAACACGGACTTCTTCAAAACTTTCTTCCCCAAAACATCAGGAGGAAGAAAAGGCAAAGAAAATGCCCAAATCTGGCTTACCTATTTTTGGTATTAAGTCTGGACGTTCAATGTCTGCTAGTCCTGCGCCTGGTCCTTCCACTAAAGAAAAATCAAGTAAATTACCACAGCGGTCGCAAAGTGCTGAATCGCCGGGAAGCAGTCACTCCAGCAATAGTCCGACGAAAGTTGCAAAAAGCTCTAAACTGCCTCTATCTTCTAAGTCACCTAGTGGTAAATCAGAGAAAAATTCTAAGGAAAAGTCAAAAGACTCAAAAGAAAGTAAATCTAAAGATGTGAAAGCTAAAGACTCCAAGAGTAAGACGAAAGATGCCAAAGAGAAAACAAAAGATACAAAGGAAAAGGGAAAGGAGAAGGATTCTAAAGCCAAGGAATCTAAGTCAAGTAAAGTTTCTGTTCGGGGAAGTCCTTTGTTTAGACGCGATAAAACAAAGGATAAGGAAAAAGAGCGTGAAAAGAAAGAGGCAAAGGAGAAGGAAAGGGAGAGAAAAGAATTGAAAGAGAAGGAAAAAAAGGAGGCAAAGGAGTTAAAAAATAAAGGCAAGGATTCGAAAGATCGAAAGGACCCAAAGGGAAAGGACAGTAAACTGCCGGTTTGCACTACAATGGCCGTGACAAAAATTAGCAAAGTTAGTAATGAGCGAATCAGTGAATTAACAGGACATACCAAATTAAAACTCGCCGATTCTGATGGGAATGACAGTGGAATTCTAATGGCGCAGGATACTAAGTTGTTATCACCGTATTCTGCGGTTACGAAGCCCCGGAATTCATTGCACTCGTCCAGTGGGCATGGAAGTGACATTAGCAGTACGATAAGTGTGAGCGGCCCACTTTTCACAAAGCATTTGGCAAGGATTGATATACGGCAGGGTGGTACAAGCAGCGGCTATGAAAGTATGTTACGGGATAGCGAAGCCACAGGATCGTCATCGCACAATGACTCCACCAGCGAGGGTTCATCAGGAGGCAAAGTTCAGGGAACCAAAATTTTACGGAAAAAAGCATCATGTAAGTTTTGAAATAATCACTGGAACCCCTTTAAATCCAAAATATTTTATTCATCTTTCGTACATACAACCAGTCAAAATGGCTACTGCATGATTTGAATTGATTATATCATTTTTTCAGCGACGAGACGAAGTCGATCTGCCCCCGCCCGGACACCAGACAGTCCGTCCCCTGGTTGTCTTCAGAGCCCTTTAGGGTGTCGAAAAGCCTTCAGTCCCCCTCCGGACCAAACTTGGATTGAATCAGAGTATGCATTTGATGAGCCGCTAGAGTTGAAGCATTATGACATGGCCGATGTGGAACGGATGCAAAGACGACGAAATGAGGAAATAGAGGTAAGATCTTGCGATAAATTTTGGATGTAAAGTTAAAAGTCAATGGATGATGATCGAATTAAACTTTTCAAGAAAATAGAATCATTAAAATGATGGAAATGTGTTTTCTCATCCTAATGAATTTCTTAATGTTTTCAGCAAGAGCAAATACGGGAGGTGCGTCACCACAAGATCAGTCTACTCCTAGCCAAACAGGAGGAGTTGAAGATAGAACTTGCCAGGGCAAAAGAAAGGCTCATGATTGACAGGGATAGTTGGAGTTATGACTGTAAGTATTCCTTTAAAAAACCTTCAGATTGTACAATTTTGAGTTGACCAGGTTGACAAGGTGATTTCAAGCAGCATCCACTGCAATATTAATTCAGCACTAAGTCCATGCACCAGTGTACAATCTCCCATCTCAAGCGAGGATTCCGTGAATACCATTGGGTTAGGGACGTCAGTTGAGAGGGAGCCATTTTTAGCTCAGCTGACAAGCTGAGCTATTCATATGAGTAAATGGTAGAATGAATGTCCGTCTGTCTGTCTGTCTGTCTGTCTGTCTGTCCGTTAAACAGGCACGTTTCAAAACTATGGCGGATAGGCGATAGATTTTCCCTATAAGCCATTTAGACCCTTCAGGACTCCTGAATAGACCAAGTGTGGGTCCGGCAGGATTAACAGTTTGGCCACCAGGGGGCAAAAAGCCTAAATCACAAAACAATTTTTTGGCGCTTTATTCAAGCAGATTGAAGCTTGAAATAAAGTTGAAAAGGACCGCATGCATGTAGGTCTTGAAACTACTAAGAGTAGTTTTGATTGATACTACCAGTTGGCGTTACTGAGCCAAAATCTGTGTTGACCTAGTTTAAGCTTGATTTGAATTTCCCGCTCTTGTATGACTCTGAAGGTTGTGGGTTCAAATCCCACTTCGGGTCAATTTTTTTTTTTTTTTAATTTTTACTTTTTTCACTTGTAAATACATTTTCTTTACTTTTTTGAATAATTTGGTGGGCGGCCATCTTGGTTTTTTTTTTCTATTTTAAAGCCTTTGCTGTATCCAGAGTGACATGAATTTTATGGTTGGTGTACAATAAGTCTCCTTTACATGATATCACATGGGCTTTCTATTTGACCTACTTTTCAAGGTCAGCCTGGCTCAGGCACTTAGATTTGACTAATAAGTGGCATATTTGTCACCATTTAAAAGTCTTTTTACTTTGGTATGTTTGCCTGATATATTGACAAAACTGAGGTTGAAAGAGATCTATCGGGTACTTTCCATGTTCATATATTTCAGCTGAGCGCCAGGCCCTTGGGCCTCTTGTTCTATGTTCACCTTGATTTTCATCTTGCCTCCAAATTTGTTCATATCAATATCTGATTGTTTTATATTTCAGTACATGTTGCGGAACAGATGGACTGGGATGACCCAAACTATCTCGAAGCTCTGGAGAGAGAGACTAAAATACTGGAGAAACGTGTCGATGCCTGCAAGTCACATATTATGATCGTCACATGTTTTGACATCACTGTGTGAAAGAACCTTAAATCCAGTGTGATCGAGGAATGTAAAAGTGCATTTAAGTAGCATGGTTGCTACAAATCGTCACCCTCCTACGATAATTGCCCAACTCATTTTAGCTACTTTTGAGAAAACAAGAAAAAACTAATTTTGATCTCACTGGGAACTTATTTATTTACAATTTGTTTGGAAATGGTACATGATAATATGACAATTCAGTTAGGCAATTATTGTAGGAGGGTGACGAAATGATGTGAGACTCTATGGTACAGAGATTGGTTTTGATATTTCACTGAAGATTACAGTGAAGGAATTTATGGTGTAACATGTTGCCTCTGAATGGAGCAGGTCTCAGGAAAGCTGAATCAGTGTGGGATGTAATGCTGGATGTAACATTTGATTGATGGTGTTAAGTGACTTGCCCAAGGGCTGTATGAGACTTCAATTTGTTTACAGGTGAAGCAATGTTCTTGTCAATGGTTACACATTAGATTAAGCAACATATGGTTTGGCAACTATATGATAATGAAATGATTTGGACCAACATAAAAATTCTTAGTGCAATATTGAAGGTGCGGGTCACCTGCTGCTTGTTGAATGGAGGTGCAGCCATCTTGGGTCGACTGCATTAGTAATTACAGTCAAGGTATTGTGTTCCACTTTCCACTCATGCCTGAGTACAATGAGGAAATAACTAAGAGAACAACTAAATTTGCACATTAAGAACTTTTAAGTAAGAAAAGAGACATTTTTGCAATGTCTGGTCTTGTCTCCATGCCGATAATAAATTGTTCCCTTACATCAGTACCAGGAATTCTTTTGAAAGGTCAATCATCCACTAAACTCTAGTTGGAGGCTCAATCAGGATTGTTAGTTTCAGGAAATAACTTTAACAGGGTATAGGCTATCGTTTATTATCGGTGAATGAAAATTGTGTTAAAAACTGGTATTTTACTATGGTGATGGTTTTAGCTTGTTTGTAGGCCTGTGTATAATTTTGTCTCAAACAATTCTCAGATACATGTAAAAGTGGTGCAGTCAAACCCTCAGTTGAGGATGCACATCATCTAAATTGCTACCTCAGTATGAAGAGAATGCTTTATCTGTCCCAATTGAAGTTTCTGTTTTCAGCAAAATCATTTTCCTTAGATGTTGCATGAACAGCTCACACCATGAAAATATTCTTTCTGTGTTTTAAAACTGCTAAAATAGATCAAAGTCTTTTAACACCTGAATTTCATCTTCATTGTTGTAATGTACTGCTGTGAATTCTTGCAAAAATGGCGCTAATAAATGTACAGGGTACGTCAAAAATGTATTTTTCAATAACGTAATCCCAGCAATCTTTGCTGCGTCCTTACCCCCATTAACTACTGAAATATTGAAAAAGGACAAAAATGTAAGTTGCACTTTATTGTCACATCCTGTACCAGTTACTCTTATTGCTGATTCGTCACTAGTTTGAAGATCCCTTTGACACAATCACTCTTATTGCTGATACTCATATTTTGAACGACATGTATTGGACTGATAGCTGAAGCAGACGCATCTGTTTTGAATGATATCTACTTTACACTAAACTTGCATGACCATTGTTTCTTCCTTAGGTTCCAAAGGTTCTTTTCACTTACATGTACTTGCTTGAACATTTTGAGGGGAAATAGTACCCACAATTTTCCATGTCAATATTCGTTGTGCCTTTAAATACTTTTGTGCGAACCTTGAAAATACCTTAGTCCGAGATAATTGCTTATTTCTCCGTACCAAGAAACCAGGGCCCAGACCTACTCAGACAAAAGTTACATGTATTTCTTCCAAATAAATCATTTGTGTGCTTAAATTTATTTAAAACTTGAGTCTTTTCTATTTTCAAGGTCTAAAAAAACGAGATAAGACAATATCAAGCAAATTCTATTTTCAGAGCGTGTTTTGTCGAATGACATACTAATGTAGTATCAATTTTATTCGACCACTGTTAATCTAACCATAAGAAGTTTTGTCTAGCGAATCACTTTACTTTTGGTTTAAAGAAGCAGAAACTCTCTTAGTTTAATGTTACTTTCCCAGGTCTAACTCATGTCAAAAGTGTCTGATTTTTTGGACCATCATACCAGGTGAAAATGTATATCGGGTGCCCTCTCTGAATTTGGTTGAAATGTTTGTATCAAAATATCATGTGCTTTCCTGCGAAGGTTGATATTAGTCGATAATCCTTCGTAATCACAATGAAATCAACATGGTTTGTAACCATTGTAGTGCGCGTTTGTAATCATAGCTAAACGACACCAGTTTGTAATGGCCAGTTCATGAGTACACAGGGGCAGATCTAGGAGTTTCCTGAAGGGCGTTTGACAAAGTGCCGAGCATACATGTAGGTCAACATATGCAGGCACACTGTTCACAGCCCAACCCCCCCTCCAGAAAATTGTGATAAACACTATGCTCTGAAATGTGATTTTAGGCCAGTTGGTGAGCCGTTGGCACGATGATTCAATTACATGGCATCTTCCCAAAGAAAATTTTAAAATCTAGATGTTCTGATATGCGATTTCAGGCCATTGGAGCTAATGTCATGTGATTTGGAAGTAGGCCTATGGAATCTCGTTACAAGAAGTTTTGAAATCTATGTGCTCCTCGATGCAATTTCGGGCCGACCAATCTTAATGATTCGAAAAAAAAATCGGCACGAGCAGCCGCGCGGGGGGGGGGGGGTCAGCACATCTGGATCTGCACCTGACTACAGTTATATTTGTATCATCATGTAATTAAACTATGAGTACAGTGACTATTTTTAGTTCAGAGCCGCTGTCTATCCGCTGCCATTTTGACTATGCATCAGTTCAGTATTTTTGGGCAGCGCTTTTTGTACAAAGATGGATTGTTTTGCAATCAATTGTAGTTTCATCTGTATGTCTTCTCCTCGATAAGTGGCTGCTCTTGAATGGGCGGTGTTCAAGCATCTGTGGGTCCAGGGTGTTTGATTGACTTGTCAGGACCTCTCTAGCAGAGGATTCTCAATTGACTATTGTTTACTAAAGCAAAATTCTTGGACTAAATGTATGTTGTCAACCTTGTACAAATACAGGTAGTTGTTGAATAACTTAGTAAGTTATAATTTTTTGCTGTGATGTATAATTAGATACATTGCATTATACATGATGTACACGACTTATGTACTGTAACAGATTATTTATGTAATATAAATTAACCCCTTGCGAACTGAGCATAATTTTGTCATGATTATGAAAATTGGGTTGCCTTCATGCACCATTATATCATCAGCCGAATTTGTCATTCTCTTTTTGTAGCGTTGGAATGACCTTCATTCATAACTTTGTCAGCATATGTTTTGTGAAAGCTTATATTAACTCAATTGGCAAACAAAATATTTTCAATTATGCTCAGTTCCCAAAAGGTTGCATGTACACTGATTCTTAGGTGCAGATACATAGTGACGTTCCCTCTAGCATTCCTGTCAGTTGGTAATGAGATCAACCGTTCCAATGCATTTTCTTGAGACGGCTTGGCCCATTATGACTTGAACAGGGGTGGCTGTGGGTCAAAATCACATGAGGATTTGTAAAATATTTTGTAAATCTGTAAATTTTAAATATGACAATTGAGAACTTATTGTAATATCTGGATGCGGGATCGTGAATAACAAATCATCTGAACAGACTATTTTAGGTCAGAGTCATTTCTAAGAATAGCATAGAGCTCTTAGACATGTAGTATGTTGTCACTACATGTATGGTAGAATTGCAAATTATTGTTTTTTTCATACTTTTGGTATGACAGTAGGTTTGGTGTAGGTTTTTAGAGCACTCGGACTAAACAATATTCGTTTGACCTCATATGTTTTTCTGAACTGTTCAATTGAAGGTGGGTCCTTGGGGGTTTGGAACCCCCCACCCCATAGTCATTTGAAAATAGGAATGGGGCAAAAATGTTGAATCTTTTCTTATAATACAGGTGATGGTGACCTAAACAGTCACCTGATGTGAACTGCCAAGGGGTGGCCTGTCAATTCTTTGAACAGCGCAGAACAGATCTTAAAAAATGTCAATGTTAGAAACACCATTTCGCTTCAATCAGTCAACTGCTTCTGCTTGATTTGTAATTTTTTAGCGAAATAGAAGTGCACGCATCAATTTTCACGTCAGCAGGGTCTTCACTCTCACTAATGGTATTATACAGGGTTTACAGATATACATCCCACCTTTATGTTTTAATCGTAGGAATATTACTGAGGTCTATTGGCCAAAGGGTTAATTTCACCTCTGAGTTCAAGAACAAAATGTGGTCTGATGAAGACAAACTTTAAAATAATTGTACGTCCTACCATATTTGCCTTTTTATTATTGCTTTTCATTCAGATGATCACCAGATATATCATTCAGACTGTTTGAACTTTAAACCTTTCTGATTTCTCTATTTTATGAAATTAAAGTTTGTGATCATAGTGTAATTTAATTATTTGACCATGTCGTCAGGTGTTTGAATCAATATAACCCTTGGCCAATGAACTTTAGTTCAAACATGTCAGACAAAAACAATCATTTTTTTGATATGTGTAACATTGTTTATTGATAAACTGCTCCATGAAATTATAGTAACCCTTTTGTATCACTGGACACTTTGCAGACTCATTGAACCTCTACATTTGCTGAAATCATGAAAAGGTTGTCTTGAAAAATGGGCATATGACATTCTTGCAATGACATCTTTTTGAGACAACCTGTATGAAGTTTACTTTAGCTGAACTGACTGGAATTGTTTTTATGCAGATACACATCAGCATATATAATGATTTTAGGAATTTGGGTGGTGTAAACTTCCAATTGTATTAGACTTGGCATATAGTTCTGCAAACTTTGGCATCAGGTTTTGAGCAGGGTAAAATTTTCTAAATGACCTGCACTGTCCGTATCTTGTACAGTTTATTATGTTGGAAGAACAATATGTGTGTAGTGTGTTCACCAATAAACATGGAGACATTGCTATAGTATGCGGTAAACTACAACCATGATCGCTGTTTTGTACAATAAATAAAGAATAAAGAGAACTTATACAAAGCATATAGATATCCTTTGGCTTCTTCATTCAGGACTTGCTCAGCTGGGTTGAACCGCCAAGCCATATCAAGTGATGGTTTTTGGCTGAACTTGATACTGGCTGAAGGACCTGTCACAACCAGCAGACTCGGGACCTTGTCTGCAATGAATTCTCGTACAAAGGGACAGTCACAACCACCAAAGACGAGGACTGATGACAAAATAGTCTGGTGAATAGTTGAGTTATGGAAACTAAAGGCACTAGCCTGCTGCATGGGCCCAAGTTAAAGGGCACTCAGACTTGGGCCTCTATCCTTCCTATTGGCTTGGTCACATCATAGGTTCAGTATGTTTCAAAAAATGAACGCGGTATGAGGATTGCTTCGAAGTAATCTTTGCTATCGAGCTCGTTCAATAGTCTGCTTTGAGATGGATTATCAGGTGCGGATCTGCTCGTGCTGCCCTTGGCTCTTGGTGTAGGCCTAACCGCATTTGTTATCTTGCCAGGTCTGGTTGTGACAGCTAGTATCTGCAATCTCATCAGGTCTGGTTGTGGCAGGATCTGCAATCTCATCAGATCTGGTTGTGCCAGCATCCCCTGTCTATTAGCATATGCTGTATTACAGGTCTTGTTGTGGCAGCATGTTATGGTATGGTTGTTGCAGAATAGGCTGTCTCTTCAGGTCTGGTGTTCCGACTTCATGCAATCCCTTTATGAAAATGATCAGGTATTCACAATGTGAAAATGAGACAAGGTCCACCCTGTAGAAACATGGTCCACTACGTTGGGAGAGTACACATCTAGATCAGACAGAGTAGGCATAGTGAAGGGGCATGGTACATCCAGCAAAGACTTGGTACACTCTCTGGCAACATGGCGAGCAATGAATTAAGGGGAGGGCACATCCAGAAGAGATATGGTGCACTTACTGTCTCATTGGCCGAAAGTCATTTCTGCAGGTAACAAGTAGAGCGATGGTAAAATACACAGGCCCTTTGCGGTGGAAAACATAAATGTCCTCGTTTTTCACTTTCGCTCGGATGTCTTTGAACAGGCTGACAAGTTCATGTACTACAGGGAGGCCCAGAATTACTTTCCCTCACACAATGGATACACAATAGAATTCTATTGTGCAAAGAAAAACCTTTCTGGGCTTCCCTGAAGAATCTCGTGAGTTTTCTCATCAATGATTTTGACAGGACCCCGGCTGGCGCCATCTGAGCTAAAAAAGTGGAACTATGCGATTACTTGAAATTAAAAATTCCCAAGTTTTGGGGGGAAATGGGGTACGAGTTATTCCATGAAACCCAAAAGAAATAGTTTTTGGCGCCAATGATGTCGGCAATGGCAGATTTGAATTAAGATTCGTGCCTTTTTTTCCTAGTGCCTTTTTTTCCGTACTTTTTTCCAGTGCCTTTTTTCCAGTGCCTTTATTACCGTCTACCCTAGAATCGACTCTGCCATTGCCGACAAAAACTATTTCTTTTGACCCTGTTGACCTCGCTTCTAAAAATTTTGTTTTTAAACCATTCAGACATTTAAATCAACTGCAAACATTTTCAATAAAATCACCGAGCTATATATATACGATATATTAAGAAATATCTATAGTAATAATGTGTTATACGGTTACCTTGGAACTATTTGCACCCAATTACTCTTCCGCCAGCGTGACCTAGCCACAATCATGGCGCGTACCCTAAGGCCTGTCTTCAGATTGCCAAATATCTCACGTTAAACATGAACGCCCTGATAGCTCAGCGGTTAGAGCGCTGCGCTTTAGATTGGGTGGTCACGGGTTCGAACCCCGGCGAATGTATTTTTTCGTTTTTTTTTAAAAGGTCTTCTTTCCATTTTTCATCCATGAACGTTTATCAGGCCCGAATTCGAATTAGATTCAAACCCCTGGCGAATCTTATATCGTTTTTTTTAAAAAGCTTTCTTTCTACTTTAATAAATTTGTCATAACAATTTTACAATACCCAAAATATGGGTCATACCCTTGGGTCATACCAGCAGACCACAGGCCTAGTCTACATATAGGCCCCTACTATAAATCAGATACTTGGTCCTGGTCAATTGGACAGACTACCACTCGGAAGAGATTGTCCCCATGTTTATTAGAAATGTCTTTAGGACCGACTGACTGATGAGACTGTCCATATGATTACTGGAGATGTCTCTTGGACAAATTTCTTCGAAAACCTTCAAAAAAGGGGCTAAAAAGCCCGTCCACTCATTGATCAAAATCACCCATCAAAATAAATTTTTTCTTTTTTTCTTTCGCTGATCCATTAAAAAGATTATAATGCATTAACATACTGCAATTTCTTTTAAATATATTTAAAGACAAAGAAATGCCAGCCCACCAAACTTAGAGGGCCGCTGTCCACACTTTCGTCCACACTTTCGTCCACAGTTTACACCTACCCTGCACGGTGGTACTGTTAAATTTTCTAACGTTTACCAAGAGCAACAACTACAATACGACCACGTAAGGAAAAAATTCTGTTTTCCGTGATTTTGAAATGTTGAAAGAAGCAACTTCTATTCTCAAACAAGCGGTTGATGAAGGTCGGACGGATATAATAAAGTCTGTCATATCTGCATGTAAGGAAAAAGTCACGAAAGTATACGTTTCTATCGAAAATATAGGAAAAAGATGTGTCGGACATTTTTCACCCCACCCATCCGACAATTGAAAATGCTTGAATACACGTAAATTTGTAGTGCTAAAATTGTGAAGCATTATTCTATTCTTTTGACTTTTGACAATTGAGACACAAGTCCTCGCAGTGATATTGCTGAACGTTTAGAGTTGAGGGCTTGCCATTATGTTGGGCCCAGGGGGATGATCAACTTTAAAATATCTGAACTTGGGCATCATCATGGTATTTCACTATTTCAGGTGGCTTTACAGAAACTGAGCAAGATATAAAAGATCATCTTTTGAATAGTCTGTCAACAGATTATGGAACGATACTCCACCTAGCAACAAAGGTGAGTTTAGGAGATTAAAATGCATGAATGATGCTGGAGTTCACTACAAATTTTATAATTTTATAATTTAGATACATGTATGTACTCTCTTTATTTGCTATGACTTAATGCTGCTGTTTGATTTAACAAGTGTATATAATCAATCAAAGTTACATGTACGTAACATTTAGCATTTGATTGTTTTCATGATATTCTTGAAATAAAGTAGTTGCTACATCTGCATGCCATAACACTAACAGAGATTTGATTTTAGGTAATCCTTTTGTGTTCTGCACTGTTAAAACTTAATTTTCCAAATTCCAGTGTTTTGTTTCCTGACTGAATACTTTGTTGTATGTATATAAAGTTAAATCAAGTTAAATCAAATTTTAGTCTAAACCTAAACTTTTTTGTCTTGAGATACATGTAAATGAAAAATTCACTGCATGAGATCAGGTCTAAAAAATAGCTGTGGCTCTGATAACTAGTACCAAGTTTGGGCTATCTAATGTTCAAACAATACTGTTGTCACCCATGAGGTTGCCGGTTTGATTTCCAGTCTATGTTTGTCTTGATGTGTTGGGACTTGGAGAGGGTGACTCTCTGACAATGCTGGTTTCCTCTAGGGTCTCTGGTTTCCTCCTTCATTGTAAAAAGAATAAATTTTGTTTCTGACTTCTCTAGTCTGGTGTCCAAAATGACAGCTATTTTTCACCCTGATTCAGTGATTGGTATTGGTAAGCAGGAACTGATGAAGTTTTGAGGAGAATTGCTGTGGGTGTTTGTGGTGGGGGATGAGTTATGTGTGTGGGTCATTGGTCATGGTTAGGGAGTAAGATTTCTTTTGTACGGCGTATATATGTGTCTGGTGTTGCATCTACTTTCTTACTGTTCATATAATTGACTCATGTCTGTATGCCATGTGGTCTAACTGGAGTCGGTACTGAATCTTTAAAAGTTCATAATGTAAATGGACCTTTGGTTTTGAAGTCACTAAGGTGAACTTTGAAAAATTCATATCCTTGCTGATCTTATACAACTTTTTTTCCTGCAGAAGGGGCAGACAGACATAATCCGTGCTTTACTGGCCAGCGGTGCCGACCCATGCATTCAGAACACTGACAGTCAAACACCACTGGACTTGGCTGAAAGTACGCATGTGCAGCATGTCTACAATGAAGAGTTGCTACAGGCAGCAGCTCAGTCTGAGTAAGCATACACAGGCCGTTGAAAATGTTTGGACACGTGTGACAGTATCCAAGACTTCTTAGTTTTCTGTTTTCTATCCAATGCACTGCCTGCTTGATAGTTTGTGTGACTACTCTTTTTAAGTTTTAGCTCATACTCATTCATTTGTAGGATCTGTGTTCGTACAAGGATGACATGCATCAGTGTATAGTGTTAACGGGTAACACATAACATGAAAAAAGACTTGGATTTTCTCATTTGTCTAAATATTTTTAATGCTATAGTGTGCACTCCAACAAACATGCAACCAACCTGTAGGCTGTAACTATTGTGATGAGATATGCTTTCGTTTTTGTTTGCATAGTTCCTTTTCATAACTGTTTATTCTAATAAGACATCCGCTTTGCTTTCTAGCCCTTGGTGTTTTTGCATGGCCCATTTCAATCCTGGGCGACCCAATCGATAACGAGTCGATCAAAAATGATAAAGGTCATGACCGACATGTAGACTAACCTTTTCTTAGGAATAAGTGTTATTTGGAGAAAGATGCTCTGATATAAAACCTTTGAGTTGATTGGAACCCTGAAGGTGCTAAATTACAGTTGTGTTGTTTTGCAGCTAATAACAGCCATATTTAAAAAAACACTTCTTTATGTTTTGCCTCATAAAAATGCAAATCTGATGAAACCTTTAACATTTTCATGGTTAAATCTGAAACACCGAAAAATGAGAATGTCATTATCGCTTTCAGCATTGGCCAGCGATGGTGATTTCGAGTGTTGCATCATAAGTCTATCTTTTCTTCCAGTATTGGTAAAGTGTGTCAGCTGATTGCAGCAGGCGTCAACGTTAATCTCATAGACAGCGAAGAAAACCGAAACACCCCTCTTCATTGGGCAGCAAGCTTTGGAGATAGAAAGGTCATTCGATCTCTGTGCTGTAAGTTGAATTGAGAACTAGGCCAATTTTTTTTAAATTTCTTCCATTCCGGACAAATTTTTGTCAACATGAAACATAAACAACATCAAAGAACACTCTATTGATGCGCTTGTTTGGTTTCCGTTTGCTGTTTTCAAAGACTATGAACTTTATATTCCATGTGCACCCTGAGGGAGATTGCTCAAAAGTGTGTATAAAAAGGCTAGTATGGTGTGGCCATGTTTAACAAGGGGGTCCAGTGTCATATGTCTTTGGCTGTTATTTCTACTGCATAGTACATGTATACAATGTACATTGTATTTAGTACTCTGCATATGTGAGTGAATCTGGATCTGGGATAAACTTTTTGTTGTCAAAGTTACATTTCCTTCAGGTTTTTAGAACAGGTAATGCAAATCTTGGTTGAATATACTTAAACTGGTTCAGACATCTTTCGCATGGTATTACTTCCTTATAAAACTTTCTTTCCTTGTAGCTCGGGGTGCTAATGTAAATGCCATTAACAGCCAAGGTGCTACTCCGTTACATGATGCAGTAAAGCGAGGAAGTTGTCCGGAAGTAGAAGAATTAATATTCTGTGGGGCAGATCCAACCATAAAAGCAACTTCTGGGTAGGTAAATTTACTGTCCAGGATGCCATTTTATCCATTGTAGAATTCTGCATGAGACACTTTGAAAATCTTCGTGGAATAGTTTCATCTGTGTATTAGCTCTTACTTTTAGTAGTCTTTGCAAACTTCACTTCAATAACATCACAAACCAGTGTGTAAATTGTTGGCTTATAGCCATGCAATAGGACCCATGTTTGAATTTGGAGAGATTTGTATCGTGGACAGGAAGTAATTTGTCAGGCACTTCACAGTAAATTTGAATGAAGGCTGAACACCAAGATTATCTGTGTGGCTTCTGATCACCTTGATTATATGCCCGGGCAGGTTAACTGTTTGAATGTGTAACCAACTGTCTTTGTACCATAATCCTCAAAAATGAAAAGTGCACATCAACGACCAGCCTATCTTTGATTGTTGAAATGTTTATGGTTCTCTTGCAGAAAGTACTCTGGTTCCTCGCCTATTGATCTTGCCAAGGGTAACGTGCAGTTACTAGAAGTGTTAAAGAAACAACCAATCATACCTATGAACACTATGGCAAACGGCAGCATTTCGGATAAAATAAGTAAGTTATGCGCCAGTTTAGTGATATTTGGATCTGTTCTGTTCGGGCTGGGTTCGGGTTGTGCTTTCAAGCTACTTTGTGTTGTTGTTATACACGATGAACCAAATTAGCATTACATTTTACACATTGAGAAGTAAGTAATTTCTCTGGGTCAAATTATGCTCTGATTACTATTTCAGTCCTGGCAAAGATGTCTCGGAGTGATTCTCTGGACTCGTCAATAACCAATGACGTCGAGAGTCTACATTCGCCAAGACTTGTGATTGAAAATGGGCCACCTGGCGATGAGGAGGTGGCCTCATCTACACCCGTCAAAGGAGATGAGGATGTAATCGTATCTACACCAGTCGAAGGAGACAAAGTGGTGACCACATCTACACCAGTCAAACAATCTACAAGCGTAGAAAAGGTTTGTGGAAGAAAATGTAGTCAAAGACCTTATCATGATCAGCTCCTTTTGGTATTACTACCTGTAGATCTATGATGATTGGATTTGTGACAGAATGACGGTCTGACCCAAAGTCTTTGGGTTTTTGGTTCAGGTCAAACTCAAGAGATTGCTCTTCGAGGATGACACCTTGGAAGTTTTTGAGTAGTCAGTATAACATGCTTAACTCCAATCCTGGGTTGTACGTGTGCATCAGGTCCTTCTTGTTCATTTCCGGCTTATCATCTGAGGTCAATGTCAGGAGTGTGATGAATATGCAGATTTGTGCCTAAGGCCGAAGTTACATAGACCTCATTCGTTCATTTACCACGAGTCACTTTCCGGGTTTTTCTTTCATTCCTCGGTGAATGCACGCCACAAGGCCGTGCTTTTACAGGGGAACGAAAGCAAAAGCGGGAAAATGAGTCCTGGGAAATGAACGAATGTGGTCTATGTAACTTCGGCCTTAGACCTGTAACGATGACAGTTGAGTCAAAGTTAAAGAGCTCTTGAGATGGACAGTGGTCAGTATAGAGTGATTCAAAAAGTCAAGCAAGGGGTACTGCGAACTGTACATGAACTTGTATGTTACAATTGTTACATAACCGTTGATTGTGATCTTGTATGCAACTCAATTTCTTTTACAGATCTGTGATCTCCAGAACCAGAGTCAAGTTACCACACCACCGCCCCCATTAGTAACGGACGAGAGACTTAATAACCTTTGGCCCCAACCACAGAAGATAGTCCAAAAAGATGGCAAGCCTTTCAGACCATCTGAAGTATTACATTTCTATATAGCAGAGGGCGTTACAAAGGGTAGGTACTGCAGAATAATTATGAGCTAGAAATTCAATGAGGCTGTTTACTGTCAGGACCTTTTGCCTTGATGTACATGTACTTGTAATTTCATTGATACTGATTGTAACTTTTAGAAAAGTGGACTTTTTTTACACAACTCACAAAAGTTCTTATACTGGAGTAGCCAGGTGCATGTCTATCAAATCGTAAAGCATTAGATAACAATCTCACATTTTTCACCTGCCCTCTTAATATGCTCACCATTTACTTGTCGTCTAGGTTCTGCCCATAGGATTCTCGACATCCTCAATTTGAAGAAGGAAGAACTGAATGGCTTGGCCTATGAACAAGATGTAAACATAGCGCCAAAGAGATTTACAACGGCAGATTTTCCAGTCGTCTGCCACATCAATGAACAGCTGTTTGCAAGATCCGAATGTTACAGATTGACCATCACTGAGCATCAGGTGAGAAGTCTTCTTCGTACATTATCACAGAGCATAGCCTTGGGCCATCAGTGATATGTGATGCGACAGATGTTGTCCCTTCCTGACACTGTGATCCCTTTAATACTGAAAATGGAGCAGTGAACAATTAATAAATGACAACGAAGAGTGAAACTGACACGAAATCAAAAGCCAGATCTTAGTTCATCTGTTTTGGGTTTATTTGTATGTTGTTTCTCTCCTTCAGATAAAAATCACCGCATCAGACCCATGTGGATTCTTTTATGGTCTGAATACGCTCATCCAGCTGTTAAGATTGTGTTCGCGTGAAGATGGCATCCCAGCTTTACAGGTTTGTAGACTAATTTGTTTTCACTTCAATGAAATTGTCTTCATTACATCCTTTTGTCCTGAAATGCTGTTTGGCCAACAACGCTTTATCAACTATTCTATCATCTACAGGGTTTGTTGGCAGTTTGCCTTTTAAGCATTGTTTTTAAAACTGGATCTGCCATTGGCTTTTTGCTTAGAACGAGAAACTTATACATCAAGCTTCAACCTTGAAGGGGGAAATTTGCAAGTACATCGCCGTTTATTCAAATATCTAACCAACCATTTGGTTATCATGTTACCTCAATTCCTCAAAATCCAGCTGTAATTATTTTCAGATCCACGATTGGCCAAGTATGAAGTATAGAGGTGTCCTGCTTGACTTCTCCAAAGGAAGAGTACCAAACATAGACACTGCCAAGAATCTACTGGGAATTCTTTCAAGCTTGAAGATCAACATGGTATGGTTAATCTTGTTTCTGGAAAAAGCTACCTGTTCTTGCATTACAACGTAATATGTAGTTTGAAAGATTGTACAAGAGTTCTGTACATGTACCACTCTGTCAGTTGAGTGAAGACTTCATCGATTTTAGCTCATCGGATTAATTAATACTTACTACCGCAGCAACTACTTTATTTTGTAGTTCTTACATGTACTTCAGTAATGCCAGAGTGACATTTAGTTCTAGGGGTTTTTTGCTTTCTAATTCATCGCCCAGTGATCCGTTATATTCTGTGAAATGTCTATTCTCTCAAGGTATATCTGTATACAAGATTTAACGCCCCGAATAGTCAGAAGTGGCAATTTGTCTACTCAAAAAGGTAAGACATAAAATGTAGGGTTGCAAGATATGATGTCAGCAACCATCTGATCTGAGGAAATTATTCACCCAGACAACCTTGGATAGGCATTTTGCATTCATGTACTCTTTGCTGTGGTATGCCACTTGTATAAAGCTGATTCATCTTTTCTCATCACTTGGCTGTTACAAAAAGGCAGGATTCTGCCTCGTTCACCTGACTTGGGATACTGTAAAAAAACACCATGAGAAGTATGAGGCAGATGTGAGGGCCGCCTTTTGTACATTCCATTCCATTTTATATTCCAGTGATTTATTGACTCTGGAGAAATTCTGCCTTGAGAGATTTATCGACCTGGTGCCTGTACTTGACGTGTCTCCGTCAGTGAGTTACCCTGATCTCAGCGACCTCTATTATGATATACAGGAATTCATCAGCTGTTTTGTCAGTACAAGGTAAGTACTATTCAGATTCTTCTGGCGGTCATGCCTTTCACCCCAATGCAGACAGTCATATCTCTCAAGAGTGAGTTTATAGTCGTAAATAGTTATCACCAGTGACAGCATTCGGCATTTGGTAGGCCACTTACTTTTGACGCAGACACAAGGGTGATTGATAAAGAGGTTGGACAAGAATAGCCTTGTGGACGGATCTGTTTTCTACATGATGCAATTCAATGGTTTTAAATCATAATTTCTGGTGCTATATAACATGTACGTAGATGTATTTGACTCGATGTTGCTTCTGTTCAAGGTTTATTAGCCTAGGTCCAAGAATGAGTAGCTTTCTCCTCGACACAACTGAAGATGATGCATTAGTCCTAGATGATGCCCAGAAGTTACTCCCCCTGCTAAGAAGTCACACACCTCAAGTTTGCGCCTTTGTATTCCATGAAAATCTCGAGGCTATGCAAGATATTATTCCGCCAGATATGATGCTTTTGGAATTTGGATTTCAGGTAGCGTGGTCATACTGTCTAAACTAAACTAAGCCTGAGCCTTTTACCTTGTGCCACTATTCCTTGCCTAAACAATTGTTTGTGCATGTCGTACTTTTCATTGACCCTGTCTCACACTGTCATCAGGAATGCCACAGTAGACATTGTGTTACTTCCTCAGTGAAACAGGAACATTAAAACCAGGCTACGAGGCAAGGTGGCACAAGATGTAGCCATTTTGTGCGATAAACCTGGGACATAGAGGCCTACATATGTTTTTAAACATTTGGTAAAATTACCAATAAATAAGCCTCATGTGGTTGACTTTGACATATTCTGATTTCTATATTACGATGACCAACCAGCAGTGTACTCTGAACATGAACTAAGATCCTTGAATTTCGATACTCTTGTTTGTTCATAATTTGTGACTCGTGGAATAGTTTATAGATGTTCTGATACATAAACCATGAAGTAGAGTAGTGTCGAAAGAAATCTGAAGAATCTGTTATTTATTAAGTTATGTATGCACTATTTTCTCAAAACATTTATTTTCATTTCTAGGCTGATTATAATTTTCATAAGTACTCCAAAGAATATGCAGAGATTGGCCTTCCATTTGTGATATGCCCTGGCACGGCCGCCTGGAATAGCCTCGCTGGATGTCCAGAAGCAGCGATTGGTAATATCTACAACGCGGTGAAAGCTGCCTCGTCCCATAATGCATTAGGAGTGAGCGTATGTCATTGGGCAGGTGTTGGACATATGACGCATCAGCCATTCAGCTGGCCTGGACTTGTCATATCTGCAGGACTTTCGTGGAATTCAACTTCTCATTGGGTAGGTGTTTCGTTGTAGAATACAAACTTTATGAATGAGTTGATGCACCAGGATAGATCTGGCTGGATTATGAATGCTGAGACGATCAGTCTGCTGGCCGAACAAGTTCTAAAAGAAAGATCTGTCGTTGGATTTCAAAATGTAACATCTCCGTTTCAGTACAAATTTCAAAGAAATCCGACCAGATGTTTGTGCACAGAAACTCAAACAATGCAAACAAAACTGAAGAATTGACTATAATCAACTTGTATAAGCTTTAAACATCACCTTTATTCTCAACTTCAGGATTACTTACATGCCAACTTGGCTCAGTTGCTAAACAACTTCGTGTTCTTTGATGAAGGGTCAGTTATGGGCCAGGTCATCCTCGAGTTGGGCCGGGCCGAGACGTATGTGATACGGTGCTCAAGAAATCAGCATGGTCAGTACAGTTCAAGAAATTAATTTGGCTTTGGCTTTTATTGTTGTCTTTTTGGGTTTTCATGGTAGACTTTATGCTTCATTTTTGTGTTTTATAGCCTGGTAGCCTTATGCTTTAGTTCTGTGTACTTGTAGACATATGCTTTAGTTCTGTGTTAGGCTTATGGCCTCAACACATTTGGACTGTATTAGTATACCCCATGATTTCCACTGCACAGGCAGCACATTCTTTTTCAAACAGTGATACAGATGAAGAATTATTTTCATGCTTTCAGACAAAACGCTTAAAAACCCTGACAATCTTGACCCTGCTATGCAGGGGCCAAAGACCCTGTTGTACACCACTGGTTAGTTCTCCAATTATGATATAAAACTGTCATTCCAGTCATGCAGGTGATAGAATTTTGCAAAATCCACAACATTTCAAAAGCAGTGGCTTTCCTCAATTAAAAAAATTGTAGATTTATTTTGGACTTTTTAAAATTGAACTGAAACTATTGCATAATTCTATCGCCTGTACATGTACTATCAGCCTCGTTGATTGAAACTTCCTCTGATGATCGTGTATACTGATTTTTTTCCTGGAAAACCAAAGGATATTTCCTTATCTGCCAAAGCGATATTCAAATTGCTTTTTAGAAAATGCACCACACGCCACAAAAATGAAAATGCCTGAAACATTTTTGCAGTTTGCAATATTGGTTTTGGTGACTTTCCCAACTAAAAATTGAACACAGGCCTTTTTTTCACGGGTTAATTTTGTAATTTGGAATACTCGCTAAAACGTTTGGGTTTTTTGGTAGTGAAGAATAAGCTTACCACAGAAAAATTTGTGGGAATGATTGGGAGTCATCATTCGGACACCCCTTTTAAATAAATGCCTCCACTCCAGTGACTTACTCCTGTGACCAATTCTCCATATATTCTCTCTAACCTCAGATATAGTTACAGTATAGAAACTAAAAGCTAACATTACAAGTTCATATGCCTTGTCTGGAAACAAGGCTACTTGTCCACGAACCTAATTACAAAAGCACCTGTTCCAGACTTATTCCTAGAAACCTGCTTTATAACCCTCCACACCAGATTTGATGATATTTGAGATAAAAATCCGATGCCTCTGTAAAATGCTTTATTTCCCTGTGGTCCTTACATGTCTATTCTAAACTCCCAAAACTAGATGTTTCCTGGACAGACTGTAGTTTTCATCATGCCATAAGAACTATGCAATATTACTGCCCATAATTGGACCTAAAACATTTCGTCATTCAGGTGTTATGTAGTGCAGTCACTTCGGCTGTACACATGAGAAGCGCACAGAAAAGTCAGCCTGTCTTGGATTCAATGTGGGTTTTTTCGTACTTTATCCTCAGTACATTGTCTCATTCTTCAGGTAATGACAACAGTAACCTGCCAGCGGAAAATGGTTCAACCCTGGCCATGCTCTTGTCTCATCCAGATGAAGTCACGTTAGATCTGTTAACTGCTGAAATATTCCAGGTACGCCTACTCATTGTGTTACAAAAACTAAACCTATCTTACTTTTGGGGGGATCTAACCAGTTCAGGTATTTTGAGCAATTTTGCCAGGGTTTATGGGGAGCTGAGCTCTATCTCTTGATTGCACATGGAAAAATGATGTAAAATAAAGTTTCTCTGAGGAAGGACCTATCCCATTTAGCTTGTGCTGTGATCGTTTTGCCCAGTGATGCAGAGTTGAAGTTGATATTATAAATGTTTCGTTAAGGTGTTTCATCCATGATTTTCTATTTGCTTTTATTTGGTCTTTCAGAAGACCATGCGACATATCCGTAAATGTCAGAGTGAGGTCCAGAAGGCCAAGTTGAAGTGTGCTCAATCAGAACATATCATCTCAGAGGTCCAGCTGACAGCGGATCTGATGCTGTTTGCTTGCAGGTAGGAGGTGGTATGGAACTTTAACCCCTTGACCTCCTCATGGACAAGTCTCAGGCTTGCTACATCGGCAAGAGGTTCTCAGCAGGCCTCAAACCATCAACCTTCCTTTCAAAAGGTGGACGCCTTAACCACTAGGCCATCGGGATGGTAAATGCATAAGAGGAAGCTTCAACTTAATGATCATCTCCAGAGTTGTGTGACTTTGAGTAAACCATAAGCAAGCAATTTGCATTATTCATTTGCTATAGTGGTGTTACAAATTTGCCGCGATATCTTTCTCTTCAGGGTTGGACGGTCCCTTGCCAACATCGGCCGTAACCCAGGTGCTGCTGCTGACGCGGCAGGACTGGCTGTGATAAATGTGGGTATCGCTAACTTGCTGCCAACGACCAAGACCGACTTGGCTAACAGGTGAGTCAGACTGTATAGTTTTGTTATGCAATTACCTGTCCTAGTACTTGCATTAAATCTTAGATATTATCTTTTCGGGTCACCCTGACTTGTAAACTCTGAGTAGCATACCAGTAAAAAACAATGATAGATGGGTTTATTTGATATTTATTAAAATGCATATATCTATAAATCACATCAGCACAATCAATTTTGATAAGAGAAATACTTGGTATTGATTTCCATAACTGCCTCATTATCTAGAGTCAGTCAAGGCTATGGAAGAGTACTTGTATTAAACAGCTAGTACAGTTTATATGTCTCGTCATTGCTCAATATCGACTGTTTACATGTACATGATGCTCAAACATCTGATTTCTAAACATATACACTTTATTTACAGGTTGTTGGGCTTAGTCGAAGACTACAAGAAGAACTGGAGCCTAAGGAATGTTAGCCAGAGCCTACAGTCCTCTCTCACTGCCCTGACATCAATCTTCAAGGCACTAGTACCAGAGGGACAACTTGCAGAACCTTGATTTATTCGACCCAAGACTTTAGCTCTTTGCTCCCATAACGTCATCATTGTCCAGATGTTTGTGGCATTGGAAGAAAAAAAGAGTGACAAGAACTTTTTTAATTCTTATACTCTCCTTGCTACATCATTTAATCCTCACAGTTCAGGTCCTGAATTGCATCCGCTTCTTGCTGATATTCGCTTAAACCTGTAAATAATTCAGCTGCATTATTGTCCACCTCGGACGCATATTGTCGTAGACTTCTCCTTGGCATGAAGGCAAGCAATCGATCAAAGGTATTTTCATCCTTTTCTAAGTATGTAAATTTCCTGAAGTAAGCATGGCATGTTTCAAATTGATTTCGATCCTCGACGTCTGGATATTTCACCACAACAAGCCTTGGGTGTTCCTTCTCTGTAATCCAGTAGTTATAGGCTGTCTTGAACTCGTACTGACAGTGCTCACGTCCCAGATATGCATTCGACATGACAATTATTGTCCGTCTACTGTGCTTTATGGCGTTGAATTCATTTTGCTGCACTGTAAACCCTGGCACAAAATTTAGTCTGTGTTGGCATATTTTGTACGGTGGCTCATTCTGTTGTAGGCAGGGTATAAGTTCTTGCTCAACCCAA
The DNA here is from genome assembly GCF_910592395.1 of Lineus longissimus. Lineage (NCBI taxonomy): Eukaryota > Metazoa > Nemertea > Pilidiophora > Heteronemertea > Lineidae > Lineus > Lineus longissimus. Next base: position 22,924,520 of record NC_088310.1, read on the forward strand.
ACGCGGTCGTCTTCACAATAAGACACAAAAGCATCAAATACCATGCCGGTTATGTCATCATCGTTTACAATAGCATCTCTGGTTAACGTTAGCAGTTGAATCGTTTCCCTTTTAAAGAACTTCCAGGTCAACCAAAGTACTAAAAGTGCCAAGGTCATATTAAGTACAAAATGTTGCTCAATGTAAAATGCTAATTTTGTATCCTCACAGAGTGATTCATCATCAACCATGTACACCATCCTACCTCTGTTCCTTTCTGGCGTCACACATACAATTTCATCTGGCCGTACAAGAGTTTTGCGTGCAATTAGCTGATTTAGTAATTTTATCATCAACATTGCGCTACAGCTGCAATCCCATGTATTGTTATATAGATGTAGTTCAGTTAGCCTTTCCCAAAATGGCACCCTAGTGTGTGAGCCTTTTTGAAGTGAGAGGGTGTGTTCATCCAAAGTCAGTTTAGTTAACTTGTTGCCATTTAAGTACAAGTGAGTAAGATGCGATAGTTTTTCAGACAAGTAAAACAGAAATTCATTATCAATATCTGCTATGCTTGAATAACTCAAATCTAGGACCTTTACATGTCCCTTGATGGACCTTTCCAAAATTTCTGTTATGAGTAAATTTTCTGAATGGTCTAAGCTTATTTGACTAAAATTGTTCTGATTTAGGTAAATATTTACATCAATTCCTTCAGGGACGTGATGTTTTGTTGCCGACATATTCAACTTTATCGAAAATCCTGCATCAAGAACTGGTAACTTATTCAAATTCAAGTTAGAGCAATTAATTATGAGAATTGGTACAGAGGGCTTAAAGAGGATTTGGCAATCCTCTTGTGGGAGCAGGTTACAGGATAATTCATCAAGGAGATCTTTGTCTAACAGATTGTAAGATTTCATTGAAGTCGGAGTATCACAGGGGTACTGTTCTCCATGGTTCCAATAGAATATTTCGTGGGCTCGATCTTTGGAAATGATTACGTTCTTGGTGTCGTCTGCTTCATTTTGTCCTGCCTGTGATATGAAATCATGAATTGCTCGTAGGTAAGGGTATGCCTTACAGTCACAATGGAAAGGGTTGTTGGGGAGGTGGACGTGGCAGAGAAGAGTGGCGTACCGATGAACCATAATGGATGTCCGACCGAACACATCTTTGAGTGATTTTATTCTGTTATGATCCAACAGGACTAAGTTCCGTAGTGGATCTCTCTTGTGGTCATAACTTTTTATGCAGGAGCCGAGGATTTTCTCGTCTATATTCTTGAGGATGTGTGCATTGGGCATGTTGGACCATGTACACTTTTCAATTTTGTTGTTGGAAAAATCGATTATTTGTACATTCAGAAAAATCAGACTCAGTGGAGCTACCGTTAGTTTGTTGTTTGAAATATTCATGTAGTTGATTTTAGGCAAAATTGTTATATCTTGTGTGCCATTTAGGACTCCATCCAGTATCTCAGTGATATTGTTGTGGTCAAGACGAAGTGTTTCAAGATAATTCGCTTTTCGTAAGATGTTGAGGTCGATCACTTTTAATCTATTGTATGAGAAGTCCAAGGTTTTTGGAGTTCTCCAGAACAAAGATTCATCAAGATTCTCTATGAGATTGTGCTTTAGGTTGATAAATTCCATGTACATGTAGCCCAAACCAGCTCCAGGGAGAATGTCCCATGGCATTTGAAATGTTTTTAAATGGTTGTTTGCCAGGTTCAATGTCAACAGATTTGTAGCATCTTTAAATATACGGCTGTCAATATAATCTAAACGATTGTAGGACAGATCCAAGAACCCTAGACTACTCGGAATTATAAAATCAACTTTTTCAATTTCATTATGTTGAAACAGCAATGTCATAATTTTGGTCAGTTTTGAAATGGAGTATGGCAAATACTTTATACTGTTGTGTGATAGATCCAGTTGCAATATTGGTAGGCCTATGCTATATCTTGATGAAAAGTGAAAGTTAACTTCAGTTAACGCATTGTTTCTCAGAGACAGGAAAACCAAAGAAGTAAGCTGTGAGAAGGCGTTGTCTTTGATATAGGTGATTTGGTTAAAGGACAAATCTAAGTATGTCTGATATCGCCCCGACCCAAAGGTTATTTCATTGATGGACTTCAAGGCATTGAAAGAGAAATCTAAGAACTTTAGCTTCAGCATATTGTGCAGGCACGCTGGTAGCACTTGTATTTCGTTGTCCACTACTGCAAAGCGTTGAAGACTTTCGTACTGGCAAATGGTGTTTGGGAGAACTGTTAAATTAGATCGTGTGATTTCCAAGCTGGTAAAATCCATAACGTCTTTTGATTGAAGAAGTTTGGCTAGCAACTGCCCAAAGTCTTTTTCCTGTTGTTGGAGACTGACACTTCCTCCTTCTCTACCAATGATGATAATACTTAAACACCCACGCCAATAAGCTCTAAAATGTAATTTAGAAAGTTCATCACTATCGTCGAACTTTAAGCGAAAACCAGGTCCAGAATCAAGTAGCCTGTTCCATTCGCTCGAATTTCTGTCACTGCTGCGATGGAAACTGGCTGGTTTAATCACACTGTATTTGTTGACTTCATCATGGACAATTCTTGGTTGCACTGTTTCTGTTTCTTTACAGCTAAAATTGAAGTGTCCCTGAGCTTTTACTATGGGTATTTCCCCATTGGTTGTTTTGCATATTATTCTGCCTGTGTCCAAATTGAGGTTTCCATCGTTCAGAATCAGAGAAGTACGTTCAATTATGTTTCCTGATCTGCAGTCATAATTTTCAGTGTTCTGCACTATGGTACTACACATGCAAGCAAGCAAATCGAAGCTGTACTCTGTGATGTTGTAGTCTTCGTATCCACCAGTTATGCTTCCTGTCGGTATTTGGAAGGCAATGCTGAACGTGAGAGTCATGGGCCATGCGCATCTTCTCAGCCAGTTCACAGATTCATCACAGTTGGCGGATGACGCTGTGAGAAGGATTACAATCATAATCAGCTTCATGGTTCTGCGCTGTGCCTGTAAAGTAAACCAACACCGTAGTTATTCTACAGCAATATTACAATAGTATTACATGTATATTGTATTGTGCTGTAAAAGATTTAGTCGCGCTGCTACTAGAATGGCATATTCCAGTACCCAGGAGGAACCCCCATTCAACATGCCAACTCTAAACCCGGGGTTACTTGAAATTGTTTCTTTCAGTCTAAGAATGAAATTGTTACAGAGAATCAAGTTGCCATGACTGGAATTCGAAGCACAGGCCTTTGGATTGGCTGTACACTGCTCTACCAGTTGAGCTATCGAGGTATCTCTTTCAGTGTACAAACTGTTTTTCCAGGAAGTACCGTAGAACCTCCCATAGCGGACACCTCTCTATTAAGGACAACCTCTCTATTAAGGATATAGGTTTGGTCCCAAATTCGTTGTTTCAATTCAATTTGACCTCTCTGATCAGGACACCTCTCTATTAAGGACAGCACTAGTCAGTCCCGTGGGTGTCGTTAATAGAGAGGTTCTACTGTACTTGTACTATTCCTGACTCTTCACAACTCCCCACTCTTTTCTTATGACAAGTATGGTGTTCCAAGGCTTACCTTATCAGTGTTAAGTCTTGAAAATGTCTCTCCAGTCGTTGTCGGACATCTTGAATCAGAAAAATCAGCAGATTTATAAGTTGCTTCCTGGAGTAATCTTGGCCTTCCAGGTTCTAATTATGAAACTGTGGTTAAAATTGGCCTGGGATTTGGGAATACCCTGTTTACATATCTGGTCAGATTGTGTTGACTTGTTGACCTGTTACTGTCTAATGTGTCATTCATTGTCGACATTGATTAAGGAACTATCCAATGGATAGAGTGTGTATATCCATTTGACAGTGATTAAGGTTCATTTTGAGATATTATGGCCTATGACAACAAACAAATCGGTCAACCCAATACTAGAAATATATTGGTTTGTTATCGTGATGTTTTTACATAACAATAGCCCAACAGAAACTTTATGTTTCCAGTATTGATTACACGTACATGTAATTGAGTAGCCTATTAATTGTTGTATTGTGTTGGTTTGTTTATCATTGTCATACTGGGAATTATGCATTGAAATATTCTTCTGGAGTACAATTTTAAAATGACGGTATCTGTTACATGATCATAGTGAAATTACATTCCAATGGTCAAATGACCTAATGTTACATTACAATGTACATGTACGTGTAGTATTTGTTGCCTGGTGCGGCTCTGCTGCAAATGATAATTTGATGTAGTTCTAGTTTATCTTGGTATCAAGACATGCTTTTAGGGCTTTTAATTTACATGTATGTGGAATGCCCACATATGTCGGACATGCCTTATTAGAGGGGGAGGGGGGGGGGGGGCTAAATGGTGACAATAAACATAAATAGATTCAAATCTGATCCTGATGCCTTGAAATATCATTAGAAGATCTGTTTTAAACTACTGGGTGTTCTCAAATTCATGTAATTGAAAGCCCTAGCTATTGCATGTCATCACAGAGTTACTGTGGTAGCCTTTGCTTCTGAATGATTTCAGTGAAGATAGATATAAGGGTCAGCATCTGGTGACTTAACTACAAGATAAAGTATGGGACTTACCTTTTGTGCTAAAGTTAAAAGTGGTGAAAGTTATGGCAGTAAAAGCTTAAGGTAGGGGCATTATATATAATTGGGAAGTTGCAATATCTTCATCTGTCATTGAAATTTAATATATTCATATTATCAAGAATTAATAAAGTCTATTGTTCATGAGGAATTCCTGATCATGAAAAGAAGTGCTAGGGTAAAACTTCAATAACTTGGACCATCTTGATCCATCTAAATTAACATTTCCTGCACCATCCAACTCAAAATTATTTTATTGTCAAGAAAAAAACTTGACCCAAGGTTACATGGTTCAAATCATGAGCTCCTCGACCGTAACTTCGATGGAAACGAGGATTGTAAGTTAAAGGACAGGCTGACATTAATCCTAGGTAGTTCAAGATGGTTTATTAAAGCTATGTATCAATTTCAAAACATGATTTGGTTATTGGTGTTCACTGTCTGAAAATCTGTCCAAACACAATAACATAAATATTTATGGTGTTGGTTAATCGTGTTATGCTGAGCATAAATGTATGATGTATATAATAAGTTTGGATTGGTATGGGGTGTACCTTGTAATTTATGGAAAAACCTATTTTGTATGAAGTATATCTACATGGTGTCCATGTATCGTTCTCCAACATATGTATAAACACATCTTGTGAAAAGCTCTTGCAGTTTAATATTTCGTGTTTTGAGCCTTACTGTAAGCAATGAGGAGTCTGAGTTGGCTCAAAAAGCAGTACCTTGGCCCTGGAATACTGGTGTATTAAAAGAAACTTTTTTTGGAAAGAAACCTGGGTTGTTTCAAGCAATCCAAGTTTATTTTCAAAAAACAGCTTTTGGAAATTTTGGCCAACAAACTTGACAATCACAGCCCAACTGTGACTGTGGCTGTGACTGTCTCATCTACCCGCAATGTCGACAAGACAGTGGAGTTGCTTGGGTCAATTTGATCTTGTTGTGACTGTCTCGTGTTTCGCAATGGCAGCTTCGGTCTGGTCTGACTGGACCAATTTGGTCTGGTTGTGAGTGTCTCATCTCCCCACCATGTTGACAAGACGGTGGAGCTGCTTGGGACGATTTGGTCTGGTTGGGATTGTCTCATCATTCGCATTGTGTTGGCAAGATGGTGGAGCTGCCAGGGGCAGCTCCGGTCTCATCCACTGGGTCAATTTGGTCTGGCTGTTAATGTCTCATTCTCCGCATCGTGTTGGCAAGATGACAGAGCTGCCAAGGGCTGCTCCAGTCCGACTGGGCCAATTCGGTCTGGCTGCGACTGTTTCATCTCCCCCATATTGACAAGGCTGTAGATTTTGTTTGGTTGTGACTGTCTCATCTTAAGCATTGTGCGGGCAAGAATGGTGGAACTGCCAGGGGCTGCTCCTGTCTGATTGGGCCAATTTGGTCTGGTCTGGTCTGTGACTGTCTCATCTCCCCACCGTGTTGACAAGACAGTGGAGCTTCTGGGAGTAAACTTGATCTGGTTGTGACTGTTTCATCTTTCGCAACGTTTTGGCAAGACGGAGGAGCTGCCAGGGGCTGATTTGGTCTGACAGTAACTGTCTCATCTATACCACCAACTTGATCTGGATGTGACTGTCTCATCGTCGGAGGAGATGCCTTGGCCAATTCGAACTGGCTGTGATTGTCTCGTCTCTCTCACCGTATTGGCAAGATGAGAAACCCCAGTCTAATTCGGTTTTGATTTGACTGCCTAATCTTCCGCACCGTGTTAACAAGACGCTGGCGTTGCCAGGGCCGATTAGGTCTGGTTGTGACTGTTATATCTCTCTTAACTAACAGGCAAGACGGGAAGGAAGTCAGGTGCAATTTGGATTAAATGTGAATGTCCCATATCAGGAAAGCCGATCCAGTCTGGTTGTGACTATCTCGTCTCTCTCACCACGTAGGCAAGGTGATCGAACACAAATTTATATGTATAAAACGTAACGTGTCTGGACATCATTGCTGCAATCTAATTTACCCTTAATCTCACTGTTGATCTTGGCTGTGTGACCTTTTCTTGTAAACGAAGTTGTATATAAGTTTGCTAAATAAAATGCCTATGAAATTATGAAACTGTCTCATCTCTCTCATTGTGTCCGAAGACGGGGGACCTGCCAAGGTCGATTCAGTCTGGTTGTGACTGTCTTATCTCTATCACCATGTTGCCACTAAGACGTACGTGGGAACTCCAAAGGCTAATTCGGTATGGCTGTGACAGTCTCAACTCGTTTACATTGGTGGTGGTGGTGAAGCCAGAAGCCGATTTGGTCTCCTTGTAACTGTCTCAACTCTTTCTGCGTGTTGGCAATTATAGGCCGTGGTGAAGCCGAGAGCCGATTTAGTCTTATTGTGACTGTCTCATTCTTTCACCGTCTTGCCAACCGGTACTTTGGAGCTGCTAATGTCACTTGCTCTGGCTGTAACGTTCTCAGCGCTCTCACTGTGTTGCCAAGATGAAGGGACGGCCAAGGCCAATTCGGTCTGACTGTGACCGTCTCAACATGCGATCGCTCTCACCACTGTCATCAAGACGGTGGTGTGACCAGGGGCAGATTCGCTCTTGTTGTGACTGTCTCATCTCTCTCATCGAGTTTGCAATGAGCTGACAGGGCCTATTCAGTCAGGCTGTGTCTGTCTCAACACTCTCACTGTGTTAGGAAGGCGGTGGTGAACCAGGACCCGGGACATGATCCGGCCTTGCAGAGGTCCTGCCAAGCCCAACTCGGTCTAACTGTGACTGTCTCAAGCCGCGATCGAGACCGTGTTGGCAGGGCGGTGGTGAAGCCAGAGGCCGATTCTGTCTTGTTGTGACTGTCTGATCTCTCTCACTGAGTTTGCAAGACGGCTATCTGACAGGGCCGATTCGGTCTGGCTGTGACTGACTAAATCACCTTGCTGCCAGGATGGATGAGCTGGGAAGGCCAATTTGATCTGGCCGTGAATGTCTTAACTCTCACTGTGTTGGCAAGGCGGTAATGAAGCAAGAGGCCGATTCTGTCATGTTGTGACCGTTTCGCCTCTCGATCTCATCGTGCTGCGAAGATGGGAGGGCTGCCATGACCAATTCGGTCTGGCTATGACTGTCGGTTTCAAATCTTACCGTGTTGGCGGGGTGGCGGTGAAGTTAAGGGCCGATTCGGTCTTCTCGTGGCTGTCTCATCTCTTGCACCACGTTGCCAAGACATACGGGGAGCTGCCAAGGCCTGTTCGGTCTGGCTGTGACTGTCTCAACTCGCGATCGCCAATCGTGTAGACAAGGCGGTGGTGAAACCAGGAGCCGATTCGGCATCGTGTGGACTGTCGCATCTCTCTCATCGAGTTGGCAGGACGATGAGCTCTCTCTGTTGGTAAGGTGATGGTGAAGCCAAGGGTCTATTCGGTCCTGCTGTGACTGTCTCCACTCTATCACTGTGTTGCCAAGATGGGGGAGCTGCCAAAGCTGATGCGGCCTGGCTGTGACTGTCTCAACTCTATTACAGTGTTAGCAAGGCGGTGGTGAAGCCAGGGGCCGATTCGGTCTTCTTGTGACTGTCTCCTTTCTTGCATCGTCTTGTAAAGAGATACGTTGGAGTTGCCAAGGCGAATGTGCTACCTGGATGAAGGTGCTGCCAAAACCGATTCGGTCTGGCTGTGACTGTCTCAACGAGTTGGCAAGGCGGTGGCGAAGCCAGGATTCGGTCTTGTTGACTCAGTTGTGACTGTCTCATCTCTCCCTGGGAGCAGGCATTAAGCGGCCAATCTGGTCTTGTTCTGCTCCCGACCACAATCAATATCATGTATTTCATTAATGCACCTTGTAAATTTTGTTGGTCGAATAAATATTCATATTCATATTCATATTCCCTGGCTGAGACTGTCTCAACTCTTCCACTGTGTTGGCAAGGCGTCGGAGTAGCCAAGGGCCGATTCGGTCTTGTTGTGACTGTTTCATCTCTCTCACCGAGTTACCAAGATGAGGGAGCTGTCGAGGCTGATGCCGTCTGGCTTTGAATGCCTCAGCTTTCTCACCATCATCTCGAGGCAGAGGTGGATCCAGGGGCCGATTCAGTCTTCTGGCGAATGTTTTATCTCTTGCACCGTGTTGTCAAGACGTACGTTGGAGCTGCAAAGCCATTTCGGTGTGGCTGCGACGGTCTCATTCTGTCTTACCGTGTTAACAAGACGTTTGGAAAGCCAAGTCTAATTTGGTTTGGATGCAACTGTCTCATCTTTTGCACCGTGTTGACAAGACGTACGTGGGAACAGCAAGACCAGTTGTGACGGTCACAACTCTTTCTCCGTGTTGGCAAGGCGGTGGTGAAGCCACGATTCGGACTTGTAGTGACTGGCTCAGCTCTCTCACCGTGTTGGCAAGACGATTTGAATTTTTTAATATGACTGTCTAATCTCTTTCACCATGTTGGCAAGACGGAGGGGCTGCCATGATCAATTCGGTCTCACAGTGTTGCGAAAACGGTTAGAATACCATGTCTAGTTTGTTTTGGATGAGACTGGCTCAATTCGACAAGTCAGTGGAGCAACCAGGTACTATTCAGTCTTGTTGTTACTCTTCCATCCCTCTCAACTGGCTGGTAAATTGCTAGAGCTGACATGTGTGGCTGTCACTGTTGGAACTCTCTCACTGTGTTAGAAGACTGTGGGGAGGTCAGAGCTAATGCGGTAGGTTGTGGTTGTCTTATCTCTCTCCACCGTGTTGGTAAGTTCTTTGTTGGGGGAGGAGGGTTAAGATACGTCCAATTCGGATTGGATGTGACTATCCCATCTTTCTCTCATCGAGTTAACAAGCCAGTGGAGCAGCAAGATCCGGTTCGGTGTAACGGGACTGTCTCACATTCTCAACGAGGTGACGAGACAGTGGTGCAGTCAGGACTGATTCGGTGTGAATGTGACTGTCTCGCTCTCTGACCCTGGCGACAAGACAGTGGTGAAGCCAGGTCCGATTCGCTCTGAATGTCTCGCCGAGTTGACAGGATAGTGGCGCAGCCAGGACCAATTTGGTGTGGGTGTGACTTTTTAGTCTGTCTCAGAGTTTCGATCGGTTGAATGGGTACTGGAGCTGCCATATCTGATTTACAATGCTTTTGGCCGTCTCATCGCTCTCACCGTGTTGGCTTGACAAGTCCGATTCGTTCTAAGATTATCTGCGATGTATCTATTACCGTTCTACCAAGACGGTGTACCTACATTGGTCTGGTTTGTGCTTACAGTCACCTCGCCCTCAGTTCAGTGAGATGATGAGGCGAGTTTACGGGTCGATTTGATCTTGGTTTCAGTCTTATGGCAAGACGGTGGCGAACCTAGTCTTATTCGGTTTGGTTGTGACTGTCTTATTTTGCTTGAATGTGACAGTCACGTCACATCTCTCCAACTGTGTCGGCTGTGACTGCCTTCATTCGCACCGTGTTGGCAAAACGCTGGAGTTGCCACGGCCGATTCAGAATATGCGGAATATGATATACTGACGGATCAAATGCACACTTCTGATATCATTGTCATGCTATCATATCACTTTGACATGAACTTTGCCTGGGGCGACTCCCAGTAGCTAAGCCCCCGATGGTGTGCACTAGACCCAAAAGTCTAGCAATTATTCCAGATGTAGACTGGAAGTTGGTGATAGTCCCTCCGGATAGCAGCAATCGGGACATGAGTCAACATCCAGCCATTTGGAGGTTTTCATCCTCCTCATGGGTTTACTCTCAGTATTTGACAAATATAATTGCGTGTTTAATAACCGTTAAGCAACAACAAATACTTATGAATACTTAATAAAATCATAAAATTTCCTTTGTGTTTCATTGATATCATGATAGTCAAAATTTGAAAAACATTCAGGTAATATGTTTCAGCAAAAAATTTGAAAAACAAAATTCATCAGAAATTTATATAATACCAATTTGATGATCAACCAAAAAAAGTAGGGAGATATGTTAAGTCGAAAAATGTTAAAGCTGCAAGCAGCTTGATCAATTAATATTTCCTTGCCCATGTTTGTATGGTCTTCTGCTAACTACTAATAACAATAGAACACATTGCCCCGATTATGACTATCTGTTGTCATTAGTTTGAGATCTTTTCTGACTCATATGTACCATCAGTGAGACCTCAGTTTAATCTTTCAGAGTCCTTAAACATAGTCCAGGCATGATGTTTTCCTAATGACAAAAATTTCATTTCAACCTCTTATGACGCCTTGTATCAACCTTAATCGTACACCAGGCACAGCCGGCCCTAGTTCTGGGCCCTAATCCGAGATGGCATTGCAGTCTGCAAACCTATCATTGACCCCAAGCATGTCCAGACATCATTTTGTCAGGAGCAAGTCTATTCCAGAATATATCAAGAGCATTTGCCCTGCTGTTTTTCATTGCAAATAATGACCGAATGGCCGGGATCCAATTTGGGCAGCTGAAAATGCCAACTGACCACAACTCTTGACTTTGGTGTCTGATGTTTGAACAACCAATATAACTCAACATTCCAAGGAATTCATACATCGAATGTCGAGTCATGTCTCGTCAAGGGTTAGGACGTCTCCTGACCTCTTATCCTAGCAAATATTGGTTTAGTTTTCAAAGAGATGACTTTATTCACATCTGAGCCAAATCGGATATTCCCGTGTCTTAAATCAGTGTCCTTATTTGTTGGATAAATGCCCTTTAGTGACCAGTTTGAAAATAAACTTGTGTAGAGATATTTCGGGTGTCCTCTGTTTGTTTGGGAGACCATAGTCAAAATGTAGGTGATGGCATCATATTTATGAGTTAGCAAGATGCACTTGTGTAAGGGTTCCTATTTTGTAGATAATTTTAGGGTATTCTGAAAAGTCTGTTTAGAAAGACAATGACCCTGCCTTTTCAGCATGGTGATAACTGATATGGCCTTCATTTTCATCATGGTGATATGAATCTCATTTTCAGCATGGTGACTGCGTTGTGACTGATACACATATGGTACTGTCCATCTTGTCAGTTGTTTGTGTCCAGCGTGTCCACTCAGACAGGTGCGAACGGCAGGCGTGACCCCTTCAAACTAGACGATTGATGATACAATTTAGGTTCAAGTAGCAGAAGGTGATGGTCAGGAGTGTGTGAACATGTACTTCAGTGTCCAAAATTTGGACACTTTCAATTCACAGTAGTAATTGCTCAACATTTTGACTTCCCACTGACACGCTTTTTATTGAAGTCATAACAATTTATAAGACCAAGATCTACCTCCTGGAACCTGGTTCCTATGCTAGATCAGTCAAAAGACCCCTGTCCGGAATATGCCGTGCAACTATCCTAAATTGAAGCCATAATAAATCCACAGTATCTTTAGGGCCAGCCAGTAGTTTTATGGTTTGTTTAGTCCCTAATTGGTTGTCCAAACTGTTTGTCATTGCCTGTCAAGATCCACAGATGTGAGGTGACTGAAATCCACAGATGCCTGCACTGGCCATATGCTTCGCTTTACAGTCCAACTCCAGCCTCCCTCACGGGTCTATTATGCCCTCCCTATTGTCTCCCACCCCCTTCAAATAAGACCCTTTTTCTCTGCAGGGTTCAAAGAGATGGTCATTGTGTCATCTGGACACCTTATTCCTCGCTGTCTCCTCTCTTAAATAAAAGGATGAGCACAAGATGTTTGAACCTTTAATGAACTTTTTTGTCCAGTTAGCGTTTGCGCTGTCAGACTTACGCAGTTGGGCATGTTTGAACAAAAGACTCATTTGAGTGGAAATGAAGGGTCCACCTCTCTGAGACCCTCATCAGGGAAATGAAACGTGTGGACAGTTGCTCTGAAAATGTCTTTGTAAACAGTTAACTTTCAGCTGTTGTCATTAATGATCCCTACTTTTTTAATTATTAATAGGCTAACTTTTTATTGATTCTCTTTGTAACTGGAAATGCGTTTAGCTTTGGATAGAAAATGTTAGATCTTATATTTTAGAGTATGGAGTATGACAATTACTCCAGATTGTGCATTTGACGCTGGTCATTGACGTATCCTCATAGGTGTCCGTCTCAACAACACCCTTGGGACAGACCATCCAAATGCCAATTTTCCTTCCCCATCTGTGCATTGACAAACCATTATGTAACATCCGCGCATGGTTAGGACAATCTTAACTGCCACAATCAGTGCTTAAATAATAGTTGCGTTAAATGGTCTTACAACATCTTGTGCAAGATTGGATCAATTGTCTTGCTTTAGACACTTCTCTGACCTCTCCGTAACAACGTTAAGTACTCCAGTTATCGTCAAATGACGTCAAATTGGTCACTGTGACCGCACACAGGACAGATGTCTTAGAACAACTGTTGATGACAGATGAACAAGGTTTAGATTTAGCGATACTTATCTCTAGATCTTACTGTAAAAAAGTGTTATCTTGTCAATTGTGTCATCTTATCTTGTCTTTTCTTTGATGTCGTTCTATTGTCATCCGTTGGCGGCAGGGCAGCTGGTTGTGTTTGAACAACCCTGCGATCATATGTCTTAACGATGCGATAAGATCTGGCACACTTCTGACCCTTTCATGGAGTAAAGTGATTTGTTGTTGCACAAGAGCAGACTTTTTGTTTTTCTTTGTCGAAGATTGTGTTAACATCGCTGACATCTGTTGGAATTTGGTTGGAAATGTCTGATGAAAAGGATGTGACATTCCAAGAATTGTCTGCCAGAATAATATGTCTAAAATCCTTTCTGTAAAAGAATCAGACTGAGGAAAAAGAATCTTCTCTGAAACACCTTGCCACATGAAGCACCTTAGTTTGTGTTCTTTTAAACACCTGGTTGCAGGTTAATGCTCACCAATTTTGCAACCATTTTATTTTCCATTTATCACACTCGGAATAAATCTTGAAAGGGTTGGAACTAAAACCACAACCGTTTCATCTCAAATTTCATATCTGTGGGATTGAATATTCAGCTTGTAGGTTGTGATGTAGCCCATAATGTCACTAGGTGGTATATACAAGTACATGTTGTGTTATTGTGCAAAATCATGATTATCGACCCGGTCTATGTTAGTACAGATGGATTCTCTCAAACGATAAAAGTCTGTGTCTTCTGTGACAAGATCAGTCTGTCGCCTGTCCCATCCCAGGCGGAATCTAATTAGAGCAGGCAGAATCTAATTAGAGAAATTAATTACGATTAACGTTGATGTTGTTCATTCAGGAAATATTTGCTTGATTTATGGCAGAGTTTTATTTTAATGACGGCTATGCACTTGCTTCCCTTAGTTATTATTGGGAGCACTGAACTGAGCAAGTTATATTTGTTTTATCCATACCAGTGATCTGAAGTGTAATACTTGGGTGGGTTACTTTAGAAATTTTGGAAGAAGAGAAGCACTTGACATTTAAGCAACAGATATAAGAATATTTCAACACTACTATTAACTTCCTCTTTTCGATTGGTGATAAGGTGATCAAAGTCAGCAACGTGTTTTCGAAGTCAAAACAGTTGGCGATAAACAGGATAAAGTTTTGAATAACAGGGTCCAAATGTTAAGAAAATTCTGAATGTCCGCCTGCCCCACACATAGTACAGATGTGACCCAGTATTCTTAGCACATCCCTGATAGGATGACAATGGGCTGTTACATAACATACCACAGGTAGAAATCTGTCCAGTTGGCCTTGGCGCTCAATTGAAAGGAAACTTCCTCAAAGTTATCTGTACATTTGGGGTCTTTGTACATAAAAATCTACTGTGATTCAAGCAAAGTTGGGATGAAATTTTAAATGGACCGGAGGTGTGCCATCATTTTGATCTATTCTCAGGTACAAGAGACAAAACAATGTCACCATCCACCACCTGTCATATCTGTACTGCTCTGAAATCTTATCTTGGCCCGGGACAGGTGATTTGCGTGGGGCATCCAAGGAGGGACAGCAGTGTCCACCTGGGTCAGTTGTGATGGGATTTCTAGTAGTCTTTTGGATATAATGGAAGGCAACACAAAATACTGACAATTATGGCTAATGGAGGTGCAACTGCATTAGGCCTGAGGGAGGGGGGGGGGGGCATAGATCAACGTACATTCAGCATGTTTGATAGAACATGTTTGTTGGATATTTGTCCACATGTTCTGATGCATCCTAGGACCACCTTACAAGATATTCTGTATGATAGTAATAATGCCAGTCTGCCATCGTTTCATATAAGAACTTTGCCTTGTTGGATTAGTTTCTTTATCTTGCCATGTTTCTGACATCAATTTGATGGTTCGAGACATCAGCAGTTACAATAGCTGCCTTTAGCTTATTAGCAAAAATGCTGGTTCAAACATGGCGGCCTCAGTCAGGTAGGGCGTACCCGCCAAGAAAACTAAGACCGAATTAATGAACGTAAATCCGAAAAACATGTGTACACCTGGCAAGTTTTTATTCTCATGCGGAGTATCGGAAAGCTGAAAATGCTGCCACTTACTTCGTATCAATGCGGGTTCTTTAGCTTCCTCACTTGGACATTTCAAAGGGGAGGGCCGGGGTGAAGTGTTAGTTGATGGTCTGAAAGTGTACCCGATGGATTGTTCAGGCACTTGTGGCTAAAGAAACCAGTTATAATGGATATTTCCCAAAATCAGATGGCTATTACAAACCAACTGGGTCTTGAGTTCGCATGCAGTGAAGCAACTTTGAATACCTTTCTTAGCAATTCGTATAAAAAACCTTGTAACTAATCGATATCCCAGGGGCAATTCTTGAGATCTGAAAATGTGCAACCATGTTACAATCAATTCCTCTCAGTGAGTAAGCCTCCGGGTAATTTGTAGTAGCATAGTACTATTTCGAACCAAGCTGAACTCTAGGAATTACGCATTCAATTTGAATTGATAATGACATCTTGCGCCACAATGGCCCAGAAAGCTATGGGAACATTTCGATGACTTGATTATGAACTTTGCGGCATCATTGCGAGGTGTTGATGACTTGGCCTTATTTGATTTTAAAATGGAGTTGCCAAGAAGTAATTTGTCCTCGGGTGTGAATGAATGTTTTAAGAAGAACATTTTTTTCTCCTGTTTTTCTGATTTGACAAATTTCTGGGGATATTGAACTTCAATGAAGCAGAGAATCAAAAGCTTTGTCTGAAATGTAGCATTCCGGCCTGCTAACTTAAATGATCTCCTTTTGAAAGCTTCCAAGAATTGACTTTTTTCAAATCATTCAGTTCTTTTCAGATGTTCTTACGAATGGTCTTCTGAGACAGCCCGATGACTGTCTCCTCCTGGTTTCTATTCTTTTCTACTCTGCAGCTAGGTGCCGCCAGTAACGGGTTTTCATTTGCTCGCTAGCATCCCTTGGGGGTGATTTGAAAATCTAATTCTGAGATTTTCAGCTGATATCGTGGAGTTGATTGTGGGATGTTTTCCCTTTGGAACAATTGTTTCAATTACTTAATATACTGAAAACAAGCACATCTTTTGAAAATTTTGATTGGAAAAATGACATTTTAGGAAGATCCCAAATCAACTGTAGGCAGTGTTTCCAAATTTTGGTCTTCTTTTGGAATGATGTCGTTGTAGAAATAAACTGCTTGGTAGTAATTGGAGTTTTCGGTATTCAACCCCACGAAGTTGTGCTTGGAAACAAAATTCCAGGCAGGTATGAAGGCGGTAGAAATTTACTACAAGTTTTCAAAGCATTTTACCTGATCGGCAAAGCGCCAAGTCAAACAGTTGTGGAATTCGGTAACCTTCATTCACGGAAGAAACTTCTTGTTATGAAACCCATTAGTCTTTAAAGAAGTACATGCTGGGTTT
Source organism: Lineus longissimus (assembly GCF_910592395.1). Lineage (NCBI taxonomy): Eukaryota > Metazoa > Nemertea > Pilidiophora > Heteronemertea > Lineidae > Lineus > Lineus longissimus. The sequence goes on from NC_088310.1 coordinate 22,940,877, forward strand.
AAAAACTTACAGGAGAAATCAGCAAATTAAGTTTCTTTGAGTTGATGAATATAGAGAGTACGATTGCGGGAAAAGAGGGGAGAAGGCGGTCTTCAGAGAAAAACACTTCTGATAATTAGTGCAGCATATTTGAGAGAGCCGATAAATTTGGCAATTTTGTGCAATTAGAACTTTTTGGCATTAGAAAAGTTTGATGTCACCCTTGTGTACAACGCTGTGATTTAGAGCTTTGCAAGTTGTTTTCAGTCATGATGAAATATTTGTTTTTGAGCTGCTCAATATAATTAGACAGTAATTTATAATCTCAAAACTAATGATGTTTACTACATGCAGCTAGTCCACATAAGGATTTGTATCCTTTGATTAGATCCCTTAAACTCAGAAACTCGGGGTATCACTTTATTAGTTGAAATCCTTCAGTTGCTTCTTTTATAATCTCATCCCAAAAATGATGACACCCATGAAATCACATTGGCATTTTTTCAGATTCGGTTATCAAATTTCCATTTTTATTCAGATCCTGATTTATCTTAGCATGTGGTCAATGATTTCAATGTGACAATCTGCCAGTTTCGTGGCCTTACATGATTTAATAAATCTTCAATGTGTCCCAGGGCCACGCCTTTTGACTAGATTAAGAATTGATGCCGATTCATCTCGGTGGAATTCATTCATGATTTCACCCACTGCTCAAAATCTCAGCGGTAAGTCACTCAAATTGTATTTCATGCTTACCCACAGGGCATGATTCCCCAATCTTGTTCACCCCTGATTTCCCCATTGAACTCCAGGGGTGACATAATTTGACATCCCCCAAGGTCAAAATTATCTTAACTCTCGCCAAAGTTGAGTTATTTTCTCATCCATAATTACATTGGGATTCGAGAATAAATTTTCGTGGCAAATTTTCTGCTTGAGATCGAGAATCTGACTTGGGAATTGCTTTTGTTGAAATAAAAAATGGCAAAGATGAAGTTTTGCATGATTCACGCCTTAATTATTTATTCGGATCATGTCCTGGGTCACAAATCTTCTGCTGGAAATGAGATGGAGCCGAAATGTGGATGTCGGTATGTGCAGCTAGCTTGCTTCGAGGATTGATGGTTCCTCTCTGTGTTATAATTATCACACTCCAGAAGGAAATGGTATTCGTCTTCAACACTATGTATGCAATCATATTTTGAAGCCATTTTTCAACCTATAAATCATGTGTTATATATCAAGTCTAGTTCTTATTTGGTTCACTCGTGGCCATGGGCAAGTCACCTAAAATAACGTTTAAGTCTAGTTACCTGATCAGTTCACGTGTCATGGCCATGGGCAGACTTTGTAGACTACACGAAGCTATGGCTATTTGCTGTTTTGAAACGCAGAATAGATTCCTCATGCTTCTTTCCATTTTGCACCAAAATCAAAATAGTTTTTATTTCAATTTCTAGTAGAACCGGAGTGAAAAATGGAGGTCTTTGTCAAAAAACATGCTATGTGAAGTTGGCAGGCCTGGATGATTCTGACTCCAGATTTTGTCAGCGTGTTCCAGGATCACCCCCAAGGCTGTAGTGAGATGAATCTCTGGGGGCCTATATTTAAATATTCATCACACTGATTAAAATGGTGCATTTTCATTCCAATTTCAATTTTTAAAATTTTTTCTTAGCTCATGATTGATATGAAGTTTAAATGTGTCAGAAGGATTACATTTTGAATTTGAAGTATAAAGATTTTTGCAGACAACGATTTTATTTTTGCATTATTAGTAATGTTTTTAAATTTCGAGAATTAAAGTGGAATTTCAAGCATAAGACACTCACACCTTATGCTACAACACTAGTAGTTTCAACTGGTGGTATGACTTACAAGGGTCCATTGAGTCTTGGTGTATGTGATTTCAAAACCATGTTATCACGCTTGTTACTTATTGCTGACGCAGCATAGACTAGTTTGTTCATAATTTCCTGGGTGGCAGCACAGGTTTTATCGCCTTTTACAAAATTCATACCATACCGGTACCTCTCATTTCTGTAGCCTACATGTACCTTGAGGCTTGAGGCTTGAGGCTTGAGGCTTTCTAAATAATTCCTATTGAATACTTAGCCTTACTATTAATGATAATATTATGTATTTTGAGATGGTAAGACCAATTTTTAAGAGATGGGGCCTACCATTGTCATAACACTGTTTTAAAACCATGTAAATATTTCTTAAATAATCAATCATGTGAAAATTTCGCAAAATGCTCCTTTAATTTCCTCAACTCAATTCCAATAGATTTCAAGTATTCTGATAAAAAGTTTCCCTTTGTGAGCGAAGTTACCGGTGACTTGGACGTTTCTATTAACAAAATCCTAAGGTGGTAGATTTCAAGTTGTGGTTTTCTAATGATATCTATAGAATGATATACGCCTGCCCACAGGGTAACACATCAATAACCATTCTTATGAAAGCGTCTCAAATTGTCGACCTTTAGCGTCACTTATGAAAGGAAACATTAGCCAGGTGTAACTCATGATAAAGAACAACCCTGTAGCCCTTACCATTGTCGTCTCGGTGGCACGTGCCGGCGAAAAATTCCCACACTGTCACGGTCTGTCGTGAAAAAGGGCCAACTATTCTTGAATGCTATTGAGGTCACCTGGACCCCTTCTTATCTCCAGTATCTGAGATTTGTTAACGATGATGCCACGGACAATTGTGAGGATTTTTTTTCCCATCATAGACTGTCACAGCCCCTGTTCAAATTTAGGTAATGATGGTTGTTCCTTTGGACACCTTGGCTCATCGAATTACATGTATTTGGACCCTAATGGATAGGGCAGCATCACGAAGAAGATATGTCTGGTCCATGCTGTTAATTGTCACTCATATAGCTGTTAACTCCCCTTGGGCTGTATCTTGGAACCAGCCTCATGCATTTGACCATGGCACTGGCATTGGGCAATCTCACCAAGTGCTTGCTATAAACTAGACAACTGATAAATCACAGCTTTTCTAATTTCCAGAACCTTTCGCTGATGAGAAAATTGGCCATATCATCAATCATTCTGTAGTGTGGCTTAGTCAATTCTACTCTCTCAGTTTGTTAAGCCAGTACGTCCACCCTTTTAGGGTAAACTGTGATGCACTACTGATGCTTGTGGAGGATTCCGACTGACCCCCTGACCTTGATAGATATGAATTTCCACCTGGCCTTTTGGTAATGCCTGTTGAATCTGGCTGGTCATCCGAGATAATCGGCACGATTTGCAGCAAAAATCACTGAGATGTTGTCTTGTTTTGCGGATATCTGTTACTCCGGATGTCAAGAGGTGACGAAGGTTAAAAAGGGCTGTATTGTCTACCGCAAAGTGACATATTGAAGAGAAACAATACAAATTTTGTGATAAATTTTGGTGATAGCATAAGAACCCATTTCCGCATTTCAAGAAGGGCGCACGATTCGAAGAAAGGACCTCTCGTCAAGTGCAGTCTGTCCGTGTGAGGTGGCCCCTTAATCTCCGCCCTTAGATATCTTCTCTTCATAAACCTGTCACTAATTAAAGTCATTAGCAATTTACTTTCAATTTCCTCAAATATTAGCTCACACCTTCAAAGACTGTCCGTGTGCTAAAGTCAAATTTTGTGAGGTTTTGCCCTGTCTTGCAGCTGGGACCCCTTCTTTTAGAAATTATCTCATAATCGTTCTTAAGTGCTGCATGATGCTGGGCGTATGCAGGCCATCTTGTGCCTTGTGACCTTTTGTCCCTTCGGCTTTGTGGCTTTATAAGGAGAAATGTTGGTAGTTGATACTTGCATCAGCGACTTCCTGGTTACGATTCCAGCTCTCTCTACAACTACACCATTTCATTTCATACAGCTGATAGCGGTAGATAAGTGGTCAAAGCGAGCTTGGAATGGTTTTAATGTTCCTTGAGATCAGTAAATCTACACAGTAGAATTCTTGTGTGAGAAAAAGCAATAATGAGCATGTGTACGGTTGTTTACTACAATGTTGACACAGTAAAGAAACAGCGTCCAGGCACCTGAGCCCGATCATGATACTATCGTTATAGGAAACATACGCAAACGGGGCTGCCGGCATGCCCAAGCCAATCTGCGATAGTTTGCTATATTAAAATTTGTTATGTTTTATTATGTAGATTTGATTGGAAAATAAAGCAATTAAGATTAATGTTGTGGTTTTAGTGAGAACAGGAACAAATGGCGCCGGTTGATTAGGGTGGTCAGACTTATTGAACTGTTCATGATATATGTTTAGAAGGCAATAGTTGGAGGTATCAGGGAAACTTGTTGCAATGTGATATAACAGAAAGCACCAAGCAGATTTTTGAAGGCTGTAAAGAATGTGATATTGCACTTGTTCGTAGTGACTCGAAAAAGTTGTGTGGAAATAAAAGTGATTAAAACAAAGAATTGCTGTTGGAACAAGGTTCCAAGGCTGGAGCTGTGATGTGGTGCATCATTGGGGATATTCAGGCACCAGAATAAAATAATCATCTGCGGCATATAACCTTATACAAACAGTGTCACCATCAAGAACTGGACTGTTCTCGACTGTTGCAGTTTAAAACTGCACGTGTTCTAGGCAGAATTTTCAGAATGTATACACCAGATGAAAAACCATTCAGTCAATTTGAATGAAATATTGGTCTATCGATTTATATTGACCCTCAGAAGGCATCTGTTTGAGACAGCTGAAGTTAGGTCTGGCACATGCCAATGTCTGATCTTCGACACCTTGGGCTGTTAGAGTACAGAAGCCGTCATGTTTACCGCATCCTCCTTACCGCTTGTTTACATCATTCATCGGAACAGATTCTAAATACCAGGGTGGTACGTTGCTGGTCAATCTCAGGGAAGCGTGGAGTGTTTTAACTTGCGCCATCACGTTAGCAGCCAATTAGTCTGTTTCTCACCACGGACAAAGTGTTAGAATTTGTACACACTTGCTTGCAATTAAAGGAGAAATGAGTACTTTATAGTTAACCATTGCCTACAAGTCGAAAATTCCTGAGTTGATGAAGGTCTGCTGGTGCCCCATAGAATAGCACTTATTTATCCATGGTAAGAAAGAAGCAAGTTCAAGTGACTCTGTATGGATATCCCTGCAGTGGTATTGGAGGACGGGGTAACTACATTGATATCCTAAAGTGGAGGCCAGAGTTGGTGGAATATCTGTGTACATTTTGGGATGCATTCCATCCTCGGATGAATGGATAGTGTTTGCCACTTTGGCCATAGCATAGATTCGTTTTCTGAGCGATACCAGGGACAAATGCTGGGACTTTAGATAATGTGCTTCATGTGCACTAAGCCAAATATGGATTTCCCCTTTGAAGTCTTCAGCTATAAGCCTATTGTTTGCAAAAACTGGTGTAGTAGACTTTCAATGCCAGAGTATCTCTCGTCCTTCACCTGGATTCCTCTAATCCTTTGTCTATACTCATCTATATTGCATGAGAAAGTGTGGCCATATGCCCAAATAGTATCGATTATTGCGTGTGTACTTGAATAACTGTACGTCAATTTTATGAGACCTTGGGTATTCATTTGATCCATTTACACCACTGGTCAACGAAATCAGTGAGGGGCAGTGTTACAAATACTTTAATGTCGGCTCAAATCTACAGCAAGAGCTGTGTACATGCTTGGGCAATACTTTTTGCACAATCCAAGAGACTTTACAATTCTATATCAGAAACCCAGGTATGGCATGAGGCATGTCCATTTTGTTGATTTTCCTGGTTTAAGCTATCTCGAGATTCAGGTCGAAGCTAAATGAATGTATTCCGGTCTGGTGAAGGGATTCTTCCCCAATGAATCATGCCTTGGGTGAATCTGTCCCATTCTCAGACTGAAGTATCTGATTTGTTATCAAATGATATCGGGGAGTAGTCACCACTGATAACCAAGTGGTAAAGGGTTCATGGAGATGCTGCAACGGTGTCTAAAGGTCAGATATCCTCAAACATAGCAAAGATACCGTAGTCTGGCTACTATTATTTTAGTCCCCAGCCGTCCATGTCTGGAATATCAGAAATATGTTTCAGACAGCAAATCTGACTTTTAGTGATTAGGCATTGAGAATGCATTATTTTTTCATTTGTGTTTGAAAGTTGGCTCGACTTTATGAAGTCTTCAGCAGCTCACCCTTGGCGCTACAAGGTTGCGGTAACAGGGTCGGGTTCGTGTTTGCTTGACAGGTCTGCAGGTCTCATGATTTGTTTCAAAATGTACAGGAGTCTTTTGGAAAAGAGGCACACTTCAAATTGAATAGTGTGAAGAATTGCCTTCCTAAATGGAGACATTTGAACTGGCACCAATGGCCAAAGTGGAGGGCACCAAGGAAATTGCCTTTAGTGCCTCCATGAGTTTGGTACATGCACCAACATCCACTGGGGTCTCCTGATACCACAGATAGATGCGTTAGACAAGAGACTAAGTTCATGAATCATCACAGCCAACTACATGTAATAAAATTTCTTCTGCAATAATTGCTGATGTTGGCACTATTTTCATCATGTCCATATCAGCACGACACGCAGTTTATTCCAAACGACATAGCTTTCATTAGCAAAGCAGATCACTGCAGGCGTGTTAATATCTCTATCTTTGTTAGTTCATAAAAAATTCTTTGTCCATCATCGATCTAGCCTGAGCTGTCTAGACAATTAGGAAAGATTCTGCTAATATAAGAGGAGGTTGTTGAACCTAGGGTTGATTGAACAAATGCATGGTATCGGAAAAATGAAGATGTGATGCATTTAGACCAAGTTTGTTAGCGTCATAAGGTCTACCACGCCCAAGTCCTTTTTTAGGACAGCAGCCAATTGTATGTCATATTCATTTCCTGGCAGTGGCCTCATAACTGAGAGACAAAAAGCTGAATAGTTCAAACCTTTGAATAGCTACTGTTTGCTGGTATCATACAGTTCGTCTTTCCAAACTAAAGAGCCATGGATGTTGGAATCTTCAAATGATGTGACGATGATGATGATTTGATGGGTTGTTTTATACAGTACCTGTACTTGCAAACGTACTTTAGGCTTGCCTTCATGTGCATTCCTGATGTATTGTTTACAGTCTTGGATGGTCATCATGGTTGCTGATCTTACGAGAATGAAGGAAAACTGGTGCACTTTTCCTGATGCAGACAGACGATGATTCCATAAACATTGGAACCATCAGAGATTTAATAGGAGCGATGATGATTGGTTGGGTGGTTTTGTGTTTGCTATCATCCTCTTGGTGTTTTGGTGATGAGAAATGTGCAAAAAGCAAATTGCAAGACGGACGCTTTTGAACAATTTCCTGTTACATATAACTCCAGAAACCATCACAGATGGGCCAATGTCTTCAAGAAACCAAACAGTTGCTGAAATGCATTATTATCCAATCTCGATTGTCTTCTGGCACGCGCAGGCCTTTTCAACACTCGTTTGTGGATGAAAGGCAACGTCGACTCTTCAGGATGAAAACGTGTCCCATTGATGTTTTGAGAGTGCTGTTATTCCATTGAGATATTGTACCTCGGCACGTGTAGGTCATTTTGGCAATAGATCTATGCAAAATTTTGGCCCATTTCTTGGAGGAGCCAAATTTTACTGTAGATGTCAAAAGGTACTTTTATTTGGTATTGTTGTTGCACGTGTGCTATTTTAACCGCTTTTGCGGAACTGAAGACATGAGTCAACCATTGCCAATGATTACACTCAGTTGCCTCAGCTTGCCCGTGGAGACTATTGAAGCTTTTGGCAAGTCATTGGAGGTTTTACAATCGAACTTGTGGCTATTTCGTGACTGCACTATATCGGCGGTCACACCTCTCTGTGCTGCACAGTCGTAATGAACTAACTTCGTTTACTTCATTTCCTGTATTGTGGCTTTAGTACGGGAATACAGAGTGGCTTGACTGTGCCAGAAATGACTCATGGTCTATCTGGCGTGTATATTCCACACATTAAAGATTTCAGCCGCAGCAGCACTAAAGAAGTTAGAAACGTATCAATGATGTTTTGTAATGAAAGGAGAAGTGCAGTTGTCAGAGTAATACCTTTCACGTTGATTTTACCAGAATGTTACAAAGTCAGAAGTCGGGAATCGTATCTAGAATTTACCAGTCATGAGATGGACTCCCCGTTCTCTCATCCATTCTCTCAAAATGTAACCACCTTTGTTTGACAATTTTCCCAGGGTTGACAAGGAAGCAATTGCGGTTTAACTTTTTAGCAACATCTATTGTTTGTGACACTTTGTTTAACTGAAAGCACGTTATTGCTGCTTGGACAATCGGGGTTAATCTGTTGACCTTTTTGTTGATGTTGAAAATCTTTCCCATGATATTGAATTAGATTCTGGAGTTTAAAACATCTTTTTAAAGACACTCATTTTCCGAAAAATGTTGTTTGGATGCGTTTGAAGAGTCTGTGAATGAGATCGATTGAGACAATTCAAAAATGGAACATCATTCCGAGACTTTCCCAGGGTATTTGCAGGAAGTGAAACCCAGGATAGTGGTTCTTTTTTATCTGATTTTGAGTTTGGATGTTAAGTTGAAAAGTAATGACGGAATTACAGTGACACAAGGAAGTAAGGGTATAAGTGCTTTGATATCTCTCTCAGGTTTACTCATGATCTCACAGAAGTTGTTCCTCTCCTCAGTTCCTCACAAGTAACCTTCAAAGATAACGCTTTCAATGCAAGAAAGGGTGTTTACATGACAATGCAATCTACAAAGTTTTCAAAACCAGACCACAAACACCCAAATTATATGGTTCTGTGATTTACTAACGCTTTATAGCTGATAATTGGGAGTGTTTTTGAATAATTGATGTTTTAATGCAGAATGGCCCTCTGGGGGAGAAATTCAGCCTGTGAGATCCTGCTGCTTGCACATGCAACAGCAGGTGCTCACAGAATATACTCGTGGAATCCTTGGTTATGTCTTAATTATTGCAACCGGAAGAATGAACTGTTTCGAGATCTGAGCTTTGTGTTGCGATTGTCGATTGTCAACGTCAGAAGAATAACTTCACTGGAGAATAAGCAGAATGGTAATGATAGTATTATAGTAGGTCACGGTCACTGTGTGATAATACGTTCCATTCACCCGTAAGATGAATTCCCACGTGCCAGAGTCAAAAGGTTCATTCACTTTCAGACTCCTTTGTTTGACGCAACAATTTTCTGATTTTGAGATATCAAAATAGGGAAATACCTTAACATCATTCTGCTTGACTTCCGGGTTGTGGTCTTTGTTGTAACGTTGGCCTTTGCACCATCAACATTTACTTTTGGCTTTTGCAAGTTTGTTGTTGTCGTTCCATGACTTGAAACGACGGTAATGATATGATATGAATATTCCAGGACGCCTCTGCATCGGTCTTCAGGTCATGGAAGCAAATGAAAAGTTTGTTGGTGCCATCATTTTGCCATGGTTCCAATGAAGGCAGGCATTCTTTAAAATGTTAGATCATGCGATTCGGTCATTTTCATATTGGGTAGAAAAAAGTCAGTTGGTGTCTGTGTTTGTCTGCCCAATCATAATTTAATCATCCAATTTGAACTGGATTTACTCCTTGGATCAAATAATAATGAATATTTTCTCTAAAAGATCAATCCTGTCACTCAAACTGCCAAAGCAACTGCAAATGGAGCTTACTAAGTTTATCGTATTATCCCATCTTAAAAATTTCAACCTTGAAATAAACCAAAATTAGTTATCCTCTGAACTAAAACTGAAAGCATTGATTTGATTTTGTTGAGATTTTTTCAAATGCGAATGGGGCATTTTATTTCAGCTGCATTGCCCATGGGTACAGATCTACTTGAATTATCCCACTGCCGCTGGCATTTATCATTTCATTCTCATTTCTCATAAATTTGATTATAGTTTAATCATCATAAACCTATCCCACGTGCCCATATTTCTCAAACAATAAATCCAGAATAGAGCTGTAACGCTATTTATTAGTTTTCAATAGTATAATTTGCCTCCTGAGTTCTCGAGACAAAAGTCATGTTTTCCGGAGTTTCCCACGTGCCAATATTTCTTAAACAATTCAGTCCTGAAAGGCTGAATATAACACTATTCAGTCTTGAAACCTTGGCTCCCTCCTAGGTTTTGGTCTGCATTAGCTCCACCCTGGAGGTGACAACCCATACGTCAAGTTTGGTATCAATTCCTATTAACAGCATTTAGTTGTAACATAAGTCTCAGGGAAGATGTTCTTTCCAAATGTGTGAAAGAAGGTGTCATACATGTTCACACATATCTGTATTCTATATACATGTATTATGTTTTCACCACTTCTTCATTCCAGTATCAAGGAATCCTTCTCGACCAAATCAAAAATAGAGTCCTTCGCATTTTTTTCCCTTCGCTCACTGTACAAAACATGTGATTCTAGGAAAACGTTTTTTATGAAGAGACACACATGCAGTTTACGATATTTACCAATGATCACATCTGTCTATGTCTGTTGTCTCCTCACAACAATTGTGTAACATGTTGTCAATAAAATACAAAAGAAAATGCAAGATTTATGTGTGTCACAGATTTGACTCCCGGGCCTTGAACTGTCGGGCCATGGACTATTTTATTGGTTTCTACATACATGTACATGTATCAGTGATTTTTCGCATTAGCAATAAAGCAGAATAAAACTTTTTGGCATAAATTTTCTTGTCCAACCTTTGAACATGCTGAGTGAAATCAGGATTATTCTCACCAAAATGTGTTGTATAATAGCAATGAGGTGTTAAACTTTTGAATTGGTGGTTGTTCAGTATGACAACTCCGAAACACAAAGATGAGGTGATACTCAATTTTCTTTTTTACTAACGTTGCTGATGAAAAATCTATCAGATATTCCCCTGAGTATGTCTCCAGTGAACTACTAAATTGATATGATGAGCGCCATGAGGAAAGTTGATCGTTTTTGAAATCGTATGGAAGAACTTCTTTCCCATGAAATGCTTGCCGAAATAAAAAAGCAAGACAATGGACTGTGGATGTATTGAAACATTCATTGTACGATTTCATTTTTAAATTGCCCCCTGCGTGCAATTATAATTTGCATTCCATCACAATTGAATACACTGAGGTAAGACCTATTTGTGGCACGGTGCACGAGATGTCTGGGCAACTCAAAGAAGATGCACGTGCCTCTCCCTGTTCTCTATTCATCTTTAGCCGGTACTCACAAACGGGCAGTATGCAATCAGACGCGTGCAGCTGCATTTGCGCACGATTATGACCAGCGCGCGTAATCTGATTTTAAAAATTAATGACGGGCCGTTGAAAGAATTGTCTAAATTTTTGTAAAAAATTTCAATACAGCACCTCCCTTTTTTAAGCAGACGTAAACAGTGCGATTAAAATTCCGATTGACCAGTGGTGGAAATGCTTCTGATTGGAGTTCCCACGTGCCTCTGACCTTCGCTGTCTGATCCCTCTAAGTGCGTCACGAGACAATGGTCTTTAGCAAATCATATCAAAAGTTACTGAACTCAAAATCAAATAATGGCACACGTTCAACAAAGAGAGCAGCTGGTTGAAGCACTTTGTAAAAAAGTGTCAAGATGCGGTTAAGATCGTATTTTGAGGTAATCCATGCATTCTTGTGCAATCTTGCAAACTTTCGGGACTGGTAAAATATCTCATAACGACGGTTCCGGATTTTGCTTCACTTGAGGCTGTGTTGAGGGAGGTTTGACATTATCATAGATGTTTGCTCTCCGTCTGAAGCAACAGACAGACATGTCAGATGAAAGGCATTACCTCCTGGAAGAAAAGACGAGGTTTATATCAGTCTTTTGGTAACCGTTTTCTGTCCGCACTATAGGTGGCACTTTGTTTATTGATTATGAACTGTGTGTCCCTTCTAAACAATTCAAACACTCTAAAAACTGATGAAATTTACTTTTCTAAACTATGTAAGTTAAAATGGGTTTGCGTAATTTCGAAAATACGTTTGGAATCAGGTATTGGCTTAGCCTACCGTTACAATTTTTCAGTTCAGTTACGCCATTCTCTCCAAGATGATAATAATGCCTTCCTGCTGGATCTTAGACTTAAAAAATGTAATCCTGTCCGTATGAAATCAAAATTGTTTGCTACCCCCATAATGTTTTACAGCCAAAAGGTAGTGATTTGCTTGCCTTTTCAATTCAGTGTTGCATCAGTGAGCACACTATCTAAGAGACACTGGTTTATTCAATTCCATTTCTTTTATTTCATCAGCTTCCTTTCAACCATCTCGAAAAAAAAGTTAGCCTTAAACTAGGTTTCAGGCAATGTATTATCTTCAGAGAAGAAAAACGAAACTGTTATTCTGGTGAATTTTTGAAAAAGTTACAGTCATTGTGATGAATTAGTTAAAAATGTAACTTTTCAAAAGTTCGAAATTTCAGTTTCTGTTCGATTTTTTGCTGATGCGTAACGTTGGTAATTGCTGTTTCGAATGATTTCCCTGGAGATGCTAAACATGAAATAATTTACTTTGGAACTGAATAAATGTCTCAGGGGACTGTTTATTACGCCATTTAGATACCTCACGCAACAAGTCTCCACTGAAACTACCTCGTGCGGAAATTGTTGTACATGTATTTGTCTCCACACTGGCATCTTGACACACAAGGCTCTGAGATTGTTAAGTCCCATTAAGCTCAAGTGCCTCACCAATGAGTGAGTTTTGTCACTGCAACATGCAACAGAGTCATGACAACATGAGGTTTGTGGTTGGAATGCAGCCGCCTATTGGTTATATTTTCATCGCTCTGTCGTAGGTTGTAGCAACACAAATCACTTATCTGTGCGGTGCTTCTGGGAGTGCATGTCATCAAGGTAGAGATGCCACACTGGTAAACTTTGCTTTGCTGGGTCAACATGCATAACATTTGAAATCGAGTGATACTGACCAGAGTTAACCCAGAAGACAATGGCAGTATTCATCAGAACTAACAAGAGAGTCTGGCAAAATTTGTGAATTTTCTCAAGGTGGTGGTACTGCAATGCTTTCATCAAAACACCTGGATTTAATGGGGTTTAATTTCTATTGATCATTCTCCACAAACTGTGATAGAAGATGAAAGATTTCAAAACAAGATTTCTATTATCAACGAAATAGAAGATTATGTGAATTTCTGCCCCAAAAAACATGTATGATGGAAGGTCACAAACAGGTCAAATATGATTATGTAGTAGATCGTGATGCAACAATGCTACCAAAGTTTGTTGTTCATTGCGGAAGTGCTTGTACAGTTCGCTGCACTAACTATCACAACAAAGACAACGACTTTCATTTTCTATTATTTGCTTATGAACCTTCATTGTGGTAACACTATGCCTCCAAGGGAGAAACAAGCTCCCGAATGCAACTCCTATTATAAGTGATAAGGCGCTTTATTGTCCCCTCTCAGCGACTGATATTTGTCCTTTCATGTACCGCCCAGAGCATTTGTTCTTCTGCCTTTGCCGCCTATTCTACTTTCTTTGCCGCCAATGCAAACTTCCTAAAGGTGGTCCTTCATTATGAATGCAATAACCCCATTCTACCTCTTTCATTTTGCCTGATTTATGATTAGGATGTTGTCCTTTTCTTTCAAGGTTTTTATCAGTAGAAAATCTTGAGACATGTTGACTGTAACTCCCTGTTACTATATTCATGTTGTAGGGTTGTTCTTGGAGTTCTACCAAAGATTGGCAGAAGTTGGAACAGAGTTTCTAGATTTTGCAGATAACTGAGTTCGGTAGCAAAATCTGGTGTGCGCATGCATAACCAGGATATCTAGAAATTTTATTCTAACTTCGGCAAATTGTGATACTGTCTCTTTGATGACAGAATAGGATTTTCAAATGTGACATCAAGCCTGCACAATGAGAAAAACACCTTGGAAGGGAGAATTCATAGGGTTAACACATTTGGGATGCAGAAGCAAACGTGACCTTCTTGACCAGATCAGTTCCATAAATCATGCCATTTGACCATCTTCTTGTTGTAGACATGGCCAACTCATCTGTTTTCTATTCTGTCAAACACCATCTTACATTGAGTACCTGTCTTCTACACCCGAACCTTTCTTCAATTTAACTGACCAGAACCCTTTTGATTCATTGACTTCCCTCTTCCGTGTATACAATTAGACCCTTTCCATGAAAGAGGCGGTCAAATATTCCTGCCCTGGTCATTCAGTTAGACCCAAACCCTGTATAAAAGAATCCTTCCCCGGTCATCAGGCATTGATTTGGGAACCTTATTTTCCACACTATTTGACCAGAGGTAAGAATGAGGGTCAGCGGATTCCTTTCATGGTCATTCAGTGACCTGTCCGTGACAAAATGCCATCCTCCCAACTGATTCTGGCCCTCTTCTCATGCTGCAGGACAGGGCAGTTATCTTGTCATGGTAATAACAATGGGATATTCCAGTAAATTTGTTCTGTTGGGGTATTTAGGAAGATTTATTTCACCCAAGGGCTGGGGATCTTCTTCTACCTGAGGTCAAATGTTGGAATCGGCCATGATCAAACAGAATTTTGAAGTGCTGTTGAAGGAGCCCCAAAAATTCCATCGGCTGAATCGAACCATCCTCCAGAGTAGCCCAACTCCGTGCCTCGAGTCACTGTGTATTTCAGTTTTGAAGGTTAGGTTTCAGGGGTTTTTCTTTTAGATGGTAATAATAATACCAATAACGATAATACTATAACTCTACCTTAATGAATAAATAAAGCAATACATGTAGAGAAAAAAAAAACCCGATCGATCGGGATGTGAACTACTGACAACCTGGTTGTACGTCCAACACTTTTACCACTGAACCATCAAGGCTTTCACGTTAGGTAGAAGATTTTTTAGCCTATAAAAATCATGTGATGTCAAATTCGACAATCAAACAATTTATACTTCCATGCTTTCAAAGCAAGAAGTACATGTACTCATGCAATAGGCCCTTTTGTATTAACTTAATTAAAAGATGCAGGGATCCCAAACCGGGCCTGGTTCTTCAAAACAAATGTTGTCACCAATGATGGCTTTGACTTAATACGGAGCCGTTAACTGTAGGAGATAAGTTAAGTTATCACCGGCGTTAGTGGCAAAGTTTGTTTTGAACAAGCAGTTTGTCTGGAATTTAAAAATGGAAACTACATGTAACTATATCCTTGCAGTTTGGTTGAGGTATTACAAACTTCGAAAATAAGTTATAGAACATGTCGTTCTGGTAGTCCTATCAGTTTTCCTTTCTGATCAAAAGGGTTCAGCATGAGGGACTCCATCCTAATCTGTGGTCATAACTAATAACAGGCAGGAAATATGAAAGATGAAACCCTTGAAAGGGGACAACAAAAAGGGTAACAATAGGAAGAGCCCGAGTGAAGCTTAATGACCTTATAAGCCGTATTCTGCCTGAAAAGGAGTTGAGGGTATGAGGGGTCAGTGAGCCTGTACCACATAATACACCATAAGCAGGAAGTCTGAAAGATGATAACTGGTTTAAGAAAGGGTCTGGACATTCCTAAGAAAAGGGTCTGAAGCAGGTACAATCAAAACAGTGCCCTTATGGTGGTCCTTCTTCATAAAAGGGCTGTAGTGGAAAGGGTTCAAAGAAACCTTCCGGAAATCTTAATATTGTTCTTTGGGGAATAACCGGTAGGTCATTAATTATGGTCCACAGACAAAATAGAAGGGTCCAAAAGGCTGTTTGACCTCTTAACCTGGTTACCTGTAAAGCGATATTTCCTAATGAAAGTTTACGGTTTATCTATCGTGCTGTGATTGTTTGAAAGATTATGACCCTTTCAATAAGTGAGTGTAATCCAATTCAATTCTGTTTTATTGCAAAGGGTTTTCCATTGTTCTTCCTCCCCCTTTGTGAGGCCCCTAGTCTGGCAGTTGTTTGAGGGACAAATGATGATGATGGTAGACCCTTTACACCTATAATTCCTTTAGACCATATGGCTTCTTGGTAAAGAGGGTCAAAAGCAACACCTGGTCGGTATTGTTGAACATTCCATTATCTTTCCTATTTCATAATTCTTCTTTTGATGTCTTACTTTTACTTTTCATTCAGGATTGTATCATTCGCAAACTACCATTTGAGAGGAAGCATAACTTTTGTTGGATTATTGGCACCCCATGATGTCAACCTGTCAGGAGAAAGGCACTGGCATGCCTAATCATGAATTTGACTGAAAGACTTTCCTTCCGATTATTTTGCCATGATCATCTTTCTCCACGAAACAACACAGAGATGTTCTTTCGTAAGTCATTGGGATGCTGAAATGTGGCGTCTGAACCAAATTGAGTCCACTGTGTTATCCAAAACTGTGCTTTAGTGTGGTTTTCAAAGTCGGTTGTAGACTTCTTTCAGCCAGATGGCATGTTTTCTACAATAACACTTTGACCAAATCTTCCAGTGAGTTGCTTCTAAGAAATAGTAACTCTCAAATTAGGATATAAGGTAAAGAAAATTCGACTTAGCATTTGACCTATATCTATTCACTCGATTGACCTTTACTGAAGTTGATGATGATTACAACTTACAAATAGCTTTGGAAGAAAAGGGCTTACTACAAATGGTTAACGAAGAAAAGGCTTTACTATCCTGCCTGGGGAAAAGTGACAAATGTGCTGACAGCCCATCTATTTTGACTTGTCATCTGGCGTCCTGTACCTAGTCGTGATCTTAGGGACCCTCTGGCCTGCTGGGCAGTTTTCCACATGAATAGCATTCCCATAGAGTACCTAACCTGCCTTGGTGATCATATGGGTCAATCATTGCGTGCTTCATTTGCGATGTGGACAGCGCTAAACACCAGACTGTCATTTGGAATGCACCACGTTAATCCAAGGTTTTCCCCTGTGGTGATGCTAGAGGGAGTTTCAGTATCATTGATCCCGGAGTTCTTGGGATGTAAAGTTCGAAACAGTAGATTATTGAGGCTGAATACCAGAGCTCATTGGATTCTGTGTGGAGAAGAGTTCCAGATTAGCACAGGGACCAGAAGGCTCTCAATTGATGTGCACTGCAAGGTCATTGACCTGAGCCATGCCAAGGGCAAATGCATCAGATGATGGCTTGAAGTTAAGAGTTTGAACCTGGTGCAGGTGTTTTACAAACTGGCCATGCACCAGAAGCTTGGTCGATGCCTTAACGACGTGGCCTTTGGGATTTGAATACCATTTGGGTGTTTGAATACACCATACGTTGCTTCTGGAAAACATTACATGATCTGGGATACTTCTACCAATGCAACGATTTTAGTTTCCCAGTGGATTTCCAATCATGAGGAAATGTCGTCAAAATGTGACAGATTTGAGTAATTGTTGCTTTCTGGTCCTTGACCCAACCGTGAAGCATTGGCACGTGCGCCTTCCTTAAGATTCCATGGCTCTTGCTTTTCTTGCCACTGTCTCTGTTGCATGAGAAGCGTGTGCCCCTCTCTGGGATTCTGACCCAGAACAAAAATCCAACTGTTATAAAATTGGCTCTGTCAGCTGCCGATCAGAGTATTATCGTTTGTTGGTGACAAGAGGGTCGTGTTCCTATTCATCAGTTATTGAGTGCATTAGAATTTTTTTATGAATGAAATCGGCATGAATGGACGTTAGATTTTTCTGCCGATGGGGAATAGTTTTGACACTGGTGCTGTCTGAATGATCCGTATTTTGATATTCTGGTGTTATTGTTGGCATGTAATGTGACCTTGGAAGCCATAGGCCAACCATGTTAAGGACCTCCCCTGCTAGTTTGGACAATAAACGGCAGTGCTTTTTCTGCCTCAGTTCTTTATTGTCCAGTCAGACTTAGAGAGGGGCTGTCCTGTTCTCACCCGTTGCTCGAGCACAAGACCAACGAATCACTTTCTTTTTTTATCGGGGCATGATTTTTTTCCGTCTTTGTGAAGTGCTTTTTCTTTCCTTTGTGCGGATTCCTTTTTTTATCAGCAAATAATTGCTTCAACCTCCCATGCAATTGAAAAAAAATATGTGTTTCCCTGGGCTGTAGACTAGAGGACAAGAATCGCATGTCGATTTTTGATGACGGGTTGATAACGGGCTACAGTTTGCCTTCAGCTAAATATCAGTCATTCTTATCTTCATATGCCTATTTGTACATTACTTTGAATCAAATTCGCCATAAGCTTCGACCTAGGCGGTATTTTCTGAGAGTCTACTTGATAACTTAAGAAATTGTTTGCCGAAATTTGAATTTAGAGACCCTTGGCTATGTCTGAATCACTTATGTCATTATCTGTCTGCCTTGCTTGATAGCTTTTGGCACGTTTGATGACCGAATAAAATACCTTACAATGACACTCAGACACTTTTTAATTCTTTAAGTGTGGCCATTTTCTCTTCAAACAGGAAATGGATGTGCTCTGGTGATCGCAGTCTATTGCCTTACATGACTGCATATTTGAGATTTTACTTTGCATAAAAGTTGATCAATATCCTTCAAGGCTGAGAAGAAGTCCATATTTCTTCTACTGTAACAATGAAAAAAGTTAGCAATCTTATCTTGCCCTCATGAGGTCTTCATTATGTGGAAACTAGATGTACTGTATCGCCCTGGTCGAGGCATTATTATCACAGTCGATAACTATTACCAGCTATCAAATTCCTCATTTACAACTTTTTGACAATGGATTATGCAACATCACCTTTGCCTAGCGTAATTAGTTATACTAACTGATGCAAACAATGGTATTCCTAACTAACGATTAATGAAAATGATGCAACGTGCCGCAGGCTTGTTGACCAGTTAAATCACATTGCCAGATCTGAACGAACCATGTCTACAACACCTGGTCCCATTTTGATACTTTTATCAAATAGTTTATGATTACTTGCCCAGGGTTGTAGCTTTTACACCGTTTCATTGTTTCGTAGAATTGTGACGTCAAGACCGCGGTCGCGGATCCATGACCTTGAGTTTGTTATCGACTTCCGCTGTTTTGATTGGTTGATTTCTAGATGGACTAGGAGCAGGAAGCCATGATTATGATAAAGTTGTTTATGTTGATACCGATATTGTTTTTAGGTCTGATTGAGGTGCCCGGTTTGAACTTGAATTAGAAAAAGAGCGGCTTGTGGTGACTACTAGAACAAAGTACTGTGAGGTGACCTTGGGCAGGTCACCAAACTCAATTGAAAAATCTTTGACTGAGGTGTAAAACTGAGGCTAAGTATTTGATCTGTAATGAATGGACAATACAAGTGACTGCACTGAAGTCAAGAAGAGGGGGGGGGGGGACTAAAAAGGAAAGAAACCAACCCACGTATTGACATCATTAATGCATCATCAGCTCCAAACCAGAGCCCTGCACATAAGACTGCGTAGAGGTAATGCCTAAGTGGCACTAAATGATAATTACAGTGTTCCTTCATAGGTTTTTGAATAAACTATTGTCAAAAGGTTTAGATGCATAATATCTGTTAAGCAATTTCACTGAACAGAATCATCATCTTGATACGCTTTGCCTTTAATGAATGTATCAATAATATATGCCATGAATGATCAGTGATGGTCTCTGATTTGTTGGTATGAATAGTCACTACTATACCGGATGATGTAATCTGCTTTGGACATGATTAACACCATACCCTTCCATTCATGATGCATCTAGTGACCAATGACAATGCCTGTAATCATCACATTATCACTTTCCCTTTGTAGGATAAGGTTACATCTGCCCTGTTGTGGTCAAAAGCATTGTCAAAACAGTGATTTCAGCAGGCACTGGGGATGGATCTGAGAGTAAACACGAACTGTTGGCAGAATGTTCATGTACATTTTCTGACATGTACGAGAACTGCCCCATCACAGGATTCCACAACTATACATTGTTCTACTGCATTCTCGTCCCTGGTGTTCATTATTGACTTCGATCACACCTTCGTCCAATGATTTGCTAAAAGATGAATAAATAAAAGTTCTGGTGGGGGGGGGGGGGGGGGTGCTCATGCATGCATATGTACATGTTCATGTACACCAGGTTGCAGGTTGCAGTGACAAAAATCTCTTGTTTGCAGAGTGTTTTTAGTTTGACATTATTAAGAAGGAAGTCCTTTGGTGAACCAGTCTCTCTGCCACAGGTCAGGATGTTCTTGACGTAAGTGCAACTTTAAGGATTGCTCTAACTAACTTCTATAAATATCCCTGCCTCAAGAGTCTCCATTCATAAAGAACATTTTTTATGATTATTTATCCAGTTTTTCATCTTGTCAAATACTATTGTCCTGACTTCCTGTTTTGATGGTTGTCGTGGAGATTTTCTTAACCAATAGACTTTCGCCTACAGCCCTCGGCCTGATTTGGTCACCATCTCCGCAATCACGTTTTTTGTGTTTTTGTTTGCCAGGCTTTTAGGCATAAACTTGAATAAAATTCACTTTCTGTTTTCTTTCAAGATTTTGTAATTGTATTCGCAACTTCTGAGAGGATGTCCATTGCATTGTAACTTTGACCTGTTCTCTTATGTGCAAATTTGCATAACTATTTCAAAATGTACACATGATTTTGGCACGTTTTGGTGGCATAGAAAGTTTGGTCCATTGCCCTTTGCCTGCAAGCTGTATGTCACCAAACCGGTTTCTGTGTTAAGTACCTGAATGGGATGGCATGGTGCCAGTCTTGTGCAGGTAGTTTTTCTGAATAAATTTATCTTTTTCTTCAAGAGGCTGCCCCGCAATGGGACCATCTGCCCATTCCTGACATTAGGGCCACTTAATATCGGACATTGAAGAATATACTTTAACCTTAAAAGGAAACCTTTATAAATGCATGTATGCAGAGAGAAATCCTGGACAGTTCAAGTATTTTGGAAACAAGTCGGTTTAAGCTGGGTGTCTGATTCTGGTTTACTTTACCCATCAAAGGGACTGCACCCTTAGCATATATACCAAGAATATTGATTGACTATTGACTATAAAACAGAAGGTGATGCGTGTACTTTTATTTCCTGTACTTTTATTTCCTGTACCTTTCTTTCCGTACCTTTTTTCCTGTACCTTTTGTACCGTATATCATACCACCATTCTCATATACACCAGACCTCAGAAGTTAAACTAATCAAGACCAGATGGCACAACTAGTAAATGTGTATATATTTTTCACATACATAGTTTGTTCCACCCACATTTCCATATACTGCACCATGTGTGTTTCAATAACCTTATAGCAAAAATATATAAGGCTAGCTTATATGTTTTTGCTTATAGGAATTTCAATATGTTGAAAAGGTTGTTATACATTTTAGTTCGTTAGAAAGTATATGAGCTGACAATTTTGACATGTATTCTGCCATTAAGAGCCACCGAATTTTGTGGTCAGGGCTGTGTCCTTCGGCCAGAATTCCTCTCTGTTCTTCATTGAGCAGATGAGCTACTGTCATCATCAGCTTTACATTCACATCCAGCAGATAGTTGTAAGCCTATTCTTCTGAAAGGGTTTCTTTAGGCGACAGTGCCGTGTTCGCAGTATCAAAAATGTTACCTGTTACTTCCTGTTTAGCTTGTTGCGGCTACCCCGTACCTAACCAAATTGCTTATGTTTGGATTGCTAGTTTGCTCGTGGCACTATGGTAACTGCTTAGCTCTCTCAGCATGATCCTTTCCTTTGCTGCTATGACAACTACGTGTGTATATCGAAGTACTTATCATCCGATACAAATTGTTGATCATGATTAATATCTTTAAAATAAGTTTAATTTCATAGACGGCCAGTCAAGCATACAAAATTTGTTTTTACTCCCTATAATTGCACCGGTGGAAAAGGTCATGCTGCTGTTGTTGCTTTGAAATCATTTGAAGTTATCTGAAATCGGTTTCACCTTTTTGATATTGGCAGGATTTCCTGTTTATTAAGGTCGAAAGATAGCATTGTTGCTGGGGCCTTGTTTCATGAAGCATGTCATGATAAAAGTATCAATTTGTGACAAGATTTCCACATTGGATTGAGATGGTGAAGTTAAATGTTTGTTCATAATTATGATAGGCAAACCATGAAAAACAATTTGTAACATCTGAAAGTATAGTAGGATAAGCAAAGAGAATCAAAGTTTGATGACAATGAACCATAGCCTCGCCTTGCCGTTGCAATTATCAAAAGCCTTTGCAAGGTCTCATCAATTCAATGTTTGAGTGGGCCCGCTAACTGCTGCTTTGCCTAGACTTGAGGAAACAAAATTGGTGGCTTCTATTCTAGAATGACCTCTGCAGATATGAAGATCTGTTGGATAACGTGATTAGTCAGTTGAAGTACTCTTGGCGATTGTACACCTCAAAAGCTGCTTACTGTACTAGTACAGTGTACATTAGTTCAATGATATATGAAATATATTTGATTCAATACCAACATTGGACATTTTTTGGAACCTCTTCTAATATTAGGATTTATACTCTGTGGCTCAGCACCCACAAACACTTGGATTCCTTATCTGAAATGCATATTTTTCAAAATAACTTTTAAAAAACCCTCAAGTCCTTAAAGTTTGCTCAGTATCTTTTGGTTAAAAATCCCCAAATAACACGTGGCATGGCCTTGTGCATGGTCTACAGAAATCACCGTTTTCTTTTAGTATGTGCAAATAAGTCTCTTTTATTCAATCAAAATCATAAGTTTATCTTTTGAGCCTTCAATTCTTCTTCGATTGGCCTGAGGTCTTTGAAGAGTGCTTCACAAGTTTTGGCGCTGAATCGTCAAATAACACGTGTCATGACCCGATGCTTGCAGGAAATCCGTCATTCAATTTTATATGTGCAAATCATTCTCTTTCATTCACAAATTCATCTTTTCAATACTGATGAAATAACTGGGTATTACAATCCAATTCCTATTCAAAATGCATGCGTTTGCCATCGCCAGAAGATACAGACAATGTAACCTTTTTGAGCAAACGGTTGCATGTGTAACAATAGTAAACACACACCCACACCCTACCCCCATGGGCACCAGACCTCCTGACACAGACTACGAGAATATACCCTCAAGTCTTTTGCATTTGAAATTTTGTCGAGGGTAGTGTCAATGTATTTGGTTTATGCAATGCGTATACATGCAGTAAATATTATGAGCTCTGATAAAGTGCTAATAGATACTATTGTTATAAATGTATTTCAATACGTTTTTCTGTCGATGTATCTAGATTACGTAATGCTTCCAACATGCAGATACATGCATTCAATATTAGTGTTAGTATTAGTTACAGTCATTGTGTTGGTGCAATGGTTTTTATGACCCCTTGATAATTGCCACCAAGTGTTAGTAATGTTACGAGTACCATGCAACCGCCTACTCTTTTCAAAGAACACTCAGTGTAAATTCCTCTCCGTAGCGGTTCCTGATATTACGTAACACTCTATCCATAATCCATACGCTGGGACGTGTTCATTTGTTCACCATTTGATAAATACCGCACTAATAACGTAGGTGCTTGTTCCTTGTCACACAACACAGAATAACTCGTTGAATATTTTATACCCACGAAGCAATTGTCTGGGAAAATTGTTGCTATTAGCTATTGATATTCTAGTTATTAGTATTGATTGTCGGAAGGGCTAATCAGAAGGAGCAAGGGTAATGGTGTTTGTAGGTTCTTTAACGACTCACGTGGGACACTGACAAGGGCCCTCTTCTGAGCTCCATCTCATAATCTTTACTTCCTATCTGCGTCATTCTGTATATCATCAGCTTAAATTACCATCATTCGACTGGAAAAGCTGTAACTTTCAAAAATAGTGTTGGATGAGGACAAAAACATGTCCTGTGTCTCGTCTCATCTTTGCAAACATTAAAATGGCCCATTCAGCACATCCTAAAACGTGACAATTTTAAATCGAGATTTGAATCGAAAGATTTTATAACTGTTTTTCAGTTGCAATGATCGGAAACAAGAAACCTCTCCCATTTCCAGCCTTCATTTACATTGACATGGATTTATGCAACAATTTAATGCAATGAAACAGGTCAATTTTTCAGGGATGTGCACAAGAATTATTCAATTTATCAGCCATTTCCTCAAAAAAGTCTTCTGTTGCCTCAGAATTAATTCGACCAATCCCTTCCTTCCAGGTCTGTCTGTTGAAATGAAGTTTATGCAGCATCTTTAAAAAATATTTTAAAAATGTTACTGTGGGTTTATCAAGCTATGGTGGACTGAAATGAGGCATTTCGACATGCAGCTTTGACAAATATAACGAAATAGCTTAATCGGCATACTGCCATTTCATCAATGATCCTATCCTTGCTGTACTTGGGGGTAGGATGGGTAGTAAAAGTATTGAAAGTGCTAAATTGTTTTTAAATTAGAGCGAAAGAATTTACAAAATCTGGTATTTACCCTTGTTCACTGCAGTGTTTCGAATTGATGCGATTTCTGTTTATTTTCATAAGTTTTTATCAAGAATTGGCACGGTGACAGAAGTTATTGTTTTGCGCAGGGAAATTTTAACGGTCGCACGGCATAAACGATCGCAGGAATGTGATCGATGGTATTGGCTATAGATTGGAAACTCGGGTGTATATATAAAAATACATCCAGGCAATAAATTATTAATCCATTTGTAATGCAAGTAATATGCCGTGTGTGGGCCATACATCGTTCATATATCAAGATAAAAATCAATGTTTCTGCTAGTTTGCACTTTACGGGGAAGAATTGGTGAAAAGACTACTGATGCCTTATCGATGTAATCATTGCTATGGAAAGCAGCCTATTGATTAGATTGCAATGAGCATGTTGTACAACATTTCCAGTAAATAAATGAGATTGTCTGTTCAGTCGAAAAATTGTCACTTACATGTATGCTAGCCACGAGGCAGTCAAACACAGTTTTATTCTGGTATTTCCCTGTCCATATTAGAAATGGAAACTTTTAATTCATTTTCTTTCATTCCTTAATAACTTGAATCAGCGCAGCGTGAATGTTGACCTGGTGTAATTTTGATTTAATCAGGTTTAAGACATTTTATATCCTGCAGCAGTGCGGCCTAATTTACTGAATGAATTTTAAAAAACAACGTGCATTTTCAAAAATGAGCATCTCCAAGGCAAAAATAGAGTCTCCTCAAGCCAGTTAAGAAGAGACGCAGTAGATTTTTTTACCACTTTCTTACATTTTCATGTCATGGTCGCCTGTCTGGGTTTGTTTGATGATGTTTGGCTCCACTGTCCCCTTTCGTGTTTTGCTGACTTGTCATGCTTCCTGTTCGCCTGAAGGTGGGTTTAGCCAACTCGCCAAGGTAATACTTCATAATTGTTATTCAAGAACCTTCCCTCTTATCTTGTCTTTGGGCGATGACCCCAATGCAAGCTTCCTCCCCGTCTAAATGATTCTAGTGATTACTCAATGGATTTGTTCCAGCAGTAGTCCGACACAGTTGTGCACAACTGAACTGGTTTCCACTGGAACCCTTTTGAGATCGACTGGCAATCTTTGCTTGTAACTGGATTTGACGTCCATTGGTAACTTGTTTCCTTTGCATCCACCTAACATATATATACTGGTACTAGGTATAGGGGAGGTACATGAACCTGCTGCAATGCTTTAACAGTCGCTTGTTGCTTTTGAAGGTACTTGTGGGTGTTTTATTTTATAAACTCCTAGAAAATGACACAACTTTGTTTTTTAGTGTAAATATTTTGTACTTGGTAGAGGTGCATAACCTTTGGGTTAAGGTGAGGTCCCTAATCGGGAAATAAGAAATAAAATATTGACTCTTGGTCTTGTTTCCTTTCTTTGAAATTAGCATTTGGTATTTCTGCTGTGCTCCTGAAGAATGGCTTTGTGTGCGACACAAGTCCAGCACATTCTGACTAAGGGTCAAAAACTTTATAATCAAATAATCTTATTTGCTTCCCTAATGATATTAAAGAGTTTTCTATTATGCACTTATTTCCTTTCTGTGTCTAATTGTATTAAAGAAATCAAATTTTATTCTTAAACTTTAGTTAATTCGATGATTGGAGAGATTGCTACAAAGGGCAAATTCCGTACTGGTGATGGAGGTGTTTTAAAGTGTTTTGTCTCTCCTCGTGGTCCCCCTGCTCCAATGAGTTGACGATGTCACATTTTACTGACAATAACAAATGGTTTATCCTAAACCTCTAAAATGTTGTGAAAATGTGTTCCTATTTCAAAAAAACTATTCTTAAGGAAAACTGACTTAGCGTAATCTAACTGTAGAGAAGGGTGCGAGATAAGGCCAACATGTAGGTGTATTCTCCTGTTTTGTTTTGAGATTCCCAAATCACAATAGCTTTTGATTGAATTGTAATTGTATACCTTTGTTTGCGCATTAAAGGTTTCTTTGAAGTCCGAGCTTAACCCACTGTTGTTTTAGGGTCTGACTAGTTCCCATATTATCGTTGGATAAGGGTTTAATAAAGGGGCACAAAAATAACAGGAATATTTTGGCAGATTAATGGGATCAGCCTGGTCTGGTATGTTGATAATTGTGAGAATATTATTTGTTTGTGAAATACTTTCTATTGGATTGGTATAGCCAGTAGCACACTTAAAGGCAACAATTAAACAATCGCTTAATCCAGTTAAATATTTATTTCTGTTGCTACCATTTCGACTGTTCCGCTTTGCCATGTGCTTTGTTATTCTTTGAGACCACAGAATAGTTAGGAAATGCTTTTGGTATTAGGATGGCTGGGGTGTCCTGAGGGGGGGGGGGGGTCACCGTGCTGTATGTTGTTACTGGAATCAGACTGGACCACTGTATGGCAGTGTTGTAGTCATGAGTTAGTTCCCATCAGGAGTAACTTAAATATAGTAAAAAATGAAATAAAAAGGATGATTGGGAATACCCATATTATGTATTATATTATGTTTACTAGAGACAGACCTGGTTCCAAAGTAGGCCCCATTATAGCCAAAGAGAAAATTGAATGCTCAGAAGAAGAACACTATACATAGCATGTCGTTGCTTAATGCACACTTATGATAATCACACACTAATATTCCTACCAAGTCTGGATATCTAATCAATATGATAAACTGGACATTCAGGCCTGACACGTCTTCATGGTTGGCTCTAATTAGATGTCACTCTAGGGTCAGGTATGCCCGTCACCTGCAGGCAAACTCTCTGTTAAAGCTCAACGGTTCTGTTCATGCCCTTCCTGAGGGGCACCTATACAATACGCCTATTTCACCTACTATAGGCCTTTGTAAAAAAGGTTGCCTCTCAACCAGCTGAAACCCTTCTAGATCAGCATTAATATCATAAAGCAGTGGTACAACAGGACAAAATATGCTGCTCCTGAGCTCGGATGTTGGCCAAACGTTAGCAGATGAAATTTTTGTAGTCGATCAAATTGTACGTTACACATTCTTATGGAATTCTCAGCTCCGTGAATAGTGGTAGCACAGTGTTTCCACGATGTAAATTTGCATCATTAAGGTATTCTGTAGTACTACGAAGGTAAACCAAAACATTTCCTGGGAATTCTTGGTTATTCGACTTATTCCATGTCTCATAACTATGCGATGCTTCTTAGTAGCATGAGTTACTACCACCAAGCCAGCTTGCACTCATATATGATGGGTACATCCAAAAATTTACAAAAATAGTCAGTAGAATGTTTCTCTAGTGTATCTCAGGTAAGTCATTCCAGGACAGTCCCTCTGTACAAAAACTCTTTACTTTTCGTTGGAATGCCATTTTTAATAATCCTTGTTTGAGCTGTTTTCAGTTAGAAATAGAAAACATCATTGTTAGTGTTTGTCTGCATTCTCGCTGAAATATTGCACCAAAAATGTGCTAAAAAGCACAGAGGATGCCTCAAATAAAGGTCTTTGGCCTATGCTTTTTTGTTGGGGAGTCGGCAGTTGATAGCAATGTTTATTTTTCCTGCCTAGCAAGTTGTCTTAAATTCAGTCATTTCTTCTAGTATTTCCCTCGGAAGAGGAAGTTTGAACCTTCTCTTTGCAAAAAGTGCTTATTACAGCAGTTTGTGATTTCATCTAACAAAGCTTACCTTTGGTAAGTCAAGTAGATGATAGCAAACTTACTGGAAGACTCTATTCTCAAGAAACAACACAGAGGGAATTCTCTTTTTCAGGAAGCTGGGGAGGTGATGTCAGGATTTAGGAAATACGCCCTAATGTTAGTTAGATTTGAGATGAAACATAAACTGCCTCAGGAATCAGGATGATTTTTGATTACGGAATGTCGTGACAGCTAGGTACCCCCATTTTCCCCCTCTAGGCAGAAGAAGATGGAAGAAGACTGGCCCTTCGATCCTTTTCTCGATACATGTTGCTGCAGTTTTCAAACTCTGAATCCTCTGCTAGGAACAACTATTCGTTGAAAGTATGTTTTTCTTGCCTACAAAGTTGTCTTCCATGCAACCATTCCTTCTCGTATTTCCTTGAGAAGGCTTGAGTAAACCAGTTTTATTTACTACTGCAAACCTTACACCCATAATCAGCGCCCGGGCTATTTTTTCTCTGCTGTTGATGGAGTACTCTAAGATTTGTTTTTCCTTGTCTCGAGTTACTGGTTAGTTACTGTGAATGTGGTTTACCTATTCTTTGTAAATAAGGAAAGTATGATGGACAAAATTGGTGACTCCTATTCAATGCCACTCTACATTCAGGACCTTTTCCCGAGGAGGCAGGGGGAAAATTCCCCCATGGTGTAATGCTGTTGCATTCTGCAGAAAGGATTCCCATGAGTCGAAGGGGTAGTTAAAAGTGCTTGAAACGGTTTCAGTCGCAGTCATTGACTGGTTGCCATGAGGTATTAGACCGGAGACATAGATCTGTTGCTAAGACGAGGTTGATGGGACAAGACAACTTGTGCAGTTGTAAGGAATTAACAGTTTCCAACTTTGAGAAATTGATTTAAGGCTCTTTGACCAAAAGGCTAATGTGAGGATCCTGTTGAACTCTCTATATAGGTACATGTAAAGCTTTCCGAGGTCAAAGAGCCTGGGTTTGCGTGTAGGTGAGATGCATGTTTATCAAGTGGACATAGGATCTTTTCTATTAATTGTCAACAATAAGGTAAAGGGAGCTTGGTTGAGCTGTGATTCAACAGCACTGAACCAAAGTATTTACAAGCAAGTATTTACACACTCTTGAAGAAGTTGTGGGAGTGTGCATTGATAAAGTTTAGGGCGTCTGAATCAGTGTTCATGGTAAGTGTCTTGTAGATGTGTCGTGGGTGGTGGGTATGAAAATACCGGAACATGCCTTAGGAATCTGAGGACAGAAGACCCCTTGTCTGCCGTGTGTCTGATCCAGTGTGAGAGTTAGCTTGACTCATCTGAGTACTAGCGTGGAAGTGCATGTGGTATGCACTGTTTGTCTGAAGCAAAAAATCTGTAAAAGTTTTGTGGTAGAGCTAGGAACAGTGCTGTCAGGTGTGCTACATTGATCTTCAGACAGGCTCCTCCAGAGACAACCAGTCAACATCACATTGCCATCAGAAGAAAGGATGTGGTAGATAGTACCTTAGGAATATGGTACCACTTCCTGTGGCCCACTCCCTGCCTCCTGCTCTGCTATCGTGTGCCAATGATCAAGAAATTATGGTTTTTCTTCCCCCTCCCTGTCGCCCCTGTGGCGCGGCCTTGTGCCAATCAATCCGCTGGGTGGCTTATCCTTCTCCAGGTGTTAACCCTCTCAGTACAGGTGCAATAATTAGCGTTAATGAAAAACTAATAATCTTAATTAGAAATACAGACATATGCCTTAACCTAATACAACCTTACCCCAGGGCAATTGACAAGCAGGTAGTAGTGCTAATCCCGATAGCAGACAGTTCAAGCGAAAGCAGCCCTAGGACTAGGTTGAAATCTGTTGTTAAACATTTGCTGATTTTGTTCATGGTAATGATTGGTGGATCCAGTAATGACAATCTGACTGAATATACAAGACTTTATTCCAAGACTAAACAAGCTTTTGGGAGGAGATAATTATTGGAGATCTACTCATTATTAGCTGTTTATGTACTAATAAACTTCGCTGCTGGCTGCAGCTGTCTGCAGCGTACTGCAGGAGCAGATCGGTTTTCTGAACTAATGAGAGAGAATTGGTGTCATGATTTGAAGAGGGTCTCCTTAGTAGTAAAGAGAAAAGAGTCATTTCTACAATCTAAAGAGAAGAGGATCCGGACTCGACTGTCTCTTATTATCCATACTAATAATAAGTAAAGAGCCTGAGTCCACTCTGCTGGTGAAAAATAGAATTGCCAAATAAACCGCTAGCACCACAGTAGTTTTCCCGAAGAGTGGTGACCGCAGCAGGAAAAGCCCAACTGAAATTCCTTGACCCTTGGATTGTTAGTCTAGGACTATAACCCTACCGAACCCCATCTAACCATATAAACTTTTATTGTCAAAATGGGGAATGGATTGATTTCACTTATATTTCAAACCACAGATGTTTGAAGCATTTTGGCGAACATTCCTTGTAGCAGGCATTTCGTGCTCTATGTTGTAAAAAATGTATTTCATTTGCCGATATCATTCAGGCACCAAATTGACAATAATGTTTCTGCAACTGGTGATATTTTGTCGTGGACTGTGCTTGAATTATGGACGCATATCAAATGGCCGTATTAAAAAACACCATAAATTCTTGACTTTTCTTTTCGAATCCATCATCACATGTCATACATCGGCTGCCAAATGATGACCTGTCCATTTCAAGCTTGAAGACATATCATTGTCATTTGGTAAAAAAGAGACTTGAAAACATCCAAAGATGAGTTTGGGAAGACGCAGATATTTTATTTGACATTCAAGGCTGACCGCCTTTAATGATGTAAAGTGTTAAAGGCAAGCAGAAAAAAATTTGTATTCAGACACAGCGCTATTCAGAATTCCTCATCGAAATTCCTATTGAATAATGTTGGAAACTTGACCCGTTTTCGTTCCAGAGGACCATCTGCTTATTTTGCCTCTGAAAGATGATTTTGCGATTACATCAAAACAACTTATGGTCACCTGAATTTTACGTTGAAATTTATTAACCATTTGTGAGTGAGATTTGTACTGTTTCTATAGTAAGCCTTTATTACATTTTAAGTTTAATAGAGGCTGTTATATTGCTTTCACTTTTAAAAAGACAAAATACTGAGGCTCCATAGCATAATATTGAGAGGAAATGTGGCATTTACATGTAACTCAATTTCAGTAAATACCAATAATCTCTCATAATTTGTATAATGCCAATTAGAGGAAGGAACTCTTGGACATCCATGGCCCACCTGTCACTCACAGTATGACATCTTCTAGCTGCATCTGTCCCTCTTTTCCCTTTTCAATGTTGACACAAACAGTTGTCCTGGAGCATGAAAACACCAAGTAGTTCCACAGTAAAAATGCTTAAATTTAGATTTATAATAGAACTGTGCACAAATGTTAGGGATTTTTGCAAAGGAATATTTTAGCATATGAGACTGGGTGCAAGAAAGGCAACTGCCGTCTAATTAGTCAGTAATAAATTAGTTTGTAAACAATCAGAATCCCAGTAAGGGTCTGCCTTGAAATGAAAGTGGTACTATTTCAGTAACCGTAGTTTGGGATACTCCACCTTCATAGACAAGTCCATGCGCCTTCCTGATGTGTTATTGAACTGCATGTATCATGAATGAATTTGACGGACACTTTTTCTTTGGCAGTGTTTTCCTGCGATTAGAAGAGCCTGGCTTTTCTACCAGGATGCTGGCCTTGAATCCTGGCATTTCAACCTTGACCGTAAAAAATCTTCTTCTAATCTCAAGAGTGTCCTCAGGGTGGGATTTGACACCATTTACGAAAAAGATAAGGATAGGAGCTATTCAGAGCCGTGGGCTTTTTGGCAGCATCTTTAAAAAACCTTAGGTTCTGCTTAAAGCATCTACATGTACCCTTATCAGGCCTTTGTATCATTTCTAAAACACATTCAACCAAATCCTCCTCCTATTTCTATTTAAAACAATCGAACAGCTTATTATGGGATGCTATGCTGTATTGCAGATTGCAGCAGTAGAAGTAGCTTGTTTGATGGGTGCTTAAGTGAGCCTTAGATATCCCCCAAGGCTTTGTGGCCCTAACATTGAAGTTCATAAGCTTGTGGTGTTGATATGACAAAGCAAAACCCCAATATAGCCTGCATATCATGCATTGTATCCAAAGAAATTGTAATATCAGCATTTTTAAACTGAATAAGAAAAGAGGGTTAATCTTTTCCAAGATCACCTGACAGTCACTTAAAAAAGTCATGACGGGTTAATCCCCAGGGTAGCTCAGTTGTTGATTGATTGATTACCTGGGAGAGCTTACTCAGCCATGCATGTTCTGATATCTGCAGAATCCCAACTCATATTCTAGCCATAATCTCAGGCTAATGACTCTCGATGATTTGCTAACATGTTGAAGTGTTTAGCACTTCATGAGTGGTCAGTTGATTCCAATAGCAATCGAGATTGTGAAGAGTGAATCCATCAGTTTCAATGATAGCAGGGAGTAATACAATTTCTTAAACAGCAATTTCGATTGCTATGAGTGATCCAAATCTTGTTATCCTTATTCCAGCATGCACGGCTTTCAACAAAAGGCATTTATGTGTGCTGTGAAAATGTACCATGCTCCATGCTGACCCATCAGCTTCAAAAACGACCATGTGGTTTCAAGGAGCTGATGCCTAAAAACATCTTAGATATGGGATTTTAGCAGTGATCCTTGATTCAACACCCCATCCAGGGGTTCAAGGTATTTAACAAGACCGTTATGTATTCCATGCTTACTCATCTTAAAAACCAAGTTTAAATGGGATCAAGGCGAACTGCCTTAGAGGCACGAGGTACCTAATCAGCTTAGTAGTGAAATCAAACATCCACCCTAAGGCATTTTCATCCTATACCTTCAGCCAAAAATCTATTTTAAGGAAAGAGTCCATATTCCCTTTGTCTGGTCAGGTTACGGCTGATGAAGTCAAGTCATGTTACCCTCAATCTTTGACAGCAAATGATTGTTTTTCGAAAAAAATTATATCTGGGATAGAGATGAAGACAAACTCTAACAATATATAATACTGATTGGAGAGATACA
Source organism: Lineus longissimus (assembly GCF_910592395.1). Taxonomy (NCBI): domain Eukaryota; kingdom Metazoa; phylum Nemertea; class Pilidiophora; order Heteronemertea; family Lineidae; genus Lineus; species Lineus longissimus. The sequence goes on from NC_088310.1 coordinate 22,973,931, forward strand.
GAAGTATTTCACTGAATGTCTGCTGAAGAAGAAATAGAAGAACGAAAGAAAGAAAGAAAGAAAGAAAGAAAGAAAGAAAGAAAGAAAGAAGAATTTACAAGAAGCCGTTGTAATTCCAATTCCTTCCCACCAATCCAATATGACTGCTGACAATTCAATTCAGGTATAAGTTGTCAGGCCGACTATCCTTATTCCTACATTCCCGAGGCAGTCTGTTCATCACCTTATTCGTGGTTCCTTCATGGGAGGGATGTGGCCAATCCACTGCATCCAGAGTGCACTTTTTGTCGGAAAATACAATGATGCTGTTCGCCAAAATGACGACATTTATTGTTTTTGTAGCTTCAGGTGAAGGACTGGTGGAGGACACTCAAAAGCTAGCTGGCAGAGATGTTGTTGGTGGTTCATAGTGGATGTCTTGATAAACCGTCAGTCTCCAGTGTCAAATTCGGTCTACCTTTCTAATTCACCGAGACAACAGTTTAACTGTACCCACTCTTCAAAAAAGGTTTACCTAACACCATAGTTATCTATCAATAGATGGTTCCCAGGCGAACAGCGATGTTTTTGTCACCATGGTGATTTGATCTGGGTGGAAGGATGTGGTAATTTTCTACCTCTTTCCGACCTAAGGTGGTCATCTCGATATGTTTGAACGAACATGCGAACCCCCCCCCCCCCCCGCACACAAACACACTTCAATGGCATGGGGGAGGGCTGTCACACAAATAACCAGTTGGAACATGCAACCTCCAGTTGACTGGTCTTTCTGGCACAGTCGTACATCGACTGCACCCAACAGACAGCCCAGCGAGATGAGATAAATAAAAACTCTCCCCAGACAGAAACACAGCACCCATCTTCCTCCATCACCTGGGATTCTGCCTATTAATTACGATTAAAGTGTCATTTATTGCAAGCGTTTGTGTATGATGTCCTCCTCATTAAGATGCATGGTCACAGTGTTTTCCTATCAGATCAGACAACCATTGTTTGTGCAAGCTGCATTTCATCTATTCTGTGTGTGTACTGTCTGTTGAGGTTGTCCAGTGTATGGTCTACAGGGTGAAACGGTCACAATGCAGCCCGGCTGCATCTCCACTTGAGTGGACTGTGATAGCGCAGCCTGTGTTTGTATGCTACCTTGCTCTCTGCTTGGTTGGATAGGTGGTAATAATTGGCAAAAGCAAATTTGAGGGATAGTGATGGTCGTACTTCAATCCTGATACCAAGCATTAGTGGGCTTCTGGTGGCAAAGAAGGGGGCGATGAGGACGGTAGCCCCTAGTAAGTTCCCTGTTTTTCGCAACTCTGTCATCGGATTTTCACAACCTGAAGTTAGTCATACAGAAGAAATGGTTGTCTTTCAGACCTTGTGGCTCGTGTAGCAGGAGGAATAGTCCCCTGTATTAAACAACTTGTGGCTGGTGTAGCAGAAAGAATAGTCCCCTTGCCTCTCTTTCACAACTTGGTTCCATGTATCTCACAGTCTGGGTTGGTGTGATTGGAGGAATAGTACCCTGTCTTTCTCAACTTCGTCACCTGTCGCTTACAACCTACAGTTGATGAAGCAGGAGGTATAGTCCCAGTCATTCAAAACCTGTGTATGGTGTAACAGAAGAAATAGTCCACTGTCTTTCTCAACTTTTGGCTGGTGTAATGGGAGGAATAGTCCCCTGTTCTGTACAGCTTGGTCCCTGTCTCTATCAACCTGTTGCCGTTAAAGAAGAGTCAAAGGATATTTAGGGGATATTGAGGTAGAAAGAAGGTTCATGGGCCATTACCCATAACTACACTCATTTCATTGATGCCATGCTAGCACATAGATCCCTTCCTGAAGTAATGGTTTGGCATCCTTCATGTAAATGATATTAACATGTGATCCTCCAAAAGCTGTCCTTAGAGCAATAAATCTTTTCTGCCATGGCACTCTCCACAACTAGAGTTCGTTGGTGTGTCAATTGGGAACTGATGGACAAAAGATGAAAAAGTTGAAAGACGGATATATTTGAAAAAATAGTCAAATTGTGACCTGTTTATTATTCATCATGATAATGGAAATACCAATAGTAATAACATATGGTAATTATATATTTATGTACAATTCGGAAATTTGCTATAAATATACATATTATGTACAAAAATGAACATCACAGACTGAATGACTTGACTGAAACAGGATCCAATAGGTTAAGTCTGTGTTCGGTTTGAACCAGGTGTTAGAAGTCTTCGCATATTACATTAAATATTTCCATAAATGGGCATTTTTAAATGGCAATTGTGTCATTTGTACATAAAGTGTACATTGTAGTCAATTCATTACTTAGATGAGTGACTAATGGCAGAGGATTACGACGAGTTTTAACAGTTAGACAGTCATTCACTCTTAAGTCATTTTCAATCTACAGTATTTACCCTTTAAAACATCCCTTCCCAATAAAACTCGAATTATTTTGATTTTTCTCCCAAGGAAGATATTTATTGTAAAATGTTAGACTTATTTTCACCTAGAGCAAGGAAACTTCTAGAGCACAGCATTGCACTACAATGTGCCCCAATGTCACACATAAACCTACATGTACATGTAGTAGCAAAAATATATAAGATAAGTGAAAAATGAACATCTCTGACATATCTTGACTCACTTATATATTTTTGGTAGCAGCTGACAAGAATAGTAACCTATAGCAGATAAATGCTCAGTTAAAGTTAGCCTGTGCACGTGAAAAACTTTATACAATATGTAGTCATTCTTCTTTGCAGACTGAAGAAAGTAGTCGCGAGAAATACGAAAGATCCCACCCCAACCTTGCGTAGGAAATTCACCAATTTGCTACCTGATGGACAGGAACACGTAAGGGTATTGAGATTCATGAAAACATACTTTGTACATTTGAAGAGATTCTTCTGAGTAAAGAACATTACTGTGTTCTTTTTGTGCGATATCATTTTTTCCAGATTTGTATAGTGGTGTGTTGTTGTGGTTTACTCAAGTAAACAATCACAACATTCAGTGATGAAACGTTCCTTCCAAACGTTTCACAAAATCATGGAAATCTTGAAATTATTGAATACCAATCTATTCTGTGAAATCATTTGATGACAAATACGGTGAAGCCACTGCGCAAAGAATTAAATGAAATCCTCGCATAAGTGACCCATTTCACCACAAATGTTACAGTACATGTATGTTGATATGATGCAATGCATTAAATTCAGTGTTCTGTGTTCAAATTTCTGTTAGTTATTTTTTTTGCTTTGACTTGTGTGTTTTTGAACGTGTAGAATTCACTCATTATATTCAAGATGTATGTTTGTGAAATCATTTGTGGTGAAATAGGACAACTATACTTACAACAAGGAAATTCTAGTTGCAGTTATAAACAGAAGAGAAAATGATGAAAATGGGGAACTTTGTGCGTACGATATGAATGTATGAAATATAGATGGCAGTATATTCAATGTGTGACACTTTCGAAATGTGTTGGTTGGACTCTTTTTCAAGGCTGATATTGAAACATTATGGGCGAGACATTTCATTTTCACAATCTACATATGTAATTGATCTCATAGCAAATAATACCACATTTTAAAAGTGTTTTCCGATACAAGAAGAGGAATCAAACGTGGAACACCATCCATTATGTAATGAATGGAAATACATGTAATGTATGTCCTCTTACGGTTAGATTTCCCCTTTCTACAATGTAGGCTGACATCAGCTGTACAGGTTCTGAATAAAATCCACAGTTGTTTTCCATAAAATTACGCTCAAATGTACAATAAGTAATCAAGTTGATGCAATATTGGGCTGTTTCATCAAGTCATGTCAAATTGAAGCCTATCCAAGAAACAAAAAGATGCCGCTGGCCTAGTTTCTGAACATGTTTGTCCGTTTGTCCAGCTAAATTCCAAAATGTTTGGGCGTTAAATTTGAAGAGCTATCAAAGTAAAGACCTGTATTTACAAGTATGAAATAATAAAAATTCAATTAAATCTTAAATTTTCAAGAGAATTGGCTAAAGACTATTAGAGGGGGTTTACAGGAACAAGACTTTTACGGCCTGATATAGTTTGAACATTTTCTTTTTTTCATCTAAAACCAGACGATATCTGCTACATTCGATACTGCTTCACACAAATTTTCAGGAGGTAATTGACTAATTACAATATGTACATTGCACATAAACCATTTGATGCAGTATCTCAGCTAGCGTGACCCCATAAATACAAAGAATGCAATGTGGACAAACAACCTTGAAAATGACCTTGAACACCAAGATCGTAGATAATAGACTGAACTTGACAAAGAGAAAAGTATTTTAACATTAAGTGATGTATTTTACAGAGTAAAAAGAATAATGGTTTCAGCATCCTTTCAATATCACATAATTTAGGCACTGAAAATGTCATGTAATACACAATTTCCTTACTTCACAGCTTTATTTTATGGGCCTCTTCTGCAAGCAACATCCATGTGAACCTCTACCTTTTCTGTGGATTTCTCGTGGTAGAAAAGATAAAAAAGTGCATTGTTAAGACCCTATGTACAATTTGCATATGACCCCTTGTTTGACGTTTCTCCTTATTAAAAAGGATTTGTTCTGGTGAGACGAAAGGAGTGCTGCTCGTCTTAGGAAAGAAGATAGTCGACAACTTAGGTAGGTGATACATCACTATAAATGTAACTGTGGACTCTTTAACCCTTTATCAGGTGAAACTACACCCCTGAACTAGTGTGTGTCTTCTGATACCATCTTTTTCTGAAAGTTTCACGAGGTGGCACTCGAGAATCAAACTAGTAAACAATTCCACATGTACATGAAGTAAAATGTCATTATTAGCCTAATTTAAAAAATAAAAAACTTTGCATGACAAAACAGAATGAAACCCCTTCTTTTAATGAACATATAGCCACACTAAAGGTGGTGGATATTATGTGCTTCCCATATACACAGACAATTTTAAAAAACTCAAGCGAATTGTAAGAAATTTCAATCTTTTTGCTCTAAATATGTCAAAATGCCCATGCCCAAAGGACATTTTTTGGGACTGTATTTCATGCTAAGCTGATTATTTATCACCTGATCCTCCCTAAGGAGAAGCCATATCAAAGTACAGATAACACCCTCAAGTAAGAGTGGTACAGACTGAAGTATTTTCCAGGAGAACAAAGCCTCCATCTCGTCCCCAGAATTCATGTTTAACATTCTGCTGTGCAATCAACTTTGGGATTGGATCTTAGGGACAAGGGTGAAGACCTTTCTCCCAGGACTAGCTATTTACACTGGAAGCTATGCTGGAAGTTGATATGAAGAAGCAAGATGCAAAATGCTCTGTTAGCACGTCTTAAGAGAACAGCACCAATCTTAATTGGTGATATTGGTTCTTCTTGAATTTGTATGATATTGATTTTCAGAATTGAACTTGAATGATAACTCACACTTTTGACTGGCTACTGAGCAGTTTGTATCATTGTGTTCCTTATTTACAGTGTATATATCATGATCTGACATTGGAAGGCTATGGAGGCTGCACTGTGGATTTCATGTGGGTGAAATAGCAACCTTTGCGGACAAACTTGCAGGAAACCAGCAGAAGCAAACAAACGGTTTCCGAGGATATGTAAAAAAACCTCGAAGTTCAAATATTTTTTATACATTTGTACAGGAACCTTGTCCTCACTCCTTGGGTGACATGTGAACACGAGGTTTAGAAAATGCCTTTTCCACGTTGATGGTATTGTACTGACCCAAAACTTCATTTTAATGTGGTGTGTGCATGCAGTTTAAATGAAACATAAATAGTATAAATTAATTACAAAGTGATTTTGTGTTGCTTCATAAATAAGTCTGATGGCTTCAAGCCAGAATTTACTGACAAAGAAAATGTTCAACCTTGTTCACACACAATAAAGGGTATACCTGGCCCCCTATCTCTTACAAGGAACTGTCCACCAGTACGATTTTGGCACAATGTTTTCAAGATCTCTAATTCTTCGCAAAGATTATTTTGCAACGTTTCTTTTGCATCATCGAACTTAACTAGCAACTGGTTCATAGAGAGAAAAAACAGGTCCAGGTCTACTCTTTGTGTGATTGTGTGTGGCATAAATTACTAATCTCTTTCGCTGAAGGATTTTGTCATTTTGTAAACATTTCCATGGCATTCTTATCAAAAAGAAGGCACTTAAATAAAATTTACAATCTGTTTTCAGTACAGCACATGAAAATACTCTCGTTTCACTGATCTAAGACTTGTCGATTAATTACTATGGAATCAAAACAAAGGCCATGCCAGAGCATGATGTCATGACCATCGGAAACGTGGTATCGCTAAAGCATTATCTGTCAAGTTGAACATGTTGAACGGTATCTACCTTGAAAACCGGTCTTAGATAGGTGAAACTAGAATATGTCTTTTGGGTGTGTTTACGTAATTATACGTCTGTTGCAAGCATCGCGTCTCGGTACGAGTGAAGTTGTAACGATCGCGAATGGTTACTGGAATTGACTTCTCTATTCATTGGCTTTATCCGTAATTCACTCGGATATTCACTGCAAAGACAAGAGAAAAGGAAAGATAAGCAATTGGTTAGAAAATAGGACCCATTTATCTTGATATTAAAATTGTTCTAGGTACTGTCAATCCTGCTTGAGCTGAAATTGTTTTTCTCAAATTGTATTTCTAAAAATAGCAATACAGACTTCAACATTACCACTGCAAGGAAATATTCGTCAACTAGGTATAAATTAAAATTTTTCCTGAAATTCGGAAGTCCTACTCTAAACATGTGCTGATAGTGTTGCACAAGGATTTTACTATAAAATTCAGAAAATCTTATAGCTTGACTTAAGACATAGAGTAAAGCATTGAAAGTCGATTTTACAACGAATTCAAATTGTCCAGCGTTCAACCTGTTCTTTATTTAGACGGCAAACGCTCCAGCAGGAAATCTCACAAATAACCCAGGATAATTGAGCACTCAACCTAAACAGGAAAAGAAAACTTTCTCGGGGCAAGTTTTGATAGGTCTGTGTGGCACTTTGTGTTTTTCCATTCATGTAGTACTAATGATGGTCACATGCTAAACCTGGCCTAGCCTAAGGTGAGATAAGTCATAACAAGTTGTCCTCTCTCCTCCAACTTGGCTGTAGTACCGCTAAGTGGACAGACAGGACACGGTTTAAATCCGAATCCTATTCTTAAACCTCTTGTCCTATTGTTGGGCCATTCTTCCCTGAGCAAATATTGTGAAATACACAATGTTGTGTCACTTTTGTCAAATGGTGTGAGAATGGCTAAATCTGTTGGTCAGGTCTTTTTTGGTCCAGTGAGTGTGGGAACAATGCTCCTGTGCATTCCATAGCCACATTTTGGATGCTAATTCTCAGAGCAACTCTGAAGAAGCATGAGAGATGTGGAAATTTACGGGGCATAGATCTTTAACGTATCTGTTTAACCCATCCCTGTTTAAAAGTAATGAGTGTGTATAGTGTTGTTACATGTATGTATTGGTGTTTAATAATATGTGGGCCTGTATTCATTACCAACACAATATCAGATCGCTGTAAAAAGAGAAACCTGGTTTCAACCATACCATAGTCCAACTCTGACCATAACTTGCCATGTGTAGTTTCAAACTTTGCCATTATATCACTTTACAACCTGATATAACCAAATACAACCTGATATGATTCATTATCGCAACTGAAGTATTTTATCAAACCTAGAGAGTGGATACCACTATAAATTTTGATAGTCAACATTGTTTTTGTGACCAGGTGCTGAAAATTTCAAATAAAATTGGACGTAGTATCACCAAGCTTATCAGAGGACCACACAGTCTTTCATATTTCTACCACAAGTTATGGCTTTGTGCTGCACAGCAATCCCATTAATACTATACTGTCCTACAAACTTATAGGTGTCGTTGCAAGTTGCATAATACACGTTGTTTAAACTGTCTGTAATTATGACCTCAATTTGGGGACATGCTAGATAATAGTGATGTGACAAGATGTCAAAAAACAAAGATGTACATTACCACGCTGCATATAATTGTTGCTTGTATGATAGGTGTCACTGTATAAAGTTACATAAGGGATGGCAAAACATTTATAGTTTCTGTAGTTATGAGAATTATCTCATGTATGTTATTGTATAAAATGATGGTGTCAATATAAATGTGTGCACCTTGTCTTTGTGCATGATTGTCGATGTGCAACTCTGGTACGACCAGAATGTAGAACCTGGACAGATTGGCAATTATGTGTGCAGTGCCAACAGTTCTAAGGTGATTAGTATTGGTATTAATCGGACAACAGGTGTTCACAAATAATTGTGATTGATATAGGAGATTGTATCAATATTGGGTCTTCCAATTACTGATAATACTTGAAGGATGTTCCATGTATATCCCCTCATAAAAAAGCAGAACCACCCAATTTATATATTTATCACAGGTGTCAGGCAAACTTATGTATGCTTCTTACATAGAGGTAAGTTGCTTAAGTTGATAACAACAACACAGAATTTGTCTCATGATTGAAAGCTGGCTGTAAGTTCGACATGCATCGACGTATAGGTTGTACATGAGTATGGAAAATATCTTTTTTTATGTTTGCATGACGTATCAATTTGAATTCTTTAGTTCTCTAATAAACATGTGACCTTGGAACCCCCATTTTGACCTTGAGAAATCTAGTAATTCTTCCCAAGGTTTCAAGTAATTGCAATCGCAGGTCTTAAATATGCATACATGTTTCAACATATTTTTGTACGTATTACAGCAGCATCCAATACTGGGGATTGTTGCCGCACTTTGTAGGTTCTTGAGTGAAACTGAGCAATGGAAACTGAGTTGCATCAACCATTCTGAAACAGGTTTCCTCACTCCCAGGTCCTTGAGTGAAACCGAAATGCATCAACCATTCTAACATTTGTACAACAAATGCAACTTGGTGTTGGCTAGATATTACATGTATGATGACAACAAATTGTGTAGGGCACAAACACATCAAGAAGCAGGCTACCTTGAAGCCGCCAATAAGTGTTGCAACTACAGTCTTCGGTGAACAAATAGTACCCACCACCAGGGACACAATCAGGTGAACATGTCGACAAAAACTTGGTGTTGAAATCCAAATTGTTTTATGGAGGTCGTAGCTGATTTGAGTCCGGTGGGCATTATTAGCAGTGTTCTTGCCAATGCACTTCTTTCAATTGCAAGTAATTGAAACTCCTCCATACTAATTTGATACTTCTCTGTGTGGTAGGCCCTAATTAGCAAAAGCATGTAAAAAGGAACACCACTGAAGAGCCAATATGGCAGTCCACGCCATAGTATGTAACTTCTGTAAGCAAAGTGTGTCAATAAAAATTACAGTATTTGATAAAGGAAGGCCACACAACATTTAAAATTATAGGAAATTGAAAGGCACTATGCATTTAAGTTCTAAAATTTTGTGCTTGACAACATTGACAAAAGTCGTTATGTTCCTGATTGGCACATCAATTTGACATTTATACTTTATAGTCAGGAAAATGGCAAACATTTAGCAGTGAATTAAGGATATTACATTCATAGCAAAAAAATGGAAAAGTCAGCATGATGATAGGAAAGGATCCGTTGAAGGCTTAGGGTTAGGAAAATCTGACTAACATGTATCACACCGTGGCTTACCCATTACGTGAGCACATTTTTCATCAGACTACATATGAATAAAAGAATGGGGAAAAACGTGAAAATGATGCAATTATAACTGATGAAAATTACAGTGAAAATAACCTTAGAGTAACCATCGTTACTCCAAGAAATAACATAAGGAAAGAGACATTAAAAGTTCGATCAGGGAAAGCGTGAATTTGATAAAGCTTCATTCAAACACTTCAATGCTTAGATCTGGAATGGTAAATATATACCCAAAATCCCAGGCCATCAGAATTCATCAATATGGCTGCCTATTCCGCTAGGTATTTGGAATTTTCCTCCCATGATTAGGTAATGTAAAAAACGTAAAGTCACAATATTGGTAATTCAAGTGAAGAATAACTATATGCAAAAACTTATAATAAAAAGCTCTTGATTAACTGGGTTGATATTATCAGATAAGAACTCGGTAAGCAGGTTACTGAATGCATTATGACATACTGGTTGGCATTCATAGCTCTCATTTCCATCTCAGAGCAAAGAGACAACCCGAACTGGATCTACATGTATGAGGCAAAAATTGTAGTTCAAATGATGTAACTAAAATCTTTCTATCAGACAGAAATGATAGTTTGAGTTTAAGTACTTCATTTGACACTTCAAAGTTTCCTAATCACTATCATGTTTATCATAATGTTTTTCCATTCGAGGTTATGAACGCACTGGCATTTGTCAATAATTATCTATTCAGAGCTGGGGTCGAATCGATACAACACCCCAGTACATTTCTGTGTATTTCAATATGAAAAACAAAGAAGTTCAGATTGTTATTCTTCGTGAAAAATCTGGGTTATAACGAATAAAAACAAGAGGTGTGGAAAATCCAGGATCACACAGATGTCGCTGGTGAATGAAATCATTGTGGCCTGCACCAGTATTCGATTGTTTGGAAAATATTGTGTGAGTTCTGTCCATCGTGTTATCACGTTATCTGGATTGTTGCCAAATACAGTTGTATAAACCACATGCTATCGAACATCCAGTAAGGCGGCAATGATGGGCTTAACTGGTGTGAGACTGGAACATCCAGTAAGGCGGCAATGATGGGCTTAACTGGTGTGAGACTGGACAACTTCAGTATGGGTGAGATTTCAAATGGAAAATTAGGATAACTGGTGCTAAACTCAAGCATCAACTAACTTCTGTGAACGTTTACAATACAACAAATTGTATACCAGCAATGTGATGTACCAAATTGTTACCGACTGCACTGCTACAAGCTCATGAAATGTTCAAATATATAATGTACAATAAATCCTGCTACACAACGTAGCAGAATTGTCTCTATTTAAGTATTCTTTTTACATTATTGAACATGCTCATTGAACATCAGTCGGCATTGTTTTACAAATAGTTTTTAAATACCTGTCAAGGTCTGCGCAAAAGATAGGAGCACGACTCACGTGCAGTAAATTTCATCAATACAATGCCAGAATAACCCATGCATTGTCCTGATAGGTATGTACATTCATGTTAAGCGATATATGTCTAGTTAATGTGACATCGTTGGTGAATGATACACACTTTTGTTCCATGTATTTGAGTTTTATCAAGAGCAACTAGAAGATGAAAGTGCCCTCAACTGCACTGATGAAATAGGTCATTGAAAGATATAATCAATACTTGACTTATATGTTGTAATGTATTTGATGGAAATGCTTTGCACCTAGATTTTTCAAATAAGGCAAAAGCCTTCTGGTATTATCATATAATGCGTTTTGACAATTGCATTTCTCGTTCTGTTTCCTCAAAAGTCCGGTTTGCATTTTTGAAGATTCTCAGAGACATCATCAAAGGATAATATTATGGTCGTTCAAATATTCTTATCCTTTTGATCTTGTAATTGATTGAAATTTGTAAGTTATGCTGCCAATTTTTGTTACGAATGTAACAATTGTCAATTGTTGCAGACTTGTGACTGTGTCATGTTTCTGAAATCGAAGGCCTCCTGAGAGTATGTTCATGTTATGTACATACAGCAGTTGGACAACAATTTTGAACCAGAAATATGAGAATGCTTCGAACATTTCCATGAAATGAACCAGAGATAGTTCTGTTTACATGTACATATTAACACTTTTTTTAAATTTCAATTTAAGAGTGTACCCCCAGATGAGTGAAGACATTTTTAAAGGTCTGGCATGAATATCAAAGGTCTCCCTTTAGAGACTATATTCTCAGGCACATTTCATAAACAGGTATGTTTCACGATGAAGATTGGAATAAAATTTGGTCTGGGCGATGCTTCCAATTAGTCGATATACATCTGAGTATTCCTCATGTTATGCATTCATTAGATACTGGTATGATCTCAGCTGTAACAAATTTCATCCCCCATGTCTATGATGTTTAGGTATTTAGCAAAATGTATTGATGCCTGATGGCGCACATCTGCCTTCTGGAGCAGACTGTCTACCATAATATATGAGTTCTCGCAGAGGTTCCCACGGTCCTTCTACCTTGCTGCATAAACCTGTGCCCCATCAGAGAGAAACACACTGGTTACTCTGTTTGTAAACTGTTGGTGTCGAATCAAGTGCTAGTGAAAAGAAGCATTCAAAAGCGATATCAAGTTATTTCGAAGAAGTTATTTTCGTTGATTCACATATCAGCGATGCTTAAAGTGAGTTTTACCTCACCATGCCCGATTTAAGAACAGGGTGCCACAAGGTTACATACTTGAACCATATTTATGGTAGCTCTGTTCAGAAATGCAGCATTGTCAAGTGCTATTTGTCTGGTTTTTGTGCAACATTATCCTAACTTATACTTGACTCTCGTGATCTAATAGAAGAATGTGGATGTTGATAAAATTAACCACCAATTTCACGACTATGCTTTGATATTTAATTGAAGCTTGGTACATGATTTCTTAATTTTAGAAAGACAACATGGCTTTTTACTTGCTTGATCTAAAGTAGGTCATCCATGATCTAGCTGGCTTTGGCATGGAAAGAAGGTTAATAGAATTGTAATTCTTTAATCATACATAACTTTGATTTTTGTTGTTGTTGGATCATTCTGCCTTGATGAATTGCCTATTACATGTAGTATGAAGGTACGAACTGTGTATGTAACATTGAAGCAAGAGAAAAGAAATCAGCGAATGTTTTTTCTGCAAATACACAGATATTGATGAATTCTTGATAATCTGTCGCATAATACCTCAGGGTTATTGGTTGAAAAATACTTTATTCACTCTTTGCTGCCCATTTCTCTCTGTCCTGGCTTCTTTTGTTTCCCAACCCAGAAAGCCTTCCCCATTTTGCTTGGCTTGTTTGTTTGTTTGTGTAAATATTATGATATACCATCAGGTTCTTACAATAGGTGTTTCTAATTTCAAAAAGTATGCACTTACAAATACCTAGAATGGTCAATAGATGGAACGTATTCATTATGAATTTTAAATGTATGTATGGCGATACTCAGGCTTAGAGCGAATTATTTGCACAAAATCATTAAAATTTGTCGGTTAATGTAGACTTGTGGAGATATTGGATACTGCTCCTATTACAAGTGGAATAATGTTTCACAATGGTTTTAATGGTAGTAGATACATGTGGTGGTCTCATTATGTGTATGTCTGATACTATCATAGTATAATTTACTATATCTAGCGTGTTTATTTGTAAGTTTGAAGTTATTTATAAATTTCTCTTTGAGGGAAAGGTTTACCAAGTGCAATGTTTTTGTTTGTTTTCACGTTATACGCTCACTTGATATTGTTCGTTATTTAAATAAACCATATGGGATGTTTAAACAAATTTGAACATAACTTGACAGTTTGGATGTACTTAAGGATGCTTTAAAAGTGAATTGTCAGAAGGCAAAATAGTTTTTGATGCATGTGTTTCATTTGCATTTTTCGAAATCTGACTAGGCTATTTGTTTGAAAAACAACTGAATTAGTGAACTCATGCAAGAAATAAAACTTCCTTTGATCTCGCTTTCCATATGTTTCAGGGTATAAATACGTGTATGAGATGTGCTCATGAAACACAATATTCGGTGCATGCAGCAAAGAAAAGCAGATGCATCACCTTTTTGAAACGATTGTTACAAAAACGTACCGTGTGATAAAGATGGACCACTTTATGGCTGCATCTTCAATTGCACAGCTGCATCTTTTGTCTGCTGTCGCTTTTTTTCAAGAATAGCCATGCATAAAGAAACAAATTGTTTCTGAGTGTAGTATGCTAGTGTATGTTACGTTACGCATATCACACAGGTACGTTTTCCGTACTGTATGTGTTGTTGAAAATATGATGAAAATGCATGGTATCTTTTTATAACTCTGACATGAAAGACCCACAAATATATATTCACATTCCGAAGACATCTATCCCACATGATTCTGCATTGAGAAATACCAAGTCAGGTTTTTGTTCTTACTTATAGGTGGTTAAGGTGACGGGATGGCATGAATTATTCGCCTTGGAGTGGTATGTTAATCTCTAATTCATATTTACTTGGTTATTTGCCTCTGGATGTTCATCGCGGACCAAGTCTTGAACTTCCATTTTTTTTCTTTAAATTTGTCCAATGGTGGCGCTTAAAAGCATTTCTCCCATGGGAGTGTAATATGAAACTAGTTAAAGTGGAAGCACTTTAAAAAACATTCTTTTAAATGTAAGTACCACGTTGATGCAAACCTATCAGTTATACGTGTTTCTTAACTAGAGATAATGGTAACTGTCACCTTAAGGTGTAAGCCAAGATTAACAAGGCACTATTTCAACGTGCAAGCTTGTAACAAAGTGTAAAATGGTGCTTGAGAGACAACTACAGATGCTTGTTGTTGTAGTGGAGTAGGCAGAGAAACATATCAATCACATTGTGCTTAGAGCTATTTAGCTTTTTAACTTAGAGTGATTAGATTGATATGTACAGACACATGTACACAGCAATAACTTGATCTTAGTAACTTTTTTTAGTTGGGATCGGGTCACCATGTCTAAGACTGAGAGTTCCCACAGTTAAAAGTAAGTTCAATCATTTATCTCGATATACCATTTTGATCAAAAGGACAGTTTGTGGAACATATCTCCAAATTGTGGTTGACCTGAAAAACTATTGGAAGACACACTTTCCTTAAACAAAATGGACACCTTTAGTCACAAAAAGCTTTGGCATTTTCCATAGTAAGTAGTGTTTATCACTATTGTCTGAATGTCATTGTAAAACATAACGCATTTAAAACTTTAAAACGACAACATGATATGTTTATACTAATATTTTTTGAAAATTTTAATACAGATTACTGGATGCCTGTGGCACCGTGATACCATGGTTACCAGACATTAGTCATTGATATAACATGCTGTTTTCATATGTATGCGTTTCCATAGCTACGAGTAAACAATGAAAGGCCTACACAACGTAGAAACTATAGATAGAAATGGCAAATGATACAAGCAAGCGTATCAACTCTTTTCATAAATTTGCTATCCTTATGTACATTACAACAAAGTGTGCATGATGTTGCTTATTTCGTATTGAGATTTGTGCTGTGATTGAATGTTATGAACATGTGGCCAAAGTCTGTTTCATATTGTTATAGGGATCAAGTTTGAATTCTCTTGTTCTGGTATCTTTAACACTCTCTGTATAGAAGTGTTTGTTAAGTTGTTTTGATTTCAACAACTTGAAATGCAAAAAGCCATATTACCTTTAATCTCGGAAGCCTTATATACTTTGAATGTTCTAGCGACAGACGTTAGTGCCATGTGTGTTGGAAGTTATTGGAGTGATTATTGTTGATTGCATGCATGCCCTGAACTGCACCTGAAAATATACTTCATTGGTGTCTGAACATACTTCTACTACTCTACTTGAAATGTTAAAGCATGTGTTCTCCTTTCAGATATGGGCTATTTGTAGACATAGCTCCGCCTGCGCATACCTCGGTGTCATATCGTATGGTATCTGCCTGTATCGATCACATAGTATGTATTCTATTCTAATCAATTCCTAGTTGTATGCCTAATACAAATACACGAATAGGGCTGAGAATATGCTCTGACACTGTTCATCAATAAAGAGTTAAGAGATCTCGAAAAACAAAGCTGTTGTTAAATTTGCTTTATGAATCAATATGAAACTGATATAACATAACTTATAATTTCACAACACAGTTTGTCCCAACTTAGAGTACTCTAAGGTCCCAACCAGGTTGTACTATTCCCACATTTGGTATTAGCTCAAGGGATTTCCAATGGCATTCCATTATCCACTACAGGACCATATTTTTGAGCTGAAAACATTTTTGGGTCTTCATTCGTCTTGGCAATGTGTCTTCATATCATTATTAATGAGGTATTTCAACTTTACCAACCAAGGGTCAACACGTTTTTGCCATACTGTCTAGCTCACTTCCAGAGGGGTTGAAGTGGCTGTAACTCTTGTCAGTTCAAAATGACCGTGTTGGTTATGCGGATACATGTTCAAGTAGTAAATACATGAGTACTCCACACTCATACATCTTTCATATCCCTTCTGTACTGTCAGACTTTATTGATACCTATCTTTATGGCACCCTCCTGAACACACATCCTATATTGTTAAATTTCATACCTGGAATCGGGTCAATACAGCCAAGAACCCATTGTTCACCTGCTTCAGCAGCAGCCCTTCAACAATTATTACCCTTAGACGAGCAATGATTGAATGCATCACAATGCCATTGCCCAAAAATCTTTCAGATGCAAATTTTGTCCAAAAGTTTTGGTAATTTACCTAATAATGCATTGAAGTTTCCGTTGTGTGGTTATTCAATATGTAGAGGTAAGGCTTTCAGTTGAGAAGCTGTTTTCTTCAGCTAAACCCTATTGTTATTAAATGAGGCTGGCTGCAGTGTTTGCCTCTTCGCTTGAGCATCACTTTGGACAGATGGCCAGACATATTTGAAGACTTGCACTATGCCCTTGGTGTCATAAATTCACTGTCCAGATTTGCTGATTAGCAGATGCTGTGTTCCCAAAACAGACAAAACGAGTCAGCCAGTGTGCCTTTGAAGAGATTTCATTGTGTAGTGTATTTGAGGTGAAAGAAGTGACACGAATCCATCTTATCAAAACTTCAAGAACCTTGATGTTTTGGAATTTGGTCAAAGCACTTTTCAAAATGCTGTTGCCCCTAGGTTTGATCTATAAACCTCACAGGATTACTGCCCTGGCATACCCTTTGAATATTTATAAGGGTTTTCTAAAGAAGATTAGCAACCTTTGTGTCTTCATTAGGGAGCAATTTGTGCCCATGTATGTAATGACCTGGAATGCATTGTCCCCACAACTTTAACTCAACCTTACCCATAGTTAAACTATTAAACCTATTAGCTATCAATAAAGCAGGGCCTCTTGACCAGATGGTTCTGTTCTGGCTTCAAAACACCTTTTCATGTGTTAACACACTTTCCCAGACATTGGTCTACCACAAATTTCTGATTTCTTTCTCTCAAACACAATTGCCTTTCATTTGGTTTCTCAACATGCCAATAACAATTAAAGTATCTAGCTTATACAGCAATTTTTCAATTTGCTCCTTAAAATATTTTACCTCTGTATAGACAAGATTTTGCCAAATAGGACCCTCTTGGTCAACAATTAGATGGGGAAAAACGTATCTGATTCCCATGGCTTTGCTGAGGTCAACATGCTGTGCCATAAAAGCATCCTGTAGTATTTCACTTAAGTTTGTGTACGCCCCTCTGTTGACTGTACCCGCATGTAATTACCCATAACATTGTGACCAATGCTGTAAATAATTCAATGTCGCATTGTTTGATTATCTCATGATATTATCATATGTCATTTCGAAAAAAATCGGAATAATTTGCAGTTTGTTAATAGGATGTTCTGCAAACCTAAAGCTATGCATCTGACCTCAATTTTTAGGGTCACCAATGTTGCCAAATTTAATCGGACACCAAAGGGAGTTTGGTTCGCAGCTCTCGCTCATTCAAATCAATCAGCCAAATTCTCTCTTCAGTTAGAACTGGTAAAATGATCATGGCGATTACACCAGTCACATCTCAAGATTACGTAAGGCAAAAGTGGATTGACCTTGACCCTCTCATTCTGAAATTATTCCTCCACTAGAGGACAAAAATATGTGTTCTACAGCAAAGGCCATAATCATTTCCTTGCCCAACTCAGATATTTCAGACTAGAGGGCAAAGTCACTCCATTTAAATGGCAATAGAATTAATGAACTTTATTTTTCTTAACGTAATGATGTACCTACCTGTCTTTTGAAGTGTCTATTGATATGGCGTCTAAGTCTACTGCTCCACAGCTCGACCTGTGGTGATAGTCTTTTGATGTAGATTGTGAATTCTCTAAACATGATGTCGTAGAACACTCTCGTTGTTCCAGTTTTGATAATCTGTCTTTTTTCTGCACTTGTTCATCTATTGTATATAAATCGTTTTTAATTAAATGCTTATTATTGCTTGGTTTTTCAACAATAAATTCTTTTTTATTTATTGTCTGCAATTCATTGTTTATTTTAATGCACATACTACTTGGGGGAATTGTATTGAAATTATCAGTGTCTATGCACTTGTTATTAATTTTTGCTTGGGTTTCTAAATTTTGTTCATTTTCTTTCTCCTCATTATCTTGTCTTTCATTATTTCTCCGCCGCCGGCAAAGTAATATGACTACTACTATAATGATAATTACTATTGGTATTCCAACACCCAAGCAAACGATGACTACGATATGTTGCATGGTTAAACTTTCACCAGAATCCCCTCCTGTGACCCCGAGGGGGTTCACACTCGTTCCATTTCCAGTTTGACAGTGCTGTCCTTCAAATCCCGTCTTGCATTCACAAATGTATCCATTTATTCTATCCTTACACTTTCCACCATTCAAACATGGTGCACTTGAACACTCGTTGATATTAACACTGCAATCCTTTCCTGTTAATCCAGGTGGACATTTGCAACGAAAATCGTTCACAAGATCCTGACACGTTCCGTTATTAGCACAAGGGTGCGTAATACAATCATCCACGTTTTCCTGGCAAAGTGGACCAACGAATCCCGGCTGACATTGACATTTGAAATCATTTACTAAATCCTTGCATACACCGTTATTTTGACACGGATTCGGCGAGCAGTCATCGTCATTCGTTTCACAAGCTTGACCACTATATCCAATCGGGCAAACACAACGAAATCCATTGAATTCATCAACACAGCGTCCACCTGGAAAAAACAAAGCAGCTGTTATTTTTCGTAGATTTTTAGTGTAGATAGATGCAGTCCATCTCAGAAGATGAAGCATGCCCACTTTTATAATGATGTGTACTTTATTTCTGTTTAAATTCAAAGCTGTGTTTGTTATTCAATCCAGCATACATGTACATGCAAGTACATGAGCCTGTTAACCTCTTCAACTAATTTTATGTACAATTTAAACACTTGCCTAACTCAGGTAAATATACATCAGTTCCATCAATATTGACTCCTTTCTAGTTCACAAACACTTTCACTGCCACAGTGTTTGTCTTTGTGACTGATACTTTTAATTAACTACTTTCTTAATTGATGATGTGTCATAATCTTTTAGATACCAGAACATGAATACTGATGAGACATTTCAAATTTTTGTACAAAGTGGGCTGCAAACTAAAGGCTGTATTACCAAACCTGAATAGTCTCTGCCAGCATGAAATTTTTCTACCCATTAAACTTTAGATTGTAGAAGAGAACCTCGTGTCAAGGTCATTTCAATACGACCTTGACCTTCAAAATCAAAATATTTAATTGTAATTTACACTTGCCCTCTACTATTGATTTAAACATTCCGATGGACATTGGTAATTCTAGTTATCCATGTTAAGCATATGTAACAGTAATTCTTTCATTTTGTAAATAGAAGGTTGGTATTCCCTCGAAGGCATTCTGCAATGATTTTGCAATGGCGTCTCTGGCATATGTTAATAGTTCAAGCAGTTACTTAGGGGCATACAGGTATTCCCCACACCTTCATCTGAGTAACCTGAGACAAATAGTAACCTTTATAATTCCCTGTCTGATTAAAACCATTATAGTTTTTTCATACCACAACTGCGAGACTTGCACCACTGTATCAGGTTGCCAACAGTTGTACACTACTTATTATACTGGATAAACGGCTCAGAATGTTACAAGTGTTATCTTAGCGTGCTGGTGAAGCTTATTTCCTTCCACGCCCGAGGTTTCGGTAGCGCTTTGTGTTGCCTTGGTGTGTGTGTGTGGGGGGGGGGGGGGGTGCATAAAATAGGCAACTTGGCCGAGACGCCATGAGAAACACTCAAGAATTTTATTTAGAACTGAAATTATCAGTTACCTCTTATGAGGTGTGAAAGAAAACAAGTTTATACAGTTTGGTGAAGATATTTGCCCGTGGGCCATATCGTGGTCATAGTTAGAGCCGTTTTATTCACGGTAAAAATCACGAAATTGCTGAAGTGGTTTTGTTTGCAGATGCAGGAGGTCGAACCCATTGTGTTATCATTGTCTCTATAGACCTTTCATTATCGGACCCTAACTGAGTGGAGTGTTTGCCGCAAGAAATCATTGTATAATCCTTATTTGATGAGTTTAATTAAAGGTAGCCTACTCCCTAGGGTTGCCCCTTCCTCCACCTCACACAATTGAGTAACCAAATTCCCAAATTGCATAACTTCTCCTTGCAGCTTGTCTGAAGCAACTGTCCCATAGCTGGCCACCAACTACTGGCATGTGACCTGCGATTGGGATACATCCATAATTGCAGGGTTTCTTCTTCAAGAGCCCCTTCCATGCAATTTTCACACCTTTGAAGGTGTAGGAGGGGAAAACAGGATCAAGGTATAAGGTTTCAATTCAGTTCATCCAAAATGTCCCACGCTACTGGAGAAGGAACGTTCCTTGCTAACAAAATTGGCGATATGAATGAAACTGTATTGATAAACTTCTTGTCTGGATTTCCTTGACTAATACATAATCTGCATTTCAAATAAGGCAAATTTGGGAAACTTTATCGTTTTGATAGTTTTACTAAAAGTTTATTCAATGCATGTGTCTCTTAGCTTGAGATAACAGACGTTAAATTTGCTGTTTTCCTTGGCAAATCCTGTGTTGTTTCACACCTTAGGTTACTTTCTCATTTACAAATGAGTGCGCTTCAATTTTCAGTTGGTTTACCTTAAATAAAAAAGCATTAAATATCCGTGGTAGGTAGGTAGTGAAACTCTCCAAGGCAGGTGAAGACACCATCGATCAAGTCATCGAAGTAATTTGTTCGTGGAGTTGGATGAAGAACTAGAACTTAACTTGCCAGAAAGAAGCCCAAATTCAAATTTTTAAAGAACAATTTTTGTTTACACAATACAAAACTTTCTTACCATTTCTGCAGGGATTTGAGAGGCATTCATCTTTTTCCATTTCACAATCAACACCGTGGTAGGCTGATGGACATTGGCAGATATAAGACTCCACACGATCGTGACATGTTCCGGAATTTTTACAGGGATTTCCGGCACAGCTTGTGACGTTTGACTCGCAATGTCGTCCATGAAATGAATGTGGACATACACACTTGAAAGTTCGACCAATGTCCTGAAAAGAGACAAATGTCATATGTAGGAGATATGTCAGACATAATTGTAGTATGAGGTGAACTTTCTTGAGTTTCATGCCTTTTATGTTGAGAACGATGACAAAAAGATGTTTCTTTGTGTGAACGAATACCATGACATGCAGATTCAGCACTTCTTCATCCAGAGCCAGCAACTTTGCCCCAAGAATTGATTGCGTCTGTGAAGTCCTCTTTCTGGGTGCTTCAGAAACAGATTTATCACTGGAAATAAGCTTAAGTGTCCTCTCATTCTAGAGGTCTCCGTCTGTCATTTTCTCATACTGTACTAGTGGTTTAAGTCCAATTCTGCAAGGATAAAGTCTTCAATTCGTCTTTACTTAAAAGCATTGTATAATTGAGTGCAAAACTGTTGACAGTATTGATGAAGTGGTCAAGCACAGGTTAAGTCAATCAGTGCAAAGCATTCCAATTTGTTGACATTGTCCATTGTTTTAACAGAGGGTATGGGCTGGGTGTTTCAGCTGGCGTATCAAGATTGTATGTAGGAGCACTTCACTGGACAACTCTAAGTGTGTTTTACGAGAGATAGGAACAGGTTCTGGCCTTCGTGAACTGAAATGCCAATCATTTCAAATAAACCTACTATCCCAAGGCCAGTTATATCAATGCAATCATGCTCCTTTGCCAATCAAATTGCTGAATCTACTTTCGGATTAGTTGAGGGGGGCACTAAGACAAAATGTACTTTGCACAATGAATTTTTTTGTTTGTCTGCATGAAAGTTTATGGAAAGCTGTCAATTCATTTCGAATGGTGCATTTTGGACAAGTTAAGCATTTCACTGAGATGACTCCGGGAACTAGTGTTTAAATATAACATTGCAGTATACAATGGGAAAACTATTATCTTATATACAAATTGCCAGTTAAATACATACATCTATAAATTACTTGGGACCATCATTGCCTTAAATTCTCACACACTCATTGCTCTGTGTTCCAGCTTACTCATACCATTGAGCTTGAGAAAATCAAACAGAAGCGATAGTAACCAAACATTGTTTGGTTAATGTGGACATTTTAGTAGCTGTCTATGATTGACTGTGGCGGCTAACACAATTGTAGTACATATATATCTAAACTCATGGCCGATTCTGCAAACCCACATTGAATGGGTGATTGAACCCTTTATATTTGTACTTGATGTGTATAACTCATCAATAAATTTATGGTCAAATATGTTGATAGTTTCAGTTAGAAAGCACAAGTTACAAAACATTGTCATATTAGTACTCTACAATTGTGGTTTATATACTGCAAGGAGACTAAATAACACGCTTATACTACTGCCTACATAATGCCTAGTTACTTATATGGTTTGCAGTTTTGATTAGGTGAAGAATTGAGTTGCTTTGTTCACCAGCTACTTTCCCTTGATTAATCAATGCCTTTGTTACTGTCTACAAACAGGGAGGCCATGCATTTTTCATGAGGCGCTGGCTGAATGTGAAAGGAATGTGCCAGAGATTTTGAGACCAGCCCACATAGTAGGTCAACAATAAACAGGATAAGTACTGAAACCACACCGTGTGCTTAATGAATGAACAGGAAGATTCTTGCAGAAGATTTGACCAAAACAGTACTGACTCTCTTCCGTACTGAGCTTTCTTGATCAATTTGCAGCTACTTTTCTATTTCTTAACATGAAAAAACGACTGCTTTTCACAATTTGTGTGTTTTCTTACCTCGCAGGTGCCGCTGTTCAAGCAAGGGTTCTCCTTACAATCGTCAAGATCCTTGTCTCGTAAGATCTCGCAATCTGTTCCAGAGAACCCGGGCCGGCAGGTGCAGGTGTAGCTGCCAGCACCAGTATTGGTGCACGTTGCACCATTTTGACAAGGCCGATGATGGGTGCAGTAATTGAGATCTACAAAGAAAGAACAAAAGGTACACATGTAAGTATTTTAAAATAACACTGTTCTGTACTGATGTTCAGACAATATACATGTTGAGTATAGATTCAGAGATGAATTTCACAGTAAAACATGTGAATGACCCAGACATATTTTACGAAACCCCAGAATCATTTTCAGTTGCAAAAAGAGAATCTATTTACATTTCGGTCCCCAACAAAAAGGTGGGAGTGGCTGATTATTTTCATGGTGCCCAAGCATTATACTTTCCCATGGCACGTGCCAGGTGTGAACCCTGGACCGTAGATAAACAGCACAGTTTGGCACATCTTGTCTCTATCTAGTCCTCTTCTCCCGTGTAAAAGACACTAGGACAATTGTACGCTCCCGTGGAGCATCTGAGCACTGCTGATTCCCATTACAATATCTCCAAGGGTTACTTAATAGATCATCACGACTGTTACAGTGCATCCACATTGTTGAAATAGAAAGGATTTGTCTCCAACAATAGGCTTGTCAGAGACAGCTGGCTACTATCAAAATAAAGAAAGACATGTTGCTTTAAAGACAACAGAGAAGATGCGTTATGGCTGTACCAGTCTATGGTTGGCAGCGTCCATTTGACTTGTCTGATATGTATCATTATTGTGCTAGATATATATCATATGAAGTGCATTGATTAGCTGCCATCTGTGTCCTTTAGTTCATCATATCATAACAAATAGAATTATAGATGTTTTTATATGGCCTTGCAATAGAATGGTAACACAATGAAATAGTATGACAACTGGACGCCATAAAAATACCGAGATGTGTATCATTATTTAGAAGAAGATTGAAAACACTGAGGAGTTTGAGAAGACTAAAAATAATTTTTTAGCATGTTTTTCCAATGTAAACGAAGTCTGACTGAAGTAACATGAACCCATTGTTAGGATGACATGTGTACATGTATAAAAGTAATCAATACTGTAGTATGTAAATATTTCAGAAATACAACAGGAAGTATTGCTGTGTAAAGAAAGATGACATGGATTACACTACTGGTCAGAAGGGTCATTGCATACAATGCTTCGCAACAATTGTACATGGAGTGCCAATGACTTCATGCTAAGACTTCTTTATGAGTCCAGCACAGAGATGCTGAACATGATGAGGTATGTCACATTACAGACCAGAAATCAAGCTCACCAATCATACATTTCTTGCATCTGCTAATTAAACCTCGAACGAGTTAATCCCTGGATGGATTTCAAATCTTATGTAAAAGAATACAATGGTCCCAGAGGGGCAATAAGGTCAACTCAATATGAATTGCGATTGTTACTCCAGTGCAATGAAATTGGAACACTTAATGTCAATGTCCAGAAGGTGGAAACAGTGTGACAATAGGTCTCCATTGCAGAAGCCATTTGAGATGTTGATAGAGAGGACGCTATTAGTAGGAACTACTTAGGAATACAATATCAGCCACTCAAATCTTAACCAATAAATCTACCTCAATGGATATGATAATCCGGCGGTGGTCATCAATACGCAGGAACGGACCCCTGATATTTCTAATTAATTCTGCATTACATGGACTTTATCTAGAATTGTCTCATGCCTGCAAGGTGATTGCTAAATGCACTTGAAGCACTTGTTTTTATTTTCTAAATCATGTGCATGAGCTTCATTGTAAATCATTCATTCCTCTATTTCAGGTACACACTTATCTGATGGCAGCTTACCAAGTGCTTTCGCTATTTCACTCCAAATATTCAAGAACCATCAAAGTTTAGTTTAATTGACTTGGAAGCCTATTTCACTATGCTTTTTGCTCCAAGTATTTCAGAATTGGCATTAGTGCATGTTTCTCACAGTATGACTCTATAAGAAATGATGCCAAGCAAGAAGTTCTGCTATTTGAAAATCGGCATAAAATTGAAAGCAATGACCTAACAATTGCTAACCAACACTAATCCCATACATAATTTCATCTTGCTATCCTGGACGTCCTGTTCAATCATGTGTGCATGACGTATATGTGTAAATGGTAATCAAAACAATATAAGCCAATCCTACTTGATACAATATTAACAATCCTTGCCAAGATATCGAGTTTAAATTAAAGAGCATGTTGGATGTCTATAATGTAGTACATAATAATTATCAATATTCAGGTGCAGGGTATATCAGATTCGATAATCTCATAATTGGATGTGCAGTACCCCTACCTTGGAGAATGGCAAGTCATTAATTATTGCACCGATGTGGTCAATTAAAAGACAGATTGGGGCATGTTGGATTGATATGCAGTCATGTTCATATCAATTATGTGCCTTATTCTAAGCGTTGCTCAAAAATTAATTGTTTATCATTAAATTTTGAATAAACATCATAGTTATACCCGAAAGTAGCATCACTGACACTACTGAATAAAATAAATAACAATGGATTAGTATTATTCAACATTTACTGAAATTGTTGTGATTTCCACTGATATATCAATTTATGTTATCTCAAACGAACTTGAATTGTTGTGATTTCCACTAATATATCAATTTATGTTATCTCAAACGAACTTAAATTGTTGTGATTTCCACTGATATATCAATTTATGCTATCTCAAACGAACTTAAATTGTTGTGATTTCCACTAATAGATCAATTTATGTTATCTCAAACGAACTTAAATTGTTGTGATTTCCACTAATAGATCAATTTATGTTTCTAAAACGAACTAAATTGTTGTAATTTCCACTAATAGATCAATTTATGTTATCTGAAACTAAAAAACTGAAATTGTGGTGACTTCTACGCATAGATCAGTTAATGTTAATGTAAAGTTACTGAAATTGATATTGCTTTCTTGACTTTGATGCAGTGTCCAGAGCATTTACTTTAAAGCAAGCAAGCATCTTTTGATGACACAAACACAGTCAAAGTGCTTTGAGGCATTGAGTAGTAATTAGCTATCTTCAATCCTTTGACACCGTTTAAAACTTCTCTTTCATTCCCAGATGCACAGGAAAGTTTAATACTAATAGCATAAACTATCAGTGTATTGAACTATAATGGTCTTACATTGATTGGCTATTGATCGGATGTGTTTCCCTAGGTGCAGTTTGTATACACCTTGGATATTAACCCCATATTGTACATGTTGAAATGTAGAGGAAAATCCCAAATGTAGAGAACTATGTAGAGGACGAGAATCACCTTCTCTAAGCAGAAAGATACATCCATATCATCCATTAAACATCACACAAAGCATATTATACTAGGCATTATTGTTTTGTGCCAAACCATATTGCCAAATCCATTTACTGGAAAGTCAAGATGAGAATTCAGATGGTCCCATTGCTGACTGGACTGTATAGGTGTACTCATTGTATTTTCTGATACTGGCCTTATTTAATTGTCTGACAACATCACTGTTAGTTAAAAGCTACTGGAGACCCTTGTTGTTTTTTCAGCCTTACCTTGACCACAATAAAGTCCTCCCCATCCCTCATCGCAGTTACAGTCCCACTTGTCTTTACATGTGCCGTGCTTGCAGCCAGGATAGGTAATGCACTTGTCGCAATACTCTCCTTGGTACCCCATTCGACATCTGAAAAAACAAAACATGTTCATTAACACACTTTCTAAAAAACATAATTTGAATGAAAGTTATCTCCTGACTGAGGTGAATCTTGAGTATCATCATGGTTTATTTCTTAGTCAGTTCCTTCCAGGGCTCCGACGCTATTGACCTGCCTTATCAAAAATCAATCGGAGACCAGCATTTGTAGAATTTTTAGTGACTATCGAGTCACAGGTGTTATTGATATGTTAAAGTTTACACTCCTGTCAAGGGGAAATTCAAATAAGGGCCTGGTAAAGTTGCACATGTTCACTCTCCGACTACAGCCAAACTGGCCCATTTACACTGTAATTCATACTGTTGGTATATGGTCAATTTAAAGAATGTGAAAAACTTTTTCAGGTATTTTTTTAAATAAGATATTGAGATATTTGTGAAACATTAGAAGGATCGTGCATATGCATGTATTAATGTGTGCATTAAAATGAGACAGAGTGGAATAATGTTTTTTAATAATAGGCTGAATGCATCTATTGTCAAGTTATATAAAGAGATGCTGAGGTTAAGAGGTTCTTGGAAAGAATAAGTGTTTTCGCAGCTGAGCACATACACCCCATATGGATCGTTTATTGTCACTAATTTGATTCAAAACACTGCATGTCATTCTGTCCTTGACACGTTCGGACAAAAATGCAATCAAATTGTTCGTCAATTAAGCAGATCCGGCCCTGCCCCTCCTCCAACTTCAATGTTTTGAAAGCAGTCTGTACGCCAATATTGATGCAAGATTTCTAACATGTTGTTTTTGCATTTGATAAGATCACTGATAGTTCTATAAAAGCAGGCCCTCCTTCCACAAAACACTTGTTATCAATTCCATTTAGCCGTTTTAAAGTGTGCTTTATAAAACAAAGGCTTTACCAAATATGGGGTTTGAGATGAAGTGGATATAGCACTTCAGATGCCATCTGATGTGATTACACTTGTCACCATACAACGTATTCTGCAGGTTTTGTCTCAAATGTGCTTTAGTTTTAATAGAAAACATTACTCAAATGATGACTTGCTTTCATTTGAAAGATACAAATATACTTCTGTATTGTACATCTACTTACTTGCACTCGTTGGGCTGGAGGCAGAACCCCTGCGTCTCATGACATCCAGGAAGACATTTGGCTGAAAAAAAGCGAATGATATACATGTACATGTAGGCTTGCAATTGTTGGAATGGGGATTGACCTGGAAGGATGGTCGGAATAGTGACCTTTTTCAGCGGGAACCTTGTTCTTGTCTGTAAGCATATAACAGGACAATACAGGAGAACTGTTTTTTAAAGTGATGTACTTTTCACGCATCACAGTTGAACTAGCTAACAGTGGTTTAAAGCACGGAACTGTCACTTTATGCTTTTACTGATGGCGAGTCATGTAATATATATCCAAATTAACTACCGATGGTAAAGTGCTCTCATTAGCGTTTTTAATTTCTGCTCATTTTTGAATGGTTTTGAGTTGTCTGTTTATTGCTGAAGAGAAATCGGATTTCATATGTTGTTTTTTACCTGGCAAGATATCCAGTTAGAAGTGAGCAAAATTAACTGCAAAGTGGTTCTAACTGGAGCATAACTAGAAGACTGATTGGAAAATGCCTGCACACATTCCTGGTAAATTTATTTAAGTGAAACCAATCGTGGTGCGCTAAATGAATGAGAGAGTTGCTTCTCAATCTACAAGTTAATGGAAAAAAAATTAGAAAGATGAGTCTCCAGCATTCATCCTGTTCCCGTTTACCATCACAGTGCAATTAGATAAAAATTTCTCATTAAAGAGGTGCAAATGGGGGTAAGATACGCCAAGGCTCAAGTTCGTACTCCAATGACGATAGCAAGGAGAGGTGCCAACAGCTTTCCTTGTTGAAGTGGCGAGAAGGAAATACCTGAGATGGCAAAGGTGCGTAGTAAGAATGTTTGATTTCCTCACTATCAATGAAATGTGTGTCCCCTTTATTCAAAGCTTCTTTTGAGACACAGGCTAGCGGAATGGTGCGATGCCGAATCGTTCTTGCTCATATTTCTGGCAATTAGGTAGGTTTGAACTCGGGTAGACTGTGCCTCATCCACGGGAAGAGTAGGCTTCTATCCAGAGCAGGTGGAGAAGGCATCGCCCCGGCGGTAGGTTACAATGTCAACGCGACAATAGTCAATTAATAGGCTGTGCACATGAATTACGTGACCAGTTGCAATGACTATAACTGCTCCAAGCTCCAGACATAAAGTATTAACGCGAAGGGTTAATGAGACTAATGCACTAATGGGCGGAAAAGACACGGCAGTGACGAACGTCAACGTAAAAAACTTAGTCGGCTCTGCAGGTCGGCTCTGTGTGTCTGATAGCCGCCCAGGTCTTGCCACCATAGTAACGTGTAAATCGGCGTAGTACGCTGGAAGAATGAAGTCATTGATGCTGGTGAGCCCTGGGAGCATACAAGTCATCACAAGAGCCCATTGACGACAGCCATTGACTGAGGATGCGAGTGGTTTACGTGGGTCGGGCTTCACCTTTTGGAGCTCCCAAGCGAGCTCCTCAGCATCTCTAAAGCTAAAGAACATGTTTCTGCGGCTGTTTAACCCTTTGAAAGTTTCAGCTCGTTTCTATGTGGCAACCTTTTGCATAGGGAGGTACGAGGGCGAGGACCGATTCTAACCAGACCAGAGAGAAGATGGAATTGCTGGTGTTCCGGATTTTCTTCATTGCAAGCCATTCTATAGCGACCACCAATTTGATGTGGTGAGTTGCTCTCCACACTAAAGCATCTGGTAAACGACGACATTGCACATGTTTTCATTTCTAATGATGCGGGTCACCATTCCATCCACTAAGTAAGCTGACCAAATTGACTGTGTGGGACAACACCTTACATCATATTTAACGGAATGTATATGTATCTTGATTGAACCACCTTCATGGCGTGATTGGCATTTGATGTCTTGTCAAAATGAATGAAAAGAAGGTTGCCACGTCAAGTATCCCGACCACTTATCTGCAAAGTGTAGATTAAGAGCTATCAGTCTTGGCAGATCCCGATTACTCTGCCTCACCTCAAGATTCTGCGAAAGAGACTTCTCAGCGGCTTTCTGCACCAAGAGGTTTATCTCTCGAGTCTGTTGCCAAAAGAACCTGAGGTGCAGCAATAACTCAATGTTAAGGAATGGTGATAGGTTAAATGCGAGTGTGAGTGGGTTATCTTTCTGTCTCGAAGATGACTGAATTCTCACAAAGCAGCCAAAGGCATGATACTGCAGGTAGCAGGACTTTTTGTTCTTCGACGAAGGAACCCACGCAGTGCGATACTCGGGACACTTGCGACTTACACATTGGTTTAACGATTATTGTTGGTGATTTTGCCTTAAGCAGTCAGAATAATTTTATATTTTACTGTTGTTTTAAGGTGAAGAGAACACCTCTGAGTCTGCAAGATAGTGTGTCAAAAACGTGACAAGCCATATAAGAATCACCTGCACCAGATGGAGACGCGTTAGTTCTGAATCGAACGCGCCGAGGTAGAATCTTACGAACGACGACGGCTGAAGACTTCATTTCCTCAATGAGCATTTTGCGTAGCTGGCGAAAATAAGTAGCTAAGGGCAACCTCGAGACAAATCCTGTATTTGAACGCTACGAACGTGAAAATTAGCCCAAATGTGCGCCGTAACCTTAGTCGTTTATACCTGCCTGAATGGGATGGACCGGGTTGTCTCTTCAACCAGCCCACGAACGCGGATGTCGACCATAATAAGATTCAAGTGAAAGTGGCCGGAATGGGAAATTGTCTGTCTGAACAGGTATATTGAGAGTTGTCTATGAACTAACATCTGTCCTATTGTCTAGGTAGACGCTGGACTGACGGAGAGTAGTCTAAATCAGGGGCGCAAGTGGAAACTCCGCCTACTTGAACTCTTTCTGAGTTCTTCTCGGAAAGTGGCCAATTTTGAAAATGTTTTGACAGTTGACACGCGCGTAGAGTCGTCGTCATCATCCTCATCCTCATCCTCATCCTCATCATCATCATCATCATCATCATCATCTTTGAATCGTCGAAGGATTTCTCCTGTTGCCTCACTTCTTCTGCTGCACCTGGTTTCAGGAGAGCTGAAGATCCCAACAGCAATAGCAGTGAGATGATTCAGGATGTTAAGGATGCTCCGATGCGTGCAGTTGCGCACCTTCCCAAACCATAAAATACACGTAAATGTTGGTGGAATACAAGCCCACTCCCGCCCGAAACATCCAACAGTGCTCTAACATTTCAGTGATTTATATTCAAATATCCTCCACGCGAGTCCTGTCTCCAAGACGATGTTTTTGGCACGGACTTCAAGAACGGGCTTCCAAGCAAGCGGAAACGTCCAAGTTGCGGGCTGCACAGTTGCATGACCGTTTTGGGGGTTCAATTCTTATGGTTGGTTGAGCACGCCGAAAGGAGCGACTGCTTCCTGCTCCAGGCCATTGACTGAAGTAAAGTGTTCGATAATACAGACACGGCATTATCAATTATGGGGATGCCGGTACCATTGTAAGATTGATGGATGGGCAACAGGCTACCTTAAAGCAAAATCGTTGTACTAACTTCTTTTCTGCATTGATATATCTCCAAAATTACGTCGACTAACCATCGAAGTTGCTTAGGTGTTAATGCAAGTGTAGTGGGATACGAGGGGGAAATGATCCATAAGTATGTGGGGTACAGTTGTTCATTGATTATACTTAGGCCTGAAAGGATGTATTTATAGACAGGTCTAACATTGAATTCTGTACATGGGTAGGTATACTTAGACCTGGGGGCAGCAAACTGTCACCAATTAGTTCGTTCGTTGTCCGAGGCTAGCGTTGTTGGCGCTAGTAGTGATATTTTCGTACCTCTATACCGTAACTTGTAATCCAATCCCAATGAAATGAACTGTGATAATCCAAAAGGTTCTCACAAGGTTGGTTTATAATCCACAAATCCATAGAATCACATCCTCCAGAATATCCACAAATAAGATTCCTGAAAGAGACGGGTTTGTTCTTACCTTTATCGCAATAGGCTCCTGTCCAGCCTTGGCTGCAGCTCCTCTCGCCTTCATTATCGCAAGTGTAATGTCCATGGGTGTCATCCCGGGGGACGCACTGTTTCTCACACCCGACTCCGAAGAAGTTTTCGCTGCACTTAATCCTGTAACTGTAGTGAAGCTGGATGCCGCCGCTTTCCTTGTGCACGAACTTACTCCAGGAGTCTCCGACCTTGGCAGATTTTTGGACGGCCAGTCGAGTAATCAGCTCCCGAGGGCTTCCTAAAACATGAAAAAAACACAATTTATAAATGACCTGTACAAGATGATGATGATTATGATGATGTATGTGTATCCTGGCAAGTGGTTTTGACTCGGACGTTCTGAGAGTAACAGAAATAAGTTTTTTCTGGAAAAGTTGCCCATCTACGATGACCCATTTAAAGCCCCACATGTAAAGAATGCATGCTATGGAACATGCTATAGAAACCAACGACCGTATATTTTTGACTGTTGTGCCGATTTAAGATACGTTCTGCAAGCTATTTAATATACTAATATCTTAAACTCTCAGGCAGAATGCATAAAATGTTTGATTTAAAGATAGTATTTTCTGTTCTTTTTACTAAATGATTAGGCTTCTGACAAATAGAATAAGAACAAGCATTGTGTTTTTCATTTGATACTAAACATGCCTACATGTATGTATATCCGGTTTATATACACACCGTGCGCGGACAAAACATCGTTGATATGACATTTTCACGTCAACAAGGACCATCACCTGGTGGACTCTCACGCGCCACGTGCAGTCCAGCCTAGGGTCACTTGAAAATAATGTCGTCTTTGACTTTTTTAAAGCCTTGTTTGCTCCCGGAACTATAATAGTCGCACTTGTGCAGATGACCGTCCACTGCAGCTAAACAGCGAAGGCGCGGGGGGGGGGTCGCCACAGAACAAAACCTGATGGGCATCCAGGTGCAAACATACATTCCACCAGCAGTGTGGATAAACCAATCCTTTAGCTGTCGGCGGCGGCCCGTCTTGGTCATGTTAATTAGTCAACGTGTTTTAGATGAATAAGTGAAGATGCTTGCCGTGATCGTGCATACGTAGAACTAGAATATTCATGATACGACTCTGGCATATCTGGACTGCAAAGGACCCGAAAGGCTGCAACGGTCCATGGTTCTGAGCCATGACCTGACAGATGGCAGTACGGTCATAATTGTCGTTACAATGCACCGGTCACTTGTCCAGTACCATTTTGATACCATAACAAAACCTGGTAAGTTTTCGGGTGCATGTCTTAGACGCGCTAATCCTAAAGGCATTCAGAAGAACAGATGCGGGGATTAGTTGGCAGGTTCTGAGGGCTATTTCCGTAAAGGCGTTACAGGTCTTAAGGCGCTATAGAATAGATTCCCCTCAAGTTCGTGAACGTGAAAAGTCTGACCTCATTGGATTGACACCCGAATGACGGCTACTGGGAGGTGTGCAACAAGTCTAATTTCCGTGTGTTTTCCAATTCTGAACACCTTTTCCTTCTTGATGCATTAACACCTTGCTGGCAGTGTTGTTTTAAGCGGAGAGGAGAGACAGAGTGCAAGCGAAGGTCATCCACCAACTGCCTGCTATTAAGCAACATCCCCAATATTGCAGAGTAAACAGTCGTTGGCTTGTGTTTTAGGATAGTCAAATGTTGATCTTTGAAATGTTTATAAAAACGACAAGTCACTCTGAGCTTTGTTCCGGGACAAAGTCCCCCAACCTAACATTGTGTTGTTACTGAGATTTCTACTTGACTATTTTTAGCCTCTCTCACTCCATGATGCTGTTTGGAAAAGATATAGCACGCGTCCAGCGTCTCTAGTTTCATCTCAATCGGACTTCGTGGGGTGGTAATTCGTTCAAGATACATAGCTGGCACAATTGGAGATACCAGTCGCGTGTCTAGAGAATTAAGTCATGGTATGGGTGCACAGGTATGCATTCAGTGCAGTTCCTTGTATACATATAGGCTACTGACCGAAGAGATATTCATGCGACGAATGAACAGAAAACCTCAGTTTTAAGGCTATTTATGGCGTAGGAGAATGAAGGTCCAAACACCAGCCTAACCGACAACACTCTTTATCAGAGTTGAGGAGTCTAATGAATTTGCTGGTGCTCTTAGCGACTCCTTGCGGCGTGCAGTGCAGTGACAATTTTGACAGTAGATGATATCTTACCTGGCGATGGACCGTTGAGGGTGAGATCGTGCCATGCCTCGACGATTAAAGTAAACGTCCCCTGCAAACAAAATCAGACGATAGTAAGATAACAACATAAACAAACGGGTCTTGAGTTTAACCCGGTCTATAGTCTTACTGTCTACCTTCACGGTGGGTCAAAGGACCTAGACATGATTATTGGCACGGGTGTAGCACGAGTTCGTTCAAGAACTTGGTACTCAACATTTAATTCAAATCAAAATGGAATTTCATCGATTTCTGTCGAGACGGGTGCCTGCCGAAATGAATGGCTGATTTCCAGGAAAACACGTGTGCCATCAATTAATCTCGGTCAACAGTTAGAAAAAGAAAATAACTTGTTTTTGTAAAAGTGGTCGGATTTTCTTCAAACCGAGAGGTGACTGAGCGTCAAGCAGTTGCGTAAACCTACGGGACCGGAGTCTCAAACTTTCCCGCCAACCATCTTTAGTCGTAACTGATTCATCGAACAGACACTTCATGCGCTTTCTTGCTCCAAGGCGCCAAAATTTGATCCCAATTTAAGCACGCCATGGTCGATCCGCAGAACAGTTAACCTATTTTAACGTTTGTCAGCGAAACTCGATGGGTAGATAGAAAAGAATAGGCCCGTGTCAAGAAGGAGACGATTTGGGTCAGACACGTGTGGCCCACGAGGACCAATTTTTTTCTTGCAGTCATGAATAAAAAGCTGCTGAAGAAGAATCACTTTAATACTTCAGCAATTCACCCTCTAACCTCATCCAACCCTTGGTTAAAACAAAGCGGCGGGTACTCCCGTCCTGATCCTGGTGCTACCACTAGTAAAGAACCGGTGAAGCCGGCTGTCAGGTAACGTTGACTTCCAGAAAAAGCATGAAAGAAACAAAAATCAAAAAAATATTGACTTACCGGCCATGCGAATGTGAAAGAAAACTGCACAGGGTTTAGAAAAGAAGTGTTGTTCAGTGATGTTGGAAACTGAAAACTTCCCGCAGAATCCTCGCCGAACACCGGCGTCTCCTGACTGCCGTAAGTACAAGTCCCATCGAGAGAGATATTCGTCTGGTATTGTTTGAGACATATCCGAAAGAATGTTCTGCATCTTTGACTACACTTTCCCGACGTTCGTACTCCATTGCAGCAGTTGCCATCAGCGTTTATACCCTTTTCGTTCGAAAAGGTTTCCAGGCCCAGTCCGAATATTCCATCACCACGGACCTGCAGCAAAATAGGTGAACATGAAAAGGACTGGGGACAACATGTGGAGGTTTTCATGCAATTTTTCATTAAAACATGGAAATAAACCTGATATATTTTCGTGAAATTTTGTGGAAAGTTCGGGAAAATTAATTAACTTACCTTTTTGATGATTGTCGTTGCGAGAAACATACAAATAATGGTTAATCCTGGTGCTGGTAACCAGCGCATGGTGCTTATTTAGTGTGCCCGCTTCTCTACGGCAGTTCTCTAGTTGATGGATATTGGCTTTCTTCCCAGCAGCAGCCTCGCTATCGCCTCGTGGCACCTTGATTCTAAACTCCACCCACTGGCTGATTGACGGCAATCTAGAATGATAGGTTGAAAGCGCGGGTAAGTGTAACTGGTTACTACAATGAAATGTGTAAATACGCACAATCACAACTTTGACCTATGTAAGTCAGAAAAATCATCACCCACGTGGTTAGATCCAAGCACGTGTGTAGAAAGTGCATGAGATATCGTTCTTGTGAATGCAGACTCACCAAGATTTTTCCATAGTAAGATAAATCCAAACGCGCGTTTGTAAACATGTAATCCTGTAGCAGACGATAACTAGCAGACTCAGACGACACATTCCTCTCGCGATCTCGCGACATACTGAGGAGTTTCGCGCGCCACCTGGCCTTTTATATCCCGACCCCTGCCCATTAGCATGTGTTTATAATGAGAACCATTCATTTTACCCAAATCAAACAAATTGGTGCCTCTTGAACGAGGGCGGGTGAATGGGCCGGTGCTTTTTGTTGCCCCAGGGTTCCGTATCACATCGGTATTCTCCTGCTCCAACTCCAATGCGTCTAATGCTGCCTAATCACTTCCTAGCCTATTGTTCCCTTCCTTACCATTCACCAAATACGTGCGCGTATCGTTTTCAACAAAATATATAAATTCCGCAATATTGTTGTAAATTTACGAAACATTTTGACACCACATTTTCCAATTAGTGTCCCATCCGATGTTTTTATAGGAATCGTGCCATGTGATTCACACGCCAGAATAAAACTGCCAGAAATGAAACAATGCTACATAAACAGTTTCAGTACGAAAATATTGTACACTTAGTTCAATATGAATTGTTGAAATTATCTCCAAATTGTATGCATAAATTCCAATCGCTTTAATTGCAGTTACATAATGAAATTACCGCAATATCAAGGCGACTGGTAATGGTTTTTACAGTAGCTTGGCGACAGGAATGAATACTTTTTGCGTTTGATATCGGCACATAATCAGCATTTTGCCTACAAACTAGAAAAACAGCATTTTGCCTACAAACTAGAAAAACATGTACATGTATCTGATTCGGCAATTACTGTAAAGGCCTACTACAGGAAATCCGCAGCATATACGATATATAGTTACATATTATTCGGCATGTGTGCATAGAGTTCTGCGATCAAACTCTCAATATTTGGTTTGTTATGTGGACTTATCTTTTAACGACTGGTCCGAGAGATTTTAATTTGTCCAGGGGTAACCTGATTGTCACGATTGTTTACATGAAATGTGCTTGGCATTGTATTCTCAGCTGCTGGGCTCCCAACCCACCTGCCTCCATTGTGAAGTCCTCATTAAAATGCAAATGGCCGCCAAATATGGGGCCAATGGCGCGTGTCGTAGCGTAATCTCGGTTAGCGTCTCATCCAATGAGACTGTGCATAACATTTCGGGATGCGCGCGGGACTTCATCGTGATTTGAGATTGATGAATTTTACCCCCGTTCTATACGCCATTCCGTCACGTGAAAATTTGTCATGGTATTTGTGCTTACCTTTACAGTATGCACTAACCATTGCAAAAGTAAGTTACATACTTGCACTGTTTCAGTCCGTCACCGAAGCAACTGGCTTAGAACTACATGTATGCTTTCTTTTCCGGTAGTCCGAGTAATTTTCATACTTGTACTATCACTGCACATCAGCAAAGCAGCTGGACACAAGGATGATATCATGACGATATTTTTGCAGCCATGTAGATTTCTGATATTACTCTCTCCTACGCCATAATTTCAATACAAAAGAACACTTGAGTGTTGTATAACACGAACTCGAGGAAAAGTGGTCGTCTGGCGGTCATCAGTTTATACACGACCCCACAGAGCCAGACTAATCTGTCCCAGAAAGAAATTTGCGCGCGTGAAAGCCATTAGCTTTTTTTTCTGGCGACCAAAACAAACCTTGTCTGATGCTGACCAGATGCTGTGTGTCTTGATTGAGCTGCCCCAGTCGTACACAGGCGCAGACGATATGTCTACAATGGTCCGCGCCCAAATCACTGCGGATTTTCCGTAAAGGAAATATCTAGAATGATTATTATACTGTGTATGCTCCTTGACAATTGAACGTATGGCTTTGTTCGATGCGGTCAGAATCACAGACGATGCAAATAGACCTACGATGTCGCCTGTTTGTTAATCGTTGCATCTGTTTCTTCACCTACCAACTGATTGAGCCTTTTCGCCAGGGTAAACTACTCTGGTTGACCCCCAACTTCACCAGTCCTTCGCGTGCCAGGTGGCGTCACCTAGCTGAGGACAGTTACGTTAAACCAGCAGGATAAGTAAAAAATTCCCCCCCTGCTGAAAGTTAATGCTTTGAATGCACATGCAATTACTTGTATCATTATCGCGATATTCTGCATGTATATTACGATATGATATAGAATTCAAAGTAAATACTAGGAATATCTTGCATGTTTTCTTTGATATCGACGAAGCGCAATGATTCCATGATCAAAATGTGATTCGTTGACTGGTATAACCGAAACGCCAGTTTTCCTGCAATAAGACTTCCTGGGCAACGAGATCATACCTCGGTCAAGTCCAATCTGTTTACCCTCACCGTGACAGTCGAACATATGGCTGGCAATAAGAAACAGGAAGTCACGGTCGAGACTCAAGGCCTATAAACTAATTTCCTGGCAGGCCTATCAAGAAACGTGATATCTGCCTTCGGGCGTCTCTCACTGGCGAGGTCTCAGACATCGGCATCAATAGTTGGTCAACTGTTGCTTTTGGCGACATTTGTGATGATTACGTAAGAAACCTGGTGTCATCCGGAGTGTCCGTGACCATCTGGTCAGCGTGGTCGACCGTGACAAGGCTGACCAATCCAGCCTCTTGCTTTTTAGGTCAGGCAGTCGCAGTTTTGGAGTGATTGGCATTTGGTCGACCTGACCACGCGACCGGACACTTATGCCGCCAAATACTCCAGGGATAGTCACAAGGAACAATGGGACGGTCATAAAAATAGATAATCATTAGAAAAGCAAACTAGGTCTCGAGACATTTGTTAAAAGTACTCGATCGCGTGGCTCGTCTGCTCCGCGATCCGGCTTCCCGCGCTTCTTGTGAAAGCAGACGACACGTCGCTTGTCAGACGATCCAAGGTATGAACTATCTCTTCCGTGTCATCTTCCAAAAGTGGACAATGCTGCCTTAGTCATATGCGGAACAAAATCTGTTATAAATGGGATAAATAACACTATGTTACAGGCGGCTGGTACAATATCATTCCAGGATGAATGCCAGCTCATGTGGCGGAATTCATTGTGGCAGATGCCAGCCTCGGAATGATCTCATGTATGTTTGATGGCGGTATCAGAACACTCTACGGGTCACGCTGGTGTTCCACTTGGCTGAATTTAGCATCGATTCATCATCATAGGGGACGCTTGCTTTGAGATTTGCTGTACACCTTTGGCACCTCTGCCTCACGTGGGTGGACACTATCACTGCGCAATAGCTCCGACGTCAACATGTCGTTGGTTTGCATCCTTGAATAATCGGTCAGTTTGGGCCACGAAACACATGTGTCAAAAAGAATGGTCGAACGTGCGCCGTTTTGGCCGGCCCTTTGCTACTTCAGCTCTTTGACTGTGACGTCCCTCACCAGCACAGGGTAACACAAGCGAGGTTGAAAAATTCTTCATTATTCTACTAATTTTCTCGAAATGGTATCGGACCCCGGTCAAGTTTGGTGGGGAGACTTTAAATTTCGTTCCGGGGTTCGTCCGGTGTTTGACTTCAGTGAAGTTGAACCTGTGTGACTCTTAGTCATGCCCGCAACATTGGTTAACTTCCCTATTTCATCCGAAATATACATTCAAATGAACTATAAATACTACTTTTGGCGTATTCTTGGAGGCTGGCCAACAATGAAAACTCTTCTTGGTGTGTAGCCTGTCAACCTCCAACGAGCTTGTTGGAATCTAGGGCAAGTGTGCGTGGCACGTGGGTGATAACTGTGCATCACACTGTGTACATGCGTTTAAATGTCAAATTTGAGAATGTCCAGGCAGACTCTGCCTGCCCAAATGATTACGCCTGTGGACTTTTTGTCTCAGATGAAGCACTGATCGATTATGCACAGCACGGACCATTGCAGTATTCATACCGTCACTTACTCTGAACCACTCTTTTGGCCAATTTATAAACATAACCGAATTTCGGAGCTGTCTTCCCGACAGTGGAAATGACACTATATCATAGGCGCAAGAAAACGCAGAATCAATCAATATCAGTCAATAGATCGACGCCCAATCAATCGATTAATTCTCTGATGAGTGTTGTCAGTTTGGATGGCGTTTCAATAGACAGGCGGATACTTGATCGATATATTGATTGATTCTTTGATTGATTCTGGATCTTCATTCGCTTGTGATCATTTTGAAAAATGGCATATCGGTCCCATCTTGGGACACGCTGCCTCCGAGAAGATCCATGACTCTGGAGGATGGCAGCGGGTGGTCCTTGAATAAGTTAAAAAGTCATCCATAGTAGTAAGTGCGGGCAGTTTCCTGAAAGTCGCGGGCTGGGCGTTCGTTGGAAGCATCAGCCATGGGAAAGGTGCGCCAAGGCCAGACGGAAGCAGGAATTCCTATGTATGTGTGATGCCCAAGCTGCTTGATGATATATTGTATATACTTTCACCACAAAGCAGCTGCTGGAACACCCCGGGCACTGCGGGACATGTGGGGGCGTTTCAATCCACGATGCAGTCAGACCATGCCCGCCTGTATCTCGCATACATTTGGGAACTGCTTTGTCTCGGAGACCACAGTATGTCTTCAGTCATTTTTCTTGACCGAATTTCTCCGTGCACGTGTATCGGTGTTTGCTTGGTCTAATTTCCAATTTCGCGCCTTTACCTGAGACACCACTGATACAACTCACGATCTTTTGTGCTCAGGATCTCGTTGCCTTTGTCCTCCAGTGTCCATCGCGGCACAAGTGGGACATGCCAAAGATAGTTTACGAACTAAATGCTATCCCAAAACTCAAAAGTAGTATAAACTCCTACGATGATCGGCATATGGCTCGACCTTTTGCACGGACAAGTTTGTAAGCTTTCCAAGGACAATGTCACAACCAGTGCATGTATGAGAGATGCTTGGATCAATGATTGTTGCAATAAGAATGGAGCTATAACCT
The DNA here is from genome assembly GCF_910592395.1 of Lineus longissimus. Lineage (NCBI taxonomy): Eukaryota > Metazoa > Nemertea > Pilidiophora > Heteronemertea > Lineidae > Lineus > Lineus longissimus. Next base: position 23,014,666 of record NC_088310.1, read on the forward strand.
CAGTGTCAGGCGTGCCATGGTATAAGCAAGGTAGATGGCAAACTCCTTGGGTCTATGTTATAACATTTCATTTGGTACACCATTTCGCCGTCTCGAATATGTTGATGTCATTTTCAGAGGCAGTCGTTCGATCAGCTACATTCCACTTTCCGTTTTATTACTGGAAGCATTAAACTTGCATCGCGAGGGTACTATAAATGACCAAGACCCATTAAACAGAAGGAACAACTGAGTCCACCTGGCGAAGTGCGACCGCCACGCGAAGAGACATGCATTCCTGGAAATGTGTGTATACCTATCCATAAAAACATACCGGATATTGCTTTGACAAACACAGGAGTGAGACTTTTTTGTAAGGCGATTGTGATCCTAATCATAAAGTGAAGATTGTGTCGAAGTAAACATCATGCATCATGTGGTTGTGAAACGTAGTCTTTTATATTTACAGGTTCGATTTGCAATAACAGATGGACAGAGTGACATTTATGTAATGACCCCATCCATGGAAATTCAACAGTTGTTGTGGTATAAAGAGGTTTGAGAAGAAACGTTTCATGATACCGCCACTTCTCTATTATCTCCAAACATGTATATGCTTATCATAAGAATGAATTCAATGCCATTCAGAGCTTTATGTCTCTTGTCAAGTAAGTAAATAAGAACACACTTATCAGCCCGATTGGGCAAACCATCTGTTGTTGTGATATCTCTCTTGCCACAACCCTGTCGGAATATCGCGGTCAGTCCATGAAGTACCCTTCGGTCTGTCCACTTGTGCCTTTTGCAGAAGACTGCAGCTTTCGTAGTTTAAAAGAGTGAAATCCGAGACTAAGGCCAGAAACAAAGGTTAAAGAACCGCTAGAGACCAACAAGTAAGGTTGTTCGCTTCTCAGTGAAAGTGCTCATAGCATCATCAGAGGATCCGAAGGAAAGCATGTCCCAGACCAATTTCATTACTCGTCGTAGATACCTCCGGGGTCGATACCAATATGCATCGGCCCGAAGATGGTATTCGATCCGATCTGAAGACGAAACTGTCAACGAATGCAGCATTATGCCTACGTTATTGGCAAAGGCCCGAGTCGGGGTCATGAAGCTAAACTGAAACTGATGATATCAAGTTTGGAAACGGAGGGTATAATTCTCATGCATAATTTCATTGCCACAGTGTGCATTTCATTCTCCAGCATGTGTGGTCTTCGCCTTTTAAAGAGGGCTACAAATTAATTGTTTTTATTCCCGATTTTCGCGAATGCAATGTCAAGCACAAATTTCCCGGCCACAGTCCAATCAGAACAACAGCTATTGGCCTATCAATATTGATTAGCTTGTGTGATCAATAATTCTCTCATTATTTGTGATTGATTTGTTTATCTATCTCGTAATTGATTGCCCCTCAAATAACGCGCGGTATGTCACAATCATTGGTATCATCACAAAACTTTTTACCACTTGGGAACTATTTGCGCCGTGTTCCGGAAAGAATAAGAACTAGGGTTTGGCTATCGAATGAAAAGAGGCGTGTCATTGGAATGCGTCCTTGCCGATTTGCTCGAGTGCACAAGATAAATAAATGAACATCAATACTTATCTAAGCTTTAGGCGTCAATCTCGTATTCGAATGTGATGAAAGCATAATTATTTCGCGTTGTAAGCGCCACATACATCTATTATAGGTAAATTATAAGTAAATACATGTAAAAGATTTACCCTCCCCCATAACACTCATACCCATAACACTAACCTTGTATCGCCAGCGACAATCATTTACTAGAGAGCATTATTGTGACGTTCCATGTACGTCATTCGATGGAGCGTGGGGCGAGCAGCTGTATTATCCTCTTGACCACCCAAACCCCATGCCCAAGTTGGCCCAAGTTGGCTAGGATAGAACTGAGTAAAATAATTTTCTACTTACAGTGAGCTTCTGTTTCAAGGTGCAGACGCTGTAAGATGCCCTCTAGTTAATCCACTTTGAACCCCTTGTCCGGCTAAAATGACAAATAATATCAAGATATCAACTACTGTAAAATACATGTACCCTATAGTTAATCCACTCTCAACCCCTTTTATGGCTGAAGACACTAAAATATATCAACTACTGTAAGAATAAGATATCCTCCGGGAAATCCACCGTCGCGGTGTCCGGCTGTAATGATGAATAATACATTGTTATTGACATCTCTAAAATTCCCTTTGGTATAGATACACCGAAATCATTGCACATCCATTTCTCAACGCCACAAATCAATCAATTTGAAAAACATGATAACATTAAAAGGAACAAAGACAGAAATTCTGCACATCTTACCGCCTTGAAGCAGGAGAAGTAAATTCGCGATCAACGGCGATTCCATATGATTCAAAGCACGAGACACAACTTTCCTTGCCTTCCGCATCTTGTTCCTGCAGACATTTTTTCTAAAAGATGCTGACGATGCTTTGCAAGTCAGGACATGTTTTGAGATTTGGTAAGGCAACACATCGTTAGCAATTTCTTTTTGGCACATAGGTCGTGAGAAAGGACTTATTCGCTGTAGCATGTGAACGCGCAAGATTGCACTTCGACTGGGAAATGTAAGTCAAGTTTCAAGTTCTGTGTTATTCCTATATCATTTGACCATATAAGCTTATATCTGTATCGGAATCATCAAAGGCGTTTTGAGAGTGCTGTAACTTCCAACTGCCGACGTTGGTATTGGAGTAGAGTCCATGGTTCAACGATGGATGAACCCTGACCCAAGACGAAGACACAAGGCCAGGAAACCAAAATTGCACCTAAAACGATAGTGACACGAAGAAATGCTCATCACACCTCGTAAATGTAGGAGGAATGCCCTTTGGGGGGAATATATTGTAACACTTCCAAGTGCCGAGCGTTGGACGCTGAAAAAGAACGATTGGACCATTACGTTAGGAACGGTTGGTAGGCTTCCCCATGTTCAATTTATAATTATTGTACATAACGTATGACAAATTTTTCCCAACACCGGCTATGGCACGCCCGGGTGATTTAGAAGGTCGCTTCCTTAAATTTTAGGAATTCCAAATAACTTTCCTTTGTCCGAATAGTCAACTTTGAAATACCTAAAGCGTATATGTGTCTGAACAGGAGAATCGTTTCTTTCTAAGAAAGATTGATACTTGGCCAGCCCTTTCCCAGTCCATCAGTGTATGAAAAGAGATATGGCTGTGAAATGAAAAAAAACTTCAATGTAAGCCATGTGATTGGACGGGCTAAAGAGTCACGTCATTTAACCATGGGCCTTGGAGACGGAGAGTCAGAAATCACCTCCGAATTTGATAAAAGTGGTCACAGTCTTTGGCCTGGTGTCTTCTCGAGTTTCAGGTGCCGTAGCCAAAGGAGCTCAATGCAATAAAAACGCATTGTTTTATATGACTTGATATCTTCACCTCGCTTTTGGATTAGACTAGATCGTAATCCCGCTGCGTTTACCAATAACAAACTACAGTCAAGGGTTTTTTCGTCTACATTCCCAGGCTTTTTGAACCGGTGTGACAGCCAATCATGCGTATCTATTTGTATTACATATCTATTTGTATCTCATACAAATTGTAGTTTATCAATTGCCTGATCGAAGTTAATCAGTTAGATCGGGTGTGTGGGACATGCTCGAATAACGGGCATAGTTTAGCATGCTCATTAAACCTCGCGGTGTATTCGCAACTATTTCATATCAGCAATTCCTACCTGTTATGTATCCATTGAAATGGATGGCTCCCGACTGGTTTATTGCATTGCGATATACATATGGATGCCAAGTGAAGTAATACTCGACACTTTTCTCACGCCTACGGCTCCGCCCAAAAGAATTAATCCCGTTTTTGAAATCTTATAGAGGTTGGCTACTCGATGAAATCATTAAGTTTGTATATACATGTATTGACAAAAGGTTCCAATGCTGAACTATCGACCGTGTATAAACGCTAGAAGACCACACAAACATGGGCGAGCAAATACTCATTGATTGAACTGTTTGCAGCTTTAAAATAAGCCAACGATAACAAATCACTTTCTTTGTCATCAAATTGACATTGTGTTATTTTCGAATCAATTTCGTTTTTCAAATTTACGCCGGAGCGTATTTATCAAAATTTGACATGTCGATGTCAATATCATTTTAAACATCTTTGAGGGACTTAATGTCTTAGAACGCATTATTGGTTATCGATAAAACAAATACATGAGAATTTTCTTCATATCTAACTTCATGATTCCGCAAAGAAATTGTAATCATTGGATGCTCTTTACGGTTTTTAAAAACGCAGTTACGTTCATTAACTACCAATAGGAAACCCACGTGGTGGATGAAACCCTGGATATACAAGTACCTTCAAGCGCCTGTTTGCAGAATTGCCATCCGACGTTGCCCTATGAACATTCTGCGTACTACATTGGTGTACGGATTGGTGTTCTCAAACCTTTCACTCGGAAGTGCACCCTCTGCTACTCGCCGGGGCATTAACCAACTTCCGGTCTACACCTGGAGAAATGTCATGACATCACGATCGTATAAAACTTTTGCTTTGCGTAACCATTTACATCCATTTGGATCAAGAGAGACATGTACTGAGAGCAGCACCGTTTCAGTAGTTTCACCTTATCTATCTATCATCAAAGACCCTGGCGGTTCACTCTATCAAAGACTTGAGCAAGTTAATAGGTCGGTGCCCACTGTCCTCTGAAGTTGGGTGGTGCGTCAGGATTCAACACATTGGATGTGAGACCACCAATGATCGAGGTGTTTTGAACCAGCACAAGGTGTTGGGAAAGAGGATTTCGAAATACCATGATTCATCAAAGCTCGATTTCAATCAAATAATACGATAATGAAAATTGAATGTTCATCACGATTTTTCGATGCATGTGTAAACGCTTGTGTAATGAAACATAAATGCAATGCTAGTACATATTGTGGACATCGACTTGCCCGAGGCCCCGAATACATCTCCAATTGGCTTTGCCACCCACGCAGTGACGCAGTCGTGATAGCCAATTGATTGCCAAATTCCCCGTCTGTCTCTTTTCATCGTTCGCCTCATTGGACTGGGAGTTTCGAGTATATTGCAAGTGCACCATGACAGATACCTCTTTAAGTAATGGAGAGGTTCGTGGGAAGACTTCCTTGCGTTTGAAGGAATCGGACCTCCAGCTGGGTTGTCCATTTACTGCACCTCAAAGCGCTGTTGTAATCCGCTAAAGGCTGAAAGACTTCTAGGCCTAGCTCTTGAAATGGCTTTTTTTTGTTATTCCTTGATGTTATGTCGATACAGTTGTTGTGTTGGGTATAAATAACGTATTAAATTTACAATAAACTGAAGTGGCGATGTCATCCTGCCAAGTTGTAAAACGACTTTCTAAAGGTTGGTCCCGATTCCCATGTTGGTGGAATCCTTGCCGAGGTCAGAGGCCAACAAGGAAGAACTTTGTCTGTCACTCATTCACAACTTATCATCTAACCAAACACGGGCCTATTTCAGCACAACATTGACTCTCGCGAGAGAGGAACACAGCGCCCCATGGGGCTATTGGATAAAGTACAACACACCAAAGATGAATTGAGAATGGAAATCTTGACTGAACACATTCATCTTGCTTTTTCGACTTGATAATTGGCAGTGTGCATGTTATCTATTAAAGGCAGGAGTATTGATATTCTCAGATGCTATCTCCTATCAGTAGGGTCGATAACCGGAGTTTTCACACTTTCCCATTGACATGTGGCTCAGTGTCAATCTCCACCACAAGTGTTTTTGCTCCGGGTGTAGGATACACCCTACATGAATCCTTGACCTGAATGTGGCTCGTCCGAGTGGACGTATCTCCTTGGATCTCGGCATCAATACTACTTTTTTAGTATTATAGTACCACCAAAGTCAAGATATTGGTCAGCCACTGCCGATACGCAGTTCGTCCTGCCATTCCATTAATTTGAATCAACTTTACTGAGTAAGGGCTTGTGGATTTATATCTGTTGCTTCATCTGCAGTGCATACATATGGACTGTAGAGTTGTTTTATGATTTCGATAAACGAGGGCTTGGGGAAGTGTAACTTGCTTTACTAATGGATACTGGCATTTGCCTTGAGATTGCCCTTAGCAAGGGCTTTTGGAACAGCAGGGACTTGCTTCACTTGCATTAAATATGGACATTTGCTGAGTGGATGCCTCGAGAGATGTTGTGGAACTTGCACCCTGTGTAGCGAGATTGACATTTGTTTTGACAGAGCGAGGGCTTGTGGAACAGTAGACTACGATTGCTTAGTGAAGTTTTTGAACAGGAGCCTGCTTCACTTGCAGTGAATATGGACAGTTGCGTTGTGATTGGCGTTGTCTTCTGAAGGAAGAATTACGCATTAGTACAAGAAATCTTTAAGCGAAATGATGCCCTGAATTGTGTAGCCAAACATGCATACTGGATAAACGGCAAGTGCTTCATGTCATCTTACGTACCAAATAACATTCCGTACTTAATGGAATCGATGACATGTCATTAAACTTCATTAGTCCTATGACATTCTTCAACAAAAACATCGTTAATTTATCTCCATCCTTTGAGCCTATGGTATGACAATGATACTCACCAGGCAAATAGGTGTTTTCATCGGCAACAATACCTTACACGGGACAAGAATGCCATAGTGTTTCACTTTGACAATTACTATCCATGGAGTCAGTTATCCATAAAAATATATGTCACTACAATCTCATTAAACCGTGACCGGCTAGTATCATTGCTATTAAATCATAAATAGCTTCTAGGCCTAGACCTGCGCGTCCTATTCACAAGTCCATGAAGTGCTCCGTTGTTGTCTCTTTGCTCTATTGGTATTATATTCCGACCGCCCAGACTGTGTGAAAGTAATTTGGTCGCACTCCCACAAGCAGATCATCATCTCAATAGATTCCTTTGATGTTTAATCGTGCTTAGTAATGCCTAGGATGAACATTAAAAAATGCAGAAGACAGCAACGATCTATTTTTCTTATTGTAAATATTTCGAATAAAGTGACATGAATATGATATACTGGCTCTTTGAATGCCTTTACCTGTTAGGAGTTGATCCCCTAACGGCGAGTTTTCGCCACTAAAACGAGCTGCCTCGACACCCGCCTATCCGATTGCCGCCTCTCGATTGAGGACCGCTCTCTCGCCATATCCCGTGTCATTTATAAAAAAGGTATGCGCAAAAATGCGCACATCTACACGTTTTTATTTCTACGACGAATTCGCAATTTTCTCCGTTAATTGATGCAACACCAGTTGACAATCGTTACGTTTTAGCGAGATATCGCACATTCATTACATTTTACATTTTGTAAAATGCTATAGTATCGGCCGTGGTAAATCCATGGCAGAGTAGAACCGGGGAGTTTTTAAGAGGTTGTCGCCCGAATAAGCGATATCTTGCCGAATTGGCGACAACGCGCCGTTTGGGGACCACTGCTTGATTGCTTATCCTTGCCTGGCCCTTGGTCTTGATTTTAAAGGTGTCTGACCGACTGATAGGTTTTTCTCTTCAATGATTCAAAAATATATATAAAACCAGCCTTTGTTGATGAATGAGTTGTCTGACATGGTTTAGTGAACATCATTTTTTTCTCGATATGAAAGATCATTGACTGCCAATAAGAACGATAAACGACTGGATTTGGCCCTTGAACCCTGCTTTCATAGGTCTCCGGCTGACCTATTATGTACATGTATTTCTCTTCAATGATTCGAAAGTCATAAAAACTTTCTGACAGAGGTATTGTGCGTTGACGAACATCGCAACACCCCTTCGACCTGCTGTCGCGTAAGTATGAGGAGGTGTTAAAAGATGAGGTCGTGGGGGCAAGGAGAATCCGAATAGTACACAGAAATCTCAGATACCAGACTAAGGTCGAGCTATACAATGTCTGAGGTGGCTCGCAAAAAGGTTTGCAATCGAGAAGAACGCCCGGCACGCCCTGTTTTGATGACACTATCTCAAAGGATTTCAACTGAGAAACGAAATGGGAACAAGTAAGGAAAAGGAGCAAAGGAAACGATCTTACTCGACGATATTAACACACTGAACTCACCAGAACATCATAACTGCCAACATCTCTAATGAACCACTCACCCCTTCCATATATGAGTTATCCCAACCCTCGCGTTGCTGCTAAAGCGGACTCCATTCATCAATAGTCTAAATGACGAAATGACCTTGAAGAATGAAAAGTCATGCATAATTATTCCTCGAAATCTACGTTACATTTTCTCCTCTGTTTCGCTTTATCATACAAGAGAAATTATAGACTAGAATTATGATACGGTCGTTTTACCATATCGAGACCATTGTTTAATTTTCTTTTTCTAAAGCATTGTTCACATTCACATATTGTTCACTTCCTTGCTGAATATGCCCACGACGACCGGTCGTTCCTAATTGGTCACAAGCAGACGTTCCCACGGTTTAGGCCTAGAACCTATCACCAAGATGTCGCAAGGGCTATATATAGCACAGCAGTTGAACACAGTTAGTATTCAGTGTTATGTTTAGGATTATGTTGCGAATGTTTGACATAATTTCTGCCCATTGTTAATGATTGGGACATCGTTATTAAATCGTTGCCCAAGTGTGTGGAACGAGTTTGAGAAATGAGATGGTTTTTGTGACGGCACCTGCAGACATGGCTCAATTCATGTTATCTCAAAGTTTCGTCGTGCGATTTTCATTGAAACAGATTAAATACATTTCTCGGTCGGAGAACCATTATTTTCTCTGCTGTATTAATTGAAATAACATCTAAAGCTGTGTCGAACATCCATCGGGCTGAATGAGTTTATCGATGAGACAATCAGTGTCAACTCGTTGAAAACAATTTACCCAAGCTATTAGTCAATATCCGGGCCAATGGCCTTCTTATTTCTTTGACGAATTTCGTTAATCGTATTTGACCTTTCCTCAAGGTCAATCAATATACAGATGAGCCAACCAAGGACCTCAAGACGGACTAATTGTCACAGTATGACGAACGCTGAGAGCAACAAACCTGAGTCGATCGGAGTCGGTTAGGAATGGCAAGTCACCTTAGGGTTACCGTAAGGTATATGTGAGTGAGTAATGCGATTCCGCACTGGAATGGAAGGGGAAACAAGGGTACATGTCAGGAAAATCGCCGCTCGTCTTGCTCAAGATGCACCTCTAAGTGATTTCGGAAAGGGCCACGAACTGTCTTTTGGTGGTCGTGGGATGGACACTTCGGCGAGACATCCTTGTCACCCCTAGTGAGAGGTGTTCTGACGACAAAGGAATCGCCGGTAATTTGAGAGATAATTACCAGTGGAAAGCTATCATCATTTTTGACTGTGAAACCCGGGGAGGGACTGACGCCACAATAGTATTTTTGTCGCGGATAATTGGCTTTATACTAGATGGAATTGTGCACTTGGCTGGCGGAAGATTCGACTTCTCAAAAAGCTTTCGAGTAACACGTCTCCGGTTGACATATCTCAGGGTTCAACCAGCTGATAATACCCGCCGTTATAAATTCCTTTTGGATGCCCAATTAGGGATTTGAATGCCGCGGCGACAGTTTTTTCCCTTGTGAGAGGTTATTAGTTCGTCCTCTCGACCTCTTGTAAACAACGTGGTAGCCGCGTTTCTGCTAAAGGAGTAGCCATTGCATTGGGTCCCAAGGCTGAGACTGAGTATACGAAAATGTCGGTAACGGAACGGATTGATCGTCACAGGCGCTTATCTATTAGCTGAGCAATCACCACCACCTTAATCCCACCGGGCACCATTTTTGTTTCAATCCGTTACAGAAAAGAAAATAGTCCAAAAAATGAAGTCACCCGAATTCCATCCAACTACATTGTGCGAACGCGTGCATTGAATCACGTAAACGCGCTTGTGTTACTACATTGTAATCAGAATCGCGTTAATGTCATCAAACACAATGGAAGAGGACATGATAATGATGACATATTTTTATTGGGATGATTCCCACACCTGTCTGACTCAAGTGGTTTAATATATCACGGCGATCGAACGGCACTCTCCATTTCTTATGCGCGTGTCAACAATGAATCGACACAACAAACAGGTACAGGTCGCATGCGACCCAATTCCCAGCGATTACTACCGTGATTTAATAAATCAGTGACAATAATATCGCTAAAAGTGTCCAAAAAGAATGAAACGCGTCATCAAAAAGTGTGAAAAACATAGTAGAACTGTAGGAAAATCCCTTGACTTCACATAGACAAAAATCTGTAGGGGTCCACCCGTCCAATGCGTCTAGAATAAAGCGTGGGAAAGTAGTGACCAAAGGCCACAGTCTTTGACCGCGCTTTAGTTCTCTTAACAATACCATTAAAATCAAGCACAGAAAGTGAAAACTGTATATAACGTTTGCCTACCTTTCGAGGGCCTGCCATGTTTAATCCATTGAAGTGACACAGAATATGAGATAATCCAAAATAAGATACACCAAAAGATGATGAGATGCGCGCCGGTGTCGTACGTTCTTCTGCAAGCTCAGCTGTTACATTAGATTGTGCTATCAAAGTATCGTGACGTAGAATCGGCTTAAGCCAAGTCTTATTGTGCGGGCCCACTGAGCGTGACTCCATCAATGCCCCGCTTACTTGACAGGCCAGGACTGTTCTTTTGCCGAGAAAAGTTCTCACGCTAACTAGTTTACTATGTTCTCGAAGCTTGAGCATCTAAATCTCACATCCATAGCAAAATTTAACCGAAAACAACACATACCCAATCAAAGTTTTCCAAATTTTCCGATCGCAAGGCAGTGTTTTATCGAGAAAAACATCGATAAAATGTCGTCTGCTTATGCCTGTAGTTGGTTGTGTTTACATTCCGATGACGTATGAATAGGAATCCCGCAGACCGGGATTCCCCGTTAGCCGACCTCGTTTTTGCTTACTATCAATATCATGAAATCGGCTATTAAATTGTGACATTGCAAAACCAAAGATACTTGTATGTCTCATTTTCAATGATGAAGACATCGAGGCGGTATTATGAAACTTAATGACTCAAGAGAGACCTGTGACACTTAATTCATACGTTGTGTTCCGGGCTTGCGTGTAACTGAATTGCGCAAGCTACACACTTTCAACGGACAATCTCATTTTATCAAAAGTAAGTGAACTTTAGATAACCAAACCACTTGTATCGATTTTCTGTCAATCTGCCATCTAATTACGCCTGCGAGTCATTGACGCTCAACTTTTAATCATTGGGCACTCGACCTCCGCATTATTTCACACAATTACTTCCCCATTGCGCATTCCATTCAGTGGGCGGGAACTCCTTTCCTCACATGAGGTACTCATAAGAAGAAAGCTACAAAATGTAATTGGCCGCACATAATCGCCTAGTCCTACTCTTCCGAAGAAAGCTTTCTCTCATAGCCTTCTCTCTTATTGTTTTTTCCTTGTTATTGCCTTTTTGCGTGTGCTGTAATTTTTATTCATCGATAACAAAAGAGCGTTTTTCAATCTTTTTTTTTAAGGAAAGATTCTTTTGAAAGTTTTGCAGTTTCATAAAAAACCCACTGGTTTCCACTTTCCCATGATTTTGGCTGATTGTTCCATTTTACAATCATGTAAATGAATAATCATCAAAGTCTTGACTTATTATTGCTGCTTATGGCTGAAGGGTGAACAGAGCCTCGGGCTTCTCACAAGAGAAAAGAAGAAAACGTTGAAAATTGTCTTGTAGTATACATGATTTCATGTTTTGCCATGTTTTGCCATTTACATGTAGCTTGTTGTAAAAGTACTGGTCTGAATAAAGGCATAACTTTAGTCATCCTTCAGAGTCATTCTAGATGAAAGGAGCTGGCTAATGGGTAGAAACAACATGATTTGTAGACTGAAGTAATGTGGGCTGGACCATGTACAGTTACTTACATTCTTTTAACACGAATAAGCATTATTTGTGTACTTTAATCAACCAGCAGTAAACCCATTCTGTTAACATTGCTGTATAAAATGGTGTACACAGCTATTGACATCAGCATTTTTCAAAACACTCCATTTATTTGAGTATAAACATTTGCCATTGGGAATGCTTTACTACTTGACCGTGATCAGTAATGTCAATAATGTCAAGGCTTAATAGGAGTAGTAGGCCTTACAACCAATCTTCAGACCCCTTAAGGGCCCACTTCACCAAATTGTACTGACATCATGGCTTGATCTCTCTGCTGCTGAATAGGAGGAGAATGAGAAAATTATCATCACCATCATCTATGATTGTGTCATCCTAAGCTTATATTAGGTCATGGTTGTATCCATGCCTGACTTGCCATATCACCAATTGACCTGCTCCCAAGTCAACCCAACAAAACACCTTTGAGCTAGTAAGACTTAATTCTTTGTCACACAACGCATAAGTAGGCTATGTTTATATGCTTTTCCCTTTACCATTGAAAATCTAACATTTTTTTCAATTAACTGAATAATTTTCTCAAATGAACTCAAATAGCCAGACAGAAGGAATTTTAATCTTTTTTCTGTTATTCTCTTGTTGTTTATACTGTGGGCCAAAGGAGCCAAGATTAACATTGTGAAATGAGTAGTTTCCAACTGGTCAATAACATTATAGCGAAAGGTCTAACCTGATTATTAGATTTAGCATTCCCAGAGATTTAACAATGAGACCCCTTGGAAAATGTCAAAAATATTGGCCTAGGTATTCAATGTTCTTTTCAATACCTCCATTCCATACTTTGATTAGCCTGCTTTGATACTTCAGTATTAAAAATATGAACACCTTCTCATCTCAAATACGTGTCATTTTATACCAGACTAGCATTACATGAGTGAGAAGCTTTCAGAGAATTGAGTGTTGATCAGATGGACCGTACTTCGTTTAATACCCTTCAAATATTTTCAGCGATAAGTCTATTTCTTTAAAATTGTTGATTAAATATGACAGTAGAACTGTTGTAGTCATCAGGCCTGGCAAAAAGTCTATATGCTTTTCCATTTAATTTTTCATTTCATCATTTTGCATTCCTTGTTTTACTGACTTGTAGCTTCATTCATAGCATCCAGTGTGTATAAAGACCATATACATTTCTTAGCATTAAAAACTTGATTAATACTTAATGAAATGAAAACAAATGGTTAATGAAGTGTTGTGAAGTGGACATTTGGGTCCTCTGGCTGTGCTCGAAGTTGAATATCTGGTGCCTTGATCAAAGTCGCTAAAGATACAATTAGTGATACAATTGCTATCTGGTACTTGAAGCAATGGTTGTTATGAAATGTTTGTTAAGTTAAATAACAGCAGACATCCTAGGTTCATATCATCATAGACCAAATCCATAGCAGCCTAAAAGCAGGCTGCTATGGATATATGCTGAACGATAAATGGTTTGGTGATAAACATGGGCCATGCTTAAAGAGCATTGATTCAGATCAATGTTTTCATGCAAGTTTGCAGAAATTCTGTCTTCATAATTGTTCCACCATAATTCCTTTTGAGCTAAATTGTCTCTCAAAATTTGCACTTCGTAACTTTATTGCATCATGTATAACGTACATCACTAGCTATATGAAGTATCTAAGTCCAGGCATTCTGACACGCTTTGTTGAAGAGAAGTTATGCCACAGCTTTCCCTAGTTCTCTCTATGGCTTGATTTATGTTTTTCGTTGATACAAAAAAGGTTATAGCTCATCTCGAAGTCAAAGATCATCAGCCTTTTGGGCCTTTAACCAATTTATAACATGAAATGATAGAATAGTACTGTGGGAACAACTGTTGCATACTTTACTTGGCTAATTTATCATTGAGGTGATGGTAAGCAATAAAGGTGGACGCCATCTGTGTCCATTGTATGTAATTGTCGTTAAGCTAAATCAAAATGAACATTGCATAATGCAGTTCAAACAAATTTGCCGATACTTGGAATCAATAGTGATAGTATATATCTGTCTACACAATGGCACTAAATTATACTCGGTAAATATTTACCCAATTGGAATTTTTCTAATTCAAGTTAGATTTTTAATTTTTTTAACAAATGGAGTATGCCTTTAAAAGCAGTGTCAATGACGTCAAAGACTGTCACTGGCATTCTGACATGATTAATGTGCCTGATATGTAATGAGATTCATACTTACATGGTTTATGTCATGTACATTGTACAACAACATTGATGGATGAAAGTCGTGTTTCTTCAACTGTATCATGTCTTTATGCATATTCTTCACCTTTCTTACCAAGTTCAATATATTTTACAATTCCAAGAACTCGATTGTATTCTTGATTTTTTTGGTGATCTTTTATAGCCTCATGTTTCGATACCGGTATTGCCAGAAAATTCTTCTCTCAATAGACAAATAAGTTGATAACATTCTGCTGGGCCATTTTAGTACACTCTAGCACCTTTTTATGACTAAGATGAAAAGGTGTCTTGCAGGATCTTTCCATGAATGTTAAGGTGCATGCTCTTTGACTTCATGTATGTAATATCAAGTTTCTTAAGTTTTCAAATAAGAGGCCTTGATTTCTTGTTGCCATATTATGTCACTGCTGTTTACAACTTGAATATATCAACATCTCGAATCAACATTAAATAGTAGATACAAAATAATTAAAACATTTACTTTTTGGAAAAATTTTGCGAAAAGAAACATTCTGTCAGGGACACACTGTACAAATGTATGATTACAGATTGATGCATTCCATATCATATTAGGAATTGGTATGCACTATCATACTACATAACTTTAGGTAATGATGAATGCATTGGATTTGGCCGGATTGTGTACCAGTTGATACATTGAATGTAAGATATTTTCAAAATTCGAAAATGCATTGTGGTGATAACATGGAAAATTAAACTCTACTTAATTCTTTAACTCCCAGTTTAAGTTTCTTTAGCTTACGGATCGAAATCGCCTGATACTTAGCTTGGTCTTACACCTCATTTCTGTCAGTCCTATCCAATGACATAGTGAGGCATATTTTAGCTGTAAATGGAATAAAAGCTTGGTCTATGGTTGGTCATATTTGTGTTTATATTACCCTGTATTAGGAAATTGGTGAAATGAAAAATGGTCTGATCAGCTGAGCAGTTTATTGATCTGAACAGAACTGATAGTAGTTGATGATTGTGTCCACATGTACTTATGGTATTTAGAACACCCACCCAATCATTTCACGTCTTCTGAAATCTCATTATTTCATCGTGAGAAGGTTTTTGGCTTAAATCTCTTTTGTCATCGTAAATTCCTCTGGACTTACACAAATGTAGAGATATTCACACACAATAGACACCAATTCATAATCATAACGCATAAGTAGGCTACGTACTCCAGCACCCACCCCCGCACAATATGGGAGAGTTTTCGTATGACACTGACATAATTATGAACTCCCACACTTATACTCTAAACTTCACAGAAATGATTTTATTAACCTGGATAAAACTTTATTCGCGCATTTCCAGGTCAGTTATTAATGAGACCATAGCCATACATTGATAAGTCACAATAAGAGTCATTCAGAAGACGCACAGCCTTTAAAGGGAACTTTCCTATTGCCAACCTGGAACATGTCTCAAGTCTCCTTTTAACAGCTGGTACACAAATACTGTTACTTATCATGAAGTGTACCTTCTGAGTAGTGGTTGTGTTTTTGGGTTTTTTTCTACCTGGAAGGTCACAGACACTGTATTTTGGATCGCATCACTCTTACTTCTATCCGCAGTGATTTCATTGGCATTTGCCCGGCACAGTTGGCCGCAAGAGAAATTGAGAGGATACATGATACAGACCATTACCAAAATCAAGTTTTTACACATTTTTTGGCAAACAAACAAAACATGCTAAGGAATGTGAAAACTATGACTATCACTTGAATTCCCCTTTGGCAACAAAATCATCAGAATTCCTCAAAGTGCAAAATCGTTCCGAGTATCGTATTTCAATCATAGGTGAATAAATTTCATGAAGACTTCAAATAAAGCTCTCAGGTTGACCTCCTATGAAATATTCCCTTGAGGGTTCTGTAGAAAGGAATTATTTATGAATACCAGAATATTAAAAATTTGGTTATATTACTTCAAGAAGGACGTGATCAAGCCTAACGGTAGTTTTTTTAGGGCTACATTTGTACAAAAAGATTATTGGCTTCAGTTCAACTTCATAATCATGAAGTGGAGAGTTTGACTCTTCGAAGAATCACCACTGTGTGGTTCTTGTGTCCTTGAGCAAGAAACCCTAAATGAACGGGAAGTAGTTTGGTACCTTTTGACAGCCCACGAAAATGCATGTTTCCGATTAATTTGAATGGGGAGGGGGATAAAGAGCCTTTAACACTTACTCAAGTCCTTTTTAACCACACAAACATTGTTGTACACTGACTAGATTGAAGGGTATTTTTCACTGGCTCATTAGTCTTGTGGTTGATCATCCTATTATTGTTGATTAACGACTTAATCACACAACGTAATCTTTGTTTAAGGTTTCCAGTATAACATGGCGCAGAGGCGGCCATGTGTATCAAGCTGATATGGAAAGATTTAAACTAATAGTGACACTAATTAAGCATTCCAAAAATCATGTTCCGAAGTGTAAACTTGGCACCATTTGTGGTGGCGACGAAGTCACCTAATTTTGGTGAGCCTGATTTAAAAAGAAAATGTTTGAAAGATTTTGGAAGACATAGTGTGATCTTCATATCTTTTTGTTATGCACTGTGTCAGTGTTCACAGAATTGAACTGCTCACACTGTGACCATTCCAATGATATAGGCTTGGCATTGTTATTATTGTGTCTACTCAAATACCATGTGAGCCCGGCATTTTCTCATTTCTTAAAATACTTTGACCACTCCATTATATGAGCCTGACTTATTCTCATTACTGTGCAACCACTCAGTTATGTAAGCCAGACATATTTTCTATTTTATTCAAGACGAAGTCTCTCGAGCTCTTTTTAAAGCACCACAGCATGTACCAGCCCAAAGGTTACCTCAGTAAATAGCATGGGTTCTTCGAGCTGACCCGAAATAGTATGCATGGATTGTGGCCTTACATCTATAGGGTACATACCACCATAGGCTAAGACATACTTTAAATGATTTGTGTGATTGTTATACTGGCACCCCATAGATCTCGTAACAACATTAGGCTTTCTTTAACTTGACCAATTGGCCTCGTCAATTCTTTCTCTAAATACAGCTAATCGGATATTGTCACCACAAAAATTATTAGAATTTTAAAGTTGATTAGGCCTAATCCAATTTGCATATTGATAAAATGTTCTATAGCAACAGGGTTTATATGATTAAGGTTTTTAGTGTTATTCTGAGAGATTTCAAATGGTCCAAGGCCTATGTTGTCCTTTTTTCACACAAGTAGCACAGTCATGACTGAAGTATTGCCAAACGTTAATTAACCATCCATTATTCTTTATGATTTTTACTCTCAGAACAACCTTGCTGCCCAAAAATTCAGAAGTAGATTTCAAAATTTGTTTTACATGAACTTGAACCGATATTTCTAGGCCACCTTTTATATATGCAGGGTCTTATCAAACTTGAAACCTGCCGAGTAGGGACATTTTTGCAATCAATGATAAAAAAGCATGCAGGTATTTCTAGGAACGGAAAACAAATAGAACACGAGTTTTAAAAAAACCTGCTCATGTATGTTAAGTGTGGGAAATGCCTAAAGATAATTTTCCTACGTGATTTAAGTACTAAGTAGTACAATGAGTAGTATTGTTAAGTTTCACTTCAGAATCGTAACAAAATTACAGTGTAATAGGTCTGATACTTTGTCACTTTGTCTGTCCACCTTAAGGGCTTACTTAACTTCCGATTAGAATTGCAATTATTAGTCACTTGCTTGGAGTCAATGAATCGAAGAGGATGTCTGATTGGATGCAATAAGTTGAAGGATATGTGTTTACCTTTCCTAATGTAACATGATATAACTTAGATGTAAATAGAATGAAATGGCAAGAAAGGCAATGATAATGGCAAGTAATGATTATTAGCCACTGACCTTGTTAAGTTTCAGTTTTGAAAGTTGTTTGGGGCTGAGAAACTAAGTTCTTTGACTGAAAATCATGCTACACATGAGGTTTTGGACTTGAACAGAATTGTGTTGACATCCAGAAATCCCAATAGCAATGGACACTATCCACCAGGACACCCTAAAGCATCAAAGCTTTACAACTAATGAGGAAAGTGAATTCAAGGAATGCAACCACATAAACATCATGGGATTATGATGGCGGTGAAATATGTCTCCACTGTTATGTGGCACACTCAACCAATCAAGAATAACAACATGCCACTTTGATCGGCAAGTCCTGTTTGCCGTTACTTGGCCCTCATCATTAATCATTTACCTTCAAGTGGTTCGATTGATTTCTTAGAAAGTTTGGTAAGCATTAAAGTTACCTGGTACATTAGAGAAAGGATGCTTGTTCGATCAGTTGGTGGTATGCTCCTTCCCAATTCGAGGCAGAATGTTTTTTCTTGCTCTGATATATTCCTCAAAGGTAATTTTTGTGGGCTGTGGAAATGATATCCAATCCCTCATGTTCCTGCGATAATAGTGACCCAATAATACTCTTCCTTTGATGGTAGGAATCTTAAAACAATAGCAAAGCTTACCGGGTGAGCTTACAGGATGGAGTGATACTCCTTGTCACAAGCTGTGGAAACCAGAATATTGTAACTATCCTGCAAGAAAGAATTCTGTACCATGCCAATCAATTTTACGAAGTAGAGCTGAAAGCTTGAATGATGATAATGTTATTTCAGATCGGAATAACTCTGAAACATGGCTGTTGAAGATATCCCAATTATACAACAAGCAATCTCGAATCTCCCTCAGCTTTCCTGCTAGATGGAAATCAATCCATTTGCAAGTTGCAAGTTGGATTTGTACGCCGATAAACTGCAATGTGTTCAGGATTTGCTGATCTATTAAGAATTTGTCTGGCGATTTCCTGATAAATTTTGATATTCTCCTTTATGAAGGTATGGTGACTCTCTAACTGACTGTGCAGATTTTCTTCAGGGTCTGCAGTTTCCTCCTACATATCATTATGTATTACCAAATATTGTTTATAGAACTTATGTCCCAGTTAATGCCCAGCTTTCAACTCAATGTTTTACCATCACTCGTAGGGTAGGTATCCCCTAAAGCATGGTCTATCGCAAACGTCTGCACTATCAAGATTGAAAGTGTAACAATTATAGAGGGTAAGATATTAGCCTGTTTCTTGTAAATAGATTACAACAAACCTTCTGATGTTGTCGGAAATCTTGCAATGTTAACGAGGAATCTTTTTATTCAGGTGGAAACTACTACCCATATTATCTTCTGTCTACCTTCTGACTGCCTTGTTAATTTACTAATTAATTGTGTTATGCCAACTTAGATAGAATGTTGCTCCATGCTCCAAGACAGTACATAGTTATATCTAGGTGGTAATTGCAGTTGTGGTTTGATTGAATACAACTCACTGCCTTGCATCATTCAAGTAATAGAAAAAGTTACATTACGTCTGTCTGAGATACCCACAACTTTAATTGCAGAACAGACGCCGGATGCAGTTTGATTTTTACATGTAACAAGTTCAAGGTTTGAAGCTAAGTTACAAGAATCTCCAAAGCCTCTTGCCTCCGCAGTGAACAAAATTATTGTGAGTTATGCTCGCAGAATACAACCCTCCTCACGTTCTCTCAGAGTAGGCGCTATAATATTGCTACAGCAATGGCCTGTTTCTTCAAGCGTGATGTATAGGCACTATAATACTACAGTAATGGCCTGTTTCTTCAAGCGCAATGTATAGGCACTATAATACTACAGTAATGGCCTGTTTCTTCAAGCGTAATGTGTAGGCACTATAATGCTACAGTAATGGCCTGTTTCTTCAAGCGTAACGTGTAGGCACTATAATGCTACAGTAATGGCCTGTTTCTTCAAGTGTAATATGTAGGCACTATGTTTCTTCAAGAGTAATGCTGCACTTTCTTTCAGCATGAATCTAATGCATTGCTCTAGATTTGATACACCTAGGAGCATTGAATTGCATCTTGAGGTAAGTGAATTATGACTTATATCAGACCGGGGTATCATCTCATTCACTTGATATCAAAACACATGTTGAAAGCCATACATCTGTCTCACAATTGTTTCAGGCCAGGCTCTGGTATGATGTATACGTGTACAAAATGTGAATAGATATATTGCATTTGAAATATCCTGGTTGTGCTCTACAGTACATCTCAACTCATTTTAGGGATTAAATAATTGGAAATATTTCAAATTGAATGTACAGAATGTCACATATGTTTTTAACCCTGATCCAAACATCTCTTTGGGCAAGAATTCCATGACTTCTTCACCTAAGAGGTAGTACGATTACTAGACAAACAATTGGGTGGTCTTCATCAACAACAAAAACAACAACACAACTCCCAACATCCTTTCATCTCAAATTATGCAAACAGGATGGGAACTTATCCTGGAATCTCAATTAAACATTAATCACAAATTGTTACTCACCTGCCTAGGCTACTAATTAACTAGGGGCTGAAATTGCAAAACTATGAAAAGAACGAGGAAGACGTTTCTAATAAGTTTGTGTGTCCCCTTTCTCGAACCTCCACACTGGTGGTGAAAAACTCAATTATGCCCGGTTAATCCCCCAAAGGTACAGCTTTTTTTTGCTTCAGTACAGTGATTGCTTTATTTACATTCTGATGTTTATAGAAAAACCAGGGAAGAAAAATGAAAGTTAGAAATTATTTAGAAGGTACTACATCCCCGTCGGCAGCCATTGGCGTTTCTCCGTCAAAATTTCCAGGAAACTTGTATCTTTGATCTCGACGAACAGGTTGTTCCTGTCAGATTGTATGTATCTTTAAACGATCCTGACATACTACTTGGTGTTAGACAGAAGTGCTTACTGTACCTGTCATTTATCATATGTGTGGTACACGGGTCTCTACAGACTATTTCATGAGCGATGTTCCTAGCATCTCACCTTTTCATGTTGTTTCATGGGCATATTTTCTACTCCACCATGACCAATGGCTATGCACACTTAAATACCACTGCTTTATAACCAACCAACAATCGAGGTTTAGTGGATCTCCTGACATTGTCTCCAAACTGATAATAAATGAAATATAAAAGACATAGATTGGCATTGTCAGGTAGAAAAGATGATACTTAGATGAGCTTTCCTTGCCATCGTACTTTCTATTAGTTACCCAAAGAGTCTGCAAGTGCAATTTGTTTGGAACCAACATTATGTATCCTGAACCATTGTATTAACAGTAAGTTGTAAAAATTGTCTGTGTTTATCTTTGCTGTCAGTGTATCATTGTGGGTCTGTGCTTGAAGAATGCTTACTTCCTATGTTGGAAACAAGCAGTTTCACCTGAACTCCTACGAAAGTTACTTTCTGCCAAGGAAACCTAGTTTGGTAAAACGTTTTGCAAGTTTGAGATAGATAAGCATTTCGCAGACCAAATATCACTTGCTGGGCTCCCCTAACCAGTAACAAATCCAGTTCGGACCTTGCCTGGCAGCATATCACTATCAGAAAGGAATGGCTTTTTGAATGAAGAAGCAAGTCAGGTTCTATCGTCAAATGATTGCAGGTATAGACAAATCGTCATATTACTGATCGACCTTGATAAATCTGCATGATGCCTTTCACCAAAACCTCTGTGGAGGTAGATACTCAGAGTAATCAAACTGACGATGATAAAACAGGTCATGTAACTACAAATCAACAAATTACTTAGTCACTTTGTTAACAAAAGTCGTATGAACACAATTAAGTCATGCTCAATTTATGAAGTATTAAATTTTGTTTGAACTGAACAAAGTCATGATACACAATGAAGTTGTTTGAACTGAACTTTATCTTGTTGTTAATGTTTATCATCGAGTTGTTTGAACTAACAAGGTCATGATCTATTAACTACGAAGTTGAATGAACTATATCTTGTTCATGTTTGTTTTTTGTTTTTTTTTAACTGAATGAGGTCATAATCCATTTACCATAAAGTTGTTCGGACTGAACTATATATTGTTCATGTTTTTTATTGGGTTGTTTGAATTGAACTAGATAATGTTCTATTTCCTAGGGAGGTACCTAAGGAGATTGTTTAAACTTGGTGCTGTTCTGTTGCTAATGGGCAAGTTGCTAGCTAGTGGGTGAGGATGCCAAGGATTTTTCCACGTGGTCATTGGTGTGCCACAGAAGCAGCTTCACACATTCAAACACCAGTATATTTGCATAAAATCATTCAGAAAACATCATACTTATCATTCGGCCTAAAAACTTTCAGGTTTTTTCTTCGATCAGTGGTTTCTCATAGCAAAGCAACATCATAGAAACAAATTTATGGCTCCAGAAATAGGCTTGTGTTTACGTGATTGGTGGCCTGTGTTTGCACATCAGATACAGTATGATACATAGTCGTTTACTTATAAACAAGTATGTCTACAAATTTCCCCTGCAGAAAAAGTGCATTACAGGTAATTGGTAGCGTAATGTGGTGTACATACACTGCTAATGGGTGACAAAGAACAAAAAGAATTTAACTTAACGAAGAATAAAGATCGTCTGTTGGTTTGGAGAATTTTCAAAATAAACTAGGTCATGATCTGTTGCATACAGACGTGTTCGAACAGTGCTCGGTAATTATCTGTTACATATACATGCACATATGTCCGAACAGTACTTTGTTATGTCAATGATAGAAATGTTTGAACTGTGCTAGGCCGCATGATCGGTTACTTGTTATGATCTGTCAATGATAGAAATGTTTGAACTGTGCTAGGCCGCATGATCGGTTACTTGTTATGATCTGTCAATGATAGAAATGTTTGAACTGTACTAGGCCGCATGATCGGTTACTTTTTAAGTTGTTTGAACTGAACCTAGCCATGGTATTTGAGCTGGGACTGTAATGATAGATCTAAAATGTGTTTGACTCTGACATCTGCACAACTGTATTGATATTGACATAATAGTTTGCCTTTTTGTTCAAGTAGGACTATAACCTTAATATCAAGATATAATCATGAAAACCTGAGAGCCCTTAATGTCATAACCAACCAAAGATCGATTTTCAAAGCCTATTACTACAGGTTATGCTTGGTTGGTAAACTCATCAAGTACAATGTGAATGACCCTTGTTTTCTGTGATTATTTGCTGATACTGGTTACTCTACCTGGAGGACAATTGTGTCAAAGTTTAGAAAGTTTAGAAATTTTTTTTTTAAAGTTAAGGACGTTGAAAAGGTGAAGTGAAAGTTTTTTGTCTACAGTCTACTATCAACATGCAGAGTTTATCATCAGACCTTACGCTTTAACCCTGCTCTGAAGATAACATAAGGCTTGGTGTTAGGTTGGGTGTCAGGAGGGTTCGTTGGTTTACGTCTAACAGAACTGAGCAATCAAGTTGTTAAAAACAAGTTGTAATGAAAAAGAGTTAATGATCAAGCTGCCATTCAACTACTGTTGATTTGAAATGAATAATAAGTGAGGCATATGCTGCTAAAAGTTGTGGATACATTTCAAGAGATATCTAGGTAGTGTGAGGGTCAGTTGCACTTGTTAACCTTTCCCGGTCAAGCCAGAGTACAGACTGGGGAGATACACAGACCAGGAGCCTTCACTTCTCATGTCAGATGGTAAAGCAAAGGATGCAATGATTTACTTATCCTTTCATCAACTGGTCAGCCAAAACAAGTCTGAACCAGAAACATAGTAACAGCTTTTTTCAAAGTTCTGGTCAACAGAGATGTGCATGAAAACTTATACATGTATATCTTTCCAAAATGAAACATGTGAGAAGATTGTTCCCAATTCGAAATTAAATATATCTCTAACTCTTTTATTACATGTTGAAAGCTCGTAAGACCATTCAGGAAAGTTGTAAAAAAAACCTCAATGAAAGATATCTTGACTTTCGTATATTTATTCTCATGGGAAAATTGCAGTCAGACACCAAGTCTCAAGTCTCTTATCGAGCAATTCCATTTTTATTTCCTACAGGTCCATGAGACAGGATATGACATGAGAGTGAGATTTCCTCTTATGCTCTGCGATTGTCTTAACTATTTATCGGCCTACTACAATATGTACATAAAACAATGTCAAGTCATGTCTATAAACTGATCATTAACACAGTTCAGCAGTTTTTTGTTTACCCTAGCGTCATATTAATTTGATCATTTACACAAGTTAAGAGAAGATCTTCTGAACAATACCTTCACAAAATGCAGGACTATGATTGGTTTCAGAGCAGATATATTGAACTATTTTTGGCTTCAGAACAGACATATTGAACTATAATTGTGTTGACACTAAACTATGATTGGCATTTGAGTATACATTCTAAACTATGATGGGAATCAGAGCAGACACATTGGGCTTTATTTGTTATCGAAGTTGACATTTTCATCCATAGTTTGGATTCAAGTTTGTGGAGAAGTTAACAATCTCGGAACGAAAAATGATAATTACAAACTGGTATCGTTACCATCTAAGTTTGGTAAAGTTGTGTCATAAATAGATAAGACTTTCAGTCAATCAGTTTTTAAAATAGAATTTGTTGGGTTAATTCAAACTAATTGAATTACAAAAACATAGTTGTGCTGATAAACAACAAAGATAAAGGGGAACACCAGAGGGATGATTACTGCTTGATGATGTAGATTTTCTTTTTCACTGTATAAAAAAAGTGGAACATTCTTGACAAGATTTTCCAGAAACTAAAATATTTTGGCGAACTTTTCTTTTGTTGAGAAAATTCACTAATTCAAATCAACTTACCATTTTCGCCGAATAATCCAAATAATGAGCTCCAAAGGCAGTTCTCAAGAATTCAATGAATTCATTGAAAAGTTGTTAGATGTTTTTCTCCCCAATGCACTTTTACTGAAAGAAATTCACATTTGTCGTGCTGCAACACAAATAGTACTTTTTCAGCCACAAGAATATAATTCTTCACATTAAGAACAGCATCCTGCGTTTTAGTCATAATCCACTGGGTTAATCTCTTTAAAGGAATTTTACTTCTACAAAATGTGATGTAGTATATATCCCTCTGAATTTTCCAGTATGTGTAATACTGACTTCGTTTCTCTAAGACAGAATCATTTTGTTCTAACTTTAAATCAAGCTAATCCCGTGTGTGGTACCTTCTTTTCAAGAAAATGTATCCAAATTTCTATTAGAACAGACTTAAAATTCTTAGTAAGAACTAAGCACAGTTAACTCAATCAGTTTAAGCAATTACCATTGCATTCCTTCTCCTCTTGTAGCAGTTAACCAGCGGTTTAGCTCAGTTAGCACTGCCTGTGAGGCTAATGAGTCGATAATGCCAACCGTCTCGAGTTACCTCTTCAAGCCTCATTCTGAAGTCAACGCTACACTCTACTGCCAGTTATGTAGGGTCCTGCATACTTAATGATACTGGAATGATGTACTCTAGTTTTACCGATTAAGCACTGTTCTTGAATATTTTAACCAAACCTTACTTGGTATCATGTTCATGTATTTTGTTGATGATGCCATTCAGCATGTTCCCAGTTAGCAGCAATTACAATTGCTCAGTTCGGGGTGTTTAGGCCTGCTGGAAAGGCCTCATGAACATCCAATGCGAAACAGCACTTGGGACTTTCTGAAAGGTTGTCATACAACGATATAGTTCAAAATTCTTTTACTGGAACCCAATGAGTCTGTTTTCTTGTTATTTATTGATGCAAATTGATTTTTGATTAGCTAATTATTAGCCATACTTATGATGCTTTGATGTTTTCATGTAGGACTGCATTCTTGGGTTAATTATTGAGTACATGTACTTTTTGCATGTTTTTAAGAGGCAGTTTTGTAATTTTAGGAGACGTGACTACATGGCGATGCCCCAAAGCAAGATGTGCTTTGATCATCTGGGACCACGACTGCATGCTTCTCTGTCCCTGAGCATCAGGTCAAAACTTAGACCCAAGCTTGATTAAGTTCAGTATTTCTGTGGCTGCTGTATTTGGCATAATACAAAATCGGCGTCATTGATTTTGCCCTACGTTTAGGGTGGGCACCCCAATTATCTGTTGCTAAGCAAATTTGAGGCCCCTTGCCTTGAACTTTGTGTATATTACTACATTTCTAATTAGTTCTTATAACTTGTAAAGTTAATGAAAACACACAGATGTAGAACTTTCAAATAATGTCAGTCTGAGTCTTTACCAATGTTGTACCATTATTGTTGTAATTCTACCAATAAAAACATATATGTTTTTTCAAAATGTTTGGTCTAATTTTGATTTTGTTATAGGTACCACATTTCGATAAAGCTGTTTCTTCTTCATTAAGGAACTACCAAAATATTATACTTAAATGACTGCACGGCATTGACTTTCGCTTTGATCTCTACTTGTTTGTAACTTTTAAAGAAGCCAGACCAAATAAACAGAAATTCAGTTTACTTTAAATGCAATCGGAAGACTGGTTGCAAAAGCTTCAATTTTGGCCGAAGGTATCAATGGACAACATCTCTAGTCCACTACAACATTCAAAAGCTGAGATTACCTACATATCTGTTGTGTGTTCTTATTTGTTGCTGAATTAGGATTTGTGACTGAATGTGATAGAATACAAAAACTGAGATGAGCTCTTGTTAATATACAAGGCCCCATCCCGATTCTTGATGAGCAATGCGTATCGAGAATCCTGCTAAAAGATGGGAGTCCGCCCCAAAAATCGTGGCTAATTTTAGGCTCATCTCAAGGTCTCGAGAAAGACAATCTCCTCTGAAATAGTTGTGTGCATCATTTGAGCTTTAAAAACTGTCATAAAAATGTTATCATGCACTCTAAATGAAGTATGCTCCTTAACACAGGTTAAACAAAAAGGCATTGAAATAGGATTTTAATTGTTAAATAAACAACAATATTTTTGCCTACCTTTATTGGAGTTATTCCGATTTTCCCTGTGCGGCAGAAAATATCCAACGAATGGTTCACACTCCTTCGCCTTCAAAGTCTTGCTTAAGGAGTGCACAGTTGCATTGAGGGATTACCCTTTTAAAGGCCCTTTAATCTTGTTAGCTATTTTCTTATTGCTGTTAGTAGGGCTTTTTGACCAAGCTAATGTCGCCTAATTCTTCTCAGGCTAATGTCCGATAACCCATGAGTTGTCTCTGTCTAGTGTCTCTGCTTAATTAGACGTGCCGCATGTTATACAATTTCCCTCAACAATTACTTGTAGCATTGTATTTTTTGCTGTCACAATGATTCAACACACTTTACCTGTGAGGTTAAAAGAGACGTAAAAGTTTATAAACTTATCAATATCTTAATCTTATTGCTTTTAAAATCACAAAATCACATATCAATTACATGTTAATTACATCTGAAACTGAGATAATGATACGTAATGACTGTTCTGTTAGAAAGAAGAACCTAATTTAGCCTACACATTAATCAAATTGTTTTGTTCTTTATTGATGTTTAAATTGTATCTGCTATGTTTTAAGCCAAATCCAATTCATGAGGAGGGTGACAGATGTAATTTTTTTCAGAAAAAGACACTAGTTGCATTTTGCGGACTGAAAGTGCTCCACAATTGAGTGGACCGTGATGTCGCCAGGACAACCTGACACTTTTGATTAGAAAGCAGCCACTGTTTGGTTAAATTGCATTCAGGTCACAGGTCATAACGGCAAAATGTCTGGTTTGCGGTGTGGTGCGGTTCGGTGCAGTGCGGTTAAAGATAAATCATATACCCAAAGAGGAAGGTGACAGAAATTGGAACAAGATTATTGACAACATGGTTCGTTATTTTATCTTGTCATAGGGCCAGAATGCACCAAGCTGACTGTTCATTCCCTGCTGTGTATTAGGTGACCGTGACTAGTTCCCATGAAGGTATGACTCCATATCACTTAGTCCCTTCTTTCCACAGCAAAATTAGTAAAAGGGTGCCTACGATAACATCAGCAATAGCCAATTTGTCTCCAACCAATATGGCACCATACCTTGGCATAATCGTCTTTGTTGAAAATCAAAACAGGGATCATCTTCAGTGCAATCTAATCAGTAGGGTTCATCATTTCCAGAAAATTAGGGGTGTTCTATAATCAAGCCCGGAGCTAATAATACACTTCGAACCCTTAGCGTCAACAAGGGGGTAATTTCCTTGGTCTGTTTTATTATGTGATTATATTTCCAACCCAAAACATGCGGTTTGACAACTTTTAGAAAAACTACAGGAAAGAAGACACCTGACTAATGTGCGTAATGATCAAGGTCTTGATAAGTTATATACTTCTTAACAAAATTGGATGAGCAAATATTTTGGAATGTTTAGGTCAGAAGAGTGACCCTGACTTGCACCTGGGTTTTTTCATTATAGAACTCGTGTTTGAGAATGCAATGTTTAACGGCCTGATAACATGGGAATGTTTTCTTGCTGCTGTCACAGTGCAGGAAACAACACTCTGCAACATTTGTTTTTGGTAGTTCAGGTCTTGGCACGCGCTGCTGTGGATGGCAACTTTTGATGATATTCCTAATTTCCGATAACAACCATGCTAGCAGGTATTTTGACTTAAAATATCTGCTTTGGCCAAACAGCAAGCGCCCTAATGGAATCTGGCCTTTTTCATGGTTATCTTTGCCAATATATGAAGACGTAGCGAATGTGAGGTGAACGTATCCTTTTTTGACAAACGTAGTTAATCATGCAACTCTTTTCGGTATTCGATTTGTTTTTGGTGAAGAAAAACAACTTTATAGTAAAAACACTTTTTTCTTACAATTCATTTTGATATTTGGACCGACCAGCAAAGAAATCCTTGACAGAGATCAGACCAGATTTCAGCTCTTTGGTTGCTGGCCTGATGCTCTGTTTCTCTATCTTTAGCTGTAACTGGTAAGACTTCACAATCACCTTGCTATTTGTCGGCAATTCCGTGCCATGAATAATGGGTTTATAACACGTAGCAGCGTGACCAAGATTAAACATTGCAATATCAAAATAGACCCAAAGAAAAGGAATTTATAGTTGCTTGTAATTGACGATGGTACTTGCGAAGAATACAATGATTGTTATCGCTATCCCAAGTGATGCTAAATTACATATTAAGAAACTCTTGTACCGAAGTTGTTACAAAATCGTGTCAAGAAGGATGACAAATTTAGGGTCATTTTGAGGCATTGTTGGGCACCTCTGGCGATTTGGAAGTGGGGCGATTGTCCTGGCTAACTGTTACAATGTTAATAAGAAGGTGCACTCGGGTAATGAAAGAGAGAAGAGGGGACATAAGTGGGTAGGTTCGTGCAGTGATTTATAGTATTTGGTGCACAGGAATACCTTTGAATGCGACCGGAGTTTTGGCAGGGCTTCCTGTGATCCTCTCGGTTGGTACGTCCAAGGGAGGCCTGCAAGCGACCCTGTATGGCTTGAGAGATGCCGATGGTGTGCCCTGCAGGTCTGGCAGGTCAGCATAGCTTGAGGCCATAATGCCTCTGGGTGGAATTTGACGGACTGAAGCGATAGACTGAATGGTGTGATATGGCCGTAGGGTTGTCGTGTTATGATTTCCTATTTTAGTAAAGACGCTATCTATTCTTCTTCCTCAGACTTACTTCCTGGTGTAGAGTCTTTGTTGTCATCTTTGACAGAAAGCAGAACTGCAAACAGATTTAGTTTGAAAAATCTTTAACGAAAATTAATTTCACATTGTGGAGGATTTTGCGCCATTTTGAAATCTGGCATCTCCAGATAATGTTTTCTGAGGAAGGTTTCGGACGTGGTGATATTTGGGTTTACTTTTGTAATCGTTAGC
Organism: Lineus longissimus; assembly: GCF_910592395.1. NCBI lineage: Eukaryota > Metazoa > Nemertea > Pilidiophora > Heteronemertea > Lineidae > Lineus > Lineus longissimus. The sequence continues at coordinate 23,044,540 of NC_088310.1, forward strand.
TTTCGCAGACTGATATTGCTATCAATACGTTTTAAGGTACCAAAGCACATGCACAGAATTGGCTACTTACATGTAGCTTGGCCGAAAACTGAAATTAGAAAGCCGCGGTAGATGGTCTTGAATCTGCACTGAAGTTTGGGAACGGCATTCCTTCAATACTGAGTAGAGGAATCTGCTTCACTGCATCCATCTGGTACAATAACTAGGGCATTTGGTTTTGTCGAAAAGGTAATATTGTCTACCTCGAATGACCTCAGGGTGGTGACAATACATCTCAATGCTTTGCGGATGAGCCTTTTTGTCTTTAAATTGTCACTGGAATAGACTCAACGTGACAAAATATCATCAAGAAATGCATTGTCCACTTGTGGAACATCTTGCGTCTTCTCATCAAGTTTCTTAAGACAAAATTGTTCCAAACGGCGGCAGAACCATCCAGGAGAAAAGACAACGCAGTGATTTTTATTTGACCTACAGAGAAGAAGTTGTTTCAGGTGCCCAGTTGACATGGCGGCAAACTGACAATGTGGACACCTCTCAAAAATGAAGTATTATCTCGACTAAAGATGTCAGACAATTTGTTCAGCATGTTGTCAGATTGAGAAACACAAGTTGAGCAGAAAATGCCATTGCCAGTAAACCATGCGGGTGATCTGTAACAGCCGCCTGAAAGTTCAAAGGCTTCCAAGACAGTCACCTTTGGTTATTATTCTAATCCAATTAAAATAAAATGTTGCACGAACTGAAAGAAAATTCATGGCGGATATTAGTGTTGCACAAAAGTTAACCAAGTGAGTAATTTCCTGAGATTTTTGCAGAAGACTGTGGCGTTTTTATGTGAATGCCATCTGTGGCTCTTTGGCTCCAGCGTATTACTTTGATGTTTGTTTACCTACATGTAGTAAGAGAAGATAATTGCTTCCGCTTTGAATTTTTTTTGTGTTCTTCTTTCGAAAGCCTTGTCAAGATGGTCTTCAGAGTGATCATGTTTGACAAAACGGTACCTAATTTGGATTTTTCAGTTGTCTAGTCATGCTCGTGTGAGTTTCCTGAACCCTAACTGTCTAGAATACAGAGAATACCCAAGAATGAAAAAAGATGGATGCTGTAATTTTGCTGACTCTTGGTAAAGCTAACCGTCTTATACACTGACCCCCTCTTTTACAAGCATCTGTTTTCTGAAAGGTCATCAGAACTTGACTACGGTGTGTTAGTTACTTGGCATGGCACAACAAATGATAACATGTGCTTATACATGTAGGTACACAATAGCTTCTGTGCAGCATTCAGTCACAATGCCACTAATGAAACATTAATCATGTTTTGATCACATTAAAATATTTATGATGAAAGATTATTTTCTAATGAGACAATCTCTCATGAATGGAAGGGATGGTAAATCTTCTCTCATTGCGTGGGAGGGTGTGGCTTTATAGCTTACAACTGAAGAGAATTGGGACATTAAAATTGGATTAGTAATGTAATCATTGTTACATTTTATGAAAGGTGAGAAAAATTGGGAACAAGACATATGCCCTGCACCCTTAAGCTTCATCACTGTTGGTCTGTTTCCTGAGTTCGGTGCTTAGTAAGCCCTATATGGTCCAGCAGTCAGTCTATCTCTTGGTTAAGATTCATGTCAAAATCAAGTCACAATGTTATTGAATCCTAGCCTAGACATCCCATGTTTAATGTTGGATTTGGTTGCTAAACAAAATTAGATGAGAAAGGTTGTATAAAGAAATGTGCTTCATATGCTTATCTCAGATTTCCTTCACCAATATGTGATAATATTTGGGGCTGAACATTATAAGCATGATCTAATGACAAAAGTGTATCTAGTTTCGCCACACCCCTATTGATGCTGCATTAACGCTGCCTTAAAATGTGTGCTTTTTTATTCAGGTACCGAAACAAAGTATTGATTTACATCACCTCAAGGTGCAACGCAGAATCCATTTTAAGTAAAGGACATTTAAACTTTTTTCACCTCGGGTTCATGGTCATCCTTTGGTTGTCATCTGCTCCTTTAGAGGTCGTCATATTGTTGTCAGAAGAGCAAAAAGCATTATCATGGTAAATTGAACCCAAACCATTAGAACGTTGGAGTAAATCGAGACTATTTGTGCACAATCTTGCATTATGTTGAGGTTACCCTGGTATTATCTCAAGTTTGTCTCAACAGTCTCTTTTATGAATGATTTTCAGTTTCTTAAGTAATGTTCGAAATCAGATACGATTGTTAATGTTTACTGCGATCCTTTACGCAGCTTTTGTTTGGTATTGTTGAAAGATGCGAGGTAAAGAAAGTGAAGGGCACACGTCCATTGCGCTGTCAAAGTTCGGTGTCAAAGGGTAACACATGTCTGTGAGGGACAACAGAGGAATTATCATACAGGTTTGATTATCATTTGCTACATCTGTTCCCGCAAATGTACCAAAGTTACAAATGTTTGGATTATGTTGATTCACAAGTCGTGAAATTGCCCCTTAGCACTTGTAGGTAAGATATCATCTTTCAGGTACTGTTGGGATGTTTGTCTTTGTCTTTTGAAACACTCTGATAGCTAAAATTCGTTGCTCTGGGTGAAACTTCATACGTACATGTATATGACTTTGAATAAACTTCTGATGACAGTATAGTTGAAGGTTGGGAACATGAAATTTACCCTTTATCTTCTTCTTGTTACACTGCACTAAAACAGCCCATTCACAATTAGTCCAACCAACAGGTTGTCCTTGTGAAGGAATGTACCACCACAACAAAAGGTTCTGGAATCACGGTTCATCAATATCGCAGACCCACACGTGTCAAGATTTATCCTACCCCAAAAGATTCAGAAAATCTCAGTTTAAAATTGCTCGTTTGAGTGGTGGCAGATACTATAACAAAGAAACAGGAAATTGCACGTATCAATAAAGCACCAGGACTGGTACACGATAACTAGAATAGTTTTATTTCGTCAATTATTTTCTGCCACGCCGCATGAGAAAAGAATAGAAAGATTAGTCAAATGCGAGCAACAGATAGACATTCCAGGATAAAGACAGCACCAGATGGCTGCAAATCTGGCCCTAGCCTCTGACAACAGGCGATACAGATTTCCGTAGCCCGGGGCAGCGGAATGGCCATAAAATTGAAGAACCTCTACAACTATTTATTGAATTTCAATATTTTGATGAAAGTTAATACCTAAATCCTCTTTACTGAATCAGGAGAATTGGATGTTTAGGGCAAGGCCTCTTGCCACCCAACTCAAGATTGAACTTCATTTGAGCCACCAGCACATCGCCTGAGGGATCTTTTCGCAAGTTCCATGCCCTCTTCTTGAAAGGATTCAGGCTGTTGGCTATACCCCTCCGGCACCGGTAGGGTCTTCATAATTATAGCACTACACCTGCACATTACCAAATCCAATTTAATTTATTGCTCAAGATTGGCTTGAAGGAATTCAAAGATGCCGCCATTTAAATCCATATTGGAGATTTTGAATTCCAATGCAGCATCAAGCTGTGTCGTGAAATTGAACAGAATTACGAGTCTGTTGATAACGGTACTTTAAAATATTCGGTATATTGGGCCTAGAGTATTTGGAGAAGATGTCAGTTGTGGAGTCGTTCCTCTCCTTTAATATGTTTGCCTCTCTTCCGTAAATCAGCCTACGAACTTCGCAATACTGAAACAGGCCAAATTTACCATTTTACGCCTCCCTAATGATGATGACCACATCCCTGTGGTGGACTTGATATCATACCTCACTTGCTCAGTTGGACACCAATGACGAACCTGAGACTTGTAATTAATCATGCCTGGATTGGGATTTTAGTTGTCACTTATTCGAACTAAGCTTCAAGCAAAGCCTCTAGCCAAAATACCGATAAACAAAAATAGCTAAGTTTCTTGATGATGATAACCGAATCGGTTTTTTTGTGTCTTTGGAATTTAGACCCAACCTCCTCAGTTGGACGCCTGTGGTGAATTTGAGATTGATTACTCAACATGCCTCGATCATCGAACCCAAGGACAAGTATACAAACAGCGAAGGTTTTTGAAACTTACACCTTGTTAATGATGATGACCACATCCCTGTGGTGGACCTAGATTTAGAAGCTCCCCGATGGTGAATTGGAGGCTCTGATAACTCGCCATGCTTCAATCATCAAGCCTCCAGCAGAAATATCCGAACAGCAAAAGCTTTTTAAGTTTACACTTTCGTAATGATGATCACCATATCCCAGTGGTGGACTTGGGTGAAGACACCTCCACAGTATGGTATCTTTGTGCTAGGTAAACCGCATGTTAAAAGCGACCCTGCCTCCTCATAGGTTATCTTGGTGGCACTAGAACCACATTCAAACTGATGCCGCCCATAGCTTCTGGCACATCTCTCACTAAAAGCAGTTCTATCCGATAACTTCAGGCAATGTTCCTTCAGGTGTTCCAAAAGGAACTTTTATACCAAATTTTGCTTTGTCGGCCCTAAGGACCAGACTGTTCTATGACTGTATCATGGTGTGACTTTTGCCTTGAGCTTCCTTCATCGGCAGTGATTGAACTCTGATTACATCACATTTGATGAGGCGCTAGTTTAGTTAAAAAGACCCCTGCAGCAGGATGAGTCTTGGTGGTACCCTAAAGTTAGGGTATTCTGAGGAAGGAATCTTGAAAACTGATCTTGATGTTGGAGCAGAAGTGTTAAAACAACCCCCAGTAATCAGCATATTTGATTCTATCCCTCAGGAAAAGGGGGAACGCATCAGGGGGTACAGAATTAAGGTATAATTTTGTCACCAATAACAATGAGGAATTTATTCTTCTCATTATCAAATTCCTTGGCAGAACAGATTATATTTCAAAGATATTTTGCATTAAAAATTCTTTTCACAGAATTTGGTTGTTTTTTACTATGTTCTTTTTGCAACCTTTCTGCATTGCCTTGAATACATGTTGCTGGCTATTCAGCAGAAACTCGGTGTGCAGACTTGTAAGCAAAAATGCTAACTTCTCATTTTTTTTCTAGTACTGCAGGTGACATCAACTTTGATGGGTTGATGACAAGAAAATCCACTAATGAAGTAAAATCCTCTCAACATAAATGTGACAGAAACTCAGTGAAATTAAGTGATCTTCAACTCAAAGGGTACTTTCAGAATCACAAATTAATGGCCAAGGAGCAATGCTGTGCCTGGGGCCAGGAGATGTGTTACATCGGTCCAGAGGAATTCATCGCCTGAAGCATTCCCCTGAAGCAGTCCGTAAGCCTGCCTTTCAGTACGCAGCTGATTTGGGGGTTACAAAACAAGAAGTATTGACCTGCGGTTATTTCCGGTTGTTTTGTTGCATTTGACATTGCGATGAAATTTTCTTGAATGTAACTTAAGATCTAAAATATAAGCCACATTTCCTGTTCTGTCTGGCCCTGCTTTTGTCACTGTCTTTCAAGCACAAATCATTTTGTTCATTTCCAGTCTTCTTCTGACTTTATGGCATGTCATTTTCTTAACCATCCACAACCAGAGCAGCAAAAAGATATTTTTGGCATCGGCAATTCTATGTTCAGTCAGCTCGAGACTGCACTTTATCATTATCAATAAAAATCCAACTCTAATATTTCAAGTGACAAAATATCATCCAATCACAATAAAATCTGATGTTCCACTTGCAATTTGTCTCCGGCACTCGGCTTAATTATTCTTAATGAGTCTCAAATTTATCAATTAGTCACCTTTGGACAGATCTTTCTTCTTTTCTGTCTGAGTAAATTATATTGACTGGTTATTTGTCTGATTTGACTAATTTAATTAACTCTTCAAGTCCATCCCACTTCTTGTCGTTAAGATTTAATCATTATTTCTATTTTAATGAGTCTGCATCGGGAAATCAGTAGAATTTCAAGTGAAAAGAAGCCAGTTAAACATAGAGACAGTATTGAGAAAAAGTAAATAATTGTGTACGGTACTGTGCATAAGTCATTTGATACTCTGTGCTTTGAAGAAGTTTTGAGCAGCTCATTCAGGGGAAGTCAGGAATCCTCAATGCTTATTTACGCTCCGGTACTGCACACATACATGTAGCAGGACCAGCTTACTGGACATTTCCTCACAGAAACTGTCTTTATCGGCAAAGATAACCCATGACACCATCCTTAAGCAATATAAAGAGGATGGAAATATAATGGCGTCTTTTGTTCGAAAATCAAAGCTAATAATTGGATGTTGCGCTCTGAGGCACTGATTGCAATCAACTTTGAAGTAATGTTTATAAATAGGACATTAAGAAGGGAACATGAGTAAAAGGAAATTACTCATTTTATTTTTAGTCCCTGATTTTGAGGTCTATTGGTCATTGTTGCTCAGGTTTAACCCTTTTATTTGCATATGAAGTGTATAGTCCTTTTTTGAACCTCAGACATTGGAGTAATCTTGTCTTACTTTCGAAATGCGAACTTCCCCTCAAAATATCATTTTGAAAATCCTTATCTAAATAACGTAGTATCTCTTCCGTACATTAAAGGGTCTGTTTTGGTTCCTTTGCTTACCGCACCACAGATGGCAACTTTCTGTTGGTTGCCAGAAGTGATCTAAAAGGACTGAAACCAAAGCAAAAATGATTAATTACAAGTTTTGCAATAAGGGCCGAACTAACAATGAATTGGGCAATACATCACTTTCATTCCAGGTAACCAAAAATGACAAATTCTCTTGATAACCCTTGGGTTCTTAGCATGTTGCCTCCCCTAGTAAAGGTAATTTATCACATCTCGACTTTCCCTGTAACCAAGAGGGGTTGATGGCGGTCCCGCGAACCCTTGGTCATCATCATTAAGAAGAGGCCGAGGAATCCTTTCACCCCCTGAGGTCAGTTCCTCCCAACTTTGATTGATCTCTTCAGTCATAAGCTGGAGTTTCCTTATGATTAGCAAATTATTCCTGGGGTTCCCTTTCATTTTCAAGATTCAATGATACCCTTCCCATGATTAATTCTCTTTACCTGGTGCATTTACCTTTAACTTTAGTAGCATGTGGTCACTGAAACGGCCATTATTCAGGAGGTCAAAGCTGTGGCTGAAAAGACAGAGTTTGTCCATTCTCAACTATCAGTTAGTACCGACCCTAGAACTGCACTAGCCCAATTGGGCAGCATACACGGTAACCTCAGGCAGGCTCAACTTGGATCCCCTGTTTGGGGAGCAAAAACTCTGGACAAAGCCAAGTGGCCAAAGACGGATGATAGAGAAGAGTGACTGTACGTTGCTGTGGGATGTTGTTTTCCACTTCTTCTGCAGAACACAGTCACCATAATGTTATTAAATAACTAAACAGTTGTATAATGCCCTGGTCCGTATCTCATTGTTTCGTCTATGAACAACATGTATAACATCATGGCATGTTTTTTTCAAGAAAAAGTTAAAGAAAGCATGTCTATAACTTTCGAGCGTGGCTACAAAAACCAGCTTTAAACCGTAAATGCCACAAACATCAATCGTTGGTCAAAAAGAAGTACTTTCAGCAGTGTAAAGTGGTAAAATATTCTTTATACCATCAATGAACTAACCTACTATTTTCACCTTGAATTTACCTGCTGGCTGAATTTTTCAAGTTGGAACTGAAGTTTTTCAAGATGCGGTTGTTGAAATGGTGTATCTGATGACAGATCCACCCAGGTTGGTCTAAGTGAGCACTAATGATGACCTGATGACTTACAAATTCTTACGATTACCCACAGTTATACGATTACCAACAGTTAGCAGAGTGTTTGTAGAACATCTTCGGCTTCATCCGCTCGATTGATTTTGGTTTGTATTACCAAATGAACCGATGCCTGTGCCCAGTTGGATTGAACGGGTGATGTTTGAGTGGTGCTTCCTGGCATCAAGAACAGGTTGTTGAAAATCTTAAAACTTTGACTTCAAACTTCAAAGGCTTGATGCTTCCTTGAGGTAGTTTGACAGAGGGTGAAGCGTGATTGGTTATAGCCAGAGTCCCTGTTGCTTCCCTTTTGAGAATGATGCTGTTCCCATTGAGATTGATAGAGATTGTTGACCTTGACCGGTAACATCTTTGACCTTGACATTGAACATGGCAGCAGAGTATATGACCTTGACCTACATCCTATGATTAGTGACCATGATCTTGATATCTACCATACACCTTGTAAGTGAAGTGTTGGTTTCTACTGAAAAGAATTACATCTCGAACTAAACATAATCCTGTCATTGCAGGTTTGAATTGGCAGCAGCGTGCCACCGGTTAGTCATGGCCGAGTTTGAATTAAATTTTATATCTGGATAAACCCCCAAGTCTTCTTTTGAAACATTGTTGGTCTGCCCAACATACATGTAAGTAGGCATGATGGATATCAAAATCACCAATAAATGGGTGTTACCTGCCTTACATTCAGAAAGGCACGTGAAACTAGGTTTTTAAGTGCAAATCTTTCGATTCACTCAAGGATTATTTTCGTCGTGTTTCATGAGAAATTAGCCAAGTTTATAGTGTCTGTTGCCAAAGTTACGTAGAAAGTATTCCAAAGTTTACATAGTAATGAAAATGTATAAGAGCCGAGTTGTTGTGGAGGCATGTCGATTGACTCCCGATCTGTTGATGTTATGCCCAAGGTATGCATCACGAACATAACCAATAAATAACTAGGTGCTCGCAACTTTTACCAATGTTTGCTAATAGTTGGTAAGAGTGCGATCATTCTGTTGATATATTAATGGATGGTAATGGTAAAGCCAGTTTCGACTCAACGTTTCTGGAGAACTCAACTACATGTACATTTATAATGCATTGGTGTTGTAAAATGTACAAATAATTTCGGCAACCTTTGGTGGAATGACCGGTCAATGTATACGTAGTTCTGGAAGATGCGTTCAATCTGGGACCAGCTTTATGCAGTTAATTGGCATGTGCCCTCTGTTGACAAATTTTAAAACAACCAGTGAAAATATTTACAACTCTTGGTTGAATCTGCTCTGATAGTATCTTCCATAAACTTGAGACTTTATGGTTGTTTTTGGCCATTCATCTGAGCACATGGGAAGAGGTACATCACCTGGCATATCGCAAAACATGGATGCTGGCATGTTGGTGGAATGGACATTCCTAGAAGCATTCACATCGTTCTTACTCACGTTGTATATCTCATAAAGCGCATACACTGTATGAAGTATCTGTCATGGTTTGAAAATATCGGTTACAAGTTTATTTGACCCCTCCTCAAAACTATACATGTAGTACCATGAGCAATTGACCTGGTAGCCTTCCTTATATTCATCTAGGCTGGAGAACGAGTTGGTTAGTGTCGGGATAGTTTAGCTGCATGAGAAAAAAGGGGGTGATGATAAGAAACACTATAGAAGAACAGAAGGAAGTACTGGTGGTAACTTTTATTATCTTAAATGGATCTAAATTTTGAATTAGAGAACATTTGTAAACCCGAAAGTCTGCAGCTAGGGTATGAGGGCAGATATTTGGCAGGAGCTGATTCATGAAAAGTAACGATAATGTCAAACTCATCAGAAGAAAGAGAAACAATGTACCCACAGCGCTTTGAGCGAGTCTGCCCACAGCCAACATGCCTTATGGGCTAGACCACAAAGCAAGATGAATTATGTTGATTTTGTGGTAAAATCTTCATTAATTCTTAACCAAGTTCTCCAAATCTGCTTGGTTAACAGCCTACTTAGTGTGGTCCTTGACAATAGCGGATTCAACATTTTGATAAACGTGCTCCTATGACAAATGCCTAATGTCAATAATTGATAGCAGTGCTATGCTGCTACACGATATTTCATTCATACAACCCTGAGTTATTTTCACTGGTAGTGACAACTTTTGAGGTCACACTCTTTGACCCTTGATAGAAGTGGTATCGATTGTTGTTACTTGGAATATGTGTCTTGGGAAGACCTAAGGGTACAGTGAGCTCACTGCCATTACACGGAGACATCCCCTAGCAAATCTTTTGCACGGAGACATACAAACCAAAAGTAGAATCAGGATGGATGGATGTATTGCTAACGACCCAAGTCTGCTGAGACAAGCATCTTGACGAACTCTGAGATGTCAACATCTCAATAAGAAGCCTATACGATATCATACTGCTGTATAACAAAAGTGGTGCTTTTCCCCACCCCATGACCAAAGAGTTAGCTACAGGTCTGATAGTTATCAAATATAGCCCTTTGCAAAATGTTTTGTCTGTAAACTAACCCAGTATTCTCCCTCACTCCCTCAAAAATAAATGCTGTAAACAGAAAGTAGTACAACTTTTCTTTTTATAGTAGCAAATACGAGTTTGCCGAAGCCAAGGCTGATAACACTGTGCCCACACCTATAACTAATCTGAGAGAAGTTCTCCCCTGGCCCAGAGTTTAACTCCACACTTTCAGGATTACAGCCGCACAGCAGTTCGAGTTGAACCTGGCTTTCCATATCTGACTCCAGCTCATGGGATTTGATAACTTGTCTGGCGTGGTATTAAAACCATCACCCCCTTTGGTGAGAGTGAGTCAAAGATGTTAGGGGTTGATGAATGGTTGAACTTTGGACCTGTACTTGTAACAGTTACTGATTTTCAAACGGTTGGCCATCGGTTTACCCTTTTTTCCAGTTTCATCAATAGTTAACTGCCAGAGGAGACCTTTATTCCAAGGCCGAGAGTAAAGTCCATCAGAATTATCCCTTCAAGTTCACATCAAATCCGTTGTTGGGTGCCAGGTGCCCAAGCCCAGGGCATTATCTGAACAAATTTGTCTGCCGTGGTTGCTCCAGCCAGTGATCTTATTAAGGATTCCTAAGACGGGAATAGACACGGTGTCATTATATGGGTCGTCATAAGTCACCGAAGTCAGGTGTAAGACAATTATACCCTTTTGGTAAAGCTTTAGTGGGTTCTATTTAGGATATCCCACTTTGATCTTATCAAGAAACTAAGCACATGCCACACACAAGAATCAGCGCCTTGGATGTTAGTTTTCTCTACGGTTAGCTTGTAAAGCCTGGTGGTAAAAAGGAGAAGTAACATCCACAACATTACCCAAAGGTGAAGCGAGAATGCTGTAACATCTTCAATAAGTTGGTTGAAGGTAGTCTTTTTGTCGCTAGAAGATGCTTCATTTTCGACAAGTTTGTTTCGCTTTCATTTGCGTTCTTGATTCTAATTTCTCTAAAGGCCAGCTGGCTTCTTCCTGCAGAACCATTGCAATATTCCCATCCGTTCCAAAGTGGGTCCTGCTAACGGAACCTTCAAGCATGAACTGCACAAGCTTTAAGTAAAAAGAATGAAGAATTCGGTTTGCTGCTGAGGCAAAGCTTTACACCAAGGTGTTGAACAATAAAGAAAGTTGTTCCTCATAATATTCTCCAACTAAGTTGGTAAACTAGCAAACATTTATGTGTTGATGGAGAAAGTAAGAAAAGCCTGACAGGTATGTTCACTAAAAACTGCTGCCATAGTAAATGCTTGCTTGTATAACATGTAGAGAAATACGCAAGTTACTATCGAGACTTGGGAAGTATGTTCTCGATTTAGAATACTGATACAAATAACAAAATGTAGATTCTTTCACAAACTAATTTCAGCATGTTTAGCGCCGAAATGTTTTGACTTCTTTCTAATATTGCTGTAGACTTCATTCCTGGTTTGATTAGGTTGTCGATACATTGAGTGCCTTCCTCTTCTTGAAATTAAGTCAAAAGACTCGTTGAAGGTTTTTGAGGCCCTGAGAAAGCCTTGGCCCCCTTGCACACCTCGAGCTACAGCCCTGTTGCCTCTAGATGGCGATGATTGTAGTCGATGGAAAATTATGTTTTACGCTTATGTTTATTTACAATTACATTACCCTAATTAGATTTCTTTTAAACAGAAGAACATGGCCTTTAAAGATTTGTTAGAAAAGTGTCTTTGAGTTTCCTGTACCAACCAAGTTTTCCATTAAACTTTCATCGAGCTCTTCGCCTCTGAGTGTTGTTGGTTTTACTAATTTAGAAGAAGCCAGGTTGAAAATAGCTCCACGTTACCACTGTTTTGATAGAAGACATCTGGGGGTGAAAAACGTATCTCAAGAATCTACGCACGATACGTAGTAAGTTGTTGTAGTAAGTCGAAGTAGGAGTATAGTAACTAAGATCTTCCTGATACAGATTCTGCTTATGCTTGTTCTTTCTGTTCTTGTACATAAATTCTTATCGGAAGAATTTACTATGTCGTGTTTGACTTGAAATCATAGTATGTTCTTTGACTTGTATCTTGCTTTATGTTCTTCCATGATAGGCCTACCTGCACTTAAGAAACCTGAAGGATTTTAACCCATAAAGATGAAGGATAAAATTGGAATATTTTGGAACAGAATATTTTATTTGCCGCCTCTCTTGAAGTGACACATTACTCTTCACAATGTAGATGGCTAAAAACCTTCTTTCTTTGGGGGGAGGTGGGGGGGGGGGGGGGGGGGGGGGGGAGATTAGGAAGTCTTGTATAGTCGAATTCCATCAATCTTCTTAGCTGATGTGGACTTGCTGTAGTGCATTAACACCATTTCCAACTGAAGTTCACTCTGGTAAATTTTCCGTGGAAGTCATCATACACTCAGTCTGAACGCCTGCCACCTCTTAAGTGAAAAACCTGTTTTGTTTACCGATGATCGGCAATACCTCCATGCTGTCCAACACACCATAGAACATTGCCACCCAAATTAGGCATATTATTTCTGTAAATGTACCAGAAAAATCAGGATATTTCAGGTTTCGAGTTTGAATGAAAATACCTTGCTGAACTGTGTCAGTTTTTACTGACTTGCACCCGTGGCTACCTGAATGTGGAAACATTCCTTAACATGCAGAATATAACTGGTGTTCTGATATTTTATTAACATGTATTAAACACTACTTAATCAAAACCACGATCACTATACGCAGAAATCACTTGAAAAAATTCTGTAATATATTCTTCATGTATGATAAAAAAACAAAAAATGTAATTCTTAGCCAGTTTTTCTCCCGACTTCTACTGCCTGTATGTTTATCTGGTATACAAATGCGCGTTAGGTAAACACCGACACTGAGCCAACTGTTTCCTATCTAAATTTTACGCAGACTACTACTGCCAGCTGTGAGAGCGTGCTACCATCGCCGTTATAGTAAAAACTCAAATACCAAAGTGGATCTGATAGAAATCTTTCCCGCCACTTTGTGGTAAAGAAGCTGAGAATGAATCCCAAATGAGCGCAAATGGATTCCTTTTGTTGAAATTATTGCTGTAGGAAGGGAATAAGTGCGAAGTATTCACACCTGTAGAATTCTTGTGGGCACTTTTCCGTTTTTAAGAACATGTACTACCGTATGTCAAACACAGCCTTATTGGTCCACTCTATTTGGATGATAATGTACTAACCAATCACCGATCACCAAGGCCTTTATAACCTTATTTCACTTGGTATGTATCACCAAACACCTAGGCGTTTATCGCCTTATTTCACTTTATATGAAGTTTTCAACTTTACATCTATTTGGTATTTTTGTTGACATGAAACATGACTATATACCATCCAGACAAATAAATCAAAGGCTTAAGTCTAAACATCAACATACACAGAAAGTGCCTTGCAAAATGCTGCAAGCGTAACGATGACCCGATAAATGCCAAATTTATTATATTTCATATCTTTTCATCAACCATCCACTCCAGGCAGAAAAGATAACGTGTTGATGATTTTCAGTTGCCATGAAAGGAAAAAAACACTGTTCATTTACATGATGGAACCAGCATCAATATATCATCGTGTTATCCTCTCAGTGGGCAGTGGTTGGCAATCAGATATCTGATAACTGTTGCTCATCTGTCAATCCTGGCGATAACGTCGTTTATTTTGTGCTGCGTCTGTGCGGGTTTCTTCTTCAATCTGTGAAAGTAGAGCAGATGGATGCAGGCGGGCTGGACATGGAGCGAAGAATCCTGCCCGGCTGATAAGCAGTAAGACTACCTCCCAGTATTCCTCTTTAATTATTTCCAATGTCTTGGACAACATCAGAAATTCTCAGAGACAAATAGGCCTACACCTTCTTCCTTCTAATTGCTGAATGATATTATCCACCACAATAAATGTACTTGAGGTTATTATTCAAGAGAATTGGTTCGCCATTGTACCAGCAGTGACCTCAAGCTACTCCTGTATATAGCAGTATCTTTCACACAACCATGTATATTTCTTCAGGCTTTAGTATAGACATCTATTTGAAATGTGAGGAACCATTTTATGTGCATGATGTCACTTGCAGCATCACCTTCTCAAAGCTCTTTTGTTTGTGTGGTGACTTTACCTATATACAACACAAAATTCCGGACACCTGTTGTACATTTAAAGGGGAACTATAGGGAGGAGCTAGGGTGTCATATTTGCGGGTGGCTAATATGCAAAGTTAGAGAGTATATACACGTATACATGGTCATGTATGATTCAGCGGTTAATATATTCTTACACAAGAGCACGAATAGTTCAGATGTAATGTAAAATAGGAGAGAGCCCTATTGGCAACTTTGTGTAACTTAATCTGACCTACATTGGTATGGCCTATTGTCTCTCTTCAAGATATTGATCATTTTAAAATGCAATAAGTCAACGATTTCTCGATCAAGTGTCTCTCTCTATTGATAAATGAACAATCATGGCAATGTTTGTTTAGAACAGCTGTATTTCACTAAAGGGGAAATAGGTAAATTGTCTGGTATGTGCACATCACGACTAATGGGATATATTCAAAAATGCAGGCAGTATAAGACTAGTCTCTATGGTTACACAGTGCATTGTTCTGTTCCATATATGAGGTGACTTCTTCCTTATATGATGCACTGAAACCATCTTTGCTGGTTCCCCTTTGACTGTTTTATCTACTTCAATATAGCTGCGAGTGGAAAATTCCCTTGAAAACAGCTGTCAACTGAGCTACCAGATTGTAGATGTCAATAAGGTTTTATCTCAAAAAATGTCACTTACACAGAAAGGGAGGTATTCAGTAGCTGTCTATACCCGCCACTGATATGTTCCTGAGCCCGAATTTGTTTAAATGAAGTGCATAGGGTTTTCTGCATGAGAACAACATCTCTTTAAGTTGAACTGCCCTCTGCAACACAGAAGAAAGAACAGTAGACTGGGTAATGTTCTCGTCTTGCCATTTTGGGCAAGATTCTTACTCTTATCCATTGATATCCATACACTTCACAGACAAGCTGTTACCCTTTGCCATCAGAAAGAAATACCCGAAATCCTCCACGAAGTTGTCAGATGATGCTACTGTTTTTCCTTACCAGCATTCCAACCTGGTGCCAAATTGAACCCTTTATACTCTAATAGGGTTAATACTGATGCCTTATCAGGCCAACAACAAGAACAACCTCGCCATCAGTCATTCATCAAACTAACCCGAAGCAAGAAACAATCATCATGATCCACTCTTTCTCGAGGTCAGATGTACTCTAGGCCATCAACGAGCAATGACACAAGTTCCTTACTGCCATCACAACCTCAAGCATTTCCAAGAAATTTACTCGACCTTGAGCGATATTGGTTTTGCATTAGAGTTGCAAATTCTACGTGAAATAAATCCGGGTGAAACTTTTTCTTTTCTTTTCTTGCTTGTAAAAAGACATTGTCTGATATTTGCTCAAAGTCAAGTTGCCTCATTGAAGTTTTGACATTTGGATTTGAGCTAAACCGTTACACAGACCAACGAATGATATACAGCAAGCCAAACCAAATGATAAGGCAAGCAATTGAGATTCCTCACGCAAACTGACCCTGAAAATATCCAGTTGATGTAATGACCAAATCAACTGGACCATTATTGATTCTGAAACAGAGTAACATTGCCGTTGCCACGATATCACCATTGCTCTCTGCAAGGAGCTTCACATACTACCACCACCGCTGACTAGATCCTTCTACAACTTCTCCCGGTTGACACTGCCACCTGATAATCATGTACAACCACCTGCTATTGCCACGATATCACCACTGATACCATTACACACTACCACCCTTTCTGACTGGATCTCTTCTACCAACAGTACATACTACCGCCTGAAAATCATGTGCTACCATCGGCTTTTGCCACCATATAACCAATGATGCCTGCTGCTATTCGCTGCTATCATAGTACTTTAATACCTTGTACTCTGATAAGCTATCAGATATTTTGACCAGTCTAGCAGTTATCATTACCAGATCGAACTAGAGTCAATTGCGAGTCTTTTATATTCCAGGAAATTTGTCTCAAAAAACTATTGAATCGTTACTGATATCCTGAGCCAATACTAGCAACCAACGTTAGCGTGTCGACGTCAAAACAATGCATATCTGCATGTTTTTTCTGATTCGCTTGCCAAGAAACCGGGTGCTTTAGATCCTGAATATTGGGAAAAATTGATTTTCCAAAGTAAAAGCAATGAAGCTTGATAGAAATTCCACGTAAAATCATAGAAAGGTTCTTGGAATCACGCTACTCTTAGCAGGTCCCTGGGAAGGTGACATTGTTTGATCGCTCCGCGGCAATCTGCGATGAAAACCGGCCTGGTTACGTTGTCAAGTTTGGTTTGAGATTATATTCTTCATTATGGGTTGATCGAGTCCAGACATATTGATGAATTTCCTCGGATATGCAAGCAAAGGTGTGTACTTTTCTACTCTTGCCCTTGATCGATGTGATCTCTATTTGTAGAGCATCGATCAAGGGAAGCCATTCACTTTACTTGGTCCGTTCTTATTTGATCCAACAATGGTTCTTTAAGGGCATGGCACATGAAGAATTTCACTGTTGACCTGGTCAGCTCTTTTTTGGCGAACGTGAGTGGCAAGGAAGACGAAGTACTTTGTGTTTATCAGACGATGATTTAAGATTTGGTTCATTGCGGTCGAAGCAACATGGTTCTCTCCAGATAACTGGCAGTGGGCCCTAAATGAATTGTTTCTTTGACCAAGTGATCTACAAATATATAGTCAGCAATCGGCCAAACCTCAGAAGCACATCAGAACAGGACCAACATTAGATTTTCAATACATTTTGCTGACAATCTGGTTTGGGTTGAATCTTTTCAAATAGATCCACCCCTTAAGGGTTAAGAGATGAGCTAGCATGCACATGTCTTCCACAGACACCCAGACATATTGATTGAACCCATTGACTCTATCGCTCGCAACTGATTGGAATTCTTTCCATAACCTTTGCTTGATTTGTCTGGGGACGTCGTTTATCAGATTGTGCATTGCTCCTCCATATGAACATATATTGAAACGAAACAAGTGTGACAGGAGTAGGCAAAGCATTCTGATTGCGCTGCCCTGGGTCGCCAACTAATATGTTCAGCTCGGGTGAGTTGATTATCTTGACTGGTTTAGGTTGCCTTGGGATTTGTGCTATTCCTTTCATTTGATTAGTAAAAGGACATTACTTCCACTGCTGCCAAAAATACCCTCTACTTGACAGAATGGTTTGGCAATTGAAGATGGCTAGATTTAGGCAAATCAGCCTCAAGCCCAAATCTAAGAATCTGACTGAGAGAAAGTAATAAATGTCATGATACAGGAAATGTATCAAGCCTTGTCCCAAAGTTGATGATATTAGCATCGCACTTCAGGTTGAGATTTAGGAATCGTCTTAAAATGATACAGTTTGGCCTATGGCAAGATTCTATAGCATCTCTTAAAACCTTGGGTGTCTGTATATTGCAACATGATGCATTAATGGCCGAAATTTTAGCACCACCTACAGAACTTTGTAATCCGCAAGGTATACAGAATGAGTGCCAACTTCGAAACTTCGGAAATTGGTACATTTCCAAAGGCAAGCCTATTGGAAAAGAAACCATTAAAGCATCCAATATTTAAGGCTCCACGAGGATATCATTTACTGCAGTGATGTTCAATGGCTTATCAGTTCCCTGCTCCACTCCGTGCATCCAGGAAACGGCATGATTGCTTGCACAACAACATCAATCGCGGACATGATCAACCATAAAAATGATGCAAACACAGCAGTAATTGCTCCAATTTTTATCGGAGACCATCAGCAAATAAATTCATTAATTGATATTGCTGGGGCATCAACCATTATTGGTGTTGCAAAAATATCATGTAGTTTGGGTGGTAATATCATCAATTAGATAATCTAATGGATAAGGATTGAATGTTTTTAAGGCATTGTATGGTGTTTGCAGTGCATTGTTTGCAAGTGTGTAACAATTTCCTTACAACAAATGAGATCAAAACACATCTTCGTGACAAGTTGCATACGGTTTCACCATCAAAGTAAATTTGGTGCCACCCAAGAGTATGAAACAGAGGGGTTGGGTTTGTAGCTTGTCATACACGTTCATTGAATTGACCTTTGACCTTTGACCTAGGTGGCCACAGTGGCAAAGTGGTTAGAGTTTCGGACTCCTGGCCGAGAGGTTGTGATTCAAATCTCGTCCGAGGAACATAATTCTTTCCTGTGAGAGTTCGAAGATTAAATGAGCACGAAGTTACTGCTACCTAACTTCCCCCTGCAGCTTTAAGTCATTATGACATTTGTCACCGTTGTAACACTAACAGATGCAAAAGAAAGGGCAAGAGGGGTGCTAACTCCAAACCCTCATTTCCTAATGATCATTAATGAGCACAGAATTGTCATAAGCCTGTCCCTTTTTATTTTTAACACCTGGTATTGAGGAGCACTGCCCTATCTACAGGAATTCTTTGGGAGTGTTTCGGTAATGACAGATGAGGTGGTCGATTTTCTATCTCATCTTGTGGGTTGCGCACAATATACTCAGTGTCATCCCAGGGTCATCTTGTCCTTCTATTACCCAATGATAAAAGGCAAGTTAGGTCACATTAGTTGGAGGCACGGGCAGCTGGACGAGACACTGTAGCCATTGGAGCATGAAAGGAAGAGACAGTTATCTTCTAAAGAAGATAGTTTTGTGATGGATGATGCTTGACAGGACTTTATCATCAGTCAGCGAAACATCTTAATGCCTCTTGCGAGTCCTTTGCCTGCAACAAAGCTTTAAAGATTTGAGCTAGTGAGGTGGTAAGTTGGATATCTGTTGCTGACAATCTTTCCTGGTTTGCGACTAATTTTGACCAGTCCGTGAGTTGTAGAGAACATGATGAATGTCATTGGTTTGGTGATGAAATCAACAGTGCCTACGCCACTGTTTGTTATGCTAACATTTACAGCTTATTCATGAAATTGGTGTCGTGGATCCTACATGTAATGAGCATGAGTGTTCTCCTAAGATTGGTGCATGTAAAAGGTAAAGCATGAGTATTCTCCTTCGATAGGTGCCTGGGACTATAGTAAAGCATGAGAGTTCTCCTTGGATTGGTGCCTGGGACTATAGTAAAGCATGAGAGTTCTCCTTGGATTGGTGCCTCGGACTATAGTAAAGCATGAGAGTTCTCCTTGGATTGGTGCCTGGGACTATAGTAAAGCATGAGAGTTCTCCTCGGATTGGTGCCTGGGACTATAGTAAAGCATGTGAGTTCTCCTTGGATTGGTGCCTGGGACTATAGTAAAGCATGAGAGTTCTCCTTGGATTGGTGCCTGGGACTATAGTAAAGCATGAGTGTTCTCCTTGGATTGGTGATTGGGATTAAGGTAAAGCATGAGCTTATTCTGTGCCTACTCTTTCGATTGGTGCCTTACATGCAGATCTGAAACCAGCAGCCAACTGAATCTATCCTCAACTGTCCAATAAGGAGGCTAATACCCCTTATAAAAAAAGCTAGTTTATTATTGTCAACTGATTAATTATCAAGCTAATGATGACAAGTGGAACCTATGGATTTCGTTGAGCATGATTGTAATAAACCTGATTAAATACCAATTGCAGCCAGACAATTAGTTTCTTTGCAATGTAATTTGTGGCACAGCAGCGGAGCATAAAAAATCCAAAAAAAATAATCGATTTGTTTTGTATAAAACGCATTTGGCACAGTAATCAATGTTGATTTATCAGTTTCTCTACTCAATGTTGATGTGTTGAAAGGTAATCAGTGATGCAATTATGGAATCGATATATGATGTGTGCAGTAGTTGATTTGGCTTATTGATTGATGACTCAACATCTCTTTTTGACAGTTGTTGATGAGTTTGATTCTCAAACCCCAAAGTAAAAAGTGCATTCTTGTTTTTAATTCAATTGATTAGGTTTGCTGGCGGATCTTCTGTGCCAAGGGAAATTTGAGTTGTGAAGACAAAAAATTAATGATTTATAGCGTAAGTCATTATGATTCTTTACTTTGAAGGCCTACATTTTAGCCAATTTGGAATCTCTACGGCAGACCACATGTTATCAAAATTTTGCACATATAAGAGATCGACCTCAGATCTGACAGCAAATTGACATGACTGATATTTCGTTGATTCATCAAATGTTACAGCTGTGATCTTGATGTCGGTACCATATTATCAATGGTGTAATATAAGAGTTTTTGCATTTTACATTTCTCTGGCTGATCTTCCACTGCTTCAAGGAAGTTTCCCGTTTGCAATATAGAGGTATTTCGTTCTGAGGCAGTTGCGTGCCGCTATGAAAAGGTCATCCCAAGCAAAGCTAGCAAAACGACACTCTATTCCATGCTTAAGAGGAGGCAATTAACTAATCGATAACGATTTGCTTCATCAAGTTGTCTTGTATCGATCGTTGCTAAAGTACTATGAACTCTGATTGTGGCTTGCGCAAAAGATCTATTGCAAGTCGAGATAGAATGTACTGGCAACTGCAGAGAAAACCTATACTCATGCCAACTTCCGCTTTTGCAAGCTGCAGCTACTAGGACCAACAATAGTCATAATTGGTAATCTTCAGCCACAGATGATACCATTGTGATCTAAAGGTGATTTGTCTTAGATAATGTTGGATCCTTTCTTTGAAACATGGGACCATTTGGCCGATTTCAAGATGCCTTTTAGAATGACTGCTGAGTGAATGAAGGACTCTCCATCCACGTGCCATGGCCATTGTCAAAGTGAACCTGCACAAATACTGAAATAACAATTTGATTTATTAAGAGTGCTGGAATTTTCACAACTGTTCACGGTTGATTGAGATTTCAAGGATAAACACCAGTTCCAAGGTCTGGTAAATAAAACGCCCAAGGACGAGTCATTGTCAAGATGAGTTAGGCGCCAACCTTTTTGGCGCAATACCTCGCTCAGCTGCCAGTTGCGAGTTTTACCTCACATGACAATGAGTCCATATCCCGTCGTGCAGCCCGACTTTCTGCTAAATTTGATAATGTTAATGGGACCATTCAGGAAACTGCAAACAAGTTTTTGTTGGCGGGTAATATTGAAGGTAATGGTTACTTCATGCTGTAATGTATTGCTGGTCTAGGGAAATTATGAGTCCCAAAAAAGCAGTTTGAAAATGGTTCCTGTATGTGTGCCCATTTAATGCAGTGACTTTTTCAGACGAGGCTATATAGCTAATACTGTTGCTGCTGACTGTAGTCCCCTGTTACCCAGAGCAGTGAGAATGCTTGTGAAATCATCACGCTATAGTGTACCCATAATACTACAAGTCCACTTAATTTCATTGATTTTATGCAGTTGTCACAAATTCACAATGAAATAACCATAATACATCAACGTAATCCAATTATGATGAATAATTGTTTTTGATATCTCAATGACCCTAAAAACCTCTTTGGGCATAAAACTACAGCTGTGTCCGACAATGCTATTAAAAATTAGTTGTATTAAATAAATGTGTATCCTACTGTTAATGTGATAGACCCAGTGTGATGGGACCACAGGTGATGTATGGAATTGGTCCTGACTTCTTTTTTGGAGAGTGTGTGTGGGGGGGGGGGGGTGAGGGGGGGTGGCCCCAGTCATATTTGAGGTAGACTTGCTATACTGGGATATACTTAGTACGTTTTTTGTCAACCAACTTCTTCAGATGTTTATCATTACCCAACTCCGTCATTGATATAGGAAAACATATGTTTACCATTTCATAACAATATCTTTTTATCGCAAAAACGCAACGGTTAGTTACCTGAATTGAACTGTTGTGACTGCAGGAGACTCCATCATTCTTTTGTGAGAATTCTGATGTAACATATGTTTCTATTGTCCTCCTGTGTCTGCACGGTGTGGTCCAGAAGAAACACATATCCGCCGGGCTGTCATTTTATATAGACAATCCCAATTTCATTGCGGAGTCATAAAAGCAAATAATGATATTATGGGTGATAAGGGAGATTTTTTTGTACCTAGAAGCAAAACTATGAGGAAGTGGCCACAAGGCATCTAGTTCAAATAAAATATGTTTTTGGTGACCCTTGCGGGGGGAGGGCAATTACATGAAGTTACCTCAAGACCAACAATTTGACCCGCTATTGCCCCCCCCCCTTTTCCACAGTCACTATAGTAGTCGACTATTTCCCATGGATTTATATATGAATTATGCGTTTGATATCCGTCATAAATTCTATACCAATTCCATGCAAAGTCCTCCAGACTCGTGTACCTTTCATATGTCTAAAAAAATTTAAATAGTTTTCCAAGAATAGCGCATTTTTCCTGAACGAATCCTGGTTTTGCACAAACAGACTGGAGAGCCATTATTGGAACTTAATGAGAAGTCGATATCTTTAACGACCTAATCATGCGCTCGCTTATGATGTATTGTAATGGTTAGACCGGCTCCACAAGGTGGAAATGCTCTCCTAACGCGGATCGATACCAAGTTATTTACTACGACGTAGTATCGCGCGAGTAGTAGTTGGCATAGCAACCAGATGTAAACAATACTGTTTTGCTTAATAACAGGTCATTATCGGTACTAGAGATTACCAGAGATAGATGCTATTTTTGGACTAGGACGCCCATCAGTTTGAAATTAATAGTCTGGCAAATGAAATAAAAATTGCAGCTACAAAATAATACCTGGAAATATGGAGGCCCCATCATTATTGGAATTGGAAATATCAGGGGTGACAGTTACTTTAGATATTTTCAATGATCTTGTTTCGAGAATTCACAGTCCTGTTGGAAGCATTTTGGCATAAAAAACAACTTATCGCAGGCCCCAACTTGTCCCTTTAAGAATATCCTCCCTATGATACAGAGAGGCACGACCCTCGTTCTCAGAAATCGGAGGAGCGAGTCAGCCAGGGTACATGGGTGTGCCCTTAAACCCAGCATCTGATGACTTCACGTCGAAATACAGTATTAGAGAGATGTTTCGATGGGACTGGACACAGTTGGTGTTTTAAATGTTGGGTGGTGAAATAGATTGGTTGTGAAGTTGCAGCAAAAGCTTTATGGGTGATATTGGTGCATGGTGACGAGGATGCATATTTTACCCCTGGCCACCTAAATCCCACGCCCATGTTGTCTCTTTACTCAAGGAATAATAAAAACTAAGTTTTTATTAAAGCTTGCTTTAATGTTATGGCCAGTCAAAACAACAGTGCTCCTCCTGCCAAGTGGGTGGTTTTCTATCACCACGATAAGCAAGAAATTCTGCTGTTAATGATGTATGATGCGCAGTTATACTGGACTCCCCCTTTTTTATGTAGACCTAATAACTCTTCACATTTGTATTGAAGCAGATGTGCACAGATAGTACTATATTCGCACAAGCCTGGAGCACATCTGGTGCGATTTACTGGACTTCTCTATTATCATTGTTATTATATCAGTTTCGAATAGATAATGCAGTTGTTACAACAATGATAATTTATGGTTTATTATGCCAGATATCAATGATAAGTCATTGTCCAGAAGTCAGTATAAAGCTCATAAAAAAAGTGTACTTATCTATTGGCTGCAGACTGAGCTCATATGGAATAGCATCTCGTCACAATATTGAATGTTGGAGGGATGCGTGTGATATCAGTTGTGAAATTTCCTGTCACCCATAAGGTTTGACCCGATCAATTTTCAAAAATTTGAGCTTACGGAGTAGCGTTGTGAATCATGTGTAAACAAATGTATATTTTCTGTGATTTTCTTTGATCAATATTGAAAGACAGAGCTTTGTTATCTTACTCTATGCCGACTGAGCGGCGGTGAACATCAGTCCTTAAGTGTCCTATGGATGTACCCACAACGCCGGTATATTGAGATGACCTTTCCCTTTCCAATCTCTCCTTTGCTCAAAGGACATTGACCAGACAATCGCCTCGGGCCATCAATAATACATTGCAGACCTGCTTCAGATCATCAAATAGAAGCTGGTAAAGTCATTACCGGGAATCTGTTGTTCCAGTCGTATGTCTGTGTCAGGTCTCTATACCCAAGGGACATAAAAGATTCTGAACCCGATAAAGGACACAGCCACACAGACTAGGATGTTGTCTTTTTCGTTGTGTTGAAGGAAGCCTGTATCGTCATGTTTAGCAATAGATGATAGCTTTCGGGTATATCATACATCTGTGCTTAGCAATGGATAGTATCTTCAGTATGCTATACTCCTGCATGCATGTACCTTTGTATGGTAATGGCAATCTTTATAAATTCTCGGTAATGGTAATGGTATAAATGTGACGATAATGATATGTCTTCTGGTTATTAAATGAACAATGTTGTTATTGGCAAAACTGGTTGCAGACAATAACCAATACCGTATTACAAACCTATTTCACTAAACAGCAGAACCTGATAAAGCCGTCGCTACTGATGGTATTCCAGGAATCTGAAGCTATAGCTGTAGGCGCTATTTGTCTGTGTCAGGTCTTTGAACCATTGGCCCCTTAAGATATAAGCAATTCAAAACAAAAGGAACACAACCACAGTCTATGATGTGGTCTTCTTCATTGTGATGAAGAAAGCCCTTCCTGCACTACTATCGATTTTTGGCAAAGACAGGTTGCAGACGACGATAGTCTGGAACCGTCAATACGTGTAGACTTGTTTCACCAAACAAAACCTGATGAAGTCTGGCATTTGAAGCCCATGTAACCCCTGTGTGTGGTTGAATCCTCAAGGGATTTCAGCAATTCGGTGTAGTAACAACTCAAAGGGTGACCACAGTCCGGATGATGGTTTTCTTCAGTGTTACATGTATCTTGTTTTAAAGAAAGCTTTCCTGCATCACCAGTAATTTTAAATGAGTCTCAGTGACATATCTAGACATGACAGAATAATATGGCGTCGTTTGATCACTATTAAATGGTGTCAATTTTAGTTATTGAAAATAATTGATTTTGATGATTGGTGGTTTGATTGATAGGTTGATGTGTGTGATACAACAATGCCCAGTTCTGATCAAAATTGGTAATATGAACAGATAAACAATAGTTAAATATGGTTCTCAGTATGGGTCTCTTTTTGCGATAAAGATAATGATGTTGGCTTGTTTGAATCCGAGTCACAGAGACAACCTTATATCTTTGACATTGGTTGTATGGTTACTTCTGCATTGGCTTTTAATTAAGAATACAACTTCTAAGAAGACTCGTATTGTGGCCTACCTTATGTCTCGTTGAAATCGTGTTGGAATAAGCGGCGATGAATCCATCATTTGAGCCCATTAGGGCTGTTAAATCGGATAACTGCACGTCGTTAGATAATCCCAACAAAATCCAGTTGTCAATTGTCAACTTGTCCTGATGGTGTGCCGTTGGAGGAGCCAGTCGCCGCCAGCAGCTGTGCGCATGGAGCCAGGCAGAGTCGATAGATTTGCATAAGAAAACTTGGTCCAATATATGTGACAGCCGATGTCATGTGCCTTAAATATTGATGTGATAAGAGGATGACAATACCGCGGTGATGAAGGACACTTGACGTACATGTATGTGTACCGCTGTAACACACACTTCACTGTAGCGTCGTGGCGTTGAGCTGGTATTGGGTGTCTCCCTCGGACTCTAAGCGATAAAGGTATCAGTGTGGAAGTGATCGGGAGACTCGCGGCTACGTGGCGTCTGATGAAGATGCAGCGATGCCGTCTGCTGCCTATCAGTCGAGATCAATGAAAGTTGTATGGTGTATTGACCGTAGGGAAAGGTAATGATGCTGATCATGTGTCCTGATTTTTTCAAAGAGTGTGTGTGTGGGGGGTGGGGGGGGGGGGATAGCAGAATTCATTGGTTCAATAGTGATAAATTGATACTTGGGTCAGTGTGCCAGAGGTCAATCTTTAAACACCAATTACACTATCATCAGATGAAAACGAACACAGATTTATAATTTATATGCAATCAATACCACAATTGGTTACGAGTAGAAACTGCACTGATATACATTACAACGAGGAGTTAATGCAGGCACAGATAGTGACGAGAGCCCTAGCTAGCCAAGGTAGAAACAATCATAATGCATCAATAACCTCCTAAGGTCAACAATGTGCTATTGAGAACGGCATCATTTTCCTTTATGCATCCTGCACCACACTGAGCAGACAATATTTTCGTTGACAAAACAGAAGATAAATCATTGCCGGTGTTTCGATACATGCAACAATGCCTCAGATAATTGGTTACGTGTGGTGTGTGCCGTAATTAATGTGAAGTGGTATTTTCAATCTAGGATTCAATTAAAAGTTCCTTGTTCAATCTGCAGTGATCAATAAATGGTGATTTCGGTGTGATAGATGGAAATCTGTTGTCTTCTCTGATGTTGGAATACAGGATGTAGTCTTCGTCTTCACTGAATCAAGGGATATTGTATGTATCAGTACAGCATCTAGTTGACACCAATTGTGCACCTTTTTGATAAGATTTTGATATCTTGAGACTTCAGCAGATTACTGTAATCAGTGTGGGAATACATGTAGTATGATAAGAGCTCTAATGGAAAAAAAATAATTGCCTCGGAAGGGATTCGAACTAACGACTTCTCGATCAGGACAGCTACACCGCCGCTGCCCACTTTGCTATCAGTGAGTCAACCCATCATCTCACACACCCATGACGTCGCCAGCTGATATCGTCCCTCAAAAGGGAACATGATCATTGTCTATGTCATTGCTCTTTCTATTGATGATCCATTAGGGAATGATGTTGCACTACTGAGAAAAAGGGGGTGGACCGACTTCTGCCTTGGGGTTCTTAGTAATGATATTACCCCTACAGAATGTATTGGATTTTGATGTTGATTAAAGATTCTGTAAAGAAGCGTTCATTTTCATTTTGAAATGATTGATGATTTATACGATAATGGTGTGCTACCAAGAATAGGGTGGATTATCTTCTTTCTTAAAGGTTCTTTGTAATTGACTCATAAGTCATAAGGGCTGAACAAGGGTATAGAGCGCGGGTATAGGCTGATGAGCATCACCATACAGGGTTCATTATATGTGTCGACAAAAAACACGTCCAAGTGCAGCCACTGCTGGTATTATTCAGTTTTCACAACGACTACAATTAAAACTTGATGCAGATATGCACAGTAAATGCATTGTTTCTATTCCTGAGTGAACCATGTAGTTAATCATTTATTTTTCATCCGTATCAACTTTGATATTTTCCCACCAGCCATAGCCGGTTGCTCGTGCATGACTTGCTGGTTCAGCGATCAAACCTGATCTATGACTGCCGATACAGGACTAATGGCCGACGGGAAATACTGCCTGGAAACAGAGGGGATTTGGTCTGGCTCACTTAGGGTCATGGGAAACTGCTGATCTCAGCATCCCGGTGTACAGGCACCATAAACTTCTTTAGAATGAGAAAAACGGTTAGATTAAATCATATATGGGAACTCATCCCCCTACTTTGATATTTTGCGGCATCTTCTGGATAATGATACAAAAACATCCAACAAGGACCAAATGTTTGGTTCTCATTTTAACACAAATGGAATTGTTTTGTAACATTTTGTAAATGATTTTGATAGCGGCATTCTTTTCCGATCTTTAAGTGGTCTATTTGGTTAAAACTTTGGCTATTGTAATGGAAGGAGTAATTGTTGCTCCGATTGGAACATGTGGAAACAGCAGTTGGGATTTGAAAACTTTTGGCATTTTTTTACATTTATATATGATAGTCCATGGGGAGGTAACATATTGAATATGATCACCAAAAGTCTTAACATTTAGGATTCTCCAACACCATAATAGCTCCAAGCTCAGGTCACATTTAGCAATAATTACCACTTATTTGATGGATACACACCCAATTATAATGATATTACAGAAAACCATTGTGGGGAACTGCTGATGCTGACTCATTCCTCAGTCTAGACAGGAGCACTAAAAAATTCAATCACTTTTTTATTGGTGGTCGCCTGCATATTCTGCTAATTGAGTGGTTATCGAAGCAGTGGTCTCAATAGAAATCATTGATTGTCTTGGCGGTAAAGTTATCAAAGGACGAATTTGAATGCAATTTATCAACGAAAATATCAAGGGACCCTGCAACAAGCATTTTTTGTCACAGGGTCTTTGATCATGATCGCTGGCAACAGAGCTAGAGTGTAATATTGTTGGTGATCCTGAAACAAAAATAGCTTTTATTTTCGTCTCCTCAAATCTGTTCACCCACCTATGGTTAGTGGTTACTGCCCAAAACAGGTGACTTACTGATTCCGTGGGATGATATCTTGGCGGTGATGCCGATAGCTCAAAGATGATGCTGATATGGGCAGGTGGGAGGGGCCGCTGTAGGTGTAGATGTGACAATAGTGAGGGCACTTTAGAGATAGGATGTGACAGGAGGGACCATTGAAGGTTGGCAGAGTGTGGTCCATCTGTCAGTGGAAGGGTTACAGGTAAATACTCAAGATTTAGTTGAGATGAATGCGTATATGCTGAATTAAAGGATTTGGAATTCTCAGTAAAGCAAAATTATTTATGATAATTTAGTCTTTATCACATGGTCTTGGCTACGAGACAAGGTCAATGGACCACATCAACCACTTTATTTTTTGACACATCATCATATTCAATGTACGATAAGTGGTAATCGTACGGATCTTTGCAAAACTTTCACTTTTCTGTGCCGAGGTCAGTGCTCTTCAGTATTGTTGTTTCGAAGTGGCGGGATATTGAGCTCCAGCGTAATAAAGCAATGATTTTGTATTTGGACTACAGTTATTATGATTGTATGACCACCTATACATTGTATACCACACCAGCCCCCCTCCCCCTACATACACAAGTACAGAGGGGTTAAGTGTTCTGCAGAGGAAAGTTGATATGACCTGAGCAAAGGACCTCTATCACTCATTCGCCCTAGGGTCACCAAATCCAATCACAGCACTTGGCTTCAGTGTCATACTGAATGAGGATCGTCAGTCCCACCATCCCATTACCAAACAAAAGATAAGAGATAGTAAAGGGTAGGGATGCCCTTTATGTCTTTATTTGAAATTCTTATTAAAAGGTCCTCAGGCACCCAGGAACAATAGTGGGATGTCCCTTAACCACCCTTTGATAGTAAGCCTGTTAAGGGCCCAAAGTAACCCTGATCAGACTGACATTTCCGCTGCTTTTACTTTTCATTTGAACAAGGGCACAAAGTTAAAAGGAATATGATGGTGGCGACTTTTGATGTCGGGAGGGACCACTTCCTGCCCTTTCACGTAAGGAGGAGAATAAGGGTGCAAGTCATTATTTCAATTCATATTATCAGTCACTAGGGTGTTTCACATGTTGGACTTTGTTAGTGTCATTTAGAACATCTCTGTTAACGCTGCTTGGTAAGTTGGAAGGCCTGCTTTGAATACCCAAGATTACGATAAGATTCTTGTTCAGTTGGGGAACTGATTCTCCAGGGTGAACCTCGTGATAAAAACATTTATCTTAATACAAGCGTTAACAGTGCTGTGAGATAGTTGGAACACCAATGACTAAATCTGGCCATCCAGGCTGCGACCTGTAGTCTCCCTTTAAAGGAAAGGTGGCTTTCAGTGCACAAACAGACCATGTTGAAATGTTCTCCAAACCTTTTTTGGCCAATAAATGTGAAATC
Source organism: Lineus longissimus (assembly GCF_910592395.1). Classification (NCBI taxonomy): domain Eukaryota; kingdom Metazoa; phylum Nemertea; class Pilidiophora; order Heteronemertea; family Lineidae; genus Lineus; species Lineus longissimus. The sequence continues at coordinate 23,074,452 of NC_088310.1, forward strand.
AAAAAGGCTGTAATGATTTCCGAATCACAGATTTCTAAAGTGCATGTACCATTATCTTGTGTCTAGACAGACGTGTTTAATACTCTTTCCAATAATATCATGTTACTGTAGACACACAAGGTGAAACCCTCTGGGACTCAACAACTGATTGTAATGTCCAAGAGTAAAAAGAATATGATATTGTTGGTATGGGGCATGATGATATTGGCGAAATCTAGCACAATCTGTGCTTGGCGAAGTAGATAGATCTAATAAAAGGTTCGTGGTGTGGAGAATACGTTACTGGAAACGCTATATGGTTACCACTGAGGAAAATGAGCTTTATCTCACTAGATGTCAAAGGAAAGCTCTAACTCATTTAGGTGTGTATGGGAATGTATAAATAAGAGACATCTTTGAGATTTTGGCCGAACATTTTGACAACTATACTTTCATGTATTAAGCTTGTGACATCACTTGGCCGACATCTATGTAAAGTAGGACACTATTTTTATCAAGGACTGAATTTCTGGTCGAAGTGGTTTTTGTCATTATTCGATCAGACAGTAGTTCATACTCTGATGCCATCTAGTGATCAAATGAGGAACCGCGCCTAGTCGTAGTTCCACCTATCATAAAACTCCGTGTTTTTTCAAGACCTGTGTCTTCGCCGTGTGTCAAAAAACCCGGGGCGCACTTTCACCTTTCAGTGGTGTTAGATAATGGTTAATAGCCCCGGCGACAGGTGCGCTGTAGGTAGGGAGCTCTCCTGTGTTTCTTTCCCGTTGGAGGGGGTGCAATACCGAGGTAACTACACCGCGCCATCTGTCGCCGGATCTTAGAACTTGCAATTGCCGTGTCTATTCAGATTCCACCTATCAAAAAACCCGTGTTGAACACGGGTCTAAATTAGCCCCCGATTGGTCCCATCGAGCTCGATGGGGCTAATAGACACGGGGATTTGACACACGGGTCTATTTAGACACGGCAATTCATAGGTGTAAGCGCAAAAGACACGGGGATTTGATAGGTGGAAGTACGACGATATACATTGGGTGATATGAATAAAGACTAGCAAATGCTTTTACACCGGTTTTGTACAGGAAGGCCTAGTGTAAATGTACATGGAGATTTAGATAAAAGCATTTGCTAGTCTTTATTCATATCACCCATTAGCTCGCTTTATCCGCAAATATTAGGGGACATTCGATTCACTTTGTAAAAACCATGTTATCAGCCTGTCTAGTATGTTGGTTTGGTGGATGTTGTTTCATATTGTGCCCCTTGAAAAACAATCTTTCAGTAATGATGTTTCAAATGTAAAATGATAATATCATAAGTCCCATCACTGGTACATATAAGACAAGAATACAGTACATGCTTGTTAATGATAATGCTTTGCCATTGGAGCCCTATCTGACCCTTTTCCAAAATTCATTACACGTCTTTGAATATTTTTCCAGAGAAAATCGCCAACAATATAAGTCGCCTGTCTAAGCGGATTTATCATCTATCACCGTCAACAAGCCTAAATTGTGTGGAAAATTTGACGCCCTTGCCCTTTTCAAAGAACATCTTGGCCCGTTATTCAATTAAGCAATGTTTGTTTAATTTTAATACCAATGTCAACATAACTACCAAAATATCTCATCATAAAATACCGGTTCAAACAAAACAACTGTGGTGATTTATAAAGGGACAAATCTAGTGGAAATTTATTTTTCAAAATTTGACCCTTATTTTGTCTGTGGTTAAGAAGGGTTGATAATTTTCTGATTGATTTATCTTAATTATCATCACCCACCTACTAACCGTCCGTCATTGTCATTTACCCCTTTGAAGTTGGTTAAAAGGGTTATGTGGTCGAAGAAAGGGTCCAAAATTGATTGCCACTGAAACCATAGACCCCATCATAACAAAAAATCATAATCACCGATATTTTGACTGCCTCTTCAAATTTCATTAAATTTGATTATGTTTTAAACATGGAAACGGGACACCCATTACCATTGTCAAATTCACCATAAACCCAGACAAAGAAGGGTTCAAAAATCTGTTGATGTGCTTCTCCTTGCATAACGCCAGTTCAAAATCACTTCTTTCGAATCATCATCATTAAACTTGTCTTAAATCATCATTAGAATCAAATCATAGGAACCCATTCAAGTTATAATCAATGCACATGTAATTTCATTCGACCTTGAAACTGTGTGAAGACCTTCTGCAACAAGTTTGCATAACAATCGTGAATTTTATTACCAAGATTGATGCCTGTATTGAACCCTTTTTGTTGCGATCAACACGTGTGAGGATTTACTCCCATTTTCATTGAGATTGATAAGAATTTAACATTGGGGGTGGAACCTTCTGGCAAAGGATAATCCACTTTTGTTCCCCAACTGTTGAAAAGGGAAAACAGGGGTTGAACAATTTGCTATAACTGTCAACATCTGCCCGATCTCCATGATATGTTGACGCGTTGCTTTGTGTTATGTAAAACATTGAAACTTGTCGGTAAAAATTATCCCTCTGGAATTTGAGACCGTTTAAGTTGAATTCTCCAGGTTTGCAAATATCTCCCTTGTCTTTAGCCTTAGATGTAACACATCCACATAGTCTTATTGACCTGCCATTTATGGTGAAAGTTGTTTGTTTCACTGTGGTGGACAATATGGAAGATGTCACGTCGGTAAAAAGCACTTGCAGATATTGAGTGCCAGGCAGCAACCTATGAGCCGTCCCAAGTTAAAGTTAACCTGAAATTGACTATCTCCGCTGAAATTGTTTGACAGCGCAAGTTTCCTTTTGACAGATGTATTGCCACCTTTGTGAGTTTGGTGTTGATCCCTTACCTGACCCTAACATGTGTGCGATAGGGTACCACAGCCCACGCCAAAGGGAGGAAGGGTCAGGCATGTCAACCAGGCCAGATGGCAAACAATCAGGACCATTGCAAAGAGGGGCGAAGGGCTTGTACATTTGTCTTCAGGTGGCACAGGTGACTGATATGAATTACTTTGTAATTATTTTAATGATTTGCCTCTAATCAGACACTTCAAGCAATGTGATCTAATTTGTGTAACGAGTGATTCATCATTATTCAGTGAGGCTGTGGAGTGGTGGCTTGGTCTCTGACTAGTGGTAATGAGGTTCCGCGTTCGATCACCACTGTCAGAGCGAGAAGTTAGGCATGAGTGCGGAACTGACAAATTTTAACTGCTCTGAACTCCTAATAACATAGTGATAAACTCCCTATAGTTTCCTAAAAGTTGAAGGGAGCTTTTGTTCACGGTTTTACACCTGGTCTTTTAGAAACTTATCAGAATCCACTCCAGATTCATTGACATCACACCCTCAATGGGGGTAAGACTTCCTACTTGTCCTCAGAACGATGACAAAAGGTAGGAAGAAATTCTTTTGCCTTCTTGGTGGTGCGTTGTATCTCAGTCCTTCATAGTCCTCTTCAACTCACCCGAAGAGATAATCTTTGGCACTTCATGACCAGGATTACACCCTACAAGTGCTCTATGAGTTTCAGCCCGTCTGTAATTGATGGACATGAAATTTCTTTATAACAACGATAGTTTCTGAAGATGATCCTTCCAATAAAGGAACAGCGTCTTTATTTTATGACAAGTACTCATGATTTCGTTCATTTATGACATGTAATGATGTTCTAGCCCGCCCCAGTGCGGGATAAGATAAGGGTCACCCATCTGCCCTCCCTCTGCCCCACATGTCAAAGCCAAAGATTACCATACCTGTGCCGGAATACCATTTTCCTATTCAGGATATGGCCCACTGAGATTGTGGAACAATAAACTGGCGATGTTGGGGGTTGTGTACCTGTGTCTCGCCTCGTACGGGTCATCCATCTGTCTGGCGGGAGGGGACCGCCCAATGAATACTGAAAGAAATACAGGTGGTTCAATGTACTTCCTGCTCGCTCAAAATAACGGAAAAATTGACTTACTCTTAATGCGCAAAATGTTTTCCACAATGAAGACAGTTCCAATGTCTTTAAAAGTATGTTCAATATAGAATATTACCTTTAAGGGTTTGAGTCTTGTCGCCTTTCACAATTTAACATTTCCCACATAAACTATTTGTTCTGCTAAACGTTAATACCCTACAAAATAATGAATGTCTTCATAATCTTAACATATCCCATCAGTTATTAAAAAAGGTACAAAAATGTACATGTAGTTTCATTTCTTAGGTTCCATGTAGATACATTTGTGACTCAGCAGACCGTATGTCCGTCTGCATAAAGGAAAGGGACAAATTGATTGAACAAAGTTGGGCTAATATTGAATAAGACATCTGGTTTCTGTTGATGCAATTCTGGATAAAACGCCAGCAATAAAAAAGATGGGTGCGTCTTCCATTATAAGGTCATTATTTCATCAAATAATGCACTTCAAACATTGACCAGTAGTTGTGGTTTTACCCGCTACCCCCAACCTTTTCCGGAATAATCATGTTTGACAATCGGTGTTTGACTCAGGAATCTGTTGCTCTCTCCCGAGCATGACATCGTTGTCACGCCCGGATGATTCCATACCTGGTCCAAGAGAAGCACATCCGGACAGTTAAGTCCATTGAATCGTGGTCATTGAGAATAAATGGACCAGGTGATTTGGAGTGTTGGATGAGACCCCATCATCTGTCTCTGGCTAATAAAACGGATTCCTCCGGATCAGATAAGCTGACAAAAGGACCATAGGATTGTCTGAGGACATCTGGCTAAACAACCATGCAAATCATGGATTTGTTATGACGGTCCCTAATGAATAAGAAAGAAGTCTGCCAGTTGTCATCTTTCACGTAAATATATTTGCCAAGCTGAATCTCTTTCTGTGAATAAGTGGTGTCATGACTTTTAGATGTCCATGCCCTCCCTCCCTGATGCTTAAAAGGGTGGCCATGAATACCTAAGTACATGATACTGAGACCCTTTTAGAATACAATGGTTTCGAATCTTATGCCGATTTGAGTTGATACCAGAATGATTTATTTTAATAAGAGGGGTTAAAGTAACAGCATGGTAGAACACAAAGTGGGGTAAAGTTTAAAGTTAAACAAACTCAAATCATTGAAAATAGCTTGAGAAACTGTTTCCGCTGGATCTGCCTTAAGAGTTTGATCTAGTCCTGGGAGCAGCCTGGCATTGCCTGGTTGGCACAAGAATGATAAAAAGAATGCACCAAAGCTGCATAGCAAGAATCTTGCCACAAATGTGGCAATTACATTCACCAAGAGATCCTATCCACTTTGCCAAAAATAATCAAACCCATGCAAGATTTCTCGAATTATACATTCCTTTCTTGAAGACCGCTGAAGTAGAATTATCAGACTTGACATGAATTGTTTGCAGAATGTCCGACAGCGAGGTTTCCTCTAGCCAGCTGCCTGTGCCAAAGGGTTCAATTTTCTCACTAATATCACCCATTTTATCAGTACGTCCTCCAGAAATGTTTCGACAGATTGCTGATAAATCCGGGGTACTATAATCATTAATTAATTGATATTGACACAATATATTGACACAATTAAGTGTGATCTTCAATTAGTCTTCTGTATAATTTGGTCCCTTAGAGCGGTTAGTCAGACAGTTCAAGTTTTTCACTGTTTTGAAGATTCTGTGTGAATTGGTTTCACATTCTTTGGGTCAGTTCAGCTGTATCATTTTCTGAAGATCCCAAACCTTTAGCTTCTTCTGGCTTGATTGACCCTCGAGTCTGCCCTTTTGGGGTAGTGTAGTTCTCTTAAAATCTCAGCATAGCATTGGAGGCAGATGGAGAATAAATGAGCTTATTTCATGCTCCCAATACCTCGGTTTGTAATCTAAAGCAGATTGATGGAGCACAGTCTGTGACGAAAATGAACTTTAACACCTTCATCAATGAATAGACTTGATCGAATCAGACATCCCAACCAGTACTGACACCATCCCGTTTCATAACTACAGGGAACGAAAAGACAGTCATCAGCTTTCACTAAAAGACAATATCCACTTTGTATCCCTTTAGCTCATCCAATTTTCACAGATGGCTCCTGCCAGTGGGCTACTTCATAACAATTCGTCTTGAATAGGGATTGCTTATACATGTATTTAAATCAAATTATCTTGATCTTTGCCCCCATGCTGGTCAAACGCAATTATCTTTTTTCATGGATCCTGATTCGATGATTACCTACACAGCTTTTAACTCCTCGAGTTCAACATTTTTCAAGAAGAAATGATTTCTATTATAGATATCTTCAGGGGTTGTGTCATTGTCTTGGTCTCATTTATGAAAAAATTACAATGCCAGGTTGCAAGGTTCACCATATTGGACCTGCTTTGGGCATATTTTCACAGAGAATGTGACATTTGGCCTCTCCCTGCCTTAAAAGGCAACCATGCGAAACATGTTAATCATAAATGAGTGACCTTTGTTTTATCAGCCCAAGGGAAATCACAAGAATTATAAGAAGAATGTCTCCCACTTTGCGCCGCCTGCTAATTAGTCGGGAAGCTGAAGCCCGCAGCATGCCCAGTTAAGGTGTCCGCTAAACATGTTTGTTAATGCAAAACTGCTACAATCTGCCTGTTGACAAGTTAGTGCAGGATGCCCCCTATCACCTGACACCAACCACGACCACCTTGGATCTCGTTTTTTTCCGCTATTGTAATTTTTTAAAACAAACAAATAGGGCAAACTGGGATGGATTTCGGGTGTGGCTGTGACTAAAAATGCGAGTTGTTTATTGTAGTGACTGGAATGGCTGTTAGTGCAGGATGCCCCCTATCACCTGACACCAACCACGGCCACCTTGGATCTCGTTTTTTTCCGCTATTGTAATTTTGATGGATGGATTTCGGGTGTGAATGGTGTGGCTGGGACTAAAAATGCGAGTTGTTTATTGCAGCGACTCGAACGGGCATTTTCGCAAGGTTGTCGGAAGAAATCAGGTCGTCAAAAGGCAGATTCATATGCACGTACTCTTGACAACATGTTTTAAGTAGCAGTTTTGCATTTACAATTATGTTTAGCGGATCGACCACAATTTTAATGCTTCAGCTTCCTGACTATGAAGAGATTTAGGGTCGATGCCCCTCTCCTAAAATTAGTATAAAATGCCATGGACATCTTCATCAGCAAGGATATCGAGCTTTTCCTTGAGGTTCGGTAGAATGCTAATTGGCACTTTCCGCTGGGCATGCACCACAGGTTTGACACTAGGGTCCACTTCAATGTGAAACGGCTCTGGTAGTTTTACCACGACCTCTAAAATATCATCAAACTCTGCAATGATCCTTTCCGCTTCATTGGTTTCAACGGACAGTCCCTTCATAGGTAAATTAGGTCCAGGGCACACAAGTCCTAGGTCCTGGCATGCCTGGAGTCCAAGAATAGTAATGTTGGCGAGTTGACGTTTGCGATGTGAAAGTCACAAGTGGAACTTTTGACTTTGACTTCGTGCATTTCAGCGAAACCTTTCCCTGGTTGTCGAGTTCACCACCGCCATTAGACGCGGCTCCGAAGTACACACGTTTCGGTTTCGGCTCCAGTGTCCACCTTGACCATGACCTTTGCATCTCCAGTGGTGTACCATGCACTGGGGGTGTCAGTCGATGAAACATCCCCAATCTGGTGTGAAATGGACTCGATAAATAGGCAGTCCTCCTGATAGTCGACGTCTTGATATGCGATCTCATGCACACGATGACCCCTGCCTTGTCTGTTGGGTGTTTTGCAATAAGCACCAAAATGATTGGGGCCTCCGCAACTGTTGCACGTTTTACCGTGGGCAGGGCACTGTTCCTTTACAGGCCCATGGTTCAAACCACAGCAGGTACAACTTGGCAGTGCCCTCTGACCGGAGGCTGTGTGATTGGTTTCACGCAACGATGGCTTTTTGTAGAATTTCTGCTTTGGTCTGGCAGAAACATAGTCTATAGATTTAGCACTGGGTGGCTTGAGGGAATCCTCCTCTTTGTTGGTGCTCTCATACAAACGACACACGGATTGTCTGATCCAATGTGAGGGCAGCACCGTCTTTGTACAAACCTTTTTTTCACAATGTCCGACAGGCATGAGAAAACGAGCTTGTCCCGCACTGCCTCACGCACATTTGGAAACTTGCATTCGTGGGCTTTCGTACGGACGTCATTGAGGAACTTATCAAACGGCTGTCCTTCTTGGCGGCTAAACTTAAACCAGAATTCTTCACACAACATTAATTGCAGGTCACGGATTTGGCAGTGCTCCTGAAACTTGTGCACAACTGTATCAAAGTCAGCCTTGTTTTCAGCTGGTACGACTGGATTGGCATCAGGATCACCTGGTGCCCACTCAAAGTTATTGTATATGCCTTCATCGCCCAGAACATGAAGCAACGTGTTTACTTTTTTTGTCTTGTCTACAGCGTCCAGCCAGATGCTGAAGCGTTGGTACCATGTACCATCGTTTCCAACCCTCACTCAGGTCGGTTTGTTCCGGGTTAATTCAATACCTGGCACTGGCACGCTGGCACTGGCACGCTGGCACTGGCATGCTGGCACTGGCACTGGCACGTTGGCACTGGCACGTTGGCACTGGCACGTTGGCACTGGCACGCTGGCACTGGCACTGGCACTGGCACGCTGGCACTGGCACTGGCACTGGCACTGGCACGCTTGCACTGGCACTGGCACTGGCACGTTGGCACTGGCACGCTGGCACTGGCACTGGCACGCTGGCACTGGCACTGGCATGCTGGCACTGGCACTGGCACTGGCACGCTGGCACTGGCACTGGCACGCTGGCACTGGCACTGGCACGCTGGCACTGGCACTGGCACGCTGGCACTGGCACTGGCACGCTGGCACTGGCACTGGCACGCTGGCACTGGCACTGGCACGCTGGCACTGGCACGCTAGCACTGGCACTGTGCAGACATACTTCTTTGCCAGAAAATGCAAATACAGTGTTTCAGGGTCACGAATAAATCTCTCAGAAGTAAAGCTGATGGTCAGCATCAGGCCTAAGTTAAATCAATTCAAAGTTTAAAAAACAAAAGATAAAGAAATATAATACAGCCTCACCACAGCCAGTTGGCTGCAGCATACACCTAATGCAGTTTAGTCCTAGTCTGCTGCACGAACTTATATTCTAACATGTCAATAACATGCCTACACATGGACTAAACCATGCAGTAAATGCAAGTAGGTCAAGGCATAGACTGGACTACAGAGACTATACCAAAGACAATGAACAAGGCCTATGACGATGACAGACAGCATTCTCAATTCACTGGCATATGAACTTCAGTGGACTGCAGACCTCAGTGCCAGTGCCAGGTATTGAACCAGTTTGTTCCATGAAGTTCAGACCGTCTGGCTGATTCAAATTGGCGTTTTTATCACCCATCTTTGGAGCTAGTATAACTTGAGGTTCAGTTTAAACTTCTGACACCATGTGAGATCTGGATGACAATGCCACGCCAGATATTTGATGGATCAAATATGGGGAAAACTACTTGTTTGATACGATGCCGACAGCCATATTTATTGAGGGTTACATCTAAGATGTGGACCTGCTAGTTCCAAGACGGAACGGCACCTGAAGACTTTGTACAGTATGTCACAAAATACAAATGGAAATATGTCTCCTTTCTTGATATAACTTTTTTAAAAAAGTTTACGCCAAGGTGAATCAGATTTATCCCGTAACAATTGTTACAACTTTATTGTATGGACCTTGGAATGCAGTGACTCGGGACAGAAAAATGCCGGAAAGGGATGCGTGCCTAATCTGGTGAAATTCCCTTCCTCCATTCAAGGAAAAACAAGTAAACCTGACACCATACTGGGTACCCCACCCCAGGCTACCGTCCCGCTCTCCACTCACCCATGTATGATTTATCTAAGCTATCTGACAGTTGCTATGTGTCACCGCCAAAATGGATGGGCAAATTCTGGACTATTAATGAGCAATCGGAAATGAAGGTGTACCCTATGGGTGAGAAACTCCGATACAGTTGCTAATTTTCAAATGAGACTTGGTTTATCCAGTCTGACGTTTCATTTAATCTGTGAATATTGTGCGATCATTCCCATGGTTTGTCAGTGTACCTAGTTGCTGCTAATGGTTGCGTGGTGTGTGTCTGCTCATATTTATAGTTGTCGGGGATTTGTATGCTTCATATTGAGGGCTTTTCGAAATAAAATAGCCAATCTAATGAGGACGACTTTTAATTGCTGTCCGAATTTTACCTTTGTAACCACTCATTTTAAATAAAAATAGGTTCAAATTTGGACTCAGCTCTTCAAAGAATGTGTGAATTTGCCCCATGGTTGAACAAAACGCCAGTATCCATAATTCCCACCTGAGAAAGAAGAGGGGTGGTTGTCCCAGGGTACCTGCAGGCTGAAATGTGCTATGATGAAATAAACAGAATCCGTCTGATAAACTGTGCAGCATCAGTCATAATGCTCCAATACTTGTCATCATTTGACTTAATCAGGGTTACATCTGCCTGAATGAATTTTACGCAAATTCAATTTTAATCACCCGGAGGGTCAAGTCAAGCAAGCCGTCAACTTGGAACAACCATTTGAAATTTTTCAGAAAACAAAGGTTAATTTTGAAACTAATTTCTTAACGTATTTGTTAGAATTGCTCCTTGGGGTCAGGAATGTTAGCCATGCATTGAGAAGTTATTTTGGTCAGAATTTTGTTTGAAGTTCAACTTGTCTAAATTTTTTTTTCTGGAAAAATACCACTCAAATTTGATGTTAGAGACTGACCTTTCAAAAGCATTCCGAACTTCCAGTATATCCTCTCCGCCGTAATACTTGCAAATATGCCTCTGATATATATTGCATTATTCAGTCCAAAGGCAAAGCAATGTCATAACATTGAGGGTCAAGAAAGTACTTTCCTTCGGAAATCAGCCTGGCCTGGGAAGTCATGATAAACATACAGACTTCTCATTATCCTTGAATTGCTTGGTCAGACGATTGTATTCATGGGAAATTTTAGTAAGAAAAACATTTATGGTGATGTAATGAAAACCAGGAGAGGTCTCTGCATTTGAAAATCTGGTGGGAAATATGATCAGGGTCGACTCCATTCTACCAAGATATTGTTCTGTGGGAAACATTTGACCATCAACATCAGATAGCTTTCAAGTGTGAGGTAAGATAACAAACTAAAATGTCTGAATCAACCTATGATCCAATGAGTTGTTTAAATTCAAAATTGTCTCAAATGCCAGTTTCTCGAACTAATAAACCCACGTGCTGCAGGTTTAAACTCCTCATTTCTCTGGGCTACTATGGCAACTCCTCCAACATCTGGCTGTTAGTGGTGTCTCCTCGGGCAAGACGCTTAAGGAAACTAACAGGTTCTTCCTGTTGCACAATCAGTTGAAGCAAAACGGTGCCCACGTTACGTAAACAGTACAAGACCATGCAATGGCAACCGCAATGAATAGCAGAATGTCTCGGAGGACAAAGAGGAGTGTGGCACAGAGCCCCTAGACAATTGGGGTCACGTGTTACGTTGGCGACATGAATGAATTACCAGTAAGGCACTGATTTCTCATAAGATCGGAGGAGTTGGTGTAGCATTTGGTCCCTGGAGCCCGCAGTCAGGACATCTGCAGAGTTGGTTATGGTCTTCTCGTTTTGTTTCCTTTATTAGCTTAATGTCGCCGTTACACAACGACCCATTATAAAGTGTTTATCTCATTATGGGTGAATTAAACAAGATTCTATCGAACAAGTTCTCACAAGGATCAATGTTAACCGTTACATAAGCCTCTAGAGTGGGAAAACCTGACTTGTGTGGGAATATTCAAATTTAACCAGTTACTGGTAGCCTTTGGGTGGCTTTCAAACCCATTTGGAACAAAACAAAGAAATACATTTTTCTACAAAACATAGTTTTATTGAGCTTATTTTCTCACACTGATTAAGCACCATATCTGGTTTAAATTTTCTTCAATTACCAATACAGAGAAGAATATTTATTCGAACACACATTAACCACTCTTTTTTCATTACGGAGTTTCCAAGAGCTGGTGTTCCTGAATCATATAATTGTGTGACTGCACTATGTTTTTACATGGTATATAATCCACAACTCAGTGGAGGGAACACCAGGCTTGGAAAACACCAACAGATTTTACACTGATCACCAATCAGACCAATTTGATAACAACACCCCTGACTGACCAATACCAAATAAACAAAGGTTCTTGCAACTTTCAGCAGTGCTCTGCAAAAGTTCACCACAACATAATATTCAGACTTCTCTTCAAAAAGGAAAAGTCTTTAAAACATTATTTTCCATGGAAAACCTTGTGCCTCGTCTGGTAAACTTTGAATAATCTCATGCTTTTATCAAATTTCATGCAGATATATCATGGTAAACAATATTTGCTTGTCAGTAACCTTCTGATGATGAGATAAGACAGCAACTGGTATAAATTGGACATTATCACAACAAACTACATATACTTTACCAACACTTTTAACAAATGCATAGACATTCAAAATTATACAAGGTCAAATTTGAAAAACTAAAGCTCTGAAGTTTTGATTAAAAACATAACAAAAGTGAAATTCAAAATGAAAAATGTCATCCTGACTGAGCACTAGAATTGAATAGATTCTTGTTAAGAGTACTTTGGTGCTGTAGTGCATGCCAAATTGATCACAGCTATCATAATCTAGAAAGGTTTTTCTCTCACTTAGTATGCTTCATTAATGGATACAACTGCAGGAGAGGCCGAGAGGTACTGATCATTGAGTCTAAGTAGTCTCGGAAAATCAATCCTATTCAATCATGATGGTTTGGAGCCTCTTCCTGATCCAGGTGGATGTGACATTGTCCCTCTCGACGAACCTGCACCTCCACGACCTGAAAAACGATCAAAATTTATGTTTAAACATATTGAAACAGAAAGTTTCGAAAACAACTTCAGATGCTCAAAAGATGAAATTCTCACACTAATCCTATTCCAATCCTTACAAATACCTTTGAAATTATACCCATAAGCTGCATATGCTGCTTTCATGCCTGCCTGTGCACCAGCGATTTCAGCGGCCGATATTGCTTTTTTCACACTGCCCCGTCCCCTTGGTCTCTTGCCCAGTCCTGAGCCTTTTGGGCGGCCGCGGCCACGTCCGGTACCTCGCTTTGATGTTGACGAGGATGAGGCAACTGTAAAATAAAATAAAAGGATATGTCAAGATAGGCTGTCCAGGAATGCCCCATTCTTCCGGATATAGCTAGCGCTGTAACTCATGAGAGTCTTGTCACCCCTTCTCACTTGCTGGCACATGTACTGACAACTGATAGAACAGGCTGGTTTGTCAGCCTCGTACCAGGGCACATATCTCGTGACCTTTGGCAAGTCAATTTCCTTCAATTGCTTCGTCCATTGAATGAGCTAACTTTCATTGCACCTGGAACCCACAATGTATGCCAGGACAAGCGGACGACCCCATCCAGGTAAATAAATAACGAGTATTTGGAGGGAGGACTCGTTTATCTAGAAAATGGGAGTCACAACACTGATATCACCTACTGGTGCCTAATGGCAGTGGCAGGCAAAGCAATGCTTACAACAGCCAATGCAGAAAAGGTTATCACTAAACATTTCTCACCCGAGGGGAACGTGTTTGCATCATCAACAATAACCAGGCCATCATTACTGTCATCATTCATTACATTGAGATTGCTGATCGATTCACTGACATTTGACATCTAAAACAGAAGGGAATAGACTTTTACACATTTTCTGCAAAACTCTGGCACAGACTCAGTTAATATTTCTGACTGAGAACTCAGGTTCTCTGAAATTCACTGTAAATTTTGAAAATACTGGAGACCAATAAGGACATGGCGATGCACGAGATAATGAAAGCCTCCCGGTTTTTCTCACGAACAAACATGATAATAATGTATCTATTACAAGTCGAAACGTCAGCAGAAACTGAGGCTAACAATTACCACACTTACCACACTAAGGGGGCTGGCAGCACCAGACATGGAGTCGCTGACCAGGGAATCAAGATCAGGACCTGCAGTCGTCACATGTATCTCTTCAATCTTCTTCTTCCTACCAGGTTGGCCTTTCTTCTGCAAACAAAGATACACGCTGAAGTTTAATAATGGAACTATATGGTAAACACAACAACCTGTGTCCAGTGTAGAATTACAACAGTATTAATCCTGTCAACTCTTGTTGTGAACATATGAAGTCTAGTCTTTATAAAAAAGTATGGCTTTGCACACTCACCATTTCAGCATATTTCTCTCTCTTCCTCTTCCTATCTTTCTCCTTAACAGTCTCCTCTTTACCTTTCTTCTCCTCCTGTTGAAGCAGCACTGCAGGAACAGACCAAGGAATAGATATAAAGGTATCATTGTATATCTTAACTACAGCTTGCAATCCTACTTCTACACCAATTGGCCTGACTACAATCCATTTCTTTGGCCTTTGTGCTCAGGCATAGGTTTCTATCAAAAGTTCTTCACTCTAAACATGTCTTTAGATGAAATGTAAATTCAGATTCCTGGTACCAATTACAATGTAGAGTCTGGTATCTGGCATATGGCAACTCAAACCCTTCCGCATCTTAAGCCAAAGGGAAAGTCACTGGTCTACAATTGGTGCCAAAACAGCGAGGTGTCTCAGTCATTTTCATTTTTATATCAAGAGAATCTGAATATCTTGAGTAATCAACAAACTTACATTTACTTTCCATTTCATCATCATCAAGCAGTAAGGACACCACTTCCTTTGGTTTGAGGATGTCGGGCCGGAATGCCCCACCACTGATCACCATTCTCTGTATCTCACTTTTCTCCTTTGCCCGCTGTAGTATCCTCTCCTCAATTGTTCCCTTACATATCAGGCGGTAGACGGTGACCTGTTTGGTCTGACCCAGGCGATGAGCGCGATCCATGGCCTGTTGGTCAACTGTCGGATTCCAATCACTGTCGTAGAAGATCACCTGAAAGTGAAGACAAAATGCATATTTCAGTTGAAGTAGTGCTCAAATCTTTCCTAACTCAAGATCTGTAGCAGAGATAAAATAGACAGGCTGACAGATGTAACCCAAGAGACATATGCTACGATAAATTTGGACCCAATTACACAATATTTCCTAATGAATCTCAAGCAATTATCGCATCACCGCTCAAAACCCATATTGATCTTCACCAAAATAACCCACCACTAATTTGAAAATTCAGTCTATCACAGAGGATGTTACGTCTAAATTCAACAGACAATCATTTCCTTCCTGTAAATTACGATCAGAATGTGACGCAAGAGATCCCCCATACCCACCCACAGACCATGTGGAACAAAGGACAGAATACTCCCTTAGGGTCTTGCAACATGCCAGAGACCCACAGGGCTTCATTCTAAAACCCTTGGAGCAGTTTTCAAAACCTTAAAAGTTGACCCCATGCCCAATTGTGGCAAGTCACACCCCTTTTATTCATGAATTTAGACCTGGTACAGCACAACCTGTCAACAGCTGAATTCGTTAATTAAAAGACAAAGTCCTGAATTTATAGCATTTTGATGAAGAAACTGACTGAGTATACATCTGACCGGGGAAATAAAGAATTGTGAGTAGAAACACTACCCCCTATTCAATAGTTCTAGTTCAAAACTGTGAGCAGGCCAACAGGTTCTGCCACGCTTTGAACTTGGACCAATTGCTAAATTCAGGGGCCTCATACCAGTACAGATGAATCTTCTTGCATAAGACAACGCCTTTCCTAAATCTGAAATTCACGGACTACAAAAATGTATCAAGACAGACTCAGACTGTTCAGTTCATTGACAATATTCCAAATTAGAATATAATTTGACCCTGCCAATTCGAATAAACATGAAGCTGCTTAGAGCCCCGCTTTCAAAAGGCCCCCTCCTTTGTGCGGGTAGAGTCTGCTCCCTGCTCCTCCCACAAACCCTACAATTGGCCCTAACATCATTGTGTTGTATATCAGATTAAATTCCCCCACAATTTCCAAAATGAAATTGTTACACAATTTTCAGTGATTTCTAACCAGCATAGGTAAACACAGACGTAACAGGCAGCACGCTGAAACGTGACTCCTCGGCGGGAAGCCATTTCAGGTAACGCGTCATACGTTTATAACTTTTAATGGAAAGTTGACGATATCAAAGGATTTGAATAAACCACGACTGTCCATTTGGTAACCTGGATAATTTGATATCCATCATCTGCCAGCTGCCCTGCCCACCAAAAGCTGGATTTCACTGCCAACCAGACTGCTTTAGAAGACTTAATCACAGGGTGAGGAAGGGATAAAAGAAATTACGAAATATGCTAGGTTTAAGGGGTCAAAGGAGGGCCGTAAGTTCTGATTACAAGATCCCAATCAAATGGTCAGGTTATCTCAATACCAGACTTCAAAGCGGTTGGATTACATAAAAATCTGAACTATGAAATAGTTAGGTACTTTTGATAAATGCCTGTGCCACTAGAATTAATCAGCATAAGACGTTATCATCAAGTTGCTATAAAGTCAGGTTTGTAGGATTCCTGTCAATATCATGTTTCGAATGGATAAGGCAATATTCTTCTTCACGTTTTTGTCGAATTTTTAGGAGCCCGCCAATGAAGGCCAAAACTTACTGTATCAGCAGCTGTCAAGTTGATGCCAAGTCCACCAGCTCTTGTACTCAACAAGAAGACAAAGATATCGGAGCGATTTTGGAAGTCCGCCACCATGTCTCGCCGATCAGAGATCTTGGAGGAGCCGTCTAACCGCATGTACGTGTGTTTGCGGTGCCACATGTATTCCTGAAATCAAAAGAATTAAGATGAAATCAATGCATTACTTTCAATATTCGTCCAGAATTTTCAATATTCCTCCTACGTTGGCTGAAGTTGATGATGCTTTCCGCTTGACTGATGAAGAAAGTCCTGATGAACTAGAGGTCGACTATGGGTTGGGCAATCAAATATCATTATCCTGTCTCAAACTAACATTTCCATGTAAATCAACATTTGAAAAATAATTCTTGCTAATTTCACACCGTACCTCAAGTATGTCAATCATCCTGGTCATCTGCGAATAAATCAGAACCCTGTGTCCCTCCTTCTTCAGGCGTCCTAGTAACGTGTCGAGTAGATACAACTTGCCAGCATCGGTGACCAACGTCTCTTTATCTGCAAGATCACAAAAAAGGCCCCACATAAGAAAAAAGAAATTATAGAGTAAATGTGCATAAAATCTGAAGGATGAAACCGACTCATGCCTTAAAAATCACACCGTTTCCCAATTCGGTTCTAGAATCTGTTTTGTCACTTGTGCACTCATGATATTTTCCAATTTATAATTCAACAGCCCATGAGGGTACCTAGCAGATAGAATTCCACATGATACAAATCTGCCTTCCATAAAATTTTAAGCTGCTTCTAAACTAATCAAACCCCCAGAATAATAAATTCATCACAATTTAATTTGATAGGAGATTTGAATGTGAGCAGACGTGTGTCTCCTGTCGTCTGCTCATAACTTCTGCATGATTATATAATCTATTGTCATATCCACATGAAACATCAAACCAGTCTAATTTTAAAACAGCAACAATGATGGTGATTCGTGATGCTGCATTTTATGTGTTGCCCCTTGCTAAACAACTTCACGTTCCAGACATGATTTATTTCATTTTTAGAGGCTGGCTGAAAATACAAAGACCTCACATCTAATGGTGATTGAGCAGAGCGCATACACTTAGCAACAATTCTAAACTAATGCAGTCTGAACATTACTTTTAGATGTTAGTACATGTACCTGTCTCGTGACCAATTAGTTGAGGAGACAGCCCCAACCCGCCCTGCCCCCAACCGCCACTGCTCAATCAAAAATGGAGTTCATCAGAAAGGGGATCAGCAGTGAATACCCAACTCTATTTGGCCTCAGATCAGACATCACCACAGACACGATAGATGAGTATCTCTTCCCATCGATCCACAAAGGGGACAAATTCTGACAGCCCAACGTCAACTCAGTGGAAAATGCTATCAAAATAAGATGGGCAGTTGACAAATGTATTCCTGGACAGGAACTCTCAAAGGCATCCACCCACTCCAAATTACAACCACCACAAACTTTGCAGAATAACGCCACAAGTGCATAAATATAGCACCCTTCTTAACATTCTACAACCATTTTCACCGCCAACCGCACAAAGACTATGCAGCCACAATGCGGAAGTAATGGGCGTTATCTGTGCTCAATGGCAACCGAAAATATTATCCTAGCTAATATGGCGAAATCTCTTGGAGATATAAAGCCGCCTTGACAGATAGAGCGTGGCCATTCTACGAGTGCCAATGCTCCAGAGATAATGATGACCACTTCAGAGCGACTGGCTGAACAACTTTTGGTGGAAGTCCAACAACCAGAAGAACGGCTTTGTCAGCGTTACTGCATTGCAAACAAAAGTCTGACCATCAACGCAACAAATGGAGTCATTGTCAATGAGAAATCTCCTTCACACTTTACTAAGCGAAGCAATGAAATTCGCTCTCATTCAGCAGGAAATGCATATTGTCAGAAAGCCGCTGGATGGCCGACTTATCCTTCGTTAGCAGTGAATGGGCGGTCAGGGTGAAAATTGTGATCAAGTTTTGACAAATCAAGCAGATGGCCACATGCAGGAGATTCCTGCCCAGGAAAACTCCACGCTCTCATTAGCTCAGGTTCACCAGGCTAAGAAGATTTGAGGATGGAAAATTAAGCAGCCATTATTTTACTGTTTTAATTTGCGGTCAATTTTAATACGGACTGTCAAAGCCTTAGCAGTGCCAATCTACTCAGTGCTGCCACTGGGTGATATTAAGCAGGAAAACTTCTCAATAAATACCAAATACCAACCAAGTCTCACTAGGGGTTTCACTGGCATTTTTCAACCTTTTATGCTGCTCGCCTGGGATCTTTCCATCATGTCCATAGAGTTCAGAAGGAAAGAATAATGGCATTGGCAGCTTACGAAAAATAACTTATCTTTCCCAAAACTTCCAGTAATACTTTTTGCATTGAAATTGAATTAAATGAATTCTATTAAAGGCTAATCATCATTTTTTAGTTCTTTCAAGAACTGATCAGCATTCCTTGCATGGGGATAACTTGTCTTAAGTACATAGGGCCGAATTCATAAAGGGCGTTTAAGGGTTAGACGTGTGTAACTTCTCCTAAATCAGTTTCAGGGCCTATTCATATTCTGTGAAAATTTATATGAAGGACCTGAATCTCTCCATTCAGTAGTTAAACGCTGTTTAAGCTAAACGCCCTTTACGAATTTGGCCCTTATTATTTAGTAACACAAATAATATTCACACTGGTATGAATCTTGAGACACTTTGTTCAGTCATGGTCAGTTAAACAGGTGTCAGCTCCCCCTGACCATAACAACATGAACAACGGAAGTCACACAAAAGCATTAGAAACTTTCTACCAATTGGCATTATTTGTAAAATGGGCAGATGGTTATTAACATGGTTAAGGACGAGAGGAGGCATCTTGGTCTTTTCCGCTTGCTTAACCTGTCCACATACCAACACACTAGTTGAACCAATTATGGCATCGAGCATCTGGTAAAGCCATGGTTGCTCTTTGATTTAAGCCAACTGCAGGTGGAATATCACCCGTCTTATTGACTTTGAATTCAAAGACGATTGGAAGATATTCAAGAAAATCTCAGACAATTGGATTGAAGGAAAGTGTAGCTTATTTCATGGGCTATTTGAGACTTGCCTTCAGGGTGGCAGATGCCCCAGTGACACTGTTGACATGGATGTTGACTTGTGTCCAAGTAAGGTATTGACAGCCAAAGGTGCACATCAAGATCAATCTGGAGTTAGCCTGACCAAACATCTGACATACCAGATCATCTCAAAAGGAGCAACTAGGGATGGCCCGCACAACCAGCGCATCAAACATGTCCAAAATAACCCAAAAATGCGTTTTATTTCCACATCCCTGTGTATTTTGGGGATTAATGTCACATTCCGAGAGTCCATTCACAAGACCTGCGAACAATATTGTGACCAACGGCAATAAAACACGAGGTGTCATCAAGTCTCATTTTAGGACTCTGTCTCAAAAAGGTGATATTCAAAATTTCGAGGTATTTTTAGCAAAGGTCACATACCACTACAGACATGACAGAGGAACTTGCAGTGCATGCAATTTTTGGTGAAGTTCTTTTTGAGACCTGTAGCTTTTCTCGTTTTTTGATGATGTTTTATCACAGGAAGGATGAGAATAAATCCATCACATTGTAATTTATCACTTCCGCCACCAATCTATCACCCTACGGACCAAATTAGTAAAAATTTATAAAAATATCATCTCAAGAGTCAAGTCATTAAAACTTGCCCAAGGATATCTCATCATCCCGTAAATTTTTCTACAAATTCCTCAAATAAACCTGAACTGCTCTGCTTAGAGCTAGTGACCTAGACGTTGTGGTCAACCATCTGTCAGGAGCACCCTATTCAGTCTCATCTTCAACTGGTGTCGACTATTTTTAGCTCGGACTGTCCTAAATACCATCAGTGTTGGCTTTAGACAGGAGCGCAGATTTTCCAACCGGGCAGACAACATGAGACATTGTCACAACAAATAGACCATGGCCAAGCCACCCATCTGCCAAAGTTTCCTGAAATACGACACCACATGACTACTGAGAAGCAAGTTAATGAAAGAGACTCGGCAGGTAACTGCCCTGGTAACATGACATCTCCTGCACAGATTCCAAATCTGATGGATATCAATGTCACCAACCAATAAGCCTGAAAGGTTTTGAAGACAGTACATCAAAACTGGGCTAAACTGTTGAAAATTACGGCTATGATTTAACCATATGACCGTACCTCAGTAAAAATGGTCATTTTTCTACAGCTCAGCATACAATTTAGTCGTTGCGACCTGCATCGGCAGCCATCTTCTCACCTCGACCATCATGTTGTCATGACTCCAAGTCCAATGCTGCCAAAGAAGTGCCAATAGGCCACACAGGTAGTAGGCCAAATGTGGAATAAAGTCACCATGTTGACCAACTTGCAAATCTTACTTCATCGTGGTGCCACCAGAACATTTGTAATTACGGTCGTTCTCCATATTTTGATAGTAAACTTGAAGCAACACATGTCTGACATGGTGAGAACATGAACCCTGAGGACAAATTGACTTTACAAGTGGTAAGCCATGTCAGACATTAGATTGAGTCCATGCATGTCCCTTGGGTATTTCTCTTAACACCAAGAACAGGAGCGAGGTTTAGGTATAATCGGACAAGATTTCATAGAACAATGGAAATGGGCATTTCGGTGCGGACTGTGAGAGGAAATAACTGCTACAGGGGGCTCCAAGTCCAAGGGCAACGCTTTTCTGGACTACATTATAGATAGCCAGGAAGGATTTAAAATCAAGCCAACATGTTCAATGATCTATTATCAACAATTATAGCAAACACCTTCCAGTCAGTCTGTCCATCACTCATCAGTTTCAGAGCAAGCCTACATATGTAGTTTTAAAATTGGGAATATTCATCAGACGCTCTAGCATTTCTTCTTGAAACAGTCAGAGACTTAAAACAATAAAAGACAGAGATGATGAGTGATACATGTACACAGTAGAGCTGCCCACTTCTGAACATCACTGACACTCTGTAAAGATATCAGGCACGAGCAACAATCGAACATGAGGCCACATCATCAGAAAGGACATCACCCGCATTGAGAATCGGTGTTTTTCGAATTATCAAGAGGTAATAAAACTTGAAAGGCGCCCAATTCGGCCCATAGACCCTGTTCAAATTTGCTAATGCCACCTTTTTGAACTGAATGACGGAATGAACACCAAGTCGACAGATGAATGCCCTGACTCCAGCTGCCAATACAAGCAGATATTACATAATCTTGTGCAACCCTCACCCTGGCCACCAATGCAAAAGAGATAATGTCCAAATTAAGATGACCTGAGGGCTCTATCATTCACACCACTGAGAATGGCCAAGAGCACTTCCTTATCAAAATTACAATTGCTGTGTTATTCCAAATAACACAGCAGAGGTCAGATTGTGAAACAACTGGCGATCTTTTGGCTATAGATGGAGACACCAGACGGTATTGGATGCATTTTAAGATAATTGATCTGTCAGAGGGTGTTCCCACATGAAAATCTCATTAGGAGGTGGTTTGATTCAGTTATTCCGATCGAAACCCATATAACCTCAAAAGTTGACAAACCTCCGAGGGCTATGGCGTCTTTTTTTATATCAAGTATGTTTACTACGAAAGAAGATAAACAAGACTTACTGGGAACAAATACGCTGGAGTAGCCATGTCTGGGCTGAATACAGTTGAGTCCCCCTATTGGTGATGGGCTGAAGTAATATCCACGATAATGGTGAGCAAGGGAAAGTTCAGGTGATCCGTAGAGAAGGGTGTTCCTGGCATCCTGTGTCCCGCACAGCTGTTCCTTCAAGCGAACATACTCAGCACTTCGGTCGGGGCAGAAGTTAACTCTGCCTTTGGAATACACCTGCAAAAGTGAAGAGATGAAAATGAAGAAACTAGAATTTGTATCCACTGTGAGCATTCAAATCTTATGGCAAATATGGTGGTAAAAAGGACTTTTAACGCAGTATGTCAAAGTGAAGAGGCTGCTTGTACATGATCAGAGTTGTAGTTGTTGGTACAATGAAGCAAAAAAGACCCTGGCATCACCGGTAAGAAGCACATCGCAGATTTGAAACTAGGTCCTCAGATGTTACAGTGACACCTACTGATTTTATTTAGAAAACAGAGAACAATGTCATTAGACCTTGCAAAGATTTCATTTGCGTACCTTAGGTATATTGTAATAGAGCAATGGGGGCATTTCAGTCGGTTGGCACTCGAAGACTCGGGATGGCCGAGGCACATGCTTGTGGATCACAGGTTCTTCTGGGACTAGACTGAGAGGGAGAGGGAGTTTTTCTTGATGTTTGTCTTGATGGTGGTGGTGATGATGAGATTTCTGAAAAACACAGTGAAATAACTTCATATTAAGCAAAGCACTATCAACACACTACAAACTGCTGGAATGTATATATCAGGGTCATGGTAACGTAGTGATTCGAGAACCAGACTCCTGAATGAGATCATGAGTTCGGATCCCTTCCAAGCTTCTCTGTTCTGACTCAGTGGAAAGAAATTTAATCTGAGCGGTACGGATGAGACAAACAAGGTCTGACAGCATTCTAAATCCAGAAAAGGACAAATTTGAAAAGATTTTATCAAAGTAACAAACCTTTGTTGGTGAGTGAGGCGGCTTACTGGGAGATGTGGACACCTTCACAGGACTAGATCCCCCAGCCACAACTGAGGCTGTCAAAAGATTCCTCCACCTTATCTTCCGATGAGACACCGTCTCTGCAATGCTGTGTATCGTGTGGTCCTGGTGGGTGTAGACGCTACTCTCTGGGCTCGTGAAGACCATCTGATGAAGATTAGGACTGGCTGCGATGTTTGATACCGATGTAGTTGAGATTGGTTCCAATAGGAACTCTTTGTTCCGCAGATACCTGTTTATGTACAGAAACAGAATTAAAATAGAACACAAGTGGGGAGCCTGGAGTTTCTTAAAGACACATACAAGAACTAATTAATTCTATTTTAAGACATTTTTAAGACAACATGACCTCACGCAGATGTATTTTGAGGAGACTCTACTTTAATTCCATTGTAGTTATACCCCTCCGACAAATGTAATGGGACGGCCTTGTCTTTATTGTGTTGTAAGCCTGTGTAGAAAATGGATGCTTTGAACAAGAAGACTGCAAACCAATGATGACACACTTCAAAATGTTCTCCTCACCTTCGAGCATTTTCCTTCTGCCAGTGAATCTGATGGTGTATCGTAAACGATGTCTTCCACCACATGCAAATAGCCAACCACCTGAAGTACAGTCCTGCAATCATCTCCTTATACATCTCCATAGGAGACATGTCGATAAATCTCAGGAACGAGAAACAACTCTTCACCTCTTTGTCTGAAAGTACAAAATTTCAATTTTAATGGCTTTTTCGATAGGTCTGATTCCAGAGTAGGTCACTCACAGACAGTCTAGGTCATATTGTAGACTTAATCGCCGCTGAACACGGACAATCACTTCTTCAGTTACGACTGCTCCAAAAGGTTTTTTAACTAAGTCTCAGGCCACTGCTTCACATTACGTAGATGCGATGAAGCTACACTCACCTTTCGACTCCCGAGGGAAGAGTGAATGGTGTACATGATCTGGGTTGAATATATACAACAAGTTGTAGAGAAGCTTATCTCGACTTGGCAGTGATGTGTTGAGCATGCCTACGAAAGTAAATGAAAAAAGATTGTCACTTGTAACTTCACAAGATAGCACACACAGGAGCAGTTTCAACCATTTTTTATTCTTCTATGAATTCAGTTCACTTATTTTATGCTTATTTTTAGTATCAAAAGTGGACAGTTGGAGCCAGAGAGCCCAGTCCAGCTCAGGGTAGAGGAATCCTTTCCAAAGGCCTAACCGTCAAAGATGGAGTCCATGCACAGCAGATGTACAATGCAATCATGCAACAAAGTGACTCACCATCCCTAAATATCAGCTTTGGTATCTCGAACGGTTCGATTTTCATGGCGAATCCTGACCTTGTCTCCCTTCTCTCAAACAGTTCTGGATGATTACACACCTGCAGCGCAGAAGATAATGTAGAAGATATCAAAATACGCTAGTATTTTAGTAGTTAGGTGTCTTTTTGATAGTACAAGAGGATGCCAGAATCCAATATGTAGACAAGACAGCTCCGCTATGAGATTCCGATCATACACCATGAATTTGTGGCAAATAGAGCAGGTGTATTTGAACTCGTGAGTGCAACTCTTGACATTTGAAAATTATTTCTGTTGGAGTTGGCAGGGTGCTTTACATTGAGAATTGCTAATTACCTTTCTGAATTGCATGACTAGATTCATTAGACTGCTTGTAGTTGACTGAGCCTGTGATGCACTGTTGGCCGTAGCCGACTGAAGCAGATCTTCAATGGAGATCTTATTCTTTATGGCCTGGTAGAGCAGACGTTGTCTTGTTGTCAAAGGGCAAGAAACAAGAATCTCAATCTGGAAGAAAATTTTCAAGAATTAATACGGCACACCAGGAATTCAGTGGACATGTCCTAACTAATATTAACAAGATCCAATTCTGTGCTGATCTTGAGGAAAAGAAGACTTGTAAACCAAGAACACTTCACAGATTGACAATATTATCATTGTAATCATTTTTCACCTAAGAGACGATATTACATCCTTTATTAAGAATCCTCTGATGATAACCTCACCTTATCAGACAACTCATTCTCCACATCTTTTTTGATCCTCCGCAACATGAACGGCTTCAGAATCATATGCAATCGGGACAGTTGATCTGGAATATGAAAGTCAACTTGAAAAGCTTTGCATTGTCGGGACCTGGTGACTTGGCATTTGATTCCAGCCCATGCAAATCCCCCAGCCTTTAACTGCACCAACTCTCTGTTTATGAGACCAGGATTTTCTATCATTATCACCCCATATCATAGCCCATAAAGAAGATCATACTTATGCTGCAGTAACTTTGCTTACCTTGGTCGATTCCAGACTGCTTTTCTGCATGACTCTCAATATCTTTAGAGAACCACTCATTAAACTCATCGTGGGAATCGAACAGAGTGGGCATGATGAAATGCAGCAGAGCCCATAACTGGAAATAGAGGAGAGAAAAAATGAAAAACAGGAACTCAATGGGGCCACTGTTCCAAGCTGTCAGTTGCATCACAGAAATTATTTTTAGGAATAATTGGGAATCGGCATACAGTATTATATTTGGCAGTGGAGTTAACACATCCCGATTTATAACTGACCTACCTCAGCCATGCTGTTCTGAATAGGAGTACCAGTCAGCAGTAAACGATTTCTACAGTTGAACCCAAGAAGGATCTTCCACCGGATACTGAAATTATCAAGGCAGAACCATGACTCTACAATTCACTCAGTGAGAAAACAGTCGGTCACTTAAAAACTTCTTTTTTTAAGTTCTTCAGGTTTGTTATGATGTTAAGCAATTCAGAATTGCTTCCTTCAAGTGTAGTATTAACTACTTTCATGTGTACAACTGTTTGTTGCAGAAAGTGGATAGGCCTTCATTGTGATGAACAGCAAATGGTGACCCAAAGATGCTTTTATGATTTGGAACTTTAGTGAGTCACAACCTTTCATCTCAACATTCCCTCACTACTCCTACGAGCACGTCAACAACTCATTTTACCTTGCACTGCTTTTGATTGCCTGAGCCTCGTCAAGAATCATGTAATGCCAGTTGATTTTCTGGAAGTACTTGACATCTTGGATAATCAGCTGATAACTCGTGATTACAATATGAAAGGAAGCACCCTGGCTATGGATGTTCGATGAATTCCAAAATTTGCGCAGGATTTTTCGGTCCTGCGTGTTGCCCCAGTATGGAACACACTGAAAAGAGAAGACATCCAAGAAATAACTTCTGAATGCGCACAAAGCCACCGACCAAAATTGACGATTTGCCACTTTTACAAAATATTGACATTGTGACTGCATGAGGATTTCAGCATCAGAATCACTGTTCTATCATACTCAAAGATATCTTCTAAGGGATCCGCTAGGCATCTGTTCCAAGACCTGCTAACCAATATCATAACCGGATTACTTACTTTGAATTTTGGCACAAATCTTGAGCACTCCTGTTGCCAGTTATGGAGGGTGGATGCGGGGGCAACAACCAGGAAGGGTCCCCAAATATTGCTGGACTGCAAGAAGAAATGCCAAGTTCAATAAACTTTTATGATACTGTTCATTGCAACATCTGAATGAGGTGAATCGTATTAAAGGGGTGTTCCTCGACAAGTTTTTGAATAAGAGTTATGATATACAGGGATTCACATGTCCTTACCTCTGCCAGATGAGCCAGGAAGGCCATGCTCTGAACAGTTTTACCAAGTCCCATCTCATCAGCTAGGATTCCATTGATGCCTTGGTTGTACAGGTTTGCCAGCCAGTTCATACCCTGAAAAATGAAGATATTTTATAAGGGCCAGTGGAAGTGATCATAATCTAAAACATCAGCATTTAAAACGGTCAGAGAAGGAGAGCAAACCCAAAAGCGCACCTCATCGGAGCTCCACTGAAAGGTTTCATGATAGACCGGGGTTATAAGTGTAAAGCCTGATGACAACCTGCACCGTAGTTAATATCAGATACCAACTTAACTTAGCACCTGTACAGACATGTAGCAGAAGTCTATTATTCAAGCGGTCCTATTTTTACATTGACGTACCTTCAGCTGATAACCCTTCAATACTCCTTCAAATATACTCGGCTGTGGTCTATCTGCATCAGTACTCACAAAGGTATCAACTGAAAATGCAAAAATTCATTCAAAATCGAGCAAACCTCAGATGTATCATGGTTTGGCACAGGAAGAGCAGAATGCAAGTCTCTCCATGATGTCAGCAATACAGGTTGTGTCCCTTTGGACTCGCTATCAGTCTGCACCTGCCTTCAACAGTACCCTCATGCTCAACCACCCACCAACTGCACAATTAGTGCCAGTCATTTGCCTGATGTTCAATTTTAGATGTTGAAAAAAGTTAGGATGCCGTGTTTGGTCTACATGTATAGACAATGCTGGTATTTGCTACAAGACAACATGAATGATGACAGTGACGATAGACAGTGCACAGCTCATTTTACTTACATCCACTTGAACCTGACCTGCGTTGATGCCCCACACCAACAGTATTGTCAAACAACTGTGTCTGAAAGAGAGAATGAAGGATTTCTAAGACTGACATGAATGCTGAAGTCAACTACCTAGAACTTTCAAAGACGAACTCACACGTATTATCCAACCAATTTGATAAGATACCTACCTTAGCAGTATGTTTGTCATAGGCATCCTGTGCATTCTTTATGGCAAGCTCCTTCATACGGTCACTATCTGCAACACAAATGGACATGAAGTATTAGTCTGCTATTGGGAATGTGCTGAACTTCTCCTCAACACATTTATTGTCAAGAGTGCTCATAACCTTCTCGGAAGAAGACAAGAGCATGTGCAATTCAAAGTTAAACATGTACTGCAAAGAAAAGTCTGTCTGTTGAGGAAGAATCTGAGGAACAATTGGCAAACATTCAAAGCAACAGATAACTATTTAAAACAGAGGCACCAACTCACCATAATCATCAATGATTTGATCCATTAAGACGCCACCATCAACCTCCAATTGTTTCTTTCCAGCGCTCTCATCCTCGAGTCTGCTCAAGATTCGATTGCGATCTTCATCAGACTCCCCCGTCAGTTTCCTCGCCATGAAATGAGCATACAGCTCAGTTTGTGAGATCAGGAAGTTTAGTTTTCTTTGTTGTCTCTTGGCCTAAAAGAATAGCGCTCACTAGATGACATAACAATTTCAACATGTGCTGAAAGGGGAGCACTTACATGTAGGGTTATTAAGTAATAGTTGCCATTAAGCCCATACTAAATCCATTGATGCCAAATACCACTAAATTGCACCACACTTTGGCAAGGAACTTCTGATGGAAACTGACTGATAAAACTTCTGGCAGCACACAAAACTTCTGGAGCACAAAGTTGGTTTACCTCCATTAATTCCACGTCCATCTTTCTTTGTTCTTGAGCTTCTCTCTCTGCCCTCTTCCTATGTTCTTTCTCCACCTTCTCAAATCTCTTCCAATACGTCATCATCTCCCGAGAAAGTCTTCTTGCTCGCAGCACCGCCTCTTTCATGGTCTTCTGCGACTGAAGAGCAGACCGTCTGGCTTCTTTCTGACACTGCTGTGCAACCTTCTTCAGGTTACCGAGCATTTCTTTACGGCCATTAGCCTTGCGTTTTTGTTCCTACAGGAAGAAGAACAAGAAAACTGCTGATACTCATCCTATCCCATTCACAAGCGTCATTCACAGCGCTCAATAATTACCAACTTGGTGTTATCACTTTATATTTGAGTCGGCCCAAAACAGTAACCAGCCATGACTTATCATTGCACCGACAGCCAGAAGATAATTTTATCCAAATCTTTTGTCTGTCATCACTACTAACTAATTTCAAGACACACCTTTGATACTTCCTTCTTACAGATCGAGAGCCAAATCTTTCTCTGTTTGACAGCTGCTTGTTCCGGAGTCAGCTTCTTCTGTTTGCCATGTTTACCACCACGTGAGAACTTGGAGGGGAGAATCTGAAACACAGATATGAAAAGTTTAGTTCAGAAAATACATTTGTAGTGTTGCTGATTTATACCTCGCGTTGTACAATAGATTTTGTAGAAAATAAGGCAATGACAGAACAGAGATCGCTTGGTTGGTAACCCAAAAAGCTTCCACACCATATCTCAATGAATCAGCGATTGCAAATGTTTGGAGAACCAAATTGTTCAGATTGAATTTGACTGAGACACAACAGCGGAAATTTTGAGTAGAGGGATTGGCTAGGTGACCTGTCCAGATTCATAACAATGTTTACCTCTCCGTCTTCTCCATATTTTTCCTTCTTGAGTTTCTTCAACTTGGCTTTCATCTTTCTTTCCAGCCTCTTCTGCTCCTTCTTCTTGGGACCGACCAGCAACTTCTGATGCTCCGGGAACTTGTCATAATTGGACAACATCCCACTGCTGTAGTACTGGTACTGGCCATGCTAAAAATGACAAGTTAATTGGTCATGATTTTAACTGACATATTCCTTGCTGAGGAAGTACCATTAAAACGAGTCTTGTAAATTTATGCTGGGATAGTTGCCAACACCCACCTGGGTGTACTGTAAAGGAGGCTTGCATTTGTGTCCAACAGTTGGACCGAATCAAAAACAAGTATGACATCAGTTCACGGTGAACGGAATAGTCTTTTAGAACTAGTTTCTTTCCTAGTTGACAAATATGCCGAGGACAAAGTCTTTTGCTACAAATTGTCATTAAGACAAGTAGATTTATACAAACCTCTTTATTTTTATAGAAGTCTGCTTGGCACATGCGTTGGTACTTATGGAACTTGAGCATTTCGCGGAGCTGCTCATGGGGCACTGGAGCATCCTCATCATCATCTGAGGAGCTGTCACTCAGCAGTATGTTCTGAAAAATAGACATGACTTTACAAATCTCTGACTGGAGGAACAAGAAGAAAGTGAAGTAAGGTACACCAAAAAAAATAGTCCTTCCGTTTTGTCACAGTGCCTTAGGACTTTAATACGAGTTTTTTCCTTCACAAGGGCATAACAGCAGCTTTTTCTTCATTAATTTTCATTTCAACTTGGTCCTTTTTCCAAAAATATGCGGTGCTCTCTTGAAACAAACCGTTAGCACTGTGTGAGAGTTGGTGTCATTTACAGACACTGTCATGCTCTAGATAGTATGAACCTCAGATATAACAATACATTTACTAGAGCAGCACAAATCTTTACAAGCAAATCTTTGCTTAAAGCCTACCTTGAGCCATCGTCGGTTCTTTTTCACCTTGCTAAAGTTGTACAGTCTTGTTTTGTCAGCCTTCCGCTCTGAAATAGGCAAACATTGGTAATGTATTCAGAAGTCATGTAGGAATTGTGGTTGAATCTTTATAACTGAGTATTAAAAACAATATTAGGCATACTTGGGCGAACTTAAAAGTGGACAAATCTTGTGAAGTGAGACAGTGATACAATAAGCAATGTCAAGCTTAACAACGCCGGTTTCTGAAACACCCACCTGCTTTTGTAGTAACGATGCCGTTGATTATCTTCACTCCCTCTGCCTCAGTGTCGGAGCCTTGGTTGTTGTCAGTGTCTGCATCTGTGGTGGACTCTTCAATATCCCTGTAATGTAGAGGAACAATATCAGATCTTTATTTTGCAATTATGAATCTCTCGAATTACACAAAGTTACAATTTTTTTCGATATCAAGGGTTAGAACACACTTTTTTGAGACACCATTTGTCAAATTTTGCACACACAATATTATGTCCTTTTTTGCCATGACTACTCCCTGCCCTTTTCAGCAGCAATGCCAAAGGTGAAAATGCCCTTGCCTTTTTCAAATACTGGCAGGATGCATTGGTCAACTATTCTTACCCGAATGCCAAAGGAACTTTGAGAAGATTATCAACATAACCAAGAAGGGGTTCCAGTCGGAGGGCATGCTCTATCCTCTGAACATGAAGAGGTGCCGATATCTCTCTCCCGTCAATGGGGCCCACAATGGGGTCATCCCCCAAGGTCAGGTCAGTGCCAGAAGCCATGGTAAAACCAGCTGAAATAAGTAGAAAAAAGATGGGCTACTTACATGTAACCTCAATAGTCAATTGCAATCTCAATGGCTCAACTACAAGGTCAGACATAAGATTCACTGTCCAATACGACACTTGAGAAGTTGGCCCAGAAGGGGCGACGGCCGGTTTAGAAAATGGGAGACTGCTAAAATGTGGAATAGGGAATGATTGCAATTTGCATGCTCGCTTTGCCAGTTGGTAGGCTAAGAGTAAGACTAAGAGCGGTATTCATGAGTGACGTCTTTTTCGATTCTTACAAATGACATTGACATTGCACCGTGTGGACTTGGTAGATTTGATGTTGGACCTTCCCGACGTTACCGGTAGGCGGTAATACGGTGTGCCAGCACGGGAGGCTCATCCTGGCCCTGGAGCTGGGTTACGAAGACGACGACCCTACGAATACGATGTCTCATGATCTGTATCTTCACTCCGCTCTCAACCGATATCCAATCAGCTGATCATAGGCCTGCATGTCATGCAACAATCAATAGGGGGCCTATAAATGCACGCAGCACACGAAATACCAAATTACCATTCACTTGCTTTTTACATGAAAATGCACTGCATTCAAGTGCATGATAGTCCTAGGCCTACGGAAGCTAACTTTAATTTCGGGGAGTTATTTTCTTTCAGTTCACCCTCTATATCAGGTCATTCATAGACATTGGGTAGCAAAACACATTCATGACATGCATGAGGTCTTCCTCTAACGACATAGGCTTCCATAATCAAAAGGGAGAGCCAACAATCTAGATGTAATGATGTTGAAAACGGTTCGGAAAAACCGGCTTAGAAGGGCCAAAATTTTCATCGTCCCGACGGTGGTGGGTGGGGAAAATGGGTGGGTTAGTTTTAGTACAAGTGTACCTGAACGGGCACTTTACTGCCTGAAGATGCGGTATCATATGCTCTGAACACAACTGAATTTTTGGAACCAAGATGGCGATTATTGAGCCGATCCGCAATGCGGCTGCCTACATCGAACAAATCGTGGTTCATGACTTTCCTGCTCCAATGCAGGGGGTCCCCGCCATTACCGACGCAAAGAATATTTTGGCGCCAAATTCGAAGTTGAGAAAAAGTTCTGTTTCCGTATCCGGTGATCGTTAAACGCGTAGCGCGCACTTGGCGGAGCCAGAATTTGTGTCACTGCTAAAAGACACATGGAGACAGCCATTTCCCAGCCCAATAAGGCATTATATAGCCTCGATCCACTACGCTGTATGATACATCAAAATTGGAGTTTACCATGCTCACCATGGTGAATGCAGAATTTACCATGCTCACCATGGTAAAAATATTTCACCGTCCCGAAATTCACCATGGCGAAGTGCTGTCAGTTTACCATGGTGAATTGTGGATTTACCATGGTGAAATTGAGACACATTTTTCCTATGGGTCTAGCCAGTAGGCTGGTTGACTCCAAGGGCAGTCCATTGCGGGCATTGTGTCAACCTAATTTTCTACTTGATATCATGTAACATGTCTATGAAAATCACAACTCATTGTTATTAATTTGTCTTCAGGTTTATTGTGCAACAATAAATACACTCAATTTATATAATTACCAATAATATGTTAATAAACATTCTGATATGATTACATCATTCAAGTGCCTGACATTAGAAGGAGGAGCTAGTGTCTCAAGACGATGCTGGACCAGCACTCATTCAGAGAAAGTTTACAGAGTCCCTGTATTACTCTCGAGGTTGATTCTTGGATGCATCAGAAAACTACACGATACACTTTGGGATGTATAACGTAAGGTGGTTCAATTATTGTCTGAGTGCATCATTATGTACTGCCAGGTGTCTTTTATACGTCATAGGGCTATTATTGCAACAAGGCTATAATTGTACCACTTACCTTACTTACAACAATGCGTTCTAAACATGTACAAGAACTCAACAGTTATAACAAGTCCCAACTTTACCAAACAAGGGCTCCGCCCACTACACCTATTGGGTTCTGGCAGAGAGAGACAAAGAGGCGAATGTGACGGAACACCTTGATAATTTAAGCTGTTTGACTGCTTGCCGGGTATCATCTTGAGACACTGCTCCTTGAAGATCTTCGGCAGTAACAACATTGATAACAACATATAGGCCTAACTATCTACACATATATATATGCTGATATAGAAGGAAGCGCAGGTTTTTATAATAAGGATAATAAGGCAAGGTAAGGTTTTTAACAGTGTCTTCACCATTAACAATTCACAGTTCCTACTATGTATTACAGATAAAAATATATAACTTTCCATTTCAGTTCTGCAAAAGTCTTTATAGGCATGTACTTCCATGCATTCAGTGATATCTCTCACACCAAAGGTTTCAGCAGTACACTACAGTACACCATTAATCGCAAAAACACACTATCTGTTCATGATTTAAAATGCAAATCTGAAGAGAGATATTTGAATTCAACTTTATATTTGCCATTTGAGAACTTAAATGAGAGATTTCTTTGATCAGATACAGGTATGAGAAAATATATACTCTTTGCCCCGTAATAAGTTTTGTAACTATAAATTTAGGAATACACTGCCAAGCAAGAGCAGATATTAAAGTATATCTTTCAATGCATTAAACTTTGTGTAAAAATAGACTCTTTGAATATGATACAGGATTATCAATCCCTCACTACAACCCTTTTTTGATAAAATTCAACTTTTGGTCAGGAATATTTGATAAAGCTCATGATAACAAAAGAAACCATTGAGTCTAACTGAAAAAGTCTCAAATCTGAAAAATGAAAGACCAAAGTTAGTCGCAATGAAAAGAGAGTGTACATGTAGTTTGAGAAAATCCTTATTTCTGACGGCTGTCAAAATATCATAGTTACTGTACCTATTTCTACCAATAGATGGCCATAATCATTTAGGGCCATAAACCCCCACTCACTGGAAGAGAACTATACATACAATTGCAGATGGACCACCATATTATTGGCATACCCAGGACATCAAACAGGAAGTGTATTCATATGATACTCTAAAAAGCCATCAAAAATATCTTTTCTCAAGCTACTTTCATAAGATCACATTATTTTAAAATCAGACAAATCAAAGCACCACATAATTAATCATCATGAAAAATATTCTGCAAAACCAATCTGAAAGCTAATAATACAATTATTTTCCGACACCACCTAGATACATAAGACAGGAGATGTGTTAAAGATAAGATCACACAAGTCCATTAAAAAGACCCATAACCCAGTTACACTACACTGCAACCTCTTGAGTTGCCTGTTAAAACTTCTTCCACGGAGCATTTCATCGAACTCTCAATTGAGTTGCAATGAAATTACTCAGTGTGCCACCGGGCATTAAACAAATGCAATGCTATGGGCTGGTCAGAGATCCAGCGCTCAGCTGCATAAAAAAAATCGGCCTCTTTTGACATACTTGAAATGCCAACTTAGAATCTTTGATCATTTCAGTCATGTATGCACCAATGTCATCTACATGTATAAGCAGTAATCAATTTGATCCATCTCAAAAATGTCCTGATTCATGAGTAGGTTTACAGAGTGTAAAATATGCCGCGTCCAGAGCATTTCATCGGTGCATCCCACATGCAACAATTTTCGACACAATAACATCATTGCTGTGCACTGCATCGAGTGGCAAAAAATCCCTAAACCTGTGGTGGTTGAAATGATATTACAGATGATTGTCACATCGAAAAAAAATGACTAGATCAATAACCAAAACTCCTTGATGTCTAAGTCAACTATTAAGTACACTGGCCTCATCAATTACATGTATATTGTAAAATAAAGTGATTTAAAGTACATAGTCCCAGCAAATCAGTTTGAAATTCATTGAAAAATGGATTTTTAAGTGAGCTGGCAGACACCAGTTTTATAAAACTCGACTGTAAAGATGGTGGGTAATTAAGCACAATATTGCACTGAAATACAGGTTATTAAATTCCAATTAAGAGCACTGGCTCCAAAAAGGATTTGCTTAACTGGGTACATATCATTTTCAATAAATCAACCTCCCTTGAATTTCACTTTTTAAAACATTTGTTCCAAAGCTCATTTTTAAGCAGCCAAATATACAATGTCTTGAAACATTTTTATATGATTTTTATGAATGTTGCAAATAAGTAGATATGGAATGATTCCTGATGGAAGAAAATCGTTGTATGTCCTATGGAAAAGTTACATAATAAGGAAAAAGATTAGCAGCACTTGGAAATATGCTTAAAAAAATCAGAGGTTCTAGGATACAACACAATACAGGTAGTCCATACAAACGAACTACCACACACAAAACAACAGAATAAATACACACTTCATCTGAGAAATGTTGTTCCTCAATGGACCACACTGGCCACCAAGACCACATAGAAGAATACAAATGCAACATTTGTCCTTTACTGCATTTTAATTTGCCTCATGCATGTAATACTAGGCAGGTCATGGAGATTTTTCATGTCTCGATGTCTTGGAAAAGCATTGGACATGGCGCTTGGAGTATGAAATTGTCACGTAGTCCAAAATAATTCACCCGACAGATATAAGATCTACATGCAGGTAATCAGATTCGTTTTACGTAGACTGTAAAATATTATAATTCTTCATGGTTCTGCATTTCATTATTGTTCTTTTGGTTTGTATTCAATTGCGGTTCATCTTCCCCTCGTTGCATGTGTTCATGCCTATTGTGTTCATGGTCAGGTCCCATATTTTTGTCAGTATTTCCCATTTGGTCACTGCCATCCATCTGGTCACCAAAAGGTCCAATGTGTTCATGCATTTTTCCTATGTGTTCATAGCCTTCACCCATTTGCTGATGCATTTCACCCATACGTTCATTGTCAAATTCCATGTTTTGGCTGCCTGGTCCCATATTCTCTTGTCCCATGTATTCATGCATCATTTCCATATTCTCGTGTCCAATTTGTTCATGCATCATTTCCATGTGTTCATGTCCAATGTGTTCATCCTCATGGCCATGCTTTTCCTTCTTGGCTTTAGATGGCCGTGCCAGACGCGAGCTTGGAACAGCACCGACAAGTTCATCAGCATCCGCACTCAACTCTTCAAGTGACTTGCTATTAATCGGGTTTCCGTCAGCATCAAAACCTTTAAAAAGAAAATAGAAGAATATTAGGCAAAGGTTAATGTGCTGTACACTATCGAAAGCATGACAAATAACTGGGGGGTTACCAACGTAGGTACAACTGATTCAGACTGTACCTGCACTCGTTTTCATACCCGCAATGCAAGACTTAAATGAGAGTGAAATAAATCCCTCTTGTTACAGGTATAAGTTCTTACCGATTCCATTTTCATTGGCGATTGCAAGATACTCATCGTCGTCATCCTGCCGCTTAGAATCTTCATTCTCCATAAGGTTTAAGAAGTCGTAGCCAGGATGAAGAGGTGCCCATTTGGTCTCGGGCATTATGTCTGCAAAGAAAAGGGGTACTGTAGAACAGAAAATTTTCACGGCAGCGAATTTTGCGATTGCCCACGATGGACACATTGCCATTGGTGTCGGACAAGATAACTTATTATCATAAAGAATTGCAAATAAGTCTTTTTATCAAGAGACTTACATTCTGGCCATTCCTTCTTTTCTTCTATGTCATGAATCCACTCTACTATCAAATCAGGGTGGAACTTTTCTCTCTGGTACAGATGAACAAAGCCCTGCAATGGTGATAAAAAGCTGTTAAATGATCTGTGGTGGTTTGAAGCTATGGAATTCTGAGTATTGTACAGTGACTTTCAAATTCTATTACAGCAGAAATTGCAATATACAAGCAGCTTTGAATAACTGTTTGTGTGCTGATAACTTTTTAGTTCTCCAGCTGTAATCTGCCCGAGAATTCTTTTGTGATTCAGTTAACTGAATTATTTTATAGCCTGCACCCTTGCTGTCACTTCACTCATAAAATAGGGGTGCTGGAAGATATTATCCATCCTAGGCGAAATTTCTAATTTCTTCAGTTCTTGTCAAACTACAGACAATACCATTCCTGTCCAAGAAGTAGTATATCCATCCGAACGAACCTTTTGTGGTACAAACCTATAAATGGCTTAAACAGAATTTGCTTACCTGGACATGGTTGACCTGTGCTATGGTTGGAATCTGTGCATCAGAGGAATAAGTCTGCAGTATCTGGGTCCCAATGCTATCAACATTAGACCTAAAAACATGTAGAGAGGAAAAGTGAACAATTATGCAAAACCACTGGTTTCATCAGCAGGATAACATTAAAGATGATGTTTCAGCATGCTGCCCGTCCACATTTATGGATTCTTAACTGAACTTCAAGAGCTAAAGACAGTGTAGTGTTGGTACATTGCACAAAGTTAAGCCACAAAATATAAGAACACTACATGTAGTTAATTAAACACTTTTTGTCAATACCTCAGGTGATAAGATTGCTGGTAACATGCTAGCACCCAGGAGACATCTTTTATGTATGGTTGTTAACATTTTCCACAGAAAATATTTTATGGAGTTTCAGGAAGCATACTTACACATCAACCCAGGCGAAGAGACGGTTTGTGATGACTCCACCAACTGCCACATCTGAGAGGGCTTTGAACTGCTCAGAGTTTCCCACCGCATCACCGAAGAACAGGACCAGTGGCTTCTTTTGCTTGTAGAATATGGGAAAGTTTAGCACAGTTAGCTCGGTCTGAAAATCAAGTAATAAACTCATAACTGGACTAGGTACAGCCACACCAGGTGATATCAGCATGACCACTTCACTTGGCCACATCATTAGGGGATCTACTTTAGCATATTTAACAAATAGATATCAACATCTTGGTGCTACTAGAGATTGGGAATATCACTACTTTTGGTAGAAAGCTAGTTGCCAACCGCCTACCCACACAGACACATACACACTCTCAAACCAAAACCAGCCTACTTACAAATACAGGAAGACGATTTTTCGTGACAAATTCTTTCAATTCTTCTGGTTCCAACTCTCCAGTGAAAACCTTGCTTGGATTCAGTGGATCATTGTGTTTGATGATGACCACACATGGAAGCTTGGCATTAAATTTGCTGCATCTAAAGATGGAACCAAAAAAACAACCTCGTATAGATCATATATCTGAAGTTTTCAGCATCGGCAAATCAAAGATGTGGCTTCGGAGCCTTAACAGCACAAGTCTACAAGAAAATGGCTGCTTTTCATAGATGCTCGGCATATCGTATTAGTTCTTCTTTGACCAAATGATTACTTGACAAATATTGGACCTAGACACTGACAGATATCAGTTGTGACTTAGGGCAAGTCACTTTACTTTCATTGCAGCTTAAGCACCTCTTATCAATAAGACAGGATGATAAACCTACATGTCCTTAGCAACTGAATCCACACCATAAGAAAACAGAAATTGACCCTGGAATTCACTTGCAACCTCTTGCAACACAGACAGCTCTGAAACATCAACAATATAATATGAGAATAACAAATACCCCGGTACATGTGATGTCTGCAAGTTTTGATGTATCTGTATAAAGGGCAGGAATATCATCAATAATAATCTCCATATTTGAGAAGATTGACTACACTCTGCAGTCGAGAACCATTCTCCTTCAGCTTATTGACTACAGTCTGCAGTTAAGAAACTTTTTCTCTTCTGGTCCTGTCTGTCGTTATGATGTACATGTACTTGTTTTACATAGCAGTAAAAATCACACATTTTTCTCAAACTGCTTTCAAAGAACATGATAACTATTTAATTTATCCATCAGACTTACCATGTTCTCTCTCAGTCAGACCAGCCACAACCAACACATCAACATAATCACTTGACTTTTCGGGGTGGGATCCAGCAATGAATGCCATGGCCTGATCCCTGGTAGTCAATTTCATGGGATTTTCAACTTGATGACTGAAATAAACGCATTTGAAAAATCAAGCCAAGACCAATGCAAGGTATCACATTATCAAAAATTCCCCGTTGGTAGCTCTCTAACTGGTTAACCATGCACTTGCTAGTTACATTTAGGACACAAACTGGCTTCTGGCTAGGCACTTGGCATTAGAGAAAGGAGTTTGGAAATAAAGGATGTCTCATAAGCCAAATCTGGCAGGCTCTTTCATCACTGACACCTAAATATACTTTTATCATTAGACTGAGATACTCACATTCTGAGGTAATTAAGAACCTTCTCACCATCCAGTAGACCCTTGTACTCGACTGGCTCTTTATTCTTCTTATAGATTTGAACTGTAGGGTATCGAGTGATGTTTTGCTTCCCACAGACGTCTGTCCAGTCAAAGCAGTCGACCCTGGCGAGGGGATTGACCACAGCACCATCGTCAAAGCTCATGGCAGCTTCAGCATATGATCGCAGGAAAGCCATACTGACTGGGTCAACTGGTGAAAAATTATTATGTATTACTTACTACAATACAAGGGGAATCTAACACAGAACCACTGGTACTATAATCTTCTCACTCACCCTTATAATTTCCCATTCAATCTCAATTAAGCAAAAAAATATCAGAGGATTTGAACTCTATACCGTACTTACATTTGATATAGAATAGAACTAAGGTGATCTGGTTCTTGGTCTTTAATTCAGGAAATGTCTTGTCTGTCAGAGCTGGGATTTTAGACAAGTCCATTTCAGATGTTTTCTGTAGTCTCCTCACTGATTCTGCCACTTCATCATCAGGGGTTTGGATTACTGGACAAGAGAGAGTACATACAGTGACCCTTTATCTTCGCAGATTTAACGATACACAGAACATAATCCACTCAATACCTTAAAAATCTTCAAGGAAATAAGACTGAACTAGAGGTGTTGGTTTCTCACCCAACACAGTGAGGGTGGCGCTAAATTATTTAATTGTCACAATTGTGTGCAAGTACCATTAGACCTGGATGACAGGAAAAAGGATATTAGGACTTTTTAACAAATTGAGATGGGAATTGCATCACATATATTCTGGAGAGGTGAGTCAGCATGTTGTGATTTTATGATTCTGACTTTGCTTCATAAGTGTACCTGTACATGGGAAGGAAAACCATTTGAAGATAGTTGAAGTTTAATGCATGCAGTTAAGTCCAATTGATAGACTTAAATCTTTATTAATTCTTGCTCTAAGGGAATGAGATGAGCATTGTATTTAGATTGTGTTACGTTCCTTCACAGATCACCACCTAAATTATCAAGTGAAAATTAACAATAGGTTGGTGTGGACAGACAGAACTTGCCAAGATGACTACCATGCAGTTGAGCTGAGACTGTGTTGAGTTTTGAGCAATGTTGAATAATGATACTGACACAATGACTGATAGACACAAAAAAATGTTATTACCATATTTGGGAAAGAGGCCCAAATCATGGGAGAAAAGTAAATCATGCTTAACACCTTGACCGATTTTAGTTTCCACTATACACCACTTACTTGATTCGGCATCATCATCGACCCAATTCCTTCTTTTAAGAGCTTTTAAATAAATTTTATTTTGATACTTCAGGCATCATAACTAATGTCAAAGTCATTTCTGGCAAGTTTACAAAGTTTTGCAAATTTGTTCATTTCTAACTTGGCGTAGACTAAATTCTGTGATGGCTGCCGACATTTTTTTGCATTAGAGCTGAAAGTTTAGCGAGTTCAAGGTTGGTGTTCGCCTCCCCAATATTGCGAGAGAAAAAAATGGTCACAAACATTTATACCCAGTTGACCTATTTCTTGTGATGTAGTCCATCAAGCTGGAAAGGAAGTTTTCTTAAAGAGACTCCTTGTCCTGAATGTGAAGTAGCTCATTATGCCCTACTTGATGGCCAGACACTGTACTCAAATGCAGAGACATAACAAAAGAGATATTGTACAAATATCGTTCAACTTACAGTCATCAAAAGGGCTATCCGTCGATGATGGGATGGGGACCCCGGTCATGGATTCAATTCTAATCTTGTTGGCTTCTTTCTCAGCCACAGCCAACTGGCCTTTTGCAAACTTCAGGATGTTTTCCATTGAGAATCTGTTGATCATGTACACAGGTTTCTATAAAAAAAAACAATATTTAAGACTAACTGACTGAAATAAATTAGGTTTTTAAGTTTTTGCTAATGCCGAGCGCCATTGAAAATCATGTTGCTTTCTTAATCAAGACGTAGGCCTATGTGTGCACTAAGTGCTGACTTCACCTCAAACAATGTCAAACTTGAACTACATGTGTGAGTGTTTTTAATTTAATCATGTTGGACTGACCCGTGTTTTTTCAGGTGTCAACAACAATTTTGTATCAAGTTTTATGGACAAAATAACATAACTAGCTAACCTTTCCATAAAGTTTGAGTGCAAAAACTGGTGGTTTGTACGCATCACGGTTGTGTTCAAAGCGGTCCACAGTATTAACAAGGTTTCTGTTAAGAAAAAAAGAATGAAATACAAGAGATAAGAGAGGGCTGCATGTATAATGTATCAGTGTTTTTGTATGAACATGTATTATAGAAACATGTATTTTTTAAGATGTCATAAGGTTGCTTATTCAAAAGAAAATAATCGTCCTATAAACTTAAGGATTTGTTTTCAGGTTGATCAGGTTGAAAAATTAAGTCTTAATAAAGGCTAATTGACTAAAAATATAATAATATTGCCAGCAATCAATTTACAATAGATGGAAGTCTGCAACACTTGATTCAAATTGTACTCACACGTCTATTGTGACGACCCCAACCGTTCCAAAGTACTGATTGCCAAGTTTTTCAGCAGTCTCCATGACTTCAACCTTAGACTGTTCATTATACATCAAGAAAGCCATGTGAATCTCTTGATTCTCATAGACAGCCACATCACCATCACCAGGTATGTCAAACTAGAAGAGAACACAGGCACTTCGTTATTGATGTACAGGAGATGCAAAGTTAGGGGAATAAAGTTCAGTAAATCATGGCAATCAAGATGACGTATTCTAAGATTTTTTTTGGCAAATTCGAAAACCGTCCCCAAGCTCTCAACAAATCTTATAGAATGCAAGTATGGCATTATCCTACAGAAACAATTGTAGGCAGCTGAAATATATATTTCTTACAAGAATGTACACTTGACAATTTGAATTGTTTCACGTTTCACAAAGCTGAAACAGAAGCATTTTCTCTGCTACAAGTATATCTGAAAGGGCGTGCACTCACCATAATGGGGTTCATAAGTAGCTTGAGATACCTAGCCACATTGGTTATGTCCATGACTCCATTATATTTGTAACTGGGACACGTATTTCCCTCCTTCTCGTCTTTACACTTGATAAACCACATGTCAGCATTTTTCTTCTTGATTGACTCATCTGCATCTCTGTAACAGTGTATCAAAGATACATGTATATTTTAAAACTTGGAGTTTATAGTAAGATATTATCCTGTACCACACTAACTTTTTGGCTCAAAATGCAGTGGACAAAAAAAACCAGCATAATTTCCTTCAGGCAATCAGTAGAAGCCTATGACGGCAGAACAATCTCTCCATTTAAGGTTTGTGATTTGGTGCCAAACTTGTCTTCTAGAACAAACCTCTGTAATCGGGACACCTCTCAGTCCTCAACTGATATGTAATGACTGTCTGACAATGTAAGGGGATTCTGTCCTTTGGCTATGTAAAGAATGAAATCAAAAGACAGTCGTTGCAGTTTTTCTCTTGATTCGACAGACTTTTTTCTCTTAAACAATTCATGATACTCACACAAGTCCCATCACGCCATCCACCTCTGTAGTAATTGCAAATGTGTAGTCTTTAGCATAGGCAAATGCCGACTCCAGAAATATTCTGTGTTCTGAAAGTTCAAAGATAAAAGATATGGATAATATTTGTTCAATGTTTGTATACATGTACATGTAGCACTAATTTTCACAAAATCAACGGACAACAGAAGCACCTTATACTGTATAATCTTATGTATAATTGTATTGCCCCAAAATGCTGCACATTGTTCTCCAGCCTAATCCAGAACTAGGAGAACATAAAGGTAAAAGCAACTTTTAAACTTAAACTCTCTATTTGTTACATTGACATTCTCACAGTACTATTTACCATATGTTCCCATAGCTTTCTGGAAAGAGAAGAGAATGTTCCTCTTGCCCACGTTGCCTTCCATGAGAGCCTGCCTGTCTGCAATTGTCTGGAGAATCATCACTTCTTTGAGCATGAGGAGCCTGA
Organism: Lineus longissimus; assembly: GCF_910592395.1. Classification (NCBI taxonomy): domain Eukaryota; kingdom Metazoa; phylum Nemertea; class Pilidiophora; order Heteronemertea; family Lineidae; genus Lineus; species Lineus longissimus. The sequence goes on from NC_088310.1 coordinate 23,117,979, forward strand.
AAGGTATAGGTTTTCATGACAGAGACTCTCAGGATAGTCATTTCTAGTAATTTTCATTTTTTGATGAGGTAGATGACCACATGATTGAAAAATTATTGCTTGTGATCAAAGGAGGCTCTGATACAGGCATGTGGTGTTTAAAAATATTGGCATTAAAAACTACACCAAAAATCTGGTCACAACTTGTCATAAAATCGCTATCGCTGGCATTCCCTTATCTTGATAAACGCAGACCTACTGAAGAACACCCAAGTTATCAAATTGTTGACTTTGAACTTGTTTTGAAGTGTTCAAGAACCAGGCCCTGATTGCCTTCAACAAAACACCAACTACAAGGCCAGCTGCCACAAAATTGGAGACACTTGGCTCTCATTTCAGTACTATCAAAGTCCACTTTCACTTTTTTTAAATAAAAAATAATTTTGCATCGTATTCAATACTGGTCTTGACTTAGTGGTTCATTATTCTAGGTTAGTAAGTACTTACTGAAGAAGGTTTGCCACAATTGAATCCAAGTCAAACATGGTCTCAAGGCCAAGCTGGACCAGTTGTTTTCCTTTTCTGGAAAACAAAACGAGCACAGCTGATTTGGGACAAAATGTACTGCTCCCCTCGAGTGCCTATTGCCCTCCAGGACCAAAAATTACATAAAACAATGCAGTATCAATTCAAATATAAAGTAGGTCTTGTTTTTGCACTCAGGCGTTTCAGTGAATTCGCACTAAATTACACACATGCCTTAAAAAGTGCCTTCCTCATTCCTAGAATACAAAATAGGTCAATTCACCGGTACAGTAATTTTGTTATCATTCGAAATGGAAAACCCCACAACAAGGATGTAGATCACCTTTCGTTGGAATGAAAAACAACTAATCATACAGTTCAAGGACAGCCAGAGAAAAAAAACCCCAAAATAAAGAGCATCGTTGCCAATGCTGGAACCTACAGTAGTTACACTAATCTAAGATGCAATTGAATATTCTATCCCATTCAAAATGTTCAATTTGGAGAGAAAATGGTTTGCTGACACCAAGTTGTGTGGTGGCCGTATGACGCCATTTTCCATCTTGGCCTTTGTTTCGATTTTGTAGTAATTATCAAATTGTTTTGTTTTTAGATTGCTGAAACTAGAATGTCATTTTATTCAGCAAAAACCATTCACGTTGTTGTTATAGCACGATTGCTCATTCATAAATTTTACCAGATGTGATAGGTCTTTGTCACTATTATCAGTGTGAATCAATTAGAGTGGCCACTTATCTGAAGGGCCACCATTAGAAGGAAACAGGTGGTAGGAAATACATTACTACGGTGCTCTTCTACATGCAATGTTTGAATAGTCATTAAAGGAAGGAATCAACTGAATCTACTACTAACAATTTTCTGCAAAAAAACACACAAAAATTATGACTGGTTTCAACATATACTGCACCTTTATTTATGTTACTGGGAGTATCATCATCTTGCTTTATAAAATTGCTGATTTTTAACACAAATTGTCTCAAGAGGGCAGATCTTTCCAACTACCAACTATAATATAAAAGCAATCTGGATCAGTGGGTCACCCAGATTGCCAACTACAGCAGCAATACAGTGTAAAAAAAACTTACTTGAAAACATAAACATTTTCTACAGAACTTCTTTCTGCACATTTATCAAGCATGGGATTCACCTCACAGTCCACCTGAAACCGCAACAGATCAAAATAAACCTCATTATAAAAACATCTCAAACATGTCAAAGGAAATATAAGAAGCAACTCGCAATATACCATTTTAGGACAAAACCCCACACCCCTGTGTCAAGTGGACCAATTGATTGGTTTGATATCTATAATTTGCTCTAGATAAGGCAACATGGTGTGACAATCTACTAAGTATGTACATAGCATAGCACCCAGTTACCATGCCAACACCAAGATAATGCATTAACCCAGCATGCGGCAGGAGATGCCTGATCCATACTTGTCAGGCATTACAAAGTTATCTCCCATCTGGAGAGTTGCATACCCGGCGCCTTGTCGCTATAGTCCTATCATAAGGACAAATATAATGTTACATGAAGATAACAACAACTTTATCTGCTAGAAGTTATATAATATTTTCATCTGCTAGATGTTATATAATATTTTCTATGCAACTTATCAGAGTGAAGGTTCCTTCATACTGGTAATCATTATGCAAAGAGTTTTCATAGACTCATTTTCACTGCACTCAACATTAACAGCTTTATGCAATGAGAAGATTCACCCTTTTGGCTTCAACCTACTGTACTTTATGAATTTATACTCACAACAGCAATATTGACATTGAACTTCACAAGAAAAGCTGCAGCAAGATCATACTCCTTGAAGAAGCCCTTCAGATTTGGCTGCCCATGTGCTGAAGATGATAAAGAAAAGTATCATGACTACAATATGTGACCCGTTCTAGCAAAGCCAGTCGCATGTCGGCTTGTCGCACATAAGATGAGCCTATAGACACCAGGAGATGGAAGAAAGCGATGTCCTCAGATTTCACAAAAGGCAGACAACAGTTAAATGAGCAAACAGTCCATCTCAACCTGCCAAGCTCAGAGCGACATGCGACTGGTTTTGCTGGATGGGGTCACATTACACTGTGCAGTGGCTGGGCTGTCAAACTGGTTTAAAGGATTAGGCCCGGGACCCCAATCTCTGGGTCGGGAGGGCCGCATGCGCGTTCCACCTTCCTCGGGGAAAGGCTAAGGGGTCCTTATAGGGCTCTCAACTTATCAGATTTCAGAGTAAGGGATTGATCATGCTTTTGGGTATGGGTAATCATGGTAAACCATGTATTGATATTCCCTTTACAAACATGCATTGGCGCATGCATGCCATAGTACATTTTAATCTTCTTCTCCTTCCTACCTTTTTTATAAAAATACACGCATCTTACGATCGATGAGTTGATATATGAAGCATAATTCTCTTGTGGTATGATGTCTACTTTATCAAATCGATAATAACTGCTTAATAAACCATTTACGGTCGTAAAAAGTACAATAAAAGCGAAGAAATGTGACACTGACATCGCGCTTGCTCGACAAATCTGTCAGAACTCTCAGATTTGGAAAACCCCTCAGTGTAAAAATAGTTTGACGTCATAAGGCTAGCCAACCAATCAGGCCATTGTTTCGTCAACCAATCATTTTCGTCATAGGCACCTCAGGTCTCACTAGCCAGTGCAATGGCCGGGCCTACCTGGCTCCACAAATGGTGCGACGTCATTTCATGCATACCCCTGTTCAAGTGACTGTCGACCTTGCAGTATATCACTCTCACACATAAACCTATACATTTCTGAATAGCTTGTCGCTTTTGGAATACATCCGACCAGATTTCATTGTTATCAAGTAATTCAGTCATGAGAACATGGGGGCAGCACAATACATGAGACACCCTGTACATCGATGAAAATTTTGAAAATTTCACCTTGCCGCCTTATAACTTGACAATTAACATGGATGGTGAAATAATATTTTTATAAACTTCTACTTATCACCTTGAGAAAGCCAAATAATAACAATTTTAAATTTTGATACCAAAATAGGGTGCCGTTGCGGCTTTTCTTTGAGCATTTTGACCGCGAAGTCTCACCTTGAGAACATGTGCACTCTGACAGGAACCAGTCCATATGTCAACATCCGATTGAGCTATGAATAGCATGCGAGGCCTGGTCACTGCGGACGTGCACAGAAGAAGCTGATATTTTCCTCAAATAATCGTCAGAGCTACCTCTTCACAAAATACCCAGGACACCGACATTTCACTAGCCAGTGGTGATCAGGTCAACATTGGTCGCCCCTAAAAAAAAGTTCTTCAATCTCAGGCGATTACCATGGATACAGATAAGCCTATCATATCGCTATTGCTCATTGCTGTATGTTCAAATGTCGGTGTCCTGGGTATTTTGTGAAGAGGTAGCTCTGACGATTATTTGAGGAAAATATCAGCTTCTCCTGTGCACGTACGTGCCCCTAGGACCCCCTTCACACATCCCACACGGGGTAATCCCTTTTTTAAATCTGAAGCTGTGCGCATTCGTATTTCCCGCGTAGAACTCATGAGCTGATGGTGGCGTCACCTACTATTAGAACAACCCCGACATCCCTCAATCAGTGTACATGGAAGATGTAACAAATCGCCACGTTGTCGGCATGAAAACTGAAAGAAAGCATATCACCAAAAAACATAAATAACTGATAATAAATCGTTCCAAGCTTAGTTAAATTACATAGTTATGCAGTCTCTTCCAAGATCATAAGACGATGAAGACGGTATCGAGTTGAACGAATGCGATTGAGTGCAGAAACGTTGTCAAACTGAAATTTGTCTGTTGTGTTGTTTTTGCTCACCACACGTGTCGTGCACCGGACCGGTGCCAGTGGACGTCGTCGACAGTCGGTCATCAGTGGTGACACTACTACTCTACTGTCACTGTCACTTGCCACTGCACTTGCACTGACACTGCTCTCATACCGGTGAGTATAGCGGAATCACTAGACTAGTCACTAGAGACGGTAGGCCTACCAATTGGCATCTCTTGTAATATTGTACTCGGTAGCACACAGGCCTAATGCTAATGCAAATCATCATCATATGAAATTGAAATGTACTCCGTACCATCCACTGGCACACCCTACTGAAAGAAATTTACCCTTGGGTTGGCTAGGATACTATACCCTGTAAGTTATTTTTAGGGTATTCAGATAGTATTCTAAGGTAAATGAGGGGGTAATGTAGGGCTCCCACTTCCAGGCACTTTCGTAGTGTCGATGATTATGGGGTAGATAGAAGTGGGAAAAGCGTCTCATACTATTGAGTCGTACTGATATCCTAGTCCACTGACTATATCCGTGTACAGATACACGGTGTAACACGGTGAATATCCATACTCCTACTCTAAGCACTCCTCAACCCCATCGACAGTGCCTCGAAGTGCCCATGTGATCATGTCATAGAAAACTAGCACAACTATACTGTCCATGTCCGTGGGTGGAGACGCCCCCCCCCCAGCCCCTATCTTTCTGACACATTTTGGTCCGACTCATTTTGCCTATTATTAGTATTGCAGTAAAGCCAGGGCCAGGGGACAAGAGAAAGATAAAACAAGGGGAATATCATGATATTGAACCCTCTTTCCTAGGTTTTATTTATGGGGGATAATTGGAATGGGAAACATAGATATTCTTTTGCAAATCAACCAGAAGGTCTTTAGTTTTTATGTTTTCCCCCAATTGCCAATTTGAGTATTTTCTGCTACAGCATAGACTGCCATCTCTTTTGCTGGTAAACCTACCAAGTCAGCATGGGTCTTTCAACTCTGCTGGATGGTCTGAAAGAAAATCCATATTTCGGTGCTGGATTTGGTCTGGTTGGTGTCGGAGCTGGATTGGCAGTGCTCAGGAAGGGGAGCCAGGTTGGAATGGTTCTGTTTCGTCGTCATTGTATGATCACAATGGAGGTCCCAAGCAAGGATAAAAGCTACCATTGGCTTCTTCAATGGATCAGTACGCACGGGACAAGGACACAACATTTAAGTGTAGAGACGACGTTTCAGCAAACTGATTCAGGGAAAATAAAAACCCAATTTGACTTCGTGCCTAGCCCTGGTACACACTTTTTCCAATACAAAAGAAACTTTATTCGTGTGGAAAGAAATAGAGAAAAAACGATGATGAACTTGCATTCTGGGATACCTTGGGAAACTGTGACATTGACCGCTTTGGGTCGTGACAGATCCATCTTTTTTGAAATTTTGGAGAAGGCTCGGACTACAGCCCTGCAAAAGCAGGAAGGTTACACCGTGATGTACACTGCAATGGGTGCTGAATGGCGTCCATTTGGTTATCCTAGGAAGAAGAGACCACTGACGTCTGTTGTGCTTGATAGGGGATTGAGTGACAGTATACTGGGTGATATAAAGGAGTTCATTGGTAATCCACAGTGGTACAGTCAGAGGGGTATTCCCTATAGGCGTGGTTATCTGCTGTATGGACCCCCTGGCTGTGGAAAGAGTAGCTTCATTACAGCTCTGGCAGGTTCGTTATTGAATCTTTATTCTTACTTAAATCCTAAAATATATATTTCAGTAACATAAACAGTCGACAACATGCTCTCATCTGGCAAAGGAATCATCCCTAGCCCACTTCTGAACAAATTCGTATTAGTCTCTGCGCTGTGGCTGTCACCCTGGTTGGGCGTTGTTTACCTAAGAAGTGGTGGAATGGTCGGGTTATGGAATTTTTGAGTACTAAGTCGCATTTGAAAAATATCCGATCATATCAAACTATTTTCAGGGGAACTGGACTACAGTATCTGTGTGCTCAACTTGAGTGAAAGAGGTCTGAGTGATGATCGTCTGAATCATCTGTTGAGTGTTGCGCCACAGCAGAGTATTATCCTATTAGAAGATATTGATGCTGCGTTCATGAGCAGGGACCTGGCTGCAGAAAGTGAGTAGGAGAGGTTTTATGAGTGATATAGAGAGGTGCCACCATTTATTTCTACTAGAGAAAGTGTTTTCTTTACATCCAAGGGAAGTGTAAAGGAGATGCAGAGCATTATGACAGCTTAAGTTTGCGTCATCTACAATGAGGATACATCAAGTGATGTTTTTTTTGCATTATCTTGGAGGTAAATAGTCTTTGTCAATGTTTCAGATCCCACGGTTTATCAAGGCATGGGTCGACTAACGTTCAGTGGCTTGCTAAATGCGCTAGATGGTGTGGCATCCTCCGAGGGAAGGGTGGTTTTCATGACAACAAACTACTTAGAAAGGTGAGAAAAGGATGAAACACTATTGGTTTCTATTCAGGTTAGCCAAGGAATGTTGTTGTGTCTTCTGAAAGACTGAACAGATGATCATGCAACAAAGACAGTTCTTCATCTTATATTCTGTATCCTATTCAAAAAGATTATTGGTGAATGCCTAACCTGGACTGTCAACGCAGGTCTGGCTGTATAACCTGTATGATCCTTACTCAAGTTGTTATCATCTTGGTTGTCCTCTTTCTCTTCGGTGGTTTATTTCTCGATTTCTGAGAAACAAAGTGTTCACATCACCAAATTTTGCATCATTCAAAGTATTGTAGAAGGTCTAATATAATGAAAAGGTCTTCCTCTTTTATCATTAATTTTTATGCCAGTTTGTTTTTGTGTTGCAGACTTGATCCTGCTTTGATACGCCCTGGCCGTGTGGATATGAAAGAACTTATCAACTATGCCACCACCTACCAACTACAGCAGATGTTTTTAAGATTTTACCCAGAACAATCTCAAGAACGAGCTGCGGTGTTCTCCAAATCTGTCTTTGCACTTTCGAAAAATGTTAGTCTGGCCCAAGTGCAAGGATTCTTCATGTTTTATAAGGATGACCCACAGGGTGTTATAGATAATGCACAGAAGGTTATCGAAGTTTGATGAATGCTGTTTTTTGACAATAGAAATTCAGGTTTTTTTATTCCATACTGATGCTGATAACCTTTAGAATGACTTAATGTTGCAAGTATTCATTGTTCCCCACGTTGAAATGTCACTCCTATGAGTCTTCTAAGAACAGAACATGACTCGGAATATCAACAAATCGAACGGAGTATATATTTTCTAGTTTCTCAAGCTTAACATAGATGGCAGTACTTTAACTATACTGTGTTCCGTGAAAAATGGTTTGCAAACATCTACATAATTCTTAGTCAGGCTGCATGGATACTACATTCCTCCCCATTTTGGTCAAAAGCTACTGTTGCATTCAGTCCAAAATATTCAACCTCAATATTAGTAAAATTGTCCAACACAATTCAAATGTAAGTCCAACAAATATAAGTCCAACAATAAAATTACCTAAATCCAAGATTCAAGGATTCTGCACTATTTGTCACAATTATTTTCCTCTGAGCTTAGCATAGTAAATAGGGCAGCGATCCGCCTACACCCTATGTTTAAGTATTTAACTGATTGCGCTTCATTTAAACACTAATGATTAGACTAAAATTTGACTAGGACAAGGCCAGCGATCCGCCTGCACCCAAATCCGAATACTACACTAGTATTATTTTTCAGGCTAAGCTCAGATCTACACAATGAAATCACATCCAATCGAATTAACAATGTCCTTCATTGAATCAGTTAACAGACATAGTCCTCGAGATGCTTTGGTCGTTAACGTTCTCGAGCTGGCAGTTTCCGCGGTGTGGCGCTACGACGATCGGTTGTATTCGTAGGTTGCTGGTTGACGTTTTCAGCGCCCGATGATTGAGATGTAGTGGCACTGCGATGAGATGTCGTTGGTTGTCTCGTTTCATGTTCAGTGCCCGACGAATCATTCGTATCTGCGTTTGATTCGACGTCATGGAGGTTTTCTCCTGCATTTGGAGACGAATTAGCGGAATCTGGAGACGAATCATTCATCTCTCGTAACATCTCCTCTCGCCCATCGGTATCAGCATCCGGTATTGCGTTGTACTCGATTAGACGATGTCTGGCTGATTGTTCTGTTCGATGGCGTTGGCTAGTTTAAAATGGCTGGAATCTCTGTAGATTTCTTTCCCGTCGGACGTTCTTCTGGCGGCAATACTGGATCCATCGATTCTAAAGATAATGTAGAATGCAGGTTCGTATGCCGTTGACCATTTATTACGTTTTTGCTGCTTCACCAATACGTAATCTCCCACGACGAAACTGTGTCTTCTCGTGTTGCGTTTGTTGACTGACGTTGGATTTTCTCCTTATAGGCCCTGTCTGTCTCCGCTATTGGATCGTCTTCAGGTTGTACTGGCTCAATGTAGTCAAGTTTCGTGCGGACGTCCCGGTTCATCATGGCTTGATATGGTGACACACCGATCCCTGGATGTGGCGTGGATCGATATGCTACCAGCATATTCTGTATGGCTTGTTCTCTGTCTGCTCCCGATAAATTTTGTAGATGGCAGATCTGCTCGATCTTGTTAAGCATCTTCATGAAACTTTCTGCCTCGCCATTAGCCCTCGCATGGAGTGGTGTCACTTTATGGTGATCGAAACCTTCTTCCTCCGCAAATTGTCGAAAAGCTTCTGACGTGAAGGGCGGTCCATTATCGGAATCTAACTGCCGTGGCACTCCGTGTGTGGCAAACATCTTACGCAGCTTCTCGATGGTAGGTTTAGCACTTGTTGATGCAACCTTCTCAGCTTCAGGGTATCTTGACCTCTTGTCGATGACAACCAGATTATAGTGACCGTCTGGGTATGGTCCACCAAAATCAGTAGCTACCGCTTCCCATGGCTTCTTGGGTATCTCTGTCATCTTTACAGGTTCCTGGCGATGTGACTTGGTTGTAACCTGGCGTTCCATACACTGGCCGATTATCTGCTCTGTAATGGCGTTCATATGTGGAAACCAGTACTTGGCTCTCAGCATCTGTTTTGTTTTGGTCATCCCCAGGTGTCCCATAGAGTGTGCTGTGTTGACAATCTTCCTCTGTAGGCTTGTTGGCATGACTATCTGGTCCGATTTGAAGATTAGATCTTCTGCCTCAAATAGCTCATCTCTGACATGGTAGAATGGCTGTAACATTGGATCTTGTCTGTATTTGTCCCAGCTGCTGGTTCTGATGACATCTTTCAGCTTCTGCAGTTGACTATCTTTTCTGGTTTCTTCTTTAATTCTATCGATGACGACTGCATGCTGTGCTGTTATGGTATACTTGACTGTTTTCTCAGTGTTGTCATTGCCGGTTGTTGGAAGCGGGTGTCTCGACAGAAAATCAAGAGGGTCTTGTTCATCTTTCCCAGGCTGGTACTCGAGCTCAAATTCAACATCTTGCATGTCCATTACCCATCTCTCAATTCTTGGTGGCAGTTTCGCAGTCGCCTTGTTGAATAATGGTAACAGTGGCTTGTGGGCTGTTACAATTCTAACCTTGGCGCTCCTAACAGGTAAATTCGGAATCTGTTCTTTGCCCATTTTATCGATAGAGCGTCCTTCTCGGTCTGGCTGTATCTTATTTCTGTGTCCGTGAGAGTGCGGCTGATGAAGTGGACAGGCTGCCATCCCTTTTCTGTCTTCTGGAACAATGCTGCTGACAATCCTTCATTGTAGCTGGCTTCGCATCTTACCATTATGGGGAGCTTTGGATTGAAGAATGCGACTGTGCTGCTGCTTGATATGCTATCCTTCAATGCTTCAAATGCTTGGCTTTCTTCTTTTCCCCATTTGAACTTGGCCTCTTTGTGTGTGAGGTCTCGCAAAGGCTTGGTAAGGGCACGGTATGAACTTCGACAGGTAACCAGTCATTCCCAGGAAACTTCTCACAGCTGTTTTCGAGGTTGGTGTCCCGCATTTCTTGATTGCTTCAACTTTCTCCTGGGCTGGCTTGAGTCCTGTTTGTCCAAATTCATAACCATAGAACTCGATGTGGTCCAAACCAAACTCGCATTTCTCCAAGTTGAAGGTGATACCGTACTCTAATCCTCTCTGGAAGACAGATCTCAGCGTCTCATTATGCTCCTTCCAATCGACAGCTCCATTCAGAAGATCATCCCTCTGGTTCAGACATCTTGGTATGTTTCCAAAAATACGCTGCATCGCCTCATCAAATGAGTCCTGTGATGCTCTAGCTCCGAAAACAAGTCTTTTCGGGCGATAGTTACCCCATGGGCTGCTAAATGTTGCAATCGATCTTGATTCTGGATGTAGCATAAGTTGATGGTAACTTTGCCTGTGGTCTAGCTTGCTCCAAATTCGACAGTCGTGGGATCTGTGGGTGAAATCCTCTACCACTGGTGCTTAAGTGATGCGACTTCTTTCCATGAACTCATTTGGAATTCTCAGGTCGACGCTGGCTCTAATCATATGTGACTCTAACTTGTCTTTGTCGATCTTAGTAAACTTTGGCTTTGGCTGGACTACAAGTGGGGAACACCACTGTACTGGCTCGTCTTCCGGTACTCCCTTATCTAACCAGTGCTTGAGTGGTCGCTGCAGGTAGTAGGGTAGATTTCTCGGCTTCTGGATCACTGGAGTCGTCCCTGGCTTCATGTGAAACTTGGCAAAAATTTCCTTGTTGTTCTTCTTGTCTTCGATTTTCCCAATGCCAGTGAAAATGCCTTTCTCTTTGAATTCATCGATGATCCTCTGCATTGCATCCCGTTCTTTGATACTGTTGACCTTGCATTCGATTTTTCCCTCTGGGTCTATCTTCAGCATTCCTAAATCAAGCAGTGTGCTTCTTCCTATCAACGGAGCTGAGTTGATGTGTCCCTTGATCACTACAACTGTGCAGGCTTTGCTGTGTGACTTGTTGCTTAACTCTGTATGAAATTCTCCTTTAACAGAACACTCAGATCATGCTGCAGGGTGCTGAGTTTGACTTTGCTTGCCATCAGGGTAGGTTTGATCTTCGATCTATGAACCAAGGCTTTGAACTGATGTTCATCCATAATGTTCACATCTGCACCGCTGTCAGGCTCCATGTCGATGTTGACATCCCCCATTCTCAGAGTGATGAGTCGATCTCTGCTGGGCTCATTATTCACGCGCTTGATGGTGAGGTGTTTGATGAATTCATCATCTGAACTGGTGCTGTCTTCAACTTCCCCTGACGCTTTCTTGATTTTGCTCTTCCCTCTCTTAGGTTGGCTTGTCGGTTTGCTTTTCCCCTGGGCTTGCTCTTGTCGACATACTGACGCAAAGTGATGTTTTCTGCCGCATTTATTACAGGTTTTTCCATATGCTGGACAACCTTTCCCGGGCTCATGTACTCCGGACAATCCACAGTAGTCACATTTGTCTTTGGGGCTGCTGTTGGGTTTCTTTGCATGTTTTTCTGGCTGATGACTGCGATTTCTCGACGGAAATTTACGATGCTGCTGTTGCGATTGTACTCTTGCTGCTTTCTGTGAGAAAAAAGGTAAACCACCTTTGGCTAAGCCAAAGCCTACCGGTAGAGGGGTCCATCTAGTGGACTCAACTGAAACTGGAGTTGAAGGTTTATATCGCATGCAATCTACGGGGAGTAAAGTCACATATGGGGGGACAGTTCATGAACTTCCGTTACTCTTGGTTCAGGGAGATGGTCAAACGCTCCTGGGCCGCGATTGACTGTCGGTGATTCAGCTTGATTGGAAACAATTGTACCGTGCTGATTCAGAACATGGTGATGGGGTGCACAGGATTACCCTGGAGTCTGTACTAAGTAAATACCCTGACATTGGAAACGGGCAGCTTGGCAAAGTTAAGGAAGTCAAGGGCAAGTTCTACATGGACCCTGATGTTAAGCCAAAGTTCTTTCAACCGCACAGTGGGACATATGCGCTAACGGACAGAGGGGATAGGGAACTGGATCGTTTGAATTCTGAGGGTATACTGCGACTGGTCAAATTTTCTGACTGGGCTGCACCCATTGTCCCTGTTTTGAAAGCAGATAAGAAAACTCCGAATTTGTGGTGATTTATCAACTCACGGTAAATAAAGCTGCGAGGGTGGAGAAATACCCAATGCCAAAGGTCGAAGACCTGTCTGCAAAGTTGGCTGGCGGTAAAAAGTTCACTAAGTTTGATCTTAAGAGTGCGTATCACATGATGGCGTGATCGCCAAGCCGTCAATGTCACTTGTTGTGGGTGTGACATCGCCACAATCGCTTGTTTGGAGTTGAGTGAAGCAACATGTGTCGTTGTATAGGAGAGTTCGTCGGTGTGCTGGAATCGCCCAAGATAGTTCACTTCAAAGACAATCAAGTTATTTTCCACTTCTTCAATAGGATTCTTCGATAGGATTGAGACTAGCCTGAACGTGAACTTTGTTGCGAAACGTGTGCACGCGCTATCTTCAAAGACTTATGGTTATTCTTAGAGTAACTAGTCCACCAAGTTTTACTTTATATAAATAATATTGTTATTCGGTTAATTGTGGTTCCGGTGTGTGCGTGTACATTTTACTTTACTTTACTTTTCTTACTTTACTTACATGGAGTTATGGATAAAAGCATTATTTGTTCTTTGTTCATATCACCCATTGTCCTTATCCTTTAGGGGATGGGGAAAGCCGGTGTAGAAGTCGAAAATGTCCCCTTGGAAGAAGTGTCCGGCCCTACTTATCTTCTGGCGGATTATGGTATAATGGTTCTGTAGAGGCATTGACCGCTTGGAGATCAAAGCGCATAATAGAGGACACAAAACCTCTACACGGGTCAACTGCGGCTGATGTGCATTCGACGATTGGGTGGGGGGGGGGATAAACTTAAAAGAAATACAGGCAAAGAAACAATCGACGTAAAATTCTAATATACCATGTAAAATGTCTTTAAATTTGTAAGTTAATATTCTTTATTTAAGTCGCTCCTTTACATAAAGAAAATGGATTATATAAAAAACAAAATCTGCAGCTTATAAGATGCATGGCATGTACAGTGTGCACGGTTTTGATCATGATCGTCTTTTATATCTACACACACTGAATGAAGAATCCAAAACCCTTTTTGGCAATATAAGACATTTTAAAAGAAAGCATTAGTAGAACTGGCTGTCTCCGCTGGGTGGCACTGGTATGAAATTGACATGTATATGAAAACTCCCAACTGACGTTAGTTTTCGAGTGAGTCTAAAATTAACTTATCCATCCACAAGTTAAATCTTGGTGCATAAACAGCAAGGTCACAACGTCTCCTCAAATGAACATGTTGATAAACCTGGTCTCCTAAATGCATGCTTCAAATGGAGCCAACAAAAAGGAAGAGGACAGGAAACCATCATTACTATACAGTTTTTCCATCCAATATGAACTAGAAGGATTTCCATCCAAATAATTTCACTCTGTATCCCATCCGATATTTGTTCTTTATTCAATGTTTTTCTCAAATAAGATGTATAACTTATTTCCTCTTCCCTTCTAATGAATTCCCAGATGACGAGGAGTTGTGACAAAGCTCGTAATTACCGTGAGCACTTTCTATAGACATTTAGAATTAGATTACTACAATCTACTAATGAAAGGTTCAAAACGAGATCGGGACATCGAGTCGAGAGCATCACAACGTCCTGTTCCAAGTTCAAATATCAAGGTGACTGGATGAGGTGCATCGCGAGCATTTCAACAGAAACTGCATAATCATTACCATTCAATAGCCAAAGAAAGAATTTTTCTACTCAAATCTGTAATATTTGACACTCTCCTTTGTGCTCTACGAAGGATTACACTGAACGGTAAAATTACTTATCTATGATTTCAATCTACCGTATATCCTAATACAGCATTTCACAGCACAAAAATTTCAAGAACAGAGCAAGAACTGCTTGCGAATGCGTTTGCGGCTCAGTGTTCCACTCATTGGTGATGAACATAAATCTCTTCAGAAGAACAGGGAGTCGTACAGCCTTTGAGTAGACAAATTCCTGTGTTTTTTTTTCTTTGGCTTAAGCCTGATGAGAATAATCTTCGAATATTTTCATCATAATGGCACTAAGGAATCAACAGTAAAACTGAACAGTAGTGCAAAATGTTAATACATTACGGCATTGCTTTAACAAATGGTGCATCATCACTCAAGGTATAAAATGGTGACCGACCAAGATAGGTTCACACAGGACAACCAAAATTTTGGTGCCATTGCGGCGAATAGCATGATAGAAATGTTTGGTTTGAAATTTACATACCAATTACTTTTAGGAGCTTTTGGGGAGGGGTGGGGTGGGGGGGGGGGGGGTCTAGTTTAGAGGACATGGATTCCTTCAGTTTTGCACCTTCAGAGTAACACCTACAAACCAATTCGTAAGATAATGAAGAGGCCATGATGTAATTGAGCAAAACTGATGATGAGGTGTTAGCGAGCAATACTAGGAATAATCCTTTGTGCTATTCTGATACTTTGATTTCATGTCAACATCACGTTAAACATGAAACGAAATTAAGTTAACTGATGATGGGGTTATACACAATAATAAAATCAACTGTCTTCAACACGCCTGTTGGCAGAGCTTTGTAATCACTCCCGTATCTTCAATATGACACCAGTACAATATCATCCGTAAGTTGTTCCCAATAGCACAGGAGGTATTGAACACCGCGAGGGTGGAACTGATACATGTGTACCAGTACAAGCCAAAACCGAGGCAGCGGCAGTGATAAAAAATGGCAGACATTAAGCACGGTCGATATCTTTATTTCAATTCAAAAGTTCAGTGTTTCACACCAGTTTTTGGGGTTCTTAAATGGGGACTATAGGCAGGAGCAGTAACTGTCTCCTGTACCTGTTGGAAGTGTGTAGCTATCTTGGTACGATTCGGAAATTTGATAAACAAAATTAATGTAATTGAATGACAAGCTAATAAATCAACAGTTTTTACAATCTGTATATACAATAAAAATTACCTATGTTCAAATATTTCAACGCAGTTAAATTAGCCAAACTTAATGATAGTGATTGGTGTTTTGCATAGATGACGTTGTGCGCCGACATGCACAATTTGAAATCAACCTAATTATCTCTTGAAACGTGCAAAAGTGACATGATGAAATGAGAGGCAATGAACCATATCAACATGGACCTGAACTAATCCTTAAGGTCTCACAGATTCGTAATACAGAATCAGTATCTTCAATTCTTAAACAGAAAGCCAATATTCACCACACACGAAGGATGAAACACCTAGAGGGAGACCTTAAGGGCTGACACACAATGGTGCTGAAGACGTTAAAGCGACAACGAACAGCCATTGTAAAACACACGGAGGCGTTCTTATACTTTTGTTGGCATTACTAATATCTCGCTTGCTCTCTCGACCCTTTTTCATATTTTGCATCAATTTGTTTCTGTTGAAATGACTTCCACAAGCCAATAACACATGAAAATATTTAATAATGGTATTTTAAGTATAGTTATAATATGGAATTTTTGCCATACTTCCTTATCATGATAGAGCATATATTAATTCATAACAAGTCTAAACATTGACAAATATAATCCATAGAGTTTAACGAGTTTCATGTGTCTATCAATAATCATTGGAATAAGATCTAGCATCTGGACACGAACGTTGTTAAAAAACTATACAAATTCGTGACAAGATGCTTTGTTTATCCTCGAAATTCAATGTTTAAAATCTTAATTTTGACAACCGTGCAGACTGCTTTCAATCAAGAGTTGCGTGACAACGTTTATTCACATGAGAAAAGCTCTGTTATTTCCATGGGCAACAGGTCTGACCTTCTGCCTTCAAGAACGACGTGCCCCACGCCTTCTACAAAATCCCCTCCACCACACCACACACACAACCAATGTGCTGAAAAAAGACCCTTTGTTTCGTACCAAAATTAGACCCGTTGCCCATGCATTATGCGTAAAAATATGTCCGTCTAACCCAGATGGACATCTCTGAACAGAACCAATGAAAAGCAGAATAGGATATAGGCAACCTTGTGATGATGTCACAAGGAGATAATTATGCTAAATACAATATTCCATCTATATGTGACAGGGCGTTTCAGCAAAAATTGAAGACGAGAAATCCGTGATTGAATACATTTGCTTCCCAGCGAATGAAACTTGCTGTAGAAGATACAAAACTGAAAGTGAGTAAGCCTGTAGGTCTTAGGCGGCGTCCAGTGAAAGCACTCTTTCTCTGTTTTATAAATTTTGAGACGCAAGAAAAAACTGCTCGGCAACCTTTGAATTTATCATCCATGCTAATGGCATATGAACATGCAGAAAGGTTTGATATCCACCTCAGTAAATGTGAAAGAACTTCAATAGATAAGTTTGGATGACTATCCGTCCACAAAGAGGCGAGGTTCCACCCGTTTTCAAACTGAAGGTTCAAAGTTAGTTTATTTATCCGGAATGTTATGTCTGTTGTCATTGGATGCCACCGACCAATAGCAGGATTTCATTCAGCGAGTTCAACTGGGTAGAGACACCTAAGTGCGTATGAAAATGAAGCATGCGATTTATACAAATGACTATGTTGAAGAGAAGACCCATTCGACAGAATATGAACTGACTTCCCCATGCAACCCCTACCGTTGTCTGACGAGATATCTATATCAACGGTCTACTGAAAACACGAAGTATATATACTGTCAGTCCCCTCAATCTAAAACGACTGGCGTCTTACAGACCCTGTACATCTTATTTGAATACCACGACGTTCATTTTCAGAACACTACCGAGATTAATCTGCCAGATTCCATGGTGTGCATAAATGGGCCGTCAGATCATATACTGTTGCTCACATCAATCTAAAAACAGATCTCCCTTCAGGAAGCCTCCTTGATCTTTATATTACAATCTCGTCCCATGACCCGTTTTGCCCATTCAATGACAATGAAAGAGTACGGTAATACATTAAGTACTTGTATGATGGTGACGAGGTTTGTCCTGACCAGTGTTGATCCCCGCGACCTTAATATGATGGTTTCGCTTTGAGGCAAGATTGCAGAAGTAGTAGGAACATAAAACGAAGAACAGAAGAACGGTTCCATCGACTGATCAGGCAGATAGCTTCTTTTAGACGGGCGATTCGCGACCGGAGAATTTGTCCAATCTTTGGCCGCTCAAGATCATCCTATGAGTTTCGGAGACGACTTCAGTAAGATACTGAGCAATAACAAATGCCCAATTTGATGGAAAGGGGTGTAAAACTAGAGCAGGACAGGTACATTTCCGATTTTGCACCGCCATTCTCAAATTGGACACCAACACAAATCGTAGGGAACGTACATGAGTCACAAACTGTAGAGGACAAATGATAATCTTTACATCTGTAGTTGAAATAAACACGTATGAGTCAACAGGTCTATCACAGTCGGAAAAGAAACAGAAATGTGGTTCTTTGGCTGCAGTTGCAGCAAAACAATTCGCGATTATTTATAGTGTTCGAAATTTGAACTAATCCTATCAAATAGCTTTTGATTAAGTGTCAATAGCTCAGTAGCAACCGCTCTACCGCGATATCATACCGAGACAGATATGTGGAATGAGTTCAATTATCATTTTTTTCAAAATATGGATACAGAGTGTGTTGAGTAGTCACGTGGTTAAAAGTGATTACCTTATGCGCATTTATGTCAACCTCAATTTGTCATCGAAATTATCAAATCGTTAGCCTCATAGCATAATTGCCTAACTCATATTAATTTTGAAGGTTTTGGGAAAATTTAAGAACCATTTTTTTAGACAACGCTAAGGAAATTTTTATTCGAACTTTAACAAAAACTTATAACAGATGTCTCAACATTTTTAAAACCATTAAATAAGTAAGCAATGCTTGAATATCACAGAAAAGTGACATAGACATAAAATTTTCACATTTTGGCCAAAATATGACTTAGGCAATTATGCTATGAGGCTTACGAAATATTTGTTGACAAAAAAATCCGCCAAAAAACCACAGGAGGATTAAGTACATGTAGTTGAATACAGCTTTTTCTGGTCAAAGAATTATGAGATCATTTGTACGCTGACTCGTATTACCAGCAGGTTAGAGCGCGACGGACTCTACGGTACTTTTTTATGGTAGATGACGAGTAAAATAATGGGAACATGGATGGAGAAGGAGTGAATTCTCCCCAGAAACTTCCGTCAGTGGCATGTCACTAATGATTTACAATTATCAATTTGGTGTATTGAGTCATCCTCTAAATGTGTGACACGGTTTTAGTTAGTCATGGGCCTGTATGACAGGACTTTCTTTCTCCACGAGGGCCATAATCTCTCAAATGCATTCCGAAAGAGTCGGCAACATTTGCTAACTTTCCGGTGCTCATTATTCTTTGACCACGGAGGATAATACAACAAAACAAATAACAGGTAACTGTTCATTACTTTGAATGCGGTGGGACGAAGACAAAGACTGATGCCATTGCCAATAACCTGGAGATTTCGGACAAATACATGTAAATGCATTATTTCACATTCGCCTTATCAATTTCAATACTGAGCAAAGGTACTTTCACAGCGTACACCAAACAGTGATGGGGATGACAGATCCTATCGAAATACCGTTGGATTGCTTAAAAATGCGCCAATTTGGAGGGGTTTGAGAGTAATGTGCTCAAATTACACCTTCATAGCGATTTGTACCGAGTCGTTCGGACAAGCTGGCTATATTTTTGGCCCCGCGGTCGGTTTTAGCAACATTTCCAGAATTTGCGTCTGCGTTACGCATGATCTTGAATAAGTATATCTTGGTTACCTTGGTTACTTATCAATGCGCATGCGTAACCTGCAAAATTTGGAAAAAAATTTCCGACTTTAGCCAACCGTGATTTTGATTCAAAGGCCTCAAATGATTAATAACAAACATCATGGTTCGCATGCGTTGGCGTCAGAGTTGCTCTGTTTGACTGAGGGTTCGTGTTGTGGCCAGTCGTTAAGTATTAACACAGAGATTCAGTAATTTGTTGTACATGTATGTGTAAATTCGCAGTCAAACGCAGCACTAAGTTAAAATAAAGTCAGAAATACGCTTAAGATAACACTGGAGAAAACTTAGAGTATCTAGGCGTATCTCAAATGTACTTATTAGAATTGCCATAAGGGTGAGATTAACCCTTTAAAGCTACAGTTATGGTGTACATAGTTTGCAATTAGAAGCGGTAGTACTAAATTCAGTCAACCTTCGTTCAATAATAACTAGTACATGGTTGCATGTTACGAGGAGTAATGGAGAAATTGCCATGTTCACTACATTTATGGATAAGTTTATATACACACCTATACTTGAACTTGAAATTGTGTCAGCATCCACAGATAGCCATACATAGTAAACCAAGTGCCAATGCATTAACGGTAAATGTACTGGCTGCATACACATAAACGTATAACAATCCTTGAAGAATTGGCTGTTCACAATCCATAAGGAAATACAAAGAACAAGTCAAAAGAAAATCTATACCCGTTTATCATAAGTATGAATTCTGCATTTCGTATTTTGCCCAGATCGCTCCTTTTGACTAGGAACGCTTTGTAGGTCAATTTATACTGGATATTGTAACATATATAGTTGTCTTAAATGTTAGTGTTTATAATGATAATGAGTAGGTGCTTGGTGTTCTGAAAGTATGCTGTAATCTTGGCGAAAATACGATGAAATAGAAATTAACACTAATGTGTATGCTATATAGTCAGTGTCCATGTATGATTGAAACTGAATGCCGACAAAGCTTTCCCAGTCAAATGAAAATCTGGGCATTTATATCAAGTATGTACTGTACTTTAGGCGGCTCTGAGCACTGGCGGGACACCCAGTTAAGTATACTTGCGTGGTCATCACGACCGTCATCACACGCTGTGCAGATCAACTTGCCACTCCCCACAAAACCGTGATAACTAAAGGAGGCAGCTTTTCTACTGGATCTGGATATTAAACAGTTGCTACTATTAACGAGTAACTACTAGTAACTACTACTGATGTTTATTTATTTAAAAAAATTTTTTTCAACGATAGTAGTAGGTTTTGGCCAACGGAAAGATGTATACCGGTAACTTTGTTATTGACATATATTCTAGATGACTGGAATTTTTTATAGTCAATACATTGTAGTTTGATCCCACCAATGACAAAGTGCTTAAATTCACTTGCAGTCTACATGTATCTTAAGGTGAAACCTTAGTGACGTCATTTTTTAAATCACATGGTGCAATGTAGTAAGTTCATGCATTCAGGGCAAACTTTAGTCTGCATGGGGATCTATGCTTTGACTGGTAAACAAATTTGCATTACTTTGTACATGGTTTTAGCCTAATTAACAAATCTTTTTGGTGGGTGACAAACATGGCAATAATTCACACAAAAGATTTGTCAATTGAACTAAAACAAGAAATGTACAAAGTTTTGAATAATGTAGGTCTATTTTGTTTTATCTAACAAAGAAATAGGTTCCCATGCAGCCTGAAATTTGTTCTGAAAAAATGGACTCTATTTCAATATAATAGCTGCACGTAATTGGGCTGGTGAAGTCGCCGTAGTTTCACTTTCATTTCAAAACACGTCTTCTCCTTCTTCACATAAACTCAAAGTAAGACATCCTTGGAGAAGCAAAAGCAGTCTTGTGATTCACGAGACAGATTACGCATTGTAAGTTCCACTTTGTTCTGCTTCATCGAAACACAACTAAATGGGCCGTACTTATTACCACCATAGGGGTGAATCAACGGCCTGAAGACCCTATCAATGATATCAATATGAGACTATTCCAATGTGTTCCGTTGAAGTGGAACCAAGCTGAACAACGTACAGTATTTAGTCTGTCATGTAAATTACCAAACATGATACCACGCCCTCAATAGCGCGACACGTTTTTCATACTACACTATAAATTTCATTAAAGAGAAAACCTCAAGATTTCACGGAATTTAATAGTTCGTAAAGTTGTGAACGGTAAGGAATTTTTAAAAGAGTAAAAGTTACTGGTTAAAACTTCAAATACGTGTATATTGACATGAACACGCTGTACACTTATAGATTGCGATAGAGGAAAGCACGTTGTTTCTTTATGACTAGGTTCATATTCTATACACTAATAAGCCAGCGCTTTCTATTCAAGAGGTGCTGTGGTTTCTATCCAAGAACTTGAATAAAGTTCATTAACACCATATCTTACAGATCCCCATATAACCTCGGAAACTGAGGTTAAATGGCGGGAATCGAACAGATGCGGTTAGTAATATTGTAGCAGTACCTCAGTGAATCCGGCTGTATGATTTTGATCATAGGCATACCATACCACAGCACCTCCGAATTTCAAGACCGACCTGCCTACATACATAGCAACAACTTTAACATGGAGAATAGAAAACTGCCTATGGTTAGGAAAGACGTATGATCAGTAAGTCTAAAACAATGACATTTCATACGCCATTAGTTTTCTGGTCTTATCGATTTAAAATGCATGGCAAACGATCAAAAAATGAAACGCTGTGGTTATTCCTTAATAAACTTATCGAATTGTTTTTAGACTAAGACGACTATATGGTGTTTTAAAGTTTGATTAAAGGTATTTTTGATTAAGCGATGACTGGACCTAACATGAAACCGAATACATTAACGATACCAAAGCTCACAAAACGGAATTGATAACTGCTTCTGCAAATAATTGTGATTCATAAATCATTACAAAAATAAATTTATAAACAGTTTACATACTTTGCACCCAAACATAATCTCCATTACGGATTGGCAATTGGTCACTCATGCTTTTAAATAAATTTACAAAGATTAGAAAAATAATCGCCCAGGTTATTGAAAGACATGAAGGACCGACTTGACTAATTGTAATGATGGGAACATGACTTACTGTACAAAAGGTCGTACACGTACGTACACACGTAACAAATATGCATGGGCATGGTGATACAATTTGGAAGTCAGGCGTCCTATAACTTGAAGAACAATACAATTATTGGCATAACCATGACAAGCATGAGACAGTATATGAAGGTGCAATCTTTGAATCCTCCCCACTAAATACATGTACGCGTATGGCATCCACAGCGAATAAAATCCAACGTAAAAATTAACAGATCTGAAAGTGTTAAAACCTTTGAGCTTGTTTGAATATATGTGTTTGTATTTCATCTCTGCAATGCTATGAACTTCATTCGTTCAACGAGTTTTTCGTAGTATTTTTGTATATATTTCGCTTCCCCCTCGGCCAAAACCGAGAACGGAATTCGACCAAACCAAGTGACATTACGCAACGACACCACTTTCCGGGTGTAATTCTACAGTTTTGCTATCAGCAATTTGCACATTTGGATTGCCATTCTGCGGAGTTCTAGCCACAGAATTTCCTCGCAGCTGTTCCGCTGGTTCATGACCCGGAACTGGGGTGGTGATGGAATTCTCACCACCAGTCGGATCACCGGGCTCATGATCATCATCACCTACGTCAATAATGGTAGCCACTACCGGAGGCCGCTCTCTCTTAGGTCTCTCTGGATTATTCTTCAGCCATTCTCTAAACGCTCGCTGTATTATCAAACAACAATATATTTCTCTTTGTCGCTTAAGTGTACTGCTAATAGGTTCATAATCCACCCGATTAGCGCCACCCGGTTTCACCTCGCCAATATTCTCATCCTCCCCGAGTGTACCGAGGAAATATTTCGTCAACTGATCCAGAATATCAACACAGTGAACGCGATCGTCTGTACATATTGGAATATTCAATCCAACAAGCTTGTAATAGTTCGGCTTCTGAATGCCTAGTGGTGGCTCAAGATCGTCACAGAAATCCGATAGCTGATCTAATCGAATATAGTGCGAGGCCTCTGGATCATACTTCTCCCACTTTTCGTAAAAGCAATCAAAGTCATCCTGGGTTAAGCCTTCCTGCACGTCCTCAGTTGCCTGACTGAAATTCTCTAAGATCACAGCTATATACATGTTGATAACCACAAGGAAACTTATAACTAGATATGTAATGAGGAAACAGACAGCGATCATACTGTTTCCACAGTTTCCTTTGTCAAGTCCCATATACTTGTCATCACAATCCTCGCCCGGTGTGTCGTTCATTAAAGCATCTAATACATCGGACCAACCAGCCGAGGTTGATATTTGAAAAAGTATGATCATGCTGCGGCCAAACGTCTCGAAGTTGAACATGTCGTCAATTCCCGCAGTATGTCTGACGCGAGAGAAAAATGACATTCCAAATATGGCGTATATAAACATGACAAGGAATAAAAGTAGTCCAATATTGAATAAGGCAGGAAGTGAAACCGCTAGCGAGAAGAGCAAGGTCCGTATACCTTTCGCTGATTTGACTAGACGCAACACACGACCAACACGGAATACGCGGATCACACGAATGAGTGTTGGAGATATGGGGAAGCTCTGAAAAACTTTCTTCATAGCAAGTGCTGCAATGAGAAAAAGTCGCACGACATATCATTAATAAAATGTGATTCCAGCCAAAATCACTGACTACAGGTATCTCAACGACACGTCTGAATCCATTTTCATTCAGTCTTACAATTAAAATCACATTGGCTAACTTCATTTTCATTCAAGCTTACAATCTAAATCATATTGGAAAGTTAAAACAATTTTCAATCAAGCTTTAAAAACATTTGGAACTACTTAAATGGTTGAATAATTCTGATAGTTGGTACTGTAGTCCTATCCGGTTACAGACACATTACGTTTGTTAGATGAGTAAAAAGAAGGGCACGTGCATGGATACGAATGTAGCTAGAAGTTTGGCTCTACAGCTAAGGTTTGTTTGAACAGAAGTCGTGATGCTGCTGGAGAATCGAGACGTTCCCGAGAATGGGAGAGTGGACGTATACGGGAGAGTTGGTACTAACGCTGATTTTTTTTCAGGTGTTGATCTCCTTAGGGAGGAAGGGTACAGGATTGTGCTGCACCTCCGATCGAGACCTGATGCACATTTTGTTTCAAGCAAAAATGGATTCTCCACCGAACATTACAAATCAACTTACCAACAATTGAAAACACCACGATGACGAAGTCAAAAATGTTCCATGGTTGTTTAAAGTAATGAAGCCGTAGGCCAAGAAGCTTCATGACACATTCAGCAGTAAAAATGATAATAAAGACTAGGTTGACGTATTCCAGGCCGTTCTTGATTTCATTGCTCATGTTGTGATGATCAATGGCCATGGAGGCCATGTTCAGTAAGATGCACACCATAATGCCGATATCGAACTTCTGATTAGTGACGATTGCGAAGAATATCAACTGGAACTTGAACTGAAATGAATAGGAAAGGAGAATGATTAATATTTAATGTAGAAAATGCAATATTTCACCTCAAATCGGGTTAGAATGAATGCCATATAGTGACATTTTCATATGATCTACGGTGTGAAATCAACTTCAGATGGATCTTGTACGTTGGATAAGAGTATTTTACAAGAGTATTTTACAACAATAACTTTGCTGCCAATCGAATCATCGTGACAATTCTTATTCTCCAAAGTCTCTTCGTAAAAAGTCAGCAATGAGCAGGGAATTCGATACCTGTAAGCACATTACGAATAAGCAACAGCTAATTTCAGCTCATTTGTACTGGAAATACACACAGAATGAACTGCATCTGGTCTGACAAGTAATAGGAGGGGGACGTGTATGGAGATAGAGGAGCCTTTCTTTTGACATGATGGAAGCAGTATAGGACAATGCATTTCGATGAAGCGAAGGATTAAGTCGCCTGGAATACAATGCGGACAATGACAATGTTTTTATTAGTAGTAGTTCTAGGGAATCTGGATCCAAATAATGAATCATTGGTTAAAGTCCAGGAAACGAAATCGTAGACTCTACCAGGCACAGTAGCACGCAGGCGTCTTGATTGTTCCACATAATACAATGCTTTGTTTCAGGCAAGCACAGGAAGGTATAACATGTATGGAGGTTAGACCCATGTCACGATAACGAAATCATTACTATTACATTACAAATCACAGTAGAAACAAGGCCCTCTGTAGTAGTTAATGAGGGATATACTGGTATAGAGTTTTGTAGGTGTCGTACCTCTTCAAAACGAACTAGTCATTTGTCTGCTGATACTTTGTTGCCATGCCATTTTCTGGCAAGGTTTTTAAGGAGAATTTCTTCATAATAATGCTTTAAACCGTAGGAATTGAAAACGACACCGCACATTTTTCTCCGTGATTCAAACAGCGAGGCATACCTAGCTGCCGAAGACTTTTACATTTTTACAGAATTTTCAACTTTGTTATCAAGTAAGTGTTATCGTTAACTGCGTTTTGATAGTAACCAGAATCTTCTGCCATGCATGCATGCTAATGATATATACTCTTACCATACCTATGATATCAAACTATCAAACACACAGCTGAATTTACACCAGAAAGTAAAGTACCGACCATTACATCTCTACTGGTAACACTATTACAGTGAAAGGAACGCCACTTCTAGGTTAAAAACGACGCAAGGGACAGACAACCTTTAAGCTTTTTCTCCACTGAACAACACTACAATCGTCCACCACACACATGTACATGTAGATTAAGGCAAGCAGTACCTTGCAAGATTCAACTAATTAATACAATTTTCAATCTTATTTAATACCTCCATGATCTGACCAAGGTAATTTCCTCTACGTTGGAAGGACACGAGGTCCCGTGTGAAAGCATCGATGCATCAGCGTCTATCTACAATCAATCACGGATTGGCTCGAACTGACTCCTGGGTCATAAGGTAATGCATTACAGCAAGCTATGCTCAAACTGACTCGCGGCTAGTATTAAGGTATTGCATTACAGCTGGCTTTGGTGAGTAAAGTAGCCTCCAGGTAACATCGGCATTTCGAGCTTGGCATTGTTCCAATGATAAATAGTACAAATGAAACTCCCTTGCCTCAAACAATCTATTTTATCTGTTACAACAAAACAGTAGAAATCAGAGTGATCCTGAGAGAAAGTTCTCAACATTTTTAAAACTGACAGAATGCAGCGAAGATGGCGGAAAGTTTATTTCAGTCAAGGTAATTTTCTACCATGCTTATAAAGAAGGATGCATACTAATTCAAACAGAATTATAGTGCAGATGGACAGTTTCGAATATTAATTGGTACTGCGTGCCTCAGTGCTGACAATACCTACAGGGTGTAAAAAAGTCGTGCTACTTTCCAAGTTTGATAACGCTTTAAAAATGTTTTTTCTTCAAAGACCGTTTCTTGCTATCGAAAATAACAGGAAAGGATTCTATGTGGTGAGATTTTGACAAAAAATATCCATTTCTCCAAAATAAGTTATACAAACGACATGCAGTTCTTGAAACGGACTGGTTTTTTTTACACCCTGTACAATCACTATCTATTTTTGGTGCTCATCATGGGCACCACGATGATCTACACTCTATCACTCCTATACACAGAATCGGAAAAATGTGTCCCACATAATGGTATTGGTTTGGTTCAGAAAATATGTATCCGTAGAAGTGTGTGTTTGTAACTGAATTGTCTGAGTGTGGAAATTATGTAGCCGCTGATATGCCCCACATACTTGTTTTGGCTAGGTTTAGAAAATATGTAGTCGCTCAATCGCCTCCTATACTGGTTGTGGTTTGGTTTTGAATAGTGTAGCCGCTGCTATTGCCCATATGATGGTATTTAGTTTGGTTTTGAAACAATGTAGCCGCGTGAGAGGATCAACTGGGTAAAAAAATAAGAAACTGTAAAAACAATGGAGGGCAAGAAAAAAAATACTGTAGGAACAATAGTAATACCAGAGCAGTGGCAGTGCAGGCCCTTGAGACCTAAAAAAAGCTCCGACGTACGCTCATTGGTATCAGCGTTTTGTATTTTATGCACTAATGCGGAAGAATGAAACCTCCCTTAGCGGACAGCTCTCTATTAACGACACTAGTTTTGGTCCAAAATTGATTGTTTCCATTCAATTTGACCTCTCTTATCAGGACACCTCTCTATTAAGGACAGCACTTGTCAGTCCCGAGGATGTCCTTCATACAGAGGCTCTATTGTAATTTACAAATCGCTGGCACCGATTGGAGTTCGTTGAGGCCCTTAGTTTTTTAAATCTAATAGCCCTGTAGTTAGAGATTAGAAGATGGTAGTCGAAAAAATACAATTTTAAAAAGAGAATATGATACTATTGATAGATAGATGTTGAAACAGTTAGTAGACGGTGAGATCAATGCTGGTAATTTGGAACTCTTTTTACAGATACATAGGGTACAACGACTTGTTCTTGGTGCGTATGATTCGTATAGTGCAATGTCAATTTTATTTGCATATAATTTGCCCCCCCCACGCCCCGTTATTTAAGGGGACGTGTTTATAAGTTTTGAATTCGATCGACGGTTAAGATATCGTACAATGTAGATTGAAAGAAACGGGGTTTCGAAGTCTCTACGAATGTTACTGATAGAAACACTGCTCCTGTGTTACAGTTGTTACGTGTCCCTGTAGTTTTATTTTCCACATTGATAAATCTGCTTATAATATCCATATCCATATATATGTTTTTTTATAATCATTATGTTGTATGCACATTGTTTTAGCCTTTTAACTATGTATCATATTCTTGAATCAACCTGGTAAATGCAAAATATCCCCCTCCACAATCATTACCCTTTGCTGCTGTGTAAGAACTGAAGTGAAAGAACTAGTTGCGTATTAGATGTGTAGGCTAGACAGAGGTAGGTAGATACCAAACACTTACGTTTCCATGTAACATGGCCGTTAGTAATGATGACCGAACCAATAGGTGGGCTACATTTTCAGAATAACCCATCGTATACTTACACGTGGCTTTGGTATAGGT
Source organism: Lineus longissimus (assembly GCF_910592395.1). NCBI lineage: Eukaryota > Metazoa > Nemertea > Pilidiophora > Heteronemertea > Lineidae > Lineus > Lineus longissimus. The sequence goes on from NC_088310.1 coordinate 23,146,248, forward strand.
TTCTGCGGTTGTTTTGAACCTAGCTTTTTCATAGCATTGTAGTACTTTTTCTGATCCTCTGTCATTAACATCTCTAGGGAGCCACCTGCGTGGAGACGACAATAAATTGATAAGTATCTCCTTCACCTGGATAGCACCAGAACTCCCTTGACCTTCACCTATAACATTAGTCACACCATGAAAAAAGATGACCAAAAGAAATAGCTGTTAGGTGGGATGCAGTTTCTCATTCACCCTGTATATACTTACACGAGGCTTTGGTATAGGTTTCTGTGGCTGTTTCCCACCTAGTTTTTTCATAGCATTGTAGTACTTTTTCTGATCTTCTGTCATAAACATCTCTAGGGAGCCACCTGCGTGGAGATGACAATAGATTGATCAGAATCAAATATGTTTCACATACTGAAATACCTGAGCAATCAAGTTCACCTTTCGGAGTGGAAGTCAATAATGCAGGGAAGAGGTCTTTAATTGCGTCAATGCACACAAGACTTCGTCTTCACTGCACCCTCAAGAGAGGCATAGATGACAACTCCATGACAGGCAATTTATATCACATATCATTTTTGAAATTTAAATTAAATGTTTGTTAAAGGCAAGGTACTGGGAGATAAAAACAAAATTGAATGAAACTAAGCTGCAGTAAATGAAGTTTTATTTATATGAAAATTAAAAACATTGGTTATTTTCAAAATAAGAGTCCAATGAAACTATGAAATGAAAAGGCCAGGGGCCATTGTGCTCACTGGTATTTAGGTAACGACTTAATTGACAATGGACCTTGAAAATTAGGTCAAATCAAAAACCTGTATATTATGCAATGTATCCTTGCTGGGAGTACCAACCATAACAACTTTATGGAATACGAATCACTAATGAGCGAGATATCACACTTTCTAGCTTTTCACTTTTTGCCCCCTGGTGTCAAAGTCGAGAAACAGATCAGACCAAAATTCAGTATGATATGCAATATGTCTTTGCCAGGAGTACCTACCATTATAATTATATCAAAAACAAATCACTAATAAGGGAGATATCACACTATTTATGTTTTCAGTTTTGGCCCCCTGGTGGCCAAGTCAAGAATCAGACCGGACCGAAATTCAGTGTCATCTGACCTAGGGGGTCATGCATACAAAGTTTTGAGTCCATAGCCCTAGCGGTTAAGAAACGTGCCATCGTTTTTGAAATAGGATACGACGGACAACGACGGACGACGAAGACGACAACGACGACGACGACGACGGACGACAGACACTGCGGTGTTGTATAGACCCACCGTTCCGGTGAGCCATAAGGCACGGGCTACATCACCTTTTTATCATAGATCAACTTGTATTTGATGACAGATGTCTAAATTACGGGATTGTCTTTATATCTATAGTTCTTTTTCTCCGTGAGACAAACGTGCTGAATTCCGATCGAAACATTTGAACTGAATTGCCAAATCAAGCCACTCAGGTAAACCAGGCTTTTACGCCATTCAATCATGTGATGGAATAACAGGTTTGCTGAATTAAAATCGAATCATTTCAACTAATAAAAATACCAGCCGACTCTTGCACTGCAATATCAAATGCGAAAATATAAGATTTCCGCTAAATCGAATGAAGTAGATGCAGATTTTAAAGCCTGTTACTGGCAAATCGTAGCTAGAATATGAAGAGAGTCACACTTTGAAAAGGGTTGCTTTGCTTATGAAGATTCACAATCCCAAGATTGCTTTTAAAGTCAAAGGCCCACCCCTGTGTTGTGTTGGAAGATTTGGTCGTACATTTTGTACGCTTCACTGACTGAAACTCATTTATTCAAGTATGGTTAACTCAACGGATGGTTATGTCTTACGGGAAAGATTTTGTAATTGCTGAAATCTGCTAATATATATACGATAGAATATCCTATTTCTTAGCAAACTGAAATGTCCTCAAAAGAAGAATTTACTGTTGCCACGAATTGGTATACTTATCTTTTTCTTTTGCATATTGAAATTGTCTATGATAACACCAATGAAGAGATTCAGCGTGAAGAAAGAACCGAAGATGATGAAGAGCACGAAGTAAAGGTACATATACAAGTTAGCCTCTCTGTAGGGTTGCTCGTTTCGCTGAAAGAAAGAAAAAAGAGAAGCTTTATGTATAGTTTCCAGCAGTGAATAAGAGTGACCTATAAAACCTATAAAGCGTCTATTAGGGCACCCCCTTTAATTTTTTTAAATCCTAATTGCTGGTTGGCTGGTCAAGAGACTTTTTAAAAGGGACTTTTTTTCTTTGATCTTTTGAATTTTGGAAGCATCTTGCATATTTTAGGTACATGTATGCCAACTCCATAATACTTGTATGTTGTAGTTTTCAAGTTTTCAAGCATCGACGGACATGCTGTACATTTTCGTATGAAAAACCAATGTATCTCACATCCCTCTTGTCCCATTCATATAATACGATAAAATATAACACCAGAAGAATTCTACTTGGATTTAAGTATCAACTCACCCCATGACAATCAACAGCGTCGTTCATGATTCCCATCCAACCCTTGAACGTGGCCTGGAATGAAAGAGAAACACACGTTCAGGTACAGCCAGGGCAGAAAGTGATCGGATTGATTCTTTATTTTCTCATTCAAAGATGACATTTCCTTAATAATTTCTACGTACAAAGATAATTGTTGATTACGAGTATTGCTCACCTACAGATGACCAAGGGCAATTACATGTAACTGTCACGCCTATTAAGGTCTCGTGGTAACTGTACAATTGCAATTCCAAGTGAAATACAAAACTGCCGACATTTTTTCAAAATGACAAGTAAAGTGCAGGAAACTACACTTACGATCTGAAAGAGTGCTAGATAAGCATTCAGCACATTGTCAAAGTTAATACGTGAATTCTTCCATTTTGTATCCTCCATGAGTTCGCACTCGTTCCTCAATTTGACAAAGTCATATGATATCCTCTCAGTGGTCGTCAAATTGATGCACTTATAGAATTGGCCAGAGAAGAGCTGAACACCCATGATACTGAAGATGAGCCAGAAGACTAGACACACAAGAAGCACGTTACAGATAGATGGAATGGCTTGGATCAAGGCGTTGACTACGACCTGAAATTAAACAAAGAATCACTAAAATTTAGGAAAGCGACATAGTTTGTTATAGGTATGTATGGCTCCCTTTTATATCCGCGTTATTAAGGTAATCTTGAAAGCTCATATACGCTCAAATGACAGAGAGTCGTTATTCATGTTTCTGTTTGTTACCATGAACTCATTCAATACTTACTCTCATCCCCTCCCATCTTGATACAGCACGGAGTGGACGTAAAGCCCTGAGCGTCCTGAGAGCTCTCAGAGAACCCATCGTGCCCTCCTGTCCCGACGCCTCGGCGGAGAGAGTAATAATCGAGATCTAAAAATGCAAAAAACACACAAAACAAGTTGTCATTTCGTCAGGACAAGTGTTTGCTGACTGAATGTATTTCCAGGTCATTTTCTTGATTAGTATCAGCAATGTATCAGTATCAGTTGTTCGTATATTGAGACGTACACTACAGACAATCCTCCTTCACATAAACTTTCTCTTATTCTTGAGCATTGTATTTAGTGATAGCTTTGACCAGCATAATGAAGATTTCCACATACTTACAGTGACTATAATGAAGTCAAGCCAACACCAGGCGTCTGTGAAATACTTTTTATATCCAAACGCCAACCACTTTATGATCATCTCGAAAATGAAGATGACTGTGTAACCCTTATCTAAGTACTCAAGGGTGAGTTTAAGTAAAGGGCGGTTATCTAGATAGATGTCTTCAACGGCCTGTAAGAAGAAGACAATGGTCAGATATTGAAACGTTGAAATCTTATTTTGATGAAAGCTGAAAATGACGAAACTTTCATATGAGCTCTTGATCAAGCAATTTTAATAGTTGTAGTTGTACTTTCAGATGACATATAGAAGTTATTGTATTTTTCACACATTTTGCTCTCGACGAAGTTATATACTTTTCGCCCGCCTTACATATTTTAAGTGGCACAAAACGTGTCTATATGACCTTGTATTAAATTCTAGATAGAGCTTACCAAGGATATGCTACTGGCAGCGATCATGAGCATGATGAATGATTCAAAATACTTGTGTTCGACGAGTTTATAGGTGTAACATCTTGCTTTCCACCAAACCTTGCCAACGGATGTCTGAACGAACGCGTTGATACAGGTTACGTGCTTCATACAGAAACTTGGAAAGCAGTCGTCAGGATAATTGACGAAGACGACATCAACGTCGGTGGGTTCAGGCTCGCCATCTTCAAGTTTGTCGTCCATGCAGCTGCTCCCGTCATCATTGCCAAATGATGATTTGCTGACGGTCCCAGGGGTAGACGCCTTGGTGTTGCTAAACTTGCTATCTCTGGATGCGGACTTCCTCATCTTGCACATGGACTCCATGCTAGCGGGCCGCGTGGGCGCTTCGGTCTCCTGCAACAAGGGGTACTATTGTTAAACTCTTAAGAATGTCTAAATCGAGTTGAAGTAGTGCTAATTTTCAATTCCAAAACACCGTGGTTACGCAAGGTAGTAGTTCATATCCCGTAGTAGATATTTACTAATTACATGTACTGGTTTAGATTTTTAGGTCAATAAAACTCTAGTAACTCACCTTTTCTTCTTGGTCAAGCTGAATCTTAGATTCTGAACCCGCTGAAACAAATCAAAACAAACATATAAAGTTTCATTTGTCAGGACGAAATGAAAAATGATTATATCAAAGTTGAGTTTTTTCCATTTGAAAACAGCCCAATTTAAACTTGTACAAGGAAAGGAATTCAATTTTAGATTCAGAGCGAAGTATGAACAAGAACAACGAAAAAAATTACAAAAAGGAAGAAGTATTGTCTGAAATCAACATGTCAATGTTCAAGATGGTTGTGGTAAATTCTTGGTTAAGACTTGATTGATGAAGACATATATGTACAATGTATACTTTGCACTGCACATTTAACATTTTAGCGATTTTAGTGAAGTGAAAATACACTACAATGTTGCACCAATACAGCTCAGCATTCGTAATAAAATCTGGGAGGTGACCGAATATTCATGTTGGAATTGATCCCTCACACAGTCAAAATCCAACTCTTTTCAATTACATGCAAGTGTTACCAAATAATGAAACGTGGCAACTTTTCACCACAACCTTGAAACGTGGTAACTTTTCACCACAACCTTGCAGATGATATAAGAATTCAAATGAGGATGTGCATAAAAAATAAAGAATGGGCTGGACTCCGTCAGCCAATGAATGGATATCAAACAAGAATCATAGTTTCTGTCGTCGAATGCTGGACTGAATGATGGAGACTACAAAACATACATTTCGTATTCAATTACCACAACTATATTGACTACACAACTCTGGACCACAGAAGGACAATTTCAAGGATGACCACGAATACGGTTAGGTTACCTCTTATTAAGGTCGTTTCGTAATAAAGACAGCACAGAAAAAATCCAAGCTGAGCAAAAAATTGTATTTTAGCCCTCTCTTGATATTAATCTGATGTTTCTGTCCTTGACTTTGACAAGTGTACCAGTGTTCAGACGCTGACCACAGCGACAGGACCACGGCCGGCGACAGCGGCAGGGGCGGAATCAGGCACGTGAGATATACCGATGGGCGTCAACAAACGCAGATGCGAGTTGATGTGAATCTCCGTTTTTTAAATCCAATTAAAGCGAGCTTTTAATGGTCATGTCGATCATTTTATTCGTTGAAGAGGATTAAGAAAAGGACGGTTAAGTGAGGTCCATGCTCGCATAGTTTTCGTGTATTTTGTGTTGTAAATTCGCGCTAATCGCCGAGATTGATTATTCGCCGATTTCATTTCACTCTGTTCTTCGTGTTACGTGTAATCGTGTATCATGTACATGTATGTATCAAAATGAATTATTATTGTGTCCACACTCGCGTTTTCGGTATGCTTTCGAACTTTGAATTGAAGTGAACTTTTAAGTCAGTGAACAGACCTCCAATAACCGTTGCGTCATAATTTAAATTGAATTGAAATTGAATCATGCGTTCAATGTTAAACTTTAATGATCTTTATTTGTATATTCTTGCAAATGCGCATGTGCTGTCGCGTGAATCGTCCGCCCAGACTTAAAATACCAGGGCCATATGTGTTAGTTTTGTGCTTAGTTCGCGTTTAGAAATATCGAGGTTGGTAAGAATTATTGTGTTGATCGAATACTGATATACTATTCAAATCAAACTGGACTTTAAAGCAAGGATTCGGAGGAAAGTTTAGATAATAACGCCTCATATAATGCTGGAGCTGGTGGAACGTTGGGTGCCAGAGTGATGAGACTGAAGACAAGGTCACGAAGGTAGGACAAATTGACAATGTTTATCACATCATCAATATACATCGGTTATTTAAGTGCTGTCGTCTATAAGGTTAACATGTACATTCAAAAATAATGTAGTTGCATCGACGCCACAGCATTTAGACGTCCACGATTTTCGTCGGGTGCCAGAGGTTTCAAGGTAGGGCAATATTTTAATCAATCGTCACATTCACATCGTCAATAGACCTACATTGGTTATTTTGATATTTACAGTCCAAAATAGTTGCATTGACAACATATATGAGCTCACGATTTTCCTACTTTACGGTAGGCCTATACTCCGCCCCTGCCCTCTGCCCTAGAGCATGGCCACATGCGTACATAGGCCTACACTACACAGATTGTTGTAGACAGTTGATATCGTCATGCTGCATGATAAAACCAGATGAAACTTGTTTTTGGACGAATGATATTTGATAACGTTCGAAATCGATTAACTCTGATAAATTCTGATCTGGATATATACTGAGTGAACCCACCCGACACACCCGAAGGTAAGACACATATATTTTGATACAGCCTGTTAGTGGAGCAGTTCCGTTTATACTTGATGGTTTTTGAATGAATGATTGAGACCATTTGACACATTCCTCTATGGTTCGATTGTAGTAAAGGCCCGGCTTTTAAAATTGTTTTAGGAAAGATTGCAATTTTCGTTTGTCCACAATTTTTATCACCAAAATCATGTTTTTGTAATGCGTGGTCATCCTTTTTTACTAACGATTGCGGCTAACACTGCCAACGGGAAATCTTTCATTAAAAGTAGTTAATCACAGCACCATTTTTGCAATGACCATTTAGTTCATGGATTATTTTACCGGTCAGCTTTTGTATTTTGTCCAAATGGTTAGCAAATGTAACTCTACATAAACTTGTACATGTATTTTAAAAATCTATAGTATCATATTAAACTTATGGTAGCAGCATGGCATTGGAGTCAGTTGATCAGTTGAATCACCTGCTATCAGTAATTATACAAGAGATTATTTCGGTCCATTAACATACAAATAGGGCTGAGACAATATACTATATTGCTCAGTAAATGATGACGCATCGTATTGTACTGAATAGAGGCGTCTATTTAACAAGCTCCCAACAAGTATGCCAGTGTTAGCCGCAGTTGCACTGCAAACAAAGGTTGCAGTGCAAGTCTAACTAACAAAGTACCTGAGCTAACACTCTTACGATCATCATCTTCCAGTCCTGAATCCTGGTTGTCGCAAATTCGTCCATTGCGCACCGGGCCGTCACCATCCATGATTACGTCATCAGTTTTGGTAACTCCGGTAGGACCCTCGCGCTGTCCCGCTTTTCTCTTCTTGACAACAGTTTTTGCGCATTGCATAGCTTTGACTTTCAGCCAGTTAACAAGTCTGTTGATCCTCTCCGAGGCTTCCTGCATTTTGTTGGGTTCGTTATCGCCCGCGGAGACAGATTGAAGATTCTCAGCCCCGAAAGAGCTCAAGAGTAAAGCAAGAAACAAGTTTAGCACCTGAAAAATACAAATAGTATAACATGCATCGTTAGAATTTGCGATTAAGGGGTAATTTGCTCCTCCCCTAAACATTTTTAAAGGAAATCTCCCTGGGCTGACCAACTGTGATGGGTTACATCTGTTTCCTCTTGGCGTAGGAGGATCGGTTGCTTCTGACATTATCCGACTGGGTCACAAAACAAGATACCTCATCCAATAAGCATTAGCAGATAGTACTGCTTTCATTGCACTTAAAGGGGAATACATGTACAACTTTATAGAAATGCTACCGGTTTTATATCAAATACATTGTATATGGTATCAAGAAACACAAAATACATGAAAAAATTAATGAATATATCAATCATCATTTCCATAACTCGTTTCATTTGGGCCTTAAGGATGTTTCCATTGTGTGCGTGTATATAAACATAAATATTAACGTATCTATACGCAACTATTACTGTGCTTAAAATACCACTCAAGTCTCGGCAATGGCTCCTCCATTTTTTTTAAATGTTTCACTGCCAAAGCCACTGGTTCTTCTAATCACTGCAATAGTTTACTGGGAATAGTAAAGTATAATCTAAAATAAACATATACAAAAAGTGTCTTCCTTTTCTTGCTGTGATATCCAATCGACTATCCATGACTCACTAGTTGTTTCGTGTATTCCATAGTACTGAACAGAATTGTAGCGCTGCAGAGGTAATCCCCACGTTTTTCCACAAACCATTCATACATAATGAACACTTTAACATAATAGACAACATGAACGCATGTATCTCCAAAGATGCAGAAACTGTATCCATCCATTTGAATCAACTAAAGGCAGTTCACAGAATAAGCGCTAATCCAAAAGAAAAGTGGATCCATCCAAACTGAACAAAATCACATGACCGATCTCTGCCATTTTAGAAATAGTTTTTGCCAACAATAACAGATGGCAGTTATTTCTAATATGGCGGAGATTACGGTTTGAAGCAGCATCCCGTAGGTACTTACCACTAAATTCCCAATAATCATCGTCAATAAGAAAAATGGTATACATATATAACCATTCACGAGCATACAATCCCACATGGATTCGATCCATTCTCCACAGAGTACACGAAACACAATCATGAATGAGTGGAAAAATGACACAAAACTCCAACGTGGGACTTCACCTCCCGTGAACCTGTCTTTCTTCGTGTAATAATTTTGTCCGAATAATTGCATCCCGACTACAGCAAAAATGAAAATGATAATGCCAAGCACGAATGTTAGGTTTCCCAGTGCACCTATTGTTCGTACGATGATCCCCATCAAGAGGTTGAGAGTAGGCCATGACTTAGCTAATTTGAACACACGAAGCTGAAAAGGAAAAGCATATTATTAGAAAAGTGGTAGGCAGTTTTCCGAAAAGGTGTATCACTCTTTCGTTCACAGGTTTGACTGTTTCATGTACCTGACCAGACTAAACGCATGACCTTATTTAAACTTTTGTTAATGGGGGACGACGAGGCAGTTGCCCTCGCCTCCCCTCAACTGCTTAATACGGCCATCCCATGCGGATTCTTCCTCATGTGGTAAACGGGGTGACTCCCTCTGACAGTTTCATCTTGGGTCACTAAATTCACCTAGATTACTTTACAAATTGTATGATATTCTAGTTAACACTCAAAAGTCTTAACCTCAAGCTGCATTCCCTTACCAATCTGAATGTTCGAAGGACAGATAAGCCACTGACACCCTCTAAACCCAGTTCGAGGAAGCTGAGGAATACAATAATGCTGTCAAAAATGTTCCAGCTATCCTTGAAGTAGTTGATAGGGTTAAGGGCGATGATTTTGAGCACGGCCTCGGTAGCGAATATGCCAGTAAAGACCTGAAAGGAGGTAATGAACAATTATTAAAGAATTGGCAGTACTAAAGATAAAACAACTCCAGAAAAGTCCAATATTGCCAAATGGTTCATTCCGATGCTGCCAAACACATCTCCTAACAGGCATCAATTTCGGATTGTTTCAGTATTCTCATCAATTTATATCATCAAAATGGCAACCAAACATGTGCCGCGATTTCTTTTCACATGAACTTACGTAGTTTCTCATACTGAGTCATTCGCAAACTCAACTTAAGTTTCCCTTACTGAGTGTATTCACAAAATCGACTCATACAGCTTCTGATACGGAGTGTGTTCGCAAACTCTACTTACATAGTTTCCCATACTGAGTGTATTCGCAAAATCCTTTTCCATGGGATAATGATCCATAGCCATGAAGGCAGTGTTGATTACAATGCACAGTGTGATGGCGAGCTCAGCAAAGGCATCTAGAATGATCAACGCTGTGTACTTCTGAAGCAACAAGAGCCATCGCGGTGGGTTCCAGACACAGAACAGTTGGTGCATCTTGGCTTTGATAAATGCCTTCTTATCCAGGCTTTCGTCACTGAAGAAACCTGCAAAATATGAAGAATGGCAGTGTCGTGCGGGCGATTATGGAAATGCATACACGGTATCATTTCCTGGTAATAAGAACCAAGGTAATTTTAGGCCAGTACCAACAGAACACGAGTCAGTATTACTTTGAGCATGTGTAACAGTTTTGAATGTCCTAGGATAGAGTGATATAGGGAAAAGGATTCTATCATGCGCTTTTAACCTAAGGAAGGTCATTCCCTGGGTCTTTATAGAACTATACCAACAACCACACCTCCATCTCTACCAATTCCAATGCTACTTTGTTTAGAGCACCTAGTCCGCACTTCCATCCTCTTCATCAGCCAATCTGCTTCAATCCTCAGGTTATAGCTCTAATATTGAAATCTGTATAGGAAATTTTCTCAGAGTACCTATCTGAAAAGGTTTGAAAAAGTACGAGGCATTTCGCCTTTATGTCGTGGGTGCAACCTTGGCCTTATTATCAGTAACTTGTGTACAAAGATACAGGAATGACTAAATGATAATACATACGTCTGTTATAAGTAGAGAATAGAGTGTGAGCGTTTGCAGGGTGTTGCTACAGAAAAATTGCTTTACCGAGATCCCGGAGATTCTTGTAAAATATGATATCTCTTTCGTGACCAAAATACAGTATCTTCCAGTAACTGAATCATATACTGACTTTAAGGCGAGCGGCATTAGAGTTGTAGTGGGACATCTTGCTTCAAATCAATGCGTCAAATCGATTTAACAAAGCCAGGACTAATATTTTGTCATACGACCAAACAACAATCACGAAAAGCAGCTATTTTCTTGCTTCACTTCCGCAGTTGTTGTGGATTGCTCAGGAACGGCATGTGCAAGTAAATTTTTGAATCTTCAGTTCGATTTAATTGAATACAGTAAACCAAGTTAGTCCATTGAACATACATCCCCGATTATCATGACGTACTTTTTATACCGGTACCAAAGACAAGATACACCAAAGATCCACATTCAAAATGATCAAAATTGTCCATTTAGAATGAAAGAACAATGACAATTCTCAAACATGTAAAAGTAAAACATGCTGCCTCGTCAAAGCCTCTCATGGCCCGGATTCAAATTTTGCCACGCATGCGTGTAGCTGCGCCGGATCTGACGTGCTAAAGCAGGAGACAGAATGGTTAAAAGGAGATGACAAAGGCGAATAAAGCCAGATCTGTGTCCAGGCGGGGCCTTTGGGATGCATTTAATGGCGAGCGGGCGGGTGGCTGGGCTGAAACGCTGCAAGACAGAATGCTGTGAAGGCAAATGGAACCATCGCATTGAACATTTAAGTAAAACAACCATGTTTGAATTATTTACCGTTCCGTTTTAACTACGGGAATATTAACTCGTTGCACAGGGCAATATTGTAAAGCTGACCCAATGTTGGATATTCAACAGCCAATAACGGTTTTCAACGACCAAACGAAATCCTAAATCAGTGATTAAAGTATGATGTAAAGCTATTTTAGAGACTGTCGCTGGTGATTTTGCAATGCGATGGTTTTGAAAAATAAAAGTAAATATTTAGACAAAATGCTGCTTGTTGTATAATGGTTATAACAATAATAATGATAACAATAATAAGTATGGCAGTAATATAATGCTCCATGTAAGCTTAGACAAGGAAGGTGGACAGTGGGACAGGCCCGGCACATGTATAATTAATGTTGACTTCTTACCCCGTAGAGTGACATGCTTCTGGGCACCGTCGTCGCTGAAGCAACCTGTTAATTACATGGAAATACTAGAGACGGCTCCCAAACCAATGTGACCCTTGGTGCAAGTCTGATAGCATTTAACCGAACATCAACCACAAAGCCATGAACTAAAACCTCTAAAGACTGTTACACTGTCACCACCATTCGCCATCAAGTCGGCAGAAGTGATTCTCCGCCATTGATTGAGCTCCGACGAAATATTTAAGGGCAACGAACTGCTCGAAATTATCGTAACGCTGAGTAGGTTAAGATACCTCAACAGCAAAAACTGGACACTGGACCAAAATATTCCGTGTTGGAAGAAATACCTCCATAGCCAAACGAATTCCTATACCAGCCTGAAGACACCTGGATGGTTACACTCCTACGCAATGTTTGAAGTTTGTAGAGATGACCAAATCAATGAGGAAATACATGCCTTTGAATGCCGCCACTACTTAAGGAGTGTAGGAAATGGTACGCATCAGTGCCAAAATCATCAAGACCCCGTAATGGCCGATAGAGATACACTGCTGGCCAAGTGTACCCGAAAATTGGTGTTGACCACAATCGACAGAAGAAAGTGGCAATGATTACTTGCTAAATACTTACTTCTGCGTTTGCCTGAGGCATGATCAATAAGGTCTTTGAGAACCATCACATCTGGAAGAGATGACATAACAATAAAAACATCATTTTTAGATATTTTTATAGTGGTTGCAGACCTGATTGATCGAATGGCGATAAGCACCGCTTTTAGAAATCAATCCGTACTGAGACATTTTCTATAGAGAGCCATCGTCAAAAACGCATTACCTAAAAGTGAACCGTGTTGCTCTCAGTCGATTTGAAATGGTAGCCATTCATAAATAAAGGCGGTATGTATTGTGGATACTAGCAAATAGTTGATATGTATAATTTCTGGTGCTTTAGATAGCTTACCTTTCATATCTACAACGGTTTGGCTTGGGGTGCGGCAAATGAACGGGTTGTCAGCAAATAGTTTCTGCTTTACTGTTTCGCATTCAGACCCGCTACTGGAAGACTCCTGGAAAATATCATTGTTGTTACTGTGAGCCTATAGGTCCAGATAGAAGATTTAAGGGGAAAATAGCATCGTCACCTTTTATACTAAAGCTGGTATTCATAATTCATTACGGTGGAGTCAGGTGTTTTTTAAGTTCGTGGATTTCCTCAAAAACGTATTTCGCGAGAACAAAATTCGAAAAAAATGGGTTACCGGAAGCAATATCCACTTTGGTATCTACTAGTACTGCAGCCAGAATTGGATACCGCGACAACAGTCACTTTTTCTAAAAATGTTTCAAACGGAGAAATGTGGAAGGGAACTGCCATTTGCACTTACATTATCATCCGACTTAGTTTTATCTACAATGACCTCTGGCAGCAATGGATGTGTGGCTCTATTCTCCCGGTTCTTGTTACTTCTGGCAGCTAACTCTTTTGTCTTGCAAGGTGCATCCGCTGGCGAACTGTAGGAATGTCTGCTATTTCTAGAAGTCCTGCTTCGTATGGAGGAAAAGCTGCTTCTTCGCGAGCCTGGGGTAGGTCGGCCGCTGGGGTCCATATAACTGGAGACCCTACTGTTATGAGAGGTGAGACTCGCCCGGCGTGCCTGCAAAAAGTTCGGATGTGACCGTTGCAAGTTGCATAGTTCTTCTGAAGATGGGGTGACAGCATTTGAATCATCAGCATATGGTAGGTTTAAGTTTTCTAAATACGGTAGGACAAGTGGTTGTCTATCAGCTGCCCCTCGGTGATGTCGATTTTTTCTACTCCAGCTGAACTGACTCGCTCTACTCCCTCTTCTTGGTTGGAAGGGTGACCCCGGTAGACTAAGACTGGCCTGAAAGGGATAACGTTGAATACATCTTAAATGCAGTCTGGTTAATAAAACCCATTTTCATTTGATCCATCATCATTCGTAGAGGTTTTCAGAGAATGTGTTCTACTTATTTGTGGTCATTGTGTCAGCATCTAGTTCCTAAGACAGTGACGACTTAGTGTTATATCTTATAGCGTGGCACAGGAAAACACCGCACCTATACTTTAGCTACGTTTCAGGTATAACGGACAGCACATCAGTCCTTTGGAGGAGTCAATTTACAACTTTCAGTGATTATCACCTACCTTCTTCACTTTTCCATTGAGTACACTCAACCTTCGTTTGGTGTCGCCAGATGCACAGCAGTCTGATTTGATACTAATTCGCTCTTTATCGTTCAGTTGGTTCTCTCTATTTTGGATATACAGCTCCAAACTTGCACACGAACATTCTGATGGACTTTTTGGCATAGCTAGTGCTCCTTCTTCTCGCTGTCGGCGCTCCTCTTCTTCCTTTAAAACACGTGATTGAGAGAGTGATTACATGACGAATCGAATGTCTCCAAATAAGGACAACTTCTTTAACGTTTTTGATGAATTTAAGAAAACACACCAAAAGGCATTCTTCAATATATCATAAAAGGCTGTTATTTCATTATGCGCTTAATACCTAAAAAATACCTCAAACTTCATTAACGCCTTATTTCAGTTATAAATACAATATTCTGTAGCTAGGTAAATTTTTTTGCCAAGGGGGCCAGTAGTATAGCCGGGGTTAATTGATTGACAACATCTATTACACAGGTATTCCATCAGCAGTCTAAGTCCCAGCGAACGGACAAATATAGGACGTAAGGGGCCACATCATTCTACAGTACTGATACTTTGGTGTCAAAATATTAGTAGAATCTATGTCTCTGTCTGTGGTCACCGTTTTACAAACTTTCGTTATTGCAGGTTTATCTCCTATCAAACTTTGCTAGTGCAATCAACCTGTTCCACACCTAGTTTACACTTCTACTCTATATCTTTTATTCTATTCAAAATGCGGTCAATAAGTCACCCACCAAACGGTGCAAATTCGCATGTCTTCCTTTTGCCCTATTGGCACTACCATGCTATTTCAGGTATCCAAGTCAAGTACTGAAATGCCGTAAAGTGAAGTGAATGCCAAAGATCAAGAACAAATATCATTAGTGTCTCTGGCAGATGCACACTAGATACACAAACAAAATACAGGTACTCAGTAAAAAAAATCTATGTCGGCTTCAAAGCTACAAAATGATATCACCTAAAAACTGTAAAAATGCAGGTTCGGTGATTTCGGGTAAAATGGTACTGGTAGAATTATGTTTTAAGTGTACATCTTATACATGATTGCATATAGTACTCTACATTGTTAGGTCATGCCTTGGATGCTGGACCCTACCTGTTTCATCTGTAGTTTGGCCGCCTGTGCTTATGAAATGGGAAGGCTAAGATACTGAATTCTTCTGATGGGGAATTATTTAAGGTTCTTAAGGCTTTCTAATAAAGATTAGTATACACAGCGTGCATGTGCTTTCCATTTTAAGATAATATTATATATTTGCCCTTTTGGATGCTGCATCAGAGATGAACTATATGATTGTCTTAAAATTTAGTTATCTATCATTGGCATGTTGAATGCTTTGTCAGAGACATTACAACTATCAATCAGACCAATTTAGAAAATACAGCTGAGTAGTTTAGGAATAACACCACGATCGTAGCTCTACCATTATTTTTAGGCTTATGTGTCCAAAGCTCAGTAGAGTTGTTACATGTGTAGTTGCTTTAGAGATCAATAATTGATTAACCTATTTATAGCTTACGCTTTCCAACATAGTGACTACAAGATGGCTGCCATATTCCTATGGAATCCATTATGGCGGACGTGTATCCAATTGCAAAATCTGGCCAAGATGGCCACGGAAAGCCCTTGTAGTTTTGATCAAGTCGATTTCTCAGTAACCTGGCCAAAAAAGCCATACAATCACACACTATTTATTAAGACGTACCTTTCTCAGCAGCTCTTGTTCCTCCTGGTCGGCCTTGTCTTGCTTCTGTTGCTCGTCGTAAGACATGGCCACGATTGCCAGGATTAAGTTGACCAGATAAAATGCTCCCAGAAAGATGACCAACACGAAGAACAGCATGTGCCACGGACCGTTCGCCCTGATGATCTGTAAGGAAGAAACAACCCTTCGTGATAGACGAGAGTAAGGTTTTATGTTTGTTTAATTCCGTATTCATATCTATGATTTATGTATGAGTTTTAAGTGACTAAAGTGAAATATTAGGTATCAGGACTGAAGGTACTTTGAGTAGCGAATGTTTTAGCCATTACTCAATGGTTACATAATCGTTTAACTACGAGTTCACCAAGTTGCTCCAAATTAATTCAAAGCAAATATTAGATACGCTTTTAAGAGTAGATTAAAGGTTCGTTCAACTCCGGACTTCTACGGTTGAAGGTTAAGCGGTGCTCAGACGTTGTGTACAACATGGTGATGGCTATCACAGAAATTTATTGCTTTGATTTAGTATGGCGATAGTATTTGGATAAAGTACTTTCAAAGTTGGATCGTCGTCAAGCACAAATATGCGAGCATTTATTTCTAATAAATGGAATATTGTGGCAATACTGAAAAAAAGAACAATTAATATTTTGATTATGGTTTCTCGTCTTTCTCTTTTCTTACCTACCTGTTACTCTGAAGGACATGGCCATATTGTGATGTGCCGCAACAATTTCAAATTTAACCTAGATTATAAGGCATGCATAATCCAGGCTAGACTAGATAGTGTTAACACGTGTCACATTGACAACATTATCAAATTTAGATGACAAGAAATCAGTTGGGTGTACCCTCCCATGCACGAAAATGGTTGCTTTTTTCGTATCTTGAAGTTGTTATATGGCATATATAAAGTCCTTCAGAGGTTTACGAGGGGGCCATTACTAATTGCTATCACAATTAACATTCAACTATTCAGCAGCGCCAGACCAATGAAATAAAAGTTGGGGCGCCTCTTCCAAACCTAACTTGGTAAAATATTTCAGAGGCATTGATCAAAATGCAATTCCACAACTTTCATTTCTTAACCACCCAATCATTACTTTTAAAGGGAACTGGAACCGCCGAGCGATTTATTCAACTTTTCGACTTTCACCGCCCGAGAAAGTCAAACTTCCAACTTCCTATTCGAGTTCAGATTTGTAGTTCCGCCCCTAGTGCCCGAACATGCGCAGTTCAATTTGTTATTATTGAGAATCATGTGAGAATCACGTGAGTCATGCGATCTTTCATTCATGAGTTTTCGTAGTAAATTCCATAGTAGTGACGTCATTCAATGATTGACAGCTGGGCGCCATGTTTCATTCATGCCTCGTTCTGATCACCCGATACGCGGGAAATGAAAACGAGGTCATACGAACTGGCTTGCCGGTTTCACTTCCCTTTAAGCAGCAACAGTAGCTTCATGTACAAGCCAAGTAGTTACCATCTGTTATGTCACGCTTTGTCACTTCTTCACTTCTTCAGAAGACCGCCATCAAATTTAACAGATGAAGTAATGGTATTTTTTATTTCTCTGGTAGCGCACCGTGAGGCGGAAAAGAAACTGAGGTTTGTGACGAAACCGACGACGATTTTCGTGGCGAAACTGACGGTGACCACTTGGCTACAGATGGATAGCTGACATGTTCGCGTAAAATACATACAGTTTCATCACTGCCTTTCTTGATGAACAAGATCTCCTGACGCCACTACACGATCAGATCCAGTTAGAATACATCCATGACTTAATTTTGGCAAACCTATTATAGGCCTACATTGTAATATGATAATACGGAGGCTACTCCCCTAGCAGGTATTGACATTATCAAACGTATTAAAAGAATTATCGCCTGTTACTACTCAAAAGGATTGGAAAAGATTTCAGTATATATTACCACTTTACAAAAGCTCTGCTTGTAAACTAATGCACCAGTAGAGATTATACTGATCTCTTCCTGAGGATCATATTAAGTTGGTGCATTCAACGTCCAGACATTGATATCAGTAAGATATCGAGTCATATATAAAACAAAATCAACTGAATTGATTAGTGCGTAAAATTTAATGAATAACACTGCAACTGATATGCCGTTTTTAGTGCCCAACCTTCCCTTTGAAGCCACAACTATTTTTTCAATGATTCTGTCCGGAACTTGTCAACACGTTCTTTGGCCCCAAAAGATTCAGGTACCTGCGATGGCTGTAAGCAATATGTACAAGGATATTTCAGTAAAAGAGGCGGCCTATTGGGTTAGCAGTTTAAACATAAGTTTATATATACTTACTTTTTATGTCAGATGATTTAGGACGAACTTATAGAAAAAGCTAGGAAGAAACCTGGGAAGAAACCAAGAACACCCTGCCGCCAAGTGGCGAACCGAAACATGAAATATAAATTAAAAGTACCATAATATACCAAATATAAAGATAACAACAAGAATAAATAACGACTAGTCTTTATGAATTCTTGATAATAGGCTTTCACTTGAAATTCAGTGTAGGTGATGTGATTACAAATGCCAAATGTTTGCAATTGAAAGAATTTGTTATACTACGGCAAAGGCTTTTTTACATTCCAATGACACATGTGACTTCAGCGGCTAAACGTGATGAACTACATTTAACAACCGTTATAGTTCTATTCAATGCTTGCATCTGAGTGGGATTTGGGGCTGTATGATGCAGTGAGTTCATCAAAACTACAGAGTGGTGTCTCTCCTATTCAAAACAAAATTAATCAACTTCGAAGTTGAAATAACGTACAAACTAAACTTTCGTATCCAGTGCCCTGTCTTGATATTCATGCATATTCGTATTAGCAATTTCCTGGTCAACTAATGCATGTTTATTAGAACTAACATCATCAAATTATTAGGCTCGAAACATGCAGTTGTCATGGTAAGGGTGTGTACATGTATTAACAAATGTTTAACTGGTGGAGAATTGTTCCACACTTGCTTCACCTTCTTGTCTGTGACATTGGGTATTAATTGCGCGGATCATTTTGGTTTTCGGTGTCTGGGTATCTTCCGAACGGTGTGCAAAAACGAAAGCTTAGCTACAGGCAGCACTGTAGAAATAACAAAGTATGGAGAAATGCCCGAAAATCAACCATACACAATATTTTGTGCATGGTTTGCAATCTGCAGTACAATTTTAATGTTAATTGAACAGAGAGAACTGCAAATCCTGGAAACACAAAAAATAAACCGGACGTACTCATGTTCATCATAAAGCTTGCGCCGAGTTACAGGTTCACCATTCTATATGATTTTGTTTCACTTGGCTACATTCAAACATACTAAACATCACTGGTTTACTAGAGAAATCACTAAGATTTAGGAGCGCTTTAAGGAGCTGCCACAGCATGGTCCTGATATCCACGCATCGCAAGTGTGCTGACTCAAAGAGGGGAGGAGCTGTCCAAACGGGCCACTTTGTCACATGGGGGAGAGTGGATTAGTGTTAAAAAGCACTGCCACCTTACAAGCCTCAAGTGGCGGACATGTTTAAGTTGACGGGTGGGGTACAGTTTTTGAAGCACTGCACAACTTTCGGTGATGACATGTAAATTCCAACAGCCAAGGGGGCGAGGTATCGTAGAATGAATGGGGACTCTGATCAAGGAAGGCACGCTTTTGATATGGACATTGACGACGAAATCTTTAAAAACTGGCAACAATAAATGTAAGTATCTATTGTCTCAAATAACAAATACAAAGTAACTGTAACGCTAAACCATTAGCTTTTCTGATGTGCACAACCCTGACACTTGGAGATATAGCATGATGGCGCAATTCGTGCACTGAAACTGTCTTACAACAATTTGGAATTGCCCAGATCAAAGAGGACAGGGATGCTTTCTAGTATTTGGCTGATAGTAAGTGATAGTAAATGGTAATAAGTATTGGCAGTATTTGTACCAAAAGGTCCATATTTCTTGGTGAGCAAAGACATTATATTTCAGTGAGGAAGCTGTACGTGCAGCCAGTCAGTTCTCAATGAAATGGTTCACGACGAGTGCATTTGCGATGGTGGCAAGCAGGACCACAGGAGACAACGTCTATTAGGTCAGCTAATCTGATCACTATCTAGACTAGGACTTCTATGGTCTTGTATCGAGATTCTCCGGGCTACTCTCCACTATAAACAGACCCGTGCCCAATCCGTTCATCTACCAGGAAGTGATGTTCGCTAACAAGAGACTATAAGAGTAAGACAGACGCTGACAATAGCTGCGCTTACACCACGAAATATTGGTGGACCAATTGCACGTACACCACCACATTGCCGCGACAAATTGGGTCGGCAATCCATTGCCGATACAAATTGCCGGGCGAATTTGTCCCACCAAGCTTGATGGTCCAAATTCGCCCGGCTTGTTAAAAGCTCGGCTTTGTAGCTAGTTAGATGGCGGCGTTTTCGAAATGGCGCTTTCTGCTTATTGTTTGTGCGCCATCTGTAGCCGGATTTTATAACTAGCTGCAGCGCTGGTGTAAGCGCTTGGTGGAGAGACAAGACCACAATTGATTTTTTAAGCCTTTTAGCAGTTAAAGCGAACTGGAACCGCCGAGCCAGTTCGTATGACCTCGTTTTCATTTCCCGCGTATCGGGTGATCAGAACGAGACATGAATGAAACATGGCGCCTAGCTGTCAATCATTGAGTGACGTCACTACTATGGAATTTACTACGAAAACTCATGAATGAAAGATCGCATGACTCACGTGATTCTCACATGATTCTCAATAATAACAAATTGAACTGCGCATGCTCGGGCACTGGGGGCGGAGCTACAAATCTGAACTCGAATATGAAGGTGGAAGTTCGACTTTCTCGGGCGGTGAAAGTCGAAAAGTTGAATAAATCGCTCGGCGGTTCCAGTTCGCTTTAAATTGTCAATGTTTGACCGCGACGCATCAAATAATGCGTGGTGTTGTGAATCTGAAATTTAGATTATGTTATTCCGGACAGTCGGGCAAGTACCTCTCCAAATATGTACTTGAGAGTTAAAAACATGCACTCGTCTAATTGATAGGCCTCGACCCTCCAACCTATGAATATTCATTAGTGGTCTTGTCTCAATGAAGGTACATTTCAGGGGTTAACATTTTGAGAATTTTTTCAAACCAATGTACATGACATCCCACAACTCTCCAACAAAGGAAAGTCATATCTGGACATTTTGGGAGAAATGAGAGACATTTTCAAGAGTGGTACACTGTGCCAAAAGCGACGAAAGAGGACAAAATCGACAAAAAGTCATGATTTTGCAGCCAACAGCACCAAATTCAAAGACCAGCCCTGGCCAGAATAAGCAAGCTATGGAGCTGAAAGTTTAGGATGTGATTTAGGAATATCTTTGCTGCTTAGGGCACAACTTTCAGAATCAAGGCCTAAGTAGTTTCAAAGAAATTACAAAATGAATGGCAACACAACAAGACTTGTAAAAATGAAACCGAACTTAGACCGGGGTTAGGCTGACTCTTATTTGGGTCAAATTAAGTTTTTTTCTCATTATTTTAGCTTGTTTTGACCTTAAATCATCAGCAATACAATATTCTAAATGAATTAGAGTGATTTGAGCACATTCAAATTTTTCACTATATTGACCCAAAATGTAGTGTAAATGGAGACAAGACCACAATAGATTTTTTAACCCTTTTAGCAGTTAAATTGTCAATGTTTGACCGCGACGCATCAAAGAATGCGTGGTGTTGTGAATCTGAAATTTAGATTATGTTATTCCGGACAGTCGGGAAAGTAAATGGTGAAAAATAAACTGGTGATTGACCACGGAAATTTTTTGATAATCGACAAATTAGACAGACTTTGATATTTCCACTCTTTTCAGCCAACTGGCAGAAAAAACTCAAAACACGCCCCCTATTACCCAATTAGCAAAATTCGAAATTAATTTTTTCATCAAATAATTTCTTTATATCTGTAGACTTGCCACAACAAATATTTTTTCAATACCTCTCCAAATATGTACTTGAGAGTTAAAAACATGCACTCGTCTAATTGATAGGCCTCGACCCTCCAACCTATGAATATTCATTAGTGGTCTTGTCTCTGGATTTTCGATGGTGCGGCATTGGTTCGCGAACCAAGATTGGTGGTCCATTTTCAGGTGGTGTACGTGCGGCTAATGTCAGCATCAAAACGTGCAAACTATTTGAAGATTTGTTTCTTAACATGGTAACACGCTGCCAGATTTATTCAATAGAGTCTTTCTGGCCTGATAATTGAATCTGGTTAGTGATTATGATTTGAGCACCAATTTTGAGAATGTTTCAAAAGCTCTAAGTCAGCTTCTCGCTGGAGAGCCTGCTGATAGTAATGTTAGTAAGCGCCACTATTTGGTTGGTTGATACATGGAACACCGGACTGTGTCGACAATATACAATATATCATTTTCCACGGATCCCTTTTATATCAATGTGTCAAATGTATCAATCAATACCAACAAAATACTATCCAGATGTAAACGTTTTGACCAACATCCGGCTAATTTTCTTCTTTCTTCTGAATTTTTTTTTCACCGGTATAAAATATTTGGACGGAAAAACGCATCTGCGAACAGTGGTTCACAGCTAATGAACTGATTGGTTGGGGCCTTCCATGTCGAGTAGTCAGGAGATTCTAATGACACTGACTCACCAGCCGGAAAAGATCTTCCCAAAAGTCCTGGGTCATAAGGCGAAAGGCGCATAGCATTGACCAGGCAAAGTTATCAAAACTTGTGTAGCCATTGTTCGGATTTTTTCCCAAGTCCGGCAAACAGGTGTAATTTTCTGGGCAAGCTCTGAAAACATGTAAGAAAGAAATCCAAATATGTTAAAATAAAGTAAGGAAAATAGAAAGACAGAACAGAGAGAGAAGAGTAGAGGGAAAAAAGGGCCTGCCCTGAAATGCCCCGGCATTACTTACCAGTTGGTAGAGGTTTTCCCAGTAATCCTGGGTCATAAGTCGGAATGCGCATAAAAATGCCCATCCGAAATTATCAAAACTGGTATAACCAAAGTTGGGGGGTGGACCTGCGTTGATGCAGCTATAGTCAGGAGGACATCCGCTGAAATTATGATGGCATGTTAAGGTACATGGAATGACAATTCAATACAGTCGTGCATGAACCCCTTACTTACCAGCTGGTAAAGATTTTCCCAACAGTCTTGGGTCATGAGGCGAAAGGCGCACAACATGGCCCAGCCAAAGTTATCAAAACTGGTATAACCGTAGTTAGGGTTCGGCCCGTCGTTGTTAAGACAGGTGTAATTTTCGGGGCATTTCCTGGAATGATGAATTTAATTGAGCAAAACAATTAGTGCATATCGTACATGGGCTGTGCCTTGGAAGGTTTTCCTCCACAAGTATCGCACCTGCGCTACAGCACCCCTTAACACCGTAGATGGGCTGTGCCTGGGGAAATATCCGAAAGTCTCGAATATGGTCTGTTCCAGAGAAATACCCTTCAATATTCTAAATGGGCTATGCATTAGAAGATACATTATGATCAGTATCACAAAGGTGCTACACCCGCAAAATAACCTTGGTATCGCTAGGCCTGGGAAGACTTCTCTGTAACCCGGCCTTCAGTAGCATACATGGACTATGGCATGTTTGGCGATGACACCTATCTATTATCGCATATGAGCTTAACCTGAGAAATACCCCTTGATCAGTATAAAGGCACAGGGCTCTACCTAAATCGCACTAGGGCTTAAAATGTACCTTAGAAATACCACTGGATCAGGATACATGAAGAACATGAACTATACAAGGAAAAGAACCCTCAGTTCTCCACGCAGGCTTTGCCTGGGAAATAAATAGTCCTCGATCAGGATCTATGGCCATGGGCTATGGCAAGAAAAACATTCATCGATTAGTTTAGCGCATGGAAGACGTCTGAAAAATACCCCACGATCAGTATCGCACGAGGGTTTTATCTTGAAAATACCACGTGGACTAGTAGTGCAGGCAGGCTATACGTGAACAAATTACCCATCAGTTTGAGCACATGGTCTATAACTTGGAAATACCCCTCCATCATAACTGCACAAGGGCTTCACCTTGGATATACACCTCAGTCAGTACCGTACATGAGCTTTAGATGTGAAAACACCCTCATATTGCGCATGGGTTATACCTGGAACGAGACCCCTTAGAAATCCAGAGATATGGGCAATGTATGGCCAGAAAAAGCCTTTTCTGATCTTCGTCAAATAGAAAAATGAGGTTACGCGATTTAGCCTCATGAGAAGCACTTGCAGTACAAAAAAGGACTGTTGAGGTGCATCCATGGTTAACATTTCTTTCAAATCGACCCTTTTGGCCTACACAGTATATCTATTGGTCACTTTGCAAACATTGATATGGTCCACGTGCTTTCTGCCTGAATGTCCCGCCTAAAGGAAAGAGGTGAACTGTCCTGTGAAACCCGAAGTTATCATTATTCCAAGGACGTTTAAACTAAAGATAAGCTTCCGAAACCTCAGTCTGTTAAGTAGACCAACACCATAAACCACTGTCCATCAGTTCTTACCCTGCTTCGCTGTTCGGTGAAGGCTCACCGCAAACGATTGGCCCCGTCAGACCTTCAAACCAGTTCGCTGAAATTAAACGGGTCAGAAATTAGACAGAATATAGTTTTCTTCAATTTGTTTGTTTGGGGGTAAATTTGGGGTGGGGCATATTGGCATATGACTCGTACATTATCAAATATTTTAATGCGAGATATTTCCAACGGTTGAAATTAATTTTACCTACTTGGGTATAAAGCATTTGCTAAATACCATAAAACGAAGAAAAATAGGAAAGCTATTCTTACATTTTCGAACATACAGCTTGAACCAAACACGGTAATGATGAAATCCGAATTATTAATGCAATGACTCGTGTATTTGGAAGTTTCTTCCCTCCGTGCTTTGATACTGACTAACGCGTAGAAAATGCGTGGGCATTGTATTTAGCAGTCGTACTTTAGGCCTAACAAATTAAGAATTTGGGGGTTTTGGCCTTTTTCACTTAGTTTGATGGTGTGTCGCATTTATACAGTTTACCTGAGTCATTTGCCTGCACGTGCTGTTCTTCTTCCGTCCAATTCCAAAAGCCTTCTGGAGTATAGACACACTTTCTGTTCAGCGACCCGGAATAAATTTGTAGCCCTATTAGTGCGAATATGGACAGGACAAATATTGTCAATATCATTACATCCCGAAGGCGACGCACTGCTTCCATTAAGGCACCCACGATAGTTTTTAAACCTGAAAAGGACAAGAAGATAGAGATGACGCAAAGTCTCAAGTACCATTACAGGGATTTAAATATGCCTTTCTTCCTAAAAATGGAAGTTGGAGCGTCGATGCCAGCATATGAGTGTTCTTGAAGTGGTGAACAAAGTAGATTAAACGTTTGGGAGCGCCTCCTAAAGTTCGCCATCCAACTCGTATCAAACTTACCGGGAACTACGGCTACGGTCTTCAAAGCTCTAAGCACTCTAAAAGTTCGAAGCGCAGATAGGTTGCCTAACTCTTCTATGAAAAACATTAAGTATCTGAAATGAACAAAAAAAGGAGTTCAGTGGGTGATGCATGATGGGGGTCCTGGTTGACCAGTAAAAAAGAATCAGTTGGTTTTTATTTATAACGGATGCACTATTGTTTTGGAGTTCAGTGGGTGATGTTCGACAAAAAGGCAGCAATCTTCAACGTTACATCATACTTAGCAAATCAAAGCAGTCATGGGTGGGTTATAACTGGGGTCTATGAGGCTGTGTGATTGGAGACCGATGTTTGGTTCTTGGCCTTTAAGTAAATTTGTTTACTTCATGGACCCCGAAACATTTTTGTATGATACAGTTTTGTCGTTGATACATTTGTACTTACGCTAGAGTGATCACAACAAAATCTAACCAGTTCCACGCGTCTCTGAGGTACGTAAATTCTGCTAAAATCATTCCTCTTGCAAGTATTTTAACTAAAGCCTCCGCCGTGTATATCGTGGTGAACACGGTCCTGAAAAAGAGGAATGCTTTCAGTGATTTTTATGCCAAGATATGGTTAGCTAAAACATCCACTATGATAAGTTTAAAAGAAAGAATAAAGTCCAGTCTTTATAAGGTTTGGTTTTAAGCATTGCAAAATTGTAGTCACTTTGGTTTCCCCTGAAGTAAATGGTCATTTTGCAGAATATATCATGTACTTACTCGGCTATATCGGCGGACTCGTTGCCTAGTTTTACTTCGGGGATAGGGGTGGGGGTTTGGAGAGTCATGAAGACACAGTTAACTAGAATGGTGAGCATGACTAATAAACTAAAAGCTGTGCACAGTGGTTAAGGAAAAAAAAGGAATATCTCAAACACACATCTAAACTATTATGTCGATACAATAGTATACTCTGATTGCATTGAGGAATGCTAGTATCGTAGAAAGCGTCAAGTTATGCTATTTCAGTATTTGTTAGACGATTTTTGAAGGATTCTTAGTTAAGATCTTAACTGAGAATGAATTTTACAAGAATCCTGTACTAATGTTCATGTACATGTACACAAAACTGAACCATATCTTATCTAGGAATCTTGTCTTGATTTATAATATCAACCTGGGTAAGGATTATAATTTATGACGACTTTAAATCGCCTATCCTTTTAAAGCGTTCACGGAATTTTTTTTGCCCAACCACGAATGCGGTGTTCTGTTCCCACGAGGGCTCCTTGAAAAGTTTTCATACGGGACTCAAAAAATTTTCATGTCTAAAAAGGATATGGATGGACTAGAATGTAAATTGCAATGCGCCTGACGATGTTCAAGGGAGTTAGAAGGAACAAGCCACTTGTCGCGCTGAAGCGGTAGATCGTTTTGTCCCTTGACACCACGACAAACGTCTGAAACGACACAGAAAAAAAAGTTAGATTACAATAAGACCGCAACTGATAGTCAAATGTATACATCGAATAATTACATACATGTCTACAGGTAATTAGAAATTGGTATTTTTTTTAGTAACGAAATTTACTACTTTAACCTCTTTAACCAAAATCTGGTGATTTACATCTACATCAGGCATCAATTTCACAAGATCTCAAATGGACATACTTTGTCTAGCATCCATAAGATACCCAATGAAGCGAGAAAAAATTTGCAGATTTTGTTCTCAATCAAAATATTATGATATCAGAAGGATTTTCAACTCGGAAATTAACCAAATCGGTTCAAATTTAATAGAATCGCCCTGTTTACTTTCTTTGGTCATAGGTGCTCCAGGTCGTCATTTCTCCCATCGTGGGAATAAACACTGTCCAATTTCATTGTCCGCGTTCCGTTTTGGCAGAGAATTGAAGCGTTACGAAACTGGAAAAATTTCAAATTCCATCGTCGACTTTAAACAGACGACATAAATAATGCGGCCAAGCTGCCGTATACTTTAATTCACACATACAACGCGGCAGGCATAAAATTCCTAAAATGTAGTTTGGTAAGTGACACGAGTACTGGCGATGAGTTGCAGATGATCATCTTCCTACAGCAGGCCTTTATGCACTTAATTAAAGCTTTGTGAGTGCATTTGATCAGAAACGATCCATTTGCCTGCTGATGTGAGTGGATGGAAAATACATAGATTGAGTAAACGAAGAAGAAATAGAAAGACGCCAAGTCTGGAAAACGGGCGTTTTATTTTCGCGGATAACTATGAATCACGTGGACCCTATCGTCTGCTTAAGGTAATTGAAAGACATTAGAAGAATCATCTTTAAACTCAGAAACCGCAATATTTCTATCAGAGGTCAATTGGCTTACATGACATGTATCTATGGTGAGCAATCAGCTTCGTTTCTGCAACAAGTCTGCCTTCTTCCTGATGATAAGTATCAAGGGACAGTGATGAATCATCTACTTTGACATTCGGCCAAATGGTATTCAACAGCATACATCAACGCCAAATCAACTTTCAACCTTCAAGATTTTTTTCTTCTACACACAGATCTCAGATGTTCAGCATGTCTTCATAGAATAGGTCGCTCAGGACAACCTTAAAGACGATGTTGCTGTCAGCTTCACCAGATGAGTAGTGACTCAGACATATATACTCCCTGTTGGTATTGATAATCAGTTCAATGGGTGGGCTAAAATTGTATCGAACTCAACTAAACTCTGGTTAAACTGGAGGTTCGAACGAAATACAATGTAGTTGAGAATTGTGAACTGCTTTTTGATGACGTTTCAAAGGTCTTGACGGTATTCCATGGCAGGCCTACCGTTTGTTTTTTTAAATTTTCTACGGTGGTCATGAATCCAGTCCTAAATAAACAGGTCAAAAAAGGCAAACACGAAAGTTCAAAGATGAAATTCGATGGCGGCCGTGTCTGGATGGCATAGCTTGCTGAAGCCTTGTTGGAGAATACGGGCAGACGTTTCGTATTCAACTGGTCTATAAAAGCCAGTTAGGCACACTGTACATTGGAAATAGCGCAACACTCGCCTATCGATTGTCGGCTGTTCCATGAATTGGTCTGCTCGCCCCGGGTAGACTAAATCCATACGACAACTGAAGGGTCGTGATGAACATGATATCTGACGGAAAACCGGTCGCACCCAAGGCAGCCCTTTGGAAAAATTTCCAATTATCGTAAACTCTTTTATTCCTGATAGGGGGCGTTAAAGGGGGCGTTAGATGTTACTGAGGCACAAAAATGTGAAGAGGTTGTTGAAAATCTGACATCTGTTTAATTGCTTTAGCGATATGCATCCCTTGTTTGAAACCAATTACTTTTCGTGAACAGTTTATGCAGCCTGGGCATTATCACGTACATTATTGAGTATAGGCTGTGTTTTGCATCCATTTCATGTTCTTGGTCTCACTATATTTTACAGAATAGAGATAGATGACCTGTTTTTGAGAAATAAAGTGGGGTTTAACGGATTTCTTAAAAACCGAGTTGCATAGGCAATATGCATACGCAAACGTAACCACAACTTGAAATAGTTGACAAACGTCATGGTCCTTTTGAAATGATACATTGTGCAAAATTACTCGACAGTACATGTAAATGAACATCGTGAATATAGTGTCAAACTTAGAGCACGTGTTTGAAGACAGGAACGTAAGCATCTTACTTAAAAACTCAAGGAGGTAATTTTCTGTAATTTCTTCATCAGTCTGTAAACGTGATGTCCTGCTCTCATTGCTGGATACTGAAAGCAAATTGCTTGCTTTCGAAGACACTCAAAACACAAGGTGGACATTGCGACAATGAGACGATACTCGAAAACCTAGGCATGCCAGATACTGTTATCTTGCTCTGAGTAGTTAGAACGTATCGTATCACTAACGTCCATAGTGCAACTCCTTAGGTTGACGGCAAAATTTCCGTGGTAACATCATTTAATGCAACAAGTCAAAACCTATCGAGTACATGGTCATCAACAATTTTGTTGATAATGATGTGCCTGGATTAATGTCGCTGTGCATCAGCGAACTTTTTCCTGGTATTATAGAAATATCGACAGGTATAGGTCAGCAAGTAGGTCTGCGTAGCCTACTTAGTCGAAAGATTGCTTTCAAGACTTGGTCATATCATTCATATAAGTATTGGATCAACGGCAACTTGTGTTCCGAAAGAAAATTTCTTCTTCACCAGAGAAAATACCTTACACCAAAAACCCTGTGACAGCCCAAAGGCCCGGGAATTCTTGCGAAATTTCGCAAGATGAAATCAGATAAAATACATTATACCTGGTAATAATCCAGTTGTAAGAATGAAAAAGTTATAAAAGCGATAGCCTGAAATGATTCCAAGAAGCAATCACAAAATTTCACTCACCTTCCTCTGTAGTACATGAAAAATTTGAAAAAATACAATCATACTTTTTGAAATTTGCGATAC
Source organism: Lineus longissimus (assembly GCF_910592395.1). NCBI lineage: Eukaryota > Metazoa > Nemertea > Pilidiophora > Heteronemertea > Lineidae > Lineus > Lineus longissimus. The sequence goes on from NC_088310.1 coordinate 23,176,087, forward strand.
ATGAAATGATAATCTATCACATAAATGGACAACGAAGCGTTTACGAGTACAATCGGGACACCGGTGTAATGTATGTTGATACAGTGTGCACTAACTGCCTTTTTCCGCGCAACAGAGAGAAGTAATTTATCAATTCTACGATAGTTTTGTGCAATTTCAAATATTTACGTGATATAGAGGCGGTTGTAGTATCTATCTTTTTATCTTTTACCAGCCGTGATCGCTGTACGCGAACAGGTTGAGGAAATGAATATAGTTTCAGCTGCGAGTGGTATGTCTCATTTAACTTAAATTCTGTAATATAGCGTGCATTGTAATTCTCCTTTTATTGAAATTTAAGGATAGTTTTTGCATATGTGTCACTGATGACTCATAGATGTGTGGTTGTCCTAGCGGTATTTGAGATTTTCTGACTAGGTTTTCTTCTTTTTTGACCAAGCTTGATATGACGCGAGGTATATTTCGGGAGTGGAAGCCACTTCAAAGCAGAACAAAATGAAGGCCAGCAAGATGTCATATCTGGAAGATCGTCTTCACAGTACGGGGTTTCAGAAGCGGAAGTAACAGGAATAACATTAAAAAAATTATAGTTTACCTTTTTGTGTGCGAAGTAAGGATCGAATTCCTCAAGGGGCCTGCCGGCCAAGTCAAGTGGGAAGTAGTCAGAAAACCTTGGAGGTAATTTTTTGCCAGACTCCAAGGTTTTATCACATTCGATTTCCTCGTGGTGATCATGATGTTCATATTCATGTTCATGCTCATGGTGTGATTCGTTATGTCCACTTTCTTTCGCCGACCCTTTCTCCACATCCGTCTTCGATCCTTTTTCACTCTTTTCATGATGGTCTAGTGCTGCAATCCTATCTAAAGTTCCTTGATTAAACAAAATGAAACGCCCGCCGCATGTGGAATCCATTTACCAACTGTGAGCAAACTGCTAGTTAGGCTCATTGATCCTGTCACTGTAACGAGAAACAGAGAGAGTAGACATTAGGTCACATACAAACTATAAATGTTTCTACAACAAGGTAAATGTATACACAGGGAAATCTGGTGATGTCTCTCATTTTATGAACAAAAACACTACCAAATAAAAACTGTTTTGGTCTTGGAACAAAATTTTGAGAATGTTCTTCGACGTCCATCTGATTGACATCTATAAGATGTCATCAAAAGAATCGTATGGATAATTTCTTCAATGCTTGCTCTTTACACATCATGAAATGAATTCGATTCCGGCAAAAAATCAGCAAAATCTGCATGAAACATATAATAATAATAATAAATATCGGATATTATAGTGTCTTGTACAAGCTAAGCATGCTCCAAGGCACTTAACAATGGAGTTAGAAGCAAATATTTGGATTTAAAACAGTTTGATAGCTAGTGGTAAAAAACAAAACAAAAAAAAACAAAACAAAACAACAAAAAAACAACAACAAAATTGAGTCTCTTAAAAACATAGATAGCACATTCGGAATATAAGTCTATGTAGCTACCAACTAAAGGCTTCGCGGAACAAATGGGTTTTAAGTGATTGCAGAACAGTGTTAAAGTCTTTGCCCTGGACACTGAAACTGGAAAAAAAACAGATGCTTTATCGAAACGTAAGGTCTATTATCAACGACACTGCCATCATTTTCAGGGAAAGGAATATCCTCACTGCTCATGAAGGCAACAATACCTTTAGTTAAACTGGGATTTGATGCGACCGATTTACGTTGATGTTCAGTAGTCGAACTTTTGCCACTCTATGCTTTCAAAACATTAAAGCAGAGATTTTTTCGTAATCGCAAATGTGAAGTTACACTACAGCATGATAGTGGTTATGAAAAGCTCTATTTGTTTACTTGTTTTAATGGTTGTAGCTTAGTGTCCTTGAAATATTATATCTTGTGCTAAAACCCCAGACACCCGCATCAATCATCAGCAAATTCCAAAGAATTTAATTTGGGCGCTGGTAAAACGCTACGTACATGTTGTTAAAGGTCTACTCCATTCGTTCAAAACTTTGAAATTGTTTTTGAATTTGAAAAATTCCACTTGTGTAAGTACGTATAAGCATAGTAAATTTCTACTTGCATACCCACTAGGAACGTCTTGCCTGAAGCACGCTGATTATATTCAAGGTTAAAAGAACATGAAACTGTACACGTACACGTATCAGTAATTTGAATGAATACATGTACGTTCCTATGCGTATTGAAGTGACTTAACTAGAACAGTCATATTATGGACACTGTAGGTGTTATCGTATTTAAAGATGAAACAGTTAAAACACAACTTTCTCTATAGGAGTCAACTTTGGGTACGGTACGTGTACTTTGTTCTTATAGCAAATGAAGCCAGATATCAGAGGTTTTTATAGTCACCGACATCAATATCATTAGTTGAAACTGACACCACGCAGTTGGTCGGCCTCGTCCCTTGGAATTACTATGGACTAGGTTAATGAGGATGGTGCTATTGAAGTGAAAAAATGCACATACAGCTGAGGCAAAAATGCACACACAAACTCACACACACAGTACGTATTTTCCATATAAGCTATGGGTATAAATAGGCATATGGTAACATGAACAATGGTTCATCTATCACTGTCTCCTCAGAAGTCCGTTGATTTATTGATTTGATTCCTGGGTCTATAAACGGAAATCAGCTTATAGAGGGATCGATGCTATTCTGGTAATATATATCTGATATGTTTCATACGACCGCACCTTTAGTTAAACATTGACCGGTACAACATTTCTGCCACGTTGGCTGCTCTGTAAAATAAAGGTCTTTGGTTAGATTCAGCTTCTTTCCTATTGTTCGATGCGAATCTAGTAGCACTGAGAGGCTAAATATTTTTATATTTGGTTTTTATCCTGGCTACTCTGAAAGTTCTTTGTGAGAAACAGCATTTTCTTTTCTTTTGTTCGATGCAGTTCTGATACTGAGACACTTTATTAAGTTACACCGTCGTTGTTTCTTCAGTTTTAAATTTCTTCACAGAGTACGTCATTCTCGTACATTTGTAACACAATTTTCATCGCTAATAGACTCAGTCGCAGAAAACAGTGGTGATAGAGACTAAACATGTAGCACGTAAGATTAACTAGTGCTCAGCTAAAGAACGATTAGAATGAACGCAGCACGTCCAGTGCTAGAATAGACCGAAAGCGCTTACCAATCTCACTTTTCCTATCTTCAATACCAGTAGAACGCCCGTTAGGAAAATGGAAAATTATCAGAAATATCGTCCACAAGGAACAAAATCGAAAGAATTAAAAAGTACTCCACACTGCATCATTTTCAAATAGCACGCTATGTGCGTATGTTTCACGTATCCTTTGCATGCAAATAAATCATATCACGCCAAAACGTGCAATGTCCACGAATTGTCGAAAGATATGATAGGCCTACACTGGACAGATGCATGGATTGCTTCTGTGCAAATGAATAATCCAGCTGTAAAGGGCTCGAATCTAGATTACGACAGATGCGTCACAGCATCAGCGCAAAACAATCTCCACTGTACATCCTTCGGCGTAATAGTTATTTTATCACAACATACAATGAATTTTCACTCCGAGAGATAGAACTCGTATCGTTTCCGTTGCGACAGTGTTCGACGTAATCCAAACATGCGCTGCAGCGGCCAAATACGTATCGATTTCGTTCTGAGGCCTCACGGGCAAAGGCCTAGTTGAATGAGGCATGCAGTCACAACGGGCAATTATACAATATGTCCGATAAAATACATCGTTATCGAGCGTCAGCAAATCGAACGGAGCCTCTTCGAAAGGGAACATGTGCTCGCAAGTATCACCACAAGCTTCAAGTACATGACTGTACTGAAAATCGAACATGGTTTCGTGATGTACATGTAGAATCGTGTACAGAAGTGTTGTATAAATCCAAGGCTGATTGATTATGATTAAATCTACATTTAAAGATACCATTTGATGGTATCTGTGGATATTTCATCCTCACTCAGTGCCGAGAAGTTGCTATCGCCAATGGCAATGTATGGTCTTGACAGACAAAGCTAAGATATCGTAGTGGGAATTAGTAGAAATACTACCTGTTAAGGGCCTACGCCTACGATTCGTTTGAAATTTGAATCTCAGATTTGAAATTTAATTTGAGATTTGTTACACTGTACAGTGTATATGTAAATACAGATTGATTATACAGTTTAGCATGGTTATTGTGACTTTACGTTGACATATCTGGTACTGTACAGCGGCAATACTTATTTCTACATGTATTTACATATGGCACAAGAAGACGCATTGGCATCTAGGCTGAAAATTTGGGTTTTTGTGGCAGGATGCAAAAAACGCTTGGGTATGGCAAGACAATACAAGACAGAACTAGTGTATCGATACATGTACGTACTCACACATGTATCTCTCCACTACGCTCCACAGAGTTTGATAGATACATATGGAGTTTGGCGCAGGTCAAGGATCCCGCCAATAATCAATACGTCGCCATCAAAAATTTCAGCATCGATAGCTGCAAGACCTAATCCTGAATTGGTAATTGGCAAGAGTTACGACCAATCGACCATGCCTATACATGCCCGTTTCGTAGTATTAACCGTGTGTGCAATGTGGACGATACAGGCTTGCCCGAAAAAGCAGAATAGCATCATTTTAAATGCACTTCAGACAAGTAATGGCCTGCTATTTGGACTTTATGTGACTGATCTATCAGTTTATTCTAATTCGCCTACGCATACCAGTACGCATTCTGTTACAACTCGTAACTACATTTACTGAGAGGAGATGATGTCATTGATAAGAAAACATGTATTTAGAATTTACCAATCACGCCTTTGATATAATTACGCGTGTTAATTACCGCTAAATATTCCATTAATTCTATCAATCAAGTCAGACCTGTCGAGTCAATTTGTATTTATCATCGCCACAAAATCACTAGTTCCTTCTAACACTATCCGGCCCAGACTCCTCATGTTGGAGTGGTCAGTTTGGATTTCGCTGTTCTTACGAACTCCAATAATGCATCAGGTACGTTCCTAGAATATACATGTAATAGGCGAATTCCGCAAGCAGAAAGACGAGGGTCTCTGATGTCACCAGGTGATACGCGAATTCATTTACGCAACTCGTAAATCGACGTTCATACTTTGCAGCAAGAGGAATCTGAGAAATTGTCAGGGACTCGCAACAGCCATCGATTCTTCTTCTGATGAAGTTTACGGCCGTATGAACCGTGCTGAAATGTCAAGTTAATCAGCCTCTTGATTTGAATTACCGTCGTATAGTTCTTGAATTATAAGTGTGGCCGGAGCTACTTTGACAAATATAAGAATTCTAGACACGAAAGAACGGTGATTGTTTGATTACTAACAATAAGCAGTTTAAGCCTGTTTCCCAACCTGAGTGGTTTGTCTTTCAATTGTTGCACTTGCAAAAGTTAAATGATATCGAATATTCCTACATCAACTGGATGGTTCATGTCCCCTATCAGCCTCGGTCTCTTGTACATCCTACGCCGCATCCGTGCATTCAATTGTATTACTGTGAGGATCAAAGGTCTGCGTGGTAAGAATGATTAATTACCCTCGATTTCCAAGGTAACTCGAAGTATCCGCAATAATGATTGCGAATACAAAGGTAAGGGTAATCCTTAAGTAGCACAGCACACATTGTGAGACTATCATATTGCATTGAGTGTGTTACGTTGGCCATTATAGCAAGGCTAGCCATACATCAAAAGGGATGTGAAATGTGTCGTTCTGACACACGCACCTGAGAGGGAATCGGTCTTACGGCTTTCCACTGCTGTTACTACGTATTTTCGTATGTCAAATGGCTTAATTAGGATGACACCCACTGTCAAAGTAATGGTGGTCAAAGGAATGCAAGCGCCAGCACAGTGGAAAAGGTGGTTAAACCGATGTTCAGAATTAACAGTAGCGTCACATCTCAGATCGTAGGTTCGACTCAGACGACTAGACAGCGTAAGTTTCCTGTGGGCTTTCCGGACTTCTCTTTAAATGTACGTTACATTACAAAGTGTTCGATATTGTTTAAAGAGCTAATAAATGTCCGAGTTGAAGCTTTGCTGTCATATCAATATTCTTAAAGCACCGTTGGCAAGAAATCCCGTTATAAATAACTAATACCCTTTTACTTTGCTGCAAAGGACCAAGTAGACGGATATTAATATCAACGTACACCATCAGTTCTCGGGGGTTCGCTTCAGCATTTTGTCACATCTCATGTGCTGTACTACTATAGATCAAAGAACTAGTTTTGATCATTGGATATAGTAGCTGCTGTAATACGAGTGAAAAATCTCTCTCGTATGTTGTCATTGTCCCATTCCTTAAGCAGTGGCCCGCTTGATATATTTCGCAATTGCTAAGGTGTCGAGCGTGGGCAGGTTTCGGCAGGATTCCTGGACCATGGATTTTGTTTCAAATTCAAGATGGCCGCCAATCTACAAAATGGGCCACCAAGTCCAATCATTTCCTTTCCTAACGGCTGAAACAACGCTTTTGTAAAAAAATGCTTTTAAGATTGCAGAATCCCTGCTATAAGGTATAAACATTAATAGTTGGGGAAAGAAATCCCGTGCCATGCAGCCCCTAGACTTGTACCTACCCTACCAATGATGTGTCACTGAGTACAACTGGATCGACAGAACCTATGTATCTACCATTTATTATTGAAAGTATGAAATGTTAATGGCGATCTACGGGAGACATGAAAACGTAGTGACTACATACTGATGGAGGCTACTCACAAATTACCATGCAAATAATCAATACATGGTAGGACTCTCAACAAAATAATCTCTTAATGGGTCCGGAGGGTGCGGACGCATTAAGTCACAGTGTTACGCTGATGATTCGAGCAACTACGGAGCAGCGGTGGGGAAAATGGCAAGACACTGGAATGGTCATAGGTTCGAATTTATAACCCATCCAAAGGGCACAGTAGCGGAAGCGTTCAAGCGCTTTATGATTCCAGCAACAAAGGCGCTGTTGTGCGCAAAAATAGCGAAGCACTGAGTGGTCGTAGGTTCGAATCGATTTTACCAGGTCAAAGTGACAGGGTGGTTGGTGCTAGGGGATGATATCGAGACAGAATAACCAAAAAGGATGTTGTGGTGGGTAGGATGGTGAGACTTAGTAAAAGTCGTCAGATAGCTGCCTTATGAAGTGACTGTAAAATGGTTACACAAATAAATGGTCGCAGGTTCGAATCGATTAAACCGAGAAACAAAATGCAGTGGGTCAGACGTTGAAACGATCGTATATTCGAACCGACCTTACCTGATTCATTGACAGGGGGAAGCAACTGGAGAATTTGAGAAACGGAAAAGCAGGATCTGACCTTAACAACACGGGGTCTGGATTTTACTAGATTTTCCGCAGCATCAGAATCAGCCCAACCAATAGTTCGCTGGCTATACCCTATGACAACATTGCTGTTCCTGGATCTATAAACATTACCACTGAGTGCTTTCTGACGTAAGTCACAGAAGAAGACACTTCTTAATATCCTTTCCTCCCGCCAACGCAATCTCCAGATATCTACTTCCCCGTTCCAATGTAAATATAGGCAAAGCTATTCAGTTAAGTCACCCTTTCTGTGGTAAATTGGTTGCCTGCTTTCCTTGTAATCAGGGACTTGAAGATATAACCAATGTTAACAAGACTAATTTTCAGGACTCTATTTCTTCATGATACTATTAAAATGATGACATTTCAAATAGTACAAAGAAGGAAGGAGAGAGAAGACCTACGATACGACCAGCAACTAATGAGACAACACTTTCTCATCCAACCACTGAAGCCAAACAGAGGTTCAATAGCTAAACGTACATGGAGTGGTTTGTAATTAGAAAACATATTTTCAGAAATTGGAACGTTAATGCTCAATTGGAAGGAATGATCGAGAAGGACTCTGATCCGGCCAGCCACTGCCAAGACAAACCCCACTTCATAGAACCACAGTATCCCAGCATAGATGCCCGTAGAACATAAAAGGCATATTCCACACACGCTCGCGTCGCCATGGAAATAGAAGTAGTCAATGGTCCGTTGGGAACTTACCCTGTATTTGCAAATGTTTAACACGATATGTTTACCGCGGGTCCTGGTAACATTTTGGTGGAAATCGAATGGATGGGAATTTTCGATCTTGGAAACTTTGGGTGGAACACGAGATGGAAGAGTCTTGGTTGGAATATCTCGCAAGCTATCTTGAGAACGCAATTGAATAGGCCATCATGAATTATGAATAAGGCAGCGTTGGTAATAACCTGTTGCAGAAGAGACTGGTAGCATTGTGGACCACGAACACCGAAAACTGCTGCCATTTTGAATTTTCGCAGGCATCTTGGATTTGAGGCGAAACTTAGGGTGGCTCTAAAGTCTATTGTAAAGGACATGTTATATGCTGGTCAAACCGCTAAGAAAGTTACATGGCTACATTTTCCTCATGGTGCTTTCCCATCTAACCTATCCGTTGGCTCGTTGCAAGGTTGTCTTTTACACCGGGTCCTTTCCCGGTCGTTTCAATAATGCCAGCATGTTGTTTTATTTCGGGACATTTGTTACTAAGGTTGCAGACCTGCTTGACTCCGCATGTGATAGCGGGGATGGTGGCTTCACCCCACAGTGCGTTAATGTTATTCAGCAGCAGCTACTTGAGGCCGGTCCTGTTCATGCCGGATTTTTTAACCAAGATCTACAATATCACAAAGACAAAATTGTAGGCGTTTGTCACAACATAATAATCTTGGAAGCTCCCACTGGATAGATTGCAGAGTGTGAGGAACAGTAGGTGGAATTCATTAACTAACTAATGATGTTCTGGCCTTTTACAAAGACACAAAGCAGTTTTGTGAGGCAAAGTGTTTAGAATTGAGCAAAATACTTTTGGTCTCCTTCAATCTCCCAAGAGTACAAATGTACATATAAGAAATTTAGCCAACAGCTACTCTGGGAAAACTAAGAACGATGCCAATATCGAATTGAGAGTTATACGTCATCTAGGATCTTCATTCCAGGAACACTCTTGACACGCGAGTCCGAGTCCCCACCGGGTATAAGCAGACTCGCGTCCTCCGAGGTGAAAAACGCTGTTGTGAATTTTGAACACCCGTCGTCCATTCTGACAGCCCGAAGGAAAGTTGTGATACTGAAATGTAAATACATGTACAGGCGGATACAAGATGCACCACGATCTACATTAACTCTAAATGCCTAAAGAGATAACGGAATATTATTCTAAGCACAAATACTAGCCCTCCTTGCTATATGCATATACATCATCCCAAGAAATGTCTAAGTATAAACGCTCAAAATATTTCATTCCATTCTCAACTATTGAAATCCTTCGCTTAAAAGACCCAGGAGGGAGTCGCCATTAAATCGACAAAGTTGCCCTAGCAACCATTTAAATCTGATTAATTGCCAGTGAAATCAAGTTTTCAATAAACGAGGAAACGTCACTTGTATAAAGAGTATATAAATATTCCCTTGCCATTGTCGGATGCATGATTGATGGCTGCTGGTGACGGGGTAGATCTGGGTTCGGGCACCAGGGGGCATACTTCAGGGATTCAATTTACTTTCACCGGCAGCCACTTCTTGCCATACTACTTTAAATGATCGATCGCTTCCAATCTCTTACATCAATCTTCAGAATTGATTTGTGATAGGTCTATTTTAGGCTGTGCAATTTTTAAACACTTTGGTGGCTATGAAAAATGATCGCATGAACCATACGATCAATTACAATATTTCAAGTGTCTTGTATCGGTCTACTGGGTGTACCAGAATCCAGGCCAAATGAGTTTCACATACTAGATTTAAGGCATCCGACACAAACGTAAATGTGTTGTAATGGTTGCCACGTTAAAATAGATAATGACGCCGGCAATTTTTTTTCTTCAACTCAAACACGATTACGATAGATTATGACGTTGATAAACGATCATCTTGGAGTTCCGAGATATAAGTAACTCCTTTTTTGAATAACACAGTCCGACATAAACAACGTTGTTGGATATGAGCCGATATGGTACATTACATCTAATTGAAATTGGCTTCAGACCTACATGTAAGTCTTTTTTGATCTAAAGGTATGGCCAAAGCCGATCTATAATAGGTAATGAACAAAAGCGATCCACGACTCCAATAACTCAGCCGGTATGTATTGTTATTATTCATAACAAAGGAATAATGATGGGAGGCCAGAAATCGCTGTGTCATAACACATTCGTTAATTGACTTTCCCTGTTAGGTAACGCATTGTACGCTCGTGATTGCAGAAATAAATCGACGAGAAGAGTTGAATATCATGACACAAGCCATGAGTAAGCCACGGAAAGTCACATGTATGAACAATTTCAAGGGTTTTTAAATATGATGGACATTTTATTAAGAGCAAATACAATGTAAGTAAATCAAACTTACATCTAGCCTCGTGATTTGAGGCAAATGAACATGATTGTCCATGTATCCTTTATACACAAGACAAAACTTAAACAGGAGTAACTTGAAGCCACAGGGCTATGCAGATGACTGGAGATGATGGCTGTTAGAAACTTGAAGCCACAAGGGAACTAATGCTTATCCCCAACATGAAAGGACTGTAGATATCACCCTACTGCCTACATCATTATCAATGCAACATCGTTCTGAAACAACAGCCGGACACTGATAAACGATTTTAACCATCGTCTGCAGATAATGCCGGAGGTTATAAAAGTAACTAATTATTGATGATCTATTTTCGTCCTATTTGAGTATTTCCAATTGCCAATGGCATCGAACAGGACACGAGCAGATTAATTTCCGACGATACAATGCGTTACCTTAAGTTGATAATATTACAAATGAGTCTACAGGATTTCTTCCATCATGGTGTTGGAGGAAATCTTGTTGTTACCTACGATTGACAGAGGACGATTATCTCGCCTTGCATATCTCCTGTGTTTTCCACCGTATGATGCCCTGCGGAGGCTTTCGATGTTTTCCGCTGTTGTATAACATTTGCACTATTTTTGATGTTCTGCACTTTTCATGGTCAGGTACTTGAACTATCTTTGATGTTTTCAACCGTTGTCTTGAATTATCAACTGTTGTCTGGTTACACAACCTTCTATGTTTTCTATTGTTGTCTTGCATTATAAAAAACACCCAACTGAAATCAGTTTTCGAAGCGTATTGCTTCTATTGATACACTCAGTAGTACTCAACAATTCCCTGATTGTGTAACAAGGCTGAATGCCATGATAATGATGGATTGGACAATGGATTATCTCAGATTAGCGGTCAGTGGCATTGATTACCAGTGACTAGAGTTACGCGAGTATTTAACCCTTTAATGTCACTCCGACTGTCATTACACGCGTTTTCTCCGGAAATCAGGTTCACCGGTACGCGCAGGTGTACTCGTGTTTTTGGGCCAAAATATCGTTGTGGACCAGCCAACCTAAGTTCGCGGACTGCGATATTTCACTAAGTGTAATTCTACGTTGGTTGCTCATGGCTATACAATGACCACATAGTCGAAGTGTTAATGCTCATTGTGAGTGATGGTTCGCGCTATTCCACGCTCGTAACATTGCGTTGCTATGGAACCGACATAAGCCTTCAATTTAGCAACCTCTGGCGTCGAGACAGCAATCTATTTATAGCCTTGATTATTTTCTATTGCCACTTTAGGACAGTTATCATCGCTGATGAAATTTGACCATTCTCCCCATTCGCGTTTTGCACCCTTTCCATATTGCTTTCTCAGTCAAACTGATGGGATCATGATCATTGCGAAGATTTAGTGTTATCCTCAGCAATCACGGAGGAGGCCATGCTATAAATACCACCAGACCGATTTAATCCAATCCATCGATTCGGAGCTTGACGAAGACAAGATTTTCCTAATCGAAGCTGAGCCGAGTACAAGCAACACTACGGTGTATTGTCATTGCTGGTACCCGCCTCATGAACTATGAAAATTATACCAGGTACATACTTCGAGTCATATTATTTCCACGATATCCTTGCTCAAAGCGCTTCTGCAAATGGTCGTTTAAACTCTCTCGGCTGCAGTCTCCTTTTTTCAAACGTTCTGATCGATGCAGGACATTTTGAAAATTGTTTCCGCCAATGTCAGTTAACACAGCGCTGCGTCAGTTGCCAAACCCAACCGAGAACGTCAACATTTTTTTGCGATATTTGCTTTACATCCTGCTTGGAATGTAAAACAATGAACGTCAGCACAATGTGAAACTCAATGAAGCGGAATGCACGTGAGAGATTGGTCCTAATAACAATGAGTAGCGTCCTCTCAGATGGTTGTCTCCTACAGAGTGGCACAATGAAAGTTACAACAACTATGCCAGGAGACCGGCATAGTAGAAAGCCACCACGATAGCTGGAAGTAGCGGCAACTCCTACTTCTATGACCCTTGCCTCATCATTAATTGCTCTAAACCACAGTATTTTGCTGTAACCGTATACGAATATAACTGCTAATGAATTGAATGACTCCTATCATTACTCTCCCACATTATTCCATTTCGTGGATTATTGCCCGGTTTAGATATTCGATAAATCCATTAGCTGGCCATTGTTTAAGCGCCCCAGTCACGGTAGGCTGTGACTGTTCGACACCACCAGCGAATATGCTCCTGCTATGCGCAATATATATACAAATAATCGGTCGTCATATCAACACCAGTGAGACGAAGACGAAGGATTAACTGAAGATATAACCATAATCATAATCATATGTATGATAACTTTGCCTGCCGAAGTCAGTAATGCAAAAATGTATTACTGCAATAACATTTCTTATTGTTATCATCTGAGGAGTTACATTTTCCTTGTACACAGACCCAGAGGCGGCAAGCAACACCATGCACTTGAATCAAATTCAGACCCATTAGCATCTGCATCATTACCCGTACAATTTCAGCTAATTACATTTGTGCCATGTTACATGCCTCATTCTGCATTTCTAAGTGCATTACATCTCAAGCCTTGGTGGGTCTAATGAGTAGGTTACTCACTCGGTGTTGTAAGCGCCTGAGCCCATTACCAAAAATGACGGATATTTGTATCACACGCTATGGAAAAAGTAACATTTCCAAGCATTATTGGACATCATTGGTAAACTGGCTTGCCGTCCTTGGAGATTTTTGAGAATCAAGTAAAATTTTCCAATTGGGATATGCGTGTTTTTTTTCTTTGAAATGGTACTATAATCGTTTATGTGCAATATGTTTGAGCCGAATGTTCGGGATGGTAAATGCATGAATGTCGAACACGTGTCTGCCACAATACCCGGCCTCTCAAGAGTGTGTGATATCGGAACAGAGCATCTCTTATGTGCATTTTTGCTGCTTCCGCAAAACATACATGATTGTGCTTTTGCCAGTCGATGCTCGTCAATTACACCGCAATGACCCTGTAGTCATTAACGAATTACCTGACTGATTAATGGTGATATAAAAACTGACCAGGTCCAACCACCAAACTAACGAGGTTCAAGAGAGCGCGCCGAAGGCGTTCATATTCCGATGACCGTACATATCGCGTAACGAAAAATGTCACTACGAATCAAACATCCAATAATGAAACCTATGAGCAATGAATTTCTTTGGTGGTTGGACCAGGGTATTGATTGGTGGAGAGACACCCTTGGTGTCTGACTTGCTATCACTACCATCACCTCCCGGTGTCAATGAAGTCTAATTGCACAGCCAGGTTGGTCTGTGCAAATATTGATACACACCTCGCAAGTATGACCGAAATGAAATTTACCGAGTTGGCCAGCACTTGCGAGTGGATAAAGCCCCTAGTGAGCTGAAGATGACGGAGAATTGTGATGTGCTTTGGGGTACTCTCATACCCTTGACTCAACAGGACAGCGGCGACCACGGCTGTTGAGAGTTCATTCAGCACGTTTGATTAGTTTCTTGGTTGCAACTGTCATGCAAAAATTTGTATTGCAGCGGGCTTTGACATCGTCAGCCACACTGGTCGTACTTTGTACGTTATTTTAAGTTGATGCACAGTAAATTATGACCTTCAGCATGGGCTGACCATTGGGAAACTTGTTTTTTACGTGCATTACCACATGGTAGACGATCTGTTTGGTGTCACGGATTTGTTTTCTATATCCCGCATTTAATTCATCAAACCAAATTACAAATTAAAAATTATAGAAACGATCTGAAATGAATGACAATACCACGTAGAAAATGTGTCTACGGCCTCCCCTACCCCGGACCTCATAACGCCTAAACCCTCCCTCAGCATGGGACACGTACAAGGAAATTGTTTTCTCTAGCTCTCAGCTAATTCTCTCATCTATTATGTATCCTAGAATTCTCTAGTGGGCACCTCCGAGAAATCTTACATTGCAGTCTGGCGCGTTCTTCTGTCAGATGCCTGCAGATTACGTTAATAAAACATGCTTCAAATAAATTGAACTACCGAACTTTATGATGTCTCCCTTGGTCGTAAGGTAAATGATCTAGGTGATGGTGAAAGAGATTAAAGTGGAAAGTAACGAAATGAAATGAAATGTTAGCTTACTGGCCCACAAAAAGGTTGGCTATCAAGCATGTTTGTTTTTTTAGAAACGGAAAATATATCCCCCACCAGAAGATTTGCGGCCGATATGAAAAAAGACTGGTCTTTATTAATTCTTGTTATCATGTGAATGTACATTACCAAGAAAAAATGTTTTCATATTAAGAAGATTTGGGAGAAGTTTGGCAGTGAAACAGTAAACGATTTCCTCATCACATACTCGAGTCATTACATAACATTTCATCGATCAATATACTTATATGTAGACCCATCGATATTATTAGTGCTAGCATCTTAGAATCCTTTTAAAAAAACCTAACATTTTCTTGCTTCTAACTTAAATAACATAATTATGCTGACGCCAATTTCAAATCATCCCAGTCGGAATCTTCCTTTGGCAAAACAAGAACAATTGGTCATCAGTACATCGTGGAGGACTAAACGAGACGGAAGAAGTTTGTCTTCATTATGTAATTATTGATGACTAATATAAACTTCTCACGTAACAGGTGGAAATTGGCCAGTTGCAAAGCGAAGGATTGCAAATGTAGACGACGTAATACTAATCAATGAATTCCATCACGTGAGCATGAGCTTTGCTTTGAGCAAGTCCAACTAGAAAAATTGTGCGGTGTAACTTGATGTACATCTACTGGGATTTTAAAAAGTAAAGTAAAGGCATTATATTGATATCACCCATATAAAATGTTGAGAGGCTTCGAAATAATTCAGGATGTATTTCTTTCTATACACTCCGACAAGACAGCACAGAACACCGAGGGTTACCCGTCATTAAACGAACAATATGAATATCATTATCAAGCTCTACAATTATTTGCATATACCTTAAAATAAGCAATGGTGGTTGCCTGTGTAATCCATAATCCTGAGTTGAAAGAGTAGCACCAAGGAGCACGATTAGGAGTTCTATGAATATATCCCAAATGTACCCACACATCCAAGCCCTGGAGCCGTGAGATCATCAAGGCCGATTTTTAGCAGATGGGCCACGTCTGACTGGTCAATCTAATTTCTAATGCAATTAATTGAACGACACTTAGCACCAGTTAATTCCACAGCAAATGCTTTCGGCAAGTGATATTCACAAAATCCGCTCAACACGTATCACAAAACCACCGAAATACCTATCCAAAAGAAGCCCATCCAAGTTTGTACACTATGAACATAAACGGATCAAAATACCAAAAATACCAGTTGGTCTTCGCTTCAATGTTCTCTATAACGAGGGATGCCTATATCCTTAACGAGGCTAGAGAACCAATGTTGCTAGCTCCGCAGCAAATGAATAACGATTTCCTATTCGCGGAGAATGCTCTGGATGGTGAGTCATCTTGGTAATGAACCAATATGGAGTTGATATAGATGGCCGGGAGTGTGAGAGTCCTAAGATAGCAGTTCTGTGGGTGTGTGCACGGTCTATCACAGAGGCAAAGAGCCCATTGCGCTGGTGACACCAATCAATTTAGGAGAAAAAGGAGGAGAAGATTAACAACACCTTTCGCTTGTCCACAAAAAAAATCCTATTTTGATCTTTGGGCGAAAATCCGGATCTCCTCCGCATCTTCGAAGCGGTCAATAGTGAAGGCACAATGCCCAGCCATGAATATTTTACAAGCGGCTAATAAACGTCCATGTAATATGTACATGCTGCACTGGTCGATGATGTGATTAATCATCATTTGCCTGCGTTTGTTACGTGAATTAGGGCTTGACTCCTAAATCGAGCGGAGTTGCATTTTTACAAGAACCCTTTACAACAATTGTAAAAGATGGAGTATCCAACCAGTTTGAAACTGCGAAGTAGCTGTACTGTTGCTGAAAACACCTTAACGAGATTACTAGTCGTGAAAGCCCTTAACAATGAGATTTTCCATTCGATTACAATGTCGCTGTAGAGATAATAGCACAATCACAAAACATCGAATGTGAAAAAAAATTTAATTGCGAATTTACTTAGTTCTACTTAAGTTTGTCGTCGCCTTCAATATGAAATGAGGAATGGGAAATTGAAAGAAATTTTTCCTGCAGCCATTACAAGGAAAAAGGCATTTGTCTTGTGAATTGATATCAAGTGATTTAATTTTGGTAATAATGATTGCAGTAGAAGGTTTCACCACTTTATGCAGCTAAATTTTCACCAAATAAGGAACCGAGTTTGTGATCATTTTCAATCATAGCCATGGCCGAACGATTTCATACTGGCAGCAAAAATGTCTGTCCTTATGAATCTTTGCTAACAGATATGTCCGAATCAGTTTAAGAAGATCAGACACTGAAGTGTACCCTATAATCTTAGCCAATCCCTTTTCGAGCGTAAACAGAAGACCAATCTCCTCTAAGCGGTTTATCGATATCTTCAGCAAACAGAATTGGATTCTTCAAGAACGTTTACATTGACATCCGCAATATCTGCAATGCAGCATAAGTATCCACACGTAAATTCAATATGCACACGCACCGCGATTGTGAAATTGGTCAATGTCGTACATGTACATGTACATGCATTTGCCATTCCGGCTGCCATTTCGGCATGTATCAAGTGATAAACGAGTGTCATTCTAATTTGTCAAAGGAATGATTTCCAATTTAACAGGTGCAGGATTTAATTCGCTGTTCTATGCATACTTTTGTAGACGGACAGCAATATTTTAATCTTATGCCCACTCGGTGTGCCTCATGTTCTACAAGGTCTTTGCTCTGAACAATTCCTTATAGTAGCAGCCATAACCCTATAGCAGGCCAAATCAGAAGCCATCAACGCTGCTTCATCTGGGCAGCAAGGAGCGCGAACCAATCAGAAGTATCCGACGCAGTTTCTACGAAAAGTTTTGATAAGAAATTTAAAAAAACCCAAAAAACCCAATCCGGCAACCGACTCTTGGAGGTAAATAATCCCATGTATACGTTACCATGACTAAGCAACAGTTAAATCCATTATGCTAATGTGATACATGATATAATAAGTATGATTTCTGGTATATAGGATGAGTGTACGGCACTCATCGGTGACAACCACACAGCACACTACGCCAGTCAAAGCTATTACAGTCGCGGACCATTATACAGTGAAGCAAGGAAAATTACTAAATATTATTACCAGTCAACTAGGGGTTGCCGTTCATACCTCGGGGAACTGTATCTAATTATTTCCTATGTTTCTCAACGAGGCTAGCGATATAAAATGTATCTTATGGGGATAGCAGTATGCATTAGTGCTGTTGTAATTATTGAATTAAACTGGAGCAGCGGAGTAGACAGCCGTTAGGCGGATGGAGATGTGTGGTACGGGATAGCTGTTACCATGTTGCTGAAACGATGATTCCAAAATGGCCACCGGTGACTCAAGCGGGCGGCCATGGCAATGACTGGCAGATCAACTGATATATACAGATCAACCTAAGTTTGATGGTCCTGGTCGTCCTCCATGTTGAGCCATCATTCGAGCCACTGACTCTCTTTACCTGTAAAAATAAGAGCCTTGTTCCTGAATAAGCTATTACTTCTATCACCAAATGACACAGCGCTGAAATGTCCATTGCCTCCTTTCAACCGATTTTGACTTCATGGTCACATCAAGGTCATAGTCATTGCGTTAGTACTTTTCTCTCTTCATCCACAAAGTGTTCATTAAGTATGCAGGTGTTCGTTATCTTTTATCATACTTATTAAACTAACTATGATGAAGAAAATATGCCACAAGTGAAACTAGTCTCTCTTGTAACTCAATGGTACGCCCTTTTAGCTGAAATTGCACGATTCACAATTAGCGCTGAGAGATAGGACAATGTTTTGCCCACCGCAAATAAAAAGTGGAAATCGTTGAACAGTCGTACGCATTATGCCTGGCGATGCTATAATGCACAATATCTGAATGTATCATAGGAGCTAAATGCTTGTGAAATACACTGCATGCGTTGTAAGCATTGATTTTGAATGGAGACTATGCAAGAGTTTTGGAAAAGGGATAACAACACTGAGCACTGGCGGCATAGCGAATGCTAAAGCGAATATTGCCTTGTAATTCGAGCAAATTACATATTGGATGGTGGAAGGCAAACCATCTATGGGTTGGTCTGTTTTGTCTATTTTATTTCACAAGCAGTGGGAACAATATATACATATCGATAGGGGTTAAAAATACATGTTCATTTTGTATGATCTATAACTTCTGTCTTGTTTTCGCCGACTTTCTGTGGTTTTCGACATCACTCAATGTTGCCTTATAAAGAAGGTTCTATTATCGAATATACATTTGCGTCAGATACAATCGAGACATTTTGCAAATAAGCTACATTATCATTGTTATCTTTAAGAAAACCCCTGAACCCGAACTATATTTCGGTTACGGGCTACAACAGACTCGTTGGATTTATTTTGGCTTGTGAAGGTCTGGGCTGAAAGGATCAGAAAGGAGAGCGTTTGACCCATTCATTTTTTACAAGAGATTCTGGCAAAGGTATTGTGACCGGTAACCGGTATATTATTTTGAAGCTCCACCGTGAGAACGCAACGCATTCGTCACGAGGGAAGATGAAGGCCGCGAAGACTGATTCATGTTGCTTTTTATTTTTTCCTACCTGTATCGCGTTTATATCAAATCCCCGACGTCGGTCAACCACACTTTAGGCCACTCTGAAAGATCGGAGATGGCATTAGTCAAGTCAGCAAGGCGTTTTTCCAGGAATGACATTTCTCCAGGGTTTTGATGCACGTTTTGATGGCCAACGTTCAAAGGTTGACACCTTATGATAAGAAATCAAATGCCATGATAAAGATGGAAAAGCTATGATGTTAAAAGCTTGGCAAAAATAAGTAATGTCACGCGTTAAAGCAGGAAGTATAACTGATGCTAATGTTGCCCTATACACAGCAACTCAAGTAAAAAGGTTTGCTACGGCTCAATTTACCGAACTGACTATTGTCCATGTACTTAATAAGAATGATAGTAACCAGACACCTTAATGATATATATACTGATGTGAAAGATAAACAGATTCTACCAGGACTATGATATATTCACAAATAAAAAAGGCTTCTAAAGATTATATTCTAGGTGTAGCTAAGTTTCTGACCCAATAATGCGTAATCTAAAAATCTATTGCAGGTTGTCTTGCCTTCTACAGAGACATGAAGTTGCAATTTTTCTCATGATGTCCGTCGAAGTTACACCATAGGTGCGGGATGTCAGTACACCAATCTTTTCTAACTATTATAAGGTAAGTGGAAAAACATCAGCTGTGATTAAATCTTTTTATTTTTCCACATTGGTCTGTGGAGTTGAACTTTTTTTTGGGGGGGGGGGGGGGGGGAGGAGGCTCTCTAACACATTGCATACCTGTGCATTGGTGTTAATGCCTACAATTATACTGATATTATAAATCTTAGAATATGGTATTTTGTAATGCATGCTACACGTAGATAGTATTTACATGTATGTTATCAAGTTGCAGACGCAAAATGCACCGTACTCACCCCTGCTCCGATATATGACGCTACAACCATTCTAACTTACCTGCAAGAGACAACAGGTTAACAAAAAAATTAGTTAGATGTGATAGTGTGCCATCAAATTTCATTAGATATCAACCTAGAGGGATATTGATAAATGAATGATAAATATTGTGTTCAATAATGGCTGGATGTTCCATTGTTATAATAGGCACATCTCTATGGCAGTCTGAAAAAAATCGATCAGAGCAATGAATGATTTATAGAGCGATTCCTGAAAAATAGGTACCTCGTAATCGGTCCGGTTGGGGGTGACGGAGGGGCGGATCGCAAGCCGTGACTGATCGGATTGCCTCTTCATGAGATTGATTATGTGCATGCACTGGCAGCGAAAGGTGGAAAAAGATAATGCTATTATTTCCCTTGAGATATTTTGTCGCGTGCAAGTTCGGGTTGGTTGCGGATGAAGAGCGTGCGAAGTTGTGAATGCCATGGCTGCATGAAAGCAAATAATGTCGAGAGGAAAAAAAAGCTTCATGTACCAATCTGCCGCCTTGTCAAATATACCTAACCTCCATGCGTCACGAAAGCCAAAAGACCCTGTATAAGATATTGGTATGTCGAATTACAATACGAGTGTGGCCCATTCCTTTTCAACGACCAAAGGACTGATCTCAGCCTGCGGGTTCAGCAACCTGTTCACCAGATAAGGTTAGCCGTGCGAAGATTGAGTAATGTGGCAGCGCAAACACTGAAGCGCCATATTCGTACAGCGAGTGAAGAATCAATAAGTTTAGTCTCTACCCTTGTTAACAGCGCAATCGGCAATAATGAACATTTTCATCTTGTATGTAGTGAAAGGAAAGACGAACCGAATCGATGCCTGAAGAAGCTAGCCTCGGAACAAAACCAGTTCGACATCTTAAAAGAGATGCTCTGCATACAAATCAACAAACTAAGCTATTGGCAAAGATCCGACCTCTCGGAAAATCGAAATGAGATGGAAATCTCTTAGTGTGAATTGTTTCAAAGAATTCACCAAGCGTCATTTGCGGTATCAAAAAAATTGTACGAGTTATTTTCCATCGTGATTTGCTAAGGCATTTCAACCTTCGGGGCGTAATCACTCTTCATGGGGAAGGTCATCCGATTAGTTCCCAAAATCAAGCAGGTTGCTCGTCATATTCTACAATTTACTCAAAATGATCACTAATAATTATTTTGCTTGAAATACAGATGGTGTGAGGGGAGACGACTCCTTGTTTCTTTCCAGAGAGATAATCACATCCAACTCATTTAATGAACTGCTAGTCTTTAAGAAATATGCCGAGACAAATCAATTTTGGTATATGTACATCGTAGAAGGACAAACCAGCGACATCGCAGATTCTTTCTTGGTTCGATTGCAATTTTGAGTAGATTAGATACGTACAAATACCAGTACAAATATTCATTGCCACCTTAAGTGACCTTTGAGAGATGCATTTGCAGATTTTTATTGGAAACCCTCACTTGGACGACACCTGAACTTTCGATGTCATCGCCGCTGTCCCTGTTTGGCCCACCACAACGCATGAAGCATTAATCCACCTGACAGATATCTCTCGTTTACACGCTAGACAAGCCAGAAATAACGATATGTGTATATACGAGAGCATCAAATCGATATGGGGGGAAGCAGTCTCGTACCCAACGTTTTCGTGCTTTCTACTCATACGAGAGCATGAGATTGATATGGGAGGAAGCAGTCTCGTACCCAACATTTTCGATGCTCTCAACACACTTTCGAACTGGAGTCTTCTTAACAAAAGCTTCTTAGTTAATCGTTGTCATAAAAAAACAACGAGATTATAGATAGCAATATTGTTTGTACGATATGTACATACGAGAGCATCAGATCGATATTGGAGGAAGCAGTCTCGTGCCAAACATTTTTGATGCTTTCAACACACTTTCCAATTAGAAGCTTCTTAACAAAAGCTTCTTAGTTAATCGTTGTCTCCAGAAAAACCCGACCAGATTACAGATTGCAATTTTTCTTTTCGTACAGACGAAACACTGAAATCATCCTCGCGATACAAGCTGGATGCCATGAGACTGATAATGCACAATATCTAAGCGTTATACAACACATTACTTGCCATTACGACATAAAGAAAACCCTGATTTCATTGCAACCATGCTGTTGTCACAAAAAAGCTACACCACAAGATATCTACTGTCTATTTATTCCACTACTAACACATTGATACATCGTCATCTACGTGTAATGTGTAATGTGTGTAAGGCATTCATGAGCATACTAGTGGTTGACCCGTCTTAAATGTCACGTCACATCAAGTCGCCGATCACGATTACATTGCCAAGGTAAGTGTTGCTTTCATAATGTTAACGCAGCCTCTCGGGTATGATACGTGATATTTCTAACAGGCGATTGTAACCAACATGTGAGGGGGTGGAGACCGCTAAGGTATCGGAGGGCAAATGTTTCCTTTAATCTTGTATATCTGATTGTGTCAGTGTAATAACACGCTGCCAATAACCGAGCATTGTGTACTGATTTCAGTTACAAGTACGATTTGATAGGCTGCGGGTACCATTCGGGTAGTTTTAGAACAAATGACTGCTAAAATGTCTTTGGGTCCTAAAAAGTCACTTACAATTGTTAAATTGCGTAAAGACTGAGAAAACTTGGAAAGTTGGTTTCCTGCAGTCGGAGTCCTCCGCCACTAGAGCCTGATGAGAAAAATCATATATCGATGACTTGTTGTTTTCTTTTTATCTGTTACTATGTATGGGCAATAGTTGATTATCATATAGTTTAATCAACGGCGCACACGGTTTTGACCTTTATTGTTTGCACAGCAACCCTATATTCATCATGCTTTTTGTTCGTTTATTTATGAATTGGAGACCCGTTAAGATTTGAAAACAACTCTCAGAGATCCTTTTTCCCCTTTGGTTGATACTGACACACATAAGGTATATATACGTACTATATTTCGCTCAACCTGGTTAATGTTGTGTTAATCCGTCCTCGTGTCAAAGAGGATGGCCGTAATGAGTCTGACCATAAAAATACTATCAGAAGCTTATCTTTTTTTCTCGTGCTGGATAATGATATTACATTATTCAACTAATCGCACTCTCTATATAACTTCAGCATATAAAAATGCTGTGGTGTAATAATTGCATTAGGTACTGACTACACCTTGATGGAAATCCCAAAGATCAGTGTGATAGATTTTTAGACCAATTTCATTAATAAGCGATTGCTTTCCAACCTCAGCCAGGTAGGATTAACGAATGCTTACGGTCATACCGACAGGTGCATAGTTCTGAAACCGTTAACTTGATACACACACATAAATGTTCTTTAGGTGTCCTTACACTTCATTTCAGAAAAGATTTTGACGTTTGAAATCGATTGTTTTGATCGAATATTGTATAATTTGATATTTTTTTTTTCACACGGTATTATTTAGAACTCCATTACAACATATCTGATCTATAAGTTAAAAGATCAGTTTAATGTCTTCTTCAACATTTCGTATAGGAAGGCATAAATGACACCGTGCAGGTAAAACGTACAAAGAAATACTAGTACTAACAAATTATAGTTAGCACCATTGATTTAGCGGAGTCGTAATATTGTAATAAAATTATCTTTACCTTAAAAATCAATTAAACATCGCCAAATGTCAGAATTCACCAAAGCGGTGGTTTGGAACGGTACCGAGGCAAGGTAGCGATACCGATCAATAAAAGATGGTGGCAACCGAATCTTGCTCTAGTATTGAAAAGTCAAAAGGTCGAGCCTCAGGCTATGCAAGGCGTGGCATGATGCGGCTGTATAAATTTACTGGTTTATTCGTAAATGATTTGTCCGCATCGTCTGAGGCTCTGCAGAAGGCGACAGCGATCATTGAGTCTGAGCTACAGCTATCATGTCTCCTCTTTACTAATACAAACCTTTGATAGATATTGCCTATGTGATGGTACATGTATCGTTTTTCATGTTCAGTTGTTCCAATATCAATCGAGTTAATTTTGAAAAGGGCGAAGATCAACTGCCACTAATTCATATTATCATTCAAACCCAGGAGCAATGATCATATTGGTTTTATCAGGGTCGCGTGGGTTCAATATCAAATGAATGATATTGCTTGAAAGGGGTCGAAGACAATTCCTTTTCTATCGCTCGATATTGTTATGTGAAACATTGACCTCCTGGAAGAACGATCATTGCACTCCCACTCAGCGTAGTGTAGCCTGCTTGCACAGACAAAAAGTCTATATAAAATCATTGATTCCAAACGATGCCATCAAATACCTACGGGTACAATAATCCTGAGCAAGTAGTTGTGTGCATTGGTACATACAATTTATTATTTGTGATTATATTCAGCTGCATTGGATAACACGCCCATGTCAACGGTGTCATCTGATACTGAAAGTAGCAAACGAAATGTATTGTCATGCATGTTCTATGTGTTCTGAATTACTTTCAACTCTAAATGAGATTCAAAGAGGATCAGCCGACCGTCTGCAGCCGAACATCTCGCATAGACAATACACTAGAGGGACACATTTAAACTGTAGGAGTACGAAAGTGCAGTTTCATTTATTCATTAAAAAGAACGTGATTGCCAATGACCATGAAGAACAATGTCCGAAATTCAGGGATGAATTTTTTTACCCTTTATAGAAAAGCACTGCGCTGTTTGGTTTTCGAATGTTCAAGCATTTTAAAAGGGTCATTATTGTTTTCAAATTTTAGGGCCAGTCGTCATGTCAGGTACTGGTGTACTATATAAATTAGCGAGTTATTGATTACGAATTGAATTTCAAGTAATTCCCCCAAAAATGCAAACCAGCTCATACTTCTGGTAAACATTGTGGACGAAATAACTGTCCAGTCAAAGGAAGATTTTCATGTGAATCTTCATTTTACATTATAATCCATGACCTTTTGATCTCAGAATGATACATTCTACACGGTTCCGAGCCACGATTACGAATTCCTGAGCATGCGCAGATGAAGATAGACTTAGGATGTATCTCGCGCCATTCCGATGTTTTATATCCCGGCTCGGTCCCTGGCGCGTGGTGATGCATACCAATGGCTGTTTGCTGGTGCAACATCCCACACGATTTCATTATGACATTAATGCTAGTGTGACTTGGCGGCGCAACGGCCGACTCAAGAGTGGTAAAAAAGGATGAAACCATTTGACCAAACCGCACAAAAGGTAGCTATAGAAGGTAGGATAACCAGGAGTTAGACACTGGATGAAACTGACATGATGCTAGTGATACCTTCAACAAATATGTCAGAATTGACTAGCAGGTCACCCGGACCGGATAGAGTATATGTCAGAGCTTTACATGTCTTTCCTACCCTTGAAACTTCGATGGTTAGGATACACCTTTCATGACGATGTATTCCCTCCTGATCCGTTCGTATCCCATTAAAGCCCAGTAATGATTCTGAAACACTAATGGAAACCTTTTAGCTCAATGTCAGCTTGGAAAAACACGTCCCCTCCCAAGAGACTCTTAACCGTAATCAACACCTATTGCCTCAGCAACCTCGAATCTATTTTAAAGAGTTTGCCAACATCGATTACAGGAGTCAGAAACACAAGTTATCCAACGGTGCTGACTCTAACTCACATAAAAGCTGCCGAGACTGACAATACATGGCCTAATGAAGATTTGTGGTCTTTGGTGGAAACTATTGGGAACGACGTAAGGGTAATAGAATGATTAGAATTAGAAGCAGACAAGCAGAGTTTTCAGCTGATTTAGTTTTGCCAGGTCCACGTAATCACTCCAGCAGTATGCTAATGGAAAATAAGTTCAGCAGCTGATTACACTGTTAATCATTAGATGTCTTTGCGATTCCAGGCTTTTCAAAAACAAAAATCACGCAAAATTTGCTGCAGGTTGCAGTTCGTTGATTTGCTGAAGAAGCCGCCAACACTAGGCTTATCAAGCAATGCTTGTTCTGACCTACATGTACATTTAAAGCTAACCATTGAATCTTACCACAAAAACGAACAACGTAAAAGTCACAGTGTGGTTTTGTTAAACGCCTACAGATACAGAGAGACCTCAATAGTGTTTGAATTAGGACCAGCTAAATGTTTTTAGACGGTCTGAAACGTTCAGAATTCTAGTAGGCAGACGGCGTCTCGACTGAACGTACAGTATATGGGTGACGCCTAGCAAACTGTTCCATGTCTAGTTGATATCACTGCTGCGTTCAGTACAGTCTTGACTATAAAACTGTATTCGAGTTACATGACCAATCAATTTCCCGAGGGATAACTTTTAAGGGCAGAATCACAGTATATCGTTCTCCAAGAACCTTAACGATTAGGACTCGACTGATTTGGTTTCGTAGTGTCCCGACCTCTAAACTGTGTTCTACTTGAATCCAGAGAGCGATCCGACACACCAAGAAACCTATTCAAGGCGATGACTCTTTATATCCTGCCGTATAGCACCATCACCATATTCCTATTCAGCGAATAAGTAATCCAAACTAGACAAATTGATTGCCCCAGAAAGTACACATATATTCCTGGCCCTCAAAACTATCCTAGCCAATCTCCGGCGCGGGGTGAAGATTTCCGATAACGACTCATACGATGTTACTCTGTAACGAGCGCCATAGGGTGTACCTTGTCTCTGGAGAACCCCGGGAAGGAATGTGGAATGTGTTAACAGAATAAGTAATGCATTCTTCCCCCAAGTGTTGCTTGGATCAATATCTTTAAAAATGACGAAACATTATTAGAGAGGCGATGTGTTTGATTAAGACGAAATCTGAGTTTCTTTTTCGTTCGCCGATACATGAATATATATAAATGTATGGTGAATATGTTGGACGGGGGAGATCTCTAGGTTTAGCAGCTGATGAAACTCTACGTCAACATATCACAATTTGTTGTATTGGTGTTTAAATTAGGGTATTCATAATATAAGGCGTCCGAGAACCTAGTTTCACTGATCTAAGACCGTTTTGTACTGAGCTACAAAGAGAGCTGAGCCTAATGCATGTAATTATGTTCCTGTAATATTTTAATTTTCATCCAAGCGCTTAGAAACGAAATGAATTGAGATTTCACACGAAACGCAAAAAGGAAATGCAGAAGTAATTCATCAACACGGTCTCAACCGAATCACCTTTTCTATTACATCAAATTAGAATAAGTCAAATGGAGCATGCAGTGCACCGGGAGCATTATCGAAACAATATATGGGATTGGCTCTCTCATTGATTGGAGTTCGATGACTCAACGCTCGAGCCAAGAAAAATTTTCAAATGTTGCGTTATTGAATGATGCTGTTCTGACTCCTTATTGCGTATGTTTGTGTGATCAGGATTCAACTTTATTGTTGTTCTGAAACAAGTGAGGGCAATGAACATTTCGCCTGAACGAAAGATACGAAGCTTAACCTTACAGCAAACACAAAGGGTTTCCATTAGTTTTCAAATCTTATACTGTTCGTCTTGTCACACGAGAATTAAGGTAGGATCATAATAAAAAATACGTGAGAAGAGGGGTTTTGGTCCTTTTGGACGATTTACCCATCCACACGAGTCAGCTCGGTTTGCAATGCACCAATTAAGCTTGGCAACTGATAATGTCACCACGTCGCTCGTTTTTGCATCCTTGACAGCTGCCTGTACGTATTTAGGATCCAAATACAGATTTCCAGTATATAATTTCAATCAAAATAGTAAGACAGTGAGATATGTGGGTAGGCATGCAGATTGAGAATCGAATGCTCAAATTGGTTGGGATTTCTAACACGTTTGCACATCCACAACGATATGCATTCTCCAACCAGACATGATATCCACGTCGTTCAGACACTGTACATTTACTGTACACTGTAGATTCGTACATGGATTTGTTCTCACTTTGGGGACAAATTACAAAACTTTATCTCGTTTCGAGTAAAACGGTTCCAACTAACAAGTTGTAACAGTCTTCGCTATACCATGTCTCAAACGTTTGCATCAAGAAACATGTATGCATGGAATGTCATGAAATAATGAAATGGCCGAGTCTCCTTCAAGCAGGGACGGAACGTGACGACGATATCAATATTTAGACTTCCGGTTCAGCGCGAGGAGGATGTAGAAAAATGCTATAAACAGGTAACGTTCGGTTCATAAAACCTGAACATCATTGCTGTCATCAAAATAAGGATTCGTATTACAGTGATGTACATGTAATTTGAAACCCAAACCTTGTATTTCTGCCCAAGCCAAGTTAATGCATAGCCGGCAAGTCGTAAAGCGTCTGGTATGGGAATGTATAGATGGTTCAATCGGTAACGAGATGTGGACACCGCATACAAATGATGTTAAATTGCCTGAACAACCATCCATCCACTCAACGGGAATGATGGGCGACGCCTGGCTAAAATGACCACGGATTACACTCGCTGATTCGGGCGATGGAAGGCGACTTGGCGGGGATGAAGGGTGTTCCGATAGCGCTCGTGTGGATGTCATTCCGTTAACGCAAACAAAAAACTACAGTACACGTTGTGCTAGATAGTCCAGTGGCACAAACGCCGATAGCGTTATAGTTAACGTTAGCGTAAGGCCTCGCATCTTCTCTGTTGTGTTTTACTGTCAATGTGTTCTTTCGTTCGAAGCGCGCCGATATGCTACTCTCCAGTAATCTACTTTGTAGGATGTAGAATTGAGCAAATTTATTATCTTTGTTGATTGACTCAAATTTGAGCTGCGCGATTCAATCTTCATTAAGTAGGCAAAATGTTTAAATTTAATTAAACATTATTATAAGTTACAGTAGATTTTATGATTAAAATGGCAATGTCAAGGCACCAAAGCTTCCCTTAGCGGCATGCAAATGTTTTGGCCTTCCATATTGGTTTGTACTGGCAAAATTGTCCATGGTCGATAGAATTTGCATTTCTTGGTCATGGCAGTAACAAATGCGTTTCTCGTCGATGGCCAACATTCTTTAGAAGTTCAACATTCTGCTCTCCCCCTCAGACTGACCCACTGCGTACTCATCACTGTGTTCATGAATATTCGCTTTTGTACGCTTGTAACGGAAAACAACTACCATTTACATGGCATAGCCTTAACCACCAAAAAGAATTTATACACCAACAGTTAAAAGGAAAATATAAGTAATATTGATCCTCATAAGTCACAAATCTCGGAAATTCTATTTAACCATCGCCAGCAGGTATTTTCTTCTGTGCGAAAGAAAAATGGTTATCAATAAGCTTGTTTTGAACGACCATATCCGTATAATGATTACCAATCAATTCCAAGTATAGATATATTGTACTATTTCATTGCATCTTTATTGTTTTGTAGCCGTCTCATCATGGGAGTATTTCGAACAGACAATGACATTTTAACCTGTACGCATGTTATATGATTCTGCGTTGATATAGTTAATATTTCATGAATTCAATGTCAGCATGAAAATTAACATTATATGAGTTAAATGCGCGTTTCATTAGTCATCAATGGTATCAAAAATTAAAGAATGTCATGTTTCACCTAAATTTATTGTAGAATGACGCAGAAAAGGATCGCAACAGAATTGCTCGGGCACTTTTCACGTGATATCAATCTTTTAAACAATTCTCCTTATTCACATTGACAATAAATCAAACGTTCAAACTAACTTAATAATTGGGTGTTATAACAACAAAGCACAATATTTGAATTTGATTTGCAATACAGAAGTTCCCGAAAATGCAAAAAATCGGGTTCCACTTGCCACACAAAAACCTTCATTGTTATACTTGTTATATATACCTATTACATAATGTTTTATGTTGGAACTATAAAGGTTGGCCCCATTGCGAGCGCAGTTTGGCTGCCAACACGCAAAGAAGTGTTGTTTTATAACCCACCCCAAATGATGACGTAACGCACGTAATCCATGTATTGAATGTCAGTTCGTGGCTTGACGGCACGATGAACACTTGTGTATGGTCGCTCCTGTGTTTAAGAGGTGGGCCTACAGTGTACGTGTATGCATATACATGGATTTGTGAATTTTGTGTTGTGAATCTTAGTGATATATTGAACATATTAGATTATGAATTTTAGTGATTTATTTGAAATGTCGGAATCCTTTTTGGTATGTAAGGACATGAGAGATTGGATGGTAAACACCATGTGTGGCTATTATTGAAGTATTGAGAGAAGAGAGACATTACTTCGGGTAGAGTAACACACAAGGTGATGTGATGACGTAACGTACATGTACGTGTATTGCTTGTATTTTATGTTAGTTCCTGGCAAAATTGATAGGGGAATGAGAATGGTCTGGGTGATCCGAATACAGCAAAGCAGGTATGTATTGTAGTTGGGCATAATGCGAAGATGGTCTTTACCACCCATCCACCCATATGTCGATTGCGGGATCTGTTGTTGCTTCTTCTCATGCAAACAAGCAAGGATTTCCCGGCCCCAATACATTATTGAAGATATGGGAGAAGTGAGACATCACCAAGTGCAGAGAAACCTTCTTTGAGCCAGCCTCATACAGAGGAAAAAACGCTTCAAAAACAGCATGATGTTTATTGTGGCCTTAACTTTTGGAAATCGTCAGTACCTCTGTACTAGTTTTATATCGGTGATATTTGCTATTAGATTGTATTGGGGAAACTATTTTTTAGTATCCATGCACTTGTTTTGCTAGGTTAACCAGTACACTAGATATATTCACTCTGGGTTTGAATTTGGGAAATCTTCACATTGCGAATATTTTTTACTCTGGCCTTGACATAGATAGACAAACAACAGTATTTACGTACTGGTTTTGCATTATGAATAATGGCATTGACTTTAGAAAATTGTCAGTATCTATTAACTACTTTGTAGTTTCAATTTTTTTTATCGAAATTCCTCGTGGCCTTGCACTTTGAAACAACACTGGTACAACATTCCCATAGTTATCACATTTAAACATACGTTCTTGACATCAAGATCATCATCAATTGATATAAAAACAGCATATACCAGCATACAAAAATAATATTCGACCGTCGCCTCTCATCACATAACCTATCATCTTCATTTAGGAGTCATGACCGGCATACTGACAGCCATATATTACGTATACACAGTGGATCATATAAACGTTGTGATCGAGAAGTTATGAAACATTGCATGGAGTATTTAATGTTGAATTACGAAAATGACTACGGAGTTACTTCCCTGTGCATTCCAGTGATAATTATACGTTTGCTGTGATAGTTCATCATGCTTTCTATTCATTCACTATCATGTAATGTAGACATTTATAAATAACATAACCTTGGTGCCCTGGAAGGGCTCAAAACTACTATGATATATACATCTCACATCATCTTTACAGCCCAAAATAATCAAGAATTCGGTGTAACCACATTTTTAAAGTTCACCGATACGCTATGGCGATGTTCTGTTTGATACATGGTTTTGTCAATGTGAAAATCCGAAAGTCGTCAATCGAGTTCAATCTAGCTAAACTACCACTAACCCGAGAAGACTGGGTACACTTGCTGACCTTCCTTAGTCTGGTGTGACCAATGGACTTAGAAACAGCCCCTTTGGGTCAAAAGGGGGAGATACACCAGATACAACATGCACTTAATTATTCATCTAGGAGGTCTGACTCATCGTACGGTTTCAATATATCAGTTCGAGCTTGCGATATCTGTTTTAACACTTTATGCTGTGTACTTTTGTACTGATATGATCGTTTCAGTTGTGGTGTACACAAGTCTAGTTGTAACTTTTTTTTCTACACCATTATACATTATTGCGTACTAAGAATTTGTTTCCATCGCATACCAAAGTCAAACCTAGTAGAGTAAAGGTCGTTTGTCATGACGTTTTTCTTTTAATAGTGTTTTGCCAAATCTTGTATCACCTTGCCGGGCTTTACCGGAATCAGATATCAACACTAACTCAGCCAAATAGCCAATACAATAACAAGGCAAACGGTTTTAGGACAAATCTTATTGGAACACTACCAGTAAGTCCCCTGACAAATATTTTTCCACAATCAGCGCAATAATAACCGGTAGCCTTCTCCATCCAAACACTCCTGTATAGATTACGTCATCCGCCAAAGAGTTCGGCAAACGTCGTGACTAATGAATGAAGTTTGCGTCTACTATTGGTACATTTTGTAACGTCTCGTAACGTATGTTAGCGGCCTAATTCCAACATTTTCCCGACCTTTCTATTAGCTATTATCAACCTGTAATTAATGTCATCGGGTGTACATTATTCTTAATTTTCCCTGTCAATAACGCTTTAGGGTTTCATGATACAAATAAAACATTTTTCAGACAAACACAATATATTGCCGCGAGATTTAGTGCATTAGTATTGACGGAATCTATCGTTATGTGTAGCTATGAGAAATATTTATAGTGCCTAGCATAAGTGAACCAGAAGATTAATGCACTGTTGTAACTGCATATCAGGACAAAGACTACGATATTTGTCCAGTTCGTTGCGTTAAAATGAAAACATCTAGCAATTGCTTTATATGCGTTAATGGTAGGGTTATGGGGAAGAGATCACATAGCTGAGGCCCCAGGCGTTCGTCTATCTTGTTGCAACACGAGATGCTGCTATATATGAACGATTTTATATTTCATATTTCGTTTATAAAACCCCTTTTTCTTATTCAACAAGATAATTCGCGCTGGCCGAACCGATGCAGTGTTACCATTGTAATCAATCATCCAGTGAAAAAATATGACGAATGAGGGTCAATATTTTATTCATAAATTTCTGTACCAGTAGTGATGAATCAATTTGTTCGGTGTGAAAAGAAATCGGTATCTGCAGATGACGTAATTGATTTCGTTAGTAATCAGATGGCTCTCTTCCGAATCAATTTGTAACGGTGTGAAAAATTGGCATCTTCAGAGATGAAGTAGTTTATTTTGTTAGTAACCGTATACCCCTCCTTCCATATCCGCAGGTTAGCTAATACACAGTCATGTCAAATCTTGTCACTTACACAGAAAAGTTCATCATTACTGAATTACAAACTCCCGAGGGAATCGGGCTGTAGTTTCCATTTACCACCCTTTAGCTACGTCTCCTTAATTTGTGATATTATACGTAATCAAATTTCATATGATAGTCAGAGCTTCTGTCATAATTTGACTGACTCCATCGCTAGAGGCTTGATGAATGCAGAAACCTTAAAACGCTTTCCTAGTTATCGATATTGTTTGTACCATTATCGCCTAACCATAATCATTGGTGTATGTACCAGTATGTAGAGCGACTCTAGAGATCTCGTTGGTTCTATGGTAACGCGAGGATGCGCTGACCGCGTTGTAAAATGGACTGGGTTGGCGCCTGCAAGGCACTCATTTAACCCTCCGGGACATATTAGCCGTAGAATAATCAATATTTCGCAGGAATCACACTGTATGGACCGATGACGCTGAAGCTGGCGTCCGGGGCTTGCCATTCTGATTGCGCAGAACAAGACTTTTTGGCCTAGCTTGTTCCAGCGTGTCTGGGGAACGGATAGTAATATTGACCTACTGACTCGGCCAAACAACAAATTATGCATGAAAAGGTTTTGCCTTATCATCACTCTCAATTTATTGTTGAATCTTCAGAACAGATAAGCGTTACGCCAATTGGCCGCCCTTTGAAAATGTCCGTCCAGTTCCAATATATATGCTGTCGATCCTTTCTAGAAGTTAAGTACGCTATCGGAGAGGTAATTATTGAACTCATTTATTGGCCGATATTTAGGGCACTGACCCACGTAGCTAAATAAGAGGTAAAGAGTGTACTTAAGCAGTAAAAACATACATCGTTGTCTTTGAGCAGATTAAGAAACTAATTATCTGGCTATTGTATCTTCTACCACTTACATCAAACCCTGCAACTGATAACGTTAAAAACCCTTTACTTTCTCTGTGGCTAGCAATATGCGTTATTACTGCATACGAAACAGCTACCGGTACCAAAGCAATGCAAACGTAATATACGGAAGAGACAACACATCCGCCTCTTTAGCCACTTTCAACTTTGCGATATTACTGTATATTATAGCAGAGATAGGACTGAATAGGCGACGTGGTACATGTCATGAAATCTCCAATGTAATAATCTACATAAACCCTCTCGACTGGCTCACTCGCCACAGTCTACAGCCGCCTGTATGCTTGTATGTTGTCTATCGATCCAACATCGATCTGCCAGCTCCGACTCCGAGACCGTATATTCGCATAGCGCTGACACTATACTGGATCCATCGCGGCACCAGACAGAATTCTCCCCTCGATAAAGCTGCCTAATACTTTCGCCGAGAGGGCCATCTGAATATAGTTGGCTTGCGGCAGGTTCGGAGTTCGATCAATTATTACAGATAACGTTGATGGACAAATAGTCATAAGCTGACCATCTTGGTTGGCAACAGCATTGGTAATTGGCGTTCTTTGTCACAGATGGAATTCAACAGGTTGTTTCTGATAACACGATTCCTTGCTAGGCTCGTTGGATTGGGCTTTGAAAAAATAACGTCAAATTGATCAAGGCGGTTCAACAGACAAAGAGACTCGTCGAGTTGTATTTTGACCGTTAAAATTGATGATTTTGAGGAACCCAAGATGTTGTGCCTTTAACCGCCATGAAATGTCTTGGACAAAGGAGTATACTGTGACCCAGTACTAGTGCGATCAATTTAATGGACCACTGTGAAAACAGAAAAAAATGATCAAGCCCAACCAGAGAAAATTGTTTGAGGCTTGTTACTTTCTAAGTTACATACGTACCCACAATAAACCAAGACAAAATTCCTTTTAGTATTCCTGACCTCGCCGATGGGATAACTCGCTGCGAAGGCGGTCCTTACATTAATTCTATTGAAATCGGAACAGTCGAAGCACTTTCCCAACATTTGATCGAACCAACCAGGCACCACGAACCCTGGGCCTATGTGGTAAGTGACAATAAGATGAACAGCCGACTTCAAAACCGTTCCAGAACTATTATCATGTGAAAATCATGGCTGTGCGGGCTTGCTGGAGACAAATGACTCTGTACACGCTAGGCGTTAGAAAAACGGCAAAGTGGTCGTGATAGATATAACTGTAGCGTTTCACCCTGCGATAGGCCTTTCGATAGCGCGAAAGGGGAAAATTCGAGCATGCAATATGAGTTTTTTTCAAATCAAGTAATTGACCGCCAGACAGGCCAGTTTTGACAATTTTTAGAAATGCTACTTTTTCGTTGGTAACGATGACATTAGATGGACGACAACACCATAAAACTGATATGATGCGCTATCCACAGGTGACTCCTACAAGCAAAAGTAAACATCCTCGCCTTTAGTTTTGATGTTAACATTAGCCTATGATCATGATGATGAACATGCAGAAATCATCCTAAAATAGGCCTTTCAAATGGTGCTATGGCCCAGGAGACAAGTTTGCCTGAATATTCCTTTGGATGGAGACAACCCCATGCAACTGATCAACTTTCTCCCCCTACTTTAATATTACTACAGTACGTATACAATACTGTCCTTGCGCGTGAATACCACAGTTCCGTCAAACTCGATGCAAGTGGATGCAATTTCACGCTGTTACAACCAAGCTAATTATTCTTTCCTTAAATTATCATTAAGAAGGGAGCGTCGCAACATTAAAGGGAGCATCTCACAGACAACGGTAAAGATACAACGTACTGGTAAAGATACAACGTACTGTAATATTTCGCTGTATGCTTTTGGTTCATTTGGATTTTTTATTCTGGCTGACAATACCAGCTTCCGCCACTTATACATTAGCCACTAGTCACGTAATCTGAGCACATTGGAATTACCTTGGACTTTCAAGATGGTTCATCTGATCGATGTCCGTCTCGTGTTTGTCTGGTGGGATGGGATGCACGTACCGCTAGTTGTCGTTGCTCTGTGATGTTAGCTGGTTGGTCCAACGTTAACATCCGCTAAGTATTTTAAAATAGGACAGGACTTCATAAGTTTGATGCTTCACGCGTGTGCGATCGCGAACCACCTGGTATAGAAAACTCTACTATCGACCAGCAAGCTCTCATGCGTATGTCATGCGGGACTATGTTTACGTTCCCACGATATAATTTGATTAATTATCGCATGTTCAAGACGGATACGGTCTCGCTGGAAAAAAGAATCGCCAATCATATTGCTCATTAGGTTCTGGCCGACCCTTGATGAGGAGGCCATCAGCGAGATGAATTATCGTGTTTGGAGTCGGACATGATGCACCACTATCATGACTATAGTCCATTTCACGAAAAAGCGTAGGGTTCGTTCCGTGTTACTTCGTCTGAGGACGAACAAAAAATGTCCGATTTAGACTTAGACTCTAATGATAAGAAAACGAGTTTGAATCTCATTCTTCTGTCGATAATTATCTCCCCGGTGATGGCCAACAGCGACTTTTCTCCGCTTCAGTGACATTTTGTGTTCACTCCATACTCATCGTGTCTCTCAGCTTGTCAAACAATGCGGTACACGAGTAATTGATTCTATCAGTTTCCATAAAACTCCAATGGTGAGACAATACGCATCACTTTTTATTCATTTGGACTGATTCAACTTGCAAGAATATGAGCGTGCACACAGTGATATCCAATAGTCAGAGTGCTGTTAAGCCAACACTGCAGTGTTCAATGACTCCCGTAGAGCAATGAGGTATTAGAAGTCAAATGGTTGCCATGGATGTAACAATTATCAACTGGTGCATTCATCTAATCCGGTTTGTTGTAGCATTAATTAATGATCCTTGGCTAAATCACCCACGGCTGAGTAACGAGAAAGTTCGTCTTGCATGAAGAGATTCGAGGCCCCAATCGCTTTTCGATAAACCATCGATTTTCTATTCAGTGCTTCTTAAAACGATACTGGAATCGAGCTGAAAAGGAGCTCTCCGATACTGGTGTGTCAGTTGGAGGTATTGGATGTCAGAAACAAATAAGACTCATCAACTTGAATGTTAATTCACTTTAGTATTTAAAAAAAAAAAAATTCTTTTAAACAAGATAAACAGTAGAAACGAGGACGATTATAGGTGAAAGAAACTTTTGTTTGTCCAAGATATACCAACCTATATTACATGCTGCATTGCATTGACTTGAACACAAATATCACGTCTTCACTGCATTTATGGTAAGTTAGGGACTTCCGGAAACAGACTTCTGGTTACACTGTCCAGATACAATCAGAATTGCTAAATTCCGCATCACCTTTAGTAATTTACCAAAAAGTGTCATGTTCTCGGTAACCTTCCGGTGAAGTTGGCTTCCTAAAAGGACTGCATAAGACTTGAGTTGGTGCTTCATGTTGTAAGTGACCGGCCAGCAGTATACATGGAGCCAACGTTGCCGTATCGGCTATCAATATCACCACATGAATATTTCATAGGAAGGCAAAAGAAACGCCCTCTTAGCAAATCATTTCGGATCTCCCAGGGATTTTAAAATCCTCAACATGTGGATAGGATCAAATCGATGTCTCTGCGATTATCCAGGCAGACCGAGCACTTTTTGTAATCCGTTTCTTTTGGTTGGTGAGGTAATCAATGCCTTCAGTTCGTTATCAATTCTTTAAATGAAGAATTTCCGCAAACGAGCTGATAGTTGGAACAGTTGGCTACCTTATGTCGCCAGACGCAGGTTGGAGACTGTGCTTTCATTTCATCATCACAGAAAATTGGTCGCGCCGGAATTATTCGGCAAATGAGACCGAAACGAGACCCAAAGCTCTGAAACACGAGAGAGGCTATCTGAATATTGATTACCGTTGTATATCATTTCTTTGTATGAGTTCCAGACAGTACCGTGAAACTATAAGAGATGAAAGCCAGAATTTTAAAGCCATGTGCACAGCGCCGTGGTATACTGAAGTGATATGATTATGGAGGCATATGGCGTTGCTTGAAAGGAGCAAACTGGATATGATGATTTGACACTGTATTCTACTCGGAGTCCACTAATGCCTGAAGCCAAGTTGACAAGTCTAAAAATACGAAAATACTCCCTTACTTGAGATTTGTTGAACTCTAAAGACTGCATACCCCATGGAGCAGGTTTGTTGGCTTCTAATTGATTCTTTCAGATTTTACATGAGGAAATCATCAAAACAGTATGTAGAAACCGCATCTCGCTTCACTCTGAACCCTAAGAGGACTGAAATAATCACCAAAATATCGAAATGATACGCCTTATCATCAGAATAACTAATCAAATGAATGCGCAGAGTAGACAACGAGAGACCTAAAGTACATTTATTGTACCTACTCTTTCAGGGAACTCATAAAAATCCAACAGATAAAGTCAATCAAATGTCAATGTTCGTGATATTTTAACCTGATTCCAAAAACCGATGTAATGTTTATTCCAAAACAGATATCGCAAATTCATTAGAGGCTGCAGTTATGAATATAATATACGAGAGAGGTGTCGCATGACTGGACTGAGATGGATGGAACCAATCTAGCTGCAGGGTTCATATTATTTGGAATCAGTAGATCATATTGCGCTTATTGCCACGGTCAGTTGTGATGGAATAGGAAAAACATCTAAAAACGAAGTGTCAATCATTGCAAAAGCAGAGTAACCCTTCAATGTAAAGATATCAGTAAAAAGATGTATACACATTTCAGATTGAAGAGTCCCGCTCTAATGGACACTGAGCTTAGAATCAGGCACTTTCGTTTGTCAAATTCGTGGCATAAACGGAATTTGAAAATGTCAGGTAAAAGAGCAAGGGTATCCTTCATTTTCTTTCCCGACTCTGGTTCCCCCGATGCAAAACGGACAACACCAACAATAGTGTTGAGCTTCAAAGGGGTACGCGGAGTTTCAAAGATTGCGGTTCATGCAGTTGACGAACATCCGAAGTAACGGGTCAATTGTCAACCAACATAATCTGCTAGCAAAGAATTGGAAAAGCAAAACAGATATATCATGATCATGCTATTTGCTCACTCCTTCAGGACGTTGCAAGGTAGCTTTTGCTGACTGCCAGATGGAAAAAAGACAGTGTTACATCCAATACAATAACGGTCATGGTTAGCGCTAAGATAAACCAGATGATGTCTGACTTAAGAGGACGATCCCTTGTTTTTCTTTTGACTATGGTTCTTTTGAGAAAAGTGAATCATTTTAACATGAGACGTAAGACAGCATTTCCTTTTTTTCTCGTTCGTCAGACAATCATGAACACTGTATAGCCTACCAAAAGTAAGACAAACCAAAAGAGGCAAAATATTTTTCTGTTGAAGACAGCCATGAACTCGTTTTTCGTAGTCCCAAATCGTCAATCGTGATCCGCACAGTCCCCGACTGGAGTGAGACAATTGTTTTCTAAAGACCCGCCCTGACCTTATCGCTACATTGGTTCTCAATGTTTCCTGAGACAACTCCACCCGATGTCTCCATTTCACCCCTTAATAAACTACAGCGGAGTCCGTCCACGGGTTATTTTTCCCACGACGAATAACGCTAATTGAATGGGAAGGCTGCTATACAGAAGACGACGACCTCTTTTAGCATATATCGATCTATTAGAATGAGTCATCTATGGGTTTTTCAGCCTCAAGGCAGGCGAAGTTGGAGGACTGATATAGCATTTGTTAGGATTCTCAAAGAAATGGTTAGGTCATTGAAATGAAATGTGCTGCTGATTACATAGTGAAACCGGCACATTGCATGAGGTCGTTAAGTCCATTGATTGATCCGTTTTCACCGTTTCTCTAAATACGTGATTACTCAATTTCGAACACCACGTTCACTTGAGGATGAAAATCAAAGTACTTGTGGACGGAGCAACTCGGCCGGGATCATTGCGTTACTGTTAAGAATACGTAAGGCAGGTCCCAAGACCGAGAACCACTTGAACCCCCTCTGCGATTAGTGTGGTCAGTATATAGGCTCTTCTCCAGCGTTTACTTCTATGATATAAATTATTTCACTATCTGCATGTTGGGAGTTTATGATGGTCGGAGGAGAGCTTCTAATTCTAGTAATTGGCGAAGATATCCCGCTTGAGAACACCCATTAATTTGTATGTGCATATTTAAAAAATGGAAGTCAAACTTAGTAAGTGCTATGTTCTATACGACAAATGCAAACCCCTCGCAAGTTGTCCATGTAAACTTCAATTTCACGATATAAGCAGTACTATTTTAATGTGATGCTGTCTTCCTCTACTGCCAGTGCCAAAGATGCTATGTTAGCTTTACCGCAACC
Source organism: Lineus longissimus (assembly GCF_910592395.1). Classification (NCBI taxonomy): domain Eukaryota; kingdom Metazoa; phylum Nemertea; class Pilidiophora; order Heteronemertea; family Lineidae; genus Lineus; species Lineus longissimus. The sequence goes on from NC_088310.1 coordinate 23,216,421, forward strand.
CTGCGGGTTACCAATGATAGCATCCGCTAGCTGTGGAGGACGGCGGCCACACAACGATGTCCAAATCAATAATGCATACTGTTCGGCAATATATGGCATTAAAGGATCGTATTCGCGCAAGCTTCGACTCTAAATTTTCAACTATATCTTGGTCGAGGCTAGCTAAACCGAATTAGTATAGCGTTGGTATAATGCCAAAACCTAACGGGTGTGTTCTAGGGGGGGGGGGGGGGGCAGGAGGTTCCCTGACGTCCCGTTATAAAGAGACCCAATATCAAATTCCAAATTTTGAACCTAACCATCTCGAATTTTCTTTAATCCCGCTAAATATGGGTGTATGTCAAAATATTCCTGGCTTTTTATGTCTATTCCGGCGTCACGAATACTGTCACCCCTCACTCCGTCTATCCGTCGCCAGAAAAGTGAGAAAGCCCAAACAAAATTAAAATCATGGTCTCGTAATGAGGTAAAGCAAGCCGACTAATGTGAGTATGCTTTTCGTATTCAAGCAATTCTCAACGTAGATGGTAATCTGATTATTAGGCTAGGCTACATGTTTTCGGATGTTTGTGATATAATTCTAGCTGGCAGGTAGCTCTATCAGGGGCTATGATACGGCTGACATTTTCAATGATCTAAACCATATTTTTCTATGGGCGGACGTATAAACAGGAATAAATGGGTTCGATATCGGCGGAGCAGAGGATTTTGGGTCTGGCTGATGAAACGATGGAACGTGTTTTGCCACTTCTGATGGAACAATATTCTGATATGTCTCTCTTTGACCACCAAATACATCTCTCGACAAATTCATCGTGGTATCAAGTTATATATTTTCTGTCAGTGTTGACAGAATTAAAGATTTCTATTAGACAGATGCTTATTTTTACGGAATACGGTTTTTTATCATTATATAAGAATAAATATTACGGTCATAGTAGTTGCTAGACGTACTGTAAAGATGTGTCGCACACGTTAGTCAACGTCATCTCTCGTTTCAAGAACAATCAGGAACAAATTAGATCGGTGAAACTACATACCCGTATTCAGATCGTAAAATTCTTAGAGGTCAGTGATCGGACCTCATACATGTATGACCGGCATGCAAGTCGGCTCGATCACACAGAAGTTGCGATATCAAAGCTTTTGGGCCAAGAAAGGATTCAAGTGAAGGTATGAATACATCTAAAGTGCTACGGACGCCAGAAAACCTTTTGATAGTGACACAGCGTATGTAACCCGGAGAAACAATAACTACGGCATTAACTAACAGTATCTAACTGTCGGACCACGAATTCCAGCAACCTCACCTATAAGTGACGGATTAATGATAGATTTTCTGTCACGAGATATTTGCTTATCGGGATATCAATCGGTTGGAACCATGAGCACGGCTTCAAATAACCTCGCATCGGGAGCCGGTCGGGGAACTTCGGATCGACCGTTTTAGTATTTCGGTCTTGTACGCTAGGAAAAAACCCGAAGATAATGGGACATTTAATGACGTCAAATGGCGTCGCCTTGGCAACGGAGAGCGTATACATCAGCAGAGCCCCACGAGTCCCAAGAACGGAGAAGCTATAAGAATAACATCTCTCTTGGATTCTCTCGCAGACATGGTCAGGAATAGATTATGACATTAAGTGTGAACCAAACCATCTATCGTGGGGGCAGAGACATCGACATCATAGTTTTCTGGACCTTTCCGTCAAAGTTGAGCGTATGGTTAGTCTTTGCCCTAATTATCTGTTAAACACCATTGCAGGGTAAAGGGGTAATTGAGGAGCCAAATCGAACTCCTTTGTTAAGTTTGCTTGCCAATCCCATCCCACGGTTAGTGTACTTTGTGCGATTGCTGTAGAACCTATCAGCTGAACGATTCTCTATGAGAACTCGCAGTTCATTTTTGAAATCTAAGGGAAATGTAATCAAGAAAATTGAAATTCGAATCGATGGTTAACATTGTCCGCATGTTCCGCTGAGCTAACACATTGTTAAGTCTCAATTACCAGGAAACGCAATATATTAAATGACTTATTATCTGATTATATTATAGCAAATCATTCAGAAATGAATGAAATGGGAGAAAAGTCATCAAGGAAGAACCTCCCAAATCATTCTCGTCTTGAGAGAATATCTCTTGCCAGGTGGGCTTAAAATACAAATGCGGCCTTAATCGGTGGACCAGTGCGACCTTAAGGTTTCTGCACTATTTTTTCTTCGACGCCTACATCAGTTGTAACTCGCCGCTGGCCTCAAACCTCAAGGCTGCCAAGAATAAATCGAATGAATATGTAGTATCTAGCGTGGCGAATGGAACACACTAATACCCACTTTAATGGTGGCAGTAAAATATATTGGAGGATTAACTCGGTTCTATTGGTACATTAGTATTCACGGCGAACCACATGTTCACAGTTAAGATCTAGCCATCCCGATATTCGAACCCCATTGGAACAAATTGGGAACCGTAAATAAGACTGGTGACTTTCGTACTCAATGGTTGATATTGTTCTCTCTGCGGGATCGATAAGTTCAGTGTCAAAATAGGGCGTTACCCGACTATGAGTGAAGTGTTAAGGGCAATATCAGAAGCATGCCTCTTCAGTAAATCTAGTTTGACAAACAAAAAATCGTCAAGATAAGACCTATACGTAGTAGTCCGAGGCACGTTCGCACTACAGAACCCCTATTAAAACAGGCTGGAATGCTGCTCCACTAGAGAGAAACCTTAGCGAGGATTTATGATAATTTGTATCAGTGGTATTCATGCCATATGTATTCACTTTGTGGCAACCTCTCTATCTGTATGTCAACAGCTAGCATTAACATACAAATTTACAGTGGGAAAACACACATAATAATATGGATAGATCGAATTACAGCCACCTAATCTACCGACATACAATATTGCCTCCAACATTAGTTTCAATTTCGTCCATTAGTGAGATCTAGGTGGTAATTAAACAAGGCTGGAACATTCATGGTAATGGTATTACAGGGGCAAGTTAGAGGTCCTGAAATAGCTGCCATTTACAAGAACGTATGATGGTAGTACGAATAAAGAACCTTTATTTTAGGGACGACGCACTTTATAATTTTCTATCTGATATTCAAGACCAAGTGTAATGGTTTTGGTTGCTCCCGATACATCAGTGCTCCCATACGGTAGACATCCAGAATGGCATCGAAAGACAAAAGGCATTATATCTATGGGGGCTTGGCATGCATGTTCCAAAGCAGTGTTAGATCGGCGAGTCTGGAGTATATCGGAAACAAAAACACCCAAACAGGTTTAGGTTCTAGTGCAGCACTGACTTACTTTCATGTCCAACATCATCAATGAAATCATTTCCTTCATTCTTCGCATCACATACCCATCTTTCTCAATTTACCAACCTTTCTATACCAACCTTTTTGACCATCCATTCATAGTACAAAATTCTTTCATGTCCAATAACATCGAAAAAATGCTCTCTTTTACCAAGCTTTGTTCTTGTAACTGTTTATCTACATGTATGGACTAGCTACTATTTCCCTTCATTGTCAACATCTTCGTAGAAATACTTTCTCTTATTCTTTGCATCGCTTACACCGCCTTTTCCTATGACCAATCTTTCCATACCAGTTCATCGATGGACAAGCCATTTCTAGTACAACACGATCATCATCGCAGCATCAATGCAGTTTTGTAGAAAAAACCCTGACCGCTTGGTGATCATCATGAATGCATCCTAATCTCATGAATTGATTTGTGAGGGGTATTACACTGTGTCCATCACCATCATCCACCGAGCTCGGTGCATGAGATCACATTTTTTTGCTGACAACCGAGGGCTGCTTGTGCCAAGAAATTGTGCCATATCTCATAGTAAACCGGATTACACGTTGGAAATATTACTGCACAATTGCAGTACATAGGCGATCCTGTGACGGTTATTAAATAATAATGATGGCAATAACAAGATGCTCGGGAGCTCTCCGCCTCTATTTGCGCATTTTGCCAAGAAATAGCTCCCATAAAACTGAATCCTGGGGACTGCAATAAAGTGGGCAGTATCTTTTTCATTTCGTGTTGTGCAGCGTGAAAATACGACAATGACCCCATATTAGCTCAGCCACGAAAGCTGCTTTTCTGACAACGCTGAAACAACGACAACGAAATATGCTTGTTTGATAGTCAGGTACCCTTGCCAGCAGGGTATGTGCGTTGGTTAATGAAATGCACCACAATGCAAATCAGTCTAAAGGTCACGCCAAGCTCTGCTCACCAACACACGATTTAAAATTAAACAGCATTCGCAATTTAAACTAATTAATGCATCGTTGGCAATCCCTTGGGAGTGTAGGCAATTTTCGTTACGATACTCTGCCGACAATATTTTCAATTCTTTCAAGACTAAATAGAATCTGAATTCCGTCTGGCAAGGCCAGTATAGGAATAGCATACTTCAATCTCGTTTCTGCTACTGAATCGAAAGGTTGCCTGAACATCCGCTTGGACACCTCATAGCGAGACTGATGGCCTCCATCTTAGGCCAGTTTTGTTGTTGCCGTCTATCGGTCACCTTGCTGATCAAGGCCGTCCAGTGATGCCTCCTCTGGTTTGTGAGTTCTCCATCCCTAGTGTTTGGCACAGGATGGCATCTGCATGAATCTCATGGAATTTTCTTGTCTTATTCTCATACTTTATGTGATAATAGATCTTGCCTGGATTCTTATATTACCGAATGATATGTACATGTTCAAAACGTACTGGGAAAATAAAACCTTGTAATTGCGGACAAGCCCAAGCGCTGTAAATTCCATTTCATCACGCTGCTACGACACCTTGGAGAGTTGATCCATTATTTGACCCACACGTTATCGACAAGAGAGCATTATGGGTTAATTTATTTATCAAAAAAGGGATCATTGGTATATTTTGCTACAGATTCCAGTGCACCAGTGTGATGAGGGTATAAATCATATGACTGTCATCAACGTCGACAGCACAATCTTCCGCAGCAATTGAACCTATGATGTGCTTCTGACACATCGTAATCGTCCGTTGAGCCGGTGTTGGCCATTAATTCATTACAGCAACAGCGGGGTGTAGCAGTTAGTCAGCGGAAACGACAACCTAAATCTTAGTTAAGGTCACCATGGTGACTCAGACAACAAGTGTACTGTAGCACTTCAAGCAATGGAATAGAATAAATTGAAAGTGCTCTGACTGCAAGCCATCCCGTTATATGAGCCACGAAATATTGGCGTATTCTTGAGACGGTTTACTTTTGATTCGGGGTTAAGGGAATTATTAAGGACACTATCACTAAGCGGTAAACTGCCCGGTCCCCTTCTACTTCGCAGCAGTTTCTGTCATCAGAGTTTGGTGACCAAAGGTACAAATCAGTTAATCATTAAGTATTGCCAAGGAGAGATCATCATCTCTTTGGTCAGAAACGACAAAGGATTACATGTTTGGTCAGACGAAAAAATTATAATCTGAGATTACAATAGCTTGGTCAGGAAATAAGTATTCATGGATTACCCGTTTATTCAGAAACCCTGGATTCCGTTAGCGATGATGTGGCAACGAATTCTTTTCAACAACTGCTAGTTTGGTCCATCAAACAAATCATTATCCTGGCCATATCGATATAAATGTAGCTATTTTGGCACATTTATGACTGTGACCTGTCGCCGCCGAAGCCCGCAACTATACATGCAAATTGCCTCGTTGCTATGGATGCGGCGGAAAAAAGAGTTTCCAGAGAAGCCACGTACGGCTTGGTCTGGCAGGGGAAACAGTCCGCACTTGCTGCTGTTGAAAAAGCCATACTCGTGCAGAAAAAAACCTGAAGCGGGCGATTCCACTGATTATGTTGATAACATTTGTATCTGAAAAAATAATAACAACTATATATTGTTGAACAATACAGGGTTGCAATGCTAGAGTACTCGCTATGCTTAGTGTTTGGTATGCTACTCAGTGTATTCCAAAATGCACAAAAATCGATTTCAACACTCCATGTGTAAATGCAGTGCGGCTATAGAGTAGAGCCACAAGTTAATTTCAGGGAGTGAGACTGGATTGCCCAGCCATTGTTAACTTGTTCATCATTGCTTGACGCATTTTGTATGCATGAACAAGCGTGGATAGTCTATGGCGTTAAAGAGGTCCGGGCGACGGGGTGTGGGGATCTTGTTATCTGCAGGGTAGTTGAAGGTTTCGATCAAAACACAGACAAACTCTACCTCTCGTCTCTGAACGGGAATCTCGTCATAAAGAGATAACCCCAAGAAAAAATGCTGGCCTACATAAAGGACATGTAATCAGTCGGAGATAACTAGATAACCCCTGCTTATGCTAAAGCAGCTGAGAACTGCTCGAACGGTGCATATCAATGTTGCAAATTTACGTTTCACATATCACATATAGTTCCTTTATCACTGCAACATGATATAACGTACTCGTCTTTGACGGAGCCTTGAGGTAGGAGCCGATGAGTTACCACATCAAACAAATCAAGACTATACCAACTTCCCTTTTTACAAAAACAGACAGCAGTGTTCTTTTCTAGTTGCTATTTATGCTGGTGGTACAATAGTGTGCATACTTATAAAGGCATGGAAGCACAGAAACCGTGTGTTTATTGTGTGTACTACTGACGCGGAAAGAGACAAGACCTGCGATGGCAAGTGTACAGATATAAAGAAATTATTTCTTGAAAAAAATAATTTTGGTATTTGCCACATTGGTATTTCAAAATTTGCTGCAAGTTAGCTGAAACAGGTCAAATCATCAACTTTTCTCAACTCACCCGATTATCTGAAAAGTTTCGTGGTCAACTACCATTCAAAGTTTCACCAGTTATTCGACTGACCCTAAATGGCTTAAACATGTTAAAAAATTCAATGGCGGTCTTGCCTCCATAAGGCCATGCCAATCGACACGAAGATCCAAGGAGGCACTTTCAATCCGCCAAACTCATACCGAGGCTATAATATGCTAATGTATAAATAATGAAATGTCTGGTCCCATGAGCCCGGGTTGCCAATACCGTGAGCTGGAGAACTGCCAATCCTGATGTTTTGTTTCAGCAGGCTCGAAACCATGGTAAAATAGCCGAGTGAAAAATTCATGCATGCATGCCAGTTTGTATGGTTGCCTAGCATTGTATGTGTGCTGCATCTCGCTTATTAGAGTTTTTTTACTTATACGTCTAAATGTATTGCAGGTTTCTATCAATGAGAGGCGTATGCAAAGGAAAATTCATGTTGGTATAATGGCAAACACGACATGTCACACCAGATCAGTGACTGTCAGTTCGGAACATTTCTTAGTCGAAGTGTTGCACGACTCAACATCTCGATAGCATTCAAACCTGATAACATTCGGTAAAACTTAGCACGCACACTTACTGCCTCGCCAGTCGGCGCTCAAAGCAGCGCACTGGAGTGCCTTATTGTGCTTAGAGTTTTTGGCAGTTTCACACAATTGCCTCTCATTGGCACCTTGTGACCGAAATACTTGGATATGGCATTGGTTTTAGAAACATTTTTCGTCTACTTAATTCAATGCAACTTTACAGTGATCGACTTCTTATCTGCAATAGAAAACAAATGGTATCTCAGATACTATCTTACCCTCAACCAACAATTTAATGATATTTCATTCATATGACAAGGATATCTAATGAAATTATTAGCACCGTGTGTGTCGATGGGACACAGCTGCTTCATATCAGACATATTCTAATACCACTGTATCAACATTGATAGAGCAGTGAATCCGCGTATCGAACAAGCCAGATTGGAGAGAATAAACAGCTGAGTGATTGCACGACAAAGTGGTTTAAATACGAATTTAGTATTTTACATTGGTATTCATCTATTTTGGATCAATCTGTTCAATTCATTTTTCATTGGCCGTACTACAGTTAGATTTATCAACCCCGTCGATTCACAGGATGCCAGTAAAAATGCCGAAATACTTGTTACCTCTGTTACAGTGATAACCCGCGGTGAAAGAAATTGTAGCCCCGGGAATTGATTTCCCAGATGAAAAGCTCCTTTAGTATGTGTTATGGTCTGAGTTAACAGTGTCAGCCGTACCAAAAACATATTGCGGGGACTCGCATTCCGGGGTCTTGAATATCTTCAACACCGGATCTTTCAACTCACGTAGTCCATTTTCACTAACCAAGTCACCACAAAATGTGCATTTTCGAAAGAACGCCTAGAAATGTAATAAAGGCATTGGAAATCCCAATGATCTATCTTTTCAAATCATATCAAGCCTTATCACTAAATTTGAGTGTAATTACTCTCATTTTCATTGGATTTGTTTAAATTTCAAGACAACTCCCAAATTCTAATACCTTTCGCCTGGACAGACCTGTTGAGTGTTTTTCTAGAAAGATTCGAAGTGGGAAGTCTTCCGTGTAGTTGGGTTTCAAGCCAGATACAAAACCTAATGTCTCTTCTACTTGAAATGTCATGAAATTTCTTCAATATCTCTGTTATGCTGAGTAATCTTGAAAAAAATATTCAACAGGTCTCCCATTCATTTACAATTGGATGCCATATCATATGAAGTCCAACATGTTACATTATCAAAGCAATGGGATTAATACACAGTCGAGTATGTACTAACGCGAAAAATATCATGCTACAGTTGGCATGCCCAGCGCCCCCCCCCCCCCCCCCCCCCCCACCCCTGGTTCATTATCCCGCTACGATTATCTCTCCGACTCGCTAGAGGAGCTTCCACACTGTACTGCCTATATTTCCTACTCTAATAAATAATTCATCCAAACCGCGGTATTGGCTCGTTCGAATAATGTTAATTTCAACTAATATCATTCAGATTTTTTTTTCTCCGTCGCACTATACTGAATCCAATGGTGATAATGTATCTTGTTACCAAGTGAAAGCTAAAGGTTCAAACAGAAAGCAAGGCGGCATCTATCTACACCTCACAGCAAGCTAAAGCGTTACAACTAGCGCGCATAGCTAATGAAGGAGCGACGTCATAGCTGTGACTTCATCGGGGACAATCATGGCACCATGATTCCCAACAAGCTGTAGCAAGAGATTCGCACGCTCTTATGAAAATTACAAGCGTATGTTGTTCGAGGTATGACTTAATATAATGGACCGAAATTAAGGTTTCTTACTATTGGATCTGGTATCACTCGAAATCAGGGTCGCGTGAAGGGCGGGACTGGGAGGAATAGCTAATGACACAACCGTCCGCTGTAGCAAACATTACATCGAGCCAAAGCAACGTGATCCAACATATGCTGATTTGGTGTTTATTCTGGTGCATTTTTAGTAGAAAATATCCAAACACCCGACTATATCAAACGATTTTGTAGATGGCTAAGCAAATTATGTCAAAATATACAATCGATCGCCTTCACGAAGTGAGAGGACTCGGTAGCCACCATGATCTCTGACGAATGCTAACCGGTTTCAAAAATCAGCTGTTCGAATGTTGAACATGGGTGAAGTGGAGAAAGAAAGACCAAAAATAGCCAATTCCTGATTTCTATTACAACTATCATTAATATTTGTTCACCAGGATGTGCTAGTTGATCTGTAATGTCGTGAGGACTGAAAATCATGAATAAACAGAGAATCATAATGGCTGAGGAGAAGACGATTAGTATCTATCATGGCTGATGTGAGAAATCGAGGAGAGAGTTCTAGAAAGGAAGCCCAGATTGTACTCACCCGACTTATATTCCCAACTGTTTCCGTGCTGATTAATTGTGATGCCCGTAGTAGCATCCCGTAGCCCTCCGAGCCGTCATGAAGTAAGCCTACACTCGCCCGCCATGTTGAGTCGACTTGTAAATACGCCGCCCTATTAATGCGTGAATTCCATGACGCTTGTTAGCATAAAAGCGATCCTTATAGCCCGTCGTTTACAATCGTTAGAAATAAAGGATATCTAGAGAATGATCATAGTCTAAACTGGATACTGTGGTGGACACACGCCCAGGAATGGGATGCCATGCTGTATTGCTGGCACGGTGATATCTAGTAGAAAGCGCTGAAGCCTCAATCGCTGGTTGTCTCGAATATGAAATGAGCGCAATATTGATTTTTGGAGAGCCTAATTTATGGAAACTGCATGCATGCTACAGCTATGCTCGAATATATAAATAGATACGAGCATTATACAACCGCTACTGGAAAGTTCTCTGGCAGCCAGTGGTAACTTGGCCAAGGACCCACAAATATTCAAATCTAGATAATGTCTAAAGGTTGTGCAGGAATTAGCTGCTTAGTCATAGGCGTAAGAAGGATAATCGGAATATATGTGGGACATCAGAGATTAAACTGTTGCTTTCATCACTATAGGGCCTAAGGAATTAACTGCTTCCTTTGTACCGGGATGCTGATGATTCCAAAAAAATGGGTTCGCCTGCGCTAAAACTGAACATCACGTCTCTTTTAGAACCGAAGCTCTGGGCTAAATGACAGCATGGAACGCCAATCTATCAGTTGCTATCATTTGACAAATCATTCTGCGCTCTGCTACTTCCTGATACTGTACACAATTTATGAAGTCGGTAATGATAGTATCATAATGTCAATTCGCCTATAACCTCGGCCATTACAATATCTACTGCATATGGTCGCCACTATGGCCGCATGGCGGCTGGACAGAGAGGTCGACTGCCTTGCACCGCGGCAAGAAGCATATCCTCACCAATACACTTATCTGCCTAAATGCGGGCATGGAGGCAGTCCTTCATTATCAACACCCCTATCTCCATCATTCGAAACAAGAAACAACAATCCCTTTCCAGTCTCCTCACATTACGCTTAGAAAATCAAAACTTTACATGACTTGAAATAACTATGGTATTCGATTACCGTAAAGCTGCTTTCCAGAGAGTAGAGGACCTCCTTAATAGAGAAAAATACATTAAGTAGTTTCTATGAATTAAAATGATGATACCGATAGTTTAATTTTTTTTTAACTGAGCGTTAATTTGTTTTCAATATTCCTGTTCGAGTCCTACCTGGTTGGTAATCTTGTTGCAGAACGTCTGTACTTAGAATGCACTGCATATTTTGTAACAATACTCACTCTTTATCAGTGTTTGCTCTGGTATGTCAGCATTCTTCTATAGCCTTTGTCTTTGCAATGTCGAATCGTCAGCCAGTTCTTATTAGATTATCACCTTGCCCCTAACAGCCACTCTGAAGCTATGCCACTTAGCGCCTACAGTCGAGATAGGCTTCATCTGCCTCAGCACAGGTGAAGGGTAGATCTACCCCAGGGCAATGGCTTGTTATCAGAGATAGAAACCATAGACCTAGAATGTCATTCTTTTTTTAATCGATGCATGAAAAACACACAATGTTGCAACCACAGCCACGAACAATGATATAATACTTATCATTAACTTAAAGATACAATGTACGCAATGCTACTGTTATTATTCAGACTTTTGGTAGAAGCGACTATTTTGTAAATTGCCCAGAATTTGTTGTCTCCTATTGTGCTCTACATACGTAGCCGATCCCAACTCAAGGCCACGTTTCGGTAAGTGCCTTCAATGCAACATCTGTGTTAGCGCCCCTCTAATTTTATTAACTGGAGAATTGCCTCGCTTAAATTGTGTTGGGAAATCAACACTCAATGGCAGATACTGACCTCTGGTGATCGATGACTTTCGCTGCATACATCAGTTGTCAGCCGAGCTATGTTTAAGGTCTCAGACTCGGAACGCGAACATCGTGACTCCGATACCCATGCCCAGTCATCTCCTGTTATCTTGGGCAGATCACTTCTCTCAGAAACCATTCCTTGGGTCCTTGATAAGATCGAACCACATCCAACGGAGAAAAATGAGGAGCTTGTGACAGACTGAAACTTCGAGATTTCACTAAACTGCAATCGGCTTTGAAATAATGTAGTGAGGTAAAGTCTCAAATATAATTTGCAACATGTTCAACATTTGTACATGTAGTTGCATGCACACATTCGCCTATAGTGTTCCTTCCATTATCCACATATTCAATTTAAAAACTACAGAAGTTTAAGTACTTTCGAGATACATTTAATATCTTAGCATCATGCTGTAGCCTTTTTGTAAAATATTATTTTCTTGATAGGCTGATTGTAAACAGCCGAACTCAATGCCTAAGGGATGCCTTTGGTTAGTTTCAGCAAAACTGGCAAATCCCACTGCACAAACAGTGAGGAAATTAAACGAAAACAAGATTTGTTGTGTTTTAATCATTTCACTCCTTAAAATGTCATTTCGCAATGATGAAACATCAGACAGAGGGACGCTTTATTTCTAAAAAGTGACTTTTTATTTGGTTTGATGCATTATTATAGAGCTTTGAAGAAATGAGGGAAGATTTTTTCAGTGATGTACATACGATGTACAGATGTATGTTTAAAATCAACACCAAATCGATGCTTTAGTGACAATCTACACCTGTCGCGCATGCAACTTTGATTATTTCAATCAATACAAGACTTAGTAATACACTTTGCAGGCTGTTTAAACCCAGGTTTCATTGTGCACAAACGCTTTAAAACTGTGATCCTGACCTCCAATACGGAACAAGTGGTCAAATATTTTCGGATTCTCCAAGCTTTTAATTATTGGGTTCGAGGCCTACTTCTCACGATTTCCGAGTATGAGAAGGCTTCTGGACTGCAACACCGGTTCTGAAGGTAACGCCTTTCCGTTCCCGGAAAAAGTGAGCTGCAAGGATAACTTGATAAAAAATGTCCCCTTGTATTTGCCTATGCTGCCGGCGCCCCCTCCCGTATCTGGGGTACCACACATTTACTTTACCGAATGGACTGCGCTACTGAAGATGAAGACACGACTGAAAATAATGGGTCAAATATTTAGGTGATAAGTGAGTCTCATTGCCCTGAAGCACAAAGTTATGACAAGGTTGAAATCATTTGCAATGAAATAATCGATTTTTCACTTCAACATGGATTCTCATTGTATACATGGCCTAAGAACAGGCCACTGTGGCCTGCGTGGGCATCTTAAACGTATAGGAGTAAGAGACACAGCAGAATGCCAATGCCAGACAGCAGTGCAAACACCAACGCACATCCTACAGGACTGTCCCCTGTACCAGGATTTACGAAATAGATTCTGGCCTAAGGACACGAAGGTCGAAGAAAAGCTGTGGGGAACACGGCCGGACCTTCGGGCGACAAACCGCTTCATCTCCGCCACAGGACTGAGGTTATAGTACTTAGGCAGGTTGAACGCTGAAAAAAAGGAGAAGAATTGTATACATGGCGAGTGTCATCCAAAACAACACACATGACTTTTAGATACAACGTTGCCAGAATCGGAGTTATCATTTAGCGTTATCCTCGTGAAAAGGCCCATCGCGTTCCGATCTGGTGCGACTTGAAGCAGAGGCCAATGATCAAGTTCCGATCAACAGCAGACGCCACCAGTGTTTAACACCTGATTGACTGACAAGACGCCAGCCTTCAATAGTGACAAGATAATCACAGCAGATGTCGCAAGCAATGTCATGAAATGTTGTGAAGCTGTCATAGGGCGGTAACAGGTGCACAGCCGATGCTCCGCTTATTGATATCGATCGATAGAGTCTGCGGCGAAGAGGAAGTGGCTGTTGCTGATGCTGGGAGACACCGAGCGCGAGTGTGATGGCCTCAGCGGAAGCGGCTGTAAAAGGCCAGGCAGAGGGCTCAGGGGTGATGTTGGTAGGTTCCTAGCTGCTTCTGTCAGTGGTGCCGTTCACCCAGCTCAGTTGGAGGTAGATGGCTGGGTATTGATGATGGTTAGGTTCGGTTGACGCCGAGAAAAGGTAAGTGCGGTGCAATCAGAGCTTTATTCGCCGAGTTTGCATGTGATTCCCCCAAGAAGATCGCTCGTTAAAAAACGAGGAACGCGGTTGTTGCTAGTTGACAAAGAGAATCCTCCAAGGGAAGCGACAGTTGAACAAGTGCAGCTACAGGGCAGACACCGAATCCATTGTTGGCTGTGGGGATGATGCAGTTATGCTGCTGGTTCCATTGCCAAATGCTTTAAAGCAAAAGGCTTCGGGCTGTTGCTGCCAATGCTGTCCCCGGCTGGTATGTTAAGCTGTTTTGAGAAACAAGGGAGTAGTTGCCAGCGCAGCATTCAAAGCACGAGAGACTGACAATAGCCGTAGGTTATTTTTGCAGCCATGCCTACTAGCAATCATGGTTAACTCTATCTATAAATCTAGCGAGGGAGTGATAAAAAGAAACAGCCTTCGAAGCCGACCAAGAACATTATAAAGTACACCAGTCAGTGAATTATATAATCGTCTCCTTGCCAAACGAAGGCTTCCTCTGAAGGCTACTTTCACAAAAAAAGCATGAACTACTTCGAATGATTTTTAAGTATCGTACGTCTTACATCTACACTGACTATATAGTGCATTATTAAAGCGATTCTACAGAGCATGCAAAGGTCAGTAATTTAAAAATGAATACTGTGGAACGTCATGTGCATATCATTTCGCATACACTGCTACACGTTCAGAATACACATTGTTCCTAATGTGATGTCCAGCAAGGGAACGGATCAGGAAGAGCATAATCTATGTGCAGGTCGTGATGATTAAACTCAACTATAGAAGTTGGGAATAGATTAATTATTAAACTTATTTTTCATATCGGTGAGCAGCATAACTGCAAAATTGAAAATTCCTACTCTTAGAACGTATTAGAACTAGTGTGTGTCAGAAAGGTGTGCAACCTCTCTATTGTTCATTTGGTACATCTAGTGTAGTCTAGCTCGCAGAATGATACTTGGCTATACCCGTAGTGCCATCTACATTGTACAGTGACTTTGTCTGGCTTAATAATGAGAGCCCTCGCTTCTTGCTTTGTCTAATTCCGAGAAACCATCGACTCTCAGCCGTCAGTAGCGGTAGATCCAGCTTAAAGTTTGACTGCCCTCTGTCGGTACTTGTTTTTATCGGAACGACTTCACCAATGACATCACCAGTAACCCTCTATAAGGTAATGATTAATGAATTTCTGCTTTCAGACTGAGCTGAGCATCAACTAGGATATTTTTAGCTCTAGTAACGATATTGGGAGATCTGTAATGCCGCGAATGGGAGTTGAACCAATGACTACAGAGGTGACGTGTCTAACCACAGCGCCACTCGGCAGCTCCAATGACATCTTGATCATGCAATAGGATGTGGGATGCATTAGAACAAGCATTACCGGGCAAAATATATTTATTTGGAAATCTCACCAGCAGTTAGCAACTCTTAGTCCTTTTTGGTAAGGAAGAGGCATTGTAGTTCGTCTCCAAAACCAATTAGACTTCGCACGATATGTTGTTAGAAGCACGAACCAGTTGTGCAGATTGTGTCCCTAGATTTTGATATACATGTATCATTACATGTATTTCCTAAGGAAACGTGTCTTTCTTTATAAGAGAGACTTGCATCTGCATCTTCTAAAGCCAGTGTGACTTTCTATGTGGATAAAAGAAGAGTCAGCCACATTTATGCAGAACGTGTCCCTAGTACTGGAAGAGTAATCAATGATGGTTGGCGTTAGCCGTATACTAACGGCATCTCATGGGAGTTAATCGCGTTGTTTGCATGCGACTCCGACACATATCTGAGATGAAAGGCCCGACAGCCACCAGAAATGAACGTGGGCAAGCTTTTTACCGCTTGAATCATGTAGTTGCAGCTCTATCTTCGTGTGGGGTGTAGGATTGATTGTCCTTTCTATGTGTAAAATCATCCGTAATGGTCGAGAAGACGGTCTCAGTAGTCGGACCGTGAGTATGGTAGAGTTAATGAAGACATAATGAGTCAGCAAGCTATTCGTCTTTCTCTAAGGAGGGTTAGCATACAGCCAAACACTGGTCAATACTTCACTATCATCTTAACTAACTTAGTACACAGCTGGAGAATCGATTGCGGGTAAGCTGCCTGACCAACTGTATGTTTCGTTATGGAGTACCCATGCTGGTTTGATTCGTTACATAATGGGTATTTCGCCACCAGTAACAATTCAGTTTCAGCAAATTTGCCCGCAAAATTGAACAGAAATTGTGAAAAACAGATTTTTCGGGTGATCTTTCTCTTTCATGCATATCATGTTGCATAGTTCGCCATTTTTGGGTACTATGTTTGGCTCTGAATTCGTAAAATTACACTCATCATACATCGATCTTTTCCTTCTCTGCTGATTAGACTGAAACCTTAAACTGTTCATGATGCTAATATCACGGTTATAACAGAATTATAAATTTAGAGCGTCTCCGACAAATCGTTCCTGGATACTTTGTAGTCAGTTTTCTGCGGCCAAGTCGCGGGCATCAGACAGGAGAACTATCGAGCCGCTGGTAGCACGTGAACACAGGATTTAGGTTACATATACGAGTAGCGCCTTAAGACAAGAAGCTTGTGGTCCTGAAGGAAATCTAGAAACGGTCAACAAACATCGTAAAATCGAGGCGTGACTAAGGGCATGCAATTAGATTGGCAGTGAGGTAGTTTTACAAACCGCGGCTGCAAACCCTGAGGGCCTGAAGAGGATCCGTGAAGAACTCAGTTGTATAAGTGTCATGATATTCTATCGTCAGTGGTTATATCAACCAGATCTTTGTCTGACGTGTATTTATCTTAATACTTAGATCAGAATGATCTGTCACTAGTTCTAGAAGTAAGCCATGAACAGCTATTGAGTGTATCACCTGCTCGCCTAGCTTCAGTTTCGCAACCATAGTCCTGTTTACTAACTTCCTGTGAACGAACGGAACTCTACCTTTTAGTGAACGGCAGTTGACCTTCACCGGTTTCTGAACATGTTCTCTTTTGTGATTATACCTCCAAGATGTAAAACACGAATTTAACGTTGCACCGTAGTTGATTTTGAACATCGCTACGGCATCGTGTGGAGCTGGGAACCAGTATCCCATAAAAGGACGCTTGTGGAGGGGGAAATATCAGTTTGTTTGTACTTTAAATGAGACGATGTGCTTGCCGTGTCCCAAATATGCGTCGAATTCCCAGTGTAGAATTGTATATCCAAAAATGGCCATTTCCAACGAAACCTATTAGTCTTCTTCTTCTTCTGCGTTCAGATTTTCATAACCATTATAACCTCAAGTCGTGCGCCGCGACAAAATCGGCTGTTTGTTGCAGGTCTTCGGCTGTTCCCCATAGCTTATGCCCGCCATACACGATCCCATTTTATAGTATAGCAAATGCTATACCATTTTTCGTCCAATTTAATTGGATGCAAATATTTGCTACCCCGCCGTACACCATCCTAATTATTTCATAGCAAATATTACCTAACATCAAAAATGGGATCGTGTATGGCGGGGTTATAATTTAATGTAGGATTGACCTTTTATTGGCTAGTAACATCAAATGATTTTAATGTCAAGTGTCATGTCTTGTTCAGTGTATTGTTCTTATGGCCTATATAGGCCCTCGCACTTCTAGCTTTGCCATTCGTGACAACAGAATGCCACCAGTACTATCAAAACTGGCTTCGGCGGCTTCTGCAGCCGTTGTACTGTTGGCCGTGGGAGTTTCTTGACGCAAGAAGAAACGGACGACGAGGAGGAGGCGAAGATAATGAACGCATCCAGATATAAAGGGTTTCGTTACATCAGGGAGGTATTATTAATAATACCTCCATGGTTAATAAGGCTGGTTTATACTTCATAGCGATGCGTCGCACGGTCGCACGGGTCGCATTGATCGTTTGCCTGGTCGCCCTGATCGCTGTGAAATCGGACATGAGTAGATGACATCATCCGCAACGCACGTAGTACAATTGCGTGCACATCGCGCTATCTAACCTTGATTTATTTCGAGCAATGAACCACGCGGACAGCCCGGCGCAGGCCAAACCCACAAATTCACGTATGAAGTAGACCCGATAGACACGCGATGCTCGTCGCGCCAAAAGCATGCAGGGTTAATTGTACAATAATAATGCTATCCCGACATACACCGTATGATTTTATTGTATAGCATTTAATTGTACAAGAAAAATAGGACAGAACCTATTCGTGTATTTCTTGCTATACTAAAAAAATTCGACAAAGTTTCCCGACATACACGGTCCAATAAAATGGTATAGCATTTGCTATACTATAAAATGGGATAGTGTATGGCGGGCATTAGTCTTCAGTGACAATGGCTCCGGCCAAAATTTCTGTCTTCTTTTCATCAAGGGACAGTCCTGCAGAATGTGCCTTGGCGTTTGGTCGCCGAGTCCACATTCGCAGGAAGCAGTTGGATGGAGCCCAAGTCTCTTCAGGTGCCGGTGGAGTTTGCAGTGCCCTGTACGGAGTCGATAGATGGAGTCTTGGCCATTACTGTCAAGTTGGTGGATGCTGTCTTTCCATGGCTGGTACCCATCAGTGTCGTCTCTCCATTGGTTTTTCAGCTTCGTCTTGAGTAATGTTTTTGATTCCCGGTAGGTCATTCTG
The DNA here is from genome assembly GCF_910592395.1 of Lineus longissimus. Classification (NCBI taxonomy): domain Eukaryota; kingdom Metazoa; phylum Nemertea; class Pilidiophora; order Heteronemertea; family Lineidae; genus Lineus; species Lineus longissimus. The sequence continues at coordinate 23,234,897 of NC_088310.1, forward strand.
GTTTCTGTTTGGTGCTGCTTGCTACCTTCCTTCGCCAATTGATCTTCCCGTTCATTTCCTGGTACTCCTACGTGAGCTGCTATCCATTGGAGGACTACTCTTCTGTCTTGAAGAAGACTACTTAGGTTCTTCAGTAGATTCTCCGTCAGTTGGTCTGATGTTGCAGCCATAAGGGCCTGTAATGCGGACAGAGAGTCGGTCAGCAAGACGAGATTGTCTCCTACATCTTCTTGGGTGGTGATCAGATAGTCAGTGGCTGAGGTTAGGGCTTGCATCTCAGCTCTGTAGTTTGAGCAGAGAATGCCGGATGGTACGGATATGGAGTGGGAGCTTCTATCTTGAAGTTTGATAAAAACACCACTTCCTCCATTGCTAACTGCATTCTGAGATGAGCCATCTGTATAGACATGTGTCCAGGTACTATGGGGATACTTTCTGTCTATCATCTCGAGGGTGAGTGCCTTCTGGACTTCTGGTGTCTGGGATCCTTTTTGCTCGAGGCTTGGAACATGGAGCTCTATCTCTGGACGATTACGTTCCCTTGACCAGTTGGAGATTGTGAGGTCTTTGCATAGATCAGGTTCGCTTTCCAGTATGTCCTGGTGTTCCTTTTGCAGGGCCTTCGTGATGGTGTTGATGCTCTTGCGTTTCAGCCTCGTCATCGGTTCTTTTCGGAGCACGTGGTGTAGACGATGGGTCTTCAACCGATTACTTTTTTCTCCCTGTGTCAGAGTCTTGTATTCTCTTCTTAACTCTAGGGGTTGAATGGCAGCTGTTTTCTCCATGTCCCTAATTGGTGTGCTTCGCATTCCTCCAAGGATGATTCTAAGGCCCATATTTTGCACTTTGTCCAGCTTTGCTTTGGTTGTGTCAGATGCAGTTACCCATGTGGCAGAGGCGTACTCCATGATTGGTCTTACTGCCCCTATATATACTTGTCTGAGGATTTTGGTCGTGGCTCCCCAAGTCGTTCCTGCCAGCTTTTTCATCAGTGATAATTTCTTGATAGCCTTTTCCTGGATTGCTTGGATGTGTGGGTTCCATGTTAGGCGCTTGTCTATGGTTCCTCCTAGGAAGACAGTTGATTCCACTTGGGGTATTGGTTGTGTTCCCATGTGAAGGTTGATTTCTTCCTTCTTCGTTGATAATGAGAAAAGGATGCTGGCCATCATAGCAATGTTGACATCAACGAACCACTTTTTTCGCCCAGAGTTCCACTTGGTTTACCATGGTCTGAGATCTCTTGATGGCTGTTGATACATATCGGCAGGCAGTCCAAGCTGCAAGGTCGTCTGCATGGAGTGTGTTGCCAATGTGTTCTTCAAAGGGTGCTGTGATGGTATCGATGTACACCAAAAAGAGGGTGGGTGAGATACCTCCTCCTTGTGGAACGCCAACTCTCAAATTCACGAGGTTGCTGGTGGTACCATCAATTTTCACTCTTGCGCTGCGGTTGTGAAGGAAGTTTCGTAGCCAGTTGTGCATTTTCCCTTTGATTCCTATCTCGAGTAACTTCAGGAGAAGCCCTTCTTTCCAGACCTTGTCAAAAGCCTTCGAAAGATCGAAGAAGACAGCAATGACGTGTTTCTTCTCCTGGAAGGCATTTTCGATGTCTTGTGCTAGGTAGGCGAGCTGGTCTTCAGTGCTTCTGTGTTGCCTGTATCCAGACTGGGTGTGGTTAAAGGAGTGATTTGCTCTCTAGATACCAAATAAGTCTTTTGTTGACGATTCGCTCCATCAGCTTGCCGACACAACTAAGTAGGCTTATAGGTCTGTAGCTCTTCGGGCTTTTCTTGTCTTTGCCTTTCTTGTGTATAGGAGTGAAGTTGGCCTCTTTCCACTTGGTTGGTACTCGACCAGTCTTCCAGCTGTGATTGAATATCTGGAGGAGTACGTTCTTGGCTCCGGATCCGAGGTTTTTTAGCATATCATTGGTAATCTCATCAGGGCCTCGGGCTTTCTTCATCTTTAGTTTTCCTAGGGCTGATTCCAGTTCTTGGAGGGAAATGGATTCAGTCATGCATGCGTCTGGCTTAGATGTTGTTTTCCCTTTGATTTCTTCCATTTTCTCTCACACCTCTTTTGTGCTCTCCCTGGTGACTTTGGTTTCACCCTCCTGTTGATAGCTGTGAGCGAGGGCGTTTGCAGCTGCTTTACCAGTCACTAGGCCTCGCTCAGTTTGTAGAGTGATTTTGGCTCTTTTCCAGTTGTCATCATTCAGAGTTTTGGTTAGTTGCCAAAGTTTTTGTGAGTCTTTCTCCATGTTTAGGGAAGCAGTTTTCTCACTCCAGCTAGTGCGCATTTGCTGCAACTTTTCCCGGTTGAAAAGTGCTTTAGCTTGGTTATGTTTGGCGACATTTTGGTCTGATGGGTGATTCTCCATTATCTCTCTTGCTTCACACAGTTGCTTGTCTAGGTTGTCCAGAGCAGTACTCCAATACGGCTTGTGGTCCTTACGTCTCCCTCGTGGTATTGAAAGCTTTGCTGCTTCAAGTACGGCGGAGTTAAAGACAGCTGCATTTCTGTCAACGTTTCGCTTTGAGAGTATGAGAGACTGTGTTGTCCTGTTGGTCAGTGTTTTGAAGAGAGGCCAGTTGGCCTTCTTGTAGTTCCAGCTTGGGGGCAGATACTGGTCTTCCTGCTTTGCTTGTTTGCCTATGGTTTGCCTATGATCACCCTTTGGGTGATTTTCTGTATATTGTCTGTCGCTATGGCTAGGTCAGGGCTGCTAGTCGATCTCCAGGCTTTTGAGTAGAAGGTCGGTTCATCGTCTGGCTGGTTTATGAGGACCAACTGGTTGTCTGTTATCCACTGTTCTACCTCCTCACCCTTTGATTCTAGGTCCTGGTATCCCCAACTTGGTGAGTGGTTGTTGGAGTCTCCGACAGTGATCCAGTCCTCTGAGTCTGGTGATATGTCGTTCAGCATTGCTTTGTCAGTTGGTGAGTAAAGATTACATACTGTAAAGTTATCCTTTGGTAGGATTAGACTTACAGTCAGCGAATCGGTTTCTGCTGTTCCTGATCTTCTGGTTTCTGCTGACGCGATGTTGTTTCTCACAAGTGTAAGCACCCCTCCCTTTGGGCGATTTTCTCTGTCATGTCTGTAGGATTCATATCCTCTGATAGAGAACCGGTGCGCACTGTTGAGATGCATTTCTTGGATGCAGCATACATCGACTTCGTGGGCCTTGAGGAAGTGTTGGAGTTCGGTTTTCTTACGTCCTACTCCTTCTGCATTCCATTGCATAATTTTCATCTTGTGACTAGTAGCTTTACTCCGCCCTCCCCCAGTCACATTGATAGGTACAGAGGTGCCAGTAGCTCGTGGTGGGCCCCCTCGAGGCTGGAGGCCCGGCATCGTCGTTACCTGGCGTTTACCCATAATGACGACACCACATCGATCTAAGGTTTGTAGCATGGTTATCATCTGCTACGCGTGGACACCCGATTTCTCCCACGCCGTGTCGGCTGGTGTTCTCCGTCTTCGGTGGTTAGGCTTTGTATGGGGTTCCTCTACCCTTAGGTGGACTGCCTGTCAGGGCACTCGGGCTCCACCTGTCCGCTTAGATTCTTGCCTGCCAAGGCTAACGAGTGACATCTCCCCGGGTTGGTTTTTTGGAGTGTTCCTTCTCATAGATGCCTTACCGGCCAAGGCTGATCGAGCGGCATCTGCCCGGGTTTTATATCAGAGTTTTCCATCTCCTAGACTAGTTGCCGGCCAAGGCTAAGGAGGCCAGTCTCCCCCGGAGAACTTTCTCCACTGCCCAAGGTGACTAGTCACTTGTGTGTCTAGTCGCTTGGGTGTCTAGTTTCCACTAGGCTATGCTGGTGGAGAACTAGATGGCCGTTGGCTCTAGATGAGCACATCCGCCCTGGGTGACTAGTCACCCACCTGAGACAGGTGGCACTGGCTTACATGTTACCAGTGGCAGGTAGCTAACCTGACCTGATCCTAGTCTTTTTTGAATACTTTGAGAAGAGTTTAACTCGACTAGCATACTCGACTGTAATGAAATAAGGAGCTAATTAATTGTTCAATGTCTTGCTCAGCTTCTCCATATGTGATTGGTTGACAAAAACGTCTACGTCATCATCCCATGGTATGATACCATGGTGACGCCAGCTGCCGAGCAATGTACCGCTGTAGAGGAACCAGGAGATATTCTGAACGGCCATTTCGCTATCAAAAAGGGTGAGAATGTGAAGGGCAAGCTCCTGCTCGCAGGGTGTCATTCCGCCAGGAAACTCCGCACGGTCGTCTTTGCGCCCACCGGGTCGGTATGCTGTCGACATTGGCACTGCCCTTTTGGACGAAAAATACAATACATGTCGTAACTGTTCTGCCTCGGCTCTCCTATATACTGCTTCTGAAATAAACAAACTACGTGACATTATGAAAAAGAATGCCACGGCCAGTAACAATAAGAATCCAAACAGTGTTTGGGATGCATTGGAGAGCATGCTTATCACTTTTACTCAGTCTCCGGATGCACAACGAATCCACAGGTCCACAGTGGTACCGACACTTGAAATGCTATTCCACTCCATGCAACACGGTCTTTATAAGATGTAGCTCCATATTCTCGATGATCAACATTTATGACTAAAATGACCATGGTTTTGACTAAGCTCTCCGAGATATTGATGAAGTATTTAAAGCAATTTTACCAGCGTAAGCGCAAACGATTCCACAAAAAGGGAGCATGCAAAGACGTGAGGACAGTTCCGTCACTGGAAAATATTCTGAACAGAACATGAATTGAAAGCCGTCAAAAATCTATATTTGTTTGCAAATAATTTGAAGAATGAGAATCATATAACTCACTGGACTGGACTGGACTAATTGAAGATTTCAGACACACACAATAATTGATGTTTTGGCCAATTTAAGTAAGAATTCCTAACGGCGTCAGAATATCAAAATTGTTGTGTGGCATCTGTCTTTAAATTTTAGAGATCGATAATATAAATGGCCTGGTAACCTGTAGACAAACAGCACCCAGCTTCTTTTTGCCTGGCTTACGGATCTGAGGGACGAGGACGTTTCTTGCAATCTCGTTTTATCTCGCGCCGTGGTAGCATACCGACGCAGCCATATCGACTGATTGTCAAGAAAAATAAGCAGCAAATCCATTCATTTTGTCATCACACAATTTTTCATTCTCTGAATATATCCCTCCTACATATCTTTTCTGAATTAATCATCCGAAATGTGCTTTCAAAGACCTATAGGCCTAAACGCGTTTTTTTCTGTTTATCTGTTCTTTTTTATTTCTCGCACTGCTAATGCCACAAGTACCACGGCGCGATAACACGAGATTGCAAGAAACGTCCTCGTCCCTATGATCCGTAAGCCAGGCAAAAAGAAGCTGGGTGCTGTTTGTCTAGTGTAATGGCACCCAGGGTGCTTATTGTCCAGTCGATCTCGAACCTGGGTACCATTTGTCGGCACCCAGGACGACATCCACCCTTTCAGCTCGAATATCTTTGATAGAAAGTTGCTTTTTGAAAAAGTTAAAGAAAGTGTGGTAAATCCCTGGCGACTTAATTTCAGGTCCTTGGTGAATAACTGTCGAATCCATTCATATCCGGCAGAAGAGCCTGACAGGAGGGTACACTCTTTGTAATGACAGCTGCATTAGCTTGTAGTTATTTAGATACGACTGTTGAAATTTAGACCATGGGAGATAGTTACACAAAATTGTTATTTTCAGGTTATGAGGTTTCAAGGTTATTTTTGCCTGGCGAAATTCTAAGAGTTCAGATGAAATATCGCATGTCTGCTGCGACAAGCTACATCTTACTCGAATACTAACTGAATCCCGAGGTCAAGATCGATTTTACCTCACCACGGTCTCCTGCACTCCAATCAATAGTCAACCGATCACAGATCAATCTCAAAATAGCCACCAACGTGCAATAAATAGATGACGTACGGTTAATCACGGTTGATTTTGACAGTACCTGGTCGGTGCTGATGGTCAATACATTGTCATCACCAGGTGTGGATCAGCGTATTACATGATATTGGCAGGGATACACTTCGTAGATTGTATAGATCGCTTTTGCCATGCGATTGACAGAAGTAGAATTGCCATGCTACGCTAGTCCAGACGATCAATAGGTTTGCTGATGGATGTACATACATGTATCACAAATCTTATCAAGAGAAGAAACTATTACTTCGCTATGTCGAATTCTATGACTTAGGTGCAAACATCCTCAATATCAGTGTGCTTGCTATAAGCACTATCACACTCGAATACTGTCTGATTAGAATCATTCAAGAGGCAAAGATCGTTATCCTCCACTATACGGTCGTCGTTTGCAATGCAATCTTGAATCGGTAGGCAAGCGATCAAGATTCATCTCCAAATAACAACCAACGTGCAACAAATAGAGATGATAATGACGAATTTCGGATGCTTTTGACAGTATTTGTAACTGGTGGCGAATGGTTAATTTATTGTCATGATTAGGTGTTGATCAGAGTATTTCGTTTTGATCATTTCTGCCGACGACCTGATATTGGCAGGGCTGGGATAGCTTTGTAGACTGTACAATTCAGTGTACCAGTACAATATTCGTGTTCCTGACTGGTATATCGTGGGGCTGATTGCGATTGATGACTCCGGACTGAGAGGGGTATTCCTTGCAATGCTACGAAGGTCAAGATGATCAGTTATGCATGGTTTACTTGGTGACGGATGCACATATCACAAATCTTCCGCTGCAAAACCCCTGCATTCGTGCCTGAGTAGAAAAGGTTGCCGTTGTTTGGCGGAATTAAAAGACTTTAAATGGACAACATCTGATATCAGTGTGCTTGCGATAAGGTATATTAGGTATATACCCGACTGCTGTTTGGATTTTTAGGCCAAAGATCGATTATCTGCCACTACGGTCTCTTGCGCATTGCACTACCATCTCGCAATCAAAAGTCAAGCGATTACAGAACAATCTCGAAATAGCCAAATGGCGTATGACGGACACTTGTAATTGGTCGGTGCTGATGGTCAATACATTGTCATCATCTTGTGTAGAGCAGAATATACCGTGTTGACCCACTGTTACTGATGACCTTGGTTTAACAGGGATATACTTCGTAGATCGTGCAGATCTGTGTTTATCGTGTTCTCGGAATCTTGATGTCCATCTTTATTGGTGTCCTGAGATTGTCGGGGGTAGTTTTGCGAAGCTATAATCTGATCCATACGATCAACTGTACGAGGTTTGGTGATGAACGCACATATCGCAATTTTATGATTCGTTGCAAAACTCCCGTATCCTCCTTGCCAGAGAAGGAAATGTTACTTTGGCTTGGCGGAAGGACATTATAATGTCAATGTCATTGTGCCCGCGATGAGCTATATCATTCTGGAATATTGACGCTTTTTTAGGCTAAGGTCGATTTAACCCCCAACAAGGTCTCCTGCACTCCAATATCCAAGTCAAATAGTCAAGCGATCACATATCAATCTCAACTATAAGTGACCTGAGATAAGTAGAATTTGCACTGTTCTGACCTGATGAGATTGACAGGGACGCCGCGTCATGTTACCCAAAACTGGGCATGGCTGCTTATTTTACATGATAACTGGCGTCGACAAACGGCCATCGGATAGACACCCTGTCTATATGAACGAATATATTGATTAACAGTATCAGACAGCAACCGCATTTCATCTCCATGGTTTATAATGGTTGCAAAGGGAAATCTGCCATCAGCGCTCTCTGTGCAAAATGGCTTGAACTGACGGCCTGAAATCGATGAATTCAGGCCGCTTATGCACTGTCCCTGCTCAATTATGTACGGCGTCTGATCAAGAAGTCGACAAATGCCTAGTTGTACATACACATAAGATGTCTGGCAGTTACTAGTGGTACGCCACAATGAGTAGCATATATCCTGCCAAACTGACGTCTACGCCGCTGTCATATTACAGGGACAAGAGTTTTCACAGTGGGTATGGTAACACATTTAAGAGAATGTTTCATCATCTAATTCAGCTTTCAAACTGGAATATAAAGCGGCGAGATCCATAGCCGTTACCACATGGCTTTCGTGACTCGTAGTGTGATGTAGTGTCCAAATTTTTGGTGACATATATATGTTAAGGAATTGAAAACAGATGTTTGCAAAATAACCAATATCATTTTATTTTTTACAAACATGCAACAATGTAACGTGTGGAAATAACATTAACAGTTGATGTTGCGGCTAGCTTCATTGGGAAACTCGTAGAACCGCTTGAAATGTATACGGGAGGAGGAGTACGAAATGTGGACTCAATGTGTTTTAGTTTGAATTTAAAAATGTATGCTTTTGCTATCCTTGATTATTCCCATTGAAATAAATCAATGTTTTTTCTCACAATGTGCGTTTTGTTCAGATACTGGAAAATGAGAATGGACCAAGCCGTAGTGGTTCGTATAAGACACATTTGTCACTTCCTTGCTTTCTACTCCTCCTATCGATATATTTCCCTTGTTTTATTTATATACATTATATACTATGTACAGTCTATTTATTGTTTGCCTCATCAAGGAATATTAACAACGAAATGAGGGAATTATCTACAGGTTGGCCGAGTTCGTAATTTCACAACTTATAAACCCATCAAAATTACAAACATCACAAGCTTGGCCACAATGACTTTTCCTCACTAATTTGCCACAAGTATACTTCAGCCTTATTTGATGAATAACCATCGCGCGAAATTTTGATATTCATCGGATGTAGTTTTATCTTATATTTCCTCGATTTCTACATATCTGTATCATGAGTCAAATATTTCTAACCAAGAGTGAGAAAATCATATCGAATCAAGAACTTAAAAAACGTTCTAGAATCTTGACATTCATTATTTGGGATCACAGTCGTGAAAGGACGACACGGAATAATTGAAGGGTCAAAGTGATTCAGTTGTCCTTAACTTTGCTTATGAAAAATCCGATGATTTACTTCTGATGTTCTACCCAGATCGGCAGATTCTGTCAGCCCACAAATCGTATACAGAAACTAGGCCTACTCAGACAGTGACAACGGCACGCGTACACAAGGGCACAAATTATAACAAATTTTAGAAAACCAACGCAAGACGACGTTTAGTCATATAAGTATACACAGTATAGTTATGGTATAGTTTCCTTAACTTGGTCCCAAATTCACGTGTCTCTGTGTTGTTCCAACAACGGGTCCCATATAACCCTGTCCCACAATATCACCTCGTTAATATTTTGGTATTTGAAATCAGGGCTACTGGCAGGTCTAGATCGAGGCGATTGGCAGAGTGACCTGGGGACCCCCTTTCACTGCAAACCAACAATATTAGCACATATAAACAGACTTTGAAACTTACAAATTTATAAATGCATGGTAAATGAAGATCTCGAACAACTGCAAATGCATCCTCAGACGACTGCGCAGAAAATGACATCGAGATTCAAACTTGAAAAATAATACATTTTTCTGTCGTTGCCCCAAAAACAAATTTTCGTGACATCAAAAGATGGTGGATAATATGAGCAACTGAAATTCTAAAAAGATAACCTCAGCAAAGGGTTGTAAATTTCCATTTTAAAGTAACTTAAAATGAACCAAGACTTTTCAAACATATCATTACACCGTAGTTATTGGAGTTATTTACCATTGAATATGAGCTTCGATGTCTAAGGTCACGTGAATATATTTTAGACACACATATTGATATATTTGATATTTAGGTCTAGAAAAATAATGCATGCCTGACCCAGTACATCCAGCAAGTTCAAAACAGGCTACTATTAGACCAATGATTAGTTATTGCACAAGTTTGGGTAACCGATTAACTGAAAGAAGGACAAGGCAACTCAATATCAAAGGTAATGTTACGATCCCTTCTTTGGCACTTACACGATTTTTCAACTTACTGAAATAACTTCCTCAATTATTATGCTAGCTTCAAATCCCCTTTCGAAATATAACACAATGGTTTAACTCCAGAATATTCTTTAAGATTTTAACATTTAGTATATTGTAACATGGCAGCATCAACATCATGACAAACACCATAAATATAGGCTATAACTCCATAAATGGACGACCGCACATTGCCCTCATATCGTCTACGTCGGGCATCTATAATAGCAGAGCTAGCTGTACATTTATGCGGTAATATCTATTTATCATGATATACTGCAGGTATTTCCTTTTCACAAGATGTTTTCCCGACAGTACAATCCGTTTAATGACGTAGACTGTATAGAAAAGTCTCGGGAAAGGACTCAACCCAGATATGACTCTCCGATGTGCGACTATTTGCATGTAAAAAATAACAAAATTTGTGCGGCAAATAAGATTGCATAATGTACTCGTAATCATCGTGCGATGCTGACATGTACCATAATGACTTTACAGTAACAAAACACCTTATTCATTCTAAAACGTCCCCAAACTATTTTTAAAGAAGTCCGAAATGAGTAGATATAAAGACAGCAAAAATAAAAAGCTTTGCAGTGACTTGAAAAAGGTCGAAAACTTGAAAATCAACAAACTGTATTTGCACATCATATTTCTTCAACAGACTTTAAAATATTGTAAATATGCTTTCAGAAAAAAACCTAGCCGAGTGATACATGTTTTAGGGGTTTAACGCGAAATGTAATTGATGAACACTGGGTCAGATGATGATGACATATTATATAGTACACATCACACAGACACGGTACGGTATAGCAACTCCTAAATTGGTACAAAAAACCGTTCTAATATATTATTGGTAAACATGGCAAATGAAAATGGTGGAACTGTTTCGTGGACACCGCCACCTTTTGCCTTTATATAAACGCATGATAATATTAAAGAAAATGCTGCCGATATTAGCCACAAGCTAAGCTTGTTTACATAGAAATTCAAGGCTTTACTTAATGCTATTTGTTATAGGCAACACTTGGCGGGTTCGACCCAAAACTAACTGACCAGACACGTACAATATTGCCACAAATAAAAATGCAACTACTAAGGCCTAAATTATAAATGTTAACATCTATCGGTAGCTCACCCTTGATATGACATGACCTTTCGCTTTCTACATTTCATGTTTGTCCAATGAGTTCCCCGCTTACTGACGACCAAAGAAAATAGTAAGCAGCTTTCGGAACTGCTAAAGACGACGAAGTACGAACCACGAAGGTCTGTGGCATCATCAAGCCATATACTGGATCATCTACCCACTCGTGAATCAACACCTAATGGTACGAGGAAATCGGGGAGATTTTCAAAATAGGTCGTCAATAAAGTACATTTACATACTCGTAGCTTTTCATAATGGTTGCGCAACCTACCTATTGATTCTTAGCAGGGGACTTATTTTTGCTATGAAAGATGGCAACACTGATCAAATCGCTGGAGTAGCACAATTCCGCATCAAACTATATCAAGCATTGTGCTAACATGCCGAGCAATGTCACATTAGCATCAATGCAATGGCTAAGCATGTATAAGAATATTTAAAACAGAAAATGACTAGAGCGTCTTGTAAAAAGGTGTTGAATCACTGACGCACTGATATACAAGTTCGTTCGCTAATTCTCATTTCGTTAATTTCTCCAAAAAATCCCTCAAATTCACTGATATCTTCACCTTCGAACTGCCAATGTTTGAACACTCCTCCAACATATTGCACACCAAAGTGATTGCAGGATTCGGGTGTACCAAAGTACAATATTCTGATTTTATACACAGGTATGTCTTTTCGAACATATTTTTCCAAACAAAACACCCTGTTTTAAAATGTCCAGAAGCGCTTGTTCGAAAACAATAGCAGAAGGCTGCCTTCTATTGGCACATTTTGAATAATCTAACGTCACGTACTTGGCTCTGGCCAAGTCCACTCTTTGGTCACTCGTCGCAGCTCCCCATTTCGGCCAGAGAGGCACATCCATTTCGATGCGGAAAAAATGGCGTGAACATCGTAGACACCAATTCATCCTGAGCTCCACCTGACCCGGAATCAATGTCATCCACCAACCTGAGGCTCACACTAACTTGAAACATATTGCTCATTTATCGCTAATCTCCATAATTCCTTTCGATACTGGCCACTAAGCCAAAGCCACACGGTAAAAGTAACATATCACAAAAATCTCACTACATGGCTTCACACAGAGTATAATATCCAGAAGTGTAACTTATCCAAGTAACTCACTGTATACGCGGCCTATCCCAGTTTGGACGTTAACTAAGTAGAATCTAGCTATCATCCTCAAGTCAATGGTTTGCAGAAACTGTCCACGATACTTTGATCACACTACATCCGTGAACATACCCTGATTCAAGCCATTCAATCCATTCAAACCAAGACCCGGCTTGGCCTCAAGATAACCCGATGGTTTCGCTTCTAAATATCCCGATGTGTGACTGCTTGACAACTGGTCAACATCACCATTCGGGAGAGTCAAAACCTCTGAGCTACTCGTGAGAGGCACGGTCTCCAATTCCCTGTCTGCAAAGGGTATCATTTCAAGGTCATCCACAGTTAAGCACCCTGGCGGTGTCATACCACTGGAATTCGATGAGGGTTGTATTGGCACGTCGATGTTGTCGAGCTGAAGGTAGTTCAGCTCTCGTCCCAAGAGGAGATCGAGACTTTCCCGCAGGTCCGTAAAGGTTGGCCGGTTGGCCGGGTTTTCTGCCCAACATCGATGCATGATGTCATACCTATAAAGGAAACGAGATATGTTAAAAATTAATGTTTTGGATATTTTAGTCTGATATAAACAACGTAGAGGTTATCATTGATCCAGCTTCGCACTCTACGACAAGTCTATCCTGAAAGCTCTGAAGAAAGCTGCAACTTACAACTACAACCTGAGCATTTCCTGCCAGCACCTATTTATACATTTACCTGCAGTTGGAGAAAGGCACGTAGGACAAATATACCTGTCACGAGTCTCACGCTGACAGTGGGGATCAAACGTGAGACCTCGTGAGTGCTATTATTAGATCCGAGCCACGACACTACCCTGTTTTACATAAAATTGTTCCAATTTACAAACCAGATTGACTTCGTGATTGACATCGGATGGATATGTTTACTTACACTTCAGGAGAGCAGTTGCTTGGACTATCCATCCTGTAGCCATTACACAAAACTACGTAGAGATCGGCCAAGGCAATACTTGGGTACGGTGAACCACCTGAAAGCGGAAAAAAATTGTTCAGTCTGAAGACTGAAGTTTGGCAGCATTTTGGGCATTAAAGAAATAAAGGAATCATTCCCCAATAAATGTTTTCCTCGCCTGTTTAATTAGTAACCTATTTTTCTGAAAGTCGTCGACGTTTTTGATTCCCAATTTCTTTCAACTCTTTGATAAAAGAAAAACTCATCAATCGCTGTTTTTAGAAGGCACACGGAAACGTCTTCCCGTAGAGTGCACCCGAAGTCGAACTTTACACCCCACCATCACGACGCAACGACATTTTCGTTGTCGTCGTAGAAGCAAGGTACTTTCGGTTATTTCAACTAATAAAAAGAACCAATAAATCAAAATCCTTACCCATCGTCACGATTTCCCAAAGTAAAATACCAAAGCTCCACACGTCTGACTGTATGGTGAATATTCTGTCCCGGAGAGACTCTAGAGCCATCCACTTCAGGGGCAGCTTGCCGCTCGTGATCTTATGATACTCGCACGTTCCGTAGACATCTCGTGATAAGCCAAAGTCACAGAGTTTGACAAGCTTGTCTGGGCCGACTAAGACGTTTCTCGCTGCCAAATCTCTGTGCACGAATTGCTTGTCGGCGATGTACTCCTATAAAAATGAATACGGTGGTTAACATTTTAAATGATTTGGAAAAATATATGAAATCTAGTGTCATACTCAAGGACTGTTATACTTTCGTCCCGTTCAGTAACAGAAAGGGGGGATGACAATGTATGAATATGAAAGAACAGTAGGAATCGATTTGAAAAGTTTGAATGAAGTGTTAAGCACATTGATATTAAAGGTAAGCCTACGGTAAAATAGGGAAGAAACTGAAGATGTTGAAGCGTCATTTTCCAGGCTCATTGATCGTATCAACGAAGGTTTTCCTCACCATTGCCAATGCCACTTGTCTAGCGAATGACAGCATATCGGAAGGCGTTATGTTCCAAGTGATATCTTCGCCACTTTCCGTCAGCTCTCGATATTGCAGTTCCTGTATCCCTTCAGAGTTCTGGTGGATGTAGCCCTCAAGGCGACATTTCCTGGAAAGGAAAGACATTTCGTCACTTTATAATATATAAGTGTCGTTCTTTCATTGGTCATGAGCAATGCTCAGATGTACTCTGTTCATTTGAACTTGGTACAAACGTACCAGCGAGTACAAGCGCCAAAATAGATTTACATCTACATTCTTAAAGCGTTATTTTTGTTAGTTACTGGATGGTAGTCCCTAATTGGTGAAAGTTGGTGTAAAAGTTCATGCTGTACTATGGCAAAGCATGCTTATGCAAACGGTTAAATGCTCGAACTGTTTTTTTAAACCCGTAGCTGAACCAAGTGCTTTCCCTCAATAACGCCATTTTCTATGGTACTTCTATGTCTTCATCTCTTCCTATTACATATACCTGTGTACAACGTAACATCGACGACCTTGGCATCATGTGTCACATCATCAACATGACGGAAACGTTTACTTACTTTAAGAAGTTCTGGAGGTTTCCATGAGGCATGTACTCCAGCACTAAGGCTAAGGGTTCAGCGATGGTGCAGGCCCCAATGAGGGCAACAATGTGGGGATGAACGCCTAGCTTCTTCATCAGGGTTATCTCCGCTATGAAGTCTTCTCTGTAGGACAACGGGGCATTATCTAAACGAAAAAAACAGCCACAAATCAGAAAATGTTCTGCAATACAACCTCAAAGAGATTCTTGAAGTGAATACGCTGCCACGTTGATAATGTCACAGGTAATCAGAGACTTTCAAATTCGAATTCAGGTGGGTCATTGTGCTAACCATACCTCGGGCAGTACTGGACATGAACACACGGGATGCGTGGGGAATCATGTCCAGTGTGGTTGCCTGAGTCGTTAGTCGGCTTACGTTAAAGAATACCAAGTCCATGACAAATTTCTCTACCAAAATTATAAAATGAAACACCATCACAACTTCTCAACATGGCTCTTCCCCCTGATTCCATATTCTGATGTTACAGGCAAAGCAGGTCGTTGCAGTTGATCTAGTTAGTTGAAGTTAACTTAAAATCCTCGACTGATCTTTGTTGTACTGATGATCAAACAGAAGTTCCTCAACCAGGAATAATATCACAATGTCTTTTATCTTTCACAAAATCTTATTGATAGGAAAACGGATCACCAATGAGAACAATGCAACAACACAAATAACGATATGGTCTCTTGTCACACATTTTTACTATTTTCCTCAACTACCGTATTCCTTTCTCCAGTATTCTACATTGATTCTTAAACCAGATAATGGACCAACCAAATTCCCCAACCATTTTTTTGTAGCGCAGTTGATTTAGCCTTTAATACCACGATCATAGAGCGTAAGGAACCCATATAACACGCGCGGACGTAACATCCTTATCCCTGCTACCCAGCGTTTAGCACTTCTTTCGCTTTTTGTGCATCTGCGCTAGAATCGCGATCGCACGAAAATCCGCTTAAATCCCGCATTATTTGGCTTCTTTTATGTGGTGATAATTGTCAATTATGAAATCAAGGAGATGACACTCATACGATTTCCCCGTGAATACTTTGGATACCGGAGCATGGTTGAGAGGATGCAACGCTGCCGCGTCGCTGATATTCTATGCCATTTTGGCTTGCATTTGTATCACATACCAAGGTTGCTAATTTTTCGGATTTGTCATCACGTATGTTATCATGCGATCAAGCCGAATTTCAATATTATAACTTGATATTTTCGTCACAACCTATGTTGACAACTGACCACACCCGAAACGCGGATAATGGAGATTGTGTTTATTAATAACTGGGATGGTGGTGGGTGATCGCGCTACTTTGTCACACATTTTAGCTGATAATTCGTCTGAAGAGTGCTGCCAGTGAGTTTCTGCATCACTCACGAATTACGATTTACGAAGACGATATTCGAAGTTTTCGTACACATGAATTTTGTCTTTCAATTTCAAAGAATTCGAAATTCGTAATCGTAGTTCGTGAGCGATGCGGAACCTCACTATCAATTGTTAATGGAAACGTCGAGATTCTTACCTTTCAATACCTTGATGGCAACTTTCTGGTCATCACAGACGCCCGTCATAACTTTGCCAAAGGCACCCTGGCCTAACATACTGCCGAACTTGATGTCACAGTGGTCCAGCTCCCATTCATCGCGAACCGTAAGGAGCGGGTCCATCCGTTCTCGGCTCTTGTCTTCTGTAAAAAAAGTGCACATGTGTTTAAAATGGAAAACTTCTATCCTTTGACTAAACGTGTCAAGGGTAATTCATGGTAAAATACTTAGTAAGTGTCTCATTGCAGCTGTATTCAATAATTTTGATCAGACAAAATACGTATCCCCGCATAGGTCTAAAATCTGTAATGTATATTGCTGACGCCGTTTTCTTCAACTCACCTCCAAATGCGGATTTATAACTGTTACTACTGGCCACGACCTTCTTCTCAATAGCTATCTCGGAACGGCATCTTTTCCACAAGATTATTCCGACCACTAACACAAATATTCCTATTGCTGAAACAACCGCAATTGCGATTACGTCCGTTCTCGAATTTTCAACTTTTTCTGAAATAAAAAAGACCACAATGTTTTAGGCCAAAAGAATTTGCAGATACAAAAATACTTTTTCTTGTAACCAATAAAGCTGTTTTACAAAGTAAAGTGCACCGTACAATATTATGAGATCGTTATCTACTACACATAGTACGTAAAAGCAAATATTTGAACCTTAAACGCCCATTCCTATCAAAGCTGCTGCTTTAAATTGAATTCAACGACCATTGACACCATCACTTGAGAGCAATTCTCCGAAATAAGCTTCGTCAGAAGTGGGCACACAATGATTTGTATCCCATTTTATTCAAGGCTTTCTCCCCGTAATCCCAGTGTGGTTACTGTTATTCGACACCTCGTATTTTCTTCAATATCACAAAAGGAGAACTTTAACCGGGTGTCTATAAACCGAAGACCAAAGACCGAAGACCGAAGATCGAAGATGGAAGACCCCCCCAAAACTATAAAACGAAGATCCCCCCAACTATAAAAGGAAGACCCTGATGTCAACTATAAAACGAAGATCCCCCCAACTATAAAAGGAAGACCCTAATGTCAACTATAAAACGAAGATCCCCCCAACTATAAAAGGAAGACCCTGATGTCAACTATAAAACGAAGATCCCCCCAACTATAAAAGGAAGACCCTAATGTCAACTATAAAACGAAGATCCCCAAATCTATAAAAGGAAGACCCTAATGTCAACTATAAAACGAAGATCCCCCCAACTAGAAAAGGAAGACCCTAATGTCAACTATAAAACGAAGATCCCCCAACTATAAAAGGAAGACCCTGATGTCAACTATAAAACGAAGATCCCCCCAACTATAAAAGGAAGACCCTAATGTCAACTATAAAACGAAGATCCCCCCATCTATAAAAGGAAGACCCTGATGGTTTTCATTCTCATGTTCAGTTACTGCACAGTTTGTTTTCATTTTCGGTCCATGCTACATTAATGATTTGAGAAAGTAAGTGTACCGGGTACTACACCAGTCGTGTCTAGCCTTAGCAGCTTAGTGGCACAGTTTACATAAGGCGGGGAGCCCCGTACCTGTTACCATGCAGCCGTGCTCCAATATGACCTAGTTTCTCACTGTACTCATCATAGCCAGCCCTCAGCTTCGTCCAGAAGCTGTTTCTATGTGCATGTGTGTGTATCGTCATAGGCTCCCAGCAGGTTAGTTGATCACACGGCCAATATGGAATTGGTCCTACATACAGAAAAACAATCCAAAAAACAATCCAAAAAACAATCCAAACGTGCACCAGGGTCTTCCTTTTATAGATGGGGGGATCTTCGTTTTATAGTTGACATCAGGGTCTTCCTTTTATAGTTGGGGGGATCTTCGTTTTATAGTTGACATTAGGGTCTTCCTTTTATAGTTGGGGGGATCTTCGTTTTATAGTTGACATCAGGGTCTTCCTTTTATAGTTGGGGGGATCTTCGTTTTATAGTTGACATCAGGGTCTTCCTTTTATAGTTGGGGGGATCTTCGTTTTATAGTTGACATCAGGGTCTTCCTTTTATAGTTGGGGGGATCTTCGTTTTATAGTTGACATTAGGGTCTTCCTTTTATAGATGGGGGGATCTTCGTTTTATAGTTGACATCAGGGTCTTCCTTTTATAGATGGGGGGATCTTCGTTTTATAGTTGACATCAGGGTCTTCCTTTTATAGTTGGGGGGATCTTCGTTTTATAGTTTTGGGGGGTCTTCCATCTTCGATCTTCGGTCTTCGGTCTTTGGTCTTCGGTTTATAGACACCCACTTTAACCTACACTTTCAGTGACAATTTGATATAAAAGTTATGTCGAGAAACATGAGAATTGATGTCGTAATCTTTTAAAGGGTGTGTTTATTTACATGTACTTTTTTCTGAATTTTATTTGCGAAAGTCACAAGGAACGCTTCTTCCCGAAGTTAGCTGTGTCGTAGTGTTCAAGTTCATCGTCAAGAACGCATACTTCATCAACGTAGTGAAAGCCTAAAAACACACACAGTGGCCACACATGGACACGTATAATTTGAAACTATCATTACATTGACAGTTTCAGGAGTTTCAGCTTTTCAGTTCTTCGACAGTTAGCGCTTGATTGACTGATGTCAATAAATGTACCTCTTGTTGAGCCAAGGTTATAAAGGGATTATACAAGACCTGAAACGTACGTTGTTTTACAGGCTGGACTGTACCATGAGAGGGAGCAGCGGCCAGTTTGAGTTGCTCTCCATCGGTAGTATTGATCCTCAACTTTTGACTAAAGAGATATCTTGGCCTGCCATCTCCTATGTCTATTTGCTCCGATGTTTTTGCCTGCAGGGTAAAGAAGGTATTTAAGGTTGACCACGCATTTCCATTTCATGGTCGATTTGTGCAACGTCAACACGCGGCGTGCATGATGGATGCATTCAAATATCACATGGACGCTGCTTGGCAACAAAGGAAGCTGTAGTAATGAAGAAGCTGGGATGCTGCATGGAGCAAGAAACCTTAATCATAATTGGCTTCGTTTAGATCTGTGGTTGCTTTGAGAGTGTGCTAATAGAGAATGTTAACTCATAAAATAAACCATGATATATTTTTAACCTGATATAGTTGCACAATAGCTCAAAGTGTCTTTACTATTATGTCAGTTTCTAACTTGCATCTGACTTTCCCATACGGCTCCTTTCGATATAACCTTTGGTTGATCGTGTATTTTTCGACAGCGGTTCATGACCTGTTCAGTCAAGTGATACCCCGATGTAAAGAAATAATGACTTTGTGCACATGAACTATGAAAAGCGTTAGCAAAAAGGCTTGTTATCGTGGTCAGCAAATTAGCATCATTTCATGCAAAGTAACATGAAAGAAGGTATAATCATGGATAAGATTGAAGTGCATTGTTTTAGTTATGATCATTTGATGTCTTCGGTAATGACATCTGATTGTTGATGACCGAGCAAACGGAAAGAGCTTGCTTCATTTTCTATATTAGCTGATTTGATGGGGACAACCAGGTATGATACCAGGCGAATGCAGTTTTGCAGGGGAGTCGGGATTTGCATTCTTCTATGACCGTCTTAGCTGAGATCGTTGTTCTAGAATCGTTGATGGAAAAAATACTGGTTAATCAAGTGGGTAGTAAAACTGGTAAAACAATGCCGGTATTATAAGTGGATCCCTCTCACTTTTCTCTCACCATCACTTAAAAACAGCTTAGATAACAGTTGGCGTTAGATTGAGAACCTCCCCCATAGGTGATTTTAACATGGTCGACGATTGTATCTCAAAGTTGTGCAGAATGGAAGTTATGAACATGATCACTGATACAGTAGCTAATCGCACAACTGCTTATGGTGCAATAGTTATACATAACTGAAACAAAAACCACCTACCTCGATGATGTAGGCACTGTTTGCTTCCAATTTAATCTCAGCAGTAGAATACTCCGTTTCATCAATATTGGCTGCGAAACCCTCTGCTTCTCCCTTCGTTTCGTTGTCGTCCGAGAACTTCCACTTCTGCCAGAATACCTGGTACTTTCCTGTGTAGTTGAAGGGGTCATCCCAGTTGATGACAGCGACGAACTTATTGGAATATGTATCGTAGTGGAGATTCCCGTGTAGAGGCCAGGTGTAGCTCGGAGCTGAATAGTGAAGTGGGAATAAGGTAACCAAGAGCCTTTTTATGTCGGAGTCATTCCAATGGAGTATAAGATTTACTGCCTCACCTACAATACCACAGACATCATGTTGATCACCGGCTATGATCATCTGATAAGCCCCTATAGCGTCCTGAAATGTACAGCCTAAGTCAAAGGTAATTACTCAAGCACGTTTGCAATAGTTGCATGGTTAATTTCACAAATTGTGACATAATTTATATACCCTGATGCTGGCCTGTGAAATTGATATTTTGTAGCAATGTGACTGAGTTGATCATTGAACGTCAACTGGGACATTTATATTGCGAATGTCCACTGCCACAGAAGCCCAACTCCTCCTTTGTATAAGCAAGCTCATCGACCACGAATCGAACCCTCCACCTCCGCGGTGACAATCTGCCGGTACATTTGTGCAGCCTTAAGCAGTGTCAAGTCGTTTAAGGCCTGTGGTAATGTGACCTCCATAGCGTGCTTCTCCATTCAAACTCTCTTTGATGGATATGGTCAGCGTTTAAGAATCACACTCAGTATCAAAAATTTAAATTATGTCACAGTTTGTATTATAGATCAAAAGTATTGCAAACACAGCTCGGTAGTTTTGTTTTGATAAAGACTGTACATTATTCAAGTTGAGTCAAAAACATTTTCATATCTATCAGTTCGTTTCAATAATTGCTTTTGTTGCTTTTTTGATTCACCGTGATTTGTTTGAGAGATTTATAAGCTATCCTTTAACCAGGCCCAAATTTCTCTCATAATGCATGATTGACAAATCATAAATCTTGAAACGAAAGAAACTGATAGAAATCAATATGTTTAGGCCCACACTGTATTTCCCTGCCATCCTGCGCTTCGTCGTCCTTCACCCTTCCGCCTACCACCCCTGCCTTTGACCTGTTCTACTTTGACCTGTGACCTTTTCAATTCTGACCTTGACCTTTCTACTTAGAACAGTTCATCTTGGTCAACGGAACATATTTCACCAAGCGAAGGAAAATATTTTACCAGCCAAGGCAAACATTTTACCATTCTAGGAAATATGTACCTACCAAGCTTTTTACGCTTACGTTTACGTTTTTTTCGTCTTCGTCTTCGACGCCCTGTTTTTAAGGGGTAAAGGGTCAATATGGGAAAAGAGGAACAGTCCATCAAATGATGAACTGCATATTCCGTATTTTGCAACTTGTGATAACTCTCATTATCACAGCTCGAATGACTGTTCTGAGAATTATCAAAATGTTATGGTTATATACCCATAGCTGAGGGTGTAGCTGAAACAAAGGTCTTAGCGATACACTACATGGATAATGAGGAATATGATATTGTAGCCCAAAGAAATATTAGGTATTCTATTGCTTACGAGAAGTTACACTACATGGAGTCATTCATAACAAAAGCTGATCTGTTTAGATATGAGCTGGTCTGAACGAATCAAAATTTGAGAGTGATAGTCCCATAATTCTTTCCCAAAGACATTTCTATAGCCAACAAGAATGAGTTACGTTATCTTTAGCAATGTTAAATTCATCAATTTAGTTATTAGCATTTCGTATTAATAAGAAAGTTTGAAAAGCTTACCCACGAAACAAAATAACTGCGTATACTCTTAGTGTTAGGTGGGGGTTGACATTGGTTAATAATATTGTTAAGTGTTAGAATGTTAGACTCACTATCAGCGCTATCCTGCAGGGTTAGGCATCTTGTGAATGTGTCATCTAGTACGTGACATACTGGAGTCCAGATGTCCATCCGATCTGCTATTTGGTATCCTGACTTTTCGTCGGGAAGGATGTCTAAGAAGTAATGGGAGTTGAATGTGAGGCCATCCAGAGAAAAGATTATCTGAAATATATACATGTTATACGTTTTACTTTAGGCTGAATTTGAAAATAAAATATGAAAGGCATAGCCTTTCACTTTCCTTCAGCTGGGTTATGGCAGAAAATAAGACTGATGATGTTTGGTTAAATAAGAAATATATCAGTATATTAGAATTTGATTGCACGTGGTATATCCTCGAAAGTCATCATTTGCGCCCTAAATCCATGTTTAAAATGAAGTTACACAGCAAAAACATGAAACTTGATATCTTGAGAAACATACATGAAGGTTAAATCAAACATTACCTGCTGCTGGTTTTTCTCCTTTTTCCAAACGAGTACGCTGTAGAAATCGGGGACCTTGTCGCAATCAGGCAGCTTCATATCCTTGTAGGCTTTGCAAGAGAGCAACCCCCAAGTGACCGTGAACATCTCTGCCACTGCTGGCCAGGTCAGGATCATCCTGATCGTCCCGTTGTCCGTGGTCAAAGTCTGCGTTACGTTTAGTTTTAGTGGCGGGGCCTTGGTCAGCGGAATTATTGAGCCAACTTCTATATTGCTGCTTTCATTTGGTGTGGTGCTCCCATTATCAAGTTTGTAACCAGCTGACAAGGGTAAAGGACATAATACAAATGTAACTTATGTCTGGTGAAGTGCGACCATGTTCAGAAATCAAAGCTACATAAATTGATCTAAACCGGGTATAACGATGAAGGTTTTTTTTATCTCAAGGAAGTGGACAATACAGTCCGTACGAATAAGGTAACATGCTAACAGATTCATGCCAAATCGTATCAATGTTGAAAATTAAAGTAAAAAAAGTAAAAGTTGGTCTTCACAAGGAATGACCGTGATTATCCAGTTAGCTAGCCAGTGTCAAGTTAATCACCAAATCCTGAAGGGGGCAAACACTCCTTTCTTTCGGATGTTTTGGAACAACAAAATATATTTCCCTCAATCACGTCAAGCAGCTTACATGTAGGCTCCACCATGTTCATCGGCGCATCCATCTTTGGTTTGAAGACTATCTCGGCTATTTTTCCTTTTTCGCTGATGGCTATCAGTTTGAATTCTTCAAATTCTTTCCCTCGCTGCCGAAGACTGAATTCTAATTCTGGGGTGATTGTTTGTGCAATTATCTGCAAAAATTAATTTATCCACATTTTGCGTTAGTCTGATATATTTATATTAGAAAATAAGGCATGTACAATGTAACCGATGAGCGGAGACTGAGCCAACGTTCAGAAAAAGAGCAGTCGTCTTTTGTTCGCCCAAACCTCAACGCCACTAATACATAGTAACCACCTTCGCCAGAGCGTTCTTATGATTTTTGATGAGAGCATGTAATCACCTCGAATCACTCTCAGGAGATCTTTACAGAGAATAAATTCCCACTTTAAACGGCGAATAAGATCTTTATCCTCCATTAAGACAACAGTTTCCTTAATTGAGTGAAAAGGTTTTAATTAATCAATGGAATCGTGCGGTAAGATTTTGTACCGTCGCACCTGAATCAGCAATGTTTTAAATCTAAACCTTCTTTCGATGCAAGTCATTAGCATGAAATGTTGAGGACCCCAACCAAGTCAATAGTAGATTTGATTCAGTGATTTTATTAGTCAGCACCGGAAAAATCCCGGCTGCAATTCCTCTTTACTGAAATCATGGTACCACGATATGACTTGATCTTAACTACTCCTGCAAAGCTATAATGGGTCCTTCCAGGAAAGTTTCTCAAAAAAACAAGTATTGTGTACATTGGGTATGGGATGGGTACGATATAATACAATACATTCCTACCTGCCACGGATATTGACCAGTAGTCCGTGCCTTCTTCCAATGCCGTTTGAGTAAAGAGTATATAGTATTATCAGAAGCGCTCCTCCCGTCAGTATATGTTGGTGCCGTCCACTTTATCGAGTATTTCATCTTCTTCCTAAGCTCTGTGGTTATGTTCGGTGGAGAAGTGAATTTTGCATCCATTGGATCTGTGGCCTCCGTAGCCGTCCCGTGGAATTTGCATGCGAAACGACATCCCTTTCCCTAAAATGTAGAGATGAAGAGTCAAATAGTACTAAATAATTATGTATTGGGGGATGGAAGGAATCATTTTTGAGAAATTCGGCTTGTTATAGGTTTAAGGTTTTCAGTATTGCTTCACGTATACGTGTGTTTGATGGCTACTCAAAAATTACAGTATCAATTTCTTTTCCTGTTGTGAGTTGTTCTCCTTTGAACATTCAGTTACGAGGAATCCCATTTTGTCAACACTATTCCTCTGTCGCTAAGTATCCTTCCAAGAAGTCATTAGTCACCGGTTTGCCATTGTTATCAAACATATGACACTGTTTCGGTGCTTATCATACTGTGTTGTGGAGGTGACATATAGTTTGCTTCATTGGTGTCTTCTTAAATAAGCAGTTCAACCAACGGCGTGTGAACATTTCTTAACGTTAGAACCCTTCTTTCACGACAGTGAATTTTCCCTATTCCGTTGAGAACAGCACTATCAATCTCTCGAGCTACGTTTGCAGATAGTATGTACTATAGTATTTACAAGATGTGCATGTACATGTACGTTAATACCAGAACGTGGAACTATCGGAAATAACGTTGTAAAAAAAGCAAATAGACTTTTTAGAAGTAAATAGTGACACCCTTTTCTGTGCAAAAACTACAGAGAGGAGGCTTTCATCTTTTCGGGGCATCCTGTGATCTTAAACTTACGCATAATATGGCTTCGGGACACATCTGTTTCCAAACTTCATTGTCTTTGTAGATGTAGTAACATGTTTTCCAGCACTGAAATGATTTTTTTTAAAGTTGATTAAAGAAAGAGTTTGTCAGCGTACTTGTATGTGTAACTATTTTTGTGACTGGCCACCACCACATTATCATATTAAAACTGTGGTTTGCCTTCATTCCCTTCATCGTATGAACTGACCTCGCGGTCAAGAATTCTCCAGTGCCCATGTTACAATAATCTTAACACAGCGATATAAAGAAGAAGAATCGAAATAATCCACGAATAATCGCTTAATTATTCATCGGTTTGGCACATCTGGGCGGCAAATTAATGCCTCGCGATAAATCACGGAGGAGAAGAGACACAACTGCGCGAAGTCTCTATCTCTCTCGCGTTGCCAATCTTAATATGAAAAGGCCCCGATTGTTCAAGGTAGAGTTGCACAAGATTGCAGGAAAAAAAATCATGTGAAGATCGCAAGAACACGTAGAAAGTGGCCAGTACATTTCTTCGCGGAGTTCTTACTTCATAATGCAAAGTTTCTCAACTGGGACCGGGATTGCATTCCGTGTTTCTTTGCTTTTGATTAATCAAATTATTGGACAACTTCATCGCGTTTATGACGCAATAAGTTTTTTTCGACTGCAGGAAACCAGATGCGAGTCAAACCAAAAACGCCAGCAGGAGTTTGAATGTTGGGGAAAATTCTTCTTTCAAATGGGTTTGAATGCCCTTCGTCAGTGTTACGGTTCGATATGAATATTTCTTCTATCATTTGAAAAACGACATTTGTTCTACCCGTCGATTTCTTAATGTTACTCATGATATTGTAAATCTATATGTATTTTTGAATTTCAAGATTATGTCTAAAATGTTTCAAATTGAGAAAGCAAGTACGTTCATAATGTATATCGTACTAACATGCTTTAGTTTTGGTCTCGGGTCTGCCTCGGCGCTTGGTGCCTCACATACACTAGTACATGTAGTTATATATGGAAAATATGGACGAAGCCACCTTAAGCGAAGGTCTTATTAAGAAGATTTCGACTCTAAAATAGTCGATGCAATTAAAGTACTTTCTTGCTAAATCCTGGACGAAAATGAAATACAATTAAATGCGCTGCAGTTAAGTGTTTAACTCGTTTCATAAATCGCATCACTCGTTGCAGAACTGCTGAAATATTAAATTACATCAAACATGGCTGCTAAGTTGGTACTTCGGGAATAATGCACATTGAGTCGCGCAACGGAGAAAAAACTCGTGACACCGACAGAACGCAGATGGTCCTAACCGCCGTAATGCATTTTTGGTATTATATCATATTCGCCATTTGGATGGTACCCTGATTGATCCAGCCTCTAGACTCTCGTCACGCTTTCAATCAAAGTTGCCTCAACTCCCATCGCGGGATCTGCGAGAGCAAATAATGCCGGGCATCGTTGTCATCGCACGTATGTCATTGCACTGAAATATCTTCAAGGTTTTGTGATCCCGCTCGTGATTTCTCGCGTTATTATGACGTTTTATTTCATTTTCAGGTAAGGATATTTCCAATGTTTGTAAAACAATCCATAAATGTAATGTTCAGAATCAATATCAATAAATCTTTATTTTTTATATCATAATGCCTATGTTGAATGTATAAGCCGGGCTCTTTTTATCCGACCAATTAGACTGGTTATACTATGCCTACAGTAGTAATATGTTAAGATAGTTTATTCTGTTTTGTCCACAATGAAAGAGTAGGTATTGGAAAACACACGAGATGAAATCGAAAGAGTCCTTCGAAGAAGTCATTGTGGGCACTAATAACCCGCCGGCAATGAGATATTGAAGCGATTTATGGTGCTCGAATAAAATGTTATCTCCACTTATGAAATGCGTAGAATATCGAATAACTCATATCTTACGGGATCGTGCAGCTAAATTACCACGTGCAGTAGTAAGCACGGGTCAAATTGCCTTAATGTGGTCAATGATTGTAAAATCGAAGCTGTACAAACAGCCACTAAGATTGGTTTATGAGGAAGTCGGTGCATTGTGTACCATCTCAAACTTTTGCCTTGCCCCCTCAATGCAAGTACTGTGGCTTAAGGTACATGTGTATGTAAGGGGACAAGCTAAAAATGTAGAAACATTAGAACGAACGCTATTGACCTGAATGTACGTGTAGACTAAATCTTGATATGTATATTTTTACGTTACAAAGTGATGTCTATTTGACATCTATTTAACAACATGGCAAATATCAAATTAATTAAGATGTCTGGATGAACATCACCAGATCATGTTTTCCCTGTGTACCGTTTTCCACAAAGTGGATATTTAAGGCAAGCAAGCCACAGTTTCCGAGATGTTTTTTATTACCACGTCTTCACCACAGCAGCTGCCACAGATGTCATATCAGAAATAAATCTCGGCTATCACAAGCTCAACCCCTTTCATTGGCGATTTCCGCGTTACTTTCATGCTTTCTTCTTTCTTCTTCTTTCTTCTTCGTTATCTCATTTATTTGAATTAAAATGGCGGTGATTCTTTCTTCGCACCTTCGATAAGCATTAACATTGGCCATAAATCATGATGGTATCACGCCAGTGCTAACATTACATCCATTGCTCAGGAAAATCCATATTTCAGAGCATTATGAGTGCGATTAATAACACTTTGGCTTGTTACAATCTTTTCATGTTCGATGGGGCAGACGAGAGGTGAAAGGGCACGGATTTTGCTTGTGAGGACAGGCCATTTGATGAGCTGAACCTCTACGAGGTGCATATCTGTATTGGCCCAAAACCCATTATATGTTTTTTAAAAGCTCAAAAGTCCTTTATTTCTATGAGTGTAGAACTCATTGCACTGGACGGACAGTACAAGTCCCAGTGTCACTGACAATTCAGCGACGATATCAAACAAAAATTTAGGACTTAAATACGTTAAAATTATAAAGCAAAGAAGTCATTCTGCTATACCCTCAGAAGGGACGACTTTCTTTTTCCTTTTAACTGGTAAAGTGCATTCTGGCTTAGCTCATATGAACTTATCGCCACTGTCCCCCGGGGACAGGATGCAGGCAATCATATCCTGGTCAATCGTATTTTACAACGATCCACTGAAAAATGTACCACCGAAAAGCAGCAAGAAATAATTAAACATAAGCGACAATTTCCTTGGTTAGGGAGATAAGGGGACCAAGGACGCTGCCCTCATCCTATCTCGCTGCATACCGGTGTTGGTGGCACTTATCGCCGCCAGCGGTAAGCGTTCCCGACACCCCGGAGACCGATCTAAGACGTAACCATCAAGACCGCTGGATCGGAACTGACGTCTTTTTCAATGGAGAGAATCTCTAAAGAATCCTCCCCGCATGCCATCATCATTTTCGCCGCTGTCGGCTCAACGCGGGTCATTTATTTCGCCGCTCATAAGCTGTGGTATTTTCTAATAATTTTACAGCAGGTTATTATGAAATTGTTCTGTTTGACTTGATTGTTGTGATCAGCAAAATATTCTCTGACAAGGTAAATCATTTTATCACAATAATAAACCTAATAAACCATGTAGAGGGAACGGGAAGGCATTTTTAATCGTCTTTTTAAGTAACCACCAACTTGATGATCTAAAGAAAAAAATTCAACAAAACGTTTGAATTGTTGTAGAAATTTACTACATCAACTGCAATACCCATGTTGCTATAAAACATATGTTCAGCCCTGAGTGAACGTTTGAACAATAAGAAAACTGTATCCTTCACGCTTGACCATTATCACGACTAACTACTGAAGATATAACACTGAGATCTGCTGTTCTTTTTCCGTGCGAAGTCAGTAATATTTACTACTGACAATAGCTTAATTCGGTGATGAAACCCTATATGATTCTATGGACGTACTGAGTAATAATCCATCTTTTCTCCCAGCAATAAAGCCCCACAGATCAGATTAGGCTAAGTACCGTATTTGGCATACGTTGGTTTCTTTCTTGCTATACCCACGATCGATGGGTTGAGGGAATGTAACACCCTTTCTGATTTTGTTCTGCGATCGATTCATGAATTCTGTATTGATCCTTTAATAATATTACGCATTTATCCAAAGTATGTTTCAATGCCAGACATGATAGCTGACTAGGAATATCCACATCAAATAAAATCTGCAGCATGCTCAAAAAGCGTTAAATTCAATTAAAAGTATCTATATGCATCAGCGAACCGTGCAGATCGTTTATGGCAACCATGACATTCAGATTAATGTGTTGAATTTAATTAATTTCTTAGAATAAGTGTTTTGGTTGTGAGCAATGCCATAATGGGGCATGCACACATGATATCATGTATTGTACTCGGGTCTGACTGGCTAGTTTAGATGAGTGCAGTTTGTGCATGCTTAGAAAAATTTTCCAACTGTATGCAATACTTCGAACGAAGCTAAGTCTTAAAATTGCAACCCTTCAATTTCATGTCTTTGCCTAAAGTTTGGTTCTTGTACAGTCAAATATTCGCTAACTGCCGAATCAAACACGCAAATTTCTCTCTTATAAGCAGAGTGTGATACAACCTGCGCGGAAAATAATGATTAAAATATTCTCACCAAGGCTATTTTTCTTCATTTCATTTAAGCTAGCTTGGGGTAAGATTTAATCAAATCTACTGGTTACCGCAACACCTATTTTCTAGCTGCGTTAATTGACATGATATTCGCGGTACCGAGCGCAGTTTTTGTGCGCAGAGGTCGATTTTGGACGCTCTAATTGGCTTTCAAGTTATGCACCGATTTCCGGCACGTCGCAATTATCGCTATGTTGGTCTTGTTCTAGCCCAGAGTGCATTGCCTTGAGCAGAGTGTTAACTGTGATGAAATTGTGTTCTTTCTTTTATGCAAACCTAGCCAAGAATGAACATTTCTCAATTTGAAATCTTTGCAAGGTGGATTGTGTGGATTTAAATGATGAAATGTATACTCACCGGTTTGCACTCGCTAAGTTCGCATTTACCATTCGTAGCAGGAGAAAACACATACTGAAAAGAATATAAAGTAAATTGCTCAAAAATAAAATATTAGATGTTTGAATAAGCGCTGTAAAAAGAATTAAATGTTCTTATACGAATTTTTTTAATTCGAAAAAGGTTGACACTGAGTTGCCACGATGACGAAGCATGTCAATTCTGTAAAAGAAAGAGATATTTCTGATTAAGAAAACCAAAGGATATGTCAGGAATCACCAATAGGTATGTCGGACGTATTTTTTCTGCAAGGTCAACAAGAACATATACCGTATTCTATTAAAAGAACGATGTGTACACGTGTCATCCCCAATGACCGAATAACTTCGAAAGTGCTTGGAATGTAAATCAAAAAATATTCGTTATTACCAAATCAAAATTTTTCAAACAAAAACAAATACAGAAACACTGCTAACGCTTCGATTGATAAAAGAGAATGTACAGTATACGTTCTCCAAAATCTCAAACTAAGATGCTTTAAGGCTAAAAGAACAGTATTTTATGCCAACGAAATATTCTCCTGTCGATCAAAACAAATATCAAATTAACCGATCGAAAGAGTTAACAGAGGCGTGTTTACATACTTACTTACATGTACCGGTCAACCACATGAACCCTGGTGGCACATGACATCAAACAAGTAACCTATTTGCTCAGTGTAGCCTTTGTTTACTGTGAAATTAGTAATTTCCTTTCTTGTAACGATCTGTAGTCAATGACAATCCGACGTGGAGGAAGTGAAACATCTAATTGTTCCCTTGGGCGATTATTGAATTTCCTTTTACAGCGAAACATAATGTAGTGGGATTCCACTATGTTATCACGGTCATCTCATCTTCGAAAATACTGCAGTCAAATCACAGTTTTCGGGTTTTTTGCCATAGAAATTTTATGTAAGCTTAATTTTGCTACGTGAAAGTAATTATTTTCAGGTTTTATGTATACAATAACATATTACGATTCGGAAGACACGATCCAGTTGACATCAAAGGACGACAATCTCAAAAATAAAAGTTAGTTTATTTTATTAACTACTTCCTCCGGTAGTTTAGAATCCATTAGAGAAATTGTTTCTGTAATAGTACCCAACTATATGCTTTTTGAATATCAGTGGTCTTGACAAGTATTAAGTATTGCTGAATAGTAGAGTTGGAACATGTTGACAAAGAACGATGTATTCCACTGTGCCCGTTTTCTTTAGTTGTTGTTGTTTTTGTTGTTGAGCAAGAGCAAACTCAGCTTTCTCGTCGACCAGTGACAAAATGTTTTGAATGTCCCGAAATGTACCATCTTTATGAATAGGGGTATTAAGTTCAGGTGAAGCTATATCGCCCTTTTTGGCAGTTTTGATCGAATTGTTCAAAACCGTTTAAGTTAAAGCAGAAGAAGCAGGAGTAGGAGACATGCTCTCTGTAGGCTACAAAAATAAGGATGATAAGAAAACTGCGAAAGAAACGCGGAATGTTCTTTTTGCCTAATCTTGAGTTTTATGGTGATACTTTGCTTGGAACGATGACATTTCCTGCCATAGGAACAAGAACTGATTACCGGGGATGACACCCCATTCTAATCAAATTGCATTCGAATCTCAACATTCGTGTTGCTTGAATAAAGCGATTAAAATGATAAAGTGGACTTAGGCTGAAACATTGCCGTACTGTTTGTGCTTTCCACATGATGAGTTATTCGTCCTGGAGTCGTATTAAGAGGAGTCACGATACTGCCAGTGCATTGATGAGATAGTAACAAAATTAACAATTCAATCGTATCTTTTTGGCGGTATCAGTGGCAGCAAATAGAGTAACTAGTTTTGCAAAGATTACGAGCACACGTTTTTTTCCAAGTGGTTGTGCTATCTTTCATGTGCTCAAGTAATAACATATGCACTGACTGTTTCTGGAGGTAACACTGTTTTTTACGTCCCCGACTTTTTGTTTCTAACTCCTGATTTGTTCGATTAACAAATTTCCAATTGCTGCGTGTCTTTTCTCTGATCGGTTGCTTTTTATTACCACGAGTAGTTTTTGTAGCGTTATTACGAAATAGAAGTTGGACAAAAGCATAGTAGTTCTATGATGTTTCTCCAGCAGAGCGATTGGGCGTTGACAGAACCACTGCGTCGAGATGACAGCCCGTAACAAACGAACAGGGCAACACTGGGCGAAACATCTGGTGATTTCCGCGCGAACAACGATGATGATCGATGCGCAGGCTTATCTCTGTCTCCCATGCAGGGACTGGGTGAGGATACACGCGGGAGATGGGAGCTGACGTCAGTCTCGAGCTCTGATAGGTTCAAAATATCAGGTATCGATGTCCCGCCGTTCCTGACTGACAGTCGACAAATGGATCGTTTAATGTCGGTGTAATTTTGATGGCATGAAGTATTAGAACATGCCTGCGTATATTGTCTTCGTCCATTTAAGTGCCAAAAAGAAAACCGGAGGGTGATCTGTCCAATAACAGTTACTCCCTGCCTTGAGTACATACGACTTGGTGCACAAATATCTGTGATCATGGTATCTTTGTTAGGTCATAAATTTCAGCATGGATCGTTGGTCGATTTATTTCATAATATTACGGGTGACCATATATCAACCATGATAAAATTGCGTGCACATCCTATGATAAGACATGTACAAACTATCAGGTTCGAAACCACCAAACGGCCAAAACATGGCTAGCTGTTCAAAACATG
Source organism: Lineus longissimus (assembly GCF_910592395.1). Taxonomy (NCBI): domain Eukaryota; kingdom Metazoa; phylum Nemertea; class Pilidiophora; order Heteronemertea; family Lineidae; genus Lineus; species Lineus longissimus. The sequence continues at coordinate 23,267,557 of NC_088310.1, forward strand.
TGGTCCCTGTAACTTGGTGTTACATGTAAATTTTGCATTTTTGTCTCTCTTTGATAAGAGAAAGGATCACGTAGACTACAATGTTTTCACAATATGGTCATTAACAGAGACACAAATTGATTGTTCCGCCGTTGCTTTCGTCTGTCATCTCTTTTATGGTATCTCGCCAGTAGTTTACGATTTTGTAATAGAATCATATTGGGTGGTCTGGTGCGGCCTATCGCGCAATGACGTCAGTCAGTTACTGACTACTGACTATCGTTCATAAACGCCATGTTCGGTATCTTCGTTGCTTTTCTTTAAGAGAACTAATAGCATTGAAAGTAAAATCCGATTGGATTTAAAGTTCCTCCAGGCACGCAATGCATTGCACCTCAAAAAAGTGTCCCAAATCCTGGTGCCAAGTGCAATACCCGATGGGCATACGGAGGGCATTGGCAACATGGGCCGTTTGTTACAGTGGGAACTACATGTTATGCTTTCTTGCAAATATCAAAACTAGTTTATGGCGAAATTATTTACTTCTTTTCCATGTAACGTATCTTGCACTGAAATCTTACGCTGACAATACACAATATTCAGGTCCAAAATAAATCAAAACTATCTCACACATGATCGGTTGAGATTATACTTATTAGCGTGTTTTAAGGGCATCTAGTGTGTATGGAAAGTTTAGATCCAGAAAAACTAGAAGTGCTACATTGTACTGTTTGGTTTTTTTGTTGATTCAAATTCAAATATGAAATTAAAAAATGAGATTCATCTTCTTCGTTATCAGCATAATGCATAACCGGAACATGGTCGTTACCAGGACTTACTCAGACAAATTGCCCCGGAAAGATGTTTCAGTGGTAATACGTCATCGCATTATGCATCTTAGAGTCAAAATAAATGTCAAGATGGCAAATATTTATTTCATAAAACAGGATATTGAAATAAGGTGTCGTGGCCTTTGGAAGGACAAACAGCCGAGCTGTTGTTTCGTTTTGGAATGCAGGCGTGCAATTACAATCACAAAATTTTGTCCGTATTCTAAGATTTTCATTTCGGGTTGAAAGGATTTGTGTGAATCGATACGAGAGATATAAAACATTACATAAAATGTGGATGGACTACGTGTACACCTCTCAGGGAAATATGATAAATAAGCGGCTAAGCTCTCTTTATGTACATGTTGTTCAGTAGGGTATACGAAGCTCGAAGTCGACGACAGATCCCAATACGTCTCTGTCTTGAGTAACCGACGTATTGTCAAAGCGAGCAAGCAGAGGAAATCCGTCTATCACCTTGGAACCAACTCATAATTCCACTAACAAAAGTACCGGCGTAATAAGTCGGCCGTGCAAAATCTGAAAGAGTTGCATTGATATAAATGACAACAGCGCCTAAACGATTTGGCGCGAGAAGAAGAAAGTGATGAATTGGGTTTGTGACGATATGACATTTGATGCTGCCGGAGGCATGCGCGGAACTTCACGCATGCGCATTGTGGGTCACTGTCGCTTGCCTTATCTTGTGGACAGGTTTTGATCGAATTTGTAAGTTGGTGTTCAGTTGAATGAAATCGCCTGTACAAATGATATAACACATGTACATTGATGATTATGTCATTTCGCTCAGGTTAGCGTGAAATGACCTTGTAACCGAGCGGCTACTTGAGGTTAATCAACTGCATTTCCTTTAAGAAGATGGCGATTATGACGATCAATACATTCACAAACACGACTATAAATTCACAACTGGCAATCGCAATTTATGCATGGCAGCGCGAATTGCATAAGAAATCGTCGATTTCGCCAGTGGACCTTACCTAATAGATATGATATCACCACCAGATCGTTCTAATTTGTCAATAAACATTCTGATAACCATGACATATGTTTTGTCACTTTCTTAGTCGAGGACGCTCTAGAAGTGTTGGCAAAAATACCGATAATGATGGTTCTCGGATTGACGGTTATGAATGTTGGAAAAAGCTGAAGCGATACGATACCGTATAGAATTGATGAATCGTTGAGGGGTTTTTCCTCTTTTTGCTAAATTAATTCTGAATGGTGCCTAACTGAATAACAAATGCTGAACAAGTTTTCTCATGCGCGGCCGCGCGTGAAGTTTAATTTTATCTCTTCCGATTTAAATTTATAGCTAATAAATCCGAGAATCTCATTTTGACTTAACTGCTCAAAGCGTAAGATTTGTGTTCACTGATATCGACTTTCTGACTTGCCGACAAAGCCACAGAAAATGGTGACTTCCCCATTTTATTCCGGCTGTAAGGGCCTTGTCGGTCCTTCAAGAGCTTACCAGGGACGGAAAAAAGTCGAGGTACATCTGTAGCCTACATACGTAACGTGACCGACGGTCACCACCTGGTCCATATGTGTTACTACAGTTCATGAACTTTCAGAACGATGGATATATTTGATACCCCTCGATGCAATTTTGATATGATACCGGTCTCGGAATTTTGATAGAATTAATCCCCTAGATAATACGGTCATGTGTATTGCAAATGGAACTGATAACTCTAACTTAATTATGTCATGCATACATGCAGGAAAAGGTATTGACCTGTAAATTGATTATTAATTCCCCGAACAAACCGACAGATGTAATGTCGTACAATATTGAGTATGTGTGCCAAATTTTTTAAAACTTCAAAATAATGTATAAACTGCGAATGGAAGTATTCATACGTTAGTGATTGAAGGCAGAATACTGCGATTCTCTATAATAAACCTCCGTTGGTAGGTGTACAGTTTCCTATAACGATTGTGCAGTAATATTACTTTTGTCAGCTGTAGAAGTTTGAAATGTCCTATGTTCTAACAATGTAAAAAGATGGTAACAAATATGAGCGTCAATCAACCTTGAATTAGTCTATGTAAAAGCGACCACAGATATTTTTGCACTAGACCACACCGTAGCGTGACGGTGATGACCGTCAAAGAGACAAGAATAGCCTTCCAAGATACTGCGACAGTAATATAACTGTCTTGCAAACTTACATTTCACATAATTAATCATTGGGTTTAAGAAATCTCGAGAATTTAGCTGCTTTTGTACGCGGCGGCTAGGCAATAGTATAGAGATGAAAGGCGAGGAAAATTAATGATTTCATCCCACCCTAGTCAACACGAGGATTAATCAAGGCAGCTTGTGATGGCATCCTACTTTCCCTTTGTTGCAGAGAAGAAAGGCGGGACCTGTCTTCGCACAATGCATTTTAAAAACGGCACAGTGACTTATTCCACACGTTTCAATGTTGCCATAATAACTCACATTTTAGCACTTTTGAAAAGTGTGGATCGTAAAAGTCAGTTGGCTTCAAGGTGAATGATGTTTATTAATCAAAGTCAAGTTCATGAAGTATGGCATTAATTTATTTCTTCACCAGCACCACAAGAGCATACCAGATGATTGGAATTTCAACGTAAAAATCGTGTATGATATTGATTAGTCACCGACTCTCCATCGTGATTGTTAAATCTCTTAAAAGACAGTTTAAGCATATTTTAGTGCACCGGTATGTATGAGTGATGTTGGTCTTCAAATAAACCTCCTTGGAGCTACGTGTCACACTTCTTAGAAAATATCTGATGCTTTCAAACTATATCAAATTAAAGCTGACGACTCATGTATTCACATCGGAAAAAGGTAAAAGAAAGAACTTCAGGGAAAGCATTTATAAATTAATAGCATCACTGAGGAGATGTTTTAGTTACATGTTCAAGCACACACTCGGAATCCGGTTGTGATAGTAACGTACGCAAACGTTTTGGAAAGATATAGCGAAATGTAAACCAGTGTCATGGGTTTCAGCGTATAGATTAATTGTCCAGCTTCGCAATAATATATTTTTCAGCAGCAACATTTGCAGCTACTCAAGTGACGATCGTTTCAGCCACATACCGTGCGTCTATAAAGATGCAGGTAACTATGAAATTATATAAATCTCTAAAATAAAGTGTTAAATTTAAGAAAACAAGCTATTACGCCAGCTACTTTGGCATGACCGCGAGCTTTAATGCAATATCCGAAGTAGACCGCTTTGGGACCAATTACGGGTCACTTGTGATAGACGAGGTAAATGGCTGATCTATCACTGATTTCAGGTAGACTTGCAGTTTAAAATGATGCAGATAACTGTTGGTGGAAGGTTTACTTCACTGGGGACAGATGACCGGATTTGTAGGGTTTTTTGCAGCCTCAGTATCAACTGCCCGCACGGGAAGGAGATAGGAGTGGCTGAGCTGTCATCCTAAATAAGTACATATTTTCGATAAGAAAAGGAGATTGGCTGATGAAACGAGCCGAAACTTCAAGATATTTTAAACCAGTGCTTCATCGAAGAGAGAGTGCTTCATCTCATTCGCAGGTTGACCAAGCTCCACTTCTTGGGCTACAAGGGTTTAATACAGCTTGTATAGTCGTGACGGGCCCTGGTTTCTTGACCACAGACAAATAATACGGAATTGGGTCTGCTAATTCCAAAGTCCAATATTAGTGATTTTATTATAGGAACGATCTGCATTTACATGACTTTAAATATTTATTCATAATTACCGGACCAATTGCAGTAGAACCTCTCTATTAAGGACACCCTCGGGACCGACAAGTGCTGTCCTTAATAGAGAGGTGTCCTGATTAGAGAGGTCAAAATGAATGTAAATGACCTATTTGGGACCAAAACTAGTGTCCTTAATAGAGAGGGTGTCCTTAGTAGAGAGGTGTCCGCTAAGGGAGGTTCTACTGTAGTTAAATATTAAGGGTGTTCAATTAATCGTCTACTGAATAGATTAAAATTGAAATATTAATTTGGCGAAAATCAAGTATCACTATGACCTCTCACCGACCCGGCATGGAATTTGTATGGGAGGAGAGAACGAATTCAACAGAAGCGTAATTATCTTCACATTCCTAAATGATTTATGTCAAACAGAATTCGCTCACTCTATAACATTAATCCAAAGTAATATTTACTCAAGTTGACTGTTTAATCCTACTTGAGACGTGCATATTTGGAAAGCTGCTGATGTCGTAAAATATTGATTCAAATGCTCTTCTTAATTTGATTTTATTAAAAAGTGGTCTTTAATCAGGAGGTTTGGGATGATGCCAGAGGATTTAATGTCTATCCAATCCCAATCAATTAAAGGTATATGCAGAAATATATTTAAACATATCAGTAAATGTGGATGGCATATCTGTTAAAACCTGAGTGATATTTGGAACTAAAATGAAACCGTGATATTCGATTCAAGGGCCTCGCTCTATCTCTCGTTCATTGCACTACCAAGTGCTGTTCCACTCCAGTTTCTTTGAGCTACCTATCTGTGCATATTGGGCCGGTTCATTATCACAATTAGAGACGCTGGAATTACGTATGATCTGTAATTCAACTAAAAAATTATCAGGTGACCACAAACCAGAATGTAAAATCCGAACATAATATCAAGTGAAACGAACTGGATAGATTTCTACAATTGGCAGAAACTCAAGTCGGAGGCTAATTAGGCACCTATGGTTGACATTCTTAAAAAATATCTTCATATTCTACATATATTCTGTGTCACGTTTAAACAGGGGGTAAAACGGTAACAATATTATAAATTGAGCCTTAGAATTGACAGGCGATTGCAGGACGAGCACATGAAAATCATCAAATGGTGGATCAGCATACTAAGACCACGTTGCCACTACACGTATTGACAGATTGTCGATAGCAGGCTTATAGGTGGCTTTTCTCGAACTATCATGTTCGAGCTCGCTTGCATTTGTCGTCGGAAGCACCTGTCAACATTGCTCGTTCGTCCATTTAACGAAAAAGATTGCACTCAGATTTTTTGTGGTGTCATACAGAACATGCATAGTTTGAAGAAAATCTAATATTTCATCTTAAACGCTAATGTCCAACGTATCTGAAATACTCACTTTGTCAGATTTCGACAAAGCATGACTAGGAGTTTACTAGGAGCAAGCCCAGCGACAGAGCTTTCCAGTGCTGAAAATGGCGTTTTTCGGACAGACCTATGTTTCTCAGACTTCACGTCGCAATCAATAACACGCAGCTGAACTTGTTGTACCGTCGATGGAGAATTGTTGCACTAAAATGCCAATTATACATTCTAGTGCTCTGGCATTCATATAAAAGAGTCACAATACATGCATCTGATCAATTTTCTTTTATTATTTGTATTAATTAATTAACTGTTTCAAATGGAGAAAAAAATACACAGCTGGCGAACCCCCTTTGTTATTGGTGTAAATGAAGAAAATAGATGATAGACATAACTGATGCAGTGGACAAAAACGAATTCATTTTCTTATCATTGCAAGCGACCAATAATAATTAAACAATTACACATTCAGTCTAAACCCATCCGGGTCTTCAAGTGCGCACTGGCACTGGACATGTTTTAGCAGCAGTTGATCAATACGATAATATCTCTATCATTTCGCCTTCACATTTTATCACACAGATCACAAATAACTATCACAAAATTAATTCAGACAAGCTGTGGACGAGAGGCCCGGACTGTCGGCTTGGGTCAAGTGGTGTCTGGTTCGAACCCCACAGTCAGCGTGGGACTTTACATGTATCTCATATCTAATTCGCCTTACTCCACCCAGTTGTATAAATGCCTGGTAACTTGTAAACAATCATTCGAATTAACGCAACTTGCAGCTCCAAATGTGATAACGTGCCGAAGACAATTTGTCTAAAATCAGATTAAATTGAAATAAGCCATGATGCAGTTATAACACTCGCCTCGATATCGCTTTAAATGATAAAAAATCAACTTGAGGGTGCATTATCAGCTCGTAGGGAGAAAAGCTCATATCTAATAAGTAACTGTCGGAACGCGGAACTCTGTCTATTGCCGTCACCCGTCAGTTCAACTTCGAGCAAAGTGTCACAATCGTGATGGGATTGACACCTTCAGGCTACAATCAAAACACCGAGATGTATAAAAATGCCCCGAGGACGGGATGCCAAAATAAATTCTCGAGAATGCAATCCATTTTTGCAGTGACCCTTAACTGATTTGGGTTATGGCGACATGAACAATGATGAATAAGTATCGAGGCACGCTGTAACAGAGAGGTTCACATTTTCATCCGACAACAAGCACGAGGTGATTTTTTTCTCTGGTCAACGTGATCAAGTCGATGGATTGCATGGGCCTACCAAACATTAAAGAATTATAGACACACTGTTTTATTGCATTTCTGACGACTTCTACTCTGTTTTAAATATTTTTTTCTTTAAACATGATAAATTACGGTTTGTGATACTGAGACTATAATGATAATACGACGTAACTCGAAATATGTATATATGGAAATTAAGTTGCGTTCCCTTTGTGTAGTAAAATAATAAACATTTGATACATGCCAAGCCATACGATTTGTAACATTTGATTAGAATGTAGTAATATATACAGGGATCTCGAATCAACATAAATATATGGGGTCGATTATACCTTTTACTTTAACTCCGAAATTTAACCTAATTTTGGTTGCCACTCCAAAGTTAAAATTATAGAGTATGGCCTACCCTTTATCAAAGCACTATGAATCTTAATTAAAAAATGAAATAACTGCCGACTTACCTTTTCAACACATTTTGCTCGGCATCGTCCGATGTCATTGCCCATCTTTTTTTTCCCGAGCTCAGCCGATCCCTGCGTCCCCAGCAAAGTCAATGCAAGAAATAGTATCCACATGGGGAAGGCGCGGCTAGCATCTGAAAGTACGAAAAAGGGCTCCAGTCACTTTTATTTGCAAGTATTGAATATCCTAGGCTAAAGCAGGTGCTGTATGAAATCTGCACATGCAAAACTCGATTTACTCATTCTGTCATCACGGACTCCCCGATCGATGAGAGAATGCGCGTGCGTGGTGATGATGCGGTGATCGTGGTGCGATAACAATGCAAGATGTTCTCAGGTGCCAGCTTCTCGCTCATTCGCATGATGCACCAACTACAACTACTGGTCTTGCCATGAGATAGTACTGGGGTAATGAGTTGAAGAAAAAGTGTCCCTGATATCAATGTATAATTTTACAAACGTGTTCATTATGAAAGCAGTGGCCACTGAGTCCTACACTGATTTCCTCATACGTATTTACACTATCCTGGGTTGATATCTTTTCGAAATGGCAACGGATTAGGTTGCAAACTACATAAACTCTTTTTAACCTTGAAATGACTTTTTTTTCTCGAATTGTGTACCTCTCTTCGTTAACTTCATCTGTGTACTACAGTATTTGTAAAACCGCAATTTGGCAAGATATCATTTGGATCAAGTTAATAAAATCGTAATTGTCCTACCAAAATATAGGGATTTGTTTTGAAAACCGACCTACTTTACATGTAGTAAAATGTATGCGAAACCACGAATAGGGCCAGGTGCTTTAAACTTAGTGAAAACAGTGCGAAATGTCATTTTTCATGAATATACATGTACACGAGAAACACCTGTCCCTGTAGCGGTATCTTACTATTTAAATGCAGTGTTTGTGCATGTCCATCACGTGGATGCTCAATGCATCAACATCAGCGTGCATCCTCCTTCCTCAAGGCCTGAGGACTCAACTATTGTGAGGTCAGCGTTGCAGTAGGCCTATTGTTAGGCATTAAAAACATAGTTACTCATACTGGGCGATAATATTGATTAGTCAGAACCTTTATTAACAGGAACTGATCACAGCAGCATTAGTTCAAGAGTTCAGTGCGTTCTTCTTTACGTCATTGATTTAATCAGATGTTCAACACAAACAAATATTATTACGATGGTGATATATTCTTACTGAACACTTTATAATGAAAAGCGTTTGGTAACAGTGACATTGCTTTTCGTTTCATCTTTCTCATGAAGATTAATTTGTCGCCAATGGGTCATATTAAGTGGAATTATTCCTCACATACGCGGCATGTTACTGTGATTTTTTTAGATTTACTAATACAAGTTTTTAAGGGGGGTTTTCAGCTGATATACATATATGAACGTTTCGAAATAGTGAGATTACATATACCAAAACGAGTGTAATTCGAGCAGATCGTTATGATAAGTTCATGTAAGTATCGGCCAAACGTCGTCTGGTAGGATAACACAAAATGTGTCAAGCGTCGTCGCTAAAGCCGTCTCAATGTATAGATACCTGTGAAAAATGATACCACGACATCATCCTAGTTCCGTGAAACGCCTCTCAATAACACGCATCGATTTAAAGATAGTACCCCAGCTACATCATATGTCGCATTTTGACCAATCTTGTTTTATCTTGTTCTGAATAAGGCTTGGAACGGTTAATAATATCCCCTTTCATAGCTCGGATCAGCTCGTTCAATATGTTATTAATTTTATTGAACCTGCCATCTTGGCTAATAAAGTTCTGGTGATCCCCACGCCAGTTGTCTAATCGTATTTGTGTCCTAAATTAGCTTCGTGGACAAACAAATGGAGAAACAGGGTTTCTCCGTCGATACACGCAGCAGCCCTTGGTGCCCGTTCATCGTGGATAGATAGAGCGCGGACCAAAGGATGAAAGGACTATTGGATAGTGTATCGGGATCAATCAATTTCCGATAAAAGGGTCAAGAATGGTTTGTACGTCGTTTTTTTTAACACACGGACGTCGTCGCTATACAAATCGTGTGCAGCAGAAGAGCATGAAAACGTCTTTCTGATTGGTCATAAATTTGTTAGTTTTGCGTAGTCGCAGGAAGTTCCCTGGACAAGCCGTTGTTGGACAATTTGGTGCTCATTATTACGTCATTACACTCATTATCGAGACACATTCAAGTAGATGGTTCTCTAAACATAACATTTCGCTAGTTATCTTACTCATGTGACTGGTCGTTTATACGATATCAGAAAGCAGGCGTTTCAAGTGATGATGTGTACAGTAAACGTTAAAAAGCCACCTCAGTGTCCTTGCGTAATTCTGATAAAGATAAATCACAGATATGGATCGTCATTCCTAGTGCGTTATCTTACAAATCAATTGCTGAATGACAATCTTCCTGATGCAGAGGTCTCTGTAGGATCTCCACAGCCGGGTGATTATGGTTTTTCAATATGATTCTTTGCAGTGTATCCTTCACTTGCACTAAAAGCCGATGTTTTGTCGTCAATAGACTCCACGTCCGTGCAATTGTAGATGAAAACTATGGTCTCGCTTGCTGCTTACATTGCTCCTTAAGTGATAGTTTATTCCAGGGGGATCCCAAGAAGGTGGATGACGAGTACCTGTCATTATCAGATCCAATTTGACTTCGCTGTTTGTGTTAAGCAAAGATAATCATACCCCTCAATGCGGAACACAAAGAAATTTCAATATTGAAGTCCTTGATACATCTACTTAACAATCAATTTTATTTGTGTGTATACATTTGACTCAAATGTTTCCTGTTCCATAAAAAGCCGATATCATGATTTTGATATGAAAATCGATCGTTCCTATGATTTACGCTGGTATTTGAAACGGAGTTCTTAGAACGTATCGAAAGAGGCATCTTGACCTAAACCGTTGTCAGGGACCACGCGTGCGTTCTCCTCCTGCCTCGTTTGGGCACGACCATTACAAGATCACGGCAAGGTAGCTTGTAGAACACGCCACGGGGCCAAGGATTAACCTCCTGCAGTAGAGCTGATTTCCCGCAATCAATGATGTCTCTATCTCCTACTGTCACTAAGTGTGTCATTGGGGATGGATGGTCCCAGTAAGCTGGCTCACATCAGTCGTCTATTATTACATGGTTGGTGTCATCCACGCAACTTGCTCGGTGAGAGGTTTACTTGTTTACGGTTTAAACAGGTTTAGTGAAATGAGCATGATTGATAGCGTTACACTCTACAGTGCTGTTAGCAGAATAGGTAGGAACGTCTTTGTAGCCCACATTCGGTGCGGGACATTCACGAACTGAAGCTGTATCATTTGGAGAACCAACGCCCACATATATAAAACCTCGACTCAGGTCGTCACCTTAAACCTTCGATAACTGATGCCAGTGATTATTGCTGGACATGTCATCATTTGAATACATAACAAAACAAGTTCGGTAATTATTGTTCTCGAATCATTAGATTTTGGTTGCATGGCAGTAAAATCTGCATTAGACCAGTTCACTGAACCTTGATATTTTCACAATCTTCTGCAGCAAAAACAGCAAATCTAAACCGAAATTTTTAATTCACGCATTTTTCACCACTAACACTTACTCGTACCACTTATCCAGAGCTGACTAGCCGTTTAGTATAGGTGACAATGCTAGCAATGGACAACCAGTGCCTGGTGATTATTACGGCTGCTAGAATCTTCAATTGGCTAATAATTGGTTTTTGCGCAAGTCCAAACACTTGAGTCCCACATATCGATGTCTGAATGAGACTTCAACCACTCGAGAATATCTCGAGAGATACTTGGGCGAAAAAGCTCATATCCTCCGCATGCTGGCAATGAAATGGCAATGAAATTCTGGATGGAATTTCATAGCTAACAGATTTAAATCTAATATAAACCTGAGGTATTGTGTATTATGTTACGGGACCACATCATAATTTCTTAACGCATCTGGTAGAAGACGATTCTCTAAAGCAACATTTTTTGATTGATATATCACTACGTCATTGTGACCAAGTTCAACAGTATTGCCCAGGAGTTGTTTTGGGCAAATGCAGTCATGTACACTAACCAACCTCGACAATAAACCTGTCGCAGACTGCTATTGAAATGGCCCTGTCAGCTTTTATTTCCTTTGTTCCGCATGCCGCATACACACCGTCATTGTTATACTTGTTAAATCTTATGCAATGCTTTATATTCAAGTAATAGAGGTTGACAATTGCGAGAGCGGTTGGCTGCCAAAGGTCACACAAAGAAGTGTTGTTTTATAGCTCACTCATTTAATGACGTAACGTAATGCAGTACATGTATTGAATGTCAGTTCCTGGTTGGACGGCATGGTGAACACATGAGTGTGTGTCGTGCCTATGTAAAAGTGGTTGGCCTGCTGTACTGGTATGCATGTACAGGAATTTCCGAATTTTGTGTAGTGAATCTTAGTGATATATTGAACATATTGTATTATTCTGGTGAATAGTGATATAGTGATATATTAGAGATGTCGGAGTGCTCTTTAATAGGGACCTGTGAGATTTTATGGTTATCAGTATATGTGTGGTTACTATTGAGGTAATGAGAGAAGAGGGACAATGGCAGTGTACTTTGTCGTTTGTCATGTTTGTTGCTCTTCGCAAGGGTTGATATAAAACCTGCCTTGGAACTTCGATGACGAACGATATGGCTCTCTAACTCTTCAAATGAAAGTTGGAATGGCCGATGAAAATATCGTTATGTGTAATTTGATCCACTTCAAGCCCACAATCAAATATTTTCAGGCAAAATCTGGGAGTCCTTCAATCCATCATTAATTTATTGACAGCCTACATGGTTTTATTAAATATCTTTGAGGTAAAGTATAACACCTGTGAGACGCGTCCGTATATATTTGTTTTAAAAATTGAAAATGGTGTCATTCAGGACGAGCCAATGTATTACAAGGCAGATTAGAATCATACTCCCATTTCTGTGAAACAATGTGCAATTTTACTAACATGGCCCTTTGTGTGCATACTAGTCGATTTATATGATAATTATCCATATTAACTTTAGTTAATGCATAATTCTACTCTAACTTGTTCTGTACTCTTCTGCATATGGTGTATTTATACTAGACCGAGTGACTGAGGTCACTGACAGATGTTAATATTTTGTCGGCTGTATCTACCATGTTGTCTGCATCAAACACGAATGTACATGTACATAGATATAGATATGCGTGTATTTCGAAATAAGTTGCAAGTCTACATATCAGTACTATAGTTTAAACTATTGGTTCTGTATCTCTACAAGCAGTAGATAAATTTGTATTCAGCGTTTTTTTCCGATTTTTAATTAATCAACTGGTCTTACATATAGATCGGTGGAAATATTATGTCATATTATACCTTGTTGCGATAGGAACCTCAAAAAGTGCAAATGCATTGCATGAAATTTGTATCCTTACATTACCTATACGGAAGCTCAGGGTCGATGTTATACCGATATTTATCAAGATAGAAGTCCATCATTTGTCTTATTGATATTAACGCAAACTCGTACAATGTACATCTGCAACAAAGACTTGATGCATTACTCATGTAGGTGGCTCGAGTCATCTGATATTGTTTTCTCGGGGGTAGCAAAGTTTGTTTAAGACACTTGCCACCGAGTCAACAGATAGTTTACATTTTTTCGTATATTGAAAAACATGCCGAAGATTCAGGTGACATGTATAATGCGAGCCTCATAGGTGGGGAAGGTTAATAATGCTAGGCCCTGATTGCTTTGCAACCATGTATTGTATTGGTAACAAATACTGAGGTGGTGGATGGATGTAACCTTCCGCTTGACGATTTGGACCAGAGGTTATCTAGGGACCATAATATTGAAACGATGATGATAATGATGATCACGATCTATCTAGTAAGCTTCATAGAAAATAAACTCTCCCCAGTACTTTGGTTTTTGTTAATCACTGTTTGATATGGAAGAAGGAAACAACATAATTTCTTGATAATGTTATCAAATGTTATTCCAATCCGGTATTTAATGAAAACTAAGATAGAAAATCCTTTGCAAAGATACCCAAGTCGAAAAGCAAACGCAAGAATATGAATAGAATTCATTTCCAGCGTATAAAATATATAAAACCTTTTCTGTATTTCTATTGGTGTAATGTGATGCATCATCCTTATCTGTCTATAGATTCTCCAGTCACTGGCTTGACATCCAACATGACGACGAGCAATCTCTTTGAGGCCCTGGACCCAATCCCCAGCTTCTAATTCATCATTGTTATTCTATGTTATGAATTTAAATTCAATATAAACTGAGCCTCTAAATCTACCGTAATTGCCCCAGGGAGGTGGTAGATTGATAGCGTGGAGATCACGAAATACGGCCAAGGGATTCCGAGGCAGATTTTTCACTCCTATGACGAAATTAAATAGGGTACGGCCCAGTAGTTTCGATGATTAGTTAGATGTTAAAAATATTGTTTGACAGTGAAAAGGTGCAATAAGCGCAAATGACATTGACAGAGTTGCATCAAAAATGAATTGCTCTCAAAATATTGATTTTTTTCTCACGAAGTTCATTGTCATTCTTCATTATGCCATCAAACTCGTGAAATTAGGAATAGAGTTAGCTGGATTTTGAAGCTTTTCAACTTCTGACGTTGTTTTTAAGGCAATGATGACCGTTATCTGATTGTGACAATAGCCAAGTTGCTCAAAGCAAGATCACTAACTTGGCGTTTCCCGTATGTAACGCCGAGTTAAAGTTAACGCCAAGTAACTAACTGACCAAGTAAAACCTGAGGATTCAGTCTTTTGTCAGTTAAAACATAATTTTTTGCCCAATGCATTCGTTGATTGATAGTTTATTTGGATAGATCAGCAAATAGTATATTGCTTCTAACATTGCAACTTCATACAGGATGTTATTCGATTTTTTTATATCGAGATTGAACATCGCCATATGTACTTCTGGCAAAAGAAAATCACATATCGTAATAAAACTTAAAACAATAGTTAGGAAATGAATTAGTTTTTTTTCCATTTTTCTTAAAAGTAGAAAATATGACTTGGGCAATTATTTTATGTGGGTGACGATATGTACATCTAAAAAATATTAAAAATTGCATTGTACTATGTTTTTAATGTAAATTTACCAGCAGACACCCGGAGAATGCGTCGTCCGCGCGTGCCGAATAATTTCAAAAGACGCTGGAAGGCGTTTGACCCGTATACATAGTGGTAGCCTTTATTCCCTTTGTACAACACGTCCGAGTCACTTTCTTTTTGTGATATGCAGGTGACTTGATGATAACATCACATCATGCACCTGTTTGGGAAAGCGCGTGTTCACAGACCTTTTGAGGCGATGTTGTAGGAAATTGATGGCGTCCCGAATTTCTATCCAACTTGGTTTTGACTTAACAAACACGCTTACCCGCATTAAGATACAGATATAAGACTGAAAATGAGTGTGAAAGCATGTCTGTAACTGCAATTCAACCTAAATTGAGATAGCAAGGCAAGCGAATACGATACACAACAAACAAACATAGCATTATGTTCTAGAGACTCCATAATACGGCCCATTTGTATCATGATATCAATTATGATGCGCGTTATCAATTTTGAAATCTTTGGAATCACCCAAGCGAATCTGTCGCAGGCAGGTGATCATTCACAGTCGAATTATAAAGGAATTTTAAGTGGAGGTATTCAGGACAGTGAACATGATGGGAAAGTATTTTGCTGGAAAGAGTTTATTTCAAAACTTTTTTGTTCGAGATATCCCTCTTAGGGTGCATGTAACCTTAATTGGTTAGTTTTTAGTTGTTGCTAAAACTTCTCGTATTCAAGTACTATTGTATCAGCCACATGCACAGGGCAGGTTCCCGACGAACGGTTAATTGGAACCACAGTCGGGGTCCAGAGAGTTGCCAAACATTCGTAGAACACAATAACCCACCTCCAATTAACTAGCACGACCCAAACTTTTGAACGCAAACTTGTTTCATTAAATTTTAAATGTATTTACTGAGTGTCTCAGCACATGGATAGTAACTTGTTTACAGCATGTGTAGTTAGATTCTGGGAAACACAAATTTAGATGACTGATGAATAATCGATGTAGGTTTGTGGCAAACCCATCTCGGGTTCTGCCACACCTCAGCCCAATTTGAATTTTCAAGTTGAACCAGTTTGTTTGCGAATCTATTTTTCATGGGGTGTTCCCACTCGAATGTTATTGTATGGTACTCGGCAGCCTCTAATCAGATTTAATGAAGTGATTTTTCCTCTCCAGATTTTTACGGGCTGCCACGAGTGGACTATAGCGATGCCAGACCACATGGTCCAAGTGCCAATACCAATATGAAACATTAAAAGCTAGTGAAATGAACCGACACAGCCGATGGACACACGGGAAACTTCAAAGAGGACAGTTAACATCCGATGAATGAAAAACTTCATGACGTCGAGTGAAAATAGTACCTTTAAAGTTAGAGATAACACGCGATTTTAACAATATCAAGCGACCGAACCATCGCTTAAAGTTGACAGTAACGTTAGGTGAGAACCAAATTCAGACTTTCCACGTTTTCGGGTCCTGTCACATGAAATAGGATTTTGGTTTGATAGCACCTGCTTTAACGATGATGGTAAAAGTCGATAACTACTGATGTCCAGAAATCGCAATATATCATTCCGTTATTTAGACATCAATTAATTTTTATGGTAACATCCTGCAGACGAAACAGCTTAATTAAAATAATTCCACAATAATTTAAAGTGTGTTTGATCCCAGTAAATAGATGCTATGAGATATATCAGCGTGTCACACTTTATATAGATTTGGCCTAGCCATGGTATTTTGTGTAACAGCGCTCCGTTACCTTCTATTTCTTGTTAAAAGGTGGTCATTTTACCACTGACTGTCTAGTGAAGACCGATGATCGAGATAGATTGCAAGGTATAAGACCATGTTGCAGCCGGTAGACATCCAAGTGGAAAGATAAGCCAAGAAGACTGAGGAAATGACATCAACCTGGACCGAGTTAATATATAATAAAGGCAACGGCCACTCGGCAACTTTCATCATCTATCATAAAACTAATTCATCTCGATAGCCCGGCTTCAGGTAATGCGCCCGAAAGCAGTCAATATGGGGGCTTTTACACGATGACGTCCTTTCAGGTAGCCGGTTTGGGCAATTCTTTCAAATGATGGCTGCAGGAATGTATTCTGACAAGGAGCCATAGGAAACGAACACATTTTATATAAGCCAAAGGTAATAAGTATTGTTGTATTTGATATTCAAACACGTCTGTATACAGTCGGTTGAAGTCGAAATAACTCATCAGTTTATCTTGTCTGACTTAAAGGACCGATGCTGTTATTTCAAAGTTAACGGCTGCCAAGTCACCCTATACTCTACAGTAGGAGCTCTTGGTTTTAATTGAAAAGTTGAAACAAAATAGGAAAAACGTCAAACTTTATCAGAAAAAAAATTTCATTAATGAATCGAAAGAAAACAAATACACTGAAGGGAAAATCCAACCACTCCCTTCATGAAATGTTGACTTCGATTATTCAAATATTGAGTTAATATCAAACTTATTGTCTTGCCGAGGTTAGGAATATTCCAATGACATATAAATTTATTCTAGATAGGTTGTTACTTTATTTCACGCAGGTGTGCATTTGTTACTCATACGACATTAACCTGGATTTCCAGGAAGAGGTATTTAGTAATACGAGGTTTGATGATTACATGTATTTTTAAATTGTGGCAAGGGGTTACATTTGGTGACATGTTGTTGACTCTAAAAGCTAGAGTGCAGCTTAACCCGGATTGACACGTAATAGTATACACCCTTTACTTGGCATTCTTACAAATATGACGATGGTGATGAAAAAAGAGAAATTGGATGTAAGTACATTGTATGAAAATAAAGGATGACACAGTGAAAAGCCTAGTTGGCCATGACTCACGAAATATTTTTTTATTAAGTAAAGTTAGAAAGATTATTTGATGTACATGCATTCTCTTGTTTAGAAGATGTCATACTGCAATTTATCAACTCATGCCATTGCATGGTCGCGCGGACTTGTTCGTTGCACAGAAGGCTTTCGTCATGTATTGCAACATTGCCAAAAAGGACCTTGTCCGTAGTATTCAAATCTACATTAATGACAGAATTCATATCCATGAATTTCCGAGGCGTCATTTCAGTTTGCTCGACATTACGTAACTTCCCTGCAAGACACCGCAGAGTAACATCAGTGATACTGCTGCGTTTCTGCCAAATATTTGTGATACCAATTATGGATCTTACAGAGTTCTACAAACTTTATCACTCAACTCGATGGCCTCTTGGAAATGCTGCAAGTTTTGCACAAACTGCGTCATATTGAAATCACCAATAAGCTGATTTATTAGAACATTCTTGCAAGGGCTGCATCAAGCCATTCGCTCTGAACATTAAATCTTCGGGAGCTCTTATGATATAGTAAGAAATGATTGTCCAGCGGGCGCCGAGCGTGTTTGTCCTCTGTCATTTCTTCTTGTTTGTTTAAGACTTCATGTTGGGTGATTTACAAGGCTAACTAGGGAGATCAGAAGGCGGGGTATTGTTAAGACAAGAAACTGACGTTACCAATCATGATCTCGATGCGTTTTTGCGTTGAGTTTGATATTAGCAGAATCAGGCGATTATTTGTGTACAACAAATTATGCCATTTGTCATTTCGCTATGGTTACTTTGTTGTTCCTGATGATGCCGTACCATGCGATGCTGGTATGCAGACCGACTTGGCAACACTGCAATGTTTGTCTACCATTAATAATGGTTCGATCGTGAAGAATAAAAATTGGTTTCATTTAATGTTGTTTGCGAATACCAGTGCAGTTTATAGGGGGTATGTTTAATCTTGCGCCATGGTTTCAGATATGTAAGATGCAAAATAGTGCAGTTTGGTAGTGAAGGACAGTTTGGGTAGTCGTTCTGCTGTAGGGAAAGGTGGAAGCAAAAAGGTATAGTATAGTAGTATATGACGCTAACAGCTGCATCCACCACTAGTAGGTGTTGCTGTCATTAAAATTCTAAAATGTACATAATAAAACAATTCCTAAACTACAGTTTAAAAAATCAAGAGGAGTTACACCAATCTCGTTTCTCCATTCTTCATGAAGTTATTTACATCGGCACTCGACCATCAGTCTTTTCTATTTTTTCGCAGAACATAAACAGACTGAGAGTAATTACTAACAGGACAACAAAGGTCAATAAATAGGCTAATGATATCTTCGGACCCTCTTTGTAATCTTTTTGTGATTATGTTTGATAATATTTTATTGTGTCTGACCTATTTATCATCAACAGTAATTAGTATTACATTGTACAGGCATGATATTACAATTACAGTTCAGTGTGCCGATAAGTAAAATTCAGGCTTTCCGGCGCGTCAAGGCACATTAGAAGTGGAGATGAAATCTGAATTGATTTAAAATGTTTAAATATCTTTATAGTTTGACTTAGTCTGCATCATCAGGTTAAATGAAATAAAAAACATTATTGTTATAATTATTGGATATAAATGGATCAATAAATAATTAAATCTTGATTTCTTATCTTCTATAAAATCCGCATTGTTTGCTGATTTATTACCATATTAATCACATGATAAGAATTTGATGAAATAAGGTCGGGATCTACAATTAGAATATCCAACAGAAATCTGAGCTGTTTATTTGTTCAATATGATATTTCTTTATGTTTCTGTTGTAGGCTACTGCGCACAATGTGGCCAAGGTAGATCGTATTGTCTTTCGCTTCACTTTCTGACAACTGTTTCCGTGAGGCTATTTGTTCATGTGTCACCTGGCAATCTCAATGTGTAATGATTGTGATATGAATAGATTGGATTGGAAAATAATTGCTTACATGCAGCTTAGAAGGAGATTATTTTCAATTTTTAATATTACAGTTTATGCAGCTAGATGTGCAGCATAGGCCTCCTACCTTTAAGAATTCTAAAATAATAACCTATTCCTTAGAAAGTACTAAAAGTGTAGAACACAACTCACTCGCCATAAATATATAAAACATCAAAACGCCAATCTCGGCTTGAATTTTGCAGATCCTTGACAGCTGGTACAAAATATACGTTGACTTTCAACAAACTCTTTCCTTGGTATTGTTTTAGAGCAGTATTGGAAACGCAACGCAACTGCAAGTACGGCCCCACAGAAAATTGATGCAAGAATGTAATTGGCAGAGCACATGATCGAATATGTTTTGCTTGTATCAAGTCTTTGCAAATAAATAAAACAAAACTCCTTGCAATGCAGGAAGTGAAATAGGAATACAGGGCGAACCACGTCCAATGGACACGAAGCTGGATCAGGCAGGGTGTGTAATGTTAGGTTTAAATATTTGTAAAAGGTGATTTGGGATTGCGATTGGAAAGGATCAGTAATGATATTATTCATTATAAGAGTTCAATAATGATTAAAAACCTTGGTCACTGCTGACACAGCTTGCTAGATCACGGCTGGGTTAGCAATGGCCTAACATGAACTCTCTCTGTCTGTGACTCTGAGGTACCTCTCAATTTGTAATATAATGGTATCAATCAAACGCGCCAAGCGTTTCTGCATGTAATGTAGGCTACGTGCATTGATCACTTGGCGTTACTTGGGTCAAATGCCCAATGCACTACAGTGTTCATCGCAGCATGTCAGACACTAATATAAAAAACTGTACACGAAAAAGCTATTAAGACTACGTGAACTTTCATACCGATAATAGAATAATCTATCTCTTCCAATCATCTCGCAATTATATTTTAACAAGTGCCTTCAAATTATTATCATATTTGTTCAAATAACGATCTTTGGCAATATGAATTTGTAAATTGACACCATTTTCCATCACTTAGTGTTTGGATGATTAAACAAAACGGCCGTAAAGATACAATGTGAAAAAAATTCACATTAACTATGAGTATATTTCACTCCCGGCTAATTTAAAATTGATTACAGTTTGATTGTTTCGGTTAATTTGATGAAACCTGATCATCCTCATGCTACTTGAACATGCGTTTGGGTCGTTTTAACATCTTGAACTGACTTAAACTTAACTGCTTTGATCTTCAAAAACAAACATTCGGCTGGTAAAGTGATTTCTAACCATTTCTTCACAAAGAAGGGACAATCTCTCTGCCAGTTTGATTGGCACTTCAATTTTACAAAAGGTATTGACCTCTTTAACATGACAACACCTTCCTTTTATGTGTGTGCACTGTTATCTTTTAGCATATGTGAAAAAAGCAACGTATGTTTCCGTCTGGGACAGCACGAAGTGCTAGTGTTACGATTTACGTCTTGTTTATGTTATTGCTTTTCTGCATCTGAGATCACGCATCATATACATACATGTAAGTATACAATATTACATTGTATACACATTACAAGGGCATCGCAGTCTGGTAATAGGTTGCAAAAGCAGTCGAGGCCTGTTTACCTTCCGCATAGATGTCGTGTCCTCAATACTTAGGTTGCCTGAACTGGTCGATTTCGATATGTATCAAAACATCGAATGTGCTAATTATCTCTCTGCTGTAGATTGCCATGGTCACAACCGAAATTAAGATTCGCCGGCATTAATATCGTGCTATTAGTAGAGGTCATAATGTTAGAAGTTATCAAGCCTGAACCGAAATGCTGATGCACGGATAATCAGCCTTAATTACTAAATAGCCAAATTGTTAAATCGGAAATTGTCATCATGAAACTTCAATTATGATATATCAGGTTCATGGTATGTGTGTCGACGTGCAGAGTGCAAAATAGACAAAACTGATACACTTCACCAATAACAGTGAAGAGTAATTGAAACATTCAAAAAAAGTCCTTTCAAACTGAGATTTGATTTCCCATACGGCGCAGGTGAATGCACAGTTAGCTAGAATCGGTCTGCTGAACGTTCAGAAAATCTAGCAGTGGAATTCCATAGTAATGGCTAATGCATCAATTTGGGAGTTTCATTCATCCTCGATTTTGCACCGAAACGCGGAAGATGAAGGGGCATTGAATTGAGACATCTAGCGGGCGATATTCACTTTAAGGCGAACTTTCTTATCTCAAATCCACACATTTGCAGTATCAGGACAAAATACTGAAAACACCAATTAAATGTTTAAATGTGGTAATGACATTGAAATTGTCGCAAATTATGGGTGTCACATATGAATCTAGGCAGACAATTAGGTTAGACCAAATGATAAGCTGACATTGTTACTACCACGTGGTAACGTGGTAATTGCAACAGTCCAACAAGAATTACATTGTACATTGCTGATCTGAGAGTAAATGTAAATGATGCTAATGACTTAATTTGAAATTTGAAATCGAATTCGAAAGCATGCTCATTATAGGCATCGAGGAATGAAATACTGCATGAAGTATCATTGAATATGACGAACTTCATTATCAACAAATTAATGTCTAAATGACATGCTTGGATTTCAATTTTCAGATAGACACTTAACAAAATAACCTATTGGACAAAAGGCCAACCAGTGTGTACATGTACATAGACAATTTAACTTGGGAAACTGCCTTTAAAACCATATTTAACGCTGTATTTGATGTAGCTGAAAAATGAAACCTGATGACAGAGATTTTATCATATGACGGGTTTTAGTTGTCCGATTATGTCAATATTTGCGTAGCTCAATATGAAATGCTTGGAAAGTTTGTGCACATCTTAACACCTGTGGACCACTATCTTGTTTAGTCACGCTGTTTTCTGCGCACAATGGTCTGTAGACCTGATTCTACGGTGGCTGGGAAAGGACATGATTTTTTTCTTCAATGACGACGTTTATTATTTATCTCAGGCGCCTGACTAACTATCTCAGGCGTTTGACTTACTAACTCTGGCGACTGACTTACGATGACATCCATCTTGAACACACCAGCCTCAGTAGGTTTGGTAACTTGGGGCATACATGTACAGTGTCTTTTTTTTACACGCAATTGATCCTGATCTAAAATTTGGCCATGTGTTGCCTGTCTGTCAATGTTTCGATGTAATCCCGGTAACATATGCAACATGGAAGGATATGCGTCGGTCAATCCAGGGTATGCTGGCTAATATCGACCAGTATATCTATCCTCGCTTACCAGTGGTTGAAAATATACTCCGCCCTCGATATTTTTGGGAAAAACCTGGATCTCAGAATAAATAAATCTGACCTAGATTGTAAAAACATAAAGAATCAATGCATTCCTGTCTGTTTTAAACACAACACTGTTGTCAGCATAGGAAGAGATAATTAAAGTAAAAATTAACGTGAAAAAGGAAATTCTTGCAACTGGTTTATCATTTTGCATACACCAGTTCTACTGCCACTGAAAAAAAGTTATACAGTCACCTTTCAGATATTTTCCCAGTCCTTAGTACATTATGATGCAAACATGCTGAGTTAGAGCATCGAGTGTTGTTTACCACTTCACTTTATGCATAAATAAGTACTTAATGAATTCAGCAACTATCATATTGCGCATGTACATATTCACAGGAAGATGCATTAGGGATCTAGCTCCTAACTACGGTGTCCAATATCGTTTCTTCTTTCATTGAAATAACTGGCTAAAAAAACGGAAACAAAAAAACATGATGATGGGCGACTCATCAGACGCTAGAAGTGAACCCATATTTGGTTACATTTACACAAAAAAAGTTGCATTTAAAGAACAAAAGTAAATATCAAACGTCTTATCCCAACAAAAACAACTTTTGGATTACATGTACATGTATACATTACAAGTTGTATTTGATGAAAAAAAGTGAACTACAAAATGTCTGATTTCCAATAATATCAAGATGCTATGAAATTACACTTACCTCTCGAACTATGACCCGTCATTCTTTTCAGTGCCGACGATATCACAACAAGAAGATAATCCATTAGAGCATAAAATGCTGCAATAATTAGAGATAATCACAAAGAAAACAAAAGAATCCGGGGAAGTTGTCCAGATTTCATGACAGTTGCACTCCGTCGAAGGGTCGAATCTCTGAAGATAAACCGAAGCGTCATCCAAAAGTGATCACAGTTAAATTATGGTTTACCGCGATACCAGTGCGTGCAATTTAAGGCGAACACGATGTTAATCTGTCAGTGCTGCATAAAACGTGCGAACGACCGCGGGAACAGGTGGCACTTAGCGCAGCCAATCAGATCACTAGGAACTGGCACGTGCCACTGCGTATAGAGTAAAATGGACCCCGGAGCTTGCGTTGTTGATGAATACGTGTAACAGCTACGAACCTCTTCGGCAAAAGTGTCTGACAAAAGGATTCCCCAAGATGTACCCGATGATGAATGTCATGTTTGTTGAATTGAATCACCTGTGGTACTTTGAGTCACTGACGCGTGAAACTGGCGAAATAACTCCACGGGACCACGCTGGAGGATGCCCACTATGTAAAAGATGCTTTTTATTGTATCATTTTCTATTGTTGTCGTGCTCGTTTTGATACTATCAATATTAATGCCATCTACATATGTAACATAATGTAATGTGGGGGCATTTCCACGCCTTGTGTTTGGCCAAAACTGATGAAATGAGTCACGCTTGACAGTGTTTAATCATTGTGTTTCTGCTCTCTTTTTTGGCGCGTGTGCAGCATTCTTGTGTATTCTTTTCACTTGATGCACTGTGCCACTTGAAAGAAGAAAACTGGTGTGTTTGGCATCATTGCGTGGAGGACTTTCACTAACCAGCACCTGCGATTGGACTTTCTGCCTACTGGTAACCACAACGGCGAATTAGGCGTCATCTCATTCCAGACTATTACACGAGTCATCTTGATATGCAAACTTTGATACTCTACCTCATGTACAAACTGTGGTCTAGCCTTTATGACGTGGCTACTGCAAGTAGACATTTAGGATGAACCAGTTCAAGAAAAACTACATGTAGTGCAGGAAAACGCCAAACGATTTGAAGCGATACACAAGCCGTTCCCATCCATTCTATTGCCTGATATGGCGCTCCTACGGACTTCGTGTGTTTGCAAATGACTCATCAAGTTTCAGTCCAGACATGATATTAAATGTTAGGAATGTAGACATTGAGACTTCTCCCTGGTCGTGCAAAAACAAACTGCCCACATCTCGGGAAGCTTGAAGACACTATGGGAAGGATAATCAGTCCGTTGACTATTAAAGGACCATATGTTGAAGGGTACATCAATAGATACAAACTAATGTTCACGTGCAAAGACATATGATAATTCATTATAACAGACTTTCGGTCATCATTGCGGTCATCATTGATATTGTTCGTCAACACCAATGTGGCTTATAAAGATATACGGGCGCTTCATCGTGGTGTGTGCATTGTCTTGCGATGACAATGGGTCAATCGGGAGTTGATCAACAGCATACTAGCTCGTAATGCATTATCATTTCTGTCAAAAGGTGCCGATTCGGGTAATGCACGATAAAGCTAAGAGGTTTCCTGGGGAGGTAATGGTCTTTTCGCCTTAGGAATGTTCGGCCATCTCGTAATGACTTCTAACTGACTTTATACTGGTTCCCGAATTGAATTTATTCGACCTAAGTTGTCGAATCCCGTGCTCATGAGACCGATTTGAGACCGATTTGAGACGAATGGATTTATCATAATCATACATCTTCATCATCATCATCATCATCACCACCATCATCATCAATGTTATCATTAATACAGTGATGGTAAAAAAGGTATAATTCTCGTAAAAGAATGATATAATCAAAGAGGCCCATTGTCACATTAATATAGGTTCGTTTTATACTAGCATTGATACGCATATCAGTATCAAGGATACGGTCTAAATTCTATTTTTCATAATAAATTGTTTCAAAACTTCATAAAAAGGATAAAGATGACGAAAAATGGCTTGATGACAATTACTAGAAATTTCTACGGTATTCTCTATCATAATTATCAGTAGAAACTAGTATATATACATGTAGGTTTGAAAAAGGTTAAAATATGGCGTAACAAACGTGTCCTGTTTACTATGTAAAATACCAGGAGCTCATCTTCAGTAAACCATGGCATTATGCGACACTGTGCAACAGGTGCAGTGTATTTGAACCTTTTTTTTCGAAGGTATTAAATGCGGCGACATGTATAAATGTGCACTCTCCCTGTGCGTGGACAGCTGCCAGTTGGCTCACATCCCTCGCACATGCCTATACATTATAGGCTTCATGCCACAATATTTTTATGATTATGCGTAAATATGAAGATATTTCAATCTAGCTTTATATGCCTTCGTTGTGGAAATCTAGCTTTATCTGCCTTGGCTGTGGTACTTTCCAATGTATGGCCCAGTTCTACAGTAAAATGCGTTGTTTCTTCTATTTCTTCAAAGCAAGAGAAACACGAAAGTAGGTATGGCATCAAAATACATCGATGATTTACTGGTGCCGTATTACATGATTGTATTTCTTGACGCAAATTTGGTTGGACAAAACTTAACTTATTCTCGGTGATATAGATAAAGCCAATTAAGTTTTAAAACCTGGGATTATTACTCTTCTTTTTCAAATCGCTAAAAGGAAAATGTGAATATATTAACACCAGGCTGGGGTTCAGAAGCCATCATTAATTTGGCATTTTATGCTCCCACAATATTATGATTCGTGCTGCACATGGCTTTACTATGAGAAACCATGAGCTTAGGACATCAACATGATATTTACGTGTGTACATATGTAATGATTCATTTGAATTTCACTTCGACCCTGGATCTGACTAATGAATAATATACATTTATGCGCCGTACATGTACGTAGATTTTGTGCATGACTCAGGATGCGATCAGTATTCGATTTTGAGGGCACGAACATTTGACTTCTTTCCGATTCCCGAAGTGACTAATAGTGTGTGTCGCATCAACACATCGACACTAGCAATGTATCATGCATCACATCACCAGTGAGCGAGTCGAAACATTGAAACTGTTTTATGTAGTCCAACCTGCCTAGTGGTAATAAGTTGCGGTTTTCAGTAGTACATTTTATTCAGGTCGTCAAGTCAGTAATGCAGTGATGCACTATAGATTTTTTTTAAAATTTAAGCGAACACCGCCATGAGCCAAGCTCAAGTTGGGCCTTTACTACTGATCACGTTGTCACTCTTGTGTTACGAACTGTTTCCTTGGTGTCCTAAAATTTCGTAGTTCAAACGAGAGTAATTGGCGTTTTTACATTTATTTGGGCGCAACCAAACGATTGTGAAAAAGACCCGCTATAGCCAAAGAGCCATTCCTTTTTGATAAGTTTCGCAGTGATGTTTGGTGCTTCATCCGCCCACTGCGCGTCTTGGCTCTTAAATTTCACAAATGGCTTGAAAACTTTCTTCCACGAAAGAGAGCAATTATTATAGTACGTTGGTTGTTATATGGGTTTGTTAACAGTATGAATGACGATGCTGTCAATGATCACACTTGCCTTAGCACTATAACATAATTATTCGAGCCACCACGATGGACGATAACCTCCAGGTATCGCGAAGTGAAAAGGTTTTATTGAAATGTCAATTCGTAAGCATTTTCATGCATTTTCATGCATTTTAAGCTATGTTATTGTGTCAAAATGAACGTGTGATGCGTATTCAGACGATGGCGACGCGTGTCCAGCACTCTAGTTATTGTTGGGCACCAGCTGCAATCACCATAA
The DNA here is from genome assembly GCF_910592395.1 of Lineus longissimus. NCBI lineage: Eukaryota > Metazoa > Nemertea > Pilidiophora > Heteronemertea > Lineidae > Lineus > Lineus longissimus. Next base: position 23,294,928 of record NC_088310.1, read on the forward strand.
GGGTCCGGGACCATCAGATTGTCCCTGTCTGACTAAATTGAATGCGAAAGAAAGAGTTTACCAAATGCAAATTCCTGTCCCGGGTGGCCAAAGATTTTAAAGCAAACGTGTGGGAATGCAGGTTGTCGGAGCTAAAACTCTATCCAATAAAGCTGAGCCTCCACCAAGCCGAGTGAGATGCCACACTATTTTTTAACGGATGAGGGTCCCGCCTAAAACGTAACAGAAGGAACTGACAAGCACAAAAAATACAAAACGCACAAAATAGCTATTATGTACATGTGTTAGAGATATAATCTATTGTGTCAGTAACATTAACTTTTTCTCTTTTTCGATCAAACCTTCAAATTTGCATTTTCACTCATGAAGAATTCATGCACATGATTTTTTCAAGAGTCAAGTGAGGGGGTGTGAATAAATAGAATAATCTGCCAGATCATTTTTACTGCTGCCAACAATGAACTCTTTGAGATGTAAACTTCCACTGAATTGGCTGAGTTTAATATTTAAACATAAAATTATATTTCAACGTATGTTTTTTACTCGAATGCCGTTTTCTTCATTTCGGGCGTACAGGGGCGTGGTTAACGTCCTTACAAAAAATACCACCTTGGTTCACTTGTGCTACTCTAGCTCAAACAAATTGACCACTTGACATAGGACTTCCGCCCTAATCAGTTCCTAATAATGCCCACTTTGTCCTCTGCTCGTGTGCGATACTCCGGCCGCCATCATCATGTCGAGTACGTGCGTGCTTTGTGTATGCTTCCGGTGCGCGGGGAGCACAATTCAATGACACTGTTACTATGTTTTTATTCAAGTTTTACTACCAAAATAAATATTTATCACATATAAAACTTTTTTATTACGTTTTGAATAAAGTGTGACTATAAGTTTGACCAACAATGATTTGTATAATAACTTTAGGTGGCATCATGTATATAGATGTATATAGATGTATATGTCCATCAGTGGAGGCTCTCGCGGCCACGGTTGTGATGTGATGTGATGTGATCTGATCTGGTTTGATGGTCTGGTTTGTTTGGTCCGGGTGAACGGCCCTATTGTCTTCCATCAGTGTTTCTTTCGTGTCGTCATTTCTACACGTAAGCACGTATTTTAACGGCAAACCTACATTTACGTACCCACCGTGAAAATATCTAAAATGCATTTTGATGCTTTACCGATCAATACTGTAACAGCTATCCAAGTCTGCCCATTTTAATCACTCTTCCTTGAATTTAAAAATAATTTCATACTAGTTGACGAAGTGTATGGAGGAAACTAATTATGACTTTCACTTGAATTGAATTACAGTAGAGAGACCCGAACGCATATTATAGCTCTCCTTTTATGTCACCCAGCACCAAGTCTCCTCAAAATCGATAAAAAAATCATTGTTAACCGTCTTAATTGGTTCCTGAATGATTAATGTGCGGCTTTAAAAAGAGTTCTGATTTCGGAGGAAAATTGCAGTAATGAATTTTAAAATGTTACTGCAGACGGTTTAAGTGTATCATAGTGAATTTTCATTATAATGAGATCGAGACCCAGGTTAGGAATAAGTAGCCTACGAGATTGTTTATTTCACTCGAATGCAAAATGAAATGTGGTTAAGAATACTGCGATGTGATTTATTCTTAATTTCTTGCAGACTCTATTTTTTTGAGGGAGTCACTCGCACTTCGCGACGAACATACATGAACCAACTTCATGCGAATTCTCATAAGAAATTGCGTTAATTCTTCCTCCTGACTAAGACTTCGCAATACAAATTATTATACCCGCCTGTTCAGTAATATTGAACAGTATCTTTAAAGGTTGGAAAGAGAAAAAACAAATGCATTTTTGGACTATCCGGGTGGTAACCCTACAAACTATGTGGACGCGAATGGAGCAGTCGTTGTAATAACATTGCCAAAACAGAACATCTCCACGCGTACTGTTGCGCCACCACGCATGCTTCAAATGAACATACGAGATGCTGCTGGTCGACCAAGCTGATCGGGGATCTGACGGTGCTCCGAGAGCTCGATCAAAGGCATCATGTTCACGTTGATAATAATATTACAGGGTCTGTTGCAGAACTGGAATCTTCTCTCTCCGGGACTTGCCAGCGCTACAGGCTATCTACGGGAGAGTGCACTGAGGAGCTTTTTTCATTTAATCGCCTCCTAGCGGCATGAATATCAACTCAAGCTGAAAGGCAGCCATGTTCTCCATGTCACTGTTTGCGGGATTCCGAACCAGCGGTCCTACACGTTTCATCTCCCGACCGCGAGCGTCTTTAGGTTGCGGTCTTTTCACTAGAGGACTGGTTACCAGACGTTCTCCAAGTAAGTTGGCATAGATTTATAACTATTGTTAACGATACATGTATGTATCATCATAAAAATACCCTGTTTCTACCCTTTGGGGTAGCTAACCGACAATTTGAGTCGCGCGTAGCAGTCGTGTTGGCCGGGCGGGCCGTGATGAAAATGCATCCAAACCACAGTGCGTGTTCTGGTAACCTACCAGTGCATAGTTCTATAGACCTACTATATGTATCGTGTAGTACCTGCTTGAAGGCGAAATGCTCTCAACATCAACCGGTACTAGTACACTTTTGGCATTCATCATACTAATGCAGTTTCTGTCAAACTTATAGGAATTAATGATCTACCTTGGGTGAGAAAAGCAAGTAGACCAGTGCTAAAAAAGCACGATCTGCCCCACATGTACATGTTTATATCCTTCAGCATTGTCTAATACACTGCTCTACTCTAGTACAATGCAAGTTGACCTCATATTGATTAGATGTTCCAGATATTTCTGGCGATAAATTGCACACTGTTACAATGGTCGTGTTAAATTTGAATAACAACCTTGGATCTTTTATCAAGGATGTAGCCAAGAGAATATTGCCTAGGTCATGCAGTAGAATGATGAAAGTAGTGAAATGAATATTTCTCTTTTGAAATTTGGAAATCTTATAGACATTTTCATGATAGTTTAAATCTCCTTACCAGTCTGCCCTTTCATGTACATGTGTTGCGTAAAAAATACCTAAATGCCGATCGCAGCCATCATTGGCCACGTCGAAACAGAGGATTTGGAGGAAACGAGTATTCAGACGATTGGACAGAAATGATGTCATATCATAACGTTTTTATCGCAAAAATCCAAAGTAATATATTGCTATGCCTGCAGGTGTAGTATCCGCATTTTATCCTCAGACAAACGATATTTTTATCGCTCATCTCAACGATATAGTTATCGCACGTTGCTTCGATGATAAGCGCTGGTCTGGCTGGAGCGCACTTAATTTGCAGAAAGGGTGTCGAGGTCTCAAAGCGCTGTGTGGCAAATAAATGAAAAAAATATCGCGTAAGACTTAGGATTAAAGGAACACGAATTATCATTGTTGACCCCTGCAACGAAATTTTTTATTCAGTCGGTGTCCCTGCCCAATCAGGACGGATAGCTCTTAACCAACCATGGGTGAGATGCATGAGTATCGTAAAGAGTCCATACCCTTCTATGGACGTACCGAAGATGCCTCTGGCTCAGTTCATAATGAAGGACTTTGACAAGTGGCCGCAGAACACAGCATTGGTAAGTGAAATGTTGCAACGCGTTTGTCATTCTCGGCCCATATTCCAAAGTTCCAACCCGAGTTCCAGATCGTTTGCAGATGCGAATTTATCCCCATAAACCAGAGAAACGAAGTCGATGTCACAAACATATTGTCCTCATGAAATCAACTAATAAACTACTACAAGAACCGAATTGGTTTACTCCTGAGAAAAGTGGGGATGCGTTGCCTCTAGCTGCACAAAATTCTTTTGAAGCATTGCATACAATTTCTATAATTCGAAACGGTTTTTTTTACTTTTTTTAACTATCGGATGAAAATTGTTGCATACTGACAGCGTAAAAGTAAGCTCACCAACTTGCTTGCTCTTCATGTTCATTGCAGGTTGATAGTGTCACAAAAAAGGCATACACGTTTGAAGAGGTGAAAAAATACGCCAGAAGTGTCGGTAGCTCTCTTTTAAAGTCTGGAGTGAAAGCGGGAGATGTTGTTTGTATCCACAGCCAAAATTGTCCGGAGTATGCGTTCGCCTTTCTTGGTGTTGTTGGTATTGGTGCCGTTGCAACTCTGGCAAGTCCTGGACATACCTCTCGAGAACTACTCTACCAGCTAGAGGATTCGAAGGCAAAGCATATTATCACGACAGCTAATCTGTTGGAGACTGTGCAAGAAGCGACAAAGAACTTTACCCACCTTAAGGTACATTAGGTTCCTCAGTGTTTCGTTCACTCATAGATCGGTAGGAAAGAATGGTGACCCTTTTCATAAGTCATAGGTGTTTCTCTGGTCGCGGTTTACATCGTCGAAGATGATTGTTGATATATTCTTCTTCTTAACGTTCACTCGAGTTGAGGCTATGTTATCTAGTGTAACGAATACAGCTCTCTTGGTCGAATTGTCCTTCTTTTGTGAACCTCATCGTGGTGAAATGCTAATGAACTCCTTTATTTTATTGATGACGATTAACAAAACTGGCAGTGCTGTTTGATATGTATTCATTCCATTTCCAAATATTTCCAATCATTTCCATCATTCTCTCACCCGCCCTTTCCAACTTCAGAATACGTTTGTCATTGGTGGCGACCATGTCCCGGGTTGCATATTGTTCACCGACTTGCTGAAGGACGACGGTGGTGAATTCCCAGATGACCTCGCTTATGACCCTGAAGACACCATTGCCTTACCTTACTCTAGCGGTACCACTGGGCTTCCCAAGGGTGTGATGTTGAGTCACTCCAACATTGTGTCGAATATGACTGGAGTTACGTGAGTTATTCCTTTGGTAACGATTCTGAAACAACTTACCATATTCATTAGAATGTTTTCCTTTTTAATAATTCAACTTTGCCTGCTTCTTCAATTGAAGTAGTATTTTATAAAATGTATGCTTATGCTTGTTGCTTATCAAGTAAATGGGCAGTATTCCAATCGGATTTTCAACAATTACTCCTGGTGATACTATGGAGACGTGATCGACTGAATCTATTGTTAGGTACTAAAATCGACTATAGCTATATACTTCGTTCGACAGTTCCGATAAGAAGCTACTTGGCATGACCCCAAGTGATTGCCTACTGGGTTTTCTCCCCTTTTACCATGCGTACGGCCTTGTGTTGATAATGGGTGCTGGCATTCTATCTGGTGCAAAGATCGTCACCATCCCCAAGTTTGAAGCCGAACCCTTCCTGCGCTTCATAGAGCAGTACAAGGTAATTCGAAAGTCGCAACTGACTAAGGACGACGATATGTCTTTCTGCGTGTTAAATGAGAAGATATGTGTTATCCGTTCACAATTCTCACGTGAGATTCCTATAAAAAACTTCTGATAGTGTGCTCGTTGTTTGCTGCCAAAACACGTACCGCAGTGGGATTTTAAAACTTTAATGTACCAATGCTCGACATGTTATGTCCTAAGAATGTCTTGCAAGTATGTTTCAACTCTATCCCCAGATTGGTTGCAAAAACCTACCCTTCGAGATAACTATTCACTTAATATTTATTGTATCTCGTCAGGTAACAAAACTGATGATAGTTCCTCCAGTGGGAATTCTACTAGCCAACCATCCTTTAGTAGACAAGATCGATTTCAGCAGTGTGAACGACATTCTCTCTGGCGCTGCGCCGATGGCATGGGAAACGGAGAAGACTATAAGGAAAAGGACTGGCTTAAAGATAAGACAAGGCTTCGGCATGACTGAGTTAAGCCCGGTTGGAACGCTTTCTCCTCTATCAACTGATGATGGTTTGAAACAGGGATCAGTTGGACCACTAGTTCCTATGACAGAAGCAAAGGTGGAAACACTTTTTTAGATCATGAAGATATACTCGTTGCCTCCCTCATTTTGTTCTTGAAAGCTCTGGTAACTGAACGTAAAGAAGAGCCAATTGTATCATATATCGTCGTCGGGGTTGACGATATAGACAAGGATATTGCCAATAGTTTTCATGTCGACCGCAAACCTTTCTCTTTTTGATTGGCAGTAACAATTTGTTGTTCTCCGTATTTTTTGTATCTAATCGCGTTGGCTTACTCATTTTGCACTGCAGATTCGTGATATTGAGACAGATGCATCGCTTGGACCAGGACAGGACGGTGAACTATGCATCCGAGGTTCGCTGGTAATGAAGGGCTACTTAAACAAACCAGAGGCGACACAAAACTGCATGGAAAAGGATGGTTGGCTTAGAACAGGTGTGTTCGATATGACAACTGATGAACCCCATCCGTCACTGGCATCCACATGTACAAATGTATGAAAGATTGGAAAGAAAAGATTATATATGGAAATATATCACAGAAATGGTAGTTGATAAAGTATGGAATTAGTGAAACCTTGGAAACACTGATAAACCTTGGAATATTCAATGTAAACCATGGAATCACTGTGAAAATAGCGCGGGAAATCGGGTGCGTTCCTTCCACGATTTATACCCTCCCAACTGACAGTCTCGTCCCAGCTGACTTTATTGATAGCAATTTGCCAGTTAGTTCAGAAGCCGACATTTTTAATGTGGAGGATGACGTCATCAATTGGCAATGCGTTGTGGTCGTTAAAATATTTTATTTCTCTTCAATGGAAGCAAAAATTAGTTTTTATGATTGTTTTGTATTCCATAGACGATAAAGTATTATGCTCGGTACTAGATGCACGAGATCATAGGACAAACACACACGTGAATAAAAAAACCGCTTAGAACTGGTGACGTCACAAAGATCTCTGCATCCCTCGATGCATACTGGAAGATGTAAGAAATCGCTCACGGCGAAGGAAATTTTCATCCGCAAACTTCGGTAATAAACATACATGACTAGGCTTCTTTTATTCATCGTTTGTTATAAAATATCAGTCAATCATAGACAATTAGGCCTAGACATAGTCGTCAACCTTATCCATGCATAATGCATGACAGGCCCCCAATTTTCTCTGTATCACCCTGTATGAACAGACCGATCCGTAGTTCAAATAGGCCCCGCGTGGTGGTGGCGTATTTATAAGCGGAGCGCTATTGGTCCAGGTTATGGGTGTGTGGTGGGCGTGTCTTCCCATATTTGGGAGATCAGTACTGTACACTGGAGGCGAGGTACAACTGGGTTGTTCTAAAATATAGACTATTGAATCGGATATGCGACAGATTTCTAAATTACCATAAAATTCCGATCTGATCATGTAAGAATAAGCTCCAAATGTTGATTCGTAACCACGTTAGGTTCGAATGGCATTATTTCATGTTTTTATGCATTTTTAGGACTGATTCCAAGGTTTATCACTGGTTCCAAGGTTTCACTGATTCCAAGCTTTATCAACTACCCACAGAAATGAATGTCAAAATTACAGATGACCGTATAACTAAGTAGAGTCTGCATCAGTCGCTGTGCTAGCTGTTACCTGTTTCTTAACGTTTCATAAATGTACATGGCGCTACACTGTATCTATTTATTGCAGGTGATATTGCCCACTACGACGAAGAAGGAAACTTCTACATTGTCGACAGGTTGAAGGAACTCATCAAGTACAAATCTTCCCAGGTGACTACCCATTTTAATATTTTTAATTAGTGCATGGCGAAGTCCCATGCAGTGCCCCTCAGGACTAAATTTCAATGGATATTCAGTCGGCAGGGAAAACGGTATCAACATTGTTTATTTTGGTTCCCAAGATTTTTCGGTCACTTTGTCGCAAGACCTCTAGATACAATCAAATTTTGGGGTACAAGGAACCTAAAATGCCCCCCCCCCCCCAGGTCACGAAAAAATGTTTTTTTTGGGTTGCTACGGCAAACCGTAACGTTAGCGGTGGCAGTTGGTGCACATGCGAAAAAAACAATTTTCGCTCTCCTTTTAGGTTGCCCCGGCAGAACTTGAGGAGCTGATCCTATCCGTGACTGGGGTACTGGACACTGCAGTTGTGGGTAAACCATGTGAAGACGTTGGAGAGCTTCCACTAGCCTTCGTGGTGAAGAAACCTGATGCTGAAATTACGGAAGAAGATATCATTAAATTCATAGAAGGTGTGTATTCTGAGCGTATGTCAGTAACTGCAGCCGATATACCACCGTTCATGTGTCGTATAGATACACGTGCTTTTGTAGCCGTGTACAAAATTACAAAGTTTGAAAAACTTTTAAATTTGTAGAGAAGAGGAGGTGACCATTTTCAGATGCTCAAGTCTCTGATGCTTTTTTACAGATATGCTTTACAGATATATCATCTCTAAAACCTCTGTATTTCAGAAAGAGTCGCTCCAACAAAACGATTACGAGGTGGCGTTATCTTTGTTGACGAAATCCCCAAGTCACCCAGTGGAAAGATCCTGCGAAGAGTTCTGCGAGATAGGTTGAAGAATGTGGAATAATGTGTTGCTATCTTCATTGTTGCCGGAGAAACGATTCTATTGGCCTCGGCCTATTTGTCCCGTGACTGTCATAGACTGGAATAAGACAGAGGAGTCGAAATGCATTTAAGACGAAACATGATGCAAATATGACACGACTCGGGTCTTGCTTTGTACTCGCATCTGTCAGCAGGAACGATGTTCCGTAGGTTCAGAATGAATCGTGCAGATAAAATTCCTGTGTCATACTCGTAATTGAAACGGTAGTACACGTATACTGTTGAAAAATTCAAATTATTGAGTGGAAATCGTGTTCTATTATGATTAAATAATGGTTAAAGCTTTAGACAGAACATTTCTTCTTGAATTATTTCAATTTTTGCCAACTGTCACCTCAGCTCCACTGTCTATAATCGGCGCGTAGTCTCTTTAAAAGTCTCATCATAATTTCTTTGATCCAATTTTATACGAACTCATTTGAAAAATAAACTTATCTATTCATAGCAATGACCATATCGACTTCCAACAATAACTTTGCTGTTCACGAGTTTCATAAACGTACGAGTTTGGAGTTGGCTGTTGGTCTGTGTTATTCCTACCACATCCATCTTCAGTGGATGAAGGGTTCAGTAAACTACTCGCTGGCCGAGGTTTTCGTGGTCGGTATTCCGAATATACATGTAGCAAGGGGTACAAACTACGTACATTTCCTGCGTCGGTTGGTTTTCTTCGTCGCACAATTTTTCAAAGGAACATAGTCAGAAAATTTAGATATACATGTGAAAAATGATGGAGTCGAAAGTGACAACGACGGGAATCCATTCTTTTCCTATGGCGGACGAGCCGAGTGATTTCAAGATCCTGAAAGCATTCCTCGTCATCTTTGAGGGTTATATCATGATCAGCGTCTTCATTATCGGAGTCTTTGGTAACCTGTTATCGCTTGTTGTGTTCTGGAAATCTAAGCGAAACGATGCCTCGAGTCTCTATCTTACCACCCTAGCGGTTTCAGATACCTGCTGTATTGTATTCATTGCGTTAGTGGTTTGGTTACGGCAGGGTTTGCCCAACATCACCAATGGAACAGCCTATGTTAATTTTTACCAAATGTCAACTCTCAGCTGCAAGCTCTTGCTGTACATGTACGTCGTATTTGAGACAGTATCAGCATGGATTTTCGTGACTTATTCTTTAGAACGGGCAGTAGTAGTATGGTTTCCTCTGAAACGTTCTCGCATTACGAGTCGAAAAAGACAAATGGCCTTAACTCTTGTCATCTTGTGCTGTTTCTGTGCAGGAATCTACAGCGCTGTTCTGAGTGATATCTTCCCCGTCAATAGTGATGCCACAATTTGTTATTACCCTCAGGCAGGAGTGGTTCGATTTATGCTCCTTCTGTTCGACAACTTCCTTTTCTACTTCCTCCCCTCCAGCATCATAATGATTGCAAATATCGCCATCGTTACTGGCATAGTCAGATCGAAGAACTTTCTAAAAGTCTCAAGCTCGAACACGAAGGAAATATCAGACAAAAAGACACTTATTAACCTTCTGGTTGTTTCAACTACTTATATAGTCTTCATGACCCCTCACACAGTCTTAACTGTGTACTATTTTTCTGGAACCCATGACGACAACATGCAACTCATTCGATTTGGTGCATTATTTTCTCAGGAATTTGCGAATTTCAATTATTGTATCAATTTCATTATCTACGGAATTTCTTTACCATTTTATCGGAGCGAGGTCTTGAAGATATTTTCTTGGAGGTGAATTTTCTTCTGCCATTTTTCTACAGCAAATTCCGAAAATGAGCCTCTGATAGTGAAGGATGCAGAGGTTTTGAAGGTTTGTTTTGATCGTGATGGATTGCATATAATAAAACGTCTCCTTCTCCACACACGTTCTCCTATTTACAATCACTTTTCGGCACTGCTGCTTTACTTTCCCTTTGTTTCATCATCCTTGTCGATGGGTTAACAATAGTCCGTATTGTTTCATTATCCTTGTCGATGGGTTAACAATAGTCCGTATTGTTTCATTATCCATGTCGACGGAGTAACAATAGTCCGTATTGTTTCATTATCCTTGTCGACGGAGTAACAATTCTCATAGTGGATGTATGGGACTCGATAGCAATGTCCAGGGCCGAGTTCGGGCGCGAGGAGGCGGACCCGATCCCGGACTCGGCCCGATATTGCAAGACCTGTGATAACATGGGATCACATGATTTCAATCGAGTTATGCCATTGGCCTGGTAAAACAAATCGCTTTCGTACAGTATAAACACAAGGCACAAATAAATGACACAACACAATCTTTGTGAGCTATCTGTCGAAAGTAACTGCGAAGACACTCAAGCCCGACTGGCATTTTTCTGTGCAGACATAATAATTTTTTTTAAAGTCTTTGAACTTTTGTCACCATTCGCTCGTCAGACTATGATCATTATTCCAATACTGATAAAAATTTGGGAAATTACTCCCTGGGTCGATTCTGGGCGACGGATTCACCTCACTTGATGGAAGGGCCAAATATAGGGTGTTTGGTTCAGCATTGTTACTCACAATGGATGATCGATTGCGGCCAGGGTGTGATCGACGAGAACACCTCACTTCTACTGAAAGTGGATCTTTGCAATCACAATTTTTCGGTATTTCAAATTTGGTCCGTAAGAGACCATCAGGAACCACAGCTTTCTCTCATATCCGCTCCACAGCTCACAAAACAAGGCGACCAGAAGGAGGAATATTCATAGGACGAGGAATGAGTTGATGATAATAACTGCGACCCGGACGGACATTCTGAAAATTACGAAAAGAGCTTTATTCAACACAGAGATATAACCAGAAAAGTATGGTGTGATAGTATGTGCGGATACTCCAATGCGTCCCTTGGTTTGGTGCAGTTATACCACAATGATGTAACAATAGTAATCGGAGTAGTTGCCTGGGACGAACATACCAATAACGTAAACAAAGCAAGCGTTATCAATAAATAGTTTATTAAAAATCAACACAAATTTTAAAATTCGTTTCATAAGATCGATATTGATAAAACATCAAATTCAATTGAACGATCGCTTCACAAATTACTTAAAACACGGATAGCATGCACAAGCACATGCACATGCAATGGATTCTTAACAGAACAAAATAACATGATTCATATTGTAAACTGTATCATCAACATTGGTATTGGTATTGAATAGTGGCATTCACATTTTCTGGCGACACTGCAAGCGCTATGGGTTTCAATTTATGATTCGCAATTAATTGTTCCATGCTGAAGACAAAACCAACAGGGGTTTCTAGAATCTGTGAAACTGATATGTTTTCAGAACTGCCATCTCTCTGGTTTATTAACTCGGTTGTAGATGTACCTAAGCCCGAATCTGTGGGTGCAGATGTATTGCTGTGGTCATAGACAGTCACGTCCTGGGCTGCTAAGTCTCTAGAGGAAATATATCCAAGGTCAACGGATTTACAGCGTTTTATTTCGAGGTACGGGTGGCGTTGGAGTTCTGGGGAAGAATCTGTCGACTGTGTGGTCATGCTGGCACTGTACGTGAATGTGTAATGGCTCCGATCACCCGAACTCGTGGTTTGATCGGAGTCCGATGCACTGTACTCTGTCGCTGCGAGGCCTGCTCCTGGACCTGGACATGTCGGAAAGTCGCCAGGGGAACAAGCCCGACTTTCTATGGGGTTATCCCTGTTATTGTTCCTATCCTCTTGGCTTGACCTCCTTGCGTTTACCCGACGTCTGTGCGTCATCCAGGCTAAGCACAAGCCCACCATGAGCAGGATAAGGATGGCGAATATGACGATCACGGCGATGAAAACATCTGTGGGTAGGGACCAGCAGGGCTGAGAGCTGCAAGCTGGAAGAGACAGACATTTATAAAGCACTGTTCTTCACATCCCGTCGTCTCCCGGGGAACGAGTAGCAACAATACGTCAGTTGAAGCACGGACGTGGACTGTGGATAAAGCGTGATCACAGCAGTGTAAGCCAGGACGATGCTTTGACGGTTTGATCGAGGCATGTCTGGTCTTGCGGGAACGAAGAGGTCGAATGACACGCATAAGGCACTTATTTTTCCAGGTTTTTATTGTTTTCTACTTTAAGGTTAGTGAGAGTCAGTAATTACATTGAGTTATGTTTATAATGCAGTTGCAGCACAAATTACGAATGTCGGAGTTGCGGAATGTTTCTCTCGGAAAACACGGCAACCATGACGGCCATACTATACATGTAGAAGGCACTTTCCCGGGATGCGCGATTACGGTATTAGTCGATGGTATATAGATGGCAATAAATGCTCACCTGCATCCTCTACCCCTTTTTTAAGCTTCTCTGGGTCACTCAAAAACTCCTGCTGAGGAGAATCCCTAGAATGGAGAGCGGATGAAATGGCTAGATTTCGAAAGAACCAACGGATTTTGTATCCTGTATATGTACATTAACTCTACCGTTTATATAAGACGATCCCTTTCATACAGAAGATATCGACTGACCACTACTTTTGAATAAAGCATGATAAGGTACGGGTTTGGTATTCAAAAACACATATTGTTGCAGTATGGAAACTTACTTCATTCAAAATCAGGCAATCATATTCCCTACTATGTAAAGTTCCCAAAACATCCCCAAACTGAAATGAAAATGGACCAAACTTGAGTGGTGTCACCCATGTCGATATTCATTACAGCTGCCAAATTTTGCGCGATATGTGTTTGAGATCTAGCTTTAGCTGTGAATCTCATGCATGTTCATGTTTCAGTATTTTACCACTATCCTGCGTGCATCACTTGTTTGGGTGTTTCCAAGATTGGGTTCGTGCCACATCAATATTATCATGACTGCTATCATCATAAATGTGCCAAAGTTTGATGCATAATTTACCTGATAAGAGACACGACTCTTGCAGTGGCTATATCAATGCCATCATTGTACGGACAGTGGACTCCAAAGACAAAATCCTTCCCAGTCCGCATGTTATGTTCCCATTGTACGACAAATGCATTGGTGTATGAACTCATCATCTGCAACACAGACAATAACCTTTCATTCTAATAACTTGGGGAGGCAACCTCACCAAGTCATGTTTTCAACCAACTGGGGCCTACCCCAAGACTACGTACAGAGTCCGACGGTCTAATGGAGTTCGTAGGAAATGGCTTTCGAGGTGTGTTTATAATCTCGATTGTCGTCCCCTCCCCACTTGCTGGCAAAGTCATACACTATGACTTTGATGTTGATGATATTTTTGTTTTTCTACTGGTTAACAAGTGGCGTGCTTTTGTACGCAGATGGCGCTATATCCTTCATACGTCTTACCTCAGTTTTAGAAAGCTTCGTTCCACATTTATCAAGGTCTTCAAACGTAAGGTCAACACAGTATGTTCCACTGTTGACAGGCTTGAAAATGCATTCGGCATCGTAATGGTGGTCCCTGACGTACACTGCGGCTATTCCCGACTTCAGGCGCTGTGGAAGATTCGCGTGCTCACTCAAGGAATGGTTGTGGGGATGATAACAGACATGCATACTGCCACGCTTGCACTTAACTTCGACTAAAAAAAGGAGAGTACATTGTATAAAAATAAACGATATAAGTCTAGCATCCTCAAATTATGATTCTGATCCAAACAACAAAACATGTTGCAAAACATATCAAAACTTGCATTCGGCAAGTTGTTAAGATCTGTTCGAATTGAGACGGCGACTGTTAGACTTTCGACGAGTATACTAGTATACGAGGTAAATGGTTCCTCAAAACAAGCCAAAACCACTCCCCACAATTACCGACAGTTTGTTTCCTCAAATACCTCCGCAGCCAAATATCGTATAGCTCACTCGCATTCCTACAGCGATTGGACCTACCATCCACCTACCATGTTTAAAGTCGCAATTTTCTACAGGGTTGTTTGGATCGCTACTGGTTCTTGAAGAGGGACAAAGGCATCCGTCCATCTGGCCATCACCGTCATTGTCAAAACATTCGCCATCGGTCTCGAGGCAGTGAGTGCAGTTGTGATCGTCTTCAGGGGTGAGCAGTGGAACTGAAAAAAATAAAGGGAAAGGTGCATGCAGAGATGTGGAGTCGTATGAATTGCATTGACCTTCAGTTCCTCGTATCATAGTGCAGCCATTGGGCTTCAGGCATGCCAAGGCCGACTGTGTGATGTCAATATGCCCGCGACGTAGATTTAGTAGGACTTAATTTTGGAGAATTTATAACAACTCGATTCAAGCTGGATATCGAGGTCCAGCCCCTAGGCCTTTCGTCTTTAGGGAACCCAGCAAACTAAAAGCAGATTTCTCACCACATTCGCTTATTCCTGGCCGCCACCTTGCCGGTATGGCAACGAAACCTTTGTTACAGGAACACGTGAAGCGGAATGTAGACGGGTTCATTTCGCATGCAGAATTGGGCAAGGAGCAGAAGACTGGACCGTTGGGGTTGCAGAAGTCGCCAAGGCTTGCTAAAGTAGACGAAGAGAAATCAACATTTGGCAGATCAATGTAATGAATGTTTTTGTTTTTACACATATTTGGAACATCAGTAGCGACGTGTAAAAAAATAGAAGCCCGTTGTCCTGCTCTCATTAGATATTTCTAGCCACTTCATACCTTCGCTGTTGACTATCCTTTTCGAACAGTTCATATGCTAGAATAACACTATATGGGAAACGAGTTCCCTTCTCTTACCTTCTCCAATGTCGCATCCTTTTTTTAATCGCTCGATGCCAGTTTTCTCCGATGATGCTGTTTTTCCCGGGCAATGGCAGTCATCTGCCACGCCATCGTCGTTGATGTCCACGCAGTAACCTTTCGTACGGCTGCAATTACCACACTGTGAACTATAGTTGGCTAGTTTCACTGCAATGAAAGGAGAAATAATGAAGGTTATGTAAGGATCCCAGGATCCCATTTTTCTCGATCTTTCATAACAGTTGAAGCATAATAGGGTCCCATCACTCTTTTGTACTGAACGTGATATTTCAAAATGAAAGGAGACAATAACAAATAATAATAATGTGTCGCAGAATCACCGATATTTCTGAACGGGGCGGAAAATTTTTGTTTGGGTCATCATTTCTCTCTCTGTCGTGACCGATAAATGAAAAGCCGTAATCAACGTCAGATCGCTAATGACTGATGAGACTGCCAACCTCCCCCAGTCCAATTCAAGAGGTACATACCACAGCCTTTATCCTCAACGTAACGAATCTGGAGCGTTTCGTTAGAATGACATTCGCAAAATCCAGTCCAGTCGCAGCGCGCCATCGGGCCCATTCCAGACTGACACGCCAGATCGGCTGAGATATTGGGGCTGCCGGTGCATTTCGAGTCAGGAGAAACTGAAATATAGATGTTATCGAAACTATCTGTAGCCATACATATATAATGGTTAACAGTAATGAAGCCAGGCCAGTGTGAATGTTTCTTAAAACAAAGTGCGCTATAAGTCTTCTCGGTATTTTATGATTACGTGAATACGTTCTGAACAGTGCAGCTCTCATGAATGCTTTGGTATCTAAAGTGCACTGAATACAGGGCCTATACTCACTTTGTTACAAAGGATATATACATGTACTCACATTTTTGACAAAAGAGATTCCCGAGATTATCAGTTGCCTTATGATGTCCAAACGTGCAGGCGCAATCTCCAGCACCCATGACGTTACAGTAGGACATCGGAACATTGGATTGACACCAGCTGTCAGCATCAACGTAGTTGGAGCAATTCCGGCCAAGCCAATCTAAAACAACAAATGAAAATGGGTTCAATATCAGCAATATTTCCATTTACCCATAACCTGTCTGGGTTTTTCTCCACTTATGGACCAAATAGATTCTCAACGCCACCACTATACACCGGGTAGCGGTGGCGTTGAGAACCACTTTGCCATTGGACAACCCATTAGTTATTATCGCCTCACCATATCAAACAGTCTCGAACAGACCTTGATTTTGTTTTTAAATCACTCGTGAAGGCACCTTTTAAATACTCTTAAAACTTTTGTATCACTTGACTTGTTTCTTATGAAGATAGCACCTCTTATCAGTTGCTTACCGTTTTTAGCATGTGCTGTTGAGGTCGCGATGATTGTGCACAAAATCCACAGGTATCTTATAGCCATTTCGTTCTGTATAATCGATGTGCCGGTAAAATCTTGGTGTGGTTGTAAAAGCGTTAAGAAGGGATCTATCAAAAAAGATGAATAAATAACGAGACACTCTGAATCTTTGCCAGATACGCCTGCACCACCTAGGGTCGGGAAAACGAACCAATTTTACAACAGATCTTCAGTAAAAAACGCAATCGTGCGCGTCTATAGACGATAGAGACATAATAGGTAGGTTAGCTCACAAAATATATTTCAAGAGATTTGAAATCGTTGTAAAAAGTCCTTTAGACATGTTTTATCTGCCATGACATCAAGTGTATTCACAGTTCGTGGAGTTGTGTACATGCACGGGCAGGGCAAACATGCAACAACTTTGGAAATACGGCATGCATGGAATACGAACCTTGTGCGAGTCTTGCTGAAGGACATGTGAGTGTCCCCGGCGAACTACCAAATAGTTTTTGCATAATAGTTCGTCTTTCTCGATTACGTAGGAACGCCATCGGTTATCTGTGTTGCATCGACCGATGTCGTTTTACTTTTGAGAAATGGATTTGTATTTAGTAATAGCTGTGGGTCATCAGTCACAAAAGATGTCACAGATTCGGAGATAAAAGTCGTTCTGTCCCACGCTTCGTCCATAGACACTGTGCACTGAATTTGGACATCTTCTGCTCATGTTAATTTCTCAATATGAATGAAATGTTCGGCTTTTCATTTTCTTGTGTCGATCATGTGCCTAGTTTATATGTAAAATATCCAGAAAACACCCCTCTCCCTTTCTCGACGCTCAAAATCGTGCTTGAATGAAGAAAGCTAAAGTCTTGAAAGAAATCCGATGAGTACTTTATTTGATAAATCACCAAAAACTAAACAAATTATGCTTTGCCAGGTTTTATTCTGCATCAATACAAATTACAAAAACAGGTGTTATTGTGAATGTCATGCTGATCCATCCAACTTGCCTCTCCCTACAGTAAAAAAGTTTCGAAAAGCGTTTGTCCAGTCCTTCCGCTCTGAGTCCTTACTTCACATTTTCTCCGCAGCTTTCTGGGCGGCTTCTTCCTTATTACGTTTTGCCCATTCTTGTTTCACTCTGATGTAAAGTTCTGGCCAGGTTATAAAACCATCTTTGTTGCTGTCAAATTCTCTTAGTCGTTGGTCAACTTCAGCTGTAAAACAAGTAGAGGAGGCATTATAAACACAGAGGCAAATACCCTGAATTTATGCAGCGTTCGGAAAATTGAGAAACGCATTGTTGGTATAACGAGAAAAAACGTGCGAACATGCATCCAGCATGCAGCCTGGCTTCAGAAATAGGGAACACATGTACATTGAAGACACACTAGTTGAACCAAAGTAAATGTTTACAACCGGCGTATCCCTTTAGAACGTATTAGTGGCCTGTCGTACTGAAGGCGTCCACTGGACGGCTGAAGGTAAACCTAATGGGTAGTGAATAACATCACACTGGTTCAACTCTGACCAAGTTTGAACATGGTTTGTTAAAAAAGTTGACGTTACTTATGCATCAATCATCAAAATTGTCCCCATCAGCCGCACATATATGTTTTCAAGAACATTGCCTCATTCCAAATTTTCACGTAACAAATCAAAGCTTTAATGATTGGCAGTTAATGTACCCGTACCTATGTTGTCTTCATCTATTTTCCGCAATTCCTCGTCTGATATTTTCGCTTCTTTATTTTCCGACATCTCATACATGTGATGATTCGATCCTTTGTACAACTCGAGGCCATCGATGGAGCTACTGTTATCATGATCATGGAGACTGAAACAAATACAAAATCCATGGTAGACAGTACAGTCAGATTCCACTTGGGTATTTTTAAGTTGTGGTCGTTTCCACGTCAAAACTACTATGGACGAAGGATGCCCAAACCTGCATGAACGGAGACATTCCTCACATTGCATGACCGATATTTGGGTACATACTGCAACTGCTGCATAGCGCCATACTGCGGTATGGTTTAAAGGATTCGAGACACTATCATTAGAATATGATATAAAGAATTAAATGGAATGGATATCAATGCCTTTTTAGCTGTTTTGAATGTCTTCATAATGGCTTAAGTGGGCACCATCAACCAGGTAAACGAGTTTCCATACATACATATGGCGAAAATTCGGATGGGCACGACACGTTAGCTTACGTGAAGAAATAGAAGAGGTGTTCATCCTCGGACATATTTTCAGCATCTGCTTTTATTCCTTTCTCCCGGAGATGATACTGTAAATGTCTGGAAGTCAAAGGAAAAGCTTGAAACATCTTATACACAAGAACACAAGCACCTTAAGTCGTCTACGTCGTGCAGGCCAAACCTGTTGCATGGGCACAATATAGGCAGTTTAGGGTTTGTCAAGTCAAGTACATAGTAAGTACATACATTTTAAAAAAACATAAGACTTGAAGTTTCATAAGAAAATATAACATATTCAACCTGACTGCTGCATTTTCTGCAGAAAAAAAATCGAATTAAAATTGAGGTGCCATTTTCTGCTAAATGCTTGTATAAACCATTTTGACCTGACCTCTTTCTGTTTCTTAATGAAACGTGTAATCAAAAGGAGTTGCGACTTCTGAAGTTCAGCATCCCAATACTCTAATTCGGCGCGGCGTAATTGTTAGATTTAAAAAAATTGCTTACTCCGCATCTTCGACCATTCTTTGGTCAAGAACGCCCCCTCGTGAATGTGCTGATCCATGAGGCAGCGAGAACGGCAGAAAGGTCAGTACTGATATAAGTACAAGTAACATCTTGGCGTCGCTGAAATGTACAGAATCGGGCTATAAAAAGTTAGGCATGCACAATGTGTTTTGGTGTGACAATTACTGGTAGCCTTATCTATATTGCACAATTTAAAAAAGATTTGCATCAGTTTTGAAATATTTGCATATTTTTGGGCAATTCCAATAAGGCTCAGAACTCTGAGCAAATTAATAGGTGTACCGCCTCTGCCGATATCACAAGCTGTAATAGTACCAAATGGTTATAACTCTCATTCGTTTGGCTGGAACATGTGCCTTCAGATAACTGCTTTGTTGTCAGCTCTCGAGCATGACTTCCAACACAAATTATAATGTATACCTCAAAATTATCTATCGACGGCTGTCAAATCTTCAATAAAGGCCACGTTTACAAAAAATAATAGCCAGAAGGTTTTTGAAATGTCGGCAGTTCTCGATTTCACATGTGACTGAGGAGAATGTTTATCTTACCAATGTAAATGTTCCCTTTCCATCCTTCTCTTTTGATCCTCCAGAAATGACTAGAATCGATTGTGATGATGTGTCAGCAACAATGATTCACTTCCTAGGCCCTGCCACACACAGCCGGTGTTCTAGTAATAGGACATGTATTCCGAAACACACTAGCTACAAGTTGAATAGTTGACAGAAACACCATACCATTGCATGAATATACTTATAACCCGCATTGTCATGTAGAACACATGCTACTTTGATGAATATGTTGCTGTATAATTAAATACAATGCACTGTTATATCAAATTCAGCTCAATCTGAGAAATTCAAAGTTCGCGGTTGGAAACTTCCAAAAAGAAATTGCATTTATTTATTTATATTTATTTTGCCTCACTCTCGTTGACCACCGATGCTTGGGAACCAGGCAACCAATAGTCCATGAACTACCAGAACCTAGTCTACCAGGTGGTAACGTAGGAAACTCATGAGGCAGTCCATTCGTTATCCTATTCATACGACCTTCATTGGATAACAACAAGACCGCGCCACCGAGTCGGAAATTTACTTGCCCTGTACCTGTGCTAGTGGTCTTTTGTACTACTCTTGTACGACTTTACAGCTTTTACATCAGTGCTGCCATCTGCTATGAGACATGTAAACTATGGTATTGTATCATCATTATGCACCCATGCTATTCGGGTTCCGTTCGAGTATGCGCTCTGGTCTTCTTCTGATGAATAAAAACGTGTTGTCTTTGTAACTTTATGGTTACGTGAAACCCTTGATCATCTCTGGACAAGGTCCGCTCTGGTTGGCAATCCGGCTGTGTAATGAAAGACCGGAACAGTACCCAAGAGATCCAGTTGAACGGATCAGTTGAATGATTCTACGTATCTTCCTGTTCTTTGTCTTATAACCTCACAACTCAAAAATATTATATCTATAGTAGAAAGCAATTTGGTACCCCGGGCTTTCTCCATCAACCCACTTGCCTAGCTTTAAAACATCCCAAGGAGCGAAACGACTACGATTTGGAGCGAAACGACTGGGAGCGAAAAGGTGATGGAGCGAAACGACCGGCTACCCACAAGAAGCTCTCTTCTTCGGTCATGTCGGTCAATGCCATATCAATAAGGCCACGGGAATTTCGAGAGTTGATGAAATAAGTCGTGAACGTCACTTCGTGTTACTTGCGTCACGATTAAGTTTTTTTAATTTAATCGTTTTTGCCGCAAAACACCGGATACGGAAACGCCGATGAAGGTCAATTTTGCTTGTCATACGCATGCGTATGAAAAAACGCGGGAAAGGCAAATAAATTTATGAACACTATGCACTAAATCTCCATGAACACAATAACATTTTAGAAAATTAGAGGCAAATAAAGCCTTGATATCGCAATAAGTGTGATGATTGGATTTCCAGTAGATGATAAAGATATGTTGATCACTTCTGTCGAAGAGGTAAACGATTTTTATTGGTTGTTTTGTTTTGCTGAAACTTTATTTTTAGGGGTAGCCTACGTCGTATACGTAATAGCATGCCATGGCCTGGGCGGAGGCCTAGAGTAGAGGCCAACTTTCGCTGTGTTGTTATTCATGTATTGTCATGATTGTAGGCCTATGGCAAATGCACTGAATAGTGAATGTATGGGTCTGTCATGTTGCATTCGGCCAATAAACTGGTCATCATGGACATGGTCATCGTTGTGTATGTGGTTTCTCGAGCTCTATCACAGACACAGTCATTATTTCACTCGCTCTGACCATGACTGTCACTGTGCGCGTGTGGAAGTAGTGACTGGTACATGAGTAGGCCATAGTCGAATGAACCATCGACGTATATTGGCTAAGTAGGCCTTAGTCTATTGCCTCGGCCCCTGCCACTGCACCCTCCCTAATTAATTTCGGCTGCCACACCGAAAGAATCCTGCAAAAATGTTTTTGTATAGGCCTATCATAGACTGCAAGTGAAACACACTTACACAGATCCAATAAATGCCAAGTTACAGCAAATTTGCATGCATAACACCTACTGCACTACGGCAACGATTATTTCTCTTTCCCCAATCCAAAGACAACACAATGAGCAAGAACAGCATGGGTCTTTAAGACTAGATAATAAAACTTTCAGATAAGTGATTCTCATCTCATTGTTTCAGCCAAAGAGAGTTGTGACGGGCGATGAAAATAAAGCCCTGACCTGCAGTAGTCGAGCTGTTGATGAAGAAGACCTAGAGGAACCTGTTGGCGCTTCTGATTCTAGTGATGATAACAGCAGCGATGATGAACAGTCTGAAGTAAACTTGTCCACAACACGAGCCGAGAGTGAGGCAGAAAATGAAACTTCCAAGAGTTATCCTCATAGTGAAGAGGAAAATCGGGGGGAAAGCTCGGACTCTAGAATGTCTGATAAAGATGCAGATGGGGCTATAAGTTCTGACAAAGAGAAGGCTAATGAGAACTCTGACACCAACCAACAAACTGCAGTTGGTGCCGAAAGTGATGACGATATGGACAGTGATGAGGAAGTTTTTAGAAATCGTAAAAAGCGGTTGAAAATGAACAGGTCGCTTTTGGATGATAGTGATGATGACATTGGCAATGATGGAAGGATGAGAAATTCTCCATCAGTTGTTGACCAGGAAAGTGGAGATGAGAAAAGTGGTGATGAATCCGACCTGGCACTGAGTCAAAAGAAGGGGTCAAGGCTGAAGAAAATACTTGATGACAGTGATGATGATGATGATGATAATGAGACATCTTG
This sequence comes from Lineus longissimus, assembly GCF_910592395.1. Taxonomy (NCBI): domain Eukaryota; kingdom Metazoa; phylum Nemertea; class Pilidiophora; order Heteronemertea; family Lineidae; genus Lineus; species Lineus longissimus. The sequence continues at coordinate 23,317,469 of NC_088310.1, forward strand.
TAGTAAGGAGGCATCCCAGAGTGGACATGATACAAAGGTAAGTACTTTGTGTTGGCCTTTCACTAGGAGGAGCAGCCGTCAGATCTTGAGGGCTGAATGTTGCCAAAGCTCAGAGACGAGTCTTTGGTGATGGGAAGTACCTATGTAGAATGTGTTTGAGATGCAACAAGTAAGGTCTGATCTACCAGGACGTGTTGTCCATGATGTTAAGACCAAGAGGAGCTGTGGTGCGCTATCTATGGATCCAGTTAGACTCTTTTCGGAGTCGGAGGTCTCTTGTTGTATCGAGACCTGGAGGTCCGTGTATGAATTCGATCACACCGTGTAAGTAGTTCTCTATTACGGTACATTTAAATTATATGAATTTCTTTCAGACGGCTACAACAATGAGAAGTGATATATTTGATGCCGAGATGGATGATGATGATGATAGTTCCAAGTCTGGTGACAGCGACAATGATGAAAAAGCTGGTCAGGAAGATGAAGATGATGGATTTGTTGCTCCGAAGAGTGGACGCTGGGCAAAAGGAAAAGTAAGCTTACAACGACTTGCTGGATACTGACTGATGAGTTGTTTCTCTGGGATGATGCATGTGAGACTAAAAATTTGCAACATGGATTGCTCTCCTACCAGGAAAGATAATTAAACTGACGGTTAAGTAGCAATTTGTAAATACGTACCTGATGAGGGGATATCAGAAATTTTTAGAAACATCTCTCATTGTCTAGGTTCAACTAGTATGGTCGTTTTCTTTCAGGGTGCATCCAAATCAACACCAAAAGAAAGGGAACACAGAGAGAAGGCTGTACAAGCTCAACAAATCCATAGTGAAAGTCAGAGAATGACGCGGGGTAAGAAATAGTATATCATGTCCGATTCTGCTGGCAAAAATGAGGGGATTGTAATAAAGATAATAAATTTTGGAGACACTCTTTGTGCTGTTGCCTCACGATTCATGTGCTTTGCTTGACAAGTCGTCATTTGGCAAACAACCCATGCTAGACACCTCCTAAATTTCTTTGTCATGCTCTTTCTTGATAGTTAAGACCTACCATCTATAGCCGAAACTGGCAATTAGAGTTTATGATAGAAGCCTAATTCATAAGACAAATTTTGTTGATGTTCAAAGTCCCTTAAACCATGTCTGAGGTCATGTGTTCATGTTTATGACACTTTTGTCTTTCAGAAGCCCAAGTGAAATTGCCATATCACCAACCTAAGCCACTGAACCTCCAGGATATTCTGAACAGAAGGAATCAGAAGCAGACCACTCCTCTTCAACTCCGACCAACACCTTCCCTCATCAGGTGGGTAGGGCATGAAAATGTTGGTGGATAAGATATTTAAATTTTGGACCCCCAATGTTCATATGCGGTTTACAGTATGGTCTTGTCCTGCTGTGCTGGTACAATGACTTTCCTTCATCTTATAAGTGGAGTTCTGTGATGCATGAGAAATTGTACTCATAATCGCTCTAATGACTATTAACCCCTTCTTTTTGTGTAAATCTTAAAATTTTTCATTTCAGACAAATGTCTCTGGATTCTCCAAGCGCAAAGAAGAAACCCTCAGTCATCTTGCCTACCTTTGATGACAAAGAGGATAGGTCAATGGACGACAATGAAAACATTTCAGATGAGACAGGAGTCGATGTTGTGGATGGCAAAAATGTGGAGGATGTGAAAGAGTCTATAGACAATGATGTTGATGATGATGATGACCTTGATCATTTGCCTGATTTATATGTAGAATCTATGCCAATGGAACCAAAAAGTAAACACAGCAGTCCTAAGGGATCAGAAAAGACTGAGGATGCTGGTAACCGTAATGTAAACACTTTGACGGATGATTCGGGATTTGTTACAACGCCTTTTAGCTCGTCGGATGATGAGTCAAATGGTGTGAAGAAAGCAGACGATATTTCATTGAAAGAAACCATGTGTGTAGATGAGCCTATGGATTTGCTCCCCAACATTGTTCATCAAGGTTGTGGTGATGCAGAATCATCGCAGGTCATACAAAAATCTTCGAAAACTATGAGCAGTTTCATTCAGAAGAAAAGTGACATGGACAATAACGAAGATGAGGTCCTGAGTAAGGATTTGGAATTTGATGTACTTGATGGCGGACCAAGTAGTGCTAAAAAGATTCGTCCCACGCTTGACTTACTTGCCAACTTAGACTTGCCTTCGCTCAACCCCAAGTTGGACAATGGAGGTGGTGACTTTATTGATTTGGATATGGAAGAGGATAGCGTACCAGTGACTGGGGTTCAAGGTCTGATGTCCCGGTTCATCCAGCACACTAAGAAAATCAGTCCAAAAGGTCCTAAGAAGATTGAGGTCAGGTATGTTCATGTAACCTTGGTGATTTCTTTCAGAGAAGACATTTCATTCTCGCTGAATTGTCCTTGTCTTGCCTTGCCATGTTGACTTCAGGTTTATACATGTATGTAAACTGTCCCGGAAAGGCTCTAATATAAAATGATGGCTCAAGTGTTTCACAGACGTATGTAGCTTTCTTGACAAGGAATTCTTCTGTCGCAACATTCTGCTCACATATTTGATTGTTTGATTTTAGAAATTCCCCTCTTGTTGGCAGAATCTTGTAATTAAAACCTTCTTTTTGTGTCTTATAGTTTTGTTCACAAAGATCTTGACGAATCTGAGAAAGAAGTGCTGAAGCTCGGGAAGATTTCATACGAATTGGAAGCAGAGCAATCCATCGACCCCAAACTGTTGGTGCCAGGTAAGAACTTTAGGTCTAGATCAAATATGCTCAAACTCTGGTGTGTTATGATGATACATGCAGGCCTTGTTATGTATTTTTCTTGGCCCATGAAAAAGCGCTGAATACTGAACAGCCATCTATCCTGAAAAGTGAAGTCAGTTTGAAAATTAACTTACTGAAAAAGAGTAGGACAAACATTTACGACCCCCCTTTTTCTGTTTCTCTCATTCTCAGGAAAAGGGTTAATCAAGAATTCTCAGTTCGGCAAAAAAGTGTGCCAATGTATGGGTTTCTTTCATAAAATGTTGAATTTTTTTCATTCAATTTGCTTTGTTTGATTTCTTAAGGTGCCAAGCTTCAGTTTCTGAAAGAGAAGCTACGGGGAGGCATGAAGGCTAAAAGAGAAGAGGCAAGATTGAAAAAGCTTGAGGCGTATGCATTCGATAATGAAGAGGGATTTGTTGGTGAGGAGGAGGATGAGGCAGAACTGACGGACCAGACAGACACAGATGTTGAAGAAGAACCTGATGAAGAAGAGGAGATGGAAGAAGAAGTTGAAGAGGAGGATGAAAAAGAAAAGGAGGTTAGACTTAGTTAATTTCCTGAAGAGCATTGTAAGATCGTCTGCTCGGTCATTGGTTGGACACCTTGCTGAATCATCGTGTGGTTTCCTTACTGGTTGAATTCAAACTCAAACAAGCCCTTTGTACATACATGTACGTTCATGAACATTACCCTCACATTTTTAAGATGTACATGTACATGTATGCGCACTTTCTTACTCTGTCACTCACTTCAGGCCTTGCCCTATGCTGATGACGAAGCTGAAGATGATGATGACTTTGCTGATGAGGACACCATGCATCTGCAACTGAACAGCTCGGATTCAGAACATACAGATGATGAGAATGAGAACCTGGAGAATGGGCGGAAAGGTTTTCTGAAAAGTGCGAAGGAGAAAACGCAGAGACAAGATAGCAGAACAGGTGAAGAAGGTGAGTCGATTATTTCATTTTTTGGACAGAAGTTGTGAGTATGTACATTGTAGTAAGTATGGTCTTGCCTTTAGTAGCAACCCTGGCAAATGGCTGGGGGTCAATTGCAGCTGAGCACAATGCGATTTGAAAAACACATAAATATTGGGTTATTTTGAGTTCTTCATTCTTCTCTAATCTATGCTGGATTGTAGTATGAATGAAATTCTCCCTGAGAAAAAGTTTCAATTCTTTTCAGATAACTTGCTGAAGACACCTACTCTTGGGGGATCAGATTCTGTGTCGTCAGATACTCTGAAGGACAACTTTCTCATACCATCAGCCAAGAGAAACCGGATTCCTTCAGACCGCTCAACCCAAGACATGTTTACACCATTCTCCAAGGTGTCCAATACCAGCAATAGCACTGATAGCACTGGCAAATCAAAGGTAAGTACATATAGGTGACAGCATTTGCTTCTTAAGCTGCGTATCCACAGACTGCGTATAGTATCCATAGCTTGCAGTTTTCCCTTGTCTATCATCACACATACAATGAATCTTTGTTAGCTTATTGGGCGTTGCGATCAGGCAGTACCAGTACCGCCATGTGGACTTTTCCTCTTGTGCATGGCAAATGTGCCCGTCTTACAAGAACGGTTTATTTAGATGTAAAAAATGTGACGAATGTGGGATTTGGTGCTCTAACAATTGTTTAACATGTAATGTAAGAAGACTGAAAGAAGTCAGGTGTGTCTACATGTGCCTTGCCATCTTGACGTCATCCTCTGCTTTTATGTCGGGTCAATCTTGAAATAAAAGACATGAAAGAGGTCAAGTCTTCAACTTGCTCAGGAAGCATGGCTTGGTTAAAGTACTGCATAGTAGCTCTAATGGATGGGGTGGCAGATATTTTACTATTTCCTGATGAAGTTGCTCATACAATGTCAAATGTTTCCAGGGTTTCTGCAGTAATAAGTCATCTGGCCTGACACTTCCAATCGAAGATACTCAAGATTTGTACCAAAGTGATATGTCCAACTCGATGTGTGGCAACGCAAAGCAAGAAACTCCAAAGAACTCATCTTTCCATTACGATGAGTCTCAGATGTTTGATGAGAATGGGTACGAAGATTATTTATGAACTCTTCTATTTCTGCATTGGATGTTAGCCGTCTCAATTCGATGTCAAAGTAAAAAACTTGGCAGGCCGAGAAAGTTCATCCAGCGATCTTCACTGTTTGGTTTCTAGCTCTGCCAATACTGGGCACATCTGTAGTATATTTCATATTAATCCTTAACATAATTTTGGCCAAGCCAAACCAGCGCTGAGTCACTTGGTCGTGCACAAGTAGCATCAATTTACATTGGAAAAGTCACTTTTGAATGAAAAGCCATTTTTATCGTTGATTCAGGTTCCTGAAAGTGAACAAATCTACGGGCAAGAAGTACATCAAGCGGCAGCTCCATCTTGGGGACGATGATGACAAGGACAAGGAAGACGACATGGGGGAATTGCTGGGACTGTGTTCTGGGAAATTTCCTGGCGCAGCTGTTGATCAGTACCAAGACGATATGAATGAGTTACTGGGACTTTGCTCCGGTAGATTTCCAAGTGGTAAGAAGAGGGACTGTCTGTGGCCAGCCTGAGGGTATCCGCCATTTCATCATCTCAACAGAAATAAGAATTTTATGTTAAACCGTTCACATCAATTCTAAGATCAGGTTTACTATTGGCATGTTTCTCAATTATCACATGTATTCACTATCATATTTCTCTCTTAAAACTGACTCAACCTTTATATTCCAGCAACCCAGGCTACAGAAACTACTCAGAAGAAAAAGTTGACCATGAAAGGATTGTTCCCGCAGGAACCTACCTCAACACAAGCAAATATGGATGAGCTCATGGGCCTGTGCTCTGGAAAATTCCAAAGTGACTCCATGCCTTTGGCAAAAAATCTTCCAATGTCAAGTCAGTTTGGCAACACGCAAAGCAATGTTGATGAACTTCTTGGCCTGTGCTCCGGAAAGTTCTCACTCGGCAATTCGCAGTTTGCCAAAAAGTTACCAATGTCAAGTGATATTGGCAACACCCAAAGTAATGAAGATGAACTTATGGGACTGTGTTCTGGCAAATTCCCAAACAGCAATACACAGTCGGAGAGCAATAAGCGACGGGGATCGTTTAGTCAGTTTGGGAACACTCAGAGCAACATGGATGAACTTGTGGGTCTTTGTTCAGGAAAGTTTCCAAGTAGTAATGCACAGTCGACGAAGACAAAGCTGTCTTTGCTGAGTGATGACGACAGCGATGACGGTGATGACCTGCAACTTCAGGTGCTGTCTGGTGATGAGGATGACGACGAAGAGGAGGTTAATGGGAGAAAAAAGGTGAGAAGTGTGTCTTCGTCACGATTTTCTATTTCATAGCATTATGAACAATTAATCACAAGCTCAAGGGAATGGATAAGACTGTTTTAGGACTCTGTTTATTCTACATGTAAATTCCTTTAATCACTCACACAAGATTCACCACTGTATTCAGCTTGTTGGGTTGCTGGATGAACGTGATAAAGTAAGGTAGTGTGGCATGGCCCTGATGTTTGCTTCTACATTATATTTTAGCATGCTGCTACTTTGGATAGCGATGAGGAGGTTGACAATGATCGGGATGAAGAAGATAATGAAGCGGACGGTGATGATAATGATGAAGAAGAGGTTGAGGAAGAGCAACACTTCAGTTTTAAGGGTTTTACAAAGCAAGGGTGAGTTACGCGGGATTCAGAATATATAAGGGTTAACACGATTTAGTGCCTTACTCAAGACTGTTCAAGGTTAATCGATGACTGTATATGTATCTACGTAGGCAGGCAGAGACCACACTCGGGTGATACATATAGATACACGTGGTGGACGCGATTCCTTCACGACTGTTTAACTCACCAAGACAAACACCAATTGGCATCCAACCATAGTGGCACTCATCAAATGGTCACAAGATCAAATGCAGAAAAAGTAGGCTCGTTTTTACCTAGTATATGCACTGGGGAGTTGGGCTCAGAGATATCTGGTTCCTTGAAACCTGCATTAGTGCTGTACATTGTACATCTAGTGCTCTATCACAGTGCTTTCTATGCTTTCTATAACAAACCTTTGTTTTGATTTCTGTAGGAAAATTCGGAAAGAGTTCATGGAAGGTGAGGCCGAGTTATCAGGGTCCGAGTATGACAGTGATGAGAATCTCGATCTGGATGAGAAAGATGACATCATGGAGGTCGAGGAAGGAGACAAGGATGACGTTGGTACAGAGGAGGATCTCCGAGACCAAGTGGGGCGTGTTCATCTGTAAGTGGATCTTCAATGAAATACTTCTCGTTCTACATAGTGCAGGCCTTGTTTTGGCAACAATTTGAGAACTTTATGCCCCAGTGAATAGTGGGACTTTCTGCCTCGACAGAACAGCGTCAGTCTTCATACAAGTATATTTTCCTAATAGGATATTACTGCTTGCCTTGTATTTTGCTCCACCACAGGAAGGCAATTAACCAGCTTTTTCACTTCATCTGTTGGTTAGGAAATTACATGTATGCATGATCCCTTTGATTTCTGTTATGAATGAAATTGAACCTTGTCTTTTGAGGAAATCTGTCATCGATGAAGATAAGAAAGAACTGCGGATGTTCCAGGAAATGTACCTACCCGATGGAGACTTGCACACAGAAGGCGAGGGAAGACAACGGAAATTTAGATGGAAAAATGTTGGTAAGTTTTCATGGTAGTTGTAGTACAGGGTGAGACAGACATTTATTCGGACAAGGCTCAATCATTGAGGACGCGGATTGATTGAGGCAGTGTGAATCTCACAAGTGTTTCTTTCCCTTCAGATGACGACACCCAACAAGATATGTTTGATGATAACTCGGATAATGAACAGAATGCAGATGATGATGCTGAGCATGAGTCCAAGTGGAGGATGGAACGATTTGCTCGTGAGAGATGGTTGGAGGAACAGAAGGTAAACACAAACTTGTCCATTTGGAGATTAGCTGCGTTGAGGGTGCACATCGTTATCATTCCATATTCACACATGGTCCAAGAGCCAAGTCTTTTGGTGATTTCGTGCTTAATGGATGAAAAATGCTGCTTCAGTCTAGTCGATATTCGAGGTTTACACTATGAGACAGTTACATTTTCATGTCTTGTTTGATATGGCCAGGTCGACAAATAAGTCTGGGTGGTTAACATCATTGTCGAAAGAAGAATTGTCATGTCCTAATTTCCTGCATCTTGATTCCAGGCAAATACTGAGGTAGAAAACCAGGAAGGAGACAGTCAACTTATGAAATTTGGTAACGTTGTGTTGAAGAAAATGAATGGGGGTCTTGCCATGGAGAAGTTAAAACCAGCCTCGCAGCCAACTGAAAACAAAGCTCCTTCAACTCCCAAGTCGCTCTTTAGAATGAAGGTATGTCCTGCTACCAATATAAATTCTATAAATCTACATGTATGATCACTCTGAAAAAATCTGTTAGTGCGATATAGTTTTGTAATAAATGAATAAGACAATATCCAAGCCTTCTTTTCTCAGCAACGCCGGGGTTCCTTCCTAACAAGAAGTAAAGAAACACTAGCTGTCATAGCAGAGAGGACCAAGCCTGTATCGAATCCAGTGGCACCAGTCAATTCCAGGGGCTTCGTATTCTCTGCAATTTCTCCAGAGAAGAAGAAAAACATGGTAAGTGCTTCATGTGGTTGATCATTCCTTGAAAATCTTCCGGCAAGTTGTCACTGCACTGGTTTACCTCCTTCATGGTAAAACAATGACGATCCTCAGGACAAAACTATGTTCAAGAAGTTATGTCGTGAGCGGAGGGAGGAGCTCTGGTCATCCGAAACCTGTGCATTCTCTGCAATTTCTCCAGAGAAGAAGAAAAACATGGTAAGTGCTTCATGTGGTTGATCATTCCTTGAAAATCTTCCGGCAAGTTGTCACTGCACTGGTTTACCTCCTTCATGGTAAAACAATGACGATCCTCAGGACAAAACTATGTTCAAGAAGTTATGTCGTGAGCGGAGGGAGGAGCTCTGGTCATCCGAAACCTGTGCAAGGATCAGCTTAATGGCCAAATAAAACCGATGACAACATTGGTCACGAGAACAGGACTGTCCACATTAGATTCAGAATGAAGCAGAAGACGAGCAAGAATCTGTTATTTTAATGCATCTTTCTTTACCTTTCAGCCTGTGAAAAGGGCCAACAGTGTCAACGAGAACCAGCCATCCTCAAAGCGACCAAAACTGGAACGCAGCAATACATTCTCGGGGAACAGCATCTTCAAACTCATGGATCATTAGAGCTACATACTGGTATCTTGGAATAAAAAAAGCTAGAAAATCATTATACATTAACATGAACTGGAGTCATTGGACATTACATAAATGTAGAACGTTTCACTTACATGTAATCATTATATGCTTTCCACTGATACTTGTAAATTGTGACTCGCTCTACCAAAACTAGGTGCTTGTCGCATCTGAACTTGACAGGTTGATATGGACTTGTTGTTCATTTCCCTATTGTAGACCTTTTGTGAAATGGTCAATAGGGAATAGGGAAATGAACAACAAGTCCGTATCAACCTGTCAAGTTCAGATGCGACAAGCGCCTAGTTTTGGTAGAGCGGGTCACAATTGGCCTACATGGCACATACATGCCATGCATTTTGATACTACATGTATGCACTAGATGCTACCAGGAGGAGTATGGCACATATGCCATGCATTTTGATACTACATGTATGCAATAGATGCTGCCAGGAGGAGTATGGCACATATGCCATGCATTTTGATACTACATGTATGCACTAGATGCTACCAGGAGTCAACCCCCAACTTGAGATGGGGGTTACCCCAACTTGAGTTGGGGGTTGCGACATAAGCTTTATAGACTTTATTTTAATGCGTAGTACACATGTATTTCTAGCAACTACTCCAGAACTTACAACTGGGAAAAACACAAAAAATATTGAGCTTTTGATATTAGCAATACTGAGGGAAGTACCGGTATTTGTTTTATTTCAATCTGTAAGTACATAGTGGCTTGTAAATATAATTATAATATAATTGAAATAAAATTGATTGAATTGAATATAATCTTATCTCCAATTGGTATATTGAAACATGATTAGAGAGGGTACATGTATATAGTGGCATGGTTACAGTGTATCACAGTCATGACAGTTTTACATGCTTTTACATGTATTCTAACAAGGCACGTATGTACCGGTAATTGTAGAAATATGGAGTTCAGTTAAGCAAAGACAGAATATTAGTACATGTACATGTACGTGTACAACAAATGGTATATGGTTTAGGATTTTCACATTGAATTTTGTAACACGTGTTCTTGATACTTGTAGGTGTAGTTATCAGTGGTCCACAGTTGGATAAACACGTATCAAACTTAAGAATTCGGACAGTTTGATGTCGAGGCCATAAATCTCCAAATGGTTTGATCTAACCTATACCTATTAACATAGGTGCTGGTCAAAATAGGCTCGAGTTGAAAAGAATTTCTTGCACCTGGAACATTTTCCAACATTCACATTCTTCGTGTAGCCTTCATCAGCATCATTGATGAAATTTTTCATCCGTGTTGGAATCACTTCCAAATTGACGTAATCTACTCGATGTTGGATAATTGTCTCCATACATAGGTGTATAAGGGAGTCGACATCACTCTCCGTCCAAAGATTATTCCTGCAACTCCTCGCTGCGAGTTGTTCAAAAATATGTTTAACACTTTTCCCTACCAAGTTTTGGATGTCAGGATGAAGTTTTGGAAGGCCAGCCATCTCCAGAGTTTCTAGATTTTCCAATTGTAATATTGAATCTGGTATGCCTCGAATGTTTTCATTACCGGAAATATTCAGGCTGCGGAGTTTCTTTTGGTATGTTATCACCATAGGAAATCTCCTAAACATATTGTTAGAAATATCCAGTAATAATAAGTCCTTCAAGTACACAAGAGACCAAGGTAGTTCTGTCAATGCATTATCACTAAGAATCAAAGTAACAACATTTTTGAAGTAGCCGATGTCAACTGGAAGACACAAGAGTGTGAATCGATGCTGTATCTGAATCATCTCGACTTCTTGCGGATTGGGGTGAGATTTCAAGATAATAGAGATCGTTGTGCATGGTTCATCTGGAGGGAGGTCGTCGAGATTCAGGACGTTTGTGGGATCTTTGAGATGGATTTGGGTGGCTTTGCAAAATACTTGATGTTCTCTTCTCCCCTGTACTTTGGACCTCACCCAGTCTCTGAATGCCCTGAATTTCAGTACAATGTTGTCCATTTCTCTGCATGAAATAGAGACAGGATTAGAAATTACTGGAAAGAAGTATAAAAGTGTTGAAAGTAAACTCAGTTAGATGGTTAGCTGTAGTCAGTAGTGTAGAGACTATAATGGTTGCAGTACATTGTCTTTGTGATATGCCCATTGCCTAAGCACCACCATCCCCGTTATATCCTCCAGCGAGTCGGTCTGGCACTGTAGGCCTATGTCATGATGTGCTTAACATTTACAGTCACTTGTCAATGATGTCATCATAATTATTCTATTTCCGGACATCAAATTCATATGCTGTTCACAGCTTTGTCCATAGATGTCTCTAGTGACATTTTTGGTAAGCTAGTTCCTCATCCAACTCGATAACATTTTAATTTTTTCACGGATCTAAAATATCCGATTATTGAAAATTTCGGTCAGAAATACTGTTATATAATAGTATGTTGGTTAAGAACACAGATGATGCCCCAAATATGAGGATAAATATTTTTTTGTAAAGAAAGTGCCAATCGTCGGCTACACGTGCTTCAGGAAAATGGCGTCCAATTCTGAAGCAGAAGACGTTTTTGCGGAGGATTTTCCTTTTAGTTTATCAAATCCAGTGAACTCGGACCCCTGGTCCCCGTTACCATCGGAGGAAAATGGGGAAAAGAAGACAGACTTCCTTGAACTGACCTCGGAACGATACATAGCTTCTTTGGGTGAGAAAAAAACCGATTTCTGTCGTTCGAAACATTGTAGACCCTTACCCAATTACTGGTCACTCTCATGCATGTGTAAAATGTACATGCGCGTGTGTACTACAGTGGCCATCGTTTTTATTATGTCATCATGCATTCTCCTTCAGAGGTTATTTTTGTAAATATTTGACTTGGAATTTGTTGTTAATGAAGATAGCTATCCACTAGGCCTATCCCCGGTTTATATTAATGCTGCATCATTTTATTTTTATACCAGTATTTCCCAGTGAAATAGTGATGATAAATGTTTCTCAGAGACTGAGGGTTCTAAAGGCAAAGAGATTCTAGCTAGCACTGTAGCAGCTATATGCATGATAAAGTTAAACAAAGGCGCCAATGGAAGTCCTCTATCAGTGTGTCAAAACTATTCACGCTTTACTAGTGCATGGAATATATTTAGTGCCGAATCACCTGACCTATGACCCTAAATTCCTAAACTTGCGTCCATGAGGGTTCAGCAGCGGTCACTCACGGCCACTGCTCTTCTTTTTTTTTTAATCATTTTTCTTGACATGATCAATTAGATGTGTAGTCATAAAAAAACATATTCATGTTGGTTCAATAGATAAATGATATTCGACACCAAAATTCTAGTGTCCATGAGTGTCGACTTAAGTCCAACACGATGTCCAGACATGTGTGTAATGATTATCTGTTAAAACTTGATTCAATCTAAATGCTTCAGTTAAAATAGGGCTAACTTAGTTGCTTATGGCGGTCTTATTCATCCCACAATCTTATGCCAACAGTCGATCAGTCACTTATATAAATTGACTTCTAACGCTAGTAACAGACGTGTCAAAATGATATATGTGCAGATGCTCTATCATGCGAGCAGGGCATTTTCTGCCACACTGAAAGAATTATTGACCTCTCAAAATCGGGATTGATTTCCTATAAATACCCATTATACATCTTACATGTACAAATGTACCATGAATCATCACCAAAGCTTGTAACATACAAAAGATACATACCTTGTTTGTCAGAGTAACATGTATGCGAGAATTAAATGAGCACATAATTGACTTGACATAGGGATCGGAATTTTCAAATTGCTATCCCAGTTGCATTTGATGGTAATTGGCATTTCACTTTTGACTTGCTTTGATGTGTTTTACTGACTTGGCGTTGTGTATTTTTTTACAAGATTCAATGGGAAATAATGGCTGTAAAGTGCATGAATTTTCTGGGGAAAAGGTGCAAGGTAGGATTAAGGAATTCTCTGACACTCTTCACATTCAAGAAGTTATTCCATTTTAAAGGTTCCATGAAAGCACTATGTGTGCAAATTAAATGCTTTCGATCCTTTCCTTTTACTTGTAGATCAAAGTGCATGTTTGGTTGTGTTCTGAGCAAGTTAACTTATTTGTACTGTACTGGTATACCAGTACTCTAAAGTAGTCAGATTAGGTTTGCCATGGCACAGATCATCTAAGTCCATTGCCAAGGGCCCTAATATGTTTATGCATGGAGTTTCCTTAAAATATATGTTGGATGAAGTTTATATTTGGTGCAGTAAGCTATCTCCTTATCCTGAAATGGGACATGACAATAAAAAAGGTTCTCAATGCAAAAGTTGAGTCGATCACAAGCTGTACATTTGTCTTTGCAGAGGCAAGGCTCAATCGTATTCAGGGCAAAGCCCGGGATCCGACCTCAAAAGATCTCATCAGGGGCCTAGAAAAGGCAAAGGATGCGCACATGACGACTTTAGTCCAATCATCAGATCAACCTTATATTAGCAACTACATTCCCGAAAAAGACAATGTCCAGAATCCCAACAAGTTACAGCGAAAACTGCATCCGGAAAAAGTAGCGATAAGTGCTGACGAAAGAAGACTTTTAGTTGAGGAAGATGATCTGTCGAAGCGCCGGAAAGCAGATGAAGCTGCTGTGGAAACGTCTAAGAAAAAGACAAGTTCTGTTTCTAGTCTTGGGGAAAGTGACAATCATACTGAGGAGAGGCCCCGGCGGGCATCCGCTCAGGAAAGTGTTGATAGAGGTTCCTGTGATGCATGAGATGGAGATGTTAGTATTAAATTGTAATGTATTCTAAAAGGGAGTGTGATTCAGTGGATTTTGTATGTGCACTAAACCTGCAAGAAGTCTGTACAATTGGTTTTAATTTGGAACAAGCTGACAGGCTTTATCTTTTGGCAGAGACTCGTACTCTCAACAATTCCGGTACTGTAATATTTAGTATGATTAGTGGTGTTAACATCGCTGCCGCAGAGACACTGTGATTATTGCATCAAGAAAGTTTTGCCTGTAATTCTTCATGCATGATCTGCAGTGCATCATTGATTGTTGTGTCATATAATATAAAACTCATAATGCAAATTTAGTAATTGTCACTGCCTTCTCACATAATGAAAAACGATAGAATGTGCTTGGTCTCGAATCACAAATTAGGTGTAGACAAACCATTCAAGATTTATCAAACCTTTTTCAATATTAACGCACAATTTAATTCCACTACCTCTATTTACAACATTTCGCAACCAGATCTTAACATTTAACTAAAATAACATATTTGCGCTAAACAAACAAAAAATCAATTGTCAATCCATTCCAGTAATCTAAATCTATGTAAGAAATTCACTTAACTGATTGCTTTATAAATGACAATTGAGATTATGCCATGCCAATGTAAAATTTTCAGCTATCATCAGATAATTCCTTCGCTCAGTCGAAGATATGGTTCTCTTTATCTTATGTGGATGCTGAGCACATATTAATGTGCATCATAAGCTTTCAAAAGAGCACTCATGAATGTCAAATGGAAAGCCTATTGACTACATCTCCCTTGCCAATAGCAATCCCAGGGAAGTTCGCCATAATTTTGAAGTGCTGCTCTCTCGCTAGCATGTTGACATGTCAGAAAGTGCCACAAAATAATGGAGATTTTTGATGGTAGAGATTTTGCCGCTGTTGACGTCATGTTGGGGATATCGATATCACTATCAGGTGACGGAGCAATGCTGATTGAGAGCTGGTCACCTGCCTTTATCAGGTAAGGCATCGTGGAGCTGATGCTGTGGGTTTTAACCCTTTGACATTGTTTGATGATCGGGGGGGGGGGGGGGGGGGGCTCTTTTTGCTTCAGTATGTTAGGAAAAGCGAACAAGTACAGTTTTCTGCAGAAACTGTTACAGTGAGACCACTCCCTGTGCAGATAAACAATTTTGGCGGTAAAAATGCTTGCAAATCTTTGGCAGTCCAGGGCTCTGGATGTGGTGGCCATTGATTCTTTTTAGCACCACTCAAACAAGTGATTTTAGTCCCTGTAACCTGGTACAGAGCCATGACTGCGGTATTCCAACCACAATCATCATGTCGTCATGGCTCCATCGCAGGTCGCTACACAACTAAAATCGCCTGATTGCGTGATGCTTTAGCCCAGCGTTGAAATCTGTTGGCATTCTACGAAATGGAGAACCATCTGATCATAAGACCTACACCTGACGATTTCCTGAACTACTCTGTATTAGTCCGCCATCGATTTCCTTTATGGTGTCATTCATCATCCAGAACAAGATAGGGAAATGGTTTTTCATGGCTTCATGATTATTGCCTTTGATTATAACAAGGTTGCTGGTATTGCAGGGCTGTATTTATCTGAGATTCAATTTGATGTCAGTGATTCATTTTATGTCATTGCACCTTCCCCATTACGATAATGATGGCAGACAAATTGGCTCATTGGGTGCATGAGATGATATAGTATGAAAATGTCTCTCATTAGTTATGTCAGTGTTCAAGTACGCGTTTCCCAATCATTAAATCACCATCTTCCAATAACCACTGACATGTTGGGCAATTTTGGAGTACTGTAAGAAGATGGTGCCAATTTCCAATAGATGATTTACCCAACAACTGTATTATAAAGGAGCCGAGTCGTCATCTTTATATACAAAACATGCACAGTTCATTTTGTCGAACCTTCCTCTGTTCGACAGTGAATCCATCAACGTTTCAGAGAGGTTCAACGGTTTGAAAAAAATCGGGAAAAACATCTACATCACTCTTAGAAAAATAGTTTCCCCATGCAACGGGAGAAGAAGAAATATTTTGAAAAAAATCTGCCGACTCCCTTAATATGCCTTCACGAAGATGAAGAACGTGTCTCTTGTAAAAAACTTTGTCAAATTCTCTATTTTGTTTAAGATGTAATCAGAAAATCTAAAATCGATTTAATGATAGAAGATAGTGGCTTAGATTAGAGATGTTGTCACAGCTGCCAGTTCTTCTTAATGGATGGGAGATGCCCTGAATTCATAATTCAATACAATATTTCATCAGGCGATGGTAACACTGACAGGTTGAATGCCTTTGGTAACAGCTCGGGATTGTATAAACCAGGTCAGCAACCCCTCTCTTCGGCACCTATTCCATAGAGCTATACCCTATACTACACTATACGCGAACAATGGCTTCACAAAGGGTGCATGACCATGAAACTATTGTTCGCGTATAGTATAGTATAGGGTATAGCTCTATGGAATAGGTGCCTAATGCCTCTATCGATCATGTCCTGGGCGTTTGGTTGTGACCTAACTGCCCCTGAAGAGGGTGCTCAAACTGCATCATCATCTTCCAACAGGTAGGAAAGAGTTGCATTTAGTTGTGCAAACCTTCTCCTTCTGGAGTGTAGAGGCACTCATAAATCTCGTCTGTTGCCACAAAACATATATATTTTTGCCTGAAAATGTAAACACTCGGCTGTGGTAAGCCCAATCTTCACGTCCATGCTACCTTCTAAACAAATTGATTTCCTTGGCCTATATGGGGGAAAAATCCACCTCAAAATAATTGGATTACCGTCTCCATTTTACATGTACTTTCCTGACAAGCAGACAGATAAACACACAAGAAACAGTTGCCCATCCTTCGTAGTCTTTCTCTGAAATACCCTTCTGAGCCAAAGCACATTATCATTTTATAAGTACCAGCTTTCATCTCTTGAAAATCTCTTCAGTCTCGAATTTACAGACAGATAAAAACAGTCGCCCATCCTTCAGATCCTTGTCATCTTATCAGAACACTTCCGACAATCTCTTCTTCTTGAAATAACCCCCAAGCTTTCATCAACCATTCTTGATAATTATACCTCTCAATGCTCGATCTTCTTCTAAAAAAAGACAGGCACTACGGACAAGATTTTCTTTCTGGTTATTCTGTTACTTCCACCAATTATCTGCTTGACAAGATAAGATTGGTCGGAGGCAATACAATGTACATCATGTATCTTGTCTTTTCTTTCCATTTAATGTAGCTTTAAAAAATAGAATCGCTCCTAAAACCGTGCTGTTTTCCTCTAGCTGGGAAAAATAATGAGGTATTATTTAGTTCCCTTGCTAACCACATCATGGTGTTCGCATGCATGTCTTTCTCGTGCATTGCATGTTTCTTTGACATCAAACAAAATAAAAAAGGCATAACATTTGACTCAAATTTTTTTTTAAAGTCTCTGATTGTCGTGATAAAATATTTTCATCCTCAATACTTGGAAATTCACAAGAAACCTACATATTTTTTGCCTGCACCAGGCCAAGTACATGTAATGACTGCATTAAATATTAGAACTTGGGATGGACCGGGAGTAATCGGATGATCACGATCAGAACCGCCATCCTCCAGGCTGATTTGTCATGATACTTGACTGGACTATTGGATCACATCTTTGCTTTGATGTTTGAGAAGATTGGATCGAAAGCTAGGAGTGCGTGGCAGTATTGACTTGATTAAGATGAGCAATGTCTCTCCGACTGTTGGGGTGAAATGTAGCAGAGGCAGACGAAATGAGCCCAAATTTACTTGTGTAGAGGGATGGGCTTTAAAATAATCGATCTACATGCATGTATTTGTAGGGTCAAATGTCATGGCAGTTCTGTATAAAGCCGTCAAGGGTAGTTTCGTTGACCACTCATGGAAATGGCCATGTTCAAGAAGACTGACAATCGAATTAATCCTAAAAGAGAAGCTTGAGGTAAGTTTACTGGCATTTAGAATATTAGAATCCGAGGAACGCGCCCTTTAATGAAAACATCTGAGTTGGTTGTACTTTTAGTATTTTGTGATCAAAGTCAACTATAAGAGTCCCTTGGGGGTTAATATCGTCACTTCTCCAATTAGCAATTTTCTACCAGGGTGTCACGTCACTATTCAGTTTCTAAGCAACCAAATGAAATGCTTCCTGGATTAGCACTTCGAAATGAGAGGCGTGATGGCAGCAAAATGTCTCGGCGCGGACTTGTGTGTTGAAGAATTATGCCTGAAAACCATGGGGATTGCTTGGTTGCAATAGAATTGTTGTAGTTTTGTAATGCTCGCGTGAGATGAGCCACAAAGAATGAATATTTTTCACACTTTCTTAAAATGTCAAGGTGCAAGATGAAATGCATATATACATTTTGTATGCATTGTAGATCTGTGAACCACCAAATTTTCATGTCCGAGAATGTCAGAAGTCGCATCTTCTCAAGTATTAAAAGTAGCGACAATACGGTAACTATCAAAAAAGCTATCATTGCCATTGAAAGCTTTCAAGAATTATGAACAAATGAAATTATCGGATTGCTTTGTCGGCACATTATTGTTTGTGAATGTCATTAAAATCTGTTCCCAGTAAAATGTAACAGCTTTCCCTTTCTTTTCACATTTTATTACCTGCAACTAATGTCCGTTTACTGTTTGTGTTCATCAAGTTTTATATCCAGGTTCCACAGTCACCACAATTCAAATGATACTGACAATTCAATTCGGTTCATATTCCAATCTCATTTACTCAGGGTCATCTAAGTTTAGAAGAAGAACCAATAATTTGCCAGAGACTTTCAGAACAGGTGGCTGTATAATGTCATCTGTAGTATCGTTTGAGAAGAAGTGAATGATACCATACCCAGTACATTTAAGTGACTTTTGGGCATTACCAAATTTCATTGTGTTTGTGTCCGCATCAGCTATGTTTAGTGACAAATGGGTTGTAAGGCATCATAGACATGTACATGTACACACTACTTTATTGGTAAATACATTATTCATCTCATCAATGTATAAGGCGCTAGTGTGTATTTTGGATTTCATTCACCTCATCCAATTTCTGTTAAATGTGCCATGATATTGTCAGTTCATACCGGAGTAATGTATTTTTTTCTGTCAAAATTCATTTATCATGTATTATACCTGTACATGTACCATGACCAAGTGCAATAATAAAAAGTTACCATTTTGACCAAAAACAGTATATTTGGTTGTTTTCATGGGCAGTATTCTGTCTGTCTTTCAGAAGAGAAAAATGAATGCACAATCCCCTAAAATCTCATGCCGTGGAAGAGTCGATGCCAATCAGGATTGATCACCTATCATCCCTGACAGTTGCAGTGCTCTCCGTCTTGCCCTTATAATACGTTGAGAGAGTTGGGCACCGACAACGAGGCCGAATCGTTCCCCGCTGCCTTTCCGTCCTGCCTATTAGGTGGAGATACTCACAACCATACCGAATACAACCTGGTTTCTCCTTTGCGTTGCAGACTGTGATAACCTGGATACAGAAGAAATGGGACATGGCTGCTCCACCGTGTTGTCAGGAGAGTGAGAGTGTTCACCAGAAGGAATTCCCACCGACCAAATCGGAACATACTGCAGTACAGTCATTCAAAAGAGTTGAGATACACACAGTCAAACCGAAGCGGACCTGGCTCCTCCCTCGCACCGCCAACTCGGCGGGAGAGTTGAGACAATCACAACCAGACGGAACAGGACCTGCCTGCTCTACCGGCTTGAGGCATTCAGAACCAGAGGGAGTGGGCCTGGGCAGTGCTTCTCCGTCTTGCCCAAAGTATGAGAGAGTTGGACAGTTATCGGACCTGGATCCTCAACCGCCATGCGTCATGTTCATACGGTGGACAGTGTCAACTCTCTCACCGTTTCGGAAACACCATAGTCCTCAGTAATCAATGACTTCACGAGTCGCCAACATAGTGATAAGGTCGAGGCAGTCACATTCAGCTCGATTCGGATCTGGATAATTCACTGGACTGTCCATGCATTTAGCACATAGAGACAGTCACAACGAAACCAAATCGCATCCGGCGGCTCCACCAGCGCGTCTTGGGCCGACCCAGCTGTGCCAATGTCTTGCTCAAGAGATGAGATACTCACAACCAGACCGAATAGGAACTGGCTACCCCCTCGCACTGCATACATGGCGAGAGCTTTGAGACAGTCACCACCAGATGGAACTGGTCCTGACTGCTCCACCGAGTCTCACCTCATTCACTGCGTTGGCAATGCGATGGAACTGCAAGGTTCCATTCAGTCCAGACTCTCTCATCTCTCTGCCAGCGTAGGCAAGATGGCGTAGCAGCCGGGCGATCAGAACCGATAGGTTGTCTATTTGTCGATTCTCGCACAAAATGGGTAACCGTTGGGCATCCAGGCCCGAATTGGATATGTTGAGACAGTAAAAACGAGACCGAATAGGACCTGTCTGATCCACAGGTTTCTCATGAACGAGTTAAGACAGTGACATCCAAACCCGACTAATACGACCTGCCTGCTCTACGTCTTGCTAGCAGGGTAAGAGTGGGGAGACATCCACAACCAGAGGTAGTTGACCTGGGCTGCTTTTCCATCTTGCCCAAAGAATGAGGGTGTTGGATAGTCATCGGTCCTCGATGCTCCACCGCCATGCGTCTTGTCCATACAGTGGACAGTGCAAAATCTCACCGTTTCGGCAATTCCATAGTCCGTAGTACTCAATGAATTTACGAGTTGCAAATGAATGTAGTGGTAGGGTCGAGGCAGACCCATTCAGCTCAAATTGGATCTGGCTTATTCACTGGATTTTCCATCCAGAAGCGCGCAGTCACAACCAAACCGATTCGCACCCGGCTGCTCCACCAGCGCGTCCTGGGCCGACCTGACTGCGCTAACGTCTTGCTCAAAAGCTGATATATTCACAACCAGACTGAATAGGACCTGGCTCCTCCCTATCACTGCAAACGAGACGGGACAGATGAGACAGGCACAACCATATCGAATTGGTCCTACCTGTTCCACCGTCTCTCGTCTCATCTACCTCGTTGGCAATGCGATGAAACTGCAAGGTCCCATCAGTTCGTTTATGACTCTCTCATCTGTCTATTAATAGCGTCAGCAAGACGGTGTAGGAGCCCGATGACATGAACCGATAGGTTGTCTATGTGTCGATTCTCACATAAAATGGATAACCGTTGGTCAGCCAGGCCCGAATTGGATCTGTTGAGACAGTAAAACCGAATAGGACCTGTCTGATCCACTGTTTTCTAATAAACGAGTTAAGACAGTGGCATTCAAACTGAATCGTGCCCGGCTGCTCCACCATCTTTGCCGTAAGGTGATAGAGTTGAAACCGTCACAACCAGACAGCATCGGAAATGGCTGCTGCACCGCCTTGTATAAACGCTGGCAAGGACCATTCCTCCCTCGCACTGCAAACAAGGGGACAGAGTGAAGACAATCACATCCAGACGGAACTGGACGGGCCTGCTCCACCGTTCTGCTTGCAGAGTGGGAATGTTGATACATTCAGGACCAGAACCGTCTTGCCCAAAGAAGGAAATCGTTGAGACAGTAACAACTAGGCCGAATCAGACCTGGATGATCCACCGCCATGCATCTTGTGATCACATACCACAGTCCTCGATGAAATCAGGTGTTTCCAATATAGTGAGGGGGTCGAGGCCACGACGTTCAGACCGAATCGGATCTGGCTGATTCATCGGCTTGTTAATACGTTAATAAGCAAGTTGAGACAGTCACAACTGAACCAAATCGTAACCGGCTGCTTTCACCGTCTTGGCCATTGACGTTGAGTCAGTCACAACCCTACTGATACGACCTGCCTGCTCTACCTACCGACTTGCTAGCAGGGTGAGAGTGGGGAGACATTCACAACCAGAGGTAGTTTACCTGGACTGCTTTTCCATCTTGCCCAAAGAATGAGAGAGTTGGATAATCATCGGACCTCGGTGCTCCACCGCCATGCGTTTTGTCCATACAATGGACAGTGTCAGATCTCTCACCGTTTCGGCAATTCCATAGTCCGTATTACTCAATGAATTTACGAGTTGCAATGTAGTGGTAGGGTCGAGGCAGACTCATTCAGCTCAAATGGGATCTGGCCAAACTGGATGGTCCATCCAGAAGGACGTAGTCAGAACCTAACCGAATCGCACCCGGCTGCTCCACCAGCGCGTCCTGGGCCGACCCGACTGCGCTAACGTCTTGCTCAAGAGCTGAGATATTCACAACCAGACTGAATAGGACCTGGTTCCTCCCTAGCACTGCAAACAAGACGGGAGAGTTGAGACAGGCACAACCATATGGAACTGGTCCTGCCAGATGAATAACCGTTGGGCAGCCAGGCCCGAATTGGATCTGTTGAGACTGTAAAAACGAGACCGAATATAGGACCTGTCTGATCCATTTCCATTGATTTCTCATGTACGAGCTAAGACATTGGCATCCAAACTGAATCGTACCATGCTGCTCCAACATCTTGGCCGTAAGGTGATAGAGTTGAGACCGTCACAACCAGACAGCATAGGACATGGCTGCTACACCGCCTTGTATAATCGCTGGTAAGGACCGCTCCTCCCTCGCACTGCAACCAAGGCGACAGAGTGGAGACAATCACATCCAGACGGAATTTGACGGGCCTGCTCTATCGTTTAGTTTGCAGAGTCGGGGTGTTGATACATTTAGGACCAGAACCGTCTTGCCCGAAGAAGGGAATGGTTGAGACAGTAACAACTAGGCCCAATAAGACCTGGATGCTCCACCGCCATGAATATTGAGTTCACATACCACAGTCCTCTATGAAATCAGGTGTTTCCAAATATAGTGAGAGGGTCGAGGCCACGACGTGAAGACCAAATCAGATCTGGCTGATTCATCGGCTTGTTAATACGTTAATAAGCAAGTTGAGACAGTCACAACTGAACCAAATCGTACCCGACTGCCTTCACCGTCTTGGCCATTGACGTTGAATCAGTCACAACCCGACTGATACGACCTGCCTGCTCAACCTACCGTCTTGAAAGCAGGGTAAGTGTGGGGAGACATTCACAACCAGAGGTAGTTCACCTGGACTGCTTTTCCATCTTGCCCAAAGAATGAGGGTGTTGGATAGTCATCGGTCCTCGATGCTCCACCGCCATGCGTCTTGTCCATACAGCGTACAGTGTCAAATCTCTGACCGTTTCGGCAATACCATAGTCTGTAGTACTCAATGAATTTACGAGTTGCAATGTAACGGTAGGGTCGAGGCTGACTCATTCAGCTCAAATTGGATCTGGCTTATTCACTGGATTGTCCATCCAGAAGCACGCAGTCAGAACCTAACCGAGTCGCACCCGGCTGCTCCACCAGCGCGTCCTGGGCCGACCCGACTGCGCTAACGTCTTGCTTAAGAGCTGATATATTCACAACCAGACTGAATAGGACCTGGCTCCTCCCTAGCACTGTAAACAAGACGGGACAGATGGGAAGGCACAACCATATGGAATTGGTTCTGCCTGTTCCACCGTCTATCGTTTCATCTACCTCGCTGGCAATGTGATGGAACCGCAAGGTCCCATCAGTCCGTTTATGACTCTCTCATCTGTCTATTAACAGCGTCAGCAAGACGGTGTAGGAGCCGGATGCCATGAACCGATAGTCTGTCTATGTGTCGATTCTCACATAAAATGGATAACAGTTGGGCAGCCAGGCCCGAATTGGATCTGTTGAGACAGTAAACACGAAACCGAATAGGACCTGTCTGATCCACTGTTTTCAAATGAACGAGTTAAGACAGTGACATCCAAACTGAATAATACCCGGCTGCTCCACCGTCTTGGTCGTAAGGTGATAGAGTTGGAACCGTCACAACCAGAGAGCATTGGACATGGCTGCTGCACCGCCTTGTATAAACACTGGAAAGGACCACTCCTCCCTCACACTGCAAACAAGGGGACAGAGTGGAGACAATCACATCCAGACGGAACTGGACGGGCCTGCTCTACCGTGGGAGTGTTGATACATTCAGGACAAGAACCGTCTTGCCCGAAGAAGGGAATGGTTGAGACAGTAACAACTAGGCCCAATTAGACCTGGATGCTCCACCGCCATTCATATTGAGTTCACATACCACAGTCCTCAATGAAATCAGGTGTTTCCAATATAGTGAGAGGATCGAGGCCACGACGTGAAGACCGAATCGGATCTGGTTGATTCATCGGCTTGTTAATACGTTAATAAGCAAGTTGAGACAGTCACAACTGAACCAAATCGTATCCGGCTGCCTTCACCGTCTTGGCCATTGACGTTGAATCATAATATAAACGCTGGTAAGGACCGCTGCTCCCTCGCACAGCAACCAAGGTGACAGAGTGGAGATAATCGCATCCAGACGGAACTGGACGGGCCTGCTCTATCGTTTTGCTTGCAGAGTGGGGGTGTTGATACATTTAGATCCAGAACCGTCTTGCCCAAAGAAGGAAATCGTTGAGACAGTAACAATTAGGCCGAATCAGACCTGGATGATCCACCGCCATGCATCTTGTGATCACATACCACAGTCCTCGATGAAATCAGGTGTTTCCAATATAGTGAGAGGGTCGAGGCCACGACGTTCAGACCGAATCGGATCTGGCTGATTCATCGGCTTATCAATACGTTGAACCTGAACCAAATCGTATCCGGCTGCTTCACCGTCTTGGCCATGCGCGTTGAGACAGTCACAACCCGACTGATACGTTGTGCCCTAAAGTTGAGAGTTGAGGAGGTCTTGCTAGACTCAATCGGACCAGGATGATCCAACGCAATGCGTGTTGCAAACCAAGTGAGTGTGTCGAGGCAGTCACATTCCGACAGAATCGGATTTGGCTGATCAACCGGCGTGCATATGAGTTAAGCAAGCCGAGACAATCACAATCCAACCGAATCGTACCCGGCTGCTCTACCGTCTTGACCATTTAAGGCGGTACGAGTTGAGACAGTCACAACCAAAAAGCATTTGACCTTGCTGCTGCAATGTCTATATACGTAGTTAATTTCGGCACGGTGATTTAAGTTTGTGGCAAGACTGTTGAGCAGCCAGGTGTCCCTTGGTCTTGTTGTGCCCGTCTCATCACATTCAACATATCGGCTAGACAATGGAACTGCGAAGTGCACTGCAGTCCGATTGTGACTCTCTTGTCTGTCTGACCATGTAGCAGGCTGGTCCTACATGTATGCACAATTAAATTGTGAATAAGTGCATCTTACAAAATTGGCAGGGCGAGGGGCAGCCAAAGACCAGGATATGATTGGTTGAGACAGTCGCAACGAAACCGAATCGGATCTGGCTGATCCACCGGCTTGCCCATACGATAAGCACGTTGAGACACCTACACAACGAAAGCGAATCGGACCAGGTTGCGCTTCCGTCTTGCCCAAGGGTCGAGATACTACTAGTACTCCTAACGAGATCGAATCGGACCTGGCTGATCCATTGGGTGATATGAATAAAGACTAGCGAATGCTTTTACTTCAATTTTGTACAGAAAGGCCTCGTGTAAATGTACGCGGAGTTTTAGAAAAAAGCATGCTAGTCTTTATTCATATCACCCATTGTCTTGCATCTTATCAATGTGGCGGGCCCCGACTATCCAGACATTCTCGTCCAATTGGCAAGACTATGGACCCTGTATACATCATGTACCTGGTTAATTCATCGTTTAGCTCATGCTTTCAGCGTGTTTAGACATTCATACCGAGACGGAATCGGATCTGTTTCATTATCTTGTCCAAAGACTGTGACACCCACAACGGGAGCGAATCGTACCAAGCTGCTCTTCCGTCCTGTCCAAGGGTTGAGAGACTACTCACGACCAATGAACCTTCTTACCCATGCTTTGAACGTGAAAATCGGACCTGGCTGATCCACTGTCTTGCATCTTATCAAGGTGGCGGGCCGTCAGCACTGTCTCAGCACTCTCGTCGAATTGGCAAGACCACGGACCGTTATACTCGGTTGATTTAAATGTTGTCAATATACAGCGAGAAAATTGCAATGTGACGGTCACAACCAAATCGAATCGGACCTGGGAGCTCCTTCGCCGTGGCGACAGTCTCAACCGGACGGAACTGGACCTGCATGCTCTACAGTGTTTCCAACAGAGCGAGCGTGTTGAGACAATCAAAACCAGAGGGAGTTCGATTGAGCAGCATCCCCGTCTTGTCTAGAAAATAAGAGCGTCGAGACAGCCTCAAATGGACCGGATCGATAGAGGCTGCTGCACGGGCTTGCCAGTACGTTAAGCGTGTTGAGAGTCACAACGAGATCGAATTGGACCCGACTGCTCGTCCTTCTTGCCCATGAATGAGAGAGTAGAGACAGTCACAACCGGAGGAATTGGACCTGGCTGCTATACCGCAGAATAGGAGAGTTGAGACAGTCACAGCCACGACAAATCGTGTCTTGATGTTCCACGGTCCTGCGACTCATCCATACCGTGGGACTCTGGCTGTGAGTGCATCATCTGCAGCTGAAATTGTTTAGCAGCTAGGTCCAATTCGTTCTGGTTGAGGCTGTCTCGAAAAACATTTTGATGTATTTTGCTCTGCTTATTTCGACGCTGTAACGTATTTATCAGAATTTGATATTTCTGTAAGATTGATATTGAAATCTCAAATTTGAATTGATAAGTCATAGCATCAAAATCGACCAAAACCAAATACACCAGCCAGAATGTTTTTTGAGAACAATTTGGTAACAACCTGAAGAAATTACAGTCACGTGATATGTTGAGGCTAATTATTTTTAAAGCTACACAATGTTTGATGCACTTGTCTTTACCCACCCATGTTTTAAATGGGACGCTTGGTGATTTGTTGTGATGGCAGGGCCGTTGAGTTTCCTGGTACAATTATGATGCAGTCTGGTTGTGACTGTCTCACCTGGAGGTTGATCTTATTGCGAGAGTATGTTGAATGCGTGGTTGTCTTTAGTTTAAAACTTGTATATCCTGCTGCAGGAAGACTCCACCGACAGTTCTCCAATATGCTTCCTGTAATTGTTCGTATCACAGCCGAATTGTCAAATACACTTTGTAGTGAGGCTGAAGCAGGGCACTCGGTAATACATATATATATATATGTATTATGATATACAGTGGGGCCTCTTTTAGCGGACAATTCTCTATTAAGGACAACCTCCCTATCAAGGACACTAGCTTCGGTCCCAAAGTAGTTGTTTCCATTGAATTTGACCTGCCTAATCAGGGCACCTCTCTATTAAGGACAACACATCTAGGTCCGGAGGGTGTCCTTAATAGAGAGGTTGAACTGTATGTGCATTTGGATCTGCTACTGGAAATTACCATTACCCTCATTTAATAGACGAAACACTTGGTAATGCAGTCAAGAGGACAGTGATTGACGTGTTCCGACGTTACCACCCGGGCATTTTATAACTGATTTCCGATTGTCTGTCTGGTACATGTATCATACGGTGCCTGCATAGCAATGCTTCACTTGCGGTTGTGTACACTATTGCACCAAACTATTAGCTTTGAATGTAATCAACACGAACTCTTATTTCTCTGGCTTGTTGTGAGGTTGGCCTCGAAAAGGAATTACTGAATACCTATGAAAATGTACATCAAAATAAGCAAAGCAAATAATTAGAAATGTTTTTCAAGACCAACTAGACAATAACCTGAAGAACACAATTATAGTGACATGTTGACGCGGATTCTTTTTTAGCTACATTTATTTTAATAGGTGTACATGTACTTGTCTTTACACACCCATGTTTGACATGAGACTTTTGGTGATACCGTCAAGAGGCCAGAAGATAGGCCTATTTTATATGATAGCAGATGGTCAGATGGACACAGCCCCTCCCTCTACAGGAGGAATGAAACGGAGCGTGGCGTAGCACATCGAGCCTACTTCAGTCATCAGTGAGCTATAGAATATCCAAATGTACGTCACGAACATTCCAGGAGTCAGTGCTAGGCGACGGCCTCACCCGGGATGATAAAATCCTGCCGTTGCTCAGCAGAGAAACTCGTCTCTATAGCCTAGATCATGATAGCTTTACAAATAAGTACTCCCGCCAGATCTTGGTCAAAATTCGATCGGTGAGTGGTCAACGTTGACCTCTGCGTTCAGATTCTCCTCATCTTCAGTGACGAACCAACCCCCCTTTATGGAAAGTAGCAATGTTTGATGCGTTAATGTTTTGTACGCGACTGTTAGAAAATCATCTCACGTTTCACCCTCAGCCAAGTCGCAACTTTTACGGAAACGAATCAACGTATCTCAGGTCACTTTTGCGTTTAACTATTCTCTAATCGGAATAACCGATATTAGTAACAACAATTAGTTCGCTATCATCTTCCAAATTCTTCCTACTCACCAGTTTCTTAAACAGTTTCCGAATATTCGCCAGTCGTCGCTCCACCGTCGCAGCAATATCCAAGCGATACAACCGGAAAATGAGGTCGCCATATTCTACCATCTCCGTGTGTTTATTTGACATCAGCGCGATCAGGAAATTCACCAGAAGAATGGTGACGATGACGATGAATAGAATATGAAGTAGCTGAGCGATATATGGTGTCATGATGTTGTAGTCCTTTACATTTATCATGTTCAGCATCATCTCAAATGTACTATAAAACCCTGATCCGATACTAGCAAAACCTGCCTTTGTACAGTCCAAGCCCAATATGGATTTAAAGGTGATCGAAAAGGAGCTAAAGATGATAACGAACACAACAAGGAACTGTAGAACGGCCATCATCATCCTCTGGAATCCAATCACGAACCCACCGAGGCCAGGAATGAGTTGTAGAAAGTAGAGAACGGACCATACGATCACGACCTTTGCAATTCCGTTTGCTGTTACTGCCAAGGTGGCCAAAACGTAAAAGGCGGCTTCAGTTTTTACTACCCTGTTTTCGAGGACTAGTGCCGTACAGAATATCACTATAAATCCACTCGCCATTAATGCAGTTGAAGACCTATACAAAGCGTTATTGACGACGTAACTCCCCTTTTTAGTGAACTTCGAATTAAAACGCCAATTTCGTACTACCCCCACCAATGTTATGATGAGGCTAGCGATGTCAAACAGAAGCACGGGGAAGAGGACCAAGAGAATTACGCAAACGAGTGGGATATTAAGGAATTTCCCTTCATTCGATTCAGTTATGAAGTGTTTCAAATTTAATGTTTCATATTGACAGGCTATCAGATTTACACTGTTCTTCTTCATTGTCAGCACTCGGGAACCGAATATATCAGAGACCAATTCTGCAAGAGCTCCACTACTAGTGTTCGCCGAAAGGCCAATTGTGATCATATGAATATACTTCATGTCATAGTCATGGGTGCGAAGAACGTAATCTAGGTAAACAAACAGGCTCTCTGATATCGTCGATGCTACACTTGCAAAGATGATAACGAAAAATCTCAAAACCATCCACGCAAGGATATAATAACGGTTTCGTCGGAATGTTTGTTGCTCCCAAGCATGAAACAGCGATGTATCCATAAGGCCTGTTTCAGAAATAGCCGCAAGTTCCTGACTGGTTGTTGTCAAAAGATCTCGCAAAGGAGACACGTGATACCTTGACCCAAGAGGCTTGTATTCTGGCATGCAGTAGCTGATCTTCTGGAACGGGCCGGACTGAGACTCGTCTATTTTGTAAATCCCGATAGTTGCAACAATAGCTGTCACAAGATGATACTGACCTAGCTTTGATGCCAATTCTAACGGTCTCAGACCATCTGCAGTCTCACCGTACAAGAGACACCGCCTTTCATAATGATCTTGATAACATTCCATAATCTCCTGGTACAATCTGACGTACTCTTCTCTTTTCTGTAGACGAAGGTAACTCCCATATATCAGAGCGTGGATGATGTTTGCTTTTCCAACATCAGAAATCTGTAAAATCTCACGAGGGAACGTTTTGCAGTAGAAGGCAACAATCGCGATGGCGTCAAACATGGCCGCGAGAATGGGTACTGACCGAAAGTAACAGCCCTGCAGTAACGGAGACGCAAAACGCAGACCTTCCAAATCTAGCGGCAAGGATTCCTCAATGATGGCAATACCATGGAAGCCGTTTCTTGCATTTTCTGACACACTGTTGTAAATAGATTCCAAAGCATCTCTATCGTCTTTCCAGATAATTTCCATTAGCTTGTTTTTCGCTGGTCCTTTTAACTCCGATAACGCGGCTGCACTATCTAGTATTTTGTTAATCTCGTCGATCAGATGTTGTAAACCGACATTCCCTCTTTCCTGGAGTTTTGATCCTGATTCCATACCTGGATTGACTTTAACACACCGAAAATTCATTATTTTTTGCAATCGCAGATTTCCGATAAATTTTAAAACCTGACGTTTTGAACAGTTAAAGCACAACAGTGTTGCTGTTCACACAGCCTCATTGGCTGTTATGTTTATGACCACTTTGTGGTTAAATTCGTATTACGTCCATACACCGCTACTCGCATCCTTCTACTCACAGACAAAGTTTCAGGGGAAAAAGGCTTCTTCACTCCTCAGATGTCCCCTCAGTTACAGGCGATTATCCATAGTCGAACCTTCCCAGTAACATGTTTTCCAACGGTAATCGCCGTGGTTTCGCCCCGGTTCGCCTGCCCTCGGGTATCATTCTCATAAAGCAAAAGGTTTTTTTATGAAACCTATAATGGTTTGATAATATCCGCTTATTCTGTGTAAACATGCTAATGGAGTTCAAAACATGAAATAGTCACTGGACTCAACCCTTTTGTAAACACACTCCGTTTGATATGTATTCAACATCGGGTCAATGAAGCAGATCACTAAAAAGTAGAGTATAAATTATCGCTCCTGCAATTTATTGTAAACTTTTGTACCATAACGGTAACCATGGATAGAATGAACAAATAGTCTCTGAAATACAATTAGTGTAATGAGACTGGCAGCCGTTTTAGTAGATGTTTACGTACTGTTTTTCCAAAACTGGAGAGATATCTGACATGGTAAACCACAGTCTGGTAGGAAAACACCACCAACGAAGTACCTGTCAGCACGGCCATCTATAAGTCCGTGCTACCAGTTTTTCATTCGCCGAGAACAAAGGAGTGTTACCCCAGTCTATACCACAGAACTCTGTCAGCTTTTCATCTCCGAAATGAGACTCATCGATTCAATAACTTAAACGTTCATTGCATTAAGTTTCCGAGACACTATAGATGTTCCAGAAGCTCATTCCTTCATTGGCCGGGCCGGCGACTAAATCCAATGGTCAGGAAGCCGTACACTAACTTGAAATGTATATATATCTTGAGAAGTAATCATTCCACTGTCTTTGCAAACACCATTAAGGAAATATCTTTAAAATAGTTGAACGATCAACGAGAGGCTCTGACTTTGCTGATATCAAGCTATTCTCTATGACCAATAATGGTAACAACAATTGATTCATCCGCTCCCAAACTCCTCCCAAACTTCCTCTTAATTAGTTTCAGAATCTTCGCCAGCCGTCGCTCTACCGTCACCGCTATATCCAAGCGATACAACCGAAAGATGAGGTTGCCATATTCCACCATCTCCGTGTGTTTACTAGACATCAGCGCGATCAGGAAATTCACCAGAAGAATGGTGACGATGATGATGAATAGAATATGAAGCAGCTGGGCGATATATATTGTCATGATATTATAGTCGTTTATATTCAACATGTTCAGCATCATCTGAAACGTACTATAAAACCCGACCATAAGTGTGGTGAATGTTTTCTTGGTACAGTCTAAGCTTAATATGTCCCTGAGGGCGAATGCAAAGGAGGCAAATATTATAACGAAGACAACAAGGAATTGTAAAAGGGCAACCATCATCCTTTGGAACCCAATTACAAATCCTCCCAGGCCAGGAATAAGTTGTAGAAAATAGAGAACGGACCATACGGTCAAGACCTTTGCAATTCCGTAGGCTATTACTGCCAGGGCTGCCGTTGCTTGAAAGGCAGGCACAGTTCTTATAACTCCAGTTTGTACGACTAGTGCCTGACTGAATATCACTACATATCCACCCGCCATAACCGTGGTTGACAACCTGTAGAAGGCGTTACTGACGACGTAATTTCCCTTTTTAGCAAATTTCCGGTTGAAACGTTTACTTCGTATCAACCCCACTAACGTCATTATTAGGTCAATTATGTCGAATCCAAGCACAGGGAGAAGGCCTATGAAAACTACTATAACGAATGAGAGAGGGACAATGTTAACCACTTTCGACTCCGTTATAAAATCCTTCAACTCCAATGTGTCATATTGACAGGCAATAAGGCTGACAGTGTTTTCGTTTATCGTAAGTTCTCCGGACCCGAATATATCCGAAACAAGTTTGGTGATAGATGTACTACGATTCGCAGATAGGCTCTTTGTTATCATCTGGACCAACTCCATGTCGAAGTCATTGGTGCGAAGAGCGTAATCAATGTAAACGAACAGTCTGTCCGATTCTTCTGACGCTATCATTGCAAAGAGAATGATGAAAAACCTGACAAAGATCCATGTCACAATGTAATAACGATTACGTCTAAACGTTTCCCTCTCCCAAGACCGAAATAGAGGATTCTCCATGAGCCCAGCTTCAGAAATAGCTGCCAGTTCGTCACTAGTTGTTGACAACAGATCCGTCAGAGGGGAAACGTTATATCTGGCACCAGAAGACTTGTATTCTGACAATGCATAGTGGACTTTCTTGAAAGGGCCGGACTGCGTCTCATCTATCTTGTAAACCTCTTTAGTTTCGACTATTGCAGCCACAAGACGATACTGACCGAGCTTTGATGCCAATTCTAACGGTCTCAGACCATCTACAGTCTCCCTGTGCAAGAGACAATGCCTTTGCTCCTGGGCTTGATAACATTCCATTATGTCCTGGTACAATCTGACATAATCTTCTTCTTTCTTGATCTGAAAGAAACTCCCGAATATCAGAGCGTGGATGATGTTTGCTTTGCCAACATCTGACGTATCCAATATTTCAGTTGGGAACGTTCGTAAGTAAAACGCAACAACTGCAATGGCATCAAACATGGCCGCCAGAATGGGTACTGACCGGAAGTAACAGTCCCGAAGCAACTCGGGCCGAAAACGCAGACCTTCCAAATCGAGCGGCAAGGATTCCTGCATGATGGCAAGATCGTAGAAGCGTTCTCTTGCCTTTTCTGACGCACTGTTGTAAACAGTTTCCAAGATGACTTTATCGTCCGTCCAGATGATTTCCATCAGCTTGTTTTTCGCTGGTCCATTCAATTCAGACGAGGCCGCACTATCGAGCGTTTTGTTAATCTCTTTCACAAGGTCTGTCAGACTTAGTTTCCTTCTTACCGGGACTTCCAGATTTGTCCCCACTGCTGGATTGACTTTGATACATGTACACCCGACATTCATATTTGAGATTGGGGCATTCAGTACGGCAGCACGGCAATATTCTAAATTAGGGAATGATTGAACATGAAACACGAGTCGGCGGGCAAGTGCGTATTCCTTTACGTTCAAATACTACCAGCATCCCTTATAGTAGGAGTATATTGAAATAGTTTTTTTGAAAAGTGTCATCTCTTCACCAGTTGTGATGATGCGACGTAGGTTTCAAGCGAAGTAGTTCGAAAACTGATTACCAATGAATACACAGCGATGATGACGATGACGTGCTGCTGCCGCAAAACGGCGATTCAGCTCCCCGATATATGTTCTTCAACGGTCGTTATACACACCTGCAACTTTGATCGGCCTTGTTCTCCAAAACTGACCACACGTCTAACTCACGATGGGGCAGATTGTCATATGCTTGTACATTTATAACTCAATTCTAAACATGGTTTTACGGCAGAATATCAACTTCTTTTGTTTGGGCGAGTGATGTAGAGGGGCGGTGATCAATAAATGAGGTACCGTAGTAGTTGGAGTCCGCTCCATCTGGAACCACTCTCCCTATAATATGCAAACAATGTGATATCGGGTCCATTAGGTGAATCACTGCATAGAGGAAGTTATCGATCGGCAATTTGTAAAACGTGAGTATAAAAAACACTGGGTGATATCATCAATTGGATGAATGACAATTGATAAACCGTAAGTTAGACATAACTGTCATTAAGGGCGTTCAAACACGAGATATAATTGTTCTGGGAAATTCCAATTGTTGAAAAATTGGGCATAGAGTGATTAAAGCTGAACTCGCATACAGCGCTTCGCCATCCCGGAGCACCTACTTAACTCGGAACTCGGGATTCGAACTCACGACCTCTAGGACAGAAGTCCGGACCTATAATCATGTCACCGCGCTTCCCATGTCAGTGTTCTCCTCAACCACAGCCTCTTTTGTAGAGGTAGATCAATAAAGACCAGTTGATCAAGGATATAGCCTATTAAAAACTGATGAAAAATCTGAAGTTTCATTTCAATATGACAATCGAAAACAAATGTAAATGGAGCATCACTATTAGGGCCATCCAGCATTCAATAAAATTTAACTGAGTTCGCTGTATCAAAGTATCATTTGGTATCGTGTTCTAAAATATTCTACCACCTTCAGAGTAACAGTTGCACTAAACAGAAAAGAGAAACCTGGATTATGGAAGACGTGTCTCTTCAAGGATACATTATTCCCCCTCTATTTCTGAATAATCTAGCAGTAATAGTAAAAAAGAGTTAAACTTTATTAATCGTGCTTTCGGAACTAAACGTTCACAATACATCCTATCCCACAAAAATGAAAGTCATTGTTCTCTCAACCGTTTGAAACTTCAGCCGCTTAGATAGCATCATCATGGAATCGCTCTGCAGATGATGTCTGACGTGCAAGCGGCTGGGCGGTTCGTCGATATGTTCGAAGATGGTAGCACTGCTTCTCTATTGGGGCTATCGGAATGGCTACAAAAGAAGAGAAAAAGCAACTTATTGATGATAATCCTCGGGAGAGTTGAAAGCACCATTGATTTGAACCGCTATTGTTCGTTAAACAACTGCCCAGGGTTATTGCACGTACCATAATAATTACGTGCAATTGCTTACCTACACTAAAAAATGCGACATTTTAGTTATATCAAAATTTCACTTGCGATAAATGTGATTTGAATTCACTATCACTGACATCATCATTTTTGACCACCAAGGTTTTTGCATCTTATCAACATTTAAAAAATATAACCCGACTATTTTGGGTTCAGAATGTAACATTATTTGTCTTATTACAGGCCTTTGATATGAATTAAGTCATTACCACGAGAGAAATGATAAAAATAAGTTTTAGTTATTTCTTGATATCACCGACATTATGTACTGTCTATAATTATTAAGTCACTATTGCTGACAATATTTACCACCAAATGAAAGTTCGTATGATTTACTGTCACTGAACGTCATCTATCAGGAAGGAACATTACTGATGTAGTTAGAAAGCATTTCGAATGAATTGAAACCACTGGCAAGGTACCGTTACCTTGAATTTACCCTGAACAGGAGCATGAGACCTTGAGCTGCTTGCCTCGTAGCCATGCTGGAATTAAATCATCACATCTGTTAATCAAGTTTTGATATGGTCTAACCTTTAGCCATTAGCCTCGTCAACACATCCAAGCTGATAGCCATTTGCCACAAGATAGCCGTGAGAAATCCTTCACCTACATCCAGTCGAGTCAGTGACTCAGAATCCTTGGCAAACCAGATGTTTTGAGAGGAAATACCGCAAAAAAAACTATGCCTTTCACCGAGATGTGAACTCCAATTTATACTGAATCACAAAGCAGTCTCATGCAACTCCCGTCGTTCTAGGAATCAAGTTCGGCATGGTTTGCACCCAGGGATTGCAAGAGTCTTCGGTAGGTAATTTGAATAGTAGGCAAATATGCCGATTAATGGCAACGCTATACACTTTGTTGACACAGAAAACTTGTGACACTAACAGTACAAGATATTTTCCAGGGTTAGGAAAATGGACATTGAGGAAATAACGTCTTTCTTCGCAATTTCCAAAAAGTATTTGTCCGGAACTTACCATCAAGTCGAGGCTCGATGCAAATAAAGACGCCGGGGTCACAAAATTCGTCATTTTTGGGTTGAACTATATATTTACGAACTCGAAAAGAAAATCCACTTTCAAAACCCAGAATGTCGGAGACCCAGCTCACTGAGGTCATGCAATGATCAAGATGCGTGACACAAAATTTCATCACCAATCTGAATGAGCCCAATGAGCCAACTCCTGTTTCTTTTCCCGTTTTTCCCCATTGATTAGCAACATAAGTACGGTTACTCGTTTTAGACGAAGAAAACCAATCGATATAAAGAAACATTCATCAACCTCTCACTGGTTAAGAGATGTTGGCTAAGGAAACACCACATTCACCTGGCATTTGTTATTACTGGCAATAACATATTTACATTAGCGTAGCAAAAGCATGCAAAAAGGTGGTGGGAATTGTGTGACCTCTTGCAAACTTAGTCTGAAGTCTGTCTTCCACATGTCAGACATTATTGGGGCGAACTACTCATCACTTCTGATGACACACTTCTTAACGTTCCTTATCAATTCATCGACTTCCACCGGCTAATTTACAAAAGCAGTGATAACTAGGGGCATGGGGGACAACCTACACGATCCGTTGATGTTCTAAGATCACAACAAAACATTGAAACGCCCATGAACCAACTAAGTAAAGTAACCCCAGTCTTTACCTCGGAACACATTTCCCCAAACCCGGTGGAGTTTAGTTCACAACGTACGTAACATATCCGGTAAGCTTAAATTTGATTACCAGACAGTACAGTTTTTCTCACATAGTTTAATCTGTTCAAGAGAAAAAAAATGTACGTATTGTTGTTTACATTAAAGCCATTCTTCAGCAAAGTCGTGATCTTTAGTTACGACCAGTGCCTTAATTTACATCATTGTGAAGGAAATCTATCCAATAAAGGTACAAATTTAATTTGTTCTCTTTCTTAACTGACATTCTTGCTAAAAGTGCTTCATAAACACGTTCTTTAACCTATCTTGAGGATTTGTTACCTGCAGCTTCTATTCCCAGACCCAGTTTGAGACTTCGGATGTACTAGGAGATGGTGCCATCTGTACCTATTACGAGTGGAATGAACTTATTCTCCGAAACCATTCTGCTAATGGTTGTAGGCAAACCCTGGTAGATGATCAGTTAGGGTATCATTTCAGACAAGCCAATCGAAGTAGCCAGTATCTGCATGGGTCGCATGGTGGTGAATGTGGTGGGTAAAAGGCTTCGTCAAACTATACGCTTAATCACCAACTGGGGTCCACCTACCAAAGATGTGCACCCCGGGTCAGCCCAGCTTCCGCCCCTGGGATTACTTTTCAATTTCTCTCCTGAAGTCACAAAGGGAAATATCCTGCCTCAGACGGTTAAACAACGAAACGTGACATCACCACCCTTGGGTGATCTAACAAACGATTATTTATGTGAGTGGCAGTCATAAATACAATCTCGGTTCACCAGAATTGCCCCACACTCCATAAATCTTGAAATATTGATGAGATATTTTGCCAACATAATCAAATAGATCCTTCAAAACCTATCAATGATCGATGCTTTCCACAGGTCGGAACAGCTCCGGCTGACTTATCGCCAAACTTCCTCCCATAACTATCAACTTCCTCCGAGCAAGATCATTACCGTGTATTTTATGTGTTTTGCAATCACCTCGTATAAAGCCATATTCAATATTTTTCCTGATATCGATAAACTGAGTCCTACAAATCATCTAAATTGCCTCGACAGAATCGGGGACCGGGTGGTGCCAATTATCAGAATCAACAAGTTGGCAAGACAGCGAATTTAGTTGTAATAGAGATCTTCATGAGTATTTGTTGCTGTGTAGGCTGGTGAGAACAGGCTGTTGGTTCCCAAGGGCGGCCCGCATTGGACGGAGCCTTTCCAATCTAACCCCTTCAATGGCCAACTCAGTTGAATCGACGATGATCTTATTGCAATTCCAACTATACAACCTCTACAGCAATCACCCATAGAAGAAGACGATAACTGTAATTTGGCTCATTGGACTAGATTGGATGGAAATCTTTGGTCATCGGATCACAAGAATACTACACAATTATGCTTCCGTCATTTGGATATGGTCAACTGGTCATTTACTTAGAAATATATACGATAATGTGGAGGCTCCAAGAATGTAGGTAATCACTTCTAGGTGATTACTTGTCTTCATAACCGAGTAGAAGGTTTAGAAGAGCTTATCAGGACGAGGATGATAATCTCGCAGAACTCAGACAGAGAGTGTCGGCTTCTTTGCACCTCATTACGAGATCAAAGGCATATCAATATGATTAGTGATTGAACCGAGGCAGTATACTAATGTGGATTAGTACTTTGTCAATGTCGATGTATAATGGACTGGACAGTAATGCATGATACTGTCTGCTTCTCCGACAGCTTCTACGGAGATTATCCAAAGATGTGACAAAGCTGAGAGGGAGGTTCTAACTTTCACATCCAACAAGACGAATTATTGCAAAAATCCCAAATGGACTGTACATGTAGATGTTTCTATTCTATCGCCCCAGTCCCACATTTTTACAATTCCACTGACTATTATTCGGTCTTATTCCATTATAGCTAATTTTCCGTGTTCCAAAGGCTTTGTGGTCAGTTTCAATTATCAAGCCGATAATGAGCATCAAATTCAATCCGACGCATGTGAAAGCTGTGCGGTTTACGGACCTCTGATATCCTCCAAGACGCTATCTTACCACAAGAAGAGGATATCATACAATGTCCATTCACAATTGGATCCAAAACGGGTAGTTAATTGCAATACGTTCATCACATATCCAATCAATACCAAACCTTCGGATTCTTCATGAAATGAATTCAACAAAATTAAATAACTTAATCTTTCGTTGCTAACTTTGCCAGAACATCTTTTGATGTACTAAGTATCTGATATCAATCTGATTTCAGATTTACATCATTCAAAGTTTTCATTTTCTTTATGAAATATAACATTCTCACTAAACGAGGACAGTGTCCAAGGTCAGTGACAATCGGGTCATCAAACGAATGAAGTTATTTACAGTAGGTTAATCATATATCCGACCAAAGCCAATCATACTGATTCACTCTCAACTGTATTGAGCGAAACCGGACACATGTATTCTGCTTGCTAATAACGTAATCATTATCTATCGAAGGGACAGAGAACCGCCAATTCGAGTGATGGATTTTATTGTTGTAACATGCCAGAATGTCAATTCTGGGTCCGTTATATTATCTGAAACCGAATCAAGAAGAAATTGAATCAGCTTGATAATGAAGAAAAGCGACAATTTGATTATTGAACAATACAACTGGTGACAATTTCATGGGTGGGATTCCGCCAGGATGACTGCAGCAGGAAATGCAGTGATAATGAGAAAACGATGGGAAGGAAGACTGGTACTAGTCTGCTCACAAGACGGAGGGACGAAATGAGCAGATTGGTTTTGGCCGCCATTTGATAAAGTGCATGAATGAATACTTCGTTCGTATCACAGACAAAAATGAAGCACGTTGATTGGTCGAGAAATGTCCAAGTTGACAGTCATGACCGATCTACTGATTTCGTCCTGCCTTCTAGTAAGTGCACCAATATAATGTGAAAAAACATTCGCAGTATGGATGAATTGAATTCGGTCACGGAGGACAATAACCTTACACAGTGAAGAGAGAGATATCTTACAGTGATCAGATTTTCCTAAGGCTCTCACTTTTTCAAAAGGGCGGATCTGAGTGGCCGCAAAGCATCGGAAATGATGCCCCAAGATTAAATCCACTCAAGCTATTACGCCAGAACAGTGACCAATTTCATTGCCACGGCCAGGGAGAGTTCGAGAAGGTCACTTCGAATAAGTCAAAGGATGCGCAATATGATCGAAGAGAAACTGGCGACCACTATATGTTACTTTCTTCTTAGAAATTGGAAGTAATCATGCAGAGTAGCACGATTACTGACGAGGGAATAAGAATTAGACAGAAGGGGAAAGCACATTGACACAGAGGACCTCTCCATCAAGCCATCCCCTCACATATCGCTGTGCACTGCTATCAATGCCACTGTTCGACTTGGTCATAATCTTATTTAATCTCAAATAAATTTAACAGCAGTTTCTGATTTTAAGGGCCGTTATTTGAAAAGGTTGATTCGATTTCTTTTATTGTAGATGATATCTCAAACCAACATAACACAGCCAAATACTTCTACTATCGTTGGTATTGTAGCGACTTTGCTATTTTGGCAATATCAGTTTATTAAATATGCTTCCTAAGCTAGTCATCCCTTCAGGGTTGAGAGACTGGGTATAATCTTGAGATGATCCCTAAGAAATTGGATAACTTAAAAGTTCCGAGGTATCATAAACCCCACAGCTAATCACCGCTGATAAATCCAAAATCATTGCAATCACACTGATGTCCCCCAATGGGCATTTGGAAAACCAATTCCGATATGGTCTTTATTTGGCTAAGAAGCCCATAATGGAGTCAGAACTTAGATGCCCTTGGCAGATATCCAAAGCGCTATAATAGCCAAGGGCAAGGCCATGGACATTGATACTCCGATAATACATTTGGTTTCCTTCACAACTGATTTGGTCACCTACATAATGCTGCCTTCAATGTTTAATTAGAATAAAAGGGGCTATTATATCAGGGAAAAGGTGGCTTCAAATGGTTCACCCTAACCACCACCAGGGGCGCCAGATTCTTACCCACCACTCATAATAATGCAAAATATTGTGAAAAAATGCAATATGTACAATGTACATGGTGATGACAAAATTATGTGCCGTTAGTTGGTGTTGGCCAAATCACCCCGATTTCCGTTTGCTGAAAAAGAGAAACCTGGAAATTGCACCGCTTTTGGTTGTCTAATTATAGGATGTACAAGTTCCAGAGAAAAAGAAAACTGAAAGAGGAGAGCCATCCAATTAGATAATAACATTGGAGGTTGTTGTCAGAGCTCAATGTTTTCCTCAATGTTTATTTGGCAGATGTTGGCAAGGAAGAGTTTATTTTGTCGTGGATTTGCAATGATGATAAGACCTATTTTTACACCATGCCTCCAAACTTAGCCGAATGAAGAAGAATAAAAAAATAGAACCAATTGAACTCTTTGATAAGATAAATAGTGTGAGTTTAAAGCATATTTTCGTGATAAAACACCTGTGGCCTTCGTGGAAAAGCCATTAAAATATCACGTTTCATCGGTTTTAACAAAAGGTTAGTAACTTCTTTGCACTAGAATCGAACAATCTGAAGGGGACGTTGCTTTGGTTTATAATGCTAACTTTTCGAAGGTCGACAGATGTTGATCAGGGGGAGGGGAGGAGGAACAACGCGCTGTGATGGCGCATGGTGGCAAGTAGGAGTTTTCTCCCTTGGACAGGTGACTCCCACGGCCAAGCTGTTCCAATGGTGGAATTATATACGTTTCAGTCTGAATTGTTATAGCATCTATTTCAGAAAATTCTCTACTGTGCTCCTCTCCTCTCCAATACCATTACCAATACTAAAATGAAACGGACGTAATGACGGTGAAAAAAGGTCACTCCAATTACTGAGCGATGTACCATCATCTAATTAATCTCTTTGATCAGGCAGGAGTCGTTGATGAATGAAATCACGATAATATTTTCTCTCCACTTTTTATTGATTGTGGTATTGATCACTGATGATGGATATTAAGATAGCGTCTGTATGTTCTTCACCGCGGCAACTAATTGGTCGATGCTGTCGCTGGCATATTGCCAATTGTAACTAAGTCATTCTGAGCGTGATGAAAATTGCTCGAGGCAATAGCATTCAGGGTGCTGCCGGAAAGCGAATTCAACGAAGAGAGCTGTTAAATTACCAATACCTTCTTTGGGACCCGTATTAAATCTCGGCCTATCAAGGGTTAGCCTTGACGCATTGATCTGCTCATTAGCAGGGAGTGAAATCAATGGGCGAATGTAACGGAGAGACCTTGATATTTCAAGGTGCTCTGTTATCACATTCATTTAGTGTCCAAAGCAATAATTTCGCATGCTTTGTGATGTCTCCGTCGAGTAAAGGAATGGTCGCTGCCTGCTAAAACAGTGACAACATGTCAAACTAATTGTAGTCCAGAAGTATTGATAACCATCCACCCAGACTGGAGACAAGAGACCTACAAGGCCTTCATTTCTGTCACAGACAACAGGCTCTGAACCCGCGTCCTGTGAAGACCTTTCGCTATAAAGAAATGACTTCGATAACATCAAAACCTTTTTTATAACTACCTACTTAAGAGGTTAACACTATATCATGCCAGCCTTACGAACGAGTCAGAGGAACCAATATGCCAATTCCCACTGCTACAGATTTTTTAAATGGTAAGGATTCTGATACAAATCTCTTCTTACAACAACAGAAGTATATTATCTCTGTCTGATACCCTACACTGAAACACCTATGACATTTTAAGAACAATAACAAGCGTAGAGTAGACCTGAAGGGGATCCGCCGTATAAATCGTAGGGAAAGAAAAAAACAGAGAATACTGTTGAAACTTTGTAAAGTACAATCAGGAAAGTCTCTGATAACGACAATGTCGCGTTTTTTCCAAGTTGCCAGACAGTGGCCGCACTTTTAGCATAACACATCCCAAGTCTATTTGGGTTTTGTCTGGTTCTGTAACTGCAAGTCCATTCCATGCAATTTTATACTGATTTATTATGATATCATGTGTTCTTGGAAATACTAGTACATGTAACTTGAAATACACTGTATTCACCATTGACGGGAACGGCTAACGCAGAACGGTTCTTTCCCTAAAACCTGCCATCGAAACTCTGTGTCTTGTTTATCGTCGTATAGGAAGAGAAGTAGGGAGAGGATAGGAAGCACATTTGGTAGCCTTAAACCAACAAGATAATCATCATCTTTAAACTTATTTGAAACATTGATGTGGACTTCAAGATGAGATATCCCGTCTTACTTCCCAAGGGTATTGACAGTGATAAAACGGAAGAATCCACACTCATATTGACATACACGAAGATGAGCAATTCTTGGAACCTATCTCGTACAGACCAGTCTTAATCCTAAATGAAATAGATCGGTTTATCTCTTCGCATAATTAAGGGTTCAGAAGATTTTCTCTAAGCTGGTCAGGTCATTGATTTGTGTCTTTCTGCCAGATGTCCAGCCTCCAGATCTATGTAAATGTTAGCCTGCCTGAATCCACCCATGTGAACAGTCGACACTATGTTGTGT
Source organism: Lineus longissimus (assembly GCF_910592395.1). NCBI lineage: Eukaryota > Metazoa > Nemertea > Pilidiophora > Heteronemertea > Lineidae > Lineus > Lineus longissimus. The sequence goes on from NC_088310.1 coordinate 23,360,618, forward strand.
GTCTAAAATAAATCTCTTCTCATTTGCAAATCGTCCGGAGGATCCACGCCAACTGGAGCACGGTGCATTCCCTCACCCAAAACATTACCAATGGCTGCTTGGTTCCGATAAGATAGATGGTACTTCTTTTGTCCGTCAGGTGCAAAGCGGCACCATCATTGTCAACAAAAACTAGAATTGTACTGATATTTGGAAAAGTACTATTTCAATTCGATGACTTTATTCCTTACTTACACGACTTTTTGCCCTTTTATTCATGACAATTTGTTACTCACATGAAGAATGCTTTATGCTTTATAATTAAGCCCATAATATTTATTACAATTTGTTACTCACATGAAGAATGCTTTATGCTTTATAATTAAGCCCATAATACAACTCGTCAATGCCACAACTTCGAACTACACAATTTACAGATACATATTTGCAAGCAGACGTTAATAAACTTACGCCTTTGTTTATATCACGTGTACTTATTGATTACATTGATGGTACGGATCAACCAGATTCTTTCATCTTTTTATTAGGGTGTATCATTAGATGGGCTGGCGACTTGAAACACTGCATACGTTTCTAAGACTATCGACCACAGACTTTCCCCAGTTAGCGTTACGCTTTCTAGTTAGCTTTGAACTTCTATTCACGGTCAGATGTGTCAGACACCGCCAATAAGGTGTGGTACCAAAACAATGCAACAAAGAAACCTGCTGTAGGAAATAACGAGGGTGATGCATAAACGACTCCTACCCGTCTCTGTGGAGAAAAGGTTCATGCCAATATGATAAGTATTACTTTCGATACCTCCGATCTAACAGCACACATGGACTCAGTGCAATGCGACAGTACGGCACTGGAATGACGAGGTTCTTTATATTTTGTGACTACTGCACACGAAAACAGCTATTATCTAAAGCTAAACTCTCTCCATAATCTTGCTTTCTGAATGTTTCTATGGCAGGGCAGTCCTCTGATCTTCTAAGATGCCCCAATGGACATACATTCTCTGGTCCATTGCCCAGATTGCGGTTTTATCTGAGAACCTTGCAACTGACGTTCCCTAATTAATAGGTTGGCCAAGTTCCAATGACACCAACGGCGAGGCCGTGATTGCTAGGTCAATCAAATTATCCAGGGAATAATTTTGTCTAGCCAATTATTTATATTAGGAACCTTGGATGAATCCTGTCTATCTACCCTTCTATTTGTATCACATAGGCGATATCGCCATTTTGTTAAGGTAAGGTGACCAGAACAGTGGTAATAAGCCTAGTTCATCTGCTGCAAGAGAGATTTGAGTCGCCTTCTTTTGTAATCATCGACAGATTTATTTTTTAAAATAACCAAAATACACACTTCATTTAACAGTCCAAATCTGGATAGATAGCTCCTCTCATTATCTATGTACGGTATTTGATATCCTACTTCATACCCTGCTTGATCAACAAAGCGGAGACAACCAGCCTTTACTGCACCCATAAAAGGACTATTCATTATGAAGCAGGAGTTAGGAAGCCCTTTGTAATAAATCGTTGTTTCCCTGTCATTAGCAGCCTTATGTCAGATCATGAGATTACTGTTGTAAGTGTGATGGCGGTGTTTAATAGTAGACATCACACAGTGAAGATGACGCACGTTCACCTAATGATACAAATGAAAGAGTCGGGACATTATCTGTTCAAATAAGTAAGGTTTTTAGATGCTCGTGATAAAAGCGTATCCTTGCAGAAGAGGCATTAGGGAAACTGTTGGTGTCCATCGAGTCCCTTTTGATGTTTTATTTCAATTAACGTACATCAATACACCCCTTGTATTTCTTCTTGATCATAAGACCAGTGCGGGTGATTTGTTGCAGAAAGTCTTTAAACCGGTCCTCCATCATGGTAATCGAACGTATGAAGTTCCAGTATTGAAGAGGCAAAGACCCAAGTCTGGGTCAAGATGCGTTATGGTGGTGATGGAGAATACACTTGGGCTTAAGGAATTGATACCGAACTGTGGTGAAAACGAGGCTATATACATTATCCATTATGAAAATGAAATATTCTCACTCGGGTATTTTAGAATATAAGACAAGATATAGCATCATATCAACTCCCCCAATGTCAAATGAAGCATCGCACGAACGTGATACTGGGCTATGCTGAAGAAGCCTTAACCACTCCTCTCACCGACCATAAAAGAGATGGCCGAATTCTGAAGACGAATAGAGTGGCGATCTAAGAACAAAATTGACATCCTGCCCACGAGGTCAAATGAAGCATATACGACGTGATACAAGGATATGCTGAAGTAGCCACGGCCTCTCGTCTCACTGACCATGAAAGGGATGCCCGAATCATGAAGACGACCTAACTAGCCATGTTATCGTGATTGGGTGAACGCTGGCCATGCGAGTAGTAACTGAAAGAAATATCAGTTCAGTCCAAGGAGCAGATTTTAGGTGTCTGTAAAATAACGGCATTCACACATTTCTGAGGAAGGGGCGGTTGAATCTCTTTCTGTTGTGACCTGACGCAAACGTTAAGTGTCCGTGCACGAATGAATAGATCATGCAAAATCTGCAAAAAGATAAGGTGGGGGTCAGCGGATTTGACTGAAACCTTTACCACTGCCACAAGTTGAAGTTCCATACCAAGTATTACCATATTGCAACCGAAAAGTGAATCAGAAAGGAAATCATTGTGATCATGCTATCATTTAACTATTTTGTGGTTAAAAGCAAGAATATTAAGTCGAAAAGAGAAATGTCGGTGAAATGCTTCAAATCCTTAGAGAAAATTTCAAACCTGCCTCGGGAAGTATGAAGTGAACTCTTCAACTAAATTTCTAAGGTTTTTTTCCAGCGACATTGGATTTTGTGTGGAAGGGTTGCACATCAAGGCGACTTTGCAAGTAGAGCTGATTCATACAAAAATGCCTTTTGAGCTGAATAATGTGCCTGAAAAAACGTACACCATCACTTACGGCAAGTATTTAATCATTTCTGCGCCCCCAAAAGAACTATTTGAATATCAATATCGAACCGATATTGAAAATAAAAATCACTACCTGCGGTCTGGTTCATTCTGATTCCTCCTGGCAAAACTAGACGACCAATTATAGCAATAATTGAGGTAATTTATAATAGGAACCAGGGACGCCAACAGGCGATAAAACCAACCCTGGCCATAATAATTTGAGGATGATAGGATGATAAATTGTACAACATTCTAGATTTCCTCATCACGTACCGAGGATATGTGGTCCCTTGGAGACTATAAAACAATCAACGAGACCTCCATCGATAAATCGCTTAAAATATGCATTAGCTTTTCAAGGCATTGAACCAAGCTCTGTTATGTGGAGAGTATGTACCTACTATGACTTTTATAAACAAAATGAAAGGCCTTAAGGTAAAAATAATGGCACCATGCATTGCCATCAGCAGTAGCCACCAGTGCTATCTGGGCAATTGTGCATTCTGGTGCAGTTCCTAGTTATGACCCGCTATGACTGATGGTTTCCACACAGATCATATACTATTTCGAAAGCGATGATAAATCGATCTTCGTTTTGCATATATCCTACATGAAGATATTCGAATTAATCGAAGTAAAGTGACTAGCCGTCGCCAAAATCAAGTGCGGAGACAAACCTCTTCAAAACGACAAATCATTATCTGCTGAGAAACTACATTGGACGGGCCAAGCGAAGTGGTTGAATAAGCCACATATTTGCACGAGAGGTGTGACAATGTGCTCTTCCCAACATCAAGGCAGGGTCCCTTTAATAACGACCCCGATGTTCGGGCGACAGATTGTGTACATATATCTGATGATTCTGCATGGAACTTGCCTCATTACTTGTGATTTATCAGGGCTCAATTATGACGGATGTCCGCAGAACATGCAATTTGGTGATTAGACCCTGGCTACAAGGTGTATTATTTGAACACGATCCTGACTTGGGTATTATCGGTATGATTACAGGCAATTAGCGACGATATGTGCCTGATTATAAAGTTCTGGCAATGTTGTTGTGTATCCCTGAAAAGAACCGTTCAATGAGCTGTTTTGGCTCCATATATCGCATTGATATAAGTCGGAGGAATGATAGAGAAAGTGTGTACTATCTGATTTTAACGTTTGAATCGTCTTTTGGATTAGTTCTTTAAAATCTAAGGTCACAAAAAGTAGTTTTTGGTGCCCTGGAGTCATCAATGGCCGATTTGCACAAAAATTCTGGTCGACCCTCCTTGAATCGATCCGAGTTGCAGTGGACAAGATGCCTCTTTTGATTCTTTCTCAATCAATGTCAATTTTAAACATTTAATCAAATTCAAATCTCGCATTCTTTCCAACAGTGGTTATTACTAGAACATTCAGCATAAATCAAGATTGTTATAATTCATAAAACATTCAAAAGGAAATAGTTTTTGATACGTCAGGTATCATGTAGGAGCCAGTTTTCGCGGGTCTTATCACTAAGTGCAGATTTACTAGCTTCCAGCGATTCCATACACGCAAAAGCTTATTTATTACGAAATTTGAGATCAATAACGAAATATCTGGGGTGCTGCGTGGATGTTTTAAGCGTGAATTAATCTTGAAATCGCTCACTGAAAGATCGATGCAGACCAAAACAAATCCGAAGCGGCTCCCCCATTTTCGCGGGGTATTGCGCATGCGCGACTGATTGTTGTGTTTCTGTGTCGTGTGCATGATCCTAGGTATTGACCCAGTGTTTTGAACGTAATTAGAGAATTGCTTGCCTGTTTAGGACGCATTTTGGGCGCTTTCTTTGCGGAACGAAATGAAAATCAAAAATCAGAAAATTTCTTCTCTGGAAACGAAGTGACGCGCGAGAAAACGGGAAAAAACGGGTTTTCGCGAAATTGGGGATGACTCGAAATTGGGGAGCAGCACCATACTCATTGACCGTTTCACACTCTCCAGGTTGATAAACAAAGATGAATCGTTACCATGACAACCTTCATCAAATAATAATCGGAAACTTCATAAGAGTAAAGAGTAAACAAATTAGCCAAGGCGGAATCAGAAAAATTACTGTTTAAGCATTTATTCAAAATACATGTATCTAATTTCATGCAAAGAATGCTTAGCTTTTTATAGTTCGATGAAAAAAATATAATCGTTATAGAATAAAACAACATACACCAAATAACTTATTTTTCATTGAGACTATTTTTGAAAATGTACGGTGCATCTTTTTGCTGGCTCTATACTAGTGTATGTTAAAAACCTGGGGGTAAATTTGTTTCAGTTCTTTAAGAAATACAAACGATAGTCGAGTATAAAAATGCAATCAATGTTCAGGGTTATATATCATTCAATATACTATTTGTCAATATACTGTCACCCAGGGTCGATTTTGTAATCAAGTTGCCATGTATCAATACCAAATGGCAATTTTCAGAAGCATGTTGGTCGTAAGAACTCTGCACATGAGCATCTTGATGTCAGGCAACTCGTGAGGCAACACTTTCTCCTTGGCAAATGGTTAATAATCAACCATTTATCAAAACGAGTGATTTTTGTTCAACGTGGTAGTTTACAAGCCTGAAGTGGTCAGTGAGTTGTTAGTTCGTATGTATTAGACAGAAGAAGTGCACTCATTCATCTAAATGAACAGGTCGCTGACACTTATAGTTTCAATGACACCAAGGAGTGTAAAAATAACGAAGAAGCAACCATTTGACAATTTTTTTCTATTTCAGTCGCATGGTCAACATTGGGTGTGTTTCAAGTTGACAAAGTTGCTCAGCAAGGAAACTTAAGAAATTTGTAGCGCCCTTGCACCGATAATCGCCAGAGTTTTAAAGAAAAACCTGCATCGAAGAGATTTCTATATAGCCTGCAGATTATAAATTCATCACCAGCCAGTGGGACATCATCTTATAAATAAACCGATATTTCTTTTGATATGAAGCAGAAAATCTATACCCTGTCCAAGTACCAGGCCGAATTCAAGGTAGGAAAATTGTTCAGAGACTTTACACTCATAAAATGGTTGTTGACGTAGCATATAGAAAGATTAATATTCTGCTCAAGAAGTTGGCGAGAGTGCAGGCAAGAAATCCTGGTCAGTATCAGGTCCCGAATGCCATAAAGGATAAAGCTGCCCTCTGCTTATGAATTATTCCAATGTCAATTCAAAAGCATCTTTAAGTAAATGTCAGATATTCTAAACAGTACTCACTGACAGGGAAACTAGCGGCGTGAGCTTTTATGTACAGCTTCATTATTTGGTAAAAGAATGATTCGATTGAGTGCTGTTTTTGGTCAAGGTCACGATGAAACTTGTTTACGTGAATCTGAAAGATTTCCGATATTCTTTTCAAAGGTACTACTTTCCGGACACGTCATCCTATCAAGAGCCACGTGCAAAGCCGCTGGAAGTACTTAGGTGGATATTGATTTGACTGCTACAGCCTTAAGTCATCTAAAACATGTAAAGCTCGAGGGAAATGGCTGACACTCAAATGAACTATCCATTCATGTAGTAACCTGTTTAAAAATATCGTAACATTTATTTGACAGGTCTATTTACATGGTTTAATGGTGATAATTTGGGTCTAAATTTCTCGAAGTAGAGTAACAAAATAAGATTCCTGATAGCAAAGCTTAGATTGCATTAAATGCTTGTCTGATTATCATAAATGGAGTAGGTTTGAGCCGAAAAAACTAGCTAAAACGGTATATCCACAAAATTGCTACAGTATTTTATGGATTTGGTTTTCTGAGAAAACGAATCGGGCACAAGAGGAAAAGCATAATTTAGAAAGAAAGTAATATTCAAATTACATTGGCACAATGGTTTTATCAATCAAAGCTAAAACATAGAAGTTTTCTTGTATTATTAAAACTATTCATCTCACAAAGAAACAGTACTTGTCATGTGTTCCGCGTAGAAGGTTATTAACCTAGTCAATTTAGATATAGGCCAAGGTTATTCCAAGAAAAATGAAGTTCTTTTGGCACAAATAATCAAATGATTTTATATCAAACAGCAGTAGAAAAGAAACTATATAAAATGGTACTAAAAGCATGTAATGTCAAAGATGAGGCTCCTCTTTCGATAATGAAATGGCCAGGGCCATTGTGCTCACCTCATGTGGAGGAAAGATGGATAAAGAGCATGGTCTTGTGTCATGTAGTGTTAGGTTTGATGTAGGTCCAAGCAATTACAATTTCCCCAAAATGGCCAATTTACAGTACATTCGACCTCTGTGACCTTGAAAAGTAGGTCAAATCAAAGAAGACCCGGGTGACACATTGAATGGTTGTTAGAATTAGATGTACCTATGATATAAAATTGGTGCCAATCGGGCAAGTCATTACTAGGAATAATGGCATTTTGAAGAATTTAGGATTTGGCCCCCTCCCTGGAGGCCAAACGGCAAATCAGATCGCACCAAACTTCGGTACCTGAGATCACCTGACCAAGGGGTACATGTGTACTTAATTTGTGATCAATAGTCATTGCAGTTAAGAAACGTGCCATAGTTACGGCCTGACGGCGAATTTACGCCATTTGACCTCTGTGACCTTGACAAGAAGGTCAAATTAAAAACCTGTGTGACATATACTGTATGGTGGTTAGATGTACCCATGATATCAAATTGGTGGCAATCGGGCAAGAAGTTAAGGAATAATCACATTTTTAAGGTTTTTGGATTTTGCCCCCTGGTGGTCAAGTGGTGAATCATATTGGACCAAACTTTGGTCCCTGAGATCACCTGACTAAGGGGTAAATGTGTACCAAATTTGGTATCAATAGTCATTGCAGTTTAGAAACGTGCCATCGTTACATCCTAACGGCTAATTTACACCATTTGACCTCTGTGACCTTGAAAAGGAGGTCAAATCAAAAACCCGGAGGATATATGATGCACCTTTGCTAGAAGTACCTACCATATTTTTTTCAAAATTTCCCGACTACTATTAAGGGAGATATTGCATATTTTCACTTTTAACGTTTGGCCCCCTGGTGGCCAAACCATGAAACGAATCGGACCGAAACTTAGTCTCCCAGGTGTCATTACATAAGGGTACATGTGTACCAAGTTTCAACTCAATAGCTCTAACAGTTACGAAACGTGCCCTGCTAACGGACGACGGACGACGACGACGACGACGACGACGACGACGACGACGACGACGACGACGACGACGGACGACGGACGCCACGGTATGGGATAAGCTCACCTCTGCTAAGAGGTGAGCTAAAAAGGATAACCACATGATTTGCAAATACGAAAAGAAGGCTACTGATGTCACTATACTCCCGATACGCCAACACTGGCTCTCAGTTACTTTTAGAATCGTAAACAATGTGTTCAAAGCGACAAACTCCTGTTTGCAAATGAAAGAAATGTTGCCTTTGGGACTGAAAGATACGGATGTTTCAACAGAGCTACAAATATTTTTAAAGAGATACATGATCTTTTTCGCATATCAATTCTACAAAGTATTGGCAGGTAAGTTGGCCATGGGAGGTCATCGAACTTGCTTAAAACATTTGAGCCACATAATCATCTGAGAAAAAAAGCCATCAGAAATACACGAGTTCAACTCCAGAACTTTCCAGTATTGGAATGATATCTCTCATCTACCTTTCTTTAATCTATAGAATACAGGATCACTGGCCGGTTACCTTACTTTGATGATGTCATTATATTATCTGTTTTACGTCATTGAGAGAGTTGACTGAAAAATAACGCTGACTTTACAGCCCCTGCACTTTTGAACGAGATGTCGAGTAACATCAATGCAGCAAATACAGTGAACCAATTCAAAACACTTCTCAAGTCATGGTTGTTTAAAAAATAATTCTTCAACCAACTACAATCGTCGGTTTTATCAACAAGAGGTAGGGTGATCTTAGGAATATGAAACTGATCAATCATGTTTTTGAGAAGAAGATTATGTTACGTTACAGGAAATACTAAACTACAATCCAGAACCTAGAAAACATCTTCTGGTATCAAATGAAATGAAGCAATTTTTCTCTGATCGTCGAGTTGATATGGAAGCCACTGACCTTATCAGCATTAAGCAGGGCAAGAGTTGAACAACCTTAGAAAATAGTCGCTGTTTGCATGCAGCCACAAAAAGACGCCAAGACTAGAACAGTAGATTGACAAGCGGCATAATGGTGACAAAAGTTTGACCAAAAAACCCTCAAAAGCCAATAGTAGATACAGAACTTCAAACCCCACATTAGTGTAATGAACAACTTTGCCCTTTCTTGCCTTGGGCAAGGTCAGTCTCATTTATTCATGAAGTTATTGACTTCAATGCGAGGGCAATGTCAGGGATGATACAAAGAGCAAATCAACCAAAACAAATATTTGCACCAGATCCGAAGACGATGTTTCATCTTTACATTACCGACAAAAAAATCACCATTCACATCCAACTGCCATTGGCAACTGACTCGAAAAATTAAGCATGACGCAATTTTTTTTCTCTTTGCACGAATTACACACTAACAGAACACTCATTGGCCGTCTAACTGCCACAACAAACCAAACATATTTTTGCAACCGTAATTTGACGAGCAAGTTATATGAATATGCTACAAACAGTAAATATTCCACTTTGTTTCAACATTATGCAATCCAAGTTTTGTCAACAATATAAACACACGTTTGGTAACGTGATGATATCTAATATTGATACTTTGAGCAATATTGTCAAAGGATTGATTCATGGTGAAAGAGTAAGCAGCATCCAATTGTGCTTGACAATGTGAAAGAAATCTGCCTGCTGTGCTTGAACACAAATGCAAATGTCAAGTGTGATAGCAAAATCACTTGTAGGAGATGTATTTCCTTTGTAATTACAGTAATGCATAAGATGAACATGAAATATTCAATGGATTTTTGATTGGTCTCCAGAACTCTTTTGACAAACTCAAGGCCAGGATCGGTATGGAATATTACAAAATCACTGGGTAGTTCTGAATAAATCATGGCTTCATTGTTCGGTGAATGTTTGAGTAGACCCAGAAGTTAGCGGGTGACATCCAAGTGTTCCTGAAGATGTTGCTGGTCAATGAATAAAACATTTAATCAGATATCTGCTTTGCTCCATGTCCACAATCATCAGCAGTTAAATGTAATGCGTTCCTTATCGGATGATATGGCAACATCGATTATTTTCATTGCATGTTATTTTCACCGATTTGTGACCTTGTTATCCAATCAAATTTGCAACTCATATCACATGTATCCTCAACTCATTCAATTGAACCATGGAACCAAAAGCTCCAGATTGCACTTTCCTACTTCAGGCAACTTTATCAAAATCACTTAATGACACTCATCCATCCTTTTTTTCGATTTTTTTAGCGCCATTCTCCAATATTAGAACGCTGGACCACATGAAACAAATAAAATATTGATTTGTTCAAACACATTTTGTCCTAAACAATTCTTAGTCCTTTAGAAAATGCCGGCATCAGCTCGTTTGGGATGCACTTTAAAGATAATGTTAATCCTGGAGGTTATTGAAACTTGCTTTGTGCAAAAGGTCATCAAAATGAATAGATAAAGTGAATCCTGAACAAAACTAATAAATAAGTTGACATCATGTCAATTACTATGGCAATTCCATGATATATGGGAAGGTCTCTATTATAAAACCTCCTCCTGATTAAGGACCGAGTTAGCGAACAGTTCGGATTAGAAACGTGAGTAATAAAATGACAAAGCATACATAGATCCCTACTCCATCAAGATAGCACTTTTCCTGATTGTTAGAATGACAAGGGGAATGCCAGAGAATAAGGAAATTAAGGTCAGTCTGGTCTTCTCTTCATCAATCTTGATCTTATAGTGACAGTTCAAGTAGTAGGTTATCAATGCTTGCTGAAAAGTGTCAGTCTACTTTGAAATGCCTTATTTTAGATAAGTATCGTGTCTTGATCTATGGAAAACCTTCTGTTAGAAGTTACAAGTCATTTTGCTAAATTACGTTAGATACATGTTGTTGTCCTTTGCTCTTTAAACCAATCGTTGTGACTCTGGTTTTACATAAAAAAATTTACTTCCTATTCAAAACAGAGCACCATTACTCCTCTTCTAGATAACAAACATTATCAGTGTTCAACGTACTCGAAGCATCGGCTAGGAAACCATATATTCAATTAGGAAATGACAGAGGTTTCCCATTTAGTGACAACACCGCTCTTTCTGGATTGCCTTTTCTTTGGCTATCGGTTTTCATGAACACCAAATGAAAATTTGCCAAAAAAATCAGTCCGGCAAAGATTAGTTTTCCATGTTTTGTCTTTGAAACTTTAAACCTTGCTCAGATTATAAAAGTTATACATTTATTTTGCAAATACGGAAAGGTACAGTAACAATTTCCATTGAAAGCTGGAACAGATGATACTGGATGAATGAATAACAAACTCCTTAGAAAAAAGAAGAAAATGGTTTTGGTTCAAAGACTACTTGATTGGAATGCACTGTAGTGACGTGTGATGTTTAATGATGAAATCCTTCTTCTTATTTTAATTCTGCGTAAGCTCTTGCCGCTGGCAGCATTACATTTCATGCCGGTCGAACTCCCACAGTTAAATTGGCCTAGTACAAGCAACTTGGCCCTCGGCCTGGACCGCAATCAAATGGTACAAGGCTACCTCAAAAACAATTTTGGATACTATAAGAACAAATCAATTTTATTTTAAGATCAGTTTTTCATGTTCAATGTCAACAAGTTATTATGTCTACTTGCCACGAATAGATAACGCTAGTTTACAACTACATATACAGGTGAGACTGGGAGGTGCTGCCATCCTTGCAATGCAACCAAATGACAAAACTATGGTGGCATGATGGTCGAGTCCAATAAAGTACGAGGGTAGAACCTGATTTGTGTTGATGGGATGCAGAGGAAAAAGACAAACCGATACAAAAATTTCAGATTGTTCCCAGATGTGGATGTGAGGAAACCCATATGTGTCATGAGAAGGACTGATCTGACCATAGTGAAGAGTATATAGGGACAATGGTGGTTGGTCAAATTTTATCTGTAGGAATTTCTAGTTGCTTATCAGTTTGTAGAGAATGAATGAAAAGAAAGACGATCAGGGTCGGACACTTGCGTGTTATGACAATTTGATCGTCTCTACCCGTTGACAACATTGCAGTCCTCGTCGTTTAAAGCGTTAATTTGAAAAAGAGAATTCCCAACTCTGAATTAAAGGAATTACATACAGTTCCACAGTTACGACCCCAGCCTTCGAGTCAAAGACTCACATTTTTTTGCAGAAAAGACACTCGCTTAAGAGTGGTTGGTCTTTGAACAATGCTTAAGCAGTAAATCAACTCGAATAAGAGAGTTTTACATTGCAGCCCAAGAAATGAATCACCCCAATGTACATGTTACCGTCTTTAAAGATAAGGCTGAAAAGGACAATATCTATATATCGTGCCACTAAAGGATATTCACCCCGATGTCAATGTTCCAGAGCAGTGTTCATCGTGGTTTTTAATCTCAGGAACCGATTGAGAGGACGCGATATATTTAGCCATCAATTACTGTCGGACGGTGCGCTATACGGGAAGCTAAATGCCAAAGCTTCATATGGCATGGTTTCTGCGTGGTCTTTCAGCCTTGAACTGATTGTAGGCAATACATCAATGGAAGGTCATTGATTTCAGGACAAAGCTACCTTAGATTTTGTCCTCGAGCATGGTTTTTTGCTAATGTTTTTCACTCGAGTGAAGCTTAATGTGCTGTCATCTTTCTTTCCTTTAACATTAAGCACGCTTTTTTCCCAGCAGGTTTTATATATCAATTTGAAGCTGTTTGCTAGTCACCTTCAGAAAGGCTTCGACCTATTGCAATCTGAAGGGCGTAGCCCCTAAATACAGTCACTATGCATGGAAATTCACTGGAACCTGGGATATAGAGTATCTGTATACCAGGCTACACGACGGCATTGTTGAAATTTAAATACAGTACGTATCTCTACAATTGGAAATGCGAATTCAATTTAAAAACTTTTGAACGAAAATGGCCTTTAACATGTTTAATAAAATGAAACCCACAACTGCTCACCAACAGCAGTTGTAGTAGCTTGGCCTGAACAAACATAATCCATTCACAATCATTCTGCAAAGGTAAAACAAAAAGTATGTGAAAAATCAGAAAAAGAGATCAGATACGTCTTCTGGCATTATTGTAATCTGAAATTCAGCCATAACCGTAGGTTTTGTGATCAACGAGTCGCGCAGCTGAAGCCAACATGATTAAGGATAGGCAGCCTTCACCAACCCATAGAAACCTTATGTCAGATGAAAGCAATCTCTTTAAACATCAAAGTAGTTTTAAACATGCTCAGCATCGGAAAGTTATTCGAGGAATGGAGTCAAAGCTTTTTGTATAAAATTGATTAAAGATGATAATTTTTTTATCAGAGGAACGACTATTCATATCTTTGATCATTATATTTTTTACCATGCAACTGCATTATGGAATGATTCGGTCATTTCAAATTCTATGTAATTTGAGGTATTAGTATAAATGTTCAGTGTAGCCTTAGTTTGACCTTTTACCCCCCCCAAAAGAAGTTTCTGATTGAAATTAAGGATTCGCCGTCAACTAGGAGTCATTTGGATCTTCCACCCAACCGAAATGGCCATTACAGCACATTCATCTATTCTACTCGAGCAACAAACTCTTAACTTACTAGTATATTCAATGTGTTTACTGGTAAAATGGGTACCATTGAGTGAACGACTCTGCCGCAGATTGCGCCGTTCATCAGTACCATCAGATTAACCTTTAATGGTCAGCTGCAGAACATTTAAATGTATCCCATTTGATTCAAATTAGCAGAACTAAAAGAAAGAGTCCATTAGATGAGCTTGGTGAAGTGGATAGCAAGTATTACCCTTCTGGTCTTGATAGTGCAAGTTTAGGTCTGGATAATGACCTAGGTTTTTAAACTTGTGACAGGGCAAATCGCATCATTGTTTTACAGAACAAAACTGCTTTGCTCACTTAACCAAATTATATCCCTGGCCAGTATCCTCAATCCAAATTTTCAATACGTCAACTTCTCAGTTCTCATGAAATCGTTGGTATCTCCATATTTGCTAGGGGTATTCTCATCGATTTCATCATGATAACCTGTAATTTTCAAAAACAAGCTTAGTAAGTGCATCCTATTTTCTGAACAAGTTGTTATTCGAAAAACGTTTTATCATCCAATGAAATTGTCGTGTCGATTTCATCGCAAATTCTCGCTTGCAGGTTATACATCAATGAACTCTGCCCCCAGGGTTAACAACAGTTGCTTGCTTGAATGAATCAATCTGATCCATTCATCTAGACTCCAATGGAGTGTTTTGATAATGCTCAGTTACAATGTCATGGTACTGCCCTATAGTTGGAGGCTAAGTTTAAGGTAACGAATGTGCAATAAAAAAATGAACTGGTCAATAACTGGGTGGAAATTCTTCAAGTCAGCAGATCATAAAGCCAAGATAGTTTCGATTGCCCTTAGCGAAAATTACTATCCAATGTGCTTGTTTTATCATTGCAAAAACACCTCTTTTTTGATTGATATACAGAGCGTGTCAAAATAGTAAGCTAATTTCCATAGGTAACGTCAGTACCGCAATTGATACTGAGAAAACGTTGAATACACTTGAGTATCACCCAACTATACAGGGCGAGTGTTGGATGTTTGTTGTCTCAATGATTGCAGCAGTAAATCAGGGAACCGATTTCTAAGTAATAAATGATTCGACCTCGAAGCAGTGTGGTTAACCATATATCAACCGAAACAACCCATGCCTTGGGGACAAACATGGGTCACAAGACATCGAAGCACCATTTAGGCGTGGTCATCTGGCGTTAAGGTTGAGTTGTTAATAACCTTGCCTTCCATTTTTTAATTGATTATCTGTTTAGTTAGAATAATGGTAAGTAATTACCCGACCAGATAGACTATTGATTGAATCGCGGTATTTGGAAAATTTCGTTACCAGTTTATCAATAGCTGGCTGATTCCTGGTCTATATTATTCGAAGAGCTTCAATACGTGATAACATAATTGTGGGCCATCATTGATCGCAGTATCATTTTGATGAAGTGTAACTGTTTGGAATGTCCTAGGATAGCGTATTCAGGTCACATAGGATTTTATCATCCATTTAATCTCTGAGATATTGAAGGTCATGGGGCTCTCACTAGAAACCATGCAATACTCATAGGGTTCACCGGTAGATTGATAAATAAAGATACAAATGTAATCAATTTGGCCAACATTACACAGAATTAAGCTACAAGAGTAATGATAACTAACGGGCAGAGACACAAACAAAATCAACAGCTAAACATATTGCTATTTGCTGTGCCCCCTTAATCTGTCACCAAACAATGCGAAAGGACACTCCTTCTAGAGGTAATTTCTATAAGACTGCTACACCAGAATTGAATATCGCTATCATCACGATAATGCACTATAGCTGGAGTAGGTATTTGGTTTGTCTAAGCAAGTGCCGGATTATTCCTCCGTTACGTATAAACCTGCGATGATTTTTTTCTTCCCAATCATTTTACGATATAAATAAGGAAATAAAAGAGCAAAGTCGCAACAAGTTCACTTGTTGCATGTCTGTCCGAATCAGAATTTTCCGTATTCTTCTAAACGTTATCACCATCCGCAATAAACTTGACTGAGACATCACCTCCGGTCTATCTTAGCCTCTATATTAAGCAAAGTCAAAAACCTTACACAAAACCAAGTAGTGATTCTGAGCTATGTTCACAAACAGCAACTGGTCGATAAAGTTGCTGTCCCCGTTTATTGTGCTGAATCCTTACAACAAGGCCAACGGCATAATCTTTTTCAACAAAGTTTATAATCCATCTCTATACTTGGCAATCCAACGCACCTATATTCTCTGGTATTTTTGTACTATTCCTATTTGTACAAGTCCTACAAAAAACATCGAGTCAAACTCTCGAGGCTAAAGAACAAATGAAAATGGAACATTAATGGAGCTTTTGTCATTTCCTTGAGATCACGGCGGATGTACGACCCATAAGAAAAAATGTTGCAACAATCGTGTGTGGTTCAACCTACTGGCTTTTATTCCATATATACAGCAAATGTTCCATCTTAAACTTTTATTTAAAAAACTTTTCTGATTTTAATATAAAGTTACTCGTCCTTTTTCACATAGCCAACGTCTCTTGTTGCCATTCTTTTCCTAAAGCAAAGTTTTCTGGAAAAGTCAAACAATAAATCTTCTCAAATACAGTACTACACACAGGTGCTAGATCTTTGCGAGTAGGTTTCTGGTCTAATACCGGGTTTGCTGTTCCGCTGAGGCAATGTCAAGTAGCTATATAGCAAAACGAGAAGTGTCTTTTGGAATAATGTTGTCATTAAGTTCTTTTCTTCTAGTATAGTATGGAAGATCATCTTCAAAAACCTAAACGATTGATAATTTTGAGTACTGAGTACAGTATTATCCATCTTTTAGTTTACATTTCTGTTTGATAACACAACCTATTCTTGTCTGCTCTCCCAGCTGAAAAATAAGAGCTTAATTGTTACTAGTCAGTTGTCCAGATGTCAAAATGAAAAATTTTCCGCAAGGTCCAGGCAAGTGCCATGACATAATTTAACTTCAGATTTACTCTTATCATCCTGCCCTTGAAAGTCAGTCCATACAGCAACAAAATCAACTCACTGACCAATAGTTTGATGGTACACAAAATCCTATTTGTGCGGACACCTTGAATTTCTGGCCAAAAGGCCAATCTCCAAACATAAAGCAATGGCCATATTGCCTCCCCGAGACAAAGCATCCAATAAGCTTTCTTCTCACAGCCTTTCTGATTTCAAGCCTGACTTTTGATATAACTTGGCTGTTTCGGTCCCTTTCTTTCACCTGCCAACCACAGATTGTCACGGAAATTCTTAAGGCAATGCTGACATAGTCATGTGCTGAATGATTTCAAAGGATGCTTGGGAATAAGAGAAACATCATCAGCTCACTATGTATACTACGATATTCATTTTGTTTGACAAATCATTCCTCAACATGTTTTCCCTTAGATAAAGGAGTAA
Source organism: Lineus longissimus (assembly GCF_910592395.1). Classification (NCBI taxonomy): domain Eukaryota; kingdom Metazoa; phylum Nemertea; class Pilidiophora; order Heteronemertea; family Lineidae; genus Lineus; species Lineus longissimus. Next base: position 23,377,721 of record NC_088310.1, read on the forward strand.
CATTTGCAACACCAACTAGAACGACGATGGCAATGAGAATGCACAAGAAACATGATGAAACCCCTTTATCTTGTTTTTGTTAGGAAATGTGCGAGAATTGCTCTTGAGCTACGAGCCAATTTACCTTATCTTTGACAAACAAGTCAACTGTTTGGAACGCTTCATTTGAGAAACATCTCATCCTTGATATAGTTACTCGAGACTTCAAGTATTCACACTGTTTCGAGTTGAGAAGATTGCTAGCACCCAAAGTCTTCCATTAATCAAACTAATTTTTTTTCTAGTTGAATAGAGAACCTTTCTAATATTTCCGGTTGCAGCATGACAAATGCCAGCAGATACAAGTGACAGCAAAAGCAATACAGAAATCCGTTCCAGATCCTGGTTAAGACAGACTGATTTCAAGGATCAAGGCACTGTACGAGGATTGATATACTGCCTGGGGGTAATAATTCATCTCACGGTTCAATTTGCTTTGGAATTCTATCACATTAACCTTACATGCAAATCCATATTTTACTTAATGTTTTTAATATGGTTCACCTTCCTCTGATAGAGTAGATAGGGGTTTGAATTCATTTGACATCAACAATACATTTCAATAAAAACTACGTTTGAGTGCTATTCCTGTATTTACAAGATGAGGCACTCCTTTTCAGAAACAGGCCAGTCATTGATAAAAAAAAGGGGCTACGGACTCTGGCTTGGCCATGAACACACACTCCTTCATCTCACAGTACAACGATACTCATTAGCAGTTTAAGGTCCTTTATCTGAAAGAGCACCATCACATTATGATACCTTAAGCCAGGTTACACATCATGAATATGAAAGAAACATTTGATTATTTAATATATTATTTTTATTACTACAACACTATCTGCTGTACTAACACACCCTAGAGAAGTTTAAGGTCAAATGGTATTTACTCGAAATAAAGAATCAATTTCAACAATCGTAATGGTATTGATGAGTTCCAAAAGTTTCAACAAACCGAAATTGATCTTAAATTTTTCATCAGGCAGTTGTCTCATGGCCTTGAACTGCAAACCCAATCAGCGACATCCTCATACAAGACCAATCAAAGAGCTATTAGGAACTTGTGTAATGCAGAAAAACTAATTTGTCCAGGGATAAAGAGCAATGTAGAAAATATGCAATTCTTTGAAGAAAGGAATTGAATTGCAGTTTAATGGCTGTTCTGGGATAGTACAGTCAACGAATGATTGAGCAGGGATGCTAATAGGATTGAGCAGACTTCCCAGCTAAGCTTTGCAATTGCATCGAAATATATCCGTAATTACATTAAGCCATTCAATTCAAATTTATACTGGTTTCAACTGCAATGGAGTATTGAAATTAAAAAAGATGCATAAAAACAGGTCACCATAACTTACTTCTAACATGAAACACCAGTTTGTAAATATTTATATCATCAGCGTTTCTAACAATATTTCTATGGGGTAAAGTGCAACATTCCTTTAACGAGCTGATCAAAAGCCCTTGAACATCAACACAATTTCACTACCATCGAATGCATTGCATTGTAAGAAAAACTTGAAGGTCTGAAATCTTTTTATCCAAATCAAATACATGTATTGCTGAAACTGTTTCCGTGATATCTTTTAACCAGCCATATGCAAAGACAATCTAATACAATCATGTTCTTGCCAAACAGAATCAAGCAAATCGGTTTATGGTACATATTTTATATTTGATTTGATTATCAGTTAGGCGAGTGCAACCAAGTCAGGTGAGAACTCTGATTGTGTTAGATAGCATGAAACTCTGTTGGAAATGAACTGATTAGCACATTCGACTACAAGTTTATCACTAACCAATTATTGTTGACGACAAAATTTCCTAAATTTTTGCTATTCACAAAGTTTTTTGAAAATACCAGAATTGTCACCATTTTTATTTTGGCGAATAACGATTTTTATGGGCACCAGACTCACAGTCTGGTGACCATATTGAGATCACTCATGTTCTGGTATCTTTCTTTCTGTTCACATTTTACAAACATCATTGCGAGTGTTCTCCAAAACAGCTAAATAAACCAAATATCTATCACCCCTACACCACCAAACATAATCCCATCTAGTGTACGTCGCAAAAGACTTTTCAAAATTCGGATCATTTCGATGACTTTGAAGCGTTTTTATGCTCCGATTTTTCGATTTGTTTGAAAATCTCCTTAGCGATTCTGGTGACGTCACGTAACACGAGTTCGATTCGATGACATCACTTAAACCCGAGTTCAATCCGAGTGTTGGCATTCTCATATAAAACAGTTAACTCGGCTTATAACTCGGCTTACTCGGTTCACGCATGCGCATTTGAAGCCATGGGCAGACCATTGATAGATTGGTTCCCGATCGACTCACTAGGGCGTATGATACTCCCTGTAGTCCTAGTAGTCCTTATATCAATGTGTTTGGTCGCCTGACGCTTGTAACGCGAGTAGTGTTTTTGGGTTTTCTAACGTTAGTGCATTTCTATAGTATAGGCCTAGTACATGCCCATTGACGTTGGACCTCTAGGCTCTGGCCACTAGCTGCATTGGCGATTGGGTACGGGGTGAGTTTTGATCAATCATGCTGTCTGCCAGCCATAGGCTAATACCGGAAGATGTTTGCTAGAACACCGACCATCCGGCGAAGTAACTATAAAAATGAAAAAAAGTGAAGAAATCTTTTTTTGCCTGGGTGAGAAACCTTCGTAAAAATTATATACTTTCGATTGTCGGATGATCTATTTCCGGACATAGTAATTTCTCCGCTCTCGACATAACCCCATCCCCCTCAACGCATATGGATATCATCATTAGGCACCACTGCTTCCTCCACAATCCTGGGGCCCATCAAATTTGCTGGTAAGCAAATTTCTCAGTGTAGTTTTCTTCAATTTTTCCGAACACACTTTTTGTGATTTTTGTTGGATTGGAAATGCTTTGATTTAAATACGTTTATCATGGTTAATGATAATGCCGCATGGCCAATACCAGGCGGAGGAATGATCCAGTATATTCTCGTCTTGTGAGAGCATACCACAGGTATTCAGTAGAATTCAATTCTTTTCATCTAATCCAATTTTAAAGAAAAGCACCAGTGATGGTAACGTAAGTCTATAATATCTGCAAGGAGGAAGGTGAGATGCAGGGCAACAACTCGTAAACAAACTATCAACAATAATAGCAAAAGCGATTATGGTCATCCAAAAACATGAAACCTGGTAAGGTTTCAGCTGCAATAATTTGTTTTATAATTCGGAAAGGGTGCAACGCTATAACACGTTTCCAGAAAGTCATCACATACATGTAATTAGAAAGAATTGCATCGGATCTCATAGTACTCAAACTTGCAATGAGCACTACCAGATTTCCCAGAGGTCAGAGAGGTACCTTACAATGCCTTGGTTCAGAACCTGAATGAATTTGATCGCTCATCACAAATGAATGTTCCTTGTTCCTCTCAGTGTCAATTCCCTAAACTCCGATGACAAATTTGATAACTAACGTTACAACGTTATTAATTGACTGACAAGTAAAATGAACTTGTAATTCTTCATTTAGATTTTACCATTGAAATGTACTCACGCTCAATCTCAAATTGTCGAAGTTAAATTCCCAATAGGCAAATTAGAAATAAATTTCTTAACTGATTGATAGTACGAGTACAATTGAATCATCACTTGTCAAATCAGCCTCTTGGATGCTTTCAAAGAAGATAGAAGGAACTGATACTTTTTAATCCCATCTGACTGATGGCCTTCAACATGGGAACGTATTCGAGCGTTCACTTTGCAAGCAGATGCATACAAAGACGGGCAAATCGATTCGAAATGTTGCTTTTGCGTTTGATGAGGGTGAACTGCGACCTGAATGAGACAAGCAACGGAGATAATCAGGGATGTGAAGATTGTAGATTTGCCATGACTCTACCATACCCTGGAATCACTTTTGCATCATACTAGTTCACTATCAGTTGGATACACTGCCTGAGCTAGGACAAAGATGGAAGCGATGAGATTCAATATTACTGCCCCCAAGATTGATAATTTTCAAATTGCAAGAAAGCACAAGGTAAAGACATTGGCTTAGACAAATGATGATTACTATTAATATCAGATTCGACCCGACATTTGTCAATTCTGACCGACACCATCTTGAGACTGACTTCTTTCGGTAAGATGTTTAAATCACAAAATGATAAAGGGTTGGGTCATTTTCTAACGTCATTTACAAGCCTTTTTGACAGGTAATAGGAATATCAACAGCAGTAGTAAGGCAGTGCATTAACACACTCATACAGGGCAATATCTGACAAAGTTGTCCTGAAAAATAAAACCACATGCATCATCAGTACTACACTATTGATGACTGACACTATCATTTCCTCATGGATTTTATAACCATTCATTAAGTCTCCCAGGCACCGCTTGCTGGACCATACAGCCTTGGCTCACATTACCATCCTTGGGAATTATTGATGGCTACGATCGTTACTATCCTCTACCTAAACCATTAATGCCACAAAGAACCGTTACCGGTATTCATCGCATGTGATCACTGAGAGATGGCGAAACGCCCAGCCAAGACCAGAAGCGGATCTAATTTTAATGTCATGATATATTAAAAGGGCGATAACGAGTGTTAGGAATGGCCTTGAATCAGTCATCAATTCTGCAGCTGGATTTATCTCGAAAGATCATTCACTATCCCACTGATGGGTAGTAAAGTCAGTATTTAAGAACCACAATCTGGTCCATGGTCCAACATTGGTGAAGTTTATATGCACGAAATCATAGTAATCTGGAAGTTCTTTTAAAAAGTTCAGTTATGAAAGATCAAGGTAAATGAACAATAACTGTAAGAAAGTACAGTTCGTCGATCAAAAGCATCGACTGTAGCTCTGGAAAATAAAACTTAACGTGTTAAAAATATTGCAAGGGAGGTTTTGATAAATAGCAGCTTATTCGAAGTAGCTCCAACATCGCTAACATCCTACTCAATATAAAGACTATTCCAGCTTAAACCCACACCTCGATAAATTTCACATCATTTCCTAAAGCAGTAGGATTAAGCCCATTAACTGGCTCTAATATTGCTGGGGTAGACATTGAAGACTCATTCCGGTGCTGCTTAATGACTTCCAACAACATTAGTCAAAATTACGCCACATCAAAAGGAAATATTAACGTTCTGATAAAAGACATTAAAATGCAATGGCTTAAAACTAAGAAGTATAGCTTTCTGAGGACATTACTCAAAGGCAACAAACATTTTCTTATCATCATTAGGCTATCTTGAGCATTTTCATTGCTGGAACTTTGCTGGAATAAAAAAAACCCGGATGGCCGGACAGGCTTGATGGGCAATGTACAAGTATATGCTGAGGATAAGTTAGTTACTCAACATCTGAAAGCAGAAAAAGTAGAAGAAGTTTTACAATACTTTCCTGAAAAACAAAAATTCCGTCATGAACAGAAGTCTGTGATATCACGACTTCTCAGACACAACACGCATGTTAGGAGTGGACGGTATATTAAACCCGGATTCAATTTTATTGATGATTTTTCGGTTGATGCATTGTAATTTCTTAAAGTTCTGAAACGTGATTTTTAATAACTTCTTTTCCCTAAAGCAAGTTCATTAAATTAATTTTTTTTGTTATCAATATTAAGACACTTCAAAATGTATTAAAACAGAAGTTTAACAATATCTTAATTTCTGACGTCTTTTCCTCCATATGATAAATAGACACTTCATTAAATTGTGGCCTATAATGACTTCATTAAAAATTCTTCTTCGCTACTGTTGAAATCTCCATAAATGTGAGACTTATTGAAAGGCAGCTTTTAATTGATACGTTTAGGCATTTGTGTCAAGGGAAAACAACTTTTTTTTTTTCGTTTCTGGCAAAAACGATTACATGACAATTTCAAATAAAATATTTCAAAGATTTTTGATGATGAATCTCTCAGTGCAGGTCACTTGAAATCGTTGCCCGTCACGTTCACCGTTACTTGGTTGAGAAGGTTGAATAGTTAATGTTGAAATTGTGTTCGATCTGGTACCGTATCTAGCATCATCACTCAACCAATCATTACAGAACAGATGCACATGTCTTTTCAGCTAAGGGCTAGTAGGTATTGTCTTTAAAATACTAACTATTCCAAAACTAAAATAAATTATCTTAGGCCAGCAGGGGCAAAAACGGGAACGGAGCTCAAGAGACAAGTTTCACACTTAACATCTTGCCCCACATTGCTAAATCACTCATAGTGGTGACGCAAACGCATGAGATTCAGGATGCACACTTGATTGATCAGAAACAATCGATTTGTCGATGGCTGACATGCAGGAACAACGCCTGGGGACATTCCTAGTAATTGCAGAATAATTATCTTAGTGACGGATGGGTCTAGGATATAACCTTGGGTTTATTGTCTCTCATTAGGGCAGTAACACTTACTCCATTACCAACATATATATATGATATAGGTACGTGAATAAAATCACTGCCAATGGAAACTTGCGCTTCCGATGCCAGGGTTAGACCTCCGATGCACTTCCTGGAGGTCTTTTCTTCCGCACTTCCTGCTAGCTTGACTTTCAGCAATCACGCGATCGGGAATGAATCCACCTATATACCACCAATGATGAGTAACTAAATATCAATCTCAATCACAGGAAGAATAACCGCCAGTAAATCATGGATCAAGGTCGAATAAGCCTGGGGTTTTTGCCAAAATTATCTTATGGAAAGCTATTCCTTTGATTTAATCTTCCAGGGATAGCATTATGTGATGCCAGAGGTTGTCATGAAGTTCCGATGTCTCAGTTGAAATTTTTAAAAGCAAGTACACATTGCGTTCACACCAGAGAATTAAAACATGCTCATCTCCACCAAGCCAGACACACACAAGGACATTTTCGAGTGACCTGAACCAGGATTCAGCATGTTCAAGGATATTGTTCATTACAACTCCCTCCTAAAACTCTAAATAAATACACCCAAAAAAATTGGCAAGCAGGTATTTTTTCTCTCCAAATAATCGGATATACATGAACATCAACTGAAAACAAATAAGCGTGTCACAGAATCTTCCAAGGATTTGTGAATAATCTACGATATCATTATTTATGGGTTCCTTTATCTATCACATTTTATAAATATATATAAAAAAATATCTATTTGATTCTTTGTAAGATAAGAAGGCCACAACTATCGCAATAATGAAGGATGCTGCTTAACGCAGTTCCCATGCTTTGATTTTTGAAGACTATTGATACAATGTTCCTGGCACAAAATCAACAAGTTCAGCAAAAAGAAATGTTGGAGTTTTTTTCAGGTTTTTCACAGATTGATTTCACTTCTGACTAGTGCCAGTGGCAAAGATGAGCAGTTTTACTGGTGGGTGCTCCATCTGATTCAGCATTATTGAAGGTGAAATTTTCTTTTTTCATCTTATTTAAATTTCAGCTGTTATGACCCGTCGAACCCATTGCTTTCTACACTTCAATTCACTTTGTCTCTGTCATCCCCGGTTAATGAATGAAAGAGGCATTCTATTGACTGATGAGGAAGTTACTTTCCAAGGAGAACATCAATCTTGCCCAATTCCCCCTAATAGATGAAGATAAATTTCAATCGAATCAACAAGCAATAACTTCCAGCCCAATAAATAAAAAGAAACATGGATGCAGAAATGGCGTTTGAGCCAAATAATCTTCAATCAAATGCAATAAAGCATTTTTGATCTTGAGAAATTTGAATGGTTTCCTGATAACTCCAAACAAAATTTATTCTGCACATTGTGAAACACGCTTTCAGGCTTTAAAAGAGGACCAAAACATGTTACATTTATCCAGTGCTCGTGAAAACCCAGAAAGGCTTCTTTCTAAGAGTGAACTAAGGAAAACCCTTAAACGTACGAGTCTGTACATGTCAAATATAGAGCGAAAATCGGTCAAAATGTGTTGGAGTTACCGTCTTGCAGACTCATTCATTATATTGTGTTTCTCGAAGGGTAAAATTTCATCTGAAATTAGTCTCCATAAATTAACCGTTAAGGCTGACAGTTAAAAATATAATTGTATTTCAATATGCATGAAATCACCCGCAGGATAGAATTTATTTTTAATCTTCACAATTAATCTTCATAATCAATTAATTTTTACACGAGCAAGCATTACACTCATTAGAATAGGGAGCTTAGCGTTATCAAAGAAGTTTACTTTGAGAATTGAATATAACGAGTTTCGTAAGAATCTTTTACTCAAAGGAAAATTAGCTGCAAACCTATTTCATTCATAAAACTGTCTTCTTTGGCCAAGATGCCCTTTCTGAAAGGTTCATACAGTGGCTTGCAATAGTAAGAGGTTTTTTCCGACTTCTTAACGGTTTCTCTAACTTTTCCTGATTTATCGGCCGGATTTCTAGAAAACCTGTGAAAAATACTTCCTACAATAGGGTATTAAAGACCAACTGCTTATGTTCAATGGGGTTAATCACTCAGAGTGACCTAATTGAATGAGCTTAATGATAAAGACATTCAGGGTGACTCTGAGTGTTCACACCTCATTGACCCCATTCATCATAGGTCTTTGATCTTTAATACCCGATTAAGGATAGACTTAGTATTTTTCACAGGTTTTTACAAATCTGACCTTTCGAGGAAAAATCCGACCTTTCCGGGGGAACAATATGGAACTTTGTCGGATAAATCAGGGAAAAGTTAGAGAAACCGTTAAGAAGTCGGAAAAAGCCTCACACTAGTCTTTGCAGCTGGGATATAAGGGATAAACCTTGAAATACTTGCTTTAGAAACAGGTCTGTTAAGAAGATGCCTTCAAAGTTCTTCAAGCCTACAATTTCATCTATAAAATACCACCGATTCAGGCCAAATTTTTTGCCTCCAATAGATGAATCGTCTGTTGAATGATATAAGCATTATGTTATAAATGACAAGCTTATAGAAATTACCACTGCTTGAAAGTTCAGATATGATAAAAATTATTTGATAACCCATCCGAACTACTGCTTCGTTCAATTGTTCGCAGGTGGAAGCACTTACCACTTTAAACCCAAGCTGGAATGATGTCCATAATATTCGGTATTAAGTAACCATTAAAGAGTGAAGCGACACTCTAACTTCATAGGTTCAAGGTAGACTACATGTAGGCAACATCATTGCAGCAGTATTCGTACCTCTTGTGTGTTTCATTCAACATTTTCAGAAGCAATGTCGACCATGTTATATTCTACGTCTTATGTGCACAGCATCAATGTAGGTAAACAACAAATTATGCTGGTAAACAGAACAAGTCGATCAATAAAATAATGATTGTCGTGGTCCATATTCTACACGATTTCATCAACCGGCACATTGCCATATGCATATTTCATTAAGAGACATCAAAGAGCATCATGGTCCTTTGTGTCTGTGTTTTATTTTGTCGGCACTCTGAATGTGCCGTAAACAATACCACGGGGGTTGAAGATGGTGGGTTCAATACTGTTACTTGAGTGGTGTAAGCAAATCTTGTCTCTTAAGGTTCGGGTGACACAGGTGAAGTGCTGGCAGCGGGCAAACAACGAAAATGCGCCAGAATTTATCTTGCTCTCAAATTAAGGCAAGCGTACTCTCTTCCATGAACGCTCTTCCCGAGTGTTTTTTTTCATATATTACAACCTTCCAATAACGAGTCAATGACCGCTGAGGCATAGTTGGGCCAGTTGGGACGTTTCGTCAAAATACGGCCAGTGCATCACGCCTCAGCCTCAAGCTGTCATAACACACTTTTCAATTAGTTAGAGAAAAACTGTATAGTTTTACCAAAAAATCACGGTTCGACGGTAAATCTGCCGGATTTTGCAACTTTTATGAATGATCCCACCCACTTCTAATTATGTTGTGACATTTCCAACATTTCTGGCCTCGATCCAAACCTGTCTGCTGTCATCGCATTTTTCACCAGCAATTAAAGAACTTTGATTTTCGACCTTCATATTTTACACTTCTGCCGGTGTGTCAAAAAGGGACACGATCTTAGTAATCGACACAATGCTGCATGAGGTACTTTAGCCATGGCAACAAAAATAACAGTTCAAACTTCCAAATTGTTATCTATTATTGAGAATTAATTCATCTGCAGAACTATCCGAAATACATGTATCGTCTTTCATCCGATCAGCAGAGCAAGATATCTAATACGGAGTTGCACTGGAGCCATGGAATGAAACCAATTTCCTCTGCTTTGCAATACATTCTTTGATGTTATCACATTGCTATGTGGGAGTATGTGGGATGTGTGACCGTATAAGTTGAGTAATTAACACACAATGAGGGCGCCGCTGAGGTTTTAACATTAAAAAGCAACTTCGCAAGTTCTTGTCTCACACTTGACGTGAAATTGAGTTAAGTCTGAATAGAGATTCCTCAATTTCTATTCGAAATTGAGTTAAACTTGAACATTAATGTTATGGCATTTCGTTGAAAACTTCTGAATTATCAGTTTTTTGACGGTATCAAAGGGTAAATTTTTGTTTTGGTCAAATATTTTGGATGTAATACCCTCCCAACCCCCCCCCCCCCATCTCTCATTCAACAGACTTGATTCAGTAGTCCCCCTTCACTCACTTACGAACTCGGTCACCAGAATTACGCTTTTTATGTATTATACCTCCCCCGATCAGTCCATCTTATAATCAGGGCAACTTGCGGAGGCAAGTCATTGTCGTATATGTACAGCCTCAAGTGCCCCATCATAACAAATAATGGCCTGCCATCCATCGAAATTATACCACGATGCACTTTAGTGCCAGAGCAATATGATCCAATTTTTTTTATCACTGGCAATCTGCCAAGCCAGTAATTCCCGGAAAGTGCGTGCAAGCATAAAATGCGTTGCAACTAAAACGCTCCGATTGTAAACGTCTCCGAGATTGCTGATGGGCGTACGGATCAAGATTCTTCCCTTGAACGTCTGATTGCATCCAAACTGCTATTCGCCTTGGTAGACAGATGTTTATTTCTACAGCGCTCATCGCTGATCCGACGAAATAACAATCATCTGTATTGATCAGTCCTTCAATGCGAGTTGGCGCGCTGCCAAATGATAAATCTTGTTTTTGAGCACGCCATCTCATGGGGATGTTTTGTTAGAGCTTAGTTAGAGAAGCTTTATAGAAGAATATAATGCTGGCTTGTAGTGTAGTGCAATTTTTATGGTCTAGAGTGTGGCGAGGACAGATCAAAGCGGATTATTTCTATCAATAAACCAATCAGCCGTGGATGGTATGCTGCAGTAGCCTTAGAGATCTCCAGTGGACAATTGTTTGAATACTAAACAATGAAGCGCTGGGCTGCTTGCTCCTCGCATAAAGGATTAATGCTGTGTAGCCTTATCGCGGCAGCATGAGAGGTGGGAACAAATTCAACCCTATATTGATGAAATGCCTCTTCTAAGATGTGCACTGATTGAGAAGAGTCGGCCGAAATCATACGAACTTATAAAATCGATGCTTGTTTACTAACAGTGACGCAGGGTATTTGATCGATTTAAGTCGTTTTGATTATAGAAAATTTTTAACTATCTTAATAAGTATAAACTATTGGCTGACTCGATATCTGGCATCTAACACGTTTGAAACAACTGCACATTATCCAATATCTGTAATGAAAATAACTGATAATTGTCAAATTATTCGAAAATAGCGTGCCACTTTTTAAGATGATAGTACGCTGGTGTACAGTAGGAATATCATAATTTGTATCAGTGGTGTCATATTTTGACATAATGCTGCTTGCAATTGCCTGTTTTTATGAATAAATAAATGCGATATCAATAGTTTTCCAAAAGCCTTCATTTTAAAAAGCATCAAGGGGTGGTTCTAGTAGCCTCGAGACAGGTGGTCGTAGTTGGCGGCAATTGGTGGTCGATTCGAATCTGTTTTGGTCGATCATCATCTAGTTTCTGAAATGGCTGCTCTATGTAGAGAAGTATATAATCTTTGAGATTGTCCCTTAGCCTGCACTAAATCAATAGGCGAATCCAATTAATCACATTGACAGTGACAGAAAACGTGAGCCGTGATCTTGACAAGACAATGGAATTCTTTGAAAAACTGCGTCATTGTCTTCTGATCCATTTATTCCGAATGGAAGGATATTTTCCTATCTCATTAATGGTCTTTTAAAAATTGAATTCGTGAATCTGCTCTTTAAACCTGAAAGGCCAGGTTCCAGAAAACTATCACTCATAGACAGAGCGAGTTGGAGAGAAGAACTTACCTTTCATAGATGACCTATAAATACCAGCTTCAATAGCATAAAAACAGAAAATGACAGCAATGCAGGAAGGATGCCATTCACCAAGCCTACGACCAGGAGACGTTCTTTTATCATTTCAACATGACTGAATATCCCTTTGCTGTATGTCTAGACGTGTCCATGTTCTGGGAAACCGTAAGTTTGGAGAAAGGTCTCAAGTATATAAGAGCCGTCTAAAGTGACATTGGCTGTCATTCAGATAGAGAGGGATAACATTTGGATGTGTGATATAAACATTCTCATTACTGGTTTAAAGCGTATGCAAGCAGACATAAAAACAATGCAATTTTACTTATTACAATAAAGCTGGATGAGACATTGTTGGTCATGAAAATATCACGCAATATTAAAAACAGATTCTCACTGTGATGTTCAACGTCTGAAAAATATTCTTCCAAGGATATGCTGCCTTTTTTACCATGATGGAGTTAAATTAGAATGCGAAAGGATTTATTAACAAACACCATGAAAATCAAACCAGGACTTAACCCTCATGATCATCAAAGCTGTCCAGTTGCATCAAAATGCTAAGGTATCGTCAACGATGACCCCAATGTTAAAGAATAATCGCACTAGCATAGCACTAGCATAGCACTAGCATAGCACTAGCATAGCACTAGCATAGCACTAACATAGCACTAGCATAGCACTAACATAGCACTAGCATAGCACTAGCATAGCACTAACATAGCACTAGCATAGCACTAGCATAGCACTAGCATAGCACTAACATAGCACTAGCATAGCACTAGCATAGCACTAGCATAGCACTAGCATAGCACTAACATAGCACTAGCATAGCACTAACATAGCACTAGCATAGCACTAGCATAGCACTAACATAGCACTGGCATAGCACTAGCATAGCACTAACATAGCACTAGCATAGCACTAGCAAAGCACTAGCATAGCACTAACATAGCACTAGCATAGCACTAGCATAGCACTAACATAGCACTAGCATAGCACTAGCATAGCACTAGCATAGCACTAACACAGCACTAGCATAGCACTAGCATAGCACTAGCATAGCACTAACATAGCACTAGCATAGTACTAGCATAGCACTAGCATAGCACTAGCAAAGCACTAGCATAGCACTAACATAGCACTAGCATAGCACTAGCAAAGCACTAGCATAGCACTAGCATAGCACTAGCATAGCACTAGCATAGCACTAGCATAGCACTAGCAAAGCACTAGCATAGCACTAGCATAGCACTAGCATAGCACTAGCATAGCACTAACATAGCACTAGCATAGCACTAACATAGCACTAGCATAGCACTAGCATAGCACTAACATAGCACTAGCATAGCACTAGCATAGCACTAACATAGCACTAGCATAGCACTAGCAAAGCACTAGCATAGCACTAACATAGCACTAGCATAGCACTAGCAAAGCACTAACATAGCACTAGCATAGCACTAGCATAGCACTAGCATAGCACTAGCATAGCACTAGCATAGCACTAGCATAGCACTAGCATAGCACTAGCACTAGCATAGCACTAGCATAGCACTAGCATAGCACTAGCATAGCACTAGCATAGCACTAGCATAGCACTAACATAGCACTAGCATAGCACTAGCATAGCACTAGCATAGCACTAGCATAGCACTAGCATAGCACTAGCATAGCACTAGCATAGCACTAGCATAGCACTAACATAGCACTAGCATAGCACTAGCATAGCACTAACACAGCACTAGCATAGCGCAGCTCTAGGATCCTTTAGGCTGCCATTACAATGGATTCAATTATAAATTACCTTGAGGGAAGATGATAAACAATTATGAACCAATCCTAGTATGTATAAATCGCCCTTTCGACAAAACCATAATTCTATAGAGAATTTCTAACTGCCATAGGATAATGTACGACGTTATGGCTGTAAATTAGCCATTGCTATTTTTCTTCAGCAAAGTTTTGGAAACAGTTAGTTACGATTTGCATAACTTAAATTTTGGGTAATGTCTCCCACACCAGCTCAATTGACTGATTGACTGGACTGATAAGTAAGAGATGCGGCCTCCAATTCTTGAGGTAAGAAGATCAGACATACTTTGACTCATAAGCTCCTACGCGAGAGTATCAGCATAAAAGCTACAATAAAAAAAATATTTAAGTAGTCTAGTCTACAAAGCGTCATAGTAAACAAAATCAAGAAATATTTATCGCTGACCAAGGCAAAACTCTCTAGCTTTAATTAGAGTAATCTTTTCTGCTGATTCATCAATGAAGGAATCAACACATCAATGCTATACAGAGGGCTGATTAGTACGGTGGCTGGGAAAGGACATCACATGATTTTTTTTTCAACATGAACATTTTTTTTTCAGGAAATATCTCGATCTATTGATGGATGATGGACTCGATCGCTCGAGATAAATAACTCGATCACCAGAGTTATTTATCTCAAGCGATCGAGATATTATAGTTCCCTTTTTGCAAAAGTTGCTTGTTGGCGGCAAAATTATCTCGATCGCTCGAGACAATATCTCGAGCGATCGAGATAATAAGTCCATTGACCGAGATATTTCCTGAAAAAAAAATTTTCATGTTGAAAAAAATATCATGTGATGTCCTTTCCCCGCCACCGTAGCTTAGCATTGCTGACCAAGCAATAATCTTTTGCCTCATCAGTTTTATCTTCAGGCTACAATTTCTGCTGAATCAAAAAGCAGCCGATGTATTGTCGAGGCAGGCTTTTCAAAATACATGTCAACACCAAGGTGGATGATCCGAGCCTCTGGCCAAATTTTTTACGATGTATTTTTGAGATCGATATTACTGATGGACAGAAACCTTGTAGCTGTACCATTATCTCAACGAGCAAAGCCTTGGGTCATCATGGTATCACCTTACATTATTGCTAATATGGCACTTTCGTAGAGATCATAGTGAAGAAAATGCATGGAGAGGTTGCGTATTTATTATGCACCCCCAGAAAATCTGTGAAAGGTCATGTTATCATAGTGCACCTTCACTCCCAGATACTACTGCCGTCATCCGTTATTTTTGATATTATGATGATGATGATGATGATGATGATGATGACCGATTAATATAAAAAGCTTCATAGTGACCTGGGTCTGTTTAAATTACCCAGGTCGGAAATCCAGAAAAATCTTCAATTAGATTCTTCGTTAAGATCTTAACTGGGAATCTTTCAAAAAACATTATAAGGAATGCACAGTCAAGTACACGAGCATGAAGCTGCATAAGAACTTTACGAAACATTCCATAATACTCTTATCTGGATTTTCAACCTAAGTTATGTACAACCTACAGCCACCAGTGTAGGTATCGACCGATGTGCTCGGTCGTACGATATGTAAGTTGGGGCGGTGGGGTGGAGAGGCAGGACTGAGGATGATGGCTAATAAACTCAGCATACATTGGTCAACCTCGCCCAAGAAGACAATAACGATACCATCAGATGGATATTCTAAAGTTCCCCACAAACGAATCAACAGCAATGTTCATTCTCTTTATTTCGTCAAATAACATGGGGTCAAACCAATATGTCATTTATTTCAGAGAAACCTTTAAAACAACAAATGTTTGAACATCAAACAGAGTAATTTCTAACTTAAAGTAACTCAATCACTGTAAAGGCAAATCGATTGCCCGGATAAACACCACAGCCAAGAATAATAAAGCTATTGATCAGAGAGAAAATGTTTCTATCAACGCTTTGACGATTTCATTGATGTAAGTGTCATGTGGAAGAGGGTAATGGCCTATGATTGAGGGTGGTCCAGTGATTCTACTATCGTTTCAAAGGCATAATTACGTTAGCGTGCTTAAGGCGCCAAGATGAGAACATTGAGAACATGATCACAGTTCTCAGTACCATAGAAAACTAAAAGAGATAACGAGCTTGCCTTTTAAGCATCACCGTCATCAAACCTTTTACATCACTGAGATGTTTCCGATTTTCGTTGTTTATTCATTGTGTTAGAGGTTTGGAACTCTAGCGGCAAGTTTCAACAGTCTCGACCATTTAGTCCATCACACTCTTGGCCACAACAAATAAAGTTAGTACTGACAAAGAAATTTAAAACAGGAATGTTTTCAAATGATATTGTCTCCGCTCTGGGAACAACGAATATATTCCCTCCCAATGACACTTCAAAACCTCATTACCCAAGAACCACCTCAAATAAAAGTGAACGTAGAAATCCTACCCAACATTAACCAAGCATGTAAGCCCTTTCAAAGACACATCACCATTACCAACCGTTGGCAGCCCCCAATCTCATGTTACATTTTAATTACGCATAATGGCCCCGTGCACTCGTTAATATTCACCGTTATCAATCCTTTCTTAACAGCCTCCCCCATCCGAAGGTCTATTGATTCATAAGGTATCCTAAACCCGAGAGAGGTGTTTTCTAATGGAAAATGGCTTTAGGGCAACGTATACTCTTCCAAAGTACAACAGATCTGAAGTCATCCATTTGCTTTTAGGCAAAGTAGACGTATCAATTTAAAGGTGTGCGTTACCTTTAGGGCGAAAAACTGAGACCATTTTACCTAAAATTTGATTTCTTCCGTAAACAGTGTGTTTCAATGTCAAGTGTGGCCTCTCGCAGCATATCTTCCACTAGACTTAATAAACCAAACATTCTGGAGCTTTCCAACTGAAATATAGAGTCCGATCACCATTATTGATAAAAAAGCAGCCAACACGATCCGTTAGTGGTCATTTCACAGAAATCTGTGCATCATTTCATCGAGGATAACTGGAATAAATCATGTGAAAATTGCGGAGATTTTCCACAGTTTCATCAAAAACCATTAAATGGTTTATCAGCATTTCAGGAGTTGTCCAAGGCCGATTCTTAGTAATTTCTTTTTATTTACATCTCGTATTTGTGATTCACAGTTTATGACGGAATCAGTTGATCAAGCCATCCCAGGATACCGCCATGAGCTTGTAGAAATTTGTCATAATCTCGGAATTACTCATGCCTTTAGCTTGTTTTCAGTCCACAAAACGATTACATTTTATTTTGCAGAATATCCTATTTGCCGATTAAAAATTTCAAAGGCAAATAGACACTTCTTGGGTTTGGACGAATTGCCAGTGAGCAAGTAGCAAGTACAAATTTCTGAGGTAAATTAAAGAGGTATGACATGCCTGATGGACGCTTTACATGGAGTGAAAATGCGTTTGTTCACTGGTGTGGCTATGTCTAGATAGTGATATAGTATAGCCAGAGGACGATAGACAATCTGCAGTTGCGCTGAACATTTCGTTCTTTTAACGTATGGTGTTCTAGACATGGCTGTTTAACTCGAAGCCCAACTAAACAGATGATACAGGAATGCACCACATGGCTTTCATAGATCTCAAGGACATCTAGGGAAGTCGATATGGCTTCACATTAAAGACGATTACTGGCAATTGGCAGACGAGTCAGGCATATCAAAGTAAAGTTCAGGAAATGATTTCGCTCCTAGGAGAACTTCAATAGCCTTTGTAAATGATAATGTCAACGAGTGTCCCTTGGCTTCTTTCATTAAACGGAATTAATATCCTCTAAAAATCGCTGTATTTTAAACACATTCTGTATACCTCTGTTTGGAAGGTCAGGAGCCTTTCGATACTTGCTCCTAAAAGAGAAAAACAGGCAAACCGAAAATTATCCACGACGATACTACGTATTATGCCAAGTTGTACAAAATTATGCTATTCTATTTGGACACATAAAATTGTTCAACGAAGTGCATACGACGTTGACAAGTTTAAGATGAAACTAGCATTAGAAAATGACAGACAAAACCGCTTATTTAAACTGGGTATTCATCCACGCGCTGAGCTGGCCAGAGGAAAGACTTTGATACAATTTTCTCACCATATCAAGAACACGTACGGTCACTGTCAATGTACACATATCATATGTCTAGTTAGATCGAAACACACTTTGATCTCAAGGGAGTTGCAAGATAGTTTCTGACTGAGAGTAGCAGGGAACGAGGCAGCTGGCTCTTATCTCATCGTCGGCCTATTTACTCCACCGCAGGTATTGTGTCCGCCCCATTCTCCCGAACGGCCACGTGCGCCCACTGAAGAAGAAAGGAGCGCTTTTCATCTCTTTTCTCCCTGCCTGCTGGGGGATCACGAGCCAGAAAGGTTCGAGATGTGTTGGCTTTTGTCTCCTCGAATAGTTGACTACAGTACCTGGTGGGCACATTTCTGCCTGATCACTGAGGATTATTTGTGCAGATTGTCAAAATGCCACTGAGCTGGAATGAGGCGACGGAATCAAACATACATTGGGTTTGCAGTATTTCATTTTATGAGACCATTTCGATAACAATTCTTCTGACGCGGTAAAACACACTGAGACCTGTCCACAACTATTATTACCTCAGAACAAAATGGGAATGGAACATCTACGGTTTAACAGAGCAAGGATAACTTTAACTGACCTATAAATGAAAAGCAAAACAGATATCACGAGGTACATCGCCTTTCATACACCATAATGCCTGGGTGGAACAAGATATTATCCGTCCTCAAAAGTACTCAATCAAGAATCTGTAAAATGCTGACAGCCCTTTGAAAGTAATGCCATCATATTGCACTGTTCCTCGAAAATCCAAATTAAATATGCTTTCAAGCTGTTTTTATTAACCTTAGAAAGGCGGCCAGGATGCTGAGTGAAACCGATAAGATGTCCACTAACCTTATGAATATGGCAAACCATTCCAATATCTAACACTAATGGACAAAAGATATTTACTGAAGAAGCAGTAATGAATGCACCGATGCAAGATTATGCAAATGATGATTATCAAAATGCTAATCAGTACCCTAGTGATAACAAACGCATATGGCCAATGCTTAATAAAGCATTAAACACAAATTATGCAAGTGAGGGCGCAATGACACGCAAATCCAAAAGTGATTGGGAATAGTGTCTTCTTCTTGTCTTTGTTTTTTAATAGCCAAGCTTTCGCTCAATCAGATACTTAACCCGAGTTCCAAACTAATCAGAGAGAGCTCATATTGATGTATGATTTAATTGATAATCATGTCAAAATGACCTTGGTAGATGATAATGATTGATATAATGGAATAATGAAACTACTGTAGGTACTGTGATAATCTTTGGACATTTGCAATCGTCTGCATTTGCAATCAGGTTATCATGATATAATAGTCTTCAAATGACCAGTCGGTTAAAATGCTTTCTTCAGTTTTTAGTTAATCATATCAATGGCTAATATACATGTATAATAGAGATGAAGACAACACGGCAGTCTACGTATCCGCCATTCATTTCCATGTTGTGTTTGAAACTGATCGTATCTAAAATGCCTGTAAGACAGAGGTAACATCAAATTGTCCTTCCCGAAACAATTGAAAAATATCTTGAAGATAAATGAAAAATGGACCACGAGAATTATAACATTGACACTGTTCTGTGAGCACTTCCCGTTCAACGTATGACACGCCATCAATTATGGTTTTGCATTGGAAATATTTCAATGCATGAAAACCAATTTCTTAACACTGAAACACCAATGCTGAAAAATTTCAATCCATCAAATCTAAATTGCATGCCATCATTTTGGGCAAAAAAAACCTTAAAAGATGTCAGGATTTTAATATTTTTTACTGATTTCCCTTGAGGCATTTTTGCATAAAAACGGTGACATTATGAATCAAGACTAAAAGTAAGTGCCAGTTTGATTTCTCGACCTTCCCGGGGGCTTTTCTGTCTGGGCTGATTAAAAGCAATTCTTAGTCTCTATTATGGAGATATCTCAAATTCGCTCCCATTGTTTTTATGAACTGATCAGTTGAGAAGTCATTGCGATTTAGGCAACTTTCGATTTTTTCGAAGTTTGAATTTGACATTTTTAACAGGCTATGTAGTTAAGAAGGAAGAGGAATGCTTGGAACTGTGATGAGTGAATAAAAGGGATAAATGCCTCAAATGGTAAGATAAGAATATACCATCCACACAAGACATCACATGTAGCATTGCACCCACAGTTATTGAGCCGACGAACACACTGCCCACAAAGAAAACTACGTGGTTTTTCAATAGCAGCCAGCAAGTCCAAGAGGCATAATTATTAGTTTCCTACTGTTTAAAACAACACTTAAGAACCAGCATGTAGGCAATTACATGCAAAATAGCTGAAGCAAACATCGATATTGCATACTTGATGGTAACAAACAAAATACTCAAGGCACCAAGGTTCTGTGCTAATCTGTATACTTCATGTATGCAAATGCCAAGATGTTTGCTTTGTGAAAAATAGTGATCATTAGAGGGTTTGTACTGGTTATGACGAGTGGTGACTGGTGAGATTGTACGCATTACCGATTCGAAGGGAAAAAAGTGTAACCCTAAAAAACAAATCTAGTTAGACAAATGTACAACTACGAGCAAGATCTATACACGCCATCAGTTAACAGAAATACTGACAAAGCATTTAGCATGATTGATAAATAATCAAGATTCCCAGGAGAAACTGGTCTTGGATCAGTAACAACAAATTACTGATACTGGTAACATAATCACGTCTCCTTGAACTATTAATGGGGTCCTTTGTCTGAAACGTGTTATCATTCGCAATATTTCAAGCATCCTTTCCCATTTCTGAATTCGTGTAATTAAACGTGATTGATTAATAATACTGTGTTCCGGCTTCATGCAATTAAATAATGTTATCCAATTAAACATTGAGAAAAGGAATCTGTCAAATACGAATTATCAAATGTTGTTTAAATACAATTATAAAGAACGCCAGGTTGATTACAAATTTTTGCAGAAGTTGGCGAAAGTCTCTCATTCAGCACAAAGAAGTTAATGCAATGCCAGAAAACTAATATTGAGCATTGAAATGATTGCGAAGGGTTTGCTGTGGTAACACGTACATGTACATTATTTCACTGATTCATAGTTTTTTTTCAGACTATCATTTTGCAATATCAAGCAAGATATTGGGATTTTAATTTCAAAGCACTGTTAGTTGTTGTCAGATTAATACTTACTCTTGGCAAGCGTGAAGCAAACTTTCATTTCCAGCTAATTGTACTTTATACTATAATTGACCAAAGCATAATTTTCAAGGACAGTACTTCAGCCATAGTGCCGCCCTTCTCTACCAGTCAACAACTGCCTGTTCTCAGAACCTTTATATTATTGACAAATGTATCTAAAGTTTGAACAATATTGGCAATTAAGAGCCCAGATATGACGTGTTTCCCAATATTGTAAAATATTTCAATGGTGCTTGAGCTACTTGAATTGATAAGGTAGCAATGTAATAAGTTAATGATCGAAGTTTAGAAATGCCAATGCCACGCATTCGGATAGATAAGGAGTCTACTAAAAAGTACGTTCGATTTGATATCCTGTACGCCAAAGACCAAACATCGCTTCTTGAAGAACTACATGTAATTGCCATTCTCAAACCAGATCCATTCAGATCTCCATCTGAGACAACCCAAGACAGTACTATTGTCGTGGCAAAATAGCAACAACAAAGCAAGACTTTATATCAAGTTATTCGTCCAAGGATAAAAAAGCAAAGCTATGCATTTAACACCAAGAATTAAACATCCGAGGAGGATATCATTTGGAACATTGGCCATTTGCTGCATTAGTTCGACCAATATCATTCTGTTATGGCTGAACTATTGATACGAATCAGGGCCAAGTTGAACTCTTCTTATCCAATATCCATACTGCTACATTACAACATTTGTGATAAAGTCACTCCATCATAGACAAATATCTGATGAAAGCTGGTTGACAACAATACAGTATAATAGTCGAGCAGTTTCCTCTGAATGGAAACTATTGTGAATATTTCATTTCAAAGTTGTTTTGTAGCACCACAACTACTTAACTATTTAATTGACAATGACTATCTTCATCACAAAAACTTGTTGTAACATGAAGTACATCAGAAATATCCTCCAACGTCACAAAAGCAATTGAAAATGGGAAAACGTGAAGTATTCAGGATTTTCAATGGTTCATATTTGCAACTCGATAGCAGTGCTAGAACGTGCCCAACTCCACTTATGGTTTGGTACTGTCAGACATGCAGCATCGGGTAACAGGCTAAACAGATTCTCCTTTTATATTCCTGCATAAAAAGCTTTCTACGATTGCATGGCTTCAATATCAAACTTGAATAGAGATAGAAATATGTTTTATGGAGCACGATATGCCATAAAAATTGACACTTCCGTCAAAGAGGTATCCCTCCAAGCACAAGCAGGATATACATGTACCAGTAGATGGACCAACTCTTCTCAATAGATGACGGCACGAAATTAATCGATCGAATAAAACCTTCTACAAAACGACTTACGTTGTCGTATGCACCACAGCTGCATGTCTCTTGCTTTTGCAAAACGGAAAGACTTTTTTTGAATGCTGCATCATAACCTGGGAATCGGATGAGACCAAATAGGTTGCATGCAATGAACAAACAAACACACGTGTTAGAAGGGATTCCTAAAATTCAGAGCTGCTTGCAAGTAGTTGGCAAATATTGACGACGACCTACTTCATCACAATTTATCACTTCTTGGTTGTAATGTTTCCTGCAGACGGAACAATCTGCTGTAATAAGATGCGATCTTGGAAATGAAACATGATTAGTGGTATCAGATCTATTCAAAAAAATCATCTTATTTTTCATACAATTTATATTCCCTGAGATCAGGGATACATCGCTGCGAGTGAAGGATGCTTTCCCATGGGTGATAGCATCAATGTGACATCTTGCCAACTTGCAGAGTGGAAGCCAGGGAAATCTTTATGGCCACACCGGAGTAATAATCAATTTGAAGTAATAATTTGCTATATATCATGCATTTCAAACCAATTGATCAGTGATTCTAATTCACGTAAAGTATATATTCTGATATCAGAGACGTTATTTGTGAAGGTCACACATCCTAAACAATAGCTTTTGGCTAAACTCTTTCTGTTGACTGGGTCTATGTATCATAGAATGTCATGCCATATCAATATTCTCGTCGAAGTTGGGCAATAATATTCACCATTATAAATCTACTGCAACATAACCCTGTGGCGCCAAAGTGCCTGAGGAGCCACTTTTAGAGTGACAGCTGCCGTAAAAGTACGTTTAAAAGCATAATATAATGTTCTCATTATCTGATAAACTTCATATCAACTTAATAAATCACAAAAATACCAGGCACTAACACAACAGTCTCATTGAAGGGCAAATCCTTGTGCCCCAAAGTCAAGTGATGACAATTCTGTCAATGATCAGGTGTGCAACAATTTAACTTATCTGTGAATACAATTGCTGGCAATGCCTTGATTTTATTGATGTTGCCTCTGCTGCATGGAATGTACATTCTCAAAGCCAAAACCATTCTTAAAGTTTGCACACCAAACGTTGGAGTCGAACCGACTGAAGGACTTTTTTACCATTTGAGTGATATTAACTGAAGATGTATGTACGGTATTACATTGCTATTTTGTATTGTCCAAGAGAGGTCAAATGTGTTATTGTATTTCATCATTAGCTCATTAAAAAAGAATAGAAGTTATCACGAACCAATGCTGAGTTTGACTTATCACTGCTAATAACTAGATTAACTGCGGGAACATGATGACATAGGTCTGAACTTATGGTTCGTTGATGACCCAGGGGTATATGGTTGTGTAACGTTTCTACACTCGATTCAAAGGAGCGGTTTCAAGTCTAAAATGTGATTTTCATTTAATCCCCTTGCTTTTGGCTATGCAAATAAAACGAGTCTTCCTAAGAACATTTAGAATTGTAACTTTCTCAAGACGTTCTCAGCAAGTACACCCAATAGGAATAGAAACCACTGCAACCACATCTCAACATTCTTTGTGGCCGAGAGAATACTCCAGAGTCGAAGAAGTTACATCTTTCGACGAAAAGCTTTAATTCATTCATGCTCTTGCATATCTTTTTATTCCCAACACAAATCAGAATGCAGAACAAGCGGCCAAACTCCTCAACTCTGCACAAAACAAACACAATCACTGACAGCCTCCCGCAGAAACCATGATGAATGGGAGGTTATTCAGAACTCTAATTGCTTTCCTTTCCCCAAGTGCATGATAAACGCAACGCGAGTATAATCACAAAAAATGCAAGAACGAAACATTGCAAACCAATAGTGTTAGCTGAATCATCGATACGGTTGTCAGTTCAAGGACAACAGAATTATGATGAAGTGCTAGATGATTAGGATTCTGGTGACATAACAACCACAACGAAATCCGCTTCAGGTGCCTAGACTATCTGGATATTGGAAGATGGGGACAACAGGCATGCTGGTCGTGGTGCCTGCCCATGGGACCCAATGGCAATCTCATCAATCATGCTTTTTTGTCAGCCTAAAAAGATTTGGTCAAGGATCGTGGTATGGCTATTCAATAAGATTTCCAATTAGGGCTTGATACAGCTGAAATATGCATACAGCGACAGAAACGATTCTCGAGTTCGTTATCCCCTGTGGAGAATGATTGAGGATGTACGTTTCTATTCGTCAGAAATGTGCCAGAAGCTCAATCTTATTTTTTCGTATCTACCGCAAATGAGTAGTGCGAGGTCTGCGTCTGAGCAGTTCAGCTTCACTGTGACTGGAAGATTTGACTACATGACCGCAACCGTTTTTTTTTGGATATAGCTAAGAGACGATATTGCATGAAAGATAGATGTGTTGGTAAATTGTGTTTTTACATAGAAGTAAGGATATTAATCACCCACGAGAGCAGCCTGCTTCTGTGATATATATATTACGACATAGTTTTGTCTGCAAACTATTACCAGACCTTAGGAATTAATCATTTTTTTATGATGCAACTCCTTATTTGTTAATGATAAACGGCGAAGAAATGGTCTCTAATCTTATCTGCAGTAATTACGAAGAACAGCTTGAAGTGTTATTATACATGGCAAGCAGCATCCCAGTGGACACCGGCAAAGTCTAGATATTGCATTCAACAGTCTCTAGGCGAACTATATGATTCTGCTATTATTCCCTTTCCTAAATGTACAGCATGGCTGGTGTTACGACTATTAATCAAAATTCAAAAGAGCAATACATCATGACATCGTCGTATGTTGAACGTGACATAGATGTAGAACTTTAAAAAAAAGTTTACCCTTGTTGGATCTTCTTGAAATTATACGAATCCTGATGACTCATTAATAAACTGCAGTTCCTAATTGAACTAGCAGAAGACCACAATCTACATTTATACTTCCTTCATCCCCAAAGTACCATTACCAACAAGGTAAATGTTTTCTGTCATAATTACCGACAGTTCTCATCTATGAGACTGCATATCTCGTAGAGACATTCACAGCTTATTGCCCCAGAGGCTCTGTTATTTGTGAGGGAAAGTCTTTACCGTATTGATCAAGGTTACGTCCACCTACGGGCGGTATGAACAACCATCGCAAGAGCTTCCGGTCTGTGTGACAATACTTCTGGAATACGAGTGTACCAATATTTGAACATCCAGGTTGATGTCATTAGTCCATAAAGCTTACTGTGTTAGCAGCAGGCGTTGGCAATCATGCTATACTGCTCATTGGCCATGGACAATTAAACGTTATGCCACTGGTGACAGGAAACCTTTTTTGAACGATTTTGATATTTTGGAGATATTTAACCAAAAATGGTAGAATTTCCCATCGCTGTGCCAAATCTATTGACCTAAATACTAAAATGGAGGTTAAAATTCTGATAGGAATACACCCGCCAGAATCTTTAGTGGCTGTTGAACTGCAAGGGTGCATAACACTCATCGAAATTTGTTTCGGAAAATGTTCGAACTAGTTGATTATCGCTGTCACCGGTATACACATCTGAATGGCCACCATGATCACTATTGCTTTGGATATCATGGTATAAAATATACATTAAATATCACCTGCCTGTAAGAAGCTCTAAATTAAACATACTTCACTGACGACAACACAAATCCTACATGTAACTTTCCAGATTAGATATAGACAACATTGTTTTACCGCAGATTGAGCGGTTGGACCTTGAATAAGGTAATAGGTTGTCAAAGACGACACTTCCCTGTTTTGTGATTTTACTAGTACTTAACATCGCCCAATATTTCCGAAGGACAGGACCCAGTATCTCCTTCAATAGCTCCAGGCAACCTGTACATGTGGTTGAATTTGTTCTTCTTTCTGTTATTCTCCATTCGCCTATTCTATGAGAGCAACCATTTGTCTTGCCCTTGTTCTTTCACGTTAAACATATCAAATAAAAAAGGAAACACTCCGCAACACGTCCTTAAGACCTTGTAATCCACAAAGACAAAGAAACCTTAGAGGAAAATGTAAACGCCTAACGATATTGCATTCGCAAAACTTTCTGAAAACAATAAAACTTTCGCAATTTTAGATTGATGCAACGAAATGTTTCTGCAGCTAATTGCTTCTCAAGTAGTCTTAAAACGTATTAATACTGGAGGACATATTTAAATACGATACCGTTTCGGCTTGTATTAATCCGACACTCAAGCCGAAACATCATTTCATCTTCTGTCCCTATAGAAAATCGAAAAATAATACTATAACTCAGAAATTGTCATAAGCCTTTTTCTAGAGATCGTTCCAACCCCTGGAGTTACGGAAACGAGATAGCAATAATACATTTTCCTTCAGGTTGCTGCATTGATCTCATAAAAAGCACACAGAAATGATGGTATTGATTACCCATTCCCATAAGAATACCACAGCGATGATCCCATAAAAATAACGATTTACATTTGGGAGTTAGTGAAGGTTGCCTCAATATCAATTCAAATGCTCAAAGGGGAGCAGCAATGATGAAACCTCCAGCGCTTAATTATATCAAGTTGAAGCTAGCTGTATCTGATCTTGTTAGTAAAATGTGCAAATTCTGTGTCAGGATGATATTTTAACATCCTCTGATGAAATGGTGTATTAACTTATATCAATACAAGTCTTTTGTTAGATGCACGATTCTAGAGCCGTCCTATCTCAATCATGTAGTCAGTATATATTATATTCATAAAATTCTGTAAATAGACATTTAGAAATTCAGAATTCATCAAGTTCAAAATCATTCACATTTTACTGCTAGTTTTCAAGCATAAATGTCCAGTTTTCAAGCCAGCATGCCAATCAGAGGTTTAACAGTTCACCATTTGGTTCATTGATTTGCAAGATATTACAGTAGATCATGTTTTGTCTCGCTAAAGAAAAATATTTTAAGTAGAAAGTCACTGTACGAGAGATGAAAGATACCCTATTGTAAAGGTAATTGTCTTTCATTTCTCTCAAAGCCAGCAACTAAGCAACAAGTAGAAACAGGCATTGGTATTATGATGCAAAAACCCCCACTTTGCCTGGCTTAGGAATACCTGAAGTCTCACTGACGTCAACGGTAAGAGATTAAGGCACAGAGTAAAGAAAGAATACATCCTCGGAATGACTACGTTTAATGCCTTTCTACCTTTACCCTTTCTTGAGATGAATGAAAGGTTTCTTCCAATAACCATTTTCTGCAACAATTCGCCTGTTTTGAAAGTTCATACGATGCAATATGCCAAGAAAATCCATCTTCGTGCTCTCACTGTTTATCGTTAGTTATCTTTTATCTCTGGCTTAAGGCCGATTATAATAGATACGTTGCTTCTCGGGATAAATGTACAATGTTGATGGTACTTTAAGACACGGAATCGGTGTTTTAGTAATTGAACGTGATTTTCACATGAACACATGGAGCTATGGACTGTGTATGGAGATCAAGCTTTGCTTAGATTTATACTGTTGGCCGAATATACACTCCAACCTGTTAAGTATACATCCGTGCATGAAAAAACGTGCCTCCTGTTTGACATGAATATTCGACCATAAAGATGCTCCTGTAAGACAAGGTGATTTAATGTATGGTGCTGCTCCCCATTTTCGAGTCATCCCCAATTTCGCGAAAACCCGTTTTTTCCCGTTTTCTCGCGCGTCACTTCGTTTCCCGAGAAGAAATTTTCTGATTTTTGATTTTCATTTCGTTCCGCAAAGAAAGCGCCCAAAATGCGTCCTAAACAGGCAAGCAATTCTCTAATTACGTTCAAAACACTGGGTCAATACCTAGGCGATCATGCACTGCACAGAAACACAACAATCAGTCGCGCATGCGCAATACCCGCGAAAATGGGGGAGCCGCTTCGGATTTGTTTTGGTCTGCATCGATCTTTCAGTGAGCGATTTCAAGATTAATTCACGCTTAAAACATCCACGCAGCACCCCAGATATTTCGTTATTGATCTCAAATTTCGTAATAAATAAGCTTTTGCGTGTATGGAATCGCTGGAAGCTAGTAAATCTGCACTTAGTGATAAGACCCGCGAAAACTGGCTCCTACATGATACCTATGATTCAACATGATGCAATGAAACTGCCACCCATGCTCTTTCGTATGAGATGTGCCTCCAGCATAGCACACATTATTTCATTTACTACTGCATCCTAAATAAGACGCAAAATGATGTCACATTTGTATTCTGGTGCTTTCAAAGAATCATCAGCTAGTGAATGACATCCGCAATTCACCGAAATGCAATGACTGAGAAGCATCATTCGCTGTCTCTTGTTTGGGATGCAATAGTGAATGAAAGAACGCGTTCTTAGACTAATGCTGGAGGTATATCTGATATGAAAGAGCATGGCTGTTAGAAGCTTAATCAACTGTAGATTCGGCCAACTTGCCTTACAGGAACATCTTTTATGATGGGGTATAGCCTGCCTGTCAAACAGGGGACAAAGGTTTATATCAGCAGTTCAGTAATGATGAGAAAAATCATGTACACTAGGTGAAACACACAACAGATTAATTTATTTGGCCTGAGTATCATCAAAGCATAATGTACTCTTTGAAGTTCGATATGATACAAAGTTGCCCTATGTTGCTTGATCACCAAATCTGACAAGGAGTGTAATCCAGTGTGATAAAATTTCCTTTAAGAGTACAATTCGGCATTAAAGTCAATGGAGAAAATAACTGTCTGGGAAAAGTCCATACATATGTCATTTTGATGGACGTTTGTTGTCGACTCTTTTTATGCCGAAAGCAGATATTAAGGGGAGTAGCAAGCATTAACAATGGCAGAGCCCTATGGCCATCTTGAGTGTGAGACACCATCAGTTAGAAAAGCATATTTAGGTATTGCCGAAATCAAATAAGTTATAAGTGACACTAGAATATAAATCGAACTGATCAATACAGGTGTTTAAGAAGTAATTTGTGGGGAGAAAAGAGGAGGACAGTATTATCAATTATAGCTATTTAGAAAGAAACCATATAAAAGACTCATATACAACTTTTTCCCAATTTCCCCGTCAATTCAAAATACGTTGGACGTGAATTTTTTAATGAATTATTAAATTGGTTCGGGAGTTCCACGTCAAAGTTGATTATGCACCCTTAACAAAGCAGCTGTCACGTGTCTGAAGTTCATTTCAAGCAGTTTAAAGATTACTTTGTTTGAATCAAGAACATCACTCTAGCAGTACATGCAGACAACATCCAGGACAATGTAGTAGTGTAGTATAGCCAGGGGGCAGGTAATTTCTTTGTTAGAAATTGTTAGGATGGATTACAGCATGAAACATTCATCATACTTATTCAATATTTCACACTTATGAGGTCAGTTGGTGTCACGACATATACATGCTTCACACAAATGTGCACTGCACTGGACACGGCCACTATAGCCCCGATGGCTTATTAGTCACTTGCGCCAAGTTATTCATGTAGAAATATGGTAATAGAGTAGAGGCAACGAAATACATATTGATGACTTCATTGAAAATGAAAAGAAACTATACGAGGACATTTCTCATTTAAAGTACATCGCTACACATATGTCCAAACAGCCCGAAAGTGCATTTTACAGTGTTTAATGTACTTTGAAATAACACGCTGACTCCCGATAAATTTTACAAACAAACGTTCTATTTGTTTTCTATGAAATTCCACATTCGCAAATAGCACTTATGGTGCCATCTGTTTTTTTCCAAGCTTTAAAAAGACTTTCAATAAATTTGAAGTGTTTAGCGCCAGTCTACCTCTTTGTTAAAATCATGGGTAAAGTGATTTTCAAACGACAACAGGTATCAAACAATTGTGGTGCACACTGTCCTACATTGTCAAAACGAAGTCGAACATCTGTCAAAAAGAGATATCAGCTGGGAGTAATAGAGTGCATTGTTTTGACAGCATCATGTTGCACATACATGTACATACTTAGTTAAATTAGCTCGCATTGAAATCATATTAGCTTAAGGTTCATACCCCACAACCCTACCATGAGGAAACAAAACCGAAAAAGTGAATTTTGGATAAGAGAAATAGACCGTCTTCCGCCAGACACATTATCAAATTACCTATATTAAAACATAGAAAAATGTGAACAACCTAATGCAAGAAAAATGTGTAATCCATTTTCTAAACATACCTACTGTGCCACTTATTTTTAACTTGAAGAGTAAAAAAGTTGAATATCAAACATTACAAGTATATTGTGTCCAGAAACTTCCTAGAGACGGTAAAATATTATATTGCAAAACATACAGCCAATATTGACAACTTAGCCTGGAACTGTATGGTTAAAATGGTTAAACTAATGACGGTAGTGGTGTATTGGAAACCAATACAATTAAGCTAATGGGAACATGATTTCTCTTGGTTCCACCAAGATACATTATGTCGTTACACAAAAAATAGTGAAAAAGCCAATGACAGCCCATTATGACATGGGATTCACCGCAGACTGCACCAATAAAGGAAGTGATGAGAAGTAACTTAGGAAATGGCTTAATTCAACAGTACACTGTTAGACAAACACATTTTTTAAAAAGATTTATGGATGTCAGTGTGGGACTGCCATTAACTTAGTCTCATAGCTACAAAAGAAATATGTTGTATTACTCTCGGCTAGTATGAAAACAAAACAAAACAAAGACACAGAAGAACTTCCACCCAACAACCACCTTGTAAGACATGTACCGTAACGTTACCCTCCTACGATAATTGACTAACTCACTTATCGGCCATTTTGAGTTTTTTATTAAAATCACCCCTCCAAGAGCAAGGGACCTACGATAAAAACGCCTATGACATTGGCCAATCAAAAGCCTGTATTCAGCTAAATATGTACACGTGCCTATCTCAGTTATGTGAGTTAGGCAATTCAACACACAAAGTAAAATTGCCTAACTTAGAAAATATTATGAGCTAGGCATTTTTATACCAAAAAAGTCTTGTGCACCTTTTATGTAACCGCACTGACTCTCCATGTTAATTGTATCTTAATTGTCTTATTATCATGTACCATTTTCCAACAAATAGTAAATAAATAAGTTCCCAGTGAGATTTGAATTAGTTTTTTCTTGTTTTCTCAAAAGTAGCTCAAATGAGAAAGGCAATCATCGTAGGAGGGTAACGATATATACAGTCCAACACGCCCTGTTTCAGTTATGTGTATATTTACGTATTAATAATCTGTTTCGAAAGGTAATCAACTATCAAATATTCAGCAGCAGAGAACATTTTTTTGTTCAGCCTCAACACCTTAAAATATGCCATGCTTCCATTAACGACGTTCACAAGTGTGGGAAATTGCAACTTAAAAACTTTGGTTCACCAACTATACTTTTAGTAACTAATGTATTTGAGTGCTTGACTATAGGTTAAAAAATTAATGAATATTCTTCAGACTGGCTAGATGCATACTGAGACAAAACAGGGCAATATCTTCAGTGAAAGAATATTTGTTCAGAAGCGCAGATGAAAATTTCACAACTTCTCTGTTAGTATTATTTCATTGAAAGAAAATTATTTATATGAAAAAACTACTAGATGCATACAATTTAACAGAAGTTGATGGAATCTACATGGGTTTTATATTGGGGACGCTGATGGTTTTATGGTGCCTGTTCAACTATAAAAAATCCAAGGAAAATGTTTTTAGCGAAAATGAGGAAGAATTATTTGGGCCAACACGTTCGCATACCATGCACAGCGAACAGGTTCAGAAAGGGTGCTACAAACTTTTTCTAATTACTTGTTGATAGAAGCAGGTGAAAGACTCGACATGATGTCAATTAATTTGTGAAGCAGATAACCAATATTGATCAATTGCTCTGAGGCATCAGTGAACATCAAGGAATCTTTCGTGCGAATGTGAAGTCAAAAATCCAAGGAAAATGTTTTTAGCGAAAATGAGGAAGAATTCTTTGGGCCAACACGTTCGCATACCATGCACAGCGAACAGGTTCCGAAAGGGTGCTACAAACTTTTTCTAATTACTTGTTGATAGAAGCAGGTGAAAGACTCGACACGATTGCAATTAATTTGTGAAGCAGATAACCAATATTGATCAAATGCTCTGAGGCATCAGTGAACATCAAGGAATCTTTCGTGCGAATGTGAAGTCAATGAAGGTCAAAGGACGTTTACCTTTGATTTTTGGCGGCCATATCAGTAGTTTTGAAGCAAAGATATTAGCAAACAACATTCCGCCCCAGCATAAAACTACAATTGGATTTTTACAAGCTTCCGCCTATCTTCGTTTTTCCATGGTATTTTTGAGAATAAATCATGTAAGACATATCGCTGCTCCTATTCAGTTTTTCAATGACCCACAGTTACCTTCGAAATAAATAGCAGAGCTCCTTCTTCAACGATTACCTTTAAAATGTTACCACATTTTAACCATTTTGTTCGAATCTCAAGCTAAAGTCAATACGACCGGATCAAAGCCATTCTAACTTGTTGGTTTCATATTCTATAATCATGGCTTTTTTTACAGTCGGCACTGCCAACATGTCAGGGTAAAACATGCTAGTACCACCAACACCAGCCAAACAATCCACAGGAATTTCAACAGAGCCGTAAAAATCATGGCAGCTTCCTCTACTGTTAGCTGTGCACGGCCACAATGTCAGTCGACGTTAATAAAGTACATTATATGTTGTTGATCAGAAGTCTTGACGGCATCATGCCACAGAAACGGAAGGACCAAGGCGGAAATTACTGGCATGAATCAGGCTCAAAGCATCCTTGGCACTGGAGCCCAACATCAATGGTTTGGATCCACATTGCTTACCCGCACACAAGGCTCTCATTTACTGCATGCCTCTTTAACTGACATCAACATTGCAAATATTGGCAGTGAAAAACAGTGCACGTAATGGGAGAGGATCAACCTTCCAATCAGAGGCAAAGAAAATATGTAAAAAAAACAAACCTATTTACATCCCGAACCAGATTGCACGAACACATAAGCTTACATGTAACCATTTTCTTCTCATTTTTCTAATCGTGGATACATATTCCAACTTAAATTGATAACACGACTTTTTGCTAAATGAATCGCTCTGCCACCCCACGGTTAACGTTTGCTCGGCCAAACTAACGTGACACCTTCTTCATATATTTATCAGAAAGCAATCTTATCTAGAGTTACGGTAAGTCCCCTAAAAGTAAAGGCCATCTTACCGTAAGACAACTAACACAGGGTAAAAATATATTCCCTTGAATTCGTCATCCATAGCAACCACATTTTTATGGAAAACTTCGTGTACTGTATGTGACAACGGAGAATGACTTGCCAGTTTGAAAGTACACTTGAACAACCACTATAACCAACCACGAACCATTAAAATAAGCATAGTAAAAAACGCGTGCCTCTTGCCTGGGAATGTCAGTGACAGCGTCATATGGTTGGCAACATCCTTGAGGCGTCATTGCCAAAAACAAGTAAACCAGTCATCCAATGTAGCCAATGGACCTTAACCTATGTAGCGAGGAGCTGTCACATCATTTTTGTCTCATCAGGGCATTGTTTATGGGCAAGTGAAGTATATTTTAAAGTGTATGGTGTGCTCAAGTGACAGTGCAGTCTGCAGCTTTGTTTGCACACATCATGTTGATAAACTACTGCGCCTAATGCCAAGGTCAAATAACCTCGGTGAATACGGCTTTATAGTCAAATCTCTGTCAAAGTTTGTACTGTCGCAGACCCTTCCTAACTATCGGACAGCTTTTAGTTTCCACTCTTTTTTCAGCTTTGAAAAAAGGCTTACAAAATAAAAGTAATCTTATTGATGACAGTTGCAATTCAATAATATAAGACATAAAACCTTGAGGAGTTTGGAAGACTTTTTTTCACAGCATTATTTTTTATCACATCTTTACAGTTTTTCCCTTAGGCGATCGTGTTATGCCTGTGAGAATGACAAGGTCACTTTTATGATGTTCAGCTTAGCCAATCCTTCCCAAATTGGTGAAAAAAGACTTGATGGTCTATTGATCGAATTGTAGCCTTCACATTTTTTCTACCTTTTTATCATGAAGGACGAGACTGGATTAAAAAGAATATTGCGTTAATGCTATAATGAATAAAAACTTATTTTCAGTTTAAGGTTACTGGATTGTTGGTAATTCATCGTATTCTACGTGATCTTAAGAAGAACACTTAGCCTATGATGGTGTGTTTTTTTTTATAGTTTGTCAGTGTCAATATTACATGCTCTCATGGTGTGGTACTAGATTTTTAACCCTCTACAGACTTTTAAGTGCAATATTCAAAGGCATTGACTTTTTGAAGCGTACCTAGTCTGGTAGACCATACATACTAAGTGGTTATAATAGTGTGCATCATCCTGAGCTTTAATTATGAGATGTTGACCTGGCAAGACCCAGTCAATTTGTGGTAAACCTCATATTTCAATTGCTATGTTTATCAATAGAACCGTTCTTTAACAGAGCACACTTTAAGAACTATTTTTTCTACAAAACATCTACAATGGTACGGAATTCAAAAATAGCAGCTAATCAGAAAAATTCGAATGATGAAAAATTAAAAATTCGAACGAACAGCAACTTGAAAACAGAACATTGTTTTTCCTCTTTTAAGATTCCAAAGGAAAAAGGATTGAGAGAAAAAAACCCTATTGACATTCCATCTGCGCAGAGAGTGTGTAAACAACCTGCAGGGACATGTTTGGGAATTGTTTTGATGTAAATCGGAGATGTCAGCATAATAAGATAGTCGCATCACATTTTGCAGTCACCAGAAAAGCCACATCAGAACCGGAAATTATCACAAGCCCCAAGTGACTATAAGTCGAGAATTACTTCTGACGAAAATTTGGAAAAACAATCATTATCCACCGAACATCAAATTGACGAAACAGATCACACAGTATGATTTACCTAACCCGATATTTTACGCTGAGACATCTTAACACCAACATATTCAATAATCTAATCAGCATAGAGGATCACAAACACCCTTCACTGTGACAACGGATAGGCTCTGTGCATCTCGCCACACTGGCAGGCACAGCCCCAACTAACCAATCACATTTATCCTTTTAGTGGTTCCTAGCCCATCCTTTAACCAATGTGACTCAACACTGTGATTCCTTATTGATGAAACATGAACTTGCATCATTATTCTCTCTATGGCAAAACCTAGGGTGTCAACCTTAAGTAAGAAAGAACAGTTTTCATCTTGATGAATCTCCATGTTAAAAGAGGAGATAGCAAGTTTACCATCGGATTCATCGCCTCGAGGCCTCCTCCACAAAATTCTCGCGAAATCTGTCGCAATTAGTAGACAGCGTCAATTCAAACGGCACAGGAGATGTTAAAGACAATAATAAATTTAATAAATCAAGTCAGAAGATAAAACAGCACTTTCAGATACCATTTGGAATATGAATCACTTTCGTAATTGACCTGGATCAGCCTTACATCACGATGAATAGTGCAATTCACAAGACAAATCACCTACGCCAACAATTTGTTGTAAAAATTCAAGAGTTTTCATCCGATGTGATGAAAGATTAAAACATGTTAGCAATCAGCACCGAAGCTGCAGTAATTAGCGTCGCGATGGAGAAAGATGATGATAGAGGACTGTTTTCAGGGAAGGTGATTGATATGACTACAGAGTGGTGAAAAAAAATTGTTCACAATTATTGCGAATTTTGAGTTGACACAGGGAGGTTTCTGAAATTCATCATTGTTATTGAATTTATGACATTAAGGACAAGTCTCGGTTGTGCAATGCTGCTGAAACACATACCACCATATAGGACGAGGGAGACGATGGACGCAGTGGCTTCGAGTAAAAACAATACTTCTTTAAAGAATACAATTTGATATTGATCATGCCCCCTTTCCAGGTCGCCTGAATCAAGGCACGGTGGAAAACATCCGCTACTTGATGTTGTGATTTTAATATACGGTACCAGATTTTTATTTCAATCACTTTTTTGACCAAGTCGGATGCCAGGGGTTACCAAGACCTATTTACAAGTAAATGTACCATATACCAATTAATATTTTATTTCTCATCTCAGCTATAAACAATATGAGAAACTAAAGGTTACCTTCGTCAATGACAATGCACAGATCAATATGAAATTGTTTGTTCATCTTTATGTATATTCCCAATAAATCAATCATTGATAAGAGGCCTTGATGAAAAGTAAAATAGAATATGAACCATAAATTGTCCAATACTGTTGGGAATCGCTCAAGGTGGTGTTGAAATTATATCGATTCGTCTCTATGGTATGACTTGCAATACCTTATTGTGGCACTCTTTTAGAGTGTCTTCTTTTCCAGTTTCTGCGTAGGTTATTTGGTGGTGATGTGTGGCTATGCCGGATTTCGAGTATCATATATTTTCAACGTTGATGGTAACAAATGAAATAAATTCCAGTACGTATATACAAGAAACTATTTGCTGACCGAGTTTTCTTCAAACCCTTTAAAGCCACCCTTAATTGGTTCACAAAGTTAAGAATCAACTTCTAAAACTGGTGTGCAATGATTATTCACTTACTCATAAAAATAAGTTCTTTTAGTGCATAAGAAGCATGATAAAAGCAATAGTGAGCTATACGTCGGGCATTACTTATACACATCGATAGTACCAACACTAGAACTGTTGGCACTGATCCAACAGGCAAAAGGCAAATAATTTCTTTATGAGAAATGCTGTATTCAATTGACAACCACAACCAACGACTCAAAGTGAATAAATTTGCCCTTTCAAAAAACCCAGCGGATACTTTGTGTGACACCAAAATAAAAGCTTGTATGGCTCCTGTCGGATTAAAGGAATAAGAAAACAGTCATCGAGTTTTAATGGAATGAATCTTACACCTTTCATGAGACCTTTTTATCTTTGCACTAACAAGGATATATTTTATAGATCTCTATTGATACTTTTATTGCTCTTTATTTTTGCTATGTTTATCTTCATACGTCTATTGATTCAAACTATCGTTGACATTTTCCATTCATAGAATATTTGTATCAATGAAATAACAGATGAGGTTGCATACTGGCAATGAGCCAACATTCACTATTTTAGTCCCATGAGCATACTCTCAAATTCAGTTGAGGATTGTTTTCAACTTCAGTGGTGATGATGTTTTATCATTGCTTTTGTTATGTTATTCTGCAATCAGAATGTCAGAAGCGTGCACCTTGTACCATAGGTTATACTATACAGATTTTATCCGTTTCTAGTGTAGTGATACCTCTTAAAATATTATGCAGGTGATGATCAAAGAGAACTCTCTGTTAAATAAATGGAAGAAGTGAAAGTCAAGCTTATTGGAGTTGATTCCTTTGATGCAAAACGAAACAAAGAGATATAAAACGGTCTTTCCCATCAGGGAGCAAAGTTGTTGAAAGCGAACGTTTTTCATCATTATATTGGGACGTTCTGTTAAAAAATACAGTTTTCCGCACATCGGATGTATTTTATGGCATTAATGGATAAAATAGACAGTTGGTCAAACTGTAAAGATTTACGTTATCTCATTGTATGCCGAGTCAGCTTTACGAGCATTGACAACACAGCTGATTTGAATTGTCAACACGAACAATGCCGATGTACGTTGGGCTGCATTTTTAATCACTTTGAAGACAGTGTAAGTATGCCAAACTGCAAAATTAGCAATGAATTATTTGGCGATTATCATTCCAGACTGCCATCACCATTCCAAGTCAAGATGACAATGACCTTATCATAAGACCCACGCAAAGATAGAAACTGATTTCAGTAACCAGTCTGAACAATCCCATCTAAGTCATTTCGGTCAATCACATTTTCTTCTGTGGTAATCAGGCTTACCTTTCCATCATTCATCCAAAAGTCACATACGCACGGTTGCAAAGAACAGCTAAGGCTGGGGTAAGCAATAGTTGGTTGCTCGTTCGTTCGTTCGTGGAAGTTAGCATAGATGGAAGAACGTGTCTTGTTTTCAACTCTTGGACAACAAAATATCAGGTTCAAATATACGATAGAAGAATATCAGTGAGGGAAACTGAAGCTACAAGAAATAAAACCACAATCACCAAAAATAAGCTAAACTAGAGAGGTGTCACGTAAGCAGTTGCCGCTAGGATGTGTGTTGGAAACGGCTTACATTCGACATAGCCCACTATGCTGGAAAGTGTTTGCAAACAGATGCTAGGTCCAGGAAGGTCCATACTCGTGGTTGGCTAATAGATGAGTCCATGAGACAAGAATTGGGTCGAGCAGGAAGACCGTACGGTTAATGGTTGTGGACAGATGGGAGTAGTTGGTGCAACATTTCAGGGTAGTAATACCTTCCTCTGCAGTGTTTGCTTTTATATACGACTGCAACATACTAAATATTAATTGTAAAGATAAATGCCTTACCATCTTAGTCTCGTAAACCAAACGGAGGGGATTTTGCAAAAGCCGTTTTGCGGACATTTTTAACAAAAGCTTTAAAACGAAGCTGATGTCATCAAGGAATACCATCCATCCTAAGTTTCCCACAAAAAAATATTTTTTTAACAGAGTTCTGTCAAAACCTGGTTCTGTGACATGTACCTATTAGTGTTCCTGGCAGAGCTCCAATCCAGAATTGATCCAATTATCAGTGAACCAGTATGTCACTTGTGCAGCGCAGATGAATTTCTCGAACAAAGCCAATCCAGGCGCAGAGATTGGATTTTAGAAAAACCTCAGAAGAAGATAAGAGTGAATCCAAAATGTGGGTTTGGGTACAGGCTGGAATAACAGCTTCATTATGATTGGTGTTAATGTTTTTTATAAGTCGTTAATCCGTTTTTCATCAATGTCAAGGCTTTGGGTTACGAAATAATGAATGTGTGATTGGGGAATGCTTGAATAATTGAGTGCCTTGGAGATATCGCGTTAGGCACTACACTGTTAATATCGTGCCGGTTTTTGTGTTTTTCAACCAAGGGAACAACACAATATCTACAATTATTGTACGCATAAGTCTCAGAGAGAAATGTACCTACAGGAGTAACAAATCTGCTTTCTACATCAGACAATCTGGTGATACACGGCTTAGCTCAAGACAGATTGAACCCCGAAACTGCCTTGCAAATGTATTCTTCCCACGCTTTCAGAATCCTACATCATTGAGTGCAGGTCCTGGCAATAGCAACCAAAATTGACATCTACATTGCCCCCAATTTCCCTTCTGTCTACCTTCAGGCTGACAATGACACGGTGGCGTGAGCATCTCATGGCAGCGTGACTGTCCGCAAGGCGGTTGATGACCTTCAGCCACATGACATTATTCAACAAGCCTGAGTTTTCATGTTCCAAATCCAGCCATAAGGCAACGCTCATGTGGTCAACTATTTAGATCTTTG
Organism: Lineus longissimus; assembly: GCF_910592395.1. NCBI lineage: Eukaryota > Metazoa > Nemertea > Pilidiophora > Heteronemertea > Lineidae > Lineus > Lineus longissimus. Next base: position 23,417,802 of record NC_088310.1, read on the forward strand.
GGGAGGCGTCATCGGTAGCAAAGCTATATTAGAAAGATCTTAGTATTTTTATTTCCATCTATCATTGACCGACATTAAGTTAAACATCTAACCAGAAACCTCAAATCAAATTGTTTACATAGCCTTGGCATTTATCGCATCAGGGGCAAGTCACAATTGAATAATTCACCAGGAATTGCTTGCATGACTACATGGACACTACAGATGACGCATAACTTTGGAAATATCACGTCAGGCAGAAGCACTTTGCAACTGTAACATTCAAGTTTTGTCATGTGCAATAAATTGTGTAAGCAATCAGGAAAATAGATTCCTCGCATCTTCAAATTGCTGTAGGAAACATTGAAAAGTGTGGGAAGTTAACATGTTATTCTTGCAAGATAAGTTAACATCGCATGCTTGAAAGAATAGCCTTGACCAAAAGGAAGATCACCTTCACCTTTCTGAACAAAAACTAGTCTTCATCAGATTTCCTAATACATTTCATGGCTGAATGCTCCTTCCGTGACAAGCTTGAAGACATGGGATAGCCTTGAAGAATATAAGACCGTAACAATGTTTGCAGTTGTTTAACCTTTCTCTAAAACCCTCAAACAAGATGGCAATGAAGGCAGAACACTTTTTTTGTATGAACCTGGTGTTTGCAAGCTTAACCTATTATAGAAAGCCCGAGAAGACAAATGTCAACATGTAGTTGTATCCAAAGAACATATTAAAGAGGTTACAGAAAAGTTTCATCTTCGGCCTGAACTGATGTAGTAATATATTGAATGCTTATTTCAATCAGAATGATTGGATCTTCAGTCTGTTACAATACATTTTTCTTGTTTTTCAAGGAAATAAACAGTGGGAAAAAGAGAAATCCTAATTAACTGCTGATTCTCATATTTGCCAGTCCCATAAATATTGCAATAAATCGGAATGGACCATGTCCGGCCTGAAAAAGCAATGCTCACCTTTATAAACCAGCGAACACATGATTTCCCCACGGCCACAAGTCACATAAATCTGCAATAACAATCTGATGTACAGCAATAACCATGGCAGCAGGGCAAAAAAAGAAGACTCATCAGCCATCACATCCTGATGCCAACACTCGTGACTGCCTACAGTGTACTACCCTTCTGAACGATTGGATTGTTTTGAAGGTCCTGCAAACACCCGATTCTGCTTGTACCTGAAATCTCAATCTAAGTTAGTGTGACTCAAGTCTACACTGTGCACACAATCTATAGGAAATGTATAGAAAAATAAGGTGACATTACTCGTGGGTAAACTATAGGCAGTAAGAGGCAATAAATTCTTTGCCAAATTATACCCTGGATGTGAAGCCTCAAGTTATGATATCATCGCTTCCCAGGGAACCATTAGCGAACTGTATTGCATACTAATTAATCGAAATATAACAAGGCAGGCTTGACTTTTTAAATCATGAGCGAGGAATCTTCCTCCGGAGCAGGTTGTTCAACAATATTTGGCCGAAAGGAATCAAATTAGGTTACAACTTTCCAGATAGATATCTGCATTTTCAGTTTGGATATATTTATGTTACGCTTTATTCACTTTCTCCTCTTCAACACTGGGTTACATGAATACCGCGTTTCCAACACTAAGGCATACCATATTGCAGGTAGACGTACGTAATAAAAGCGAACTGCAGTTCATAATATGTATTTATCATACTGTCTAAAAAGGAAAAGATGCCGACATTGCATGATGATGAATCGTTTTCTTTAGATGGGCGAAATATCTTACATTTTCTCAAAATAGAGCGAATATAATGGAAAATAATGTATTCCAGCGTATACGTCTCAATCCCAGTCCTATAATCTGAAAATAATTTCTCTCCACTTCAACAATATTTTGCTGAGAGAAAAACATCTTATTTCTTCACACTCCCCATATGATTGCAAGCAAAACACCAAACAATAATTATGAAATTAAAGACCGAAATGTTCATTTTATCACCAGGAAACAACTGCATGCAAAAAAGAGGTTTCGAAGGAAACTGTAGTGGCACATTTCCAGAACGTTGATTCAAAATGCCAGACGTAATCAATAACAAGGGCTGTTGCCATCAGCAAGCTGAGAAATAATTCATAGTCTCATGTTTCTCTCAAATAATTGTCTGGGAATTTTAAAACCGGATAATCGAAACAATGATAATTTGACACATCTATTTTAAATCAATGCACCGATTTGAATCCCTTACTCGTAACCAGGAACAATATCAGACGATGGAAAACATTCGTAAAAATCATTGATTTTATGGTATAACAAGCAATATTTTGAAACAGTAGTGATGTCGAAGTACATTGAGCTCTTTTGTAGAAAATATCATATAAATCGTCATATTTTCTACATCATCTCAAATCGCAGAAAACTGATGATCTTACTAATTCACTTTAAGAAGTAGCACTTTCCTCGAAGCCGGTACTCTGGGATATTCTATCACACCAATTAGGGTGCACGTCAGCAGATAAACAACACGACAGCCGTAGGAAGTGACGTGAGAAAAAGTCCTGACGACAGTTACATTTAGAAACATCGGATGATTAGTAAGAGGGAGCCATACCGAGCAATCAAGGTTGACAAGATATAAAATATTGAGCTATGCTCATCATCGCATGAAATCATTGACAACCATGGTACAAACCATAAAAAACGTGTCAAGGGATGCATATTTTTAGAACCATTAGTGCTGGTTTGTATAGTTAATGTATCACGAGATGTCAATGTGTCCATCTAGAGGCAGCAGGATATTGGCACTTAGACACTTCATTTTGTTAATGTGACACCTGTCAGCTTTGGTGCTGCAGATGGATATACCTTTTTCTGTATTTCATGAGACGAGCAACAATAATAACATGCTTGATGCTAAAGGAGATGTCTTATGACTTCCTAAATCATTAACGAATAATAATAAATAATAAAGTATTAACTTCGTAAATATATCCTTCACCCAAAGGAATTCAGGGGAACAGGCCTAAGCAAGCAGACTGAGATGACAGTATTTCTCAGAAGCAGAATAGACGTTTGACATTTATTTTGCCATACTGGCTAGACGGTACATCTGGGGATGACATATCATATTAACCCCTTTGATAGGATATCTGTCAGCAGTGCAATTGTTAAGCTGACACTTGCAGCCATATGACATTATAAGTGAGGAAACGTATCTTTCTATCTACTTTATTTTCATTGGTGGATAAGTCTACTTTATTTACATTGGTGGATAAGTTCCCGGCTGTTGTAACTAAACTAAACTATTTTTTCAAGCTAAAAGGCACAAAGCAGATTATGCAATGGTTTTAATCTTTAATCGGAAAGTTATACCACGGATCTACTTGTGCAATACTAATCGTGAAAATAGAAGTAATATCTGATAGTAATCCTGTAATAAACCTGTCATAACAAGATTGAAGTTTTATTTCTATGTATAGTGAAATGTCTAAGCAGGCAAAACTTTTGAAGGGATAAACGTATAAAATGCAGCAACACGTCGCACAAAGTTCCTGCTTGAAACGACAGTAACTGAAATGGAAAAGGAGAAAAAGATCATAAAAGCAAGCATAACCATCAGAGCTGTTTATATTATCAACTTCAAAATCAAACCGATGTTTAAAATGCCAAGGAAAATGCATATTTGGCATTAACATTTCCAAATTTTTGTAGGTCCGGACCCCAAGACCTCCTCGTTTCCAAGATACCAGCTTCGGGCATCTCTCACGGCGTGCGCAACCCCCCCCCCCCCCCCCCATCCACCGTAGATTTGGATCTGCCACTGCGAAGTGTAAGAAATGCCACCACGCCTAATAGTATTCAAACATTGATATAAAATCAAATCAAGAAATAACGCAAAGCCGTCGTCGAGGCTGATCAATAATGGACGGGATAATAGGAAAATCCATAACAACAATGACACATGTTCGAGTCAAGAAACAAGCCAAGGCCATCGCGAGACAATGTTGATATACATTCATACATTTATGACCATCTAATGGAAGATAAAACAGTTTCATTGTTCATTTAAATTCAAATGCACTTGGGAATGTGATCGGGTTCATCTGGAGCGGTTTCTATTCGCAGAAGGTAATATTACCTTGTTATGGTATAACCAACAGATTCTGCGGTTTACATCGCCTTTCGATTTTTGCTCATTACCGTTCTATACTTTTGTAGATCAATAAAGTCATGATACAAAAATTAAGAATAAACCGACTCGAATCTTAATTATCTGGTTTCTACATCAGAAACGGACAGCCTACCAGTGGGTAAGACTAAACTAAACTAAACTAAACTATTTCTCATCGGCATTTTAGAATACCATGGAATTTTATTGTGTCTTATGTCATGTTAAGATGAATGGCATATAGTTCAAATTGAGCAATTTATTTCAGCTCTAAACATTTCATCTTACAGAAGGTACAAGTTCGCTACTTTCAAAAACATCAGTTTTGATGGCTGAACTTACCAACTTTTGAATTTAAAGTGTCGATTAATAACGTTATAGATTCATCGAGTGTATTTTTCTGTCTGGTTAGTATGTAAGGGTAGAGGGTTATTATGCCCGCCAGGCATCAACATTTTATGAAAATATTTTTTTAGACCTCATGTTCTATTGTGGTCGTGGAAAATTTGATGAAGCTTGTTATTTGATCGCAATGATGTCATCATAGCTTTGAGCATTTAGTCGTTATCGCAGCAGTAAACATTGTTTTTTTAAATCACTGAGACAAAAGCCAGACTCGCAGACGATTGATCATGACAAACATAAGCTGATTTCATTGGAAAACTGTTACTGCAGTCTATGCATAGCAAATTTTGATGATACATGTATTTATAAACAGATCAAACGTATATGTTTTACAAGAATAGAATTCTAAAGACAATGGACATATTTTTGTACCTGCTAAAATTGAAACAGAAAACTTTGTGAAATGATCAGATAAATCTAAATACCATTATGATTCCAATATTTCCAATATTTTGCCTTACAGCAAATGGTACTCCTGTCATTTTATGCAATCGGATTTAGTTGGACATCCACCTTACTCATAGCTATGACTTGAATTGATCAGAAATGACTCCGACCGTATTGTTGACTTAATGAAATACGTTCTTTTGACGCTGAACCAGCCAGGTAACATTCTTTGTCCCTTTCTCCCGAAACGACCTATCTTGACATTGGCGATATATTGCCTTGCACCCTTTTCCTATGTTTAATTTGACGGGACATGCAATGTTTTGTTAGTTGAACTTTCTATGAACCCCTGAATCAATCACAGTATGTCCACACCCAATCAGTACTAATTCACTTCAATTCAAATATCACTCAATACGGTCATGACTGTAATGTCAATTCAAGCATACTGTGCAATTACGTGCTTTCAACACTCTGTATTCTACACAGACAAGTCACACTCTATGATATACTTGTAGTATGTTTGATATTTAGTTATTGAATTGCAGAACCTGTGTAGTGCTGTTCTTGATAGACAAGATAGAGTAAAAGAAAGTCATTTATTTAAAAAAAGTGTTTAGTTTTGAAGCCCAAGGTCACAAATAAAATTGCACGAGTGCACGATTTATCCTTCTTCTAATATTTGTCATCGCTTTTATCAAAGTCAACACACATTACAATTATTATTTACTTCTTGAACATCAACGGTCAGCCACCTGAAACAATTCCTCTACGCGTTACAGGCACCACAGACATAAACAGATCGATGTACTACGCAATTATAACATCTTTATAGTGGGGGAAAGACCTAAGATCAATAGAATATCATGAGTATATAAGAATCAAGTTATCATGTTTCTAATTCTCTGGAGATTTATCGGTTAACATGACTTTATTGATTCTCTAACTGAACCACGAACTCCGCACATAGAGGGTGAGAAAATAAATGCATGAGTTACGTGCTAAACACGAATCATCCAATTTCTTCTTTTTTTCACGATGACATCATGTCCATACCTCGGTAGTCTTGCCATGCTCTCAAATTAATTTGAATGGACACTTTTGTTTCCTTGAGCGGAATACCTGTTCATGCATCATTGAAGGTTTGATGTCAACTTCGACGTCGGCACGGCAGAATTATCAACGGGGTATATTCGTAACTCGACCTGTAGTTCCCAAACTACATAGCTCCATCATTAAAGGCGCTGCTGGAATAATAGCAAAACGACATGTATCGAAGTAACTTTAAAAAGAAGAAAAATTGCATTTCATTTCATCCTTCTGAGATTCCTGGGAAGTTAGGAAATGCGATTCAACATATTGGATGTCGATAATTCCACGACAAAACATGAAGCTGCCAATATGATTAAATATGCAAAGTTAAAACTGTAAACAAATGAAGCTAATGTATCTTTCAATTGAGATAATCGCAGACAGAGTAGACACTTTGTCAAGATGAAAGAAGATCTTCGCATCAAAATTCTGCCAATGAAACAGTATTCCAACGTCAACACGAGACATTACATTGACATGGGCATTATTTTTTCATACAGGAGTTCGTATTTTATCGTCAATATCACAGTCTCCAAGTCGGTAGATTAGAAATAGGATCTTTAAGCTTTTATTACCATTGTTTAAATGTACTTGTTAATCACTGAAGGGTCGTTATTCTGTTCCTGATGGCAGAATTAGAAGGCACTGTATGGCCGTTCTGTAGCAGCTGAGTGCTTGCCTTAATCTTGGTGGAGCCGATTGCGTATCCCAACCACTCCCAATGCTATGCTGCAGGGAGACTCGCCTCCTAGAACGTTTATAACTATGTTAGCCGGGTCTCCTGGACCGAAAGGTCGGTGGTTGTGCCCAGTGTCAACTACCCTGCCACGGACAAAAGATCGACTTACCAGTAGCAAAAACAACGAAAGCAAACAAACCACCTCAAGATGCCAATGACAGAGCTGGCAGAGGTTCTTTGATGTCTTATATGCTGCTAGATATAAGCAGTGCATAAATATGACTCTTTTCGATGAAGCAAATGATGCTTTGAACAAAGATATTCCTTAGTATAACGGATAAGCATTATGGTACTTGCATCGCAAAATCTTCATCAACATCAAAGAAATCAAACCATTTATTTTACTGGAATCGGTTATTTTTAAATAGCGAACAAATTTCACACCCATATTCGCGAAATAAAAATGCCTTCCTTAAAGTATTTTAGTCATGGCCATACTCCATTTTCAATTCGACGTTTTTACCCCGAAGATCGTATAATGGGTTTCCCACAACTATTAGAATTAAAAGCTACAGCTTCTGACAGCCCCTCCCAAGAGCTTGGATATATCTCCTCATTATAATATCATGTTTTCTTAAGCAGTAGATAAACTGTTAGTTTTTTCCCCAAAAGTCTTCTCATTTGTCTGGAATTATCCCGAGTTTATGACAAAAATTTACACCCGAAGTATACTTTTTACAAGGCTGACCAATTTTATCTTCTTGTATCAAGAGAAGTCCAACATTATTGCCATTGAACAGGAAACTTCCCTTATTTTCCAATTCTTACGCGACGTCTGTGATATCGCTGTAGATGTACCTCGGTTATCCTTGACCACCACGACAAAACAAGACACTTTTTCTCAGAAAAATCTATGTAATCCCTCAAGCGATCACATGCTACAGCTTGATATCTTTTCAACCAAATAATTTATATGTTTTTCTGTAGGAATTATGAGCTAAATAAATCTGCCCATAGTTGATTTCTCATGCTGGGTCTCATATTCTGGACTCCGGGTCATAAATAATTCGAGCTTAGTTATTTCTTTATCATTGGTTTATTTCTCGACTGGCTTGGTTCCAAAGTGTGATCTAGGCACCACGAATACTAGGAGCTGTTGGTTGGGGACACGCAACCTTGAGCGCCATATCATCCTACTGATGACCAATATATTTTTAGTTTCGTTGGTAAATGACAGGAAAAAGCACGTTCGTGTATTAACTGACAGAAACTTGATATAACTGCAAATCGTGGATAATCAGCAGGAATTGCGATGATCAGAAAGCTTCTTGATGGTGATTTGCTATTGATGTGAAGAAAAAGCTTGGTTTCTGGGCAAGATCTGAGACAAGATGTCTCATCTGTATGACACAAAGAAGAACCAACAACAATAAACAGAAGAGGCTCTCTGAGATATGTACAATGTCTGCGTATAATGCACATACATGTACATGATATGGCTTCCCTGCCATACTTAAAGAGAGTGCACTTTTTTATACACCCTACCATTTAAACCCTTAATGTAGGTTTTTGAGATGAAATTAGTGAATAGAATGGCGACCGTGATCTATGCGGTGATAAATGAGACGTTTTGTATTTTGCAGGAATTATTTGAGTAATTTTTATCCACTTTTATCCGCTCAGATGGGTAAAGATGAGCAGTGCAAAGTACGTATCCAAGTCTTGCATTCGATATCCAGGATGCAGATACACAACAGATGAAGTTCAATAGTACAAATAGAGTTTATAAAATATTTCTTAACTCCAGGGAAATAGCCGGCATATTTGGCCGGAGTCTTATTCCCGTCAGAGGGATCAAAATGCAAATAAGCATATCAGACATGTCTCAGGTCTAGTGAAAATTTAGCATGAGCTTATCCATCTAAACCAGTCATCATGCGCCACCCAGTACTAAACTGCAAGCAAATCTGACAAGTTAGGTTGACAACAGTCCTATAACATGAGCAGGGAGTAGGCCTAGATCAAAAGAGCATCGAACTTCAAATACGAACTCAATGTAGCTTTATCTTTTAAGATGCTTTTCATAACAGAGACGTTCTTCCAGACACAAAAGGCTTAGCCTTATCTTCATAGCCTTGCCTCTCTAAGAAGCCTAATCTTCTGTCTGAAACTTTTAGGTCTTTTAAACTTTTCTCAGCAGTCTGGTTCTTTCAAAGATGTTATTTCCCACGACTTTTTGTAGTTTGTCTCTCAACACACTAGGCAAGGATGCGATGATTCTCTGCGTCTGTTGTGAGGCTGGGTTTTCAGTGATTACTCAGTGACTCGCCAGAATCTACAGCGGGAAAATAAACAGCAGGTTTTGTTGATAAAAAATAACTGTTGATGCTGTTGGCATGTGTGATTTTCTACCAGGATAATCTGAATTACCAATAAGCAGCTTGGCAGAGCGTTAGTTATTTTCCCGCGGAAGTGACCCAAAAGGCAAAACGCCCAAGTGGTATCAATCCTACTTCGAAAAAAATTGGGGATGTGTTGTGTCTCATGACTTTATTTTATAGCTTTACAATATTTTGGTTGATATACCTGAAATCAATCGTTGAACTTAATTACTCCTTCCTTCCAACTCACCTCACAAGTATCAAGGTGGTCCCCACATTGCTCAGCAAATAATAATGCCCATGTCAGAGTTGCGTTCTCCGGGACCTTTTACATTCATTTCTCTGTACGGTAATGTCTAATGCATAGCAACAGCAGTATAAGGGATGCCGCATCAGCAGGCATGAGGATCAATACTTGCCATTTAAAACGCACACATTATTATATATTTGATTAAAAATTTGATAGGGCCATGTTCAGTCTGGCTGCATATTGAAAACGTAATTGATCAGTCTTCTTGGCGCGCTGCTGTGACCGCATTTCGCATGATTATTATTAAGGGAATGTTTACTGAAGAGTTTTATTGATAAGCTTTGCTTGGAGAAAAGCAGGAAGTATAACACTACAGCGTAAGAACTCTTTTATCTTCGCATAATTCCCAGTATGTCAAACCTCAGGGCTATCACAATTAAGTCCAAGAATTAACCATTTCAATGCATGCCTTTAAAATCATGCCGAAGTGTTACAGTCTCATTCATTGCGTTTTCGTCTGTACATTTCCCTCTGTATCTGTTTTTTTTTCATCCAGCTGTCTTCCTTCCCAAAACAAGTATTCTTTATCACTCTTCATAGCCGAACTAACAATGCCATCTTTATGTTTTCTGCGGATCTGGTATCCTAATGGTAAGAACCTCCACCTTCCAGAATACGAAGAATTGCCATACACTTTCAATACGTTTTGGCAGTCAAAATTTTATTTCATGTTATTGTAGCCATATAGATATTCAACTTGTATTCCGGCAATCTGTAAGTAAATTAAACAGCCCGTTTTCCATCAATAATTTTAATGAACTGTGCAGATGCCATCAAATCCTTCATTCTGATCTTTTTTGACCGCCTATTATAGCAAAACCATTATAGTATTTTTATGTAACTCATGGGATGTTACAGTCTTTCTTTGGTATATTTGCTGTCAATGCGAAGACACTGTTCTCGCATTCTCTCTTAAGAATAGGAAGCGCTAGTGACTTCCTCATGCTAAAAAGTGATCAGCGACTTCCAAAGGCCACATACACCCCTGACGCGAGCAACCATCACTTGTGGAAGCTGTGGGCTTAATTTCCACTGCATCAATATACTCAAATGTTATAAGGTGTTTCTCGTTTGCTATATTAATCCCAAGGCATTGCGATAGTAGAAATAAACCTGCTCCCAGGTTTGACAAATTAGGTACTGTCAATGTTTCATACTACACAACTGACAAAAAAATTATCCAAGGTTGATCAGCACGTCCGGGTGAGAAACAAAGGATTATTGACTATGTCGATATTAAAGGAGAAAAAAAGTATCCCCCTCACACGGTCCAATCACCGGACCACCAAAACCAAAATATGGCCACGAAAAGGATAATAAGGTATGGGGTTCCAACCACTCGACCACCGTACACGTATTCCTAATCAGTGCAAATCAATCAAGCCTGTGTAATTAGGCATGGCGGACCTATTCAATTCGACTGAAATTATATTTAATGACAGCCAGTACTCAGGTGCGCGGACACCAGCCCCATTACAGCCTCATACATGGCGAGACACAAATAAGGCTACATGTCCATATCAATCTTGTGTTTATTTCCTATCAATAGTTTGTAATTTTCATGCTTGATCAGCGAGCGATTACTAATAAATCCCCTGGCATTGTTTCATATTGCAGAACTGATGGGGTGAGCGCCGAGCAGAAGGTCAAGGTAATTCAGCCAAAGGCCGTAGAATGGACTTATTAACCTGTCTGAGCGGTTGGCAAGTCTCAGTGATGCAAATAGACATCGACAGGGAGAAACCGACCAATCCCAAACATTGTGGCACTCCTTTGGCACATTAACCAACTGTCATAAGGCACGGCTATCATTTCGTAAGGTTAAGGTGAGCAAAACAACGTCACTATATCCTGCGAGGAAGCCAAGCCAGTACGGCAACATACAGTAGGCTTGGAAGCTAACCTGCCCCGACCATGACCGATTGATGAATCACCAGGAACTGAGGGCAGAACAGGGCAGAACAGTATTTAGACTCCAAAGCGGGCACTACACGATTCGGCCACCTGTTCTTCAGTACCGAACAGAAAACACTGACCGCAACTCCGATGACAACGAGCCATGTAGTACAGGATGCCCACTGCGTGAAGCCCTTAACATGGAAATCTGGTCAATTGTTGTCAACCTGAAGAAATCAATTTGATGTACGGAAACCGAGCAAAAATACATAGGACAACTGAGTATATCTGATGAGCAGGACTAACTGGCTAAGCAGTGAACACGAAGGAGAAAGAACCAAGCCTCCGGAAATATCCTTAACAAATAAATAGTTATTTTAATGGAATGATCTAGAGTATTGGACAGTTTTACATCTACCTTTAAACAGCTCATGTATAATGGACAGTTGTTTCAGACGATGGCTGTAGAGATACTTTTCCCAACTGGTCGATAATCCTAGAGTGAACTTAGAAGAAACTCCACCATGCATTTGTAAACTTTTAATCAATAATTGAAAGACCAGAAATAAACTAAGTGGTTGCGTGCTCGATCACCATTTCTCCATCAGGTATTCTGGTTTAGCCTTGAATAAATTGGATGTTTTGCAGCGCTGTTTGCAGCTGGTGCGGCTAGCCTAATTACGCTGTAACACCGGAGAACTTTCCTTTTGAAAACTTTTGTTATTGAAAATAGTTCCGCTAACCCTTCACGAAATGATGAGAATTCCCCAACTTAGCATTCCGATCCGAATGCAAATGATAGCGTGACAAATGAGCAACGTCATTGATCAGCCATACACCAACCTTGAAATTAGTCAATAATTCTCTTGAAGATTTGTAGTTTGCCACCTGGATCAACATCTCAAAGGTAAATTTCCCCTGACTAGAGGAAATCGATAATTCAAAGTGTTACTGTCCCCAGTCCAATTATTCATGACAAAAAGGAATAGATTATGCACGAATGTCATTTTAATGTGAGGCTATCGCTTAGAACAATCCTTCAAGTTTGATGCTCGGGTTTGAGGCAATTTTAATATTTGGTCACAGCGTTTGTCCTTTTAAACAGCCTCCAGTCAATTTCAGACATGTAATGGCATCGTGTGTATCTCTCTGGCCCAAATAACTACAAAATGTCCCTGAAATCACACCTGGTATTTTTATGGTCACCTTTTTCCTCTTCTCGTAATTGCTAAAATCATAACTTAGAAACAGCAGATAAAGGTCTTGTTTCTTGATGCAAAAGATTGCGTTGATTAGGAAGCAGATTCTGAAGGCAAAAACAGATACGGGTACACTTTACACAGTCCATGTTCGTGACACCATACGATAGGGTGTTATTGACCGGCCATTCATCTTTATGTACGATTCGTAATAACTCCTCAGGGACACACTAACGTGCCAGGGTATCTTGGTCAGCGTCATTGCACCTGTGTTCATACATAATCAAATTCAGAGTAAATCATCCCAACACGGCCAAATTAATAACTCAGAGGATCACAGTCGTAGCACAGGCAGTTATTTGGAGCCGAGTAAAGACCTCAGTAGCGATTTCCCGAAAGCTTTTGCGCTTGGCCCACCAGTTATAATGGTACTTAAACGTCATCTGCTGAAGTAGTTAGTGTCGTTGATAACACTTCCATCTCCCAACAACCATGCTAGCCGCAAAATTAATGACAAAATACCCGCCAATCCCAAGTAAAAATTCCAGATTCGATTCTTATGAAATGTAAGTAAGAATGAATTTTTCAGGGAAAGGCATTAGAAAATATACGAGAAAGTGAGCAGTCTTCCATGGATTTCAGGCCGTACCAAACAACAATACAAAACAAAAGAATTATTTAACTCTTTGTGTACAGTTTTCAAACCCCACTACCAGGCATCTAAATATTGGAAAATTATTAAACGATCAACAAAATTTTAATCAGAAATCCTGGCGTGGATGACGTGAACGTAAATCGAATAATGGAAAATCGTGCCGATAAAATAATTAGCTAACAAACGGCTGTTTCAGACATATTACCTATAAAACCAGTTTAAACTCACCAAACATAGCATTAAGGAATTTCTTATCACTGATGTCATAGATGGGTACGAAGTTAAATTTCAGACTTCATTGTCAGAGGAGAAGAATGAATACTTTCGACTGTTGTTCCCCTCGTATATGCAGTGTCCCCATCGCAAGGAACGTCATCTTACTACCCCTGGTTTGATCCTTTTCAGGAAAATAAGATTCTGTATATTTAAAATTCTGTATATTTACAAATGGCTCTTTAGTTTTTACGTCAAGATTTTTTAACGTTAGAGAGAAATTCACGCTGATCTAGATTTACCTCAACAAGACACGATGAATGACATTGCATACAATGCGAGGAGAATCAACAACCAACATTACAAATTTTGCACCCTTTTCAAAGAAAGCCGACATTACCATTCATGTCAGATAATCAGAGGACGTTCACCAATTAGATCTTTAAGGGCATCGGTGAAGATGTGTCCCTGAAACAAGTAATGGATCTGATCTTCTGATTTCCGGCATTCGACCTTGAGCATTATTTCTAGCTCGTAATAAGGCACATGTCCGCCGTTGTTCCTTCAGCACTTGAATTGCAGGCGGATTTGACGGCCCATTAGGTACCGGAAAGCAACACGAAGGTTTAAAAGGTATTCTCAAGGTTTTCGTGATGGAGCGGATTGACACTTCATATATATGTGATGAATAAAATGTGAAAACTTAATGTCAATATGAATGTAGGGGAACTTAAAGCAGATAATGAATTGTTCAATTGATAGTTAACGTTAGATCATTACTAGTTTAGAAAATATTACGATGAGTATTGTTCAGGGCAATCTAAAAATGTCAAATGTGAATATCTGAATAAAAAAATCCTTAATTTTACTCGAGTGTTTAACCCATTTCATTTCGGTTTTGAGGGTCATTTCCTATTTGACGTTATTACAAAGAAGTCGAAAAAGTCCTTCATAAAAACACGATTTATCAAAGAGTCGGCAGAAACCACAAAAAGTCTCTCACCGCCACGGTAAAGTCTGTTGCACCGATTATCTATAAATGCCATAGAGAAGCCGTAAATGTACCGAATAAAGCTAATAAAGCAAGCGCACTGGAATAAGGTCAGTGACCAAATAAGATTTCTTTGCCAGCGGCGATTTCAGTTTGCCTTAGAAAAACCTCATTTTAAACCGATTTATAGGGCTATCGAGTGTAAGCAAAGGTACCCAAAACCAAGTAATGCAAAGCCCATGCCACATTTGAGAGAACAGTCAGGGTTTCCAATTGTTCCCAGTAAAAACACCATACTGCTCTAAGGCTGAATGAAAATTTCTTTGCAGCATAAGTTAACATTCGTCGTGTTATTGCTTAATGCCGAATTCCGGTAAGTTTTAGTTGAGAGAGTGTTGTACAGCAACTCATCCAGGTAGTCGAGAAAATGAGGCCTACATTCACACAGGCCAACAGAAAGCAAAATATCGATTCATTTGAGATATTCATCTATTTTAAATAATTGCGAAGGTTAATACATTTCAATTAAATCACATAGGCAGGCTGATATAGCGATATATTGAGAACGAATAGATGAAAACGGAATTCATGTATGACACATGCTAAAGGGCTCAAGTTTCTCTCACGTAAGGGTTCTAATGCTCTGTTGGCAATATTCAGATCATGTTCAAGGGTTCAATCGTCATCCTTGATGAAGAGTTCAAAAGGTTACTGTGCATTTGGACAAGTTCATGAAGTTTGATAATCCATTATCGCATCCTCATTCCTCAGACACAGGGACGCTCGTAAGAAAGTAGTCTTGTAGCAAAAAACGCGCAAGTGTACTAAGCAAGGAGAAAGATACGTTTTGATTGAGATTACAAAGGACTTCAATGATGCTCTACCGTGTGCGTCATATTCGAACCCTTTTATAGGGGACACTATACACCTTTCCAGAAATGGGGCGCTGAGTGTCCGAAATAGTGATGTCATAAGGGGAAACTAGGCCTTATGGTGGAGGGACAAAGGAGATAGTCATGGTTGACCAACACACTTGAATGCCTTTAATGACGGACAAGGGGGAAAAAGTTAGTTCCAATGCAAGCCACTAATGTCGGGAAGCATGTATAGCTCAGTTTGCGAAGTAAACCAACCTTCAGAGCTTTTTACGGAGGGAGTTGGTTAAGACAAACCATGATACGTGGTACCGGTAAGATTAATGAGAGAACTGTTTCGCACGTGATCTGCTCTTCATGCTATATCATTAGTGCGCATACACACTGTCCCCATATAAATCAATGCCAAGAGATCCCTCAGCTTGTATCGGTCAACATGTAACATAGAGCTAAGAGGAATAAATCAAAGGCTACCAGGTAAGATTAAATGGAGAACTGAAACACCTGTTACAGTGAAAGGGAGTCTGTTCACCTCTATATACTCTAACTGGCTGCACGCCATTGACAGTGTCCAAGTACAAAGCATTGACAGGGGGCATCAATGCCACGGTCTTGCCACAGGTGTCCACGGATTCATTCATTAGTAATTCCGGGGAAAGCAATGACAAATATGACAAATGGCAAGATTAGGCGACTACGGATACACACGGTACAATGACGGTAGATTACAATTTTTATTTTAATCAAAAACAAAGTATCATCAATACCCATTATACGTGTAGATGCGCCGAGACTTAATACAAGTGAATGAATGCTTGACATAGACACTACCCCCTGCATATCTGCGTAAATGAAAAATATCTAGATGACAGAATTTGCTCTACCAGAAACGACACCTTTACATGAAACTGTGATAAATGTATATAGTCAATACGATATGCACAAACATTCCGTCATGATGATACGGCAAGGAGTTACTGAGTGCAAATAATGGAAAAGCTCCGAAACATCAATATTTCTGTACTAGCAAGGTTCAGCAATGAGATGGCTTCGGCATTCATATCGTGTGCAAGGCTTACCATAGAAGTTTTAACGTATTTGTAAGTGTCGATGAGTGTTTAGAGAGTTACATTTACTTGTCACCCATCGAGCCCGTTGATGCTGGCCGAGGCCACATAGAAGATAAATAATTGATGATCAATGTGGAACAAAGAGAAGAGCTTACAAAACCAAATAGGCCCAAGATATACGTATTATGAGTACTTAACAAACATTACATTTGATTTCACGTGTACTTTAAGCTGGATATTACCACAAGGGACTTCCCCGATAACTTTTTTAGATTGTCTAGACAACATATAACCCACCACACCTGAGGCAGTGCAGGATGTCTATCAAGGGTTCAACCACACCCAAAGCAACCTCATTAGGTTTAGGATACAGTCATATTCGAAGTATCATATTTCATCTAAAAAGATAAAAGTTTAGATGAAACCTGATAATCAATAGTTCAGTTCAGAATGTTAACATATAACAATACTGCAGTTAGTGAAGTAGTGTGTCCTTTGTCCCGTTTCCTTCAAAACTGACCGAACAAAACAGATTCAAACCACTCTAACTAATTGTCAATGACTTCTTATTGGACAATCTCGACTTAGAACAATCGAGATATTCGTCAAAGTGAGCCTTTCCAACCGAAATCATGCTGAGGCTAAAGCTGTAGCTTCATTCGGACTCAAAGACAGTCTGGGTACATGTCACACCTGATCATATTCGCGACAATTAACCGAATTCACGTAAAGGGGTCCAATCTGCCCGAGAGGTTTCTTTTCTTCACAACATCTGCCGACGACACATGATCTATCAAGAAACAAATAACCGGTAACCTTTTTTTGTAAAAACTACGCAGAATGATATATTACGTGTGTGTGACAACAAATTACAATACTAGCAAGAAGGGCGTTTAATAGCATGGCTCCTCAAATACGGATAAAACTCTAAGCAAAAGTATTAAAAAACAACAGTGCATCAGGTGACATTTACTCTTCAGAACATCTTAGAATCTTAGAATTATTATATTGGAAAGTTACGGCAGAGCCAAATTCATGACATGGTTTAAAAATATTTAAATTTAAATACTTTTATTACCAAGAGAATATCACATCTTTTGCCAAAAAAAAACACTGAACTGCGGTCACGTAAGATATTTTTATATCAACGTATAAAACCACGTGCATTGGCAGAAAAGCAATGAGTTGGACCACATGATCTGTCTGGCCTCAAGTAGCTAAATAGTGCAGTATTGTTTACATCTGATAGCCAAAGGTACTTCCTTTGAATAATTGTTAACTCAATCAGTCCAATGAATAAATGTGTTTTGGTACAAATTGATCAATCCATTAGAACGTTTTAAACAGAAACAACAAAACAACGCACTATATATCACATGAGTTGTGTTTAGGAATTCAACGTTATCGACGAATTCCATATAAAAGATGATATCACCCGTATTTGTTGTCATTTTTTACGATTTTCGTCTGGCGGTTAAAAAGGTGAGGAAGAATGGCATGCTGAGAATACTAAATCACAATTGTTGGCAGTTCTGAAAAATTAGGGAGTGCGAAAATGTGTTCTCATAATACTCACAGGGCTGCAGTAAAGACTTGAACCTGAACGATTATTCTGTAATTTGAACTCACCATTTGAAAATTAGCATGTAATTGACGTGCAATTATTTTACAAGGTTACCATCTTTTGGAAAATAAGAAATAGAAAGTGGATAATTGGAAATATGAGGTTATCTATCAACAAACGTTTCCAATAACAGAGGTAAAGCCGATGTATGGTATTTGCAAAAGCAATGGAAAAACGCTTCTGATAGTAATTGGCAGTTTAGAATTCTAATATTGGTTATTGGTATACCTTTTAGGCATAACAAAACAATAAATTTTTGTTATGAGACACCAAAAACACGATTAAACATATTTGAATGTTATCAGGATAAATATCTCAAAGTGTATAGCCTCGGTCAATTACGACCTGTTTTTCGACATGTTAGAAATACGCAATCACAGCCAACAACGGTAAACCTCAGAATGAAATGACGGAATTTTGACCCAATTTGTTTTAGATTATGCACTGTCGATTTTGGTAAGTTTTTCCAGCTTTGAGGCTTCATGATATTATGGCAAATCACAACTCAAAGTAACACCAGTCCAGCAAAAGTAGATGTCATCAGCTGGCCCGAAAGAGCTGTTTAAAAAAATATTGTTATACTTTAAACTGGATTCTTTCCCAGCCCAAAACGCCAGTATGCACATTGTGACATCAAAACAGCTTTATGAATAAACTTGCCCTGCTGGAACCGAGTTCAGCAAAGTTAAACCTCTCAAACTAGCAATCAGCGATAATTTTTTTGCAACTTCAGCGAGAGGATCAATCTTGCACCAATTGAACCATCCTTCACAGCTCCTTGAAGCACCTGTCGGTAAGGGGTAGCGGGGTACGCAATATATGTCCTTGGGTGTTTCTGGAGTTTAAAACATACAGCTTCAGTAAGTAAAGTTGTAGCCAGGCATGTCAGGTGGTGTAAATTCGAGGTTTCACTCCGAGCCTACTATTTTCAATTATTAAGGACGCATTTGACACCAAATAATGCAACCTTTCCTGAACATGTAATTTCGAAGCTTCAAATCATACGTTATAATCTAGAAAAATACATCAATACAATACTGTACCCATTGACCCCAACTGCAGTGACACACAAGTACTTAGCAAAAACTTGAAATATATCCGGTACATTTTTATCGATTTTTTTAGTGGTCTAAAACTCAGAAAGAAAGAACGAATCATTAACATTAAAAGATGGTTTAATTCTGTCAGGACATATATTGAAAGGTATCAGGTAACATGTCATTAAGGGGAAATGATTCAATGTTGATATTTTGTCAGGCAGTGAGATTTTTATGTATCAAAAAGTGCAACTGGGGTGTAGCCATGATGATGACTCAAGTGTAGTTTTTAAAGATACAAATTTGAACTCATTCAGCCTTGAAAATTGGAAGAAAAAACAAAGATATGGAGCATATAAGAGAAGTCTTGTACCAAAATAGTGTTATCCTATGAATGCAACAGCAACTTTGATTTACGTATGTCAACACACATATGAATTCCTTTCGTCAAAGTATCACTAATGAATTGTCATTACATGACAACATTTAAATACTTATCCATCGAAACGTCAAATATTCAATAAAGTGTTAAAGCCACAGCAATCGAGAAAGTAAACTTAATGACCCCAAATTGACAACCCCATATGAAGAAAATTCAATTAAACGCATATTTAGCATCTTGAGTGCTGCGTTCGCCATAGCAGTAACAACAGTGAAGTACTGGTATGGTAGTGTGAACCATTAATTTAAAAAATATGAAGGTTGGTTGAAGATTGTTGAAGTTTGCACCAGATTGACCTTGCATTGCTGTGTCGATCTGACTCTACCTATTTCTGTTATACTGTGAATTCGAAGAAAAATCTATGTAGGGATATAATACATGTGTGTACAAAGTTAGTGGCAATTTTTCAAATTTAGCACTTTATAACCCCGCCTTCCTTGGTGCAGAATACACAGTGAAAAGCTTCTCGCGTCCTTGGCGCACAATGCCAGGAATAATGGAAGCCTACAAAAGTACATGGAAGGGCTCTTCATTAATGTCGCTATCTCTAAACAGAGCCGGAGAAATCAGCAGTTGTCAAGTTTCTCTTTCAAATAATTAGCTCTCAACAAAAGCCTGGACAAATGTCAATATTTCTAACACGAGGGAAGGGAAAATATTTCAAGAACATGGAGCGTTTACTGAATTAGGTTTCTCTGATGCACACAACGCACTGCATCAAATATAATTAAAAAGTGTTGAAGTATTTTAATTACGGAAATTGATATGCTGAGAGCTGTTAATAAAGTTCCGCACATGTCAAATGTATAATTCTCGGAAATTTTCCGACTTTCAATTTTGCCAGATGTAGTGGAGGTTTGAAAATGTAAACCGAGAGGTAACTTAAACCAGTAAATCACTGACAGAACTGCAACTGTTCAAATATAACGCACCTCAATAATAGCATGTTTAAATATAATAAAGCCCAGATTGTTTGTGCGTTCATTTCAAAATGCACTTACAAGCAGCGTATACACCAATCTGTATGACATCCTAGCCCTATTCTTCCGCACAGGAACCCTGCAAACTACAGTAGAATCAGTGTTTTTTTTGAGTGTTTCCATTTTTTCCGAATGTTTTCCAACAATTGTTTTTGGGACCGCTGGAGAACAGGAACGACATGTTTCTCTCTGTTCCCCTATATCATGCTGTTGTAAGCTGTCTTTTGTATAATTAAACTGAGGGACTGAGACATCCCTGCTTAATCACATAACATTACTGCAAGACGTCAATCTGCACTGCAAAAGAAAATAGTGAAACGTTTTATAAAGCAAAAGAAAACACAAATCGATGCTCCAAGAAAAATACCGGATGTATATTATGATACCAGAAACCACCCATAGGCAAGGTTGCCATTACCAAAAGAAAAGAGGATAAACTGCCTTTGGTTAAAGTGAACCTACTTCAGAGGCCTACAGGAAGGAAGTTATATTGAAGCAATGACAGGTAATCAATGGTCGACCGGACAAGCTGCTGCTGTCACGGTCACATTCTCATGCACAAGGAGATAATGCACATATATCCAATTGCAGGCGATGATGGTAGATGCCTTACATTATTACATCGCGTGCATGCAGTTTCATTTTATATTCAATGTTGTGAGAAGTGCGAAGCGGATGCAACAAAACTAACGCTTTGACGTATAGTTCCCGATCATTGATTTGATTGGCTTTCTTGACCTTTTGGCAATATGCGGGAACATTGCAGGAAAGCACTTGAATACTGCGAAGAATCTCCATTTGCAGAGCATGCAACTGTTTGGAGGATTTCGAAAGGATCGGAACACTGGATGACCAGATACACAGCCCAGCGTGTCCTTAAAACATACAAGTGCAATTATAAGAAAATGTCAGTTGCTTCATTTCTCGGAAATTTTTTGAAGATGTACTAAAAACAAGTATGTCGAGTGATACCATGTATAAGGCAGAACCAATTACTGAATATCACAGGAGAGGCACTGAAGTTGTAAAGAACAGTTTAGGTGGTTAAGCCTTGCCCATTTCACTTCTAAGTACTTCTACGTACAAAGTCGTCAGTTCTAGTACTTAAAACTCCGAACCACCTGGCTTTCAGCCTCTATATAAGTGGTGAAAAAAGCTCGAGCTGTACCGTCAAAAGTTATTGGCTGAGTTGAAAGCACCGAAATGCTGTACTTTGGGGAGACATGAAAATCCAATATCTTTGGCGTTGAAATCCGTTGTTTGTTTGACAAGTTTGATGAGCACCGATGGGCAGTACGCCTGGAGAGAAGTGGAACAACACAAAACAAGACGTACGTGTATGTGATGTCATGTTAAGAATAATGTCAAAGTTATGGAAAATATATGATACATAAAATGACACAGATACCGTATACGTTTCACGATTTCTAATTTCTTGCAGTTATCTGATAAAAGCTAATGCTGAACATCACACCATTCGCTGCAGAACAATATCAATAGAACTAATGCAAGATGGATTTGCTACACCATGTAGGAGGAAAGCAGAGCTAGTAGAGCTATCTAGTAGATCAAAGAACGGTTCCGTTTCAACCTCAAATATCAAACCGATCTTTCCATTCAGTTAAAAAAAGATGACGATTGATTTTACTTCAGAAATGACTGTGACACTAGTTGAGAATAGACTCGTTTACACCGAGAGATGCTGCCCTCTTTAGCAATGACATCCACGGCAAACTATCCTCAGTATTATACTTTTGACGACTGAGCATCCATGCAATGCTTCAGGATATATTAAGATTCACAGGGCATTTCCCTAAAAAAATACTTCGGATAACAAGCGTTATCTCATGATTGATTGATGGGAAGGTTTTTGGATATCGACTTCGGCAAGTGGATCCATACTTTGTAATTCCATTCAGGTTAAAATTTCATTCCCTCAGAAAGAGCTACACTGGTCTGTGCTATGACGAATTAACACAAGTCAGATGTTCTGGTTAGGTTGAGGAGAGGAAGGTGTAAAACTGATGCTGGTGCGATTTCTATCATTCTTGAAAACTGTCGCAGTGTCTGCTTGCTTTATCTGTAACAATAAACCCTTTTTGTTTTAGCCTGGTGTGCCTGGTTTATCAGAGCTAATTGGTGTCTTTTGATGATACTTCAGTAGTCCCACTTACGCCAGTGGGCAATTTGAATCGTATAGGCTGACATGATCATTGGCCTATATTCAAAAAGGATAGTTTTTACTCCGAAGTACATTTCACATGTTCAACGGTATAGTCATAGCAAGCTATCACCAAACAGCCATATCCTATCAATTAAATACGAAAATATTTAATGTTTCTCAAGGTAGGTCATTTACCCTGTCTACCACATATTGCCCGTCTGTTTGCAGAAAACAGCTGATTTTCAGCTGTGTTATTCCGCAGTCAATATTTTTCAACTTACCAGAAAACAGTAATATTTCAAATGCAGAATAACAATGACAAGTGAGAAATTCGAGAAGTTGTTTTGCTCGTTTTTGAACAAATACGATATTAAGTGTAACTTGTTTTTCAATGCAGATGTTCCATACAAAGAGACGACAGCTTCAGCCTCAGCCATTTCTTTGATTCAGTTGTGTTTCATGTAGCCGAGCTCATTTGGTATTCCGTTGTGTATTAATAGCCTACTTCAATCATAGCATCACGGTACTTAATTTCTATAGTTATAGCCTGGTATGCTTAGTATCAAACTATCATTTAGTTGTGTATAGTACGATTGTGTTGAGATTCATTGCCTAACCAATTCGATATTCGGTTGTCCTAGTATATCATAGCCTAATTCAATTATCATTGCCCGATGATGCTAAATTAGCGGTAGTTTATCACTACAGTGGTCATCATGTAAAGATGCTTATCATGCATTGGTCATCTACTAGATGTGTACCAATGTGATCGAGTGACATGTAAGTCATGGAGAAGATGTACAAATGCAATAGATATTGTGCAGTAGATATTGTGTATCATTGCCTACCGGTCTTGCGAATAATGGCCTCTATGACTGGCAGTCATTTGCAATATATATTTATTCAGACACAATTGACCATTATAAAACCTTTTTCCTTAAAGGTATCTATTAAGGTAGGAGGAATGGTATTTTTCGGGATGCCGCGGGATTGGGAATTTGATAAAGGGAAAAATTCCGGTGGGACCCGAAGACTATCTTTTTTTGTCTCTCATAAATGAAATTTCTTATGACTCCTAACTACTTTTAGCTTTTGTACACTGTTTTATTTTACCATTACGCCAGGTATTTGATATCGCAGTTCATTACAGTATATAAATGGGGCACGTTGGCACGAAACGTGAAAATTAGTGTAAAATGGTATAATGGAAGTATTACTCATCCGGTATTTAGCTTCAAAGCAACAGTATCACAAGTATCATAGCTACAAAATGATTTGGCATCAGTTGGATCAACAGAAAAAAGTCTTTCGACAAGATAGGGATATTTACTATCCCTAAAATAGAACTGCTCATCACCCTCTGACAATCACAACAAAGTGGTAGAACAGTTCCTTCTCCGATATCAAGTATCATCATCGAAAGCTGGCTTATTTGCTGATAGACTCTACAGGGGAAGGATTGGCCGGATTGTCATTACTACCGTTATTTGCTTGGATATAACAAGGAGAGAAGGTGGGAGAAATGTCTATAACAATGACTAATATGTCACCCGGCTTGTCTCTTTTTGTGGACTGTCTCTAGTCCCAAACAAGACAACTGTTTCATCAGTGTAGCTCGTCGCTCTCCACCTCTCACACACCTCATATACATTAGTGTGTAACTGTAGCAGTACAATATTCAATGCAAAAATACACCACATTTCGACCTTTTTGAAATTACCATGAACCAAAGCCGACATGTCAGACAAAGAAAATTATTGATTCTGATTAGACCAGAAAAGCACTACCGACACACTGTTTTCGCTCCTGAAACAAGATAATCGTTTCTCGTTGTGCGCTGGCAGGAGCTGTACTGATTTGATGACACAGCAGGCTCTAATGGTGTGATCAAGACCAATCATTGACGCTTTGATGTATAGTTTAATCTGCAGGACTGACCTAGTTTCTTTATAAAACCATTGATTTGCTGTAGCCGTCATGAATAGTGCAGATCTCGTTTCATTGATTTTTTTCATGATTCGAAAAGCGTTTCTTTTGACTGTAATCTTTCTCATTCCGGGTGCTCACCACGAGCAAGATGAAATTGCCCAATTTGAAAGCCCGAGTCAGTGCAGACGACTTTGATTTCCTATTGCTATCAAATGAGCGCGACATCCTGTCAGCACTCTAATTGAATGCAAAATGTCAGTGGATCTCATTTCTAATTGGTATATAAGACCTAAAATAGAGAACATATTGATGGATATTAAACGTTTTGGGCTCATGGATAGCTATTGATGATTGAGATATCTCAAGCCTATGATTGTCTATATTCAGATCAAAGATAGCTTACAAGCGGAAAATATACATTGATCACGTAACTAGTTGAAGGTCAGCATCGCGATTTTTGATAGTATTTATCCCGTGCAAATTGAGCTTTCAGTGCTTTCCAAAGACGTATAACATGAATTAGGTTAACTGTCTGCTGCACAAAAGGCAAGACAATTGAGATTCTTAAGATCTCTTTAGATTTCTCTGCCCCTTATTTCATGAAAATATTAAACCCGTTTAATGTAATCCCATTCAATTAGTCAAAGAAGACCACCAGCGTAAAATACTGTACTCAGGCTATTGTCTCCAACAAAGAACAACATAAGAAACTTAAGACCATAATGAGGATTTTCAATTCTTTCCCAGGTGCTTTATTTGGTGCCATCATCGATTCTGTAGAAGCCCCGGAGGTGAAAAAAATATGCAGATAGCTATCAGAAATCCCCAACCTCCTCTTACACCAGCTCCGCAGCAATTGTCTCAATATTTCCAGAGCATACAGCGTAATTGGCGAGCGATGATAAGAACTGACAGCAGCTGTCGTTGCGGGACGTCACAGGACAAAGACTAGTCAAAAGAGAATGGTGCGAATGATGGCGATAACGATGGGAAAAGGCTGCGGGTGTGTTGGTTTCATTCTGGAAAGAACGAGGCGTTTTAACAGACAAAAGGAGCAATGCAAATTTCGTTTCGTGCTGATCGTCATTTTGATCATAAACTCAGGGCCAACATCCCGAACAAAAAAACCTACGGTGAAAGATTTCCGACGAGCAATATTACGTTCATTTTGGTGTCTGCCGTGCTATTTCAAGTGAAAGAACGATGGACATAAACCAAAAGTATATCGTTTCTGCATTCATGTCTACGTCTTGGGCGAGAGGGTCATAATAAATACTAACAAACGCACACATACAATCACACACTGCTTTGGAGGATAACTTTGTGAGTATAGGAGCAGCATAATTCAATCACTTGATTCTGATCAATATATTTTCTGGGGGCATATTTTGGCCCAACTGGCAATACGATTCGAATGTCAACCGAAGCGATTAAAATCCGTAAAAGTGCAACCGCGGCAGAGATCAGGAGGTTAATGAAACTAAGATTTAGGCTTTCTAGTCGCTAATAAACCAGAGAAAATCAATACATGCGCACATACTTTGGTTTCAGCGATTTATCTGTTCAGCGTCACCGCGCAAGGTGGCGATTACTGATAACATGTCCCCGAGGAAGATTCGATTGTATGGTATTAACAAGAATAGATTTCACCAAGGGTTGGCATGTTGTCCTTGAAATAACAGGAAAGTCTTCGACTCTTTCTCAAGCACACATCTTTAGAAAATTCGTAGTGGACATTTTACCAGTAATGATAATCATCATTTGTATTGAGAGAAACAGGATAGAAATTGGTACTTTTCGGTCATAAACTTGCACAAACAGGTTGTGTATGCATGGACATGATACATTTACAACGATATGTAATGATCATCACCAGTGCGATGTAAAAACTTCGGTCAAGGTGATAGCTTCCACACGAAAGTTTAAAGTTAACAGTTACAGTAACTCTGATCTTCCTTTGATCCCTACTTCAACCCTTGGCAATATTGACCTTCCGAAACCTTCTTGTAACAGTATATCCGACATGTCCTTGACTTCCCTCCTCAAGTGCAATGGCCTTGACTAACTTCCAGGATAACCTCTTGTACAAGGATACCCAAGCCGGACTTGAATGACACCTTCTCATTCCCATTGCTACCTCACTATTCTAGTCAAACGTGTTACCTTGGATATCCCGAAGGGGTTTATGAAATATCACTGTAATAATCATGAGCCCAATTATTCCAGCAAGTGTCATCTCCTTTTACCTGTACCTATACTTGAAGGACTTCTTATACCATAAATTGACACCTGCTGTCATCGACCTGGCGGCTACCCCGACCATCAGCAGTCCATTGTTCATGTAGGAGTAAACTATTCACAAATGTGAGGCCTTTGGGGATTTTGTTCGTACTGATGTTATGTTCATACTGTGTGGATGATGTACACCAGTTGGAACAAGGTCAGGTGATATCACACCATTCTAACAACTTGGGCTCTGGTATAAATCCTGAGTATGTCATCCTCGCCAAAGTTCCTACACTTTTCCTGAAATTACCCTTCAGGACGTGGACGATATATCATGACCGTAATTTTGGCATCCAATGCCCTAGATTTCGTAAATTCCTATGTGGCACGAAATATAGCCTTGTCTATCCCAACACCACAACATTTCGATCAACTATCTGTTGGAAACATCAAACCTTCAATTACAAAGCTGATCTCTGCATGCAAGATAT
This sequence comes from Lineus longissimus, assembly GCF_910592395.1. NCBI lineage: Eukaryota > Metazoa > Nemertea > Pilidiophora > Heteronemertea > Lineidae > Lineus > Lineus longissimus. The sequence goes on from NC_088310.1 coordinate 23,444,980, forward strand.
CATTAAGTTCGAACAAACTTTACCTTTTCAACCTTTATATTGCGGCGTCTCACGTTCGTCATTTAAAACCTTATAACTGGCAAATCCCTCAAGGCAATACTGTGTGCCCTTGAAATAGCTATTTCGATCCAATTACAGCAGTGGAATACACATCAATTCCTTCTTCACATTCAAATTGACATTTCATATTACTGGCGAACACCAAGCGTCATATATGGGGTAGGCTCTTCACACCGACAAAACGTATTTAGCTCATCAGAAGAACCATATTAGGGAGCGGTATTCAATCATGTAGTTTTAAAGCTTTCATCACTGAACCCTTTAAAGTATAGATAATTCTCATGTGCTATTTGCGTCAAATGGACCTGAGTGATATCACGACGGTGGTCTGACCATTATTCTTCTTGTGAAAGCCGTTCATCAAAGCCAAACATGGTTATCACCTAGATTCACAAGCAGCATATATAATGCATGCAAATTCGATAAAAAATATTCAATTTCAATTTCCTGCCATACAAATTGTGGTAAATTGATACAAAATGAACAATATCGTAGAAGTAAAAGAAATATTGGATGAAGTTGTTTTTAATGATCCATCATAATTGCCATCAGCCTGAAACAACACTACGGACATGCAAATATACTCCTCAAAATAAGAGTGTGACAAAAGTGATTAGTGCTCTTTCAACTGAAGGACCAATCTGCCGAGTAAATTAAGACAGTTTGCAACATTAACGCGGAAAACATGTTTAAAGTAGTTCTCGAGGACCACTAGACATTCTTGATGATTTTCTTCTTCACAGCAGTGTTTTCAGCAGCAATACATTTTGATTCGTAAAGAAGCAAGTGAGAGAAGATTCTTTTTAAATTTCCCTCATGTGTATGTATTCAAGCTTAGAAGGACTATTTGAATTATGATGCAACCACAAGACTGGTACAGTATCAATTTACAGTGGCTGTATGTACAGATTTGATGGTGAAGACAAAGAAAGAATCCAGTGATCAAGTCGTTAGATCGGCACAAGCTCAATGTAACCTTAGAGCGCCTACATTGGGATGAGATATGGGAGCGTAGTCCCTCTAATACCGTTCGACGTAGCCATAATGAAATATCAGTCCCCGTCCGCACTGATTGCAGAGAGATTTGTACATATTTAGTTCTCCTAACATTACTTGTACATTTGAAGTCAAAAGAAATAGTTTTTATGCGCAAATGACGTCAAACAAACGGATTTGTATTTACATTCGAGTCGATTCTCTTAGAATCGAGTTGGATTTTTAAATGGCCTAAAATCGATCTCTAAAATTTATCAGAGAAAATTTTATATCAAAACTTCGTTCAAAACCTGTTGTCTTAAAAACTGTTGAACTGACCAATAATTATTGTGGAGTCGGCTATTCACAATGGTCATTCATGGCTACATGTAAAGTTTCAATCCACTCGAACATCGGGTTTGATGGATTAATAAGACCAGTCATGCCAGTGACAGCAGGTCACCCAAAGGGCACAATCCCCCTCTGCAATCATTGAAGTTTGCACTGCTATCAGAAAACCTATAGTTACACCCGAATTGGCCGTCCATATTGAATCAGCCGTCAGTCATTGATGGTTCACGCTAAAAAGAACAAGATGGCTGCGAAACTAATACAGGAAATGCACACAAAATGTTCAGCTTCTTTGAGACTTGTTATCATGAAGCATTGTAGCCGGGCATTGTTCACCAGTGATGCAGAGAATTGCTCAAAGTAGTTGGAGTAGGCAAGTGTGCTGTATTGTCTCCATGACATCTCATTGTGGAAGGAACAGGTGTCCATTCATGCCACTGATGAGTGTCCATTCAAGCCCGTGATGAGATACAACTTGCTTCCTGTACACAATAGGTTGAGTTACCATAATCTAATTGTCCTGCAGCTAAATGAATTAGTCAGGTTATTAGGAAAGTTGTGTTGCGGCTCCTAAACTTGTCTTAGACTATTTCGGTAAGTATCACAGGAAAGCAGCATATTTTAGTTTCCTCCCTTTCAGTCGCCATATTAATGAACGGGGAAAAACACCTTCAAATTGTATTTCTAATGTCTCACGTCAAAATAACCCTTATATAGGGAACATCGATCGGTATAAACAAAGAAAAATATTGGCTTCGTAAAATTGTTGCTCCGCTCTTTGATGAGATGATGAGTGTTACAATGTAACGTAAGAGACCCCAATTCCACATCGTTTTGATAATAATATTTTATCAATAAAAAAACAGTTAACTTTGAGATCAACGTTTATGTTTTCTTGATCTCATATCCATCTCCGATTCAGAAGATATTGACAATATTTGCAATATTTCATTATTTTCAAGTCAAAGTCAATACTAGTAACATATTTTATAAATAAGGGAGAACTACAGCTGCGACACATCTACTGCTTCGCCACCCTTGACTTAATGATATCAGTTTGTTGGTTCAGAGCATACCATACTTAGTCGTCGTGTAGGGTAGGTGAGGGGGGAAATTACTCATGTTGCTGGCCACTCGTGTTTGCCTGTATCCACCATCAATCACTGATAACGGTTTAATTATCACGCTAAGACCAAACGGCCATCATTTGTCACACATTCATCAAGCGCTACGTGATTTAGCGCCGTTAACATTCGGCTGCCTCTCCTCCGCAATGAAACACAACACCCTGATGCTCAGAGTCCTGTGAGAATCTCCTCTTCCCAAACAGGTGCCAACAATAGACACTTGACTAAGGTCATTAAGGGCCATACTGTAAGATACAAACCAAGTTAACTTGTTCTTACCCTCATATCGGGTATCGTAACCGGCGGCAAGCTCATAATGAAGCCAGTTCGAACAATGGTCTTGTTCGTGCCATCAAGAATTACATGCGCAGTCGCAACTAACAAGAACCGCCCGTGTGCGCCAGCCGTCAAAGTGCTACAGAGCAGTAAGGAGGGGGTCGTGAAATAGTTTAATGAATAGAGCGTACACGGGAAACAGTCCAAGGGATGGGGGTGACATAAAAGAAATTGCATTCCTTCAAGCATGAATTCATTATACAGTTTCCTTCTGATGGCCGATACAGGGTGCGATTGGGTAGAAGGCCGTATGTGTTTTTGGGATACACGTATATTAATGAACTAATAAAGCATTTAAACAGTCTTGCCGATATATTTCAGTTTTTGTTTGTTGTGGATTATATATAAATATTTGCGACTCAAAAGGACCAAATAGTTCTTGTAATGGAACTAAGAAATATATTACTGTTCCAGAACCCCAAAAGCATGTCAACAGTCTTATCGGTAAAATTCTTTGTCAAGGTTGATATAATTCTTGAATGGTTATCGATATTATTTATCTGATGAATATGATCCTTGTTTCATGATGTGATTCTATTTTTGACGACATCGGTTCTATCATTCAGTTTGTCTCCGTTTACATGGGATAGCAACCTTATTCCCTTTTCATTAAAGCAGCGGAGTCGCTGCCAAAGTTAAATAATATTCTTGCGGCTGACGAACACTTTGAATGAAAAGCATTTTTCACATCAAAATACCCAAATTCTTGATACGGCAATTAGGCAATATAACTTAGTCAAGGCCGTGCGGTATCATTAACATTTGGCAAAGTGGCCTTGTACTGCCGAAATTTTCCATGCACATCGTACTCTATCAAATCGTTTATGATAAAGATTCATCACCAGCGTTCGAACAGTTCATACAACACAAATCTGTTAGAAAAGGTTTAAGAATTTAATTTTAGTTGCGACGTTCGGGGTTTAAGTCCTCACAGCAAAGAAAAGTTAGAAGAGTTTATTGAAACAGTATTCATCTCCATCACGTTGTCCGTAATCTCATTCGATCTCATATGTGATATTTGTAAGCTCCAATAGGAAAACTTAAGATCATAATTTCTTATTAGTTTATATTTCAAAATTATTGTCACCCGCCAAACTTTGAAAAGTATGCATGACCACATTAACAAATATATAAATCAAAAGGTATCATTCTTTTTTATTACAAGGCACTGCTAAAGAACACTCTCTGACCGGGCATGATCCACTCTGAAGCAGACTACGAGGACTCAAGCAAAATATTTCTCTGTCAGCGTCGGTTTTTATCATTCCGACCAAATTAGCAAATGATAGTACACGTAACTTTCATAAAACACTTTAAAAATGTTTTCTTCTTCTTGCTTGTCATGACTGATAAGAACTTTGGCCATCGTGCCATAAGGGGAAACATATTTGCGTGGAAATAGTCGTACCCTAGGCAGTTAACGAATAACTTTGTGGATCTTTTGGCACTGTTGGGGTGATGGAATACCAGCCTGCTTCAAGGGTAACCTCGAACTTAGGGCAATGTTGTCGATGTCAGATATTCCTCTCTGTATCAATAAATCATAAGAATATTCGTTGTGAAGACCTGTTCTTGTTATAAGATTACAGAGAGCGCGATGATGTACATAGTCAAACAAGCACTAGACAAGATTCTACGCTTCTGGAAGAGGCGTTTGTTTGAGAAAGAAGGCTGGTATTGCTGTAAAACAAATTGGCCATTTGCAGTATTCGCAGGCTAATGTACATCGAAGGCTAATTTACAGCAGTTGTCATGCCCTATCACAGGTTGGTGTCAAACGATAGTGTGATATTTCCTATGGTGTGAGGCAAACACCTAGAGCTTCAGAACTGACCTGATTGATTATACAGGAGGGGAGCATGGTCGGGGTCTCCCATCTAGTAACGCTAGCTCTAGTAACCTTCGAACGATTAGGCAGGGGGATTCAGTCTATCTATATGAGCTATAAAACATGCTAGAAGGTTGAATGTTATCCGTCGGGAATGGTAATATATCACTTTTCGGTGTAGAGATGACACCTTTATCGGGATATTGTGTTTGACCAGATTAACGATGTCTTGACCACGATAGCCAAGACGAGACAAAAGTGGTCGACTCCAGAATAGTAATGTGCCAGGCTCATATTTATGTACATACCAATAAGTATACGCATATAAGGCAACGAAATATAGTGGTCAGTATCACAAGTTGGTGTATAAAGCTAGTGTGGTATTTCATATGGTGTGAGCCAAACACCTATAGATTTACGACTGACCATTTTGCTCATACATACGGAAGGGGCATTATCGAGGCCTGTCTTTCCTTCAGTATAACCTTCCAACGATCGGACAAGAGAAAGGGAGAGGCTGCTCTAAAATCATGACCGAAAGGGTGGTGCTAAATCTGAAAACACTTGAATTAGCTCCTTTTTTGTGGGAATCAATGTTTTAATTACATGTACATGCAAATGAATGCTACATTCATCGAGGTATGTTAAGAATAGCATACTCAGGCCAGCATTGCTTACCGGAAAATGTTAATCATGAAATGTAAACATCAGTCATGTGTTCCTCTTTCCTAATAATTACAATAAATGACTCTCAGGTTATATATAGTCAAGACCTCCAACACCCTGCAATAAGCAGCACGAGATGGAATACCAACAAAGGTTCGATTATCATGTTGTTCACCATATATGTCTCATATCAATCAAGCGGTGCCACATCTCTGTAAGAGCCAAGACAGTCCAAATGACCGAATCCAATAAGCTTGTCAATGGTAGCCAATTCAGCATCCCTGTCCTGAGGAGGAATAATAGAACCTGACATTTGGTTAATGTGGTAAGACCGACACAAGATATAACATGCCATATTCAACAAAGAGCACTGTGGCCTCCCAGTGTTAACAAATAGCGCCTTATTACTCTTTAGATTCTTAGGAATACAACCTTTATTACCCCCTACATGTGCGCGTCAAAAGAAATTCGCTAAAGTATCAGAGCAGGAATCAGCATGTCGTTAAAGGTTAGGTAACCCAATCTTAATCGAAAGCCACCTGAATAGAAATTCTCGCTAGGTCAGCCGGACAACCCTGAACCACCATCGAAATCATTATGATAAAATCTACAGGCCATTATGATGGTTCGTCAACCCCATCTGTGCACACTGGGTCCAGCGAACGACTAAGGAATTAGTACAAAAGGCTATATTATTTAGCCACGATTGGGAATAGCTAACATCTGAGATGAAACCAGTCACTCCATTCCAACCTGGTATGTATTCTCCGTATAAAATGTACTGTCCCCAGCTTAAAAACACAGTTGTTGTGGGTGAGGAAAGTACTGTCTTTGAAACTGTACAATACCAACATTAGTCCATCAACTAATTACATTAGCCCCCAGTTGATTTCGTGCTTCTCTCTAATTTCAGCAGTAAAAGACTACGAGACTATCATTACATCATATCCTTGATTATAATCAGGATACGTTTCATACTGCGGCACCAAAATTATAAGGAAGAAATCTATTGATCTATGCTATCTTTTGATTCTTGTTGGTGTTGCCTTGTAAAGATTACAAACTTGAGGCAATAATAATCCAAAACACTTCCTTCATGAAGATTATAGCCTCTGCTTCAGTTATAATGGTGCCAATTAACACGCTTTAGACTGACGTCAGTTGCCATCTGCATGATTCAGAGATTGTCCCAAAAACTTCAGAAAAGTCATAAGCTACTGTTATGACAATTTGTGGGAATATCCTACTCAGCACATTATTTATCCTGTCACATATGTATAATAATTGATTTGGGAAAATTCTAGCATTTTCAAAGCAGCCTATCCCTGTCCTCGAGGAGCAATGATCTTATTATACATCAACAAATGTAATCCATTTCAATTTCATATACACAGTTACATACTGATATACCCACATATACATTTTTGCGATTCACGAAATTTCTAATAAAAATAAAATAGATTACACTACAAAAATTAGTTTCACCGTTATCGGTCTTTGATATTAACTTGTCCACCGAATAACTTAAATCACTTTATCTGTAATTCAGCTGTGCTATATTCATAATGTATCAGAATAAAATGTTTCTTATCCAAACCATAAATCTATTTGAAAATTGATATACAAGTATATTTCTTCATTCCCAATCCAATTGAACAATATTTTTCCATGTACGGGTGATAATCTAGCGATTCAGCTGCAACTGTCAGCTTGACAATATCATGTTTTTTCCGATTCCCGAGGACTCAGGTTTTCATAATTCTCATAACATGTACATGTCATGTTATACCGCTTGTGTTAGTGTCCTTGAACATCAGTTTTGATATAATTTTAATATAAAGCTTCAGATCGAACGAACGAAATGTGGGAATTAAAATGACTCGAAACGCAATTATACCTATTCCTGGAACTTTGACAGTTACGTGGCATAGCTATATTGGCGTCCGTGAATATTGCTGTTTATCAGCCTTTTATTATAGCTAGTCAAGGTTACAATGCTAGACATTCACTTTTAGTACCTACAATTTTCCAATTCCTTTTTAAGATAAAACTGGAGAGCAATTACTAAGATAGGTTGTTACGCACTACAGGAAATGAAGCCGGGAATTGGTGTCATATAGTGGTAATTTTATTGGGAAAAAAGCGAAAGCAAATGCGTTACACTAATTTTTTAATGGGAATTTTGGTACGTTTGAGTTTTCTGAAAAAGTGCTTAATTTTGCTATTAATACTGAATCTATACTGACAGATATCTTATTGTGGGTTTTAAGGGATTAAGTGCTTTCAATTGGTAGTGAGATACACTTTTACACGGAACTTGGCAAAGTATGCTAATTGGATTGTTCCATGTTTTGGAATAGCATTACTAGTTTCAACACAATGATCATCATGAACTAGGCACTTGACAGAAAGGTTATCTGTCATTAGACCCACTTCAAAAAGAAGCTACTTATAACAACTTATTGCTCCTTGCACACTATGCTAAGCTGGTCCTGACTGCTAAAGGAAATGCTAAGCGTATGTGGGGCACCGGTATTCTCCTGTTACCTGACAAGCTCAACAGACATGCTCGGCTCAACCCATAGCGCTATACACATCAAGCAACCATGATTAAAATCTATATTAATCCCCCACTACGCCGGTGGGGATGTAGGTCTCATTAATCACTAACCTGGAAAACCCACATCAATATATTTCCCCAGATTTAACTTGTCACACGGGAAGTTTATAAGTATACTGATATTTCAGAAATAACTTAGATTGTCAGGAGTGAAAAAATAATTGGAAAAATAGCAAGCGGGATGGAAAATATTATTTGGCAGACGATAAAACAATTGGTAAGACGACAGATTTAGTATGCTTTGCCTTTAAGTACTTTAATGAAAACACTTAAAAATGCGCAACTCAGTAAACTACATAGATGACAGGCAGAATGGCAGATGCCGGAAATGAATGGAATTTGAACACACGGAAATTCCCCCAATCGGTAAATAATCCATGCGACACTGTGGAACCGAAAGCACAACAATATCACTTTCTGTATTTTTCGAATTGCATGTATCTACTGGAATACAACCTGAATAAAATTCTTTTGAAAGTGTATCAAGTTGTCTAGTTGTCGCCAATCATCGTGGTTGCAATGGTGGAGGATTTATTGGAAATGTATAGCAGGGAAATAAAGTTATGAAGAGAGATATGTTTATAACAAATGTCCCGGTCTGTGACAAGATGAACTGTCCTTGAAAAGACCGGGAAACATTATAAGATCAGTTGGGAACGTGCCAGTATTGATGGTAAATTCCCCTGGCTTTAAAGGCAATTAATACACAGAAAGGAATTGGAAAGTCATTTCTAATATACCATCCATAATTCATCGAGCAAAACTAACTTAGACAGCGGACTAAGAAAACGAACCGCGTCCTTGTTCTATCAGAATAAACATTGGCATATTTTCCTTAGGGGAGCTTGAAGAAGTGTCATTCATTATATGCCTTATTCGGAAATGATTACATTTCCAATCCCAAGCGTGAGCCCACTTGATGTGAACACATGTGGCTGTTTAACGAAGATAGGCAACATTTATCCAATGTTAAATGTTACCACAATTCAGATATGACGAAATAGATGATATATTCTGCCTAAGTTGTTAGTTTCTACTGCCGCTACTTTATTTACTTATTGCTCGAAAAGGAGAACAGCTTTGAAGACGACCGTTTGAAAACCACAATAATAACAACACATGAATGGAAAATTAAGTTTGATCGAGGTTAATCCAAAACCTATAGGACAAATCATTGTCATATTTCTGCAAAATAATTCGACAAGTCGTTTTAAAAATCAGTCGACAACTCAAAACGAAACGAAATGCATCACCCTGGCCAGGGACACACTATCAGTGATACGAATGAAAACAGGGGTCATTATTGCTTTGAATGCCAAAGGATGCTCGCGATCAAAGAATTGAAAATTACCATATCATACCCAATATATAATTTTCATGAAATTCTGCTTTATATTGCCAGAGTTACTTCTTAGTTTTGATCACGTCCTGGCGATAGAAACCTTATGAATTCGCCAGCCTCGCTGTTCACCAACTTATACAGAGAATAATCAAAGTCAATATAATGCGCGAGTCCCTGACCCAAATCCTTGGAGAGCAAAAGGGTCTCATCCTCTATTATCCCATAGATAATTAAGGCTTCCATGAAGTATCTCATCTGTAGCACACACAAAGAGAAGGGCTCGTATCCAACCTGAATTATGTATAGTGCTCGCTCAGAATCAGATGTGATCTGACATTAGTCAGTGGATATACATTTATCAAGCAAGATTAGCCATATATAACTTCCATCAACCAATAAAAATCAAGGCCAAGGAAGCAAGAAAGAGATCTAGCCATTTGTTTTCAATCTCAATACATAATATGCATACTCGATGGTCATTTGTAGATTACAAACTAAGAAAGATAGCAATTTAACTAGCCTATTTTCGACCGGGTAGTTCAGAACTGGACTTAATGTATATTTACAATGTCACAGTGTTAGTACTGTTTCCAGAGCCCTTATTTGTTTACCAAACCAAATGCATTAGTTCCAATATTAGATAATTCCGCATTTGAAAAACCTCTGGGGTTTTTTTGGGGCACGTAGATGAAAAACCCTTAGTAGTTTTTCTCACCATTTCTAAAATATGAAAAACATAAGGGGTCGCATATTTGGCCGAAAGCTTAAAACGTGCCAATCTCGATCTCGCCACATAACAACACTGTCGTCTAAATGTACATCACATGCACACCATATACCCAGAGTAAATTCCAATACAGTCAGAATTACTTGATGTGATAAACCATAAAAGCAGGAGAAATCGTGAAAAAGAAGTTCGGTCAAGAAGAATGCCGGGCACGCCACAAGAAAATTGAATTCTTATCGTCTTGTCTTCAAGATATATTTGTTCTCAGTCAAACCATGTAGTAGGAAATCCCACACCGGTGTGATAAAAATACAAAATTAACACAACGAAGCTTTCAATATCGAGTGTGCTCGTGTCCACAATCGCCCATTGGAGCACTATCCGTTTCGACCAGCTTCTCTTGGAATTAATACAAGCGAACGTGATAGGATGTGACAGGATGGATACAGTAATACATTGGGATAAAAAAAGTCTGATTAAAAAAATACAAGGCAGAGAGAAATGCTCATGTTGATTCGGTCGGGAAAATGCCTGCTGATTAGATTTCTCTTAATTTCATGAGACTCATCAATCAATCGGCTCATTATGACATGTCAGGATATATGGGTGTAAAGTGGAAATTGAAGATAGCACCACCCGCCTTTATCAAACAAGATTACACGAAGGATGTGGTTTTACGACATTTCATAATTTCAAAATCTATCTTCGCTTCATTATATCATTGTCTTACAATTCAATCAAGAGATATTGATTATACTTAATATGTATGACTGTGACTTTAGGTAGCTACTCTTTTGACCTGGACATTATTCAGGTTTAAACTGCAGCAGACACATCTGCCCCCGGTATAAAGGATTGGACACAGGGAATCTCGATTTTTTTTTGTTTCATTCGGAAGATTATAAAGATATAGACAAACCTAAGATGACGAGGATTTGTAATAAACATTTGGTAAGGTAGGCATTTGAGGATTTGCAGAAGGAGAATGTCCAATCAAAAGAGGAACTGGTTGTTGTCAATATATACGCAATGACAATGATACATGTAACATGCAGAGGCAAACCAATTTCCAAGGCTAAATCATGAGGTATGTCAGACTTTGGTTACAGTCTAAATGGAGGTTCCGCTAGGTGTCTCATGTTTGGAAGGAAAAAAAAAATTTGGAGGACGTTCATTGGCAGTGCCAAGGTAAACTGCTTGGTGTCAACCAAAATGATGATCACGTTTTATGTGTGGCAAACCAAATCCCTCCGTAAAAGTAAAATAATTGATGCCAGCCAGGGGCATCGAGAGAATTTTTTGTACCACTTTGTAACCATGGCAACATGGGGTTGCGTAGACTGTGATTACAGTGGTTAGGGCTCTGAGGTTCTCCAAGAAGACGTTTTCAATCACTATTAGTCCTAATTGGCTTTGTTGACATTTACATCTGAATCCTGGAGCACTCTTTTCACCAGATGAAGCCAGAATAAATCATCAAACATTTTTTCTGAGGTAGGCATGAAAATAGCCAAGGAAGGACTTTTATAGCATCAGACGATTTTTGTTTGGCTAAAAATATTCCAAAGCGAGCATTGAAATTGTTAAAATATGGCTATAAAAGATATCGTTTTCTGTAGTAGCATTAGAAATGACCAGCTCTCCGAGGTGAAATGTACGTCACAGGAAGTGTGTTTGAAGTGGATGAAATCATTTCGCATATAAGTAGATATTTCTACAAATGGCCTGCTCTCTGAGAGGAGATGTAATGAAAATGATTTCTTAGGAAGTGAGTTTGACGTAGATCAGTTTTTTATAGCATCATGACTTTTCTTCAACTAAATATAGCACAGCCAGCATCAAAGTTATAGAATGGATCTATGTTGTGGCAATAGAAATGGCCTGCACGCTGGGATGAGATAATGATAAGAACGATGTCTTGGAATAAAAAATACCGAAGCTCCCATTATAGTTATGGAAGTAAATTCACTGATAGCATCAAATATCGCCAGCTTTAATGAAGTGAGATGTGACTGATTATTTTGGCTTCGAATAAAATATGGCGACGCTACAGCATCAACGTAAGGAATTGATTTGGGAAACTGTAATATCCTAGTGACGAACCTGCTCTTATAATGTGAGAAGCAATATAATTTCTGCCGATGATTCTTTCGTTTCTTACACATGAAATGAAAATAGCAACACTTATTCAAACAGGTCAAAGCAGACACAATGTGACAAACTATAATTCTGATCACTAACGGGGTATTTCACTGCATTCAATCAATTCGCCCACTAGTCATCTTTAAGAAACTCAAATCAAAAGACTTCAGTGTCTCAGTCTAGACTCGTTATTGACGCTGTAGAGAAATACCAATATAAATCACGGTATAAAATGGCTTGCTGTCTCTAACTGAGAACGCATCATATAATCTCTCCAATTAATTCCTCCTAAAATGTGACATTTATTGAGGAGGCTATTTGCGAAGAATTTCAAGGTTATCTTCAATCAGTGATTGAGAAAAATATATTTCTTGGCAGGAATTGGCAAAAACATTGGAAGACTGAGGAGCAAACAAGTCAGCGGACTCATTGCCAGATATATCATGATTAAATCCAACAAAATATTGCACTAAAGGTAACCCTCACGATGGCAATTCTATTTTATCTGCTGCCAAGGGGTGCTGGTTGCATACATGGCTTTCATAGTCAGATCCTTGCCATAATCACTGCTTTAAAGCCATTGGTTGCAGTGGTATGGTTCGACATTTATATACATGATGCTAAATAGACACATGGACAAGGGATGACTAGAATTACGATTCTTAAAACTTCATGTGAAATTGGTTTACGTCAATCAAAGTTTGGCATTATTGAATAAATGAAATTAGATACAGTGCTAGGTTTAGCATGTTTAGCTAAACCTAGATCAACATCTCTGCGCCTAAATTTCCGAGGCTGGGTCAACACGAGTTCAAACTGGCCAAATAACCAAGACATGTTGCCAATGTGAGAGAAGAGAATGCATGATTCGGACAAATCACATCTTAGAATCCATTTAGCAATGACTGTCGATTTGACTAAGAGCATTAACTGACCACTTGTCCATTAACAGAAGCGCCTGACTGGCGTAGAGACCGGAAATTGGGGCCATCTCAATTAATCACCAAATGGTATGGCAATTACGATTGGATTTAACCTTGAATATCATCAGTCAATAGACAGATACATAGAATGACACATCTTATTTCGTTGGTACCAAAATATGTCTTTACCATAAAAGACGATTTTTACTATCGTTGTATCGCACCTCAAACATGTCACAATGACCTTTTGTTAACGTTTTAAAATAACCTGGCTCACAAAGAGTACCACATCCTACTATGATATAGAACTTGGTGTAGAACTTGCAGCTTGGAAAAATTTAGACTGATCCAAGAGAAAAAGTATTGTCTTTTCGCATCCTGAAGATTGTCCGGGCAAAAAAACTGATGAGATACCCAGGAATTTCCATTTTTAATGGAGGATATGCTGGATGGTATGAGGTATAATCGAAATCCGACAAAAACCAAATTAAACAACAGGAAATGATATATAATGGATAGGAATAGTTGAACAAATAACGTTGAAAAAATATAAATGGCCAGTGCCACTTTTTATACAGTCGCGTAGTTCAGCTGGTGGTTCATTATGTGAAAAATGTATTTAGACACCGACGTGATGGGAAGCGCTGGCATTGTTCGCAGCCGTGAAGGCGACAGAGAAACGATAGTAACAAAAAATAGCCTGGAACAGAACTGTAGCTTGGGTTTTTGCCTTGGTTCAAGAATGGTTTAAATGTTTCACCATGATAATGTATCTTTCATTGTCGTGCTAAATATCTGCCATTTGCCTTGAGATAACTGAAATGACAAAGTGACAGTCGAGAGATAAACACATTAACAGCAATTATAGTTTTGGCCATTCGCCTGGCATGCGATGCTTTAAGCAAAACATGTTACAAAGCTCTCGACTGAGCTACCGAACATCTGTAGTATCATTTGTGAAATGACTAGCCTTAAGAGAAAACATACAATGCATTTAATTGTGAGAGAATAGTAATAATTACTTCAGTTTGGATATACATGTAGTGAAATTCAAAATCTTTAGCTATGACTAATAACGAGACGACAGGTTTAACGAATATAGCAGAACAATCACATCATGCAAGTACATGGTCACTACAACTAACAAGCTTTAGTTTCATTCATCAGATATAGAAATATCTTCAGGGTTGTTCCTTTCAAGTAAACTCGAATCTAGAATCATTTCAATACCAAGTCAAGTAACTTCACCTTTAACTTACGACAGATTCTGGCAAAAGCATAACGAACAGACATAATTGTGTTATTTAATTAGGAATTTTATCAGATACACGTGATTTTACCGCTACATGGTTCTAGGCTTGATCACCTTTAATTCTCAACATCAACCATGTCTTCACAGAATATCAGCCGTCGTTTCATGAACAAATTCAATTTCGTTGGCAGCGTGGAGAAAAAGAACTGTACAGAGCAGGAAAATCCAATGCAATGCCTTGTCACAGAGTGATGCTATGCTACTTACAAAGTTTAAGATCACACTCCTTTATGAGATACCTTCCTCCATTATGATCGGTGACATAAAGCTATCTTAAGCTGATTTGACTATAGGTGTTGACATCTGACATTAATGTGGTCGTATACTGCACTGGTTTCAAAAATTCAATATGCGTAAGATAAATACTGGCAACCGAATATAAAAAGAAAATGCGACACCAAGAAGCTGCATCAATACCCACCATAATTGCACGTACTGAACACGCCACCCAACCAAATGAAACATTCCAGTGTATTTATCTTGGTCAGAGTAGGATCGATATCGCCAAGTTGATGAGACAATACCCGAAGGAAAGTGACCTTTTACTCGGACAACCGATCGATGTACCAAAGGATCATGACAGCTCCTCTCATAATCGTCATGGAAACAATGTACACAGATAAGAAAACTAAGGTTTGGACTCCCAGGTGAGGGTGTCGAAATGTGTGATCCAGGATAGATAGTCTCTGTAAAGGATAAGTCGAGATGCTGAGCACGGAACAAAACACATGTGAAGCCATGCTATGGTTTAGCACTTGTACGTCGCTGCTCCGAAGGCTATTTTGAGGCAAACAGTTTTCATCATGTGTGATTAAGAATCACTCCAACTAAAGAGACGGATAGTGTCGAAAGTTGTGAGCCAGGTCAGGGAAAAAGTAAAAACGTACAAGAGTCGGAATAAAAAACAAGTAAAAACGCATTAAAATGCACTGCGCGCTTTTACTTGATTTTGAAAGGATACGATTGTTAAGACTTTAACAATTTGGAGAGGAAGCAGTTTTAACCGCGTCAGTTGTTATTCAATTTTGATTACAATATGTTACACGGAATATTCCGAAATATCTAATGCGTACACTCTCCAAAGGAAATGATTGGCTCAAGCCAATCAGCAAGACTGACCTTTGAGTCGTCCTAGCTGCTTTTGTAGCAACCCCATTAATTTCCCCAAGGAAACTAGCTTGTCTTCAGCTGGCTTATGAATGTTAAAGGCAGATTTCGTAAAACAGTTTTGGGATGGCCAATATAAATTGTTGTTACACTTCTTGTCAAAAGGGCGATATGAGCCATCAGAAATCATCGGATGTATTTGACGCGGGCAGCTGCAGTTCTGAAGGCTAACATTATAGCCTATTAATGAAGAAATCGTGTTCCAACCTGGTCTAAGAAAGACCAGATTACGACTTTTCCTACCTGAAGGACCCATCAAAAGCAATTCATATAGTTAATATGGGGTCCAGGGGTTGCTAACCTGCCGGTCAAAGTATCAAAGGCTGATCACTCCACATGAGACTGTTTGAACTATCATAAATTTTCAAACTACATCATCGCCGGGATCACAAGACGGAAACTGATGTCAATACCTGCCGAGAGAAAGCAGAAATGTCACTGGTCAATTTACGATTACAGAACTTTGTTCATGGCTGTCAAAGTCGACTGAAACGTGTGGAAGTTGAATAAAGTTTACAGGCCAATGGACTACTGAATCCGATTATAATCGTTTTTTAAATCATTTCAGAATTGGCTAGCTACATTGTATACCAATACATTCCTCCCTGCACAAATACAAGTCTTCTGCTTCAGCTTTCGCTCTGCACTTTGAGGTGATCTTCCCCAGTGACTATTCCTCCTTCAAGGCGGGATGACATTTGCAATGTTGGTCATGATATTCGGTTGCGCAATATTTTAGTGTCAATGATTTGAAGAGTGGAGGTAACTTTTTTTTCCATCTTGTTGAGAAGAGGTGCAAAATTTGGACATCTTCATACCCCAGAATGCGTCTCTGGTGACCAGTCAGTGACAGTTATAGAAAATGTGTATTAGAAGACCAACAATATAGACCATATACACCGCAAGATAGATATAAGCCCCAATGATCAAAGAAATGTATTAATGAATGCAGCTTAGATCCATAGGATGTTACTTCAGATAAAGAATCTTTTCCAACCAGTCATATATTTAGTCGGGATCGATTGAACATCATGTGTTGCTCCATTCTTTTTTAAATTGGTTTTCCCACCATCCTAGGGTCTAACGACCTTGAATTTGGGCAAATATTATCCACACTATATGGGTTAGATCAAAAATAATAGAACAAAATAAAACATGGGTAGAGGTAAGATAAATCTATACATCTTACCTCGGGTCTAAAACTTTATGTCTAGAAGCTCGAGGATACTTGCCTATGCAGTAAGCATCTGATTAAAGTGGCCAATTCGAACGGAAGCTAATGTCTCCATCATAATCCGTAATATCCTCCCTCTCATTCCTCAAATCAATACACAATATCTGGTATTAGATATCCCGCAGCTAATCAGATGGTCGCAATCTGATGGAATCTAGGGATCCCTTATTCAAGACCATCGCAATTAGATAGTGAGTACTCCTAAACTAATCAGGAGAGACAGTGTATGGTGTAGCATGAGACGATGCATGCGACATTTTAACAACTTGAAGAGGCGAGTACTCCTAAGATGATGTGAGCACTTGTATTATAGATGCGATAGGTTGTTGAAGGAATATGAACGCTGATGGGGGATACCTTTACAAAATCAAAGATATTGGGCTCTCGCTTCTGTCACTCATGATCAATAGCTGGCCGTGGTTATTGTTACCTCCTGTACCATTATGGCTACTCAAGAGTTAAAAATTAAGCAGCAGCCTCATCCTTGTTGTCTGCAGCCATAATGGAAATTTAAATCAGCTCCTCCCTCGCATATCCTGATTACCTTGTTCCAAAGATTAGGAACTGCAATGTCTTATGCACAAGTACCTCCGGCTATCTCAATCATTTACCAGCTTAGATTGAGCAGGATTGCCATGGGAAATAGCAGCGAGCT
This sequence comes from Lineus longissimus, assembly GCF_910592395.1. Lineage (NCBI taxonomy): Eukaryota > Metazoa > Nemertea > Pilidiophora > Heteronemertea > Lineidae > Lineus > Lineus longissimus. Next base: position 23,462,445 of record NC_088310.1, read on the forward strand.
TGTCAAACCATTTGCCTTGTGATATCAGACTACTGATATGAGACGAGCGGAGATACGACCATTTTGAGGTGTGGAACAACCAAAGGAATAACCAAGCTAGAATAGTGCAACCACTTTCGTACGTCAACGATTTCATGCTGTCAAAGAAGATGTGGGCACCTGCCGTCGGTTCCTGAACCGAAGATTCCTGAGCGTAATCTATAAAATCCGAAGAAGTGAAACATCAAACATTACATAACCTGTAGCTCACAAATCAAAAGGAATAATGTTTCGTACTCTATGATCCATTTATATATAGCTGAACAAGCAAACTGCTACCCATGACTACCATACATCATAACAGAACGCCATAACCCTCCCCACTTCTAGAAATCGGGTAATGGGGAAAAAACTGTCGAGAAGTAGGAGACCCATGGGAGTTACTTATGGATAAAGTGGATATATAGTGACTATATATGTCAGTAAGATGATGATGAATTGTGCAGAAATTGCTACTCAAAGTAGAGGGGTGGGCGGGAGTCAACCGTGCTATCGTGAACACACAAATGAATAGAATCCAAGCGACCAGATATGCTCTTACGATCATTCAGTTTCACAAATTACCAGAGAGCACACAGTTGGCTACATGCCACGAAGGGAAATTGGTCAATTTATTTTGGGTTAACCAGCTCCTAATATAGCCCCGACCACCGAGTGATCAGGCGTACAGTCGGAAGAAGAGCAGGGAAGTGGAAAGCAAGGCGCTAATGATAATTTCTCGGTGAAGACGGTAAAGATGCGGGGGTAAACCGACGTCCAAGTCATTTTTAAAGATGGAGGCTCACAAAAGGTTTAGCATTGGACTTACAATATCTTCCGGTATAACGATGTTGTGTCGCCATTTAATACAATTACATAGAATGCTGATAACAACTTCTAATGAAGAAGTGCTCCAAGGTTGCCATGAGGATTGACTTTCGACCAACAAAGATCCATTCCATTGGTGTCATTCCATCGCTATAATGTCTTGGTGTTGTTCTTAGGTCAATTTAGAATGCATTTTGAACGAACGGCTTTTCAATCATTTTTTCTAGTTGAGTACTTGAGTGCCATGACAGGTAGTTCCGGGTTCAAGAACAAAAGAATCAAGTAATCGTTTCCAGTTTTCTCAGGTGCCTTAATTAGAGATTTGGATCAATCACCTGTTCAGGACATGAAAATGACTCCTGCTCCTTAAAAAAACGTAACACACATCTCCAACTCCTTCGCAGTAATTATTACCCCGACTTGTGCTGCTCTATCACCCTAATCATCTCAAAATTAAGAAATCTTGCCAATAACTCATGCAGCAATTCTATTTTGAGCCAAGTCATCTATTCCGGTGTTCGAGAACCAATAATCGAGTGGCTCACACCCCCACAAGTGTCTAGTGCAGTACTGACTGGTTGCTATATATGATACAGACATTAAAGCATGTTAAGAAGGTAAAGTCGCAGTACTGCAAAGTGGGCTAGAAGAGCCATGCTATTTTGCTTTTTGTATTTGCTTGGTTCTGGTGCATGAAGTACAAAAATCGTTGGAGAAAACGCTGTCAGACAATAACACTTCCTCTATGCATCTAAGGTGCCAGAGTAATGGTGCAACAACACCGACGTACCCACCTGATCAACTTCCCGGTCTCACGACCCCAAAGCCGAGGTCTCATGTTGTATATTGTGGCTAGAAGACTGCGAAGGGAAACGGTTTTTCAATCACTCCCTTATCTTGATTATGGTACAGAATTTTAATTTTGTTATACCATTGTATGTACCTCAAAATTATAAGTACCAGATGTTTGTTACCACGGATTGATACTTTTCTCTCCAATACTATATAAGCTGCGCCATCTGCTGCCTTTGACTGCCACAATCATTTCATATTGGTTTATAGATCCTATCAGTTGATCTCCTACTGACCATCAGCCAGTGACTATCAAGTCTGAACCGATTAGCCAAACCTCATGATTGACTTCACAAAGGTTGGACGAGGCATGCCAAAGGGTGTATGGCCTTGTTCAGTGCTTTGACATCAATGACGGACTTGCAGCAGGTCGAGCGTGGTCTCCGTATTGAACATCTCCAGTAGGGATGCCGTGGTGCGGATGTCTTTGCTTTTCAGGGCTCTTATTGGTGAATAGAGGATGGAGCTCATCGAGGTCGTTGAAATACTTCAATGGTGGGAAGGAGTCATCCCAGGTGACTCAAACAGAGCCGAGAATAAAAAGAAAAGAAGTTGGAGCAGTTTGTTAGAAATACACAATATGTTTTTAATGTCACCAAGGCTACTGATAAAATGGTAAGGTAAAGGGTATTGGCGAAAAAGTATAGGGAATACTATCCAACTTATCCCAAACTCCAAGGAGCGATAACGCTATCTGCAACACTGCCAACGACCACCAATATATGGATTGAAACATGTAGGACATTTTCACTTCCTTTAATGATATGTTTACTTCTACTCATATTATTATTTAGATTAGACCGCAAATAATTTGTATGATTATGTTAACTAAGTGAAATGTGTTACTGTATGACCATGCAACCGTTAGAATGAACTACATTGATGTGTAAACGACCATTTTCTACTCTCAACATTGTCTTAGCTAGTCTAGGGACATTAGCTCATGCTTTGATTCCCAACCAGACCACCATAAGTTCAAAACAGAAGTAGATCTTAGCTTAAAGTACTAGATATCTGCAACATGCCCAAGTGGTAGATTCCTGGAAGCAGAAGGTTAAAAAGACCCTTATTTGCATCATGATGGTAGATTAGATCGAGACCTGCCTCTTTAACATGTTGCCTCTCATTCCACTTTTATCTCAATACCACATGACTGATCACAACGAACCGAGGCAGAAATATGCTCTTTGATTACAGCAAATTGAACTATTTATGAAGACCTACGCAGCATGAGCCACCCATTTTATGATGCATGTAATGATTTCGTGGACTTATCATTAGGGTCAGCGCAAACCAACTGCAAGGATAACATGGATGTGCTATTTGATTTAACTGTTTGTTCAACTATAACCATAGATTCTCCGACTGTGGTTTGGGTCGATCGTTCGCCTTTAGAAATCCACCAGTCACGATATTGAATATAGAGAATTAGTAGAATTGAGCGGGATTCTATTTTATGGTTGGTACATAATTCAATCCAGCTTTGTAAAATGATCATAGTCTGGGATGTCCTTGATCACTCCGTTAGGATGGCCAAACTATAAAAACAGATTTTGCATTGGTTTTACCCGACTCCTGCATTTTACCTGACCCCTTAAGGCCGAAACCAAAATCATTATAATTATAAGTTGATAATAGTTTAATAAAGATGACAATCCTAATTCAATTCCTTGTGACTGTTCTTGACAATATGTCACACCCACCTCACCGTCATCCATGAAAGTAGGTGAAGGCAGGAGCATAATAGATCATTCAAATGTAAGATAATTTAAACTTTGAGACAACAGTAAGAAAACTTAAAGGTTGTCAGCCACGTTCTGGCAGAGATAATAAAGCTAAAAAATTGATGTTCAAAGTCAATCGTACCCAACAGCATGGCCATCCACAACTTCATTTTAGTAAAGTTGTACGTATGATAATAATCATCGTTATTTGAAGAAAGTGATGCTAAATTTATGATCATTCCCACACATATTGTATCAATTCCGGCTCTCTTTGCTGAATTCACTAACGAAGTTGTTCAGCCACTGCTACGACCTTGTTTGGAAACAGAACAATTACCAACAGGGAATAAAGTGAGGATGTGGTGACACCACGAACGTCGCACATGATTTGTATATTCTGGCCAATGTACGGTTACATAATCCAGCATATTATGATTTCGACGTCCTAACCCAACCCCACCCCCAACCTAACCCTACCTCCCGTTGAATGTTGACACTATAGGTGAACCGGTGTTATGCAGCAGCAAAAAAAGAGACAAATCAGAAAAGAAAACCTGAGAAGACTTTTTTGTCCAGTGTATGGTATCTGTAAAGCATGCAAGTTGTGTACCAAGAAATCCATAATCTAACCATCAACGCGATCCTAAGACTAGTTAAAGTCAAACCCATTTCCCTGAGAAATTTCAGACAGCAGTCATTAACGAGTTGTAACATGCAAAGCCTTCAATCTACTAATGTCGACAGCACTTCAAATGTGAAGGATATGTGACAAGCGAATGGCTTGAAGCTAGAAATCGATGATCTTGAGCAACGACCTGAGATAGAGTTAGTATCAACTAACAAAAACCTTAAGAATGTCAAACAATGATTCGGCAAAGTTATTGCATCTCCTACGGGAAGAGTCGAGCTCTATCACATAAGAGAAATATGCTCTTATTCTTGGTCGATATCAAAGTAAAGTTACCAACGAACAAACGAACGGATGAAACTTTGAAAGAGAGCTGCGAATAAACGTGGCTAGTTTGATCACGAGGGATTCATACTGAATCTGATTACTTGAATTAGGGTATCAATATTCATAGATGATGTGATACTTTTGTGCTTTTGAGTTGCTGAAAACAGATCGAATACCGCTTTGCTAAGTATACTATTAAGATAGGTAGATGGAATATCAAGCTGAAAGGAATGACGCAGTACAGCTATTTGCGCGCAGTTCTTTCTCTTTAAAGCCAACAAGGCACGTTTAAGTGTTCTAAACAAGATGAAATATAATACATGAAGGTAGGGTTTGATTATCACTGACTACGTCAATTTCGTCATATAGTATATCCCGTGACCAAAACAGTCAGCCTAAAGGTGCTAGTCAGAACATCGAAATGAAATCACTGCAATGTGGAGAGTCACATAAATATCACAATGGCAATCCTTAAACCCTTCAACTCAAGTTTCAGAGACTCAAATTTACATAGCGGATACTTTGTAGATTAGCTTGTATTGATTTGTAGTTTAAGAAGGTGAAGTGATGCGCCAGGGTAATGTGATTGGAATTTTAAACGATCAACTAAAGCATTCGATATGGAAAGCATGAATTCATATCCTCAATAGCAGGAAACTGAGTACAGTCAATGGTTTGCGTGTTAAAGGAGGACGCGCAGAATTGTGCAAATACTCATTTATAATATGCACAGTATAGTTAAAGACCTTCTGCGTAGTAGACACGGTAGACCAGAGAGCATTTGGAAGATTCCACGCAAAATCAAGCTAAAAACGGCAGGGACACAGCTGACTTAATTCTCACACTATACACGCACGGCATTTTTGATTGTTGCCAGAAAGCTTTTAGCAGCAACCGGGAGGAAAGACCCTCCAGAAAAGGATTGAGTTTTTACCAAGAGGATTTCTCCGGCAGAATATGAAACCAGAACCTAAGGTCGCGTTCATATAAAACGAAATAGTTGTCATTCAAAAGGCAGGAACATTTTTTTACTATAATTAAGAAGAAGCGGGATGTGGTGGAAACGACATTCCAAACCTCGCAGATGACCCTCCTGGCAGAATGACAATAAGGTTGGTAGAGCTTGTGTATAGAGACCGGCAGCATACTTCAAATAGCAGGGAAATCGTAATGGGCGCTAAAGCCTGCCGAGAGGGAGGCCACACAAATTATCAGAACTGTTAAGAACAGCTCAAATACCAGATTAAATTATTAATTATATCAAAAAACTGTAATTCTACGTTAAAAACTGTGAAGACCTCGATCCTGAAGAATACTTGCTAATGCAACTTTAAAATATTTTCCATGTTGTCCATGTTGACGTGAGTTCAAGACATCAACTGAAGTATTACAATATGCCTAAAAATCTTATAACTCATTTCTCACAAATATTTGCACTGACTAACTCCATTGACACACACTGAATATTAGTGCATGCCCTATTGATATAAGAATCACTAATGGGAAAAATGGTGACGCCTGCGGCACAGAACATTTTAAAAAGCACAATCAATTTGTGTCATCTTCTGGTAAAATGCATAACATTAAGCAAACGTCAAGGTCACGGGTCTCATCATGCCCTTAAGCATGTTGGAGTGTATCTATACAGATAAAAAAAACCTCGTATTTGATGAAAATCCTTTAGCTTGTATCTTAATAAAACAACGATCATATGGTGAATATCCTTCTGAAAGGTACAAAACATGATAATTGACAAATAAATAGGTGTAACAACACCAAACAATCTGTGTCATATTGACATAAAAAAATTTAAAACATGTTTCTAGAATGTTGTTGCTAACAGTAGGTCGTTATCCAACAGGAAATATAATGTATAGCCTTTAGGCTGTGCACCTTACAAAACAACAATAGGTGAAGGATAAAATAATATCTTCAACCAATGACAGAAATATTGATATCAAAACATTGTAATACTATCATGAGGCAACATCTGAAAATGCCCTCAGCAATGACAATGAGAGTAAATGTGGAAATTGCATGACATTACCTCAGAATAGACAAAAAGAGAGTGTAATTAACTGAAGAAATAAGATCTATCCATTTTGGTAGTGATGAATAACCAGGGACAACGACATCACTCTCAGGCACATTGCAAGTTCATGCACGAAGGTCTAGCCATGGCAATAACATCCATAATACTTAGATTTATTAACCTTGAATCCTCTAGCTGTGATAAGCTTTCACGATCCAAGGGAAATTAATGATACACGTTAGATTGTTTCTACTAAACTTGTAAATGGTATTCCATTGCCATCATTAGCAACTTTAGAAATAAGAAGAGCAATGGTAAAATGAATTCGTTAGTCTTGACTTCTCGACCAATTCATCCGATATATGAAGAAACATCCTCAAAAAACAGTTCTCATTAACTATGGCTGGGTTGTCTTGCTGCTTTTTTTCAGACATAAGAGCTCGATGACAGTTGCAAGATTAGAAACATGTTAAACATGAGCTGCAATCGTGAATTATTGGATAAGTTCTGTTTCATTGTTACTCACGTTAAAACGGGCTTCAATCTAAGGTTGTGGCATTAGGACGTCATTTTTCTACCCGTTATCTCTACTATGTAGCTTTTTGATAAGGCTAACCGACACTTGAATGGTTTTCTTACAACCTTGGCATATCGGATAAATAGATGGTTTTCCTCTTATATCTTCAATCGGAAAGCAATACGAATATTAGCTGTAACTGTCATCTCAAGTTTCAAACCGACCTTGGCTAGAATATCTTGTCATCACCATTTCATATCAATTTTCAAATATGGTAATTACGAGTAAGTCAAACAAGGTTGCGATTATTTGTACGGCAGTTTCAAATGCATTTGATATACAGACAACTGGCTGACGGTAGTCGTTCTAACCTTGGCTAGTCCCTTAATCCTGACCCACAACAGTAGCGCAGCGTTACATGGTAGCAGAGCACGTTACATGGTAGCAGAGAGAAGTTACATGGTAGCAGAGCGTAGTTACATGGTAGCAGAGCGTAGTTTTACAGCCTAGGCAATGGACGCATGCCATGGGACGCAATTCTAGTTTTACGTAGATTTACAGCCTCTGGAGGGGCAAACCTAACATTAAACTGGGTATCGGCTGATGGTTTTATCCCACTTTATTAGAACAAACCTCCTGTATCCGGGGATCCAGCTCCCAGTTTTACATGGTAGCAGAGCGTAGTTACACTGATATAACAAGCATGTATTAGCTTAGAATCCTCTAGCTGTGATAAGCTTTCACGATCCAAGGGAAATTAATGATACACGTTAGATTGTTTCTACTAAACTTGTAAATGGTATTCTATTGCCATCATTAGCAACTTTAGAAATAAGAAGAGCAATGGTAAAATGAATTCGTTAGTCTTGACTTCTCGACCAATTCATCCGATATATGAAGAAACATCCTCAAAAAACAGTTCTCATTAACTATGGCTGGATTGTCTTGCTGCTTTTTTTCAGACATAAGAGCTCGATGACAGTTGCAAGATTAGAAACATGTTAAACATGAGCTGCAATCGTGAATTATTGGATAAGTTCTTTTTCATTGTTACTCACGTTAAAACGGGCTTCAATCTAAGGTTGTGGCATTAGGACGTCATTTTTCTCCCCTTTATCTCTACTATGTAGCCTTTTGATAAGGCTAACCGACACTTGAATGGTTTTCTTACAACCTTGGCATATCGGATGAATAGATGGTTTTCCTCTTATATCTTCAATCAGAAAGCAATACGAATATTAGCTGTAACTGTCATCTCAAGTTTCAAACCGACCTTGGCTAGAATATCTTGTCATCACCATTTCATATCAATTTTCAAATATGGTAATTACGAGTAAGTCAAACAAGGTTGCGATTATTTGTACGGCAGTTTCAAATGCATTTGATATACAAAGAACTGGCTGACGGTAGTCGTTCTAACCTTGGCTAGTCCCTTAATCCTGACCCACAACAGTAGCGCAGCGTTACATGGTAGCAGAGCACGTTACATGGTAGCAGAGCGACGTTACATGGTAACAGAGCGACGTTACATGGTGGCAGAGCGTAGTTACATGGCAGCAGAGCGTAGTTACATGGTAGCAGAGCGACGTTACATGGTAGCATAGCGTAGTTACATGGTAGCAGAGAGAAGTTACATGGTAGCAGAGCGTAGTTACATGATAGCAGAGCGTAGTTTTACAGCCTAGGCAATGGACGCATGCCATGGGACGCAATTCTAGTTTTACGTAGATTTACAGCCTCTGGAGGGGCAAACCTAACATTAAACTGGGTATCGGCTGATGGTTTTATCCCACTTTATTAGAACAAACCTCCTGTATCCGGGGATCCAGCTCCCAGCGTTACATGGTAGCAGAGCGTAGTTACACTGATATAACAAGCATGTATTAGCTTAACGCATATTTGATGTGCAAAAAAGACCCAAGCTTTGGAAATTTGCCAAACGATGTCCCAAAGCCCGAAGAAATTTCTACCAGGGAAATGTGTGGGAGAACCCTGATTAGATTTACACAGCTATGACGGAGAACAAAAATGTGAATGAACAGTATCATAGAGAGGCTGCATGGTCTTATTTGTTTTTAGTTTTGTTATTTTATCAAAGCCTTATTTCAATTTTGCAACTTTTCTTCCACTAATGGCGCAGTTTAGCAGGTTCCTTCAACCACACTGATTCCACTACCAACGCCAGCCATCTATGCCGAATACAACATATACGGTGGTCGTTGGTGGCAATACGTGACAGAACAATCTGACATGTTTAAAACATAAATTATGAGCGAAGAACAGAAATTGTTTCGAGATGTCCGCCATTTTAGCACTGGTAATGAGATGAAAATATGTTGCGGTTAAAAGAATATCATGCACAAAACAACTAGACCGCACTGACGAATAACAATATCGGCTAATATAATGGCTCAAAGCATGTGCAATGGCATAGCAGGAAAGAAAAGTGCCACTAAAAAAGCCTTGCACCATCTGGTCGACCTTTAAAAGTAAAGCGAGTGCACTTCTAAATGTAAATATGTCGCACATTCATGGATTTCCTGTAAAAGCCTCGACTCCCCATTATATTCTTCACATGTCCGAACGTGGTCGAATATCTCTTGCCCAAAGCACTTGAATGGTATAGTTTAGTTGCAGCAAGACACTCTACAAATGTTAAGAGCATGGCGAAAAATTCCACTTTATGATTCAAGGCAGACCAATGTGTTCTGCAATATGGAGAAAAAATATGCAAGGCACTTGGTTTTCTTATATGAAGTGAAACAACTTGAAGTCCTCGAACTTGTTTCATTTCATATAAGAAAACCAAGTGCCCTGCGTATTTTTTTCTAATCATATGGCTGGTCTTTCTTCGAAGGACATACACACTGCAACATTATGAAAGGCATCCATGCGAGTGCCAAATTTTTTTCCCAACTATTTGAAAATGTTATCGACATTTTAAAGTTTAGAATGGATGATGAAGCAAAACGTCTCTTGAAGTCTTAATACTCCCAGTACTAACGAACTACCGAGCGGCCCACAAGTAGCTTTCAGTTAGATTTACAATTTAGACTATAAGGTGAATATAAGAATTAACCGTTGCAACCGCATGAAATAACGATACCTCAAACGTAAGCTTTTTTTCATGACTTTGAAACCAATTAAAAAAGTGGTTTAAAAAAATAGTATATATTAAGAATGTTGGAAGTCACAAGTCATCTGGTTTCTCAAGCATGCATTGATGACAAGTATTCTACAGAGTTACCAGCACTATACGATCATATGTTGCTGGTGTAACCTCCCCTCAATGAGTGTTATGGGTCCTAATGTCATTCAAAGAATGCAAGAATAGCTTAATATGCTTCTATTTCTTTAGAGCGAGATTTATCCTTTGTGCTGCTCGCTTATAAAAGAGGGCGCACATTTTTAGCTAAGTTGCTGATAGCAGCTTGCACTAATACCCAACTCGAAGTGCCCCATCTGAACTAATCCTTCCAGTCCTTTGCTGTCACATCTTAAGCGAAGCCTCTTCCCGCGTACACATGAGGTGGTTCTATTCCTATACGACATCAAAGTGTGCATTTATAAGATTTCCTATTGTGTTCTTATGTAGACGATGAGGACTCTTCTTCAACTAATTGTTTTGATGACCTTCTGCATACAAAGGGCTTGGCGCAGTAATACAGAAAGGAGAGATCATGAACTGTTGGATTCATCTATTCTGCGGTGTCCTTTTAGATATAATGAAATGGCCGGGGGGGGGGGGCATGAATCCACCTGTTGTCAATGACATGACAATGACAATGACAATGACAAAATTGTTGCGAAGAATTTGACCTCTGTGACTTAGAAAGTAGGTCAAGATTAAAATCTTCAACCACTGGCTTGATCAGATTAATCATTGACATACATTCTAATAACACATAGTAAATGTTTCTTGAGATATGACCCACATAGTATTTTATGACGTTTACCTATTTAAATCTGTCAATTTGTAGAGGTGCTCACTGGTGTAAACATAACAGATTTGAGGAGTAAATGTGAATTAAGAAAGAAAAGTGCCACTTTTGATGAAGTTTGACCTATGTGACCTTGGAAGTGGATAAACAAACGAAATATTTATCGAAGCTCCCAAAATTATAAAATTGATACATAAACCTTTGACAATTGACATGAAAAACTAATTTGCAAAATACTGATTAAAGGGAAACAAATTAATCATCAAGAAGCTTTAGGGGGAAAAAATGCTATCAAATACACTGTTATGATTAAATATGGTATAAATGAAAATGTTACAAAATGATAAATTGCCAAGAGACCTCAGTCAAGATGATCTAAATCAATGGCGGCTTGCATATATGCAGCAAAAAGTCATCACTGATACTGTATTTCTCGTATCTCGTAATGGCCGTTTTTTTTAAAGTACTTAACAATAGAATATTAACCTGACATATCATACAGAAACGCATGTATCTGAAGTTCTGCCATCTACAAAGTGCATTCCTGTGTTTCCCTATATGTGGATGTAGCAGACACAGCAGATGGACATACTGGTATCACATTGCCTAGTCAAAACCTACTTTAGGCAGCTGCCGTTAACTTATATAGTCGCAACGCATGGAAATAGTTAGCAGTAAAAGAGGGGTGATGAATTATTTTAACGATTTCCATAAGAACGAATTTGACCAACACGATTTGTATTTGTGATTCTCTGAATGTCATTCCTGGGATAATAAATTAGCTTTTCGGCCCTCCTCCAGACGTTTACACCAGACGGCAACGTTTTATTTACATTCATAAAATCATTCTATAGAGACGTGTTAAAAATGTAAGATTGAAATCAAGCCAACTGACAACAATCATGGCAAATACTTCAATGAAAAATATAGATACAGATATTGAATGGTGAAAGATGCAATATCGCAAAACCTTGCAGACTCCAGGTGTTGAAGCCATGGCATTCATACTCAAACAAATACACTGATATAATTGATTTAATTTTTCAGTGATTGGAGCCAAAACTAACTGACCACGGACTGAACAATTAAACCTACGATGACATGTGATTGCCTTCTTATAGCTAATGGCCATGCTTGTATGGGATGTAGCAGACCACATGCGTGGCCCGGGTGGCGTATTTACTAAGCCAGTAGACCTTCAGAAAAAAGATACCATTCTTTAGAATATGTCCACAGACAAGTTTGCGTCCAACAAAACTAATATTATATGCACCTGACTTGATATTGAATTAATCGAGTTCTCACTCCAATAACGCAGTCAAGTTAAACAACAATTTGTCAAATGTTCTCAGATTATGCCAGAAACATTATCCTAACAATGGTAATGTTTTCTGACAATGGACTGTTGTACATTTGAGCTCAGGTTCATGGAAAGTTCAGACATGATATTATATTGGATGCAACGGATACCATTTACACAGATTCTTCAATTTCTTCATGAAATTATTATTTTTCAGTTATCACTCTCAAGTGCATATCACTTTTGTTTCCATTTGGCACAGGGTGGTCCAATGGCCAGGGTATCAAGGCCAGCAGTCGGGGGATCCCTGGTTCAAACCCCAATGTTGACAAGACTATGGACAGGTCTCTTTATCTGACTTGCCTAACTTCACCCAGTAAGGCCTATATAAATTGGAACTGGTCAGATATGCCCACGTTGTAAAGCAGATTGAGCAGTTCAGTAGAGTTCTACAGAACGTTTTTAAATGGTAAGCATTTCTGCTAAAATACTTTAAACGCCCACCGCCATCAACTTACTTTACAGTAGTATAGTGATTCTCACTTCGGCCAGATATCTTTGAAGAAGGAGCGTCATTTACCAACTACGGTATTTATCCCAGGAAAACATCTATAATATATCTTATAATTTGGTATTTTGTGATGCCATCATAATCACTGACTGTTATGCAATATATACTGGCAGATTACAACAATCACTCTCACGAACTTGAGACTGATGAAACTCTACAAGATGATTTTGCGGTTATCACCATTATTGGAGTTCAATGCCATTGAGAATTCTGAGCATAACCTTACTCTAACACTCCTGGAATCGGCATGATTGCCTCATTATGTATCCAGTTGTTCTTGTTAATGATACATCATCAGCCAATCCATCCTAATTATCACCAATATGGCTCCAATATCCATTTGTCATTTCCTCCTTCGATGAGTTAAGAAGCTAACGACGGCCTTAGTAACTGACCCTTGTGCGATGGGACATTTAGATTCTAGTTTTTCGGAATGGCACTATATCAGTTCAATGAACATACTTGAAGATGTACATTGTAATGCTCTTCCCGAAGTGAACTTTCCAGCTGAAGCTGAAACTAGACTAGTTGAATTTAACATCGTATTGATAACACATAAACTTGACCAAGGACACCACGGAAGAACAAGCCTTCTGCCTAACGGGAAGGAGCCACGATTCACTTCTCACAAAATTGCTGGTAGTCTATTTAGATAGCTCAAAAATAGATATCTTATATATTGACCAATTTAAATCAGTTGAATTCTTGACTTAATTACACATCGAGGGACCATCTGATTGCATAGATTAAATTTTCTATGCTTCTGATTCGAAATGGGGACCTTGCATATGGCGGATACAGATGTTTGTTATTCCAAATTTATTTATTCTATTCTTATGGAAAACTATCACTGATCTATGGAAATATGAAAGGCCAGGCCATGTTAGTCCAATGAAAAGCTGAGCGCAGATGGAAGTGTCGCTGAATAAACTCCTCAGACCAAAGTATTTTTGCCATTTGAACTAGAAATTAACACATATCATTGAAATTCTCCAAGGAAAAGCACTAACTAATATCGTGTCGATGGTAAACCAGTGACTCTTGCTGAACCAATGGCCATTCCAAGATGCAAACATGAACATCAAATTTAACATTTAAAGCTGAATCTTGTTATTTCAGGAATTATGAATATTAGGTTAGATATTAAATTACATCATGTCATATTAACAATTTTTTTATCTACATGTATTCTTGGGGGGGGGGGGGGGGGGTCATTGGAGGAAAGGTCATATATCTCCTCCAGGGTCATGTTCTATTCACAGCGGCTGCAAAGTATTCCTGGTTTTCCTCCCGACATTCTTTATACAGGTATATATAATCTATTTAATTCAGTCCCAACCACGTTTCTCGAAGGCAGCTGAATTGGACATGTCACTGTAAGACTGTAACCGAGTTAGCTGACTTTGACATGACTACTATAAATGTTCTTCACCATTATAATCTTGGTCGACACGCAGCGCACAAATTGACTTTCTCAAGGCCAGAGAGCGATCCTTGTCGGCTAATAATCTTCTCTGATTGGTTTTTGCGGGGTTAGAAATTACAAAGCTGTCAGAGAAAGTTTCATTAACTTATCTCAACAGGTCTAATTGTCAGAGACAGTGATTGATCCACGAATGGCTTTATATGAACTAGCACTTGGACCACGGGATCACCCGGTACATAAGAACTATCTACCTGATGCATTTCTAATTACTATTGGGAGAGACTGATGAGAAGAATTGCTGTCATGACTGTCGGAGTTCCCATCACAATTATCGAGTTAATGAATAGATAGCCAAGGCAGGGGTAGCTTTGTTCCATTTTCCATTACTTCACCGATTAGTTATTTTCATTTCCATGCGATGCATTTTTGGTGGTCATTCCGTATCTTCTGCAGAATGTACAGACCATGAACTTCCTTACAACTGCTTCTCAAGCAAATTCACATCAGCTACAAACGCTTGAAATAGACATTCGCAAAGACACAGTTCACCAACTTTTAGCCAGAAGGCAGCACTGTGGAAAGGTCCAATAAGGCACTGGGATTGGGGGCGGGCGGGGGGGGGGGGCGGGGGCGTGGGGATCAGCAACCAGTAATAAAAGGATGGGGATCAGCAACCAGTAATAAAAGGTATGAAGGCTTTTTAGTCCAAGGTACCCTGACTAAGTCCAAGAAAACTCCAAGTCATGAAGGAGTCAAAATTTAATGAAAAATTATCATTATTTTAAGATATCAAAACTCCTGCGTATATTCTACCTTCACTGAGAACCCTGCAAAATGAAACCGGGAGCAATCGATGTTTTTTTAAACCCTGCACGCTTTGTGAGCAGTCAAATTTTGACGTTCACCATAATTACTTATAGAAGAACACCACATTCTAAGATTGTTGAAGAGACATCTTCTATGAGCAGTCAAATGTTGACATTCACCACGATTACGGACAAAAGCAGACGACATACCAAGATTTTTGATTAGACATACTCTGTCAAGAAGATTCGTCTCTAATTAGCTTGGCTAGTGTTGACAAGAAGCCTTGTCAATTTCAACAATTTCTTGTTAGTACACACAGGGCATACTTGAAATACTGATTACTATGCATCAAACTTAACTCCATAGCTGATGTGAGGCGAGTTTCTGATCGTTCAGCAGCAAACGGGTGCGTCACACTAAACTGCCTGAATTGCCTCATTTCATAGCATTGCATATTTCAGTGCGCCATTCAAAGCTGACTAAATACGTCACAAGTCAAGACCTCAGCGAGATACCTTGCCCAGAAGGCGCTCTGAGCAAGCATTTTTGAGAAAACGGTTCAAACTTCCAATGCAGTTTACTCGACAACTATCCCACACAAGTGCCTCAAAATGGCACTGTTATCGAACAAACAGTTACCAAGGAAGACGCTCGTTCCAGTAGAACCTTCTTGAGATGTATATTTCTCTGGTAATGGCCTTTTTACTAAAGGTGACACGGTAGAGTTTTTTGAGAAAGCTGAAATAGGGTGTGTTGCCACCCCTAAAATAAAACTTTCTAATGTAATAAAACTATTTATTGAGAGTTTTCACTCGTCTGACGATGAGAAATACGCCAGTTGTTCGATGTACAGTGATATTTTACCACTCGGGATGGCTGCCCAGCAACCCAACAACTATGTAGAGCTATCGCCTGAGCACTGGGAGCCGCCGCTCCACAGCATTGAACCATCCAAGATTGCCAACTTTCGACTACAACTACCAGTTGGCCTGCTACGATCTCCGCCAAAACTTCACCCAGGAACTCTGCACTTAATCATCATCAGTGAGGAAGGAGGTGTTAATAGACTACATACTCCACTATCCTATCAGCAGAGTTGTTAAGAAATTCCTTCAAAGATAAATACGACGTTATTCCTAAACAAGGCAGAGGTAACTAACTACATCTCTTGAAACATTTTACAAGGCCAACATCTTCAAGCACAAGTAGTAACAAGTAATATTACCTATGTACTTGTCTCCGAGTTTTTTTAAAAAGTATGTTGATTGGCTGGAGAAAAAATGAAACCGTGCTGACAAGGGGTAATCATTTTCGCCATCTTCCTACACCGTTACTATCTTTAGCACTGACGAGTTTTCGATAATGCCGTCTCACTGTGAGAATGTTCATGTACAGTGGTTCAATCATGGTCTCCTGGAATCTTTGGGAGCAAAGCCAAGTGCTTCAAACGAATAAATACCACGCTGGCAAGTGCTATGGGCCTTTTCAAACAGAAAGAATCAGGTTAAGAAATACTCAACTGTGTTGACGGCAACAGTAATTTGAACAAATTCTGGCTTGTACTAAAGTTTTGAATACAGATACTTTCAAGGGTACATGGACTATTTTTGGAGTCTGTTTGAGATCAATGCCCCAACGTCCAATATTCAAGTCTTTTTATTCCCATATTTATATTGCTTAAACATTTTCGTGATGTAGACAGGTAAGTTATGTAATGGTAAAATAAAGAATTAAAGAATTGGCTATAACATCTGCTAGTTCACATTACTGATGGAGTTACAGCGCGCAGTCTTCCTGAATTGCGGGCTACACGGAAGTTTCTTTTGGTTTCCCATTAGACGATGCATTAAAGTATTATACCCAAACGAAAACGATATCGCTATAGAGAACTATCCCTGGAAACGTTGACATCTTCAGTGGGATCAGACAACTTACATAGATATTGGTTCACTTAAGCAGCAAAAAGAGGTAGGCAAGTGTTCATATGCTGCATGTAGATACAGAACCCAAGGGTCGCCAAGTTGTGGGTTCAAATCATCCTCTTAGGTTATTGCATGAAGATTAAATACCGAGATGGCCTGCAGATCAGCCTGAAAAAGGTTAATCGTTCGCCTGCAATGTGAAAATAACCCTTAATATTTTAAGATGCCAACTGCCTTCAAAAGTGCTGTTCCCCGAGGTGTCATCACAACATCAAACGACGAACAATGATATCAGCAATGCCTGGGCTTGGCAGCACCACACTTTCACAAAACGATATCCAATGTTTGTCTTAGCAAACAAACACATCAGAAAATCAATGCCCCAAGAGCTGCAACAAATATATTTCAAATGTTATTTTAATCTATATCAAGGCCGATATCATCTTGAAACCTCTCGCCAACATGACTAATGTTCAAATACGTTTTTTATTGCTTCAGCCTCACACCTTTTCATTTCTTTAAAATTGCTGCAAGGTACACAAATCCTCCAGAAATTGATGCAAATTCAGCCAGGATCGTACACATTTTTTGGGTCTATTTCTGCAGCTTTTACTCTGCTGATACTCTATCACATTTCAATAAATTAGTCTGGAAAGTCTAGGCTTCATACTGCATGCCAACAGATGAGTGGTTACAAGATATGATCGTTAGTCTGAATGGACGTTATTCTTGGTGTTCACCGCTGCATGGGCACCACCTAAGTCAGACACCTGAGCATAGTCATTAAAACGA
This sequence comes from Lineus longissimus, assembly GCF_910592395.1. Lineage (NCBI taxonomy): Eukaryota > Metazoa > Nemertea > Pilidiophora > Heteronemertea > Lineidae > Lineus > Lineus longissimus. The sequence continues at coordinate 23,480,130 of NC_088310.1, forward strand.
TATACTTCCCACTGAGTAACCAAAAGTATGTAAAATCAACCATTGCTAATATTTTCCGCTTTGCCATTTCCACTACAGTCAGCAGCAGGGCCAACCGCCCGAAGAGTCTTTCAGACATGTCAGATGAAGTTCTGGAGACGACCATAAACATGACAAGTACCCAATGATGTCATATAATGTTATATATTGGACATCTCAAGAGGAACTTATGTCAAGTATAAAAGGGTTCCTTCTGACCTTCAGAAAGTCCATACCAGAACGCTAGACATGGATTTCCTCCCAATTTCTATCACCGGCTGGCTGGTAGCCAAATCTAGCCGACAATGTTAGTATCAATATCTGGAAGCATCATTTGGCTAGGTGTACCGGGAGGCTTATTAACAGCACGCTATGCTAAGATCCATTTACTGTATATATAGATAGCAGGCGGTTATCAAGCTTGGCCAGAAGCCATCACTTAGGATATGTGTACTATATCAGCAACGAGTAACATATAAAGTAAGCAAACAGCAATTGCTTAGTATCTGGTGATGAGCTGACCAGCAGAGCAAACATATCCCACACACCCAAAATGATCATTTTGCAAATTCCCGACCAAGAACTCAAGCACTGCTCCAAGTTGACACATCGCTAGGATTATCATAAAAAGCAATCGAATCCATAGAGGAATCGCCTTGGTGAAGAGATTACCCGCTTTTATCAAATTTGGTGAAGGCGAAAACTACATGAGAAGTGATTCTACCTGATACAGGGCACAAGACGTCATGCTAACAAGAAAAAAATTAACCACCTAGAGATAACTTTACAGATAACTTTGCTCATTTCTTTGCAACATTAAACACATTTAGCTTTTTTCACAGAATGATATGTTTTAGAAGGCATCTGTACTGATGAAGGCCAGAAGGTAAAGTCAGTTATCCGCAAAATATCTTCTACTTCATTTAAACTGCCGAGATGGAATTTAGCCAGGGCATAGAGGAGCATGGGAAAATCAACCGTGTGAGTGGCTGATGATAGCGTTTCTGTTTAGATCAAAAGTACATGTACACCAATTTATCTGCTGATGACTTGCAACATGAATACTCCGTTCTAAAATTAACAATGTGGCCTGAATGGATTCCTCGAACAGGGTTTAGGAAGTTTCAAAAACAAGTTACAATCTCATCTAATGACACAGCTTTGAGTTTTTCTTTAATTTTCCTCAGGTAGGCCTACATAAAGACAACGATGTAATAATGCAGGAGTATAAACATTAAAATGAATCTGATGAAGCTTTATGAAAAGTTGTGTTGTTGACCTGTTGGATACTATACATGCATGTACATGAATGAATAAATAACAAGCAGATGAAGACAAAAATCTAGTTGATTCACGGGGATTTGGAGCCGTCATGACAAGATCGAAAGGCTAGCATTCTAACCATTGAACCACCAAGGCTTTAATGTTGGGGTGAAGATTTTCTTTGCTTCTCATAACCAGATCGCCATGTTGAATACTTCGAAGCTTCTAGTACTTGGGGGGTAAAAGCACCAATATTCTACAACCAAACAGTTCTCTTTGACCCTGCTATCAATGAAAATGAGTCATAAAAGGCAGCAGGGTTGATCACCAATGGTAATTTTGCCACAATCTCAATCTTCAAATTACCCTCGCCAAGGCAAAGTATTCGGAATCTCCTTCCTAGTAAAACCCCATGATCTATAAAGACATCATAAACCTATAACCAAGGCACATAAAATTCTCCTTTATTGAGTCCAACAGATTTCCTGGCGTTGGTATGATCAGAATATCAGTAGGGGTCAGGAGTTTCTAATGAAAGTTAATGAGATCATTTCAGAATTGGATTGGGGGCAACGATAGATTATGATCACTTAAAGGAGGGGGGGGGGGGCGGGGGCAGAGACACATCATGACAACTTTTTAGCATTTGCCCAATTATGTGCAATAAAATGTTCAGACCCGAAGGTTCCATCGATATTATGATTATTTCAATACAACCCATGTGATGCACCAATGGTAAATGAAATACGGTATGAAGAACCAAATGAAAAGGGTTTATTTTACACACACAACCTCAAGAGTTCATTTCTAAACTTTATTTTCATTATTTGAAAGAAAACCAAACATTTTGCTGGCATACCTTGAAAGCTCCCACAAGTTCTGAGAGGACATCAGGCAATGATATTACGACATATCACTTCCGTTCAAAACCAATATTTCATGCAACAGCTAAGTGAAAACGTGACTTTTAAGAATATTCAATAAATTGAATAAAAAAAGATGTAAATCAATTCTTATCAGGAAATCAATTACCGCAGTGCCTTCAGAATTCGCTACTCTTCTGAATGAAGTCGGAAGATTTCGTGATATCATTAAATACAGCAGTACAAATCTACTGAATGTAGATGAGTTTTCAAAACTTTTAATTACTTCAATTTCCATCAGGCAGGTTTTCAACCTTAATGACAACAATCACACCAGGAAAATGACACTGAAACATGTCTTAATTTTCTACTACAAAATCGACTTTCAAATCATTTCTCAGACTAGTTATTTTTCATCGAATCAGTGCTTTCTTCTCATGTCACGATTTTAATATGCTGAATAAAATAATTTCATGTCCTGCTCGCAGTAATGGGTTTTGTCATGATACTGCCCAAACTGTAACAAGATTGGGTTACTTTCGAAATCTGATTGATTTGTTGTTCAAATAACTTCATCGAGTCTGATGAAATATTTTATTGAACGCTTATTGCGTGATAGGACTGTACGTAAAATTCCAGGGCTAGATAGACAGCGAGTGAATCCAAAACCTGAATTTGGAGCATTAGACATATTAGAAGCACCAATAACCAGGTGAAAAGGGAGGCATGACTCCAAAACCAAAAGCACACCAAAACCCTCAACCTCTGAGAGTGATCATGATGAATATCGGCTTTCCTGTTCTCCCTCTAGTCAAACTGACAAAATCAATCAACACCAAGGTCCTCCAACTTCACCACCAGGGAACATTCGTATGAAGCTTGTTCAAAACCTTAACCAATTTGTGGCCTAATGCTTTTTGCATGTTGACACCAGGAAGGGAGGTCAAATAGAGGCAATCAACAACTACTTAACCATTGGTTCAGCTTGACAGAACACTTACTGAAGTTTAGCTGCCATGTTTTACTTTGTCACTTTTGATCTGGTGACGAGGATCAGACACGAAGGTAGTACTGTATTTATCATATACCATATCCACTAAAATACGCCCAGATAGGACAATATTTATTTTCTGGCAGTTTTTGACTGAAAATCATCCTGGGATGATGCCGTCACTGACTACAACTTAAATGTCTTTGATGACAATAATCACCGATTTTTTTCGTCTTAGGTGACTGAATACCTCAGCGGAGTACAAAATCTCGAAGTATTACGGCCAATGACTCAAACACCAATTTAGATACCATATGTGGACTGTTCATACAGTAACACCGATCTAAGTTAACACACTCTGAACTGTTTGTAACTAAAATGTAACAAGATATTTTTATTATTCGTACTTGCTTGCTGCCTTTGTTAATGATATAGGTACCTCGCTGAATGACGCTGGAAATATTTCCTACAAAACATCGATAATTTTATATACAGTCCAGACAGAATACAGAATACGCCATTTATGAGCTTCCACCCTCCTCGGAACATTTATTTTTTCACCCAGAAAAGCTTTTATGAGAGGTTGCAACGATGCACTTTCGAGGATCAAAGATAGCATTAACATGGTAAGTCAAGATGACTGTTTGGTGTTCTGAACTCTCGGCAAGCCTTTACGAGAATCCCATCCATTAGAATGTGCTATCATATGGACAAGACAACTGCGAAATAGATTTTAAGAATACTGCAAGACCTTTGCGTAGCTAAGCAACAACAAAGTACACCACTTCGTCTCTAAGATCTAATTTGGAAACGCGTAGTTAGTATTCGAACACACGATAGTGTATCAAAAAACAGGCAGCACTAAGCAATGCTAAACCATACTAAATAGCAAGAAAATAATACATGACGGCGACCACAGATCACGTTTAGGACGAGCAGCAGTGCTGATAAGAAATTTTCCGACTCTGGTAGCCTGATGTCATGCACTAATTTAATGTCGCTTGAAACAAACTTGGCAAGCAGTGACCACTACATCAGTAAACAGAGGTATATCATATGACGTTTAGGATGAAGGCAAGCGCAAACCGCGAGGGTTTATTCCATACACCTGTCAAATCAAGATATCTCAGTGACCAGGATGGAGGGGTCACGGTGCCCCTGGAGACCCTACAGGCATTTGTACATCACCATCATGACATCCGTGAAATTGAAAAGCAATAAGAGACTGCTTGTCGAGTGCCCGAGGGTCTTGTTTTAGACTGTCATATTATGTACTCGCAGCTCTGTCCTTCAATTTAATGAATAGTAAATGCCTTGTTTCCCCGCAACGAAGTCCTTAACTCGTTCGTGGCCATGCACTACTCACTATTGTCCATCATCATCATTATCCATACCTAATGCCTCGAGTCCTACTGGATAAACACTAGGGACAGCCAATGCTTGATTGATGTGTGTTGCCTACACCACATGGATATCTAAGGACAACATGGAAGGGGCTGATAAACTACGGGAAAAATGGTACTATCCACCCAAAAAGATAAACCCAAAGGGTGCAAGTCATTTTTATCATTATCACCTCAAGCACGTCGCCTCTGTCTCTGCAATAAGCAACCCTTCACTAAAGTCTTATCAGCTCTTCAGAAATACATCCTTTCCAAATAGCTTGTCCTCCATCCAGATATGACATTTCCGGTGCCTCAGTAATGATTGTCCAAAATATCAATAGTACCAATAATGCCCCTAATCACAAAAGCCGAGATTTGGCTTGCTTTAATATACTCATTAAATTGTTCAGTTTGGCATACTCCCAACAAAATGCTAAACTCTCAAATGTATCATGGATTTCCGCTAAAGCTAAAAGCAGTTACTCCCGACCGTTTGTTATTTGAATAATGCAATCGTGATTCCATGTCACCATCTTATCACTTCATTGCAACCGGGCGTATTTAATAAAGTCTCCTTGTCCGACCTTCGAACTTTACATCTCCTCGAGTCTTATTAGCCACCTCATAATCCAGTATTGCTACTTGAACATGTACGTCACCGAGATAAGTTTTCTGCAAGTTGCTCGGATTGGGACCATAGGCTACTTATCGTGTGTCGCCAGTTGATTTGAAGCCAAGAGCCCTGATAGCTTTGCCGCCAGCTTAGGCTCCTATCATAGCTTCTTCTTTTATTGATCTAAGAGACCGAAGGCCGCGTGTGTGGGAGTACAGCTACTACTCTATGCATAGGGTATCAGCCAAACAAGTCAATCTGATGGTATCGGCCAATAATATTAGGCGCTTGGCAAATTCAACCAACAGTAATAAGGCTGGTCTATTTGGTAGGATATTTATATCCCAAGGTTGGGTTCGCTACTCCATATGAATTATTCAGCTGGAAGACACTTGATGGTATTTTGGCTAGTGTTAGTATTCAGCTAGATGATAACTCAATGTAATACGTGGCTGACTTCACGGTTGAGGAAGTCACCCAGAAAACAACAAGATGGTCGTGGGTTTTGCAATTCAGTTTGAAGATCACTATTACGCTGGCTGGTGTTCTGTCGAAGTTTCTGAAAGGACTACACGGTAAATGTAGCTACTTTTCGGTTGAGATGATACGAAACTGTCTCTTGGTTCACCTTTTCCGACTGCAGCTTCCTGGCGACTATTTCACTGTTTAACAACCTCTTAACTGGAGGTGTAACATTTCCGATCATAGATGCCCCTCATTCATGCTGAATGCAAATGTCCTGCAGCAATCGAAGTGATTTGAGGTAATGTCAGGACGACAAATATAATGAATAATTAAACAACTGAAAAATCTTATATTCCCTTCAGACATATCAACACTTTGAGTGTCAATATGGCCAACCAGACATGATTATTGTCCAAAATTAGAATTAGAGGAATCATGATTATGGTGTCTGTAACTGATGAAAGTTGATGGCTCTCCAATAATTAGCATGACAAGGCAATATTTTCCAACGGAGAGAATATGAACAGATTTGGTCCTAGTAGACGAATAACAACACCTCAAGGCTAACTCTCCAAACATAATGAATAATTCAACCACTTTGCTGGTTATCTGATATTGGTTTCTCAACTGTCATCAGCTAGATGTTCCTACACTGGATACAATAATTGTAAAACATCAGAAGCCGTCAAGATCAATCAAATGCAATTAGGTTCGTTGATGAACATTGATGTTTCATAGCGAAACTTGTGTTACTTATTTGAAGAGATTGATTCCCTGCGGAAAGAGTATTGGAGGAACTTCGCAAGGGAACTGCTCTCGAGTCACTTGCTCGTGCCTGTAGTATTAAAGTGTGGCATCAAGGTATTCGCCGTTCGAGAGAAATGTGAATTCCCCCAAAAATACCATTCATTGTAAGCGACTGGAGTCGTTACCGATACTATACGCATACAATCCCTACTTTTAGATGAGACATAATTGTGTCCGTCGTGGAACTTGGCAAACAACACGCCAAGGTTAGTTCCACAAATATGATGAATAATGCATGGAAATTCATTCTCTCATATTTGATTAGGAGTGAAAATCAAGGATCTATTGGAAATGAGATTTGTATTCCTGGTACTCACGTCCGACATACGTAGCACAGCAAACTCAATCAAGGATTAGCGTATTTAATTTACTTCTTGGCTTCCCATGTTCAAAGTCTTGTTGGTATCGGAGTATTTGAAAGGCATTTCAAACCATCTTCCTCAAAGTAGGGACCCTTTATAGTAATACCATAACTGTATGGACATCTGATAGAGATCAATGAACATCGTTTAACGGAAAAATCAGGCAATATGTGAAGTCAATCGGAATGAACATACGGCTATTTGCCGAGATATTTGATTAATTAAGTATACTAGCCAAATACTTAAAGTGATCATTGAAGATTAAAGAGGAAACTGTAAAACTTCAAAATATTTGCATTTTGACATCAAATTTGTAATATGCGTCTGATTAAACGAGTAATTATTCATGTAACTATCCCATCAATCGTTGGCACTTTCCTTTGGAGGTGAAAGTCAAAGGTCAAATCAGTCAAAACCAGATACCAGGAGTTATACAGTCTTCATTGTGGTTGGCATTTTACGGTTCAACTTTCCAATGCCTTGATGCCATATTCTGCGATTTAACGACGACCCCCCCCCCCCCCCCCCCCCCCCCTACTCACACACACTTCAACAACTGGAGCATATTGCTCTGATTTTATTTGCATAGCGGTAGGCCTACTAGTGTTATTGTATCTTTAAATTTGGTTGGTCAAAAGAACAGCCTTGTTTGCTAATAATCGTTAAAGATAAAACTACTGGGCCGGAAAATATTTGATTTAACAGTTCTATCTGAGACAGTGTGATGCCAACCACGTCTACAATACACGACAGAAAGTGAGAGGTATCACCGGCACGCCACGAGCAATGCAATTTCGAAGATTATTTGAATTCTGTCACGGATGTTCGGGTCTAAATGATGGAAGAGTCCCTTTGGCAAACAATCGTATTTAACTAAGCTTACTTCAGCGAGTTTGACATTTTTCCTTCAATATTTCATCATCTCTGGGTAAGGGATGAATATTTCTAATTATGCCGAGAGTGCAACTGCGATTTCAAATTGATTAATGTTTCATTTTTGCAGATTCTCGACTCCCTGTAGCTCTCATGTACTCTATATTATCTGGTTTTGACAACGTCAATGATTCATCTAGACTTGACAAACTTTTAGGACCGAATTGAGAGTGAGGAGAGGATTTTATCAGCCTGTTGAATTTTCATAGCGAGCAAAAACATTGTGATTCATGTTTTATCATTAAATAAGGCGTGTTTAATGGTTTTAACCACCAGGAAAAAAGAGCGGGAACCAAGAAAAAATAACGGTTCAGCCTGAGGTATCCAACACCATAACCAACCGTTTCAAAATACTGAGCAAAGATTAAAATGTTGATCACTTCCTCAGTCAGAAGTTACCCCAAAGCACATGTTTTGATTGGATAACTATAGCTGACCTTGACATCACCATCCTTGCCGGAAGCAGTGAATATCATCTTTGATGCTCTTTGATGATTATAGTGTCAATACTGTTGTTAAAAAGGACCATCGCTATTACTGATGCATTAACAATACTCGCTTGAGGCATGGACCTTGATGAGCCGATAGGTAATGATATAATTATTTTCGTTACTGACGATGAAAGTTCTACATTATTCCATGACATGGCAATGTCATCTTTAAAAAGTACATTTAAAAATGGTTAGGAATTTCTGCACGCTAGCTCTGGGAGTGAGAACAACTTTCATGTTTAAAGAGTTAGTCGGTGGCATTTGAATTCACTCTTTACCAAACTGTCCACTGCATCTTCCTAACCGGCAACAAAAACGGCTTCTCGACCTTGAATTATTTCAGTAACAGCACGGCAAACATTGATAAAGCGTGACATGAAAGCAAAGACGCTGCGAAGGGTGATAGATTTACATCCTATTCTGATCAAATATCTGGTCCAGACGGAACTCAAACAGCTTGACAGACATTCTTTTTTCCTGAATGGTTTCGTCTTGCAACATAATTGCATTATCGGGAAAAACAAGCACTGCTCAAGCACGATATGGGCAGCAAAAATTAACAGTGGTTGGCCTGCGCAGCTCCGATAATAGACATCAGGTGGAAGCATTGTGATTGATCGGAATCTTCATTTTACAATTGCCATAAGACATTGACCTTAATCTGGGATGAAATGGACCTGACAAATTAGGACCCTTAAACAGCCATACACAAAACTTCAAAGGAAGAATGAAGAGCAAACGAGCCAATGTACGCTACGATCACATCATTTCTCGACGATGGCGAGATGCCAGATGAGATCAAATATTGATGAGCAAGACTTCGACCAGTCGTGCGTGACTGACTATAACGGCTATGATAAGTGTCCAATCAGCACAATAGTAAAACTATTGACAATAAAACGCTGTCAGCGTTGTCAATTCATCATGACTTGGTCACATTTTATGTCATTTATCGGCACACATTAGCGAAATAGATATTGGAAGTGCACTCTGACGCGAAAAGACTGAAATAACTATTCTGCATGCTTCAAGGTTACTGACTCTTTAGTTTTAGATTTTAGAGATGGTGGCATACAATTTTTTAGCATTGCAGGTACTTCATCATACATATATAGCGGCAATTTAAACTGACCCAGTAATTCCAACTGCAACTTATAATGCCAGTAATTGTAATGTTAACAAGCTTATTTACGACAAATGACTTGCAAAATGACAATATATCATTATTTTGTTGGTTGCCTCTATCAAAGACAGCCATTTAACGTGTCCTTTCTTTAAAAAGATACGATCACTCTAAGAAGAATGACAAACCTTGACCAAGCAATAACCTTGAGGCTGGTTTCTTGGTAAGGGCTGAACAGTGAATCATTACTTCCCCGAACCACATAGTAAATTTGTACTCAAGGGTGCCAATGGTCTCCCGCTAGCATATCCCTCGGGCTGCATGATCATTGCTGTATTTTCCAACGGATCTGTACCATTAGTTCATCATAACAAGTATCTTTCAGCATGATGAGAGAACTTGGGCAAGTAACTTGCATATCTGAAGGATAACTGAAATACCAATGGTGTAAAGTACAATAATGTTGAAGGTCACTGATATTGCAGAATGTTTCCGAGGAATCGGCCATTTTCGAAGTTATTGAGCAATGACAGATTGGACACAACATGATTCAAGCTGGATTTTCATCGCAGGAAGTTTTCGCCAAGTTGGAAACTGCCCAAAAAGGAGAAAGCTGAATTGCAATGTCCACTGGGATTCAATGCTAACAGAGTAAATGGTAATGTTCCAACACATTAACCATAATTGCTGCCATCATAATGATATTGTGATCCCGTCATGATTTAAAGCAGCAATTCAGATCAAAAGTACAATTGGCCTTCCATGAGAGATCATTACTTGGTAAATATTTGATCATTGAGTGACCAAGTGTTGGTGATTTAAAGAGTCTCATAAGAACTGAGTCAACATCATGTGTTATGTTAAAGATGGTGCAATGCCATGATAACGGAATGAGGTACTGAATACCAAATGATATCGATGCACTAAAACGATTAGCTAAATAATTTCAACCATATAGGACACGCATATATAGTAATAAAAATACCTGATACAGGTAATTAAAAAGAACTAGATTGGCATCTGGGTTAGTTGAAAAACCTGATGGTGACTTAAGATATATTATGATATTTAAAAAAAACACGATGATTGCAAATAACAGTACCCAGTGCAAATGTTCATTTCTATCAAAGCAATGCTTTTTGGCACTAACTATATTGTTGCGTAGCCTTGGTTTTAATTTGATATTTTTGGGTGGCTTTCATAGATGAAGGCACTGAGTTGCGTAATGAGAAGATTTACCTGATCAGCGTTTTCTGACTGTTTGGCATGATTAGATGCACGTCGTATATCAGGTCCGTAATATCAGTTCATTTGTTAAACAACACTCCAACTGCATTGACTTTGTAATAGAGGAATAAAGAAATCTTTTAAAAAACGTGTTAAAGAGTCAATGTAATATCAGCCTAACAGGACCAGCTTTCATATGAATTGGCATAACGCCTTAATGCAGTAAGTATTAAATGATGCAGAAGCAATTATACAGTATTCAGTTAATTCTTTACAGTTGCAGTGGGAAATGACATTTAACAACCCACAATGGGACAGTTCTTCGAAAATGAAGTGTTCACACAGTTGGTCAATTGAAATTAATGACCACACTTAGATGCATTTGTGGTGGCATTCTTAGAAAATTGCTACATCGTAAAATGAGTGGTTGCATAAATGTGTAATAATTGATGGAATAATGCACGTAAATAAATGCTGGTAACAAAAGGTAGTATTAATGAATCAATTAGAGACTTTCAAGAATCCGCTGTTTCCCCTTTTTCCTGCACCAAATGCAGAACCCAAATGAAAAAAAATAGTGCTGTCCGACCTGTCCTCCCAATACAAAGTAATGATACCAAGGTCATGGTCATCCATCACACACCATGCAATAAAATCGTGCTGGAGTAGAGTGCGCATTTTATAGTAGAAATCTCCCATTTGGAAGTGATGAACAATGGCAGTAGGGCTTTATGACCTGCAGAGGCATTGCTCTTGCGAAATGGATGTCTTTTTTTCTTGCCGGCTGTGATGTGTTAGAGGATTATTACATTAGGTTCAATGAAGCAAACGGAGTGTTAGGACTGTCTTGTAATGTAATAAGAAGGAAGTTTCAGAGTACATTCATATTTGAAGGGCAGGTGGACTATTGCTGTAAAGAACATTTCACCTCGTGAAGGGTATATTCCTGCCATGTCTCAAGAAAATCGGTATTTGCCGCTTTGCCCGTAATTACCTGTGCTGGTGTTAAACTTCTACATTAGTTCAATTTTCATACATTTCATGCTTTTCTTCAAGATATTCCATGCTTATATAACACATATGTCATGCCTAAGACTAGGCCCGTAGGTATTGAATCCATGGAGTGCTGAGACCCCAATGCAACCTCTTAAGTCCAGGCAAGAGAAAGTTCGAAAACAACTAAAAAAATACTTAAAGAAAATAATGTTCCATTAATTCATTATATTCTTCCAGGTATATAAAAGCCTACATTACCAATCCAACCTCTAGGGACAGACAGTGAGATAAAGTAATGATTTTTGTTTTCGTCAGAAGACTCAATACCGTGATAAATATTGTATAACGTCGATTGGCCACTGAACTGCATTGCCTCATTTCTTACGACATCATTTTTTACCAACACATACATCCTTTGCTTTGCACGTTCAGAAACTGCGCTGGTCAATAATCGCCAGGTTTTCAAAGTCTAATGCCTTCAAAGCGTAAATTGCACTTCACCAAGCACGCAGTTTCTGATATTCCCCTTGATCCACTAATACTACTGGCTTCCTCTATTGATTCTGAGCTAATAACCAAAAGTAAAAAATACAGCCAAATCCCTTCTAAACCATAAACCATTTCCCTATCTAACATTTCGGCCACTCACAAAACATCATCACATTTCCCACACAGCAAGTATAAGAAATTTGTTCTTTGATAAAACACTGCGTATGGGTCCCCTATGGATTACTGAATACCATCTCCACTTTTACAACTCTTTTCTCCATTGAAAACAGTAGGTTTCTGGTGACAGCAGATAGATATGCTGTGTTTGACCCCGTCCCATCTTATCAGTGAACATCCTACACAAGACTCACTCTAACTACTCAAAGGATGAATATGACATCACGTCAAATGATAAATATGAAACCAAGTAGAGAAGCCATTTGAGAGAACAGCTATTCTTCACAGGTCCGTTTTGTTGACAGACGTTTCGTACTGAATTAACTGCACCCCTTAGACCTCAGGTCAAGATATCAACCAAAGGCACTCGCTTATCCACTGGCATCTGCTGGTCAACAAGGATTCTAACATCATAGTTTTTTTTTCTCTCAAGGATAAAAGACACTAAGAAAAAGTTTCCTAGTTGAAGGAACATCATTAGGAAAGTAAGAACACAACACACGCCAGAAGAATAACAAAAACTGCAGCACTGAGGTAATACTTGACTGGCTTGCTTTGTGAAATGAAACCTATACCATAACAAACTGGGCCGATTTTTTTAGACTTGATGATGACCTAACCTGTAGGCAGAAGATAATCCTTTTGCCATACTTCGGAGGAAGGTTTTATCTACCTGATGTCATTTGCTTTTTCGACCATTTACCCCTCATTGCATGATAAAACCCTGAAAGCGTATCTTGCTCTAGACCCTTAAATAATGTTTGACATCAAGACTACCATAAAGCGAACAGGACACCGAACTAGTGGAATCTGTCCAATAAGTATACTGAGCTTTCATGGCTTCAAGGATGCATATAAGCAAATTCCTGCTTATGGGCTCAGTGGTAACTTTGCTAAAGCCATCCTTTCAATAGTTCGCCAGAGCCGCACAAGTAGAGATGGCAGCACAAGGAGACTGAAAACGTGTTTTCTTGCGGATTTTCACCTCCTTGACCAAAGAAAGGCGTTTTGCGCCATACACCTCACCCCCCCCCCCCCCCCCCCAAGCTTCCTATGGGCCAGTGCACTGCCAGGTCATCTCCAAAAAGTCTTGATCTCTGTTTTAACAAAGAAGTATCTAGCAATTTCCTATAAGACGGTCAATAATCCTGGTTAAGGGCTACCCGCAAGGATTTTCAGGAGCATATGTCTTCTCAAAGCAGTACTGTACAATAGAACAATAGCTCGCAGGATACCAGTAGCCGGAAGGTTTCTGATAATGTCCTTAGGCCATTCTATTTGTAGACAGAAGGCTGTCCAGGGTCATTTCTCCCTGACGTAGCGCAGGCTTGCCTCTCAAGAAAAGTATATCATTCACATGGGAAACATGATCATCGCTTTGTGTGCTTTACGACAATGCTCGACAATGGCAGCTTACTAAGAGGAATACTTGGAGAAGTTTTGATCTCAAAACTTTTATCAATATGATTTAGCACGGATATTGTTCGACATATCAATGAGAAAGTCCATAAGCATTTTTTTTAAAAATCATAATGATAATAATACTTATAGTACTAAATGTACATGAATGAATAAAAAAAGTAAATGAAGAGAAAAAGAATGTTTTGGATACACAGGGAGTCGAACCCGTGACCACCAGAACGAAAGTCCAGCATTGTGACCGTTGAACCACAGAGGTTTCATGTTAGGGTGGAGATTTTCTTCGCCTGTAATAGCCAGGCTATGGCGATATGAACCTTGTGTGAGATAGAGCGACATTTTTGTTTCACACAAGCTTCAGATCACCATGATGTTGAATTCGTTGAGAATTTTGTTGTGTGGTTGCCACTTTGACGGAGGACCTGCCAGCAATAAATAATAGTTGCTTTTAATCAAGCGTTGCCTTGGCTCCATGTTTTTAATTACATTTTGCAAGCTTATATAGGCGAGGAATCTGTAAGCACTTCTGCCAAAAAATCTAATATTGTGGGGCAGTTATGGATTGACAGGGAGGACCGAGGATGGGACACTTTTTCTGTCCTGCCCTGTAGATTGGCTGGGAGATTTCGGCACACTCTTGACGATCCTAGCGGGTCACCATTATGTCAACTGAAACATTGACATGAGAAATAAGCTCAACCTGAGATACATAATCAAACTATGAAATACATCTCTGATTGGAATAAACGTGAGAAAAAAAACTCATTGTTTTTGTTGTCTATTTGAATATTAAATTCTTTCCTAAGTGCAAAACTGAAGTGGCACGAAAATTACAGACTCGTGCTGAAACAATCAATGTCAATAGAAATTGGTTTTCCCATGCTATCGCCGTCTTAAGAAACTTCCAAAACTCAAAGTGTTTATTTATCTCAGTCCATCCCAATACATTTGGCAAAATGAACTCTGTTACAAACTCTATCAACACTTAGATAAAAGTTCATCACAAATAATCCCACCGGTTTCCATTTACAGACAATCTCGCCAAACCTAAGCTACAACCTCATCAGAAATATCGAATAAAATGATAAAAGAGATTTAATCATTCAAATTGACAAGGATATATCTCAAGTCAGAGCTTGAATAAAAGTAATTCCTCTGCGTTGCCATTCATAAGATAAAAGTAGGAAATCTACAAAACCAGCGATAAAGAAGCCTTCAGTGAAATGCTCCCAATCTATCATATTGATTTATAGACCTTGCTCATGAAAAGAGCTAACCCTGATAAATCACCATACCCAGTAAATCTAGACGAGCAATTTAGGCTGGGGTATGACAGAAGGTCATTAGGACATCCCCTTGAAAATGACTGTTCGTGCTGATAGTGCTGGCTGCTGAGTTAGCCTTCCCTGGTAAGAACTAATAAAAAGAATATTCAAATAGAATGAAGGAATATTTTCTTCTAAATCAAGAATCATGAGGGGCTTGGTGATACACTCCAGACGGAATCATTAGACAAGGCAGATATCATGAGCTTTAGTTGATAAATCAAATGTGTGCATGATTGAAAAATGTCCCTTTTTATCAGCTCAAAATCCAAACGATGAATAGATGTCTACAGTTTTCTCAAGACATATCATTGCACACCATTGGCATCTATGGGAGTTTAAGACATGTTCTAGTGTAATTCACTGACGTATGCGAATCTCTTTCGTTGTCAGCATTCTGATAGTCCCGTCATTCATCACTCGGAGGAAGGATGTAATCTGAATTTGATGGGTTCTCAAGACCAACATAGCACTAAAAACATAAATCATCTGCTTAGCCTGGTGCTCAAGACGAGATGCATCGAGTTTTTTAAGAGGAAGGCCGAAGGTTAAATTTCAAGGGCATCTACATTTTATTACGACAAAACTATCAGATAACTGTTACTAGTACTTGAAAGTGCCATGATCATTCTTCGAAGGCTAGGTTCGCCTGCATGTTAGAACTGTTCCTAGCTAGTGGCCCGAGGCATACAACATGAAGCTTACCACGGGCAATGAAAATAGCAAGGGCGAACAACAAATTAGGCTAGTTGGAAGTAGAAGTCTCTGGTCTGCAATGTTGGTGGTTATGACTAACAGAACTGATTGTTATTCCCCCCTCAAGGCAAATGGGCATGACATATTGGCAAAACAATACCCCTAATGATAAACAGGGTTCAGTTGGAGCAATGTAAGATAATGATAGCAATTTGGTTAAGAGCCGTGGTTGGCCTTGGTATGCCGTGGCCCTGACTATTATTTGATGTGCTGGATCAACCTAAGTGGCTCTATCAGTCCAAGTAAGAAATCTAGAATGTCTACGTGAAATATTATGCGGTGCTATCTTCAAAAGATCAGTTACATGAGCAAGAAAGGAAAAGTCAGTGATGGATGGCTTTGTTTGTTGGTCGAGAGGGATGGAGCGTAGAGCGAGTTCGTCGCAGGGGTTGCGAGTTTGATTCCAATACAGTCAGGAGCTAGAGACCTTGAGCAATTTTTCTTCTTCATAGATATGCCATCGAATAGAAGAGAGGATAGAATGACATAAATCATACAGATAAAATCAAACATTCTTGAGATTGACCACCTAATTCGACTGGGTTTCTTAGTCTCTTACTGAGATACAACGTATCATTGTGGTTTTTGGCGAGATGCTGTATGTGCCAAGGTTCTCCGGCTATATTGACCTTTTTTTTCAAAACCAGCATTTGTAGTTCATAAAAATGAAATGGCCAGGGCCATTGTGCTCACCTCATGTGGAGGAAAGATGGATAAAGAGCATGGTATTGTGTCATGTAGTGTTAGGTTTGATGTAGGTCCAAGCAATTACAATTTCCCCAAAATGGCCAATTACAGTACATTCGACCTCTGTGACCTTGAAAAGTAGGTCAAATCAAAGACGACCCGGGTGACGCATTAAATGGTTGTTAGAATTAAATGTACCTATGATATAAAATTGCCAATCGGGCAAGTCATTACTAGGAATAATGGCATTTTGAAGAATTTAGGATTTGGCCCCCTCCCTGGAGGCCAAACGGCAAATCAGATCGCACCAAACTTCGGTACCTGAGATCACCTGACCAAGGGGTACATGTGTACTTAATTTGTGACCAATAGTCATTGCAGTTAAGAAACGTGCCATAGTTACGGCCTGACGGCGAATTTCCGCCATTTGACCTCTGTGACCTTGACAAGAAGGTCAAATTAAAAACCTGTGTGACATTTACTGTATGGTGGTTAGATGTACCCATGATATCAAATTGGTGGCAATCGGGCAAGAAGTTAAGGAATAATCACATTTTTAAGGTTTTTGGATTTTGCCCCCTGGTGGTCAAGTGGTGAATCATATTGGACCAAACTTCGGTCCCTGAGATCATCTGACTAAGGGGTAAATGTGTACCAAATTTGGTATCAATAGTCATTGCAGTTTAGAAACGTGCCATCGTTACATCCTAACGGCCAATTTACACTATTTGACCTCTGTGACCTTGAAAAGGAGGTCAAATCAAAAACCCGGAGGATATATGATGCACCTTTGCTAGAAGTACCTACCATATTTTTTTCAAAATTTCCCGACTACTATTAAGGGAGATATTGCATATTTTCACTTTTAACGTTTGGCCCCCTGGTGGCCAAACCATAAAACGAATCGGACCAAAACTTGGTCTCCAAGGTGTCATTACATAAGGGTACATGTGTACCAAGTTTCAACTCAATAGCTCTAACAGTTACGAAACGTGCCCTGCTAACGGACGACGGACGACGACGACGACGACGACGACGACGACGACGACGACGACGACGACGGACGACGGACGCCACGGTATGGGATAAGCTCACCTCTGCTAAGAGGTGAGCTAAAAAGAGAGCAACTTTAAGACATTGTGGTCAGTAAAACATTTCATTAACGTTTTCTCTAACTTCAGCACGTTTAGGGGTAGGTCATGCAATTCTCTTTAGTTACCCGGATCACTGCCACTGATTTAGATATTACTTTAACTACAGTCGTTGCTTATCACTGATATCTAAAATTCTCGCAACACTTCGATGAGCAGTTTAAGTCATAACAGCAGCAAAAAGAATCCATTAAGAATTTCCTGGGGAACTCAGTGACATATGAAGATCACTGCCATTTTTGAAACACTCGGCAAATTACATCAGCCCCCGTGCTGCTCCCACCACTTTGATTAGCGGCAAATGCGGTGTAAATTGCAAGAAACCATCAATATTTCTCCAGTATATTTCTCTAGCATCATTAGGCAATCGTCTTGGGAGCAGTTCACCTTTGTTTCGCACAACCTCTGAGTTTATGGCCCATAGCGTACAAACCCTGATGTATTACTAGCCGGGTAATGGCATTTATTCTGTAGAAATTCACGGTCCCTGAGTAAACCACGACTCCCAATGGGCTTCCTCTATTTATCGCTGATTGTTCTTCGAGGTTTTAGAATGCACTCTCAGCTCTTTGGTTTAGTTAGGAAGAAGCTCACAAACTATTCATCAGACATTGGAACCGATGTTTGTCAAATACGTGTCAAACTAGGCGGAAAGTCATTTCTGCAACAGAGATATGGAGTTCCAGAACCTATGGTGAAAGATGATATCATTGTGCATAGAAACAAATGGTAACTGCATATTTGTTACATATGATGGCAGATCTAGAGAACCCCAATAATCTCAGAGATGACAATATAAGAATTCAGACAGACAGTGCAAATAAGAGATTACACGCAGTCAGAGGTAAACAGTGCAGTCGTGTATCAATATGCCGCATATCAGTATTTGTTCTATGAAGAAAAAGACGAATACCAATAACCAAGAGAAAATGACCAAATTTATTCAGCATGCCTAAGATAACGTATCAAGGGGAGGATGGGATTTATGTAAGTCAGCGACATTAAATTTGTTGAAAAAATTCTTGTCCAAGGAATGCAAGCATCTGAAAAGCTGCACAAAATATTGGAAGGCAAGTCGACCACTGCTTGTCCTAATTTTTCTCGGTAAGCTTAATGTCTACATGTATGATAGTTACTCTTGTTCAATGATATGATTATTCTCCATAGATTCATCTTCTAAAATATCTAAGTAACATGAAAAATAGGTCGATGTTTATTGAAATGAAATTTTAAAACCTTAAGCTTCAAGAAGCAGAATGGATAAGACGTGATTACGACTTTTCTAATTTGCATCCATCAATATCCCTATAATTCATCACCAAAGTTTTTTAAATCGCTGAGATCAAGTAGAAACTGATTAGGCCAACTTGCTATGTTTATCATTAATCTTCGTTAGGCTTGGATACAAGACTTTGAATGATCTAGACTAGTGTGGATAAAAGTAGGGTTGCAATCTCAGTCATTTTGGCTTCATACGCGAGGGATGGATCTGTCCGATTCGAATGTGATCGTACCTTAACCAAGTGGGTGGTTTAAAAGTATTTAAGAAGATTAATAGTTACGAAATCTCGCCTCGGTTTAGATATCAAGAGGTACATTGTGCGATTTCGTTGAAGACTTTGCCAACTGATGTCTTTAAATATATAAAGACTGCCACATAACAAAGAAAGTCATTGTTACATCGCAAAAGGGTTACTAAAAATTTCTGATAAGCAGGATAATACAGTTTCCACTATGTATGACGCTTAAATCCTTTGATCCTACTTTTTTACAACAGGCTAGAAAAGATTGATATATAGTATCTTGTTCCGGGTGTAAATGATGATTGAAGTTGTTGCACAAACATCTTGGGCATCAATGTAAAATAAGAATAGACTCGAAAAGTACCATTCCACCCCAATTCTCAAATCAAGTCATTTTGACAAAATAATAGAATAGATGTCCGACTTTAAATTTGGGGTCTTGTATATCATTTCAAAAACAAAGTGGAATGTGGTTACCAATTAATCTACCAGTAATTGGAGGAAGAGATTCTGAGCAGCATGAACGTCACTCTAAGGGCAAGCAAGGCCCAACGGAAACCGATACATTAAAGAAGCACATCGTTTTTGCATGTTGATAAAAACATGCTATTGTCTTCAAGGAAGAGTGACATGTCTACAGATATTGAGAATGGTTGGCAGTCGTTTCTCACTGTTTTATGACACACTTAGATCAAAAGGTGAAGTGATACATTTTCATCGACATCAACAAGACGTATTATCTGTCAGGTTCTCCTATACATGCAGGCAGGAAAATGTTAGATTGAGTGAAAAGTTTGCCTCTGATGATATTGTTTTTTTTAAGGATAATACTTATATATCATTAGCCGTTTCCTCCTCAGATCACCACCTTCAGGTTAACTCCCACAACAAGACCTGTCATACATTTTGGAAACAACAAATTATAACGTTGTGACAAGTGTATTTTAAAAAAAATTTCTGATCAAGAACGTTCCATTTTAAATCATAAGGTTTTTGCGATTCCCGTGTTTAAAGAAGATTTTTCTATCATAAACAGTATTACAAATTTCAATGATGAAATATGAAACACGTCATAATTCTATCTGGAAGCACACATACTATAGACAATAAAAAATGCATAGGATTAAAGAAAAGCACAATGGATTATAAACTAAGCCTGCTACAGCTGATGACACCATCCAGGAGATTAATTCTCTTAGTCGGAAAACATATTGAATTACCCACATGCCAGTTATTAGCCAGTCATATTTTGTAGTTCGTCCACGATTTCAGACAAGGACAGGCCAGCCAGACAATGCGAAAGACGATCTTTTTTCACATATATCAGATATCGGTTATTAAAAATTCAGGAAATGGCCTCTCAGTTAACATGAGATAAAACAAGGAATGGGATAATGCTTTGACAAAAGGTATGAAATATTTTTGTAACAATTTTCTAGACAGGTTTTTCTGACATGACCAGATAATAGGGTATTTCTTCGACAGAGCCCTAAATGTGAAAGCAATGAAATGGAAGAATATTTTTATTTGTGGCTGATGATTCGAAAGCCAATAGCTTAACAGGAAATTGCATAGTAAGACAGTGAGATCGAATTTGAAACAAGGTACTTTTAAGCGAACCAATGATACCGTGTCAGTGATGGAAGATAGTGTCACATACAAATCAGTTTGGCCTGACACAGTGTTAGCTTTTTATGCATTGGTCAAGTACAACTGATGAGAGCGATTCTGTGCTAGCATGACCATCAAGAATAGTTTATCTGAATCTTCATCAAATCTTTATCTGCGAAAGGAACTGACTAAAACACTAACTATTATGCTCTATAAAGACTTCCCCAAACGTCTCTTGTCAAGGAGAAATTCTACCAGGGAATGTGTCCCAATCTCCTCACCTATTAAGCTGTTCGCACAAAATTGGAGAACAAAACCCAACAAAACGTGTAAACAAACGATAGATAAGATGACTGAAACTGTTTAACGTATTCCAGAAAAACAAATAGGACCATACACCTGATCAAAGAACCTATCTGTCACATCAGTATCAAAGCCAACAATGCCCACATATAAACACCTTTTGACACATCTGCCATCGGTCTGCCAACCAGTTCCAGGACTTTTCAATGAGAAGGTAATGGTGAGTAACAGCTGACTAAGTCCGTGAGCATCCGGTAAAAAAAGTCGCATACAAGCACCTAATCTAAACAAGGACTGTCAGACAGATATGCAGTTGTCGCCACATCTATTTACACATCGGGATCAATGCTTCAGGAAAGCGATTTTAGTGCAATTTTGGACAATTTCGAAACCCCAACCTAAGCAAAACCAAGACCAAATCAAAATACAAAACAACCTCCTGCGTAAAATCTCTCATTGATTTTTTAGACTGATTTCAGCATTCCGAATTGCCAGAGGAAATCCCTCCCAACACTCCCGTTTCTCTTGGTGTAACAAAAGTCCGAGGCTGATGAAGCCAGTCCTACGGATCTTTGGCTGTTTTGAGAATAGTAGAATACTTCCAGCTACACGTATTGGTAGCAGAGGACGCCGAATGTAGCATGTATGCGAAGAGAAAATGACCAAGCACTGCCAAAAGCCATACAGACTGTTACTAGTTATATATTTAGATTTTATGCTGCAAGGCTTGTAATCAAAATTTTAGTAACGGGACGACAGGGGATGGCCTGCTTTGATTGAAGAGTACCTATCATCACCAGCATTTCTTCCATACCTCCGAGGTCTTTGTAGTATCATTTACCAGGGTTTTCTCCAAGCGGTTGATAGCGAACTACTCAAGATGTGGTGTGCGTTACCAGACACAATCAAAACACATCTTTCTTTTCTTCGAATTATCGGCATTCTTTGACATTGTGCCAAAGTAAAGGGAATCATTTCATTGTGGAGGGATAAACAAGCTGCCATCATCAACACCTGCGGATACCTATTCACCAGGCTAGGAATTTCCTACAAGTTCATCACCATGTTAGCTTATTTAGCACGATTGCCTCTTCCCCCCTTTTCACATGACATGCTATTCAGCTGCTAAAGTTGCTATTCCATCTCTGGTTAGATGTGACGATTAACTTTTCTGTGATCTTTTTTTCAATATTTAACCTTCGTGGAGTATACTACAAACATTACAAAATGTTTGTTGCTTCAAACGTAATTTCTTTCCCAGCTTACCACCCGGTTGTAGATATTGAACATCAACTATTAAATATACACTATCTTATTCAGCTTTATCAAATGGCTTGAGGGGAAAGAACACATTTCACTGTTATGTTTGTTTCTTTGCGACGTTTCTCTTCTTCCATATGTCTTCTTCTTCTCCCAGGACTTGTTTATTTTTGCCTTGTTATTATTATTTGGGGTCTTCTGTGGAATAAAATAATCAATACCATTATGACAGACAAAGACATTGCAAGGCAGTTTCAAAACACCGTAAAATCCGTAAATAAACATTGTATCCTATACTTACGTAAAGTCCTGAGGGAAAAGAAAACATTTCACTGTAATATTTATAATATGCAAAGTTTCTTTTCTATCTCAAGGACATTAATTTGTGTGTTACTCTCTTTTCCTTTTTGGTACACAGGTACATGCTCTTCCCAATGCATACCACTGTTGACTTTTACAAGTAAGTTGTTTGCAGGATCTAACTATTTATTGGCTCTGTGGA
This sequence comes from Lineus longissimus, assembly GCF_910592395.1. Classification (NCBI taxonomy): domain Eukaryota; kingdom Metazoa; phylum Nemertea; class Pilidiophora; order Heteronemertea; family Lineidae; genus Lineus; species Lineus longissimus. The sequence goes on from NC_088310.1 coordinate 23,502,870, forward strand.
AGTAAAATACCATTTGATTATGATATTGTCCCTTAGGAGAAACGTTAAAGGCAGGTATAAATGAAATAGATTCAATAATGTCTATCGTGCAGATTTAACGAAACCCTCCTCAAGACGCTTCCCTTAAATGCTTCAATGATAAGCTTGGCTTTAGGTGAGCGCTGGCCTTAAGCTATCTCTGAAAGAAAGTCAATGTACCTTATATGATTCCTTGGTCTTTTTCTCTCCATGTGATATAAACATTCTTTGGATAAGCCCGGAAAAACTGGAACAAAAGGAAAGTTTTTAATAAAAAGCTCATGGAAAAAAAGTCACGCAAAATGGAATCAATTATTTAAAACAATATCACTGTACTTATTCTTGATTCTTGATACTTTTTCAAATAGGAATGCGTTCTGCGTGCTGTTTCATGCGAATAGTATGGCTACTCCGAATTTAATCGGAAAACATTTAGTGGACAAAGATCATTCGATGATATTGTGATAAACCACCTGGTGAAAGAGACCAACCATACTTCGAGGGCCAACCGGTACAATAAACAAGGCCATATTGTTTCAGGTAGCAACAATCATCCAGAGGAAGCACTTAACCCTTCATGCTAAGTTGCTTCAGCTGATCGTTTGTTATTTGGGCCACTAGTGTTGAAATGAATACAACAGAAGTGAGCAATAAAATTGATTAGTAGTGTTCTTCGGTAAAAGCAATCGGCTACTGCTTTCAGCACAACCTACCACTTAAAAGGTTGGGGTAACAAGATACTGCTAAGGTATTTTTCTAAGGTATTTTCAAGATGTACATGTACAGGTGTAATCGCCTATACAGACAGGTTCTTCCTAATCTTTCATGACGGCCCTACTTGGTGCTAGGCCGAATGTGTCATCGCATCCAAATAATCTCATCTCTTCCTCTGGTTACGTCAACCCAGTGCATCAATTACCTTGAGTATTCCACGCTACATCGCCCGGCAATTTTGACATCAATCCTAATGTTAAGATGAATAACTTGTCTCCATTACTCCTGGCCATAGATCGAAATGTCAGAGGGGATAGACAGGATAATCTTGCTGCCTCAAGAAACGATGACATTGACTGGTAGGGTACGACAAGCAGGTGTATCAATTTATCTTAAAGCGAGCACTGGTAGTGAAGGAGTGTTCCCAATTTAGCAAAGCTGCGAATCTAGTATTTATGTTCCTTCAAAAAGTTATAACATAGACTGGAAGCCGAGAACAACGGATGTATCAAACCTCTTTTGGGTACGGGATATTCTTAGCAGCCGACAAATAACACAAATTCTATAGGTATCACATACAGTTGTATTGTGCAAAAATATCCCAATGGTAACTTCTTTCTTGTTTTATACGTTCAGCACCAATAACACAAAATGAAATTCCAAATTACATGTAACTCACATTATTTTTACACCATTTATTTTTTCCCTTTTTCCGTATCAGAACATGAACATGGGTAATGATTTTTTGAATGACAGCTTCCTGTGTATTACGATTTCTCAAGGATCTAACCAAGAAGATAGTAAGAAACAGACACCATCAGTGAGATATTACCCCTTTGTGGAAATGATTCCATACACAGTTGAGCATAATGAATGAGAATAGCTCTAAGAAATTGGTTCGAGCTGTCAGGTTATCACGGACTCGATTTATAGATGCTGTAGTTAGCATTTATAATCATTGATCGCAGGAAAATTACAATTAGACAAAAATCTGTTTCTGTTGATGAAATCATTGACTTGAAGCCACAGAAATTATAATACATGTAGTTTGTTATCAAAGTAATGTAAACGAATCTTAGTAGTTTACCTCATGTGAGCAGCCTTTTCTTTGCTTTACTTGTAAACATCACTTTAGTCACGGCTTTCCTTGCTATCACTTGTGAGCAACCTGTGTCTTGGAATCTCACGTGAGCAGAATTTGTTCCTTGGTATCACTTGTGAGCAGCCTTTGTCTAGAAATCTCATGTGAGCAGCACTTTTTGCATGATATCCCTTTTCAGCAGCCTTTGTTTTCGTATTTCGCATGAGTAGCATTCGTTTCATGGTACCACTTGTAACCACTTGGTACCTTTTTTTTCTGATGTCTTTTGCACCTGGGGCTGGATGAAGAAAGAACGTCTTGATAGCATTTAGGCACCTTGACAGGCAAATTTAATTATTTGTGCAATCTAAGACATGTTAGGAGGAACAAAAATCAAACAAAGTCTCCTCCAATCTCGTAAAAGTAAGCCGACATCCTTATATGAAACTTTTCAATGCAACATTCTTTAGTTCAATTTTTATCTCTAAGTATTCTAAATTTGATTAGATGTACATGTATTGCTTTTAAGGTAAAATATTTCAACTGGGTTTCCTATAACTCGTCGAAATAGTGCATTTGCCTATGATGTCAAGATCTTAGAATCTTGTTTCTTGATTGTCAAACCTGTTTCCTTTAGAGGTCAGCCGAGTGACCAAACATCCAGATAACTTGCTCTTGGTGTGCAGACCTCAGGTATCTTGGTTAACCTAAACAACTTGAAAGGAAAGATTCCCCTTGAAACTGCAATAAAAATCATAATGATAACCACATGACCAGAAATGGCCCCCTTTATAAATTAGGCCGTATCATGCAGAGCCTTCAAATGTTACATATGTGAAAAGTTTGTAGCATAAGATGAAAGAATGAATGAGTAAGTGACCTTAAAACCTAAGTCAGGACAAAGACCTAAATATCATGCTACATTGTATACGAGGGCTTTTGTGTATGACAATTTCATAAGGATCAAACCCAAAGACAGTAAGAAGCAGACACCATCATCAGTGGGGTATTACCCTTTTATGGTAATGATCACAAAAACTAGTCTGGCCTGATAATTTTTTGGGAGGACGGCTCTAAAAAATCCGTTCGAGTAGCAAGAATTATGCCAGGTACTCCATGATTCCTTACAGAAGGTTATCACAGAGGATATTTATAGACACATCATGGGCCAGACAGGGCAGTACAACTACTACCACTACTGCTACTACTACTAGGCCTACTACTAGGCCTACTACTAAGCCTACTACTATTACGACCACCACTACTTCTACTACTACTACTGCTACTACTACTTCTTTTGATGAATTCAATGGCTTGAAGCCACAGAAATTCTAATGGTTCGTTATCAAAATAATGGACAAGTGACGTAGAAGCATGTTTGTATAGTAATTTACCTAATGTGAGCATCCTTTTCTTTGTATTTCTCGTGAGTAGTACTCTGTCCCTTCATCTCATGCGAACAAAGTGTATTTCTTGGTATCACTTGTGAGGACAACTTTGTCCCGACATCTCATCTGAGCAAAATTCATCCCTTTGTTTCACTTGTGATTAGCTTTGTCATTGAATCGCATGTGAGCAGCACTCTGTCCAAGGTATCACTCCTGTGAGAAGCCTTTGTCTTCAAATCTCATGTGAGCAGCACATTTTGTATGGTACCTCTTGTGAGCAGCCTTTCTCTTGGTATCTCGGGTGAGAAGCTTTCCTTCCTTGGTACCGCTTGTAAACACTTTTATTCCAATTTTGTGTTATTTGAGCCGTTTGAATGAATGATTAGGTAAAAATGCTACTCCCATAAAGTATAAAACAGGATAAAACGCCTCTCCTATATGGGCATGTTAAGGTTCAGAGAAGAAAACTGGTTCGCATAAGGCACCAAGAACAACTCATAACAAGTGTTGACTTTAAATTTGGTCAACCTGTACAGATGCCCAATAGGTGTCTACACATCAAATTTGAAGAATCTGTGACAAAAAGTAGTGAAATTTTAGAGTTCGACCTTTCTGACCTTGGAAATTGGGTCAAAATGTTATAAGTACAATGTTAAGCTCGATCATATCAATCAATGATACATGTATACATTTGAAGATCATCACACAGTGAATGTGTCTTGATATATGACTGACATTGAGTTTTATGACCTGGCCTACTTACAACTGAAAAGTAGATCACTTTGACCGGAGTTTTTATGCTAATTTGTCCAGATGCCCCATATGTGTCTATCTACCAAATTTGAAGAGTCTAGGACAATTAGAAATTATTTGGTTTAGCTATCAACGTTCATGAGGTATTGACAGAATAAGGTTTTCAAAGATGGCCGCCTGGAGCCCCAAAGGTAGGTCAAATTGCGATGATTTATTTTGTGTGTCATGTCATGTTGTCATTTCAACTTTCCAGACTCAACAGTGAGCAAACGAGCCATTGTTGACGGACGACGAACGACAGACGATGGACAATGGACGATGGGTGGTGGACCGATGGACTGACCCACAGTATGCTAAAATTCCTGATACATAGCAAAAGTTACAAAATAGCAAGAACAGTATACTGAGTGAATTACTTACACGTTTATCCATTCTGTCACCTTGGAATTTTCAAAAGGCACAATCAGCAATAAACTGTACTGCAAAGGCAACTTCGTCGGGAAAAAGCATCATTTTTCGGATGTCTATTACAGGCTGGATGAAAAAAGAACATCTTAATAGTAATACTGAGGCATATCGATTATAGATAGAATATTTAAATTGGGTTTCAAATTGTTGATAATGACTTTATCGACAGACAGTTCGCAGAGCGTACTAACCCTTTCTTTCCACCGTCATCTTGGAACACTACTCATCACACTGCAATAAAATTCTTCGTGTTAACCACACGACTAGAAATCCTACCCATTCATAAATTAGGCCGAATCATGCAGTGCCTTCAAATTTTAGATCTGTGAAAGTGAGGTAGCATAGCTTAGATAGAAATGGCAAGATGAAAAAATGAGTGAATGAGCGACCTTGGAACCTAAGTCAGGACAAATACCCACATGTCATGCTACATTGTATACGAGGGCTTCTTGTGTATGACAATTTCTTAAGGATCAAACCCAAATACAATAAGAAGCAGACACCATCATCAGTGTGGTATTACCCTTTCGTGGAAATTATCACAAAAACTAGTCTGGCCTTATGATATTTGGGAGGATGGCTCTAAAAAATATGTTCGAGCAGCAAGAAATATGTCAGGTACTGCATGGTTCCTCACAGGAGGTTATCACAGAGGATATTTATAGACACATCATGGGCCAGACAGGGCAGTGCAACTACTACCACTACTGGCACAACTACTAGGCCGACTACTAGGCCTACTACTATTACGACCACTACTACTTCTACTACTACTACTGCTACTACTTCTACTACTACTACTACTACTACTTCTTTTGATGAATTCAATGGCTTGAAGCCACAGAAATTCTAATGATTCGTTATCAAAATAATGGACAAGTAACGTAGAAGCATGTTTGTATAGTAATTTACCTAATGTGAGCATAATTTTCTTTGTATTTCTCGTGAGTAGTACTCTGTCCCTTCATCTCATGCGAACAAAATTTATTTCTTGGTATCACTTGTGAGGACAACTTTGTCCCGACATCTCATCTGAGCAAAATTCATCCCTTGGTGTCACTTGTGATTAGCTTTGTCACTGAGTCGCATGTGAGCATCACTCTGTCCAAGGTATCACTCCTGTGAGAAGCCTTTGTCTTCAAATCTCATGTGAGCAGCACATTTTGTATGGTACCTCTTGTGAGCAGCCTTTCTCTTGGTATCTCGTGTGAGAAGCTTTCCTTCCTTGGTACCACTTGTAAACACTTGGTATGAGTTGTTCTTGGTGCCTTATGTGAACCAGATTTCTTCTTTGAACCTCAACATGCCGATATATGAGAGGCGTTTTCTCCTGTTTTATACTTTATGGGAGTAGCATTTTTACCTAATCATTCATTCAAACGGCTCAAATAACACAAAATCGGGAATAAAATTCCCACTCAACTCATTTTCTTTTTCTTTACTCAACAATATGTTGGTTTTTCCCTTATAAGAACAAATAAAAGTCATAGGGCCATTGTGCTAACCTGGGAATCTTTAAGTAGTAGATGAAATGAGGCATTGAGGTTAAATTGACATTTAAAAAAGACAAAATGTGGCAACATTAAGTTTGACCTTGATAACTATGTCAAAATAAGGTCACAATTGATCTAAATAGGGTCAATTTGTACAGACGCCCAATAGGTGTCTACACATCAAATTTGAAGAATCTGTGACAAAAAGTAGTGAAATTTCAGAATTTGACCTTTCTGACCTTGGAAATTGGGTCAAGGCCAAAATGTTAAAGGCACAATGTTAAGATTGATCATATCAGTCAATGATACATGTTTACATTTCTTGATTCATGACTGACATTGAGTTTTATGACCTGGCCTAGTTACACCTGATACATAGATCACAATGACCCGAGTTTTTCCTAATATGTTCAGATGCCCAATACGTGTCTACCTACCAAATTGAAGAGTCCACGACAATTAAAAATTCATGGTTCCAGCTATTAACGTTCATGAGATATTGACAAAATAAGATTTTCAAAGATGGCCGCCTGGAGCCCAAAAAGTAGGTCAGATGGCGATGATTTATTTTGTGTGTCATGTCATGTTGTCACCAGATAACCACACACCAAGTTTCAACTTTCCAGACTCAACAGTGAGCAAACGAGCCATTGTTAACGGACGACGAACGACGGCGATGGACAATGGACGACGGACGGTGGACAACGGACACCGATGGCGGACCGATGGACTGACTCAGGGTATGCTAAAATTCCTGATACATAGAAAAAGTTACAAAATAGCAAGAACAGTATACTGAGTTACTTACACGTTTCTCCATTCTGTCACCTTGGAATTTTCAAAAGGCACAATCAGCAAATTAACTGCACTGCATAGGCAACTTCGTCGGGAAAAAGCATCATTTTTCGGATGTCTAGTACAGGCTGGATCAAAAAAGAACATCTTGATAGTTATATTGAGGCTTATCAATTATGGATAAAAATTTTTGATTGGGTTTCTAATCGTTGACAATGACTGAATTGACAGACAAAATTTGTAGAAGAGATAATTCCAAAAAAATGAAGGGGGTCCATATGCCAACATTTTAACATCATTCCCATTTATTTCAGATAGGTGGCTGGAGGTTTTTTTATAAGTGGCCTGTCAACATGCCGTGTATATAACAAACTAAATTTCTTTGACGATCATCAACCAATAAAATTAAGTTGAAGCTGTAACTTTAGCAGTATTAAAGGAATAATCATGATCATCTTTTCACTGCAGGTTACCATCAAAAGTATTGCATCACAGTCACCAACTTGAAATCAATTTAGCGTTAACTCTAATAGAATCAAATGAATAACATTGATCATTATTTCTCAAGGTCTTCTATAATTGAAGATCAAAGAACAGTTGAGGACGTTTCCTTGAGTTCAGACATGTCGACTCATTTAAGTATTGATTGACTTTTGATCTTAAGACTCGGGAGGGAAATAGTTAAGTCAAACAAATGTAGTTCTACTTTAAGGTGAGGAATTTTCCCAAAACACTTTGTGGTATGCGCAACAAATATGTTATGACCTAGAATGGATGTCAAAAATTAAAAATTGAAATAGAATTAGGAGCAACTCTAATAGCATTAAATGAATGAATTTGATTAATTCCTCAAGGTCTTCTTTAAATCAAGATCAAACAGCAAAACGATGGGAACACTTTCATGAGTACATGTAATCTGGTTTGGATTAAATTGATTGGCAACCAATGATGTGGGTTGCCATGCGAATAACTTTTCAACTGAGACCAATTGTAAGGAAATAAATTGGAGGGACAAATAATCTGATACGTCTTTCTCATTGGAGATAGATGTGAAAAACAGAAAAACATTGTGTCTGTTTGGCCAAATCTTCTTCCCATGCAGGTTCTGTCTGGACAAATACTCTTCCTACAAAAGTGAAATAACTTACAGGCACTGTGTCAGTTTGGACGAATCTTCTTTTTATGCATGTGAAAGGAGTTACAATCAATGTGCCTCCTTGGACAAATCTTTTTCCAATGCAAGTAAAACGACTTACAAACATTTTGTAAGTATGTACAAGTCTTCTGCCCATGCAAATATAATCACTTACACACAATTGCCGCAAATGCACTGGAGGAAAATTGATGTTGTGGAGACCAGTGAACTGAAAATGCATACTTTCGAAATGTTCGAGGCACTCTAAAAATCAAACATTCCATAAAACATTTCCTTATATTTATAATGTAACATTTGTAAAGCATTGTAGTCTGCAGAGCTCTGCAATCTACCCTTCTTATAGTTCCTTAGAATGACTATAGTATGTCCACGAGTAATAAATATCAACTGTGTTCCATTGATGGGGAAAAAATGTGTGAAATGAAGCTGAATATCATGATTAGTCTGGCCGCTATCCTTCTGTAAGATGCCACAAGCGAGCCAACATTTTTCATCCCAATTGTTTTGATGTTGGCAAAGATACAAGCAAGACACAGCAAGTTGTATTGATGAGAGAAAAACATTAGCTGCTGACATAATAGTCTACAATAGGCATTTCTTTAGGCGTGTCTATGAGGTATGTGTGTTTTACTGGCCTTGTTCGCCCCTACTTACATCTGTTACAAGTCTACACGAGATTGTCATTAAAAAAAGACGGTCGAAAAGATATTTAGTCCTTTCTCTAGTTATGGCTTCTTTCTTCTTTTATTGTTCAGAACGGAATTGTCTTCCTTTTTTTCTATCAGACATTAGATGAGATATGTCCAGGAGTAATGAAAATGAGGCTTTGGGTATATCCTGTGGAACGAGACAATCCTTAATCACATAGACTCTGGTTTCTGAATTGAACAATGCTTCACCACAATCATGATGAACAATGCGCGGAATCTCTAAAAAAAAATAGTACGGTGTGTTTCTAATGAAACAATTCAATATAACAACTATTTTCTTTCAATTTTAAAATGACTCGTTTTGTTTGTTTGGTTATCCATAAAATCTTAACTATTCCTCTTCTTTGAGTAACATCCACGCACAGGAAATTCGTTCAGTAATAAGATTGTAGATATCCTTTCGATTGAATTTGCGTGTGTTCCGATAAGTGCATATTGTACAATTTCCAATTTTTGATTCTTCAGATCTCATTTTGGGTGTGCCTCATCAGTTTGCCTCAGGCTGTAATCCGGTCCAGAGCATCATGGTGCATGCTATTTCAGATCAAGTTGCAAAAAAAGAACAAAAGAACTTCTCAAGTTGGTTCATAACCACTTGCTGTTGCAAAATATCCCATCCTATAATGTCTAGTTTGAAAATACTAGATAATCAAACCAATACATTCATGTTTACCTGAATCCCAATTTTTGATAACACAAACCCTTCTAAGACTGCATTAAATGACCAGACACAGACAGTTGACAACCAGATTCACACAGTTGACACAAGAAGACAGATGATTAAGCTCTCTTATCAAGACAAACAAATATTTAACTAAGTCAATGTACATGCGATAGATAGCATGAATTTTAAAATGAACATTTTATGATATCATCAGTTTAAAAATCTCAATCAGTAACTCAGTATCTTTAAATATTGACAAAGAGTTCCGTAGTGCAATCAATCTGATGAAATGTGTAACCATATCACATTGCAATGTCTCTTTTTCTTCTATTCATATTCTTTGAACCAAGATTAATGTCATGGCAAAATCCATTCAATGTTAACTACTTTCTGTTGCAACTCATAGAGGGGTGGTTGACCATCATGTACAGTCAGTTGGCAAATAAGAAATCAGCATCAGACTGACAGCCTGTTGTTTTAATCCTAGTCAGAACAATTAGATTTTTCTGTATTTCTGTATTTGATATACTAACTCGCCTCTGTCTTTTTTTAATGATACCTGTTACCCACTTGGCATCCAGAACGTCCCACAAACCAATGAAATTGGGTACAGAATGTTTACCCTAACAGAGAGAGACTCTCACTTGAGGTATAATATTTCACATTTCTGAGTTCTCCAACTTCTGATAATGTGACAGAAACATGCAAGGCGTAACAAGGCACAAATATGCCAACAGGAACTAGATAAACCCTGCTTTGAAATGTTAATACTTTCAAAAGAACAGTTCCTCACATCATCCAACACATCTGAAAATGTAACATGTAAATTGGAGACATTTTGGGAGAGTTTTATTTTCGTGATTTTTGCAAATGAACTGTCAAACGGGAACTTGAAACGTGCATTTATGATTAAATTTGGCATAAACGCGATATTGAGTATATCACCAATTATTATCAAATATCTCCAACTGCTTAAAGGGATGTCTTACTTTTTCAAAGTAAACATCTCTCCATGTAACAGGAAGTTTTGTTCTGTAAAAAACAAGTAAAGTGTATTGTAACCTTGAACAAAACAACTGTTACTATTTCCTGGACGTCCATTGTAAAATCCAGTTGGTACTTTTTTCAAAAGAACAGAGTTAACCTGGAGGCAAAATCCTGATCCATCAATATGCGTTACAATTCTTTTTTAAACATCATGCTCACACTTTCAGTAATAAATTCTAGTATACACTTTTTTAAGCCAAAAGACAACACGAATTACATAACTTTCCCTATTTTTTACAGCAGAAAGTTTTCAAAAGACATGTTGATGAACATCCTTGAGTAAGCTTATATCCTGAGTGGTTTCCTTTTTACACAACTGAGGAAAACTGACCTTGAAACTTAGCTTCGAGTGTAAAAACGAAGCCACTCAGATATTCAAACCAACTGGATGAAAATCCTTGAGTTCTTAGCAATACAAGAGCTGCCTGGCCACAATCTGGATGTAGACACGTTCTATTGACATTGACATAATTCCTGTTACCATCAATGAAAATATTATCCATTCCACATGCACTGTCAAAAGCCAAAGCCAATATGTGTTAACAAATAAATCCCAAGAACACGAACTGACACAGAAAGACATGTAATAGGATAAAGAATATATTGAATGAAGAGCTAAATATTCGTGATCATCACTGATATTGTCAGCCTGGGGATGATATTGGAGTTTTGCATGCTATGGGGATTCGAGGAAATCATTGGGGAATTGATCAAACTGGTCGATTAAGTCACAAATTTATATCCGGAACATCTCTCGATTATTTACAAGCAATTGCTTAGCCTCAAAGGACATCATCACAGAGGAGCTCATCACATCTTTAAAGCTGACAAAATACTTTTGAATTATAGTTTTCTCCTTCTCATTTAACAAAGAGAGTATTTCTTTCTCATGGCTAGATGAGCATTTATGGGGAGTATGAAGCACCATTTGTTTTTATTGGCCGGGTGACTCAGTCTTTGACCAGGAATCGTAAGCTTCAGTCCACTTGAATGGCATAGGCACCAAAAGATGGAACCTTGTATAACACCTCGTTCAGGGGCCCATACAATATTTAGTGTTGTCTTGCTCAAGGACACCAAGATGAAACAGCAGTGATCCTTCCAAAAGTCGAACTAACGGCGCTGTCAACTAATCACTCGGCCACTGATCTCCTCCAATAGATTTCAGCAAGAAGTCCCCTGCTGCCCAGATCAGTAAGAGAGTAGGCTTTCACTAAATGACCTTCCGTCCAGACCTGGTCCAGAATTATAAATTACCGTTGATTTTTAATTTCCTGCGTATCAGATGTCCACAGTTGAGGACTGAGAGCACGCAATCTTTATCGTTCATATACATTTTATCAAAAATAAACAACCGGTTTCGTGACAAACAAAATGTGAAACGGCTCCCCGAAGATTTGACAATCTCTTCTGTTATTGACTGAGGAATGCCAAGTTCAAACTGACAAGAATCGGATGTCCTCACTTGAGGGCCACAAGCACACAATCTGTCTTCCTGAGATCAGCTTTCATATCCTCCGCAAGTCCTCCGGGGATTATGCTATTTGTGTGCCCATATATGACAGGAGATTAGCTTGCTGAGCAAATGACTGAAAGCTACGCCCATATTTCTTGAAGGGCCAACAAACATTGACAAGCAAGTGATGGTGAAAGGAAACATCTGCTGGGTTATTTCCAAACCGGGGCTGGATTTTTATTCAAACCTCAGCAAATTCAACTTGTTTTGCATAGGCCTGTGTCCAGTTCTGGTTTGTTACCAAACCAATGGAGAGATACTGATCTCTTTTTTCTGCAAATCTTTGCAGATTATGAGTCTAGATGGCTTCATCAGATGAACAAAGGGCAATCATACTAAGTCCTGAAAAGGGTTGTGGTTTCATACAGTCCGCCACCTTCAGGAGTAGGTAGAGCCTATGCCGCCAAGAAGTGGTCAGATATCAATCCCAATAAAATATTTCATCTTGCCTGTATAACAGTAGATCAGGTCAAAGCGGTCATTTTGAATAACATAATGCTAAATTCATTTTGAATTAATTTCAAAATGGAATTTTGAAATACATTATATCTAAATAATTTGCATCCTGGCAAAATATCAATAACAGTCATCCATGCATGTGATTTGCATGTCCAGTACGAGTAGAGAAAGGCCCCCATTTCTGACCAAGAATGCTGTTGTTCTTCACAGCTATCCCATATGAACAGTTACATGCATCATTCATAGAGGGCAATAGTTGTATCCAGCTTAAAGTAACAATGCCTTGTCTATTTCTTTGCGGAATACCTTTGATAGGCCATACACTCTTGACAGTAAGTTGGTGTTTACAATGTACTTCAAAATCATACATTTCTGATGATGATCATATTCATTTATTTATTGAAAATTCGTCGACACAGCAGGCACCAACCGACTGTGTGAAGTTGCATTTATTTTAATACATGCACTGCACAAAAAAGATGGCCCAGGTCCAATGAAAAAAGAGGAGTACATAAACAGTGATTGTGCAGCTGATGAACAAAGTTGCGTGTAGCTTTGGGTAATGTTCTATACTTGGATTGAAATCAACATTTTTCATATATTTTAAGACGAAAATGGGAGCAGGCATCAGACTATCAGACATTGCAGCTGTTCACCCAGTAATTTTTTTTTTTCGGTTACTGGTAAATGATCTAAATTTAAATCTACATTACAGCCCTTGATATTCATAAGACTCATCAAAACAGAGACCAGATCACTCAAAATTCATGATAGTTCAGTATGCACTCCATCACTTAATAAACTCAGGCACTGCACTCAATAATTTGATGATTTAGGACAGTACTAATCCATATTTGGATTGGTGGTATGAACAAAAAAGCTTCATACAGGAGTAAAGAAATCAGACGATTTTCCGAATGATAACGCATGCATACATAAATGAATGCAAATAATGTTGGAATGCATTGAACTAACTGTCTGAGTAGAATCATCACTATTACTGTTCAAGAGGTCATCCGTTGCCACTAGAAAAAAAGAAGTTGGAGTTGCATTCAATAATTGACATATTCAAGACGCAACCAACGGTCCCAAACTTTGCATCATGAACATACTAATAGCGAAGCCCACACCATCATTCAGCATCATCTAAACCACTTTGTTCTTGGCCCATATCCCCTGGAATAAGTTCTTCCTCGCTTACCAATACCTGCACCCTTTCCAAAATGACAGCACTCATTGCTACCTTGGAGAAACAGGGGTATCTGTTTTTTTAGTTAAGTGTAAAACTACTGGATGGCAGAAGCAGTGCAGAAGAGAACAATAGGCCTGGTAAGCCTAGTATTGCAGGAGTTGGTCAGGGTCAGGCTTGAGGACTGTGCAAGTAGATACTTTCCATTGCAATGGCTTATCAGTCAATTGCATCATTTTCCCGTTTTCCCTTTTACATTAAAAGGCCCATCTTGGGTGTTGCTACTGTCTATCGTGGCAATATTGGTGTATGCGGTTTAAGCTCAGAGAAAGAAAAGAAATAAGAAATAAGAACAAGGACGAAACCTGGCTTTTTAAGATCAGATTTCCAGCGGTTTAAAACAATGTTTTGGGGAACACTATATATAATGAACTTAAGTCATTATTGTCATCATTATTTTTCGATTTTGCAAGTACACACATGTCTTAGGATATGCATGCACATCCACAGACTTTTGGTGATGCAAGATAATCTCCCCTGGCCTAACTCACCTAAGTATAATCCAATCGTTTTTCTTGGCCAGATCGCTTTGTTGATTTACTTAGCAAAAATAGCTTAAGGGACTTTTCCGAGTCCAGTAAATGATATTTTCATAACAGGATCATTTGCTAGGGATTTCCTCAGGGATAACCAGGAAATGTATCAAACCCCCAGGACAAGACCTGAAAATCCTAACATTGTGATAGACACATCATTGTTACAGAGATCAAGATTATTGTTTGCGATGCTGCCTACAGTTTTGTTCACCATATGGTTTTCGAGGGAATCATGACACAAAGTATGGCACATGACAACGTGACTACTTATAGTAAAGCTGGTCCAACAATATTCATTATGGGCACCAGACTCACAGTCTGGTGACCATATTGAGATCACTCATGTTCTGGTTTCTTTCTTTCTGTTCACATTTTACAAACATCATTGCGAGTGTTCTCAAAAACAGCTAAATAAACCAAAAATCTATCACCACTTTACCACCAAACATAATCCCATCTATTGTACGTCGCAAAAGTCTTTTCAAAATTCGGATCATTTCGATGACTTTGAAGCGTTTTTATGCTCCGATTTTCTGATTTGTTTGAAAATCTCCTAAGCGATTCAGTCAATCACTACTACTAGGCCACGCCCGTTTTGGTGACGTCACGTAACACGAGTTCGATTCGATGACATCACTTAAACCCGAGTTCAATCAGAGTGTTGGCATTCTCATATAAAACAGTTAACTCGACTTATAACTCGGCTTACTCGGTTCACGCATGCGCATTTGAAGCCACGGGCAGACCATTGATAGATTGGTTCCTGAACTACTTACTAGGGCGTATGAGACTCCCTGAAGTCCTTATATCAATGTGTTTGGTCGCCTGGCGCTTGTAACCAGTAGTGTTTTTGGGTTTCTAACGTTAGTACATTTCTATAGTATAGCCCTAGTACATGCCCATTGACGTCGGACCTCTAGGCTCTGGCCGCTGGCTGCATTGGGTACGGGGCGAGTTTGATCAATCATGAGAAATCTTCGTAAAAATTATATACTTTCGATTGTCGGATGTTCTATTTCCGGACATATTAATTTCTTCGCTCTCGTCATAACCCCCTCCCCTCTACACATATGGATACCACCATCAGGCACCACTGTTTCCTCCACAATCCTGGGGCCCATCAAATTTGCTGGTATGCAAATTTCTCAGTCTCGTTTGTTTATGGACTCGCTTTTTATGGACAATACGCAATAGCATTTAAAAAAGCATTTCTGGGTCACTACTTCCAGGATGTCCCGAAGCTTGACATTATTGGTTTTTCGCTGGTTAAGCAAATTGGCTGTAGCCCACAAAGGAAACCAATCGATAGTAATTATGAACACACAACCATCCAATGACCCCTTAAGCACACCGTTTCCATCATAACATTATGCTAGTGGTACTCAGGCATGGAATTGTAAAGCCCGACTTTAGCTTTTGCATGACATGACATCACTGAAAGGATTACCCTTTTTTTCTTGGCAGTCTACCTGACCTGAGGTAAACCTTCCATTAGTTAGGCCTACTAAAAATATTGTTACACATCAAAAGTCTCGATATTTGGTGTACTAGTATATCTACCCAGAAAATGGAAAATGGTAGCCACCATTGCCTTTCAGTGATAATGGTAACATACAGCACTCAGTCAATGGCAACCTATATCACCCTGTCAATGGGTAATGCACAACAACATCATCAAGCCGATGGGTAATGGCAACCTACACCAACTTGTCATTGGGTCATGGTTACCTATACCTCCCTGTTAATAGCTTATGTTCAGCTACATTGCTATATCAATTACAAATGGTAACCTGGGTAATATGTTGATTATGATAAGAACCTCAGCTAGATCTTGCAAATGGGAAATGATGGCATGTAGCAATACAACTCTACAAACAAGTCAGCATTTTTTCAATGTGCTTTTAATTCCCGGAAGAGAAAAGGTGCAACTTTTTCTAACCATTTGGCCTAAAAACAGTTTATGTTAGTATTAAAGAAGTATGCTTTTTTCTGGTTGCTTCCTGACACTGTTGGGTTTAAGTCAAAGCTGCTTGGCCACTACTCAAATCTATTTAAAGTTTTACACAGCAGGGGAGGCTAAGCCATTAAAATCAATTCCTTTCTGAGTTAATAATTTATTTAATGTGCTTAACCTTCAGAAGGACTGGATATTCATGGCATCCACACTTTTTAGCTCCCGAGTTTTAAAAAAAGAAGCTTAATTGCTTTAAAGGTGAACAAGTATAATTCTCTTAACTTTTGGTTAACTGCCCTATCCATTGGTTACTTTTGCTTGGAAACCTACTGACTCACAAAACACAAAGTAAAAAACAAAAGGCACTGGCCACCAGTTTTTCTCTCTAAGCTGTCCTGAGCATTCTTAATAATTAATGTTTGCTTGTGAAGTTACTGACCGTTATTGGAAATCGTATCAATAGTTTCTGTATTTGCAAACAAATGGATTGTAAGACTGCACAATTCTCATTATGTAATAAATCGCCTCAAAGACAAAGTTCATTTAGCAGGCATGACCCCAGAATTATGAAAAGGTGTCAGTGCCCCAGGCTGGCATTTTCATTAAAGAGCATATTCCGATATTCTTAGAGAAATATTGTTAAATTAACGGGCCAACAGCAATACATTGCATGCATGATAGTTTGTGCAAGCTATATGATCAGTACCCGTACCTACAATGAGCTATTCACAAGTGATAGCCCAGCATCCCATGCCAACCTTCTAACACCATGGAGTTATTCCACGAACGGTACCTACGCGAAGAATTTTCAAACCACGAATTAGCGCACCATTAGTTGAATCAGAACCACAAGAAACAAACCCTTAGCTAGAATTTCAGCTAACAAGTTGTTTTTATTATGCTATCAGTATCAGTAGGAATAGGCACAGTTACCTTCACATCAACTGGAGCCTTTATCCTAGAGGTAAATTATTGTCATTTCTTGCTCAAATGTGTGATTTAATCAAATCTGGCTTACTAGGTCAGGAGAAAAGGTTGAATTTCGTGCAAGGGCGAATCAGACAATCAGTATTGTCTAAATATAGAGTTTTGAAAGATGGTTTCAATGCAAACAATTTTCATCACTTTGTAATCCTTTGCTCCAGAAATGAAAAAAGAAATTCGATTTCATGTGTGATTCAACATTTTCTCATGCAAGTGTTTTGGCATGCTCTTAAATTCCGACCCTGAATATCTGAACTGCAGTTGCCATGGATGAAAGAAGATTTTAAGATACAATGTACACAACATTTCATCACATTCTTGTTCGGCATGTTCAGGAATAAAACATCTTTGCCTTAATTTCTCCAGGGAATCAGCATTCTTCTAGCACAACAGTTCACGTTCTTGAATTTTGACCCTGCATATATTAACTTCAAATATCTAAGCCAAAAGAATATGTCCATGATTACAATTCTCGCAACTTTCTGACGTATAGTGGTATAGGATTAAAACACCTTCCATTGATTTCTCCAGGGATTTCCCATTTGCCAATAAAAGACTTTCAATTTGTTTATGAACTAGATGAAGGGTGTTTACCGTACGCCTGTCACGTCAACAGAAACAAATTAGTCTTCAAGGCTTTCGCGACATTCATATTTTGGCAAAGTAATTTGAAATCGGGCCCATGGGATAAACTCTATCAATATTCAATAAACCTTTACCAGTTGAGGTCATCCCTCAGCGACACAACATGTAAGCAACTTATGCCCTGGAAGTATATTTGTTGCATTGCAACTCTTTTCATGTTAGGGGAACACAGTACATGATGTAAACAGGACTGGGGACTTCCAGAAAAATGCGATCAATGCATGGAATTTATTGGAAAATTTAGATTAGATTTGAGATTTTTGTTCATTGAATATAAAAATTGGCCAAAACTGCTTTGAAATGTGGTAGATGACTATATGATAATACACATATGGTTTGTGACAGCGATCTTTTCAGTCTCGCAGGTTTCATTTGTAATGACATGGGTATATGCCTCTGGCTTGGCTCAGGTTGATTTTTGTTCAAATCCAAAATTTCAGTATCTGCTGATGGATGATTAAAAGTCACATGTGATGCAATTGTAGCTGGGAAATGTTCGCGACCGTTTATTTCGTCGCAACTTGGATATTAAAATTGTAAGCATTACAATTTTTGCAGCAAATTCGTGAACTTCTTGCTTCGCAAACATTACCTGATTTACAGTGTATACCAACCTTGGATCTGGAAATAAAAACAGATCTCCCAGAAAGGTATTAGGTAAGCAATCCCATCACATGGCCCTGCAAACCTACATGGAGTAGAATGCCAATAAACCAACTTTGCTGCACCTGGGTCACCAAGATATTCGCCCACTGAAGATTGTCCCCAAGGAAACTAACACGATTCAAGGAGATATGATATAGTTAATTCAAAAACTTGAGGATGTAAGATACATCTCTTGGGATACTTCGAAATGTTTTGGCAGCATTATTTTTACACTTTTGAGCAGGAGCATGCCCATCTCAGTTTTATCATCCAAATCAACCTTTCAAGAAGTCTGAAAATTCTGTCCACAAATCGCGATCCAGAGACCAACAGATAAAGCGATATCATATATGATATCAACTGTTCAGTATGTGCAAAAGTGTGAGGAGCTCGTATCCACAAGTATCAAAACTAGGTAGTTACTTCTGGCCTGAAGCCATATATCTCCTACTGCTTTGATTTTGGCTAATTACTTGATTTGTCCATACACATGCTAATTTCCGGTCGCATCATCTTAATCAGGGCATTCAAGTGCATTCATGTATTTCGATGTATCAGAGGACCTATCCAGTCCTCTTTGATGCAATTGCTTCCATTCAATGGAGTATTTATCGGGACAATTTATCAGTCACATTAATTGGTACGTATTCTTACAGATCTGATAGTCCACCAGAAATTGTGCTTCTCCACACTTTATACCAACCCAAGAGGTTATGGCTGTCACTGCAAAATCCCTGAGGCTAATACATCATCCACTATAAAAACGGAACATTGTAACCAAGGTGTATTATAAGATTCACATATATATCCAACTACTTCGTCTCAAACTGCAGCCACACACATCCAATTTCCTACAAAATTTCCCAATCGAGCTGCTATGGCTTGAGCAGATTCGCCTCCTCTTATTAGCCCCTTGGTGCGTAAATCACTGTAATTCAGCCATAGATTGAACGTTGTCAAAGACATTTGTCCTTCTCTCCTCTGTGTTTGCCAAGTGAGGAGCGTATTGTAAGTATTCTACTCATCGTCAATCATCCTGTTCAGGCTTCCTTTTCGATTGATCTCTTTCCCATTTGTTAAATGAAATTAAGGATAAAAAGTTTGAGAGTTTGTCGATTTCCTTGAGACTGAATGTGAAGTAGATTGCAAAGCAGGGCGCCATTTGAAGAAGAAACAAAAATAACTTGATTTGCTTTGGAATGGGGCTGTTTAGTCGTCAGGACAGAATCGTGGCTAATTGACAGAAAGCCTGAATGCATGATTACAATAAGAGCAGCATTTTTTTCCTTCATTTCTTTTGTCCTTCAACTCTGCAGTCAATAATGCCGCTAAGATAAACAAATACTTCAGAAATGATCAGTTTTCAAACCTGAGGGTGGATTAACCTGACAAGCCTAATTTTGGATTAGATTGCAAAATACAATTTTTCCAATCAAGCTAAATATTGAAAATTAACAACACTCCTATATCAGTTGTCAGTTTTTTGCTTTTTTTTCAAACATTTACAGAATGTTTAAGAGAAATGTTGTTTATTTGAACCAAACAATGCTGAGAAAGAAATGTCATAGATATATAACCATACCATGACTCATAAGTCAGCTTGTAGTTAATATGATTCTCTGCTACCTCTTTAAGGGCAATCTCCACTTTGCACCCGATGCATTTTGACCTTTGCATCTCACTTACATACAAACTTATATCCACTGTATTATCACATTACATCACATCATATCCCATTCTTTTCAAACTCATCTTTCCGAGATTGTACTCGAGGCAGAAACATTGGTGCCACCACCTCCTTTGATGTGAAGAAAAAGACTCTTGTAGCATCTGCCACTAACGCCTACACATATTACTTAGCTCCCACAGCTTTTGTCCCTCCATATAATGGTTATACATTGTATACACACATCCCTTTCACGTCAATGTAAGCGAAGAAGCCCCACAAAAAGATTGATTTTGCCACTTTCTCTGGTAATCACCATCCTTAATCTCCTGCTATAAGCAACCTGGTATATTGATTACTTATACTATCTATGACTATATCCAGAAAAGATAGCTATATATGAATATCAAAATTCTATATTAGAAATATCTTATGAAAAGTTTAAGAAGAAAGAACAGTACTTCAAGAATTACCATGATGTTAAAGGGGATATTTTCTGCCAATGTTATTTAAATGTGTGGTTCATTCGGGCACACTGTCTACATGGTTAAAAGTGAGACCAATAATGATATTTCTGGCTGCAAATAACTTTGAGATGCTCTAACAGTCTGATATCCCCCCCCCCCCCCAACCAGTTATCCGCTGCTATGACGGATTAAACGGATAAGTTTGTTTCTTTAGGCAACAGTTTTGGTGTCACCCATAACTTTAAAAGCTTAAATAGCCGCTTTGTTTTCATTTGACATCATAGGATTTTGTTGGCTTAGGATTTCAAACCACCAGGAAACTCATCCGGGGGGCAGTCGGAGCTTACTAAGCAGGAACGGCATCATCAAGTGACTTACTGATCCAAAATATTAAATACCAGATTTTCCATGGGGAAATGTTACTTCTGATAGTTTGACCATGTTTGATGTCACTTCACAAAGTTTCCAGACGAATGTTGACAGCAGGGTTCCATGTTCTGATGTGTCAATCCTGAGTTTAATACACCACCAACCAGGATAAAAAAGTGTGGTATGATCAGTTGCTTTTCATGATAACGTACAAGAACACACGGGTTGCTTTGGAACTACCTGTGGTGAACTTGCTCAACTTGTATTTCTGCCAGTTTCGGAAATATTACGGGCAGCCCATCACTTCCATTTAAGCTTTCACCTGACCCTGCCAAAATATGTCTCACAACCATGTAGTGCAGAGAATGACCTCTAGGGCTTGTGGAACGTGAACTCCAGGGCTTGTAGAAAGTGACCTCGAGGGCTTCTCGAACGTGACATCTAGGGCTTCTTGAATGTGACTTCTAGGGCTTCTGCAAAGTGACCTCTAGGGCTTCTGAAACGTGACCAGGGTGTCCGGCAAGTAATCTCTTGGCCTTCACTCAACATCTGATGGATATAATACCCACCTTTAATTGCCAAACACGCCTAATCACGCTGAACCTTTGACTAGATGCCAGCGGTGGTGTATTGAATGTACATCAGAAACATAATCCATACCCTCGGTTTTCAGCGGCAAGGATCAGTCATTTGATATCGGGCCAATATAGCAAAGTATGACTTCTAATGGGAAACAAGGAGAGAATCATGGCAGCTTATGGCCTAAATGTTCCCCTTGGGATCAGCAAGAGTCGAGAGGGAAACATATCAGATCCCCATTTACTTAATGCTTCACCAAACTATTCTGGTCATAGACATCTAGACTCCACTGTGATTTCCCTGTTGGAACGATACCGCCAGAATCATGTTCGTAGAAGGTCTTACTATGATTGAAGACCAGAACTGATTATACCTGGACCGAACACATACTAGTATTTGTATGAAATATCTCATTAACCAATAAAGGAAATTGTTTGAAAAGACATGTGATTTTGTCAGTGACATCTCTTCTTCTATTCCAAACAGAAGTTAAATGGTGGGAAACACATCATCTTATCATCCTATCCACTGTTTTATCGGGTGGCGTTTCTAAACTGCTAGGTTATTATTTCAACATTCAACCCCATTCTATTTTCACTGATATTTGTACCAAAAGAGAACACAGTGTGGGAGGACAAAATGTCAAAGGATCACAAATGAACTAATACACTGACTCACTAATAGCTTAACCCTTGAAATACGTTAGGAAAGGCACTTCAAGCATCACAACATCTCCCTCTAATTTAACAGATGTACTTCTCGAGTCACGCCTCTGTATGCCAAGCCTTTACCAGAGATAGAACACAGTAGAATACTTCATATTATGTAGTTGCTTTCATCATGATTGGCCCTGATTTGGTTAATTGTATTGGCTGGGGAGAAAGCTTTCATCTGGTTAGATCGTTGCACAGATCACATGGTTTACATCTTAAATGTTCCCATAACAGATTCTTGATATCATACTCCATGGAAGGATGCAATTCTGGAATAAAATTCAAAACGAGACTAAAACCAATTGGTAATGTCGGGCACATGTGTTGAAAATGTTATGGATTGTGATGCACTCAGGTCAGCACCTACATCACATCACATCCTTCTCCTTTTCTTTTTCTTTTTCTTTTTCTTCATCCTCTTCCTCTTCTTCTTCTGTGTTTGCCATTAGCATTTGTTTGTCTACCATGAATGATGGGCCCCATTGGGGTTTACTGTCTAGTTCTTTCATCAGTTGTGGATCTCGTACCTTATTTTTGTATGAAAAATACTCTTTCTCACTCTCGGAACCAAGTATTGTAAATCAACGCAAACCTTTCATAACTGCACTTAGAAACTTAACCTTGATTAAGTGACTCCTAGGTGTGGGACAAGCAACAAACGACAGCCGATATTAAAAAAGTCAAATCAACAATTTTTTCTCAACTACAGCCTGTCAGATAAATACAGTGTCAGACACTGCTTTACTGATGTGATATTTTGTAAATCATTGCAAGTATTTGAAAACCTGAAATAAAAAATAGCACTTGGAACGTGGCCATGATCAACCATCCTCAACTATGAACTGTCCAGGATCATTATACACCTGCTATAGTATGTCACCTTCATATTTCCTTTACGTCCAGATGGTGAAGCAGTTTTAGACAGCTGCAGCCTTCTTGGGATAATACCATTCTGAAATTAGAAGACACAATATGTACTTACACTAAAAATCATTGAAATATTATTTTATATATTATCTTTTATATTTATTTTATATATTTTTCAAAAAAGTAGCTCATGACAGGGCAATCCCATACATTTCCAAATAAGATTTTTCCTCATATATTTAACCAAGACATTATCGATCGCAATGTACTTCATTCCAAATTATCTCCGGCAACCAGGACGCTTAATAGATGTCTACTCACCTCCTAAACGAGATCAAAAACACCAAAGATTAATGAACCATTCATCGTGATTGATTGATTGATTGGGGTGCAGATCGTGCTGGGCGATTTTCAACCTTCACGACTTTCTTATCTCGAGCTATGTAATCTCTGCGGTCATTGAATGTCATCCATCTTCATCACATTCAGACGTGGTGAGATTTCTAGCACTGAATTTCTATATCTCTCCTTAACCCGTTCCGCCTAGCCATCATCCAGTAAGGTAAAAGAAGAGCCTAGACCTTGTTGTGCTAAACTCAATGTTAGCCTACCAGTCCCCTTTTTACTGTGCTGGTTATTACTGATTGTCAGACGAGATTAGGGTGTCTGATGATATCAGACGGTTTGATATTTATGAAGTCTATCTAGTCTGACACTGTATTTATCAACATTAATTATCTAGTATCTAAACCAACCTTTAGCAAGCCATGCAATGGAATCTGTCAAAAGACAGACGCCACTGTTTATTAAATCTCTTCTGAAGTAGCCTGAAGATATGACCGAGCTGCTACAAACGGAAAACAGGCATGGGAAAACCTTGAAAATGTACAGATATAAAAACATGACAAAATATCAACCAATGAGAACTACTTGTGATTACAAAACATGAGTGTCAACCTTCAATGGTATCGCACACTGAGGTGGAACCTTATATCCCTTATATTCCTAGCAGTGATCAACAATTAAGTACATACAGTTGCCTATCTTTCAAAGGTTGAGGCAACTGGACAATAATGATACTGATCTTTTGAAATCTAGCTCCAACTGATGTCAAGGTTTCACATATTTCCTGTTCTAATGAGATTTCCATGTTTTAGTGACCCTGAACTGCTCTCATGATGATCATAACAAGTTGATTGTACAGCTGGGAGTGTTTCAGATATTAAAAGCCTGCAGGACTGGGCTGTCTGCATGTCTGATGATATTGATAACTCTAGTGTTTTGCAAACAGTTGATAAAACTTCATCGATATATATGCACTGGTACATTATTCAAATGTTCGAGTGGTGGCGGAGTGCCCAAATTGGTACACTTCATGTTCGACAAATATTTCAGCTCAAGTTGGCTAAACACCCACACACATTAACCATATCATCATTGTGCTTTACAAAAAAAAGAGGTGCCGTTAGCTTTTTTCCAAATAGACTGGAGCTATGATGTTAAAATTTGACCGTGTTAGTGCCAGCTTGAAGAGAAGTTCATTTTGGTCTATACATCTGCCCCTGATAAAGTTAAAGTGTTGATTCAGTTTAATTACAGGCTACTTTAGCCAAATACTCGATTGATCAGCCATGGCTCCTGTTGACTAAACATATCAGCTTTGTTAAAAGGGTTCTTAGCGAGATTTCAAGGTCACGTTTCCCATCCGACAGTGTCAACTGACACTACTTTGGGGTTTTGATAAGCTGGTTATCAGGAGAAGACTTGTCTGACATGAGGCAGGATTTGTGTTAAGATTCAGCAGGGGTAGAGTTATCAGTTACGTTAGAGAGATTCCTAGCAGGTGTCAGAGCCAAGTAACTTGTCAGCTTTTTTTCCTCTTGAACCAAAAGCTCGACTTTATGACTCTGCTTACGATTTCTCAGTTCCTCATTCTTGATGGTTCTCAATGCTGAGCAAGAGTTCTGTATGTTTGGTACCTGTCAATACACAAATATTTTTGCAAGGATATCTGCATGGAGCTCAGGACCATACAGTTAAACTCATAATTGGTAACCACAGCAGAAAATAATGCCCCCTCCGGTAATAGGGATGGTGAGCTTCTGAAGGCATTACCGTTATCTTTGGAAAAACATGACGTTCAAAGAAAATCAATTAAAAATGACAGTAAAAAATATATATCTTAACACAAGTGTATCCATAGCAAACAGAAACCAATAGCAACTCAAGGTTCACAGGGAAAAACGTTGGTAAACACAGGATGGTATCTTTAGATTCTAAAAAAAATGTTTGACAAATTCTCATTGCCAGAAGTTTTGCTGAGTATCTTTAAAGCTATATGTTAATAGCTCAATGGCCAATCAGAAAGCAACTATTTCTGGGTGAGGTCATCTTAACCCGCAACGTTTTGAGATCGCTAAATCAGAGTCTGGATGGGGTGAGGTAGGCCATTTTAGAAGTTCTGTTAACACTGCCCAAACAAATGTTTTTACCTGAACCATCTTCATGAACGTTTGTGTAATAGGAGTGAAAAGTTTGTTCCTTGTTTAGGTTATTGTTGACATTGTTTCCATAGTGGGTACATGTAGCTGTTCTATTATTGCTGTTGCTTTTTCCCAATGCTGTGCCAGTCTGATTCAACAATCCCTCCACCAATGTGGTATCTAAGTGGCAGCTTCGTGTTTGAAAAGAGCAATTTTATGAAAGTTTGTTGAGACAGCTTGGGAATGAATGAGATGGAAATTGAATAGAACACTGCATGCAGAATGTTCACATGGCTTGGAATATTTTTTGTGTAAAGCACACTCTTTTCATAAAGGTCAACTGATTCGCACACCTTTAAGAACCGTAAGGGTCAAACATATCCTTCCTGACATCAAGGTCTAATTGCAGAACATGCAAGTGAAAATGTCAGAGGTAATTGCCCAGTACATGAGTGATATAGCAAATCAGACACATATGTACATGTACATGGCCTTTAACGATCCAACGTAATGATATTAGAGCTGGCCATCAAGCATGATTTTTCAGGTCTGGTTCCTAGCAACGCAGCCATTTGCACTTATCAAATCCTTGGTGAGCAATTACTCTGGTAATGCCTCGTACCTGACAGGTTTGGCCACACAGGCTATTACTATCACATCAAATCTGTTGCAATAAACAGCATGCTGCCTTAAGGCAAAGGAAAGGGATGTTCAGGTTAGACAGAAGTTGGTATTTAGGCAGTCAGAGACTTGTCATGCTCTCTGACACCCAGTGATCTAGTACAGCTTTAAAACACTATCTTTCTGCAGCTACAACCTACTACAATACTGGTTTATTTTTCCAATGGATCCAATGCTGGCTCAACTTCCTACTTCAAACTTCAAAAGCCAGGATACTTGAATCCATAGGATAGAAGTCATGGTCCGCAAGGTCCGGTTGAAAATATATTGCACTGTAGAAGACCAGTGTGTGCTGCAAAGGATGTTTCTTATACTGACCAGTACTATTAACTACCAAACATTAACCATACTCCATTCCAACTCCATAGCAGAGAAATCTAAGGGTATCTGATGATGTGTGAATCAAATTGAGTCAAACAGAGTATCCAAGCAAACCAGCAGTAGTTTCTAGCAGCTATCAGACAAGAAACAAGAAATGATTTTACATTCCCTATGAAGTGAAATTGGGCAGTAAAGGACATGGTCTCTCAATCAGTCATGCTGTGTTTGTCCAACTCCCACCTAACACGCCTAATGACTGAACCAATCAAATTGCCATCAGGGATCCTTTATTTCCTCGACAAGGACATATCCTTGGCAACAACACTAATCTAGTACAATGGACCAGGAGGATAGAAACAAATCACCTTGACCTATAGACTCTTGCGTGAGGGAAATCTATTCGTTGGCATACTGCAAGGGAAAACCACCCTAAAACTGAAAAATGGAAGTAATGAGTGAGTGTCACTGTCGCACAAACTTAGGTCTAGTTTATATAGAGTTCATGTTGTCACTCTTCGTTTTTATTTTATTAGGATGGTCTCAAAATACACTCTTAATTTTCTCAAAATGGGCTCTAATTTGATATCTTGAATTTGAGATTTAACTGGGATTGATATTGAAATATCAGATTTTGATACATAAGTTAAAGCATCAAAATTGGCAAACCAAATATATTAGAATTTATTTTGAGGCCAACTTGATAATTATCTGAAGAATTGAGAATTATATGTTTTTAAAGATTGTTTTTAAAGTTACAAATAGTTTTATCAATTCATCTTTGCACAACCACGTTTTGAATGAAAGCCTTGTGATACACAAAGGCAGCCCGTATTTATTTCGCTCAGACTTAAATGTCTCCTTAACAAAGTGTACCCTATGGTGTCTGCAAATACAGCCTCTCTTTCGAGTTGTGCACTGGGGGCAAAGCTTTACACAGCAAGATATAGTTCTCCAGAATGTTGCAAGAGGTCAGTTGGAACATTTGGGCAGGACCTAATAACACAGGCTATGAGCCATTGTAGCATCCTGTCTCAGGTCTCGCGGCTAGCAGTCAAGAGATCCCGGTTCAAAGCTCACCATCAACTTTAGACAATCAATAGGTATCACTTCCTAACATGCCAACTTTCCTCCAGTAGGCACAAAATCTTTTCATCTTCAGAAGATTGTGCCAATGCCAGGGACTGAACAACTTACTTCTTAACCCTACGGCCAAAATAACAAATATGATATCCATGGCACTTCCTCATATTATTTTCACTCTTAACATTTGAGCCCAATATCTATTATCATTTTCTCCATCTAAGAGTGAGACACCAATGTGGATATCAAGTTTTACTTGGGGCTGTTTTCTGTACATGTTTTTGTTGGTTATTGTGCAACTAATACTATCATCATATACGTTATGATCAAACGTACGAATCATTAGTATTGCAAAGGCTACATACATATGATAAACAGGTTTTATGAGATATAAATAACTGACTGTTTCTGTACTCATCTTCTTCGTTTATTTCAATGAAATGGCCAGGGCCATTGTGCTCACCTCATGTGGAGGAAAGATGGATAAAGAGCATGGTATTGTGTCATGTAGTGTTAGGTTTGATGTAGGTCCAAGCAATTACAATTTCCCCAAAATGGCCAATTTACAGTACATTCGACCTCTGTGACCTTGAAAAGTTGGTCAAATCAAAGAAGACCCGGGTGATACATTGAATGGTTGTTAGAATTAGATGTACCTATGATATAAAATTGGTGCCAATCGGGTACTAGGAATAATGGCATTTTGATGAATTTAGGATTTGGCCCCCTCCCTGGAGGCCAAACGGCAAATCAGATCGCACCAAACTTCGGTACCTGAGATCACCTGACCAAAGGGTACATGTGTACTTAATTTGTGATCAATAGTCATTGCAGTTAAGAAACGTGCCATAGTTACGTCCTGACGGCGAATTTACGTCATTTGACCTCTGTGACCTTGACAAGAAGGTCAAATTAAAAACCTGTGTGACATATACTGTATGGTGGTTAGATGTACCCATGATATCAAATTGGTGGCAATCGGGCAAGAAGTTAAGGAATTATTACATTTTTAAGGTTTTTGGATTTTGCCCCCTGGTGGTCAAGTGGTGAATCATATTGGACCAAACTTCGGTCCCTGAGATCACCTGACTAAGGGGTAAATGTGTACCAAATTTGGTATCAATAGTCATTGCAGTTTAGAAACGTGCCATCGTTACATCCTAACGGCCAATTTACACCATTTGACCTCTGTGACCTTGAAAAAGAGGTCAAATCAAAAACCCGGAGGATATATGATGCACCTTTGCTAGAAGTACCTACCATATTTTTTTCAAAATTTCCCGACTACTATTAAGGGAGATATTGCATATTTTCACTTTTAACGTTTGGCCCCCTGGTGGCCAAACCATGAAACGAATCGGACTGAAACTTGGTCTCCAAGGTGTCATTACATAAGGGTACATGTGTACCAAGTTTCAACTCAATAGCTCTAACAGTTACGAAACGTGCCCTGCTAACGGACGACGGACGACGGACGACGGACGACGGACGACGGACGACGGACGACGGACGACGGACGACGGACGACGGACGACGGACGACGGACGACGGACGACGGACGACGGACGACGGACGACGGACGACGGACGACGGACGACGGACGACGGACGACGGACGACGGACGACGGACGACGGACGACGGACGACGGACGACGGACGACGGACGACGGACGACGGACGACGGACGACGGACGACGGACGACGGACGACGGACGACGGACGACGGACGACGGACGACGGACGACGGACGACGGACGACGGACGACGGACGACGGACGACGGACGACGGACGACGGACGACGGACGACGGACGACGGGCGACGGGCGACGGGCGACGGGCGACGGGCGACGGGCGACGGGCGACGGGCGACGGGCGACGGGCGACGGGCGACGGGCGACGGGCGACGGGCGACGGGCGACGGGCGACGGGCGACGGGCGACGGGCGACGGGCGACGGGCGACGGGCGACGGGCGACGGGCGACGGGCGACGGGCGACGGGCGACGGGCGACGGGCGACGGGCGACGGGCGACGGGCGACGGGCGACGGGCGACGGGCGACGGGCGACGGGCGACGGGCGACGGGCGACGGGCGACGGGCGACGGGCGACGGCGGCGGCGGCGGCGGCGGC
The DNA here is from genome assembly GCF_910592395.1 of Lineus longissimus. Lineage (NCBI taxonomy): Eukaryota > Metazoa > Nemertea > Pilidiophora > Heteronemertea > Lineidae > Lineus > Lineus longissimus. The sequence continues at coordinate 23,532,501 of NC_088310.1, forward strand.
GGCGACGACGACGACGACGACGACGACGACGACGACGACGACGACGACGACGACGACGACGACGACGACGACGACGACGACGACGACGACGACGACGACGACGACGACGACGACGACGACGACGACGACGACGACGACGACGACGACGACGACGACGGACGACGGACGCCACGGTATGGGATAAGCTCACCTCTGCTAAGAGGTGAGCTAATGAAGCTGATGTTGAAAGCTGAAACAGTATTCGTATTTAACAGTCTTTTACATTAACCCCATCTTGGCCACCAACGTTTTTTGAATCTTATCGATATCTAGTATATAAATGTCACGATGTCAAAGTCACTGTGCAGCAAATACTTTATTGATCTGTTTATCTTTTCTCAAATATTTTATCTCCTGCCTTTTATAGTGAAGCGATGATCCCAGCCCTTTTTCAGTTCGTGCATCGACAGTTTTGCAATAGACGTCCACCATTCCATTACTATCACCAAATGTCATCACAAAACAAACAATTTGAAATCGTTCATCCTTTCAATTCTTGATGACTATTTTTAGATCTCAAATGTCCCAATTTGATATCACAAAAGTCCATCGTTTTATGAATGCACGAAGCAAAATTGTCTCGTTGAATTCTTGATGATTATATTTAGAACTCAAATGTCCAAATTACGATCTCGATATGCACAGACACACCCATACATCCAGACAATTAAATTATAAATTTAGTTTGCCATGCTCAAGATATTTATGGATATGATATGATTGTCTTCAATCCACATGCCCAGGAGAGCGTGCCAAGCATGAGCGTTTAAAATACGTAGGTGCAGACATTATTGTTTATCTCAACTTTTTGTTCGAATGTATTGATGGTGAGAAATCGATGAAAAGCTTCCCAAATGGACCCATAACTTACTTCGTGCATGACTGAGCATGACGATGGTGTAATAAAACACCGATGGAATTAATCCTGCCGATAACAAAGAAACGCCTACTAGTCTTGTCAGCAATAATTTGTACATTCCTATAACATTAGTACAGTCATTCATTCAAAAAAAGTTATGACTTTTCCATCCTAATCAGTCATCGCAGAATCGTCCCAGTTAAGTCTGTCAAGTACCAGAAAATACTTTATTTAAACATAAAATGATAAATTTGTTTAGAAAAATATATAAGTGACTCTAGTAGAATGACTCATCAGAACATTTTATTGATTGATTAATTGATTGAAACTGACCATAGCATATTCATAGTTAATTACCATGATCAACTGATACGGACCATCTATTATTTTAACTGTATTTATAGATTATCCAAGCGTTTACTTGATATTGTGTTATAATTTTTTTTTGAACATGCATGAGTATGTACATGCATGAAGGCAGTTTATTTTTTTTATTTTTTTTTTTTAGTTTCAAATGTACATCCTTCATGAGCAGATGGTTGAGGATGAGTTTTGAACTGAACCGAATTATAAAGGAACTTGTAAGTACTGTGAACCCCTGTACTGGTTGTGAGCCTGTACAAGTTTTATTTCAAGTAAGCAGTTTAGAGTATTTCTTATTATTCCTCAGGGAATATCACGCAGCCAAATCCTGACTCTGAATCACCAGAGCGGATTTGTCATCTTGAAGCAAAATGATTGGAAAAGAACTTCAGTCATGTCTTGGTGTTAGCTCAGCATCGAAAAAATATGTTAAAAACAGTCACAGACATTGATAATTCAGATTCGGGAAGCTATGTCACGACTAAGAGGACAGCATTTCATTGCACGACTGGTATTAATATTTCTAATCAAATAGATTGAATTTGGAGCATGCATTAAGTTGATTCGATGTGTGGAGTATTTTTATAAAGTATAAGCTCCCAAGCTGTTATCAACATTGGTCCTGGTTTCTGTGGTTTCAAGCAAATTTATATAAAGGGTCCTGTAAGAGAATTACATCTTACACATAGATGATTTGCGAAAATACTTTTCAGCCATTTTGTTTTTCCCTTTTCACAGGCAAGTGGAGTTTACCATGACACGTAGGTCATTTTCCAAGGAAAGCTTCTCACCAATATCTGACATTTCATATGGGCTTTTAGCACAATTAATCATTATCAGCGAAATCCTAAGGCTCGTCATTGGCAAGGAACATGTCAGATCTTGCCATCGAATATTCAAATAAAATTATAAGGGCAAGGGGTCGAAAGGAGTCAAAATCTGACTTTTGATCAAAGGGTTCGAGCAATGTTACCATTTAAACATGTCACACCTTGCAAAAGCTTTTCAAACATCATAACAAGGGGTGAAATCCGTTTGAAAAGAGCCTTTAAGTCTAGTCTCGTTAAAAGTACAGCATGTTGTGTCCTGTATGATTTAACTGCTGGTGATAATGGTTGGTTTTGAGAGCCTGATTTGCGCCATGCCAGTTCTCAACATAAAGGGACTATAATATCATTATATGTAAAGTTCTATCTATATGAAAACAAATAGTTTATAGTTCAAGAATTCGCCCAAAAGTTTTATGGCACACTCTATCCTTTTTGACTGTCAAAAAAGGGCTTATAGCTGAATGCATTTGTGTCACTGCAATTCCTATTAACAGGTGTTATTGATGCATTATTGTGATTCCTATCCCATCTGAACAACCACCAAATATTCCACAAAGGGCAATAGTCCATTTTCCCCAACAGTAAGAAACATGTCTGTCTTTGCCTCCCCATCCATGCCTACTGAGCCTACACTAATCTCATTGATGTCTACAACCAACCAAACCACTTTTTGAGACAAATGCACAGCAGTAATGCAATCAGAGTAGATAAACATGTTTGTTTCATGTGACAGGGGACTCAAAGGCGGCAAACGAATCACTGTATCAACCAGGGAATCAAGTCAGGGTGAAGGATAAGGCTAAAACTCTTTATTCTATGTTCTACATCTGTGGTGTACCATCAAGACACAGAAAGTGGGTACAGTGCACCAAAACAAGTCCGTCATATGTGTTTGGCACTTCTAACTAAATCTCTCTACAAACAAGAAATTTCATGCACTTTAAGGGAGTTTTATTCAAACCAGTACGGTACAAATGCGAATAAACAATGCTTTAACATGCTTGGTCTAAGTCAGCACGCCTTTGAAAAATGATGGAGACCTGGCTGCGACACTATCTACCAAGAATCTGATCAGGACCTGGGAAGCTGCCAGCATCAAAGTTAGATCCCTGGGAATCATTTATGCCTCGGCCAGGGAAGATAAACCTGCCAGAAAGTATTGCACAATGGATGAAAAAAACTGCATTTTCGATGAAACAAGAGGATCAAGCTGAAACATTTAAAAGGCCAGTGAAAATGAAGAATGCCCCAGGATACTAGTTTTATTATGTTTTCTCCTCAAACTAATCCAACAGATAAGAACGCAGTGCACATAAACAGCATAAAAACGGGTACCTAGTCAAACTATTGCCATTGCAGAAACAAAAACTACCGATCCTGCCACTGGCATGACTACTGCCTTAATAATTGTCAACATCATATTCTAGTCTTTTTACCGAATTGAAATATAAGCTCCGTTTATCTCTTTCTCATTACAACCAACAGTCAATTTATCGATAAAAGTTCATTGACATTGCCCTTGACCCCACTCCGGCCCTGGGGATAATCCTTTACATTCACACATGCAAAAATTACCAGAGCTACCAGGAATTTTAGTTCATCATTGCTAACATTCTCAAAGATGACAGCATCCTCTGGTATGGTTAGTCAACCTCACATTGTATAAACAATGTCAACCTTGCATCGTAAGACAAAATCAGTAAGAAAGCCACAGAATTCCTGACCTTACCATAGTGATGGGGTTCTTCTCTTCATAAAACTATTTGTTAAAAAAGAACTTGGGATAAGATATGTACTGGTATTAAAAGAGTCAAACAGCCAATTTTATGTCATTTGACATGGTGACCTTGAAAGATTGTCAGATCAAATAACCGTAGGTGCTGTTGTTGATCAAAAGGAAGCAAACCTCCATGTTACACATTGTCAACGAAACAAAACAAATCTGCACCATGGCAGCATTTTTATCGCTAGCAAAGAGGCAACAATTCTGTAGTCGATTTCAGAACAATTCCATGAAATCTTGAGGCTTGGTTTTTGTCGACTTTTCAACCTGTGTACAACCTGACACACCATGGAACAAAAGTCTGACACTGGATGACATAAAGGAATATAATTTTGTCACTAACAGATATCTCACTCTTATAGAGCACCAGGTTGTGTTAGATGCATGATTGTCAACAGCATACATGTAGCATTTTAGCAACTGCAGCATGTGCACCTAGAACCCTAATTTCATGTTATTTCTTTCTTTTCAGCATGATCAGCCATACTACGGAAGGGAGAAGGATGTTGTTAACCCGGTTCATTCAACACATGCTCCCGTTGTCATCAAATAGCAGTTTGGTTGTACTTTTGTCAACGTAGGCCTCATCTTTAATTTGTGTTTATCGGGATATCTGATTAAAAGGGGATCTGATATATTTAAAACCTTTTGATGTTTTCAAAAATTATTGTCCTGCATGTATTTACTTGCTAATCCTGTATGCATAATATGTATTGTAAATGACTGAATGAGATTTAGACTCCAACTACATCAATTAAATCTAGCAAAAGACATTTTAGTCTTTGCCATTTCAAAGCCACCTCTTTTGTCATGCAAAGAATATGTCACCTCTGCTCCCTTTGTCATGCGAAGTAGCAGCCTTTGTCGAGCCTTGCATGGTCATAAGAAATGTGTTTTTTTGTAATGCACATTTGGTCCTGAACCAATTGACAACAGTGACCTAAACGTATTGTAAGAGCTTACATAGCTCACAATAGACTCTAATACAATAGTTACTACAAAGTGAAAATATAGAGACAAGGCAGTCCATATCGTCATGTGTCATCCCTGCATGTAACAAGAAAGAATGTATAACAATAAAGAATTTGAAAAAAAGAACCTGAATATTATTCTTATTAACACTTTTCTTTGGATGCTGACACTGATAAAAAAAACTTTAACAGGGATCACTGTGCTTACCGGATTGAATTTTGTTTGAGAAATGTTGCATTGATATCATTTGACCTATGCGACCTTGGCAAATATGTCCTGCATCCTAATGGAGGTTACATGTGATAAAAATTGGAGATGATACACTGGTTACTTACTTACTTACGGACCTTTTTGTGTTGTCAGTCCGCAGGTCAAGGATGATGGAAACAAAATTTACTGTATATGAAATGTACACATGAACCGGTTTACCTATATTGAAACCAACAAGGGAAAATAGATGATGAATTATACAAAATTTTTAACTTGCCTGAACAATGTGACAGAAACAGTATGGCTGAATAAATTGATTTATGAGAAGTTATTCAACCACGAAGGTCTGCTTGAACTGGTTTACCTTTCAGCAATATGTTACCACAGATTACACATTTCTATACCTAATTTATTGCAATTTTACTCATGGATGCTGGACTGTTTTGCTCCGTATCTAGGCAAGCACGGATTGGGATTAAAATCAATTCTGAAATTTTCTCAACTGGTTGGTTTCCTGGTTATTTGATGCGTGCAAGGACATATTAAGCATTATTTAAAGTCATTTTATTTGTCCAACTGCCCTCGTCTGACTTAAATCAAAAGCTCTCTCTATGGTACCAATCTTGAAATCTTGAAAATGCCCTCAAAAGCAATGTACAGCATTTTCACTTAGTGTGAATCCAGAAAATAAAATCATGATAATGCTTAGTGCATTAGGATGACGTCATTGACACAAATTCTAAGTTGATGTAGTGGGACCTGGTGCAGACTGTCAACCAGACTCGACAGAACTGCAATTTGAATTCAAGTGAGTGCAGCATCTGCTCGTCTTGTAATTTTCTATCAACTCAGAAATAGTTTTATCCAGACAATAAAACCCATAACAACATCTGACAATAAATTATGATAAATGATGATAAAAAAAACATCTGCAAGAAAAATTACATCCGGGTGTACATGTACATAGCTATAAAGTACAAATAGCCATAAACATGTGTCCAAAAATATGTGACCATATATCTGCAGTTTGCTTTTCATTGCAATTGCTGTGGTTTAGTGCAGACATATGCTAGACGCAGTCAGTAGATGATTTGACCAAGCTCATTGAACAAAGCATCAGCAGGTTCAATAGGCCCATAATAAACTAGATTGAAAAGATATATTTTCCAGCATATTTTCATTTTGTCATAATCTATAGTTTGATCAGGTACTGCTGCATGTAGGATAAAATCCTTTAGATCCTATGTTGGTTTCCAGACATCAGGTGATGCCAACCAATGATAGGGATCTTGGTCAGGTTCAATGTTATATCATTTGCCATTCATCATACGTTGCATAGCCCCACACTAATAATATAAGTGCTTGACTAATTTTTTGTACTTTTGAGAAAAGGAAAGAAAACATATTCAAATATTCAAAAACTTGTGTTTATTTTCAATTGATTCTACAAAAGTATTTAATTACAGTACAATAATAATACAATAACTGATTTTGCCCAAATTGGCTTTCATAAGGCCTGAACTGACTGACATAGGCATAAATGCAACCGACAATAATTTGATATGGGCACTTTCCATCACTGATTTAGTCTCGGAAAAATGCTTATATCACAGAAAAAAATATGAAAAATTCCTATGTCAAATGCTTGAGTTCGGCAAAAATGCTTGTTCTCTGTAATCTGGTATCACCCAGTCTTTGAGATCAGCATGCCACCTCAAACTCAAAAGTGCTAGGGATTTGAAGAAAATTTACCACCACCAGCTTAAATGAATTGGCAAAAATGCAAACAAATACCATGTTAGATAAGATGTTAGATGTAGGTAACTTTTTACTAGATTAAGAGGTAAAAAACTCACAAGGAACACTGCTTCGAGTAAGAAGATACTATCAGAATATTTGTGTAGTACAATGTGGATAATATAACTACTTTGAACAAACCAAGTTTCCATCCAAAGTATCCAGGAATACTCCATATGTCGACGTACAGTTTTCCATATAAAACTGCAAGTAACTTTAGTGAGCTGAAAATGAAATGCACAATAACACTTTACATACATGCCTTGGGGGCGTTCCTTTCTTTATCTACCTTTGAAGTAACCGAAGATGGCAGGATACTTTCTAGCAAAGCTCACTGATTAACGCTTTCATGTCCGTTGAGGCGAACATCTTCAGCTACGATAAAGGTTAGGGGGTCGAAAAACTTGACACACGCACACACAGACAAGGGCGAACCTATCACCACTGAACATATTCGATGGAATAAAAATTTCAATGGTGCGAGGTTAAAGTAAGGTTTTCAATAGAAACAAGACATAAAAGCTCGGAGATAAAAATTCTCTAATAGAGTCCTCTGTCTTTGATCAATCCTTCGCACTGCCTCATCGACAATGCCTGTGTAGCAGTCTTAAATATCCCCCCATAACAAGTGTCCTTCCTATACGACTATTAGGTGAGTCTGATGGATTAAGATATGCTTCTACAGATACCCATGACTATCAATACCTCAGATATCTGGCATTGTTGCCTCAAACACCATAACAGATATTTGGTCAGCTGCATTTCGTATGTGGGATGTTGGAAAACAGCGACGAGAATACTGAAATAAGAAGATTTATTTGTATAAATCTGGTTGCCACCAGGGTTTTGGAGATGAAAACTGTGCCAAATTGGCAGTCACTGTTTTTGAACTGAAGAGCGGAAATGATATGGGCTATCACAACTGATACATGACAACCGCAGGAAGGAATTGTTGTCTTTATTGAGAAGTGTTCAGGCTACCACAAAAACTAGAGAGAACAATAGCCAGGGATCTCAGATAACCATCCAAGAAAGGAAAGCAGTTGACAAAACAGGACTAGAAGTAGAATTATACAGGCCCCATCATTTTGTACTCGGAGAATACATTTTTGAACAATGATATGCTATTTTCTATTCAGTATCAAGAAACAATTTGGTTTGAAAAACAAAGAACACATCAACTTGCCCATGGCATGAACGAAGATTAATTTCTGTATGATATACCTCAGTTCCTGTGGCAATAACGGAAAGTCCTTCCCAGGGTAGTGATGGCTGCTTAGCCTTGTCAAAGTAACATCATGTTTCATCTAGAGTAAGGGACAATCAGCACATAGCACTACTGCCCCGGGGAAGAGGAATGCTGACAAACATAGGTTGGAAAGGTCTCCCCTTCCGTCCATATTCATACTCCATTTCAGGCCGATCAAAAGCACCATGAGTATGCATTTGATCAATACAGGGAGGTATTTGTTTTGTAAAGTCTCAAGCTTGTGTGTGAGACTGCTCGTCACCTTCCAGCATTCGGCACCATACAGTCCGAGAACGCTCAGAGTATGTTACTCTTGTAGATCTTGAGCCTTTGTCGCACAAGAGCCAAGTTTATGAGTAATGTTTAATTTCTCCCCCCCCCCCCCCAAAAAAAAACCCCTCAAAAAAATCTTGGTGGATTTGGAAGAGTGTGCTCGATCCCCTCCTGTATGCCTTTAAGAGGGTCAGCTGCTGCACGTCTAGGTGGCAAAAACAATGCCGATTAATCAAGCGCAAACAAACAAGCAATTTATCAGAGACAAGCATACCTCAGAGATCTAGAGCAGCTGAAGAGGCTCATATTGATTTCCCAAACAATTAATCATGCATTCCAATATATCGGTGCTATTTCTACCAAGGAGCATTGATGGAATGGTAAAAATGGGTCAGACACTAATAAACGAAGCCATGAAGATGTTGGAAACCAGTCTTGAGAGAGAGGAGCCTCTGACATTGCGGCCTCAAAGCGTTGCATGTCAAGATTTGATATCATGCTGTCTAAGCTCTTCAAACAGGCACCTGAATTATATACATATGAGTACATCATCATCCGAGATTATAGTGTAGCCATCAAGATGCCATGATGGCTCCTGACTGCTTCGACAGTAAATCAACTGTCATTTACAGATCGAAACTGCTTCCCGAGGCTCTACCGCGACCTCAAGTTTCCTGGCAAATGACTTCAGTGAGAGGGAAAGGCTTCTGTCCAAATTTACGGGAAGTTGAATGTCCTTTTGTGGTTCCAGTCTGTTCCCCAAAGCTGTATCTAACAGTGAGAGTTTCCTGGCCCTGAACCAACAGCCATGTTCAGACAAGGTCAAGAGCACCATCTCCACAATCTGCTAGAGCCGCTGTTGTTACTGCTGTCAGGAAAACAAGAAGAAATATTTTATCAGTTGGCGAGAGCCAGAGGAAAGGCAAGACACTTCAGGTAGCTAAATACTACTCCACTATGAACATAACTCTTATAACATTCGAAAGAGATGTACAAACAAACGTATAAATCAGCAAGATGGGTACCTGTCTATTGCGGATTTCGTCCCAACCATACTGTCTTAGATATGAATTCCATATAGACAATATACATTGATATAGAGCTAATAATTGTGGATTACGATGATATTAATCAAGTTGGTAAAATAACTTCCTCCCACGCACACGAAGACAGGATGGCCTCTTACACACTCACCTTGTCTCCTTCTCCATAGACACTCAAGACCAACTGTCACCTGAAACCATCTAATCTGAAAATGCATTTAATCTACAAAGAAAGTTCAAGAATATTCCATGTATTAATAGCTGCTGTTGCCTACCCAGCCAATATGGGTGGCCAGACACTTTGCTTAAAATTCGTCAATAAATATCTGACCTCGTTTATCAAGCGTTACACCAAAGACTGAAACAAAAAAACGACCAGTGACATAGCAAGAGAGGATAGCATAGTCATTTCAACGCAATGATTAAATTCCCCCATCTCTACCAAAGTTGAAGTCTGGTTAGGGTCAGTAATGTGTGATAACGTATCGGTTCTCAAATAAGATTGAGGATCATTATGCAAGTGCTAATCGCAATGTTGAGCCCAAAGCATAATCAATCGGAAAATTGCCAGTTGCGTACACATTCCACTGGTAGTTGGTGCAACAAGGTCACTAAAGGTGAACCCTTGGAAGGGATCCAAATAGGAGTCTTTTTTTTAAAAACCAATCAAGAAGTCATAAACTCATAAATCAGATAGTCGGAATTGGGTGAAAATCAATTTGACTGTAGGTTCATAACCTCTAGAGACTTATGTTCAAACTATATGAGTATACACTTCCTCTTGGCAGCAAAGGTCAATAAGGTGAAACCTTGGAAGGGATCCAAATGGGAGTATATTTGTGAACCAATCATTAAAAAGCAACTTGAGAGGATTCGGATTGATAGCTGAAAAAAAGCTAAGGTTACCAAGCAGTAAAACTGGATCCAAAAGAGACAATTGGAATTCTTGTCACTATCAAAGGATGAAATTAGATAAACCCCGCCAATGAAATGTGACTCATGGAGGGTCGAGTCAGGTGAATTACGTTACTGTATGTCTATAGTGCCTAAACGAGAGTAATTTAAGAATAAACATAAGATTACAGCAAATACAAACATTTTATATCATTATGGTATCAAGAGTTGGAAAGAAAAATCTTAAAAGTCAAGAGCAGGTCAAATGCTTTGTATTAGGAATGATGAGGCAATCAGGTGAGTGAAGTATTTTTATACCCTCAATGGGGTCAGTCAAAAGTTCAACGTGAGGACATTATGAAAAACTGGGGTTTTCAGTCACCTGGGTGTATTGTAGATGGATTAAATGACCCGAGAGGGTCTTCATAATGATATCATAGAAAAAATTGTATGCGGCACTATAGGTGGTGCTGTAACGGGCCCGGTAAGCCCAAAGCACCAAGGGAATAAGACACTGGAAAGCATTCCAATAGCCAAAATTTTTACTTTTGACATCAATTTTGAGGTGCTTGAAATATACGTCATTTCACCTTGACCTTTGGACCAGCAAATTGGCTGTGTTCCTGATCACCAGCTTCTCATTTAGTCACAAAGCGAACAATGGTGTTTCTGACAACATTCAAGAAGGCCGTGAATAACACCTAACTTAATGGTCTACTTCTTTCAACATTTACATGTTACTTTCACTTCTAAATAAGATATTCATTAGTGCCAATAGTCAACAGAGGAATATTTGTAACATTACGTCCCCTACCCGATACCCTGGCTTTGACTGAGAGTTCGGTCGCGACATATGTAACAATAGCACGATAAACATTTACAGTTGAGTGGGAATTGTTACATGACCTGCTTTTTACCCCCAAATGTTCCATGAATATATGAATATTCGAAATAACAGTAAATGCATTAGACGCTTGCGGCAACCTCTAAAGTACTGAATAGATGTTGTAGGTAGCAGGACGTCAAGCAGGGGAGACTGTGAAATAGGACCATTGGCTTCAAATCGGTGCAGTTATCGTCAAGCTGGAGATACTACCATCACTCAACCGACAGGCCATCTTTATTTGGTCAGAATAAGTCGCATGTTATACTTGAAATTCCACTTCTCCTAAAACTCTATTCCTGATTCATCGCTGCCTTCACTTTAGTTCGAAGACCTGTGCTATACATGTAACCAAGAATGGATCCCTCTAATCCATACTTGATGTAACCACAAAGACCTTTTAGACAATTAGCCCAGGTAATATTTGAAAATTGAATATTCATCCCTGCCTACCCTGATTTAGGCTGCTAAATTTTTTTCCCCCAGTTCTTGGGTTGTTGTGAATCGCATTGGGTCGAATATCGAAAGGAAACAATGTCTACTGACATTGAATAAAGAATCCCCCTTGCCCTGATTTTGAGAAAAGGTCAAGGTAAAAATCGTTTTTTTTATTGGGCTTGGATTAAGCTAACATTGACAAGCTAGCTTGCAATAATACTGCACTCGCACACCGAGTCAAATCCAGTCTCTACCAATAATCCTGCATTGGTGGGCTCCATCGAGGCCAGATTGTTCAACTCGGAAAGCAATGTCAATAGTGAAACTGGATAGCATAGAGGCTGTCAGCAAAAGTACTACAAGTACTTTCCATCGTTAAGTCCAGTCCACCCCAAGATTGAATTTCTCTTCACACTGTTCCGTTTTTCTGCCACGCACCAGCTGATGCTGTTCTGACCACCTTGGGATGAATCCATCTAGCAATTTTGCTGTCAGCTCCAGGTTCTATGAGTCCTTAGATGGATTCCATTTACTTGTCATTCACTTCAAGAGGATGCTGAGAATTCAGAAAGACATATGGTGCTGTCACCTGTTAATCCTTTTAAGATTTTGATAAATTCTCAGAATATCCTCACAGAAAATTTTTCTTTCACAAAAAGCATCATGTACCTATTACATGTAGTATAAAAAATCGCTACTGTAATACATTCAGAAATGGTTCACTAAAATAATTTTTAACACAATCTAAGGGTGTCCTGACATATGGTTTTGATACACTAGCCCATGTTCTGTCTCTCTGACCTGGCCAATGCTAATGGGGTCCAAGATGATGTCTGAAGGTGGTTGGAATTCACCATCTCCCATATTGTTTTTCTTGTATTCTCTTTGACAAGCAATAGGCAGACCAATCATCGAGATCATAGCCTCAAATGGGTTTCCAAATAATCCAGGTGATATTTTGCAAAGGCATGTTCTGCCAATATAATGAATTGATGATTTATGGATTGTCAGTTGTTCTGTAGAAACGAAAGTGTCGATGGAGGACCAGTGAGGCTATAATGACCAAGTTATACCATGTAATCATTACAAGCACTCATGAACGATAATGGATTCGATTTATCTCGATGATGAATTGATCACAATTGTTGGTCAAGGTTAACGAGGGACTGTAGGGTTGGACAGATTTCCAACTATCTGGACAATGTTGGACAAGTGATTCAGAGAAGCTCTCAAAGTAACCATGTTATACTGGCTGTATCTAATTGCCACTGCTGAGAGATGGACACCGGGAAAAGACGATCATCATCGGAATCATTTGTGACTGGTAAAATTGGGGATGAAAGGAAGTGAAGCACATTTTGATACATTCGAGCCGAGCCTGTAACTTAATCTATTTGAATCACCACATTGATTGCCTCACCTTCGAATTCTCTCATAAATTATAAGTACATAGTGAGGCTCACTGCCCGATTTGATTCGGGCTAAAGACTGCACAAGTGCTTCCTGTGAACTCAAATATTCTTATATTACTTGTTGAATTTGAACTCTACCTGAAAGTAATCGGTACATTATAGCATGCCTCGCCTAATCAATAGTATTGACCTTGTATGGGAAGGGAAACCTCAGCTGTCATTGATCTACCCACTCTAATTGCTCCCCATGTATCTGGGGAAATCTATTCTGTCACGTCCAGTCCACATCCACCTTCCAATTTCCACTCGAGGATCAAGTTTCAGGTTTTTGTGTCGGAATTGACTCCTGGCCAATTCAGATGAAGTTGAACTCGGTGACAGTTGGCAAATTACCAAGTTGTAGTGGGATGTTGGTGATCTGAATGCACTGGTGAGAGTGATCAAAGGCTAACCCATTTCCTCCATATAATCATCTATCAAAGTGACCTAGAAAGATGAGGAGTAGGTGAAGAGCCTGGTATCCAACTCCAAATCTTAAAAAAAAACACTGCAAAATACGATTGGTCTTACTCTATGGGATCTTTTAGCTGAATTTTACACCATTTTGACATTGCTTGAACAAACACCAACACCAGACTATGTTTGTACATTCACAAGCGCACAAACAGCAACAGCACTCAGGCATCTTGATTTTTTCATAAAAGATACCACCATGACCACAAGTTAGCTTCGCGAGAGCTCGTTGTGCTGCCCATTACGGACCAGCATAGCCTGGAATATTCTCTGTGTTAAGTAACCTAATTTCCATCAAACACAAAGACATTAGAGAGAGTAAAGGGATGCGTAATTTGCTCCAGGGATGACATCCTTTCCCACAGATTGAGCTCCTTCCCCCTACTCTGCGATGGAGTGATTTTATTCAATTACAGAACTACACGGCAGAGGCGAGTAAGGCCAAGGAAATAGTCACATCTTGTTACCGCACAGAGACCAGTAAAAGAAACAGAGAAACCGTAAAGGGGACCTTCTGCAAGTGGGATTAACATCATGAATCTTCTACGTGTACTCGAGGACTGTTCTGACCAACTGTTTTATGATTATTCAGCATGTTTTGCTTGAAAAAACTTGCTAACACGATGCAGAACCACGTTCTGTCCAATTCATGATATGGTGTTCATGATGGGGTCAGAGTATGAAAAAGGAAAGTCAAGCAATCAGACCGAAACAACCGATCAACGACATGGATGAGAGTGAATTCGTGATGCGATATGTATGCCATTTGCTTGGTGTTAATACATGGTATGTGCCAGGAAAGCAATGTTTGATACTGCTAAACATGCAATTCTTTATTAATATGGATCATCTCAATGGTATGAACACCCAACAACACAGTTAACCATGCTCATCAAGGTCCTAGGCTTTACAAAAACAAAAGAATATTCAAGCCACAAGGCCAAGCCCAGTGTTGAGGTTATGTCAGGTCCTCAGAGACCATAAGTCCTTGGGATGACAGTGATAGCTATCTTGAATTCAGACGGAAGCCACAAAGTCTCTTCGGATCTGTGCCAGAATGAGCTTATCATTATTATTCTCTTGACCATAGCCACACGGGGATGAACGGTTGACATTATTTTAGATGGCAGGAACGAGAGAAGAATGAAAAGCCCTGATCTATGATGCAGCTGACTACCACTCCACAGTCCAAGCTGTCACCTCTGAATGCCGAGGAAAGGATCTCTTGTCTAACTGTGACAATTAATGTGTTGCTCCATAGCCGCGGAACCAGGAACCAACAATGCTGAACTGGACAGTGACATATCAATGTCAAGGATATAAAGCAAAGTCCCATGGTCCATACGTGTAATAAGGAAGTCCTCTATGGCTCAGTGCTCCATAAAATCAGACATATGACAGATCTCGGAATGTCATGGAGAAAATTTCAATCGCCAAACACTTCTTTCTTATCAAATTGCACCATAGTCCCAGGGAGCCGGGACATTCAAGACCAAAGCTGATCTGGATATCTCTCAATGCCAAGGAATACAATGCAAACATATACGTCCAATGGCCCCTGCTGAGATATCAACCACACCCAATAAGAAGCGTAAATTCAGTAAACCCACAATGCAGAACTGAAGACCTCTCGTAGCCAAAGCTGTTCAATTAAAACTCTGTGATGCAGCTGATTTCCAATCGAAGCACTCCATTGTGTTTGTTGAAATATCTACCAAAAAGTCAAGGAAGAAGATGTTTGATATTCAATGTGTTGCCCATGACCAAGGATCGTAAACTCCGAGGAAAATAAACCAACTCTGTCACCTTCGATGCAGCTCGAACCAAACCCTACATGGCCTCGGTTATCTCCAATGTGATGGAGAAAAGCTCCTCTCAGATCTAACTGTGACAGTCATAATCCCCACGAATCATTGAATATTAAAACTAGAACTGAGACCTCTGAATGTCAAAGAAGATAAAGCAAATACCTGTCTGGTGTTAAGGCACATTGAGCCAAGGGTTGCTTCAAATTCACAGATCATGACAAAGCTGCTCATATTTGGCTTATAAGACTATAGGCAGGATCAAAGCTTTGGAAACATTAATTTTACATTATTTGTGATATTGATTTCTTCAGATCAAACGTTTGCCTCAACAACAGCAAGTAGACTGTTTAGCATTTTTCCAGTTGTAGGGTATTCTCTTGTATGCCAACAATTAAAAAGAATGGCTTGGTTATCTTATCAAGACCGGTCAGATAGATCATAAATTACTTCAAAGAAAGTATTTTGTACTGCATTTTTAGTGCATCCTAGCAGTCTTGACAAGACAAACAAGGACTGCCACCTTGGTATATTCCTTAGACAGCAACATGCAATCATCTTCCAACACCATCAAGCAAAAGTATGACATGTTCCAAAATGGTCTCGTATTCGATTCCCATTATCATCATCTAAAGCAAATGTTGCTTTCTCCGTGCAATGGTCCTTAATTAAACTATCCCCACTTCAAGCGCAGGTGTTTTTCAAACCACCAACCAACCTATCACCAATGACCTCCTGGCTTTGTGCCCGGTTTCCACAAGGTCGAGATATCGGGATATCATCAATCAATTCATTTGGTTCATCTTTGCCATCCAATAATATGTTGTCGTTCCAAGACCACTCGATCCCATCTGTCAATGTTGTATCTTGCTCGGACTTGGCAATTACTCTTGCCAAGCGGGGGAGGGGTATGACTTGAGGAGCAGCTGGTCTTTGGCAATGATCCATGCTCAGTGGCCCTTGAAATGAATCACCTTTACCAATCACCAGATTCAGCGGAAGGCCTGCAGAATATGTTTTTGGTATTGTGAGACAAATCTTAAAAATTGATCATGAAATTTCAAATTTAAAAGAAATATTCTAAATTAGCCAGAGATATCACTGTGTGATAAAGGAGTTTTATGGCTAACGTCACTTGGCCTTTAGGAACAAATGACTTTGTCATCAAGTCAGGAATCAATGACTAATTGTGGTGGGTGGATGTGGATAAAAGACACATTTCCACAACAAGCACCCAAGTTCAACAGACACATTTGAGGCGTCAACAAAGCATCAATCTTCGCCAACCAATCTTATCTTGTAGCTCCGAGACCAGCAAGTCCCCATCTGATCTCTCCTTCACATGTATATTGATCGAGCAATCCCCGTTTGGTCGGCTCGTACATGAGTGTCACCTTCTACGGAGATTAATGGACCTTGCAATGGGAGTGTGACCATTCCAAGCATAGCCTATCATTCCAATGTTCCACCCGGATGGCCCTACCAAGGGAAATCTCATGATTCTCTGTGTTATTGCCAATACCAATGTTGGCGGCACTTTGGAACACTTTACTGATTGCTTATCTTGGCTTGATGGACCAAAGGGAGATGGGCCATGAAACCTCAACATAAAACCAGCAAAATGAAGTGTGAATTATAAACGGCAGACCAACAACAAGTCTAGTGGTATATGTAATTCTGTGGGCTTAAGGAATTGACACCAAACTGGAGATATTGGTTGTCCCACCTTATACACCGAAGAGAATGGAGCTAAAATGTAGGCCAAAACCAAGGTGCATGCCTTGCAGAGTCTTCGGATGAAATGACAGCTCCATTTGAGCAGTTTGGTGAGACAACCAATATACTGACATAGAGGCATCAATACTACAACACAAACTGAACACTGAAATGCGATTTTGAACTGCTTTTTGACGGTTCCTTTATTTTGCAAGCACAAGGCAGTCATGACATCATACTGACCCTCAGGGGTTCAAAACAAATCAATTATTAGGTATTTTTTAAATGTTCACGATCAGTAATTAGTTACATTTATAGAGTTCAGCACTCTCAAATATTCATGAAGCAGATATGAAAGATAATGGAGCCTACTAAACAAACATTTCCACCCCTGGAGTGATGAGGGTCTTTACCCGGCGGTTCAGGGTTTCAGTTTATATCTAATTGATTTTTATTCCCATTCTATCTATAATTCTGTTCGTAAAATGTCATGCTAGTAAATGTCTACCAATAATTTCAAAGCAAACATGCCAATATCTAATGGAAATATCAAACAAAAGTATAAGACAATGCAAATGATGGTTTTTTAAGTTATTGTGAAATGAACCGTCACATTTTTATTGAGTAGTTTTTCTCCAGAGGCAAAATATTGGTGAATTGATGCATAATAGCGATACCCAACCCTTAGCCCTAAGGTATGTCTGCAATTCATTTCAATAGACAGACTTTTTTTTGTTCTCAGTGTACCTAAACTGAAGTCTTCTGTGAAATATGTTACCAAGGTTTTGACCTGATTTTTTTCTTTTATTCTTTTGGGCGTGGACATAATTGATATACATAAATATCGGATAGATGTTGAACATGAAAAAGCTTTTGTTTGGGTATATCTGGATATCAAGCTTTTGATTTTGCAGTGGCCTCTGGTGGCTGGCTTTGAAGAAAAAAACTGTTAAAATATCCCTTCTAGGTTTTATAAATAGACTAGAAAAAAGAATCGATACCAGTCTAAAACCTTGAGAAAATCTCTATAAATTACCCTCCCTTACAGGTGGGTACCCTCATCACCAACAGAGCCCTTATCTGGGGCAAAAAAACCCACGACAAACAACTATTGTCAAGATTATTTGAGGAAAAGGTTAATTAATTCTCACATTGTTGATATACTGTTGTCTCTGTTTCGCTGAAGGCAGCTGCCCTAAAGTACATCTGGTTTTGTCATTGGATCACATTCATAAATCATGATTAACTTCATGAATTTTATAAATTTTACTCAGATGTTATCATAAACCAGAAAAGATAAATTGGCTTGGGATGTTTATGTATGTGGATGGGCTGCAATCTCCAGATCTGTCCCCAAACTTACTCATCTCCTATGTACAAATTAGATCTGTTCCTGAAACTGACTTGGACTTATTATATCTTCACCCAGAAGACATTTGTATGAAGTTGAGAATGTTGGCAGAATACCAAATTCGCTAAATCAGATTTGTAATTATTAGAGGACACACGGATGACTTTTTTTGCAGAAAAAGACACAATTTTTCACGTCAAACATTGTCGTTGTCCCAGGGTTTGCACTCTGTCGTCAGAGCAGTTGTGAAGTGTGACTTAGGAAGGTCATTCAGAACACGGACTGTTGTCTAAAATGAATGCCCAAATGACGTCACAGCACAGCAAAACACTCCCTTTGAAGCAGCGTGTTAGTTCTATTCACACATGTATAAATGAAACCACCATGATGATTAAAAATTCATCTTCTAATTCTACACATTAAAATACTTCATTGCCAAAAGCTATCATCCCGATGGGATACTTAGTACACCTTATAATGACATTCATTAATTCCAAAATGAACAAAAAAATGCTTGATTAGTCCCATGACATTGTTAAATGTCAGCAAATTTTGATACAGAAAAAAACAATGTGCTAAAGAGGAATTATGTTTTCTCATTTTCTCATTTCCATTAGCCTATTTGATACTTAGAATATACTAGTTTTATAACAGAAACCTTTGTCAAGGCACCATGTTTTAGAATCTCCAATTCACAGGAAACTGTCATGTATCGCTCCCTTTATCTATTGAGGCAAGCAAAATCACAAATGAAATATCAAAGTAATAATTGAAAACCTAAATTTCCTCACAATTAGAATACCAGTAGGCTACAATGAGCTTAAATCCGTAGGTTTGATGGCATATATCCAGAGGTCAGGAGACAAGGCACACCATCTCATTATGATGGTTAGGGTAATTAATTTGATCCCTGGTATATACAAAATGATTGGTTTAATTGTTCAATTTATCACCGTCATGACATATTTGCTAGCAAGGGACGTAGTTAAAGGCACATTTGGATAATATCACATTGATATACACATGATGGGCATATTCTATTCTGCTTGCCAATTGTATAAATTGTATAAATTAAGGCAATTTTTCATGATTTATCATAGTCAGCATTATAACTTTAGACAGAAAGTTTAGGAAGCCTTAACCAAGACACATGCTTTTATTTTTGTTAAAAGAAGACAGCAAGTAAGGCTGCAAGCTTCCGGATCATGACACTAGGTGTATGGCGAGAATTCAAGTCAAATCAACACAACTTTTCTCTTAAATCTTGATATCGGATATATCAACTTTCATTTTAGCAACTTGTAAAACACAGTAACTAAACATTTTAACGGATCACTGACCCAACATGGGGAATTGTGACCGGCTACTTTATAACATTCTCATAAAGGCTAATTATTAAGTGCTATTACCAGGCAATGTAATGGTATTTCTGGTGCCTTGCTTACGATTATGGCCTTCCCGGATCCCGGTTCTGGCGTCTTGCTTTAATCCTAATAATGCCAGGTGCCATTGGTAATTGCTAAGCACTATCACCTCGCATTACTTTTACGATACTATAGATGTAACATGGCCTGTTTAATTGCGGTTCATCACGCAAATATTACAACAAAAGACACTGTAAAGTCTTGGATACGATAAATGTACTGACATTTGTTTTCTGAAAAAAAGAACAAACTGGGATCCATAGGTTCCGATGAAATTTGTGACATTTACATTTGAAAAAAGACATCAGGCAAGCCTTGCTCAGTGATATTGAACGCATAATATTTTTTAAAATTCCGCTATGTGTAGTGCTGAAGATCGTAGGAATGGACCTGAACAACATGCATGTCTGTGATCTTTAAGTACATGGAGCCTTTTAGGTATAATATTTATTTGGAAATCTGCCGATGCATCAACGCCATCAATATAGCACGTAGGTGTTTTAGGACCTGGAAGTGAAAGAGTTAATAGATGTACATGTACATGTACAAGCACATCTTTTAATGATTGAGAACATCCAATCATGTCACAACTTGACATCTTTGCAAAAGAATTGGATAGGAAACTACATTGATATATCTGTGTTGTCCATCTGATGACTCTCAACCATGAGTAGAGTCATGTGCAAAATTATTCAATGACGTAACTGGTAATGGAGGAGTGATGAATGTTCTGCTAGCTGATTCATGGATGTCCACTTGACCAGCATGGGTCAATACCACAGTGCCTCACCCTCATAGGGGGACCAATTACTTGAAGATGGCAAAATGTAAGACAATTAGCAGAGACAGCAACATTTGAAAATCCATTTTATGAGCACAGACAAACATTGGTCTACTATTTATTATGTGTTGTCTGGTTCTAGTCTCAAGTAGTAGCAGTTGTGAGATCATCTGTAAAATAGCAGCATGATGTCATCACAGTCAGTCATGGCAATATGCCACAAATGCATCTAGGTGCACAACTCGGGAGTCGAAAGCTATTACCTTGGCTATTACCAAAGAAACTGTAACCTTTTTTGCTAGCCACAACCATGCAATGAACGAGTACTACATGTACCTCCCAAAGGAGCATTCGACTATTTTTTTATTAAGCAGGTAATCATGTCACAACTTGACATCGCCAGACTGGTAATGAGTTTGTTGCCTCTGATCATGATCCTGCAATAAGGATGCACTATGGACAGGGGGGGGGGGGGGCAGAAAATTGTCCAACTTGACTGAGCCAATGCACAGCTAAATACCAAATTGATGAGGTTTCTGAAACGTTTATGATCGTCAGCATAATGAGGTCTATTGTATCCCAACTAATGCAGGATTGATTAATCGTCCATTATCTAAACAATTCATTCATTTAGCATTAATGCCAAAGTCAAATGACGTCAATAGAAATCAATTGAACGTTATTAATACAGCTGTAACCTTCATTTCAAAATCGCAATGATATTTCTCATGCTTCTGCACTAACAAAACATCAATGAAGTTTTCATATACTGAACAAATACAACGTGATACCAACAAAATCTGCCGGAAAAGACATGATTTTTTGATAAGTGACCCAACTACCATTCCAGGTCACCGAAATATTTCACTTCCTGAATAAACATTCCTAAATCAATCAATAAGTCTTTGTGACATTATTTCAGTTTGTTAGTTTTTTTTGTCTTTGTTTTTTTAAGTTGTTGCTTGCACAAGTTTGAATGTTCTAGGGCGCTCAATAAAGGCAAGGGAGAGCTCTGAAGATTTATCTCCAAGGAGAGTCATAGTTTACAAAGCCAAGGACTCCGTCCCTGACCGTTCGTGCAGGTTTACACTTATGGTATGGCCACTGAGTTAGGCATTTAGAATTAGAAACATAAAGAGACACTACAAGTTGTGGTGAACCAACTCTGAGTACATTCTATTGAACTGATGGGTTTTGTTCCAAGATGCTGAAAAACCATTGAATACTAAAGTTGCCATTACTAAGTACACTGAAAAATACCTCATGACTATAGTAACGTTTAATGATATAACTAAATAGGACCTGACTTAAACACCATGGCAATTTCATTCATGTCACGTAACAGGATTTAAATAGGGCCTCATCTCATTCACTGAATTCATGAAACTAGTCGTACTTTCGAAAAATTTGAATGTCATTGATAATGCCCATTCACGTCACATTCGATGAAAACACTTCATTAAATCATTAATTTTTATCTAGACGCAAATTTCCTGGGAACCTTAATGATAAGCTTTGATATGTAGGGCTATGTCACCCACTACTCAGTCAAATTGGGTCATTATAATCTATCATTATACTATTATCAAGAATTGAGCCACAACTGTAATGGTAAAAGTTCCTGTGTGGTGAGTGCCATCAGAATGTTTTGTGCACATTTTTTTGTAACACCCAGTACCACTCACTAATTTTGAACAATTTTTAAGTAGACATTAGTGCTGGCTGACAGAAAGCCTCCTCTTTTAACCCACGATCACTTGCCCTGCTCTTCCTTTTTACCCAACCTGGAAACAAGTAATTATCCATGAAACAGATTATCCAAAAAGCATCTATCAAAATTAAGTAAGCCTGATAGATTTCACTGAAATCTATTTGATAAAGTATTTCAAATTACAACATATAATACTGCCATTACCAAAAGATTATGATTCAGCTAAGAGGTCTACCATAATCTCTTTTTTTTCATAATTGAGATATAAATTTTCGCGATGTAAATTAGAATCTTAACAGAACTGCAGAGGCACGGTGTTGCCTTGCTCAGAAAGTGCTTGTCTGAAGGGGTCCCTTAAACTAGACTTGGTCAAACTATAGACACAACTACACCAGCAAAAGCAGAAGTATCTAGACTCGAACTTGCAAAATATTCTTCTGCATGGATGTGTATGAAACCACTACACACTAGTTTCAAGAATAGGCCTGTAGTTTAGAAATTTTACTATATTCTTAACTTTTTAAAAAGAATATAGAGCAGCCGGCTCATAAACCACACCAGGTACAAATCTATCACAATTAAATTCAATCTAATCTAATATTGAAAGGCATAATGTTTGAATTTCTAAAGAACTTTGGTTACTCGGTCATGAGCAAAAAAACCCTTTTGCCAGTATAAACAGCTTATCGCAGACCGAATAAGTAAAAATCCAGGTCTCATGACATTTCTCATTGATCTCACAGTAAAGCTGTTGCCATCACCAGCCAGCTATGACAGGTATGCATTAAATTGTCCACAAAGCCTCATATTTCATCATGAGGCAAGCGCATGCAACTTCCGCATCATCAACCAGCAATTTGATAGATCTAAAATGGCAGTGTTTGGTAAAGCAGCGTTCTAAGTCACCGAAACTCTGCCAGAGTTTAGAAAGAGCAGCCAAACTATTTTAGAACAGATAGTCATCAAAGCTGTTCTGAGCTTTCTCAGTCATTTAGCTGACCTATTTACTTCCCCAAGGAATATCTGTGGGGAGGGAACAATCACAGCCACTGCATGAACACGCCATCCCTAGATCTTTTGTGGAAAATGAAAGCCAAGAATTTATAAGACAGGTGATGGCAGGCATCATCCTCTAGCAGTAGACCTTTGGGTTGTTTCCAAAATACCCTCACATATTGATTGAGTATATTTCAGATTTGATAAAAAGGCATGATGAAGGAGAATGGCAGCCATGGTTGTTAGGAACGGACACTTCAAAACAAAAGCAACCACAGGCAGACGAACCACAACATTCTGTTTTGAAGGGTTCTATTCCTTCAATATCAACCGTTTTTTGGAAACTGATCACTTTGGCTACAACGAGCCATACAGGCTCATGAGAGAGTTAATCTATTGGTATTTTCCTTTCTTGTAATGGTGTCATTCAAAGGTATTCTCAGGTGTGAAAGATTGATCTCATTTATGTTGTACACCGCTAGAAAAATACTCTTTACTCCTGGTTCGTTTCACTCTAAGCAACCAAATATATCCATATATTGTTCAGAGAAGGTCTACCCATCAAGCGAAAATATTCCTCCAAGGCAAAGCATGGCTGCTTCGGGGAGGCACCTTACAACCTTGATGATTTCGTCAGAAATCCCAAGTCCTCCCTAAAAGAGGACCACACACTGGAGATTGGTGTACAATTGGTGTCTCAAAATGGGACTTTTAACAATATGCACAGTTTAGGGATCTACATGTACAGTTAGGTCCGGTACTATTCAAAATATTTAAAATATTCGCTTACACATGAAAAGCTCTCTCGTAAAGGTCAAAGCAGAGTCATCTAACGGGAACTGCGTCAAACTTAATCTGGCCCAACTCTTTCTCTGATCGCAGATCACAATGTTTCTTGCCACATGCACCTGCGATGATTCGAAACAGGTGAGCTTGAACATTAAGTCAGAACTAGCCACAGTAGATGCTAACCAGTTCAACGGTGTCCCTGGCATCAGGCCACCTTGTTAACTTGATAATATTCCAATACCACAGCCACTAAATGTGTTCTTCTGACCTTCCCTACATGAGTATTGCACCTATTGCATTACAATAAGTACACCAGGCGTTTCAGCAAACAAAAATCTATCAATGATGATTACACTCCAGTATAAAAAACAAATAACTGCACCAAGTATTCAGCTGCTGACTGTCAGAACAGTTATCTTGCTCAAATATTTTTCATTTTCCAATTTTTAACTGACAAGTGCTGAAGTACATGTACCCTATTAATTATGATATCTATTCTGTTGCACCATTTAGAGCACAATATACCACTCATGAGTTGTCTGCAAGCGGTTATTTGCAATACTCCCTAAAAAGAAGAGCAAATTATTAAGTCGAGCTCACAACCACTGATGATGGGAGTCAATTGAACTTTTAGCAGCCATTGATTTTTGGCCTGTGACAACCAAACAATAAAAACAGTCTTTTAAGGTTTCCAGCCTGAGGCAGTCAGAGGCACTGGTATAAAAGTTAATAGTCAACATCATAACTGGCTTCACAAACCTTCTGGCGACTGCCAATATTCAAAATTTAACATTAGCTTAAAGCGAAAGACAACAGTCCCGGGGTTTTCTTTCAGAAGCCAAAGCACTTTGTTTCCGCAACCCAAGAACAGAAATTGGACCAGAGGCAATTACGTTCTTCTCAAGATCAGGGTGATGCCTTTAATCAATTCTCAAAAGGGCTAGTATTTGGCAGGTGTCTGAACCATCCTCTCGCAGCAGGGCATTGTATTGTTCCTGAAATACTTGCAATCATCCTCTCACAGCAGGCCTTTTTAAAGGTATCGTTACAAATACTAAAGAAACAAACTCCAAAACTTAATTGGCAATTAGAAAATTAAAGTAATCAAGAAGATCACTCATTGTTGATTCTACCTGATCCATTCTAATTTCAAGAATTCTGACCAGATCATCCATGAATCCAGAAGCAGAAGATGGCAATCTCGAAGTTGGCTCATTTCCCAAGTTGTTTGTCTTCAAATCAGATAGATTCTGCTATTACTGAAGTCTTTGCTCAACCAGGTAAACTTGGGATCATTTTGACTTTTGAGTTGGCAAATATCCATGTTGTATACTTCATCTTCTGACTTCCACCTTCAAATACATTTCTGTTCTGCCTGAGAAATCTCACAACACTAGTATGCTGGGATATAGAATATTGGTTTACAAACAAGAGTCTCAAAACTGAAGGAGTTTGTCGAAATGATGATCGGGATGGCACCAATGTCATGTAGTTCTCAAGGTTCCTGTGAAAGGGTGCCACAGAAAATCATCTTGATGTGTGCACGAACAGTTTTTATTTTTTTAAATATCAAATGAAAAGGAACACTCCCTATACAGTAATGTTAAAGGGATAAGCTATTTTAGTGCTGGCCAGACACTATTCTAGAACTCCTTTCAAGCGCTGAGCAGCTTTAGATCTTGAGAAGGACCCTACATCACTCATCAAATCTCCATGATCCACGCAAGCCTGAACCTGGCATATTTCCCCTTGTTTTTCTTCAATCTCGAAGTTAATTGGTGATTGGGAAATTGCCAGTTTATCGAGATAAGTCTGCTGTATCATACAGGCTGAGAAGATATCCACGCTCTTCTGACAACACCTATCACAATGTTTCATGATTTTATAGATTATTCTATGGAGAAGCAAGGTTGTTCAAGAGTTTATTAACCATGTTTAATCAAGTCTGCAGTATAATTTGTCCAGAATAACAATGATAAAACGCATTCCAGGTGTATTATTTGGAAATGAACAACATTCTTGGAATTTTATTTGAAAACATGTGCTAGTGTTCCCGTAGATATCAGTAAAGTGAAACAGAAATAACACATTTGTTACAATTTATATATTTTCTATTCAGTTAATCACATGATCTGACAATATCTTAATGGCACTGCTTCAACTTCATTAAAAAATCTGGGACCATTTTACGACCGGTTGGTGTCACAGGCACTGCATCATAAACAAGCCCTATCAGCAATTGCACCAGAAATGCAGCAGGTGTTTCAGTAGTCATCATAAAGATCAAAATATGATTGTTGGTAATATTTTATTTATGGGAATGAAATATATAGCCAAAACTTGCTGTTAATGCCAGCAGTAGCACCGAGGGTGCAAGATTTGCTCTTCACAGTTAATAAAATGAGTGCACCATGTGTTTCTATCATGAAAGAGAATCTGGGAAAGGGCGTTCATTGAGAATTCAAGAAACAGTTAAACCATACAGGTAAATATACATCAATAAATCAACATTGAAGACAATGAAGAGCATCAAACAGAATTCAAGAAACTAAAAATATACCTACCTGGTAACAAATGGCAAGCAATAATCTGCACCAACCAACCTTAAATTGTAGTAATTTTGACATAATTTCGACAAAATAATTTACTTTTCCACCAAAACAGTGAAAACATTCAAAATGAGTGCAAATAATGCATTATTTAGTAATATCATTCTCCCTGAAGTAGGTCTTCATGTATATACGGTGACAGCTAATTACTAAAGTATTCCAAAAGGCTAAAGCATAATAATCATTTCATGGAGACAATCAGACAGTTTTTCAATCCATCAGCTCATACATGTAGATATTCCATGCATGATATTCAAGCAAAGTTTATCAAGTGCAAGTTCCTCAGGTGGTGCTATTGTCAATATTCTATGACAAACTAAACAATGGCATGAAAAAAACTTGTCACAGAACATTCAATGATATGAATGACCGAACTGCACTGATACCAGGAGGAGCGAGCCTAGGTGCAGCACAAAACAGGTTACTGCTAAAACGCAGAATAAAATCATCAAAATGAAACAAAATTGCTGCAACAGAACGAAATATTTATGAAATGAACCTTGGAAATGAAAGAG
The DNA here is from genome assembly GCF_910592395.1 of Lineus longissimus. Taxonomy (NCBI): domain Eukaryota; kingdom Metazoa; phylum Nemertea; class Pilidiophora; order Heteronemertea; family Lineidae; genus Lineus; species Lineus longissimus. The sequence continues at coordinate 23,559,756 of NC_088310.1, forward strand.
ACCTCTCAACTCTTTCACTGCCAACTGCGACTCTGGTGGAACTTGGCCCAGCCACACCGTGTTGAACTGCGACCCCAGTTGTTCTGGACTTCATCGTTGGCCTTGCGCTCACTGCTTATTCTAACTGATGGTGTGGTGGATCTTGAAGGAATATCTGTGGAGTGCGGTTTTCAGTCCACGGCCTTGATGAGTAGATCAACTTGGGTGGGTCTAAAAAGAGGAGTTGTTGAGTGTTTTATCACAGAGACATTCCCTAAACTGACTTCAATTAAGGATCGGCAAGGTATGGCAAATCGATGGAAAATAGGCATATATAAATATTCAGCTACACGTAAAACCAAAATAACAGTGACATGGTATGAAATGTACACTGCCTACAGAGAGTTCAGAGTACTTGAACTGTGCAGAAAAAGTGTAAGGTTACAATAAAACATGCGGCCGATATTTTTATCAATACCACTTTAAAATTTAGCCTTATTAAATGTGAAACGCACGTACAAGATCCCGGAACAAAATAGGATCGATGAAGACAACAGATTGCCAAATCCTCTCCTCCTCATCACATGCGGTGGATGCATAAGGTTGAGCACCACTTAGGAATGGAGTGGCGACACTGTGGCGCCAATATGGGTGCATTTAGTAAATGAGGGTGCTATTGGCACCCGTTAAAGGAATAAGACTTCTCTGAATGTCTTTTTGATCCGTTCATTCTGGTAATTACCTCAGAATCAAATGGCATGTACACATCTTGTTTTGTCAGTGTAATTACTTAATGAACGAGCCCTTCTATCGAACAGGAGGCGGTGTAAACAGTGGACCAAATTTCTTCCCTATACTGCGAATATCACAACTGTCCAACTTATTGTCCGCTTCACAAAGTGTTGTGCTGTGTTCAACAACTGGCACCATTTTGCAATGTTTTCCAGTGCTGGTCTAGCAGTTTTTCAAAGTACATGTACGTATTTTTTTTGTTTGTACATGTATCCATCATCATTTGTTCCATCCGTTTACCCAAAAAGCTACTTCTTTCCGGAAACTTTTTGTGATGAAATCAAACCGAGCACCACCATTACCTTTATGGCCATTTGAGCATGGACATTGAGGAACATCACTCGAGGGCTAATGCCTTCAGGGTACGGCTACAGCTCCAAATAGCAGCTCCATTTGGAAATGTACTCTAATTGCCAGAAGAGAATACTTTAGAGTCAGATGGTTTGCCAGAGGCAAGATGGGGATGGCATTGGCCTCTGGGAAAGCTCCAATAAGTGTCATTGAACAAAATCGGCCATGTGTGACATCACCGATAAACTCTGTTGACATTGAGGTTTGCTGGGGAATATTTCTTCGAGGCCACAAAGGACAGAAGTCGGAACAAAATTCCAACAATAATTAAAATCCCAACATTGATGTTGTGATGTCTCAATAAGTATCAACGATAACTTCAAGTTTTGTCTTTGGCCTCATTTTGGTTGAGTTAAAGTGGCATGTCAACATTTTTAGGAAACATCCCCTAGTTGACAGGTGTAAGCAATTATCTTCAAGCTTTTTGCAAAAATTCCGGTAGAAAGCAGATTTAAAGTCGTCACCCAATCCTTGCATCCATTCGAGAGAGAAAAACTTCATCCGCTCGGAAGGTATGGGTTCAATATTCTAATCATTTGAGGTAATTGAAGATTTTTTGTTAACATAATTTCCAGGTTTCTGAACTGACTCCAGTTACACAGTTTGACATTTCAAGTTTAACACCAGTACCCCTTTAACATATCAGTAAGTCATTTTGTTGCAAAATAGAGCAAGTGACATCCTGATTGGATCCGAATCATCGTTGTTTAGTCATCATGCAACAGATAACAGGAAAATAACACAATGCTCAGGAAGGGTTGTAATTTTATAACAGGAAGCTTCGGGATAATATCATCATCTACCAAATCATGGCAAGATCTCAGGCAACAAGTCTGTACTGGGTAAACATATTCTTCAGTGACATCACCATGGCGGCATATGGGGGGGGGGGGGAGGGGGGTCTGTCACTCCCTCACTTTCATCCCTATCACAAGGCATCACTCACACAGTTCGCACTGCCTCTTTTTCTAAACCCTATAGAAACAGGTTCAGGCCAGCCAATCTTTCAACACAACTGTGAAAAACAAACAGTACAAAAATGGGACAAGTTGATAGCAAACATCTCAAACAGGTAAGTTCAGTTATGATCAACACAGTCATGTTGGTATAAACTGTAATAAATACCACTTTTGCACAATTTCATCTATAATGTTTTGTTTGATTTATACCCAGGCACACTCTTTGTTTTCACCAGAGGGTTCATTCACCTGTGTGCACTTTTACTGAAAACTTAACGAAATTGATATCAAACTTTAGCTAATAAGGGGAACTCCTCATCCTAACAAAACAGCATGAATGTGTGTCGTCATATACTGTTAAGTATTAAATATCAGCATTATTTTAGCCATTATTATTTTTGGGAATCTACATGTAAGATATTCATGAATAATTCCCCCATCCAGCCGACCTCAAGTTTTTGAAATTAAATTGTACTTTGAGGGTGTTTTGATCAGTCTTGTATATCAAGGTGTTCCATTTTCGGATGTGTCTTTTCAAATTGTAGACCTGACCTGGCCCTGATAGTGGGATGAAATTACATTAAAGGAGGAGTAGAGGGATGCCAAGCTGGCACTTATGTTATGCTCCATGTTTAAGAGAAATGCACGTCAATAAAGATGTTTGAGCTGGCCCTGTCTCCTCCCTCTCTTCCTTGAACAAAAAAAGAGCAACTCCGGCAGATCAAATCTCTATTTTACAAACAGCTGACAATAATGTTGGTGGTAGTCTGTGACGATGCATATCAGAATGGTTATGTGGCAACATGAATGTCGATCAAACCCCAGATGTGATGTTGATGCATTTCTATAGATTCTTGGCATTTTAGCAAAATTTGAACATTCCAGCAGTCAATATGAGTCCACAGTAAGTATGCATTGTGTAAAAGAACAATACACCAAACTCAACATCATACATCTAGGCCTGATTACTGAATATTTGTCAAGCTTTCAAACATGGCCACATGTGTCGCCACATGCGCTTAAGAACCATATGGCCATTCGATCCAATTCATAAATTGTGAGGTACATGTAAGACCCACATGTATTTTAAAAGCTCAGTATTGTAAAAGTGACTAAAATGATGTGGCATAAACTGTACCAATTGTTTTATTTTTAGGGTAAAAACTCTGATCATGACAAAATATTCGAGATCCTTTTTCCCCCAAAAAATGATAAAAGGACAATGCATTCATGAATTGTGAGATGGTCCCTTGGCCGCCATGAATGATTTTATTGACCACTTTCTGTCCATAATTGAATCTATCAACAAAAGCTGAAAATACCAATGAATAAGTGACCAGCTGAGGGGTCATTACAGGCTAAGTTAGAAAAACAAAATGGGCTGGATAATATTTATCTAACTTGTCTATAATAAGGCCAAACAAGTTCTACTCAGTCCGAAGTCTATAATGTTGTGCATGCGATTACATGCTACAGTACACATCATGACATCATCGCATCATCAGAAGTTGTAGCGACATGCATGACAAACTGTACAAAAAAACCTACCCATTGAAGTCTAAAAAAAAGATTCAGTTTCTAGTCCGATCTCAACTTGGAGGTGTCATCCGGCTTCACACTTTAACCCGGGTCTATATAGAACTCAGATGACCAACTCATTCAGCTACAACCTTAGCATTTATGTACCACTAGTACCTAATTATACACCTGGGTGAAGTATGTAAGTTCCACAAAAAAGACCTGCGACTGTGGGGTTCGAACCAGTGACCTGTTTACACAGAGAACCAATTCAGACCATCTGAGGATTGCTGGCGATGTTGGTGCCCCCATCCCTGCCTTTCCAAATGTTAGGACTTGTTTCCATAGTCATAGTCTCTTATTTTAATCGTTAAGTCCTAAAGGAATTGATGTTGTCACACTGAGGGTATTGGTCATGTAGCCTGAAAACTGTCAATAAATTGTTATGGCTTTCCCAATTAACCATGTGAAACTATCTATACAGAAGTTCCATTTTATGCATTAAACAGTACATATTGAGCAGCTGGAATTCCCTTTTATTAAAATGTATGATTCATACATCAAGAATTTGCTTCCCATCCACACGAAAATAATGCAAAACTTTCTAGGTCTATTTTTGAAACAATAAGCCCATGTTTTTCTGAAAAATCGAAACTGCTTGTATATGATAGTAAATTTTGTAAAGTCCCAAACAGATTTGAACATGTCCATATCACTCTCATACAATTTTCAAATAAATGACATCTCCTCAAAAATGGGAACCACTTGAATTTTTCAACTTGATGTCAATCGAATGTCATATGTGCAGTCAGACAAAATTTTCTAAGCACTTCACTTATTTGCATTTACTTTTATCAAAGCACGATATTAGGGAATGTAAACACAAAAGACTATTGGTGTAAATGTTGGCGGAGCACCTGCAGGTTTATCAAATATTTATCACACATTGCCAATGCACCCATTGTTCTTTTTTATCATTGTATTCTTTTACAGTGAAATTAATTTTAATCTCCTGTAATGCACCTGGTATGCTCTGATGGAAGTAGTGAAATTGATTTGATAAATTTTCTTTGGAAAATTAGTGTAAAAAATAACCATTTTATCATAGACAGCACTTGGAATGTCTTAATTACAAGAATTTTGTAGAGCATCAACCTTCCAATATGTCCTGAGGGACAAATGGTGACATTAACTGCTGAAATATTAAACGATTAACTTTGTTTAACCTATTTGAACCAGGCATTGAAGTGAACAGGAAATCTTTCAGTCACTTATATCATGATTGTTGCTAGCATATCAAAGCACATACTTCTGGGCCCAGCAAAATATTTCACTGGATTAATTGTCATGACATGTGAATATGCTACCCAAACGTGATTGGTCTCCCGCATTCAGAATGAGGTGTCACCACGTCTCATTGACCCAGGGACAACTCTGCATGAAAGTTTAAAATCTTCTGTTTACTTGAATATAGCTTATCGCCTGCACGAAGATCCATTCAGTCCACTGGTGATACGATTACCCAAAGTCACATGGGGTTCATAGCAAACACACCTCCCGGCCATAATTCGTTCGGCTAATCAATCGCCTGCATATCACCTCAAAAAAAATGACGCTACATGACGCCTCCAAAGTTTTCTTCATCGTTTCAATTAGGTTTGGCTTTATCCACGGCAAGGGTTGCCTAGCGGCTAACTATGCAGCAAGCCAAAGCTTTATTTATGATCAGGAAAACATAATGGTCAAATTAGCCTGTTTTCTTTCAATCATAAGGACGGACTGGTTTTCCCCTCAGGGTATTCGTATCTGCAAGAAATGTATAACAACCCTCTTACATGATATGAATAAGTAAATGTGTTGTTGTTAATGCTAGCCTAAGCATTGATGTAGAAGGGCTAGTCCCGATACCCTCAGGGTCCAGGTCATGTTCCTAAACCCTTGTAATCTTTTTAAGTATGAAAGAGGTGCTATTCAAAGGTTTCACCAGCCTGTTCAAAGCAATTGATTTTGATTATTGGTTTCAAGTTTGTGTTATTGACACAGCTCGTATTCCTGGCACGCCTGAGGCAACTTTATTGAGCTCTGCCAACCTTAAGACATGCTTTGGAGCCCAAAATTCATAAACAGGCGACGAAGGTCACAGTTTTGGCAGTCAGATGTCATTATGCCCTGGTCTGACATCAGCTTGAGAAGACATGAATGACAAAACCATTATGATTAGCTACATGTAAGCTTTGTAGGTAAGGACACTCTAAAAGGATGTCTGATATTTGCCAACAATGTTCAATAATCCATTACATAATGGCACTGAGCATACCCAGGCATGAAATATTGGAAGCCACGTGGGAAAACTTCAAATGCAAAACTTAAAGGCCTAATAAAGGCCAATAATGAAATTATCAAAAGGCCTAGAAAGGGCAATAATGCAATTATCATAAGAACCTCTCAGTGAGAGCTGAACATGTCTTCTTTAGCCTCTGGGGGTTTGAACGGCATTCTCAATGCCACATAAGCCTCTTTCCTCCCAGAAATACAATCATAGGCATATAATGGGCTAAGCAGGGAGGGGAGCACAAGAAATGGCCATCAAATATGTTGATCTAAGTGAAAGGCCTAATAAAGGCACTTCACAAACTTGCAGGAACAGGCCACTACCCTTCTAACACCTTAAGACAATTTTGGTGACAAAGGGATCAACGGCTGAGAAATTAGCAAACGGATTTATAACCACAATATCTAAACCTTTGATGAAGGAGGGTAATTTGGGAAAGGGCCTGTTAATATTGTTTACAACAATACTATAAGACTTGTATTTCCATTATAAATCAATACATGATTTACTTGACCTCCTTGTCCCAGTTGCCTCAATCAAGTAACATTACAATACATTGCATGCCCTTATGCCAAATATTTATGTTTATTTATTATTATAAACAAAATGAAGAAAACTGCTTCAAGCAAAGGACATCCACTGACATCAAGGTTAAAACTATTCTCTCATTCCCAGTGCCTTGGCCACTTCCGTGAACTTCTGCTCCAGCACACATAGAGAAGCCAGACTAGACCTTGAAATATTCCTCGCCCTGGACCAAATACCCAGAAATAACAAGAGCCTGTTTAAATATTAATGCACTGCAGGGTGTGATCAACTTGTTACATCTTCCGTATGGACGCATCAGATGAAGCCACAAAACTCCAATACTTTCCAAACTCAATCATTGGACATATTACAAGCATTTATGGAAGAATAATATTGACCAAGTCATCTCTGACTGAAATCTTCTCAGTACCCTGGAATACCAATGAGATTTTTCTGTGTGCCTGGAATTTTACCCTCTGACAAACAATTCTATCAAAAATTTCCATCACAGGGTATTCATGCCTAAACAAATACAAAGATGCTGAAAAGATTAATGTTATGAAAAGATGTATGACAGCTTTGATCATGTTTGGGCACAACTCTTTACATCAGAGCACGACATTTCGGATTTTTCCGCAAACAATAATGGCATAGTGGCATCCCTGGATGAGTCAAGATATCGATGGTGGCTGAGCAGAGAGATAATCGCACACAACTTGTTTGTTGCAGAAAAATAAAAGTATATGCTTGTATACATTCTTCCCGAAATTGGTGGCTTGCATTGGAACTAACATTTTCCCCCTTGTCTGTCATCAAAGGCATTCAAGTGTGTTGGTCAACCATGACTATCTCCTTTGTCCCTCAACCATAAGGCCTAGTTTCCCCTTATGACATCACTATTTCGGACACTCAGCGCCCCATTTCTGGAAAGGTGTATAGGATGGCGACCTGAGTAGATATAATCAGTGACGATGTTGATGCACTATGTGCAGCATCACAGTCATGAGATTAGAGTTAATATGCTGGCCATGACCATGCCCTAGACTATAGCACAAATCAAAATGGTGGCATAATGGAATCCACTGACAGGCCCCTTGCCTTAAATAAATTTTAATTTGTCCTCGGCTCAGACCTGTCTATATGATAGCGATTTATGGATAACATCATTCCATGACCATATGACAGCACAGTACGTGACAGCACCACTCTAGATATTGTGCTTGCAGGTTTTGGCACAGAGCCCTTGATAACATTTTTAACACTTAAGTTCCACAAAACCATTTGTCAGCAGGAATAATGCATATATCAATAATGTAGATCTCTTTTACAAACAGATTGAAATTCAATTCAATGAAACCACAGAACACTTTTTATTACAATAATCACTTATAATACAGTGGAAAGTTTCAGTCTTTTCACTTTCAGATGTGTAAAATACATCACAGCTTTCCAATGCAAACAGGAACTGGGTGGAACGTGAAATTTCAAATTGTAATCGTAATTTTTCGTATTTTGGAAAAAATTAGTGTACAGGTAGTTCACAAGGAAGAAGTTTTAAAGAAGATGAATGGGGAAATGATTTTTAACTCCTCAGATCTCACACTCCAGAATTTAGTGGAGATACATTCACTTCCCCCACCCAGGGCCATGACTTATCCATTGTAAAATTATTCTTGAAATAAACAAAATTTTAATGTATACAATACATTGCCTCCACCAACACTATAGACAGGGCTGCTGATACAGTACCACCATGTTTTATTGATGTTTTTTTCAAGAATCGATTTCAGTACTTACATGAATGAGAAAGCATTCACACCATCTCAGGGGCATGATGCATAATATTACATGCATATATGATATTCTCTATAATGGAAAGAACTACTTTACCAGGAAAGTATCTCTTTCCTGTGTTTTCCATTATTTCGACAATTTCTCAGGAAACACTGGATGGAGACTGGCCTGGGAGATGCCAGTTCACCACCCTCTCTACACATACTTCTATTCCACTGTTGGAAAAAATAGGGTTAAGTGCTTTGATCAATTTGTGCCACATCATTTATTGGTGGTTCAAAACAGCTGAAATTGTGTGGTTGTGGCGGAGGAGTGAAATAGGCCATCATGCATTCAATGATTATTGCTTTAGAAAAATGGCCAGGCATGTCAAGAGCTGTTGTTCAGTGCCGAGCTAAGGAATATTGATACTATTAGGTCAACTTGACATAAGTTTTAGAGCGATTTAATTATGTGGACAGACATGTTTTGTGTGAGTATCCGTATATGCAGTCACTCTGGCCAGGTAAAGATAAACTCTTGTTTCTTGTCCCCACCCATGGTGATTTTTCTGGTTGCTGCTCCCAAATTTTTTTATTTCACATTTTCCCACAACCTCATATTACACCAGACAGCACTTGTGCAGCCCACACTGCCAGCACTTCTGATATTATGTACAGGTATAATACCTGATAATGCAATTAAAGTCACGATTCAGGATATTTCTTTCAATCTAGTGTGTGTTGCAGTAGAACATCTCCGATAGTGCGAACACATTTTCTCTTGAATCATTTCCTTGGCAGCACTAATAAATAAAATGAAAAAATTGTCTTGGCCTTGTGGTTAGTTGTTACAGATGTTATATATACTTGGCCTCATGGTTGCCAACATGTCCAACATTGGACTATCCACTTCACATGCTTATTGTATCAGTCCATGATTTAACCTTTCACTGGCATACATGTATGTAACCCCTAGCATTAACCCTGTCCTTGAAGTTTCAGTTTTGTTAAATAGCATGATGACTGGGTGATAAAAGTCGTCACAAGAGGTTGCCAACCATTAACCTTTTTACAGCATAGGCATAATGTTGCATGATTTCATCATTTGCAATGATGAATACAACTGAAATTGCCCTACTTGTAGTTTTTAATTAAGAAATGATCATTCATAATTCAAGATAATGCTCTCTAAAAATTATCAATATTTCGTTGAGCAATAAATCATGAAAACCTGTGCTATGAAGGCTGCAAACACCCAATTATATTTAGGGGCAATATTCCACTAGAACTGACAATGGGCCGATTTGATGAAATAGGACCATGTGCACTCACTTAGAAAAATCATCATAGTTTTTCGATTATGCCACTGCCATGGGACCAATTCAGAGTTTTCTCACTAATGGCGCTATAAATATTCATACCAAAGCCACGCACTAACTGCATACAACAAAGCAGTCGAGCCGCTTCAAAACGTACAGAATCCATTTACATGTTCATATTTTTCAAATTGCTGTTGATGGGTTGAAAAAGTTGTTAATTTTTATGATGACGTCTTGTTCAGTTTCTGGTGACATTTTATGGAGTCTGATTACTAATTGCTCAGCAAGATAAGATTGCATTCTGTACCACTTTGTGAAAATTTTAAACTAGAAGTGCTGGTATTACAAGGCCACGTCTAACACAGGAAAGAGAGGAAAGAATGCTACCTGTCTTCTGTCTGCAGTCTCGCCTTAGGGGCAAAACTCCATCAGCTTCAGAACACATTCAAACAGTTTTATTCAGTTTACCTCAAAAACATCAAAATCCATTTCTACCCATGTAGGTCATCCTGTCCACATGCTGATATACAGTTGCTCCCTCAATCTGTACACAAACTACACACCAGGATGAGGTGAAATGGAATTTAAACGATGACAGAGCAGCATTATCCCTGCAATGCATAATCCATAAACGTGACATGAATTTGATAGTTCGCCACTCATTATAAAAGAACAGTCCAACAGCAGCAGGATGGGGATGGGCGGGGGGGGGGGGGGCGCTCTATTGGATGCTCCATCAAGGGACACTGCTTTTAGTAACATACCATAGACCCAAATAGTCATTCCAATGGTTTTTACACTGAAACAGGCCATGTCTCTCCTGATGTATTTCAAGTGTGCCAAAAATGTAACAACTCCATGCAATATCAAAAGTTGTTTTTCAATATTTGGTAACCCAACCTATTAACAATACACAAAGCTAATCAGAACACTGTGATAAATTAGGCCTAAATATTCATAGGTTTGGTTCACGTATTTCAAATCATTCTCAATTACGTGCCCAGACAGAGCAAAATTTGCAAATGATTCATATGACATCGACTGCATACTTCAGAGGATGGTCCTTAGTCAACAAGCAACTCTCCATAGTGAATCATTCAAAAAGTCTTTATTGATACTAGATGTTAAACAGCAACCAATGAGTTAAAGCCATAACGGCTAATTTTGTTGCAGGCACGATACCACACATGCTTTACTATGACATACCAGCCGGAACGTGACACCATATATTGCCTAATGAACAATAGACAGGCAGCAATCAAGCCTAATAAAAATGGAAATGTATACAATGATGTTAAAACTTGATAGCAGCCAACTCGTTCAAGGATTTTTATTAAGTTTCAGCTGGTAATTTTAATCAAGTAAAATTTAAGCTCACAACATGCAACCTAACGATAGTATCTATGTACGAGGCAAAATGGCCTGGTTAGGATGACAGCAATAGGAATTGCGCCCACTTGCTAATAATGTTGGGTAGTGAGACCCAGCACAGAAATTGCCTATTATTTTCTACTATTACCAACTTGCCATTACTGATAGTAATGTGCATACTGTAGTAGATTGTCACCTAAAAACTCAACAACACGAAATCAAAGTAAGCTGGCCGTCTGCCAACATCCATCTGATGCTTTCTGTGACTGAGCTGCAGAAGGACAAAGGACTCTTAAAGGGACAACTTGGGCATGGAATTTACATGGCTTGGGATAATACGACCACACTGTAATTTATGATTTTTGTCAGGTAATAAGTATTCGAAAGGCAGTTTTAAAAATGGCCTGCCAATTTCAGGTAGGCGTATTGGTAGGCCCACTAGTGCAACATGTGTAATTATTTTTTGATGATCCCGTTGGACATCCTGGAAGTGACCACAAAACTTCATTCAACAGGGTGGATCCTCCTGATTCACTTATTTCGTCAGGTGCGATCTAATCCCAGATTGAACAAAATCTTTTCTGGAAGTAGAATTCAAGGAAAATTGAGTTGCCTTGGCCTTCCTCTCCCCATGTCTCTCAGAACGAAGATGCAGAATGCACTTATATACATTTGAACATACACTGTCACTGTCATACTGGGTTAAAGCTACATGTAGAGCTATACACTCTGCACAGTAACAAACTTTAGATGGCATGATAACAGGCCGACTGGCATTTTGCCAACCAGCCAGAGTAAAAAGCACAAATTGTTTACTCAACTGTGGTGTAGTAATTGTAAAAAGCTCCTGCCAAGTTTTAATATTATCCATTGGCAACTTTCCATGGCTGAGCTCATAATCTCAAACCATACCCTTTCCCTCACATCTGAGTATTCTGATATCAACTCAGATGCTTAAACTGATTCAGATTCAGACCAGGTATATCATCTTAATACTACATTTTCTCTAACAATGGCCAAGATAATGACCACATTCGATATGTCCTGCTTGGAACTGAGCCAACAGTTTAAGCCGTCCTTTTTTCCTATTTGTACAATATTTTCTTGTCTTTTTGTCATGCTGAACCATAAAGGGCCGACTCACTGCTCCTGGCCTTTGAGATTTTAAGAACTCCGGACAAATAAATAATCCAGGACAATTGATCGGCCCAGCAGTTTAAAAGTTTGGCTACAATACACCAGGCGCATATGACTGACACTAATTTGCGGGGAAACATTCAGCAATTTTAATATTATTTTCCTCTGATAACAACTGATAGACCAAACTTTGCAGGACTGGATGCCGGGGTTGTTTCTAAATCATCAGCAGAAACCAGTCCGGGTTTTACGTCTGGACCCGGAATTTAGGCCAATATTCGGAGAGGATGGATCCAAGATGTAGCTCCCCGACATATTAGCATTTTTGCACAACTTGCACTAGGCCCTTAAGGCACATGCACACAGAATTAAAAACATTGCATGGGGATTTTTTGGCGAAATCTATCACCTTCAGTCACCGTCTTCGCACCACCACACATGAATGGAGGGACAATCCACAGTCATGACTTCATGCGACAAAAATCACTTATTTAGAGTGGTTGTTGCTGGTGCCTGCAACAAGAATCACTGATCACCGTATACTGCAATCAATATCAGACCCAGGGATTACCAGTTTCATCCACGGACAAGAGATCTTTTTGAGGAACATATCAGCATTCGTAATCACAGATGGCAGCGATTTAAATCACTTGTATGAACAGCACTTAACAGTGCAAAGAATGATGACTTTTGGACCGAATTCTTGTACAGTCACAATCACAATCAACATCTGTCCTGCTTCTGCCTGGGTAGGGCATCAATGACACACCACTGACGGTGTCAAGGATACGAATTCTACCTGGGTAGGGCGTCAATGACACGCCACTGACATGTCAATGATGCGAATTGCGATTTTGACTGTACCTTTCATACCAAGATGAATAAATCATGATATTCCAATATTTCCAAGCGCAGACATACATAAAAATGTCACGCGAAATTTTAAGCATTTCATCATTCAAATTCATGTCCGCGAACACACCAATCCATAAAGTATTGGAATTGAAAAGAGCAGGTTTTATTATAATGTATGGCATGCCAATATAATATATAAATTGGTTACTTGGATTCAATCCAATACAATGTCGGTGACACATTTTCACTATGTACAATATGATATTGCCTCAGCTTAGACTGCTGAGTGGTCCAGTGATATAGAGCGCCGGAATGAAAATAGAATGATAACGCCTTGAATCAAAATGAAGCTGATTCTTCGCGTAGAGACAAACCCATTAGAACTATATATCAAGTGTCTTGCTCAGTCAAGATGATACATGCTTTGGGTAACAAGCACAAGCAGACCTGAAAGGGTAGAGGATATTTTCTCAGAGTTAGAGCTCATGTTTGTTTGGACTAAAGGGAAATAACTTATGTTCCAAAATGTATGTAACAATTCCAAGACGCAGCTCGAATGATACTCTGCATTCAAAATTCCAGTCTTCAAAAGAGTTTCTCATTTGCTCAAGGCAACAAGGTTTTCTTAGAAGTAGGATCTGGTCCCTGGTTATACACTCAAATGGATGCTTAAATAAATAGACACTGTAGTTTTAAAAGGCTGGATTACCAACACGTGGCACCGGCTGGCACTGACAGGAGGGGCACCAATTGAGCACAATGATAGCCAACAAGAAAAACAGATGGACCCATATTGAAGGATACATGAATCAACATCCAACCAACAGTACCACATTGATATATAGATTGTGGAGACGACAAAATGATTGTTTCATTTTATACATTATAGTACAAAACAGATCAAAAAGACCAGCCGGTTTGCCCTCCACAAAGGAGATGTCTAGCAATTCATACCGTTGACAGATAATCAATTAAAAACTTCAAAAAATATTTCATTTCTCGAGACCAATGCTGAAACGAGGCCAAGGCTGGGCGAACATGACAGCATGGACATGCAGAGATAAATATAGTCCTTCGGCCACCTAATTTCACATCTAGGAAGAATGCTGACAAATTAGATGCTCAAAGTAGCAAACGCTCTTTGTTGGCAATGTTTTCATGAAATCCCAGGGCTTGCAACTCATTGAATTCAAGATATAGTCGATTTTGTCAAGATGATGAAATGCAAGCATGCTGTGCTGGCAGTCACACGACTACAGGGTGTATCCATGACACTGCAGCAACAAATTGTTCATAGTGAGTCAAATTCATTTTCTTACTAACTCAGATTGCTTACAGGGTGTCCCAAACATTTTCCAGCTCCTCTTTCACAATTTGTATCCTGTGGTCACAATATACTGCAAGTAGGACAACAAGCTGTCACAATATGAGGGTATTATCGGTTTGTGATCATGGGAGTGAGTCTGTCAATCCAGCTTTGTTCATAGAGGTCTGTGGATACTAAGTTTGTATACAGTTATTACACCATCTACCAGAGACCTTGTTGAGACCTCGCCTGACTCATGAAAGTCAACCAAAGTCAAGTGTCTTGCCCTGGTTCATATACCCACCAACCAAAAGACAAACCCAAGATTATATCAATAAAGTCCAAGGAGTTCTGATAAAAATTTCTGATTTAGTATTTTTCAAGTGTTTTTTTAATAGTTGATGGCAGAATATAAAGATTTCATGCGAATAAGGGTGTAATGGTGTCATGGACATATACTCTGAACAATAAATTTTTCTTATGCTAGAAGTTGGCAAATTGGCTCATTTTCAACTGGCCATTTCTCGGTTTACAACAGATAAATATACAGTACATTTTGTCATAGTCAAAGTGAAAGTCAGCTGAGCTATAGCCCAAGCCGCAAACGGCACATCCGGCCGGAGCTTATCCCGGTTTCCGAAGCATTAAGTCACCAGGAGTATTACTCCCCCTGGATAGGATGCTGGTCTATCACAGGTTAACTTCCCAGGCAATCCGGGTACCCATTTACTCCCGGGTCGAAAGAAGCAAGTAGGGTAAAGTGCCTACATTTTGTCATAGGGTGGAGATTTTGTTTTGCAAATTCATGTTATTTTTTTAATAGCAGACTTTGCAAGAATTAAACTCACGCAAACCTTTGATCATCATAGAGTTTGCTTACACTGGTGTCCACCTTGCCAATTGACTATAGATGGACCATAATTACATTCTCTCCTGAATATTTCTGCAGCAAACACTTACTTCTTCTCTCTTCCGTCTGGAACTGACAACCAGAAAACAGCTGCAAAACCAATAGTGTTTTTGTCTTGCGAAATTAACATTCCAAACAGGAAGCATCATGCAGTTTTCAACTTGGCAAGACTGAAAACAACAGAATGTAAAGCCTGATGCAGTAAAAATGGTCTCATCTGAACTAAGTATACTTACCGGGCAACTCTAGTAAGCAACCCGCAAGCGAGCAATTTTAAACGCTGTGACACAACAAAAATCACTCGTGCGGGGCTATACATACCTGATCTTCCGCAAAATTTTAACCTGCCACCAGGCTGTAACCACTATACAGGCCGACCGAATTTGGGATGACCAAATAGATGATGCCGTGGAGTGAAAGCGTTAAAGTAACACTTTTCCTTTGCTCTGTAATGTCCCCTGTAAGGCAGAAAATTGTCGCACATAGCACAAAAAACAAGCAAGACACAACTGACGAAAACTAATGCAACACAGATAACGATTTTAAGATACCAACACGGAGTCTTACTGGATTATTTTTGTGCTCTGAAAAACCATTCCAGCCGCAGTGGCTAGTTCTGATGCAGCAGGCCAAAATAAATATCGTACATACATGTATATTGGCTATCCAATTTGTTTACCGTTGGACAACTGAGGGTTTAGGCGTACCTTCATCAATCTAACCCCTAGAGCTCATTGGCAGGCGCTGATGGGCTAAACCCTAAAAAAATCATGAAGGATATTCCCCAGCTAAATCTCCAACTAATGGCTTTTTTATTACCCGATATTGGCCTCTCGTACATCACTATGCTCGGGGACTGGCAGGTCTTGGAAGTAGAAGAACGTGGCCCACTGAGATATTCAACACCCTATTTGCTGATGGCATGCATGTCATCTAGAAGGAACTTTCTTTCACAGTATCGGAATATCCAATTTTGCAATCCTCACAGCTTGGTGTCAGTAATAGCCCTCTGAGCAATTACTCTAGACTTTGACTCTATCGACTCGTTGTCTGCCCTGAGAATTTGCACCAGGCTTCAGATACTGGTATCTGAAAACTATTTCACCAATTACAGGCTATTGGCAATTTCACAAGTCATCATTGGAAACATTTCATTAAACCGATTGGAAACGTTTTATCAACCTGAAAGAAAAAGCAGTTGCTTGATTGCATTTTACTTCCAGTGATTGCTTCAAGAATTTGACTCAAGCTTATTAGCCTGAAGTAAAAGTATCAATGATTACTTGAGCTTTAAGCTATTTTGCTTGATTTCTTTTGTTCTTGTGTGGCTTACTTTCAGTCTGTGTGGAATATTCTTGATATAGGGACTGCACTTACCTTCAACTGCTTCCCAGCCTATGTCCAGGATTCTGGGGCAAGGTGCCCCTCCCCCATCTCAGATCTGCTCCTGCTTTCATCACAAGTGCAGGTTATTTCAAGTGATACTGAGCTACCATCAATACTGATGAAAGAGCTAAGCCTGGCTTGCTGTGGCTCGTCTAGGGTATACCACTGAATCCAGCAAAACAGCTGTTTAATAGCAGTTCTGACCAAAGTAACAACCCTCCAACATCATATATTACCATTGTACTTAAATCTCCAATATGAAATTTACTTGTCATGAGCCTTTAAACCAAGATGAATCATGTCTGGAAATAAGTTGTGCAAAGAAATGTTCCGGGAAGAGAAAGAATGCAGTTTTCAAAAACATTGCTCACAACAAGGAATATTATTTCTGACAGTAGCAGTAAGGGATGTAAACATCATTCTGCATCAACCTATGTTAAGCATCCGGAGGAAATCAGTAGTTAATGTTAGCTTCTCTCGCCCTGCACATCCAGGAAGCTAACATTAACCCCTGATTTCCTCAGGATGATGTTAAGAGACTTCCTCATCATACTCTCAATCAAGAACTGTAACCTAGACGAGTCACGCATTGACAATGCTTCAATAGATTACACAATATTATCCATCTGACAGCAGTCACATGTTCAATCCATCTGATCAAACCAACATGGTTGCATCACTCTTTCATTGCTCTCTATCAAAGCAAACATATTGATAAGCTATTCAATCAATGTTTCTGAGAAATATCATCTGGGCATCCTTTTATTTGTGAAAAGTCTATTAAAACATAAATTTGAAGAAACACATGATATTTGCTGATATTGTTAGCAAACCTATGGTGGTTGGGGAAAAAATGAAACGGCCAGGGGCCATTGTGCTCACTGTCTAGATATTTGGTGGTTAGGAATTCATCCTGGTAAAGAAACATTCTACATGTATAGTATATAGGCCAAACCCAAAGTCAGTATGACATGTGATGTATCATTGCTTGGAGTACCTACCATAAAAATATAATCGAAAAGAAGTCATTAATAAGCGAGATATTGCACTTTTTAGGGTTTTTTGTTTTGGCATCGAGGTGGCCAAGTCGAGAATCAGATCAAATCGAAATTCGGTCTCCGAGGTTATATGATGTAGGGAACCATGTGTACTAAATTTCAAGTTCATAGCTTTATTGGTGTTATATAGACTCCCCTATGGTGAGCCAAAAACACTGTCAATTTCTGTCAACTATGAAGTCGGGTGTTCCAACCCACACATTTATTATTGTGAGCATGGAACCAATTGAAATAGTGTGGGATGATACACATTATCAGTGATATTAACCAAATCACTATTTTCCTCCACCCTCAAGGATCTTCTGAAGTAACCAAGAAAAAAATTGATATAGCGCAGTGCTTGCCTGTTGAACATCGCCGCAACTGTCTCTGGCACACTTTGATATTTCTCAGCCTCCCGATGCCGCGGGCGATCATCGGGTGATCGTCATCCTCCTACATCAATTATGGAAACATTATTTCTTCTCAGGAAGTCGGTGCATATATAGCCAGTGGATACCCATTACTCTCAGTTTCAAATAGATGGAAAGGTTTAAATTTATTTTTCAGGGTGGAATCAGAATCGGTGGAAAGTAACTTATGAGTCTCACCCATACATTAAATACTCCCACTCGAACTTTTTGAGGTACCCCATCTTCGTAAATAATCCAAATCATTATTGAAAATATCAAGGGTTAATATTCATAGAACTCATAGTGAATAAGCACTTCAAGGGGGGGGGGGTCTAGCCAGGTGATGAAATCGAGCTTGATGTGGTTTAACAAAGTGAAACCGAATTCCTTGTACAATGAACAGACGAGATGTAATGCGAGATAGGAGACACCTCTCCCTGACTTCATGTACCTTTCTCTACCCACCTCGCTCCTGTCTATAGTCTCCCTTTAAGCCCACCATTATGAAACATCGACTAAAATGTCATCTTCTTCCTGTCTCTTCTGCAGCTGCTACTTTTGATCATCATACGTACATTTTATTACCATATTGTTCTATCATGTTGATGGAATGGTAGAGGTAGGCAAACATCCACAGAATCAATCACAAATGCCCTTCAGTGAACATTGCTGATTGCTGATGAACTGTTTATCTTCTGATAATAAAAGCTATATGACTTAATTGCAGAGTAAGGCAATAAAAGGTGGGCCAAGAGATAAAAGTCGCTTTTTTTCTGAAAGTCACTGTGTATCTTCAGATGCTTCATGCAGGAGCACAGGGAAACATGAAGGGCTTTTTTCTATTTGCTGTTCTGAAGATGGTATGATTGTAAGGTAAATGCACGAGACCGGTATTTCAGACTGTTGTAGAATGAGCAATGACACCCCTGACCATAATATCAGTTAATCGTATTGAAGTGGTTTAACAAAGTGTGCACTGCTGACGGGTTTCCTAACTTCTGTAAACTCCAAAATAACTCCAAAAGAAGCTGTTAACGTTGAAATATGAACCAAAGATACCAGGTATACAAGAATAACATCTTCTGATCTTTCAGGCATAAGAAATATTTTTCATCTTACTTATACCTCGGAGGTAACTGGCAGGCAGTTAGCTTTCTCTCCTCAAAATAGACTCCAGTGACGATTTTGGCAGGGTAAGGAGGGTTTCAAGTTGCAAGGTATAGTAAATATGTTTTCTTTAGATCAGCCTACGGCCAACTTGAAGGCATATTTTCTGTCAAGTCCGATTCCACATGTACCTTACAATTGATTTGTGAGTCTCTGTTTTAGACTATAGAGGCTATTAGATATTCACAAATAACTACACAAAAGTTCAGATTCCTCGAGCTCTGTGCAAATGAGCAATTTTAGTCACTACGCAGTGACTAAAATACCTTGTAACAGGTGCTTAAGACCAGGATGTCAGTTGAAACTAAGCACTACAATATGGATCATCAACTGAAAATCAATATATCAAAGAGAGCAAACCACATGTTAGAGGAAAACTTTCAGAAAACAAAAGTGGATAGGGGATGGTGTTAGAGAGCCGCAAGTTGTAGCACTTTATATAGCAGGGTGCTAATTTCTTTTTCTTCATGCATGGAAGAAGTTACAAGAGGTTTTCTTCTGGACTTCATAGAACCAGCTGAGCTTCTGAGAATCAGGGAAAAGAATACGAACTTGGCTACACTGAGTAAGCAGAAGACGATACTACATACTACATACTACATACTACATACTACAAGGTACAATAATATTGGGGATGTTTGTGCATACCAAACATTTACAAGCTGAGGTTTTTGTTTAGAGGAACTTAGCTCTGAGAATAGATTGCAGAAAGGAATTGACAAGAGCGGAAAGTGGGCTTAGAGGCATGGAGAGACCCAGGTGTTGAGATTAGTTGAGGAGCACTTCATTAGGCGATGTCTGAGGTATGGCCATCACACCTGGTGCTCTACTAATGATACAATCAACCCACCTTCACCACCTTACTTCAGTTTGACCCCACGTTTTATATGAGAGCACTTTCAGAAATTAACACGACATGATATTGAGTGTCCAAAATGCACCTTACACATTTTTTCACCCTTTGTGTAGTACTGGAGCTGTAACAGCTCTCATGATGGTCTGGATTTATGTATAGTGTCAAAAGACACAGCATTGCATGCTGATTGGTCAAGAGAGTTAGGATGCCATTGCTGTGACCTTCGACCATCTGTAAAGTAGCAAATCATATGACAAAATCTTCTTTTACATAGGCGAAGTGGATATCGATTTTCTCGTTAGCTGCCAGTGGACACTGATTTTCCTTGCCATGCCACCAGTGGTTAGCAACGCAGGAGAGCAAGGCATGTTATTGTTGGAAACCATTAGTGAATAATGACCAGCAGAGACAAGCAGACCTTGGTCATACAAATTTGTAAATATAAGTGATGAACTACTTTTGTATAGTTGGTTTTTAACCTTTTGCGGCTCTTTTGCCAATAAAGTTTGCACGGTGGATAGGTTTGCTGAATGCGGGTCTCCGATTTACATCATTTGGGACACACCTTGCTTTCCTTGAGCTTACAAACCATGATTTCAACACAGTCATGCCATCAACATCAGTCTTTCGTGGCAAAAGTCATTGGGACTTGAAGAAAGAAAGGGATGGAAAGCAGCCAACTACAGATAGACAGATGGACAGAAGACAACACCAAAGCCACATAGAAAACCCTTTACCACAGACAAAAATGCACTTACTTTTTCAGAATGGAGTCCCTACCATCCTGACTTCTGAATGAGAGTCATCAATCACCATCATGGTCATTCATCCCTGGCAAGAGATGGGGCAGCAGCACATCGACAAATGGGACAATCCATTGGGGCAATGCAACTGACCGATCAAGGGGAATCCAGTCACCCAAGGAACAGCCAATTCCAGTCAAATTAGGTTTACATCCATGATCTGGGGTGTTCCAATGGGGTAGTTTGAAATCCAATTGCTTCCTTATCATGTCGAAAGTCTGGGGGCAGGGGCAGGGGTCAAGGGATATCGCTAGTGAGATGACAAACACTGATTGCACACAAGCAAGCCAAAGGGACTTGAGCTACAGTCACCAAATCTTCTTTTTCAGAATTCAGTTGCTCAGCATACTTGTGATCAATCAGTAGCTACAGTCCTCTAGATTTGAAGTCGCCTTCAAGAAGACCTGGATGGAGTCTTGTCACATTCTGAGTGTGCCATCTCTGACTCCTTCCCTCAGAGATTCCCAATCAGAAGGGAACTCAATTCTTACGTTCCGGGCAGGGGGCACGTGCACAAGAGGGTCAGGGGACCTTCTAGTATGCTGCCCATTTGTCGAAGGGGGGGGGGGCTATGTGCTGTTGTGAACTCCCAAACTATGGGTTATCTTTATCTGTCTCCTGTGTTTCATCATCCTACAGTGGTATACACTGTAATAGTGGTTTGGATTAATCAGGAATAGAAGAGGCAATATAAGCCTTAGCCATCCTTGGCTGAAGTTTTTGAACATAAGTCCCCTTTTCTATGACACACTTTGATTGTTCATCCTTTGAATCAGACGTATTCATTTCAAGTCAAGCAGACCAGCTACACATACTAGGCAACTGTACATCCGTACACAATGGCCATGAAAATTTGCCTGAAATGAATCTGACTTCGCAAAAGGTCCAAAGGACTGAACAGATGGCTTTTGTAGAAAACACTTAGGGACTCAAACGGATGTTTTGTATGTACAACATACAAATATATTTTCGCCTCTTCAACAATATTATTTTGACATTAAGAAAATACATATAACCATGAAGAAAACTGTATATACTAACTCTGAGGTATTTTTTATCGTCACAGTATTTCCTAATTATTCATGTGCACTGTTTGTGACAAAGTCAAAGCATAGATTGGAATATAAGACATAGTAATTTATTTTATACAAATGTCCTCATAAAAAGAGACAGTGTCTAGTACGGAAACACCAGACATATAACTACTGGATGTGAAGCTCCTCTTCGAAGAAAAGAATGTCAATTTCACAAAACTTGCTGGGATCACACGTATTATTGAAATACATGTGATTCCAGAAAACTTACTTCTAACATAGTATCCAAGTTCAATCAAAATCAAGTTTGCCGGATCACCTGTATACCAATGTACAAATGTCAATGACCCATATGAAATATACACATGATTCCAGAAAACCTGAGTAAAATCACCTTCTCAAACTTATCCAAGTTCAAATCACCTAAGTTTACCAGATCACCTGTATATGAATGTACATAAACCATACATGATATATACACGTGATTCCAGTAAATATATTTAAGTGTAATTAACTTTCTAATACATCAAAGATCAATTCATCTAAGTTTGCCAGAACCACCTGCATATCTGTGTGCTGACAGAATATGTACATGAAGCTTTTGCAAGATCATGGCGAAATGAACTCTTCTATCAATATATAGTTCATTTCACACAACAAAACTTGCAACAATTGCCCAAAAATCAAGCTCAGCTTCAAATACACAGATGATTCCGACAAAATGATGAAAAGAAACTTAACTAAAAGGCATGAGAATTATCCATGTTTCAGACAGTTACTTCATGATTTAAGACAATATGTGCCTGTGTGGGCAAGTGATTCTTGAACAAAACCTGATGATCAAAATAGAGGTGTGTGTGGGGGGAGGGGGTCATTCTTAAGGTCCCTACAACTAAGGTCCATATAATTGTATTTACATGTATAAACCCACCTAATGAACTATTTATTCCCGATTTGTGCTTTGGAAACAAAATAACACAGTTCCGCTCAAATCAACTTGGCTAAGTCCCACTGGTTAGTTTTTAGGAAGAGACCGTCGCCAAATAAGAATTATAAGTTCCATTGTTTATTTTTTGATAGAAATAGTTCGCCCTAAAAGGCATGTTCACTGTACAATATGTGTGTGCGTCTTATTGACCTTGTCGTTTAACTTTAACTTTCAACCATGGGCACAATGCAAATAGGTCCCGAAGTCAATGAAAATGCTATATACAGGCATCAGATCACTTGAAGTCATATATCCACAGAACCCTGAACGATACGTCGCATTTTCTTCCGCAGATCTAGTCCCAAGTTTGTCCTGTTAGTGACTTGCATAAAGTCTAATATGTACAGTTCTCAAGTCCATCATCAATACAATTTGATACTCCGACAATCCATTGAACGCGGCAACTGACATCTTTAGAGTGGTTAATATTGCACATTTAATTTCCACTTACAGCGATGAATGTACGATTCCCTTATTTTTATTATTTAAAGTCTAGTAAACTGATGCGTACACGTATTTTATATCCTGCATATTATCCGGATAGCCTGAGACATCATGTAAATGGCCTGCAGACAACGTACGCGTCACCAGGGGACGTGGGGGTTGGCTGGCAGTACGATACAAGTTGCGTGGCAGGGATGTGAGTTGTTGGAATGCATCAGTCAGTCACGGCGTGCAATTCTTTTCCATGTTTTCCCTGAGCTCTTAAAATATTTCTTCAAAGATAAAAAATATATACACACATTAATAATTTTGCTTTTCATTGGACACAAGCTTAGTTATAAGTAATCTAAAAGCTAAAGCTTCGGCTGTAATATGAAGTAATGTTACGTTTACAACAACCAAGTTTTACTACACACTGCACAGTTAAAAGTTATAAAAAAGATTTTTATTAGTAACCACCACCAAATGCACACAAACTGTAAACAAATTTTAGAGGTTAGTGTTGTGTTTAGCAAAGAAAGGAGACATGAACAGATCATGCAACAAGTTAAATCTTCTAGGGACGGATCCAGAAATTTGTTAAAGAGCGTGTGACAACCAAAGGCTTTTTAGGGGGTATGGCCTAGATTGTATTTTTAGAAACTGTTCACTGGGTCCATGAAGGGGGTCAAACCTCCGCGCCCCAACCCTTCCCCTGAATCCGCCCTATCTTCTTCTCTAATTCACTCTTACTTGCCGAGGAGGGGTCATTCTCCAAGGTCTATCATAGTTTCAGACCTGGTAAGTGTTTTTTCCTTGCCCACCAGGGTTGGGTTAGTGACTCTGTCTTTGGCCAGGAAAGGAGTCCATCTCGAGCTGGACAGGAACTTTTGTACATGGAACCTCGGTTTTACATATGTCACTCAGAGGACAAGGCTAATGCGCCATGCTCAAGGTCACTCATTCATACAGCAGTGATCCTTCTGAGAGTTTTCATGACAAAAGTCTGCCAAATCTGAAACTAACAACACAACTGAACTTGAAGTAGCAAAATGATATCAATTTTTAATTGCCCCCGATTTTTTGATGTACCATATCTCGATACAGCAGGTAATATGCACTTTCCTGACCACACTTCAAACAAACAACACGTATAGAGTCAACACATTTTGTTCCTGTTTGCTGCCAACCAATATTACCCGAACCAACATTATTGTCATATTGTGAAAATTATGGTATGCTTTTAACAAAAGTC
This sequence comes from Lineus longissimus, assembly GCF_910592395.1. NCBI lineage: Eukaryota > Metazoa > Nemertea > Pilidiophora > Heteronemertea > Lineidae > Lineus > Lineus longissimus. Next base: position 23,584,250 of record NC_088310.1, read on the forward strand.
AACACACAGTTGCTCAGGCAATCTAACATTGATTGCATATCTTTTTGTTAGCCATCACGCCTCCGAGTCAGAACAAATAGTTCATCAAATTTTAAAACAAATTTGAAAAGCGCTTGGCTCTCAATTATGAAAAAGCCATAAAATAAGGATAATGTGTTGCTGCTATGATCATAGGTATATATCTAACCCAAAAACATAACCAAATTAAATATCTAGCATGAGATTATTGATTCACGAACTTGGTAATTTCAATATGTGCCTTCAAAATGTTGAATTCAGTGAATGTATGGCATGTATTTATCAAACTTGGTACCCATCCAAGTCATAAAATTTAGCACTGGTTGTGATGCATTTCTGTTGACTTATCCACCCAAAAGACCCCCATTCACAAGTCCACATACTTGTATGAATCCCTCGAGTCGGCTATCGGGAACCTGATTGTATAGTAATAACATTAGCCTACTCAACTCTAGCTGATGCTGTCATTTGGCACCTTTCCAAGCTCCCAAGGGATAGTACGAAGATGGACTATATTATTCATACTATGAACTAGAATGCAATTCACTAGTGATAAAGAAATTATACACTCTAGTTTCACTGATCTAAGACTGGTTGATTTATTACTACAAAATTGAAACTAATGCCAAAGGCCATAAGTCTATGACCATCTGACAACTTGGTCTCGCCAACTCATTGCTTATCCAGATCAAACATGTTGAGAGTGGCGAACGACCCTGTGCATGATATCTATGAGTTGCAATGGTATGATTAGCTGTGCCATGTATAAAACATCATGAGTTCACCACCAAAGCATACACACATATCAGCAATCTGCAAGCATACAGAAGGATAGCCTACACTAAAACTGGCAAAGTAGCAGGAATAAAAAACATTTTTAGATGTGCTTTTTATGGTACAAGGCAAATGCAAGGAGCATCACTTTCTACCGCTAATTCAACCCGTTAGATCTTCAAAAGCAGAGATTGTGGCCTATTAAGCATCGAGGTGAGGATGACTTGTGCTGGATAAGTGAAAGGTACTGAAACTAGACAGAAACAGGAATCAAGCAAGGCCTAGGCCATCAACATGCAAACAAAGATTTTTCGTAGTATTTGTAGTATTGTCGCATTTGAGCTCACAGAGGACCCACTGTCAAACAATACTAACAAGCTTAATCTTGTGTGCTCTGTTTTGGATCATGTTTTGTACCTATTTAAAAGAAATATTCATATGTGAATATTCATTGGAACACTTTTTTATGATGGTCTGTATCCATCAACTTATTCCCTGAGCCCAAACGAATAAAAAATCCTTTTGAAGTTATTTTAGAATATTTCATTCAGGTCTCGAAATAACTTCAAAGGAGGACAATGTAGTCAGCTTTTCTTCGCCTAAAATATCAAACTACCACCATCAGTTTAACGAACAAAAAAAAGAATTTAGCAGCATCAGAGGATCAGCAATGGGGATTCGAGACATGAAGTGCTGTAATTTTGAAAAGGAAGAATTCTAAAAAGAGATAAACTTGGCTTGAATCACAAAGGAGGGCATTGGGACAGTGGATCGAGCCATACAGACAAAAACATCAATGTCATTAGTTGTCCCTATCCAGGTTGCTCAAAATGAGAAATTTCCAAAAGGAGACATGCAACATTCTGCCATGCACAATGAGTTTTTTAATCTGTATCAAAATGATAATACATCATGCACACTTACATGTAGAATGCAATTTGACAAAGGATTAGTTTTCATTAACATTGGCCAGCTTCCATTTGATTACAATGCCCTGGGCCTCCAACTACATGCAAAGCCAGAATGTGCCAAGCCCACGTTTATAGCCAAGTATACAGATATGTAACCACTGAAACATTGATTTTACTGTTGTTATATGATACTGTATCACACCATAATGATGTTTCTGAATAACAATAACTAAAAGGCAAGCAGCTGTTGGAAGACAAAGACACTTGGATATTCATCCCGATTCCAGCATTTTTGACTATTGTAATGGCCGGCAAGGATTGCCAGGAAGCCAGATGATCAATGCGCCTGCCTTGCTGAGCTCCAAACATCCTTCAGGCATTTGGTTATTACAATCAATGCCTGCCTTCATCGAATCAAGATAATGTTTTGTTGAAATAGGTTCAAACAAAGGACAGTTTTAGGCTTCAACTGTCTCAAACAACTTTTAGGGTCTGCAGTTCCCAATTTTAAAATCAAGCTAACAGATATCACACCTTCATGAAGCAGTTTTTGGTCAAACTATAGGAAACATCAGCCCAGGGTGCAATGTACAGCACCGTCTTCCAAGAATATTGGATATTGCGTAGGTGCTCTTCCAATGCATTTTTGTCTCTCAGACAATGTTTTCCCAATAAAAGAGAAAAGATGGCTATGAAAGAAAGATGAAACTTCACTCTCGCAAGTATATTGGCAAAGCCCCAAGCAATTGTGGATAAGAAGCAGCAACATCCAAAAAGCAATTTTTGCATCTTATTTCCAAATACCCAATTATATTTTTTATCTAGTGTTTTTAAAATCCAGTCATGAATGGAAATGCTGTTGAGATGTGGGAGTCTGAACAAAATATCATTGAAATGAGAGACCATTGCTTCTCGTGTGACCTTTTGGTTGGCCCATCTTCGAGAGTCTGTGGCTCAAAACCAACTGAAACATCGATGGAAGGATATAGGTTGAAACAATCCAATTCAGAAAACATTTGACTTGACTGATCAGGTCCTTTTTACCTTCTGGTTTTTCATGATTACAGATAATTGCGAAAATGAATGGCAACGAAAAGGAATATCTTAATGAAATTACAGTTGAGGCTAGATTAAAAATATGCGAAAGGTTAACTTGGCAACTGCACTTCACACAGCACTATATATCAGCAATCCCCATCGCCGTTATTGATTTTCCAGAAATCCACCAATTCGCAAGAGCTGTTCATAACCATTGCCAATTGAGTTTGAAAACATGTAAGGTATAATTACTCGAACACAATGAACGTGGGTGCATGGTTGTCGCTTGAACCGTGGTCAATATTCAGGAATAGCGTCACGCAATTACTCTGACATGTTTTACAGAATTGCACCCATACGTGCGTACTCAAAAGGTTACAAAGGGGACAGGGTGGCAAGAGAGGCAAAGGAAGGACATTGAGGGTTGACCATAGGTACTGCCATTTTGGCTAGACCTCAAAATCCTAAAGCAATTAAAACTATTTCCAAATGAATTGAATGCTCATTTAAAACCCGGGAGGCTGTTCTCTGGAAAACAAAGAACAGACTCCTACCCTTGAAATGAGCATTCACTACGTTTTGGAAAAAGTTCTAATTGATTTAGGATTTCAATTCCTAGCCAAATTGGCTGTACCTATGGTCAACCCTTAAGCCTTTGGATATACCTGGCCAATAATTCTTGCTGGCAGAGTGCCAAATCAGGGTCTGTAGGCTATCCAAGAACTAGGTGGTAATTTCTACTTAGCTGCAGGACCAACTTCATCCCGCTATAAATAACACAGCCTATCTTCCTGAGCTAGACTGATGTTGACATCATATGACAAGCGGCCATGTGTTGTTCATTATTTGACTATTCCATTCCAAGTTCCACACAGGTAACACTGAAAACCATTGTTGAGTCAACACCAGTCTTCGGTGTCAGTTAGTGCCCAACACTGACAACCAATGTTGACAACACTGTGTATCAGTGTTGAACTAAAGTTAAACACCAAAAGGTCGTATTGACCTTTTTCCCCTATACCATAGAATAGTCAATGACCTGGCCATGGCGGAGTGCCAGCACACTGACAGTGATCTATGGAACACAGCCTTCGGAATTCCAATAACATCAACCTAATAAATTTGAGAACGGCTACATGAATTTGCTCTTAGAAAATTCTACCATCCCCCCACAAGGCTATTGATTATTATAAATGGTTCATTGAATATTTCTTGGTGCGTTCTTGAAAGCCTGCTTAGGAAACCATAGGAATTAGTAGACGATTGTGCGTTATTCTTAAGCAAAGTCACTGCATGCTTCTTCCATGCGATGGTTGAGCTACTGTCACTGGTGATAAATTAGAATGCGGGTTGGATTCCGCTACAGGATTTGTTTGCTGAGCTATCGCTTTCTACAAGCTAAGCATACAGAATGACTTGACATTGGTCGATGCGGCCAAGCATGAAGGTTTAGTGTGACCATGGGAACAATGATATGTGGTTGATATATATCATGTAGATCTACTCATTGAGGTGTGACAGACGACCTTGCATAAAGGCATCACTGAACATTGCAGTTTGATTGCTCACGCCAATAGTTGACTCATGTTATCTATCATTCATGATTTCAATACTGTCAAAAGAAATGGGTCTAATATTTTCCAACGTTTGAGGCGTGAAATAAGAAAAGTTTTCCACTCCAGCTGTCAGCATTGATATCTTGTAAATTATTTTCCCTTACTTTTCTTTGGCCTATCATTTTTAACCCAGGTGTCAATGGGAATATTTTTCAAAAATCCGCTGGAAATATTCCCAACAGACACCTATATGGCATGATTTTCCGGCCCATATACATTCTGTATTGTAATCACATTTTATGGGTGGTTTTAGGTTTCGGAAAATAGAGGAGCAGGCCATTTTCGTCTATGGAATCCATTCATAATTCACTCTGCTACAAATATTAGCTCAGTATAAGATAATGAGAAACTTGTTAGTATGAATTATTTGACTGTTAATGACTATGGTTTTAGTAACAGTAAGAATATTTAGCAAACGTGCAAACCCAAACCCAACAGGTGAGACTTTTCTAACATTGTGGTGAATGTCCAAAACTACGTTCACGCTGAAGGCGATCTGAAATCGATTTCCGGAGAGCGCCCTCCGGAAAACAGTTTGGTAAAATCGCTTTCAAGCCGGTCGCGTCACACTTGGCTGAATGCGCATTCAATTCGGATTAAAATGGGCCAAACTGAATGCACAGTAAAGATACGCCACTTATAATTGCAATGTTAAACTCACTCCTGCGCTCGATCCAAGATGGATGCCACTCTAGTGTCGTGTGATCCACAACAAACAGGAAACGAGGGGTAGAAACCAAACTCGCACGCTCAGTGACGAAATTCAAACTAAATTGTAAGGAACGCAAATCAGCGCCTCTTGTGTCAAGATTGGCGTAGAAATGTTACGTCATTTACTGGTTTTATCAACTGATTGGATGGATGCACCCATGAGAGCAAACCGTGGCTATGGAATTGATGGAAATGGTCGTTTTCATTTAATGACAATTATGTTCATGTATTTTTGGTTAAATGGACAAAGGCAATGTCAGAGTAAGCCAAGTTTGCATCATTTGGGTGAATGTGAAAAGGCTTGAACATGAGCAGAAAAGCGAGAAGTTACGCTGTACGCATGCTCATTGTGAATGCATTGCTTAATGCGTATAAGGCGCGTCACACTATGAATTCCAAGTGTTACCAAGGCACAAGGAGAAAAATATCCGTGAACAGGTGAATTAATAACTATAGGCCCAACCACCAAGAATAAATAAAGACAGTCTTAATACTCCAGCCACCAAAAATATAACGATAAACAACAAAGAGTTATAAAAGATTCTTACCTGCTGCATTTTTTCAAAATCTAGACATGGTCTTTGAATCACAGTTTCATTGCTATCACTCAACGAAGACTGCCGGTGGCGCTTCCTAGGCGACACAGCACATACTTCTAACGGGGTCACATTAGCTATACGAAACTTCTCCGGCGGCGCTCGTCCTATCCGTTCGATCCGCTGAATACCTTTAGGTGGTGATGAGCTGAACGACACTGGCTGCGGTTTTGATAAAAGATCCCAAACTTCATCATCTGAGGACCCGTAATAATCATCAAAACTGTGTCGATTCACCTGTGACCATTTTCGTTTATTAAGTTCTTTGACCCCACTGGTATTATTAATATTTGCTAACTCTTCCTCAGAGCTGTGCCGCTCGAAATCCGAGTTTTGGCGTTCAAAGTCAGATGTATCATGATCACTGTCTGATAGTTCCGTGATTTTAGTATTTAGGGGTCTGAGGGGCGTGAATCCCTTTCTGACTAGCACAGAGGAAGAGCCTTTTTCCGTCATCGCTGATTTTGATGTGTTGATTCTGTTTTGTTGTTCTGAAGAAAGAAGATATAATCACAATATGAGAAAATCACAAAAATTACAAGAAAATATTTGGGAATGTTTGTGACTTTTTGAAATTTATCTCCAGTCGTCTTGACAAGAGCTGCAGCAGATCACATTTTTACCACACACTGATTGTCTGTATTGAATTCCCTTTGCATTCAGCGTCACTGCCACAGTTATCATGCTGTCGCCACAGAATGAAAATGATGAAATTTCAGACCCAAATATAGTCTCGTTTGCCTGAACAATTAACAAAAAAAGAATTTTAAAATAGGTAGTTCCCCAGCTGTCTTTCCATACTTTGCTTCCTTTCTGAAAGGACATGATCAGGCCTGTAATTTGCATTCAAGTGATAGGCCTGATCATTGACCTCTAAAAAAGGCTTTCACAGCATAAGAGCTCTCTCCACTTTCACTTTGTTTCCGCTGTACTTCAGCCATTTTCAAAGGTGTGGCCCGCTGCCAACTTTGCCATGCAAAGGAAAAATTGATTGTTGGAGCAGAGACATTGTCAAGTAGACAATTTGCCCTAGCACATGACATACGGAATAATACTCAAGAATACAAATTATGTAAGATTGTCATCTTGCAAGGCAACACATGTTTACACCATAAACATAATCTATTATCCGGGATATTGAATTACAGGGGCCAGAAATGTATGGTGTTGGCACATCTCCAGCATGATGATCATTGTTCAGGGACCCCAGCAACACGAACAACTACAATTACGAAGATAATCCAAACTGATGTTGTACGTTTTAAAGCAATTTTCTAACCCCCATGAGCCTGGTGTACTGCACTCTGTAAGTTTCTGTCATCATATGGACAGTTCTGAAAGGTGAAGACAGTCATGTCTTTTTTCTGCATCTCTGATAAGGAGATGACATTCAGAATGACCATATTCATTGTAAAAGATATTAAGTGTTGACGTTATCATCAGTTTAGGAGAGGGTGTGGCAGTGTACCGGCCGGCCGGTGTTGCACAAAAGGCCTATCCTGAGTACCGATATGATAAAACTCCCACATTTCCAATCAAATTTCCCACTGGGAAGTACCTAAAGTTATCTGGCCTCATTGAATTGACAGAATGAATGGAATATGATGGAACATGATAAAATCACGCTAATAATCATCAACACAAAAATCTTTCAAATTTGAAGTAGTTTAGTAGCTGAAGACAATGCTGGACCGGCATAAATGATAAAGTTACCTAGGGCAGCATTTATCATATGAACCATATCAGCTGCAGGTCCTCCCTCGAACTTGAAATCATGATTTTATCTATTTGATCATAATCTGTTCTTTCTGTTCCGTTTCGCCATTACGATTAGGCCACCTTATCGAGAGCTTTCGGGCCAACATGATTGATGGTACTTATACAGCTTTGTGTTCAAAATCCATAGTTATTTCAATATTCGATCAGGGTGTGTAGCCCACGCATAAAGAATGTCTGGTGACATAGAAAGTTAATGATGACGGCAGTCTTATTGACTAGCACAGGAAAGTCCAAACACATTTGATCTCAAGTCATGCATTACCTGAAAAGTTTTTTTTATGACAGAAAGAAAAAAAAGCACACGTAGGCCTGCGCTCAGTAATTGTCAACAAGTATGATGAGTTGAGGCTTCCCTCCACCCACACACAAGTACTTTTCTCTCCCCGCCCGGTCATGATGACGACAAAGGACAGAAAGAATGAAATGATACCAAATCCACTGTATTTATGACACCAGCCATAATCAGTTGGCTCAAAACTGCTTAGATTTCCCACATCTGTATAAAACAAGAGCCACAAGACCCATGCAGGGTCCACAATGCCTAGGATGAATCACATTTCATGATACCTTGTATAAAAAGAATCATGAATAGCGGCTGCAATTCTCCAGGACAGGACAAGAGGTAAAGGATCCTGGCAAAATCAATACATTGATAGAAGTTAAGAAAATGTTTAGACCATGCATGAAAACATCTGAACAAAGGCAGAATATCATCAGAGGATGCTTTGAATTTATGACAAGAAAATGGCTACTAATCATAAACCCTTCTCCTGCCAATTGAATCCAAGACAAAGACATGTCACCTAAGTGACATGGAATTCGAGATGGGATGTTTTCGTGTTTGAGAAAAGCCGGTGCTACATGAACCCCCTGTGAAGGAACAACCTGATGATCACCTGACCTTGGGCGTTGTTGTCTTTGCCCTCATCTGGCAACAATAGGTCACCGGTTGACAACAGGCCCATCACCGGCAGACAATAGGCATGGACAGAGATGAATTTATCAGTGGAGATCAGGCAGTTAGTCTAAACAAGATTTATCCACCATCTTTTGAATACCAGAATGTCTAAAAAAAAAATTGCTCCTGTCTTTTCACGCATGAATTTTGATTGATATCTTCAGGGTAAATTGTGTTGGTTGCTTTGTTTGGATCCGAGATATAAAAGTTGGATTTTCCAGTGGTGGAACTGTTTATCTAGGCTGGGATCACTCAAATAGCTTTGAGAATCATGTCTGTGCAGGATTTTAACCCTCAGAGGCACTATCACCTAGACTATCTCACAACGTTAATCAATACTCACGAATCTGTCTTTCAATTTCTTCGAGTTCAATGTTTTCTTCATCCGACTCAGTTCCCGAGTCCCTGTCATCGTCGACCTGCAAGAAAATAACAAAGACTATAAAATAAAAACTACTTTTATACAGGAAAGGGGATAACAGCGTCATTAGGGCACAATCTGCCTCCACGTAATGTGAAAAAGGAAGTTACATGCATTCATGTAGTTTGAAGCAGGCCATTCCAGAGAATCTCTAAAAAAGTCAGGTCACAGACACTGTACTACTTTAAAAAGATGTCATTTTGAGAACCCCATTCCAGACCAAGGACATACCCGCTTGAAAATAGAAGCGTTTTACTCTACCCCATTTTCATGCCAGTAAAAACTTGTGATGGTGCAATATCAATCAGCAATCGAGCAGTGTTGAATAGGCCCTCAGACATGTGAACAATGATTTCTTTGACAATGAGTGATATAGACACTTCCAAACCAGACACAAAGAAAATGTTGACCTTCACCTTCCAAAGACGGGCCTCCCACCAAAAAATAACTGAACCGGAAAACAAATCACAAAAAATTCAGAGCTTTTTTTCTCCAATTTGCAACTTTCGAGGTAAGTGTGTCACTCATGATTATTCAATGTCCTGGTCTATAGTATTTTATTGGAAAAATAAACAATGAAAGCTGAGCAGCTGTTTGGGATTTTTGTACTTGGCATGCGCCCAGACGAACATTTTGACATGACAGCCTGATTACAGTGTTGTAATGCCTGGGTTGTGATGTAGTATTGGTATCCTTTGAGGACTGGACATGCTGGAAGCTGGAATTATTGACAGTGGTGCACCATATTGAACCAATATCCAACAACAAAGAAACGAAAAGAAGGTCAATTCCCATTATGATTTTTCGTGGAGGACTTCCCATGACCAAACAATTCTATCCTAAAGTAGCCAAATGAAATAAATAATGTTGTTTGGTATAAAATTTGGACAAAAGTCCCAAACTAAAATTTTTCGCTTCTAAGGGTTAATTTTGGAATTTTATTTGAAAAAATGAGTAAAATCAATGAACTAAGTTATTCTAGCATCTGTTAGAGCTCTTTGACAAATCAGGATCAGTATGGAGACGAGGAAGCCAAAGTAAGGGGTTTGGAAGAAAAAGTCAATTTTTGAGAAATATTTCAAAAATCCATAAAAAGTAGAACAATCAAAATAATTTTGGCATAATGGTATTCAAAATGACCAGAAGGGTCTCATCTAATGCATTATGGGCATATTAAAAGGATTTAGTCAAACCAAGATGTAACACTTATTTGGTGCAGCATGTCATCACAAAGTTTAAGTTCCCTTTCAACATTTTGCCTACACAGATGAAAAATATACTTAAAATAGGCATCACAATGATTCAAAATTTTTCCTAGATGTTGTCAAAAAGAGGTTTAAATGAATCACTTGAACTTCTGGGCCTGACAACTGTTCAATATCGCTCAATATAGCAAGACGAGTTTGGCTATTGACAATCGAAGGGTGAATATACCATCTGGCTCAACCACATGTATGATGGAGCAAGGAGCCATAAATGGAACCTGGGGAAAATTCAGATGAGGAATATTGGAATGCAAATTGAGTATAAAATGAGCCAAACAAAATATGCAGGTATTTTAGGCCTACTCTTTGATATATACATGTATAATGACTGTACCTAGGTAATGCAATAACAATGGTAATTCAGTTCAAAGGGAAAAAAACATTTTAAAATGTACATTAATGGAAGGCACATTTTTTTAGGGGATGATGAAAGATCAGCATCAATTTGATAGTTTGACATAACTATACCTTGCTCTTTCGTCCAAGGCTCTTTTATCCTTGGACACCTAGACGTGCATTTTGTATACTAACAACCATGTTGGGCAGTTGAATTCAGCCAGAAAATGGGACCTACATAGGTCTGGACAGGTTCATACTGCAGCAATGGACTGTATTCAATAGAACCACAGCACTTGGAACAACTTGTAATTAGACCAAAGAAAGACCAGGCAGAATGATATCACAAATCAGATTTAAAATGTTGTGCTTGAATGGTATCATATCATTAGGGGTGTCTTTATAGGAGGCCTGTTTTAAAGAGGTCTGGCACAGTTTCTAACTTTATCTTATTGAATACAACTAAATTGATTAACCCTCAGAACAGGAGGCGTGGTGTGCTCATTGATCATGACCATGCAAAACTTCAGCATGTCCACGTCAATATTTTTCATTTTCGTTTTCAAAATTGGCTACTTCCGAATTGACGATTTATGTCCAATTGCTGAGCAATTGCAATTTAGTAAATCAGTCGATAAGTGAACAGTCCAATGCCGACATGATGGCGTATGTATCAGACACTACTCAAGTACATTCAAGGTACTTGATATTAGAGAGAAATTTTTTTAAAAATCAACAACTTTTACAAAAATCTAAAAATGGACAGCATAATGGTACTCATTTTGCTGTAAATCCCCTCAACTAACCAAATATGATGATTAAAATCAGTTTTTAAGCACAATGTATCCGTCATATAGCAATCAAAGCAGAATCCTGGATTGTCAAAACAGACCTAAATATGCAATTCCTAAGTGCTTTTTCATAAAATCCATTCAGAAATGATATTTAATACTTGAAAGGCTTCTAATAGTAATATTGAAACAGATTTTAAAAACAATTTGAAAGTTTGATGTATCTATACAGCCTGGGGGCAAAATGAACTCAGCTATGACAAGTTCGGTTGGCTTCATAGAAGCAGAAATTTGCCTGGGGGAACTCCACTATCCAGAAGAATTGAATTCTATAAAATGCATTTACATCTGGAGATCGTAATTATTACAATTTTAAAGAACTTAACAATCTGCTTTTTAAAACTAATTGTAACTTTTTCAATGTTTTTCGATTTTAGTGGTGATGTATCAAGCCGTTCCACACCTAGCTAAACCTAAACCTAACAGAATTGGAATTGTCATCGGCAAAGCATGTTTGACAGGTTTGGGTATTTTCTACAGGTATAAAGGACAGCTAGTGTACATCCACAGGCTACAAGGGGTCAGAAAAACTATGCTTGTGAAATAGACAACAATATTTGACGCCCATGAAAAGCAATGGACATGATATCAGACAAGAATCAGAATCAGAATAGACAGATGGTCCACCTGATAGCTTATCAGGGGGGGTTAACATGCTAGCCCGAGGACAGGCAGATGCAGAAGTCCGCATTCTAACAATGGGTCCAATCCCAACTAAAAATACCAACCAGCTTAGCTCATCTGCACAGCAGAGTGAAAACAGAGAGGCAAGTCAGGGGCAACAAGAAAAAGCAGGGAGATCGCTTTTCATGTCTATCCTGCCCCTGAAAGGAAATCTTCAACTGTCAAATACCCATTTACATGCAATAAGTTTATTGATTGTTATAAAACATATAGAACCGAACTGCATGGTCCAATTATAATAATGTGTCAGCAGGATCGCAGATGTGAGCAAATAAAACTGATAAACTGGCCTTCAGAAACGATAAATATATTTATTTTTAGCCTTTTTCAAATTGAGCAAGAGACATTTGAAAGTCTGCGGCAACATATTTGGCCAGAAAATGAGAGATCGACTTCGTAAGCTACACGTACCAGGGCCATGCCCTGAGGGCCATGATAATCAGAATTTTTGTGATTGCTTTTTACTCTTCAACATTGGACTTTTATATGCATTTATAGGTATGAAAAGAATGAGTAAGAAGGTCGAAAGAGTCCACAACATGCCCAAGCTAAAACATCAGGAACTGGAAACAAATTCACCAATCCACACTCCCTTATTGCCAAACCCTCCACAACAAAGCACACACCTGCTTAGGCCTAGGAAACAGACGACAGCCAGTTGGCAATGTGCCAGATCATTGTGAATCGCTTACACATCATGATTTTTACACAAAGTGGAATGACCATGTTATTCTGAGGTTTTATAGACCCAGACAATGCCAACCAGGACATCAAAACTTAATCTCTCTAATTATTTAAGATATGCCTTCATACACCAGATGTTAATCTAATTAGACAGTTTAAATACTTTCCAATGCAACTGAGAAAATATACATAGCCAATTTGAATGTGGGCCTTTTCAGGTGCAATTGGGGCAGGGTTAATAAATCAAGCAGTACAACAAATTGAATTAATGATTTTGGAAAATTAATTTCCAAATTTCGGCACTTTTTCACCATTTCGAAGAAAAATGTCTGATAAAAGCTACACACAGTCACTCCCTCAGATGCAGCAACTGCTAAAACAAAGGGGAATTGAACAGTTCAACGAAATTCCTATGAAGGAATCAAGCCAAGTCTGTTGAAAATGAAGATTTAATAGGGAAATTGACGGAGAACCCAGGGCCATAAATCCAGAAAGTCAATCATATCCAAGGGCTGAACAAAGTTGACAGCAGAAAGACACAATCCATATCAACAGCTTACAATGAAAATCAGCGCAAATATCCCAACAAATACAGAAATAATCCACGATTTTAAGTCGAAATTGGCTAAGACCAAACTCCTCCACGTAACGACATACTATAAGTATAGCGCTAATGTGTACGCTGGCAACGAGCCAACCAGCGCAGGCTGCCGACTTTCCCAATGATTGAAGTCGATTTCTCGCCAAAATACGGAATTTGAGCGAAAATTATAAACGGTATTATAAACGGTACCTTGGGTTGGAATGGCTGCACTTCGTCAAGTGTCTGTGATCTGAGCTTGTGAGTAAGAAACCTGAGCATATCCATGTAAAATTGGGGGAAGGGGGTCCGCGATCTGCAGAACTCCACCGAATGAGTCTTCCATGAACTTGGATCACAGCACCACTGCGCCGGCTTGACAGCCTTCATGCGCCTTTAAACCTGTAAAATAAGACAAATCACAGTAAAATTCACCATATATTCTGACGATATCCTAATGCGACTGGCCATGGTCGTTCCAAAGTCTTATATCCACGGAAAACGGAGTAAAACTCACTAAAATGAACCCATCACAATGTTACTCGCCACTACACTGACAACGCCGGCTGCCGGTACCGCGTTCTTATTTTACTCGAGCGACCTAGATAAACCGACTAAAATGGGCTCGTCCGACCATGACCCAATTTGTTATTTACGTCCAAATACACCACGAAATACCCCATAAAAACGTGATTTTTTTATTGAAAACCAAAGATCACTCACTTGAGATGAAATTAGCAAGTTTTCCTGTTAATCTATCAATGTTTTATGGGTGAATTTTGCCTCCGAACAGACCAAGAACCTGGCTCCCCTGATGTCAGTTCCTAGCACAGCACTCGCGTGGCGCTGATTGGCCGTTCGCCTGTGAATCAAAATACGGCATGTAGAAAGCGTGACCGAAAACCATGCTGGCAACGAGCCAAGTTAATGATAAGAGTGGTGCAAGCACGACGGCTTTATGCCAACGTAATAACCTCTAGCGGCTAAATATGCCACCGTCATCGGCAATGCGTGTCGTGAGTGAAATATTACCCTTTCTCTGCTATATTGAGAATTTGGCTCCTTGCCAAGATAATTTTGACCCACCCCTATTAATGCAACACTAAACAGGCGTTAGGCTATATCACATATGATTATCTTTACAAAATTTCTGTAGCTCATGCTTGTGACAACGGATCAGCTTAGGGAGGGAGAGGATCAGATGGAAGGGTTTTTTCACATGGAAGAGTTTCAAGACATTATCAATATATACATGGGAAAAAGATCACCCGTCTGGGCAAATAAGATTTTATTCATGAAAGATGACTTTCTTTTCTTTTCTTCTCTGATCAATTTCATCATCAGCATCACGAACTGAAAGAACGCTCATTTTTTTGTGGGCTTTACCATACCAACCAGCTCCCGTGTAATCATTTTCTCGGGACGAGTATTCTTGTGATGTTAGGCAGTCGATGGGTCACGATGCACAGCACCATGACTGCACCCAAGAGCATATCATGTACATATTTTCGGATAGGCCTACGAAGACCACGAAAGACGCACACTACGATCATACATAGGCGACAGCATCAGTGAAAAAATGCTTCCAAAAAGTAGACAGCAGTGTCACCCTTCAAAAGATTTTTATAGGCCAACTAATATAGGCTATACTGTCACGATGCTATTTTATACTGAGCCGGTTGTTCACAAGGTGTACAATACGTGTAATAGGCCTATGAGAAACAGGCGCACCAAAACCGGCTAATGGCGTTTACACAGTACACGTGTACATTGTCGGAGCTATTTTATTCCTCCAATGACCACTCCGGCCAGAACACAGAAAAATGTGATACATGCTACAAATCCGCATCGTTCATGTATGACCCAAGTGGACCTCCACACCTTTACAACCACACGAGGGGAGATAAAATTCCGAATTGGTGTACAAAACTACGGTCAATCCAAACCGACCTGAACCCTTCGAGCGCTTCAGCCCTACAGGCGGGAAATCGCGGTGCACACGTATATATAGTATAGACGGTGCTGCCAGCTTTTGACAAACGAAAGAACTGAAATAGTTGTAAATTTGTTGTCGGTCCACCAGGGGTTATGTTACGAATCAGTTTAAGCCCTGCTTAGGATTCACCAGACTATTCTCCGTCAGTTTGAAACTTAACCAAACATCTTTAGTGGCCCAAATCGAAATTTTAACGTGCCGTCTCGTCTGTGAGGATGCAATACCGAGTGATCATGATGAAACTACTGCAGCGCGATCTACCCTTAAAATCGGAACTAAACGTCTCCCGACGAAGACAAGGTTGGCCAGTAATGTGAATCTTCACACTGGTACACTTTTGAACCAAGCCTGATGCCCTATTGTCGATTTTTTTCTAATAGAAGGATAGTTAAAGATAGGCCTATCAGTCATTATCTATCATGATTGAGAGTCATTGAAAACTTGGGGTGGGCTACAGCCCCCCTCCAGACATCACAAATATGGGATTAAAAATGACCCATTCTGGCCTCCAAGCAGAGTCCATAATCAAAGGAGTCAATGAGGCCATGGAGAGTCCATAAAGTTAAAGAGAGACCAAAGTGTCAAATATGTCTCCGGTTATTTCTGCTGCATGTGTAGATTTCTTCCCTATCTTCCAGGATTGATTACCTGGGATTAATTACCAAGGGGACTGATTCAGATCTGCTCTTTCTGGATATCTTATGTTTCATCAGTTACAGTTCATTTCATGAGAGCATGATTGCAGAGGGTCTTCCCCAGGATGAATGATCAGCCTCTTCTACTACTTCCTCAACAGTTTCCATTGGCCTAGCAACAACACCGAGTGAAACCCTTAGGAGAGACACAAAAACTCAGACTTTTGTTCACAGCTGCACTTATATATTCAGCTTCTAAAAGTTACATTAGAAAGTGGAAAAACTGTTTATTATAAATTTGGGTCGATGACTGCTCACAAGTGCTGCAAAATAGTGTTTTCAGGCCTACTACACTTCCGAACATATGACAAATTAAGTGCTGCACAACATCACATCACGGATGCTCTACATCCTTGGTCACATTGTAACTTGATCATGATGGGTCTGACACAACCTATGCCTTCATACATCACTCAATTTTTCATGTGATTGGACGTTCATCAGACGTGAAAACATAATTTTTTGGCACTACAAGCACTTTCGCTTGGCTTGAACAAAAGCAGTAAGTCCTGAAGAGACACTCAAAATGTGGATCAGACAGAAAATCAAATGGAAAGCCAATAGTAATATCGACGGAATCTTACATAATATCTTATTCACTTCTTCATCATCATTATACCAGCAATCACTGCTAATGGGTACCACTTTTGCCGCTCCTGAACAATTTCTTCAGCAGAATCATAAAAATATACCAAAATCACTAAAATGTTAATTTTTTCAATGCAGGACGGATCGATATCATAACTGTTGTTATATATTCATAAATTAGAGACATCATTAACAATGATAACAATCT
Source organism: Lineus longissimus (assembly GCF_910592395.1). Classification (NCBI taxonomy): domain Eukaryota; kingdom Metazoa; phylum Nemertea; class Pilidiophora; order Heteronemertea; family Lineidae; genus Lineus; species Lineus longissimus. The sequence goes on from NC_088310.1 coordinate 23,600,959, forward strand.
GTACGATCTATTGACACATATAATTCACAGATAGCTTCTTTGTTTAACAGAAAAGGATTCCAAAAAACAACTTTCCTTACCTGGATATAACATAAGCATCCCATCTGTCCTAAACAACGCAAAAGTTTTCTTTTTCTTGATGGTCATGGTTTATTTTTGCTATCCTGCCTGTTTATTGGAGGTATAGGCAAGTCAATATTTTAAAGTACAATAACCAAAGCCCCAAAACAAACACATTGGCAGTGGTGAATCTAGAAGTTAGGGAAAGAAGGGCAGTTATCCCTAAGGATAATTATCCTGAATTGTACTAAAAATAAAATAGCAGTTTTAGACCTATTTGGTTAGCACAAATCCACTGAACATTTCTTACATCATAACCCCTTTAAATCAGACAAATTTGGCTCCAGCAGAATCTAGAAGTTCAAGGATGTCGTGACCTATGGATGGGAGTGTCCTTGATCTTGACCTCTGTAAAGGTTGTCTATCATCAGGTGCCTCTGTCACTTCACACTCACTTTTCCACCGATCTATAAGGTTCCAAATCTGATCAGTCAGGTCAGTTTGATGATCACTCTGGAAAGACATACACAAACAAAGAAAATGTCAAGAAAATTCATCTATTTCATTTCAAAGAGAAAATGATTTATTTCTTTTTTGACAAATCAATAGGTAACTTTTAATACCAATCCGAAAGTTTTACCTTTCACACTCTGTGACACTGCTTTTAAAGTCAATCGAATGCACATACTAATAAACTTTTAGTTCAAAATCTATGAAACAGGAGGCACATGGGACTGGCGCTCAGCTGTTTGCTACAGTATACTCTTACTTGCAACTTGCTCTTGGTATGCATGTATACATTATGTACATTTCAGCAATACGCTTGGCAAGAATTCAATGTGTGTAAAATATGCATTAGATACATGTACTTGAACAGACGCACAGCGAGTACTTCAATTTCTGAAGATGATATGTGAAAATTCCCCTTCACACTTCATGCTCACGCACCATTGACATGTGAATACCTCACCCAGATGTTCCTTGATTTCCTAATGGAAATTAGGCACAAGAACACTTTCACTTCTCTGGAATGCGCCGTTAAGCCCCCCAAACCTCATCAATATTAATGATTGTTGTTATTGTTCAATTAGTATCCTTAACCCTCTTGCAGATGAATAGGCTGATTTGTGATCACATTTTCACTCAAACTTAGAATAACATGAGATCTTGATATCCAATCTAAATCTCAGTAGATAGAGAGCAATTCTGCTCATGGCTGGGTTCGAACCCACACACTCGCAAATGAAGGCTACACTGCCAGCACCAACATTCAGTTTAGGTATCTTTCAATAAGAACATGATCATGCGGTGTGACATAATCAGACTTGAATAATGGAAGTTTATGCACAGTCCTTGACTGATGAGTGCGGCAAACAGCAGCCAAGTGTTTGCACTCATATTATGGCCTCACTATATATGTTGATGTTTCAATATTTCATGGAAACTTCAGTTCACCATGTCAATAGTGCTTCAATTATCATCCACAGCTCAAGGCTGCTTTTAAAGCATCTATTCTAGAGGAAGAAAGTGGTATTTTCAGGGATGACCCAGGATGGGTTAAATATTGCTGTCGGAATTTTGGATACCCACCCTTATCATCACCCTCATAAAATAATTGCCAAAGTCATATTTTCTACTTGGCTAGATATTGCCTGGCCCAGGTGGTGTTTCTCTACAATAAGTAATTATCATTGCACTTGTTTGACTCTGATGCTCCATGGGGTTGATTTGTATGAAACCTGTCTCCCTCAGTGCATCCTCAATTGTTCTGTTCACTAACTCGGACTGTTTTTTTTTATATTGGCGTCAGTTAAACAGAAGTCAACTCATCACATCAACTGATTCAACTGGTGAAAAGAAATACACATGCCCTGCACTCAAGTAGAGACCTCAATGACCCAGTGTCACTGATCGTATTAGTGACGAACCAAATTCTAGGTCTACCCCTCCCTCCCCCACCTGCATCGCAACTCATTGAGATATCAGGTCGCTGATCAGCACCACAGACCAGACAAATTGCATTCCCTCTCCATCACATTTTGCCCTCAAACATTTGATAAACACAGAATTCTCTATTCTTACACTGCTACAGTTTATCTATGGGGAGGACATTCCTCATTGAATAATTTTACAAATGAATAGTTATTGGGAATTCATGAAATAAGCTATGAGCTATTCTTGGCGACACCTGCAGCAAAAGATTCGAAAATTTATGCAGAAATGTGAATTAATGTAAGTTAATGAGAGAATAAGGTGCATTCAGTTCGTCATGGGGGCGGGTGAGTTTGCTCCGACTGACTTTGGCCCATTTTACTCTCGACTTCTTTAAGTCACTCATGTGGAGAATTAATGATTATAAGAAGAGTAGAAAAACCTTTTTGAGTGGTTATTAATCAAAAAGCAACATTAAAATTGAATCATATGTATTCTGTGCATCAAGAAGTGCTTTAAACTGTTACCTAAAATCAATTAAAACACCAAAAGCACTTTGTTTGAAAAACATTCCTGTTAACACTCAAAGCTAGGGAAAATACCAAATCTCGTCAATTGGCAGAAAAAGCGTAATGAAGATTTATTCCTATTGTATTAACATTTGAACTAAAACAGATCTAAGCTGGGTATATACATGTACATGTACTTCACGCCTGACCTGGCATTTACCCATCATGACAACTATCATATCAGGTTTTTTAATGATTTATGAAAAAAATGTACTCTACAGCCTAATGTAGGCAACAGATGTGTTATTGATCATTATTCCCAGGCAAAACACAACAATAAATTATGTAAAATTCATAAAAGACAGCAATTAACAGTGACATGATGTCAATGGGATTAGTATAGGCATGATAGGCAACAGATTTTGTTTTGTTCATGATATTTGACAACAATCATAAATTTGGAATGAGGGCGCACATCAGATTGTATTTCTAACACTCTAAAAGTACACATAGCCTCTAATTAAAATTGATTCTAAGCCACCAACAATCGGTTATCCACCTCAATATGATAAAAAAACCACTGGTAATAAGTTCATTCATGAATTATGTACCCTGTTGCATGTAAACTACTTGGCGACTAGAAGGGCGAGTTGTTTTTGAACGCATCAAATGCGAAAATCATATTTGTTTACAGACCACAATTCAGTTTCCAAGGCCTCCCTGTACACTATGCATATCTAACTTTAAAAGTACACATACTCTTCAAATTTCATACTAAACTGGGTAAGTCACCTGACAACTTGATATTTAATGCTCCCTCCTGGCTTTTTCTGGTTCCTTCGTACTTTAAGGCACATCCAGTAGGAACAGTACAAGCTACACTCTCTAAACTGTAAACTTAACATGGAAGCGAATTGATCTGGCAGCTGTGATTTTTGCTGGAAGGAATACCTAGAATTTCAAATCATAGGAATATTGAAATACTGTCTCTGATTATCCAATGGATATACAATACAACAATTTGTCAAGCACTGGTGGTGTTTTTTGCAAAAAGGAGAGCATCTGATGGTGGAGTGGCAGACTAACCATACCAACTTCACCGTTCCTTCAACCAGGTATGAATTGTTTGCAGCAACTAGCTGGTATGAAAATAGTAAGAAAATTAGCAATTTTTCTTCATAATCGATGTGTTTATTGATAATGAAGTGGTGTATAGCAGTAAATAGGCAGTACTACAAAGCGTTGAAATAATTTCTTAGGCCTGACTAGGTCAAGGGCAACATTCTTATGTCTAGCAGGCAGATACCGGTCATTTGGACCCGTGACCATTTCAGCCGATGGGCCAAAACAACTTCTGGTCATGGGGTGAAACAACAACGCACTAAAATGGTAGTAAGCCTAACAACAGGGACAAATTGGCCATGGGCAAAAATGAGCATACACTTTGGAGGCACACTACAAGAAGGCCTAAAATCATAATAATAGAAATGGAAAATCTAAACAATTTCTCTGGACGAATTAATATTATTTTGTAAAATTTACTGTATACATGTATATGTATTTTGAACAGTTGCATACACACAGAAGTTGGTTTGATGTAAAAATATATCTATGGACTATTCAAAAGGACATAAAAAGGCTATCACAGAGCTGTACAAACAAGCAAAAACTAACACAAAGCAATTTCTTTGACGCAGAATAGGCAGCACTGTCCAACTAGGTAAAGAAAACACCACACTTTTCCATGGCAACAGAAGGGCAGCATTCTCCAAGGCAAACACATGCAGAAGGTAGCATTCTCCAATGGCAAGATAGAGGGCAGCATTCTCCAAAGGCAAAGGAAGGAAAAGAATCTTCAGGGAATTTGACCAACCTTTGTTTGTAATGCATCGATCTGATCAGCTTGAGATTTGACAACATTTTTAAGCTGGAATAGATAAGAAAGATATGATAAAAGAATTGCTCACTAACCAAAGCATCGGCTCATATTGATCTACATGTACTATTACAGACAAGGCCATGGTCATGCTGTTGTGGGCTGTTTGCATGTTCCACTCCAACCACATGCTTGCACTATTGACCCAACTTCCAAAAGCTTCGTACCTCTTGTCCTCTCTTTGAGAATCAATATGTCAACAATTGATGTGGAGGATGCAACCTTGGACTGTTGGCGTTGGTAACCAGTGGCTAACTTGAAGTCTCTTCCTATCTAAAGCACAGATCTCAACAAGATGGTTGAGTGCCCAATTTATGGCTGAAGCCTCAATATATGTGAATGTTAATTGATTTACGATCAGTATAACTAAAAGAATCTCAAATATGAGTAATATAGACGTAGAATTCTCCTTGTAAACACATGTCCTGAAGAAATATCTTCAAGTCAACATTCTTTTAATTTGATACATATACCATGAGATCGTTACTTGGAGCAATTATCTAAAGCAATAAGCACTTGAATGAATAGAGTTCCCCAAGCTGTGTAAACATGTCAATGCCCTAATCTGACCTGACCAGCTACAATGAGAACCTATTTCAAGGTCTCCTTAATAACTCGATGTCTATGAAAGTATCCCTTAGGGAGTATGAGTATGAGTATTGAGTATGAAGATTTGCACTGAATTTCAATTGGATGAAAGACTTTATTCGTAAACCACACTTCGATCAAGATGTGAACAGATGATTTCAACCTGCACCAATTATGAATTTGTTATACCGAAAAAGTTCAGCGAAACTTTCTGAGAACTGTGGATTTTCGTTATCACCTTCTCATTTTCCTCCTCCAGTTCTGAGATTCTGGCCATTAATTTGGAGATGCTCAATGCTTTATTATCATCACGACTAGTCTGAAATGGAATCAAAAATGGAATCAAAAAAGCGAGTTGACAGTCTTGAGAGTAATTTTATTGCAACATAGGAGCAGGGTGGTGAAGTCTTTGACTTTTAATCTGAAGAATAAGGGCTGAATTACACCAAAATCTGATGCAATGTTTTTTCTAACTACGAAATAACTGTACTTTGCTTGCTCACTCCTTTGAAACTGACACAAGGTCCATATTATGTGTACCTCTATGCCAATGCCAAGGCACTATTTAAGACCTCATTCAACTGAGAAAAATAAGCAACCAACACTCACCATGGTTCTGCTGTCCCCTGAATCAGGCCTTGACGAGTCTGAAGATAGCTTTGGAGATTCTCTGGGGTTGATTGGAATAAACTCAGCATCTTCCAATTCCTGCAAGTACATGTAGTTTTTACTACATCAATTATATATACATGGACGGGGGATTGAATTCAGTCTAAAACAGTGCAAATATCTCCCTGACCTGCTTGTTCACTGCTGTGTCAATGCTTAAAATCAACAGCAGTGGACGGTTCAACTGTCAGTTAAACCTATTCCTTGAAAGAAACAGAGCCTACAGTGACATCTGGCATGGTATATTTACCATTTTAAGCCAAGGAGGAACTGAACTTTCTGTCATGCTTGGAATTGGTGAATCTTTCTTTGGCAACAGACTCCGGGGCAGGTTGGCTCCGTCATCAGGATCAGGAAGAAATGCGCTATCAAGTTGATCCAGAGCTGTACTTGTAACTAAAAAAACACACAATCAGTTTACAGCAAGACTTTCGGGTCAGTAAAGTCCCCTAATATGGAGAAAGTCCATTGAGCAATTTACCTAAGGTCACGTGTCTTTGAATATGCCAGGAGTGAGACACTTTCAAATTGCAGGCCTTTTTAAACAGCCGTGTAGAGCTGCATCATAAGATGTTTGTGACGTTTTCCTTGAAACTTTCAAAAGGTGTTCAAGTTCACATAACTATCACGACTCACCTTTAAATGCAGAAGACATTGTCCTGATTGTTTTCTGGTGAAGTATTTTCTCTGCTATTATGATAGTATTCCAGTGGCAACTCGAGATGCCTGAAACATCATGAAGGGCACCAAAGATGGGTCTAGGTATCATGATACATTGACCATTCGGCCCTTTGCCCCTTTCAGAGTGCTTGCCACCAAGACGTCCATTTTCTCCGTTACCCCAAGAGTAGATCTGATTATCTGGAAAATAATAGGGATAAAGATTGTGAGTCGGATATAAATAATACACACAGGATCAGACTAATTTTGGTCAGATTGGTCTATTAGGACCAAGTGTGAGCCGAAGTTGATTGCTGACTCAATAAACCAGATTGTTTTGAGTATCTAAGCTATTATTGAATCATAAAGAAAGAAAAAAAACAAAAATCTGAAGGACGTATGTCCAAACAGTAGTGGCAACAAAATAGACAGCATTATCTCCTACCTGAGGTTGATATGACAGTGAATCCATCTCCACAGGCCACCTGTTCCACAACTAGGCCTGTCAACATACCACCAACGACATTCACACCGGACTTCTTCTTGCAGTCACCAACTCCAAGCTGACCATACTTATTGGAACCAAATGTGATCAGATGACCATACACTGTATAAGAAGGAAAACAGGTAGTTGGTATACAATCGAATTAGAGTCCAAATCTACTGACACTATGTACAATGAGGGAACAACTGGTCGCATGGTTAAAGGTATCTCATAATCCAAACATTGTATGTTTGATACCCAACACACCACATCACCTGTGGTCTTGAGGAAGTCACTCTACCTCGATTGACAGCCCTATGAATGAAACATAAAACTGAGCCTCCTTGCAGACATAACTCAACCTCTTGAACAGTTGTACTTACAGTCTATAACAGCAGAATGTGTGCAGCCGGCAGCCACTGTGACAATGTTATATCGGCTTAACGGTTTAACTGTTGAAAATGTCTTCTTCACTGGAATGTCATAGGAGATCTGAAAGGTCAATAACACAACACATCTCATAAGCATATCCTGGGAAGATGTCCAAAATTAGCGACTGTCAAATAGGAAAGACATTGGCCTGAGGGAGCTTGCCAAGACGACCAGATTTACGGACAACTCTGAAGAACTTCTGACTTTAGCATCAGATTGAGAGTAACTGTTTCGTCTACAGGCTGCATGTTGACATAGAATCACTGGGCCATAACTAAACCTTCAACTAAGTGTTCCAAAGCATCGGTATAAACACATCAGTGACAATAAAAGCATTCAGGCCAACCTTACCTTGACTTTCCTCTTTCCAAGTCCAGCTGCAGCATTGTTGAATCCCAGCTTGTTATACTCATTGCTGCCACATGCTAATACCCTCCCAGACACAGTCAACAGGAATGTCCCATCTGCACCGGCACACACACTACTGATAACATGTTTTCCCCTCATGCTGACTTTCTGCGGCTCAAAATGATCATCTTCACTACCAAGACCAAGACGACCTGGAGAAAACAATAGACAACTTATAAATATAAATGGTTCTCTGAGCATATTATTTCAGTTCACCATTGAAGCTGATATTGAAAAAGAAATTGTACAAACTTCACAGACAAAATGACAGCACTTTCTGCAACGGTTTTGAACTAAATGTTTGGAATAACCTTCTTTCTCTGAGGTCATGCATAGCATCCTCATTTGCACACAGAGTCTTAGCACTTACCAAATTCTCCACAACCCCAAGTGAAGACGTCCCCTTCCTTGGTCAGGGCAGCCACATGGGCAACACCACAAGATATCTGAGACACAGGGCGACTAGTAAAAAAGTTGATTGGACTAAACTCAAGGACATCATCTTGTTCATCTTCACCGAGGCCCAAGCAGCCATAGTAGTTGGACCCGCATGAATATAGTTCACCATCATCTACAAAGCCAAGATGACAATACTAATTTCTAGGTTATAAAGCTCAAACAGTCATAACTATTTGCTCTAATAGTCTTGGCACGAGCATGTTTTGGCTATTGAGATACAAATGTCTTTTCAAGAAAAGACTAGGACATGTGTCAACAAAAAAGTGACATGTAGGTAACTGGACCAAGGTTGCACGCTGAATGGTTTAAGTCAGGATGGTACACTGACTATCAAAAACGAAACACTCAGACGAGATGGACAGCTCAATTCCTATTCATACCTTCCTAAATTTTGAATCACACCACAACATTTTATCACTCCAATTTGATGTTGACTTTGTACATACCTGTCCTGCAGACAGTAAACTCCTCACCACAACCGACCTGCTCCACACCATCGAGGCTCTGAACTTTCTTTGGTACCCTATATAAGGCAGTGTCGCCATGACCTAGTTGGCCTACAAGTTGGGTACCACCTTGCTGAAAAAAGCAAATTGTTTGAAAATGTCAAGTACAGGTAGCGAGGAATGATACTTTTGAACACCTTGTTGGAAGGAAAATTTGGGGAGGTCTAAAGCTATAGTCATGTTTCTCATTATATGAAGTCTCTTGTTTGCCCCTGCTCAGACACTACATGTACACACACGGAATCTTCATTTTAAGCCTCATTCAACATTCTTCAAAGGTAATTCCTTATTACTTCCAGAATATAGTGTCACATGTAGGATGTAGTGGTACTTACTGTGCCAGCCCATGTATAGAGCTCTTTCTCAACTGTAACAACAGCAAAGTGAGAGTGACCAGCTGCAACCTGAATAGGAGAGGTAAGTTAAAAGATAAGACATGGACAACCGAACAGGGCCAGTTTTCACAGAGCATCTGAAGACTGCCCTGTAATTGAAGGGTCATGATTCTGAGCAAGAAGAAACTACTGCAACAGTAGACTGGGATACAAAGAGTCATACCTGTAATGCTCCTTTCCCCTCTTTAAACATCTCCAACTTTTGCGGTGTGGTCTTACCACCTCCCCAGAGGTGAACTTCACTTTGCTTGGCCTTCACAACTGGAATTGTCTCCAATATAGAAGCCTCTGAAACCATACGTTTTCTCTTCGCACCAGTGTTCAATTCTGTAACTTTCATATTGATGGCTCTGAAACAAATAAAAGACCTATGAAAATACTTCATTAGGGAACTCCAGGTTAGTGTCTGATGTGTCATGAAGAGATAAAGTTCAGGAGGAAAGGGTGTCTCATGAGTCAAGTCTGGCTTGCATGGCCCTTTTACTATTTAGCAGGGTGACACAATGATTAAAAAAATTTACTTCACAGTTTCTCACCACGTTATTCAAAGTAAACTTACGTAGCACACTTTTCAAATATGAGACTTTTCAATATTTCTTCCGCAGTTGGTCTTTTAGTTGGATCCTTGTCAAGAACACAATGAACAAGATCTCTCATTTCATTGGAATATCTGGGATCGATTTCTTCAAAATGGCCACCAACAATTTCATTTGCTAGCTTCAAAGGATTCTGAAACAGTGATGTTCATGAGGGTCACTTCTGGACTCTAAAGATGGAAATCAATAATCTTTTTGACATTAGGTTTTTGCAAGAACGGGTACAATGGGGGTGAAATCCTAATAAATAAAGAAAACTATCATCTACAACCATTAACTTCTGACAGGTCAAGATGTGTCTTCTTATCCATTCCTCATTGGGGTTGGCTTTTATTCAGATTCTCGGGAGTGAAGATGTTTAAAAGAGTAAATTGATGATTTTATTCCCAATCTCATCAAGGCATACTGACTGTGGCATCAAATGTTTTAGTGAGGGTTAACAGCTCATACAGGACACAACCGGATGCCCAGATATCACTCTTCTGGTTGTATCTGAAAAATCAAGTAGTTTTTGCTCATAAGGTGGTTTATCCCTTACAATCTTACAACACTAGAGAAAACCAGATACTTCCATTTCCAAAACTGAGCAGGAGGCTACACTGTTAGTGCTGTGCAAGACTTGAGACCATTTCGATCTCTGTTCTACAAGAGACCAATTTTTGAAGCCCAAAGGCATTGTCAGTACTGATGTCATGACTGTGTTCAAACCTTCTTTGATCCTCATGAAAGTCAAGCGTATGGTGATTAATGGTGGGGAAAAACTTACTGATCCCCTCTAATAAGCTCTGGTGACATGTAATATGGTGTCCCAACATACTGAAAAAGAGAAAACAATAAGTGTCAAATTAAGTGTCACACAAAGAAAATTAGCTATCAGTTTCACCAAATCACAACCAGCAAAAAGACTGCAATAAAGCTAAGGTGGGTGCAACAGGCAGTCTCATATGATCTTTTATCCACAAACCTCAGCATTACCGATATTTGACAGCAACATAAATACATGTATATATCCATGATTGTATTTGTAAATAATTATGGCTGTGGTATATTTTTGCTCAGGATAAACACCAGAAAAGTAATTTTATTTACCGATTCTGCCATTTCGTTCTGTGTTTCCAGCATCTTTGAGATCCCAAAGTCCCCGAGTTTGATCAGCTGTGACTTAGTCAGGAAGATATTCAATGTTTTGATATCCCTGTGTAGAATGCCATACTGGTGTATGTGGACAATAGCAGAAGCTAGCTGGAAGTAGTACCATATCACTGTCTGAAAACCAAATTGAGATGATTTAGTTTTTGTCACATGTGGACACAAATTTGCTACAATGTTGGAGAGAGTCATTGCCTTCACCACCTGATGTATGCACTATCCACCAGCAAGTGTCCACATCTTATGAGGTTATGAGCCACAAATCTTTAGAAGCAGGCCTAGGCCTATTAAATTCTCACCTCTTCATCAAAAAGCTTTGTCTGTTGGGCATTGATCTTTTGGTACAGATTACCACCTGAAATATAGAGCTGTAGGCTAAGTCCTAATAAATTAAATGAAAGGGATTTGCGTTAAAAAAACTTCTTAGCCTTTCATGAAGACTTTAATCTGAAAAATTGATGTACATGCCTTTTTATTCTTTTTTTCAAAACCAGGGACTTTCTGACAGATCTTTCTTAGTCTTGCACTTTTTCTTGTCACCACATGACAATGCTATATTTCCTTGTCAATGGACAAGACCAAAGGAAATTTACCGTTTGCATATTCCATTTCAATAAGAAGCATTTCTCCATCAAGAAAATGGTTGTAGTATGTGATAACATTGGAATGATTTAGTAAAGACAGGATGTCAATTTCAGTTTGCGCATCTCGTCGTTCCTTCTCAGACAACTTTGCTAGGTCAACTTCCTTCCATACAACAAGAGAATTATCCTGAAAACAAGATAAAATCAAGTCAAACCTTCGGAGGAAGGTGGAATAGGCCTACTCGATTGCCAGTTCAAGAGTTCACTGGCATGAGTGACGCTCATTGGCTTTCATGGCCCACTGTGGGAGCCATGAACTGCCCAGCATTTTAAAGAAGACAATGTTAGGTCCTGCAAGGTACCCCCACCCCCCACCCAAACCCCCACCACCACCATCACCACCAATATATGAAATTGAGACAAAGTCACAACCATGACACTGGTAGTTATGACACAACCCACCAGAGGGCGATACCATCAAATAGCTGTCATTCTGAACTTCAGACCGTTTTTAACATGCTTTACCTCAGTTTTCCTATAGAGCACTGCTTCTCCAAATGCACCCTTTCCAAGTACTCTCACTGGAATGTAAGATGCTTCTTGCGGGCTTTCGGGGAGTGGAGAGGAGGCACTTTCATGGGATAAAAAATCCCAAGTCGCCTCTTCGTCCGCCATGTTGTAAATAGAATTCTGCGCCGTCTATCGATAAAAATAGTAAGGAGTTTTTCATTTCGTCCAATCGCTGGCGACCTTTCAAAATCGAGGAACCAATGTAAAACGCTGAGACATTTCGCTGCGGCAAATTTAAAGGGAAAATCAAAACAGAAAACAGATGAAAAATATCATTTTACAATAAAAACCGATTTATTGACTGATTTTCATGTGAAACATCGCAATAAGGTGTTCCTTGTGTAAGCCTAAGATATTTGTGTTTGTTGGAAGTATTTATTTATAGACTAATAGTGTTTTTTCGGTCATAAATTTGGACATTGAGTCAGGTTCCTGGAGTGGATAGGCTGGGTAATAAAGTCTGCAATTAACAAAAGCATGGTAGATAGTAGGCCTACAGTCACAGTGAAGAGTGCTTTATAAAAACTATTAGGAACGAGTTCACAATCCCCGATCACACCCCAAAAAAAGGTCATCGGTTGACTAACCCAAGCACCACTGTTCAATGGATTTATAGTTGATACTTGAAACTTGAATGCGATCAAACTACGTCATTTCCGATCGGGGATTCTAAAGTTTAGCCAACTATATATTATTATTATTTGTTATGTTGAAGTATCGATCTGAAAATTGTCATCGAGTTAACTCAGAATAATACAGGGTAGGGTGGTTGACCCAAGCCACAACCAACAGAGTAGGACAACCATGCCCATAAATGAAGTAATTTTAAAAGCTTGTGTAATTAGTCTGGTTAACCAACCAAAATTACCCTTAGCTGAGTGATTTTTGAATGAGGTCTTCAATCAGACCTGACATTTGTCACCAAACATGTACACAAAAACTAATTCACTGGACTAATTAGGGCTTCATGCTCAAACTGTCAATAAAAAATGGATGTTGTATAATTGGTGGTACCCAGTACCAAGTGCCCTCATTTGTGTTGTCATAACTGTCAGTTGATCAATGCAACAACATCCATGATGTTCAAGAACAATTATGGTATCGATGTGTGTAAAAAAATTACAACAGAACTAAAGATTAAGTTAGTTTAATTTTGAAATCATTCTTTATTATAAAAACACGTACTTGGTTTAATTTTTAGAAATAGGTCATTTCTTAATATCCATTCTATACTTCCTATTTCTTTATTTCTTCACCTTTACTTTCTATTTCAGTAGTCCTAGAAATATTATAAGCAACCCAAGAATTATGCCAAGTTCACTAGAAGACTATGAGATCCTTTATTCTATTGGATCAGGGTCTTATGGAACATGCAAGAAGATCAGACGCAAAAAGGATGGCAGGGTAAGAACATAGTCTTGGCATTTTAGCAGAATCTATACACAGGATGACATTGTTATAAAAAAAGTTTGTAACTAGCAATTTTGATACAGTATAAATCTTTTTGCAAGTAACTTCTAAAACACTGTTCATACATTCAAAATTTTAGAGATTGGCAATTGATATTCTTTGAAAAGGGTAAAAGGGTTTGTGGGTTTGGTAAGTAACGTTATTCCAGAGGATGTTTTTATATGTTATGAAACTGTGAAGAATAAAAAGACCACACATTTTAAACAGTTCCTTTCTGTATTTAGCTGTTGGTGTGGAAGGAGATGGATTATGGCACCATGACAGAAGCAGAGAAACAGATGTTGGTGTCCGAAGTCAATCTACTGCGCGAGCTTAAACACAAACATATTGTGCGGTATTACGACCGTATCATCGACCGGAGCAAATCTATGTTGTACATCATAATGGAATACTGTGAAGGGGGCGATTTGTCAACACTCATCAACAAATGCAGAAAAGAAGGGTAAGTAGAGTGTAAATTGTGAAAATGCTGTCTTGTGTCGCCCACTGTTTAAAGTCTGCTGTAAAGAAAAAGACTTAGTTTGGGATCTGGCTGGCGGAGGCTGTCATAATTGGTTATATTTTTGGTGCCTCGTTTTTGCATAATATACATTTCCCGGCAATTAATTCCACAGATATTACTGACAAGTCCTATAAAAGTCAACGATTTGAAACCTGAACACCAACATTTCTTTCTAAAATTTTTTCCAGACAATATCTTGATGAAGACTTCATCTGGAAAATGATGACCCAGATTACATCAGCCTTGAAGGAATGTCACCGACGGAAAGGTGGTCAGGCAGTGCTCCACAGAGATCTCAAACCTGCAAACGTCTTTTTAGATGCTACCAGAAATGTCAAATTAGGCGACTTTGGCTTGGCTCGAGTTTTACAACACGAGACGAGCTTTGCAAAGACATTTGTAGGAACACCATATTACATGTCACCAGTAAGTGCTTTGATTCAGTTTGGTGGAAAATGTATGTTTCAAAATACGATGTAGATTTCACCTCCTTGCCGTGTGACTCATGGTCTCGCCAAAGGATTCAGCCCAATCTTGAATCTGGCTGTTTGTTCCATCCTGTTCTGGTGATGATTGGCTTTGAATCATGGTAGCAAATAACTTGTATATACGTGTGTGTAATTGTAACTAAACCTGAGCTGAGGCAGATTTTGTCTTCAGTTACCCCATGCATCACTACTTTCAAGACCAGCCACTCTGGACATGTTGATAATCTCTCATTCTTTTTCAGGAACAAATGAACTATATGCAGTACAATGAGAAGTCTGACATCTGGTCACTCGGTTGTCTGATATATGAACTCTGTGCCCTCCATCCACCATTCACTGCCACTAACCAGAAAGACCTTGCTGTCAGAATCAGATTAGGAAAATTCTCAAGAATTCCTGTACAGTTTTCAGAAGATCTCAACAGAATGATTGGCAGTATGCTCAAAATCGAGGTAAGATATTGTGATATCGTATCGAAATGTGAATTTCGATTTTGATTCAAAATACAGCATGAAGCATTCAATAGTAATTATACATACCGGGTAAAAAATTATAAATTTGTGTAGTTTTTCTTGTCTATCACATACATCATACCCCTACAATAACACTGACATGTTTGCACCGAGACTTCACTAATTGCATGTATGTCATCTCCTTCACATGAATTTAAACGAAATCTGAAATGTACCTTTTCAGGAGGACCAACGACCCACGATAGAAGATCTCTTGGAGCACCCCCAGATCTTGAAACGTACATCACTGTCTACTAGTGACAAAAAAGAGGACCAAAAGAAAGAGGGAGAGGTGCTGAAACAGCGCGAGGAAGCTTTGAAGACAAGGGAGAAACTTTTAGAGAAGAGAGAGAGGGAGTTGGAAGCTAAACAAAAAAGTTTGGAACTCCGTGAAAGAGTGGTGGATGAAAAAATGCAAAGGTTAGGAAAAATTTCAGATGTTTGATATTTCAAGTTACTTTTCATTAAGTCAGGCCACCCATATGAGCATTTTTTTGCTGTAAAACAGAGGAGAGGTAACTTTCCTCAAAATAAGTGATGGCTTTGAAGCATACTACATGTATTAACTTTATCAGCTTGAAATGGCCTTATGATAAATATTATTGGCCTTAAAATATTGCTTTGTCTTTATAGATGAAATTATTCAGCCTCTTCATCGATATCTTCATGTTCTTCTTATCAACATTTTCAGGGCTGAACGAATGCTTCAAGAAGTCAGGCAATCACGGTTGAAAACGCGAGACATTATGGAAAGTTCTCCAGGTAATGGAAGTCAAAGCATTAGTAGTGCCTTGTCCAGACTAGCTTCCCGACATTCGCTTGGCTCGCCTAAGTTCCATAGGTTGTCTCTGAATTATACCCCTAGTCCTGTGGCCTATAGCAGTTCACCACCCCCACTGCCTCAAATTAGAAAGAGCAAATGTGTTGTGAAGAAACCTGTTGTGAACTCGATGTTCTCTGGTCATGCAATTTTGACAAAGGCTCCAAGCCCACAACATTCTCCTTCCATCAGGCAGCAGTAAATACAGATACCGGTAGTTTTGCCCCAAACAGCATACATGTATTTTGTATTCATCATAACTCTTCTAATGCAAACAGATCATTCGCTGTTAGGGATACTTCATTCGTCTAACACAAAGATTGGTAATTTAAAAATGTATCTTGGCATTTGCTTGTTAGTTAATTTGCATGTTTGTTTTCTAACTTGGTTTCCGTGACTTGAAAAGAAAAAAGCATCCAAATTTCTTCTTTTCCTGCTGTTAACGTTTTGTGTTCATATCAGCAGTTGTTAAGCTTTTATACTGTTACTTCATTTCTTGCAACTCTGTTAAGATTAATTAGGTTGTTTAGTTTATTTACGTTACTTTCCTCCGAACTGTTGAGCATGAAATAAAGTTACATTGTATGATGGAATTATTTCAAGAGTTGTGATGTGAATTTTTATCCATCTCCCATTTACAACATCTAACATTCATTGCTCATCTCTTCACCCATAACAGAAGAGTCCCTATCGGGCTCATACTTGGGGACACTACAACAATCCAATCTTCATATTGGTAAACCGGATAAGATATTTATTGTTAGGCATGGGACCCTCAACTATCTTTTCTGTATCTATGAGGACCAGTATTTTGTGCTGGGGATGGCATTCCCTACAACTATTGCTTTTGTCACGATAAAGATTGTTGGCTGTGGGACTCTTTTCTTGAAAAGTGCATGGGTAATTTGGTCTTGATGCAAATATACAGAATGATTTGCATGCTTTTACTATTACTTGTTTGATTTGCCTACTCTTGCACCGTATCCTTACTTTGAGGATTACAGAGGAGAATTTGGCTTTGAATGCAATGGCAGATGGTTGTGACCAGAGACAAAGCTATACTGATATTGAAATCTTCTAGTTAGCTCCATCTTTTCACAACTTTAATTATCACTTCTCTTCCCTTGTTAAATTTCATCACCAGGACAATTTGTTCCTATTTTTTTCACAGCAAAGTACAATATTGAGATCATCATCAAGTCCTAATTCTTGTAATCACATAACCACTTGCAATAAGCACACCTTTTGTTGCTCTTGTTTGTTGACTACATGTGTAACACCCATTTTGCTGCTCTGACAATGTAACCATTGCCATGGGAGTGTAATACCATACCTAAACAAAATCCCCGTACATGTTATGTTTATTGGTTTATACCCTGCCACACATCTAACCTTTGCACATTTCCTTCTCTCTCCAGATTTCAAATATCAAATCCTCCCATCATGCCTGCAAAAGGAATCCATACCAAGGCGAGATGTGACACCTAAGAAAAAAGTTCACTTCAACGATTTCTCAGAAAAGGAAAATTATAACATGGTGAATGACAAATATCGTGGAGAGGTTGAAAAACGTGATGGTTTGAAAGAGAGGCTTCACAAGGCAAAGATTCGTGCTTTGGAACTCCGGAACATGGAAATTGAGTCCAAGATTAAGACGCGACAGCTTCTTGGATTACGATGATCAAATGTCATTGCGCAGTGTATTTGCATTGAACTTAGTGGCCCATAAAAATTGCCACACAATTTACAAACAGTGAACTCAGTATTTACATATCCAGACACAAGCATTTTGGGAAGGGGTTTATTAGCTGCTGGACAGTGACATCTATTCCAAAGAGGCGCTGTTGAATATGCAAGAGGATGGAAAGTCTACTCAGTAACTCTCTGTACATGTACAGTGGACCAGATAAGTGACTCTGCATGTAAAAGCTGCACTACCTGCTTTTGTGTAGCATTAATGTACATGCAGATTTTATAATCCAGTTTAAACTGGCTTCAATCCATATGGCCTCTTACATGTACGTACATGTACTTACACTGGAGGACACTTCAAGTTCTTGGGCATTTTTTACTTCAGATTTTGATTGCTCATTCTACATTTTACAATCTATGTACACATATAATCTTGACCAACAGGACAATGATACTCTGATCATTAAAACGTGCCATTTTGCCAAGTCAGTCATTCACTCGATGTTTGCAAGGGCCAGTGGTTGCCACGATGCAAGTTTGTTACCATTTTCTTATTTGACCTGTTCTCATTCATGATACTTTGATTTCATGGGAGGGGGTCAAATATGATAATGGTATTATAACTAATTGACAATCCTTAAGCTTTTTGTATAGAGTGCAACACTTGAATTCTTTTAAAAAAGCAAATCTTGATTCCAATGTTCTGATATAAGGATATACATGTATTGAGACTAATTTATGAGAAGATGCGTTAATTTTAGAACTAGTAAATGTACATGTATTAGATTGAGATATTTTATAGTAAATAAAATTTGTGTGACAATACATCTAAGTTTTTCCAGTCCTCTGTTCTAGCTCAAGCTATTGAAAATGTAAAAAACTGGTGAATGCAATCCCCCATGTGATCCATAATGCAGATATCTTATGTGATTAGTTTCACAGTATCCAGGACATTCGGTGTAAACATTTGAGTGTCTCAGTTCAATTCCGGCCAAGAGCATAGGACTAGGCCTCCTGGTCACATACAAAAGTCAATAGAATGTGGACAACTTGATGCTGTAAGGGCAGTCACTTTGGACTATATGAAGACATTTGGCTGTAATGCTTCTTGTAAAATACCAAAAGGATCATGGGGCGACTGTATGGTGAGAGGACAGGACCGAAACAGAAAACAAATAAGTTGGCTAAATGCAAGTCAAGAACACAAGGGCTGGAATGGACAAAGACAAGTCTACTGTGACAATGCAAGAACTAATGAGAGAATGCAACAGAAGCCACTAAGCAGACTATGCTGGATGCACATACTGTCACATGAGGAAAAGGGCAGTCCGTCAGTCATCCTCCCTGATGGTTGAAACGGTTGTTTCAGCTATTCCAAGCTGATTATGATTGATGCCTGTATTAAATAAATGTCACATTGGGAAATGGGCAGTCGAAGTTCTATGATGACAGTTGTCTACCCAAAGGGCAGCATTGGAGAGGGGCTTGGGCAATGAAACAGTACGCTGAAGGCATTATACCAGACAATTGCAATTTATTCAAAATTCAGTACATGTACATGCAGTGCTACTCCTAACAACATGCCCTACATGACCTTCTACAAGGCTACTGTTACTACAAGGCCGATTATGGTGGGCATGGTTGTCACACATTTTCAATTTCAGGAACAAGTGATCGCATTTTTTGAGCGAGATGAACATCAGTGAAGAGGAAAATGTTATGGGAATTTAAATTACATTGCTGGAGCATTTCTTTCGATGGCATAGGATCTTAAACAATGAGACCTTGTTTGTCTCGCAGGTCAACTTTATCCAGCAACAGATAAGCTACAGTGGTATCTGTGTTTACATGTGGCTGTGATTGAACTTAACTTTTGGAAAACCTGTAATACCGGGTACTTAAATTTTCATTTGTGGTATTGACCAAACGAAAATCACTTAACATGTTTAATTTATGTACAGAATCTAAATAAAGAGTACCAACACACTTATTTACAAATTCATCCTAACTGTCCTCACACATCACCACGAATCTGGTGGTAGGGTCCGTCCTCCAAAAAGTTTACTTTTGTTGCGGAAGTCCGTCATTTTGTTGTCCGAATAGACCTTGAAGTAATACCCAACAGCTAATCCAAAGAATGGGATAAGACATCCAAGATACTTCTGCCTCATATTGGTAAACATTGGGTTGCCCCTCATCATCTTGTAACCAGCCATGGCTGAAATCAGAACAGAAATCATCTCTGAGAATAATGAACAATTTGACTTCAGCTTGCATGTAAATGATTAATTCAATAAGCTGCATCTAACGCCCAACAGGCAGACACGTATCTATGGCTCACGGAGTGGTTTGAAATGCCCAAGGGCATAACAGTTGTGAATCCAAGGACTGCATGGACTGCCACCTATCCAAGATGAATATTATGACAAAGCTGAACCCCCAAGCCTCAAAACCCCCATCCAACTGGCAAACTGCCTTTACCTGTTTGTGTTCAAAATGAATCCTCGATAAGTCCTTTCTGTGTACTTTCTATCGCTAACAGTTCTGCAGCTTTCTTAGCTTTGAATCGCTGAGTACGCGCGTAGTCCGTGTAGATGGCCCAGGCTGCCACAGTTGGAAAGATCACGGAGATGAAGTTGCGTTTGGCAAATCTCAAAACTTTTATTGGCACTGACACAACTTCTTTTTCCATGAATATCTAAAAGGATAAATAGGAAAGACTTCCAGTTCATTGAAAGGCACCTGGATGTAGCATTACAGGGATTACTGATTACACCTTCTACTTTGTGGTAAACAATTGACCATGGCCGGGGTGGCCTAGGCCTAACCTAATATTTTAATAACAAATTTCGTCTTGTTTCTCTGAATCTCTCTCCATCCTGTCACGACTGTGTTGACTGTTGTGACATTGTTGAACTTTAAGGCAATGATCTCTCTTGCCGTATGATAAATCACTGAACAATCATTGAAAAATATGCGGTCTACCTAATGCGCGTCCGGAACAATTTGTGCGTCCGGAGCGCGTCCGGAAGAGAAAGTGCGCGTCCGGAACAATTTCCTATGTAAATATGAACTTAATGTTGCATTAGATGGCTTAAATAGCATTTTAATTCCATGTAGAGAAAATAAAATTGGAAAAAATCTCCTTGGTGACTTTGTATTTTACAATTTTCAGCGGGGTGATTTGGGTGTTACACAGCCATCAAATCCCAGTTTACTGACGTTTCTCCTCAACCAATTGTTGTTGCAGTTGCAGAATTTCGATAGTAGCCGTGTTGTAATGGATTAGACTGGTATCTGGTGTCTCAGCACATGGAATGCCGTCAGAGTGTCTTATCATTGTTAATTTCACAAAAAATCAGAATCAAATATGTTATTGAAAATCGCTATACAGTCAAAGTGTCAATTAGTGAGATGTGTTCACATTAATATGTAAAGAGCAATCTCTAGTGAACTCACACAACTGTTTGACATGGGGGACCCGGGGAGCCCCCCAAACCCCGTCCTTCTGACATATTTAGCCAGTACATTGGGGGATGAGTCCCCCAAACCCCCAAAAATATATTTTGTGAGAAAAATAAGTGAAAATTGTACTACTTCTTTGATGTGAGTGTATCCTTAAATCCACTGTCATCACTAGATCCTTTGATAATAAGCCATACCTAAATTTAAGTGTAGCCAATTAGAAATTAATCTAAAAAATAAGTCCCCCCCCTCCCGGGCCCACTCTGTCGAATGGTAGAAAAACTGGCATTTTTATTTTAATGAATAAGATATATACCCAGGAAAATAATCATTAAGCTCATCTTTAGTTGAAGCTCTTAAAACCGCACTGAATTTTGTTGACCCCCTTCCCCCTTCCCCTCGATCCCCTCCCCTCCCCCCTAAAAGCGCAAATTGGCTTCACAATAATTGCTATTGCCCCTTATCCCACGGCACGCAAAGACAAACTCATACCGACTTAGACGACCACAACAGGAGAAGGCGCGTAAGGAAGTTGGGATATGATTATGGCATTAGTAATTAACCACCTCGCTGAAAATTGTAAAATACAAAGTCACCAAAAAGATTTTTTTCAATTTTATTTTCTCTACATGGAATTAAAATGCTATTTAAGCCATCTATTGCAACAATAGGTTCATATTTACATAGGAAATTGTTCCGGACGCGCACTTTCTCTTCCGGACGCGCTCCGGACGCGCAAACAGAGTTCCGGACGCACAT
The DNA here is from genome assembly GCF_910592395.1 of Lineus longissimus. Taxonomy (NCBI): domain Eukaryota; kingdom Metazoa; phylum Nemertea; class Pilidiophora; order Heteronemertea; family Lineidae; genus Lineus; species Lineus longissimus. The sequence goes on from NC_088310.1 coordinate 23,622,604, forward strand.
TAGGTGGACCCAAAAATATGACCTGGCATGCTGGCGCCTGGGACTATCTCATCTATACTTCCACACCAAGTGTCTGATTTTCATAATTTGTTGGCTTATTTGAATGTATTTATTCAAATTTATGGTTTGATATGATGGAGAAGATGATAAGGAAAACGAATTTAGGGAAAAGTGTACCTGATAGACAGCAAAAAGCTGTAAAAAATGTTATTTCATTCGTGCCCTTCGATCACCCGAAACCTTTTTATGCAAGGGTATCAGGTCGATCGGCGACTGAGGATCAACTGATTACTAAGAAACAAAATAACTTCTTTATTCGTACAGGCTATGGCCGACAAAATATCGAATAAGAAGTTTGAAACGTGATATTGATTAACAATTTTGTAAGTATGCGAAATAATTATAAAATAATATTATTTGAATAAAGGTCTGTATCGCACGCTACTAATTTTTAGCTATATCCGCTGTAGTCAGCAACAGAAATAAACTCAATCTTTTTGTCCAATATGCCCGGGGTAAGCCCCAGAGACAATATTCGGGGGCTAATTTCGATGACAGCAAGACTATGAATCCAAAACTTTTTATGTGGAAAGAAAGCAGATGTAGGGGAGAAACTTCAGTAAAAGGGATGTCCCAAAGGAAAGAATAAAAAGAATCATGTTTACCAACACAAATTTGTCTTTATTACAAAGAGACGATTCTCTCATTGAGACATCTATACATTCTGAAAAGATTGTACAGCAATGGTTCAGACAATGTCTGCACTGATGATGTCACATTAACAAGCCATCAGGACTGAATAGTGCACATTTAAAGCATATGCCATACATCTCCACATGCAGAGAGCAAACTTGCATATGCAGTTGAATTCTTTACAAGTTTCTAAAATTCGCATTGCAAAAACACTTTTTATTGAACACCTTGAAAACCATATAACTTTCTTGACTATTTAACTGTTTTGGAAGATTTATCTGCCGTGATTTGATGCAGGGTGCCTCAAGAAATATTTGTTTAGGTTAAAAGACATTATCAAATTCTGATACAAATTTCCTCATTGGAGAGATACTCCACCTCATCGGCTTTTCTGAAGACAATGTGACTTCATAGGCTGTCAAGATAATGAGAATGGCTTCTTTCCTTAAAAGGACCAAGGGTTGTGGCAGAAAAAGTAAAAGGTTTAGAGTTTCTGTAAAACTCAAAGGAGTCACACATAGAAGCAATTACGGTTCACTTAGACAAGGGTAATATCCTGTTGAATCTGTACAAAAGGACTTTTAAAATTCAGACTGTATTCATTTTAAAATATTATACTTATTCTCAACACCCAAAGCAAATTAATCAGGCAAAATTCAGGCAAAACCTCAGAAGCTTTTTCTTTGCATGGATGACAAATACGGAGCTTGCAAGTCTAACAATACTAGACAATGCCACAAACAATGTGTACAAATACCCTATCAGAATTTCAATCACAACAGGGTTTTTCTGTGCACTCCATTGGTTCCAAACAATGCCACATGCAGAAGTCAATATCCTACATGTACATGTACATAAAAACTGAGTGTCTGAATTCAACTGACATCATGCATTACCATGTTCATCTGTCATACTCACTTTATATTTATCTAAATGCCTACATGCAGATTCTAGATCTAAATCAGCTGCAGTAGATCCCACTACATGATTGGTTTTCAGATAACATTTCAAACTCCACATTATCTTGGTTCCTAACAATACTGACACCACTATCTACAATGCATGGCTTCTCTTTTCCGATTTGTGCCTAGAATTATTTCATATTTCATTCCATACACATCAACACAATAAAAATTTCCATCAGCTTCAACTCGCCTTATTCTTTTCAATTATATTGAACAAAGTCTCAATGCTTTTTACAACATTATCTACAATGCCCGGTTTCTCTTTTCCAATCCGTCCCTCCGATCTCTTCTTCTCGGAGTCTGTCCATCCTGATCTTCCCATCAGTCTGTTTCTCGTCTCTCTATCTTCCTCCTCCTCATCGTTCTCATCATCATCTGCCTCCGCAGCAACAGCAGACGCACTGGGTTCCCTGGTTTCTTCCTCGTCATCTTTTGAAGATCCTGGATTTACGTCATCAGCCGTCAAATCGATCTCCTCCACTTCTGGCTTTGCTTCCTCTTTCTCTTGCTCTTCGCTAAGTTTTCGACGCTTTGTTGGTACCTCTTCTGAAAATGAAAAATATGCAAGTGGCATCAGCCTTAATGTACTTTTATAAAGACCAAATTCAATCAAATCAGCATGCGCTCATTACAAGCTTTGGTCAAAAGTGTCAGAGTAGAAACCTATTGTTGTGACCATTTACTGGAAAGATCCTCATAAACACTTGGTACATGTACCATGGTATGATTGACTAACAAATATGTAGAGATGAATGTCTGGTAAATTTAATCACCTTTTCTAAAAATGCCCGCAGTCTTACCTGTTTCAGCTTCCTGAGCTTTCAATTTCTCTGCGTCTTGTTTCTCCTTAAGTTTGTGTTCCTGATATTTTTTACAAGTTTTCAGTATGAACTCAAGGCTGTCCTTGAGAACCAGGTCCAAAGACTTTGGTGGTTGCACCGAGAAGATAAGTAGTAATGCTCTCATGTCCTGAAATGTGAGACAATACATGAAATAATTTAGCATTGCGAAGAGAAGATCTGGACTGAAATTGCTCTTGACAAAATATTTCTGATCAACTTGATGAATTGTTGTTCTGATGCTCCTGTTATCAAACATATCTTAATACCACTCATTATGTCGTCTACTCTAGTCTGGGGCTGAATGAGTTAAAGGGCAAGAAACCTGTAGACCTACCCCATTGATCCTCTCGGAGATCTTCATTAAATCAGCCTCACACCTGATGGCTTCAATGGATGCCCTCTCAGCAGCCACAGCAGTTATGATATTAACCAGGAGATTCCTTCCCTGGTCATTTAACACCTGCTGGTGAACCTGAAACAAACAGCATAGGCTTCAAATCAAAGAATTATATTCTCTTCTTAGCAATTTAGTCAGACATTGACCCTTTGCAGTGATTGGGAAGATACCAAGTTTGAATTCCTCTTTTTTCAAATATCACGCTCAAATAGCATAAGGGCCTTGAAACGTGGCAGCAATACGAAATACATTAACCAAGTTATTTGCAGAGATTGCGTCGTCAAATTACATGTAAGTATTAGGTATTTTCAAAGAGATATTACATACCTTTGGGAAATATGTACAGAAGAATTGATAAATGATATGATTGTTGAGACTGGCTCGTTCATCCATCAGGACAGCATCGACATAATCAATGAAGGAGGTGTTCTTGCACAGCGATGAGATGCAGTTCTTGTCTATGTGCTGGAAAGAGAGCCGAAACATGATGATTACACCAGCAATGGACATAGTCACTGAGGATACACCTGGGCAGGAGCGAAGTTCATAAACGTATCCCTAATCATAACATTATGAAATTGATCACATGAGTAATGGGCTATCACTGGAACCACTTGCTCATGCTTCCTTTCTACCCAAAAGAAACTGCTTTCAATCAGGCATATCGTTCACCTTTTTTCAGGAATTTCTTCCCACTTTGCACCAACAAATGACAGAGCTAATGCAGTTCTAAGCCTGCTTTTTTCAGTCCGATAATTTGCATTCACCCACCTCTGTGTGGTAGATTTCATACCATAACTTAGCAAAGTATGGCGAGTTGAGTGGAACACCTTCATAGGCAATCATGGCACCTGGAATGGTGAATATAAACAATCACATCAATAATGCGGTAAGATTCTATTTTCCCCATCGATTTCTCTTTCCTCCTGTTCTCCCCGCCAGCCTGGGTGTCAGGTTCATAAATTCTTGCCACACCCGGTTTCTCTGGGCAGTATAGAAATGGCTGCAGCATCAAAGACTTGTGTTGTATTAACATTTGAGGAAGACGAGTTCAAAGTGGAAGAAAACTCAATACTTACTGAGATTAATGATGTTCTCTGTGATTGTCTGTGTATTGACAGCCACTCGACAGACGAGATCAATAAAATGATAATATGGGAAGTAGAAATTTGCCAATGCTTCATCGTACACTTTGTCAACACCCTGAAAATATACAAACAAATTTTAACACTGTCAAAGGTTTTTGCAGGTATTTTATATACTTTGATGCAGAGTTGCAATCTGAAAAAAAACCACATCCGAATAAAAATCTGAATTCTGATGTTGAACTATACGGAATTACTCATGAAGGAGTCGATGAATTCGCTGAATACCATGGAAAGTACTCAGATAATTAACAATTTTTATGGAACACTGCTCACCCTCGTTGATTCCAACATGCTTGTCTGCAGAACCATCTGGTAGAGTGGCCTCGGTGGTCTAATATTGGACTTGGATGGCATGGACTTCTGTCCCCTCCGTGGGAAGAAAGGCCCCAACGTCACTGGCACGCTACTGTCCTGGAACTGACTGTGACTGTGGAGGATGATTGGGACTATCGCCTGCAGCGCCTCGTTCTGGTAGATCAGCAGTATCTCTTTAATCACGTCTGAATTAGGAATTTATGATATCTTTACATTCAAAGGGCCAAGGAAAGTGTCCAAGTGTAGTATCAAACCCAGGGATTCTGTTCAAAGAGTGCAATATCCACCAAGTTATCCAACCAAGTGACAGTGAAATTGTCTTTCTACTTCACCTGCATACATTAAGAGACTTAGTGCGAGTAGGTCCAGACAATTACTGATTAGACTTCACTTACAAATAGCACACTGTCTGGCTTCATTTGGGACGTAGGAGTTCAGCAGTTGAAGGAGCTTCCTCATGAACTCCACACGCTCTTTCCAGTTATGCAAACAAGCTTTCACTTCCGTCACTGAAAAATATTACAAACACTGTCTAAATCACGACAATACATTAAACCAAGTCTATGGAAGACTGCAAGAAGCATCACGATCCAATCAAAACTGAGATGGGAGCAATTGTCAAGGTCGTGTCTTCTATTGTTTAAGATTGTCAGGAAGCTAGATGCACTTATTCATACTTTTCTATGGGGAAAAGGATCTGGAAGCACTTACCTTTTTTCTCAGAGTAGACCCTCGCCGCCTTCAAAACAGGTGTGACAATCTGCAGTAACTCGACAATGTCGCCTGTGACATGACAAGCCGTCGCCTCGTGGAACATCATATGCAAGGTGCTGAATGCCTCTGTCATCATTTGCAGACCATTGTTGTAGAGTAACATCAGCCTGTCGTCGTTTGTCTCCACCAGGATTTTGAAAGCACTAGAAAGGAGTTTGAAAGTAGGTTGTGAAAAACCAGATTGGAAATGTTAGACAGCATGCATGTTTGAACAAGCACATGTTTCATTCATGTCGGAAAGAAACTTTTTATAAAACTAAATATTCAATATTTCGGCCCTAGAGGTGTACATGTAAAACTATGGCCACTTCCTCTTCTTCTCTGGCATTTGCTTTAGTGAGCAATTACCATTGAGAACTAACTTTTATGCTGGAAAGGCACCAGGTATGAGAAACATCAGTTTTCATCTCATTCCAAGGTTGTGGTCATCCGAGTCAAGTGTCTTGTCCAAGACTTTTTCCACTTACTTGATCATGGTTTGCCAGTTTGATCTTGCCTCAAGATTCTGTAGATACAGCTGCAGTGTCGTCCTCTTGAATTGGTTCACCGACTTGATATCCTCTTCTGTGCTATCAGTGTACTTGGTAGCCATGAAGCGCATCATCTTAAACAACTCTTCAACAGCCTGGAGGCGGAGGGAGAGGAAATATCAACTGTGAGCAAGTGGTCTTTTGGGAGAAATTGTATCAGCGGGAGCAAAGAAACTGGCGGTAAGAAATACAACTGATTTACAAGACAACCTGAGCAGGTCACGGATCATCAGGGGTCATTTCTGTGCCCTTTTCTGCCCTGCGTTCTGAGATAACTGATGAAACCCTTGTCCCCCTAGAATAATAAAAGAACTTTCCAACTTACCACAGTGTACTGAGCAGGATAAGGTGTGATGTTCTTGAATGCCCACTGGATGTTCTGATGATGAGCCAACTGGCGTGTGAATGGCCGCGAATGTTGACAGCACATGCGCAGGATGCCATAATAGGCAGGCAGCATGCACCGGTTGAACAAAACGACTTCTTGGTCATCATGGTCAGCTCTGGCGAGAAAGAGCATAAAAATACATGTACAATAATATGCATCATTTTCAGTACAAAGTGTCCTCTGCGGTTGGTGCAAATGTGGCCCTCTCTCCATAGGCTTGCCTCATTCAGAAGCAGGGTCAAGCTCAATCCTGACACCACACCCTACTGAATTCTCAATTGTTTCTTCTTCCAAATTGCAGGCAGTAATGCATGTAAAAGATGAATGCTAAGTTCCCTGCTATTCAAGCCAGTAAAATGTCTGTAAAATGTGGGTAAGCTATCCGACATAGATCTGGTTCAACAATATTTTCAATTTAATACAGTGGACATTGATTAATTGTACTTACAGGATGTAATTGAATGCTATATTCTTAGTAACATGAGCATTGGAGACTATCAACTTGATGTTGTCAGGACAGTCAATACAAGCTTGGTGCCAGTAGATCAACAATGCTTGTTTGTTATGGTGAATGGCAATAGGTGGCTCTGTCAGCTTTGGTTGGAACAGTTGCCACAGATCCAGGAAGTACTGGGAGAACTGAAGAAGAGAAACCTGGTTATGTCACGGAATCAAAACCAAGGGTCTATTCTTGAAAACAAAGTTACATGTATGCCACTAACTCTGTGTGAACACTGCTCAGTTAATCGATTCAGTTCAGTTGATCCATTAGACTTGAAATGCCAAGTTCAAGAATCAATTGGTGGATAAGTTACTTGGATGATGCGAAGGCCATGCAAATGATTGATAGTTCCTTACCATGAGTTTTTCTGTTCTTGAGACCAGGCAGAATGTCATCAAGGTGAAGTAAGAAACCAGCTTGGTTGTGCCATGGGCACTTGCATCCACAAAATGTCTTGCCCTCGATAAGAGCCTCAGTAATTCCCTGTACACCTCATGCAATATGGCAATGGATTCTTGATTCATCTGCAACAGAACATTCAAAAGAACTCAGAGCATAGCCTGAATGATCTTCATTGGAGGTCAAGGTCATTAACTTGAGTCAGCAGATGACAGAGTATGTAGTTGTAAGCTTGATAAGAAATAATCTTCAAGAAATCATCAGTCAACAGCAAAGGTGATGAAATGTAAAAGCCGTGGTGGTCAGGATGAACTTGAGTAGGGCTAAATACTTACTGTTATTTCTTTGTGAGGACTTAGCAGACTTCTCCCACTCCTGAATGCTTGTCTGAAACTGTTACTAGGCACCAGGGAAACCAAGAGATGGGCGGCAGCTGAAGACAGAACATTGTGACACTATATATTGATAAGTATAGGAAAAGAGCATAAGTGTACATCCAGGCACAGGGTTTGCTAACCTGGATTCATGTGTATCAAGTGTGCCAGAAGTGGATACTGGAATTTTATACCAAGACATGTAGCAAAAGCCTTCACATCTTGAGATGACCCTGTAGTGACAATCTAGAGTAGAAATTGTGAAAAAGGAAATCTCTAAAGCTCACCATTTCTGACTCTGTGGTTATTGTTAGCAAGCAGGTAGGGTTCCACCCAGCTGTCTATACTGCTCAACACCCACTGGTGAGCAATCTTGTTCCTTGTCACCTGTGTCGCTAACCACTCAAGGCACTGCTGTGGACAATATTCTGCTAGCTGAATTGGCAAGATGAAAAAATATTAATGAATTTGTTGAGTAATGCTTGCAGGAGCAGAAAGCTTTTTTCCAATCCCGATGGCCTAGTTAAGGTGTCTGCCTCATGAACGGCAGGTCGAAGTGTCAAGCCCCATTGATAGCACATTCTGATGCATCAGCCAGCTAGTAAAGTATAGGATACAAACTGCCTTCTTGGCAGGCACCTGACATTAGTGATTGGAATTCGGAAGAAAAGAGTGTCTCATGAGTCAAGTCTGGCTTGCCCTTTCTTTAGGGGTGACACTACAAGTATACCATGATGATAAGCTACCAAAGCCGGGCAACAAATACTCTTGAACCAGGACCAGATGTAGGACAGTACAGAAAGACAAAAGCTGGTCTCTTACCTCCCAGAACTTCTGTAGTATGTATCGGGTGAATGGTGGTAATCCTGGTGGCCCTCCAATAATCTCCACCAACATAGATAGCACCTTGAAGAATGGCTGACATTGCTGTGAGAAACAAGATGCTAGTTAATACTAATTTGATAGGGGAAGGAAAACTGAAAACATGTACATGTACAATGCATCTTGATCCCATCTCTTATTACGAGCGCTTAATGGGGCTGATCGGATATTTGACATGGGCTCGGAAAGGCAAACATCTCTACAAAAGGGCTCTGGGCTCAGTCTGACAGTGTATGTAAAACCAGTGCTGAATAGTCAAGTTATTCTCACCTCTTGATTCAACTTGGTTATTGAAGTGAAGATCATCTGCACAATCTACAATAGAGAAGGAACACATCAACAAAATTAAGGCAACAAAATCAACTGAGAGTACATGCAGGCCAATCAGCCAATTCGTGAGGAGGGTAGGCTCAGCGCATCCTGATCCCTCCCTGACTATCTAAATGTATTCCTTACAGCTCCAGAATTATTCAAGGCCACAAAATCTATTCATGTGTACAGCAAAGCTGCTGTGAGTCAAGTTGTCATTTGAAACAACAGTCGTCCTCGCTCAACTTACAGCCACAGCAAGTCTCTCGTTCCACCGGCACATGCTGAAGATGAGATTGCATGTCTGCCTCAAGTTGATACTGTCTCTGATTTGACTGAAGAAGAACGGGAAACCCTTTCCCCCAACGATTGCATTAAAGTCTTTTTCACTGAGCTGTAGATCTCTGTCTTCGCCACGAGATTGTTCCACTAAAAGCGAGATCAGAGCGATCATTTTTTCTAGCGATATTGGTTTGAATTTCTCATCTGTCAATGCAATGACGTCTTCCTCTTCATCTTCTTCGTCCGAGATTATTTCCACCTAGAAAAGCGAAATCAGAAGATTGAACAAACACTCTGACTTGTTCACGATGTTGTGAAGTACTGTATAGAGAATAGTAATGAAGAAGTATGAGTAAATCTGTCCGAGTGACTATTTAAAAAGGGATCTAATGCAAACAAGACAAACACTTACATAATTGTCCTGGCACTTATAGCCCATATAGAAGTTGATGAATGTACTGATGGTGCTGAGCTGTATAAGAAATATACACTCATCGTCTCCCATCTTGGCAAAGTCGAGGAAGAAGGCGAAATACTCGGCCAGATGTTTACTGCTGGGCTTAGCACCTTGCTGTACCTGAAAATATCAACAGAAAAATGTTACCTTCCTGGATTTGGAAGTGTACAGATAGGAAGTGCCAACAATGAGTGTATACCTCAGGCTGGATTTAACTCATATGCCCAGTCGCCCCAGGTGTGCTTTGACAGGAAGCATGATGGCAATTGTCCTATTTTTGGTCCGGAAATGGGACAGGGAAAGTCTGATTATAACTTTTTTCTCAAAACAGGTTTGGGATATCGCATTGCAATACATGACACCAGTACTTACAATTGCTAGCATTTTCTTGATGAATCTCGTGACACAGGATTTGTTGCCGATCTCACTCGGGTCAATGTCTTCATCATCTCGCTCTGTCAATGGATGCAAGTACAACTCCACATGCGTAGGTTTGAGCTGTGTGATTACATGAATCAGCAATCGCTGGAACATCTAAAACAAAACAGAAAGATAGGAAAGTATTAGTCCTCCCAAGGACCAAGCTATAAGCCGACTTCTCCTTTCTTTCCTCTTTACTGATTTCTAAGGGATACTCAAGAATTACAGTCATAGTTTGGCATTTATCCACATGCAATCTCACTGAAACCTGGTATTTGCAGAGAAATGACTGATTTTTTGCCACACTGACCTGTCTGACAACCTGGTTTGGACACTTGATGAGGATCTGCTGGCACCACCAATCATCCTCTGCCATGTGATCGAGAAACCACTGGAAGACAAAAACATTTATGTTTACAATTTTCCGTCTTTAGCAATTTCATTCTGTATTTGTTCAACTTGTATCAATGGAAAGTACCTTTTTATTGCACCATTTAGAGTAGAACACTACATGTATCTCATCTATATTGTCCAACATACAGAGTGGGTTCAACCAAAACTACCGTATTTTCCGGCGTATGACCCGCGGCTTTTTGCCCTCAAACAGGCCCAAAAAGTGGGGGTGCGGGTAATACAAAGGTGCGGGTCTTGCGTGGATTCTGAGAGGGATAAGCCCCAACCCCAAAGAAAAAAAAGGGGACCAAACTGGTTACTTGATAAGGATTTATGTCCATCGTTTTCGCATTGTTTTCAACCAATATTTCCGCCATGATCGCATAGTTTGTGATGTCTCCGCTAGGGAAAATAGTTACGGCCATGCTGGAATTGATCCACTTTGGTTAACAATTAAAAAAAACATGGCGGTTCTAGGATGTCAACATCAATGAATGGCTTACTATTTTTGGAGAATGCGGGTCTTGGAGCAGTGCGGGTCATAATCAGGTGCGGGTCTTGCGTGGCTTTAGGTAATGGTCAAAGGGGGTGCGGGTCATAGGGCAGTGCGGGGGATAATCCGGAAAATACGGTACTTGATGAGGCACTGACCCAAGATACCAATGCATAATCTTAAAACTTTGTTTACCTCGCATGCAGCATGGCAAGAGTTGAACTGTTTTGTCAGGAGCTCAATCCACTGGAGCATAGTTGGCTTTTCCTTGGCATGAATCAGTGTCTCTAAGACGAATGATGCACTGAGTTTGGCTGCGAGTAACGGTACTTGGTGTTCATCATCGCGAGGTAGCGTGGTCGGGATGTAACCACACATCTGCCACATGAAGCCAAAGTAGGTGTGCTCGAGGATGTTCTTGTCTTGAAGGAAACGTGTGTTATCTTCCCAGATCCACTGGAAGAGAATTTTGAGAATAAGCCAACGATGAAGGGAGTAGTTTGAAGCACAAATCATGGCCAATTACAGACAGTTCGTATAAAATGCTCATGTGTAAATCCAGTATTCCTCAACCCATGCAGTTCAGATATTTAGTCAACTCCTTGTTGCAATGACTGAAGGATCCTGACTGTACTTAGAGTGTGCCATAATCATAAACACATTTGTCTGAGTAATTACCTCTGCCAGTTCTCCAGACAGGTCGAAGTTGAACTTCTTGGGCTCTTCCAGTGCACTGATCATCTCCATGGGAGCCTCTCCTGGTCTCTTTGGTATTCGCTCATAGAAAAGCATGTATGCACTATTCGTTTTCTCGAACGAGAAGTCCATGAATTTGTCTGTCACTGAGTCGTACGTTTTACTCTGAAAACAAAACAAATGCAAAATTTATGTAGCAGTAATGAGGAAAGTGACTGAATGAAGGAGTCACTGAAGCACTTCGAAGGTTAATTTTTAGTCATTCACAGTAACACATACATGTAGTGGGGAAATTAATGAACAAAGTATTAGTAAGCAAGGCCTGACGGTCACATCGGGGGTTATATTTCTTTCTCAATGGAGGATGTATCTGATTAATTTGAATTTTTGATATCAACAGAGGCTGCACTTGGTGAGGAAGACGTGGTTTATGTCACCACAGGTACTTACAGTCATTTCACCTCCAAAACATTCCGAAGCAATCTGGCATGGATCAAACGGCTTCACCTCTGCATCGTTGAACAAGAACCAGCGGTCATGTCCCGACTCAGCCTTATTTAGCCTATCCCTGATGAAGCTGTAATAATGTCCACCATCAGCTGTACCCGTATGGACTGTGACACCTATCAGCTCGTACTCAAAGCTGTTACCATCTTCGTCGTCATTGTTATCATCGTCAATCTTATTCACATCTTCTTCATCAGCTGAAAAAGCATGTGGAGATTATTGCTAATTATATTTTGCATTGCCGGTCTAATAGGGAACTGCTGTTTATTTGTCGACTCCATTGCGCTTCAAGCAGATACTTCTATTCAAGCACAACACCATAACAACCTAGCTTGATTGCTTCGCTTGGTGATTTTAAGTCAGGTACCATTCAAAAAATATTTGAATTAACAAAAATCTTCAGTGTTTTAATTCAGACCGACATAAGGAAATGGAATAGCTTCAAGTGCATTTGCTTACCTAATTTATCTGGACCTAGCAGATTCTGCTCCATGTAGTCAGCCACCGAGAGTCGCAGGGGGAAACTGAAGTGTGTGTTGACCTTCTCCTTCATCATTGTCACCATGTTGAATGTATAGCGCATCGTGTTGAAGCAGAGGATCTTGGGTAATTTCCTAAAGCACGCTCTGGAACCAAAAGTAGTCGAGATGAAAAAATAAGCACTTTAAATTCTTATTTGAAAAATTATTGAACTGCAAAAGACAGCTTGTTACTTAGGATGTGGATCTTTATTCCTCTGAATTTGATATGGGAAGCACTGGTATGGTAGCCGGCAATTACTACGGTTGGGCATAACTGTAGTACATGTATATGGCCTATCCCATGACCCCTCAACAACTCGACAATGTCACCACAAGACCATGTCACTCCTCATCAACTCGGCCAATTATCACCCCTCAAATGTTTGCTATGCTACATACCTCTTTTCTGCTCTGACTTTCTTTCCACATTTTGAACATGTGTACATGTTGTCACCTTCCAACGTGTCTTTCACTGTCACTTCATCTAGAGATTCGTAGAGATTTTTCATGTCAGCCACCTGACACCTTACTGTGTAGAATTCCTCCAGCGTTCGGCTCACATGAGGGCAATCCTGGGAAGACAACGAAAAAATATTCATGATTGCTGTGGTAATTGACAGATTCCTAAGAACACAAAATCTTCTCAGGCCTCTGTTTACCTTCATCTACATGTCAATGCATATTTAGAAAATTTTAATCAGCAGATAATTTGAAGTGCACGTACACATGTATAACATTTAATAGAAAATTTCCCTTGAACTTACCAGCGAAACAACATTGTTGGAAATCACACCACCAAAGAGACTTTTGACTAGCCTTTTCTGAAAAATCAAAGAGATCAATCATACAATGTAGGATTGATTTAAATAAATAAACCTTTCAGTGAAAATAATGTCAATGCCTGCAGATAGCAGTCATGGGTTACCAGCGACCACTCCTTTTCAAGGACAATCAGATACATAAAACAGCCAACACCAAAGACATCGTGCTAGGATTCGAAGAAAAACAACTGAGGAGGTGAGCTATTTTGCCACGTTGAAATTTGGATGAGCAAGCAGGCACAGAGAAGACAAAACCTTTTGAGCACTCACGAGTTCTGGTGACATTTCCTCCAACTTGCTGATGAGATCGGTGAAGAATTCCGTCATATCCTTCTGTTCTCCTGTATTGAGGGGCTGTTTATCCATCGTGTAGACCTTGCAGAAGCTACGAGGGTTGTATGCCTTCCTCTCACTTTCCTAAAGAAGAAATCAAATCAAATTTACTCCCCACTAATCAATAAACTTCACCAATGGGTGCAATATGATCATGAGCAAAAAAAAGTTAAAATTTTCCCTATGAGTTAACATCATTATAAGAGTTATCAATTCACAGATCAGGACTGGCTTTTACTTACCAACAGATAAGCAAACATCTTCCTCAATTCAACTAAGGTTCCTTCATGGGGGCCATCTGAACTACACTGAAAACGACAAGATAAAATTAACAGTTGACTAAATATTTCAACTCATTTGTGTGAAAGTCACAAATTTAGCAGGAAATGCAAGAGATACACAGCCAGAGTTTTGAGTTTGAACCAGCTGAAACATCCTCTGTTCAATACTTAATTGTATCTTCATAAAATATATTTGTTACCTCCATCGAACCCAATGTTGAGAATATCTAAAATCTTTTGAGAACTAGCACCAATGCACATTACAACTTGAACTCCTGACAGAGGTTTATCAAGGATAATCCAACAATTACCTTCGCTTGAAGCACCGACTCCCTCGCCTGTGGTATCATGAAGAGATGTTGCATACATGTCGCCATGTAACAAGTAGCACCAAGATTCGTGAGGCCGACGTAGCCACAGTTTGAGCGACCATCTTCATGAGGCCAGTGATCCCATGGGTACACTGCATGAGCATCTGAGCAAAAAATGATACAACTTACATGTACAATGTATTTAGCAATAATAATACTTTTTCTGAAGTTTTGCAGGTTTTGGGCTCTGGGTCAAAAAGATTTAAGAGAACCATTAGGATACGTTGTAAAAGACAAAGTCAACATTCTAAGTTATGTAGTTCTGATAAAACACAATTTAGAACATTCAAATAATTTGGCTCACCTTTTGTGTGTTGCTTCATAATCCTCTCATGAAGAAATTGATAGTTGGGCAAACATGCCTTCACTGATTCGACTATGAGATCATACGCTGCTGAACGTGATGTCTGAGACTTACACTTGGGGAAGAGACGGTTTTGGGGAGATGGGAGAGCAAACAGACTCCAGAACAATTCGTCAAGAAAATCCTGAAGAAGATCAAGGGTTCACTGTCATGAGCAAGTCTAGCCAATTTTGCCGCTTTACCCAAGCTGAGGATATGATGCCAGCAAGCAAGGCTGATCACCATTTCAAAGTGACAGTATCACCATGTATTTCACCAATTGTTATACATGTAGATTACATCTAAGATGTCACATGTATCTGTTAAGGTGCCGCAACCAGGCCACCTACTACAGGTATGTTCACTACACTGACCTGATCCTAAAATGAATGGTGAGAAATAGTGAACTTACCCTTCCTTTCTGTGAGTCTTGGAATGGTGGGACATGTTTCATGATGACCGTGGTTAGATTGATTAAACCTATGAGGGCATCGTCTTCGTATGTCATTTGCCTTGGCTCAATTATGTCATGTTCCACAACACATTTGGCAGCATGATGAGCTAGGACATCCAAATTCACTGGTCCAGGCTACAAATAAGACAGAGTCAGAATCAGCTTAGTATCAAGAAAACAAGTCTTGAGCATTACTGCACCAGTGAAGAAATACTTAGCAAGACAATATTTTGTGGGGGGACGACATAAACTGAACATTAATATTGACATGTAAATAGTTCACTATTTAGAAATAGAACATAGAGCAAAGGACATAAGTTGGAACTGAGAACCAAGCGGCCATGACATGGACATAAAATGTTCCCCTCTGATTCTTAGAGTGCGTGAAACAAGGATTTACCTCTTCCCAGCTCTTTGTTGCATCTTCTCTTGATATGCTCTCAACCAGACGACAGACGAGCCAAAAGTAATCCCGACAACATGGCCCATATGGTTCCTTCATCACTTCCTTATCATCAAACTGAAAATGAAACATGAATATACATGTACAGTGAAATCTCCCCAAGCAAACACCTTGACACCAAAGCTGCAATTTCACAAACCACAGAATGAAATAGAGGTGAATTTTTCTGGTTTTAGAGTAGGGTTTAATCTTGGCTTACCTCTGCAGTCCTGAGTGGCTTCATGTTCTTGGCAACATCAAGGAATGTAAGAAGACACGAGAGAAGAGGCAGGAGGAACGAGTAGCCATTTTTACTACCGTCTGCTGTTGTTCCATGGCACAAGCGATACAGTCCCATACATGCTTCCCGTCGCACACTTGGCTGCAAGGGTAATTGAATAAAACTGTCAATTTCAGCATCATTGGTCAATGCTGTGTACAGCCAGCTTCTAATCTCTTATACAAACCATTAAGCAAAGCCTCCAAAACTCTTGGATTAGAAAGCAGCAGCACAGACCATTACCGGTATTTACGACAATCTGTTATAGTGGTCTTGACCAATGAAGAGCATACTTGTGCAAGGCTTGTCGACGCCTAGATTTTACCTTACAAATGTGAATCTAGAGTATCAACAACCACAATGTGGGTAGCCAAACTAGTGTAGATTACTGTATCAAACACAAAATAATGTCAATTAGTTCAAAGCCCTACCTCTGGTGCATCCAATACAAGTCGTTTGACCCATCGGCTGAAACTCTCACTTGTGCACATCGCTGGTTGGACCTCTTCATCTGAATAGGCCCAAGAGACCAGGAACTGTAAGGCATAGTGGACCACCTCTGCTCTGCCCCATGCAGCCACTTGCATCGAATTCTTATCACTGAAAAATTAACAAACAAAATGTAAGTCATGTGTAGTTGTAGGCATCCTGAAGCAACTGTTTGGTAGACATGTTTATGAAGACATCATGATTTTGCCAACTGAAAGATGGTATTTTCCTTTAAAATCTCTCAGTCAAATCAACCTCACATCTCAAAATGTTAAAGGGAGGCACCTTTAGTATTTGCTTTTAAACCACAAAGTATGCGGCTCCAAGTCAACTAACTTTGCAGACGGATACAACTGTCTTACCTTGGAACTGCCACATCGTAGAGAATAGTCGTTAAAATCTTGAGGACATCATCCACCACCATCATCGACAGCATCGTCTAAAATAAACAGAAACAAAATATGGGTACCACTCAGTTCAACACACACTGGTTATTAAAAGTTCCGTACCTAAGCCATAAAGATTGAGTTCTTGACCTACGAGGTATTCTTCCTAAATTCTTCCAAGTTTTACAAAGAAAAGACTTACAATGTAGGCAGGCAGACAAGGGAGAATATAGTTTTGAGGTACAGTAATTTCATAAGAGCAAATGAAAGAAATTTGTTTTTTACCTCATTCAACCTTGGAATAGTAATCTTCTCTTGGCCACTTCTGTGTTTCTTCATCTTCTTTCTCGGTGTCTCATACTGATCAAAAGGATCATCGCTGGCATTGGCCAAGTCAGACGGACAGACAGCAAACTGGGTTATCAGTCGCATCAGATATCCTAGACACTCCTGGTTCCACTGAAATATTTAAGAGAGGATGATCAGGATGAGAACTGAGAGAAATTGCTACTCAATCGTTTAATTATCATTTTCCAAGGCACAGGATACCAGAGAGCAGTACCGGTATAAAAGCTGTAAAATGCACCAGACAATATCATTTTACATTATTTTGCCAAAGTTCTTTGCATGCCAGCATATTTCTGACACAAAAAGCACTTCTGATTACTTGGGCCACAAAATAAACGCATACGTATATGTAAGAGGGGCAGAGTCCAAAGGAAACTTTGAGCAATCACTGTAACTGCGTCATGCTGCCAAAGTAGGAACTGATGCTTACCTCATTCCATGGATCACCCTCTTTAGCTTGTAAACAGCCAGACATGAAGATATTGAACATGTGACTAAGGCCTCCTTGGGAGACAAACTGAAAAGAATGAAAACAATATTGGTGAGTAGAAAGTGATGAAAGTTTTTAACAATGGACACTGAATTCTCAACCTTGAAAGTTGCGTTTAGTAAGATGTCTGAAACATCTTTGAGTGTTTGCAGTGGCACCTCAAGGGGGTACTACACAAAATGAGCCAAGCACAAAATTGATACCATGCACACTTACCCGTCTGCTCCAGGATTCTTCTGGAGCCTCAGTTTGATCAGCACCACTTTCAGAGTCCGAACTCCCAGCCGTGTCACCAGCACCTGATCCTTTACCCTGTAAAAATGACAAGACAGCCAAATCAAGAACTTTATATTTCCTTCGATAAAGAAAAAACTCATCAAATACCCAAGTCAAATAGAGGATAATCGCAAATGAATATTCAAACAATATCAGAACCAAGAGTGAACTTACAAAGTGCCTCCTTCTCTTGGAGGGAGTCCGAGACAATGATTCCACTATCTGCAGGGAATACATTAGTTTGTGGGGGTTATCACAGTCTAATAAACGATTCCACCGCAGACAGCTCTCCTTCTTTTTCTCGTCGCTCTCCTGAAAAACAAAAGATGGAAATTACATATTGAATGCATAACAAGTTCGATGTACCCTCCATCAAAAGATACGTGGAAGAGCTAGATGCTCATCTGTACGGACAACAACAAAGGGGAGGGTTATAACATTTTAGCTAACAACCAGTAGTCACTCACCTGTACACTGACAATACTCTTGAAGCCTTCGAGCATACTGGGGCTGGTTGGTAACACCATCAATAACTCCCAAACACGGTGGGATAGCACTCGCGCTTTGATTTCGGTATTGCCTTGTTCTGGACCATCCATCTGAGACTGGAATGATGAAGGTGACATACATTACAACATAGGTGTCACAATGTCTGCGTTCCATCAAGTATCAAACTCATTATTTAGGATTATGAGTCACAAGATTACTTACATCACTAGCATCAGTACACTGGAGATTACTCAGCTCCTGCAGCAAGTTGAACAAATGATCGAAGTGTCGTTCTTGAAGGAGTAGCACCATGGGGATCTGGTCTCGCTGGGGTGGCGGCAGGTATGAAGCAGGGGTGGTTCCATCCTGCTTTCTTGGAGGACGTATAGCACCAATGGATACAAATACAAGCTGCAATCAAACAGGAAAGATAAGGATACTGGCAAATTGAATTTCAGATATCACAAATTATAGAAACATTTGGAAATTTAATATAGACAAAATCACACAGAACAGTTTTATATACAAGTCTTACCTGTCTGTCTTTGAACTGCATTTCACCAAGCGATTTCTCATCAAGATCAACTGTTAATTCCTGGCCAAGTGTTATCATACGAACAGGACCATCACCTAGTAACGAGCCCAGTATAGGTGTCAGCACTGATCCAGTTGATTGGCTTGTTGGTGTAGGTATCACAGGTTGTTGGCGTTCCTGTTGTTGTTGTTTCTGTAGCATACCCCACCATCTCGTTACCTCAGAGCGAAGTTCTGCGATCAGGTCCGTTGTGAACAGTTCAAGGGTGGTCTGCTAAAAACAAGAAATTGAACTTCTGACTGCAAGAACTTATCATGAGGTATTTTCCTTGACCTTATTGGCAGCAGGTACAAGGAATCTTGTGTTTACCACTTGACATAACATCTGATAAGACTTCAAAGCCATATTGACAACTTGCACAGAATAATTTACATTAACAACAACAACAACATCTGATGACTTATTTTGAACAACTTTCTAGAATTCTAACCTTTTCAGCCATGCCAGCAGGCTGCAGCACGATGTGTATCGTACAACTCTGTTTATCCTGTAGTAGCTTCTGATGGCTGATGATGCCTTCACCCTTCAGTTGCCACGTGCGCAAGTGGAACGCGTATCTCTTCCGGAAGCTCTCCAAGTGATTCTTCAATAGAACCAGATCTCGCTGTATGACTAGTAAACTCGAGTCAGGACTCTGTAAACAAGCAAATTTATAAGTCAAGACAAAGCAAGGCAGGGCACAGATCGCTCTCATTTGCTCCTTGAGCACTGCAGGAAGAGGTTCTTATAGAAGATCAGCAATGCATTATTGTACAATGCTCTTGAAAGCTACCTGAATGAGTCATCTCTCTGTAAGGTCTACCTCAGGCCCCGGTTGATCCTGTCGTCTCAGTTGATAGAAGCATCAGCAGAGTTAAAAAGCGTCTTGCTCAAGGATATAGAATTAGAGCCATGTTTGATCCTATGACTTCCTCACAAGATTTTGTCCTTAAAATCGCTTACCAGACTATCCATGCATCGTTGAATGAACTCTTCTTCTTTTCCTAAACTTCCATTACCATAATTGATGTAGTATGCGTTGAGATACTGAATAGCTGACATACTGACTTCACTGTTGTGGGCGCGCAAGGCTATCTGCCACAGCTGATCCATACCACTTATCTAGAAGAGAAATCAAGTGGTCAGAAGTTGGAACAAGTAAATAACACTGCCAACAGGAGATAAACATAATGTCTTCAAAGATCCTAGGAGAGCTGGATTGTCAAATCAGGTCACACTTGAGAGACGAGTTTGAAACAGGCACTTGACCACAATCAATTGACCCGCAGTCTTCAACATGCCTAAAATCAAAACCACTATTTCGACTCTTGTATTAGATGTGGTTTTCAATCCTGAGGATGATATTCTCAATTGTTACATTTGTAGTGGAATCACTGTGGTTCCTTACACCGACCAATATTGACCCAGTGGCTCCTTTGCCTGAACTAACTCACCACATCCTCTGACATTGGTTCATCAAACGAGGCATTGGCCACCCTGGCCAGGTGACAGAGCTGCTGGAACAAATTCAAACCTATCACGCTCATGTTCTCTGGCTCAAGACGAGGCATCTGAAAAGTACAAACAATTTTTAATTCCCTAATTAGTCTACATTTGACCAAAAAAACAAAAAATTGAGAATTGTGTTTACACCAACCCTGCTTCTCATCATAATTGCTGTCCAACACATCCAGTGCTTCATTTAATGGTGCAATAAATAACCCATTACTCAATGTCTCTTATTGCAACCAATTTAAAGCAATTCTTTAATGATATTCACAGTACAGTATTTACCTTTTCCATGAAGAGATGTTTAAATGTTTCCAGCCCCATTGCATGATGCTCCTTGCTCTTGGCTTGTTGCAGGAACCAACTCAGACACTCATCTGTGCTCTCAGGATTCTCAATCAGACATGACCACAGCACATCAACTTGCTCAAGGCGTAAACCTTCAAAGGAAATTCAGACAGAAAAGACTTGAAATAAAACTTCAGCATGCTTCACAGGCTTTCCCATTCAGGCCTTGCTAGAGTTACCTGGCAAAGAGACTTTGTTATTTAGATACCACTAATTTAGGATTTACCGTTTCCTGATGATTTTGGTAGGGAATATTGCCCTGAAGTAGGTTTGAGCTACAATGTATATCATGCTCAGACAGCACAAAGTGTTTTTGTCAAGTATATTCAGACCCAAATGAGGATCACATTTTGACATTGGAAAGTGATATAACAGATTTTTGACTTACGAAACGTATCCGGCGAACCCATGGTCGAGAAAACGCATGAGAGGAATTGCAGCCGCACATGCACATCCTCACGAAAAGTGTACAAGGCATGATGAGGTCTTGCTATCTTCTTAACAGAATTGCTGAAGAATATCAATTCGTTGAAGAAATGCTTCATCATGTTCAACTCTTTCTCAGCCCACCTGAAACAAATTGAATAATGATCAAGATCTGTGGAGGCTTCTAGGAATCACCAATATTCACACAAGTGCAAAGAGGCCAACATGTCATTGAGAACTGCAATACTCCTAATACTTTATTGTAGAGATTAGGAATAAAGGACAGCCATCAATGTTTTATTTTCCTGGTGTTTACTACATACAGAGATACAAACAATCCAAGTATGTGAAAAAGCCAGGGTATTTCGAGTAGCATACTAAAAATACAAATGCAATGAACTAAACAAGGCTTGGTTTCACATGTACATTAAAACTCTGCTTGGATCCTTTTGTCCAAGCATAAGTTGCAGCTACCCAAAAAGCAAAAATACAAAAAAGGCAAGTCGATAGGTATAAGTAATGCTTACATTAAAACAGAGTAAGTATCTGCCCCAGCTCTGTATTGTTGAAACGACCCAAACAGTTTTGGAAGCAAACGTAGCGACACCACAACTGAGCGATGATTTGCAACATTTTCTATACAAGCCTCAATAAATGCCATTCGTATCCGCCTGTCAGTCGAGAAACACACTAAGGAGCAGAGAGCCTTCTCCGCTTCGACATCTAGTCCTTCTGGGAGCATGGCCTGAAGAGTAATAAAAAGTTCAAGTCAACACAGCTGGGCTCACAACCCTTATGCCCTTCCATGAGCTGGAAATTTAGTTTTTACTTCAGATAGTTTTTATCATTTCAACCGGTTTTACAGCAAGTCCTGTTCAAGCTGCTTTATGTAAAAGGAAGCAGATACGTGCTGCCACTGACCTGCCAACTGAGTTTTTAGGTCTGTTATTAATACAAAGTAAAGGCTTTGGGTGATTAGAACAAAAACCCTTGCCTCACTATGCCAAAATATTTACATGTAATAACAAACTTAACAAAAGATAAGAGCTTACGGCCACATCTTCCTGCACCAGGTCCCAGAGTAGCGTGTTGCCCTTCTTGCAAACATCATCATATTTAAATGCATTTGACATGTTTTCATAGCTGTCATCGTCATGTGACTGGGAGTGATGGTGAATAACAGCTGCGGAAAAAGGAGAAGACCATCATCACAAGTTGGTAAATAACTCAGGGTCCCATAGGGATGACCCAGGCACAGTGGACGAGCATCTGGTTTGATTTAGTTAGTCAGGTCATGGGTTGGAGACTCGGCCAGTGTCACTAGGTACTTTCAACTGGCCGGAAATGGCCAAGTGTAGCAGAATATTTGCTCTCCTTGGTTTCTACAGAAAGCCCTATTGTACGGCTGGGGCCACCTGAATGCCACAAAGACTCCCCCCTAATCAAGCTGTGGGAGCACAGTGCTTCCAACAACTATTTCATACTATCACTTACCTCTTGGTATCGGCAGGTGTGAATAATGCATTGACGCCATACTAGCCAAGTGGTGTGGTTGGACATGGGGATTGAAGTGAGCATGTGCATGGGCGTGGGCACGGACTTGTGCATTGATGCGTGCTAGCTCATCATCATCGCTCAGTACATCTTCCCCTTCAAAGTCGGCCATGTTCTTCACGGATTTTGTGCTGATCCGGGAACTGTTACAACTTCCATCATCGGGACTGAGAATATCATCAATGAACTCACTGAAAGAGGCAGGAAGAAGGGAAAGGTTTTTAAGTGTAATTATTTGTCAAGCAATAGCATGCACTTCCTTTTATGACATTTCGAAACAACCACATGAACCTCAAGAAAAACATGTTCTGTCTTCTGCGCAAATCTGGAGGTGATCATGCAGATGACTCCCGCTTCTCGTTGGAGCCAAAAATGGCCAAGTATTGAGGGCCTGAACTCAGATGAGTTGACTCTCTGCTGGCTATTGCACTTACTTTTGTATGCGCCTATGATGTCTGTGAGCCTGGATCCTCTGTAGGTAGTTGGTACAGTCATACACTTCAGTCTCCACGCTGCTGTCAACAAACTCTTGCGAGGAGCTTGGAGACGTTACATGAGCTCTGGTGGGAAGCGCTTTCATCGTGGGGACAATACCATCGTCATCCAAAGATTCCTATAATTAATGAAGATTTTAAAAAATAAAAGTATTTTTTCCTAATCCACCAAGATTAAAGCAAAGAGTACATAGCATTATACTCATCCTTCGAATGCATGGGTTGGATAACCTCACAGAAGATTCTATGTTATGATGTCTACATGTAATAGAAGATCAGGTTCCCTTTGGTCGTACACATAGATGAAAGACATAAGAAACATAAAATGCAATACACACATATATAAAGCTTGACATAAGTCCGCTAAAGAAGCTAACACCACACGCAAATGCTCCCCAACACACTCATCTGTCTGCCCCTGACACACCCATGCTTAAGCTTCCCATAGTAACATGCCAAAAATACAACAGGAAGGAAGGCACATTTCAGATATCTGAAGCGACAGTAGAGTCATTGGAACTGGTATCCTAAAACACACAGGGCGATGCAATCTGCGGTTGAAAACAGAGAAAGACTGCAAAAAAGCTGAACTGAGTCTGAGAATTTCACCACTTCAGACTAGTCACTGACAAACCATAACACAGCACAAAGCACTACACAAGGACATGCCCTTTCAAGCAGGCATGAACGACCTACCACTAGAGGTTCAGACCCCCGGAGCTGGTCGCCCTCTTCTACCACAACACGACTGCCTTCTTTGCTTGTTTTCTTAGGCCGTCTGCTTTTGTCACTTGCCTGAGAAGTATCCATTTCACTGTGACCATGATGGCGGCGACGACATGAGTGGTCGGGAGGAATCTCCTCGTCATCCTCTTCCTCATCATCCTCTCCATCACTTTCCTCTGTACTAATCTCCACATCTCCCTCGTCACCTGAATGAGATGCATGGACAATCTTGACATTCGCCGCTTTAAATCTTTGGGCGATACGCCCCGGCGAGCCCATATGGCAACGATGCACCCTGACCTGACCAGGGGACGATTCACACATTTGCTCAGATTCCGACATCCCTTCGTTATCACTGTCACTCTCGCTACCCGACTCGTCACTATTGTCAACATGAGAGCGTATCCGGTGGCCATGGTGGCGATGTCGGCAGTGGTGGCGACTCGGACCACTATGCATCTCGTCACTTGGTAGGCTGTCCTCACTGATGTTACTCAGATCGCTATTTGCACAGAGGCTGCTGTTTTCTGAATCTTCAGTCTGGGACAGACGGACTTCTTGACTTCCCATTCTCACATCTTCATCACTGCAAGGGCTGTTCGGGTGCTCAGGATTCCTCTAAAGAAGAAAAAAGTCATTTATAGAATATTTCAAAAGTCTTCCTCGAAATAGTGCTTTTTACCAAAAGTTTTGCACACCTTACTCTGTATTCCAAAGTCTTCCAGGGAATGTTGGGGAGCAGATTTCTAATATAACTTGCCCTTACCTTTCCACCCTTGCGTGCTTCCTTGCTTCTCCCCTTACTGATCTCTTCTGATTTCTCACTGGGGCTGATGTCATGTTTCCCTGGCTCACCAATACCAGCACCTGTAGAAGAGAAATCTCATCATAACAGAAGGGTTATTAACCAATGTGTTCAGCTTAATGTGACGTCAACTCTGTATCACTGGACAATCACCATCCAGACTAAAAACTGCAGTGACATGCCCTACTTTTGCAGAGGAAATACTGACAAACACGAAGAGAAAAAGAAAACACACATGGGCATTTCTTACCTTTTTCAATTTCTTCATTTTCTTTGACGATAGCTGTATACTGACCGTGGCCATGTTGCGCCACTGCTGATACACTGGCACGATGACCTCCCGCAGATGTCCACACACGCTTGATCAAGTTTGAGGCAAGGTATAAAGTCTGAAAAACAAATTAGAAATAGTGTACAAGTACACATATACTCTGATAGTCCGTCATACCCAATACAACCGCCAAATATTCAGCTTTGTGATTTGAGTGAAAAGAACAATGCAGACGATTCAAGTTCCTGGCAGGGAGGACAATTGGCAGTAGCCAGCTAGGAGCCAAATTGGTATTTTTAGGGGACAGGTATGCATAGTTCGGAGCCTGGGTGGTATTTGATTCAGTGATAATAATATTCCACGAACAAGCCTGAATAGTTTGGTTGTAACCTGGAGAGACCACGAAACTGCACCTTAACGGTTCTCTTACAATGTTAGACGCAAAAGTGATGTCATCATTTGTGATAGGATTTTGTTTGGTGCATGGGAGTTCCGCAACCAATTCAAAAGCTTGAGTTCAAAAGCGAGTGACCCTACCTGTTCACTGTGCATTGAAGGCTCGAGTCCAGATATCAACTTGAGTAAATGCTGAGCACGTTCAATATCCAGGTTCTTAATCAGTGGCATCAACACATCATGAACTTGCTTCCCACAATGTTTTAACTGCAAAATGAAAGATTGTACAGATATCCACTGGTTTAACATTGTACAGATATCCACTGGTTTAACATTGTACAGATATCAACTGACCTTAGTGTTAGAAAGTTACAGATCTTGTGATCTTGTTATGCCGTGGCCATTCAATTGTTGCCTGTTCAATTCTCAGTTCCAACAATGACCTGATCCTCTGGAACCACAGGCTAGAACCTACTGGAAAGACCACCCATTGCTTAGGTTCTAGCTTGGCCAATGACAGACTTCCATTCTAACACTGATAACAGACAAATAAATCGGGGAACAACAATGTGCCATTTACCAGAGGATCTCTCCAAAATGCTAGCCAAATTTGCGCCAGCAGTGGAAACAACAATAATCTGCTCCGAGAGAAGCAAACAAACAACTAAATAGAAGTTAAAATGAACACATTTTCATCATGCTTGAAATCTCGATCATTACCTGAGTAGCAGCCCAGATGCAGTCTATGTGCTCATTGGTAATACGACTCTCAACAGCAAGGAAGTTAAGGATCATTTGACTTTGTTTGATTATCTGAAAAAAGGGGAATTGATTGTAAAGTTTCAGTTCTCAATGGATATCATAAAGGTCTCAGAGATAGAACATACCCTCTAGAAAGAATTACATGCGTACAAAAGCTAATAATACATGTATTTTGTCTTTGCCACAGTAAACATGTGTCACTAATTTTTTGTTAGGTCCAGTATTGTCGCAACACTCATAACCGAGTCCTCTTGTGCTCTTCAGTTCATGTAGGTTAACTTATGGGTAAGTTGGATTGGACCTGATTGAATGCTGTGTCACATACCTCAATATGCAAATTTGGCCCAAAGATGTGTTCAAGAAGTTTCTTCTCTATGAGCCAGGTGGCAAGCTTGTTGCCGGTACTCTCTGCATCCACTATGGTCTCACTGTTACAATTTTCATTGTACATGTTGATTTGGTTCTGAAATACCAGGTAAAAAATAGAATTATTGGGGTACATCAATCCATTGATAGGTCATGATAAAACTGAGAATCTGATAGATACAATGTCAAATCAAAAGAAACAAGAAGAAACAAGAAGAACTTATGCATTTATAGATACCAACCCTGCGACTGGTTGTCCCTGACTTTGAACTATGCATAACTAAGTTTCTTAGCTGTGATACATTTTTACACCAAGATAGAGAATTTGGGGAATATTTCAGTATGTGGTTAGAAACTTTGATTTTGTGGAATTCTGTTCAAAGTTAAGGCTCAAAGACCCACTTCATACAATTTGTTTTGAAAACCTGAAGGCTGACAACCCAGAGGGAAGCCCAATCAAATGACCAGTTCACCTACATTTATCTGACTTATTCCAGCCATCCTTATTGTTAGTGTTGAACAAGTGAAGTATTTAAATGCCAAGTTGAGGACTTCAGAGTCATAGGTGGCAGCAGTGTCCAAAGGTTCCTTGACAGCCGCCCACATCAGATCTGTCATGTTGCGGGATCCGGCCATTCTGAGATCTTTATCAGAAAGTTTACACATGTATCTGAAAATGAAAATAGAAAACATATAAATGAAGGTCAAAAGCAAAGGTAAGGAACAACGTTTAGTTTGGCAAGTAGGGTTGAGTGTCTTGCTCAAGGACACAAAGACAAAACAGCAGGTGTCCTTATAACCAAAGACTTCCTGGTCAGGACTTGACAGGAGCCTGGTGCTCTTACCACTATGCCATTGATCACCTGACTTGTGCAACTACTATTACTCAATGGCCACAACAGACAGCACATGATTATCTAAATCAAGACAATTTCCTAACCTTATGATTTGAGATCGGAGTGGAACAATGTACTGCATGACTGTGGGGATATTCATCCATAAACGAAGCTGAAAGAAGAAACAACTGATTATCAAGGGGGTAGAAAAAACATTTCAGAGTGAACCATCAAAAGCTGTAAATCCTTGTCGTGTAATTTTACATGCTTAGCCATCTTCTCACATACAATGTCAATTTCTATATATTTCCAGAAAACACGATCTAAGTTCACTGTTTTCTGATCTTGTCTCCACAACCTCAAACAAACTCAGGGAAAGATTCATCTCCCCTTCTTACAATATATTACTTCCAAACTGTCTAAAACTGATGTCAAAAAGAGATTTGACTTCTTTACTTACATTTGCAATGATTGTGATTAAGGTATGAGCAACATAGAATGGCAAGTTGTCTGGGTTTCCTGTGTCGAAACAATTGGCAATGGCTAGCAGACCAGTACTATCACAGAAAAAACAAACATTCCTCAACAAGTACAGGGGAATCTCGGAGTCCTAGAAAAAAGGAAAATATATGAGATACGTACAGAAATGTTTTCTTTTCTTCACAAAACGCTCAACAAGAAACAACCTGAGGGCCGATGAAGACACAATATCTAGTACAGGCTTTAAGTTTCACCGATAAAATTTAAGAATTATCTAGAACTTGAATCCAGGAAGGTAACTGTAGATATAAAGAACAGAAGCAAAATCTACGACAAGGAAGATGGTCAAGGAATTCCAAATTCAGTATTATACCACATTCCCATACCACTACAGAACCAAGTAAAAGATCAGTTTAAAGCATCCTTGCTATCAATCATATTGTCAATATTGCGGAGAGTGAATCTTGAGGAAATTTCACCAATTTTGAGGCATACTCACAGATATTTCACAGTAGTTGTTCAAAGCATTGGCTTCCTGCTGCGACAGCTCCTGCAAGAGAATTGAAATACAAGTGTAAGCAAAGAGGTTTGACAGTGAAGGTGCAAACCGCAACCCCCTCCCTCAAAGGGGCTGCAAATATACAGCTACTGCTAAGGTCAAAGCTATTCACAACTCTTATAACACTTACCTCCAATGATGAATGAACCATGTGTTTATAAGCCATATAAGGTGGGAAGTTCATGAGGAATATCTTGGCTATAAACTGTAGGAGCTTATCCTTTTCCTCGCTGTTCCACATTTCAGAATCTTCAGTCTCCATTTCCTCCTCCTGTCTTGGTTTTTCTTCTGACTGTTCATCTGGCTTTGCAGCATCTTTTTTTTTCCCATCTTCTGTTGTCTCTTCTGTTTCTTTTGTGTCAGACTCATCAGAAATCTTTTCAGCTCCATCTAAATGAGAAAAGAAGACTGTGCCAAGTAAATGAGGATGGTGTTGGTAGACAACATTTTCATCAGAGCGAAGAGCCGATAGCATCTCAATGATCCATCAAGTATAAGAAGAGGCACACTTGGAGTTACAAGAGGCTTAATCCAAGATTTCAATCTCTAACTTTTTTATCCTGTAGTGACTAGTCCCCTACCTTGGCTTTTCTTATCCTCATCTGCAACTACTTTCTCTTCTTTAATTTCTTCATCACCTTTCGTCTCTTTCTCCTCCCGAGTGCCACCTTTCTTTTCTCGAGCCAACTCCTTCTCATAATCAGCAGGCCAGGTCTTGATGAACTTGATACCGAGATTCAATATCACTTGAACAATGTTGTTCAACCGCTCAAAGTTTTTTACATCTCTGTAGCAGCATGTGCATTGTCTGGAATTGAATATTTTAGACCAAGTATGAGTGATATACCAAAGTATGTAGTAATTTTCCACACCTTGATATATTCTCTTTCCAATCTGCCAAGCCTCCAATAGAATTCTTCCCTCAACATCTAATTTCCAGCTGAAGCCTCAGACACTAACCTTAGACATTTTGCTATGCTCATCCAGACTGATAGCTTAGTTCTTAGTTACTGGCACCCAACCTGACCCCCTAGGTCAGCACTTCCCCACAACAGGCAACTCAGAGTTGTTAATGTTCCCCACTATCTTTAACTGGACTGATTACATTTCAACTCTTGATACAAAAATAGAATCCAAGTTCGTTTTGCATCAAGAGTTTAAATATGATTGGACAGAATGAATTGAAAGTGAACAAAGACAATGCATATCAATGCATGACTCAAAGACGTTGAAAAAATCACTAACCTTTGTGGCCATGCCTGGGTGTAAAGAAGCACTGTAAAAATTTCCCCCTTACTCAAGTGTAATCCATCTCCTTGCTCAAATCTTGCATCGTCTAAAATCAAATGCACATGACATACATTACACGATTTAGATCTAGTCACCATATATCATCCAACTTCAACTGTTATATTTTTAAACTCGCTTTTACTAAGCTGAAAACCCCTACATAAAACTGCTATACATTGAGTCTGTGGCATATGACTGTCTTGTCTATCATGTCTATGTCTACGACGTTGACAATGACAATGACATTCTATTCACAAAATTTGCAAATAAAAATATCCTTATTAATCAGAGCTAGGCCTATATAAGTTGACCCTGATTCTAAGAGTGAGCAGCCACCTATTGAGATCAATAACGAGAGGGAAGGGGCTTCGCAATCAGGATAAAGTCAATGTTTACAAATTTACAATGAAAAATGACAAACTGCAATGCATTGAAATGCACTGACGTGCATGTGCGATATATTTTTCTGCTAGTTTTGCAGCAAAAAGTAAGATATTACGACCAAAACGTACGCAATTCCAACAAGTTGATTAAATCTGCACAAACGTCACACATTTTAGTTTACTCTCATCAATTTATTCAAGAATGAAATGCAACATTTAGTCATGTAATAATGATTTTCTTTTCTTATTTTCTGATTTTGGACAAGTCACTGTCCCCGCCATTTTGCTATTACGTCACGGTTATGACTTTTGAACACCCACTTGCCCAGTTTGCCCGATAGTGGCGCCACTGTCTAATTGTGTCCTGAGCCCGCTCCTGGCTCCCCTGCCGTCGGCCAACCACACTACATTCACTACATGGTACGCACATAAAACGTCCCCATGGGAGTAATACCGTGAGAATTTGCACTGTATATAAGTGTCCTGGTGGTAGGCCTATGTACATTGTAAGAAAGTTCGGATACAGATATTAAAAGCTGTGATCTAACGGTCGTCATTACCATGTTTGGCCGGGGTTCATGGAATATTAGGCCTAACTCGTCCCCCATCCCCCCCCCTAAAAAGCGGAGAATTTCCACCCAAATTGGGGAATTTTTAATTCTAAGTAACCGCGTAGTTCCACTTTTTGGCTCAGATGGCGCAAGCTGTCTAAATCATTGAGGAAACTCACGAAACTCTACAGGGTGGCCCAAGAAGGTTTTCCCCCGGCCCCCTCACTCAAAATTTTTTGTGACCGCATGCGCGTACGGGAAATGTATGGAAAAGGGTCACTTTTTCAGGTTTGAGGTACGGAGAAAACCCCGTTCAAACCATGAAGAAAGGGTCAATTTTGCCGATCAGTTCCGTTCAATTTCTGTAAAAAGGGTATGCTGAGACTGAGTCCCATTAATGTGCGCCCCGTACTTTAGGGTCCACACCCCGTATTTAAGGGTATCCTTTTTGTTCGGTAAACGACCACGCCGCAGACACGTGCTTTCTCCCGGTTTTTCTCCATCAACGTGGACCCCGAGGACCGTTGGAGATAGGTTCACCTTAATAAAGGGGTTGATTTCTTAGAAAAATCCCTCAAAAAGGGTGGTAAAAATCAGTCCTGTCCCCTACTTAAGGGGTCTATCATTTTCTGTGTTCCCTACCAAAGGGGGTCACTCTGAAATTCTGGTACAAGTATAGGTACCCCCTAAATAAATGGAGTGAGGGGGGCGGGGGTTTTCCCTTCCACAATAGAATGTAGTGTGTATCCATTGTGTGAGGGAATAATTCTGGGCCACCCTGTAGTACATGAACTTGTCACCCTGTACAAAAACATCAGAGCAAAAGTGAAAAACGCTGACATTTCTGTTTTCCAATGCAACGTACAGGCCTGTGTATTTTAGTTTTACCGTCGCTCTATATTGTTACCTGCAGAAATGACTTTCGGCCAAAGTGAGAGTAGTGCACCATATCTCTTCTGGATGTGCCCCCCCCCCTTCACTGAGTTCGCCATAATGCCAGAGAGTGTTCTATTAAAGTCTTTGCTTGATGTGCCATGCCCCTTCACTCAATGCATACTCTGTCTGATCTAGATGTGTACTCTCCCAATTTAGTGCACCATGTTTCGGTATACAGAGCGGGCCTTGTCTCCATCCTTAGGAAAAATGTGTGTCATTTTCACATGGAAAATACTCCATCATTTTCATAAAGGGATTGCATGGACTTGAAGAGACAGCAGATACGGTAACCGGAAAAACGCCGACCGACCGACCGACCGACCGACCGACCGACTGACCTGCCAACCTGCCGTCATATGCAGTATCCCTTTCGCTTCTCTATAGCACATGTATCTGTGTAGTGCCCAGCGCAATGGACATGATGGAGTCCGACGTGTCGGACAGCAGCAGGTCATGTGAAATGAAATTGTAAACAAGCGCACGTGCGCTGTTCAAATGACAACAAATGCATATTGCGCGTTGCAGTTCATGCATTGCATCGGTCGAGACACTCGAGTAGAAAAACTACAGTGCATAGATTAGGCCCAAATCATGTTTTTATATCCACCGACCATGTAGACAAAGCATATCTTTAGAGTATCGTTATCAGTTCCTTACCGCGTGGGCTCGTTTTCCCGGTATAATTGACTGGAGATGCTGCTGTCAGACACGTCGGACTCCATCACGTCCATTGCGCTGGGCACTACACAGATACATGTGCTATAGAAAGCGAAAGGGATACTGCATATGACGGTTGGTTCGCAGATCAGTCGGTCAGTCGGTCGGTCGGTCGGTCGGCGTTTTTCCGGTTACCAGCAGATACTGCAACAACCATACCATAACATGCTGCCAAAACCCCAGACCTGATAATACAGCATATGCTGTGACAACCAGACCTGATAGACATGAGATGATGGCACAATGACCAGACCTGATGAGATTACAGATACTGTCGCACAACCAGACCTGGCGGATATGGATTCATACTAGTGATAAACCATTCAATGGGAACTCAAATTGATATGGTCATCTTGACTGAATTCATTCAAAAAGAAGTTTGGCAAGAAACTGTTTTAGGAAAAAAAACTATTATATATGAAAAAACATTCAACATGACAACTACGTGCAGCAACACAAGTGATTTTAAACACCCTATACTATTTCCAAATCAGTCATACCCAAATCAAACTGATCACTTATTTATTCCTTAATTGCCAATCACATTGCCTTGGCCATCTGACACCTTTGTTTGATTTTTGGAGCAATAAAAGACATTGCCAACCTTGAAAGAATGTGTGGGAGTGTTACATAAAACCACTACCTGTCACACTTGATGCCTTCCAATGCTTGCTTTGACTTGACTGTGCAGTGCAGGCTGGACATTCATTACAACTAGGTGCACATGGTTTTGCTCGCATTTTGACTTATTTCAACATCTGAAATAACAAAATTACTTGTGTTTAGCACAAATCTTCCACACGGTGGGTGTTACCTTCTGTCTAACTGAATCTTGACGTTATTCATGTTTTCTTTTTGAAGGCCTAAAGGATTTTTGAAGAGGGAAATTTGTCTTTATATTTTCCCCTAGTCTTTTTCATACAGAGAAAGAATCTACCTCCAAGAACCATTTTAACTTCTGAACCAGAACCAGAACCATCAAACACCAAAAATCGAACAAGGTTGTTTTCGGAGGTCCGGGAGATGACTTAGTCCTCCGGGTAATACTTTTACCATAGATGCCCTTACACCATCCGGAGAAAGTCACTGTTTAGAGCCCAAATAAAACTTGGCAAACGAACATGTGGTGTGCGACCAATTGCAGTCTTTTTTTAATGCTTGTTTGGCCTCTATTTTGTGGGTTTGGATGAGTTCTAGTAGATTGGCAAAATGGAGACATAATTATACTCAAGTATTGGTTTGCATGTAGGTCTTGACCTGACCCACATGTACTTTCATGAACAAAAAGGAACATGGGTCCATCTATGCATGGCCTTTATTTTTGTAGAAATGACAGATTCATTACAAGCATCATGATCAATAGTTTCTTATTTGGTTGAAAGGCCCCCCCCCCCCCCCATGTACATTATAATGTGCACTTGTACTTTTCTATTTATCAAGAAGACTTTTTGCTGGAAAAGTTAATTTGGGACAGTTAAAGCCTATCAAGCCTAATTAACAAAATAGGGATCGATTAACAAATTAATTAAATTAAGGGATCGATTAACAAATTAATTAAATAGGGATCGATTAACAAATTAATTAAAAAAGGATCGATCCTTTTAGATTTCGACTAGGTTGTTACAAATCGTGCTGCAAATCAGGTTTGTTTCAATTTGAATGCCTGATTCTGGTTGTAATATATTTTAAATGCACCTTAATTCTCCAATCAAAAATAGCATCGCAAAGCGAGCATAACCCCTCATCCCACAGACATTGAAGGCAACATGATATTGAAATGGGCTTAAGTGCACTCTGCGTAGCATTCATGAGATAATAGCTGAAAGTGGTTTGTGTGAAAACGAGACCTATTTGGCTGTTGAGCGAAAGTGTGTTAAGTGCACAATGGTACGTTAAGACCATCGGAAAACTCAAATGATGAAAATTTGCACATAAATAGTTATGGAGGCATTTTATGTTATATGATCTATGAGACCCTCAAAAGTTGATCAAATGAAAAAGTTGTGCATTAGTTATTTAGTGCCATGACTGTCTGCAGTAAGGATGTCATGGTTTCACAAATGTTGCCGGCAGTATTCCTTTGATATAGCTAAAAGTAGGTTTTCGTCTAGTGCCCCCATGCTGGAGCCGAATATAATCAAACTTGCATTAAGAAACAACATCTTAATACAAATCAAAGATGAAATGCAAAGTAGGTGAAAACAAAACTTTGGTAATATGTGATGTAGTCTCATGTAGCCAAGAGTAGTTTTTCACATGATGTGCCAGCTGGGGCCGAGCGACCTTCAACAATAATTAAAACTGCCAAAAGGCACAATGGCACTATGACCCATCATACCACCAAAACATGAACTGCCCAGCATCAATGGCCTTCGGTACCTGGAAGTGGAATTGAACCAACACCCTTCGCCGCTTTGGTTTACAAAATATGAAATTTCAGTGCTTACGGCCATATTTGAATTTTGATCTTGCTGAAATTTGGCGTACACATAGAGGGCACTTAAATTCATCCTAAAAGCGAATACAATATAAGAACCATCTCAATTGAACAGTGACAAAACATACCACCAGCTGGTGAAATAATGAATTTTTTTCCCTGTGACAAGTTGAAAGGTTGGTGAAGTCAACAACCCCGATCATAATATGTGATCACCCCTTAATATCAGACACACCCACCATAAACTGTTTATCACAATATAAAGCTACAACCATTGGCTTCAAGATGGCTGCGTGCATGTAACCCAAGAAATATGTAAAAATTCTTGAAATGAAAAATAAATCAAGTACACAAAATTTTAGTCAAATTGTCCTCCTTATAGGAAAGATAGATCGGAGTGTCTTCTACTATAGGTCACCTGAGCCATGGAGGTATAATCTCCATGCCTGTCGGGCTAAAAATGAAAAAATGCTCTCAACTTAAGGAATTTGGAACATGCATTTGTGCCAATTTATCATTACAGATGACGCATACCTTGTCCGCAATTGCAACGAAAGATTCTCGCTGGTATGGTTTGCAAGGTGAAGGGTTACATGTAGGTACGTACAATATAGTATTAGATTCTGACTTTCCGATTGGTTGAGAGACGTGCTACTGTCAAATGACAAAAGATATGAGAATTGCGTTCTTTTGCGTAAAAGAACTGGAGAGTACAATCGGGTCACTATCAGGAGGCCATATTTGAAGCGATGATGCCATCTCATTGGTTTTCAGTTTTGGGTTGATCACGAGTTTTGAGAAATGAACTAGCTCATATTGTTTACATAAGGACAAGGCCACAGCTGTTGTTCTGATGGTCCCATTGGATTTTACATACATACTACTGGCTATTCTTACGACAGTCATATTCACTTTTGTGTCTTAATCCTAACCCAGACCCTTACCCTTCCTCCTAGCACTAAACCCAAACCCTAAACCTTTTCCGACACCAATCTAAACTCCCTTAACTCCCCAAATTGCATAAATCCTTGTTATAACTTAAGTCGTAAGAATAGCAACTTTGTATAAAATAAAAGGAATAAAGTCCATCAATTCCATGACAGAAACGTAATTTCATGACTGAAAATGATGTATTTCAACATCATTTTTAGGCAGTAATTTCATGACTAAAAACACCGGAATTGCTGCAATAGTGCATGCATTTGTTCCAATTTATCATTACAGATGCCACCAACCTTGTCCGCAATTGCAACCGAAGATCTTTGGATGAACCGCAAGATGATCAGATGAAGGGTATGCATCAAGTAACAACTTGCCCAAATTGTTGATGGAGTTGCCACTGTCAAATCTTTTTTACTTTTATTAGAATAAAACAGTAAGCCACAAGTGAAAAGTCAGAGTCCCCAAATGTGTTACTCTTAGTTACAGCAATCTATCAACAAGCTAAAGGATTAACTGGCAACGCTAATGGCAGATCTGCCTGCGCATTTAGTGCTTCGGTTTCAAAGGAATATCACGTGGTGAAAACTGAAAGAAGCCATGCACTGAGAGTTGAATCTTGTTAGTGTGACTCTAAGTGAAAGATAACCAACCAATAAGCGAGTCAAACACTTGTCATAGACCAAGCCTTATCAATGAGGTAATATGAACTGATACTGAAATATCACAAATCACATACAACTTTTATCCCAATTGGAAGGACCTTTTCATGTGCACTTTTCTGAGAGATCAAGGATTCAAAACTATCTTGTCTGTATTTTGCCATTTTTTATCCCAAAAATATTTTTGTACAAAATGCACCAATAAAGCCACTGCTACAATGTACACCAAGTTTTGAATATGTTATACAGATTGACAGTGACGCCTCCATCAGCAATTCATGCGAGTGGATGTACAAAAGTCGTAACCACAGTATATGATGTGCGTGTGTGTGTGCGTGTGTTTGAGATGGGATAGGAAAAGGGTGCGGGAGGTCATGTGTGGGGGGGGGGAGACTATGGTGACCGTTGTGAGAGTTGGAAGTTTGTCTGATCACTGACTTACTCATTTTGTAATGTAGCTTTTGTTGTTATTCTAGTTGTTAGAGTAGTTATCATAGTTATCTAGCTATCGTAGTTATCTAGCTATCATAGTTGTTATTCTTTTGGTTCCTGCTTATCATCTATTTTAACCTATTCAGCTTTCAGTTGTCCAGGCCAGGCCAGGTGACCAATGACGATGATAGATCGGGTTCGATTCAAGCTATACGCTTGGTGTATTTGGTTATCGTGACTGGCGACTTGAGTCTAACTCATGTCCAAAGCGCGGTGGCTGGGTCCCAGGCATGCTTGCCTCTTTGTTCCACGGTCCTCATCTAAGTTTCGACGGTGATGACATGGACTTAGGTTCAAGGAACGTGTTCCCCTTGAGTCATTGTGGTTGATTGATGGGGGGAATAAACAGTTGCGTGTCGCTAGTCATTCAATTGGTCCCCTTGTTTTAGAGTGTTGGCGGGATAAGTCGTACGAATGTTAACAATAGTATGCAATAGCTGGCCAGCGATCCCCTACCTGATCTCGAGGGGGATGGAATGACTGGGTGATAGGCCTGTTGTTAACCTGCGGAATTTCGTCGGACGAAATGTCAGGCGTGTCCGTGTGGGACTTGTGCTAAACCAGTTTAGTACATATGACGAAGACATTGGGCTCTTTGAATAACAACAGTGTCCTTGACCTCCTTGTGCCTCACAAAGCTAATAATATACACCCCCTGAAATCGACCAAGACGGCGATGAAGAAGGAGAGCCGGCCTCCAGCTTGAGAGCCGAGAAGACACTGGATGGACCCCAAGGATATGTTGCTGCCAATGTTGGAGCCATACAGGGTAAGCATCACTTAGTCCTCAGTTACGTTTGGAATAAAAGAAACATTACAAAGATGTTAGAATAACACCAAAAGAAGTATAAATCTGACATACAATTTCAAGTTTTATACGAATTGGGGTGACGTGCACACTCAATTCTGTTCATACAATTTTGAAACCGCTCCAACCAATTTGGTTCCAGATTATCAATCGAATGTGCTTTATTGATTTCGCAGTAACTATTGGCAGAGGGCATGCACACTAGCTTGTTCCTGTCTTGATTATGTTCTGATTACAACAAAGGGCAGGGACATTCATCCGCAAAAGGCACGTTACTACAATATGCGGCAAGACTTGCACTTTTCAAATCGAATTGCATGTGCATTAAGCCAAGTTTGGTGCAGCTGTTTCAAAACTAGTGTAGCCAATTCATATTCCGGAGAGTGCTCTCTGGAAAACAGTTTTAAATTGGATTCAGTGTCAACGCAGCATGCTGTAGAAACACTTAAAACTTAGATAAACCCCTCAACAAAAAATATGATTCTGTTTAGGCAGCCCGAGCCAACATTGTACAAGGGCCACAAGGACAATAAGGGACACAAGGACAATAAGGGACACAAGGACAAGGGACACAAGGACAAGGGACACAAAAGACGATGTTGCAGTCTACAAGGTGAGCATCACTTAGTGAAGTCCTTATTGACATTATATACTAGATGAAACAATTTTACTTCATAACTGTCCAACCAGCAGTTGAAGGGGGACTATAGGCAGGAGCAGGGGCTAATTTGGCCATCTTCAGGTGACTGATATACACAGTAAGGGCCCTAGGTCATGTCAGATTCAGCACTAAATATATTCCTCCTACAAGCGTGAATCATTTCGACATACTATTGGATGTGAGAGACCCCTATTGGCGACTTCGTTTAACTTTATCTTGCCTGCCTAGCTGCTGCCTATATACATGTAGTCCCTTTTAGGAGAGAAATAAAAATCATTTTTCATGTCTCCGAACCCACACCCTGGTGGCCAAGTTATGAACTTTTATCCCCCGAGTGAGACCACCTGACCGAGAGTGCTCAAGTAACAGCCAAATGGGCAACATGACCTCGATGACTGATCTTGATTAGTTGGACTAATCATGAGTTACATTTTATGTGTGGTTATAAGTAGTATCAGACATAAGCATGGATATAAAAATCCAAGGCAATTTGGCCTTTGGAATAATACCACGGCATGCATTGAAGCAGTGAATCCAACAAAGTTTTTTCAACTGAGATCAACCGATCTGGGGTACATGCACCACCATTTGACCTCTGTGACCTTGAATGAAATGGCCAGGGCCATTGTGCTCACCTCATGTGGAGGAAAGATGGATAAAGAGCATGGTATTGTGTCATGTAGTGTTAGGTTTGATGTAGGTCCAAGCAATTACAATTTCCCCAAAATGGCCAATTTACAGTACATTCGACCTCTGTGACCTTGAAAAGTAGGTCAAATCAAAGAAGACCCGGGTGACACATTGAATGGTTGTTAGAATTAGATGTACCTATGATATAAAATTGGTGCCAATCAGGCAAGTTATACTAGGAATAATGGCATTTTGAAGAATTTACGATTTGGCCCCCTCCCTGGAGGCCAAGCGGCAAATCAGATCGCACCAAACTTCGGTACCTGAGACCACCTGACCAAGGGGTACATGTGTACTTAATTTGTGATCAATAGTCATTGCAGTTAAGAAACGTGCCATAGTTACGGCCTGACGGCCAATTTACGCCATTTGACCTCTGTGACCTTGACAAGAAGGTCAAATTAAAAACCTGTGTGACATATATTGTATGGCGGTTAGATGTACCCATGATATCAAATTGGTGGCAATCGGGCAAGAAGTTAAGGAATAATCAAATTTTTAAGGTTTTTGGATTTTGCCCCCTGGTGGTCAAGTGGTGAATCATATTGGACCAAACTTCGGTCCCTGAGATTACCTGACTAAGGGGTAAATGTGTACCAAATTTGGGATCAATAGTCATTGCAGTTTAGAAACGTGCCATCGTTACATCCTAACGGCCAATTTACACTATTTGACCTCTGTGACCTTGAAAAGGAGGGCAAATCAAAAACCCGGAGGATATATGATGCACCTTTGCTAGAAGTACCTACCATATTTTTTTCAAAATTTCCCGACTACTATTAAGGGAGATATTGCATATTTTCACTTTTAACGTTTGGCCCCCTGGTGGCCAAACCATGAAACGAATCGGACCGAAACTTGGTCTCCAAGGTGTCATTACATAAGGGTACATGTGTACCAAGTTTCAACTCAATAGCCCTAACAGTTACGAAACGTGCCCTGCTAACGGACGACGGACGACGACGACGACGACGACGACGACGACGACGGACGACGGACGCCACGGTATGGGATAAGCTCACCTCTGCTAAGAGGTGAGCTAAAAAGGTGTGTTTTTAGTTTTGAACCCCTGCAAGGGTCATATCAGGATGACATGCACTCACATTAAAAATATCATGATTTTAGCTAGCAGCATGCATAAAAATAGGTTTTCAAAGAGCGCCACCTATATGGCAGACAAGCAGTCAAATTGCGTTAATTTTCATTTTCAAAAAAGTCTTGCCTAGGGGTACCCATGCACCAAGTATGAACTTTCTAGTTCAAGTGGTTAAGAAACGTGCCACATTTTTGTCAAAAGTCAACGACGGTTGACTGTGAGACGACGACGACGACGGATGCCACGCGTAGGTATCGTATAGCTCCCCTGAATGGTGGGCTAAAAAGTGAAGCCAGAAAGTTTATGAACTTGAAATGACAGCCACCTCACCCAAATGAAAAGAAAAAAATATTTTGGTTTCAATCTATTCATTTTGAGATATAGGTCCTTGAATGTATTTTTCCTGTTATCTAGCCCTCTGCAGATTGAGATGATGGCTGTCGAGAAGACCGAACCACTCAACTAAGATCTACAATTCGTGCTATGGTAGATGTGACTCTCAAAGATTTTGGATGACGAAGGAATCCAACGCATATATGGTAAATATATACAAATGACAAGACCAGGGTGAACACGAGATGCGCTATGCTGACGATACCCCCATATTGCTTGAAGATTTCAGCAACTTCAGGGAGATTTTGCACGTCGATTGGGAAACCTTAGACCTGCATATACCGTACTCATGAAACCGAATGAACTCGGCCCTGAAGTGTATTTACAGGGTGTGCCAATAAATATTCCATAAATATGTTCTGTGGCTGCACTGAAAATAGACAGGCTATTAGATTTTCCATCCATGGTTTTGTCACTGCATCGCTCCTTACTAAACACAAACTGCATGTGTAAAAAATAAAAGTAAACGAGCCGTAGTTGTGCAGTGGTTTTGGCGGTCATGAGCTCCCGGGCTCACCGGTTGAAAATGCTCAGGTTGTAGTGCTGATTGAGCAGCTAATCTGAGTTCCAGTTCCACTGAAAGCTCTCAACATAGACTGGGGTAAGAGTTAAAAGTAAAAGTAAAATTCAATTACAAACTTCTCATTTTTAACGAACGGTGTAGGATTTAGGGGTTGTGATTCTATCATAAACTAATCTTTGGTGAATTTGATGAAAGTGGATGAAAGGCCCTTATGGCACAAGTGCATTGATTACAGAATACAATGGAGTAACCTTAAATCTTGTTTTCCAGTCGCTCACAGATACGGGCAGACGACTAGAGTCGAGTGGATTCAGTGGATCGAATGGTTGCGCTGAGGGATATCGATGTGCAGGAGTGACGAACCACAGTTCAGCAAACAATGCCTTGACAGACCAATTCAAGGAGAACCTTCAATAAGATCAGGAAGGGAATGTGTTTGCTGTGTGGATGGAATTGACATTTAAATGTCCGTCATTCTAATGGACTATGATGACAATCTAACTCCAAAGGGACTCTCTGGACTAAGGGAAAGCTTATGGACATAGAGCCCTGACATGTTATCCTGCAGCCACCATGAGGACAGCCTATCTCATACCTTCTGAAGGATGCCATCATGGTAATATAAACAAATCAATTTCAGTTTTTCAAATGTCCTTGATTAGGTTAGCCATTGGCCTGATTTAGAGGGCGTGAGCTCTCTGTTGAGGAACAATTTTCCAACGTTGTTTTTGCGGCACCAATTACAGTGCGATTTTCATCAAATTCACGGTGATGATAGTTTGGACTAATCTTAATTAGTAAAACAATAAAATGTTGTAAAAGGAACTAGACAATAAGGAATGTTCGTAACCTTATCTGTTACACATTCTATACAGCTTGTTCTTCTATAGGATAGCATTAAGCATCATTCAGAAATATGGTTTTTACAAGCAAAAGTGCTTTGAAAACATGAAAACTTTCGTACTTCCTAGATTCTACACAAATGGGACTGGGAGGGCAAAGAAACTGCCTCGTGTTCACAGTACATTTAACAGTACCAATTTTTTCTTTCTCTCAGCGCATTGCCCATAACTCCGAAGTGGTAGTACTGAGGTCCGCCTTTTCTCGAAAGAACGCCATTGTGGCAGCGGGACAGCAATAAGGAGGCGTGCATCTCCAACTTCAGTTTTTGTATAGCAAACAGGCAAAGGGACTCAGTTCGAAATTTATTTTTATTTTTTTCCCGACCTCCTCTGAAGATCTTTCAGAATTTTAGTTCGCTAAACAAGGCATTAAAAAAATCTCGCCCGACTAAGCTAACGAAGTACCAGAGACAATTGCATTGGGCACTTACGAAAATTACACCACCACAACAGAGGTCGTTATGACATGACATACAATCTTGTGACGTCTTACGACGCACACTATATATGCTGGCCTACATGGACAAGTACAGTTTCTTTTGGCGGGAATGGCCGGCAAAACATGCATGAAGTGATAAGTAGCCTTTGGTTACCTGATATCTGCTGAGGAGTTTCTGGATTGTTTTAAAAGGCTCAAAGTGATTACAGTAATGAAGAGCAGAGCATCTCTGATCTTTAAGCAGATTAAACTTCTTGGTTGTAAACAGGATAAGTTAGTTATGTTAACTTACAAAGTCAAAGGAATGACATCGAGAGCTTGAATCACGTTAAAGGGGGACTATAGGCAGGAGGAGGGGGTTAAATTGGCCATCTTTAGGTGACTAATACATTGGGTCAAGTTAGATTCAGCACTAAATAATTCCCTCATACAGCGTGAATAGTTTCGACATACTCTGAGATGTGAGACCCCTATTGGTGACTTTGTGTAACTTTATCTTGCCTACCTGGTGGCTGCCTTTTGATTCCTTTGGCTCTCTTTGGAAAACTGCCCGGGGACTTATTTTTAATGAGCATGAGTATCAACTGCTGCTGATAAACAACAGGTGAAGACTCGGTAGTGGTCCCTTAGGTACTGATGGTCTGAACCACACACCATAATCTGTCCAAAAACAAAAGGGCTCAATGCTTTTCCATGGGGACATTTTCAACTCCTAAGTCTGCCCAATTCAGCACCAGTCAATAGTGCTACTCATTAGATTATAAATTGTGAATTGAAGACAGTTACATATGTGCTCGTGCACCAACCAAATATCAATATGGGGTAGGACAAAATCATAGAATGTAAAATTTTGTGTTGAGGAGTACCCCTTTGCCCATCGTCAGTCCTTGCAATGCCAATGGGACCTCTATGACCTCTGTCAACTTCCCTGAAATGGTTCCATTGTATTTTCGCAAGTCATTTTTCCTAACTGGTTGCAAGACTTCATTCAGAATAGTGACATGTGGTTTATTCAAATGGCCATCAATCAAACTCCATGCAGTTAAACTTTCTTGAACTAACAAAATTCTATCATATTATAATCTCGATGAATTTCATGGTCACATGGAGTTAAGGGCATTATATATGTATCTGGAGTAAAGTGGAAGCTTTCAAAATTGTAAATCTTGCATGAATGAAAGGTATAATGCATTCAGTTCCCAGTACAAATAGATGTAAAAGTGTGTATTTTTGCTACATTTTAATAAAAGCAGTATTATGGCGACACCTTTTTTGCACTAAATATAAAGAATGGTTAAAACTATCACCCGTGTAATTCTGATGAAAATCGCGTTGTAACTTAGTATTCCAAAACACCTGGATTTTGAATGAACCACACTTTACAGTGTATGCACCATGTGCCAACAAAGCCTCGTTTTGAGTTCAGCGGTTATGGTTAGGCCGCTTGGGTTGGTGCAACGTGTATTGATAGACTAACCAAAACCGCAAGGGTGAGCTGAACCTCGGCTCCGCCTTTATTTTGGTCTACATTTTAGCTCCACCCTTGCGGTTTTGACGAGACAACCTAAAACCTCCAGGTCAGTATCAATTCCGAAATCCCGAAAATGACTTGGAAAATGTTCCTGAACCGAACCGCCCTTTTGACTAAACTTCTCAAATTCTACAGTCCTTTACCTCCCTCTGAAACTGCTGATTTTCTAAGGATAGAAGGAACACATATTTGTGTCTCTTGCTTATCCAAAGCAGTGCTCAGAGTGAGAGACTGAATGAAGGTTTAATAGAGAAGATGTTTTCGAAAAGTTCTTGGTCTGAAACCTATTATAACACATTTCTTAACCAGCATGAATTATCAAATTGAGCATGTGCATCTGCATGAACATTGAACCTTATTTTCATGTTGTCTTTTTCTTTTCAGCATGATGAGCCATCCCACAGAAGGGAGAAGGATGTTGCTGACCCAGCACATCCCAACCATGCTCCCATCGCCGTCAAGTAACAGTACGACGGTTAGATTGTATTTTGTCACCGTAGGCTTTATCATTTTATCAAAATATCTGATTGAAAGGTGATTTAATGAAAATTAAAATTTTTCTGGTGGTGAGAAGGCAAATATTTACCTTGCCTATGACAAGCATAGATTATTTTAATCTATGTTTGGTTATGACCATGACTTGTGACATGGTTCAAAATCTTACACTTTTCAAAGAAAAGGAATTGAAATTATGGGGGTTGGGTTGTTTCTTGCTGACAAGGGAGCCAATGATAAGGCACACCAAGAACACAAACAAAATAATTTTTAAGCTAAATTTTGTGCTTAAGATAAGAACGAACATCAATTTGGGGTGAGATGGGTTGTTTGTGGCTACCAGAGGAGCCAACAGCCGCATTGGGCATATGAGGACCCTGAAATTATTTTCAGGCAAAAGTTATTTTTCTGCTAAAAAATCACCGAATTCATCAGATATTTATTTAATTACTGGTATATCCATCACTTTAGACATGGGGTCCATGTGTTGTTGTTTCGCTGACCCCACGAAA
The DNA here is from genome assembly GCF_910592395.1 of Lineus longissimus. Classification (NCBI taxonomy): domain Eukaryota; kingdom Metazoa; phylum Nemertea; class Pilidiophora; order Heteronemertea; family Lineidae; genus Lineus; species Lineus longissimus. Next base: position 23,667,257 of record NC_088310.1, read on the forward strand.
CAAGAACACATGTGTCTGATGGAACTGTAGGCCTTTCATACCGTTTCTCAATCTCATCAGCACCACAGAATCAACTGACATGGCCGTGGGCCCCGATGCCCTGGACCTTCCATCACACTGGTTGGCTCAGTTGCTCAATGCATGTACCTTCATGCTCGAGACAAATGACCAGCAGTGATATGTTGAATTTTAATTTCCTCCTTCTTGAAATACCGAAACATCTTTCCAATTGAACTAAAACAGTAAGATAAACTCTCACTGCTTTATTGAAAAATTAAAGATTGATCCTTCCCTGGCGGTCACACAGTGACCCATTGTTAAAGCATGTCATTCGACAATGGTGGCATGCATGCATGTTTTGTTATGGCTTACCTGGGACCCTGAATTGTTGATGATGATGTTCTCCATGAGTACATCTCCTTGGACAAAAGGTGAGCACAATGGTGCCTGCCGTCATGAGAATTTAGGACTTGATACTGAATTGATTGAGAAAAGTGTAATTTAAAAACGTCAACTTTTAGACGTTTTAAAAATTTTGTCCTGCATGAATGTATTTGTAATGTAAATATTTTGTAAAATGTCTTGATAATAAATGAGATCTAGACTCCATGACTTGACAAAAAGTATGGCAAAGCCAACTTTTAATCTTTGCCCTGTCAAGGTCACATCTTTTGTCATGCAAATGACATGTCATAAGTGCTCCTTTTGTCATGCTAAGTGGCAGCCAGCTCTGTCCAGTGACCATGCCAAATGTGGTTCCTTTGTTATTCAAATTGGGTCACATGGCTCACCTGAAGGCATGAACAATAGGTTTTAATACAATAGCTATATGCGTGTATTATAAACATGATGATAATGCATGAAGAGGTTTAGTGCCAACTCCAACCATTGTGGTGGAGTTAAGTTGAGTCTATTGTGTTTGATCTCAATTTAGCATTGTGTTGCAAGGACACTTATCAGTGTTTCTTTGTGACATCTTGTGAAGAAGTTGACCATGTTTTACAGGGATATTGCTACTATCCTATCTCCTGGTCCTCTTCTTGTATTGGGCTTTCGGAGTGGTGCAGCAAAAAAATAATGTACAACGATCATTGTATAAACGTACAATGTATTAAGTCATTTCAAACATATGCACCTATCACATGTGTGATGGAGATGGCGACTCCCTGCGATTGCGTAGGTTTTCTCCCAGTATGTGGGTTTCCTCCTACACTACATTCCAAATCGTCACATGTTTTTCTTGTAATGTACAACAATAAAGTTTTTTTGAAAGAGAAACGGCTTTTTTCTTATTGACTGGCTCTAATTGAAACTTTTCACCGGAGCCGTCGTGCTTACCAGATATTGACCATTGACCATAGGTCAAATAAACTGCTTCCTATGTCTTGCACCCGAATGGAAGTTGGAAATGACACACTTTTAGTGTTCAGTCGCCCCTGAAGTCATCTTACCTAGTGGATTATGCATGAAGTTGCAACGATCATAACCACTGTGTTGGACTACAAGCGTACTGACCTTTGCACCCAAAGGAGAAGAGTCTTCGTTATGCTGGGTAGTTTAACCACATGACACTCAAGCTGTTTTCATACTGGGTATTCCAGTGGCATCAAAATGTGCCCTTGTGCACCCTAAATAACAAATGACGTTTGACTGTTCTTGCTGTGTGAAAAGCAGGGTATGCTTGTGACATGCTTGTTCGCAGTAATAACCAAAGACAAACGTCAGACACTGCACTACATTGTGTCGACGGGCTGACCAGATGGAGAAGTCACAAAAATTCCTCTCTCATCATTGGACCATGGCCTCAGTCACAGCCTCCCTCTGCCTCCACCAGAGACACCAGTTTCCCGGCATTTATTTGGTACAACAGTTTTAGCCCAGATAGGAAGATAAACAGGATGACAATTCAGGCTGCTGCAAGAGTTTACTCTGTGGTACTGCAGCTCTCTGACCAAGGTGCTCAATCCATGACCGTACCAAAGTGGGAACCGGATTCAGTAACAGTTTCCTGTCTGATCATTTCTCAAACCAAAAGAATTTAAAAGGTGGTGAAATGCACTTCTTATTACAACCCCTCAAGTTCACCACCCACTGCAGAAGTTTAGGTAGGTATATTGGTAAATCTACTCCCAGCTCGAGTACTGTCAATTGATTGGCCACTGGCACTGTGATGACTGCGATTCGGAATCGAAAGCTGAACATGCTGAATCAACAAACAATCAGGAGACCAGTGGCACAGTGGTTTTTAAGTGCTCATAATCAGATAGTCATGAATGTAATTCTGTTTCGTTTCATGTTATTGAGCAAGACACTCAAACCAAAACTGCCTAGTTCTATCTCTTTGAAACAAAATGTAAAAACTGTGGTCCCTTGTTGGCCTTCCTGGTGTCTTGGCCCCAGGGCAAGGGGTAGCAAAGTACGCACCAAGTGATGGGACTCTGGTCGGCCGAAAACAGGCCAGGGTCTCTGAGCCAATAAACACGATACATTGATTTGGCATGTTTGGCCACAACAATCAACAAAAGCCATATATAAAGCTAATGCCCTCTCGAGAGTGGTAGGCTCGCTATAAAAGCAAAGCCTCGGGGGGGGGGGCATGCCACTGTTTCGTGAATTATAAACGGATGTCGACAATGGACTGTGCCGTATTTCACAGACTCGGCACGACGCTGTACCAACAAGGGAAAAATAAATCTCAAAGATACCTCACCAACTTACCGACTGTCAAGCCAGACTGGTAAAGAAGAGTGACATATCATGTGGTCGTACTGGTTGGCACACCAGATTCCTCTGTTTCCATCGGACAATAAAGTGACAAAGTTATGAAAATCCTCTTCTTAATAGTTTTTATGGTAGATATAAAGGCATATTGATAAAGTGAGAAACATCTTGTTATCGTTTGGCCTGACAACCTGCAAAAACAATAAGGTTCATAAATCAAAACTGACCAAAATGACTGTCTCAGGTATTTCTTTGAATCTTCCTAATGACCATCATCCCTAATGTGAATAATTGGCAATAATCTCCTACTTTCTTTTCTTACTATCATTCAACCAAAGTCCAGGCCAAAAAAATGCACACTGAGTCACAAGAGAGCTCTTGGCTTGGGTGATGAATTGCTTCTAAATACTACTTGGATCACTGGGACTGTTAATATCATGATTCACATGCTTCCAAGACAAAAAAAGGTCACAAACTTATAATACTAACTTCCATAGGCCCTACAGTGAGCAAGTACAGTGAGTAAGTGATAGAAAGGCTAAGATGGAGTAGAGTGGTTACCAGAGCTCTCTACTAGTGACTAGAGAGTCTGGTAGCTTTTGCTTGTGCGCCATCTGGGGGGATGTGTATGAACTCCAGGACAAAGATTGTGATGTGTTGCGGAGGGAGTGTGATGCAGTATGACATTTAGCCCCCGTTAGGTCATGTGGAAGCTTAGATTGAGACCAACGCCAAACAGAAATTGAATAATAATTAACAGAAGTTGGGCAACATCACATGAATTGATCAAAATAGTCCTAAATACAAAATCATAAAATATTAATAACTCATGTGTCCGGGACATACATTGAATGGTTAATCACCAGTATGAATCCACATCACTCAGATGACCGCAGTCACTTGAGAGTTTACATTGTTTATCACCAGTATGAGTCCTATAGACCTAACCATATCCGATGCCTCAGATCACATTGACCTGAGTTTATTACCAGTATGAATCCTGGCTAACAGAAGCTAAGGCTGGGAACTGTGCTAGTGGTATTTTGTCTCTTGTACGACTTTACAGCTTTTACATCAGTGCTGCCATCTGCTGTAAGTCATGTAAACTATTGTACACGTACATCATTATGCACCCTTGCTATTCCGGTTCATTTCGAGGATGTAACAAATCGCGTTTGAGTCATTCTAAAATTTCTCCTAAGGCAACTCGTCGTTTTTCTTGGCTGATATAAAAAAAGCAGATGTTTAAGAGAAAGTTGATAGCTTTAGATCACCAGCACCCAGAAACAGTCAATTTTGATGGTAGGTATTTTGTGTAAAAGATGAAAAAAATGAAGGTGTCTTCACAGTCTTGTACTATTATGTAGGGCCTATACTCGTTTGGCCGGCAAAGTTAGTTAGCCCTTGAGTAATTATCTTGACAATTACTCCAAGGTTAGCCTGATAGTGTGATATAAATTGTCCATGAGGCCTTAAATTTTGTGCGACTGAGAGTGAGAAGTCCACAATGTCACGATTTGTTTGGAATGGAACTTGATAATGTGGTTGACATAAATTGCCATATAATAACTCAATGTTTTCAGATGAGACTAGCTTTAGAGCGCTGATTCTTTGGCTAGAGGATCAGAAGATTCGCCATTATAAAATCGAAGACAGAGAACCTCTGCGTCATATAGAAAATCCAGAATGGACAAATTCATTTCACAGAGTAAGTCGTACAGTTGCTATAAAAACATACTGTCATCACTGCACCTATATTAGTCACTACCACCGATTTTAAATTGTTGATCATTCTGCTCATGAAATTAACCCTCAATCTTCTTAGGAAAGAAAGACTTACTTTAAATTTTAGATTTTGCTGATTCAAATTCGAGTATGCACTTAAATATAGTGTAAGCAGCTTTACGTTTTGCTTACCATAACAATTAATTGTCAATTCCCTGTTGTCCAGTGCCTCACTTCACTGTTTTGCAGTACATCCAAGACTTAAACTGTCCTTACCAACCAACAGAGCGACGGATGATCATCGATTGGTTTCTTGGTTTTGCCATCCGACTTGAATACGGTGACAATGGTAAGAAATCATCAGCTTATCTTTTCAGATGCTAGCCGAGAATTTGCCCCAAAGGGTCTGTACCAATCAGAAGCCCCGGTTATGTAAGCAGTCTTGTGTCAAAGTTGCATGATAGCTGTCCTTTGGTTGGTCAGTACCTACTGGAAGTCCCAAATTATTGCTGGAGGATGGTGGTGAATGAATTCTTGTGTTGAATTTTGTTTTCAAATATAAGACGATTTTGTTTATGAAGTTCTGTGTCATTCCATGATTCTGACTAGTTCCAATTTCAATGTTATTTCTTTTTACTTTTGTCTTTACTTATTACAGTTGAGAAGTGCAAGGATATGACAGCAGAAAAATTCAAGGAAAGTCGGGCAAATGCAAAGCCATTATCAATGAATCCCCTGGACAATATGGATTGTAAGTTTTGAAGTGGGGATGAAATGTTAAGAACAAAGAAGGGTCAGCACACTAGATTAAAAGTTTGTATCCCATACAATGTAGTTGTGTCTGTTGTATAAAACTAGTATAGACAAAAGGTCAAGTCTGTATTCTGAACTGGCTTTAGCGTAGGCCATGTCTCTGACCAGCATGAGCAATTCTCCTGGCATATTAGTGTGGATGTACCCTTGCATCTTAAAACTATAGTGTTTAGCCAGGTTTTCTGAAGTGATTGTGTTTTAGCTCCAGCTCTGAACTGGTTGTGGCTCAGCCCCAGTAATTTTGCAGTACCTGTGGTGGCTGTGGCCTGATTTGCTGAACTGGCTGTTGTACACACATTTGAACATGTACATGTAGGATAGGCTCAAAATTGTCTCTAGGCTGCAAAAGAAATAGGCAGCCTTGTGTATGGATGTATCACCTCCTGTCATTTATTCTGGTGATGTACATACATTGTAATACATGTAATATTGACGTATCCTCGGTTTTGTCTCTTTCTCCTGTGCAGTTGAGAGTCCTGACTTCAAGGCCGGAATCATATCTTTGTCAACATTACTCCAGGTGCCACCTCATCCAGACCACAAGGAACAATTAAAGGTACATGTACATGCTGTCTTTATGCTTTGTTGTGTCACTAAAATAGCCCATGCACTAGTATGGTAGTTACAATCATATTCCAATATGAACCTGTCCTCATGCACTTGCCTCCATGTTTCGTAGATATTTAGTTCAGCTGGGTGTGGCAAGACAATTCGGCCAGAAGAAGAAGCAAGTTCTTGTCGTTCATTCATTGACTCCCAGATCCCTGTATCATTCATATCATCATTTCACTTTCAGGCCATTTGTTTATTGATACAAGATAAATTCTCAAAAGAGGCAATAGAGAATTCAGGGAAGACTCATGGAAAGGTCAGATTTGGGGTTTTTTTCATGCAAAGAGGGTTGTGAGTTTTTACACTATTTTAATCTCCTTAGAAAAAAATGCATTTTATGTCCATTGTATTTGTTTACTCTGCCTTCATTGGTATTATTAAGGGAGGATGAATAAAACTAACAAATTGATGTGCAAGTAATTATGGTATGTGCCAAAGTTCTTAGCAGGAAATCAAAAGTACGTTTTCGTGGGTGTAAATTCATTTCAGGATGTGCATCGTACAGTGCCCACTCATCATTTCAACTCACACTTGAGAGAGGCAGCGTTTAATAGGTGTATAACAAGACCTGCGTTCTAACCTATGATGCTTGGAATACGAGTCAGATAGTTGAATGCTGTCTTGACATAATGTATGATAGAAATAAGTGCATGTAATTTTCCCAGTAAAGTATGAGGTCAGTATTATTTCTGATCACTAGAAGGATTCCTATTCATGATAACTCACTAGTTCTTTTTGTTTCCAGATCGAATTCATGACTTTAGACAAAATGCCTTTAGGATTTGATAGTGGAGGTAAGTGGTTTTTATCTCTCAGTAAAATCTGCATGCATTTCTCAGATTTTGGTTCTAATTACTACTAGGCTAAGAATGAAAATTGACAAATCGACACATTCGTTTCTGTGCACTTCTTTGGTCTGTCATAATCATGAGGGGGGCGATAGATTCTGAGAAGTTTTGATACTAACTTCTGTAATGTCATTATTTCACATTTCAGATTACATTAGTAATGATGCGGCCAAAATCTTACGTCTGTTACACATAACAGAATTACGAGATCTACAAACAGCCATAAATGAGGCGATCGTCGCTGTTCAAGCAATTACTGCCAACCCAAAGACCGATCAAAGACTTGGGAAAGTTGGACGATGATAACATTTGGCCATTGTTTGGGCAATGTGCTGTTAAAAACATGTACATGTGAAATTTGTATGCATGTGCCCTATGTACATGTAATTGTCTTACAGTTTCTTCTCCACAACAATTTTGGCATTTATGTATTATTGTAGGGACAATCAGTGTATATGTACTACATTGATGACATCTTTACAAGCTTTAATTTTAGCTTAAAATATCGAAAAGCAGGTTATTTTGTTACCTTCATCTGAGTTTTCTCACTGCTCTGTTTTGTTTAAGGTTGTTGTTTAATTATGTCTCTTAGTTTGGTGTTGCTGTAGGACTAAGTTTGTTCTCTAAGACTTGGGGGAGCAGAAGGAAATGAATCTAAGCAAGACTCTGTATAAGAATCATGTGCAAATTTATTTTGAAATCATATTTGCTACATTAAAAAAAGAAAATAAAAACATTATATGGCAAGAACGTTTCTGTCCTGATTATATGCATATTTCTTTTACTTTAGTAATCGACCAGAAGTTTGGCTACTAGCTCTCTGCAGGTGTCAATAAATCGTTTTCAAGTTGACTAGTCCCAAGCTGTGAATCTCAAAGTCTGGGCTAACTCTTTCAGTAAATCCTTGTTGTTTGCCTGACTGTACATGTAGGCTTGCCTTGCTATCAAAGTCACTAGTTCCGGGCTAAGGACTAGTGGATTTTTCTACCCCTGCTCTGAAGGGCAACCTAGCCCCTTCAGAGATTTTGATACGAGGCTAGTGCTGCCACAGGTAAAATTAAGATTGCTCCTAGCCGATTTTACAACACTTGCAAGTAAAAATTATTTACTAATACGTAGTGTGTTTGTTCTATCCATCAATCCTGTATTCTACTATATTTTGATAACTAGTTATACTGGTACTTCTTTTCATGTATCTACAGAACTGCATGCATCTTTCTTTGTATTTTGTATTGGGAAAAGAAAGGCTTCAACCCTTGGCTATTTCTAAAAAAACCGCAAACAATTCTACATCTGTTCTAAGCAATTGATATAAATGCAGGTATCTCTGTGCATAGAATGCACTGTACACATGAGATAATTACTGGCCTATGATAACTGAGAAATTTGATTGTTTGAAAGATCACTATACATGTACATTATTTTGTTCTTGGTGCCTGTTTTAATTCGAAAGCTTTTTCTTTGGAGGAGACCACGTACAGATGAAATAACATTTGGCTCCCTCTAATATCAAAATTAGTCTTATAGCACAGCTTCTGTACCACCCCAATATTTACATTTCTTAAAACTACTTAGAGCTAAGGACTAGTGCAGTTCCGTTTTGATATAAGCATCAAATTTGATGAGTATCCAAATTGAAACACAGGTTGTCCAAAGCTCGCGTCTCCAGTCTGATATGCATGCTTTGCAGACTTGTGCCACGCTCTCAAATTAGTAAATTTTCGATTCTTTGGTACAGCTTGAAGTGAAATGTTCTGTCTACTTCTTGATGTAGAGGTTGATCCGGTTGCACTCGGTGTCATCCATGTCGTCCGGGCAGGCGCAGGTTCGACCACCATTGGGCGTTGGTAGGCAGAGGAAGCGACATCCACCATTCTGGAGGGCACAGGCATTTGTTCCTGAAAGACAGGCAGGTAGTTGCCAGTACTTTGAAGTGATCGAGACCTGTCCATTCCCGTTTGGGAAGGTGTTGGGGAAAATTTTAAACATTTGCTGAGGTCATTTTACCTCCGAACATTAATTCAACTGTATTGGTTTATTTGGTCTCAAACTTAAATTGATACAGTGTTGGGCTGTTCTTTCACCCTCTCAACACTTGCTCATAAGGACAGTACCAGGTAGCAATTTGGCATAAACCTTTGCAGTTACACAACGTGCACATTTTAAATAATTATTCATGAGGGTTCGGTTTTATGATGGTAGCCACTGATGATGATTGACATTCATTCGTGCATGTCTTGCAGTTTCACAGCCCAGCGTTGAGTTTGTGAAAACAGGAAAAGCGTGAAAGAGAAGAGCTAGTAAAGTAACGTTTTCTAGGAAAGTCAATTTTTACCTCTTGGACAGTTCTTCCTGACTGCTGTCACACCATATAGTCTGCCATTTCCACCAACTGGCAGCTTCAGGGGCTCCCCAAGGCTTCCTCCTCTGACATTGATATTCTGGATACTTTGGCTGAAAGATAAGAAAAAATGTAAGCATTTCAAAGATTATATCTGTTCAGATATAACAGGCATGAACTGGTTTGTATGTATCGATTCAAGGTCCTTCAATGTATAAATATACTCCGGACGCAGTGGACCGGCCTCGTTCCTCACCCTAACCATAAAGGAGACCACGAGGCTTATTAGTGTAAACATTCAAGACAATGATCTCTTGCAGGACATCACAGAAACTACTGGCAAAGCATTGGATATAAACTTACATGTCCCAGTCTGTCCAGTAGAGGCTATCACCATAGACTGTGATGCCAAATGGGTAAGATGCAAGATTGTAAACAGTCTGTCTCAAAGAGCCATCTAGGTTGGAGCATTCGATTTTCTGTGTACCTGTATGTAATGAAAAGGAGATGTATACGAGACCATATCAGAATTACTTGTGCACGGTGTGTAAATGCAAAACTTCATGCAATATTGCCCCTCGGTATCCGATAAGTCGGTATTAAAATAGGGTGACCAAACTGAACTATCAGTAAAAAGACAGCCCAAGACTGTAACTTCTACAACTAGTCTGTACCTACCAGCATCGCCCCAGCACAGTTTCCGTCTTTCATGATCAAGAGTCAGGCCGTTCGGAAGACCAAGATCTTGTTGAATGACTACTTTACGATCGGTTCCATCCATATTCACGCTCTCAATCTTGGGTGCCTCGCGATTCCAATCTGTCCAGTAGACTTTCCTTAGATAAGATATATTTTGAATGAATACGATTTAAGCATAGGTAATGATCGTGTCAAATCAGAAAGACGTCAAAAATCAATGAATTAATTCTTGGGAAAGCTCTATTCGTTTAGTTGGAGCTCTACATGTACATCTAAATTCCATTTCAAACGTTTTCCCAAGTTTCTGAAAGTTTAATGAATGACTACATCAAGCCGCACAGTCTGCTTTGATTTGTATCCTGTATTTTATGTGGTGTGTTTCGGATCTGAGAGCCATGTCCCTGGCTAATGACTGAACCAAATTAACCTGGTTCAATGAAATTGATCAAGAGTGGGTTATTTTATACATTCATCAACTTTCTTTAGGGCCTCTATAAAAACTATGACCCTTCAGATACGTGATTTGCCCAGACTTGATCACAAGAAACTAGTCAGTTCAGAACAGCCTCAAATGTGCATCAAGGTCTTCATGACCATTATACTTACCCTCCCAGTGGATCAGTCACAATAGCCCTTGGGTTAACCAGGCCAGAATCCACGAGTACCTTCCTGTTGGTGCCATCGTTTCTTGAGACTTCAATTCTGTCGAGGATGGAGTCGGTCCAGTAGATGTTGCCAGTGAGCCAGTCTACTGCTACCCCTTCTGGCGAACCAAGACCTGTGAAGAATAATGTTTAGCAAGGTTTTGTACTTCTACCAAAACATCTAAATTGATGTGTCCTGTTAACAGCAACTAACTGGGGAATGGGTGAAGTTTCATTGTGCTAATGTCAAGGCTGCACAATGGGTATGTTAATGTCTACATTAGGTATAGGATGGACTTTTCACTCGCTATTAGAATATGTCAGTTGAAGTTTGCTTTAAATGTAGCATTACCAATGGAGGTAAAACATCAGTCCTGGCAGCTTTTACACTACACTCTGTAGAATAAGGCATTATTACCTCTGACAATGTTTTCAGAGTCTGTTCCATCCAAGCGTGCTTTGCTAATTGTCTTGCCGGAGACATCCGTCCAATAGAAGTAGAGCTTGTCACAGTCAACGTCAATCCCAATCGCGGTTTGACCTGAAACGTGAAGTACTGACATAGACCCTGGAAAAAATTACAATGAGAGGGTTACTAGAAATGGGAAAATGCATTCATAAACCTGAAAAGAATTGTAGGTAGCAGGTATGGTGGTATGCATTGAACATTTTGCTGCATCGACATGAGTTGTATCTTGCAACATTTGTTGGCCATTGATACTAGAAATTGCATCCAAAAAACACAGATAGATATTTTGCAAATTTAACAGTCAATTGGAGGGTAAAATTGTCTTTGGAATGACCACCACCCAAAAGCTAGAGATGGGTGATGATTTCTCCATAAATCAATAGACCCTTTGGTATATTGTGTTTCTTGCTGTGGAGTAAGTGTTTAGCCATGTCTTCTGCTGCATATGCTCTGGGGGAAAAGCAGTTTACTTGCATCAAGTGATTCAGTATGAACACAGTTGAGTGGTAGTATGCTCCATAGAAATTAAATGTTTGTTATTAGTGAAGACTTTCATGGTTAGCTTGATATGAAGAATACTTGGCTTAGTCAATCGATGTCAATGAAGCAGGAACAGTAATGATTTATTTATATCAACTTTTATGACGTTTATCAATAAGTTACAAGATGCAAGCCAAAGGGTGTGTGTCATCATGCAGGTTAGATTACTTGGGCAAGCTAGGAGACTGTGCAAGTGGATTGAGAGGACAAGCTAAAGAACATGTTGTGCTCTGCTGAGACAATGGGCAATATGCATAAGACTAATAAATGCTTTTACTTCAGTTTCGTACATGCCTCATGATTCACTCCGATGTTTTCGGAAAAAACATTTTTTAGTTTTATTCATATCGTCCAATAGTGATGGCCCATTGGTCTCCACGTGCGACCATCATATTAGTGTTTCGTCTTTGCTGTGGTTGTGACACCTCTCAGTCTAAACGATACCTACCAATTTGAACTCCTACATAATCTGAATTTTACCATTTGACTTAAAGGCACACCCAACTATTCAAATATCCTGTATATCGTATGTGACAACATAGGTCTGTAACAAAAACAAAAGTCACCTGGTTTACCAGGCAACTTCATATGTCAATTGATTGAGAATGTTCAGAGAGACCCCTTAGAACAATCTATGTATTGATATGGTCCCTATATGGACGTGGAGCAACTTCATGCTTCGTACAATTGAGGGTGCCCTCTGAGACCCCGGCCCTAATAATATCATTTATATCAAAATGGTCCCAATTGGATATATTGGTATGCACCCAAAACAGTAATCACATGTTTATTGGGTGATTTTATCAATACTTTAAAGTCAAACCATCGGCACATGTGACACAAGTTTAAAAATTCCGACCTGAAATTAGAACAACTTACAAAATGCATAATGTGCAAATAAACTAGTATAGGATTTTCTACTTGATCTCACCATCACCTGGAACAAAGACAGTGCAAGACTGATTGTGGAGTGTTATGTGTTTGTGTTTGTTACAGTTCTGGCCGGGAGTATCATCCCTTTCCAAAGGCAACAGAGAAATATGTGTTGCAATATTGGCACTATCAAGAATCAATAAAGATAAATCTTTTATCTAAACACGACACAATGGGCACGGAAAACTGATTTTGATTGGACAATCGAGGAGGATGACTTCACGACAAAATTCTAATGGTGAAGTGATTCTGTTATGATTTAAGGTCAACATAAAGGTTTCAGAAATGGTGCTCTGATGTTATGCTTCAGAACAATTTTCCCTCCTTCATGGGTTGTGACAGCAAAAATACTATTTGCACTTTTTCCTCAATTGACTTTTGTCAATTAATCTCAATTCTGTTTTACTAGGTTACTGTTCTTGATAGTCTAGTATCCTGTGAGATTCTTGATTATTTTGGGTTTCACTGTCTGCCCAACGCCACAGAGCAACCAATAGAAGGCGGAACATCATCTCCCTCTAGCAACTAAAAAGAGAGCACTATTTCTTTTCCAACACCAACATGACCAACACCTTATGAAGGAAAGAAGTTCGAAATTTTCTGTTTACCTGGAACCATGAGTGTCAAGTTGCCTTGTGTGGTGGCACCTTGTGTCCGAAGTGGGGCCTGCATGAGGGACATGCCCTGAGCAAACATAAGGTAGCTCTCCAAGTCACTAATGGCTGAAATTATAAGAAGACAGCAGTGTAAAACATCATTTGGACCACATTTTGTCTTTGTCCCTTATGTTTATTTGAAAATACTTATGAACTGGACCCTTGCTTGAATATGATTGTGACTTTGGCCATTGTGTCCATCCCAACTATGCAATTGGTATTTTGCTTTGGTTTGTAAATGACATGAACTGAGGTCTTGGTGATAAGATTGCCAAATCAGTAAGAGTTAATACGACACTGGGCTAGCCAATGTCCCATTTTAGAAGGTATGAACTAGACTTATGAATGAGAACTTCGATTGCCTCACTGAGACTTAACTTTCGGTATTCACTTACAAATGCAGCTCTTTCCATCGCCTCGGAAGCCGGGGTTACAGATACAGGCCGAATCCTCCACACTGTCGCCAAACTGACGGCACTGGGCATTAGAGTCGCATATGCTTGGGTCATTTCGGCAGGTAACTAAAATAAAATACAAGACATGGACATTTTAAAGTGCTCATGTAAATTTCCTATTTTCGTGAATGTACCGACTGAGCCAGACACTGAAATTGGGAAGACCAAATCTGTGGAGTAGATTAAAAGGTAACCTTTCATAAATATCTACAAACAACGAAAACTCCAGCTTCGCGCTCAGTTTGTAGTGTCAACTAAAAACTGCGATGATATGCTCTAAAGACAGGTGAATATTGTCCTGATTCCAACAGCAGGTCGGATGAGAAGACAGAAGCTGCCGAAAAGAAAAATATGACTGGTTGTGACCAGAGACAAAGACGGAGGAGAAATAAACTTTCGCCCCGTTTTGATTTTCGGTTTTGATGAAGATTTTGCCTCCAAAATACATACCTGCAGAGATGCATCTGAACCCATTGCCTCTGAATCCAGTCTTGCAGCTGCACCGGTATCCGAGTGAGTTCGAATCATAAAGACAATCTGCATTCTTGTCGCAGTTGTTGACTTGATTGCAGGGGACAACTGAAACAAGAATATACAATGAGTGGCATCTTCCAACTGTATTGGGTTTCAGAATCATGTTGACCTGACCCTTTTTACAGACTCGCTTACCAATTGACACTTTAATTCCCTATGTCTTCTGTGCATAACTTCAAAGCGGTTCATATTGTCCTGTAAGTGTCTTCAAGGCCCACCACGGCCCTTCCGAAATTGCTCACTCTCTCTCTCGTTGTTACCTTCACGCTTTTGAGAATCAATAATATATTTGTTCGTAAAGATCGTCTTAACTCCAATTGCTTCTTACTCATCCTGACATGACATGGTGTCAGAAGTGGTGCTAAGATATCCATCAACACTCTGAACTATTGATTTTCGTTATCTACCTCTTGTGGCTCGTGAAATATGGTAACTTGTAACCATGTTCCATTCCCGGTAAGAGCGTTTTTTTGTACAGGTAGGTTCGTACCATCGTGTACATTGACAGCCAATCAGAGCTCAGTAACTTCGCCTGACGTCATCGAGTAAGAAACGCACGTGTTGTTTGTCAGTAAACAAGATCAGCGATGCACATTGACAAAAGGTGTGAGTTCGAATCTCGGAAGGACCCAAAAAAATATGCACTTTTGCATAATTATGCACAGAATGTACACTATAGTACGAACCTACCTGTAAAAAAAAAACTCGCTCCCGGTAACAGTAACAGAGCAGCTGATTGGGAGCTGTTTAGCAGGTGTGGGCCAACTATGAACTCTCGGCAGGTCTTGCAGACAAGGACAAGAAGATACGTACAGCCACACTTATCACATGCTTCACAAAGTCTGCTTTGCTAGCATTTAAATCTCTCAGTTTCGAAAATACTGAGCAAAAGACTTAAATTGATATCGTTCTTCAGAAAATGCGTTCACTGTGCATCAGCATAGGACAGGTGAATGAAACGTATGAGCACTACATTTTCAACGTGCGTGTACAGAAACCAAGACTAACACGATTCGCTTGTTCGTGACCGTTTGGTCGTGGGTGTGAAAGATCAAGTCATTCGAAAGAATCTTCTCAATGAAACAAACTGACTCTGAAAAAAACTCTTGAAATTTGTAGGGCATTTGAATTTACGTCATTGAGGGTGGATCAGCAGCGCTCTTTAGTCGTGAAACTTGTGGTGATCTCGACATTATATCACTGAACATAGGACAGGTTCTATCAATGACTATCCACAACTGTTTGAAGGTTTAGGGGAAATGCCGCACCCTTATCAGATTCAACTCAAGGATGGTGCCAAGCCGTACTCTGTAGCACTACCACGCAAACTCGCTATTCCACTGATGCCTAAGGTCAAGGATGAACTTGGATCGCATGGAATCTCTCTCCGTTCTTCGTGAAGTATACGAGCCAACTGAGTGGTGTGCACCCATGGTGGTTGTTCCGAAGAAAAATGGGAGCGTCAGGATTTGTTGCGATTTTACTAAATTAAACGAATCTATGAAACGCGAGCGTCATCAACTGCCTTCAGTTGACCATGTTCTTGGCCAGATGGCTGGGGCAAAAGTGTTCTCAAAACTGGATGCAAATCGAGGATTTCATCAAATCAAACTCGCAGATGAACCATCTCAACTCGCAACTTGCTTCATCACCCCCTTTGGGCGATATTGTTATCAAAGGCTCCCCTTCGGTATCAATTCAGGACCAGAGCACTATCAACGTCAGATTCATAGCATCTTGCATGATCTAGATGGTGTTGTGTGTATCATGGATGATATTGTTGAGTTCGCAGGTCCAGAGGAAGAACATGACATTCGTCTTGATAAAGTTATCAAACGGCTAGCTCAGGCTGGCGAAACTTTCAATCGTGCAAAGTGTGTGTTTAAGGTTCCTGAAATAAAATTTGCTGGCCATGTGATTGGTAGAGACGGCATTAAGGCTGATCCTTGAAAAGTGGAGGCAATATCAAAAATGCCTCCACCTCTCAGTAAATTCATACCCGATCTCTCAACTCACTCTGAGCCTCTCCGACAGTTACTCTCGGAACAAACACTCTTGGTATTTGGGTCAGGCTCAAATGGACTCAATGACATTCAAGAAAATCAAGGAACTCATCTGGAGTGCTCCGAAACTGATCTTGTATGATCCATCACGTGAAATTCGTGTTATTGCGGACAGTTCGTCATACGGACTTGGGGCTGTTTTGAGGCAACTAGACACTGATGATGTTTGGAAACCTGTAGCTTTTGGCCTCAAGGTCACTAACACCTGCAGAAACCAGATACGCACAGATAGAAAAAGAAGCTCTTGCATCTACTTGGGCGTGTAGCCGCTTTGATCATTTCACTTGATAACGATCATAAGCCGCTGATCGCTTTGCTTGGCCCTTACCTTCAAGCTCTAGAGAATCAATAATATATTTGTTCGTAAAGATCGTCTTAACTCCAATTGCTTCTGACTCATCCTGACACGACACATATGACCTACTGTGTGACCGACGCACATCTCATGTCACAGTCTGTTTTCGTCAGAACATAGCAGTGATAATGTTACTGTATAACAGCCAGGAGCCTTTATATTCCTAATAACTACTCGGTACCGGTCGACGGCGGATGAGGTTCCATGTCGGGGGGGGGGGGGGGGTCCGTAGCAAGCTCTGTTGCATACCAAGACTGTCATTGCATTTACTCAGTGGAATCCAAGAGAATAGATGTCAGGCATCCCAATCCGAAAGTGGTACTTACTTTTCTTGTCGCATCTGATGCCATCTCCCTGGTACCCCTCATTGCAGACACAATCGTACATTCGCCGTTCTTGGTTGTAAGAACATCTGGCGTTCCTGTCGCAGTTGTCAAACTGGTTGCACTGGAGCTTCATACAGGTTTTGCCATCTCCTTGATATCCGTCCTTGCACTTGCATCTGTATTCATTGATGTCCGTGTCCACCTCACAATTGGCATTCTGGTCGCAGTTCCTGAGGACGTCACATCCAAGCTCCTTGCAGAGGTAACCATTGCCAGAGAAGCCGTCCTGGCAGAGACACCGGTGTCGCCCTGAGGCTACGTCGGGGACACAGGTTGCGTTGTCGTGGCAGATATCAACTTTGTCACAATCACCTATGGAGAGAAAGGTGTATTTCAAAGACCGATGGTTGAAATCGCGCGGGGACAAAATATGCGTTCAAAATACAAGCTATAAAAAAGAGAGATTCGGCCCAATCAAAACTGGCACCTAGAGTATAGACCAGAAACGACGAGAAATTGTGCTACATACTATCAGAGAAGTGTATCGTAAATTAGATCAACATCTCAAAAGATGCGGATGAAGAAGGTGGAAATTGGATTTGATGTTGCGAAAGTGTTCCTTACCAAGAGGATAGCACCTGTATCCATCTCCAGTGAATCCCTTTCGGCACCGACAGTGGTAGAACAGTTGGTTCGAATCAAAGGCACATTCGGCATACAGGTCACACTTCTTGCAGTCTCGCTCGGCTGAAAGTGATCGACGTCATATGATTTTCTATGCTAAAGAAAAGCTATACACTGTATTTTGATATTTACTCTTAACGCAACTGTACCAGAACATCACACAAGCCACTAAACTTCGTTGACACTTTTTAAAAGCTCAGGTGCATTTCTGAAAGGTGTCCGTAAAACTAAGATAATAGCCTATCGAAATGGCGTGGTGTGTGGCAACCGAGGAGGATGCCAAGTCATTGCTCTGACATCAGACTGTTATTCTCTGATATGTCGATTCATTTGCAACCATGAAAGTCGTAATAAGGTGGTCATTATGCACATCTTCTTGTTGGAGATCTTATGTATTGTCGGCTCGTTCCGTCGAAGAGAAGCAATACGACCTAGTCGAGGGATAAGGGAACTACATATAAGGAACGACATGGGGAAAGAAGAAGACGTTGGGTTCTGGGCTATATGTGCTAACCAGAACCAGACTAGGAGTACGATGAAAGAACGTAACTGTTAGATAGAAAATGGAAGAAAATATATTGTTAAATATCCATCACCATACAACATACTGTAAAAAACTACTTGAGGCCCACTACCATGATCCACTTGTACGGAGAAATGTTTTCTAGAAGAGACAGCTCTACTCTCCCTTTACCTTTGGGGGAAACGTCGTTCAAAAAATAACCTACCGCCACTCCCACCCTCCCCATCAATCTCATTTCCATCAGAACCCTCCCCATTACCCCCTGGCCCATCAGGACCGTCGGGTCCTTCCCCATCGCCTCCTGTGGGGTTACGACCCTCTCCATCACTTCCATCTGGGCGCGTTCCGTCAGGACCCTTTCCGTCACCACCATCTCCGTCTCCACCATCGGGTCCTAGTCCATCGCCTCCTGTTGCATCAGGACCCTCGCCATCGCCTCCATCAGGACCCTCGGAAGGACCTGGTGGCGTAGGAGGCGATCGGCCATCGCCTCCCATACCGTCAGGACTCCCTCCGTCTCCTCTATCAGGGCCCTCCCCATCGCCTCCTGCGCCTCCGTCAGTACCTGTTGAGCCAGTGCCTCCAGTCCCACCGTCGGGTCCTCTAGTAGTTCCTACAACGGGCTGTCTCGTAGTTGTAGTTCGTTCATCGGGTCTCCCTCCTTCGGCTACACAACGTTCTCCATCTCCTCTAAATCCCCGGTTACATTCGCATTTGTACTTCTGTTGGTCCCTGTCGTAGACACACTGGGCGTTCCGGTCGCAGTTGTCAACTTCATTGCAAGAAAATGCTGCAAATAGAAGGGACAATAGTTAAAGGACAATGTATAATGATGATGGAAAAAGGTAGTCACAAAACCTGGCGTCGGCTCCTCCACGAGCTATATCTATCAGTTAGCTCCGCTTGATAAAGAAAGCGCAAGTCACACAGCCTAAACAATCGCTAATTACAAACAGGCTCGGAATGCTTTAAACTGCTCAAATAATAATTTCATGGCATTTTGGCTGTGACTTCGCCTTCACAAGACCAATTTGACATGAATATGAAAAATGTTCAAACTCAACGGAATCTATGTTCGTGCAACAAAGCAGGTGTGCTAAACGTTTAGGGTTAAATAAGACTAATTTTGATGTTACACATTTGAAGGTGTGTAGGGATGTACACAACTGACAATCGTTAACTGGTTAATGACTGATAAGCCAGTTTGGTGATAATTTCTAATGTCCACAACTTGAAGTGTCCCGTAGACGAAATCGCTGATATCAAACAGGACATAACCCGAACCACTTGACCTGTGAGAGACATCTGAGAGTCTATTGTCAGGTTCAGGAAGGACAAAGTCGAATCAAAAGAGGTGTCCTCTTGCTATTGTGATTCTCATTTCCTGTGTACATTTATATCTAAGCTGGCATACAGTCTGGGATGGACCAAGTATGGACTAATGCCAGACGCACTACGCAGCCGACGCAAATCAATCCATTTAATACTCTCATGGGTCTGCATGTAATGTCTTCGTCCGAGGCCGACCATCTACAAAAATACGACTGGTCGTCGTGTGGCCAAAATAGCGTCTTGCGTGCCTAGCATTTATAAGAACCATTTTAAATCAGGTGACCCAAAATATAAGTTTGATTTCGGGTGTAGGGCACCAACAGTGTTCCTATATTGCAACACAATTTTTCTAAACAGACAAAAAAACCGCCCTGCCTCAAGAGGGATTCAAGAGGAGGACTGATTACTAGGCTTCCTTTCCGTCCTAAATAAGTCACTATTCCTACGAACTTTCGGGGCTTTACCATATGAAAAAAACATGACGTACCAACTCTATTACACGTGGTTCCATCACCAATGTATCCTGGGTTACATTCACATCGTGCAGTGTTGATCCCCGAGTCGAAGACGCATCGCGCCTGAGGAGAACAGTTCAGAACGGCACAAGTAGTCTCCCCTGCAAGATAAAAACGATATTATCATTTTATTTTGGAAAATAAAGACTTCTACGTCCGACTCGCAATGTTTTTTTATTGCTCTGAGAGGGAAAATCATTCAAAACAGTTAAAGTGAACTATCAATGCAGTCTGGTTGTGACTCTGTCCTGAAAAGATCAATTTGGGACAAATTGATATAAAGTTAAACACCACGGAATCTTTTTCCGTTCAACACAGGACTGATAGCAATGATAACGAAGATTTGTATGTCTCTCCATGGTCCTTCTTGAAGACATGAAATAAACTTGTAAGAAGGACTTACTTTCACACCTGATGCCATCTCCCCTGAATCCAGTCGAGCACCTGCAAACGAATGAACCCTTCGTGTTGACGCATCTGGCGTTGACGTCACAGTTGTGCTCCGAACTACTGCATTCATCCTTGTCTGAAAAGGCAAACACAGAAATCGGATACGGATAATGGGAGTTCATGATCCAGACCCTTATGAAACCATTCGCTTTCAAGTCACATCCTGCCAGTATCGGAAATGTCTCAAACGGCAGGAGACCATCGCCATAAAATTATTTGGCTGTATGTGCTGCTTTTTATGTTTAACATGAAGTCAACAAGATATGCAATTCAACTTACCATCACAACTGATGCCGTTTCCGACGTATCCATTCTTACATTCGCACTTGTAGGTGCTTCCCAGTGGGATGCACTGGGCATCGGGATGACAGCTCTGGGCAGCATCTTTGCAAGGGTCACCAGCTGCACAAAAAGACAGTGATCAGTGTAAGACACAACTGCTATTTAACCGTATTTGAAAACAAACACGTTCCTTGTTTTATGATGCTACATTGTTCATTCCTTGAGAAGACGTACCGTTATGTCATTTGTACGACGCTGTCATCACTGGACAAATCATTCTACATTCGATTGACTTTGAAAATGTTGTTACCAAGACCTATTGTTCCCATTAACTGACAGCAGCTAAAATGTTAAATACTCACTCAGAAGGGGTGCGACCTTGTTCGTCATTGCGAACCTCAGGATCCTCTCCCGGTCATCGTAGACCACGAAGAACCTCTCCACGCTGACCCTCTGGGCTGTCACCTCATTTGGGTCGACCGGTCGGGCAGAACACTCGGTGTAACGGATGGTCTGGTCGATAGAGTACTGCATGGCGACACCGTCAACTGTGTACTGTCGGTTGGCGAAAGACCTGAGAACTCCTGAAAAAAGGCATGTCTTCATATGAATGTTCTTCCTTTCCTTCTGTTCTGCGAAATCCTTACGGTATCAGCTTTTTTGCAAGGATTACTGGCGACATTCTTGCATTGGTTTACCTGAACAAGACGTTCCTTGGAGTCTTTTAAAATGTTGCACGCGACACAAGTTTCGCCCCATACCATGCAAGAAACGACCAACGTTTTTGTATCACTTTATGCAGATAGTATCAGACACTAAATGTAACCCAAGTTAAAATAAACTTAGACAAACAAACATCATGTTATCTTCCCGATGGAATTATGTCTTAACATTTAATGATGCATACCTGGTTCAACCTTCCTAAATTCTTCTTTGAAGGATTCACTGTTGACTTTGGCAGTTGGGGACAGAACAGGCACGTCCCCGTTAATCTTCGTGTCCATTCGGAGGTACCCAAGGTTGTCAGGTCCTGGTAGAACCTGCTCCACACGGACCTCCTCGCCTGTGCGAAACTGAATCACGGCACTCCGGTTGAACAGACCACCTGAAAGAAGGTTAGTGGGAGGTTCCTACTAATATCCCCCTTAGCTTCGCCAAAAATGATGAGTGGTTTCATCACTTGAGTAGACTATATCAGATCCATGGGTAATTGGACATTATATGAAACTACAGAGTGATACGGACGATCGCTTTGATGGTACAACGCTGAAAAAGGAGCCATTAAGACTGACACGGTTATATTTGGACTAAAACACATTTGTTACAACTCAAGAAATTGCCGTCAACAATGATGACTGAACTCCACGTGTCTATTCCAATCGTTTGTTGATGCTTACGGAGCTCGCTCAACCAAATAACTCTTAAAAGTTACTCCGTCGCCGAAAAGAATATCATAGGCCAACTATATTTCTGTTGAGGAAAGCAAAAAGGTTGCTAGTGATGCGTTACCTGTGAGACTAAATCCATTCTTTGCCTTGGGCAAGGGTACGGCAAACAACCAGCCAATGATGCCATTGATAGTGTACAGACTCATCATGGAGAAGCCGATCTCTCTCGGGATACGGCTGATGGCAGTGTATGCTCGGCCATCGTTGGTCACGATGTAGGAATGGAGATCGACGTTGGCGAGGTCCATGCCGTTGACTCTACCGTCGAGTTTACCATTGACACGCTGGGCCACTCCTGTTTAGGATGAAATAATAGGCAGGGTAAAGTGGAATTTTTTTCAAAGCGTTTTTTGTGTCCCTGAGTCTTTCATGGACGCTACCATAGACAACATCTCAGGGCAAAACGTGACCTTAGAATTCTAGCGTTGAAAGCACGAAGGTACTTGATATTGATCATCCATTATAGCAAATTCTGGGCTGTCAACGGGAGAAGCCAGAAACTTCTCAAATTGACCATGGCCATTGTTCGATCGGTGTGAACAGCAACTCTGGCGTTAAACCCTTTCGAGCCACTAAGCCCTGGCATTACTTCATTCTCTGTCGCCTCGAAGATCTTCAGATGCTTACACTTGATACTCGTGTGAAGTCTGTTTGTAAAAAAAACGTACCTGGCTCCAAGCAGTTCTTGCCATTGCCGTAATAAGGAGAGTTACACTCGCAGCAGAAGCCACTGGCGTAGTCCACGCATCTGCCATTGCTGTGACAATTGCTCTGTGAGTTACTGCAGGTATTTTTAACAACAACTGGAGGTACATTCACCTCTGGCTCTGCAAAGCGATGAAGATAAAGATATACAGCTATACATCAAACAAATAAAAGAGATGAAACAGAAAAGTCAAATGTTGAAATGTCTATGATGCACCAATTATTTTTGTTGTCACGGTGGCTCTGACTGCTGCCAAACAAGTTCCATTGTTGTAAGGGTGTTCATTTGGTCTTGGAGACGAAACACAATTCTTAAAAATATCAGAAAAAATGTGTTCTCATTCGTCGATTCGACCTTTACGACTTAACGCCATCAATCCTTGAGATTTCGCAAGAATGGTTTGTGCTTTGCATCTATTTTGCACTAACCTCTATCTCTGTCTGGTGCAACCACGCTCGGTTCTGAGATGTCAGCCACTCTGCCAATCTGATAAAACCAAAGGCCTCTCACCTGCACGTTTGATCGCCTGGAAAGGAGAATAGATTGAATTATTTGTTTCCGTTGTTTTATGTAGTACTACTTTTTTTAGCTTAAATGAAATGAAAGAGGTGTGGTTGAACCAAATATGCCGATCAAATGCCACATAGATGTAAAGTTAGAACTCCAATGGTAAAGTCACGTAAGAAAGATGCCTCATAGAGCGCGTCAAGAGAAAGTCAGGGAAACACGGGAGTTGTGTCCTGGATGTTGTATTACTCACGTGACGAAACTCTTTCTTGTGGAGTCCTGGCCTGATCCGGGTATCTTGAAGACCCGCCTGGAGTCATCATCACCAGCGTCAAACCCTGCTTCAGCGAAAGGATCAGCATCACCAGCGCTCACCCAGCCAACGTTATCATCCCAGTACATGAGCATGACGTAACTGTCGCGGCCGTCTGAGATGACCGCAAGTTGGTAGTTATTCGTCTGGAAATGATGATTTGACAATGATCACCAAATAATATGCCCATTGACACATAACAGGCTTGTCGAAAGCAGGACATTTCGGCTGTCCATCTATTGCCAGTTACGCATATATGGTAGTACTAAAATTGCCATTAAAAATGTTCTTTTTAGACAGCTGTTCTTTTTAACCAGCTAATTTTTGTTGAAAAAATACCATAACTGAACTCATAAGTCCATACAATTACTACCGTATCTTAATAAACAGTATTCTTGGCGTTACTACCAATTACATGTATAGTTACTTCAAGAGTTCAGAACTAACGAAAGGGGAATCTCAGAATCTAAGCAGTGAAAAAGCTATATACTATCTCCTTAATAAGTTAGAATTGCTATGCTAAGTAAATGTAGATCGTAAATTCAGGAGTGAGACTTGGTGAACACTTACGACCTGGTCATTGGACTTGATGCCAACATAGTCAAATGTGAAAACGAATACACCTCTGGCCTGGAAATCAGGTCTGTTGGCAAACGTTTGCACTTGTTTACTGGCTCGTTCCAGCGTTTTTGCCTTGGTGGTCTCTCTAAAAGAATGACGAGATCGTAGTTGTGAAATGGTCCAGCGTGAGCGTAAAACTTACATTTTTGTCGTCTGAACCTTCCTGTGCGTGATCTTAATCTACATACTTAATGTACATCCAAGGCGATGGTAAAATGTTGTTTTATGTGATCTTTAACTATTTACCACCATTCAAAGCCGAAAGATTCGCCGTAGGTGCGGCCACGCCCCACACTTCTGCTTCTGTTTCTGCTTCTCTCAAATACTCTATTGACGTATTTCGCCGAGGTGGTGGTGTGTGTTGTAACCGTAGACGGGTAACGGTCAATGGTGCCTTTCACTTACCTGTAGTAGATTAACCCCCGATTAGTTGTATCAGTATTTCCTAAATAAAGGGCTATCACCGGCATTCTGAGGGGCAGTGACTCACGGCCATACCGGGCTGGCGGCTGGCGGAATGATATGTAGCCATTGTCACTCACCTGAAAGCAGAGGACGGAAAAAAAGATACCAGAAAGTTATTTTAAAAAGACAGCTTGAACGATATAATTTAAAAACTACAGACGTCATTTCCTCGTGCTACCATTTTAGAACCAATTGGGATATCCCATCCGCCGCTTAATTCTATCACTATCAACCATCTCCAAAGCAGTATCTTTGAAGACGGCTTTGTTGAATTGTTGGATTCGACGGATCATCGGAATTAAACGGATACAATGTACAAGAAAACATGTAATTCAACGACGATGAATATACTCAATCCACTGGAGTTGGTGGCCAAAATAATTTCGACTAGGTTTTTTTATCAAGGGTTAAATGAAGTATGGAAACTAGTAGTCGCGCCCAAATGCCTCGAACTCTGCCCTTTACCTCAGCAACGATCGTGGTCATTATACTGAGACACCACGGGGCGATAAATAGCGTACTTGCTCGACTGAACAGTTTGAAACATTCGGATACAATTGTGTCCCATTGTGACGGGAATTCGAAAATAAAATGTCCTGTGTTGATATGTAGCAGATGTCTTCGAAGGCTTGATTGGTGCATAATGATTCCAATTACCGATAATATAATTATTCTGTTCATAACATTGTTGTCTACGAACCAGACAAATCTATCGAAGTTACAAAGTCTGATAGCATAGAGATACGGAATGGTGTTACTGTGAAAGAAGTGATGGTGGAATCTTGTATTGGTACACGATTGCAGATAGCGGAGATACGGAATGCTACATAGGAAAGACTGGGACCGGCGAGTCTGCTCTGAGTAGGCCCTCTTCAAATAGTGTAGTCTATTGAAATCATTTAGGATGTCACTGAGCCATTGATGTAAATCTCATGGACACACTGAATTCGGAAATGCTAGGGAAGTCCCTTAAGTTATAAACCAGTGTGATACCTTAAGGCAATTTGTTTTGTTTAACTTTCTACTCTTTTGCAACAATATGTGTTGATATAACAGTATTTGAGCTTACTATTTAACAATGTCATGCTTTAAAATCGCTGTATAAAGTTAAATGCATGCATTTTGAAGTCAGCCAGTCGTGGAATTAACTTACTTAGAATATAATCACTGTAAAACCCACTTGGCCTATTCATTTATATTTTACTCATTGCGTTAGTTTTTAGGGGTACGATTTATCAAGTTATGATGGCACCTGTCGTATGAATTATTGACAACTTATGCCCTATAAATGTAGTATAATAATCCAATCGAGGTCGTTGATAAAAATCTGGGTCTAATAGTCATCCGATTAGTCAAACGGTGGTGTAAAATCAATGAGTTCAAGACTTTTTTATGTATGTGGATTGAAAGTGTAATGAGTGAGAATTGACTCGGCTCTCGAAAACGCAAAAGCATATTCTCTTTGTTTACGATTACATGTAATAACAGAAGAAGTTCACCTCTTCTGTCTCTTTTAATCTGAGGTTTTTTTTTAAAAACTTCTCCACGTTTTCAATTGTACATAGTCTCTTGATGATCGGTGGTCCGATTCTTCACCCGAATGAAAACAAATCTGTCCAAAACTATTCCAAATTGCATGGTGGTCGACCCTTTTTTCACCGACGAGCGTATTAAGATGGAAAGGTGACCAAATTCATCCACCCCGAGGTCATGACCTTACAGGAAGATACCTAATACTGCTGTGTGGTCGAGTAACCTCAAAACATGTCATTTTTGTGTATCACGACATCTGGACCATCTCGCCCAAAAGCAAGAATAAGGGCTATTATAATGATGAATTGAGTGTGAAATCTTTTTGAAATCCTTTATATTTTACATCCTTTCATATTTTGCATCTATGCTAAATGCTTCTTTTATGCTCTGTCCGAGAAGTAGGCCAATGATGACAACCATGACATATCTTGATGTTGTTATTCTCCCGTCCTTCAGCAGCAGTCGCCGATAAGAATAGATCATATACGCGAGACTAATTCTTTGCCGATTTTTGCACGAAGTGCCACTTTTGTTCAGGTTCTGAAGATTTATAAAGATTTCAAGCTCTGTGGTTTTTTTAAAGGTCAGTCGAGGTGAAAGTCTTTGAGTGAATGCAGGATGGCTAATGCAACTACCATAGTGGACCATTCAACCACTGGCACGGTGATCAAAGCTGGAGCCCAACTGACAACACTCATAAAATAACTATTTTGATGATTATTGTCAGACATGTCAGAAGGACGGGCGTTTTAATTATCATGTGCATGTGATTCAATATAGAAGATACCCATAAAAAAAGTAGCCCAAATTAAGTATCACCACTTAAGCTCTGTGCACGGTGGCTTGTTTCATAAAGCATCTTTTACACTTGTCATGCCAGTAATCAATGCTGTATAAACCAATTAGCTCTACTTTTAATTGGCACCATTAACGTTAAAAACATTTATGAAACCAGCCTTTGAATAGAATATGACGACGGTGCGGTATAGATTCACACTTGCTCTGATCGAAACCAGAGCGGCCTGATCACGTTTCACCAACACGTTAAGGTAATGCAAACGTCCGGAGTTTTATCTACTATCACAAGAATAACTTTCCTTTTTTAATGGAAGATATCGAAATCAAGCACTACTTACGAAAACGCTCTGGTAGTATTGGTCATAAAATGCAATGGGTACTTGTAAACGAAACTCGTCCGAATTCGAATCCTCGCCTAAATTCAACCGCAAGTCCCCTTCTAAGTCACCGAAGTCGAAGAAATAGTCTATGGGGACAGAAGACACACACACGAAACACACAAGTAGCGAAATAAGCTGTAAATCCATCATTTTGTAGACGCAGCTGCACGCGGAAGCAAGAGCTGTCGGGTGTTTGAGAGCGAAGCGTGCACTGCTTGCCCGTCAGGTTAGACTCCCGCGGGACCCTGTTTTGTTTGCCTTAGCGAGGTGTCCACTGATAGGCAGAGCAATTTGCGATAAGGCTGACACGGAAGAGTGTTGAAATCTCAATGTTAAATATAAATATTCCTCGCCTTTTCTGATTAAAATGTACGAATTGTCAACAAAACATCCAAATGATAGTGATCGTGTGAAATCACTTAATGAATGTAATGTCAGTGTTGTATCACTAAAAGATCCAGGTTCGTGAACGTGCTTTTCGAATCGGTCAGCGGTATTAAAATATGACCGAATTATTCTTATATGTTTCCTTTCAAAATTAATCAACCAGACATTAAGTAAAGAATTATTTGAATTGGGAGGTGAAGTAAAAAATCTTAGCTTTGACAACTATTATAGAAGGTGGAACTACACCATTTGTGCAAGATTTTTGACTCTTAAGCAGTAAGACGTGGTCTTCTTAAATTACACTTTAGTTGAAAGAAGAAAACAGAAAATTCATTGAGAGAAATGGTTGAAAGAAATTAGCGCCGGGCACCTTTCTTTGAAAATGAAAAAGTCATTCAACTTGACATATCAGTACTTCGAGGTAACAGCGTTTGAAATAGGAAATAGAAAAACAACCGTTGAGAGGACACACGTGTATATACGTGCATGGTAGAAGTACAAGTATTACGCTTATCATAATAATTTATTTCCGAGGCAGTCCATTTTCATCCTATTCGTACTTCCTTCATGTTAAGGGCCGAGGCCGATCCATTGTGTCGGGAGTGTAGATTCATTACGATAGACCAAGCTTGCTAGCTATTGCAATCTTCGTTTGAGACCAAGATTTTCGTCGTTGTGGAACGGACGGATACACGTCCAATGACATCTCTTTCACTATGACCATGCAATCATCAACTTAGCTATGACAACAGACTACCGTCGTTATCCTTTATTGCTACCGATAACCCTTCGAATCATTATGATCTATTTCTTCAGAAATATATTTTTGACTTTAATCTCTAAACAGAGTTTAGATGTTCGTTTCTTGTTTAAATATCGATATAGATTGAAGACTATCAGAGATTACTAGGTTAATCAATGAAGAGTATTAATCATTTGAGATCAAAAGGCACTTGTATACAAAGGCATAAAGGCATAAAGGCATAAAGGCTAAGGTACACACTACATGTGCAGGTACATATGCATGTATTTTCAGGGGTTTAACCCATTAATGGCCACCTTGATAAAAACTAGGCTTGCTAAATGCCATAGTATAAGAATAAAGTGAAAACATGTAAGGTGAATCATAGCGCGAACTGTATAGTACGCAGTTAGAAGAGACACTTTTATGGCAGTCCTGCAGCCTTTGCATCCAAGGAACATCCTAGCGGGAATTGTCTACAGGATTGGATACTTTAAGGCAGTTTTAAGATATACTTTTGTGGCAGTCCTGCAATCCAGCAGCCGATATACATGGTCGAAAAATGCGTGTTGGTTAAGTCATACAAGTGATTGAAGACGTCAACCCGGTGTATGTTGTCGCCGAGGGACCCAGTTATGGAGGGTAGTTTGGGGTTCCGCCTTCAAATCGTCCTCGTCTCAAAACTTATTTTTTTCTTCCGCATATTTTCCATATTGTGCGTCAGGCAAGTCCATCAGCGCCAAACACTTGACAACATGTAACTTGACCAAGTGTTTGCATCATTTTATTGACGAATATTGATCGGCATACAAATGCGGGTCAACTTGACCGTCACAACGCACGCGCTTAGTGTGAGAATGCTTCGTAAATAATGTAGGCCTTGATACTTACAATGAGGAATGATATTTATGAGAAAATTATGGTCTACAGATTTTTAGTTCGCTACGAAGCTACACATTCAGCTAGTTTGCAGAACAGATGTTCATCGGGGGAAAGCTTAGGCCTAAGCATAGTGTTCCTGAAGGACACCCGGCAGCGAATTTCTTTTTCCTGAACCTTTGGGGCACTACAGTGTACCTTTGTACAGGGACTTTCAGCCAATCAGATTTCGACAAATACATGACGTCAGAAGTCTTAGAAACTTTAGAGCAGTTGGTAGAGCGCTCGTCAGAAATGGCAGAATACGATGTCGATCCAAAGGTCGCGAGTTCGAATCCGGTTGTGGACAACATTTTTCTTTTTCTTTTTTTCTTTATATTTTATTTTTATAATGAGTTTCTTTTCCCTTGTTATTTAGATTTTGGATATTTGAGTTATGCTGCCTGCAACATACCTACAGAAAAGACAATAACAATAGCCCATCTCCAAGATCCAAGGGATAGTCCTTCAGATGTCATATTGAGCATGAATATACAATGAGACTTGTCATAATATGAATGGTCTTCCTCCAGTATGAATATGTTTCTCTGCAATGAGACTTGTCTTTCGATACTGCCTCATGTGTATGGTCTTCCTCCATTATATTTTGATACTGTATGCTTCAAGTTTGAGTAACAAGCACAAAACAATAGAAGCAAGGATTTTCAGGATTTGTATGATTTATTGCAACAGTGAAACACACCAGAAATATACATGTACTACATTTCTAATACATATATTTCATCACCATGAATAGCATCAGGCATGTCCAAGAAAGAACAGCTGGAGATCTGAGAACAGCGTTATTTGAAGCATCATTTTACAGAAATATCTATTGATATAATAGCAAGTTCTACTACGCAGTTTCATGATGACGCCCCGATGAAGACACAGATTTATCGGATTCTGATTGGCTGAGAACCTGTGCACAAATATACACTGTACTGCCCGAAAGGTTCAATGAAAAAAAAATCCGCCACCCGGCTAAACAAGTATTGCAGGCCTGAATTATTTGTATACATGTAGGTCGTAGAGTGTTTCAATGTAAAATCGATCACGATATGTCTTTTTGCAGAAGGCGACGTTTATGCAAGCATCAGACTGTATATTTTTGATATTGCCCAGGGCGGTGTCATAGGATTAAGAACTCATATAAACTGGAAAATCAGACTATTTCGATGATCAAACAATGCTTAGGTCTAGTTACCCAGACAGGGTGAACAAATCTAAGTGTGTTTGGGAACCAGTATTTCCTTGTTGTGAACCGTAGGCCTACCCCGATTGTATACAATCTGGGATCACATGACGGCGGGCTCGAAATCACATGAGTGTGCGTCATGGTGTCCCGTGATATCTTTGTGAATGAAGCGTAGCACTGCGCAATGAGTTAATGGGTATACATAGATATAAACTTTGTAGTAGACCCATATATCTGTCAGTCGAACATTGAACTTCCCGGTAAAGGTAGGTGGGCGAATGCGTAATATATTTTTCTTTCTGCAGTTAGTGTATGCATGCTCATATATTTAGGTAAAACTTGGTTATCAATGTTTCGCGTGGCATCCTACATCCACAAGAGTATGCTTCCCGCCGGGCAATCGGTGACGGCAAGTATGCAAGAAATTATCTGAGCCGTCTATTCCAGATGTTATGACGTCACGATGGAAGATCCTTAATCCTTAATTGAAGCATGTATCTAAACTTCTCGTGACACATCTTTCTCTAATCCCTTATCTCGATTTTAACTTGATGCCTGGACCATGATTAATGAGAAATCTACAAAGCTGTGAGCCGTTCGGCGGATCGAGAAACAGTCCAGACGATCTATAGGCATTGGCGTATCATAAATCCTGAGACGACCCATTTCATGAATGTTTTAAATAACCTTCTTCAAAGGAAAACATATTTGTTTTTGAAAATCACCATGAGAGAGGACTTCAGTGATTGTCAAAATGTAAAAATAGCCCAATCTCATGGACATCGAACTAAACAACGCAAAATGGCATATATTTCTGATCAGTTGATATGTTTTTATTACACTATATGGAACCCATTTTAGTAAGAAAGAGATCAAGTGCGAGTCGGTGCAAGTGTACTCCAATATTTTCAAATGGATACATTTCAACTTAAGTTTTTCTTGACTTTGACCACTTTATGTAACCCGATTTCAGTTATCACAACAGTCTCGTTCGTGTGACCTATGAAAGTGTCACATATGCGGTCACCTTCAATGAAGTATCAAACTCCCTGTCGGACGGGCACGATTGGCCACTTGATCCTTTAAGTTTGCCTTCCATCCTATATTGTAAGCTGGATACATGTAAGTGCATTGTGTACTTGTCTTTCTATTTCACTTACAACAGAATTGCACTGAAATGCTCATAGGTTGGCTTATACTTGAGAATGACCTTTTTGAGCTGAATGTAGTTCTCGGAATTCTGGTCCAGGAATTTACGAGACTCTATGTTTCATGCACAGGCACTTTCAAAATAGCAACATATCATTCCTTTTTCAGAGGCAAATCTTTTGTCGTTCACCTGCAGCCGTCCAACATGAAGTCCATCCTCGCATATTTTGTTCTCGTCTTGTGCCTTAGCGCAATCATGGCGCGGAAGTTGAACTTTCGCCCTCGCTACCGGCCGCGGCTTCTCGGAGATTCCGGCATGATTTGGCATGATTGCGGTAAGTTTAGCAGTGAGTTTCTCATTTTCTTCTTGGTGTTTATATTATTTGTCATCCTGTGACACATATTGGAGGTATAACAGTAAATCTTATAGACTCATACACTATACATAATGGCCTAGTGTAAAGGTGCAAACAGATTTCAGTAAAAGTAGTTATATGTACTTCCCTTTATTCATGTCCGATTTATTACAATGTACATTGTTACGTGGCTTATGGGTGTTTCCTTAAACAGTCAGAAGGAGTTTGGCTTTTTAACTTCCCATCGGGGTTGTCTTGAGGCCAAACTTAACAGTAATTAATATCAAGCGTTCTTTCTGTAACTCCCCTATACGAGAGTAAATTGTACCGGCAAGGTACCGGTTAATAACGAATAATATATTGATGTTCTTCAGTATCACCCGGCAGTGTTCTAGAGAGCGTCGACATTTCGCCATGGGAATCGAGCGATGGCAAGGCTGTGATGATTCAGGGGAAATCTTACAATTTCACTGTCGTCTTTAAAGCAAGTAAGTAAAAAACACAATATTACAGGTATCGAAAGAATACGTCCGGTATGGCATGGATCTAAGATCCGATTTAGAAGTCGGAAAAATATAAGATTTTATGTTATGATCGTAGGCCATATAGCTTTAAATCACTGAAGAATCATTGAAAAGTACGGTAGGACGAATTATCCTGGACAGGAAGTTGAGGTCAAATATATCTCGTATATTAGTATATACTGGTATCATCTTTCCATTCATCGACCTGTTCCTATACACAGCCAATGAGTGGAGTGTGTGGCCAAGTTTGGCTGTGTCACGGTCACGATCATGATAATTTTGGGAGTTCTTAGATAAAATGACTACGGCATTGTGTCTAACCCATGCCTAATGGTAACGGTTTATAACATCAAAATCTTTGCGAATCATGCATGCAAGTTAAAACTGAAAATCTCCTTTTCTGATTTTAGCCAAGGACGCGACAGATGCTGTCACCCATGCTTATGGGCAGTTAGGACCTGTACCAAGAATAGAGTGGCCACTGCCTCATCCAGATGCGTGTGGTGATCCGATTGGCACTGTGACATGTCCTCTGAAGAAAGGAACAACTTACACATACAGGAAAAATGTTCATGTGTCGACGTATTATCCGCCAGTAAGTCATATGAAAACATGGAATTATGTCAGTGTGACTTTACACCACATCATGATTACGATCACATCATTTTAAAATGAAGCTACGTCTTACTTAGTATCTTCAGATCCCGTGACGTTATAGCGTCAGTGGCGGACGGAACATGTAATGACCATCTTTCATCCGCTCGCATTATCAAGCCTCAGCTAAACGACCATTGCGTATACATGTACATGTATAACATTTTTTGAAAAGTGGACTATCAATCTCTTCTTTGCTCTTTCAGTATCAGTACCTAGCTTATTGGGAACTTCACAACGAAAATGACGAGAAGATATTCTGCGTGGTGTTTCCCTTGACGATAAGGAGTAGATGGTCGGATAACACCTTATCGATCCGAGGAAAAACAAGAACGGGGGACGATTTTCAAAGCTTCATGCAGCTTTTGTCAAACAAGCCATTTGTTTAATAGTCTTGGGTCAATAAGCTGTTGCAAGAAGGTCGTGTGAGATAACAAGATTTTTAAATTCTTGTTAATGGGAAAATAATCAGTTGAGCTAGTGAATTGAACAGACGTTAAAACATTAGAATCAGCATATTTCATATTTGTCAAAAAATCTTGTTTAGGTGAGCAAATTTAAATGTGGGGTTTAAAAATGTATGGATTTGCCTCTTTTTTCCTTTAACAAAATATGATGCCGCTTACATGTAGTTATCATATACAGTAAGAAAATAAGAGATGGAGGTATCATTATGTTCGTCTTGATCTTGCTGCACCGTTTCAAATGGCAAGGTGGCCAATTACCATCAAGTACGTGTACTATACACGATTTAAAAAGACCCTTTTTGGGATTACGTTTATTTCGAATTGTTCATTCCTCTCTAATGTTTACTTGACAATATCAGTGACTGTGCCACAACCAGTAGGGCAATGCTTGAGATAATTTCATAACATATAATGAGAGCCTCAGTGAGGAGACTCATAAAATGCTTGGGTATCTAAGGGAACATGCATTAGAAACCGCAGTATTCTTTATGAATATCATCCATTTTGGTAATGTACATGGTTGTTATGGAATATACCATGTCACGTACAATTTTTATCAGATTGTATCATTTTTTTAAATAAATATTATACAGTGTTCAAATCATCGTTCATTGAATTCTTTTTCTATAAAAGAACAAAAGAATAATTTTCCTGTTACATCACAAGATTTGAAAGAGTTGTAACCCCTTGCAAGAGGTTAATAGTGTACTATGCAAGCGGTTAATGTTACTGGCTGGAAATCAAATGAGATGTCAATGCCGTTACATTGTGAATAAAAGAAAGACCAGCCGTTTTAAAAATATTGACCTCTACTTTAATAAAAAGTAGGATGTAGATTATCACCAATCCCATTCACCTCTTGACCCCGACCAACAGAGGTTCTCATATTGCATCAGTCAATGCATTTAGTATGCATTCGGAAGCTACCTTGATGAATCCTCACTTGGTAGGATCGATCCGAGGTCCATGTGATGTCATAACGCCAAATCCAAAGAAAGCTCGTCAAGTGACTTGGGCGTCATCACATGTGCATGCATAGGCCTCTGCAAACCCGTACAGCAGGCAGAAAAAGTAGACGACAACGTATCGTTATAGTGTGGTTTTGCAACCACCACGTTAGGCCCTACGACGACGTTTATCTATTGTGCGAGTTCACCCGAACAATAGACAAACGTCGTCGTAGGGCCTAACCGGGTGGTTGCGAAACCTCACTATTGTGTTATCAATAGCCGTTGTTACAACATTTACCAGTGATAGGGCCTATTCACTTGACGTAGTGGGGTTCATGGTATTGGCAAAATCGGCCTGAATCGAGAGCCAAACCAGTTAAGGTAAAAATATCGAAGGACTTGCATTTATACCATATTGATTTCACTGGTCCAATGCAAATTAAAACGCGGATAGTGTCCTGCTTCATGCTCAAATACCAATTACTGTGTAAAACCATTTGCGCTGGAGGATCAAGTAGGTAGCAGGTGTCCCATTGAGAATGCCCCAAACATTGCGGCACTCTCAGTCCAGAGCATCTTCTGGATAACTTGGAAGGATATAATATTGTAAGGAGAGATCATGGCTTTCTTGCGGGAGGCCATGATAGTTTTGTTCTACATTGGAAGCGAGTATAAAAGAAGATAGAGAAGGGAGGACGCCGTAAGTTGCAAATTTACTTATTTTCGATTTCAGTTGATGGTGAAGCATGCGAGTGCGTCGGCAGTGCCACATCACCAGTATAACATGACTCTGTGTCCCAAACAACTTTGATCTACTGGTTTTCTTAGGGGCAGAATTCAATTTCGTACCGAGCGTGTTACTCTTGACTGGAACACTGTAGTCTCACGGGATTAACTGAACGAGATGATGTCTGTAATGATACTTACATGTACATAATGTAACATAACTGTAGGGATAACGTGCATTTTGTTCTTTTGCACAATTGGGTCCTGTGGCATACATGTACGTTGAATTAATTTTTATCAGGAAGGTATAAGCCTACCAAGACCAATAAAGTCGCCTCTAACTGCGCGATGCAGAGCGTAGGTCTACTCGTCCGAACGATCTAGAAGACGACCATCGTACGTACGTAGACCATTGTAGACCAAAGATTTGAAATAATTCATCCAGGCGTTTTTGCACAGATGGAATACAAATGGGGAGGCGCAAACCCGATGAAAGCCAGCATGAAATACTTATGATTTTCTGGTTGGTCATGTCTCGTTCGATTTGTCTCCTAACGTTACTGAGATCCTGATCTCTTATGTGTTCTTGCAACCGTAGCTATGTTTGATGAATATAAGTATACTCAATATATTATGGCCTGCAGCATGTGTATTCTATTGTGTATGTTCACATAAAGACCCGTGCTCTGAACTCTCATCATCCGATCGTTGTAGAGCCTGTGTTGAAATCGGAGAAATCGTTTGGTCTTTTAATTTGATCGAATTCCTTTGAATCGATACAAGGTGCTTCCTACATCATCTCTAGTTAAAGGGCCTATATGTACCTATTATAGATTATCTGCTATTCATTCCAATCATCGGGCTGTTGTAATATAATTAGCGAGTGTGAAAATGTTATATTTTTGAGGGTTTTTTTTTTAAAATGATGGAGTTTTACACGCCTCAAAATGACATATGCATGGATCTGTTACAACAATGATTTGAGAAGGCAACGGCTTTTTAGGACAACAGCGATTTTCGAAAGAAATATATTCAGTAAGGGTCGCCACCAAAGACATATAGACCGATTTCAAATTCTTGTTTTTTTTTTTCGGGATATGTAATTTCAGACCTTTGCTTTATCAGCGATGGAACTTTTAGCCTGAATCGAAAAAAAGACTGATGCAGATAATACCTATATTGCATTCCAAATGTGCTTTATTTCAGGAAGGCGGGCAATGTTTCCCAAATTGGCCACTCTGGCCCTTTTCCTTCTGTCCCCCCTTCTCTCTGTCAGTGACACAGCAACAGTTGATGCAGGTGAGTGACGGCATCAGCACAAAAAGTCAAAGATTAAGCAGTTCAGGAATTGAAGTAAATACTGTAGTTATCAATGTATTCGATGGGCTTCACTTTCTTGCAGTCCTCTAAGACTCGGTATAAAGTCGATCGAAATTTGTGTTGCAAATGCATTTCTAAACATATTGATGAGAGACCTGTTCTAAATACAACAGTGATGGTTAAGCTTGTTTTGATAGTTTTTGCCATGCACAATTCATGTTCTACCACAGCCACTGCTTCTCCTCAAACGCCGGCTATGCCAACTGTACAAGGCCCTACCGCACTGACTGTGACAACTGCACACGCCCCTTCTGCACCAGCCCTCACTACAACTGCTCCTATGTCGGCTATTTCTACTGTTACAGGTCCAATGCCTGCTGCTGATCCTACCATGCCACCAACTACAGCTACTACGTCTACACCTGTCTTAATACCCAAAACACCTCAAGCCACCACTACGGCGCCGTTCGTGATACCAACCACGCCTCAACCGACCACTACCGCACCTGTTATGAAACTCACACTGCAAGACACTACCGCTTTACCAACGCCGGTGGAAAAAGGTAAACACTATTTTTAAAGACTACATGTATCTTTAACACTGAAATGGAAGTTAGGTTTATCAATATATGTGTTGGAAGAAACCAAAGCTCTCAGTTAGGCATATTGTAAAATGATTGCTTTGTTTGCATCATCAGTTTGGGTAGGTCGCGCCTCGTTTGAGCCGTTATACAATATGGACTCACTCAAAACATCCAAACTTGTATATTTGCCTCGACACAGCCAAGATCCAGGCCGACATCTACTTCATCATGGATTCATCTACACAGACCGGAAGCCTCCAAGTCCAACTGGCGACTGCCTTTCTTCTCCAAGTCATCATGACCTACAAGCTCTCCCCGCAGTACCTACAAGTAATCTTCATCTATCAGGACCAGACACAAAAGACCAAAACAATCCTCTTCAACGACGATTCAAAGCTCATGGACTACTCTAAACAGATGCTCGAAGCAGAAAAGGAGATAGGAAACAAGCAAATTAATTTCGTGTCCATGCTGAAGGAGGTTGAGCTGATGATACGGACCAACCATCACGCCCGGGGAGGATTGATACCAAAGGTGCTGACGCTCCTTGGCAGTGGAACTCCCCCAAAGAAAGACAGGACCGCTATGAGGGATAACATGAAGGCATTATATGCTCTGGGGATAAGGGTAAGATTGCTGATCCTTTAAAGAAGAATCACCAGCTGGATATTCATCTATAGAAAAATCACCTGATGGATATTCATCAAGAAGAAATCCGCATGCGTGTCAAACACCCGCCTTGTAATGATGAGTTTAAAGGCTTGGATGAAGTTTGTTACATTTAAACAATGCTGTCGTAAAAAGAACACA
Source organism: Lineus longissimus (assembly GCF_910592395.1). Classification (NCBI taxonomy): domain Eukaryota; kingdom Metazoa; phylum Nemertea; class Pilidiophora; order Heteronemertea; family Lineidae; genus Lineus; species Lineus longissimus. The sequence goes on from NC_088310.1 coordinate 23,705,333, forward strand.
TGCCAGAGTTGTTTGTCGAAAATATTTTCTGTTTGAAAATCACGGCCATCTCCTCTTCAGATCTATCATATCAGAGTTGGTCTCGTTCTCGATAGCGCCTACCTCTCAACGATAGTGAACAAGGAATACACATTTGAAATCAAACTGGGCATGAACACTGAAAAACTAAAGGCGGTGGCAATGGTGTACCTCTTACGTGTGCAAGCGGGTGAGTACATTTATACGTGTATATCTGTTTATTCCTACTTATAAGAAGATTTACATTTTTTTTAGAGGACGTCACAACCAGAATGCCGGCCAAGACCACAATAATTGGTACGGTACAATTTACTAGTATATGGCTCTCCATTGTATATTTTGTACACCACCAGCAATAAATATCATTACAACCGAAATTCATGAAGACATTTATCAGAATCTGTTGACATACACATGTACATGTACCATATCACATGTTTTCATTTCTCGATTTCAGACCAGAAGTGTAAACTAGGACAGTATCACGCAATGGACAATTGCACACGTAAGTATTGATATCGTCAAAGATTCTAATGCCGTCAAGATGAAACATTCTAATGAAGGTTCGGTTTTTTAAGTCAAAAATATTAAGACTATCAACTCTGACATACACTCAATTTTCTTGAGAACAAATTCACGTGGCGACGACCCTATGAGTCTTTAAATACATGTAACTTGTTTTGACTTTCAATGTTCGGAAATCAACCTCGTTGACTCTTTGTTTGAGGATGACTAAGATAATATTGGTAAATTTCAGCTGTTGCTTGTCCTGCGAAGTTCGTTTGGAAAGACAAGATTCACATGTGTGATGAAGCAGTATCGGATAGTAAGTAATCGATATGATTTGCAGATAAGTTCTGTTGTTACAAGTTCTGCATTTAAAAAACCCCACTGAGCAGAATCAAGCATGTTGGTCCGTCTTTATCGTTTGAGTATGGGCCTGATAGTCACTGCCAAAATTAGGATTTGAAAAATGCACACTATGTTCTTTATCAGACGCTCTCTCGTACTGCCACACGAATTGCACTAAATCCATTCTTCAACGTAAACTTGATTGCTAATAAACCAAAATCAAAATAAGAAACTCGTTATTCCGTATTTTTTGTATTACATTTGGGTGGAGCAAGTTGTAATGTGTGCCTTGTCATTGATACAACCTTACACATTTTCTCTCCAGATAAGATGCAAGTTGACCTCTTGGTAATACTCGACACCTCCGCAAATACCGGGCCAAAAGGGTTTGAGTTGGCAAAGGCATTCCTGAGAAGGGTCATACAGACGGAAGAGATAGGACCCGAGTATCTCAACATAATCATCCTCTATGCCAATTCGCCGGTTACAAAATTAGTAATGAACATCGCAGACAGCAACAACAAGTACACGGAACAAGTACAAAATATCCAATATGGCGGCCAGCAATCCAAAATGGCCGACTTGATGAATAGCGTCAAAAGCATAGTGGAGAAGAAGACATCTCTCCGCGGTGGCTATTTCAGGCCAGCGGTACTTATGTTGGGTAGCTGTACCCCCGAACCTCCTGAGCAGAGAGTAGTGATGGATACTGTGACGTTCTTGTACAACAATGGAGTGAGAATGTATTATGGGAGTGTTGGCAATAAAGTCGACCTGAACTACATGATGGGCATCGCCTGGAAAGAGATGACATTCTATCTGTCGCCTGATTTGAATGAAGAACAACTGAAGGAGAGGACAGATTTCGTAATGACAAGGATAGCAGAAGGTACATGTACATATTAACACGTAACTGTAAAACAATCTATTCCTTAGTCGAATTCGTCGAAGGATACACACGTAACTAACATTAAATCATTAAGTTTACACTTTTAAGTTAATCGTTTTAACGTAAATTATAACTTTTATTCATATTTCAGATGGTAAATGCAAATTGGAGCAAGCAATGAGTGAAAACACTTGTACAGGTATGTCATTGTTTAAAAATCTTTCGAACGGTTTTCGGCTTTCTGTCGATTTAAAAAGTAAAAGCCATTTTCAAAATTGAAAGATCGCCTCTTTAGTTCGGAGGGGAATTTACGTTGTGCAAAAACTGGATTCATTCAAATATGACTTATGGTTTCTTTTTTAGCCATCACATGTGGGCAAGGCTACACGTGGAATGGAAAAATGTGCACAGAAGGAAGACAATGTAAGTGGTCTTTCAAGCAAGGTTTTCCAGAACTGTCATCTTTTTGCCGACATGCGAGGGCTTAATCATTCAAATAAATGCATTGATTTCGTTGTAAACTTCAGACTGTTACCAATGCGTCCTTTTCAGTTTTCTGTTTTTGTGATTGTTATTCTATGCTTGCAATTATTTCATTGTCTTACACTTTCAGTAAATGTCAAAGTGGACCTCATCTTACAATTAGATGCCTCGAGCTACACCGGACCAGTTTTCTACAAGGAAATGACTGAGGTACTGAAACAACTTGTTGACTACTTTACCAAAAACGTTCCCCAGCTGCAAATCGTTGTGGTATATTATGCATCCCAAGCATCAAGTACGAGTCTCCTAGACGCCGGTCGACTGGACCTACTGGCGACGTTCAAGCAGAAAATAGCCAGACTGCCCTACCAAGGAAGTTTACCGAAGGTTACCGCAGCCCTTGACGAAATTGTAAAACTAAAGACACTTCGTGCGGATGCAAAGAAGTTGGTCATGTGTTTAGGAAGCTGCACCCCAGAGCCAACTGAATTGACAGCAATGGTAAAAACATTCAATAACATCTACATGGCAGGCTACCAGATTTACCAGGTTCGTGGAGCAGTGATGTTGAACCCTGACATGCTAAAGGGTGTCTTTGCAAATGTCAACGTGTTTCCGTTGAAGATAAAGAGCGCGAGTCACAACATCATACGTCTTGCTGAGGAAGTGTTCGACAAATTCGAAAAAGGTAGGACGATTTCTATATCGGTAGGATCCACACAATGTCAATCAACGGCTGTTGACACGATCATCGACCAGGACTTCTGCCCTTAGAACAACCGCCAAATGTGCATGCATTTTTTAATCATCTTACATTATGTGTACTACTCTATGTAAAGTTGAGTCAATACATTTTCTACTCGCCAAAACAGGTATCTTTTCTTATTTGAACAGATATCAAATGCCACCCTGGGACAATCACGGACGCAACTGGACAGTGCGTGAGTAAGTATTCTGCAGTTTATGGAAATTGATGGGAACAAGTGTCTATAAAACTATTAAATCTATCAATGTTTAAAAGATGAACAGAAGGCACAGTTCAAATCTTTTCTAAGATATATAATCATTTTTATGCTAATATGCTATGGTTTTAAGTATTCTCCTTTTCCATTCATGTTCCCTTTTGTTTACTCATTTGGCAGGAAGGTGGACATCTTTTGTCAGAACTTTATCATCTGATAGGTTAACCTGGAGGCCACTACGTACGTGGCGAACCCACAAACCTACTTACCTATATTAAAACGTTATTACTTAATCTGAAACATATCCGAAAATGGACCATGATGCTGAAGATGGTAATGATAACTGTTTTGTCGTGCCTTTACAGAAATTCGTTGTCCTGCATCAGACGTAGCATATTTACCATTATGTGACGATTCACTAAGTAAGTACAAGTCTTTCCCTATTTGTGCATTTGGCGGCTAAGCAAAAACATCTACACTGAAGACCAATGTATAATGCTGACGGTAAAATAGGTAGGAGGTGTTCTAGTTCACCAATTGGATATCAATTGTACGGCATATTAAGTAATTCGACGTCTTTTTGTTGGTATAAAAACGATTGTACTGCCAGCCATTTTATTACGCAATATTGGATTTCAATCACATCACTGTAAAGGAAGTTGCTTTTTCTTCACTTAATGAATTTCCCCCTTTTTTTAGAGCGACCGGTCAAACTTGACCTGTTCATCCTGTTCGACGGTTCAGCCTTCACCGGTAAACTGGCCGCAGATCCGTCTAAGGCGGTAGCTAAATACATCATCGACCATCTGATCTTAAACAGCACTAATACTCAACTTACCCTTTTGTACTACACACACCAAGTTAAAGCAGGATACTTATTAAATGACCCAGAAAAGTAAGTAACCTCGAAAAGCTGATGATACCAAAATTTGTTGTTCAGATGTTGTTGGAGACATAGTCACCAACTACCTTCCTATTACCACTTATCAGAAATGAACTCTAAATTTGAACCAAATTTCTGTGATGTTGAGTGTCTAAGAGAAGTGCAGGAAATAACCATGAATTTTGCTTCGGAGGCCTTATAGCTGCACCTTAATTAACTAAGGCAACGTATTAGATTACATGCAGTTGCACTTGATGCAAAGCGAAAATGACCCAGTAGTTAAGCTAACTGTAAAAAACCATGTTGATTATTGCTAATGTTTTACTGATATATCGATGAACATGTAATCAAAAATCTTACAATTCAGATTAGCATTCATCGATCAGTTCCGGAATTTGCCAATCACCTTGCACCCACCATCCATGAATCAAGCCCTGAGTGTGCTGAATGATAACTTAGAGACAAAGAAAAACGTTAGAAATGGCACGAAGAAGGCTGTTCTGTTCTTAGGAAGCTGCACGCCCGTTCCTGCCGAGCAAGTCCTCATTCATGAAAACCTGAAACGCCTGTACCATTCGGATGTCAGGGTGTACGGCGTACCTGTCGGCCAACACGTGGATATGACATACTTGCCCGAAATTGTCTGGGAACAGAACCAGTTCTTGGTGACGAAGAACACAACTGTCAATGCCATTGGCAAGCTGATCGTCGATAGGCTTGCTAATGATATCAGCTGTCCTGAAAACAAGGTGTATGAACGGGGGTCCTGCAATGGTATGTAAAACCTCCCTCCCAAGGTTTCTGCAAGGCGGTGCCACCTTAGACCGATGCAGTCAGTCAACGTTATGCCTCCTGCTCCATACACGGCTCCCTGTGCTTGCTCATGAGGCAGTCTTCTCTTCTTCTGCTCTCTCGGAGACATGATATAGAAAAAATTGCAAACCTCAACCTAAGATGTCTTCACGACAAAAGAAAATACATTAAATTTATGGTGTATTGAAAATGTACTTAGCTTATCCTACCTCTACATTCTCTGTTATAATCATAAGATCAGAAGAAAAATCTTGAGGTTATTTTGGTCGTTTTGGTTTCAGACATCCGTTGTGAGAAGCACCAAAAGTGGGATGGGAAGATGTGTGAAAAAAATGAGCTCCGCAGTAAGTACAATGTCAGTGAGCATACATGTATAATCCTTTATTCGCTTTAGTTCATTTTGTGATAAAAGTGTTTGAACTGATTTTATTTTGATCTGTTTCATACATTACAGGTAATCTTGATCTTGTGGTGTTGCTGGATGGCTCAACATATACGGGATTAGCAGCTTTGACGAGAGGCAAACAATTTATCGCAGAGATCCTCACAAACCACTTCACTCACCAAGAATACGTTCACATCACCCTCATCTACGCTGGCGATGTAATTGCCACTTACAACTTCAATGGCCTATTCACGGCAGATAGTGTCCGTGACCACATAAAAACTGTCATGGCTCTACCACCTGGTACCAAAGCATCCATGCTAGTCCGTGATCTTAAATACGTTGTAGCCAAACTTAAAAATCGCGACGTCCATTTGAAGACCCCGTTTGCGTTCCTGAACGTTGGAAGCTGCTCACCCGAGAAGAAAGAATGGGCGGATGCATTCGAGTTGATGGCGAGCATCTATAACATGGGTATCAGAGTGTACGCTGCACCTCTTGGGGTGACCTTGGACAAGGAATTCATTTACCAGACTGTATGGGAGTTGAATACGTTCTATCTGAATCAAAAGACTGATTTGGCGAGCATGGCGACTGAGCTAGCATCCAGAGCTAATGAAGGTAGGCATGCATAGTCCATCCTCTATCAATATACCGTCTTGTTGGTGTCAGCCCTACACTTTTTTTCAGCTCGCCGTAGTTGAATGTTACCATGTAACCTTTTTTTGTTGACATTGATGTTAAAATGATTGACTATTCATGCTGTGCATTTCAGACTCCAAGTGCAAGTATGGTTATGTGTCACCCAGAGGAATCTGCGTCCGTAAGGATTATTACTATCCTCTTCAACTTGATATTGTATACTAGAAATCTCATTGGAATTACTCATGTCTAACACAGAAGTGCGCTCTGAACTGCCATCAGAAAAAGTTGTTTGTCAATAAGTGCATTAAACTATAAAACTGAATTGCACCTTTTCTTGGCATTGAGTTGTACGAGATGCACCAGAGGCCATTAACAACAGACTATCAATAAAAGAATTAAGTCTTTACAGAGAGTAAGTTATGATATACAATAAACTTGCCTCTTCGTGTACGTTCTTTCTCGGACCTCAATAAGGATTGCATATTTAGCCCTGCTTTGTCTTGTTTACCAATTTCAGCAATCAAATGCCGTGTTCGATATCGATGGTTGGATAAAATGTGTGTCAAAAAGATATACGTGGGTAAGTACTTTTGTGGGTTGGTAACTTCAGTGTTGATGCCATCACGATGTATCAAACGATATGAAATAAGAGAGTTCTTCCATGTCTGTTGGCCTGTTGGCTCCTTACACACACAGTCGTCTTTTAAACTGGTCTACATAGCTTATAATGACTCGATGAATTTAGCACACTTAATGTATCACTCTTCTCTTGTAGCGAATAAAAAGTTCGATATCTTCATCCTCTTGGACGGTTCTGGCTACACGGGCGTGGAAAACTTTCACAAGGCACGCGCCTTTGTTATGGAACTAGTACAGCTGTATAAAGTAGGGAAGGACCACCTCCGAATCATTGTCATCTACTATGCTTCACAGGTTACAGTCCTGAGGATAGGATTCACCGTACCTAGCCAGATCTTGATTGATAAGTTTATACTGACTCTAAAACACCTGGAGGCAGATAAATACGCACCTCAAATGGTAGCCCCAATGGATGAATTGTTTCGAGAAATTCAAAAGATCCCAAAACGGCAAGCAGTACCGAGCGTGATACTTCTTATCGGGGCGTGTCGGCCCGTGCCAGGACAAGAATTGCGCATAAGGTCTCGCTTTAGAAAATTGTACAAGGCTGGAATCCGTGCCTATACCATTCCCTTGGGGATCATTCAGAGCAGGTATTTCAGGATGAGCATCGTCCCGGAGCAGAATAATTTCCGGATTCCACACAATCAGAGCCAACAAAAGTTTCTCCATTTTGTCCTCGACCGAATGCAAAGGGGTTAGCATATTATTCATATTCATCCAATGCTGTGCTTATTTATTTTTGAATCAACTTGAAGTCGACCATCAGAACTGGGATCTCTTTATTGATATGACTAAAAATGAGACAGGATGACACAAGACAACTTTCAAAAAAGCGCAATGACCACTGACTCGTACATACGGTATTACAGCTTGCTACATGCGTTCATCGTAAAACATATTTTCCTTCTTTGCAGATGCCGGGTGCCCCATTGGACAGGTTGCTCCGAAGGTTGCATGCGAAGGTGGGTGTTTCAAATCACTATCTATACAGCAGAAAGCTCACATCATTCTCACTAACTATAATGCTCCGACCCACTTCACCTCTCACAACCAATCCCTCATTGATCCAATAATTGTAGGTCAGCCCCGACTCCTTCTCCGATGTAAACGTCCTCCCTCAGGGCATCAGCGACCACTGTCCCGTGGTAGTCGACATACTCCAAACCAACCCCAAAGCAGCATTCAAGCGCCCGATCTGGCAGTTCAGCAAGGCAAACTGGAACGACCTCAAACAAGAAATGTCAAGCGTTGATTGGGACAGCCTTCTACACACGGCCAACCTCAATGTAGCGGTAGAAGTCTTCACCACCACCCTACTTGAGACAAGTAAAAGATACATCCCCTTCCAGCGGATCAAATTCTCTTCAAACGACAAGAACTGGATAACCGCCGAGATCAATATAGAAATCAACAAAAGAAACAAGCTCTTTGGATAAGCAAAGAAATCCGGTTCTAACATCGATTATGATATCTTTAAAAAAACAACGCAACCACGTTATCTCACTGATCAAGAAGGCAAAGGATTCCCACCTTTCGTCGATATCGGACAAATTGAAGAATGGAAAAAAGGATAAAGACTGGTGGAAACTCGCCAAAAGCATCTGCGGTTCAAGCAAAGCCAACACAACTCCTTCACTAAATGTCAATTGCTTTTCCGTAGACGACCCTGCAACCAAGGCCAACATCCTCAACGCCCACTTTGCCAAAATCTGCAACGTAGATGAGACCAACATACCCGCCCAAGATGAACTCCCAAACCTCACCAACAACGAGCTCAACGACATCATAATCACAGAGCAGGATATCGCCGATCAAATCGCCATCATGGACACTAACAAGGCCATCGGCCCAGACGGCATCAGCCCTCGCATAGTTCATTCATTGAAGCTCCAATTGACCAAACCGCTCCACATCCTTTTCAACAGATCTCTGAATGAAAACATATTCCCAGAAACATGGAAAAAAGCAAACATTACCCCCATATTCAAGAAAGGTGACAGGCACGATAAATCCAACTACAGACCCATTTCCCTCCTCAGTGTCATAGGAAAACTTTTTTCGAAAAAAATGTCCACAGAAATGTCTACAACCATGTCCGTTTGCTCATCTCGAATAACCAATCTGGATTCCTGGCTAACCACTCTGCAGTTACCCAACTCCTCGAAATAAACCATCAAATACTAATGGACCTCGATGAACAGAAGGAAGTTTTCTCACTATTCTGTGACATTTCCAAAGCTTTTGACAAGACTTCTCATTAAGGCATCGCATCGAAACTTATCCAGTTTGGCATCAGAGGAAACCTGTTATCATGGTTCAAGAGCTACCTCCAAGACATGCAACAACGGGTAGTACTCAACGGAAAATCCTCAGAGTGGCTTCGAGTCAACGCTGGCGTCCCCCAAGGATCTATCCTAGGCCCACTGATGTTCCTGATCTACATTAACGACGTCACGGAGGAAACCAACGGCAGAACGAGACTGTTTGCCGACGACACTTCAAACGCATTCGCATCACGAAACCTCATAGCATGCACGCCCGAAATCCAACAGGATATAAACAATCTTTACGCATGGGCAATGAAATGGGCCATCACCTACCACGCAACAAAAACGCTGTATCTGATTACGAGCAGGCGGAGACAACCCTCTGTTATCCACTGTCATCTCAACAACGTCGCAATTGATCAAGCCAAGTCACACAAGCACCTCAGATTAACTTTCAACGACAGAGGAACCCTGGACGACCATATCCAGTCAATCATTACGACCGCAAACCGCAGACTTGGCATACTACAAAACATTAAATACAAAACGGATAAACAAACTTTACTAACGCTCTACAAGACATTTGTCAGAAGCGAGCTCAAATACGCAGACGTAGTATGGGACGGACTCCCCCAGAACTTTGCAACAAAACTGGAAAAAACTCAAATCAATGCAATGCGATGTATAACAGGATTAACAATCAGCTCTCACCACCGCAACCTTTACAGAGAATCTGGCCTTCTACCACTCGAAAAGCGCAGGAAATTCCACCGCCTCGTGATGTTCTACAAAATTTTAAACGGACTTGCACCAACCTACCTCAAAGACCTCATCCCAGAACTAACCGTCGATAGTCACTACCATAACACACGTTTAGCTACAAACAACAATATAACACCTTTCATTTGCCGCACTAACAGCCTCTACTCAAGCTTCTTACCTTCTACAATCTGCGACTGGAATGCTCTCGACCATTCTATACGTGCGAAACCAACTCTGAGCTCTTTCGTATATTCCCTAACCAAACTGCCAGAATTCTCTATCAAACCAATCCCCTCCTGGCTAAACATCGGCCCTCGCCCACTTAACATCATTCTCACACGTATGCTAAACAATTGCAGCGGACTAACATCTGACCTATACCTAAACCACGTTTCTGAAAACCCCACTTGCCTCATGTGCCCTATGCATGTTCCGGAAACCTCTTCACATTTTTTCTCGACTGTCCTAAGTACGAAAACCAACGCAACTCCCTGATCGCCAATACCCTTCAAATAACACACTTCCACAATGCAACTCTAAACTCAAACATTCTTCTCAACGGCCATCCATCTTTCTCCAACCTCGAAAATGCTCTCCTTATCAAATCAACCCTAAAATTCATATCATCCACAAATCGTTTTCAAATCTAACTCAAAGAAAAATATCTGACCCCCTCTTCTCCGTTACCGCCAACCCCAAACTCGTATGATCATTCCTACTCTTGCACCCCTGTCCCCCTGCACTTTCCAAACTATCTATCCTTTTTTTCTCATTTTTACGAAATTTACTACATTTCAACTTCACATGTTTTTCAATTATATATTTTGTATATCTCTTGAAATTATCTTTAAAAAACTTATGTCACTATTCGTATCTTTATAAACTTATGTAACTATTTGTATATATTTATATTTTGCAGTAGTTTAAGCCTTCGGCTTTTAACTGTAAAATACATGTACAATATAAACAGAATAAACTCTTCGTAAAAAAAACCCACCTAACTTTTGGACTGTGTTACAAAATCATAATTCGTCTTTCAGCCACCAAGTGCGAGATCTACCAGAAGTGGGATGGTATCATGTGTAAGGATACAGTCACGGCAGGAAAGAGTGGTAGGTCTTCTTTTTTCTCTGTTAAAATCCGAATTCTCAAATAATGTAATTGTCTTATCCAAAATTTGTTGTCTCTTCATGTGAGAGAGTCCATTTCTCCTCTTCTTCAGCCACAAAGAAAATAGATCTGTTTATAATGATGGATGCTTCCATCTACACGGGGGAAGCTGGCGTCAGACACGCCAAGGATTTCATTGTACAGTTTATGCAGAATTTTCAAATAGATCAAACTGGAACACGAGTAAGTGATTTATGACTTGAGCTTACATTTCTATCTTCAGCTTATTTCCGTACTGTTGAATCAGATTTGCCTCTGTAAGCATCAAGTTCACTGTACTATCTTGGCAATATATTTATTTGGGCATAAAGACAGTGCTAGAAGTTAGGGATTTCAAAACATGACCCTGAACATCAGGTAGCTTGCAAAGTTACGATACTAAGCTTGACGACTTTAATCTCTTTCTAGCTTTTCATCATACGATACGCTAAGAGTGTTGAAGTTCTAGAGGTGGCAACACTGACACCTGATATTACTAAGAAAGTGGAGAATCTGAATTACGAGCCAGCTAAGCCTGACATGATGAAGGCAATGATTGCATTGAATTCGGTACTGCGAACCAGCACTAACGTCAGGAGGGAGAAGGATGTACACAAAGCTATACTTTACATAGGTTGGTATTGAAATTTGCATATTGTGAAACTATTTCATGGTTCGAAATATATTTCAGACAATCACGCTACGTGACAATTCAAATTGCAGTCTTCATATCAGCTACTTTACCAAATCTAAATGCTCCATTACAGTGGTCTTTGCATCTATGTGATATTGTATCTGGTATGATTAAAGGCCTCGTTATGCTTATTTGATACCCAATAAGTATTACTGGCAAATGTGTATACGGTGTTGGTCTACTTGCCGATTGCATTACAAAATGGATCATTTTAACATAACGAACAATGCTGTGTATGGAAAAACAAGAAAACTGTTCGATTTTCTTTTAGGTAGCATTCGAGCCCGGGAGGTTGCCGCAGCCTGGACAATCTTAGCCTACTTCACTCAACTTTACAGACAGAAGATCCGACAGTACGGACTCCCGCTCGGACAGCCGGCGCTGCAATGGTTGAAGTTCCTCATCTGGGAGCAGAATACATTCCATGTGTCGAAGGTGAACACCATCCACCACCTAGTGAGGCTAATCGGAGTGAGGGTACAGGAAGGTATGTGTCCATCTACGTAACAGGGTTTGAGAAACAGTTCTGGATACATATTTCTAATGATTATAAAGAAAAGTAAAATCTCAAAATCTCTCCATATTGTTTCTAATTGCTCCAGTGTCAACACAATATTTTAAAGCACAACAAATCAACAAGCTCAAACTCAAGCCTAGCCAAGATAAAAGAGGTTTTTCTGAATTTCAGATACAACTTGCAAATGGAACGAAATTGACGAAAGAGGAAGCTGCAGGCGTGAGTAGATAATTCAGTTTGCTCCTCTCATCAACACATGGACTTTAAAGTAAACGTTGAGAGACCAAACAAGTTCACATTGAGATTCGGCTATGCACCAGTGCTCTCCTATACAGATTCACCTGACTGTATTGTGGGTTTTTTCCAACTATTTCGACATGTGAATATTTTGTGGGAACTTACTTCTCATTTGGATAGATTGTTATTTGTTTTGCAGGAATTACTTGCTATCCGGGCTTTAAATGGGATGAGAAAAAAGGAATGTGTCTTAAAGGAAAAGGTAAGTAAAATGTTCGAATTGTGTGAGTAATGAATGAAAATACGGATTACAGGCAGTTAGATATTACTATTTAGCATAATAAATGTCATGCAATTTGAACTACCAGTTATTGTACGAACTAATTTCTAACCTCCTTTGTATCAACTCCTTTTTAGGCTTTGAATTCAAGTTAGATGTGATTATTCTCTTGGACGGGTCAAAGTTTACAGGGAAGGCAAACCTAGAGAAGATGAAAGTCTTCCTCATAACTCTGCTGGAAATGCGAGGCTTCTTCAACAGCGATATCCGAATTATTCTCATCTTCTACGGCCAGAAGCCACATGTCCTACTAATGGACAACATCAAGTCGACCAAGACTTACATAGGTCAGATAAATGCTTTGAAAATGTTAAATGAGGTAAATAAAAAAGTCTCAATAAAAAGTCTTAATAATTGAGTCCACTGTAACAGAAAATGCTGTCTTATGGAAAAATAGTTCAAGGTTTAATTGGATATTGTTTGAGCTCTTTTGTTCCCTTCATATGATGGTATTTTAGTCTGCAACGTTTATGCCTGTCGTTCCCTGTATTTCTAGTAAAGTTGCGGGTCTCTATTAGTCAGAAAGGTGTCTGTCACTGATATTATTGGTATGATTTTAAACTTTCGTTACCTATAAACCTGTTTAAAGCAGGAGAAATCGTTCATTCCTTTCTGGAACTAAGTTAATCCGATGATAAAATCAATATAAATTTTTCTTTTGAAAGTTACCTGACGTGGATCCTTTTAACATAGTAAACAATGCTGTTTATGGAAAAACAAGAAAAATCGTTTGATTTTCTTTTAGGTAGCATTAGTCAAAAAGGTGTCTGTCACTGATATAATTGGTATGGTTTTAAACCGTCGTTACCTATAAACCTGTTTAAAGCAGGAGAAATCGTTCATTCCTTTCTGGAACTAAGTTAATCCGATGATAAAATCAATATCATTTTTTCTTTTGAAAGTTACCTGACGTGGATCCTTTAACATAGTAAACAATGCTGTTTATGGAAAAACAAGAAAAATCGTTTGATTTTCTTTTAGGTAGCATTAGTCAAAAAGGTGTCTGTCACTGATATAATTGGTATGGTTTTAAACCGTCGTTACCTATAAACCTGTTTAAAGCAGGAGAAATATTTCATTCCTTTCTGGAACTAAGTTAATCCGATGAAAAAATCAATATCATTTTTTCTTTTGAAAGTTACCTGACGTGGATCCTTTTAACATAGAAAACAATGCTGTTTATGGAAAAACAAGAAAAATCGTTTGATTTTCTTTTAGGTAGCATTAGTCAAAAAGGTGTCTGTCACTGATATAATTGGTATGATTTTAAACCGTCGTTACCTATAAACCTGTTTAAAGCGAGAGAAAGTATGCATCCCCTCCTGGAACTAAGTTAACCCGATGATAAAATCAATATCTTTTTTTCATTTGAAAGTTACCTAATATGGATCCTTTTAACATAGTAAGCAATGCTGTTTATGGTAAAACAAGAAAAAACGTTCGATTTTATTTTAGGTAGCATTAGTCAGAAAGGTGTCTGTCACTGATATAATTGGTATGATTTTAAACCTTCGGTACCTATAAACCTGTTTAAAGTGGGAGAAAGCTTTCTTTCCCTTCTGGAACTTAGTTAATCCGATGATAAAATCAATATCATTTTTTCTTTTGAAAGTTACCTAACATGGCCATTGCGGCGGACGCTGCCCACCTATTCCTTCGCAAAAAATGGAAGATAAGACCGGGCCACGTTGGGAAGGTCGTACTCTACATGGGGAGTTGTAAACCGGGCTCAGCGGAGGACGCCGCCGCCGTGACCAACAGTATGTCAGCCATGTACAAGGAAGGAGTTCGGCAGTATTCCATCCCATTTGGCCTTGTACCGGATGATCAGTTCCAGCGCCACGTGTTCTGGAAAGAAGCAGTGTTTAAGTTTACCATGGCCAAAGGAACGACTGCTGAGAGAGATGTTGCACATCTTCTGATGAGGCTGCGAGCAGGTGTGTGTGATGTTTTCCATGCAGAAAAAAATTCCATTATTTTTGTCTCTGTTTCTTATGTCATTTTATAATTCGATACAATCACCAATCCAGTAGTTCTTTATCCCCGACATTATGTAATTATTGTGAACCAAAAAGCCGGCATGGCATATATTTTTCTACTCATCATCTGCATTGCTTTTTCATCCTTTTAGATTCTACTTGCAAGCATATGAATGTCATGCGTGGATCAGATTGTAAACGTAAGTAAATGAGGCTTATTCATTTATTTTGCATACAATGTAACTCATCAGGACAAGCGATCTTGATATTGTTCATGATCAACAGCACCGGAGCCAGTCCCAACAATGCCATGGAGTTGTGTCACAATGCAATTTAACAGAGGATTTTTTTCATCACTTTTACTTCACGTACGTGTATGATAAAAGAAATAGTGGTTTAAGATACATGTACTTTTGCGGGTTGTATTGATGGTGTTGTTTTAATTTCAGATGCAACTTGCGCCTACGGACTGTCCTTCCGTGGACCCCTTTGTCACGAACCACCAAGTCCGTTCAATACAAGTACGTTAGCACTGCTTCATGAAAAATTATTCCCATCAAAGCATAGAAAAATGTGGTATTAGTTTAAAAAATTGCGCACCAGACGAACGTATCTTTACTGATGCTTACAAAGTTTTAATGACTTTTTATTTGTATTCAGGAGCCGTTTGCAGGATATCTTTTAACAAATTCTGTATCTAAATATCGATTGATTATATCCCTTATCCATTCGATGTGTTCCAGTTTTACTCTGTCCTCGAGGAACGAGATACACACCGCATGGTTGTATTGGACTACGTAAGTTATGGTGAACATTTGACTAGTGCGGAAGATACATTGTTTGACTTAGTTGACTGAATTATTTTCATCCAATCTTTCAGTGAACGTATGACTGAAAAGTATTTACATGCAAGAGTATCTGTGCACTTGTATTCTGATGCGTTCTCTTCGTTCAGATAACTAATTGTTGGTGTATTACGCCTTTGACTTAAAGGACAAGCCTCCAGTAATGCTAACTCTTAAGTGGTTGAACCCCTTGCGCGAAAGTGCTCTCATGGTATTTAGTTTGCCATTAGATTAGTCAACTCCGATAGAGATGACTGGAATAAAGGATTATCGAAGTACTTCTTTTTCTGCGTAGAAACTGCTCCATGTCCACCGCCTTTCCAGAAGACCGAGACGGGATGTATCTATCAGTGTCCAGTGAACACAATGAAGGTCGGACAGACATGCGTTGCCAAGGGTGTCGGTGGGGCCAAGGGTAAGACAATATGAACGTAACACATTGACGATACATTTACTGCAATATGTTCAGTGACAGTTATTGAAAGGTAGCTGCTGTGTTGACATAACCTTTGAACGCAATATTCAAATAACTGCTTTCCAAACCTCGGAGGGGACCACTGCTTTACTGCAGTTAACTGCTTTTGAGACTCTTCCATAATCTTTACCAACAAAGCCGCTGCAGCCAAAGCGAGGTGGAACCAAGGTGATTTACATGTTCAATGTCTCCTTGATTATAAGTTGCCCTCAAGACGCTTTCCTCATGACAAATCATCTGTCCAATATCTGAATGCAATCGGTGCTTTTTTATGCTTTATCATTCTTTTTAGGCACAGATGACTGCAAGAAAACCCATGATGGAAAAACATACAACGGCAAAGTGTCCAAGACAAGAAGCGGCAGGAACTGTCAGAGTTGGGCTTCACAAGTGCCGCACAAACACACTGAGAATGTATCAAACTTTCCCGATGGGACCCTCGCCAAGGCATCAAACTATTGTCGTAATCCGAGTGGTGCTCCGGAGGGTCCATGGTGCTATAGCACAGATCCTGCTGTTCCAAAGGAGTACTGCAATGTTCCCTTGTGCAGGGTCTTGGGAAGCGGAGGGAAGCTATGTAAGAATTCATTTTGTATAAATCAATTTAAACGGCTGATTTCGGCTACGGGAGGCAGATGACTGACATTAACGTCAACATCTGCGTATTTTATCATCCAAACTCATTCTGATCTAGGCGGTCAACTGAAGCCGATTGTCACTTTCTGATCAAATCAAAGCTACTCGGATATATGGTTTAGACCAAAGCGCTGGTTTATTTAATCCATGGCCTTTAATGAAGATCTTATTGCCTCCATTGGGCCTACCATTCATATCGAAATATCCTCTTTATATTAGTTTCTGGGTGTCCACCAGGATTCGACCGCACTTCAAAAGGCTGTTTGCTACAGTGTCCTTCTGGATATGTTAGAAAAGACGGCAAGTGCGTTACCGCACCCAAGACGACAAAGAAACCAACAACAATGCCAGGTTTGCCAAAAGTGGGAATGGCCACACCTCCTGGCCCACCAAAAGCAGCAGCACCAGCACCAAAACCTGCTGGCCCTCCAACGGTAGCGTCTGCTCCAACGGCAAAACCGGCTGTGCCGAATGTTCCACATCCGCATTCAGTGAAAACAGCGTTTCCGAGGGTGGCAAAAGCACCGGCCATGCTAATAACGACAACAACCTTGAAACAGCTTCTGAATCCACAGCAACCGGCCATCACAACCGCAGTTCCAAAGCAAGGTAATAATGGTGAAATCTTTTTCGCCTCAATGGATTTTTCGATTTTAGCCCTTTCTTTCGGGATGAGCTTGGACTATCAGCTCAAAGACAGTGTCACCAAATGTTTGTTGACAAGTGTAGCTTGAAAAACATTGATCATAACTTCAACTCCAGGTCCATGCCCACCACATCATGAATTCACCACCAAAGGATGTGTGCTGCAGTGCAAGCCAGGAGAATCAAGAGTTAAAGGAGTCTGCAGAAAAGGTACATTCTTATCCATTCGTAATTGATTGATTACCTAGATAAGTCAACCCAGAGTAACCAACGATTTGTAATATCAATCACCAGTGATCTATTGCCAAAGCTGCTCAAAGTCGGGTTAGGTTTGCTGTAGGTGGGTGGCACCTCAGGCTGTGACACAGTCAGTTCGCAATCGATCATATACACTTACCATCTTTTAATTTGTATTCCTACAGCCACGCATCTGTCGTGTCCCCCAGGAAACAAACCTTCACCCAAAGGATGCATACCTACCAGCGGTAAGCAACTCAACTTCATTTCAGGATAGAAATTTCGTTACCATTGAAAAGTGAAATCGGTAGCAACGTTTTTAACGTCCAATTTGATCTTTTTCCACTTTTTCCTCGGTTGAGACACAAATAGGTAAGTTACTAGGACTAAATTTCTTCTAAGTCCTATTTTATTTGACCTGTTAAGGTATTTAATGTCTACTGTTGCATGACCAAAGTTCGGGCTGAAGAGGCTCAACTTAACGCTGGCAAAATCGATATATATATACTTTGTTGTGTTTAAGGTATCAAGTGTCCACCAAACTTCCAACCGGACGCACACGGCCAGTGTGTGCTGAAATGCCCGACCGGATATGTCAGAACACATGATGGTTGCCACTTCAAAGGTATGTCTGCACTGGTGACAGTGTTGAGAAAAAGACTTCGAAATAATAATTCTGCATCAAGAAGTTAAAACATTGTTCCAACTTTTCAAGAAAAATAAGTTGTTGTTTATGATTTTTTCTAAATGGTGGTGTTTACTCCAACAATAGTCCATTGTTCAATAATGTTTCCAAAGATAAAACCAGAACCGAGATTTCCCTAAAGAGCCATACGAGACACTTGATGTGATGCTGGGCTATATAAAACAATAAAACTACAAAAACCATTTTATGTTAGTTGGTTTCTAGAAAATCGAACCAGGCTTTTCCACGTTTCCAAAAATGGAGGTCGAATAAATTCTGGGTAATAGCAATTTTTCTCTCGTTTGGCCTCGTGGGATCGAACCGGCCGCAATGATAGATCGTCACCATCTCCTAATATTTTAGCTTCAAAATGGACGGAATTGCGGCCAAAGTTGTACATATGCTACTACTTTATTACCAGAATTATTGGCTGGCATCGAAATAATTAAGGCTTCCCGGGATCGAACCGGGCCCAAAAATGGTTGACATAGGCTATACATACATTCACCTCAACTATCGAAACATCACGAGTAAAGATAAAATTATTGTGAAGTAGTTAGCAAACGTATCACGGGTAGCAGATTTAATCTTGAAATTGTATTCGGGTCCCGGGATCGAACCGGGCCCCTGAGGTGAACATTATCTTATGTTCACCTACACCTAAAATGTTTGTGGAGTAAATCATCATTCTCAAGTCAGCGAAAGTCGCCTTTAACATGAGATATTTAGGGAACGACATATGGGTCCCGGGATCGAACCGGGCCCCTTGTGGTGAACAGTATTCACCTCCTCCCCCATTGTATACTACGTGATTGCAAACGATAGTCACCTATGGAATAACGTCAAGAAATGCCTCCAAGAAATTGACAGCGATGGATGGTAGAATAAAAGGTTGTCCTGCATAGAACCATCCCAGTAACTTCACTAATAATATATATTAGGAAAGTCACAGGGAAGGCTAAACGTGCTGTCATTTAAATTCGTTGCATTCCAGCATAGACAACGACATTTGTTTCAGGTCTTTTATTTTCTCTATCCCTAAACGGTGGTGGTTCTTCCAAGGAATGGCAAAAGCATCAGGAAAAACATCAACATGTTGTGCTCCTTGCGATTTCAGGTTGCTGCGCGTTTCGTTTCAGGTTGTTTTTCAGGTAGATCGAACTCGACAGATGACGAAGATGCTGATCATGGTCAGATTCCTGAAGAAGCGTCATCTGGGCCAGTTGCATCTCATGGGAAGGAAGTCTGAGATCATATCACGGAAAAAGAATGTCATTGATGAAGTGAGAAACGTGGGAGGAGCTCTCTGGTTTACAACCTTGACCGCTTACGACGGTTGCAGGTAAATCCACTGTTTTGCAACTATTTTTCAGACAGGTTCATTCTGAACGAATGATGATGAAGACAGCGATAGTGGTCACGATCCTTGAGAAAAACTGCTTCCTGCCGATGAACACAGCTTCGCTGAATCACAAGAAGTGTAGGATGAAGTTCCTGACGGCTGCATGTTTGATTTTGGAGGATGGAACTTCTATGACGATAACAGTAACAATTCAAAAGGAAAGGTAAAACCAGGATGGTCATATTTACCATGTCACGAGCGAAAGGTTATGTGCATGTTGGACAGTGATTGTGGTTGAAAGTGGTGACATCAGGTACATATGTCCGTCCTCGCCCCATAAGGTAAGTTTGCGTGGCCTGGCGTGAATGTTTGATGTGAATGAAGGAAGAAAACACAATCTCAGTTTCTTGTTGGCAGGTTAATATCTTCAGCAATATGATAAGACTCGTTCAGCAAAATGATGACAAAGGTACTAGCTGCCGTCCACGTGAAACCCTTCATTTTAGTGCGATAAGGTAACGTAAAGATCGTTTTACGTGTTTTGGGAGGGATGAAACCAACTCGGCAGGTAGGTAGATTCTTCGTATTTTGAAGAGTTTGAAATCAACTCATCAGGTGTTTACCAGGGTACATTCTTCTATATTTTGAAGAATTTAAAATCAACTCAACATATGTAATCGATTATTACATGAATAAAGATACATAATAATAATAATGTGTTCCAAAGGTTTATTATTTTATATTTTGAAGAATTTTAAAACAACTCGACAGATGTTCATAAAGGCTTATTATTCTTTATTTTGAAGAATATGAAATCAACTCAACATATCTATGGGTAAATTCTTCTTTACTTTGAAGAATTTGAAATCAACACAGCAGATGTTCACAAAGGTTTATCATTCTTTATTTTGAAGAATTGAAAACAACTCAACATATCTATGGGTAAATTCTTCTTTACTTTGAAGAATTTGAAATCAACACAGCAGATGTTCACAAAGGTTTATCATTCTTTATTTTGAAGAATTGAAAACAACTCAACATATCTATGGGTAAATTCTTCTTTACTTTGAAGAATTTGAAATCAACACAGCAGATGTTCACAAAGGTTTATCATTCTTTATTTTGAAGAATTGAAAACAACTCAACATATCTATGGGTAAATTCTTCTTTACTTTGAAGAATTTGAAATCAACACAGCAGATGTTCACTTAGGTTTATCATTCTTTATTTTGAAGAATTGAAAACAACTCGGCACATATACATTGTATATGCGTAAATTCTTCTATATTTTGAAGAGTTTGAAATCAACTCAACATATGTTCACAAAGGTTTATCATTCTTTATTTTGAAGAATTGAAATCAACTAGGCAGATATATGGGTAAACTCTTCTATTTTGAAGAGTCTAAAATCAACACAGCAGATGTTTATCAAGGTACATTCTATATTTTGAAGAATGTGTCAACGGTTTTTATTCTTATATATACCAAATGTTTTAGTTTGAAATCGCCTCAGATTTGAAAAGTGGTATAAATCTTCACTACAAAATTAGTAGAATATGACTAATTTTCTGGTGAATATAGATGGTGAAAATAATATTTTACAAAATAAAATATTATTTTATTAGTATCAAAAGATTGTACAAGAAAGGCACCATCTCATTTTTTGGAGTCGCCACTACAACTTTCTTTTCAAATATCAAAAATGTTTTTGGTCGTGGTTGGGTATTGACATGTTCTGAGACGTCTTTCAGCTGAGCAAAAATGCAAGGTTGGCTATGTTTGGGGTGGAGAGAAGTGCGTATCATTGATGGACAAAGAGTTGCGTAAGTGGCTTTCAACCGGACTGCTTGACTGTGTTCTGATAAACAAATGGCCTGTGGTAATTAGAATAGGGAACTTTTAGTAAACTGTTTGATACATTGAGAGTGTCGTGATATTTCTTTTGTGTTGAAGAAACACTATATTAATTCGGTTGGCATTTGTATTGACCCCATGATTAATCACGGACCCAGAGAGTACATAGGACAGTGCTGTAACCGGTGTAACAAAATAACTGTCCGCATGAATATGTTCACTTCTTGTTTCTTTGTCGAATTGTGGTATGTTTAGTAAAATCTAAATAGGCAACATTGCAATATTAGTCTTGATATTTCAGATGAGAACCTGGCTTACAAAAGGAAGGCATTCCAGAGCACGACAAGCAAGCGGTACAGTGGAGAAGCCTATCGGGCGGTGGATGGCGTGACCAGCAGTAAATATTCGGCCAAGTCCTGCACCCACACTGAGGTAGTCCCAAGCGCCAAAACACGGCAGTGGTGGAGTGTTGACCTTGGGACCAGGGCTACGGTTAAGGTGGTGAAGATTACCAATCGGGGTGACTGCTGCTGTAAGTTTGTGAAATAAATTGAAATATTCTCCAGATAAATTGCTTTTCAGCAGTTTGAGCTTATACCTTTATTCTGAAACGAAAGCAAAGAAGTCTATCTTGATCGAAGGTTAGATAATTCATAGGTAGCCGTGGTTACAACAATTCAAGTGACTTTATGTAGCCCTAATATTGACGGTCAGTTTCGTCGTGCATGGAATTTTTGTATTTGACACAACATCACTCACCATCTGTTCCAGGGTAAAGAAAATATCTTCGTTACTCGAATCCTGAAACACTTTAGTATCTACAATTCCCCCATCGTATTTTTTGCTTCTGCCATCATAGGGACCTTGTACTCAACATCCATATTTCAGGGACGCGGCTAAAGAAATTCACCATTGTAGTTTCGGGTGACGCACCCAATAGCAAGACATTCAAGGCGACGAAGGCTAACATCTGCTTCTACGAGGATAAAGCACTCACCAAGGGAGAAACCAAGTCATTTACCTGTCTGACTGCAATGAAAGGTCGGTTCGTCACCATCATCAAGCAAGACAAGGGCGTGCTGACCTTATGCGAGGTTCAGGTCTTTGGCGATAAGTTGCCAACGCCAAGTAAGTTGCAACATTCGATTTTACATAGTCACTCGTAAACAAATATATATGATAGTTTGATGCACCCAAAAATGCTTAATTTGACCCAAAATGTTGATTGGTTCAGACCAGAGTTAAGGTCATGCCGCCGATGGTGTGGGTGTTGCTTTGAATAGTACGTTTTGCTTTTAATTGGTGCAACACGCTACACAATGTCCTTAAGTCTATAGTGCTTTCATCGGAGATCCTTTTATGACAGACAACTTTCAAATTATTTGCACTGAACTTATATCTTATTTCCAACCTTTTAGGCGAGAAAAAGAAAAATCTCCGACTAGACTTGATCATCCTCATCGATGCATCGAAATACACTGGAAACGCACCATTCCACAAGGCAAAAAAGTTGCTGTTCACACTCTTGGATTCGTTCAATGTTGGTCCACAAAGCATCCTGATTCGACTTATACATTACGCTTCCACTCCAAAGCTTTACGTCATGAATAGCCCAGCGGCTGTTGAAAACTACGTGAAGGTCATCAAGGGTTTGAAATACCTCGGGACGCTACCGAGTATGCCAAAGGCGTTAGCTGAGGTTGAGAAGCTTTTGAAGAACAAGAAAAACTGGCGTAAGGGTGTCCCAAAGGCTGGTTTCTGCCTAGGAGCCTGCACAGCCTCGGTGACGGATAGCAAAGCAACAATCAGGACACTGGCTGGGATATATCGAATGAATCTCCGTTTGTACGCGTCCCTCATCGGTGATGACCTCAACCACCAGTTGAAGCATGATATCTACTTCCCTCAACATATGCTGGTGTTGTCTCTGTGGAACAAGGCAGAGCTCAAAGCCAAGGCAATTCCATGGATCAACTCAATGGCTTCAGGTTAGTGGATACCAAACCTTTATGTCCAGTTAACGCAGTATTTGCGTTGTCACTTGCAACGTATCACTCTTCAGAAAAACGAATAAGCCGAACCCAATCTAAAATGAGGCATGGTTAGCCAATGTGTAAGGGTCTAAACTATTGTCATAGATAGATATCGCTTTGTCTCAATAATCCAAAATGAAACGGGTCTGAAGAAATATAGACGCCTTTTTCTGGCGTTATGACTTGTCATGATATTGAATATTACATCTTATTCTTTCAAGTACGGTGCATAGGGTTTACATGGAAGTAGGTCAGTCATTTTCAATTTCTGTTTTCAGACGGCAAATGTGCATGGGGAAAGGTTTACCGTTCAAGTAAATGCTATCGTAAGTCAATAGATAAAGCCAAAACTATTACTTTCAGAATGACGAGAAAAAGAGGAAAAAAGTCAGAATCATTTGGAGTGCACATGTATATCTAATGTGCTCACTTGGCTTATTCACAACCACTGTTTTTGTCTACTACATTACCAAAAGAACTAGAAATTAAATGCAGTGTAACAGTTCAACTACACCACACATTCTCAAATAGCGGCTCAGGAATGCTGTGAATCTGCAAATTATAACCATGCTGATAACTTGGCTCCTATTTACAGAGGTGGCATGCCACAAAGGATGGGTATGGAACAAGATGATGTGCGTCCGACTCCGAGATTTAAAGGCCCCCTTGAAGAAACGTGAGTTGATATTTGTCACTAATAGTCAAAACTGAAATGCTGTATCAGAGTATTGCATCGTTAGCTAAGTGGGGGCAATTGTTTATTGTATGAATCTTCGAATTCCTGCATCCAAATACTAAGTACATGTAATGTTGTGTAGGAAAATGTTCGCCATTGTCACTTTCAGCGCAGTTGACTTCAGATAGAAATGTGCTTGCGGCAAAAATATTTGAATATTTCTCTAAATTTCACGTTTGTATTTTTTTGTCTTAACAAATAATCATATCCTATTACAGCGATCGTGTATCACTTGTCACCAGTTAAAGGTAAGTCATATTAAGCACCTAAAATAGCTAACAGCAGGCCTAACACTGATGTGCATGTTTGTAGAATGCATTTGTCCCTTCCGAGTGTTATTGCTCATATCCAAAAGTGTTCAATACGTTCGTCACATTTTCAAATGTCCATTTCTTTTAATCTCGGTGACATCTGGAGAACAATCTGAAATATTATTCATCTACATCATAATCGTTCGTAGCTTGAGTTTTTAAAGTTGTCGATAATCTTAGGCGTCCAACACCACGAGTCCTCCGAGAAACCTATTACTCATATGGAATCACCATGAAATACGGTGATGCACCATCAATTACCGGACAAGTGCCTGGTGCACCAGAATGTGAAGCAAGATGTAGTGATTTAAACTGGGGGATATATCTGATAAGCGGCGTGATTGTGAGGTCAGGGGAGCGCTATGGCGGGTCATCCTATTCAATGTGTAAATTATACAGACCAATAGAATGTACGGGTACACTTATATTTAGAGTCATTTTATACCAGGCCATTAACACTGTAGACAATGTTATTTACAAAACAATACCAACACATTACCAACGCAACCACGGGATATCAAGAAATGTTGGCAACCACAATTCTAACTTATACTTCTACCACAAACTATGGTCACAGTCCCATTCAAAAATATAAATCAATAGAATACCACTTGGCCAATCACACGCAAGATTAGTTCCTATTCAAGGGTTCGTGACTAAGAATAGAACGTAACCGCAATCAAGGTGATGTCGTAACGCAATGCATGTATTCAATGTTAGTTCCTGGCTAGTAGGCATGGTGAACACATGCGTTTTGTGGTCGCCTTGTAGACCTGTAGTACACAGGTATGCCTTGGCAGGAATTTCTTTTTCTATTTTGGTAAGTATCGATCGCGTCGTTGAATCTTCGTGTTACGTTGGACATCTTAGTGATATATTGAACATATTGAATTGCTCTGGTGAATCTTTATTACGGAAAATGATAGATATCCGAGATTATATGGTAAGAACATGCGTGACAGTGCTCTTTGATCGACATTCTTTACTGCTATCGAAAGCTTCAGGTTGATAGATTATAAAATAGGTAAGTTTGAATAAAACTGAAGCTGGTCCCGTTTGCATTTAACTATTAAACGGTCCTCACTACAGACTAAGGTGCAGTCCTTCCGTGCGTGTATATAAACACCACGGAATTTTATTTGTCACCCTGCACGCGAGTAATTTTCTACCATGGGGTGCAGTACATAATACGGTAGATTACCGCGGTCCTGTCAGTACAATTCAATATTCCTTCGCGTCTAATCAAAATTCATTTCCTCGCAAGCCACGAGTTGTTTAGATAGGCCGATTAACTGTGAATGTGCTACCAATCATTATTTTAACAAGAGGGTGTAATCCTTGTCTTACGAATAAACGTTTTGAATTTTATTCAGAATGCTTTAAGCATATTTTTTTGAAAGGAACGAGTATGTAAATAAAAACATTTATGTTTCACATTGTTACAATGTATTAGTTAATCCAGGTGCTGGATCACAGCTTCTTCTGAACGTTCATGCTATTCAAAATTCCCAAGCTTTCCAATCAAAATCAGATCTGAAGCAGGCAAAATAGTCACCGAAGAACACTTTTCTTTCAGAACTTAGTCACAACCTTTTGCCTGGCCAAAAAATTGCCCACGAGATCAAATCTCGAAAAACTGTGGTTCATCACATGGGGCCTACTGTTGCAGTCATACATCAACAGACCGGTGAACAGAAATTGGTTCACGAGAATTTACCTGGCAAGAAATTGGTTCATGGGCTCAAACCAGGCGTAAAAGTCAATGAAACTTTAAAAGCTGGAAGAGAAGTGGTTCACCATCTCAAACCTGGTGAAAAACTGGTCCATCTTAAGCCTGGCGAGAAACCTGGCGAGAAGGTGACTGGTAAACCTGGCAAAGAAGGAGGAAAACTGGTCCATCTTAAGCCTGGCGAGAAACCTGGCGAGAAGGTGACTGGTAAACCTGGCAAAGAAGGAGGTAAAGGCGTGAGGGCTGGTCGAGACGTGGTTCATAAAGTCGGTAAGAAAGGATCACCAGAAAAACTAAAAGGTACGCCATCACAAATAAATGATGAGATTTAAAGTACGGGGTCAAAGTATTTTACAAAACTTCAGCATCGTAGACATCAAGGACCTGAACCAAATCGCATTCTCCTCTCAACATACAAGGTGAACAATCGTGCATGTTGAAGGAAGTGCCTTTTATTTTTCACAATATATAAATAGGTTATGGTCGACGACATTCACAATCTTAAGCAAAGTTGAGATTTTTGTTTTTCGGTATCCATTCTGAGCATGACTTATTTTGCCGCAGAGAAGAAGAGCGCAGTGTAAGTTAAGGTGTTAAACTGACTTCTTTACACTTCCAGTTGTGCTACACCATACAATGAAAATGAAAGGTAAACTTAAAGTTTGCGCCCTGGATACGTAAATTTAAATTGATATTTCTTTTTGTTCGAAAAGAGTTACAAGTTTGTAATCAGTGTGATTTTAATCAAACGAGATATTCTGCATGGGCTAGAACCCTATTGATTTAAGAAGCATTTGAAAGTATTTATTGCTTCCGTTTAAAGCAAGTTTAGGGACTCTTTGAATTTCATAAGCACGAGCGATAGACAAGTTACTTGAATGTATGAACTCGATGTACTCGATGTACTTGATTGGGGAACAGATACTGACTAATTCCAACAAATGAAAACTTCATAAAATTTTGAAGCATATTTCTTTCTTTTTCAGGTATATTGCATCATGGCCAGATAAAAAAAGGTACATTGTATTATTATATGTAACTTCTTCGTAACAAGACATGCACAGTCTTAGTATGATAATGAATTGTTCGTGCTTTAAGCCCACATTGCTTTGGACAAACGTATCCCCTGAATACTAAATCATAAACAACTTAAAGATAGTGGAACCTGACAAAAACTGGGTACAATTTATTCAACTAGTCACGTTTCGTGAAAATCGTCTAGTGCGAAGATAACATTTAACGAGTTACATATTCTGTTCATCGTATATTGACGTGTTTCTAAACCCCATAAGGGTGATCGTGACTAAGTCATACATGTAACTCTAATGTTGTCTTTGTGTTTAATCATTTCAGATATTCATCATGGAAGCTTACAATCGAAGGGTGTGTATGAGTTTGAGGAAAAGACTATTCGACTGACACTGAACAAAAACTCGTTTGTAATCAGCGTGATTTCAATCAAACGAGATATTCTGGAAGGGCTTGAACCCTGTTGATTTAAGAAGCATTTGAACGTATTTATCGCTTCTGTTTAAAGCACGTTTAGGGACTCTTTAAATTGCGTAAGCGCGAGCGATAGACAAGTTACTTGAACGTATGAACTCGATGTACTCGATGTGTTTGATTTGGGAACAGATACTGACTTATTCCAACAAATGAAAACTTCATAACATTTTGAAGCATATTTCTTTCTTTTTCAGGTATATTGCATCATGGTCAGATAAAAAAAGGTACATTGTATTATTATATGTAACTTCTTCGTAACAAGACATGCACAGTCTTAGTATGATAATGAATTGTTTGTGCTTTAAGCCCACATTGCTTTGGACAAACGTATCCCCTGAAAACTAAATCATAAACAACTTAAAGATAGTGGAACCTGACAAAAACTGGGTACAATTTATTCAACTAGTCACGCTTCGTGAAAATCGTTTAGTGCGAAGATAACATTTAACGAGTGACATATTCTGTCCATCGTATATTGACGTGATTCTCAACCCCATAAGGGTGATCGTGACTAAGTCATACATGTAACTCTAATGTTGTCTTTGTGTTTAATCATTTCAGATATTCATCATGGAAGCTTACCATCGAAGGGTGCGTATACTGTATATGAGTATGTAACGCATATGAGTTTGAGGAAAAGATAATTCGACTGACACTGAACAAAAGCTCAAGACCTTTAGATTATGGAATTCGGATAAAAAAAGTTTTAATCATGCTCTTCATAGAAAACCAGCAAATGTAGTTGTATTTTTTGTCAGAGATGCTTTAAAGATAATGACTTCTGATCATCAGAACGATTGTAAAATATCGTAAGTTGTGTAGAAATTGAGAAGTGTCTTTTACGCCTCACAGTGGCTGCCTCGCATTCCTGTAGAGTGTTCCCTAATTTGTTCAACAGCTTGTCCATACTTGCATTCTTTAAAAAAAAACACGTTAAAAATCACTTTCAACTCATTTATCTTTATTTTTCTAATACAGCTGTAATACACCATGCATTAAAGCTGAAAGGTGAGGCTTGGGCGCGTGCTAATGTGAAAAAAACTTGTTTCGTCCGTCACGTCAAAAGTCCAGTTTTTCAGACAAGAATCTTTTTAACAAGAATTCAAATTGATTGATTGACCTTTAAAAAATTAAATGCTAAGATCTTGCAAAAAAGTGCAAGTAATGAGATCGACAAATGATACCGTATTGCCCCATTTCTTGCACTCAGTTTCTCCACAGACGGACTGCTCTATTGTACTTCTGACATTAATTGAGACCTAAAGTGTTGAAGCAAGTTATGCTGATAGTTAAAAATTTTACTCTTAAGGTGTGGTTCACCATGGTCACAGGGAGAAAGGTTTGTATGACATTTTATTCTATCAAAAGATGCATTATACATGTTCTTCTGGGTAACCTGTTATTGAGACAGTACTCAAAGACATCGTATAGACTCAGCTTCAGAGAAATAAAAAATTAGGCTAGTACGATCAAGAATGAATAAAGATGATGCATATTGAGATTGACGTAGAACATATACAAATATGGGCTCTTAGCCTCTTCTGAGAACAATATTATGCAATAAGCCAATTACGGCGTAAAAGGAATAATCCCGAGTTTAGTTGTACACGTATTACATGATTGCTTTCCCAAAACCCACACGAAGAACTACCTCAGTAAATTACTACGTTAATGACGTTAGACATCTCCTATTTGATTTAGTTCTCCATACACGTTCCCTTCTATTTGCTCATTTGACGGTAGTCTAATAACTGGCGTCGACAACAGTTACTCCTGAAACATTGAAAATCGTATCAACTGAAATATGTTCTCCTTATTTCCATCAACACTCTGATGGTACAGATTTTGTATTCGTTTTCAGTTATCATGCATCATAGCCGTGGAAATAAAGGTGTGTTTGCAATTCCCTCCTCTTTTGTATGTCCGTCTCAAGAGTCTTTTAACTGTCGTAGTTGATATCTTAACTAAGACTTTCACAAGAATCTTACAGGGATTGTACATGCACTTGTTCACGAAACTGAATGAGTTTGTAACAATCGTCTCTGGATTTTCGACATGGAATGGACTATCACCTCGATGCATATGTGGACAGTATCGGAATATGTACCTGCAGTATCGGAATATGAACAATAGAATATGCGATATATTTCCAAAAAAAGGTTCACAGCCATCGATTTATTTGTGACATTCATTATGTATACTTGCCTATTTCAGTTTTGATTCATCATCTGATCGAAGCTGGCAGTAAGTAAAGTCGCCAGCTTTAGTATCATAATGCCAGCTAAATCGCATTAAAGTGATCTTTAGCACTTTTTGGAAATAATTTGCCCAGGAAATGGCCACACCACCATCCCGTCAGTGTTAATCGTTTTATCGATAAAAACAACTTCAGTTTTAAGTTTTTGCGAAACATATGTTTGATTTTATGAAATGAAATATATGAATAAAACCCGTTGGTGTAAGTTTGGTCATCATTGCTTTAAACCTTCAATGAATGATTCCCACAATAAAAAGGTGGGCACAAGCCAAGGCAACGTTTTTAAAAACGACTATAACTTAAAGCTGGAATAGGCCCTCTATCAAAGTGGCAACCACACAAGGTTCAAATCGCCTATGAGACGAGACGAAGATCCCCACCGTATTAACATGAAAGCCTTGATTGTTCAACGGTTAGAATACTGGACGTTTGATTTGGTGGTCACGGGTCCGACTCACCGTGTTTCCACTATATTTTTCTCTTCTTTTCTTGTATTCATTCTTGTACACGTACATATGGTCTAATTATCATTATTATTATTATCATTTAATCATTATCATTGTTTTGAACTAACAATATGACAATATTCTTCTGTAGGAGTTCTTCACCATAAGGCTGGCGTTCATGCAGGTATGTCGGCAACTTCCATTTATAACAACTCGGCAACTTGATTTTAAGACGTAAGATTCACGTAGAAAATCTGTTAATAAGTTGCATCACAAATTGGCAAGGTACCAGTGAAGTTTCATATTCCAGATCGAGAATGCCTAAGGAATCGATACTTTGAAAAAGTTATTTTTGCAATATATATAGTGATATTTACGAGCCCCAAGACTATCATACAAGACTACCTCAGTCTTTGACTACATTTATGTTATTCTTTGCAGGCCTTATTCAGCATGTTCATACGAAGTCGGGGGTCCTTCATCATGGGCATACAGCAAAAGGTGTTGTTCATCATAGAACGTCAGAGAAGGGGGTGCTCCTTCACGGATCGTCAAAAAATGGTGTCCTTCATCACGCACATTCAGAAGAAGGGGTTCTTCACCATGGAAAAAAAACAAAAGAAATTCTTCATCATGCAAAACCAGTTAAAGACATTCTTCACCATGGAAAAAAGACACAAGACATTCTTCATCATGCAAAACCAGTTAAAGACATTCTTCACCATGGTAAAGTAGGAAAAGACATTCTTCACCATTCAAAACCGAAAAAAGACATCCTTCATCAAGAAGAAACAAAAGAGGACATTCTTCATCATGGTACCAAGAAGAAAAACGTACTTCAGCACGTTCTCTTGAAGAAAGTGATTCTTCACCACGGTATACCGAGGGCTAATGTTCTCCATCATGGTAAATTCATGCAAGGAGCACCTAAACTAGGTACTTATGATTTAACGTTTCATGTTGATAAAATGGATGTACCGCTACATGCGTTTCTTATGTAAAAATGTATTATGGCATCACTTGTGGGACTGAACCACTTCTGAAACTAAAATTCCAGGGCCTTCATACTGTTGGCATTGCTAAATAAGATACACTTATGGTGCAAAGGCATAGCAGCCGGGGAGTTCTGGGCAGGTTGATTTATATTAAGATCCCACACATGTCTGTTCTCGGCCCACGCAAAAAGGTGCCTCCTCGCGGTGACGTTGTTATCGAGAAATAGGCCCTTTAAATCTCGCGCGTAAAACCCACTCGTAGCGTGTTTACTTCCTGGTTCGGTGGGTTTTTAATACCAGCCTATTCGAGCGCTGACGTCACGGGGAATCCCCTATTGACTGGAGTGGTTTAGCATATGAATTATCCACAAAATTATGTTTTATTTCATGAAAAAAGTGTGAAATTGGAGAGAGTTTTTGAACAATTGCGAGCGGAGATATCTTGGATATGTTGTCATAACATGCTAATTAATGAAGATTTTCGAAATATTCTAAGTTATTCTGAAATTACATTTACAATCCACTAATAACTCAATTTCATGAATTTGGTCCCTAGCCTATCGGCCTTTTTTGCGTGGCTGGTCACAATTTTCATCTTTATCTATATTTGTTTACAGAGATACTACATCACGCAGTCTTAACGAAAGGTGAGAGGGCGATCTCATATCTAATAGTTCTTTAATTCAAGCTCAAAACGTTTGATTTCTTATAATTTCGAATATTTTTTTGAGTGCCAGGACCATGTAGAGTCATAGCAATAGGGTCACTCATTATGATAATCGCAATACAGGAATCTTCAAATGACATTTACTAACCTTCTCTAGCATTAGCTGATGAATCTATAGCGACAAGATAACGTGCAACATGCGCCTGTTCATCATAACCTACGTGCCTATTGTAATCTTGATATTTGATTCACATTTGCAGTTATTATAGCACATGGTAAAAAAACTGTGATGCCAACCTGCCCGGTGTCCAATGACAAACTTATGGAGATGAAGGTTCCAGAGAAGTTAGTGGTGAAGGATGTTGACAAAAATGAACTGCAGAAGCTGAAACATACATTGGAGAAGGAGAAGGACATGCCAATTAAGGAGGTGGCGGATCTGATCAAGAAGACAATGAAACCCAAACTTACACCTGCTGGTAAGTGAGCAATATACACTAAACACATACTATAAAAGAAAGGCCTTCCGTTTATCATTTTCATTTCACCAGAACCGTTAGATATCAATTTCTTTCACCTCAGTTTATAAAATAATTAATACGGGACAACATGTATACCTCTTGATATGTACCAACATTATTGTTTCAGGCTGTCCGAAAGGAACTTTGTTTGGTAAAGGGGTTTGTTATGGTGAGTATCAAATTTTATCTCGATACATATATGTACATAATGCCACTGAACATGCATAGCAAAGGGCTAATTTGCTTTAAATATTTGGCAAGACTAATTGAAACCAGAAGTGAGATTGATCAACCTGTTCGTTCTCGATAAAAACTTGGTCACAATTTATATTCATAAGTCCTCACGATGTTGTGTGTTTGTTATCTCCGATGTAGCTGGTATTGATGAGAGATATTGTCGGGTACAAAATACATCCTTTGCGTTTTCAGTATGCGTTCCACGAGAGCATGCATCGAGACGAGAGAAGGAACTCCTTGAGGTAATGAGGAAGGAACGAAAAAGGTTGGCGGCAGAAGCCAAAACTCAGAGTAAGAAGAAGAAGAAACGAGTTAAACTAGCAGATATCATTGCAACTAACAAGAAGCAGAACAGGGTTAAAAAGGCAGTCAGCAAACTCTTCAAGAAGCTCCATGCAGGCAAAGAAAAGGGAAAGACGAAAAAGATTGCTGTCCTGAAGAAAATCCTTGCGGAATCGAAAGGAAAATTAGATGAGAAGTCAATAGATATCATCAATAAATCAATTCAGAATAAGGAGACAGATAAACAGATATTGCAGAAGTTGTCAGCTTATAGGACTAGAAAGGTTACGGGAAAGATGGATTCATCACTGAATATGAAGGTGATCAGAAAGGAACTGTCCAAAAGCAAGGAATTCAAAGCTTTGCCTGAGAAAAAGAAAGCTAAGGTTATCGCCAAGAAGTTGTATGCACGCCTGCAGGAAAATATAAAACTGTTAGCCAAAAATCTATCGAAGCAGAAGAAGCATTTTGCAAGGAATATGGCAATCGGTACAAACTCAGCCAAACTTGCTGCCATAGATGGTAAGAAGCTAATGAAAGAGCTTGCAAAGAAACAAAAGAATCTTCATGCGGCTGCTAAGGCTATGAAACGTGTTGTCAAGGTAGAAGCAACAGCAGTGCCGCACTGGGAAATGCCAACTCTCAAACCTAAGGAAGGAACAAAGGCCTCAGAATCTACCATAAAATCAAAGAAGCTAAGGAAAGTTGTTTCGCCTAAAAATGCTGTTAAACTTAAGCATCTAAAAAAAGTGCACTTCCCGAAGAGAAAATCCACTGATAAGTCCTTGAAATCAATTGCCAGGATTATTGAAAAGGAAGCAAAACTAAAATCAAAGATAAAACCTAGGCTCACGACTACTGAAGACAAGACTATATTCCATAGCCTTCCGTCTAATGTGGTTATGCACCACAAAAAATCGAAAACTAGCAAGAAACCTAAATCACTAGCATCTGAAAAGTCTGAGCCAAAGAGAGCTAAGCTTAAGTCCATACACCATACACTTCCATCTAATGTGGTTATGCACCACACAAAACCGGGAACTAGCAAGAAACCTAAATTACTAGCATCTGAAAAGTCTGAGCCAAAGAGAGCTAAACATAAGTCCATACACCATACACTTCCATCTAATGTGGTTATGCACCACACAAAAACGGGAACTAGCAAGAAGCCTAAATCACTAGCGTCTGAAAAGTCTGAGCCAAAGAGAGCTA
This sequence comes from Lineus longissimus, assembly GCF_910592395.1. Lineage (NCBI taxonomy): Eukaryota > Metazoa > Nemertea > Pilidiophora > Heteronemertea > Lineidae > Lineus > Lineus longissimus. The sequence continues at coordinate 23,739,501 of NC_088310.1, forward strand.
AACTTAAGTCCATACACCATACACTTCCATCTGATGTGGTTATGCACCACACAAAAACGGGAACTAGTAAAAAACCTAAGTCACTAGCATCTGAAAAGTCCAGGCCAAAGAAAGCTAAACTTAAGTCCATACACCATACACTTCCATCCAATGTGGTTATGCACCACACAAAAACGGGAACTAGCAAGAAACCTAAATCACTAGCATCTGAAAAGTCTGAGCCAAAGAGAGCTAAAATTAAGTCCATACACCATACACTTCCATCTAATGTGGTTATGCACCACACAAAAACGGGAACTAGTAAAAAACCTAAGTCATTAGCATCTGAAAAGTCCAGGCCAAAGAAAGCTAAACTTAAGTCCATACACCATACACTTCCATCTAATGTAGTCATGGATGAAACAAAATCGGGAACTGATAAGAAACCATCGATCGCAATTAAAAATATCAAGACTAAAGAGAAACCTTCAGTTCTTAAGGGCACACCTAAACTACCATCTACCAAGGAATTGAAGAAACTGCTAGCAGCTGAAGAGGCTAAGCTAAGACAGAAACCAGAGTTGACGACAGAGGAGCCTGCAGCAGCCAATGTAAAGGTAGTAACATCACAACCACAGACTACAGAGAAACCTTCAATTATTAAGGGCACACCTAAACTACCATCTAACAAGGAATTGAAGAAACTGCTAGATGCTGAAGAGGCTAAGCTAAGACATAAAACAAAGTTGACGAGAAAGGAACCTATAGTAGCCAATGTAAAGGTAGCAACGTCGGAACCACAGACCACAGAGAAACCATCAATTTTCAAGGGCACACCTAAACTACCATCTAACAAGGCATTGAAGAAATTGTTGAAAGCTGAAGAGGCTAAGCTAAGACAGAAACCAGAGTTGACGAAAAAGGAACCTATAGTAGCCAATGTAAAAGTAGCAACATCGGAACCACAGACCACACAGAAACCTTTAATTATCAAGGGCACACCTAAACAACCATCTAACAAGGCATTGAAGAAACTGTTGAAAGCTGAAGAAGCTAAGCTAAGACAGAAACCAGAGTTGACGAGAAAGGAACCTATAGTAGCCAATGTAAAAGTAGCAACATCGGAACCACAGACCACACAGAAACCTTTAATTATCAAGGGCACACCTAAACAACCATCTAACAAGGCATTGAAGAAACTGTTGAAAGCTGAAGAGGCTAAGCTAAAAGTAAAACCTGAGTCTGCTAAGAAACCTACAGTAGGAAAGCTAAACATCAGACCATCAGAAGCATCGGCCCAGAAGATAACGAGGGTTTTGTCTGAGGTGGCTGCAAATATGAAGGTCACTGCAGCGCCAGGGATGGTAAAGTCGAAGATTGATCAAAAAATAAAACTTAAAACTGCTTCTCACCAACTTCCCACAAAGGTTGTCATGCATCATATCAGGTTAAAATCGGGAACTTCCAAGCATCCTAAGGTGAAATTGCTGAAAAAGGGCTTTGTGAAGAAGCCGAAGATGACAGCTAAACCACCGTCAAAAAAAGTATTGGCAAAACTAGTAAAGGCTGCCAATGCTTCGGTTGAAACACCTGTCGGAACGACATCGAAGATTTCATCCAAAAAGGTGATGGCTCATCTCTCGATGGCTGCAAAGAGTTCAACGATCAAACCAGGCAAGGTCACACCTCTAGTACCATCTACTCCAGAATTAGAAAAACTACTAAAGGACGCAGAAGCCCTTAAGGTGAATGGAAAGAACGCATCTAAAACACCAACCCAAAAAATGACAGATCAACTGGTGAAGGCAGCAAATTGTACCACCACTGTAAAAACAGCCGTAACCACACCGAAAGCACCAACCACGAAGGAACTAGATCAACTTTTGAAAGCTGCAGAGGGTACTAGCAAGAAACACACTAAAGACGCATCAAAAACGTCATCCATAGAGACGACCATTCGACTATCAAAAGCTATAAAGGGTACTACCAGGGAACCAGCTATTAAGGTTGAACCAACTACACCATCAACAGAGGAAATAGGAAAACTAATGAAACCAATGAAGGCTGCTGAAGTTATCAGCAAGCAGTCCAATTTCCAACCAAAGGAATCATCTGAACAAGATTTAGCCAAACTAATAACCACTACGAAAGAAACTAGACAGAAACCTCCTAAGGTGTCACCAAAAGTACCATCCGGACAAGACACAGCTAAGGTAATGAAGGCTGCAGAGGAAACTGCCAAAATCAAACACATACAAGAGAAATTAACAGCAAAGTCTACCAAACGACCATCATATGTCATAGTCAAAACAACAGTGCAATCACCGAAAATAGCTACCACTGCAACCAATGCAAAGGTTACCTCCAAAGCTTCAGCGCCACCAAAGATAACCCAGGTAAGGGAAATTTCTGAAGAATGGAAGAAGGCCGTTCGGTCTAAACACTCAACGACAAAGAAGGTCATACGAAAAGCACCAGCTGTCAAGCTCAAGACGCCAGTTGCCTCAACACCAAATGCGCACTCAAAGTCGGCAAAGAAGGAGTCTGCTTCCGAAGCCATAATGAAGGTTTTGGCAAAGTCAGGTAGAGGGGGCACAGTGAAACTCCCACAGTCTAAGACAACGCCAAAGGTACCGATAGAGGAGTATCTTGCTAAACTATTGGCCAAAGCGACGACTACAATCAGGACTCTGTCTGTAGGTAAAAAGCCAAAACCGAAGACTGCATCGAAATCGAAGATGGTAGAACTACTGAAACAAACGAAGTCATCTAGGAAACCTGCATCAAAAAAGGATTCATCGTCATTACCACAGGCAACAGATAATCCATTGCCCACAATGGCAAGTAAGGGCAAGGTTAGCACCACCGAGACCCTGGCCAGTGTGGTGAAGACCAATGAACTGCTGTCTGGAAAAAAGGTCGAGAAATTATTAAGAAGTCAACCGAAGAAGAGTACGACAAGATCGCCTACAATAGACGCGGTTACCAAACCTACGGCAGCTGTCGCAGGAAAGCAAACTGACGCAACTAACGATTTAGGAGGGCCTCCTTCCTTCGATCACATGGCAGAGAAAGATATACTGAATGCACTTGAAGCAGGAGATAAGACAAAAGGTACAGCCGAAGAAAATAAGGAGAACCTTGAACCGCCTGACATGAACAAATTAGTGGCACAAGTCGAACACAAATCCAAGATACCCACAGCAAAGAAAACAATCAAAAAGACTCCAAGCATGGAACGAATGACCAACATCTATGGGTTGGAGAATGCAAGTTGGGGCAAAGGGCAAAAACCAGCTGCTTCTGCGATTAGTAAATCACTGCTGAAACAGCTTTCGGATGATGCTGGTGACAAGGTTAAGACTGTGGATGCAGCTGGAAGAACAACGGGCCAGCCAACTGCAAAGAACGGAACCAAAAAGACCACAAATAAAAGGAAGGGCTCGAAGGAGACTGCTAAGGCACGTTCTACGTCTGATTTAGTTGTAGACCAGGATCTTTTGAAACAATTATCGGGCGAGACAACAAAGAAACCACCAACTAGCACGATGGTACCTGGCAAAGCATCATCTGCCAAAACAGATGTTTTCAAAAGGTTATCTACCCATACTGAGAAGCTTAAATCTCACACTAAAAAACTGAACCAACACACAACTTTAGGGAAGAACCTCCTTGAGCAAGCTTTGGCGACGAAGACGAAAGAGCATATCAAGACCTCTATAAAACACACAGAAAAGACAGACAAGCTGATCGGAAAAACAGAGAAACAAGTAGGTCTTGTGAAGAAATTACTGAAACAAACAGAGAAACGCCCAAATAATACGGAAACCAAGAACGTATTGGTCAATACTAACACTACGAAGAAGCTTCTAAAGGACGCGAAGAATCTAACGAAATCCGGTATATTAGGACAAGGTGTGGGGTCGTCTGCCAAGTCTGACATTATCAAACAGTTGTCAACAAATTCTGAAAAGCTCAAATCCGATACTGACACGCATGGGAAACACACAACTTTAACTAAGAAATTACTGAAACAGGTTTTGGCTACGAAGACAAAAAAGGAGATCAAGTCTACCATGAAACAGACGGAAAAGACAGGCAAGTTGATTGGAAAAACTGATAAACGAGTAGGTGTTTTGAATAAGTTACTCAAACAGACTGAGGTGAAGAAATCGGCAGGGGGACACTTGTTCGAAAAAGGTGCCGATAAGTTGAGTACGAAACAGGTAGTGAAAGTGGCTAAAAGCAACCCAGTCATTTCCAAACAGTTGCTGGAACGAGCAAATAAGAACACGTCAAGCGGCGAAAGTTGGCAAACTGGCTCTAAGAAGGTTCGAGTGAAACAACAGGCTGCTACAGGTTTAAGTCTGCCGGTTGACGATTTACGGAGGATAATTTCAGATAGCAACAACAAAACGAAAGGTTCTACACCATCCAAGATACAATTAAAGCAACAACTGAAGACCGCAATTGGTACAAGTAATAAGGAGATCACAAGGAAAAAGTCAGTTACAGGTAGCGGTACGTGAATTTATTTTGAATATCATCTTAGCATTTTATCAGTTAAGTTATGCTCCGACAGGCATCAATTTGATTATTTCGTAATGCACGAATGTGCAGTGCATGACAAGAAGTTAACTGAAAAAGAGTGCTTGATTCTGGCATTCTTTTGGTAAAGAATAAGATTTTGGTAGACAATTCATGAAGAGCTAGAAGTTATGTGACAGTACATGAGCAATAGGAAGGGTTCATGTATGGAACTATATTGAATAAGGAAACAAGAAGGTGGGGAGACATCTAAATGTCAGAGCAAATTAGAGATACATGTATATGAAGAAAGATGCTGGGTAATGGGCTTCACGATGGTATCGTAATTTCAGGTGTAGGCACGTGCCAAGACACAGATGTTGCCTTCGTCCTCGACAGTTCAACTGGAGTAACCGAAAAGCAATTCAAGACGGCCAAAGACTTTGTGAAAGCGATAATAGGAGACGGAGGCTTCACATCGAGCAAAGACCGTATGGCTTTGGTGCGGTACTCGTCCAAGGCTTACATCAACTGGCATGCTGGGTTTGACTGGTTCGACGACAAGAAGGAACTACACGAGGCCATAGATGATCTACCTCGCGTGCCTGGTAACCGGGACACTGGCGCAGCCCTTGATGTTGTACGGAGCAGACTATTCACAAAATTAGGCGGAATGAGAAAAAGGTCCAAAAAGGTCGCCGTTATCATAACCAATGGTGATACCAATGACCAACCCATTTTCGAGAAAGAAGCCAAGGCCTTGAAAAGTATGGAAGTCGATATCTACGCAATAGCCATCGGGAAGGGTGTAACGCTGGACAAACTGAAGACTGCCGTATCTGCTAGTGGGAAACGTCACGTGTTTGCTGTCGACAAGTATCGGAATTTGTCTAAAGTCATGCAACCCTTCCAAGAGGCGACATGTATAGGAGTAGGTAAGTAGGTTTGGCGTCTGAGAATGAACGGAACGTGTAACGGTAGCTTAGACGATATCAGTGTGCCAAGTGGTTGATATATCCATGCAGGAAAACTCTCATCAAAAGTTCGTTCAAACCGTACATTGTTAAGTTTAGACGGACGGTTTTCAAAATGGTTGATGGTTCTTAAGTTTGATCAATATGGCGGACAGTTAAAGAGATCTCGTAGCACAACTGTCTGGCCCACAACATACATGTTGATATTCATACGCCACTGCCATCATTAAAGAAGTAGTGGTTTTGGCGGTCAAAACTGATCTCCTCCTTCTGTTTTGCCTTTAACAGCCGAGTTTGCATTGTCATATGCGAATGTGCCCTAGTAGTACTAGTACCGATCATTCTCCATAACTCGATTTCTCTCTCTCTTCTTGTGTAATTGCAGAAAAGCTACCAGGAGGTTAGGAAGTGTATCCAAGAACTACTGGAAAACTCTCGCCCTAAACGAACTGTACAAACTGTCAAAGAGAGACTTTATTTCTTTACTTAGTTATAGATTTTAGCATTTGGTGAATGGCATAGTGTAAGAAGTCGTGAGTAAATAAAAATGCCAATGGGATATCATATCAGGCTATATAAATTACTCTTAAAAAGTTTTGTTTTGTTCTGTGAACCATTTAGCGTTTCGACGACTGGACAGCATTGACACATGAGGGAGTCAGTGAATAATCACAAACCCTACCCATGTGTAACATGACATCACCTTAACCAGTGTGACCATGATAAGCTTTAACCATGCAGTTCCAACACGATCCGTACTCGACTTCGTACGATACGCATTGCTATCGTACCACCAAGGACAATGACCTTCAACATTTCCAAATTATCAGTATTTGCCCTTGGTCGTACGATGGCAGTAGCGCACCGAGTTTGGTACTACAATGGCAGCTTACATACGACAATGTCTAATCCATAACATGAGCTATGATAAAGTTAGCCATGTTTGGAAGTAGAACTGATTACAAAGCTCTACATGTGACCACAGGACATCTTTAGTTTCAACCCCAATCCAGCCCTCCCTGAACCATAGGAGGGGGCGGGAAGTTGTTCATCAATTGAAGGTTAGTATTGATACTCGCTTTGTGTTATGATTGACACCGGACAACGCACACTATTGGGAGTATGGAAACCTGAAGTCGCGGGAATTGTGATTGGTGTTAATATCGGCGCGGTCATCTGTAGAGAATTAGAGAGCCCGAGCTGGAAGCTGAAGTCAGTAAAGGAGTACGGGTAGCCAAACACGAGGTCACTGTCGACAGATTGGTATCGACAGATTGGTAAGTATTCCAAGCAATCCTGTAAGTGAATTAAGATTACCTTCGTTAGATTTATTTCCTTAATACATTCCAAATTATACGTGCGTCATGATATCTCAACGCAATATTAAATCAGAATACTCGACCAATTCAATATCAAGCTCATATGATTAACTTATTGATATGTGTTATTGTTATTGTTATTCTTATTACTGTTGATGTTTTCACGGAACGATGCTGCCTTCCACTTGTTCAAATATTTTGTTTCTTTCAGTTATCTTTTTCATTGCCTTGCGGGAATTTCTTGCTTGCTGCTTATGCTTTATTGATTAATACTAATGAAATAAATATTGTTACACCATACTAATATACTTTTCCTTTTTCTTTTCAGCAACTTGCCCAGGCGGGCTAACTCTGTTACATGGGAAATGCATAGCAAACAACCGTACGTATACTTATCTACCAATATTCGACAACATGTTCATTATTCTATCGGATCAAAGTTAAATTCAGAAAAGTACCATTAGAAAGCTAAGCCAAAACTATAGTGAAAACACGTTCACCTGTTCAGCAACGATATGAGCATCCTGTTTCATTGCAATCATATGAAAATTATCAGCTTAATGAAAAAACAACTTTGACTAATTGGGTCAGAGGTTTTTGACGAGAACATTTGAAACTAGCTGAGCTTTCGATTAATGTATACTTAATTTGCTTCGACCCAAATTGAAATGCATCTCGATGTAGACTATGCGTAACTCGGCATGTCATCCTTCCATTTTCAGAATACGCCGATATCGTCATAGCGATCGACCAATCTGCGGATCTCGGCAGCGTGAACCTGGCTCTGGTGAAGTCTTTCGTAGAATTCTTCATCCACGGTTTGGACATCAGCAAAGACAAGATGCGAGTGGGCGTGGTCGGCTTCAGTAACAACGTCTACATCTACGGATACCTCGACTCCTTCAATGACAAGAAGGAGATTCCTCTACGGCTGATGTCGATGAAGACTTTGGCCGGCCACGCTGACATGGGGAAGCTGTTCCACTTCGTTGGGTCATCTATGTTTAAGACTAAAGGCGCTAGGGCTGGTGTGCAGAAGATTCTGATCATTCTAGGAGGCGGGAAGTCTATCAACCCAGCAAACGCCGCCAAGGAAGCAGCAGCGTTGAGGAATCATGCAAGGATTTTCTACGTTGGTGTTGGGACTCACATTGACCCGCAACAGCTGTGGGGCTTGACCTATCAGGGTTACTGGTTCATTGTCAAGCCCTCGGACTTGCTGGGTATAGTAAGCATCATGGTAGAGAAGATGGTCCTAGGTAAGGGGAAATACCGACCAATGAAGTTCTTATTGCCGAATCAGGCTCGATCTAGTTGTAAAACACTTGGTGTTCGGCACATTAGTATGATGTCCTTGTTATGGAGCGAGGTTCTCTTGGTTTGCCTAACCCTACTGGTGTGTAGAAGTATCATCACCTAATAAACAGGTATTTTTATAACATGCTGATGTTACTAATCATGTGTTTTTGTCTCGATCGAAGGCTATCCCTGGTAGCTATCTCTCTTGGCCCATCGTGTCCGTCACATTTGCGTTGATGAACGTTACTTGCGAGAAGGACAGAGAATAACAAACACTTTCCACTGCCTTCGTTACAATGAGTTGGATGACAGCTTTCCGAAAAGGACATTTCGATTGAGACTAACGGATATTGCATCTTTGGAAGAGCCGTGGTTGACCCTCCGCAAACAACATTGAGAGTTGGACCATGGTTCACCTTCCCGTTGGAATCGAGGAGCCAAATGCAACATGATTTCACTGACATTTGCCAAAATCAAAATTGCTCAGTGATTGTAAAGCTTGTTGAGGTTCTTAAAATCGACTGTTTTGCTTTGCAGACCTCCGCTGCCATATTGGTTACCAAATGGTAAAGTCAACCTGCTTCAAGATGTTTATCCGTGAGTTTATCTTTACTATCAGTATTTAAAACTGTTACCGAGTGAACATACCATGGCTCTTCGAAAGGTGAAAGTACAAAATGAAATCGCTTAACACTTAATAAAGTAGTCAGTTATGTACTGTACATTGTACATGTACATGTATCCAAATCGATGGTCAATAATTTTGTCAAAATGTTTTTTTCGTTGTTGTGTAGAGCTCGAAGTTGTCACAATATGTGAGCAAGTGGAAGGGTACGTGTATGGAGCAGGGTCAACTATCGACTACATGGATCATTTTAGTCGACTATGGATTTCTTATTTCATTTTGTTACAAGCATGTTTCCGTGAAGAGAACCATGGATGTTCATTCTGCTTTCTCATATTATATGCGTAATCGAATGGAGGGAGGAAACAGTAGCTAGACTCTTCAATTTGAGCCAGACTGACTAGCACCTTGGATCGAAAAAATGACGGTCATGAAATAACCCAACTGGAGTTGTAACGCAGCCTGATCTTTAGTTAATATCGATCTGTCAACTGTTAGAAGAATTGAATAAATAGCGCAGCAAATATTAATAATAATAATAATAAGGTAAGTTTAATGTTGTAACACTACGTTTTTTTCCATCAGTCGAAAATTTAAAGATATCATTTTTGATATGACATTATTCAGTTTCGATCTCAAAAAGTATTTCTTGCGGTTTCATGATGATAGTCACTTCTGGCTGAAGAGTAATTAGTTGTGTTATAAAATAGCAAACCGTTTTTAAAGACGATTCTTGTGCACACACGTCATCCAGTCGTTTCATTATTAAGTGTTGGTTCTTTGTACAGGAAATCATTGGTGTCCTTCCTTTTCCAGAATTCGTCTGCCCTACTGGAATGGCGCGACATGGTCACACCTGTACATGTAGGTATCTTTATCTTCACTTTTAAATTCTTCTAAATTGAGACGAAACCACAACCTATAGTATAAATAACCCTTGAATATAGATTCCAGTGTGTTATTGAGACAACAAGTTGGAGCTTTGAGATGGTAAAACCCGATTTGTTTTTTCAGTCTATCGGTGTCCTCCTGATTACGTGCACGCTTCTGGAATCTGCCTTCGTAAGTATCATGTTAATAGAAAGTAACTTGAAAAATAGATTCTCATCCCGTATTTGGTCACCGTTCCGAAAATATTTTATTTTCAGTCTTCTAATTCTTTTTCAGCAGGTTTCATTCTAGTTCTACAGCACAACACAGAATATGTCGTTTCTTTTTTTATAAAATTACTGAAGTAACCAAAAATTTATTTTGCGATTCATTTTTCAGCTTCAAACTACCAACGGTTCTGTCCACCTGGTTACCTGTGGTCCAGCATGGGACACTGCAGCGGTGAGGTTATTTTATGATTTTATGATTTATAAAATCATAAAATCAGTTATCTTTGAATTCATCCTCTACCCTTATTTCAAGTGGGAAGTGCCATACATAGTCCCCCGTGACCATTTCATGGGAAAATAACACTTGGGCTCCAGTCCTCCATGGTGAAGTCCCAGTTTCTTTATGTGTTCGATATATATTATTCATATAATTATAAAGTCTCACAGCAAAGATGTTCTCTCTTGCAGTGGCACCACACACGATCTGCCCGCTTGGAACTCAGCAAAGCGGATATCGATGCGCAGGTATGTGTCTAATTCTGAATGACAAGTACATGAAGACTTACAGTCAAATTACATTGGTAATTTCAAATTAAAAGAAAACGAATTTATATCGAGCTTGCTTCATTTCTTTCAAAGAACATTGAGCTAAAAATATGAGCCCTATGCCGGTTACCAGTAAGCTATCATTTTGAAGCAACCGCCATTGATAAACGGTGACCATTGATTCCATTTCCTCAACAGCGGTTTTCTTTCGCAAACTCAAAAAGTCAAAGTAGTTGTAAAACAACATACATGTATAGTAATTTGACTAGCGGCTCGTTCCTTTAATCGTTCTAGATGTCGCCTGTTATCACGGTTTGATGAAGTATGGACAGGTCTGTGCACCAACACTGTCACCATGTAAGTACATGTATGCATCTAACAATCAGAAAATGACATTTGAATTGGAAAACTTATCGATATTTACGATTTCTTAACTGCAACATAGATATGATTTTATGTTATCTGGTTATTACTTTTTTGCAGTTCAACCACATCCGTGGATGCACCACCCTGTAGACCCGTTGGTTCACCAACCGCACCCGGCTCACGTCCTACAACGAATCACTTGCCCACCTAACACAGTTACAGTGGGTTTCAAGTGTAGGGTACCATGTCCAGCAAATTCAGTTATCGTGGGAGGTCAGTGCAAGGCGGTTGGACAAGGCATAAAACGTTAGTATCAGTGGTTCGTATCTCTGTGTATCTCTGTGCTAGTATACAAGTGGCTATCGTTCGGTAGGAAAGTTCACCCAAAGATCTGATTCAGCGAATTCTCAGGTAACTACATGTATATACAGCATGACATGAAAGTGAGTGTTTCAAATCATTAAGCAATCCATCGCTAAATGCATACGATTGCATACATTGAACACAGGCCTACATTATATTAGTTTGCACTGACCAAGGTGCATTACGCTGATACGTAAGCATTTCAAATAAACTGTAGGTGCCCCTAGAGACGTTCCTTTCTCTCAAACACTACAGCACATCTAGATTATAACACACTGTATTGAAATGACTTTCAGCGATTGCACCTGGGGTCTGTCCAGCAGGATACATTCTCCAGAATTCATTGTGCTCACAGACGAAGGTGGTCTTAAATTCCACTTTAGGTAAGGTAAAAATTTAATATACCGGGTTGTTTCATACATTTATGTTTCTCGCAAAGTGATAATGGTTCACAAGGCAAAGGTAATTTTGTAGCATCAACGATAGTATAGTGATATCAACATAAATGTATTAACTGTGAAAAGTCTTAACTCATTACGAATTCAAAAGCGTTTGAAAATCCTTGTCGTTCGTGTTATATCATCATGAAGACACTTCAAAAAAAATTAAGAAGTGAACAACATGACAAAATTGCTATCTGACAATTATCTATTTCAGTGTCACCAACTCACGCTTGGTCGTTGTACAAACATCGTCCAAAAGTTGTAATGGCAGCTCCTCCCCCGAAGCAAGTGCCACCGCCGCCACTGACTGAGGCTGAGAGGGAGCAAATGAAGATTTTGAGGAGATCAAAGGGCCACAATTCCGGAGCTGCGAGTGACCAACAGCAAGCATCAACTCCAACGAAAAACCCACACGAAACGGTGGCAATGCCAACGAAACAAGCTCAACCAAAAAGGAGTAAACACGCATTTCCATTGCTTTCAAATGACGTTCCAAGAAAGCCTGCAAACCAGGACCCCGATGCCTTGCAAAAGATATTGGCTGAGATAGTCTCTGATGAGTTTCGACTACCCCAGGATCAATCAAAGGGTGAATCCACTGGAACAGCCAAACCTCCTGGTTATGTAAAATTGTCAAGCCCCAAAGAGCCCACTTTGCAGTCGCCACTTCAGATACCAGCTGCCAAGGCCTTCACGACAGGGAAGGTCACTTCGGCACTAAAGAGGGGCGTGACTGTTCCAGCAGAACCATACAAGGCTGGTAAGGGTCCTCCTGGATTCAATGTTAGAGCGGCGATGGACAAGAAGAAAATTGCAAAGAAACGTATTGGTGATCATGAGGATATATTCCATGTGCGACCACCTAAGCCATCCAGATTCTCACCCTTGGGTATAGGGGAACCAAAAGATCAAATTGCACCTGTCGACCGGCAAAAGTCACAACAGCTCCATTCTCATATTCATACTGTACGAAATCGGACTTTCAAAGGTCAGTCTCACGTCAAGGTGTTGGACTTCGTCAACCAGAGAGTCGGGGCCAAACCAAAGTTAGTTGGTCAAGCCAGTCAAAAGATTCAACGAAAACCCCCCACAAATTTGACGCCGGCCAAGAGGCAATCCTCGAATGTTGCAGCACAAAGACCTCAGTCACCAATAGCGAGAGTACCTGGACCAGCGTCACCACTTCAGAATGTTCCACAAAAACCGCCAATTAAACCAGTTTCGGGTGAAACAATTCGGCCGCTACGGCCAACCTTTTTGACCGCAACTCCCAAGGTCTTGAATGTGGTAGCTCCGAAAAAGATTGCTTCGACACCAAGAGAGATCAGGTATTCAAACTTTGTGGCTCCAATTGGCAAGCAGAAACCTTCGCTGAAAATACCAAAGCCTTCGGGTGCAGTTGTTGGGCAGACACCTGCAAATTCGCCGCTGAAGAAGCCAGTGCAATTTGGAGCTCCTCGGAGCAAGATCAATCCACCAAGGAGAGTCATGCCACCTAAGTCACCCATGCTCAATAATGACCCTGTTGCTTCGTCGATACCGAACATCCCACAGGTACCAGGGAAGGAGGTGCCAGACAAGAATGCACCACATCAAGCAAAACAGGCTCCTTCATTGGCAGGGGTAGTGAACGCAGCTGCACCTCAGACACCCAAAGCTGTTTCTCACCTGACAAATGTGAATGTACAAGGTCCACAGACGAGTCAAAAAATGGCAAAAACTGGAACTAACGCCCCTGATATAGAACCTATTGTAACACCTCGGGGTTTCAAAATAACGAAAGCGCTGAAGACGGTTAAAGGGTTGAATTCAGAAAGCAAGGAAACTGAGTCTGCGTCCGCCAGTCTACCGATATACATGAACAAATATCAGAAGATGCAGCCGGCTGTTAAGGCGGCAGGGGCGGCAGCACAAAATACAGTCCCTCAGAAAGGCTCTCTGACCAAAAACTTGAACACCAAACTGCCGCAAGTTCCGTTTGTGGCACACCAAAAAACTAATCTCGCACAAAAACTCCCCATGAAGAAGCCGCCTCTAGCCAAGGTTGTTCCGCAGCTTCAACGAAAGGCTGTCCCATTCCATGCTAAACCAGTAACCAATACACCGAAAAGAGCTGCAACAGCGAATGCCAAATCTGCAAAGCACCAACCTGAACGGCAAAGTCATTTAAAGAATGTCGTACACAAGCAAAAAACACCAGATCTGTTCAAGCCACCTATACACGCTGGCGGTGGAGTTGTCGGGAAAGCACATACAAGCAAGGCACTGCTTATGCAAAGGTCAGTGCAACCTATATTTGAACAGCATAATCCACCTCTGCCACAGGAGCTATCCGCAGTGCCTAACCAACCAGGTTCTCAAGCCAAGATAAAGAAGGCAATGGGCCCTATACAGCATGATCCTAACCATAAGGAATTAGCTGGGGCACGCATTTCACCACCGAGCCTGCCGCCCGCTAATGCAGTCGGGCCAGTCACAAATGCTGACACTGGGATAAAGCCACTGCGTAGACTCCCGCCTCCAAAGCGTGTGGGCAGTGCTGAACTGCCATTCAACGTTCACAGCCAAGCACCGATAGGTTCGAAACATATTTCAAAGCCTTTTGGTCAAGATGCAGCCATTTTTAAACCACTTTCTAAGATACGCCATCCGAAGCCAATCCCAAATACAGTGGGGCCGAAACGAGTTCCTCCGAACTCGCCTACAAAGCTAATTCCAAAACAACTTTCAGTCAATGACCATCGAAACCCGCTTCCGAAGACAGCCGTTCCGATACCACATTCAAAGTTGTCCGCTCCAAAACCGGGCTTACAGTCCGCTGATCCGAAAAGAATAACAAAGTCAGCTGTTCCGAAACAAGCTCCAAGAGCTGCTGTCCCAAATCTAGTAGCTCCAAAGCCAACTTTAAAGAGACCTGTTCCAAAACCAATTCAAAATGGAGTTATCCCGACGGCAGTGGTAAAGTCAGCTGTTCCAAAACCGATTACAAAGGCAGGTGTTCCGAAACCAGTACTGCAAGCATCAGTTCAAACACCACTTACGAAACCAGCTCAAGAGACAACCGTTCAGAATCCGATGCATAAGACTGGTGTACCAAAGCCAGTCTTAAAGACTGCTCTTCCGAATCCGAATACACGGACAGCTTTTGTCAAACCGGTTCAACAGTCAGCTGTTCAAAAACCAAACTCGAAAACATCTGTTCAGAAGCCAGGTTTAAGGAAAGTGGGTCCACGCCAATTTTCAAAAAGAACTGTTCGGTTACCTGTGTCAAAAACAGTTGTTCGCCAACCGATTTCTGTGGCAGGTCACCTGAAATCTGATTCAAAGAGCCCTCATAAAAAACCGCCAAATGCAGCTCTGCGTAAAGCAGTTTCAATGACAGGAATTCCAAGAAAAGCTGAAAATCCAGTTTTAAAAGAGGAACTTCAAAGAATACCAAACAGAGACGGAATGCCTCCAATTGATGTGAAGGGAATGCCTTTGCCAAAGCAGCACAAGACGCTCTCAATTACTGACCATGGGCCTCCTGGCCAGGTTAATCAACAAATACCATCATCTGTGGCTCTAAAATCTAGAGGATTAGTTCATGGTAAAAACATGAAAAAGAAAAAAAACCTGGCGAAACGAAAGTTGCCCCAGTGGATTGCAGACAGGGTACATGCATCCAAAAAGAAAGCCAACGAACAACCAGAAGGTTTCAAGAGGAAGGCTGTAGAGAAGAAGCAAGTGCTAGGAGACCTGAACAATGAGCCAGCGAAGAAGCTTTCAATGAAAGAAGTCCAAAGCAAAGCAATCGGATCTAAAACTCCAAAGACAGGAGCCCAGAGCAATGGACCAACATTGAAAACACCAATGTTAGAAGCCCGGAACAAAATTCGTGGCCAGGTGACGAAACCCCCGATGCTTGGAGCTCTAGCCAAAGCACTGGCCAAGGTAAAAGCCGATTCGCAGAAAATGAACCCGTTACGCGAGAAATTGGCGAAAGATGCTGAACGCCAAACACCAAATTTGGCAACAAAAGTGCACAAGTTATCAAAGTCTTTTAAGGAGTCTACGAAACCTCAACGTGGTAATAATACTGTGGAATCTACGCCAAAATGGTTAAAGAAGATCCATGGCTTGGCAGCGTCTTTGCGAAACTCGGACATAGCTCAAGTCCCTGGTAAAGGGGACTATGGAAAACGTCAACATCATAAAAAACACGAACGGAATTTGAATGTTTGGGATTCTCCGCCTTGGGAGCCGGATGGACATAAGGCAGAGGAGCTTAAGTCCAAAAAGGAGAAGGGGAAAAAGAAACCAGTACATGAGAAGAGAGCTAAAAAGGGAAAGGGTGCGAACATTGATCAGCTGACTTTATCAGAGAGAACAAAAACAAGATTAAAAAAGACTAGTGCAAATGAGAGTCTTCCTGCTGGTAACGACTTGCTTTTGGATTCACACAAACCAAACACGGTCCCGGAAAACGGGGCAGTTCACAAACCAAACACGGTTCTGGGAAACGGATCAGCTCACAAACTAAACACGGTCGTCTCGGGAAACGGATCAGCTCACAAACCAAATACGGTCCCGGGAAACGAGTCGCCTCACAAACTAAACACGGTCCCGGGAAACGGATCAGCTCTCAAACGAAACACAATTCTGGGAAACGGGTCGGCTTACAAACCGAACATGGTCCTTGGAAAGGGGCCAGTACACAAACTACTTACGATCCCGGG
The DNA here is from genome assembly GCF_910592395.1 of Lineus longissimus. Classification (NCBI taxonomy): domain Eukaryota; kingdom Metazoa; phylum Nemertea; class Pilidiophora; order Heteronemertea; family Lineidae; genus Lineus; species Lineus longissimus. The sequence goes on from NC_088310.1 coordinate 23,755,760, forward strand.
AAACGGGGTACCTCCAGGCACGCGCAGTCAGATGACAAAGGTAAAACAGCCTGTAAAGGGAACCAAAACGTCAACAAAACCATCACCTTTGAAACAATCTATTTCGGAATTCTCACAGTTGTCTCCTACGAAGTCGAAGCTAGCTTCTGGAGGTTCGAACCTTGGGGTACCTATCTCCAAGTCTCAAAAGAAGAATACACGTACCCTCAAGTCGAAATCACAATCGTTGATGCCGGCACCTAAGCCGAGGACTTCACTGGAGCAACTTGTAAAATACCAAGAACCTTTATTGACGAAGTTTGGAAAACAAAGCCAGGCTATGCCACAGAAAAGTGGTAAGAAACAAGCAGTGCCTGTGCCGCCGGCAAGCGGCAAGACAGGACCTAAGACTGGCAAACCAAGGGGTCCACCTCCGTGGTTCCCCACCACCCCAGCCGTGCCTGGACGTAAACCGGGGAAGAAAGGCGCAGTGAATCTCACTGGCAATGGATGACTAGAAGAGGTGAGTGAAGCGGTACATCCACCCTTGCGATTTTCAAAAAGCGACGAGCCTGGGCGACGGTCTTGCAATGGAGTGAGGTCTGTGTGGGTCTTACTCACCACAAGTTGACACGGGGCTCCACTTGTGTCTGAAAAACAAAATGGTTATCAGCAGAGCCGCCTCTAACAAAAGTTCGGTTTACACCAGCAGCTACAAAACTATCACGATCGCATCCCCACCGTAATGTCCACCGTACGCAAAAGTCACAATTGTAGTCACTGGCTATGAACATTGCGGTATCTGTTAGTTCTTTTTGAAGAATTCGATACTGAGCTAAATGGTGGACCTATATGGATTTAGGCGTCACATAGTGAACCAAGGTTTTATGAGGGGTGAAACTGAGGGAAAGGAAGGGAACGTGTATGGAGAAGGCAGAAATAAAATCAAATACTGTCGTCGTCTTTATAGTAGTGTGGATTCTTCGTCCAGACATTGGACACTAATAACATATCTTATGACCAATATGGCTAAAGTATATATGTTAGTAGACTAGTTGTGACGTGGGCTGATGCTAGACCCGTCCGATGTAAAAACAGAAGAGTTAGTCTGTTGGCCGTGATGCTGAAAACCAACCTATTTTCGTGTAGACATTGTGAATAGTATGACTGTCGTCTGTTCATTTTTTACTTCCCTCTAAATTATGCCATTCTCAATTTCAGGTCCGCTTGCCTCCGAACACGTACCGACCGTACATATCCAGTTCAGAAGCCGTCGTAGTGAAACCTAGTTCCTCTGTGCACTTATGTGGCGGGATTCTAACTTTCATGATATTATATGGGAAAACTATTTAATTGGAATAAAGGGTTATTGTGATTAAAAAGCTTGTCTTATTCAAAAATAACTTTGGTGTGGGTTCGCAATTTTACCAGCACGTTGTCCAAACCCGCCCGTCCAGTTTACTATACGGTACAATGCAGTTAAGCCTAGCAGGCCTTCGGTCAAAGTATCACTGGCCATTTTGACAAAATGACGTACAGTAATATCTCGTCGTGCTCTTCATTCGTAGTGCTATACATCCGTGATGCCGGCTAATCAACATTACACATTCGACTATGCACAACCTATTCGCCTCCATGCGCCTCCTCATGTAGCAACAGACTTACTGCTGAGCACTAATAACGATTTCCGCAAGTGTTGTGATGTGGTTTTGGACATGTCTAGGAAATTCCACCAACCTGCTTGGCAGGACACTCACGCCCAAATCCCCAACGATATACTTCATAGGGAAACTGAAGACAATTTGGTGAAGAGCCATCCAATCTAGACGCCTCCTGGTCAAGCTTCGAAAACCAGAAGAAACGTCTGAAGGAATTCCTGAAGGCGCATGAGCCTAACCGGGAGCCCTACCCTCTCCATCTCTCCTCTTCTTGTGACTCATTCAGATCCATGGAGGTCCTTGTGCTGCGGTTTCCGTGGTGTGCCGGGGCTCGCTCACCGGCATCAGGCTACGGTTCCTGCCCGGGTTCCTAATGGCGTGGCTTTGGCTTGTGTTGTCTGGGCACCTGACGTCACTCTCGCTGTCCCAATAGATCGAGGCCGACGGACCACCGGGATTATTCCTGCTTAGTTCCATTAAGCCCCCACGAGTGGCGCTGCATCATATCGTCTCCTCTCCCACTTCATACGCGACAAATTTCTCTTCTCTCATCCTTGATTTTGAGATTTCCTTTTTGTTTCTTGATTTATAGGATCTCTGCTAAACGCATAGCCAGTGATGCACGTTTGACGGCAAGAACGCTCTGTATGGACGTTTTTTTCAAGTGCAGTTTTGACAACAAAACAGTAACAACATACAATGTATAGGCCTCGTAGGCTACAGTCCCCGGTACCGGTACAGTACATGCTGTCATCATCAACACTGGCTTAGCTGAACCAACTGTTCACCAGGTTCATTGCATGTCTACAGAGCTATTTAATGTGTGTACATCGTACATCATACAAGCTTTTTTGCTCTGTAGGCATGCCGTGAAGCCGAATCGGTAGATGTCGTCCTGGGTATACCTAAACATTACCCAGGACCAACCTGGGTATCCTAAAAGTTACCCAGGATCCTAAAAGTTACCCAGGATCGTCCTGGGTAATGTTTAGGACACTAGGCCTAAACATTACCCAGTTTGAAATTCGCGCATTTTTTCAACCTTCTTCACCTGCAGGCGAGGTTCTTGAAAACGGTACTTTAGCTTTTTGCAGTGCACGAATTTATTATATTCATCGATTCATTACACACGCTAACGCCTCCACATTTCCGAATACAGAATCGGTAGGCTCCAGGGCAGTACAGGAACCAGGTCCTGTTCCAGTACTCAGTCAATGTCATCTTTTTTTAGCAGCCCTGCTTCGTTTAATACATAGCTGTCTGTGAAACGGTTTTTCTTTTGAAAAATGTCTTTTCCGTTTCGAACCCAATGGCGGCAGGCGGGTGTCCGAAATGCGTCTCGTTGAGGGGTCGAGTAATACAGTAACATACTTTTAGATTGTACGCCTTTCAAAAGTTCAACACCTGGCAAAGTCTTTGCGAGAAGTTCTTCTAGGCCACCTACATCACACTGCTTTCGCATATCAAGCAGGTCAGGGTGGCGTCATCATCATCATCATCATCATCATCACCATCATCATATTGCCGTATTAAATCCATTTCATTCCGTGTGTGAGAAATAAATACGATATCAACAGATCAATGTCAAGAATGTCACAGAGCACATGATTTCGTGTCTTGCTGCACTGAAAACATACCACTTTCAACCTCGCCCGCAGGTTTAAAAAAATGCGCGAATTTCAAACTAGGTAATGTTTAGTGTCCTACACATTTCCTATGTTTAGTGTCCTAAACATTACCCAGGACGATCCTGGGTAACTTTTACGATTAGGACTTTTAGGATCCTGGGTAAATTTCAACCTCGCCCGCAGGTTGAAAAAATGCGCGAATTTCAAACTAGGTAATGGTTAGTGTCCTAAACATTACCCAGGACGATCCTGGGTAACTTTTAGGATTACCCACGATGGTCCTGGGTAATGTTTAGGTATAACCAGGACGACATCTACCGATTCGGCTGCAGTGAACAGTGCCGTGGCTAATCGGTCAAACTGAACCTTCCAGCACAGCTATCGCAGTTCGAGTCAGGCAGCTGGAAACCCTGTCTCTTGATTGAGTTTTGGCAGGTTCAGGTACGAATTTTGCGCCCACACGGCATATATCCCTGAAGATTTTATATTCTTGAGCCACCAATTTGGCAATAAAAATACACAACTACGGTGTAGGCCTACCCTTTTAATATGAAGCTTATACAAAAATGGCATAATAAAGTAGGAGATAAACATTGATTGACCTGTTATTATCAGATAATGCTATGTAATCATGAATTATTTGTATAGTTTTAAGACGTATCATTCAAGAAAAATACTTCTGAACCGGTTGCACAGCCAGGTCATAAAGGCAACGGTAGGCCTACCTATAGTTTAGTTTTCTCGACCTTGCTTTTTTCAGCTATGGCTACGAAGAAGTTCATCAACAGTGTTGACAGGTGGGTATGCATCATTGGCATTCTTCAACTATCAAAACAGTCCCAATCCTGTGTGTTGTGGTGAACTGGGGCTTAGTGCCATTTTCGGCCAAGTCCCTGGTCCATTCATGACGTAAAGATGTAGGCCTAATGTCCCCATGCCATGGAAGTTTTTGGAATTGTGGACAAGGAACAGATAGTTTGTTGTGGATTTCAACAGAACAATTAATTTGAGAGAGCATTTAGTTGAGTAAATAACTTTCACGCTTTTGTGGTCAGAAGCAAGTTGCATACTTTATGGCGTAAATGTATTTCCCTTTGAATTAAAGTTAGGAAAAATAGGTGAGGGCATGATTGAAGCAAGAAGTGTATGTTTCAGGTGTGTTGATGAATGTCTTGCTGGAGTTGTCGCAGTGAATCCAGGACTGCAGATCCTTGAGGGCCACCGCGTCATCATCAGGGCTGACATTGATCAAGTCAAAGCTGCTGGAAAGGTGACCATTCTGTGTGGAGGAGGATCAGGCCATGAACCTGCTCATGCAGGTAATTCTAACTTTCGGTGTTGGTCAATCAAAAATCGAATTCTTTGAACATGTTGAAATGAAAAGAATACTAATAGTAAAATATCTGTTCTTTTTTATTCAGTAACGTGTCCTGTTTCAATCAATGACATGTCCAACTCTCCTGAATAAAGTTCTGGTTATTTGGTTCGTAACTGGCACTTGAAGAGAACTGTCAATATATACATCAATGGCTTTTCTCTGTTTTCAGGGTATATTGGACCAGGGATGTTGAGTGGTGCCATTGCTGGAGCGGTATTTACTTCACCTCCACCTAACAGTATTCTTGCTGCTATAAGAGCAGTTGGAAAAGGAAATTCTGGTTAGTATATTATGTTTCTTCATAAATCAAGCAAAAATCAACCTCTTTTCATAACATAGTACGAATAAAAGAACGATACTTGCTGGAGGCTTTGAATGACATTTTCGTTTATTTAAGTCCATGAACACATCATTCGGAGACAATTTCTTTGCTGAAAAGATTTGTGACTGACATGGCGTGGAATTTAAGCAGGCATACTCAATGTAAATTCATCACAGTTCAACCAACTGTCCATATTCCTTGCATGTATCCATGTACACCTCTAGGCTAGGCATAATGAGCGTGGCTGTCCTTTCCCCTACCGTACATGCACACGTGTACAACTGGTACACCACAAAGCCTTTACGAGCACTGCAGGTAGGATTTCAATTCTTCCAATTTCAAATTTTCAGCAGGAACACTTTTACTCATCAAAAACTACACAGGAGACAGGCTTAACTTTGGTATTGCTGCGGAGAGGGCCAAAGCGGAGGGAATCAATGTGGAGATGGTGGTGGTTAGTGAAGACACTGCTCTGACATCCAATGACAAAACTGCTGGCAGGCGAGGACTCTGTGGTACCATTCTCATTGAAAAGGTTTGTTACTTTTAGGTTTAGGTTGTCCTCAGGAAATTCAGGAGTTGTTAGTTTTGGATACACTGACAGTAAGTGACGTTTTTTCATGGCCAACTGAAATACAGGACATGTAAATATGGTAAGTCAAGTCTCAATCTATGTCCCCTTTCATATCCTGTACCATCTCTAGCTTTCTGTCCCAGCATTCGGTCTACTTCCATTTCACAAAACTTCAGCAAGCCCTCAAAATCCTTTACTCGTTCATTCAAATACTACTCCCTCACCTTCAGGTGGCACACTGCTTGTAGTCACCAACTATACAGGTGATCGGTTGAACTTTGGCATTGCTGCTGAGAGAGCTAAAGCTGAAGGGATAAAGCTAGAGATGGTTATAGTGGGAGAGGACACTGCTTTAACTTCTGATGACAAAACTGCTGGACGTAGGGGACTTATCGGAACTCTGTTAACAATGAAGGTTAGTTCTTTTACCTCTGGTTCAATAGGTTCCATAACTTTCTGTTTGGAGGTATGTCGTCTTTCTTCTTATCAGTGTATACCATGTGATATTTTGATTAACTTCTTAGTATTAAAGTGAAGATGGCAGCCGTTGCTGTCAAAATGTATCAATTGGATGCCATCATGGTGTTGTCACTACTCCCCTTATCAACATGTAGTCGGTAGAATCTCTGTTTTCAAGTATTTTACTTCTTGTGTTTCTAGATTACTGGTGCTCTTGCCGATGAAGGGAAATCATTGGAAGAGATTGTTGAAGTCGCAAACCAAGCAGTTAGCAGGATGGGTGAGTAAAATTCGTCGGATGATAATCGTTACACTGCATTAGTTTACATGTTTGAAACATGGAAGGAGTACAACCAAATTTTCCAAACCATCGTTATGCTCTTCCCTAGCATGTTCTTATATCACAATCATCCTTTTGAGGTAAATTAATGGATTAAGTGATGTGGAACTATAAGGTATATGCATGACTGTATGTACATGTACATGTGTAGAGTTTCTGCACGTTGCTACTAATATTTCATTTTCCAGGTACCATTGGTATAAGTGCTTCACCATGCAGTGTACCAGGATCAGGCCCATCCTTCCAGTTGGGTCAGGATGAAATGGAATTGGGTTTAGGCAAGTAGCAATAGGTTAAAACATTTAAAGAAGCTTCAATTGAAAAAAATGGTATGTCTCTTTGTGAGGAATACACCTTTTGCTGTGGAAAAACAGCGAGTCCTAAAACTACTGTATACGTGGTGTAGTAGACTCGGTGACGGTAACGGAGCAAATTTAGCTCGGCAACATGATTTGTGGGTAGTTATTGACATGATACAGTTCTGAGTTTTATGTATGTTCATATAGATGCTGATGAGTAGAGTATTTATTTGCCATTGCAGGCATTCACGGTGAAGCTGGTGTAAGAAGAATGAAGGTTAGTATATACATACAAAACCTGTACGTTAAGGATAAATTTGGCCTGATAAGTGATTGCGGATATTAATAAGTACTAGCTGTGCATAACTGTATAAGATGAAATAACAAGTTGATATCAGTAACAGTCATTTTGTTATAGATTTCATCGGCTAAAGAGACACTGAAGACTATGTTTGACCATCTCTCAAGCGAGGCCAGCAGTACACATCTTCCAATTAAGTCAGGTAGGGAATTCAGTTCTTTCCAAGTAAGATGTAATAAAACTCAACCATCTCGGAATGTGGAGATCTGTTTTCGAGCTAGCATTCCTCAAGTACATCTAATATGCTCGTATCATACATAGCCCGAATTTCATAATATCTGTACCAAGTCTTCAAAATGATTTGACTTTCTTTGACAGTTTCATTTCCTGCTCTAGAAACCTAACTTGTTGTCCATCATTTTCTCAACAGGAGACCACGTTGCCTTGATGGTGAACAATCTTGGCGGTACATCAGTACTAGAATTAAACATTATGGCGAAAGAGGCAATTGATTATTTAGGTAAGTACTAGCTGATGATGTAGAAAACTTGAAATTGGCACCTGCTGGCTGATTTATAAGGACCGATGTGTGGGTAAACAAAGGGTTTTACTCATAACAGCTTATTGCTAAGGAAATCTTATGTGCATAGAAAGATTAGCTGAGTTGTACTTGGCAGTCTTTTTGCCGATGGGCCTGCTTTCCTAATCTGAAATCTTTTTTTCTAGAAAGCAAACATGTAAAGGTTGATCGGGTGTACTGTGGTACATTCATGACATCGCTAGAGATGGCAGGAGCCACAATGACACTTTTGCACATTGATGATCAATTGAAAAGGTGCTTAGGTGAGTGAGAACAACAACTCTTTTGAAACAAACAAGTTCTAATAAGTCTTTATGGCTCTGCATGCATAAAATGGCGCATTCCAAAAATATTTATTTACATGCAAACACTCCGTCGTATGGTTTTATAATAGTCGTTAAACATGCAGATAACAAACCAACTGCTCAAAAACAAGCTTATAACAATGTTTGCAATGTTGTTATTTCAGATGCTTCAACATCTGCCCCGGCTTGGTCCAAGCCACTCCTCCAACCCGGTACTACAGACAGAGTTACTCCAAAACAGATGGCAGCAGTTTGTGGTACTTCTTCTGATAAAGGAACTGACGTTGGGTCGAAGGTTGATGCAGGTAGGACATTTTGCTACCACAGCAAGTGACATCCTTATTTTCAAACAGACAAGGACATTGACACCTTTCAAATGATAAAAAATGCAAATAATTGGAACATAAACTAACAAATGTTTTCTCTTTGTAGGTTTTGGCCAAAAGATTTACAAGTGTATCAAGTCCGTGTGTGATGTCTTGATCCAGTCCGAGAACAAATTGAATAAACTAGACACAGAAGGGGGCGATGGTGATTGTGGCACCACTCATAGGAGGGGGGCTGAAGGTATATGTACTCTGTGAACTAAATGTACATGTATGTATTGTGAATGTCTTCCTTAATACCAGAAACTACTAGAAAAAGTCAAACGAAAAAATTAATGTCGTTTCTTTCTATCCACAATGCATGAATTCCCATAATCGTCAATAACAATGTATTCTTCAAGATATGCTATTTGTCATTCACAGCTATCCTAAAGAGTCTCAAGTCCGCAGGCTTAAACGTAACATGTCCATATCAGCTAGTATTATCCCTGGCTCATATAGTGGAACAGGAGATGGGAGGGTCCTCTGGTGCTGTAAGTATTTTGCTTGCATGACTCGTGCTTCTTCAACTTATAAATCATTCAATAATTAGCTACAAGTAGTGTACTGGTTGTTTTAATGCCTTTTTAAAAAAACGATAACTCCTTCAGATATCTGAACAGCTTCATCGGATCTCTTTTTTAAGATTGTCAATGTTTTAATTTTGAGTTAGATCCAAAATATTGTTACCTTCGACAAAGTTTTCACCACTTTCTCCAAATGGCATCATCAGGTCTGATGATTCCCAGTAGATAGCAGCACTGGAAATCTGAAGTAGATTTGCAGTGCTGCCATCTACTGGAAATCATCAGACTCACCATTTTCTCCAAATGGCAGCACTGGAAATCTGAAGTAGATTTCCAGTGCTGCCATCTACTGGAAATCATCAGACCTGATGATGCCATTTGGAGAAAATGGTGAAAACTTTGTCGAAGGCAACAATATTTTGGATCTGACTCAAAATTAAAACATTGACAATCGAGAACTCTTTGCCTCTTTCAGCTCTACAGTTTGTTCTTGTCAGCAGCAGCCTTGCCTCTAATGCAGGACACATCATCCATGGCCTGGTTTGCTGCTCTGGAGAAAGGCATCTCTGCAATGGCAAGGTTAGTTTTTAATTAATATTGATTCTTCACGTTCGACTTAATTGATTCAAAAGTACTAATTTTCCCGTAATTGATTTCTTCATATTATTTTCTTACTTTTATTGTTTCCATTTCTCATCTTCAGATACGGTGGTGCTGACCCAGGTGACAGGACAATGGTAAGACATACAACTATGCATATTATTTGTCAAGAAACTAACTCTTTTTGTCTCTTGTGTGTATTGATGTGAATGTATTTAGACATGTATGTGCCCAGGCTATATACTGTTTTTTTAAATAATGTTTGAGGTGATGATTTTTATTTACATTTTCAGATGGATTCATTCCATGCTGCACAGATGACTCTGAAAGAAAACATGTCCAAAGTGGAACCGCTGATGGCACTAGAACTGGCTGTGAAGGTATGTAATACCGTTCGAGTCAATTTAAGTCAAAGGTACTATGCTTGGGTTTCTCTTTATACATGTTATAAGGAAACCTGATATCAATTTTGACTGAAAGGGTCCAATTTACAATTAAATTGACCTTTACATTTACTAATTCATATCCTGCGATTTTGTGTCCTGGTAGGCCTGATTGTGATGCTTAGTAATTTTATTCCAGGCGACAGAAGAGGCAGCAGAGTCAACTGCTACGATGCCAGCTCGAGCTGGCCGGGCAAGTTATGTCAGTGCTGATAGGCTGAGTCAACCAGACCCTGGTGCCGTGGCTGTTGCAATGTGGTTGAAAGCAATTTATCAGGCTTTGGTCTAGATGTTTGACCTTGAGAGTTACAATTAGGGCATCTATACTATAATGCGCGTTGTGGCCGCTATTTAGGAGGCGATTTTTGTTTCAAAATTGGGCTTTGGAAATGCGTCGAATTCTTGCAACCTTTGGCTTCGTAGGTCTGGATCATATGTAAGAGTGTCACTGAGGGTGTCATACGTCGAATATCTTCGTGGTTTTAGAATAAATAACAACTTTTCAGAGAGCACGTCGACTGGAGAGCTCCGCTCATTCTCAAAAGCATACACAAACTTCACGCATATTCTCCCTGCCACATCAGTATTAAGATCCAGCACGTATGTAGTGCTATACAACCTGGTCCATGGTGCAGGGTATTAGCAGGGAGATTAATGATTAGCCTGTTCTATTTTAGTTCTATTCGAGAAACACTGACCTGAGTGATAAGGCAAATTCTGGAGAGTGGCCTACCGGAACATGCAGTCAGGGTATCAGTAAACAGTTATGCCAGGATGGACAAAATATGTACAGTGGCCAGCGCTTGCTCTTTGTTTTATTCTTTACTGACTGATGTTGTCAGTTTGAATTGCGTTCTGCATCTCTCCATGCGCCTGGCTTTGGTCCGACAGTGGCATTGGGTACGGGAGTGGGTAGGTGATATGCCTAATATGTGAGGGCCTTATTTGGAACAGGACCTGCTGTCACTGGTCTCAATGCATTGTGCAAAATAGCGTACTCCAATCAATCTATTGGGGGTTGCATGAAGATAGCAGCAATAAGTCCCTAAATGCAGTTAATTTCGTGTTTAACTTTTAATAAAACTTCAGTAACGTTAGAAATTTAATGTAGCTCAATCATCGTGCCCATTTAACTAATGTATATTACATTTCAACTTTGCCCGCTCCATGGGTATATGCTAGTAATAATCAATGACGTCAGCTGGAGAAAAAATGCCGGTGGCGGTGGCGGTGGCGGTGGCGGTGGAAGAACTCCCCGCTCTCCTTCAAGTTGGGGCCGAATGCTCATCCTTCCCCGCCTTCCAAACAGCTCTCTTTCGGTCCGCGTGCCTGTACATTGTATACACAGCATGCTGTGTATTCACGAGAAAACGTTGCTAGGATTCACAGCAGGTAGCATAAAATCGGAGGCGGGGCTTTATAATCAACAGTAATTTTGCTGTTGCATACACAGCATGCTTTGTACATATCCTCTTCCATATATTTATTAGAAAACAAAACTTTCTAAAAGGCATTCATAAAACTGGTCTCTGTTATCATTTTCCCCCCCCCCCCCCTTTCAACAAAGCAATCAAGTCTTCCTCTTTCCCCTTTCGTGTCTTCAGAATTTAACATAGCCACAATATTGAATATGTTATGTTAGAATGATGGTGACCCTTTGTGGGAGAGTGATCACTCTCCCACAAAGGGTCACAAAATACCCTAAGACAAAGTGAACAGCTACAACAAAGTCTCTCGATAAGTCCTTCAGCAGAACTGATTGAGATGGCAGCACTTGTTGGCCTCTTCCAATGTTCATCACCAAATGGGAGATGAGAAAACGCATGGAACGGACTTAATCAGGGACCTTGAAGGACAGCTTGTGAGGATGATATAAGTTTCATTGAGGGCACCTATCGGCACCACGTTCCTCGCTTCGAGGTTGTATTTCCTGAAAATGTGTTCCCTATCCGTCCTCTCACCCACACAAAATTACAAATCTTGCATTGACATAACAATCGGCTGGCTTGAAAGTTATTCGTACCTAATTCAGCCCTGAAGGCATGGTGTTTTTATTCAGTAAAGAAACTGATAATGATAACGTTGTTTCCGTCATTGCATCATTAATCAAGTTTCAATCAATGCCATGTACCACTAATTAACGTTTCCCTCCGTTTCACATTCAGTTTCCTAATGAATAGCGACATCTTCCTCCGTAAATAATCATTAACCTTTGACCCCATTGGCATTATTTAACGAACTTGCAGTTATGATCCTCGATTTCAGCGAGATTGGTTTTCAGAATGTGACGTCAAATAGCTCGGTCACATTAAATGAGGATGAAAGCTGGTCAGTGAAATGTGGAGCTAACCAGCATATGGTTTACAGTCACACTTAAGGCATTAGTATCATGTATAACCTAACACCTGCAAAAGCGATATGGCGCACCACAATACTCCATAACTGCCAACAAATGGGCCATTATGTAGGGCGGGTCCCGCGAACGACGGCGTACTTTATAGGGAGATCCGTTGAACTGAACGGAAAAATCTCTCAAAGGGGAGTAATAGCAGGAGTCAGGTGGGCTAGATTAATACAAACAATGTCACCGCTAGGTGTCAAAATCTATCTCTCAGTATACATCGGCACAACGAGGATTACCTTCATCCGATCCCTGACTGTGCATATTGGCCAACTGGAGACCAACACTTTGTCTTTCTTGCCCATGCCTATATAGTAAAGTTGAGAGACTCTGTGCTTTAGAAGTGCGCAAGATGGATTGTGGGCCTTTACTTCAAAGTTGGTAATGAGCACAGCATTCTACTGTTGGCAGAATAACTACTGGAGAGCGAAGTATCGCAATTTTAACCGCAAAGCGTATGTTGGTTAGAAAGGTGTAGTTGTGGTGTGTGGATTTAAAACTGGTTTGGAGTACAGAACGAACTCGTTTGGAGTATCGGCACTGTCAATATATCACTTACGAGTTGCAGGGCCTGCAGATAGCAGGTGAGGAGAACACCCCTCAGGCCTACGATTGCTGCGGGTCGACAGCATCCCGCAGTTAGAGTAACTCACATTGCGGAGGTCCGGTGGCACTTCGCGCCTTGGATTGGAATACCTAAGTCCAATATAATAATGGCGATGACTCGAGCCCAAGTTACTCTTCGATGGATCGAAGTTGTGCTTTATGTCTCAACATTCATCTTCAGTCTTTTGGTCTGTGTGCCAATTTTTCAAACTACCAAGGATTTTAATGGCAAATGCATTTTATACGCCGACGTTGCCATAAAATTAGTTGAGGAAAACGGTTCTCTTGTGGGGACAGTGCAGGCGTCCGGGACGACATGGGGTGAATTCAAAACGTGCGGATACACCATGTATACGAACATCTACGTGTGTGTTTATGTCGTGGTCATGTGTTGTATTTTCATCTTTCTCACAAAAAAGGATCGCGCGGATGAAGGGTAAGTAGTGAGCGTTTCACAATGTCACTCTTTCGCGGCCTCTCTAACATTCTTTAGATTTCATGTTCGATGCGATCTCAAAACAAAGGTCGGAGGAGCAGTTACTCCAAAGAGATTTTGTTCGAATCCCAAGCAAAGCAAATTCGATTTAATAAATTTCTTTTTTAAAATTTCTAATACTTTTAAACCAACAGCACCAAAGACTTATATTTTATTGATGGAACGGCAAACAGTAAAAAAACCGCAAGAATAGCGCACGCGAAACATATTCATGTTTTGATTGATTAAGCTTCCATTTACCAGGTTTCCGAACAAGGTAGTTTGCCAACATCTAAGATAAAACTCATGAAATATCGGTCGTGGATCTTCCCCTGAAGTAGCTTTACCAACCACTTTGGTTTCTCTATAAGTATCCTTCAAACTTCTTCGCTATAGTAGAACGTCAATCCAGGCCGGCCAGCGGATGTCCGATAGTTCCAGAACTACAACTGGTTCAGTGTCCTTGAGCAAGATATTTAAAACTGCATGCACTTGTTCTCACCAGGGAGTACAAGTGCATGGTTGGAAGGAACCAAGTGTATATCGCTGTATGTCATGATGTGGATATCCGACAAAAACAGCATTGCCTTTTCTCTGGAGGTCCGATAAAATTGCCTTCCCCGCAGTGACAACGAATCATTATGTTCGGCCGTCATCACTCTTGAAGAAAAACTAAGTCAACGTACTCTGTGACAATCCTTATGTAAGAGAAGTCATCAGCTTTTCATTGCCTCTCCGAAACCCTTTATACCTCTTCTATATCTTGCTACTCTAGTACGCACATGCATTGCAATGCAGGTGTGTACATTGGAACCCAACGCTTGTTGATATATTCCCCTAGATTCTGTTTCCTACTTGAGCTTCGTATCCATAGCGCACGGTGGTTACTTTCAAACAATAAGAATATTCATCTCACTCAGCATGGGCCTTTTTAAAGTATCTTCGGTATGCCCGCTAGGTTGAGGGCCGTTTGCCGTCAAAACACTGACAAGAAGTATTAGTCTAAGGACGACGTCTCAAAGGAGAACCTTAAGCCGAAGCGTAAAAACGCTAACATTAAGAAAATGCCTCACGTTTAAGTTATTGCTTAGGCATTAGTGGGAGGGAGAGAATCTAGATGGAAAAGAGAAAGCTTGAGTCATGTAGGTGGGGAGGCGATCACTTAAACTGAACTGCACTGATAGTCTGCTTTACTCATTAGCGACGCGCACTTCAGTAATATCAATTGCCAAAAATCCAGTTACATGTATGTGCTCCATTCTCTCAAGTGACCTGCCAAAAAGGCATATATCACACCCACGCCAGAAACGAAACGTCACAAGGACATCGATAGAATATATAGTACATCTGTCACAACAGAAACGATTGACTTTCGAGCTACCTATATATTACCAAGCCATCGTTGAGAGGTTCAGTGCTGGATCGTTAAAAAGTCCTTGTATATATGGGTGCAAAGAGAACATAACATGTGAAACTTTAATGGCGCTTTAGTTGGTACAATGTATTGGTCCATACATAATTTTAGGTGCCGCAGTATAAACTCTCCCCAGCCTTTGATCGATAAGTTTCCCATGTATAGGGGCCGCAGCCGTTCTTCAGCGACAGTAGTTAGTTGCTGGCAATGGAACGGGTTCGTTAACGCTGGCTTACAGTTGACTGAATATCAGAAGAATATTAAAGATACATGGGTTGGGAAGAAGAGTTTTTAAGTTGACAGGTTGCGCTTCAGGAATACTAAAGATTGAAGTTGTGCCTTTGTTACAAGTTGGTATGAGTACAGCATTCTACTCTCGGCAGAATTACCGGAGAGTGAAGGATCACAATTTCAACTGCAACACTTGATATGAACCTCTGTGTGGATTTATTATACCTTTATAATGAATTCGTTAGGATTACGATCAGTAATACGATTTGTAGTGCCTGCAGATAGCAGGTGAGGAGGACACCACTACGTTTGTTAAACCTGCGGGAGCATCCCGCAAGTAACCGATTCACAGTGGAGGTCCGGTCGCGTCACGCGACTCGGGAATGCCAAAGTCCAATCATGGTGATGACTCGAGCCCAAGTGACCCTTCGTTGGGTCCAAGTTGTGCTTTATGTTTCAACATTTATCTTCAGTCTTCTGGTTTGTGTGCCGATGGCCACAACCACCAAGGATTTCAATGGTAAATGCATATTATACGCCGATGTTGACGTTAAAATTGCTGAGGAAAATGGTTCCCTTGTGGCAAGAATTGTACAAGAAGGGACTACATGGGGTGAATTCAAAACGTGCGGATACACCATGTATACGAACATCTTTGTGTGTATATATGCAGTGGTCTGGTGTTGTATATACCTCTTAGTCACGAAAAGGGATAACGTAGATAAAGGGTAAGTTGCTAGCAGTACTACACTGACCGCTATCTCTCTTCGCACAATGCCCAAGTTTCGCTCCGGTATGTCGCCATATGTCGTCTTCTGTAACTTTCTTTGTAAAATTTCCCTTTTCAGAAGTCTTTCACTTCACTCACTTTTCGGGTCGAAAATCCAGATAAGAATCTTCTAAGACTTTTCTAGTAGATAAGTAAATAGCTGATTCAGATTCATGTACATGTGCATGTACAGTCACAACACGATCTTATTATATTCTTACATGTAGTTAAACATCTTGACTAAAAAATAATGAAAAACATTTCTTTGGATTTTCGACCTGGCTAAAATATCTGCTTCCTTCTCCTGTCCAGATTCAGTCGCCGGAAATTTGCTATCTGTATCAACTCGGGTAGTAGTGTCTTCGCAGTACGATAGCCTGGATTTGATTGTTGTATGACTATTTCCCTTTTAGAAAAGGCCACAGAAGACCTTGTTACCATTTGCTTGTGACAGGCAGTCTGTGCAGAGCCATGTGTCACTTCTGTCACTGACATCACGTTATTTTAGGCTCATGTATAAGTAAGGATTGGCAAACACTAAAAGACCCGTGAACTTGGTGTCTAAACCGAGTCAGACATCTTATAAAATAAAAAGCCCCCAACAACAAACCTTTCGAATTGCTGCATTTGAATCAAGCATAGTTGCTTTATCGATGCAGCAGGCAGGAATCATTCAAATTTCTAATGAGCACGCCGGAAATGCAGAATTCGGCACTTCTGATTGGACAATCCTACGGAACTAACCCCACTTTCCGCTGTCGGAAATCCCTGAATTGGTATTTGGTATATACCGCCATTCTCCTTGGAGAAGTCACAATTAGAGTGGCCGACGATCGAAGAACCACCACGCATTGCTCTTATGTACACTAAATGTATTGGCCAGGTTGTTGACACTGCTTGGCAGAGCGGCAATGTAATTTTGTGAAAACAACTCGGCGAACAAATTGATATCTGACCAATACCACTTATTATTTCATTAGTTGTTCGATTAGCACTTGAGTTCGTATCGATTGATACAAATGCGCCGGCACTTGAAACTGAGAATTACCAGGCAGACCATGATCATAAGTTTCTCGACGTATGGAATACAAGCTTAGTAAACTGCTGAATAAACAGCAATATAAAAGTCTCCATATATGTTGGTAACACATGGCTTTATATATCGATTATATTAAGCTATAAGGTATCAGGAAGTTGCGCCTGGAACATCTGTCAAGCCAGGCCAATCAATTTATATAGCAGTCTTCTTGAATTCGAAATTTATATGTCATTATCGTTCGTTAGTTCCTAGGATTGCTAACATGGCCGTTCTGTTGCTGCCATCCCCATCATCTGACTGATTTCGGTACCTTGCATTGATGCCATCGACAAAGGCGTCACATTTCCAGATGTTGCTCAATCGGTTTCCTAACCACTCTGAATTACTCTGAGTTCGGCTATTGGTACATACCAGTAGCAGAAACCGTATGCCAGTATACGCCGTTCTTTCATCCTCACTAAAAACAAATTACTGATTCGCGTAGCCAGCGGCAGCTGCATTCTGTAAGAACAATGATATGAATAAGTCATGTTATGCAGCCTGACAGCAGCAAGTCTCAAGGCTGTGTTGCGAAAGAGCTTAGCTTATCTACCGTACAACTTTACCGCAGACGATAGAAGTCAATATTGGAACGGCGGCATACTCTGTAGCATCGAGGAACGCATCTTTGTTTTGGTCCGCTGCTTATTTGAGAAGTATTGATGAAGTTAATGATCGATTAGTTGATTGATTTATTGATTTGGTGATGGATTAGTGGCTAGTATGCACTAAATTACACTCCATTGTTTCCTACGTATTTTTGTCTTCAGGACCAGTTGGCAATTATAGATCTCAAAAATGTTCCGATTGATTACAATTTGTCAGCATTTTGTTATACCACTGAATAATTAGCCAAACGTATAATCTTCCTTCTCATATTTTTTATCGTTAGATGTCATTTGTTTGTTTGTTTTATTCATTGATGTCAGCACATTTTGCTGTTAATTTTTGTCACGATTTATAACAGAAGCTTACAAAAAATTATGGTCCTTCTTTCTTTCCGAGTGCACCAACGGCAACATACAAAAAAGATACTACGAGTGTCCCAGAACTAGTACTACTAATTAGGTGCTGTCGTTGGAAAGCTATATGTTCACCTCATTATTTTGGAGTTTTAATGTAACTATAGCGTGGCAGCTTCAGCGACTAAAGTGAATAACTGTCATCACTTTTCTAAATAAATCAATAGTTAACTTTGAATATTTATACCGTATTATTTGACAGAAATTCCGTGCTGTAGTAATGTAAGAGAGCATAATTTCAGAAGAGATGTCCGTTTACCATAGCAAGACCACGGTGGCGAGGCTAAACTGAGATGTCGAAGTTGAACCAGACATTTCCAAGTCACATTAATATTATTAATTCAAATAATGGTTAAGTAATGGAAAGGTAGCCCCGGCAATATCGTTTTTTATTAGGTTTATATGTATTTGTGCGCCAGCTATAGAACTGAGAAAAAAATATGATTCGCCAAACATTGACAGAGAGATGATGTATGTATGTGATTGACTTACATCCAGATTTACAATGAACTGTCCATCTTAAGGTTCTCTTCGACGACAGCTAGGAATTGGCGAATTTGAAGTAGCATTCCGATATCCAGAAAAAAAGTTGTCTTGTTGCCAATCGCCTTAATTATCTTATCTGGTTGCGGCTATATCGGGGTTCCATAGATCTCGGACGTGAATTAGGCTATGCTTAATAGTATTCTCGGCCATTAGCGTGGGTTAGGCCAGCCTCAAGTATCCAGATCTCAGACCAAATCGATCTAAGATGTAGACCATGAGAGGCTGATAACAATTATATACATCCCAATCGTCCCCATGATAGTGTTCTGGCAACTGCTTGCAGTAGTAGCCTTAATTGCGAATATAAGACGGCAATAATCTCGGTTTTCGGTGGGATGTACATGTTATTTGTACGCGGAAATTATGCAGAGATAACATGAAGATCAATAAATTTTGTAGTTAGTTCTGGAGCTCTTATCCCTCTTGATTATTTGCACAGGGAGAGTTTGCCACAGAGTCCAATGTACTGGATGCATTGCCATTGAAATATACATGGCAACCCTTTTGAAATATTGCTGGTGTACTCATCAAAATCGTCAACCATACCTTTGGGAATTGCTGAATGCCCGCATAATGAACTGGGATGATCTGACAAAGAGTGCATGTCGGACAGGCTGATGACTATACATGATATTGAAAGCCACTTTGGCGGAACTTTGCACCAGGTTTTATAACATAGTGATGGGGTTGGAATTGATATGAGGTCTGCAAAACATGTAATTATCGCTCTATGTGTGCATCATATTGATCATAATCTAATACTGCAGATTGGCACGACTCTGAAATGAATTTCAAGTTGTTTTGTTGACAGTTGTCGTTGCTTGGGGCGATGCACCGACAACCTAACTTTTGGCACTATCACTCGAAAAATCTCCATATAGCAGACGAGGTGGCAATTTATATCATGGTCAGCGGCGTAGTCCCAATACCTTGGAAGTTTTCAAAAGCTTTTAAATTTGCCAAGTGTTCAAATTAGTCACTCATAACACGAATCCGACAAGCCTTTGAACGTTACATTTTATTATACAGAAGACACCCCAGCATGTACACCATGTCATTCGGTAAACCAATGACTCCTTATTTGGTATTAAGCTGTCCAATATTCGTCTGTCGATCTAATTTCCAGGGTCAAGTGGGTTCATCAAGTCTATTGATTGTGGGAACATCTATATATCTGACAGAATCGGGGATATTTGCCCGGCTGAATCCGCTCTCCACGGTGTCTCATAACCGTCCTCCTTGCTTGTTTACATTAGTTGAATTGTGTTTGCAGAGGAACTGTATGAGGAAATGTACATATCATCAATGTAGTTGACAATGGGGCTAATCCGGTATACCCAGTGCAATGAGGTTTCCAAGAGGCCGGTCATGGCTGTTGGGCTAATTAAGTGGTCAGTGAGGTTTCAAAGAGAAGCGATTGGAGAAGCATCGGAACATGGATGTATTTTTTATCTCGTTCCTGTGGCCTCATCAACAACAATTCATTGCTTCTGGCCGTGAGTTGGTTGATTCTTGTAATTAGTGGTTCCAATAACAACATTCACCTGAGAGTGATGTAGTCCATTTTCTGTGAGTTAAGCTGTGCAGCGACCCGTAGCTGGCCTCCGTGCTTGATACAGTCTAACTTATCCAATCAGGTTCTCTTTGCGTTGGTCGTCTATCAGCTTGACCATCTATGTTTTTGCATCTTATCATACCCCGGCTACGTCTAAAGGGAGTAGGAGACCATGAGGTTCAGGATGATCGTCTATCAGTCGACTTCCTCGTACTTATTTTCTCCGACTCCAACTATGGCTTATGGACATTACAATTTAACTGATCAGGAAGATCATCGATGTCGTTGGCTAATACGACTTCAAGATGCATTGGGTTAATGATGTCCAAATGTTGCTGGAATTTTAATGAGGATTTGAAGGACCACGTCTCTTTACTTGCAGGTATTTACTGAGATGTACGAAACATGTCACCAATCTTGATCCTTAATGTTTTGACACTGCGCTGCTTTCTGCGCTTGCGGAGGCTACGGAGGAAATACCTCTCGAAGTTCAGAATACCAATAAGTGTAAATGAGGCTTATCGGGTCGATCCGGTGAGCTACAGCTACCCAAAGGGCTCATTAGAGACAGCGTTGAAGGACGTCAGAGCCGGTATGGAGTTGTCCAATACCCTGCCGTGCATCATCATCACCATTATAATCAAGAGACGCATACCCATCACGAGTCCCATCGGAGACGTGCAAATTGAACTGAGCTGCGCTGTTCCGCACTACCTAATGGGTATATATATATATTTCCCAGCCAAACGATGAAGTCCCCGGTGAGATAGCCAGTATTTCGGAAACATAGCTGTTAGAAATTGGTGCTCAGGTTGTCTGGGATATAACGAGGACATTTTTAATAACCAGACGCAAGAAAACATAGTAGGTGACGATGATGATTAAATGATATTGATGACGAGGATGATATCGTAGCAGTAGACATGCTAAAACCATGTTGTACAATGACTGGAACTATTTCGACATGTTTTGACCATTACGATTGTTCTAGATGATGGGAACACTTTCGCTATCATATTCCGCAAATGAATAGCAGCATATGATGTATGTCATCAACCATTTTATTTTTTTACTAAACGAGGCTTACCATTCGCCAACATCATTAATGTAGTAAAATGGATGATGTGACTATATGTCTGTGATCTTCCGACCACCGCAGTCTATACCATTGATAAAATCCTTAGCAGAGCATACTATTCCTCATTCACAATGAAACAAGTATGTAAAAGACATAGAAAAAACAGTACCCACTAATTAATAACATTTGTGTCACGCTGCCAGTAGTAATTTCATGATGCTATACCATTTCGGCTTCCTTCATACATGGCAAGTTATCAATGCTAGAGTGCAGGCTCCGAGAACAGTCTGGTATACGCATAATGACAATGATAGGATATTGCACCGGGCAGGTGAAAATCGGCTATGTCTGTATCAGAGCGATATGTGCCTTGAGATATGTGCCGTTTCGTTGGTCGTCACTAAGCAATCACACATCACAGTAACGGCGAAGGCGGCCTATGCCAACGAGTTACTCCGGCTGAACTATAGGATCTATTTTTGTTCCATTTCGTTGATATGTTAGAGGACACTCATTAAAATTCGTTCAAAACACTAAGAGATGAGATGTCACTTTGCCAAATGTATGTCGCCATGCGTTGCTGTATTATTCGATGAGAGAGAAAGGAAACCTTATACATGTATCTGCATTCATTAGCATACGGCTAATGTCAACGTTGACCATTGAGAGCAGTCGAGTGTTCGCCGACAAAATCACCCCTAGTACACCGGAGTTCGAGTTCTTTGAGGAGTATTGGGTTAAGCACGAACATGCAGTGCTAACACCGCTAGCACATACGGCTAATGCCAACGCTAACCAGTTGAGAGCAGTCGAGAGTCTGCCGACAAAAACATCCCTCCTACTCTTAGCCGATATTTTAGCGCATCTATCTCCCATGATACTTGAAGAAGAGGCACAATCACTTAATCAATACAAATGGGGCAAAAAGGCTTTGGACGGCGCAAAGTAGACAAGACTTTCAGCACGAGCTCTCAGGGAATTCATGGCCAGGATCAGTCACTACAGGCGACTATTATACTAGTGGGGAACGCCATCAAACTAGCAAGATGCTGCATCGTATCACATACGGAGGCCAGGAGTGACCTCAACCTGACGTGAGCTAGAAATATCACGTGCCAACCTTTATATATCTGGCTTAATGGTACATTGCGATGCAACACTACAGGTATGGAGTAGAATGACTACTTTGACACAGACATTATGCGTGGGTAAACGTGGCCCAATGGAAAATAATTCTTTCTGTATGATAGTAACACATGGTCAACTCGTTTAAGTTAAACCAATGAAGGTTCGTTTCATTCACACTCGAATATTTCATCCCCCAATGCGCCACTAAATTTTCATTAACTCTGATTAGCTCGGATGTAAGATTTCAATACCATTAATTCAGCAACTACAGCTGGAAGGCTGAAATCTTACCATCTGCTCCTCACAGGACGTAGTACCGTCTCAGCGCCAACACCATTCCATCTCGCCACGCTTACAGATTCGCCTGTAGTAGTTTAAAGTAATTCAAAAATAAGATGGAAAAACCACGATGCTTTCCACTACTGAAGCATTTTATTCCAAATGTGTAGGCCTTGTGCCTGACCTTTGATTTCATTAGAATCTAAAAACACTGCGAATTCTGTTGTTTTCTTGCAATCTTTTTATTTTTTCTTAAATTGCTCATGCGTCTATACCATAGATGTAATATTCCCAGGCACTGCCGGCTGTATTCACGTCATCCCCTTCAGAATGAATGTTGGCCTTCAGGAACAACATTACTGATAAACCTTTCACCCAGTCCTCGCTCCTTTTGGAGTGTCGGAGTTCTTCAAAAGGTCGCCAAAGGAGTAACAATTGGAGGAACTTGCAAGTCGATTTCAACTTTAGCGCGTCGATCCGTTTCGAAATTGAAAATACCCATCGAAATAGATTAATAGGACCAGAGACAAAGCCAAGACAAGCCCGTCTCTCGTAGCGACGCATTTATTCTTTGTGAAAAAAAGAATACGCATCAAGATAAACATAGCAAAAGGTGTAAACAGACAATTGTAACAAGATGTAAAACAATCCCGACCGAATTAAAATAGGGTTTCTTTGTTTACTTTCAAGAAGCTTGTCAGAACACCCTTAGCTCATGTGATAGCGTTTGTAGCACTGGTGCTCAGTCTTGTTCGCGATAATTGCACATTGTGTTACGCTTGTAGCTGCCGGGAAGAACATCCACCTGTATGTTGGAGCCATCACTCTTCTTGCCGCTCGCAGCAGCTACAACGCTTGGAATTTATGGCCGAGCCTTCCAGTGCTGACTTGGGCTCTTGCATTATTTATTGCTACAATATTATTTTCTGTGTAAACTAAGCGTGCATGTGCTAAGGGGGTTGTGACTTCAACGCACAGTATTACAAGAAATATGCATATTGGAAGAGAGTTTATCACCATAATCTCCATGAGGTATGGTTCTGTTTAATTTTTATCCCGACGAATCAGTTTCCCTGTTGCAGAGATACGATAGTAAGAATGCCCTTTCGAATAGAGTGGTAGAATGGTACCTCGAAAAAAGTTATGGAAAATTTTCAGTTTTGCTCAGTCAACTTAATTTCAACGAAAGAATCGACACTGATTTCCACGTGTCCGTCTCTTGATTTCCTTAATGAAAGTCAATCCTATCAAAATCCACTTGGCTTCCTCCTTTGCAACCAATTCCTCACTGGCATCTGTGACAGTATATAATTATGTAACATGAAAAGTTATTGTCGTTGGTAAATAGACTGACAAAGTAAAGCGTTATAAGCGTTGCAGCTGCAGCTTGATAATCTTTTCTATCATTAGAGTAGACTTCTTTGCTTACGTTCGAATTAGTGAGCAAATTCTTCTCCCAGACCATTACCAAGCTGTAACACGCCCATCATGGACCAGTTAATGCCGCTACCAATACCACTAATGAAATTACGATGCTCAATTACAACACAATCACCACGATTACTTGTGATCAAATGAGAGTGGTGCTCTGATCATTTGCTAGTATGTAATGGTAATATGACAGGATTTAGCTGCTGCCTGTCGCCGCCCATCATGGTCAACATGTTGGATAGCGTAAGTGCCAAACTGTGTATCGATGGTCAGCATGCATGGAGTACGTTTTGTCGTTATTCGTTATTCGTTATTTGAAAGTATATGTACATGTACATTATAGTAGACCCTATTGAAGATTCGGCATGTGAAACACAATATAACACAACTCTCAAAATCCGTTGCTTGATTCCAGTAAACGTTGCCAAATTTAGATATACATACTTCAATTGAGGTAAGCAGTTACCTTGCAACTGAAGTTTGTTGGCGCAAAACTGGGCGACTCTCTCCTTGTATCAACTGCGTAGGTTTCCGGTTCCATTGGGTCTCCGGTTCCTCTTGCACTATACACTAAAAAATCACCCGAGAGATGTTACAGTGCTAATATTGCCCTATATTGCCGATCAACTTATATAATTTTTTTCAATTTAAGTTTTTCAAGCAAAATATTATAACGGGCGCTTTAATGTGCTTTAAAGCGTTCCGTGATTTGTCTCTTTCGCAAAGCCAATATGAAAATAACCAGAAACATGAACATTCTCATTAGCCATTGTTTACTTTGTGTTACCTTGATAGGTGTTCAATCCATCAGCCCATACACCTCAGGCAATTTCCCTTTATCAGTTCCTGCCGCGTTATACACACAGTATATTAGCATCATCAATGTAGCATGAAGGACATGATTGCCTGTCAGTTTCAATTTAACAGAATTAAGGCCGATCATATAGCTTCATCAGAAGATATTCGCCACATTCGAGGAGTAGTTTCGCCAGGGCATTCTCGCATCACCGACCGAATGTGGTTTTTAAATCAGTTTACCAGAATTCGATTGCCTGGGCGCTATATAAAACTGGTTAAAGAAGTAAGAGCAGAATCCCGAGGAAACACTGTCAAGTTTTGAGTATTCGACATTTTGGACGAAGGGGATACTCTGAATAGTAAAACTTGACTTTCTTATTTCATTTTTTTACAGAACAGAAACTGCGTCCCTGTTACAATGAAGCCTGTGTAACGTTTTTGTTGTTGCACCGTTTCTCTAAATGTTCCTTAAAGATTGACGGAATAAGCAGCGCCTGACATGACAATGGGTAAACACAGATAAACAAACTTTTTTTATCATCGCGTTACTAAAAAAAAGAAATTTTCTCTACAACATGTACATTATATAGAGGTGAGCAATTACTTCTTCATTATAAGTCTAGCCGTGCACATCGGAAGGATAATATATACATCTAGCAAAAATCTTAGAGAGGATATGTAAATATTAAACAGTATATCAACGAAACATTACAGGTTATTTGAAGTGCATGCACATTTCTACATGTCAATGCATTGAGGCAATCGAGGGTCTGATTACTTCTAACACGTCACCTTAGCACAATTCAGCCTCTCTCAAATATTTGTTGTTCCATCACGTCAGTTTTAAAAGAGCATGAACGTGGAAATGCGCACATATTTTTGTTTAACAACGTGCATTATGTGTTCTTAAACAAAAAGCTTAATTAGCAACCCCGACCTCAGACTTTAACAGATCCAATGTCATTACCACTGATAGTGTTAGGACCAGAAGTACACACTAAACAAGAAAAGAAAAAATACCAACAAGGTGAACTGTGCGTTAGCATTTATAGCAACTATTAAATGTCATAAGATATGCATGGCCGACAAGACTCCCACTGTGGCGTATGCTTTTAACAGTATTCCACACGGTGCCCAATGCACGGGATTGGGAAATATTCTTTTGGAGGAAGCCTTTTTTGATAAATCAATATTTGCTGTGATATTTTTGATAGAATCGGCTTTCACACAAGCACGTCAGAAGGACCAAACTGCTTTATTGCATCACGCGATCGTACCGAACATGGCGTAGACCTTCGCTGAGTTGTTCGGAGAGGAAATCAAGATTAACAACTTGCTGGCATGAACTGCAGGCCATTAAATTAGATTACTGTGGTGATTTATGGTTGTTGGCGTCCACCAAGAACAAGGGACCAATAGTGATGTGAACCTAATTTGGACGAAAATTCTCCCCAAGGAATAAATGCGGTTGCGTTAATAGGTCCGCTCATGAGACCGTTAACCTACGTGATAAATGGCCTACTAAGGAGTTGAAGACGACTAACCTTATATAGCTCTGACGTAATCGTTTGTCATGTAATTGACACCTGTTCTCTTCTTCCTGTTCTACCTCTGCGTTCAAATGTCTAGCTGACTCTATATAAAAGGGACGCCCTTGGAAATGATACATTCACTTACCGTCAATCACACCTATTACACGAAATATGTATTGTAACATTGTACGGATTAATTTGATTGTCAGATACAGTGATTAGTTATAGTCGATATAAGCTTACCGAAGCAGCTGAATACAATACGCCAAATAACAGAAATAATAGAGATAGATATGGCTCTTAAACCTACCAATATGTTGTTGTTGTTGTTGTTGTTGTTGTCTATTACAGACGATACGCGGAAGATATACACCGACATGAATAATAATCGGCTTTTTTCATCATCAATCAAAAATTGACGCGATTCTCACTCTGGTCCCTCGGCTATCCTGCTGAAGTACCATTCGTTTATTGACCAGATGCTAATCACGCTTTATCGAAGCACAGAGTTAGCTCATAGACACAGCCCCGGGTCTCACTTTGTCTGCTTATAAATAATGTGGTAATGCGGAGAAAGTGAACTAGTCAAATAATAGATACAGACTTCAGATGATTAAACTAACATGTTTTTAAAATGAGAACTCTTTGAATTTGAAATGCTACGAAAGGCACGTTGCTCTTAGAGATGATTCTGTCACCAATAGATACAGTGGGAAAGTAGCTATGAAAGAGGCGTTGTGGCCTTTTAGTTGCAGCATCGAAGAAGGGCGACAAGTTTACTTTCATTGCTAAGTGCATGCATCTGAATGTTTTCATTAGTAATAAAAAAACAGGTCCTGGTAAAATTCGCGATTAGGACTGAGCACGATGCAGTACGAATAACCTGCTAAAACTAGCGTGACAGCATTAGCTGTATCAAAACCCACCATCCTCTTATCTCCAACATTCCAACACTGACTAACTCAACGATGGTTCCCAAAGCGCCAATACATGTGCGTATGCTATGCATTGGTCGAACACGCATATTGACATCTGGTTAATCGAGTAACCTAGGACAAGGTTGACTGCCATAACTGTCACGTCTATGGAGGAAACGGGCACTTCCGTCCTGGGCAGACTAAATAATTCCAACATGCCAGAGTGAATGAAGTCGCTCCCAGGTATTTCTTCGCCACGATATCTGCCCGTGTATCCTACCAATGTGGATCAGAATTTAATCTAGTTAATTCATCTATGTCACGCAATGATTGTTTCTATTATCTGTTGTTATTTCTCCTGGCACGCTATACTATATTGTTCATTTGTGGCTTTGCCTGGGGGTTTTCGCTTGAAGTTCATGGCACGTCTACACCAATAGGGCCCTCTTGTCATAGGAAGATATTCATTCATGCCTTTCACTTCTGGAATTTCGCTGTTCTTCAGGTTGCAAAGCTGTAATCAGCCACCATTGAGAAACCCTGTTTTCCTTATCTCAAGCATTTGGACAGAATCCCACAGTCAGGCATTTGATCGTCTGTTCTTGGTTGGTCATATCGAAAACGTGGAGATGAGGCAGGGAAGTTGTGATGGTTTTGTGCATCATCTTTCGTTCCTGCTTCTGTAACTAAAGACCTTCCTTCTACAAACATGCTGTGGGAATATGCAAACCAGTGATGGTCTCGTGTACTCCTGAACCAACAGCCCACATTCTTCCACATCAATGTCTCGTGTGTTCCTGAACCAATAACCCACATTCTTGCTTCTATTCCCTTTGAGAGAGAAGCAGCCCAGTCCTTGAGACGCATCTACCCAATCAGGTTACCAAGGTAATTGATGAGGGCAGGTGTTAGAACATTCCTAGTCAGTTCTTGTGTAAATGGGATCAGCGCATTTTCCGTGTTAGTAGTAGCTGTAGTTGGTCAAGTTCGGACAAGAGATCACAAAGCTCAATATCAAGATATCACATTTCTTCTTCAATGTCATCCGATCCTGTTGGGCAGTAATTGGTACATGTATTTTCCCCTTCCTGTAGTATCTGGCAACAGGTAACGCTTACATAGGGTAATTCAAGATATCGAATATTGTCACACGAGTTAGGCGTATCAGTATAGAGCCCTGGCAATGACGATTTATCGGCCGTGTGCGACAATCCTAAAGTCCCTGAAGCTGACGTAGTGGTTGGTATCGTACAAAAATTAGAGTTCAACTCAAATGGGTAATCGTACTATTCGAAAGAGGTGATATTGCGAAATTCGAGTGTGTTATAGTAAAAGTTAAAAGGTGATGGTGAAGATTACGGTACAAGTAGACTAGGAGGCTGAAACACTCAAATTTGATTTGAAAGTTAAGATGAGATAGGTATGGCAGTGCCATTCACTGGCGAATACTTATATTTAAATGTGTAATTTAAGAATGCCAATCAGCTGTTGAGAGCGTTCATGGCAGAGCTGACAACTGCAGTAATTATACACCCTCAACATTCAATTATATCATGAAGGTAACTATTTCTCTACTTCAAAGATAACAGATTTTCGATGAATATTCAACGTAGTTCAGTGTTACCCAGGACAACTCTGACAATTTTGATAGCTTAATGACCTGATGATAACAGAAAACTGTCGCCTCATCTAACTCCTCGTAATATAGGTGTAGTTCAAACTATATCTGTAACAAGTCAGTGCCCTTCCTGGTGGTTAAAGTAAAACAAATTATACGCATTGATCTGTTTAAGATTTTAGTCTCAGGCTGTCCTGCAAAAAAGTAATTTGTGAAAATCATTGAAATTTGGCCAAGACATGCGGAATTTAATATTTTAAAATGTCGGGAATAGCCCCTGCGATTTTGAAAAATTGTCCCGCTTCTCGAAATCCTGGCTACGCCTGGTTGCGAATCGCTTTTTTTGTTTGAATTCTCACGGTATTTGTCTCCCACAGACTAATTTCAAAACTTTCTTGTACTAATTTATCTTCCGTGACTCGAGTTTAAAACGTATACGCAGTTTTTCTTTCCAAAGTAATCTAATATATCAAAAAAATAAAAAAGGACATCCATTACTTGATTTCCCGACGGCCCAACGACGAAATTTTTTTCTCGTTTGATTGAGCAAAACACCATCAAAAAGTCAAAGAAATCAATAGGCCGCTTCCCCAACTGCGCATCGTGCCCGCACAGGTGACCGTTCTCAACTTAAATAACACATATCTCAGTTCGAATATTGTTGATAATATATCATGGGAATTCGCTAATAGCTAGTGATCACGAACATCGTCTGTCAAGATCAATTCGTACAATGTACATTGTGACTCATGTATCATGTGTATACGAACCGTGCACTTGGGGTGATATTTCAAGCCTTGCCATTGGCATTTTCACAAAGAGTACCGCAAAGTAGATTACTGGCTGGTGATTTTGTGACAGTACGATGTATTTCAAATATCTAGACCCCTGATGACCATTTTCATTTGGTTAATTAGATTGCGTCGCTTGAGTGGCTGCCAATATCGATTACGTTGAATTCAGGAGATCATACTGTTGAGAGTACGGGCTTGATAGGGCCGGTTGAGTTAATTCAATAAGTTCGTATTTTTTCAAAGCACTGGTTTGGTCGGGTAAGTTGAATTCCGTCGATCATGTTCTTAATCATACTTTTTGGGTCGGGTATTATTCTAAAATCTATATTATTGTTTTTATCCCGGCGAAAGTTTCTGGAAATCATCAACTGTGCATGAAGAGGAGTGGAACTTGTTCCAAATTGTGTGCATAATTACAACTTATCTTTGGTTCCAGACTTATGTCATCAATATAGCGCCTACTCTAGCAGCTGCTATCCAAAGCCGAAACACGCTGTATGACGGAGAAAAAAAGCGAGGTCCCAGAATGACGGAACAAGTACTTTACTTAAATTACTTTCATCGCGGATCTGCTGAGGAGCAGATGTATTGAGCGGGTTCATTACTTTTTAGTTGTCGCAGGATGACTCCTACAGCTATCCGTGCACGCTATCGCACCTACAAGAATATGTAAAAATTCAATACAGGTATCATAGGTATTATGTACTGCAAGTGTTCAATAATACTGAATATAGCTTCTTAACGCTTGGTCGGAACCTTATGTGCTATTAGATCATTTTGAGATGCAAGAGGAACAGTAACCGTGTTTTTATCAACATCTAATAAGCTTTTCGTACATTTTATGTTGAATGCCATATTTCTGTCCATTGCAAGCAGTCTCAATTAACTAAGTTCGATCGCATTCTCCCTTCCCAACAACTATCCACCACCAAACGAACGGCACATCAAAATATCACGTATTCCAGCCCAACACATTCAATATGCAGCTCTATACCGACACCCAACAGTATGAGAACTTGTAGGAGTCAACCGACCGGAACTGTCGGAATCGTTAGCCTGCCAAATGCGATCACTCAAACTCCCCCGAACACCATAGCCAACAACACACATTCATCCTCAAGGGGCACACATTTCACTGCAGATACGGCCGATGACGTTTTTGTTACAGCGTAATGGACTGTTCGGTGTAGCTTCTGGATACTCACCGGCCTTGACCTCATAATGGAGATTTGTGTAGGAATCGACATTTGGCTATCGCCGCTGTGTTCGATATACACCCTTGGTAATCACGATGGGCTGCAACGTTTCTTCCGTTTGAAATGGTCATGGATTATTGCATGCTTAAAAACCATACATCAATGACAAAGATATAGAAGCATTCATTTGCGAAATGGTACCGGCGTCATCAAAATGTTTGGATGGATTGCAACACAATATATAATAGTGTCGAAATACCTCTGTCAATGAATAAATTGGCAAATTCTTCTTTCGTCTGTCTGGAGGGTACATCTTTCCTATGCATTTCCTCTATGCATAGGATAATGATAATGATGCTAATAAATTAGACTATTATGTACACAAATGAGTAAATAACAAGAAAATGAAGAGAATAAAGAGAGAAAAATGAAGTGGATTCACGGGGAGTGACATCTAATGACACTGTGTCCAAGGAACAAGGTGTTGGCAACACACACTCTTGGTGATGGGATGTAGATAACGCACTTGTGAGCGGATCCGACCAGTAGAATATCGGACGCATTCCAAGCACGTCACTCGTGTTTTGGATGCGGTGTCGGTTCCCTTTGCGAAGGGAAACCGACACGAACCATTTCGATTAGTAAACAATCTCAGGTTTAATATTCAGGTGCGTAAACATTGGATGTACACAAGGGATGCATGTGTCGACACAGAGCAGAACCAATGGTAACACGAACGCTGATGTAAGGTTCTGATTTGTGTGATTAGCTAAACCAAGTATAACCAAGAGCTGATCATGATTGCACCTTACATATATATTGCGTGTCTTCTTAAACAATTCGCATGCACATTTTGGTGGCTCATTCTACTTCTTCTGCTATGACCACCTCCCCTCTTCCTTCCTTCTCCTCAACACTGTGAGTGAAGAGGATACATACTGAATGTACAACTTAAACTTGTTTTATACATCCAAAAACCGGCCAGCGTGTGGAAGAACAGAGCTTACTCTTTGGATCTCTTTGATTTATTTGATGGCACTTAGCACAGACTTAAGGCTTTCCGTGCATGAGGAATGAACTGCTATGTGAAAAATATACTGCTAAAAGGTGAAAAGTCCATCAATTTGTCCTCGATTCCTTTAATAATTTCCTCACGTTTGAGAAAAACAACCGATATTGGCGCAGTGAAGGAGATAATTTTAACTGGCGGCTCAGTAACTTCCCAGTTGAAGTTTAATAATGTAAGCCGCTGCGAGCGGGATACTCCAGACCACCTGTCTCGGGAATATTAGATCTACGGGATGCTATTGCTCTCTTCACTGCACGGTATCCTGTAGAATGTATCGAATACGATGTGACGAAGAAGCCTGTCTACGAGGCTATACTCCTCTAATGAAATATTCAAGAGCAGAATTCAAACGATGCTCTGACCCGTGAAGCTACGCTAGTGTGGTAAAGGTGAATATAAAGATATACGGCATCTTTAGATAAAAAGGAGTGGGATCCCTGCCACGAAATGATTCAGTCGCAGATTGTCAGAGATATTTCATCCGAGATATGTCATCATCTTTTTATTCTTTATCGGTTTTAGATATTTCCCCAAGTCAATAAATGTGGTGTGTGAGTGGTATGTCCCATAGCTTTCTCATGAAACATCATTTATAAACATTGAGTTGAGCGCTGAACGTCATAAAAAACGTAGTTTTTCCCCTATTTCGTCACATGGTTTTAAAAATCCGATATATTGATAGACTGGTGGCAAAAGCAATTTTATGGTCGACTCGATCAAGGAGAAAGCACTACATGGTTCTCCTAGCATGTAAGATCTTATATTGACTGAAAGCGGCTTCTTTAATCAACCCTTGACGTTGATCATGGACTATCAACTGTCATTTCTGAGAGTTGTTATTGGCACTCTTCGCTATACGTCCTACGTAATAACATTCAAGTAATATATGTTGCTTACTTGGTCTAAAATTTAAGATAGGAGTGTAACACCCCAGGTAATCTATCCAAAAGTTTCAAATGATAATCTAAACATGAGGTATTGCATTAGAAAACACGATGTGCCAAATCTGGGGCATCAGTTCATATCCATGGCTGCTGTATCGAGTGTTCTGCACCTTCACGTATTTACCTTCAGTTCAAAGTACTATTGGAAGCAGTCTCCAACATCGAGGTGCAAGGGCAACAGCATGAGATTGCTCATATTGAGAATAATGGTATTTTTGATTTAAATTGCATTGATCGTTTGGAAAACTGAGATGAACATACCTCTTCAGGGCCTCTACTCTGCATGAAGCACTGGCTGACTCCTCACTAATCGACATGCACGAGCTATTTCTACTAGCTTGTGGCCGTCTCAATATGATACAAGTAAAGAGAGTCCCCTCAAAGAATTCGACTAAGAGGAAATCCAAAGACGAATGAGCGAAAAAATAAATGTACATAGTAGGCATCCAAATGGTAATATTCATGCTAGATTACCAGTACAATGTATATTGAAGTTCTTCCGAATGACAAGGGGAAGGAACAGTGGAAAATGTTACTGAACTGTTTATACATCACATAGACACCAAATTATGGATAGACAACCGGCCTTCATTCGTTTCAGTATTGTCAAAATGTTAACCTGCAAATAGCTAAGGTTCAGCTACGCTGCTGTCTATGAGCCAGCATGCAGAGTATTGCTGTTCACTCGAAGATATTTCCTAACGATTTCGCAGTTTGAAACATTCTTCAGAATAGAATATAGAACCACGTATATAGTAACAGTAACCGTAGTCTTTCAGCATCTGTTGGTGTTTGTAAGTTCTTTATCTTGTTAAGTGATTTTCTGGTGTATATCATGCTTTTCTAACTTGCAACATTTACTTCATATCTCTTCAATTGGCTTCATGAGAGCTCCGGTAATTCCTGCCAGCTTTCTTTACCTATATCAGAGAATTATACTCTACGTTACCTTAGAGCAGGCGAATCTTCCTAGACTATTTGTTGCTAAACTAATGCCTGATCTATATTCGTGTAGGTGTTACCGCCATGTAAATGTTCGTGTTTTAACAGTTAACCATACGGCATAAGTAAGTACTAACTGCGAAGCTATTAATTGTGGCAACCGGCGAAGTATCGTTTTCGATACCTCCAACAGCTAAGTGGCTTTTTTGGAAGCCTCTCCATAGTTTCGGGTAATTTCTTCCTTAACTATGCATACCAACAACGTTAAAAACGAATGATCATTTAGTTGTTACATTTTCGTTTATCATTCTGCAAGCTGTTTTAGATTAAATGCTAAGAGTGATAGACTTGTCAGTAATGGAATCTAACTCGTGTACGTTGTGTTACCAGCCTGAGTACCTAAAAGACTCTCCGTTGTGCTACATTGGATTGACTGAACATTACCAGTCACTGGTACCAGCTTGGTTCCTGATAACCTGAAGTATCGGCGATCAGAAAGAACTTGTTGCCAGATCCCCCTATATAAAATCATGCAGAAACGATAATAATGCCATTGACCGCCAGAGGAACGTCTCCCCGGGGGCCGATCAAGTCTGCTCGCATCTGGTGGACTCTGATTGAAATAGGATGGAATGACCCCCAAAGGTCCCCATAAATCGATTGCAGTCAGTCGGTAAGATCAGGATATCGACTTGTCCCCGCAGAATGATGTTAAGATATCTGATCCAACTTCTTAAGTGAAGTGTCCTCATGTAAGCCCTTTAGTGATCTCTGATCAGGTTAGAAAGAAGAAATCCCGACCACCTGATCGTTGTTGGTCAAGCCTGTGATAGCTACTGAATATCAACCTGTACATTTTTTATTCACTTCTTATCTTTTTAACTGTCGAGTAGTAGAGCTGGAAATCTCCCAGCCCTTTTCATTGAAGTCAAAAAATGAGTTATGAAAAAAGCTTTATCAGCTTGTACTTTTTTAAGCATCTTTGTCAGCGCCAGCATGTATCTCTTAGTAGGGTGGGCGTGGAAGTAGGCGGCGAACAACGTCGTAGTCTTAAGACTGTACGGGCAATTTCCCTTGAAACTAGCCTCGAAACGTGACTAAACTTCTTTAAAAATATCTTATGTCGACATAAGGAAAACCAATTAAGGTCTTCAGAAACGGGTTTTTTTAACTGTAAGGGAGTACAAAGTCATAACTTATTGATCTATTTCAATGTAGAGCCCAGCCAAAAGAAATGTCTATAGATTCAACAGGTGCAGTTTAATTTCATATAAGTACTCCAAAGTGCACATATATTGCTTAGCATTCCCCAAGAGCAACTCAGGCTCTCTGATAACGTTACAGTCAGTAGCTACGGTAAAAAAACACAACCAACTGACAAACGCACGCGTCAATAAACTTGATTGATTAGTCGCAAAAAGTTGAATTGAGGATCAAAGATTTCGCAGCTGAATTGATAGGAATATACCATGTCGATTTCTGCTTCGTAGATAGTATCACTTTTGATCCGTATATGTCAAACAGTAAGCCTTTCTTCCGCACCTCGCCTAATCCAATTCTACAGTTGCTTTCGCAATCAGCGCCTGACGCGTCTTGTTTCGGAATGACTTCGAGCGAGGCCAGGAAGCTATATATCTCGTCCTACTAGCTGGTATTAGGTAATTCCCCCGTCGACAGAGACGTGATCAATCATTCTAAATGGAAATAATGGAAATGCGCCTTTTTCGAAACATCGGTGCGTCTCAAATATGCACGGGGGTTGCCAGCTTGAAATCTGTCCAAATCATTTTGAATTATCAAAGTATGTGGTGGTGCAATAACTTTTGACCAAAATGTACACTAAAGTAGTTAAATTCTTCAGACAGTTCTACAGGGGACAGGGAATACTGCACCTGCAACCAGCTTTAACCCTCCAAATTCTTTCATGCAGAGTCTACAGCTTCTATTCTGATCCTTTCCTTAGCAAACTGGTGGACTGGTAGAGGCGTGCTGTGCTTTCACACTGTGCTAATGACATCGAAAGACACGAATAAAGTGATAAATCATCTAACCTTTAAACTAAGCAGGCGACTTGTGATAAATTCAGCACGTCAAACAGGGGACTTGATTACATATTCATTAATCACTAACTCTTTAGTTAGCAATACAAAAATCTCTTTTTTAGTGCATACTTTCTTTATCGAATCAAAGTTGCGCACTGGCAGATCTTCACTTTGGATAGAGCCGATTCGAAAGGCAGTGAAATAAATCCGTTTGTCAGATTTTCATATCCGGGGCTTGGCAAGCGCCAAATGGAAATCGAAACAGCTAAATTACACCAAATGGGAACACCCTCCATACTTGTCGTTGTACTTCAAGTTGGTGGTGCTGTGTATGAGATATCGGGAAACTGCTTGTAGTGGCAATTGCGGCTCATTTTTGGCGGCTGAAAAGTTGGTATTGGTGTTGTGCTGTGAACAACTTCCTGCAAAACCTGGCCATAGATAGGAGATGTTTCGTTAAGATGAATATTTTAGGTTTGTTTTCATTGGCTTTGTGTGGTGAAAACGCAACTATGAGCGAGTGCAAACGGCGTTTCCTTAAAAAAGACAAAAGTTGATTCGACATATCAAAGTTATTTGTGATATTCGTTTACAAAATCTACCCCCATGCTGTCTTATCTGGAGAGTAATATTTTCCGCTACCCTTACCGGACCGATTAAAAAGCTAACTACGTCTCCTCTTTCAGACGTCAACGTCTCATAAAATGAATAAGTTGGTTATATTTTTATAACTTAGAAAGTGGCTGACGATGTAGTCGTTTCAGTGTAACGACAGAAGTTTTTTATTTTATTCAGTCAGGAAATCGGCATTATCAAAAGCTAGTGCTGCTGTGGTAGAGCAAATTTGCAAACGCGGCCAATTCGTTCCGTTCAGCGAATGGCTATATGCGTTACATCCGCCTCATTAGAGAAACCTTTCAGCAGCTGTCCGAGAAAAAAGAGAAGCAGCAGAATACTGTCAACGTTATGAAATCTTGGAATTGATTGACTGACACAGTTATCAAATGAAGCAGAATTGGCGAGGATGATATGCACTTTAAACCCCGAATGCGTCAATATATGATATGTCAAACGAGCAACTCGAATGGTTGCGAGAACCATATAAACATCTAACCTGTCTCAGAACGGAATTCTAACCACGTTTTGATGCCATCTTGAGATTGCCACTACTAGCGAGTGCTAACACCTCTCAAGTCAAGCAAAAGCAGAACTTCTCGCCGACAACAGGCTAATATTTGCGTTGTGACTGCTGGTGTATTTGTTGGTTTCTCGAATCAATAGATCTCTAAGTGACAGGCGGTAGGTTAAGAGAATGGTCTCAAGTGTGTTCTCGGGTAAACTGGGAAAACTTACCATGTCATTATTGACAGTTCCTTCCAGTTATTTTGTTTGCCTTGTATCAATCTTGAAATCGATTCCGGCATATATGTCTGTTCAGTGTTTGGAGTGCGTTTGCAGTTTCTACTAAACTTCAGCAGTTGCAAGCATTGTCTTTTTTTAGTTTTGATACAAAAGTGTTTATCTGTGAAGCCGTATTTGTTTCAGGCGAATTTTGTTTTGAGCACACAAAGACATGCAACAACCTCATCTCATCAAAGCTGCTTCAAGCATAATTGTACATACCATGCGTGCGAATGTTTTCCTGATGTATAGCCTCTGGTTTCCAACTTAACGGAAAAGTTCCTTATTTCAGTCGAACCTAAACTTTTCGTATGTTTGCCTTTGAAGAGATCCTTCCCGCACGCGAGCTGTAGCCCGCCCACGAAAATCGACCGATCAACCAATATCGTCAGCGCTAGTTATAATTTGGCACTCGCTCAACCAAAATGTAATACCTCTTCATTTTTTCTCCGTTATCGGCGGTGATCCCATATGCGTTTTATACTCTTCTCGCCTACATGTAGATCGACGTCCTGAGGAGCGTGCCTCGAGCTTATTGATATTAACCCCATTCCCGGCCTATTCAGATATACTGTCAGCTGGGGAGGCTTTATGAATATGCTAGTGTCCTGGTGGGATAAGGATTACCATTTTGAGATACTGGCCTTTTTCTCGCTATTTCCCTGTTGTCTAGATTAAGGCAGCTGAAACTCATCCCGGATGACAGTACGGTTGACCATGGGTGGTGACAAAAGTGCCAGATCGTGTTGGATATCCATATGAGATCCAATTACAGATCCATGAGAGATTTTAAAAATTAAGCAACAATCTGTCTGAAGGGTTGCTAAAAATGCGTTAGGAAGAGATTAGTGGAAGTACTCTTTTTAACACACGGATTCTCAGTAGTGGTTTTTATACAGCTGAAACCTTTTAAAAACTGGTTCCTCTCCTTTGCCAACACTTGACATAGTATTTTAGAATATTGCATCTTCATTTATGCCAGCATATTATATCAGGAGTCCGATAAAACATATTGCCATCGTTAAGTGGGGAGCTTAAAAAATTACAAGTTTACCGACAACTGACCTTGGCGCCGATAGTAGATATTTAGTCCCATCAGGGTTACCAAGCCTCATACTAGTACCTATTCGAGATCTATACGTCATGTACCCTCCAGGTTTTTATAGGTTGATGCCTCTTTGATCTCGCAGAAAATAGCGACGGTTTTTCTCAGCGTACCGCCGGCATTACGTCAGATAAAAAGATGCCTTCGATAAGAATTGATTAATTGATGGTATCTAGCTCATGTAATGAGTTGCTACTGAGAGGTTGTCTATCGATAGGGTTTAAAGCTAATATCAGTAGCGAATTGACCATATTGTTAGCCACATCAACAGGACGATGTACTGAAAATTCGGTACTGTCGACTTGTTCCGTACAGCTAGCTGCACACTCGATTCATATTCATTATGATTGGTGTGCAGGAAGCGCCATAAAATACACCAGTACATTTTCTGCATGCACAAATTTTGCACATTATGTATAATTAGCTGACCAGCTAGACTGGGTTGATACTGTAAGAGGAAGTCAACAGATTACATAAGCCAATAGCAAAAAAGCAAAACAAATAAAACATGCAATGTTTCTCTTACCATGGAGCTGTTATTTTCAAACCTTGTCACAGATGAAGGTATGCCACAATATAAAAAATATACTCAGAGAAGCACCCGAATATCGTTCATGTTGAAGCCATTACGTAAGCCATTATTAGGGTGACGATTCACGTTCTTGTTGTTGGGCTACCCTTTTTCAATACCCAACACCAGCTAAAAAGAATGTACATTTACTTGACATCAGTCACACGTGAGTGCAATGAAAATGGTTCATCTAAGTAAATGCAACAACCTTAGAAGAAATGGCTTATGTGCCTCTCAAAAAGAGACTGGGCAATTTTGTAGTGCACATGGCACCTTGATCAAATACTTCATATTATAGCTAAAAATCTTTCTACGTGTATATCCCAACAGTGAACAGACACTGGCCATGCGTGAGTGCAATGTCAATGATGTATCTTATCCGTTGCGGCGACTTTAGTGAGACTATGCAAATGTACCTTGAAGGCAAGAAGCCGCCCTGGTAATTTATTTTCTTTGTGTCTTTAAGATCGTAATTTGAATTTTGATCCAGGCGAAAAAATGTATAGCAACACTGCGTTGCTGTAACTGACGGCGTGTTAAAGCTGAACTGTCCACGGTTGTGCAGGCACAGGAAAATATATATATCATGAATGGAATTTGGTGGTCTGGTAGTGGTAAACGCATCTTTACCAAAGCCGGACAGAGGCAGTGCAGAAGTTAAGGCTCTCCATGTACTGTCACCGGCCACTCTGGAACGTCCACGGGCATGTAATGAGGTGCGATACTGGAGCATTCGGTTACCATTGTCGATAGGGACAACGCATTTATTAGACCCTGACACACTCCCGGGGCATGTGAAGCTGAAATTGATTTACCGGGACATGTAATCTGCATGTCAGTGGCGGCTACAATGTAGATACGTGGTGCTGTATAATAGAGGCCGGGTGAGAATCAATTATTCCTCCTCGCATCCAGTTGTTAACATCATCAAGCATTACAAGCGTGGAAAAACACCAGGTCTTTCAGCATTAGGTTTTTTCGACATCAAACTATGCATTTGCCACTGCTGACGGAAATGTCGGTTTCCCGGTGTATATTTCACAGC
The DNA here is from genome assembly GCF_910592395.1 of Lineus longissimus. Classification (NCBI taxonomy): domain Eukaryota; kingdom Metazoa; phylum Nemertea; class Pilidiophora; order Heteronemertea; family Lineidae; genus Lineus; species Lineus longissimus. The sequence goes on from NC_088310.1 coordinate 23,795,505, forward strand.
CATAGAGATTGTCGACCTTAGATAATTCCCGGGGTCTTTCAACATTATATATCCATTGAAAACCTGTTTTTGGTATGAGTAGCCTCTTTCCAGTGAAATAATTCCAAAGGGTAAAAGAAAAGCAACAAGTACCAATCTGCTTACTAATTCCTTTTGACAATCTTTCCCAAACCTGGCCTACAGAGAGAAACCCCGGAAATTACGGCGCGAAATCTGTTCCGTATGTCGACATGACAAGCCTGCAGTCGCTTACGTTTTTCAGTCAATGCACTGCTCATCTTCCTTAGGACTTAACACATTACAAAATCGATTAAGAGTGAAGGTTGGTGTTTGTGTATTATAATGACTGTACACATGTTCAGTGTATGCGCCTGCACATTCATCTCATCCTCCTGTTTTTTAATATTTTCTCTCTTCATAGGCAAAGAATCGCATACTCCACAGCCTGTCGAATGCACTTACTGGTACAATGTATTGCGGGTTAAGACGAATTGGGGTTGAATAAAACCAGTCTGGCGTTTTTATCCAATTTGGGTACGGAAATCCGTTTAAGCATCTCAAAAATGATGGGATCTGTCGGAAATGGTGTGACTTTGGCCATACGGCCATACGGTGCATGCAGGCCGTGAACATCGGCCTATTTTCTGGTTTAAATTCTTGTTGATGGATCAGGAAAATCCTCTCTTTTAATTTCCAAGTCCAACTAATAAAATATGATTTAAGGTTGTCTGTCTTCTTTTCATCATTGAGGTTGCCTTCTCTGGTATATCAATAAAATGCATTCGGCATCACTCTACGTTCTGACCTTCTTGAAAAATCTTCTTATCTTCAGCTATATGTTTTGGTTTCAAAAGCCTTTAATGGTAAGTGACAACAAGTTAAGCACCTGTCGCGATCGTGCTATTCTGTCATCTATAGCGTCACTACCAGACTCTGTGTATAAGATTGATATCTTGATTGAAGGGAAACTAGTCGTCGGCTATCGCGTGCTACTGTAGGTCTCGGACAAATCGGCAACATTTCCATTAAAAAACGTATTTCATCGCAATGAAGGATATGCGGACTGAGCAACAGATGGTCAATCTCGGTCGTGTGTCTTTCTTCAAAAGAATTTGACCAGGGCATCACCGACGACCGACGTCACCTCATCTTCTTCTGGCTTTCCAACAACTTATCATAACTTTACTTTAAATAACAAAACTATTTTGCCCGAAGCATTCAACAGCTAGATCTAACAACAATCTTAGTACTTTTCGCGGAGTCGTGCCTTTCCGGTATCAAGGGGCATTACCAGACTCAGTGTATAAGATTGATTCCTTGATAAAGAGGAAATTAAATATCGGCCTATGCGTGCTGGCTGAGGTCTGAGGCTGAGGTATAGAGACCTCAGACAAATCGGCAGCATTTCCCCATAAGTAAATATATTGGCTTTTGCCCAGATTTCGTACATCACAAAAACCGATGCGAACTCGGCATCTGTAATAGATTTCCCTTCTTGGGGGAGCTTTTTACAAAATTGTGTTCTTTGATTAGGACGCAGGCTAGAGTATCACCAACTTCATCTTTCTCACGTTCATGGCTTCCAACAAATCGGATTTTAAAAATGTATTTATTATTTTTCCAACTCTGATCAGGCAGCCAACAGTAAGCAAGTGTCTGTCGCGGTCGTCATGTTCGTGCCATTCAGCTGAGCGGCATTGCCCGACTGTCTCAATGTATAAGATTGATTTCTTGATAGAAGACAAAGAAATGTCGGTTCGCATTGCGTGCTGTTGTAAGGAGATCTGTGACAAATTAGCAACATATCAATGTAACAAGATCTTGACTTGAACCAAGGTTTATGCCACTGCGGACGTGCTGTCTCAGCATGTGTTACATGTTTCTAAATAGATTCGCAGACATAATCTCGGCGGAGTCCTGCTTTCCTAATGAGATTGGACGTATCAGTTACCAGAGAATCCCGATTTCATCGATTTTTTAAAGACATCCTCGGAATTTCTACAAAGCCCATTGCTTCTTTACATCGGATTAAAGCAGGGACCCCCAATGATGAGATATCCGGCTAATGCAATAAAACAAATTGTGTCCACAACTGGGAAATCATAGATAATGTGACGGAGAAGCATGGTGCAACCTTATGGGAAATCTTGATTTTCAGACAGTCCAAAACAAGCTCCGACGACCAGCGTTCAACAGATTTCCGTATTTCGAGCTGATATCTTGGATTAATGCAGCAGATGAGGAGCATTATTTTTTTCAGTTAAGTTAGAACCGAACGTTCGTGATACTTTTGACATCGCAGATAGGAGGGGGGGCTTGGGGAATCTATTATTCAATTATGTAATTCTTTAATGATCTCTCGGCGATACTGAGGCAACTGATTAAACGTATTTATTAATCAGATAGCCGTATTTCGAGATAACGCTGTTTTTCGGATTTGTGTAACTTGTTCAACTTCCTCGACGGCTTCGTGATAATTTCAATATTCCACAGAAAAAACTGAGAGCGTATTCAATTATGTAATTCCTTTTAGCAATTTCATGATCATTAGACAGTTGCGTGTTTAAAGATGTAATGTGCTTTTAGCGATTTCTTGGTAATTGGACGAAAGTACCATAAAAAGCCAACCATAACATCTACTAATGGTGTAGACACAATTAGTAATATATATATGCCAATATTTAAGGTGCGGTATTTTAACAGAATTTTTGTGTCAATTAAAATAATATTATATGGATTGTGGACTGGCTTTCTTTCGCAAACCGTGTGCGCGGTCGGGTAACAGACTCCGCTGACCCTTCGAATGCACTGATTCGTCGACTGTAAGCTAACATTTGGTAGAGCTATACATAATACATGTTACTGTCCACGTACTAATATAAGTACTTCACGGAGTTCGGGAGGGCTATATGACCAGAACTGTATTTTGCATTTTCTGTGATTAGTTCGCTATTTGTATAAAATGCCTGGATGTAACACTTTGATTTAATTGGACATGGCCATCTAACCTTCCTTCAATCATAATAGGTTTTTTAACACTCGTTAACCGACTAGCATCGACGAACATCCACATTTTCATTTAACACTGCTGATTTATGCACGATTTTGAAAGCAATGGCTCTAGTGTGTAGATTAGTTTAACAGATGAGTGGCTTGGGTATTCAAAACAAACACAAAACATAAATTCCCAGCATCAACATGACATATCTGACTGCAGTGTTTGATTAGTGGAGGCTGATTTAATTTGCCTAAACGATTTCAACAGGGACATACACCAATATTTCTACTATGAATGCACTGTGCACTCCGGCAAGTTATATACTGTACATTTAGTGAGATTTGTATAGCACAGAGACTGTTAGGTTGACACAAAATAGGTCGTGCACAAAGGTTATCTAACCCCGATCCATAGTATACTTAACGCTTATGAAGAAGAGAGCAAACCCGGGAAGGGTTGGGCACCGGGGTGGCCGGGCACGGAACCCAACGTTTAAGAAGAGAAAGGGAAAGGGTAGGCAACAAGGCGATTATGCGATCAGATGATCAGAACCGTAGAAATCATTTTCAAGCTCAATTATGTTTCTCTTCATTTTATGAGGATGAGTGACGAAAGTAATTTCACAATGTCTTTGTGTTGAAATGACCTTGACCTCATCCAATGTCGTTTGTTTCCCTAATCCTCTTGTGGCCGAGTTTCTTTAAAGGCAAAACTAAAGTAACATCTTATTGATCTCGTCGACAATAACATGACAGCCTTTCACAATAACATCTTAGGAGATTAACGAGGAAGGCTGGCTGGAGTGACTCTGTGAGAACAGGTGGCAAATGGTGATGAAATGTTGTCTTAATCAAAACACCATTCCCACTATAGCCAGGCCCGTACACAAATGTACATTGTTTACGTGTATGCCCGCCTATGGACTCGGTTGGTAATTTCATTCAAACGCCACAGTGGCGAAACTTGGGATGTTTAATGTTCTACAAAACGATAACCTTGTTGAAATTTATATTCTGTTCGGTACTTATAAACGCATCGCGAAAATCTCTCTTCTAGTTCAACTTTTGAACTTTGAAGGACCTAACATGGCCTTTAACAGTGTCTTTTGATGATGGGCCAATATTCGACACAAATCCTTTAATGAAAACAGCTGTTATCATTAATATATTATCACGCCTACGCTATCAACAGCCCGATATCTTTACAAAATGTGTTAATTTCATATTCAGATACCACTTGATTTCCGCTTGAATTTATAAATACTGCCAGAACGGATAAATATTTAAACCTTTTCGCGTTCAGTAGGCGTTGAGGGACCCTTAGTCATAGAAACGACCGAGACAGTGACACAAGTGTTGGTATTTTAGAACTAACGTCTATCAGTTATCGTCTATACTGCTGTCTGGAGACATCCAGTGGCAATATTAATTCATTCATTTTGCTAAAGCATTTGGTTGACAAACATCCCGTGCTGAATAGTTGAGCCTAGTGTTTGCTGTGGGTTGATATTAGATAGTTGGCAGGACGCGTTGTTGATGATGCGGCAGTGTACACGAATAGAGAGCTCTGTGTATTGATGAAACTGTCATGGGTTTTGTCAAGAAAATAAATTGGTTGACTACGAGGCGAAGATAGCAATGCATTGCTATATATACTGAATTGAAATTGGTATTTGTGGCAAGACTTAATTATATGAATATTGGCCAAAAACTTGAAATGACGGAACTCGTATCTTTAGAAGCGGAGTATGATGTATCTCCTTGTATGCAAAAGAGTTTTACTAGAATGCTGCTGCAATGTAAACATGATCTCATCTTCGACTAATGCAAAATGTTGTAATGTACAAATCTGCTTACCCGCCCGTACATTGCGAATTAGCTTATACGTGTATGTCTTTAATTTCTATCATTCTTTGAAGCAAAATATCTCATGTAAAAAAATGTGTGTAGAGATTTTGATTTCTATGAATGTTTGCTCTACATAGCATGTCCAAACAACTTAATCAGCTAGAATATTTTTAAATGGTCAAATTCGCTGCGTTTAAGCAAATTTTGCACATGTCAAAAAACACTTTTTCAAAATTTTCTCCTCACTATCTCCTCGGTTTTTGTTCGAACTGACAGGAAACAAAAATGACCTTTATATCCTACTTTTGGTAAGACAGATTCTTTTAACTCTTCTTACGGGCCAAATTTTGCACCAGTGAGAACGTAAAGATTTATCTTTATATCTTACATTTTGTCAGTTTTTTTTAAACCGGAACATATATAAAAAAAAATGTATTTGTTTTTTATTTCTGTGGATGTTTGCTAACATGTCTAAAGAATTTTACTCAGCTAGAAAAAAATGTCCAAACAATCTTATCAGCTAGATGTTTTTAAATAGTCCGATCCAGTTCGCAAATTTTGCAATTTTCTCAAATTTCTCCCAAACAAAATGATCTGGTCAAACATTATCAAATAATCTGCTTGCATTGTAAGCATTCGTTTAAGTTCAACATTCTCCGCAAGTCTGGCGTTTCCAGCTTGCTGCATTAGCTGATGAGAGCAGGAGGTAAAAATTGACGTTTATGGCAAACTGCACGATATACCACGAAAGTGACATGTACTCGTATGGCGCCTTTATCGAACAGTCTACCATATTCTTACAATCAAATATTCTTACGAAATTAGAAAGCCTGTAAGATTACCCATCCTTATGCACCCAGGAAATAAATGACCAAAATTGACATACTATCGGCTGGGTGCCTTCGATTACACACTCATTGATGGAGGAAAATAATGGATAATGGTCTCGTGTTCTGTTAAAGTTGGCCTACCGAACTCTATGGGCTAATACTTTTTGCTTTTTCACAACATGATCCGTTAATATCGAAGACTAATGTAACAAATGACAAGCTTAAGATTTTAAAGGTGAATTCTTCTTCCAGAGAAATGGATATCTTTATTCTAAATCTTACTTGAATCACGACCTACGTGTATGGTATAAGTTTGTGTTCTAAAATGTGTTCGGGACAAAATATATGAAGTATTATTTCTCCAGATGATTGCTGGAGCCTTATTTCTACGCTGTGCGAGAGATTAGATTGCCTAGCAAACACTCATCGGAATACTATATATTATAAGTGCACGTAGCTCTTGCATCCATAACAAACACATAACCTGATGCACTTTTGCGGAGTAAAGAGATGTCACAGGGTTTAATATGTCCATAACACAAACCCAACATTGAATTAATCCTATCATTTCACGAGTAGTCTGTCGCAAGTGCCCATCAACCTGGAGGTAAACACGTATATATTGGCTCTATTTCAATGAAATCATTGACAGAATCAATGGACAGCAAGTAACTATTAAAACGCCCAGTGATAACGCTATTTCGATGTAATTGGTAGGAAATCAAATGGGATGCTATGGTATAAGTAGTGTAGGAGACATGCATTGCTCGGAATCAATACTGGCAGGGATCTCTTCACACTACATCAGTTCATATCAGCCTGATCCATTCATCATGTTCATCAAGCTCCGTGTCCGTTTCTAGCGATGGGATGTTATAGTTATCAGTCTGTCTTTAAAACTCTTTCACCAAGCATTCTATATTTTCTTGGGGCCATAGCATTGACTTTCTTCTTTGTCGTGTTTCCTTCCCAATATTCTTTACGGTGATAGACATTTTTTTTTATAATTCTCTAATCAACTAGAAAATAATTAAAACCGTATCGATACTAGAACCTTGATAATCATCATGACACACCATTCCAAACCCGTTATAAAATAGTAGCATGATGTGATCCGTTTGTATTTCGTCACTTCAAAGAGTAAGCTGCAGCATCCTATAATTGTGATGTTACATGTATATTCTCCTACCAAGGGCTGATACCCTTCACTAACGCGTATTGGTCCATCCATTTCTTAAACCTCGCCTGAAGCGTTAGCAATGAACATGTCTGTTCATCGTTCCTTTATATACGGAAGTTAAGCCCTGCAGCAATGGACCCCATCCCATTGAAGCTAACATTCTGTCAAGACTATTTTGATTTCAGACTATAAATTGTGCGTTCATGAATAAATGAGTGCCGGCTGATGTCATAAAGTAGACTAGTGTTCGGCGGATAAATTTATTAACGTGGTCCATCAACAACAGTAGTACAGAGATACACGGAGCTGCTACCGTTCCATTCCTCTATAAATAAATTAGTTGAAGACATTTTTGCAATTTTTATTCTGTGATTTTTTTTTCTGTCTGTGAAATATCTTTCAAATTATCAACAAATATTCTAAAATATTTCTTCAACTGTGTCAACACTATGTAGTTGTTTTCATAAACCACTGTGACATTCTCTTTAACGAAGAATGGAAATGGCCATATTTTGTCACGCGAACCCCAATCAAATAGAAGGCACACATTCAATTACTTGTTATCTCCTGTCTTCCTCTAGATTAGACGCAAAGGAATATTGAATTGTACTGACAGGACCGCGGTAATCTACTGTATTATGTACTGCACCCCATGGTAGAAAATCAATTACTCGCGTGCAGGGTGACAAATAAAATTCCGTGGTGTTTATATACACGCACGGAAGGAGTGCACCTTAGTCTGTAGTGAGAACCGTTGAATAGTTAAATTACAAACGGGACCAGCTCCAGTTTTATTTAAACTTACCTATTTTATAATCTATCAACCTGAAGCTTTCGATAACAGTAAAGAATGTCGATCAAAGAGCACTGTCACGCATGTTGTTACCATACAATCTCGGATATCTATCATTTTCCGTAATAAAGATTCACCAGAGCAATTCAATATGTTCAATATATCACTAAGATGTCCAACGTAACACGAAGATTCAACGACGCGATCGATACTTACCAAAATAGAAAAAGAAATTCCTGCCAAGGCATACCTGTGTACTACAGGTCTACAAGGCGACCACAAAACGCATGTGTTCACCATGCCTACTAGCCAGGAACTAACATTGAATACATGCATTGCGTTACGACATCACCTTGATTGCGGTTACGTTCTATTCTAAGTCACGAACCCTTGAATAGGAACTAATCTTGCGTGTGATTGGCCAAGTGGTATTCTATTGATTTATATTTTTGAATGGAACTGTGACCATTGTTTGTGGTAGAAGAATAAGTTAGAATTGTGGTTGCCAACATTTCTTGATATCCCGTGGTTGCGTTGGTAATGTGTTGGTATTGTTTTGTAAATAACATTGTCTATAGTGTTAATGGCCTGGTATAAAATGACTCTAAATATAAGTGTACCCGTACATTCTATTGGCTCTGTATAATTTACATATATACTGCTCCCGATTCAAATCCCATGACCCGCCACAGCGCTCCGCTGACCTCATAATCACGCCGCTTATCAGATATATCCCCCAGAAGGAATGATAAATTATGGAGGTCATTCCTTGGTCATAAATGATGATTGTCCACCAGTAACGCTAATCAAAGTAATAGGCCATATATTTGGTTTAATCAACGGCATTGTAGTGCATTGAGAATAATTGATGCTGCTTTTATGTTCTGGCTCTTAATTTTCAATGTGCACGGAAGGGAACGCGATCATATCAATAAATGATACGGCAAACTACAGTGGCCTCTGGGGTAAAAAATGGCGGGGTTTTGTTTCCAAACGACCCGTGTTAAATATTTGCAGGAATACAAATGCACCAATAATGTATTGCGTGGGTAGCGTATGTGAAAAGAAGCCAGCAAGTAAGACGTTTGCAACAGCCATGGAGAGTTATTGCGAGAGGCAAAGTTGGATCGACCTTTACGATCGCTTTTGGAGTACATGTAGTACAAAAACTACTGCCAAGTATTAGAGGTCTATGATTATTCATCGCTTGCTTAGATTGGCCAAAACGTGACTATGTTGATAGAAAGACAGGATACGTTCATTTGAACACCACAAAGGCAGGGATCACTGCCTGGTGGCACCATTTGTCTCATCCTGGTGGCCTACTATGCATAATCCATCAGGTTGTTGCACTGTAAGACTTTCCTAAGACAACGCACGACATGAAAATAAGACGACAATCCTTATCCAATAGCTTCAGTTTAGCATAAACACTTGCTAATGATGCACCAATGTTTCCGTGAGTAAATCCGTGAATAAATCCTGCTCTCACGCGAATGCTACATGATGCCGTGATGTTCAAATGATTAGAAACTATCTACATCATGTTTTATGAAGGTGCTCTAAGGAGCATTCTGCCAAAATGGCTGTTAGGGAATGATTACCATGTTTGATGTTTGAGTAGAAAATCACTTTTAATTAAAGACGACATTTGCTGTTTCACTTGGGATTTAAACTGATTATTTAACCTTTGGTGTGCTAAGCTACATCACCAGAGCACATTGCCTTTATTTTTTATTTGGAGATTTATTAATTACTTGACCTTTAGGAATATCATCATACCTTATTATTGAAATTTATTATTGAAATCATCAATCATCATTCCTCTTTAATTATTTACTACAAGTACGTTCGATCGAACCTCGACTGTCAAACGAGAGGAGACGAAATTGAAATTTCCATCTCATTTGTTATATTCGGATTGAATTCTATATCATAAGTAGTTTCATAAAACTGATGTAAGATATTTGCTCTTGTGAAGAATCTGCTGAAGGAAGCATATCAGTCGTGCGTTGTAATATGTATAGACTATATACGGATCTACATTTGAATTATTAAATCAATACTACAATACTGCGCTCTCAGGACGGTAAGACTTCGAGATAAACACATATCAGGGCGACATGTATAAAAATCATAGTAGAAATACATTGATACTGAAAATGGGGACTGCTACTTGATAATCTGTCGACGAACCGATGTAATGATTGTACAGGCTCCAAGTAAAGGTACTTCTGTTCATTTGGAGAGTTTCTGCGATCAGGCGTTGAAAACTTCGAATTGAAACTGAACAGTATCACTTTTTATGTAAACTTTATATTTTTCACTCTTCTAATAAGACAAAAACCTATCTAATATGGCAAATTATCAATACTAGCCTGGCTGTTATTCTGCTTTTACTAGGTAATGAACTTTTACTCCGTCCCATCACCCGACTCTCAACCAGAAAATTCCAGTTCGCAAAGTGCCTTTCTTTGCTATCCGATGCCTGTTCGGGTGCCGCTCGCTTATGATGCGTGATCAATAGAATTAATCCAGCTTGCTAAATCAAAGCAATTCCCGGGGGCGGATGTGAGGATTGATTTCTTTGTTTTTATTGGTGTCCGGTCAAATTGATTCGCGCAACGGCGCAAAGTCAGTGAGTTTCCACGAGACGCTGGTGGATTGGTTGATTAAGATGGTGGAGAGTGGTGAAGTAGTCGCAAGGAAGAAGTTGATGTTCTGGTTCCAACCTGGCCGACACTCTAGAGAATGAAATCCTAAACTCCGCCGAACATCAATGCACAGCTAATCCATGGTGAAACGGTTATGTACACAAGCTCTGATGACAGAGGTTTTGATGCCAAAAGCTTCATGGTTTCGCTGGAAGCCGTCCGAGGTCTACAAAGATATGTCAAGGCTTCAGTTGCCTGAATTCTGTTCATGAGATACTATGATAAACCATTGTGATGAGGTCACTTTGGCTTGTAATCGCTTTGCAGAAACTCGAATGTGAGGTCAAGCCAGTCTGTTAGAAATAATCAGTGTGTTTCGCTTCTTCAGTTCTTCTGACCCGAAATACATTAGGTGAGGCTTCTTGACAATTGCTTATGGTATCTAGCGACTAGGAAATGATCCAAATTGTCCTAACCTCATTTCTTTCTCCTAGCTAACCCAATGTAGCCCCCTCTAAATGCCAATACCCAATACATATGTACATAACTATATTGTCAGTGATTTACATTCTGTGATACTTGCTATTCATACCATATTCTACAGAGACTTTCAAACTCGCCCCAAGTTGGTATATTACCCAACTCTAGCGCCACTGTACATGCTTAATGATACATGTATGTCCGTCCTACGTCCCGGGTTCATATTCAGCCATAACCGCCCTAAGGGGAGAATCCTTCCCTGGCGTGTGATTACATTTACTCGATCATATGCAGTTGTTATCGTCCTTATTCCCTCCTCACGTCTTCATGCTTGTGCGTGATCATGACAGTACAGGCAAAGCAGCTTTTTTATGTATATCAACGTAGCTGTGTCGTAAACTAGGGAAGGGTCCTCGCGTTCGCAGTGGTCGTAACACTATTAGATGCACGCTAGACTAGGGTTCTTCTGGGATTAGATTTACCATTCCAAGGGCTAAATTATTTACGAAACACAGAGTATCGCCGTATTGGTCGCTGATTGGATTCTTCCTTGTTCGGGACTAGATGAGATCGATTATGTTGTCATTTGTTGACGTGATCTCATTGCCAGTCACAAGGGGCTAGAGTACCATGTAAAAAGATGTCTGGTAATCCTCTCTGGGTCAGAGTTGGCTCTCAATTGTTTTTCATTGCTGTCGTTAACTGGTTTACTAAATCATTCTTCTATCTTCAGTATTTATTGTGCCATCTTATCTTATGCTCATTATGTGAGAAAAATTGGTTCTGAACTACGTCGGTAAAGCTTACGCCGGTGGTCTTTGAGCGTCTTGGTATGCTATCTATCACCTTGCGTACTAATTTTACAAAAGGGATGGGCCGTTTTTACCATCTGTGAGGACGACAGAAATGTTATATCATATAAGTAGGACAGGGTACTGTATAGTCATCTATCTCATACAAACAGGGATATGGGTAAACGCTTCACATTATTACTCGTTAATGACTGCCGAGTCTGTGTATTTTAGATGCACTGCCATAGAGTGTGAAGCTGTCCATATTATATGACAGTTTCTTGGGCCGACAGTCTAGCACGCTGCTAAGAGTGTCTTAGATACTCCTAGCACTATATGTACCTCCTTACTGTCTGTACAACTGCTGTTTCTTCCGTCTCTTTCCCGACTTATCTGTGAGGTTCACGCCTGGCACACACTGTAAGATGTGTCTAGCCTCGGTGATTAAACTTCCCTAGAATCCGCCCGATCGATGCTTATGTGAGGAACAAGGCTTCTTTCGACCATTTGGGCAATATATCACTCAATTAGCATTACCGTGGCCGCGGCCAGCGATATAACTCACAGCAACACACCAATTGCAGTACGTGTCATGATTGGCAATGACAGAAATGGCAACTTCTTAGCCTAGCTGTTTGTGAAACTGCGTGCAGCAGTATCAGACACATAAGATAATTACGTCAAATGATTGGTAGCCGTATGCATACAATTAGTCTGGTTGTAGTTCGACACAACAACAATATTTCCCCATAGTTAGCTCTACTGTCACTGTCCAATTCTTTACGTATTGCATTTTGATACAGTCTTCAAACAGATTATGCACATTATGTCCTTCCCCTTTCTTACTACATGCATTTACCTTATGATAAAAGAGGCGCGTCTCGGGATTGTGCCGGGTCGGCACTGATGAAGTACATTATCTCGAGAAGATCCTCCCTTAAAATGTTTTGAGGGGCCTTTAGAGCGCTCGGTCAGGACGCTCGGGTACAAACAGGAGAGTGGCCAAATGGCATGAAACTTGTATGTAAATTATTGTTGTTGTAGTTGCTCCAACACAGTTAATCCATAACGACCGCAGTGTACACTGTAACGGTATACCTGCACCACCTTAGTTATATTTTGACAACGTTTATCGGAATTTGTACTAAGTAAAAGCGTCTCTCATTTCGTTTGGCAGACCACTTTCCAGCATTTGTTGAGCAAACTGTTTTCTGTCTAGCCCATCCACACAGCCAGGTGATCAATATAACAATACATCGCCCTGTACATTAACAGGCACACCAGGAACGCGGTGAACAATTTATGACGCTAGCTACAGCATGTCAATAACTGTTCCCCGTGCGTATATGGAGACAAATGTCTAGTTAATAGATGGGAAATGACCGCGGAGCATCATTGTACGACATCGGTTTCTTTTATAAGAATTGCTTGGAGACAAGGTGCGGAAATGTATTGTCGGCAGGTTTCGTGTCGAGTACTGGTTAACTGGTGACACTTGATTATAAAATCGCTAATAAACTAGAAGAACCTGCTGTACAGACACCTTCTCTGAGGACTCTCTGTCCTTTACCAGGCAGAAATCGTAATAATTCTGAACTCCAGCACATACACAGCTGCAGTGGGTCTACAAAGAAAATACATATGAATTTGATCTAAAGAACATGAGATGCACAGTGTCTAACTCGGGTCGTTTTTAGTGCAAATAAACTAAGATAAAGTACCACAGCGGTAGAGTTTGTCATCAGTCATCTTTAGCGTAATGGAGCGCAAACTACGAATTATGGGCCAAAGGGGAAAATGACTGGGGCTGCTATTCTGAAGCTAATGATGTCATTGCTATGGTATCAAGGTCGATGAGGGTCTAACTTCAAGAAAACAAGTAACTGAATGGATACATTTGCTTGGTAGACATCGCCGGAAAAAACGAGATCCGCTGTGGTCGTGGTTGGTGTGAGGTGATAGGGGGCAATAAACAACCAGTATGTTTAGTGCCAGCCACACCCGAAATCCATCGCAGTTTGGCCCCTTTTTGGCATATATAATAGGCAACGCACTTTTTGCATCATACTTCAGGCGAATCTCAAAGCGTAAATTGAATATCCTTCCGAACAGAACTACATATCCCACGAGACAAAATCTAATTGAAAACACATTACTGACAGATGACGATTTACGAATACTAATACATGTAGTTTGCTCCTGAGGCAAATTTCTTATCAGAGGTATACATCAACAATGTATATGTATATGTTTACATGTAGAAGAAGTTTACAGCTTTTATTTTCTTCTCCAAGGGAAGTAGACGACATGGAGATTATTTTTATGTGATTTCACTTTGCTTCCATGCTTGAACACTCTCTGATATGAACTCGAAACAACCTAAAGAAAAAAATCGAGAGAAAAAAATTGAAAGGGTCGCCGATTATTCCACAACAAAAGAAATTTGAAAGCACCTAACGTGAAATTTTCAATTAATTCTTTACAAAAATAATATTCTCCTTTTTAAGAAAAAAATTAGATTTTCTGTGTCTGAGCAAAATAAACAACGAAATCGAAGGATCAGTTTCGTGATATCGCCGTAGTTTGTGTAGGAGATGTTTGGCAATTTCAGAAGGACATTCAATGGCATATCCATTTGAAGTAGAATTTTTTAGGGCGAAGGAGATTTCCATCCATGGCACTCGAATTTCCATGCCAAAGATCCAATATACAGAGATCCATAGCCATACATAGCTGTTCACACAGACTGGCGCACGTCTTCCGTCGTCATAAGACATCCGACCCATCTTAACCAATATGCGATCAACATTTCTGATCGCTGCTCTGCCGGAAGACATCAGCTTCGCTTATGTATCAATTTGTCAAGCAGCCTTAGCTGGATACAGGTGGGCCGTCGATTTAGATGAAGAACGTTTTCACGAATAAAACGTACCGCACTTGATCTATTCGAAAAAATTGACTATTTAAAAAAATGAAATATATTTATTGATGATGTATTCATTCGCGAGACAAACTCGCTTGTCACGGGGAATTAGTTTTAGGTTAGTCATCAGGTACAGTACATGCTCTTTTATTTGAATTGTTGCTGAAATATTTTAACTTTTTCCGAAAAGCATTGCAATATTCTTCTTTTGTTCTGAAATGTATCTTCAGAGAATCGTGTGGAAAAATCTAAGCATACTTTCATATTATCCCTTGGGCAATACATAGTCAGCTCTATTAAACAGTGTATTAAAGAGATCGTATATGTTCTTTACTTTGATGTCCAAGTCCACAATATACGTCGTCTCGAGTTATGCGCAGGGAAGCGAAAGTGTAATCAAAGAGACAACAAGTGCATTCAAACTTTTATAGGATGTCGCTGTTCCGACATCCCGGCAACGGACAATTGAGAGGCTGATTAAGGTTTATCATAGGAAGACTACCCAAGAGCTTGCACTGTCTCATTGAATTTGATATGGTTTGGCATATCTTTCTTCTTCAGAAAGTGATATATCAATTTTAATGTTGTAAGAATACGCAGTGGTCTTTGATATGCAAGACAGTAATGAAAGTTGATAAAACTTAGAAAACGTATTACATAGACATTAACACCACGTCATGTTCATAATGAAGGATATTATTACGGTTCTGTTGGTTCGAGTATTAACACGTTTGTACCGTAAAGGTTGTTTGAGAGAGAAATGGAACTAGAAAGAATCTAGTTAACCTTAGAGATCACCATCACAATATCCAGTGTTCATAATGAGAGATATTGCTGCTTCAGTACAGTACATTTATACATGAATATTCTTCATGAATTAAGACTGTTAAACACCAAGCTTTAGCGTACATGTATTTCCTATTTTATTGAGCCATACGTCATTACTACTGAACCATAAGCATCGACTGAATCTACTTGGGATCCTTGATTTCGTTCAATTTCTGGTCCACTAAATGCATTTTCAGTCAAGTGAGAGAAAATCGACGATTGATTCTGTCTCCAATGATATTTCTTGATATAATCTTCGATCAAATATGGATTTTTCATAAAGCGTTCATGACAGTTATGTCCTTGACCGATTAATATCACTGATAAACGGGTATCTATTCTCTGTATACAACCATCTGAGTCGTCAGTGTTGTAATTCGATGAAAGTTACCATGCTAATTCAAATAATCGTACCAAAGAGAAATTGCAGGATTTTCTTTACGTTAACTGACCAAGGCACATCCCACTGGAAACACAAGGAGTGTTTGAAAATACCATTACTGTATTCTCAATCATCGTCAAGGTATCTGATGGCATGTAACTGAAACATGGTAAAACATAAGCCCTGTTTACTATTTATTGTTAAAGGTCATCGAACTACTCAAACTCCTTCAGTACATCACAGATCAGCAGACACATCTGTTAAATCTAGCAACCTAGATCAACTTCAAGAAGGACCAGAGAGTTTCATCTCGGTTGAGTCACTTGTCAGCTTGGTGAAGAAATCGATCCATCAGTCTAGGAAGGTATATTGACGTTCATATAGCGCTGATAGCCTCTTTAAAAAAAGCTTTAGGGAAGTGTACCATGGTTAAGAAGTGGTCTCGTGATCTACATGTATAGAGTAATAGAAAAAAGAAAATACCATGTTGGGAGTGAATTTAGCCCTATGATGGATGACGAATATATAAAGGCCAGATATTTGATTTCTTCCGTTGTATTGCTGAAACAACTGTTATTTACCCCGAAAATCTATTTGATTTAACTAAGATCTACATATCAGCGTAGCGTAGCCATGAGTAGAGAATCACTGGGATTGACCATAGACATGATAGAGATCATGGACTGCGTTATGGACAAGCTAGCGAGTAATCGAGATAATAGCTTGACCTCACAGCACAATGGTTAATAGCAATAAAAGGCAAAATAGCCCTTTGGAGAATTCTTGGCTGTGCAATACACACTGCAGTCTACACGCAAAATGTAGCGACCTTAACGACTTCATAGCATTCTGTTGCCGCCATGGAAATGAATGAAATTCATTGGTATGTGGCATCTGGGGCTGTAGTTCGGGAATAGGATAATCTGTCATTGTAATTGCCGTCTGCACGGGCAAGTTTATGATCAAATGCATTGCTGCTACTATCAGAGAATTATTTTTGTCTGGAATTTCGGGTGCTGTCCAAGTCAACCTTACCCAGGCACGTGATTCCATAATCGGAAGACGCCCAACTGCCACTGACTGCAAGTTCAATCTCGGACTTCAGTATCTCAAACAGCACAGATGGATATGAAAATTTCCATGTGAAACAACCTTATACTTACAGATCTGAAATATAATCGGACTCAGACTGAAAACCTATGACAAGTGGCACAACCTCTGTCAGTAATGGAGAATGAAGCACTTCCGGCAAGCCGGCAAAGCATTCATGTTCCCTTTGTCAACGCACAACAGGTTGTGCTGACACATGTCATCATCTGATGCATCTTTCATCAACTGAGACATCTTAAACAATGTTGGTGATTTAAGGGAAAATATTGACCGGACTTTAAAATAGGAAATGAGAAGGTACCTTTTCACCGCTCGAGAAAGTGTAAAAAGTAAATTGAATCGCTGGTCGTGCTCAAGCTCTCAAACCTATGAAGAAAACTTCTCCCCGCTATACCTTGAGGCGCAACAAAATGTACACACTATTTCTCTCATACGACGCGATCATCACGATTGCCGAGTCTCCAATTTCTATCTTTACTCCACTTTTCAAAGATGGTAATAAGTGGCATGAAGTCGCTGTAAATATTAATGGCGTGATCATCAGGCATACCAGGTACTTAAGTGCCAACATCATTTCCGGTTTTTCGTCTGTATAAACCGGTGTGATGCCGCAGTCACACGAACAGCGCAAAATTTGACATGATCAAAGTACCGGGGTAAACACACTTCTCCTTAATGAAACCCATTTACGTTTGACAGAATGTTTGTTTTAATGAAACGAACCTTGATATTTTGAGTATCCTCAATATTCTGACCTACTATTGACATGATGATGGTACACTGAGCTCTTTTGTTTTTGATGTTGGAGGAAATTAACCTCGCTGTTTCCGCTGCACAAAGAACGACAAGGAAATGAACAGCGAAGCAGTTTGTCTTAACGAAGACAATTTCACATCTTAGATTAGGTTCGATGCATGCAGAGAGAAGTAGATACTGAGGTTTTTGTTCAATGTTTTTCATGTCCTTTAAGTTCAACGCACTTTGTACTGACGTGTAGCTGGCGTGGCATGGCTGCAACTTCAACGAAAAAGAAAGGCTGAGTCGGCAAATACGCCCCGAATAAGCTTCACGAAGCCATCCTTATAATCCTTTCAAGACAGTGGCCATATTATGCACCATTTTCACTTATTTATCCTTCGCTCAGAAGTACATGTACATGTACTTATTCACAAAGGAGGATGCAGGCTGCTCGAAATACCTCTTCCTAAATATCAATAGAAAAAAAGAAATGTATGAAAAGTCAGCAAAGACAGTTTTCTAGAGGAGCAGAGACTAATTAACCATTTTTAAACCATTATATAATTTTTTTTCAAACTTCCACGCGGAAATTGGCTCTTACCTCAAAATTTTGTTCTTCTGGGTCTCCTTCCCAGTTCTTCTGAAGCCATAAATTCATTGAGTGAACGTCTTTCGAGACTAATTTGTCCAATTACATAAGATGGCAGAAAACTGGCAATCAAATTAGCACTAATGAAAGGAGAAGAAGTCCACCTGCTGAGGCTATTAAGTGAGTAGAACCTCTCTATTAAGGACACCCTTGGGAATGACAAAAGCTGTCCTTGATAGAGAGGTGCCCTTTTACAGAGGTCAAATTGCAGTGCGAAAGATCAAGTTGGCATAAAAATTAGTGTCCCGATAGAGAGGATGTCCTGCTAATAGATGGGTCCTCTAAGGAAGGTTACATTGTATCGATCGAATACCATTATGGTTCCCAAGTTCTGACAAGCAGTCATGATTATAACCACCGTCTTTGTAGTTTGCTTCGAACACCTGATACTATTGGTCATCACACACCTGTTGGTTGTTGATAATGGCATTGCTCCTCTGTTCCTTTTAGGTATCACGTGTTCAGGCCGAATGTGTACCTCGCTCAACTGGTGACCGATCGCAAGGACGAAGCGGCACATATTGGATCTGGTGGCAGTATGGATATCAAGATAATGTACATATACTACTTTAAAACTTCATAACGATATCCATATTCGCGATTGCCACCTTGAAATCCTGAAAATAGTGCCTGCACAGCATGATTTATACTAGCACTTTGCAATTAGTGTTACGTAGATTTCCTATTGAACATCCATATTGGATTAAATAATACAAAATACGTCCAGCTTGACCGCCTTAAGTGGCCCACATTAAAAGCAAACGAAAACAAGCTGATAATGACCGTATCAGTCAGCGATGAAATGGTGGCCTGAAAACCATCTGACTATTTGATACGACCACAAACACCACACGAGGTGCTTCCCTCCACCATTCCCATCTGTAAGACTGACTCCTACAAGTAAGAAGTGCTTTGCCAGGGAATCGACATTTGGAGTAAACTATCACCAGCGTGATCATCACCTCGGCTCCCCGCTCCTGAATTTTCAAGAAAGTCTCTCAACCTACTACACTTTCAACCCGCACCTTTTCATACTCTTCAGCACTGTATTTAGATCTAAATGATACTTCACTTTAAATTTCATTTTTGTTATAACTTTTCTTGTCTATAAAAATATCGAGCGTGCTCATTTGCAATTAGCCAACCAGAATACTCTAAAGTGGGGCTGTTTCTGGTCAAATCTTTCTTTCGAAATGGGCGAATGCTCATTCTAAGATTTTATCTACTGTTGAGGATGTTCGGGTCGGAGCTTCGATTGGAGATTAGCCTGATCTATTTGGTGCCTCTCAGATTTCTTGCCATATCTAATTGATTGAGTACAAACTATTGGCGGAGATTACCCCGGAAATTGATTGATATCCTCCTCCGGCACAAAGTAGGAATAGGCATGGAAGACTTGATCATGGGTGTATCTACCCTAGTGTGGAATTCTCTTGATCATTGTTGACTGCAGCCGGTTCCTTAGCGTTAGACTATCGTTAAAGCACTCAGTGCCAAGTCGGTGGGCAAGCTCAAATCCTTTGCTTTACTCTTATAACTGCAGAGTTAACCATGAGATTGAACCTCTTGGCGAAGTACTGAGTTAACCCGGGGGTAATCCGAAGTTAACAAAAGTAGCTCATCTCCGCAACAAGAGTGTCCGTGCAACTAAATGCAAAAAACCACGTATATTTGAATACTCTCTTTTCATCTTTACATCTTTTTCACTCCTAATCTTTTTAGCTACGTATCAATTTTAGCAAACAACCTTCTCCAGTTTTAGAAAAAGAACATTTCAACATGAAAGAGGTCCCCTCATCCCAGCCCCCTGAACAGCCAAAGCACTCTCAAAGAAGATAAATCTTCTAACTGATTAGCTTGACAAGATCTCCCCGACCTTCCAAACGCTTCCGGTCAACAGACATAAGCAGGGAAAGCATTATGAAAACGATGGTGATTATTATATTGTCCGCTCTTCCGTTGCCATTTGTAGCTCCGAGCGTTGACGATTTGTCTCTCGCTCGCTGATGAGAACAGTCTTCATAACTGGCTGATTGATGACAGACTGTTCATCATTAATCATGGATTTGACATCGTCACGGCTATTATTACGAAACGGGTTCCTCAAAGGCTAAGTGCTTCTCGTTAGTGGCAATAATGATGAGACGACGTTGCTGAAGAGATACATAGTGACACTCAATTCTATGAAACTACTTTAGAAGTCCCCTAAAATTCTAAGCAAGAACCCACATTTGTATTTTCGTTTCCACTGCGCTGGGTAACACCGACAAATAATCCAGCTATTCGATCAAATTTGGTAAGCAATAATGAATGGCATAGTCAACTATCCCACAGCAACTCTTGCACCCTTTCTGCTCTGGCAAAATCGAAAGTTACTTCGTTACACGTATCGATCTCTGGGCCGATCTGTATTCCGAGAACATACTTAATCCCCAAGATGAAACAAACGTATGAACGGGTTCTGTTTCCATAAGATCTGTTGTGTCTGATGGCTGCGGTGAGATCCGTACTAACGAACGATAAAAAAAGATGCAGAGAAGGCCGCATCGTAGAGCTCAAAAAAGATTTTGAGCTGAGCAAATGAGGCCAACTGGGTGTACTATGACATAAGAAACCACATTTTCTTTAACATGCAAACGGTCCCTCTTCGAAGTTTTACAGCTCTGATTCATCCTTGGAGAATAGAATATTCGGTTTATTTTGTTTCACTTGAATGAATTATTAATTCAATCCCTTCATTCTGCTTTGAGGTTCATCTCATAAAATCGTTTGTGTAATAATTCATCGTAATAAAGTTACGTTTGTTGTTTGATGTCCATCCTTAGAGGTTTTTGACACTGTCTTTCGTATCAAATACCAAAAAGAATAGTGTCGGAAGGGATAACGATTAAACTAGTATATATTGTACGCCACTGCTTTCTTACGTTACTGATTCATACAACACGACAGTAAAGACTTGCCATTTTTAATTGATCAGTTTAAACTATCTATATTTCTGGAAAGAAATGATAAAGAATCAAATTATTGTAACCAAGGTTTGAGGTCACAAGAAGGTCTCCTATAGGAGACCATGTATGTACATATGCATTACAAGAAACAGATTGATTAAACGCTGGTAGAATAGAAAACCCAGTGTTAGTCGATCTGTCAGGGACTGATACCCGACCAAGAGAGACGATACCATAGATTAGGACTTTGCTCTGGTCGATAAGCAAAGACAGCAATAACCCTTTAACATAATGGGAAAACACCATTGACAGTTTCCCAATCGTTCCTGTCACAACTGTCAGCATGAAGGTCTTGTAATTAATCAGCCGACCACAAACCTTAGGACATGACCTTCTTGATTCTCATTTTTTTAGGACATGACCGCCAAGTTAGAGATGCGCGAGAGTAGCGTCCAGTGAGAGACATGGTGTTTTTTTGTGTCGAAAGACTTTGGGACAGCTATGGAGCGTTTACTGATTCTTGATATTCCTGCACCATAAAAGAAAAAGTTGGGGATGTCAATATCATAAACAGTCTGACCGGTGCAGTTACGATGTCATTAAATGAAGAAAAACAGTACTTACCGGATGAATATCTATATTTTGCAAATATGTGCACCTTAACCCCTTAGTTTCACTTCAAATACAGGGGTTCGATTATCTTTGTTTGTTTGTACCTGTAAGTCATCGCCCTGCTTTTTCATGACGTCAAAGCAAATGACAAAATAATTGAAAAATCTTGCATCCCTCTAATTTACAATTTGACATATCAAAAGTTAGTACTGCCATGCACTCCTTTTCATCTTCACAGGATGTTACAAAAACTATATAAAATTTAAAACCAGTCTAAAATAATGATTTGAATTCATTTTGTTTTTCTTCATCAGACAGCCTGTGCAGCATTTATGTCGAATCAAATGAATAGCGCAGAAACATTGTAAAATCGTCGGATATTACATCCTTCCTTACATCGGTTTAATTTCACAATCAATTAGCCAATCTAAGGCCAATGATAGCAAAACAGCATATTTACCATTAACTTGCAGTTCTGCCTCCAGCATTAGAAAACGTCTAAACAAGGTTTTATTTAGATTGCTTTGAGTGCACTAGTCTTGTATAAAGCCGGCGTGAACTGAGAAGGAAATGGTAATAACATGCAATCAACTTGCTCAATCAAAACTAATGACACCGAGGACACTACGACTTCGACAAAAAAGCTTTTTGCATGTGATAATAGAGAAAGAAAACTTTGGATGGTTTTATAGTTCAAAATTGAGTGAAGGTTTTAATGAGTTTTTTGCGTCTTCTGGCGATACTATTGTACATTGCACTATGTCAGATTAAGGATAATCGTAGACTCCAGCGCAGTCGCGAAAATACGATCCAATCCAGTTGAAGACGACTCGGTCTTGGCTCTCAATCAATCAATCAGAAACTCGGCCTTTCTGGGTCTAATTTGATTAAATTTCAATACCAGCAACTGAAGGATCGGACAAAGAGTTCAAACATTCTAATCTCTTCTTGCAAGTAGTAGGACGTCAACTTGAACCGTTGAACCGTCTCGGTCAAGGTCAAGGTCAAGGTCAGATAAGATTATTTTGCTTTTCGGTTTGTTGACATTTTGATATCGAATTGACTTTGATAAATCGAGATCCTCGTGAAAATTTTCTTCTTTGGGTGTGCGTGAATGATGAAAGTCGACATTCAATGACGTGCTTATGACGGCTAATTCAAGTTGCAGTAGCAGGGCCGGGCCTCATCGCACAATACTATTACTGCCCGGAGTTTGTCCTGTAGGACGGGTGACGCAGGAGTCTATTACCTTCCATCAGCACAAAAACTACCGCTATTACTCCGGATTGACTGGCAAAACACTTTTTTTTGGTCAACTAAACAAAATCAATATCTTCAATAACGGTTCAATAGATCGTTGGTACACTGCTAATCAGTAGCTCGGAAACTACTAGGTTTGACAGTGATAAATCGTACAAACCGATGAAACGATAATTTATCATAAATACTGATTAATATTGCTGGTTTGTTAATAGATATCAATAAGACCGACCATAAATGGTATTACTAACAAACTTAAAATTACACTGTAGATGAATTGTTCAGCTCAACTGTTTTACAAATATCACTGACAATTCCCCAAAATCATGATATTTCTCTTATTGGTGTATAAGGAAGAAGTGACCCATCCTAATGTCATCGCCTTTAATCAGACCGTGAAAGATCTGCCCCTTCGATTCCCCGCATCCCATAATGATCGAATGATAATCCTGGTTGTTAATCGACCGCAAAGCTTTCAAAAATCAATCAGAGATAAATGATGGGATAAAATTGGGACCGAATGTCATCGATTAGCCTTGCTGGGAAAATATCAACTTTCACGTAATCACCCCAATGGCATTTTAAGTTTTTTATAGTTATTTTCATATTGATCTCTGCCAACTGTTAACTCTAATCTGTCCTGATGCCTCCATTTCACAGTTCCATGTTTTTGATCAATGCTACATCTTGCTGATGTGGTGCGTTATATTGGAGTTCTACGTGGAGCTTCTGGCTTCTTTTGGATTACCACAAGAAGTACACTATGACGATTTTTAGCAAACCGTGACCACACTTAGCCGAAATCGATGTCAGGTCTATTGCTAAATAGGGACTGGGGAAAACATCTTTTTCGCCCTCTACCTGTCTGAAAGTTGGTCAAGTTTTGTATAAAATCACGCTTTTTGTGACTCTTCGGATGCAATTGCCCCTCCCTGACTGGTATATTTATGTAAAAATGCACGCAAGTTCTAAAGATGCATTACTGAATAAAGAAATGTCTTTATTGTCTGAGTCCCATCCACAACAAGAGATTTGGAACGTAATTGACTGTTTCAATTTCAATTAGGATTAGGTATAACGTGCTAAATAAGACGTAATTGTCAAACGATTGACAATCAATTTAGCTAATGGACATATTGAGGAAGATACCGTTCTTGACAGACACCTTGTTATATTCCATTGACAATAGGAAATTGATTGAAGAAGGTGCGTCCAAGTCTCTTGAATCACGATAACATATTTGGTCCGATTTTCTCGTAGTTCGTTGGCATGCCATTCCTGTTACGGATACACTGAGCAGTATTTAAAGTGGTAGATATGGAGGTGCTGTCCTTTTACAGAAATGGTGCATTGGCCGAGTGCTGAAAGGTCACGTAATTCCAATTCTAAATATAACAACCTTGTTTAGCAGCATCCTTTAAGGATAACAAGTTGAATGAGGATAGATCACTTATAAACAAGATAAATCCTATCGTTACTATTTTTCATTGCTGGGAACTGTATGCCTATTTAAGAATGTTACTCAACTTCAAAATTAGGAAGACATTTTTTCACACTGTCATTTGACTCAACTGCGCTTAATGATACATGTTCTCGGTGTATGCAAATTTATATGAGATAGACATAACGTACCATAGCAAAATAATGGACATTGATAAACTATGTATGTCATTGTCAATTACCAGAGTAGCAGGCAGTGTTATTGAAACCATACACCAAACATTGGATAACGAACACACGTATGAGCAGTTAATGTTCCCTGCTGAATGGATTGCCCACGCACATGGCGACACAGCAGGCAGGGTGGCGATTCGACTGAGTGTGACATGGAAGTAGTTTTGTCATCAGTTGGAACGCAGGTGTTCCATTGGTTTAATGGATTGTAGAGGAGAAAGGAAATAGTTCAAATGATGAGGAAAAACGCTTGGGCCGGTAATAATTAAGGATATGGGACGGTTTCCACACAGGTTCTTGCACATTGGAGGACGAGTTTAGTTGAAATATAACGCTGGCAATGTTCCGGTAAAAAAGGGAGACGTATGCATGGGTATCGAGCATACAAATAAGAAAGAAACTGTATTTAAACGATTTGATGTCCCAGTTAAGAACGTTGTCCTTGTTGGAATGCAAGATAATTTTTAAAAACCAGCGTTTGCTGAATAATTCAATATTACCTTCACAACATGAACACATTTTACGCATTCTGTTCACGTGTGTTTTTCAAGTCATTATTCCCTTGGCTCAGCCACAGAAGGTAATCCCATCTTAACGCATCAAGGTTTTTAGCTAGTATCTTTATGATGCATTGGACGGGACATGCTCCGAATCGACGTCAAACCAAATAGAATGAAAACAAACATTTGCTTGAATTTCTATCGCTTGGTTTGACAAACTTGATTATCTTGCAATTGGGAGATGATAAAATAATTTCATCAAAATGTTAATTATCTTTATCGCATTCTTTATGGTGGGTCGCCGATTCGACGCGTATTGTCGAGAGTTACTGATGAACTCTATCTTTAATGCCACTTGTGCTTCGTGGTTTGGTCGATCAGCTGAGGTCATAGGCACCTTGTCGCAACATGATGTTCAATCTGGACAAAACATCGGCTGATAAAGAAACCATAAAATATTGAGTTGAGTGGTTTGAGAGCGAGCGCCAACCAAAGTTCTTTGTGAAATGTTTACATTTGGGTGACTTGTGGCCAACTGCTAGAGAGGAGGGGCATGCAACCCGCGAACTATGACATCAGAGCCGACCGGGATTATTTTCAGGATTAAACGAAATGTCGCTACTTCGTCAGCCTGGAAAAGACTTTTGACTTTCATAAAGAGTCATCTGATCTCTTTTCCCACGTGAATACGACACCAATGCGATATGAAACTTCATGGCTTAAATGGGAATTCCAAAGCGGGTTCCCATAACCAACGCTTCACTCATTTAATAAAATGTCAGAGAGTTTCAAAAGCATACTTTTAACAAAATCATCAAGTCAAGACCAGATGACTTGGCAAATTATTGGACTTCTTCCTGCTTCTCTACAAAGTCAGCACGATGCAAGAACCTGATTACCTGAGCAATGGGAGGCTGGGGTAGCAATATGGCTCCGTCATCCACTGTTGTATTGGGAAATTGACGCGCGCATCCTTCTGTGAGGCATGTGCCTCTTGGCTCTGATGACAATTACTCTGCTTATCGATCTGCATAACCGAACAATGCTGAATTTGATTAGTGTTTTAGGTAGGCGAGAGCCACGAGAGAGAAACTTCGCAGTTTCATCCTCATCGGGGAGAGCTGGATGTAGATGCGCATTTAGGATTGGATGAGGAAAAAAGTTAAGGAAGAAGAAAGAGGTGTCATTCATATTCAAATTTGGGTTTCGTGTACTGCCGTAGCTCACAATAGTAAACGTACATAGCCCTAAACCTGACTACTCGTGTGTCCCTCTTGGGTTCGCCAACAGTTCTCACAGGTATGCTAACCCAAATAAATTAAGACGTCTGCAGGAGAACAAGAATCAGTGAGCACTCTAAGAAAATTTGTGTTATCTTATGCAAACATCAGTGTTGATGTACTACGGTCACGATAATCATAGCTTTCACACAAATGGGCATTTGGCACATCCCTGCCCATCAGCTGTATGCCGTCGCTAAAGGCTCAAATTAGTGTCATATCTTTTTATGGTCTAGAAATCTGCATGTAGTTCGTGCAAACCTTCTGATTAATGTAACCGTGCGCGTGCTCGGCATGAGATTTCCCACGTCGTCAATAATCTTCAAGATGGCAAGAAAGATACACTCTCCGGTGACGCGCTGCCTTTGAAAATTGCTTAAGTTGTTAGACCAGAACGTATTGCTTTCATCGAGGCTTTCACATAGCAAAACAATCCCTTCCCATCAAGGATGAATCCTTGCTGCTGAGCATAGAGAGTTCCCTTGTCATCCTTGACGAAGAAGAAGCATTTACAAACCTTCTTATCAAATGTAACCTTACCACTGAGAGCGGGGGTGTTCCCTTGTCATACAGGGAGCTCATGAGTGCGGGACAATCTAATTACCAGCCCCTGGTGGAATATCGGGCCGGAGTAGCAGAAGCGGCTTCAACTTGCGGAACTCTAATGCTCCATTGATTCCTTTAGGGAAGGATGCATTTCTCGCTAATCAAACGAATCAAGCAAAGAGGGCGTAATTTGATTACGGTACCCGAGTGGGATAATATCATGCAGGGTCAAACTGTTTGAGAGATCTCCGGTGACTTTAGCTTCCAATCGAAGTATTGCTGTAGAAACCCTTCCAATTCACAAAGCAGAATAAATACGCCGGCGAGAAATCATCCAATCTACATAATTCAATAAGGGTGGTCAGAACTATTTCAGCCTGATATTTAAATTCATGGTTGCCTATTAATTTGATTTAGATCATTAATTCCAAATATGATACTTTGGTTGACGAATCAACTTGTGGGGTTGGTTCCACGCAGTCCTCGGCAAAATGTCCAAGCTATTCAGAGTTCATAAGAACATTGATATATCCCTCTTAAGCAGAAAACCTTCATGTGACCACTCGGCCAATCATTCCACGGCGCCATTTCATTGGAATAACGGTTCAGTTCCATTTGACCTGCAGCGCTTCGAGATGCCATTAGGATTGAGTTTTATGACGATATGACTTCGGTTAATACCATAAAAATCGCGACTTTGCCACAAGGATTGATTTCTACTAGGTGCAGCAGCAAAACTAATATCATTCTACACAATGATGAAATGTAGGACACTATGTAATCGCAAACTCAACAAATTGAACTATTAAAAATTCAAAACCCCTGGCTGTGGCAAAATTTATAATTGATGATTACCTTAGTGAAATAGGGTGAACAAATTAAATTGGGTTCCAAGTTTAACTTAATCAACTTCGCAGGTAGCTACTTCAACACGGTCGACTCTCGGCTTTTTGTTGAGGGTTTGTTAATTTGCTTACCGTGTTTGCTAGAGTTTCGTACGTTGCACAAATCACCCTTGAGATTTTATCAACTGGAAAACTCTTACTTTGCCTGAGAAATCTGACTAATTACATTATGAAAATATCGTATCAAATCACTCATGTGGTTGAATTGAGACGAAATGAAGAAAAACTTCCACTAAGTCAATTTGAAATCTAACTTGATCAGAAAATAACATCGCTCTTGGGTTGGAGAAAAATACAGGTGTCTCATTCTTTAATGAACTATTGTGTGAAGTGATTGGTGAACAAACTACCTCGTAACCTTTGAGATGGCTGACGCTTGCTTGCCACTATTGCTCCTCAACTGACCTACTTTCGAATAAAAAAACATAGAGTTTTTTCCAACTGGAAAACTATTGCTCAGCCTGAGACTTCTTAATAATTTCATTACGCAAATTTCGTATAAATCTTCCAGCTCAACTTTGAATCATTCTTCCGGTTAATTAGAGGCGTTATGAAGAAAGCACTAAATCAATTTGAATTGAACTTTGAATAAAAAAATTATCCGTCGTTGGTTAGAGAAATTCAGGTGTCTTATATATTCTAAATTAAGGTGAACGATTGCGCTCACACAACAGTATCAAATTTTGAAAGCAAGTAAAAAATACATTACGGAGACTGCATATTGGCCAACCTTTATTCTTGTCAATAGTATCGGGAAATTTAAAGCAAATGAGATATACATCTTGCATATGAGAGATTGGAAGCGGAGTCTGGTCGGAATGTAAGTTGGCCAACCTCTTATGGTGTAAAGCAATTACATGTATATATGCAACTAGCCTGGCATATTGGGTCATGTAATGTATAAACGCAATTTCGCTCCCTATTAGTAGAATATATATATCATATATACCTCCGGAGAGTCAGCTTTCATACTTAGCAGCAAGCTCAGAATCAGGAAACTCCCGATAGAATACATTCCCAAATTACCATGGCCTATTTCGTCGTTCTTAGCCAATTATAAGGCTTTTGAGGCCTACCTGATGAGAGTCTTCGACGAATCTCATTCTCCCATGTTTGTGGCCATTTAAAGTTTTGACTGTGGTGATGGTTAGGGGAAGAATAGCATCATTAGTCTGCATTGGAATTATTCACGAAGCACAATAGTGGCAAATTAAGTTTGAATCAACTGGTTTTCGATGAACACCAGGAAAACCGAACTCACATTGATTCTTGATCCTGTAGCAGAAATCTGTCGCCAAATGTAGCGACTCGTGCATTGATCTTTGACGGAAAGTTTTCGCCTCAGCTTGAAATGGGAGCAGAAAAAAGATCAGAGTTCGCCCGGCTGATGGATCGGCTACATGTCCTAGTTCGTTAGGCTCTCAACGACAAGAACGAAAACATGTTTAGTAATTATTCATAGCGTTTCCACTTAAGACGACTGAGTGGCGGTAGGATATGAAATTTTTCCGCTCTGAGATGTGAGTTGTCGATACGTCCAAGAATGAAGGTTGAAGATGGTTTTCGATGTCGATGTGTCTGGTTAAAGTACACTACATTCTCTTGGTGAGAACGTGTAGGAGTCGAGATTCAACTGACCTTCCTGATATTTTCTTGGTCACTTTCGTGTACAAGCGACTGTACATTGATTACAAGATTCTTGTAAAATTCTTAGTTGAGATCTTAACTGAGAAACCTACAAGAATTAAGTTGGCATGTAACGAATATAAATGTTATTGCATACGAGACTGAATAACTATTGATAAGTAATAATTATTTATCTGAATTTTCTTTTATATGGGTCTACTTTATATGAATATCATTTGGCATTGAAAGAGTTTTTTTTAAAAGCATCCAGCATATTGTATTAAAAAAAATAGAAGCTCTTAAGAGATTAATCACAGTCTCAACTATGATGGATGCCAATCTGAGCTTTCAACATTCCACTTTGCATCGCTATTAGTCAAATATCCTGACAGGCCAAATCGAATATTCAAATGTTCATTTTGTGACGGGACCCGGGAGCGCAGTTTAATATGCTGATGAATGAGGACATATTTCTTATTGCAATGCATATGACCCCTGAGAAGAAGAAATTTCATTTTGAAATCAATTTTGTTTTCAGAATTAACATGACGAAAATCAGTGGACTCAGCTGTACATCTTTTGTCAGAATTGCATTTTATCAATTAGCACCTTCTAATAGGCTAGAGTGTAGTGGTGCACTATTCCGTGCACCCACAGTAGGCTTACTTTTTTCAGGGGGAAACAACGTAGTGGGGAGTGTGCCAGACCAAAGTAGCAACTCTCCTCTTAAGTTATTTCCACCTGGCCTATGTGTTAGAATCGTTATGTTCTCACTTTCCATGGTTGTCTCGTAATTATAACCAGATATCCCTTCAACATCGGCAGCAATCTCCGACAGGCTGTATTGCTGACCAGTCTTTGTCACTAGATATCAAGAGAAATAGTAAGTGACGAGCAGGGATCTGCCAATAGTGATTTATCTGTGATTTGATCCCAATTATGGTATGCCTCTGACCCATATAGTTCATCAAAGGAGCAAATAGGATACTGTCTCAAGAAATGGTATTTCGCTGGTCAGTTGTATAGACAGAGATGGATCAATAGATTTGGTATTGACTGCCGTCTCGCTGATGTTCTCTAGGGAAGGGGAGGAATCGAGATACTATACTTCGCTCGAGAATAACCTGACTTCTTACTCCGGGCTCTTGCCGATGTTCTGTTTTGTTCTGGATGTTTCGGCTTCAATGTACATGTACCGTATGGCGTAGGTACTGAGAGAACTAATACTATGAAATATATGTGAAAAGTCAACTTTTTATCTGCAAGAGTATAAAACTGTCTTTTTGGATATAATTTCAAATATTCAAATACAAAGTAAAGTTTATCATCGACTGGAATGATCTGCCCATCAATCAAGGGTAACGGTTTGGTTCGGTTACTGATTGATGACATTGGCGACAGTTCAGGATTTCTATGCACCTCTATTTGATTTATCTTGATCAGAAAAAAAAGGGCCGAGCCCACTTTTGAATCAATATCATGATGATTGATGAAAGCCCGACAGTAGTCTACTATTGAGAGACGGATCCGGCGATAGCGCCAATCTGGTTAAAGTTTCGGTATGTCCATCACCTACAGACATTGAATGATGCGTCATGAATTACCTTTTAGTTCTTTCGGATTGTTTTACTCTTGCAGCGGATATCGCTCAACCAAACTTTCGAATTGATGAAAACTTCACTTTGATATCAGCACTATCTCAAAAAGCAGCATCCACGGAGAGCGCAGACATTCTGAGATTAGTGCAACTCTAGAATTGCAAAGCTTGAATCACCAAAATCCTTATTCACACCACTGATTACACTCATAATAGCTCGGGCTTTTTATTGGCAAACTCTTTCAATTCATTCGAAAGCTTTGAAACTGAATAGATATTTCCCGAGCGTGCTGCACCTGCTCAGCTCGTTAGCATCGTTTCCTCGTCTTAACTGCATCTAAACAATCCAAGATGACGACTGTCTTCAAGGGCAATTGAAGATACGTCATTTGCTATTAAGATTACAGTACAGTCATGCCATTTATTTGCGGTTACATCCGTGTCTTTTCTCATCTACAATTGTATTCATTACGTTTATTTGCTCTTGCCGGCCTATATACCCCCATGAAAGCTGTATCGTCAGGGTCGATACATTTCAAGAATGGCCCTGAAAATGCTTTGATAGGACAGTAAAACAACGGGAATTGAAGCCTACTTGCGAGCGGGCTGTATTGTGCTAGGCCTGAATTCTTTCAACTGCGATATGTAAGGGGCCAAATAACGTCAAGGTCGTGGTCTGTGCAGCTGGTGATTGGTTAACTTTTTAAAACTCGCCCTGGTTGGCGGTTTCCTCTGTCTTTATACTACTAGATCTGGAAGACAATCAACATTTAAAGAATTTCACATGATCATATTTATCAAAGCAAGCATGAAAATATAAATGAATCATAATGCAATGAATACAAATGGCAATTAACAAGACAGATGACATTTAATTGTTCAAATCAATCTGTATTTTGACATATTTAGTCATATACAAATCATGAAATATTAGCTTTTATATCAATAAGAAACTAGTAATATCTCCGGCAGTGTTGACAGTCCCAGTGCTATATTATTATACTCATAATGTATGTAATTTCTGCTTTATCGATTTCAGAGGAAGTGTAAACATTGCAGACATCATTATGCATATTTGCTGCATACTGAGTACGGTTTTTTTATGTCGAGAAACGCGATATTGGAGTGAACTAATATACTTCTCACTGCGAGTGTCTCAGATTTCTGCCATAGCGTCAGAGCTTACTATCGAGTGTGCGTGAAGTGGTCGAGCTTCTAAAATTGGCTGTGGATGATGGAAACATTTCAAAGCGCGACCAAACATTATTCCGCGGAGGGGGGGGGGGCTGATAATTGCAAATTTCACCATTCAGATTAAATAGAAATACAATTCGGAAATGTGTGTATAACTGACACTTCTTTTCCTTTTCTCTCCAGACTTTAGGTTTATGATATGTACTATCCTTATCTTTCAGCTATCACCTATGTCCAGCATACTATACTTTACACGTCCTACCTTCGTTGTGGCAATGTTATGTGCGCGTAATCACTCCCATCTATGCATTCTATCTTTCCACCTGATCCAGACTTGACGATATTCAAATTCATTTGCTCATTTTTCTGCAGCCCCCAAAGCCAGTTAAAGGAACTGCCAGGTACTCACGGTGTGTATACTGGAACTCTGGCACAAAACAGTTCAAGGTAGGAACCTGTTATGAAGCCCCGGTATTTCGTGCGGTTCCACTATTCGGCATTTTTGTTCAGTTTATGTCATATCATTTGCTATGAAACACCACACATAACATCAACAAACTCACTTCCCATGCTTGTTGATATTTCATCAGCAATGCGATGGCTGGACTGCATCACCTTGCGAAGGACGACAATGACATTACAATGGTGTTCTTGACTACTAGTATCTTACTGATATGACATTCACTTTATGGCAAGACGGTGATAAAGAAACAAGACGTTACTGCTTTACGTTCCGCCAAGATGTTATTTGAAATATTGGTACAGAATGTAAGATGTTGTGGTGAAAAGCTGGTCAAAAGATGCATAAGATAGTGCAAAGATGAAAATAAAAACATACCAGTAAATTGTTCTTAGCGGAGGTACTTCAAAGCAGTTTGAACACACAGTACATGTACCCATTCTATACGTTTGAATTCCCTATCGTTGATGCAAGGTTTTACTGCCTCTTTCCATTTTGTAATGTTGGCCCTCGTAAGGTGATGGCCCTTGTAAGCTGTAATACTTACCAAAATTAATCAAAATGTCAGTTCAACCCAATTTATACCAACCTACTGTAGTTGGAATGGTTCCAGTTATCCATCAGTTCAATGTCTCACTTCACAGCGTTCTTCTACATGTAATTATGTTATTCTGTTAATTAACTTTGATTTTCTTCTGTTCTTGTTTCAGATATCTTCTGATGTCCACACGTGTCCTTTCTACACCTTCTTCCGGCTTAACGTTTGATTTTATGTAGCATCCATTGTGTTTACTCAAAATGCATTACTCCACCTTACAGCTATATGTGTATACCGGGCATTTCGCACACTCTCTTTTCACCAATTCTTCCTCGTTCATTTCTTGTTTTTTGTCCGAAGAACTCATTAATTTTTTCATCTCTTGTTGTGCTTTGTTGCAGGTCAGGTTCTCTCTTCTGTTCAAATCCAAACCTTGGTCGGTCTGTTCAAGTTATTCTCCACAACTTTGTTCGGATTATTGAAATGGTACCTTGGGTATAGGCTACTTGCCACTCGTCAAATGACTTCATCGTTTTTTTTACTTTGACATCGTGAAAATGCTCTAGTTTTGGAAACCAGTAGCCGACAACAATGAAATTGTTATATTCGAATAGCAATTTAGATTGACAGCGGTGTCTTTTTCCGCAAGAAAATCAAATATGATATCTACCATCAGCACGATGGACTTTTGATATTATCTGTATATGATTAGATGTACATGCAACTGCGCATAACTTTTTAACTTACACTATCGTATTACAAGTCCTGTTGCAGCATGTTATAATTACGTGTCCACTGTCGATTGTTTTGATATAGATGTATTTACAAGCATGAACAGATATGTATGTTGTATGACGTAAACAATATTTGCCATTGGTTCTTACTCAATGTATATCTACCTTACCTCTCTTGCTGATCCTATCAGAATTTCCGCTAATAAATCCCTGATTGAGATACATCTATCCCAACCATGCAGTTCATATAAGGCTGTGATGCTAAATCAACAACTTTAAAATACAACGTTTAGTTTTTATATTAGCTCAAGCTGAGATGGAATTTCATCATTGTAGAGCGCGATGTTAAGATCCCGTCCCCTCACATTACACTTGTACACCAGTCTGCACCACATGCACTCCACTTCACACATTGAGTAGTAATAACGTGGAGCTGATGACGTTGATTCTGTAGCATTCCCCGGGGATATGTCGCAGATGAAATGAGCTTGCTCCATATTTGCCAATGTGGCATCGATCCTTTGACTCGCCGAGTGTTAGTCGTTGATCAAGCAATATTGCTTTTAGGAAGCATTCAAGGCCTCGGACGCGGAACCATTGTGAAGCAGTGTGACTTTGGTTGTACTGATACAAGCCATAGGTGATGGTGTACACAAAATGATATGTGCCGAAACCATTCAGACTGTATGGTGAGCAAACTGTCAACTCAGTAGTTCAAAACTGACATTATCTCGGCGTTAACTTCAACTTGGTGTTAAATCTAATGGTCTAAACTGAAGGAGATAACACCAAGTTAGAGTTAAATCCACTGGACTTTACTATAAAAGGGGAAGACGTTGACTCCAAGTTAGCCAGTTAACTTGTTTTGAACAACGGGTCATGACACCAGTTCAAAGAGAACCAAATAAGGTGCTTCTTAATACATGTACATGTATCTTTTTTATAAGATGTCCTGACCAAAAACTCAACCAATTCGCATGCATTTATTCAGGCTATATTGCCCGATCAAAGCAAACGTTCTTCTCGTCCCAATGCTAGTCATGATCCGGCATCATCACGCCATTGGTTTCGACTTATTACCCGGTGTCAAGAATCCTTATCACCCTATCATTTGCTTCATCAAGGACTGTTTTACCGAATGAGCTTCTCCATGTGCTCGCCCGCCACACGCCTGCTGTACCAAACACTTCGGTGATCGATTAGGATGACGGTATTTTAAAAGATACCTTTTCAGTGATTACAATTTTGATTTTTAGGATAACGTATTGATATCAGATACATTAAAGCTGATATTACCGCTAAAGAGCGGTGAATATCAATTGCATTGTTATTTGTACTGGATTATCACAGGATAGTTGAATTCACTGTAGAAAATTGTGAAGCTATGGGAAATAATGATTATTATCTGAACGACGTGTTAGAAAATATTTAACATTGGATGACTTCTTCAACCACTACAAGAATAGAGATAGCGTAATGGATTCGCGAGATTAAAGTAAACCAGAGATGCTGTGAAATAGTTATTTTCAAGAAATCCACAGCTATTTCGTCGAAAGCGATTTTGTTAATGATTCCAACAGCTTTTCTTTGCTTTGAAATAAAACGAGAAAATTAACTGAACTGGTAACAATGTCAACACTATACATTGGAATGTGCTCCATTGGAAAGCAGCTTAGCTGCCGCAGGTTTCGTTTAATTAAACTCCTAATTCTTTTTGAAACAGTTGAAATCGCCTGAAGATGAAATGAAGCCTCCTATAAGCCGCCGGCATCTTCATATCAGGGATTAGGTGATTTCTTTTAATCTGGTTGAAGAGATTCTTGAATTTTAAAAAAGTCTCTTGTGATATCGGCGCTTGCAGACCTTGTTTGGGAAAGCAGTATGAGACTGCATTAAGAATTGGTTAGCTTGCAAGGTTGTCAGACTGGAACCTTAGAATTCCGCCCATAATGAGAGGTCATGAAGGCGTTTCCAATTCTGTTGAAAATAAGTATGGTAACTATTTGCTAATAAATGTGCCCAATGAACAATGATGCATATTTTGTAGGATCCATGTTCTTCAAATCATCGACACTACAACCTCACTTAATGCATTGTGTACAAGCGTGCCTGCAATACATCAATGGAAAAAATTCTCATCTATCTGCTCAATCTGTAGTGTGGTAGATGTGTCCATGATTCTGTAACGTACATTTTATTGAATCATTCCCATGTTGTACCAAACATGTTAACATGTACCACAACTTCATATAGACATGTGGCGTTTTCTCAATTTCCTGTATAGACTCATTTTAACCTGCTCGACCATTCTTCATTTGACTTGTCCTAACGACGTAGGAGTTTTACACCAAGTTACTTACCTACCTACCCAAACTACCCTCGAAAGTGTGCATTGGTACATTATTGCCTATCGTAAGTTTCCAGCGGTTATATCCTGGCATATAACCTAAACTGTTGTTTCCCCTCGTATTTCCCATAAGAGGCAGGTGCTTACTTGTAACAATACCAGCTGCCTCAGGGAAGACATATCTGACTATCTCATAATATAGGTGCTTCACCAAGACGAAGTAATATGTCAATATCACTGACACGACCTCACTATTAATCGTCGATACATATGACATGAATGATGCCGGGAAGGAACTAACATGAGAAGATTTTCGGGCAACCAGAGGAAGAGGCAAAATGTCAATAAAGGTGACAACCTCACTGAAGCAGTTGGTCGACTGTGGGAAAAGAGACGGTGCGCTGTCGGTATGTTTGGCTGGCTGGGCTTTTCACCGAGGAATAAGACAGTCTTGGATGACTTCATGGCTACAAGATAATCGTCGAGCAGTATACAAACACTGTAATGAAGTAGTATGATAATAACACCTCTAGAATTGGATCTGATTTGATAAAATTGTTGGTTGTCTTCAATACCCAGCCTCGGTTAAAAAATGTTGCTATTTTAGAATTCTGCCGCAAATAGCCACCTGAAGTTGTAAAAGCACACCATATCTCTTGCTGGTTAGATACGCTCAAAGGAGAAGGCACTGATGGGCAGCTCATATTTTTTATTTCAGTGCTGGGAGACCCGTTTCTCTCACCAGTGTCTAATAATGATTTATAATTCAAATGTTTAGTGACATTTCTCAATAAATAAGGTTTTCCTAAATTCACTTCTATAAAGCTTAAAGTATCTCAGCGTTATAACCCCTGGCATAAAAATGTGGAAATGGACTGGAAATGATTCTTTAAATCGTTGGATATAAACGCCGAGAAGGTAATCAAAATATATGATTTACGTTTTCTCCCTGCGGCGACTGAAAAAATCCTGCGCGAGACGACGCCAACTCCAAGTCTTGTGGAATGAAGCAGAATGCATCGATCTAGCCATATTCTGGGTCGAGCAATTTTATTGCTTATTCTTTTATATGGTTATAAAAGTCAAACGTGTTATTTAGGCGTGTTTGGAATTTCATATCACATACTACATTGATGTTCAAATGGTACGAGATCGAATTTTCCCCTCCTCTGAATCTTATGATCATTTTGCGTGCGTGGTGTTGTCTCGGGAGGCAGTCGCTCATAGAATTGTTCATCGTACCACAGCAACGCATTGGTACGAACGTGATCGCATTTAGGCGGTTGTGTCTGCTTAAGCGAAAGTAGATATTGTTGGGTTGACCTATGTGTTATGCTCGTTTGTCATCTTAGAAGGTCGTTCGGATCGATGCTTCTTTCATAACATTCGGTAGTGCTTGGTTTCCGGCAATGAAAAGGTTAATGTCAGCTGTTTACGGATGCACTGGGTCAAACAGAAGCGAAGTGTGTAAAAATCAGTTCGCTGCTTGCCAACATGCACAGGGATTTGCCAGTAGTCTCACCTGTTATCATAATGGCATTAACCTTTCACATAGAAAACGCGTTCCCGTGACTCCGAACGACCATTTCCAAACCATTTCCCT
This sequence comes from Lineus longissimus, assembly GCF_910592395.1. Lineage (NCBI taxonomy): Eukaryota > Metazoa > Nemertea > Pilidiophora > Heteronemertea > Lineidae > Lineus > Lineus longissimus. The sequence continues at coordinate 23,833,532 of NC_088310.1, forward strand.
TTGCCCTCACAACACATCCTGTCTGACATCCAAACCCCCAATCATTCAACCCTCGTAACGAAATGCTGATCACTCTACGCCTAACAATGAAGGCAGTTTCCCAAACGCATCACAGAACATGGCCAACTATCGTTAAGAGCTCCTAATGCCCACTGCAATGCCTTTGATGACATTTGTCCGACACTTATAGCCGTCCCCGTCTTGTTTCCAGTGTCAGTATCTCATGTAATTGGCCATCACCTCCTAGATTACCCGAGTCCACTTCATATGTATACTGTCACTAACAATGGGAACCAGACATATAGGAGAGACTGCTCGACGCCTGATGAATATCCTATGACTAGGATATTCATCACATTTACAGGTTGATGAACATATTCCGTAGATATCCGCAAAAAGTGCTTTGCGGTGGATAAGTGGGAATGATAAAGTCACGTTCAAGGCTATCTCAATGTACATGTAGGCGAACTCGGGCTTTCATGTTCAACGCATTTATAAAGTTGAACTTAATAACAATAAATGTAAAGTTGAACATACTCTCAGCTTAAGTCCAATATGCATGTTAAATCTCGCGTCGTTCTTGCCTTTATATACGATTTTTCTTTTTTCGTCTCTTCCAGGTAGGTGCTAGCTTTAATATCCATTATAAGAAGACGTGGTAAGCCAAATTGCTCCTTTTTCCTTGTGTTTTTTTGCATGATATATAATACAACCCCCTTTGCTGGTGGTTTAGTGTTTCTTGATTAACTGAGTGGTATTGCTCTTGTCAGTGTACATCCCCTTTGCTTTAAGATGTACGTGGCAAGCCAGACTCGAATGAAACTAGGTATTTCATCACCAATGAGTCCCGGTCATGTCAGCAAGTGAAGCTAGCGGAAGCCCAGGCACAATGAGCCAGCGTTTGCTCCTTCAGTAAAGGGAAGGCTCATTCAACTGAATATCCTACAAAGCAAAATTGTCTGCTAATCAACATCGACAGCCAAAGGAGACGGATGGCTGTTCGGCCAAGCGATAGCAAGGTTAATCTTTGAAACTTGTCAGGGAACGAAATGAGTTTCCTGTTAGCTACAATCGATTTTCGGAATCGTAATATATATGTAGTTACCTGCCACAGACATTTCTTCATCCACAATTTCTGTTCTCTTTTACCCTCCATCGTAAGCACTATCGGGCCTGATATTTCTGTTGGAAAAGTAACTTCAAGATCAACTAATGTACACACTGCATATAAAAAATCAACAACTTCATGTAATAAATTTGTGTCATTGTTGTTTGACCTTTAAAAAAGGAATTGACTGCAATCTATTAAATGCGAATTTAGTTGAGGGATTCCGTGGAACCCTGTGAAGCTGTAGGGATGCGGAAGCAATTTATTTTCCGCTAAACTGCAAATCATAGGTGACACTGTTCTTTTATTGTCGTAAGTGAGTAATTTATGGCATAAGGTACCAGGAAACTTTACCTGAAGACGGGGAATGTCGTGTTCTTTTTAGTCTTGAAATAACACGAATAACCAACACCTCTGTGCATATGCTCTCTATCTCTCAGATAGTGATAGCTGCCGTTTTATATTGACACAATTTCACATCTTGTCACGTTGATAAGCAAAGCTTGATGTTGTCTGAAAGTTTTCTCTCTAGGATGCTTCGTAAATCCGGGGTTTGTTCTTTAGAAAGTCACTCAAGAGCAAGGTATTTGAACATCGGCTGGCAGATTGAAATGTGATGCCACATGATCAAGGTATACATCAATATGGACTCCATTGAAGATGACAATGGGGCTGATCATAAGAATTTTTTTCGGAAATACGGCGATCACGATACGATATTGAAATTTTAAGCTACCCCATTCCCACAATGGTACTTTCATGTCGTCTCGACAGCTTATATCCAGTGACGAAGCAATGCATGCTTTGGCAATACAAGTCCACCACTGTCACGAAACCATCTGGGTCGCAAAATCTTTATTAAAGAAAGTCACCAATATGTTCTAAGTCTGCCATGCACAAGAATTTGTCAATCATATCCATCATTCGCATCGACCTACAAACTCTAAATCTCTCTCAGTATAGAAAGAATTATGACGTTTTGTGTTTACACGACTCTATCTCATCATGTTGATAATAAACTAAGCCTGATGTTGTCTGAATATTCTCTCGCTTGGCTGCTTTGTCGATTTGAGGTCTGTTGGTTATTAAATAAGGTCACCCTGGAGCAAAGTTGGCAATGTCAGAATGTATGTTGGATCTAGTAATTTTTGTATGCCACTGCTCGAAATTGGGACGATACACCACAGACAGTGAAAATGTTAGCTACACAATGTACGTTCATGTACAAATCATTTCTGCTACGTTTAACGACTTATGACGATCGAACTGCCTCTTCTCGAAGACTCATCCACGAGGAACGACTTTTGGACAAACAGAATAAGAAATGCATTAAAAGCAGCTCTGTAACTCAATTTCATAGATGCAGTGTGTCTTCCTGGGCGGGTGAAAAAACAGAAGAATAAGAACTCGTCGACTATACCCTGATTTTCCGTCAATTATTCGACCAACACCAGAACAATCCCAGACCTGCGGCAATTTTGCATTTCATCTGCAGAGAGACTGACAAAAACAACCCCAAAGAATCTGGGGAAGATGAAAAAGTAGTCCATACGGTCTGGTTAATGTTTTGCTTTATAGAATCACATACCATAGAATGGCCACCAGGGATAGATTTGGCACGGGAATGATATTACCTTTTTGAAAAGGACAATGCGATAGGTGAATGGTCCGAAGATGAAGTGCAAATCAAATAGGTTATGACGTGTCAGATAAAAAGGATCACATTTTTTTCCAATATTGGCAGTGGTCAAAAATGTTCAGTATTTCTGAAGGATTGCCCTGGGTAGGTGTGAGAATAAGAACTTTGGTTGGTTACTGATGAGATCAGTACTGGGGGACACCCGCAGAGCTGGTGAAACCGCATTATTGAAAAAAGACAAAAATCCGACGGATTGATCGGTTTATGGTTGGATGGCAAGTGCTAAACGATTTCTAAAAATGCTGATATTTCTTCCAGCATTGCCTGCGGGCAATATCATTCCATTATTTTTCCATAAAAGATTCCCTCCTGGTCGGAAATACTGAAAATCGAGGTTATGTGCCCAAGGTATACGTGTTCCTGCCGTGTCATGATTTCATTACCGTGGTACGCTGATCACGCGGTGCGCACATATCATATGGTAACTTTGTTAGACGAAATAGAAAAGCACATGCTGACTCCAAAATATGTCACGCGTGGAGTTCAGTGAAAGGATCTTTGAAATTCTAAGAAAGACCGGGACAGAAAATCGAATACGTACTGACTTGACATAAACCTGATCGTACTCAGATTTTTTTGATTCAGTGAAGGTAAAACTGAATATCATACTTTTAGGAAGTATCTTACCTCATACTCTTTTACTAGTTACAAAAGAAATTCTGACTGATTGATGAGGTGAGTTGCAATCCTGATCTCGGAGAGACCCATCTGTCGCCTATAAAAGTACAAACCGCCGAAATGGCTGTTTTATGGTGATAGATTGTCTGACGGTAAGGCGTAAATTTATGAACTGTGATGCTATTCCGGATCTTTTCCAACTTTGTTGTTAGTTGTGATGGGGATACATGTACATGAATTTGTTGGAAATCTAGAAAGAGGGAAGTAAAGGCGTTATGACACTGACTGCAGGTTTAGCATCTTATGATAACACTGGAAGACAGGCTGGTATGAGAATAGGCTCTACACGCTGGATGGCCGTTGGTAATGAAGGCTACTAATGCCAGTAGCGCAGCCGACCCCAGTGTTTTTCCCAATCGTAAAACAAGTATCAAATGGTCATTAAAACAACTAACACTTATCTGATTCATAGTCAGGTAATGTAACCACCCCAGAAACAAAAATCTTAAAATTTCGCTAAAATTTACAAATTGTATATAAGGTGTATAAAGTGGTACAGCCCCAGCACAATTATAGCCCCTACCTACACTTACAGTGGAAAACAGATGATGAGGCATACATTGGCTTTACTTGTACTTTGGGCTTTAAGTGCACTATCTTAACTTACCCATTGATGTTGCAGCAGGCCGAGTTGTCATGAACAATTGCTACATGTATTGATGAAACTAATGTAATGGATGCAATATGCAGCTCACATTTCACAATCAGCCAATTAATAAACATTGGTGCGCATTGTTTCACTTCTTCGCCCGCCGAGCTGAATAATTTAAGAAAACATTGCTTTGTTCTGTTGTCAGAATTTTCATGCTGTATGCATCGCATGCCAGTTGCCACCCCACTCAGCATCTCGTCAGAAAGCTCCATTATGGCATTTATTTCTGAACTTTAATTAACAAACAGCATTTTAATTACAATCTTCGCGCTTTCCGCTAATGAAGTTCTGTTGATGTTAAGATGATTAGCGAACTTTTGACACTTCATAGTGCATCATTTCAGCAGCCTACCAAATCTGACGGAAATAATAGTCGAGGAACAATCATTATTATTGATAATTGAACTCGCGACGTCGTGAAAATATCCAATGTTTGCCATATTATATCGGGAAGACTAATTTTCGATGTATTCATCTAATGGCATTCGATCGGCTGTGAAATGGTCAATGAACGGTCATCCACGCACCCGCGGCCAAAGCAATTACACCCTACGTACTCTGACCATATCAGATATTTTGATTTCTCGTAATAAATGATTCCCTATGGGATTAGGTGCTGTCGGGGTTCGGAAAAATAGTTTGCGAATGGAACTGGAGAGGAACATGTATCGTTGGATTAAGGACATTGGTCCTTTACGACAAAATGCGAAACTTTCACAAATCGATTGCTGTGTTGACCGTACCTTGAACCTTCTGTGCGAAGTGGCAGACGATAATAATCCTATTGACAATTAATGGACCAATAATATCTTTGGTGATAGTGTAGTCCGTAATAGAATATTAATTGTAGCAAGTATCGATTAAAGACTAAGCTGTAGTGAAAGCAACACAGGAAACCCCGGCAGGAAACGTGGTGACCAATTCGATTGGCGGCGTACAAGCACATCGACAGCTAGTACATCATGTAGGTAATCGACACCAACATGTGCAGATAATTTAAGAATTTGTAGCAATTGCATGCATCTTCATCCTTAAATCTACAAAATATGTCTAGATCAATTAAACACTGATGGAGCAAGTAGGCGTTGGCTGCTCTTTCAACTTACTTTTCTCCGTTGGCCTTAAAGACACGTCTCGGTAACCTTGACCACAGTGTCTTCACCAACCAATTCGTAGATGCCGTAAAATCTAAAGTGTTCTCATTCTAGCTGTTCTTTTAGTGTCGATGGTGCGCATTGCCTCACCGCAAGTGATAGATAGTCACATAACTGACCACACAGCATCAGCGCGGAAGATTCATTTTTATTGATAGATTTGATATTCTTTTTAAAACATTTCTGGATAGTTTCGCTTTTGTGGTTCACGAGTCATAGCACGTATGTTTGCGACATCGTTGGGAGTAGGTAATTTACGATGGCACTTAGCTGATTTAGCTAACACGGTGTTTTTGGAATGTTGTCGTGATGTATGATGCACGCGACCATGGCTAAAGTGGTCACATTGACTCATTTTGCATTGGCTATCGCCTTGAGTTATTCTATCTGCTCTAAAAACCCATAGCTTCTGCAACATCTAGCCATTTGTTCTATCGGTGTCCAATATGGTCATTAGATCCCCCATGGACGTGTATATAGAAGTCCCCTGAATACTTTGACCATATAGCCTTTACGCGCATTGTCACCAGCAGAACCAAACCTTATTACCTCAGGGACAGACAGGAAATAAGCTTACGTCTCCGTACATTAGGACAGGCCACTTGTCCCTCTGAGAGGAGGACCGCCTAAGCGCCATTTTCATCCGATAATAGACCCATCAGTGCAATGAAAAAGGAGGACACAATGCGTTTATCTCGAGAATAACTACTGTGATTTGACTTTATGGTTCTCCAATGTGTAAAAGCTTTGCCGTTTCAGTAGCCTGGTCTAGATGAAAATTGGAGATGATTGTATGGAAAGCGCTCATTTTGGCCCCTAGTGACCATTCATTGTACGAGAGGGACGCTTGATTAGATATGGATTCTACTTGAATAGCCTATCCATTATTGTGACTGGTCTGTCTGTGCTTTCCAGTTAAATATCATCTTGGAGTTCTTCTGATGGGGAATTTACAACCAATGTCAAGGCTATGTCATGCTATAATACATACCAGAAGGCCGTTTTATCAGTTTAAATTAGTTAATGACTCCCTTTAGAAGGCAATTTTTATATAAAAATTAAGTTATACGAAATATTAAACAAATTTTTCAGCAACAGTAATCCCTGAGCTTGAATTGGAAATACCTCTAAAGCTGACCGAATTGAAATATGTACCTAAACACGATTTAAAACTGTTATCAGCGCGTCTTGGGAGATGGTAAGTACCCTTAAAATCGATATCGTATCAGTGTCCTTCGGTGTAGGTACAGGGCACACCAGCCAAATTCAAATAACCAAATATTCAAATTCTAGTAGTGCAAATGGCTGAGGTTGCAAAGTTTATTAAATTTCGGCAGCGTTAGTTCAGCAAATTCGATTAAACTGAAATCTAAATTTAATTACATATGCATATTAAGGACACCTTCTTGAAGCTTGCACGATAGCGTTACCTCTCTCCGGTTGGCTAAAGCGGAAGAGTTCAGAAGAACTTCCAAAGGTTTTCCTTTGGATTGCATGTTGATTGGACTTCGTCGAATTACATATACAGGGAACGTTGGCATTGGTTTAAGGTAGACCATTATCTTGGCGTTAAAAATGACAAACTTTGAAAGCATAGCCTATCATCAAATGGCGGACAAAAATTAACATGTGATCCAATGACGTAATCTGCACATAACTTTACCAAGTGCTCTGATACACGCATCTATGTTCTCTGCCACAAATACCTAGAAAACAGCTTCAATTTTTCTAGAATTGTCAAAAGATCATAAAAAGTTCTGATTGGAATATCATAACCGTGTAATCAAAACATTTGATCCTCAGGAAATGATTGCCCGCATGAAGTGCAGCGCAGAAAACTACTCGCTGCGTGAAATAGGATTGTGAAAGATAAAAGAATAGCCTTCCAGAATGGAATCTTGAATCGTTCGTCTTTTTGACAAATTTTACGGTGGCGTGGCTATATCGCGAATCACTTCATACTGAAAGTTGATAGGCGTCCGTTGGTAGTTGCGAGTTTAATTAATAAATTTTATCAGTATGATTTGTGTAACAATAACCAGACAGGAGTTATTTCATATCAAGGAGAGGAAAATGCCTTTGTCATATTTCGTCTTTATTCTCGAGGATTCTTTAGTGTAGTGACTGGAAGAAGACGCTCTAATGACGTCTGGTAACATCTAGGACTTGATAATCTATGTACGCTTAAGACCCGTGTTTCTGTTCAAGGCCAAGAAAGGAGAGAAACGACATCCAGAAATTGACAGGGGAAAATTTGTCTGCCTGCGACAGAAAAAAAATGTCTGGTTACTTGTACGTGAACATGTACTTGTGGAATGGTTTCCGACAGCTTCCTATCGCCAGGGAAGATATAAGTGTCATCCACAATCACAGAATAAGGCTTAAAGAAGACAAGCCGCGGAGCCGACCTCATCTATCAAACAGATAAATCTACAGACACCCGTCAACTTAATAGTTACCCGAATATTGGTTTTATGAAGTTTCCCACTTTCGTATTGATAACCATTGGGTCATTTGATGAACAGTTGGAGAGAATTTTTCATATATGCTGTCCGTATCTTTGCTGTGACCCCAAAGGGCGGTTGATTCTTACTGCCAGGGCGAACTACTTAAAGCTGTGTCTGAAGTCAATATCCGAATATGGCTGAGATGGTAAGAAGACGCACTACAGTTGGATTCATTTTTTATAATCAGGGTAGGTTTCCACTAAGTGCGATTGCCAAAATGCACGTGCCGCAGCTTCGTTATTTTATCGAACCAACAAAAGCTTTTGCTTTGCGATGTCGCATAAGTGGTGTGATTCATGCAAAATCGCCATTGGAAACCTTCCCTAAAAACTGTGGCGATGATGATGACGATTACGACGATGAAAATAATTTTTTACTAAAAGAAACGCTTACTTTGAAGTAGAAATTTATTCTTAAAAAAATATGAACGATGCAAATCTCATCATTCTAAGTATTGGCAATGTAACTTTGAATTAGAAATTTGTCGTCAGTAAAATAAACCCGCTGGAATATCACTGCATTCGAGTATTGATATCTGCCATGATAGTAAGATGACAGTGATTACTTTTGACGAATCAAGATATTGACAAAATATCATCAAACCTTCGTCAAGACACAAGACGAAATGCACCATTTCCCTTCTTCAACTATCAATAAGAAGAAAATTAAATTGTCTAGATTTCTATGTGGTGAAACGGTCTGCATTGGGGCTTTTACTCCCGATTAGCTCAGAGAATACGATATGCACTGGAAGGATCTTTGGGAGTAGAGTTCACAATGAGAGTCATTAAGGGAGCAAACTCAGACACTCGCAGAATTCGCTGATAGATTTTTATTCAAATTCAGGCACCCTTTGGGAATTTCATGGTTTGGCTTGAGATTGTTGAAGAGCTTATTGGCAATGGACTCATTATTAGCCCTCAGCTCCATGAGAGATGGTAATTTAAATAACCCATTAACGTATAGTTCGTAAGTAAATGCAAAGGCGCTTTCTCTTGGTGATTTTTCACGGTCAGAGCCAGGGACAGCCGGAAGATGTTAGGGAGCAGCTTCTATCTTCTCCTAGGCCTAATTCGGAACTCTTCACTCTATCCATCTTATCCTATAGTTGTAAATTACCTAATGAAAAGTATAAAATTGATATTAAGTTGTTGAGTTCGTTCTTTCGGATCTCTCTGTTGACGACCGGCAGTCACTATTCTTATAAACTGCCAGGTTAGCATTTACAGCCTCTGGAGGGGCAAGCCTGACGTTAAACTGGGTATTGGCTGCTGGTTTTATCCCACTTTATTAGAACCAACAGCCCGTATCCAGCGCGCAGCGTTACATGGTAGGAGACAGCGTAGTTACATGGTAGCAGACAGCGTAGTTACATGGTAGCAGACAGCGTAGTAACATGGTAGCAGACAGCGTAGTTACATGGTAGCAGACAGCGTAGTTACATGGTAGCAGACAGCGTAGTTACATGGTAGCAGACAGCGTAGTTACATGGTAGCAGACAGCGTAGTTACAAGGTAGCAGACAGCGTAGTTACATAGTAGCAGACAGCGTAGTTACATGGTAGCAGACAGCGTACATGGTAGCATAGTAGAAGTAAAACTGGATACCGTCACTGTAGTTTACAACAATGTCCAACGGTCCCTATTGTTGGGCTGTTGTGTTGCTCCACCGACGTGCATTTCTGCCCCTCTAGGCTTCATCAGGGTGGCTGGGGTTGACTTGCATCTGTCTTGTTCGAAGTTCACAGTTTGAATGACATCATGACTCAGGGGTGGTTTCTCAATGACGTTGTGACGTTATAGGCTTTGCTGTGACTCTGTTGTTGAAACATTCTGTTGTAGTCAAGCAGGTGGGCTGTCCAAATGATGGATTTATCCCACTTTATTAGAACCAACAGCCCGTATCCAGCGCGCGGCGTTACATGGTAGCAGACAGCGTAGTTACATGGTAGCAGACAGCGTAGTTACATGGTAGCAGACAGCGTAGTTACATGGTAGCAGACAGCGTAGGTACATGGTAGCAGAGCGTAGTTACATGATATTCATAGCAACCGAACTGCTTTGGAGACATTAGTATGCCAAACCCGTTGAGGACACATAAATACTTCACAAAGCTTCATGTAAGACTGTTTGCTTTGGAATGGACATGACGAACAGGTTTAGTTACAGAGTTCTTCAGAATCTCCCACGTCTCATACATATACTATTGGTGAGGTGTTTGTGACACAATGTGCTTCATCGCCAAAGTGGCCACATAAATAAATCCTTAAGAATGTGCAGACTGGTGAAATCCCATATTCTCCATCACCAGACAATGACCGATGAATGCGACGGCGAAAGGTTGAAGCCTTATAGGTATGATGTCACTGTATTAGCCACATGATAGATGGAGATGGAATTGGGAGTCATGCTCATTATTCGAATAGTCAGTTTATATTCATCGGGACGGATTGAGCCCCGACCTTCAGAAATCCCTTGTCTAGACAGTTGTGATATCACAAAAAAAGTATCACTTTTGGACCTCTCTCCTATAGTAATTCCAGGGATACTTATTGAGTTAGGCGCCCAAAATGCGAGATGGTTTACCGACCAAAGGCTATAAAAGTCCTGATATAACAGTCGAGAACATTTTTTTTCTCCTTTAAGTCCACTTCTTGTCAAACACGTACGAGCCCAAAAAAGCAGAAACTATACATGTACAACTTTTTGATACTGTATTGACGCTACATGTAGTTAGCCAATTGAGGGGCGCATGTACAAAAGGTCTCAAGATATGTTCTTATAATTGTTAAGGTCTCGCTTAAAGATATTCTTGATTTGTGCATATAACTTGTAAGTAAAGAAAAACCTCTAAAACGAGCACAAGAACTGAAATTTTTTCTACGTCTACACGTATTTAGTTTTCACATCGCCTGCAGCTATAAACGACCAACATCACTTATAACTCTATCAAGCTTGCGAGGCTGTTTACTCCCCGTTGTCCCTCTGAATGGGTAACAGCATTAGCGCTGGTCTAACATGTAATCTCGGACATTCAATGACATTAACTAATGGCTCTAGAAGATGGGTCATAAATGGCCAGTTGAATTCCAATGAAGCTGGTGATACTGTTGCATCAATAAATAGAACTCCATTAGATTGGTGTTGACAAGTAGAAAAAAAACCTAAGAATTGAGCTTGCAAACTGGTTTTCGATCGATCAGCCGAGTCCACGATCTCATCCAATCATTCAGCATTTGATAAGATTTAGACGACGGTTTTAACTTTTTATCCCGGGTATGTTGACCTTTCCCATTGACAAGTAGAATGAATAATGTTTGAGTCCTGAAAACCGGTTTTTCGATCGATCAGGCAATGTCCATCTGAAGCCAATGATTTAGCGTTTTGGGTTATAAGGGATGTGATTCCAGTGATTTTGACTCCGGATGTAACTTTTTATTCCGCATTTGATTACTCCGCTTTCTAACCGCTGGCCAGGAAGGAGAGCAAATTGCAACAAGACTCGTATAAGATACCATAGTACATTCTTCCCGAGTGTCCGACTTTGATCTGTCACTGACTTCGTGTGACAATGCGAGTGTTTCCCTGATTATACGACATACTAACTGAATGAAACAATGAATGCTAATTCACCGTATTTCCCAATGCGATGATCAATTATTCCCATACAAATAATCCTTTGATTGAGTTGCATCGGAGTGCACATTTCCTACTCTTCCGAGCCGATCCTGGCGATAGTCATCACATCATAAGTACCTCAGCGTCCGTCTTGCCAATAGTTTCTTTCATACGGATGACCAGTAAGCTTCTTATCAAATGCCATTATCTTGTCCGTTACTGATTCGTGCACATCTGCGTCATTTTATCATGTCCAGGTTCTCATTGCCTTGGAGTTGGTGCTACTATCTTAGTCATTGATGTCCGGAGACCGCAGCACATCATTAGAAAGAAGTTTGCCTGTTTATCACCTAAAGACTGCATGCACCTGATCATCCTTTGTCACTTCATTCCGTCTTTGGCGGTGTAACAGTAACCATTGTCCCCTTATTTCCCTACCATGTTGTTTGATGACGTATTGTCTGCTGTTTAATTTGCGCGTATAGGGTCAAAGAGACGAAAGACTTTGCAATAAAAGCGTACCACAGAACCATTTATTTCTTATGCAGGCGCTTGACATGCTATAATAATCGTGTTCTAACGAGGAATATAGCAATAATGCGCCCTTTGATTTATGACTAGCTCACTATGATTTAGAGGGAAACTTGGGTGTAGGATTTAGGTGACCAGGAGGAAAACGCACCTATTCGCCTCCATGCGATTTCTGCAAGTGTTGTGAGGTGGTTTTGTACATGATGTTTTCTTGTGGGGAAGTTGATATTGAGTGTTTCAGTTGTAATCAAAGCCTCCCAGAAACTACTTTCAAAGAAGAGGAGGAACTTCGACATGGCCGAAGTTACGCACTACCGTTTTTCACCTTCGTCATATTGGTATCCTGGCCGAAAATATCCTCTTCCTACAACATTTTGTGCATGCATTCATTCTTTAAAACTAACAGAATGCTTCTTATTTGAATGAATCCCCAATATACACTTATGTGCGAAAAGATATTTCATATTTTCAGGCATATGATGGTGAAGAGAAAATATCATGCAAAAGTCCATTATCAATACTCTTTACGACCTGGCTTCTACTTGCACTACATGGGACAATGGCGTGTTGCATTCTCACTTATAACACCCTGGTAGTCTCGGGGAGCAATTCAGAGAATTCATAAATTTGTAACGGATTCGTAAATCACTGTAATGTCCAAATCGATGGAGGGTTTGCAAATGACAACCGTAAGTTAAATAAATTTCACCAGGCGGTTTTCTGCAAGATTTCTTCTCCTTATCTTTTTTTGCCCATTCACCGTTCACAATGTAAGGATACATATTTTGTTTGTGTATGGTTCAGTCCCGGGTACTCATTAAGGGGCACCTCCCGATTTATATCTTTACTAATTGGTGCTTGGGTTACCATGAGGGCCACTCTGGTGAAAAAAATAACGCAATTTACCTACTTCTTGTGTCAACGTTTTATTTTCAAGGTTTGAGATGAAAAACAGCGTTATCTAGTTCACGTAATAAAAGGTTTTTAAGGAAGCAGATATGACTGCCAATCTAACGTCAGTGCCTCGGCAAATAAACTTATTCCGAAATACAGAGTCAAGTCGCAGTCTTCGTGGGTTACCCTGCATATATATCCCTCTGTAATTAAATCACCAGCTCTGATTGATTCGAAACATTATCATTTGAACATCTTTAGGGAGACATGAACATATTCCATTCTTACTTCGCACTGCCCAAGGGAGAATCGTTCAGCATCAACGCTTGACCCAAAGTGACTCACAAATTAGCATTTAATTAATATTCATCAGTGGCTCGTTCCCGTGGGCCCATTTCATTTGATTAATTGGCAATCTCCTTAGTCTTATTAGATCACAGAAAGTGTCTTTGTTAACTAGCGAATTCGAAAAGTATTGTAAGACTAACTGCTGCCGCGCAATCGCGCATTATAGCAACAGCAACAATGGGTTGCATTGGATGCACTCTTGTTTGCAAGACATCGTTGACTTATTGGGTTCATTGCTCAGCAGGGAAAGCTACAAACTATTGACGACAACAACAACATAGAAAATTCATTTTCAACAGAAACGTTGATGTTCAGCATAGGAAGGTGGCCAGCCTGAATCCGTTGTGAACAATACATCATTGGCGCAATGAGAGGTCTACACGTCCGCTCATCAACGTTCTTCTCGTACCGTCCCAGATGGCGTGGCACCACTGGCATCAGGGTTTTCAGACTACGAAGTAAGAGTATGGTCAAGATTCTAGACTACAACCCAAAAATTCTTTAGCAGCGTAAAAAGCAGCAAGTGATACTCTATCACACCCTGCGCACACTTGATGCCACCAAACCTCATTCGATGAGCCATAAAAACTCAGCGACTCCAGCCTCTCCACAGCTAGTTTATTAGCCAGCGAATCAAACGTGAATCCAAACTTGTCTTCGACGGTGTTTGCTGAAAGCCAAGAACATCAAACCGACAAGAAATGAAATTTTCGCTCGATTTGTTCTCATTATTGCTAATTCCTTACGCCTGGAGGCGCCGAGGAGGGGAGTGTGTTCAGTGCGTTACGTCTATCCTCATGATTACTGGCTAGGGGATGAAAATTCGTTTCTGCTAGATTGCCAACTTTCATTTTTAGGGAATGCGCTTATACGGCACGCCGGTTTTCTTTTGGATGTCGCGGGTCTCAGTGCTATTTAAGAAAAGTCTCTTTGGTGCAGCAATTATTATGGTAGCCACAGCAGAGTTCAGCTCGTTATCATAGTGTTGTATGTCTATAACCTGATGTTTGTAAGGAATCTTATATACAATTGCCCTTTTTTCTTCAGCTCATGACGGTTGCAGTGTGGTCGGCACATGGTGGTTACGGCGTGGTTTTCACAATATTCAGGAATTCCTGTGTCCGTTTTTGCATGTTAAATAAAGTTAAAGTAACGTTTCATATCAGTTCGATGAACATTATTTTCAAATGCATTCTTGCTTTATTTTCCTCTTCATTTATACATTGAAAACTTAGAGAAAAAACACCAAGTTCTTCGCTAAAGATGTCTATTCACGTAAAGCGCCAAATAAATCATTAAAAAGCCACTTTATTGCATAATTCAATTACCGAAGACGCTGAAATAGATTTGGCTCTCCTCCTTCTGTTGTCAATTAGATCATCTCACTCAAAACAAGACTTGGGTAGACACTTTTGCTAATGAATTGCATGGTTGGATTTGTAGCCACATGTACGCCACGCTATCAGAGGTTTTAAAGCAGTCATTTGCATAGAAATACTGCAACTAATGGAAGAGGAAGTTGTTATGTCAGGCAATGAAAGAAGTGAAACTGATACCTTAATAGTTATACCTAAATAACGTTTTCTAATGTTGCTTTCAGATTTCTTTTCTTTCCTTACTTTTCTTGTAAGCTAGCGAATGGTTGCGTTTTACAAGCCTTTCATTTAAGGAAATGAAATACAAAAGAAATTGCATCGACTGCTCCATTGGAGTTGGCGCAAAGAAACTTATGCAGTCGCTTACTATAATTCTTCTGACAAACTAAATCTTCATGTTCCCTACGATGCAATGTACAGTAAGTCTGCCGTACATGTATACTTTGTAATGGCTAGACCTCATTGGGCAATATTCATATTTCCGTACTATCCCCGTGAATCCAATAAATTGTCTCGACAGATATATCGCTGCGATTATTGCAATAATGGCATTCATGAACAGTCAAAATATGATAGATTTAAGCCAGAATGAAATTATTCCTGTCATATTGGACAAAAAGGGATTGGTTGTAATGACATCTCGAATAGGTTGAACGGCCTCGGCCATATCATTTTCCATTCAACACCAGGGCAATTTAATGGTATTCGATTGGCCCCTAATTTGGATAAGGCAAGTTAGATTTATTTGGTAGCGTATGTTCGTCATACCAGGAGATGTTCTTCGGTGGGTTTAAATGAAATTTGTACGCCATCGGAGGTGGTAAAGAAATGTGATTTTACGGTGAATGATTTGTATTTGGTTTTTCTACGATGATTCGATATAGCACCAAGAACCACGAATTACTCCATCTGCCGGGCGAGGCATGCAGAATATGCAGGCAATGATGAAATAAACTGTTTTCAAGGTTTGCGGTCTTGGATACAATCAATTTTTTCACACATCGCCAAGTTATTTAAACAAATTGAACAATTTAGTTAGAAGTTCAATAATTTGTTTTTACAACTGTAGTTGATGTAGCAAAAACACATAAAAACACCTTAGAAATTGTCATGACATCATCTTTGTGAATTTTTTTCAAAAAAAATAAAACATGGTCAAGGAAAAACCTAAAGCAATATCCGTTCACTCCAAATCAGATCATATCGTCATTACATTTGTACAATTGGACAGGCTACGTCATCACCTAGTGAAATCAGTAGCATCATTGACACTAAAGCATGGACGATGTCAAGACATAGCTGGACATAACAAGCAAGAAAACACATATGAGAATGTCATTGCAGGTCAAGCAACATAACTGAGACAGAAAAAAAATCATTATCAGTCACTAACGTGGTCAAGGACAAGGCATCGCTTACAGAAGCTTACAGCAAGGCAAAGCCGAGAGATGTCGAGAAAAAATATCGATGACAGGGGCAGTTCAACAGCCGTCCTCGTCCTATGGATTCCTTCCTCATTATTGAGATCAGGCTAATACAGTTTGCAGACACCCTACCTATCACATGCTCTGCCCTCTTGGCTTCGCTCAAGTCTCCTCATTAGTGACTTGTTCGAGATGGTCGCCGGCTTCTTGCGATCGAGTGGGAAAGTTGTCGATCGCCTCCCCGTATTCAAGGCGACGGCTGCATTCCTTCTGTTGAACCTGCCTCCGCTTTCAGCTTGAAGACTTTCTTGCAGGTTAACAGCAGTATGTAATCTATTCGTTAAAATCAATACCCTACCATGGGTCCACATTGTGCTCGAATTAGTTAGTCGGAAATTTCAAGCAAGTCCGGTGTAGAAGTTTGAAATGTCTGGGGAACAAAGGTTTCTATTGCCATTCCTTTGCTTCAAGTTGCCTCCCAATCACTGTTAGCCATTCCTTTCTTCAACCTTCATCTTCCACTCAACCAAATCAACCCAATTTCCTCATTCCTGTTCTCCCCGAATGAGCCAGTAGGGATTGACGCCCGGTCGCAGCTGCGCTGTACCTATCACACAATTACTTGTAGCCGTCTTCTCCCCATCCCTGAGGGCCCGCCTTCTCCCGTGTATCAACATAATGATCATTACACGAGGTACTTGACAAAACTCAAGCAGATCATCGACCACCTTCCTGCACTCTGACGTGGGAAGAATAATAGATACTCACAATCGCCATGCCTCCCAAAAGAGTCCAGACCTGGTAATGAATTTTGAGCTATCATAATTATAAATGACTTACCAAATATCACGTTAGACCTGATTTTCAGTAAAATATTTCAAATTATCAAAAATTGCAATGGGATAGCACCCACAACGGTTGTCATTAAACTTTGGAGCAGAAAATATAAAACTTGAAAACTTATCCCATAATAAAATGAATGTTACGAGGCTAATTAAGGAAATGTATTACATGTCTGTATTGTATGTATTCTTCATTGCACTAAATTCCCACAAGGGCTCATTTTCCTTCCTTGGAGGGCAAAATTCAACGCCTTAAGAAGGCACATTCTGCCTAGCCATCACCTGAATAGCATGTTCATAGACATTATTGCCGGTTTTCAAATATCAAAGGCAACGATATGAATAAAATTATTTTCTTAATTGATCGATCTAAATTTGAAATGAGTTTTAACGAGAATGTGTTGAGACTTGTTGAGTTATCGGCAGAATAAATCATTTTATCAGAGCGAAGGAAGATTTGCTAATAGTTTAAATTAGTTAGCTCCACCTATGCCGGCTGCGTCCATGCCAAAACCAACACATTTGAATGGGAGTTTTTTCAAAAATCAAAAATTGTGTTTTCTACTCATTAGAGGGTCAGGGAGGTGAAATATAGCCATGAACAAAATCGGTTTTTTAGGAGGTCATGTCTTCCTACATGCGGAGTCATTTCGAACCGACTCCATGTCAGGTTGTGGATCTGTTGTCCACTGCACTTTACGACATGGTCAGTCACTAAGAAAGATACTCTTTTATCAAAGAGCATCTCCTGGAAAAGACCCGGAAAATGAGATCCAACAGATATCTCCCTATCTAACAACGGCCACCATAGCAATCAAAGGGAGTCACTGATGTTATCACTGAACGACAGAACGATAATAAATAGCTGATAAAGAAACCCGACATCAACCGAGGCGAATATATTGTAACTCAAAAAAAGGAAAAACAAAAAACAAAAATCCATGGAAACGAAAGGAATATAAGACTTCTGCCATATTTTATTCGTTGTGGTCTTCGTAAGGTGATGTGGGCGGATTCTTTTGTGCCATGTACTCCAGGTTGCAACTATTTCAATTTGATTATCATAAGGCTACTTTGCTTATTTCCACAAAGTAAGGCATGCAACCAAAGCGTAGAGAACTCTTTTAAGTAGATTATCCTCTTTGTAATGTAGAATCTTACCCGTCTCGTGACCAAATACGCAACCCAAAACCTTGCTGAATGTACCGATTTAAGGGCGTCATTGCTGCCAACGCTGCCGCCGAAGATCACCGGCCCAATGCTACATGTAATTCAACTGGCGGCGAGACCGGATATCTGAATGGTTTCCTAGCATATTGATCGATGAGCGGTGTGATCGATCGCTAGTCGCTCAAGGGAGATCAATAACGAATCAATGGACTCCAACGTCGTGTCAAATAGGACACTTTATGACCAGTTCCGGTGTCGTTCTGACAAGAAACAGTCCTAACTGTCACGAGGCACGCATCTGTCGCAACATTTACCGTTACCTTTCTACACCTTCTGCTTCGGCCGGGATTCATCAAGATTACCGGAATCGTTCAGATTGGTGCTCATATGTTTCGAGATGAAATTTAATGATGTGCTGGTTTGCGAGGGGTGTATTTCGATCGCCTTCGCGATGATGCCGTTACATGTAGATGCATGAAAGAAGCTGTTTTCGATGACGAACGAAAAGAAGCTCTCTTTGAATACCAGAAGGAAACATTGTTCTGAAAGTGTTTGCTTCAAGCGACAAGTTAAAACACATCGTCATCAGCGTTACAAGACTATAGTTCCGTTCGGTACGTGGGCGCCTGCTGAATACAAATGATGATTAAATCGGAGAGGCAGCTCAGCCATGAACGGTTACATACGTGCCCGAACCTTTTGCAGTTGTTTTAAAACCCCAATCGCACATTTCAACGCGGTAATGAACCGAACGAAGTAACGTATTGGCATTTCTAGCTTCTAATACATGTACTTTCCAACTGATTTAGGAGAATGTTGCAAGTCCTAAGTTAATTGGCTCATTCAGACTCAATTGCTTTACGACTTGTTTTAAGCATTTTTTCCTTCCAAACTTTAGTTACTTTTGCTATTTTATACACGCAAGTGACCTGTCTCACAGCGATGCACTACAGTTTCCTGGAACGCCATGGTTCAAAATTGTTTTTTTCAACATTTCTTTCTAATATTTGAAAAGAGTTCGGATCATATGGATGACGATGACTGTTTGCCAGTAGATATTCAGACAGCGTGGTCAGGAAAGAATTCGA
This sequence comes from Lineus longissimus, assembly GCF_910592395.1. Taxonomy (NCBI): domain Eukaryota; kingdom Metazoa; phylum Nemertea; class Pilidiophora; order Heteronemertea; family Lineidae; genus Lineus; species Lineus longissimus. Next base: position 23,852,620 of record NC_088310.1, read on the forward strand.
TATATTGATCAACAAGTTAACTTCCAGTAGCATCCAGAAGTATTGCTTTTCCTAGGACGTAGTGCATTCTCGCGCAGACGTACCGTGAATGAATCAATCTTGCACTGAAATTTCGCATCACAAAATCAGCATCATGCTATCTCCTCTCCTACTCCTTCCCCGTAATGAAAGGAGTAAAAACCTGAGGCACGAACCAGGCAATATCCAATATTCTGATTGCTTTCTCCAAGAATCAATCCGTTCTCCTATAACGACATGTTATCCTATAAATCAGCTTTCGATTTTTTTTTCTCCTGAAGACCAGCATGGTGACAGCGCCAATTTCGTGAAGTTATAACACAGGTTTATTGGAACTGATTGACATAAAGGGTGTTTTAAACTCATGCAACACAGGTCGTTAGTTGCTCCTCGCCACCATCCGGTGAATAGATGATATTTCTCCTGCTGAAACCAGGAGTCGACTGATATTGGCGTTCAGTCAGTCAGTTGTACACACGCTACGTGACATTTCACCATTGTCTTAGTATCTAGTATGCTTATTAATTGTAGCAGCCCCCCCCCCCCCGTACAAAAATATGTTTTTTATCGAAAGCCTGCAAATAACGCCTTGTGACTGGCTAAATCGACTACTTACCGGTGATGCAGAAACCAGCACTCCGTATTGGACAACACGGCAAAAAAATCTCGCCAAATTCAGCTTTCGAAAATCCCTGAATTGATCGAGATTGATTTCATTTCTGATCAGAATGCCCAGCAATTAGCATTATCGATGCATCCCTAGAGTTAATCAATTAACTTTCACTCCTGACAGCTAAGATACTAATTACGGAGGTCTCGACATATTAATTATTCTATGCGACTTGACGAAGACATCGTGTCGCCATGAAAGTGATTTACCGTGCTATTGATCTTTTTCGGGGCTTTGCATCAAAAAGGTCTTCAGCCCAAGTCTTCAGCCTTTATATCTAAGAGCGTTACTCTGGATGATGGGCTGACGATCGTTAAAAGATAACCGTTTATCGGAGCACACTACGTAAAACCATATGCACTACGGCAATTTCGTTATTGATCTTGACTTCGCAAATGTCGTACAATGTGTGTCTGGGGTACATGAAGACTCAAATTATTGGTCGATCGAGCTCTGGTGGGAAAAAAATCGATAACCATTTTTTAGTTCATTTCATACCCATATCGGTCTATCTTTATATATTTTTTGTACGTCCTGATTAAAGCGGGGGGGGGGATCAACTCCATATCTTCAGACTGAGTTCCCTCAACAGCTAGCCGGGCAACTACTGATATTCTTACGACAGTCAGTCAATGCCGCTAGTTAGCAAGCCCAACTGATGCATCTTAATTTAGGCTACTCTCGACTTATGCATGCGCATGATTCGGAGTACAAATGTCAGCCCAAATTTAATTAGCGGAGTGTCGGAGTGTCCCATGAGTGATGAATGAGCCTCAACGTGAAAATGTGCTCTCATGTTGCTCCAAGAGTCGTGGTCAGAATAATTTTATCGGTACGGATGGATGAACCTCGGTTAATACCGCTGACGTACCGGTGGTCAGACTCTGGCCAATTTGACCATGCAGCGGGACTTGATCAATGGAAGCTAACTCTGAGAGGAAGTAATATACTCCTGGGCTGAAATGTTTGTTGTCTTGAATCTGTGCAGTCTATTTTAGTAGAGCTGATTTCTCGGCGATGGCATAGGACTAACCAATGATCTGTTTTGCCCCAGGTAGGAGAATGAAGTCCTATATCCGGTTTCACGATATTCCAAAATTCCATCGGTGTGATACATCATGCAATCACATTAAAAACTGTTTGCCAGTAGTGGATCCAGAAATCTTTAGAATGGGTGGGATTAGTGAAGGTGCCATCTTGGAAACCAGGTTGGCCCTGACCAAGAAATAATTTGATTTATAAGTGTAAAATAAATATGTGGTTTTCCGGCCATCTCTGCGACCTGCAGCACTTGAAATCGTTTCTCTGTGGAGGCGGTTGGGGTGGGGGTGGGGGTGTGGGGGGGGGACTTGTTAAACTAAACCGATCTTCAAATAATCCATAAGGCCATTCTACCTTGCTGCAAAACTTATGATAAGTGGCTGCAGGTGGAATCAGAAAAGGCCGACCGTGTATTGGTATAAGTGGAGGCAGTGTAGTGTGTAAATCGAACTTTTCGAGAGTGATCCTCACGCTCAGAGACCGAAGGACGAGACACGCTGTGAAATGCTTTGATATGGCAACTTTTATTAGGCAAGTACATGTCTATATGAATACTGCAAAACTGGAAAATAATAGGCAGGTTTCGCAATCCTGACGAACAACGAACTACGAAGGTCTGTCGACTCATAAAGTCCTTTGTAAATTCATTTACGCGCAAAACGAATCATCTTCTGCACTACGTTGTACAAGGAATCGGGGAAATTGTCAAAGAAAGTCGTCTCTTAAGTGTATCACATACTTTACTTCGTCGTTCGTAGCTCTTCGTGAGGATTGCGAAACCTGCCTAATAACGCAACGTGTACAACAACGCAACGTTTACCACAACGCAACGTTACTGCTAACGCCGCTCGGACAATCGGGCCAAGGGATCAGATGCGGGGTGGGGTGGAGGGTGTTGTAGTGTCGATAAGGATGGGAAGCGGTGGGGAGACAAATGCAAATGGCAATGACACGATAACAATTGAACAATGTACAGGTCGCTTTCAAGGTGGCAAGAATCGATTGCCGAACAAAACAATGGCATAGTCGGTTAACACCAATGGAGCATTCTTATATTTTACCACAAAACCGCTCAATCAAAATGGTGCAGAGACTTAATATTGACGTTTATTGTCTTCAAGAGGAAATTGTTTCAAAACTGATATGGGCCTAAAATATCAATCATATCCTACCTAAAACATTCTCTGGGCCTGCTGTTAAATTAGGCCTGCCTTAAGAAAAAGAAAGAAAAACTAATGCAGATATTTTGAGAAAACTAAGCCTTTAGAGTAATGATATTGATCTACAACAAATTCCTCTTGAAAACAAATGATATGTCAATAAGGCGCGTCCGTGCATTATTTTGATTGATTAAATGTGGCACAAAAATGCAATGTCGAAACACTTTTTTGCTGTGACCGAGACAAGTACCCAGACTAATAACTCCATTGCTGTTGCACCTCGTGCTGTGAAATAGATCAGTCGTTATCACGTCAGAACCATCGCCAAAAGGCAAATTAATTGCCACATTGAAAACGGAACAAGAAATAGCAATGTTCTGGATCAGCGAGAACATACACAAAGTGCTATTGATTTCAGCACAATGGGGATTAAGCACATTTTTTGCAAAGGTTCACTTGAAACAAAGAGTAACAATGTTTGATTGAATTTTCATGAGAGTCAACCCAACATCATAAATTACAATGGTACATTCCGATAGGAACTGGTGTTCCCTGATCAGGACCCTTGACTTCTGGCCTGGAATAGAAAGGGAAGTAACATTGAAATATACAAGTTTAGAAATGAAAGTGAGCGCTTTTCATGAGGTTTTTAGTTTTTTATCTTCTAATACAGCAGATCATGTATTATACGTCTATACATATGTTTATGTCTGTGACAGCCTCATTGGCACTAATAAGATGAATAAATTAAATTGAATTGTGTCAGGCAACGGTGGTCAACCTGCCTCGGGTTCACATGATGACGGACCTGAAACCTCATTTTTCATCAACTGTAGCCATCTTATCGAGTTTTATCTCATTTACCTCAATTGTGTTCCACAAATCTAGCATCCTGAATATTTATCACCAACTGATGCGGGATGGGCAACTTGGTACCAAGGCCTGCTCTTACGATCCACCAGGAAACTTGTCCTCACACTGATAACTTTCCACGCAGAAGTGGTTTCTGTCGCGTTTGCACGATAGTGAAACCACACGAGATAGAGCAATTATTCACCTGAAAAATTTGGAGACAATTCGAATGCTGCTTGAGTCAACAATGGGCGATCTGTTCAGGAGAGGTCTTTCAAATCGCCCTTTGTTTCAAACCAACGAGAGCTGGACAGACAGTTCCAGCTGCTCGTTGCAGATTTCCTTTTTCCAATTCATCCATCGCTTTTTTTCTCGACCACACTTGCATAGTTATATTAACAGTCCGCATTATTGTTTGCTTATCATAAATATACTTAAAGGTCACGTGCAGGTCTTATTGGTAATTGCTGGGGTGAAACTTGGTACTGCTGGACAGACTTACATGTCCACAAAACGCAGAATCACTGCTGGACTGATTTACAAGTCCACAAAACGCAGAATCGGACATGGACATCAATACCCCAGCAAGAACCCAATGTAACCCAAGAAAATAGGGCCGTTTATAATGTTTGAGACATGTTTATACAATAACAATACTGAAGCTATTGCCTGCAGTGACCTTGGTAATGATTTTTTGTGGGAGGGGCCAGGGACCGTGACTATTGATAAAGTCCTCACGATATTATATTCGTCAACAATTGGGCACAGACTTTCAGATATTTTCGTGACTGACCTATATTACCAGTACAGTCCAATATATATTTCCTTTTTTCGTGACTGACCTCTATTACCAGTACAGTCCAATATATATTTCCTTTTTTCGTGACTGACCTCTATTACCAGTACAGTCCAATATATATTTCCTATTTCGTGACCGACCTATATTACCAGTACAGTCCAATATGTATTTCATTTTCGTGACTGACCTATATTACCAGTACAGTCCAATATGTATTTCATTTTTCGTGACTGACCTATATTACCAGTACAGTCCAATGATACTATCATCGATATTTTTCGTTTAGTCTGTATATTATTCTAGGGCTGGGGTGGGGACGGGGAAATTCTCCAGTGACAAACTTTTTGATTTTGTCATTCTGGTAAAGAAAAACATGTCCTAAGAGGAAATTTATTCTCATAACTTTTTACAATGCTCGAAAAATGCTTTAAAAATGTACATGTGACGAGTCGCCACATGTACTGACTATACCTGTGGATCTGAATATATATATCATGATTGAAAACCTCGGGGAAATTAAACCAACTTGAAGACAAAAAGGGTTCCATGCCCTGGGTTTCCATGTACCGCGGACGATGCTAACGATAGGATTTAGCTGACAGTATTTGGCCACATCAACCCCTCCTGTCCAAAGACGCGGGGGTCGTCAGATCAATTTGAAACCGCCATGGACATCACTTCTTCCCCCTCACAAGTCGGTCGCGATGACCTCCATGTGCAAACCATATTGGCTGTGGATGCCCTGGTAACCCATGTCGCCTAACCCGACATAGCGCGCTGCCTGATTAGAAGTTACCGCCTCTGAGACCCAGGGTTGAGACACTGGGGTCTGCCCCTAGCTGACAGGTGGCTGGAGATCCATATCATAGAGCATACCAACCGTACATAACCGGCTGGACTGGTACACCCTATCAGGCTCAGACTCCCCAACGGAGTCTATTGAGCGCAGCCGCAGCGCCAGTTAATATGGATGGATTTACGTCGTCAAATTTCTGTCGACCTGATGAGCATTCGTTCACGGCACACAGAGTTTATCGGGGTTGGGGGCGAAGAGACAAGACCAGGAACTCCTATGGGGTCGCGGGCGCAATGCAACCCGAGGAACGAGATGCACCCAAAGTACAAGCTCGAAAATAACTGGCTCATCTTTCGCCATAGGTATCAAGTATGAACCAATTTTACAGACAGGCGTCATTAACGTTGGGTAACACCTCACAAGGAGTAATGCCAAGCAGTTTTTATGACCTCATATTTAGCGAAAAGGTGTTACAATATTGATAATATATCAGATCCAATACCAGTCCCTTGACCAAACCCAACCATTTCTTGAAAGTTCAAGGGGGCGTCAGGGCTTCTGAAAGAAAAATTATTGGCATGATAGCTACAGTAGATAAATCGAAGTGATAGAAGGGCTAACTCGTTATCTGAAAAGGGTAAGCAGGCGTGTTGAGTGTTATAGTTACACGCAACAAGGTCACATATCCATCCATGGCCTGCAAGTGTCGCCAACCCAACACTTTTCTCAACTAGAGCTACATGTAGTTTTCTTCACGATCACTTGGAAGGGCGGCTGTATTTTCATTCTTAACTTCACATTATTTCTCCCACTTTTTTTGGGAATGAGACAAAACCAATTGATCAGGTCGAGTTCAATCCATTGTTTTTCCTACAATTAATGACCTGGGCCATGATGCCATCCATGCCCGTTTCAAGAAATTCCTCTTGGTAGAAGGCCTATTTGATAGCAATCCTGTAATTGTCCCTACAGCACCCAGACAGTCCCTTTCACTGGCAGTGGTTCAAGGGGGGTACAAGAGCCCCGGTACAGGTGAGGGGCTACAAAAGCCCCGGTATGCAGTTGGATATTAAAATGGTAACAAAATGGCCAAAATTTATCTTCGCACACCATCTTTATACTTGTATAGGGGCTGTAGTTTAAACCCAATTGTGACCAGAATACACGGTCCTGCTGGAAGCCATTTTTGTAGGAACATATCTCATGCCAGAGTTGTCCCTTTAATACCACTGAATACAAGAAGGGGCATCACTAAATAATGGTAATTTCATAACACAAGCCTGGGAACAACTGGCAGGGTTTATCAAAGCTCTGGGATGCCGATCTCCCATGGGATAGGATACATTGATACTCGATCGCGGCACAGATAGCAACACCGAGATCAAATGAGACGATTGGTAATTTCTGCCATGTCTTTATGTAAATGTCTTTGAACTACTTCGATTTTATGCCTCATCTTTCTGCGATGGTCAAGGTCCTCATCATACATATCACATGTCACAGTATCAAGGGCCGATTGGGTTCAGAGATAGAATGTGTTATGAGCACGTGACCCATTGCGCCAAGCACGTGGCGTGTGACGTCATAAAACATGGCAGACATGACCGATCGTCTATTTCCTTGCTTCCAGAACGATATAGTACCATAGATGGGGTATGGGCTAACAGTGGCCTCGTTGCAAAGGTCAGCTGAGCCGAGTGCGGAAATATTCAGGACAGCAGTAGCGGATTTAGGGTCACGCATCAATCATCCCTTTTTGTCAGAGAAATGAACTTTCAGGGCACCTCTGCTCAAGAATTGAAGATTTTTACAAACCCCTCGTTTTCAGGATTGCACCTTCGGTTCTATTATGAGTTCTCATTGGTGGGCAGCCCCCCCCCCCCCCCGCTCCTTTCCCAAATTTCTGGATCCGCCACTGCCACAGAGATGAAACATTTCATAAGTATACATGTATGTGTGGTCAAGGAAGTCTTCAAATGGTCTTTCGACTGAGAAAAATAACCTACCGTGATGGTGTTCACGTCGTATCTTGTCATAAACCGGTTTGGCAGCTATGGTTGAGCAGCATAATGTGTGCTAGACATGACAACATGTCTGTTATCTGCAAAGAATGAAAATGACAAGATAAGATTGTACACAGTATCAAACAATACTTGTAAAAGTTGTGGAGAAATCAGGCTGAACTTACCAATGCTGAACCAGCGCTTCAACCATAGAACATGTGCCTTGTTGGCGTCGACACAACTGAACGCTTGTGTTCCCAAAACCGGTCTGTCGTACCAGCAGCACAGCCAAATTCAACGGCCGTAATTAAGAACGTTACGTCTGAGAAATGACCTAACCACAAATCTTTTCAAATTGTGATTTTCAATCAAATTAAATTGACCCATTCACCCATTTACCCATTGACCCATTCACGAAAATGCTCAAGATTTAACGCTGACGGGTCAAATGAATTAACCTCACAGGTGAAGTAATGAGCTCACGGTCGGATGAATACGAGTGGGACAGAAAGTGACATATCTTCGCTGAACCTTGACATTTATGGTATTTTCAAACGAGTCTACGTGACACAACATGATTGTTGAAATTTATAGCCAGAACTCATTTACACAATGCCAATGTTTTAAAATTCAAGTTCAATTATGCGCACATGTCGTCAGAGCGATTGAAAGTGTTTTTTAGTATCAGCAACTCTCTCGTAGCAATGAACCTTATTACCGCCTCTTCGTCACGGATGTTTTTTATACCGCGGGAAATCACTCGTTTCGAGTATAGACATCCAGAAATGATTGTAGCTGACTGCGGCACGGGGTCGGGCCCTTGACACATCTTGAGAGTTCCCTAACGGTCCATTTCCATGATGAGTGATGATCTCGTCGCTTGGCTTAGGAGCATGTTTTTTCGTGATCCCCTTAGGGCACGTAAGAGAAATCAATCTGACCTGCGGAAGGAAGGCTTCAACTCAAATCAAGGACAAATAGATGTAAACGTATCTTAGAATTGCTACATGTATAGCGGCAGGAATCTATGGCAATTCTTGATAAAGGTGATATCAGTGATCAAGAAATAGGACAATACTTGGTTCGGTTCTAAGAAAGAATCCTCGTCACTGCAACTACTCCTTTTTGTCTAAAGTCAATCTGATGCCCACTAACTGTCAGAATCCTGCTGATTCCATCCCATTAAAACTAAAACCACGATGGCTTCTAACCAAAATGAATAGCAGCGCAAGTCACCAGGGAGTAAATTGATCCAATTTTGAGAGCTTTGGGGTTGAATGCAAACTATTGGAATAAAACTGTTTCGAACATCTTCACAATGGCAAAAACTGTATCCGTATGGGCACAGCCATCCAAATGGGAGATTTTCCATCTGGATTGGCGGATATCCGGATGAGCGCAGTGCAGTTGCCTGCCACCAGGCTGAGCGTGATTGTTGAAATAAACCCGGGCCTTTCTTGTAAAGATAAATCTCAACAACTTTTAAAAATCTCGTGATTTACAGTGATAAACTCCAATCTTGACAAATTCACCTGACCTATCCCTCTAACGACCATCTGTCTTCTTCAGCAATGCAATCTCTTACGGCTGAACTGATAATCAAGCCCGGGTGCGCCTTATCAGGACCATCTTTAATCAAGTATGTTTAAGTAATTGACTGTCAAAGAACTCAATTTTCTCCTGCTTCAAATTGAAATCTCATGTCATTGGGACTAAACGGACATAGGTCAATTGATATGCTCTAAGGTGAACGAGCAGATGATGTTTCTTAATGGGTTCAGGTGGAATTGACTCCAGGAAGATGGCTACTGGTCACGATTTGGGTATGCCTCCCGGGATTGAGATTGAGCTGGAGAGAGGCTCGTCTTGCCGCGAAAGGTTGTCGCCTCAGGCATGACAAGAGATAACACATCAGCCATTTCGAGATTTCAAAAGGCAACACTGTTGATATATGTTGACGAATTGTCCAATAGGAAGCACTCAGTCATGTTTCTGCGATGCGCTGATTAAAACGTGACCTCTTTCAAGGTCACCGTACATAGATTTTTCATTAATGGCGTTTTCTCACTTTTTCGACCTCAATGACTTCAAGGAGACTCCCGAAAACGCAGTTACTTAACTAACTTAGTTTTTACGCCATTCTCACAAAACCAGCTGTTTTTAATGGTATTTGACAAACATATGATCTCCTTGACTTGGTTGGGTGTCAGCTTCATCGTCTGACATGCCGTGATGTCATGTACATTATACATATAGTTTGTGAACCGAATCGACGCTTTTTTCAAATAAATCATGATATTTACTAAAATTTCCTATGCTTTCTCTCTTTTCAGGTAAGTGTGATTGGTAATGGCTCATATTCGGCACTTGAGAACGGTAAAGTATAATGGGTAAGAGTCAACTACATGTATAATGGTCCGACAGAGTATCATAGGTCACAATTAGGTATCTTTGATGTCGGAGAGAGGACGGTAATGTATAATGGGTGACGGTAAAATAAAATGGGTGACGGTAGAATATGATTTTTTAGGGTAAAGCAAAATGATGACGGTTAAGTACGTGTATAATGGGTGACGGTAAAGTAAAATGGTTGAGGGTAACGTATTATGTAAATTGATGTCGGATAATGTTAATGATTAAGGTAAAAAATCATAAAACTAAGGTGAATGTAATACGAGGAAAGTTTTACGATGTTCATTTATATAGGTAGCAGACCATTGAATATAATTATACCATCAGATCAATTGATGTACCATTTTAGCTACTCAAGGATCTAACGTTGGGGTAAATAAAGGAATGCACTCTTGATATCCATTTGTGCTGTACATATATATAGGAACAGCAGGTACGTTTCCAGTGAGTGTCACAATCTATCGCGAGGCGGTTGATTCACCTGCCTACTAGCTTCCAGCGAGAGCTCTCCAATTCGCACGCACAGTATCCATATCTTCTTCATTGGGTCACTTAAAACAGCAAGAAAATGTAATACCATAAGATGGTTACATGAACAATTTAGGATTCAAGGTCAAGGTTATTTCACCCAAGAATTTCTAACTTCATAGTCACAAAATAATGTTATATAGTTGGATACCTATATAATCATTTTTCATTAACAATTTTGCTATTTAACAATGAAAATTACCACTTCAGTTGGTGAAATCACCTAAAATATATGTTGCCAAGTGGAAAGACTCGTTTTCGAAAGTTATGCCCGGAGAGGAAGATACGCAATATAGATAACCGTCACGTAGATCACCATCACCATCTCTGAATTCTATCGTTCGAGTGCTATCCGCAGACCCCTCGTCAGCCTGTTCGGCCTTCATTTCATTGACTTCGAAATGTGCAAGGCTTTTAGTATGCATATTACCAACAATTAATCAAAAAACAAATATTTGGCAGGTTAGAAACTCCAAAGCCTTTTTTCAGCGGCACCGATGCTTTCCTGATCTCAGATAATTACTTTAGATGCTTATAGTCTACTTTTTTATATCTATTTTTTTAATTTCCTCTTCTAGCATGTTTTTGTTTTTCCCACCCTTTAAACCCAATCACCCCAGGATTTTATAGGTCCACAGAGAACGACCTGGCCGGGATTTAACTGTTTTAGCATGGTTTTGATCGATCGAATCCTATGGCCTAGTATAATGACGCCAATTAATATGGTTCTTGAGACTGTCTCATCATGTTCATTTACATGCATCATCAGCTGTTTTACAGTAAAGCGTGTATTTGGCTACTTGTGTTGACAATCTGAAAAGATTTGGATTTTAGAGCTCCGGAACAATTTGAAAATTAGATTCTCTCTAATGCATTTTCCCAGTATTTCAGTCAATAAATTTGTCAGAATGCTGGGGAGTAAATTAGTTGATTGACTTTTGAAGATGGCTGGTCTGCCAGAAATATGGGAGGGGAGTGTGCGTACGTTCTGGATTCGTGCCTGAGAACCCTATCGGCAACTCCTTGTAACTTTATCTAACCTAACTGGCTCCTGAGTATACAGTCTCCCAAGTTGTTTATTTTCAAATAATCCTCCTCTTAATTCCACCAAATTGTCCTACGTGCTGTTTTCTGACTGTATACATGTAAATGTTAATGTCTACTAATAGCCACGGCCATAGCAGCCAGAATCTTTTAAAAGGGGCAATAGGCAGGAGCGAGGTGCCCAAAAATGCACCGAGGGGAGTTGCACAGATACCTATCGGCAACCTCGTGAAACTTAATCTGCCCTACCTGTATCCTGCCTATAGTCTGCCTTTATAAAGAAAAGTGCACTAGGTGTATTTGTCACTTATGATACGAAAGGTTGAGGGTACGAAATCTCATTACTAAAACAGGTATTCAATATACTTTGTCATCATGCTATGGCTATATACCACGCCTGCGAAGATTGAATGTGCGCGTAGCTGCAGTAGATATTCAGGTAATATTTCATTTTTTATTCAGCCATAGTACGGCTACGCTCCCGACGAATTGCGTCCCCGGCGATTGGAGAAATAGATATCTTAATATGATATCTAGGAGGACAAGCAACCCGCTTCCGGAAGGTCCCGAACTGGACCAAGGAGAGTAAGTCGCCCATCAACAACATTCGCTATCCTAAGTGTCAAATGGTGTGCCTACAATTCGCTAAATATGGATTTATTTTGCATTGGTTATTGGTTTGCGTTGCCGAATATTAGAGAGGTTGAAATCAGTAACTTGCAATGGACTCTTCGGATAGAAATATGTACAAAACATTCGTCCTCTTTCTACTGAATTTCATCCGATATCCGTGTAAGGATCCTTGATAAGTCGCTGTTCTCAACCTCCCTATTTTTGTGCGCATGTTTTGGTGGTAGATGTGCCGCTCAAGGTGAAGGGAAGAGAATCGGCGTGAAAGTCTTAAATAGTCCTCTCACACAAAGGATGAAAAAATATATAAATAAACATTCTATTGTTAAATCGCAATCAAATGCATTTGGTCTCTATAGCCATGTCCCTTAATCCGTTATGTAACAATGTGGTAGGCCTTCAAATGAGGGACTATTTTGACTTTTACACCGATCATCACATTTTCTTTCCTCCACCAGGACGTTATACATGATAGTAGTTGCTCTTTATCGTCATGTACAATGTATGTAAATGTGCTCAATCCGACATACTTTCAACTGTTTCCATGAGTTCTTTATCAATCGTTTGATGGCGAACTTTAAATTAGTGGTCAGAATATATTTGCGTAGCTAGGACTTCCAGAAGGGGATCATTCACCAAAAATACAAGTGCTTTCATTTCTATGATTTGTTTCAGTTTTTTTGTTTTTTTTCCTAATCTGTCTCATACATTTTCCCAAAAGAGGTCTTTCGCCACTGACGCCTATGGTCAGTGTTTAATGCCCTTGTTTTGTTGTAGGTTTATGCGCACTGTTCTGCTCCTGTGGTGTTTTTATTTTGTGGTCAACACTAACATGTCTATCATATTGAGGTTACTGCTTATTTTATCATATGGGTAACTATTTCTTCCTAAATTCGCCATTTCGTTCTCTTTGGCCGAATGGTGAATAACAAAATATATTGATGCTCTTTGTTATATGGAGTGACACTCAAAAGACATCTGCATGCTACTAAACCATTTGTTTTCTGAGAAAATACCAAAATAGTAGAGAATAACATGCATGTATATGTCTGTTCTCGCTGCTTTGAGTATTGTAGCGTTTTCTTGTCTTATGTGCACCAGTAAAACCTAACTGCATTGCATAGGTACCGTATTGTTATTTCACATGGAGGACAAATGGAAAATGATCCTGTCAAGTGAAACGCTTCATTTTCCTTATATTTAGTCCATTTCTCAGCTTCCTCATAATCAAATCTTCCCATTCTACTTCTTATGAAAGGAAGTCCCATCAACATAACCAATTCCAGCCTACCAAATGAAGCCGGCAATCCTATTTGACGCGATTTCACACTCAGTCAAGTGTAACTTCGCCGATGAGACTGAAATACTTAAGTGACACGAATCTGTGCCTATTATCCAGTTTTTGCACTTTGTTTTTTGTACATTTAACTGAAGTTTAAGCAAGCAAGGAAACCAACTCGTATACTTATTGGGTGGCTATGACACACGCATGGAAAACGAGACTTGAAAATAAAAACATGTTCACTTGAATTGTTTTAAATGTTCTAACATTTAAAACTTTCTGACATGTAATTTTATTTCAATGTTTGTAGTTAAGAAGAGAGCCAAATCATTTGTTTATCCCGCTGTATCTTCGATCTCCAGTGATTGGAACAAATCATGTTTAAGTCACACATTAATAATTCTCTCTCATGTAATTGGCAGACGGCCTGATACTTCTCCGTTTACTTTCTTCCACATGGTGCTCAATAATTTTTTAATTCTGAGGTTGAAATCATGAATGTTGTATGTAGATTAGTCTAAATCTGTTGATTCAATTGTGTAGTAGTATATTTATATCAATATGGAAATCAACAAGAACGAAATCAGGCGTGAATCCAATCAAAGTTCTTGCTTTCATGAAATGTTGTCAACAAGTCTTGCCAAAGTCAATCTTAGTATTAAGCTTTATTCGTCTCCGGCGTCCGCCAATGCCCAGAGGGAACCCAGTGTGACATATTGGGAAATAAGATTAACTGTACAACATTTCATCGAGACGCAATTTCAGATTTCAAAGTGTATGCGAATATCGTTGGTGATAATTCAACTATTTCTTTGCAAGATTGTGTGGATGACCAATCGGGAAGCTACTGCGAAGACCTTCTTAAAGAAGCATCGCCACTTACAAGACTCCGGTGACCAAAGTAAAGAATCAAACATTAAGCAGAGCCAGACTTTTATTTTCCTAATATTTTTTCTTCAAATCAAAAAATCAGAAATGTGATCTCACACTGAAATTTGCCTTGGAATGAAGACCCTGCCTATTTTTAAAAGGTATTCCACCCAGTTCCTAAAAGCACGCCGCCGTTACTCCTTTGTAAGTACGTCTCGCATAAATATGGATGACTATACTTCAAAGGCAGGTCCACTCACTTCGTTTCGGGAGAAATCAAATTAACCTTGAAAGCCGGAGTCGTTGAACAGTGAGACGTGATCGATTCAGCTGTTAGCCAGAGTCTGTGGATGAATATGTATACATGACATTATGGTGGGTTGTGGAGATTCAAGTTATTTTCTCTCGGCTACCAGTCCTCAACCTATAAGTTATCTGATAAATAGGCCTTCATATGAGAAAATTATAATGTAGAATAGAAGGAGTTAAATCTGTATACATGTATGTATCAGTACAGCATGTTGAGGATGCAGTTGTCACCATTCGAGCTTACAATGAGACGCATGTGTTCGGCTTCTTCCAATATCTTTGAGAAGCATTGAAAGTTGGGATGTCGTCTGCTGTTTATATCGTCTGATGCTGCCCACCGTGTATCAAAACATCCATGAAACATCTATCTCACATAGGACACGGCCAATATCCCTAGATTGCTATTACCATTTTATATGGTGGCTGGGAAAGGACAACTTTCGATTCAATGGCACTCATTTAGCTACAGCAGCAGTACCACTTAGAGTGGCCTGTCATTAAAACGCCCCCACTGCATCAACATGATCAAGCTAAATTGATGCTGGGTGTTACGCCTGGGGCTTTACTTTTAATGCTGCTTGCCGGAAGAGGCACTTTGCCACATAATAGAAAGAGACACGGTATCTAAGAGTCTGCCTCCCAAACTCCACCCAGCTGCTTCTTCAGCAAACACACGGCCATGTATATTCCAAGGTCTAAGGAGGCCTCTGTCATTGAAAGGTTTCAATGAATATCATGAACGTTTCCGAGAAATATCTAAAGCTCCGGGCCTCAAAGGGTTAAGGTTATAATGATTTGCGATTGATGGAAATCCAAGTTACCAAGCTTAAGATTGATTACACGTTACACGTTTTAAAAGTAACACAATCAACAGTCCAACAGGTCAATCAGTTTTGATACAGTTGTGGCCAAATATTCTAAAGCACAACATGAGAACTTCTTATACCAATCAAATATCACGAGGAATTCCAATATCATATGTACCATCGGCTCCTATATTCTCCTATTCCCAAAAGCGTTCTTGATTTCCCAACAGGGTACGATCAAATATTAATCCCTCATTCGATGACTCCGACATTGACTTCATCAGTATTGTGATATGGTTGACGTTCCAACAGACAGGGCAATTGGCCTCTTGGGCGAGGCGAGCCAATCTGTGGTGATACTGATTGTCCACTTGGAAGAGATTCATATCTGGCCTGCCACGTTCGTTTCACACTAGGTTACACTTCGTTTATTATGTTCAGGCTGTTCCTTTTGCTATATCCAAGGACGCTGAGAGTACATGTATAAGGTTATGGTATATACATCAGCTTTCAGTTACTGTTAGTTCAATAAACGTACAGACGCAACTGGAAAACACAAAAGTTATGATAGTCTACTGCATAGGAAATCAAATAAACGTACAGACGCAACTGAACAACACGTAGCCGACTGCACTACTATCGTAAACGTACAGATGCAACTGAACAACACAAACGTAATGGTAGCCGACTGCACTACTATGTAAACGTACAGATGCAACTGAACAACACAAACGTATATGGCAAGCCGTTCGTCCAATAATTAAGAAAACCTAGGTTTTTTTTTAAAAACATGGTTTTCTTCTTAAAAAACATAGTTTTCTTCAAGAAAACCTAGTTTTTTTCAATGAAACTAAGTTTTCAATGAAACATGGTTTTCTTGAAGAAAACTATGTTTTATTGAAGAAAACCAGGTTTTCTTCCATGAAACTAGGTTTTTTAAAAAATAACTTATTCGTTTTGCATAAAGTGTAGGTTCCTATGGCAAGCCGTTCGTCCAATAATTAAGAAAACCTAGTTTTATTGAAGAAAACCTGGTTTTCTTCTTAAAAAACATAGTTTTCTTCAAGAAAACCATGTTTTCTTTCACGAAACTAGGTTTTCTTCGAAGAAGCATAGGTTGATTTTAAAAAACCTAGTTTTCTTTTAAAAAACCTGGTTTTTTAACAAGATAACTTGGTTTTTTAAATCAACCTATGCTTCTTCGAAGAAAACCTAGTTTCATGGAAGAAAACATGGTTTTCTTGAAGAAAACTATGTTTTTTAAGAAGAAAACCAGGTTTTCTTCAATAAAACTAGGTTTTCTTAATTATTGGACGAACGGCTTGCCATAAACGTAATGGTAGCCGACTGCACTAGTATCATAAACGTACAGACGCATATTAACAACACAAAAGTACACGGCAGTGACGGTTGCAGTAATCAGACTGAAAGGTTGTTATCATGTCACTGCCTCAAAAGTCAGAGGTCGGGGGGGGGGGAATTGATGATTAAAGTTGACATTCCTATTTCAGTCAAGAGTTCAAGAAATTGATGACTGATCTGAGGCGCGCTTTTTAACAACGCTTTATTCCCTACTGTCTTTTCTGATATTCGATTCTGTATATTTTATAATTTACATTTCTTTTTTAATTTATCTCCCTTCACAGCAAAGCTGATAAACTGGTGTTCCCTACACTGCTCTTCAACACTGTGTTATTTACCTTCGAGCTGATAGGAAGCTGTGTCTTGTCTCTAGGGCTGAGGAAATGGTGTTTGAACCTCGAGAGCAAAGATGAGGAGCAAGGCGGGTAAGTGTTAAATCTAGGATCACTAAGGTCACATTCATTACCTACTATCCCTTATCTGGTTAGACGCTGGATCAGACTGACATAACGTGATCGAACCAAGCATCGAAGACACAACATGCAGTTATTTGTTTTACACGATGGCCAGCACAGCTAGTCTGGATCAATGTAATTGTAATTTCTATCAGGCATCTGTGTCTGAGCAACAGAAGTAGTAATCCTGCAGAAACGAACGCTGAACTAATAAAACTCAGTGCGAAAAATGGTGATGAAATATTTACAAACATTTTTAATTCAACTTCACACCACCCGAGTGTCAAGCTTTCCTCTATAATCAGAATATGAAATGAAATGAAATTACAAACTTCTCTTGTTGGAATGGAATGATTAACTCATCAACGTAGTTCATTTTTGGCGATCGATGGCGATCCTTATTTGTTTTGATCACGTAAGAGCTTATCTGGCGATTGACCTGAACTATCTTTGATCATTTGATTTGGGACGCAGCATCAGTAAGACTTCGCTTTAAGCATGGTCTAACTTTTCAGAGTGTCTAAAGAAGTATGAACCATATAGTGTTCGTTTACAGAAAAAGAAAAAATTATTCCATCTATGCATCTCATATGATTGACGATGATCTCTGTAAGAAACCTAGCTGTAGCGGTGGGTGGTGGACGGGTACTTGCTCTCTGTATAGTTGTGGTTACTTGGGAAAAGGAGAATTTTATAAAAGATTTCAAAGGGACTTGTGGACTCTTTGTAAATGGCACAGGTACTGTCATTGCACATTTCATGGCCATTTGCACTGATCTACATGTATAACATGTGCAATTCCCTGCTACATGTACATTAAGAATGACTGATAATCAAGTTCTAATAAAATGAAGGACTAAAACTAAAACTGAGTTGTACTCATGTTCAACTTCTTTCAACACACTTTTTACAAGAACAGTGAGCTACACCGAAAACTGAAAATTTAAAATAACTAAATGAAGTCGTATTCTATCAAAGTATACGACAACAATTTAAGCTGGCCTTGCATCTTATTTCTAGTGATAGGAACAAGTTCGATACATTATTTCAGTAAGTCGAAAGCTACGATACGCTATCTTAAGAGCCACGAAATGAAATACTCTGTATCTCGAAATCTGCATCCCAAAACCCAAACGTCCCATCTGTCTCTCTACTTGCTACTTTAGTCTCACCAAGATCAAAACTAAAATCAATATGAATGCGATTTTCATTCGGAATTCGGTCGGTTTCAACAGTATTCGCATCGATCTTCGCATTATCTAATGAAGGATGGGTTAGTTTAGTTTTTAGTTTAATAGTTTATGAGTCATGTGTATATTACATAATGAAAGATAAGTGGCAGTTGAGAAAGTGACAGGTGGCAAAAACTTATGGTGTAATTCAAGATGACAACCTTGTCCTTGTCCGGCAGTTGCCTCAAGTCATATCGACCTCTTGCTTCCTTCTCCTCCGGGTTGAAACACAGTTGTCAGCGGGATGAGATTTCTTTCTCAATTCAGCAAGAACAAAAATCGATCTTACCTCTTGACATGCGCTGGGACAGTTGAGTTGGGTTAAGCTTTTCCTAGGCGATATCAAGGAGTTTAGTTTTTGATCTTGGTTTATATTAAGTCAGTCACTCTTGGTGTATTACTGTACAGCTCAACACGGTTGTCAGTCTACATGGTGTTTGTTTATTTCATGGCCGCCGTTTTGTGAGGGCAAGGAATAGTTCAATTCAAAACAAACTTCTACATCTGCTAAAGAATGCGATGCACAACCACCGGTTGCATGGACTGTGCTTCTTCTTTTGTAAGGAATAAATGGATAGATTAGTTCCTGCTTGTCTTCAAGGAGTAAAAATGAGATCCATTTCTCCCTGTCATATGGTGAGACGACCGGGCACCAATCTAAATAGTGATAGCTGGTTTATCTATCCTGAATTTAGCTATTCCTGGTGTGTTTGCTTCTTTGCCTTCTCCAATACTCTTCAATTAGATATTGGATGGCTTCAGTGATGCAATGAATTCACCTTGTTTCTTTTGTTAGCTTTTGATGGAAATTATCTTTGGATGTATGCATATTCGGTTTTGAGGAGTTACAGAACAGCATGTTGTTGTTTAACTTTTTGCTGGACCAGCATGAAAATGTACACAAAGTCACAACTGGACAATATCTCACTCTAGAGGATGCTTTCACACGAAAACAGACACGTATAGTGCGAAAATAAAATCGTCTTTGCTATATCATTCTGTTGGAAGTCTTACAGAATGCCAATTAAACGATTTACATGTATGCTGGCATCATTTCAAACAAGATCTGACTGTCTAACTTTTAATTCTACATTCTGTTTAATGTACCTTTGTTGTAAACATGTTATTTATTTATTTATTTATTCAAACGTTACTGTCCATGGATATGAAATTCAAAGGATATAGAGTAATGGAGGCGTATCTCTCAAAGACTAGAATTGAAAAGCCAAGCGTGTAAGAGGACTACAGAGGACCTCAATACCTCTACATTGAAGGGTGTCCTCAATACCTTGAAATACAGCTGTGACTTAACTTAAGTTCGTTTATATCTGCCACGTGATATCCTAACCTAGGATGTTAATCCTAGGTAATTTAATGTCCTTTATGAGCTACCGAAACACTGCAACTCATTGAGACACTTATGAAAAACACTCGGCATATAATTACATTGACCTGAACTTAACATCGCAACTCATAATTGATGTGAGAATATTTTACTCGATTTTGACCACAGCATGCCTAAGCATGATCCGTTTATTTTTACCCTTCCTCCTAAACTATTGTCTGTTGCATCCAAACTCTCCACAATACACACACGTTCAGCATACATATGGAGCAACTTTGAATATTTGGAGGTGAAGATTCATAGACAATATGGGTTTTTGATTTGAATGGTTGATAACCAAAAGGACAATTTATCATTTTTGTCCTATAGGTGAAACAGACTATAATTGCGGAGCAAGGATTAAGGCAACACGTTACCAATTCCTATTGTAATCTGTTCAAAATGTTTTTAATTACTTCATAAAAGCATGAGAAAACTTGGTTCAATAATTCACAAAGACTCATTTCCTTACGGTAGTTTTTGGCTGTTTTTCTGTAACGTGCCATATTTAAGTACCGGTACGTATATCAACTTCTTTGGTATGCCCGTACGTATTTGAGCGTACGTATTAACGTGTTGCCGCCACACTGTTGTGATGTTTTGACTTGTTTTGTGGCAATAGTTGTATTAATCATCCTCTACATCGTAAGTTATGATTTCAGTTTTACCTGCGAGTCCACGCAATATTTGAAATGGCCGAATAATATCAATGGAGGGAGGTTTTACATTCTGCTCACTATATCAGAGGTAAGATTGTCGTTTTAGGAACTCTTACTAGGACAGATCGTAAGTGGGAGACATGGTGCAAAACAATGTAAAAATCCAATGAAATTCATGGAATGGCATTTGTAAAATTTTAAAAGTAATTTTTTGCAACTATACTCTGAAATTGCTTCAAACTCGTCATAGGTGTACAGGGAAGTATGGCTAGTGATGACAAAACACAATAGATTACTAATGTATAATAGAATATCAGAGAGAAAGCAGTGAAGGCTGTCCCTCATTGAAGATGTTGCTTAAAGAAGGGACATTTAACAGCCTACGACAGCCATTCCATGGTCTATCAACATAAAAGACAATCATGCAAATATTCTTTTAAACCATGGATAAGAGTCAGTCCTGAGAGAGTCACCTTAGCTGATTATTTTCACTGCCACATTTGTGCCTTATACACAATTCGTTTTTACACTGGATGTTGTACAATGCAATGCTACTTTAGCAGATTCACTATGCTTGAGCTGGCTAATGTCAACTCATATTCTAACTAAGAAATTTCAATTGGAAGATCAAAGTCTGTGATCCCTCCGAAATATAATATCTGGAATATATGATCTTGTCTCCAAACTAATAAAATATTACGGATTGAATTGGTCTAACCAAGTCCAAAGGTTTTACCCTCTTGGTCTCAACCCATGCACAGTAACTAGTTTATTTCTTCTCTTTTTACTTGGTTGAAGAAAATCTCGGGGCAGCTTGCGTAAAGATACCAAGGATTCTTTGGCACACATTCAAATGGGCAACTCCAGTTGAAGGGATCACTTAAGTCAGTCATAAGTAGTTCCAGCTGATTACTGTCATTGATACTGCCAGTGAGACAATGTCAGTTGATGGCGTTTCTGCTTAAAGTAAAGTGTTTGAACAGCAATACAAAAAACACATACTATGTGATTGGGACGAGAAGGCCTAGTGCATTGGCTAATATATATACATGTATGTTGCATTAAAACATCGAAAAATATTGTAGATCATAAAATGTAGTTATCAGTAGTATGCGGGTCACTTTGGGATAAATTTGACCTAGTGACCATAGTTTTTATGTATACTACTATAATGCAGGTCAAATGTTGCCGAAGCCACCCGGCATACTACTCTTTTTTATTTTTTATTTTTTATATTTTGTTATTATAGGACTCTTAAATGGCTTGACCCCACCTTGCATCTTTTTAACAAACTTCTTCAAATAATCCATAATTTCACTTCTAAATCTTCCCAAATAACCTTTTTTGCATATACACCAAACAACGTTATCTAAAAGTTATCATATAGTCGCCCTATGATATTAACCATGAACACATTGTGTATGGTTCCTTTCTTTCATTGTAGACTGCTTCCTCTTTTCCAATAAGTCTGAAAGATTACATGATTAAAAAGCACGTTAAAGTTAAATATCTATAGCTTGAATCCATGCGAAAGTTAGATATCTAAAGAATGCCAGTGTGATAATTTTAAGTGCAGTCAATAGACATAGCTTGAATCCATGCGAATTGAATTCATATGTATTGATATTCAAGGCTTTGCCATTCTAAATGTGCCAATTTTGAAAGGTAGACAGCACTAAATTGAAACGATAAGACCTGTTTGAATCAAGATATGTCACCAAGTCGAGAACTGTGAATCTGATGAGCATGTTGAGCAGAAGTTATCTTTTGAAAACTGTAATCTTTTGAAAACCTGCTGATGCCACATGCAGTATTAGGTAATATTTCAAGCTGAACTATGCAGCTTATGCGTAGATGCATATGCATATATCATTGTCAATGCGATGTCTCCTAATATCTTCTTTTTCAGTATCTGTGACGGTAATGGGTCAAATGTTTATTTTTAAGAATGTGGTCCCGTCCCTGTGTAAAACAGACGTTGCCCCTTCCTGCATATAGAAGTTTGCCAACCCAATTCTATTCCCCAACTTAAAATCGACTTCCATGCCCATGCAGTGAAAGAAGAAAGGCAATTCTTCTGCAAAGCCATGCGTGTTCTGTGGATGTAGCAACCACTGCTTTAAACAACTTAATGACAACATGCCTTTATCAGTTCTACTTGAAAGACGAAGTGTCATTTCTAATCAAAATTCTTCTCGAGCCTTCTTAAGCTTAGAGCACAGAGGTCTACTTGATCATGTTGCAGACATTTGATATAGTATATACCTCTGTTGGCATTATGTAAAGGTGTTTAACCCCAGACATGTTGATTCTTTTGGCAATAATCTCAGTGAGCAGAAACGAATATCTATCTCACATGCAAACAAACTGGTCAACGGCAATTGCAAGCTTACTTTTCAGCTTCTTAACAGTTTTTCATCAAGTTAATTTTTTGTTTCAGATTGCTTCCTGGTTGGCAACCATCACCGCCGGGGGGCTTTCAGCCATTGCAGCGGAGAGGTTCTGTCGCTCGGTATGGGCACCTACGTTTAGATACACCATTCGTTACGAAAACGGCTTGGTCGGCATGGACATGAAAAATATAGTCGATAATGCATCCTATAATACAATGGAGAACAGTGTGCCTGAACAAGGATTCGAAAATTCCCAAGGTTCGAATACAACAAGAGAACCCACCGAACTTGAGGTAGAGACGAATAAAATACAACCGGCCGGGAATTCCTTAGCCGGTTGTCATGCCGGTGGTTTTCAGAACAAATCGGATGCAAACCCTGTACAGTCCCCCTGGGCGAGTGAGAAAGCTCCTCTCAAGAAAAAATATGTCGTCGTGTATTCCTCGCCCCCAGGTTATTCTATACCGGAGGACATGCAGTTGATAAGTACTGTATAGCCATGTCGACGTCTCAATAACATGGAGGCGAGGTGTATTCTGCTTTTTGCTCCTGCATTGCCGTGATGCCCAGCTGGCAGTGCGCAAGGGCAAGGGAACTGAGGATGACACGCGGCCAAAGGTCTTCCTGATTGGTGTGCGCGGGTCGACCGTCACCATTTTGTCATTCACATCCTGCTTTACATTTTCAGGCAGGGGTGATGAGGTGTACGTCTAAACGAACCTCCCCTCGTCTGATCCGAGTTTAACCAGGAGACCGAGGAGGAGAGTTTCGTATCCCTGCGCCCGGTCCCAGGGTATACCTTGTTATCCTATTGTGATGAAGATAAAAAAACACGGAGAAAATATTATACATAATTCCATAATCAACCAATGCAATATACCACTGGATTCAGACAAACCATTCTAACTGTCCAACCTTGCTTGGGCAAAAAATTATAACATCGTTTATTCGAACTTTATGGCTTTAGTTGGGAATTCGCAAAAACTAGAAACGCATGATATATGTATCAGAGTGTAATTATAACAATATTTGAACAACATGAATTGCAGGAGGCCAGGCTATAAGTGTGCTTGTGGTGAATGGTGTTCTGGAGAATGAATGGAAGGGCGTGTGGCATCATAAGCCTTGGATGACCTTCATAAATTAGAGTTCGCCCCTGACAATTGGTCATGAAGCGTAATACGCACGTGACGGCGAGCGAGTAGCTCACGTGATATCGTTGTGGTTGTTGTCTTTTGCACTGGCGGGCGCGCATAACGTTCGTTTCTACTCATTTAGAAGTGATACCACTAAATGTCGTTTCTCAAACTGAGCGGATCTGCTGACGTTCACGTGATTTAGACCCGATGTTTTCGGGAAATAAACAGTTTGCAAACAATGTACATGTAAATATGTTATATACAAATCGTTTCCTTTTTAAATTTTCTATATCACACGGCAACCATTGGCAGTTATATATCGGGAAGAGTGTGAGTGTTCAAAGGATATAATAATGTGTAGGTCTCCACAGAAATGTATCCTCCCATGACAGACCTTTGGATAAACGTTTCTATAATAGTGAGTGTATATCTCTGGAACGATGCAAAGGCCTGTTGAGGGAAGATGCAGAAATGTGATTTTCAGTGATCGAATTATAAATGAATTAAGAGAGAATCAACTATAAGCATCGAAGATATCATATCAGATCGCTCAAGGAAGTGAAAGACATGCGTGTATAAGCAGATAAGCTGTATATCTCAGGTTTTATTTTGCCTGACTTGCTTTAATCATAGCGACTTACTTGATAGAATTGAACACTAGCAAACCCAAGAGTCTGCGCTCAGAGGATTTTGTGTGAATTAAGAAGTGATTATGAGGTGATGAACTTTAAGAAGTGTCATCTATAACGGTGATTCGTTAGAGTAATGAGCTAGAACACAGGACGACAACGACAACCCGTTGGATATGGCAATCTGATGAACTTTTGACAGTCGGCGTTAGAAATTTGTGCCACCAATCCGGGTATATTGCGTCGCATGCGTGTCATCGGGGATGTTGTGAATGGGTGTGAGTGAATGATTGATTTTGCAAGAATCTGTGAACGGGTTCTGCTTGATGGTGTGTGGATAGGATCACAGGAACTTGATGCTGGGTCAAACAAAATGATCAGGAGACAGGTTTCCAAAAGATAATCAGACCATTTCGATGAATTTTCAGCGTTTCTGGGCCTGCCTATAGCTCATTTCACCACTTTTACTGTATGCACACGGTTAATAGCCGCCGGGAAATCTAGGAAAACTACAATCTCCTTAACTCACTTTGTATTTAGTTTGGCGAGAGGTGGTTTAAATTTGGCTTGCAAGATTCGAACCTTATGGACTCATTGACCAGCTACTAACCAACGAACTACAAACGCCGCATTCCTGTGAGTTGGGTTGATGATGGCTCCTGCGAGATTGTGGACGTGCAGCAGACCAATATTACGGGCTTTTTTGTGTATGGTGATAAAATTTTATACTTTCTTCTGAGATCCAATCTTTCCCGATCTACTGTGAGGTCTGTCAATCTCCGCATTGAGTATGATTGTCGCTGTTGCATGCGTGCCAGATATGTTCAAAGAGCGTTAGCATCGAGTTGGCATAATTTTATTGTTGATATCAGCAATGCCATGCACTAGAACGCAAACGCGCTTTGAATGACTATCTGAATGATTTGACTGAAAGAATGTGCAGAATGAAAGTGTGGAGTTGTCCTATACTGTATAGTCGGGAACAGTCGCGACGTTGATGTCAACAGCCTTGTTATTGGACATATCGTGTGGTGGTAAAAGAATCGATGACTTCTTGCCGGTTTTACAGTATATGTTGGTTGGCGTGAGTGAGACGTGGATTGTCTGACTGTCCGACATCCCGTTTGAACAGGGGAAAGGGGGATAAAGGCATTCGTGAAGGTATAAAGAATGAAATAAATTCATACTATCGTCGCTTGGTGCGCCAGGTGTGAGCATTGTTCATATGTACATAGTGTTTGTGGTGTGGTGGAGACTGATTGTTATTGGCGCAACCAGGCTTAAAAGACAGGGGACAAGTTGTGATAACTGGCATGGCTCGGTGGCGATCCAATAGTATCATGGACTTTAATCAGTATTTAGGTCAGTGCTAGTATATGATAGTACAAAAGTCAGGAGCGGAATTTGGGAGCGGTCTGAACCTCTATGCGGACATAAAAAGCCTGAATATTGTTCGTTTTTTAAAACTCTATAACCCATGTAATGGATGAATATGATTTTGTTAAACACGAGGTATCGCTTGAATTTGCCTGCAGTTTTGTTAGGAATGAACCGAGGCTGTATACACAGGGTAACGACCGAGGCCGGGGCCGACCGAATAGGCACTATTATATGCAAAAATCAGTCATTCTTTGATTTCAAAGTATATAAAAAGTGTGAACATTCTTCTTATATATACTGTGACTGTAACCTCCGGTGCGTACGAACCGAATTCTAACAACGGCTAACAATAACATGACGTCTTCATAACCCAAATCAAGTGCAGTAGACGAGGCAAGGACGAAGACAAAAATACAATCCAAGACATTTTCTACCAATCACTCGTCTCTGGTTTGAATGGTCCGGAACTGTCCGTTGTGATTTCGGCTGGTACGAAAAAGACCAACTGAATTTTTGTGCAAAGTATACCACATAAACAAAGTGCTGTCCGCTTTCGGCTAAGACAGTACCGAGGTTACAGTATACTAGAGCAATAAATGCTGATGACTTATCAAATCAGAGCGATCCTCCTCACCAAAATTGTATAAGTACTTGCCTCGCATTGATATAACACAACGCACTTTTTTACTCATAACCCGCCAAATTCACTTGCAACCCTGCAGTTTAAAGTTGTTGCTGGATAAAGAAGCAGTTATTCACCCTATTAGATATTTCAACGCAATACGATTATCGTCTGTGCTCGGAGTAAAGAGTTTCCCTCCATGTATATTTAGCGTCTTCTGCGCTTTGGCAACTCTTGATGACGAAGTCAGATTTTTACCTCCTAACCCTTCGACATCACTCGTTGTTGTACGGGCGAGTGTTGGGGTTCTTAAAGTACGTGTCAGGCCCATCGTTTTCCTCTCTGGATCATATCACCTGTAAATTCTTTTCCAAGTAATTCATATAAATACGGACCACATAAAAAATTTAAAATATTTGTTGTTTTCAAGACTCCTTTTCTTTGAATTAAATACTTTTATATTTGAAATGATATATTTTGATTTGTAATCTGCTAGCATGATGTTAGTAATAGTTAGATGTCCTGTCGTGCGTGTGTAGATAACTAATGAAGATGATACCAGAGGTACGTGGAGCCATCTAGGCGTAAATGAGAAAAGTGAATCAGCCAACGTCTTCCTTCATAACCTGTTTTGGTGGTTCCTTCAAGAGTTG
This sequence comes from Lineus longissimus, assembly GCF_910592395.1. NCBI lineage: Eukaryota > Metazoa > Nemertea > Pilidiophora > Heteronemertea > Lineidae > Lineus > Lineus longissimus. The sequence continues at coordinate 23,879,748 of NC_088310.1, forward strand.
TGGCGGCAGATAGCATCGAAGATCAGGTAGTAGTCTTTGGAGATGAGAGTGAGTTGGATGTTCCTCGCACGCTGTTATCTTCTGATACAACACTGAGGTCAAGTAGGCCTACCATAAATTCGCTTCAAAGCAGTCCTGGTTTTCTAGAGGCGAGAAGACAGTGCATCGATCACCTGAAATAGTTATACGAAGTCCCCAGAACCTCCATCTTGAAAAGCCTATACCTTGCATGCACCACCAAAGGAAGGTAGGGATATTGAACAATTTGATGGCGCGCTGCAAATGTTGTGGCCTTGAAGACAATCATGCAACACTACACTTGGATGAGCCGCGCTGAGGATTCCTGGCAAAACGTTTTACAGACTAATATCTAGAAGGATGTTGTCCCCGCCGATGAGAGACGCTTTGCCTTGCGGCGGTCGCCTGACAGTGGCCGTTGAATACTCTAAAATTACCAGGAGCTTGCCCGACTTTCTAAATTGGGTTAAGATATCCCGATTAGTACTTTCTGTTATCTCGTTTACACCAGCGATTTCCATTCCCTTTTGACAGTCGCGAAATGAACAGGTGGTAATGCTGCCTACGCAATTTACACGACCTCCAACGTAAAAATATCCTTTTTACACACTCCGTCAGGACGACTCCTGGTCTATTTTTCTGTATACTACGGCGACTGTAAATTCGTCCAGTGCCAGAGGGTATAGGACTAAACTTCTTTATCAATTTACACTCTGGTATGTATTACAGAGCTGGTGGCCCTTGGTCGTCTAAGCAAGACCCCCTCGGATAGACGAAAAAATCAGGTGCTCGAAGTTAAAGATTGCTATCAAATTATGAGTGATATAGAGAAATGATCAAGATGATCATGTTGATTAATAACAACCTAGCGGTCCTTGGTTATGACACCAATGACTGGCCGCTATCGAAGCAAGGCTTACGTACGTTCCGTTTAAATACAAGCTTTAACATCCTGGGACCAAGGCTCACCCACAATGATGTGTGCTGCTACCGGCGTATCTGCATTCCATCGAGACACTCCGGACGGCTCCTGTCCGATTTTACAGTATTCAACACCTTACTGTTTCGGCTCTGTTGAACGTCCGTCGCCTGGAAGATATCCATATTCAGATGTCGTCAATTGTCCAATTTTGCGCTAAGTTTTTACCACAGCTCTCGGCGTATAAGTCTTCAATCGCACAGCTGAACTATGCACAAATCAGGTGGTCTAATACACCCGCATTTGGTGGCCCAGTAATACCCGCCTATATACGCAACATTCAAGACTTGCAAGGTTGAAGGTTCCAATCTAGACAGTCCGACAAGAGTAACTCCGACAATCCCGTCTATTTTACTGTCCGCGCTAATCAAGACGAACATAATGTCTCATCAAGGACATGCACATCTACACATAGATGATGGCTTTTATAGGAAGGTAATGTATATTCCCTTTTCCATTGTTTTATACGGTGGCGAATAACATTAGCTAAACTGCTGGCTGTGCCCCTCCCGGCTACACCCAGCACAGCGGGCGCAGCCCGGCAGACGTTCATATCCTTTGAGAGAGATACATTGGCACAACCTAGGTGAGCAGGCGACCGGGCGCCCAACATGACCCCTGCTGATTCTACAACATCTGTGTGCGGGAGGTCTTCGTTGACGAGATATAGCACCCTGGCAGACAATACACCCGCACATTATACTGTAAAACTGTATAGGTGCCGTACCCCCGGCCCAATAACTTCAGGGAGAGACGCAGTTTCTGCATTAGGGCGGGCTGCGAATTTACAATTCCCAAACAGGATAGTCATAAGATATATTTCGAGCTTTCTGATTGGTCAACTCAGCCAATGTACATGCGCACATGGCCCAAGTGTACTCCTTGTTGTGATGTTGTCAAGTTGTCCAGAAGTTTGGGGTTCGAATCCCATGTGGGAAATGACGCCCCTTATGGCCAGGTTGTCAAAATTCAAAATTAATTTTTTACCAAACAATTTATTTATATCTGTAGACTTGCCATAGCAAATATTTTTTCAATACCTCTTCAAATATGTACCAGAACCAATATTTAATTGGTAGCCAGGTGAACCATGACGATGAAGAATATCCTGGGGAATAAACATCAAAGCTCCAAGGGATGTAAAACTACTAGACTGTCTCATCTCTCTCAACATGTTGTCAATACGGTGGAGCAGCCAGGACTGATCCGGCCTGGCTGTGACTTCCTCATCTCTCTCGATCACCATAATTATTGTGAACACGGTGGAGCTGCCAGTACTGATTCGGCCTGACTGTGACTGCCTCATCTTTCTCACCATATTAGCAACTAGGCAGTGCGGTGAAGACTGATGCAGCCTGGCTGTCACTGTCTCATCACTCTCATCATGTTGTCAACACAGTGGAGCAGCCAGGACTGATTTTGTTATACAGCCATGTATATGCAACATAGTTAATTAATTCTAAGATATGCATGCATGCCATGGTGACCAAATTGAGGATCACCGATTGTTGATGTCTGGGACATGACCTATCATCCCATACAGCCATTGCATGCCCCTACATCCTCTATATAATTCACTCCAACCAAGTGGCATGCCCCCACATGACCTCAAATTGAAAGTTGGCTGCCAAATAATGCTCCTCCGCAACCTCGATGCCCCAAGATTGTTCAACGGGACGCGCCTCATCGTTTCAAGGCTTCTAAGCAACATCATTGAAGCTACCATTGCCATCGGCGAATATGCAGGATCAACAGTCTTAATCCCCCGGATACCGCTCATTCCAAGTGACTGTCCATTTCAGTTCAGGCGACTCCAATTTCCCGTGACACTCTCCTTCGCTGTGACAGTGAATAAAGCCCAAAGTCGTTGGACTATCGTTATCCACACCATGCTTCTCCCACGGACAGCTTTATGTAGCATACTCCAGAGTTGGCCAATCGTCTGCCCTATACCTGTATACTATCGCGCAAACGGAACAAAGACAATGAACATAGTTTATCCAGAGGTACTTCGATAGCAAGAAACGCTACATCGACACCACAGAGGTAAACTGCTGACACGCCCAAACCCGTCACCGACGGGTACCATGCCAGTAAGATATAAATAAAAGCAAAAAGAAAGAGAAAAATATATCCCAATGGCGGATTCGAACCCACGCCTATGGCAAGCCAAAGCGGAATTTATTCAAGACCGTGGAATTACTATTCAAGAAGTTAAATATATGTTCAAGACCAAAATATGTTCAATCCTGAATCAAATATTGTCAACCTTGAATCAAATATTGTCAACCTTGAATCAAATATTGTCAACCTTGAACAAAATATATTCAACCTTGAACAAAATATATTCAAGACTCACGTGACCATATTCAAGACGCACGTGACCACAAAATTGATGACGTAGTTGCTCATGTTTTGATGCTTCACAGACTTTCCCGAACCCGCGTCCGGACTTTCCCGAACCCATGGTACTTGTGTTGCGTTTCGGAGCTCGAATTGTTCGCACGAGGGTTTGACACATAGTTGTACACGTACCTAGCCGCCTACACCTGACATGTACTGTAATCCTACACATCATGACATGGATGCCGAGTGAATGTCAGAGTCGATACATGTTTCACAGACATATCAGGCAAATTATAGGTTCAAAATGCGCAATGCCTCTCACCTTTCATTCTTAAGGCCGACACCACTGTATCGGATTCTCGTTGTCTTTTGACATGTTTGAGTGTTTAGGCTATACAGGCAATCAATCATGTCGTGAAACAGAACGCATCAGAAGTACCACAGATTCTACGCTCTACGTCATCAATTTTGTGGTCACGTGCGTCTTGAATATGGTCACGTGAGTCTTGAATATGGTCACGTGAGTCTTGAATATATTTTGTTCAAGGTTGAATATATTTTGTTCAAGGTTGGACATATTTTATTCAAGGTTGAACATATTTTATTCAAGGTTGAACATATTTTATTTAAGGTTGAAAACATTTGATTCAAGGTTGAACATATTTTAGTCTTGAACATATATTTCCTTCTTGAACTTATATTTAACTTCTTGAATGGTTATTCTAAAGTCTTGAATAAATTCCGCTTTGGCTTGCCATACACGCCAAAGGATGCCTCCAGATCGCTGAAGAAGTGCGCGCAGTTAAGGCTACACCACATGACCATGATCAGCCAATCAAACTCCAAGAATTATTCTAAGTGTCAGTTCACTTTGGGAATAATAAATTCGCGGGCGGGCTTGCTTTAAAAATATAAGGTATTTTCTGGGTCAATTTCTGAGACGTCTTTTATCATTCGTGCACTAGGGGTTTTCAGGGACAAAGATTTTTTCCGAAGAGGGATTCGTTCGCACCCCCACCCCCCTTACACTGAATGGCATTTCGACGACACACAGCGGCCTTTCCAACTTGAATGTTGCGCCTTTTTGCGTATCATATATAGGTCTATTTCATCCTGAAGCTCAGGCCAACACCTGGCACTATCGACCGAGCTTATCACTAACGTGTGCGAGGGGAGGAGGATACGACTGACTCTGGAGTTTCGAGGATGGGTCTCTATAGGATCTTTCGATATAAGTGACATGTCGCAGTCTCAGTAGGCACAGGAGGCGATCGGGTGACGCCATCCGGCACTGCCCTCCTATTTATTTGTTCGTAATCATGAAACGAAATTAAATGAATAAACCACATTCCGATGAGAGGAGAGTGCAATGAGTGAGACAACGTAGCGACGCCGAATCATCTTGTAAGTGATTCCGGTTTTAGTGGCAAGATAAAAATGTTTATTTTAACGACAACCACAACTGAAGGGAACTCTTTTGTCAAAGAAGGTAGCTCATTTTCAGAAAAATTTGTTAGGTTGTTGTTCTTTTCTTTGCATATTTTCACCAAATTAAATTGCATAGCTTGTTCTAAATGTTATATGTTGTTCACTGATTAAATCTCTATGTATCAAAGAATTCAGATGAGACCATAGTATTGTAGATGCCGTAATCTGTGAGGTGAATCGAGCACCCCGTTTGACATGTTTTCTATGTATTCAGTCACAGCATGCATTGCATGTCCTGCCGGTTGGCGAAATGCATGCCTGCCATGCACTGTGCTGTGCGTGTATATTCCATGTGTCAATTCATCATGTACAACTACAATGCTCATATCTTAGGTGTGAAGTATTCATTGAAATTGAAAAAGCAAGTGCTAGTGGGATTGGGCAGTCCGTGATTAGTATATTTATTGCATGACTCTCCAGCATGTTTATGTTGAAAGACCAGTTCACCGTAATGTAACTGAGTTGAGTTACATAACATGAGTAACAACGACGTCAACGTGTGTGTCACTCCAGTCAGACCAGTGTGTGAAATGATCAGAACAGTACTGAACTACCAATACCATCCTTGTTGATTTCCAGATTGGATGTCAAGTTTTAAATAGCAGATGTTTTTGCAGTCTTATGATATGAAAATTTTCATTTTCCCATTTTTTCAGACTATTACTAGATAATGTTTTGAAAAATCTGATATGATGCTCGAACAGGTTAGCCTGAAACCCTTGGATGGGGTTAAAGAACCTATCAAATTGCCCTCTGCTTCTACCACAGTTGGAAGGGGCCCTCTCCTCAGGGTAAGTTGTTACGACAGTTCGAGTGAAAGCATTTTAAAAACTTTCAGAACTGTCAGTCTCTCCATCCTGCTATGTCTTGGTTGTTTGCAGTTTACAAATACATATAGGAACCTGAACTTTCATGCTTAGAGATGGTTCAACCAAATTGATTTGTGGTTGGTCTGTGTATAATTCTGGTAATAACCTCGCAGAGAAATATGCCTTGTTCAGCTACATTAACCAGTATAAGGAGCATATTTCCACCCTGTGCTTTTCTTGGGGGCACAAGCCATCAGTTGCTTTCCTCCTGTTGTTAAAATCCCTTGCATCATATTATTCTTGTCTCTGTCTATTTATTTCAAAGATAATCTCCATTTGAATATTTCAGTGCCCAGACAAGAAAGTATCAAGGAACCATGCCATTTTAGAACTTGACAAGAATGGTCAACTCACACTAAAACCAGTAAGTCCATGCCTCAATTTTTATAGTAGCCCTGCTTCAAAAAATTAGACCTTGCTTAAGAAATCACAGATGGATGGATAGTATTTTCTATGTCAAACTCAAAGACCTCAGTGCGTATTCTTTGTCGTTGACTTGACAGGGGTCATGGCCTGTTTCATTGAAAGCTGGATGTCCCACATGTCAAGATGTGTTGGGGTGGGAGGAGGACCATTCTAGAAACAGCTGTGATACATACTACCACATCCACTTGATAGCAAACTTAGAAGATGTGGTCATGTTTTTACGCATCATTTTGTTCTTCCTTCACAATTCTAGACTTCTTACCATGTCATATACCATAATAGAGCCACAACCAACTGCATGGCAAGCACTTACCATTTTAAATTCCCTTCAATCCAATTTACTTGTGATTTCTTTCAGATCCATGTCAACCCAACCTTCTTCCAAAAGCAAGGAGGAAAAGAACAGCAGACCCTGGTGAAAGACAAGCCACATATCTTGGAAGCTGGAGATGTCTTCAGCCTCCTTCCTGATCAGTATTTTTTTGAAGTTATCAAAGAGTGAGTTAATCTGAATAATAAAATTTCACTTGCTTTTGTAATAACTGTGCTGGTTAGAATTTTGATGGTCGAGATCAGGGTAGTGACAAGTATTGATTCGATTTGTTGATCTGTTTGCTTAAACCTGTCTCATTACCGACCAGTACATTTTAAAAAGTTCTTTTTCTCTTTTTCTTTGCAGGGGCAAGTCAAATAACATTGATCAGAATTCGAAAGAAAATGGTCACAACAAGAGTGAAGAAGACATGGAGCAGGAGGATGGAAAAGGATCTGAGGAGGAAGAATCAGGAGAGGAGAAAGTCAAAGTAAGTTGGATTTTCTCAAATGCTTTTTCTCAGAGGTTTGTGGGTGTTCCTTTTCTTCTTCCTTGCTATCACTGGACAGCATTCATGCTGTGATTATAACATTTGGTGTTGCACATCCTTGACTAGCTTGGAATGTAGAACTCACTACGGATCGTTCAGGTCTTGGAAATTTTGCTATGATGACCTCAATATTACTTGGTTCCTGTCACAGGGGCTGGTGCCACCATATGCTTAATTTGAATACAGTAAGCTGGAAGTTTTGCGTAGGTTTTGATTTCACATTTTCCATGATCAGCAAAAGTTTCAAAAAGGAAAAACACTTTTTTGTAGATTATCAAAGGTGCAGGCAATAAAGATGTAGCACTTCCACTCAAGAAAAAGAGGAAAGTACCCGAATGGATGGAGGATGTTGCATCAAAGTCACCCAAGAAGGAAAAGAAAGAGAAGGCAGCCCCAAAGCCAAAAGCATCACCCAAAGCCAAACCTAAAAGAGGTAGGAGGAATTGTTGCACTTTTCTTAGCAGTTCAACCACTTCAAAATCTCATTGGCAGTTTGTATTGTGATTACCTCTGTGGTGAACTTAAAAACTGATTTGGTCTGTATCAGGTACTCGACTTTGACCTATCAGTCACCCTTGGTTGCCACAAGGGCAGTGCTGGGTATCACAAAGCTGCTACTTTAGTGTTCAATTGTACAATATGTAGTTTTCATTATTTTTCAGCTACCTCTATTACTCCAAAGAAAGAAAAACCAAAGCCCCAGCGAGAGTCTTCAAGAAGTACGCCAGCAAAACCGAAATATGCCGAATTCAGTGATGATGAAGAATATGAAAATGAAGACGACTATGTTGAAACGAAACCAAGAGAAAAGACTGCACCAAAGAAAACGGCGACTGCGCCTAGAAAGAAAGCAGCTTCTCCACCAAAAGAACATGACCTGAGGTATATATTGAAAAAAGTTTCTACTTACAGAACACAAAGTGGTATTCAGAAAATGATTTCCGTATGTGCTTGAGAAGTATTTGCTTTCAAAAATGTTATCTCATTGCAGTGATGAAGGAGAAGATGAGGACGAAGACAATGGTGAGGAAAGTGAGAATGAGGACGAAACTCCATCAAAGAGAGGTCGCAGAAAGGCGTCGCAAAAGAAAACGAAATACAGTAAGTTCTTGTCTATTTGCAATGCTTGTGTGGCTCACAGACAAAGCCCATGCTGTAGCCTACCACTACCAGTGATTGTCATTGCCTTTGGTGAAAAGCGGAGATGTAGGTATTTCAGGGTCATGGTTACTATGTCCAGTTGGGACAAGGCACCAGAATGTGCCAAGAGGCCTACCTACCTACGTATGCCATCCGCAAAACCACCTGGACGCTATTGGCATTAGTCCTTTTGTTTACTTAAGTCTGTTAATTTTTAGTTGCACTGGGAACTCCTGTAGGGGACACCTCTGTTGGCAGGATAGGGACAGTGATTTTGGTCCAAAACAGGCCTTTTGGAACAGATTTGTCACCATAATCAAGACGCCTCCTTTATGTTGAGGAGAGCATTTGTCAGTCCCAGAGGTGTACTTCATATGGAGGTTTTACTTTATACATATATCTCAATTCAATTGATTTTTTACAATTCCAGGTGAAGATTATGTCAGTGAGGAAGATATGCCACCTCCGTCTTCGGATGAAGAATTCGAACCAGAGGATGAAGGAAGTCTTGAAAGTGAATTTGAACCATCAAGCGATGATGCGTCAGGAAGTGACTGGGATGCTGATCGTAGATCAAAAAGGAAAAAGGTCCGTGTTTATTTTGATATTAAATCTGGACTGTGTTATTGTCATTTTTTACTTTTATAGCAGACAGTGTTGTTACGTACATGTAGGTCATTGCCTCCCATTGGTGCTGTATAGTATCATCATGTAAATTGTTAATTTTGGGGTTGTCTTACTCTTATACTGTCCTGATGGCCTAATGGCCCTACACATTGAGGTGCCAAATGCCTTGTAAAGAGCAGTCATAACATGAACACCAAGGAAAAATGCTGCCATCAGTTGTCATAGAAAGGCATGTCTCCGCTATTGTCAAGCCTTGCCCACCAAAGTTTCTGATATTCTAGTTGCTTTTAAAATTCTACCGACTGGTCAAACAAATTTTAAAACTATCTTCTCAACAGCCAAAGCCAAAAGCCACTCCTACAAGAAGAATGCCGCGCCGAGCCTCAAGTAGCAAAAGAAAGCGCTATGATGATTCGGATGACTACTCAGATGACGAGTTCGATGAATACATTCCTCGGCCAAGCAAGAGGAGGGCTGCAGCAAGCAAAGCTGCTGGTATGTACACCAAAAATCCTCGGAAAATCCTCTCAATAATGTAGCAATTAGTAATCATAAGACACCTGACATAGATATTGTTGACTCAATATCTTTCAAACCAGGTTAGGGGCTTCACAGCTGCCCCAGGACAACTCAATCATTGTAATCAAGGTGTTTTAGAATATGGCATCATATAGTCTATAGGTGCCAAGATGAATGCATTGTCCCTTGGGTTGCCAGTCATGTAGGAGCAGACCCAGTTCATAGTGATGTCAAAGCCTTGTGGTCAAAATGTAAAGCCTTTTTTCTTAAATCTCACTCGTCTTTTTGTTAATTTCAGTCAACACAAAAAAGTATTTAGAATCAGAAAGTGAGGAATCGGAAGAAGAGGAGAAACCAGTAAAAAGGGCTGCAAGAGGGAGTCGGCGTTCATGCCAATATGGGAAAAAGTGTTACCGGTAAGTGTTAAACTCTAACCTCTATGTGTGCATAAACAAGAGAGCAGCATCCATAGTCAGTAGTTAGTACGGCAGGTTTTGACATGTTAATCATAATGAACAGTGAGCTGCATGGGGCACCTCAAAATCAAAATACAAAATGTACTTGTATGTACCTCTAGATTGCCATATTGTCATTTTAAACACTGTAAATTCTAACTGCTGCTTACATCCTGCTTCAGTAAACAAGCTGTTCACAAGAAAGCGTTCGCACACCCTGGAGATTCTGATTACTCATCTGAAGGGGAAGAGGAAGAATCTGAGGGGGAAGGCGGTGAGGAAGAGGAAGAAGAAGAAGAAGAGGAAAAGGTGGAGAAGAAGAAACAGGAATGTAAATTTGGTGCTGCTTGTACAAGGTTCGTTTATTTTGAACTGGCTGGCTTCCCCTGTACCTATAAATGGCGAGAGTACATTGTATTCAGGATGGACAAGAACGCTTGAAATTATAGGTCTGCAGAGAAATCAAAATAAAGAAAAAAACAAACAGGATATTATGAAAGCCCATCTTTAGAGTCACCTTTTTTCCTTCTTATTTGGTTTTAAATGATATCAATATTTGTGTCATCCCCTTTCAGGAAAAATAAACAACATCTCGACGCATTTTCTCATCCTGAAAAAGGAAAAAGGGGAAATAGAGCAAAACCTAAAGCTGCCAAGAAACTTGCTGGTAAGTTAGATGGGGTGTATTTCATTATAAGGGAGGCAGAAATGGTGACTGAGGTCCGATAAGGGAGGTCCCACTGCACATTCACATTAGACATTTACATGTATCACCAATGGAAAAAAATCTCAGGATATCCTCTGCAAGGTGAGAAGGTCTCATGTCGCAAATGACTAACCAAATTCCTGTAACGCCTCCCCCCTCCTGCGAGATGCGTATGTATTTAAAGTATAACCCCTTACAACTTCTATGACTATCTTTCAGAAGATGATGATGAAGATGATGAAGAGGACAAAACAGACGAGAAGGACAAAAAGGAAAAAGAGGAAGAGGAAGAAAAGAGTGGAGAGGAAGAAGAAGAAGAACCAGAGGCTAGTGGATCAGAATTTGAACTAGATGAGGAAGACGTAAAGAAGACAGCAAAAAGCAAAAAACCGCCAGCGTGATTTGGGACTTGATATCAAATGACTATGATCAAAACTAAATATCTGCGGGATGAAATGCCAAGGAGTCCGAAGTCTTTTCATTGAAATCTGCTTAAATAAAGTGAAGTACGTTCCAGGTCAAATTTGTTGGAATCATCTGTGCATTGAGTGGACAGGACAGGTATGCTGGTGTACCTTAACAGAGAAAACATCTTCTGTCCTTCCAATTTGGCTATTCTTTCAGCAAGGTTGGTAGGATTTGGGAAGACATCCTTAAAACATCCTTAAGACATCCCTGTTCTATTCCAAAACACAAAGAATAGTGATCACATGCAATGCAAACTAACTGACACATACTTTGGTTAGTTTTGACAACTACGCAAAGTTTCAATAAAAAGATCTGGCGTTTATAAATAGTGGATCTAAATACACTTGTTGGAATTCGTCAGCAGCAAATTTGCTGAACAAAGTGCTGTATTGACTGGATCATTTTCATTCATTCTGTAGTAATAGTTGAAGTAGGGGAGATGTATACCATTCCAAAGGTGTATGTCTCATGAAGTGAAAGGCATTTATGTTGAAAGCGATTCTCATTGGAGGCATTTGCATTTTTCCTCATGCCTGGTAAACTTGTTAGCTAATTTTAGTACAATAGTAGTATTAAGTCATGTTGTATGACCAAGAAGGAAGGGAATTAATTTGATGGACCATGTTTTTCTGTGGTGAGTGGACAGCATTATTAAAAGTGGCACAAACCAGGAGGTAGATGGCTAAAAAAACTCAGTTGCCCTTTACAGATACCTGCTGTGGAGGAGGGTGTCATAATCGTTTTTTTCGTACTTCAATATTTTTCCAAATTAATTTCTCTCCTTGTTTGGTAAATGTTGAGTAATTAAAATGCATATAGTTCAGCTGACGAGTCGTTCTTGTATGCCATATTTTCATATTGTATTTTATCTCTAGATCTTTTATTTTGCCTGATGACAGCACTTTATCTCAAAAGGCTTTATCCATTTTGTATTAAGGTCACAAACTATGAAAATACATTTTGGGAAAAGAAATTGGATACATAGATATTCTAAACTGTTCATGAAATTGTCTCATTATTATTGAAGCAAATCAAAATTATGAAGTTTGAAGAATTTCAGGTGTAATTTCAGACTGACGTTTTTTCTCTGATAAAGTGAGCCAGGATGGTTAAGGGAAGCGTGCTCATTGCAGATTTCCAATTAATTGCAGCAGATCTCATTGAAAGGTATTGAGTCGGAATGAAGCAATGTGTTTTTTGGGGCGGTGACTATACTTTTTTGCACTCAGCTTATCCAAATTCACTTTTGGATGTTATTTAAGATGGCATATGTGACGTTTTCCAAAAAAATCCCATTGAAATGGACAATCATTTTCAATATTTTAAGCTTCCTTTGACCAACCTCAGTTATGTTCTCGGCAAAACTCATTATGTATATAGGAGCGCATGTCAATCATCAAATCATTTGTTGGTGAAATGTAAAACCATACAAAAAAGCCCATTTCATACTCCATACAAGAATATCATGCCATGAAATCATCCTTTTATAAAATCAATATCAAAGAATATCACAGAAATGAAGTCGGATTAATCGTGTGAAGACTGTCTTTACTACTGTTCATATAGCTTTAGCAGCTTATGTTAGTCCATGTGCGTAATTTGTGCTTAGGGTATAAAATGGCCTTGTTACTTTAAATCACTGGTACGGAAGAGGTACAATCAGTGTGAATGGTAGTTATGCTTGCGTATGTGAATTGTGTTCCCTATTTCCTTCTCTAATTGGGGTTGGGTGGGGGGGGGTCTCCTTATTCTGTAGCGTTTTATTGGTACTATTTTTGTTCGGGGTCTGCCTTAAGATTTGGCAGCTTATCAAATCCCGATATAAAATGGCAGCTTGCGAGATATTGCTGTTTGAAACAGTGAACAAGGTAAAGGCAATACTGTTAGAGAAATATAATGTTGTGTTTAGGGATGCTGTCTCAGGAATTAAATGAGTATCGTCCTGGTGAAGTACTTTAACAGCACTAATTGTGTTTGTAAGACAGTCTGGGATGGGTTGATTTCCAGTGCAAGAATTGTATATCTTTAGAAAGATGGATTCAGTACATTTAGGGGTAATTCTTAAGTTCTACTTTCCTTGCATGCTTAATTGTCATGGATGTCCTAGCCATTTGTTTCAAATCTCGAAGTGTTTCCGACCACTTTCTTGACCAGTTATTGTCATTTCTCATATCTATATTCCTTATATAAAGTGTGTGTCATAAAAATCATGTTTTAAATGCAGTACATTCATATAAATGTAGATGTTAATGTGTAATAAAACCATGTGAAATTCTATACAGAAAAAGTGTGTTTTATTCAATCATTTATTGAAGATGCCTTGAATGAAGGAATGTCAATTTTACCACTAGCTGATGAGCCCCAATATCGATATTGGCCGTCCACCACAATTTACTTTTGCAAAGCTATCGATTGCTTATCACAACCTGTCCAAGCAATTGAAGCATAATCTGATCCCAAACAACTGAGACAAACGTCTTCGAATCGAAGACGATTCACAATGCCAATTAATACGAATTAAGTATTTGTGGGATTTCTTACAGCCATTGGATTGGTATCCCACAAATAACTATTTGTGTGATATCATTTCTGATTTGGAGTGTCAGTGGTGTGGTGGTCCAAGATCAGAGTCCGTTGACCATGTTGTGACAGATCAACTGGATGTTGATGCCATCGCCATCGAATTTGGATTGTGACTGACATGCTTAACTTGCAACCTGAACCACACCCTAATGGTGTGGGACTGGTGCATATCATCATCATTATCAATTTTGGGTTTATTTGTGGCCCAGACTTCTGGGGACTCTGTCATAAATCGTCTGCTACACCATGGAGGTATTATTAAATACCTCCATGGCTACACAAACCCACCACCACGTGCTATCACCACGTCACGTGCACGGCACGGCAGGGATTTCCCCTGCCTCGTTTTCAATTGACCCAGAAAACAAAATGGCCGCGTCAGCTTCGGGTGAGTCAAAAGCAGTGAAATATACTCTTCCAAAGTGCTGTTTTTGATTCAAAACTCTCTTCAAAACCACTTTTAAAATGTTTTCCGTCAGGTTTCCCTCCAATGTGGAAAGTTTGGTTGTAAACTTCCCTCGGGTGTTGATGTTATCTTGCATGAAATGGCTTCTGGGCCGGGGATGCTCTGTTCTGTATGAAGGCCTATTGTAATGTTACGTACAACATAGGGGGTCTTACTACATGTTGTATGTTGTTGTGTACACTTTAACTTTGTGTACAAAAATATGGAACGAGTTTAGAATCCCCGATCACACCCCAAAAAAAGGTCATCGGTTGACTAACGAAGCACCACTGTTCAATGGATTTATAGTTGAATGCGATCAAACTACGTCATTTCCGATCGGGGATTCTAAATTTTAGCCAAAAATATTTATTATTTACTTTTAGAATGCCTTTTTGTTGCTTACATTGATCGATTCCATTTTTTCTATCTACAGGAAATGTTACCTCCAATTGGATCAAATTCTTCACCGCTGCCAGCATCCCACCAAGTGATGCTGCAAATTATGCTATAATTTTCACCGACAATAGAATCCAGAAAGACATGCTCCTTGATCTCAACAAGGAATACCTCAACGACATGGGGATAGCTGTCATGGGGGATATCATTGCAATACTGAAACATGCCAAGGCAGTTCATAGCCAAGAAGCAAGGGAGAAGGCTTTAAAGGAAACTGTGTCAGCGAGCACACCATCTGTCACACCTTCTCCGAGAAGATCAACTCGTAAGTAGTCAACACTACATGCAGGAAAAGAACGGAACTAGGCCTATATCTACTACTCAAAATGGTGACTGCATAGGTCTGCAGAATAGGTCTACACACTAAATGTTCAAAATCATGGGGTCATCGAGTGAAATCAGACTGTTTAGAAATGTTTGTTTAATATTCTCTTTCGATCTGACGAGAACAAATCACACTACTTGCCTCGTTTATCTATTTTCTAGCTGCGAGTCGGATAGTTGATCATTATCTGGGTAATGATCCAAATGCAGCACCCATGAATGAACCACCACCAGGCCCAAAACTTTCAAAGGAAATGGCATCAAGACTGGGACCAGCCCCTGGTAAGAATATACACTTCAACACTACAAGAGTTTTTCCTGGTGTTTAATTCAAGACCAATGAGGTATTCAATGAAGACAAGTTGTAATACAAGCATAAGGTTGGCTCTTTGTCTCAATGTTTAGTGATTGAATACCCACTGAAAAATAAATTGTGAGACATGTTGTCAGTGAAGTGGTAGATACAATTTCTGTTTTGTTTTTCAATACCCTATTTTTTTCAATCAGCTGGCGGTGGAGGGTCTGGACGATCAACCCCAACACTATCAAAGTCAGCACTCCAAGCCAAGAAACTGGGAGAAGGAAAATATAAAGTGTCCATGCCGAAAGGGACAACAACAAAAACAAGAAAAATTCTTGAAGACAAGGCTTTAGGTAAGTTCCGAAGAAAGAATTCTTGATATCCTTTTGAACTTTGATTTCAAACTGTTTAAAGAAACTGCTGAAAACCTAGGTTGCAACGTTGCTGAAACTGAAAGAGAGTCATGCATTGAACAGGATAAGTACCGGTTTTTGACAACAGTTTGCCTTTGTTGAGTTTAAAATAACAATTACGGTATTCCAATTTTTTCTTCCAGTTGAAGTTCCTGATGTGTCGAAGTCATCTGTGTTTACCCGACTTGGTGACGATTCTGGAGAAACGAAATTCATGGTTACTGGCTTGGCCTCTTCTTCTACTTCATCTGTAAGTATTGTATGTTCATGGTCATTCTTGTTTTTACTTGGGACCCTTCAGAGGCAAGAATTTTTCCGATGACAAAGTCATTCAAGTCATCAAAGACAACATTCAATTTTAACTTCAAGTTCAGCTATCTCATCTGGGTTTTGATGGAACTGTCATAGTTCATTCTTCCCAAATCAATTTTCTAGCATCTTTATATCTTACTTTTTTCAGGGGAGTTCATCAGTTTTTAACCGTCTTGGTGGTAAAACTGTAAAAAGAGCAGCTACATCTACTTCACCTGACTCTGATGAAGATGATACATATAGAGAAAGTGCTTTGGAATATGCTGGAGTACTCAAATCACCGATAAAGAAACAGAAAGGTAGGTTCATATGCTGTAGAGCTTGTTTTGTTATTTGGAGGGGGGAGGGGTCAGTATTTATAACATTTAAATCCTCCAAAGTTTGATTTTTAGTGTGATGTTTCCTATGATTAGTATAATATAAAGTATAGATTTTGTAGTTAAAACGAAGTGAAACATGTAACTAGCTATATTGTGTTAATGTAGAAACAATGTCTACTAATTCTTTCAACACTGTTGATACAGCTGCCTAACTGGATAAAGACTTGTTTCCAATTTCCCAATTGGTAAATTAATAATGAAGTCTTGTTCAAAGCCTTTTATCTTTAATCCAAAAAAAATCCTTTGTCAACTTTTCATCCCAGAGCAAACCTTCTGATTCCTTAGTAGATTCCGAGTTTGGATGCTTGTCTGCAAAATTTTACTGTTAATGGCTAAAGAGTTCATTCAAGAGCTTAAACTCGTTGTCTGTCACTGAGATGGCCAAATTGAAAGATTCTGAAGGGTTTGTCTGCATGTCCAGCATTAAGAGAGGAGGTTTGGGTGTATCAGTAAAATTATAGTTGTTAAAACTGTGGGGAAATTGAAGATATTCTGGTTCTTTTACTACAGTTCAAAGACAATTACCTCCAAAAAAGGCCATCACAATTACCAAGAATATGCCAACAAGAACAATACCCCAAGCTGTAAAAAAGACAGTCACAATTAAGGTCCCGGAACCGAGGGTTCCTGTGCCAACAGAAGGTATCTTCCACCGCGACGGTGTGCGGACAGAAGGTATTTTCGGACGTGATGGGGAAGTAACTAAAGTCAGCATCCTTAAGCGGTTAGGGAAAGATCTCCAAGTAGCATCTGCATCCTCCACCACTCCTTCTGTCCGCTCCTCTGCCAAAGGTGAGGCTTGCCTTGTTTTCTACATTTCTGATCAAAAAATTTTACTTGATTTCATGGTTTGATGGTCATTTATTGCTTTGTTAAGTTACTAACTACCTCCATAACCATGCTTTCTGATGAAATATGTATCTCCATTTAGATTTGTAGATCTCTTTCTAAGCAAGTAACTAACATTGCAAAGATCCACACATATTGTAGTAAATGTACTTATTCACCAAAATGACTTGGTAACCATATTGTTTTGAACGTCTGATGTACCATCAGCTGAGAAAACATAGATCTCACTTTGCTACACTGTATTTCAGCTGCTGTCAAAACTGCCGCCGCCAAATCTTCAATGAAAGCCAGGCTCGGCCCATCACCAATGGAAGTCTCAACAAGTGAAAAGCCAAGTAAGAAGACTGCTGGAGGAAGTGTTTTCAGTCGACTAGGTTCCCGGGACTGATTCAGCAGGAATTGGACTTGTAATCTCAATGAAAAAAGGACTGTTTGCTCACTGACACTCGAGACTGATAATCCTTTTTGATGGTGGAGGTTTTGCTGCAGCAAAATATTATCAGAGATTAGAAGAATTCCAACTTTGAAATAAAATTCATCTTTGAAGGGCATCCATTGCATTATTGAACTGATTTTGTGAAGTTTTAGAAATGTGTTTTATCATCCCATCAGACACCATTGCTAGGTTGCAAGTGTTGTGAGATAAGGAGTGAGATTACGCAGCTCTACTCTACTCTTCCTGTACGTACATTGTAGTTATTCGATCAAAGTGAGATACATGTATTTCCATCTGGTATTTGTGCTCATCGATCGTGTCTTCCAATCATATCTTCCAAATTACATTACATTGTACATCATTGTATATGACACTATGAAAGAAAAGAAGAAAAAAATTCAATTTGAGTCTGTTCAGAACTGAGAACAGAATACTTTGTTGGCATCGGTTTGTCTTGTTAATAACTCAGTGCTACATTTAAAACATTTTTTTGACAAAGTAAGAATTTCATTCTTTATCACAACATGACTTGAAGGGCTACTTGTACATTTAGTGCATAACTCTGTAAATTCTTGATATTCATATTGTACAAATAATGAAGCTATTTAAATTATCCATGTGTACTGTTATCATTTCAATGTTACATGTATGGTAAAGGATGGGCTTGGTTGAAGTCGAGCATAACATGGTCACTATCATGGAGAAAGTAACTCCCAATCAATGGTTGAAATCTCATCAATTCATCCAGCAATCTTGTCCAGCATCCATTTCGATGCAGTGCAAAGTGAAATTGGATGTGTTTGTTAAGTATTGAAGGATGAATCTCAACTTCTTTGACACCAAAGCAACAGAAGTTGATATGGCACAAAGTAAAATCCTATTTAGGATAATCTATTAATACGATTACATTGGTAAGTCACAACCAGTATCCCCAAAAAAGGTACCCTTCCATTGTGGGATATTGTCACATACTCATGCTTGCTGTTGTGTTTGGTAATGGATGGACATGGCTATTTGATTATGGAGTGGCACCATGCCCTTTATACACATCCCAGGACAGTTCACAGCCATGCCGACAGGAAACAGTGAGTATGATCACAATGATATTGATAAGCAGAACATGAAAGACACGAAAACTGTGTGCCCTGATTGGTTGGCATTGAGGACTGAGACAAGACTGGCACACCAGAGGACACTGTCACAACCAGAACAAGATGTGATCACACAAGAGCTAGCAACATGATATTTAAGGAAGTGACACTGAGCTTGTGGTCGTTCCTTGGTTGCCTAATAAGCTAGACAACTCGGGCAGACTGAAAATGTAAACCAAAACCTGTGATGCCAGCAGAGGGTTTGGGCATACATGTAGTTTGAGGTTTACCACAGAGGTCTTGAGTAGACACCCAAGAACCTTCCTAGCTGTCCTTGATTGCGACACTATTGCTGAAGACTATTGCATTCAAACAAGGCTCAGCATATTTTCCATTACAGTCACTGATATCCAGTGACCGAGGCCTTTTGGTATGTACTACATGTATCAATGAACAACTGTGTCTCTGCTGAAAATTGTAACCTTATGTTGATTGGGACCATGTAGACAACCTAAGGCAACCAGATGCGTGCATTACTGAGGACTTGAGGTCTTTTCCTACCAATGGAAACATTGGTCTCAAGTATATTCTTTTGAACTATGAAAGTGATGGCCCATAGAGGATAAAGCCACAACCTGAAGGCCGGTATGAAACCACATCATTGCCATTCTTCGACAATTTACAACATTGTCTTCTCAGTACAAGTCACAACTTAAAACGCCATTTGATTGAGTAATATTCATGGCCTTGTTATGTCTTCCTGTCTTAAAAAACAAGGAAAAGTACAATGGTACACTTAACAATATTTTATTCAAATTCATAGGTTAACATGATGTAACAGTCTCACATGGTCAAAGACCAGAACAATATTTATCATCAGACAATAATGTTGAACAAGAACAGAAGGGATTATGTTAGACACCTCAGCCAGATATTGCTCCTGGTCAGTAAAACTTTGTTTTGCACCAATATTTCTAGATGTCACTACATCTATGAGCTTGATCCAACTGTTGGTTATATTGTCTAGCTGTTATAAGCAATGACAAAATCTGTAACTAATCCCCATGCTAAAAACATGGCCATACAAGGGTGTTTTCCCACCCAAAAAAAGAAAATAGGCACAGCCCACTGATGTGATTGACACTTCTAGTACCAGCAGTGTCATACACTGCTGTTTTTACTACATGTAACTGCACCAAAGGTAATTTGAAATAGAAGAATGATGATACCTGCTGGGGCAGAGTGTAGTTTACTTGCGGCAATCACGGTGGGAAAATCATACAGTGGAGTCAGACCTGAACTTGTCTCCACCTTAACGAAAAAGATGTTTGGACAAACCAGCCTTGAAATGCCTTAGCTTCATTGTCAACAGCGGATCAGTTTCTTTAAAATGGACCTTATATCGAAAGGTTTTTTAGATCTGACGGAATAATACTCTTATAACTTTGATTAAATTCCATGACAACGATGGAAAAGGCCATCCTGGACATTTAGCACCTGAGTATTAATTGTTCTCATAGTCCAGGTACCCAGACCTCAGCAGTTGTTTATGGCCAGCTTTTTAATGATTCTTGACAATTATTCATTCATTGAGCATACATGTAACTTACTGCAGTAATCAAGTATTTGACCATACATGTACGTAGTCACCCAAAAGAATGAATTCCCCAGCTTGCGAAGAGTTAGGCAGGCTGTCCAACTTGCTGAGCTGATTTGCCCTGGGAACGGAGACATTTTTCAATTATGATGGAAAAACTGTGCTCTTGACGTTGTCAATAAGATAACATTGTGTTTAGGTTCTTCAAGCATGATTTGCATTACAAAGATATGTGTGGAGGAAAATGCAATTTTTGCATGGCTCCTTGGTAATTGGAACGCATGCCTTGAAGATAAGGCAAGATTCTCCATCAGCTGGGAAACTGATTCTCCAAGGTGAAAGTGATATTATGCAGGTGTTACAATTACAAAGGCACTTATCATTATTATAGATCATATATACCCTAGACAAAGTGTTGAATGTCATATTGATCCCTCTCACTGGCAGCTGTTGATACCAACTGACAGAAAATCAATAAGTTGCCAGTTGGAACAAATCAATGGATGAAGAACTAAAACTGCCGACTTTGCGTATAACCATGTGCGATTTGACAATGTGGTCACCACGTTTCAAAAGGAACTAATTGGATATTTATCAAGAATGTCTGAAAGTCATGCACAGCTGTCACATCATTGTAATGTACAGCCAGGAGACAATTAATTTTCAGCCTACCTTACAACCTCAATATAACAAAGATTATTCTTCCTTCTCGCATATTTGGATTTGGAAGAAACGAAAAAACAAAAGCGAAAGATGGAAACATCTAATTCTAATAACAAAGGTGACATGCAATACTCAACAAATACACCATGACCATAACATGA
This sequence comes from Lineus longissimus, assembly GCF_910592395.1. Lineage (NCBI taxonomy): Eukaryota > Metazoa > Nemertea > Pilidiophora > Heteronemertea > Lineidae > Lineus > Lineus longissimus. The sequence goes on from NC_088310.1 coordinate 23,900,666, forward strand.
CAGTAACAGTGTTAAAACATGATAATTGAACAAACCAAGACATTACATGTACATACAAATCTCCATTTCTATAACAATTTCAACTTTTCTCAAGACGAACTACCCATGAAATAAAATTCTTTTAGTTACATGAACAGACACACATTTCACTGTTTTTTCAATTTCATCGTAATATCATACCAGGCTATATCTGAAACAATCAAATTCTCATGACAGTATTTCATAATTGTGTGAATTTTTTCATAGTCCTATGAGCATGCTTAAAAATAATTGAAATAAGAACAAAACAAATCACAGATTTCAAAGTCTAACAAAAATATAAAATCAAAAGTAAAACACTGTTCAGATTCAGATAAATTTTGAAGCTGCATTTGGAAACGGTACTTAAATCAGTTTGCCAAGCTAACAAGTGTTTGGAGTGGAGCTTGAAATAATGAATGAAAGTGCAGTCAAATCAAGTTGCCTTGAATGGGATTAGAACCACAAACCTTTGGATTGCTGGTTCACTGCTCTACTGCGTTTGGGCTATCAAGGTTCCATGTTTGTCTGCAGGGTGTGACATCATTACTTGAAATAATAAAAATGGAAGAAACTATTGATTTGTGAAGAAACTATGTTGAGAGTTAAATTTTTGGCTTTTGTCCGACAAAATGGAAAAAAAGCATTCAATGCCCATAATACACTCCTCTCCAATATAAAATCACATTATTGCACCTAGGAAGCGTCGAAATCAGCTGGGAGGAGGCCCGCTTAGGATTAAAATCAGAATACCGCCAGCGTGAATATTCAGTCAGATTTTGAATATTTCCATTTGATGTGCAATTTACTGCAGAATGGAAGGTGACTGGGCCACTCACAGCTTGCAATGATACCCTTAATAATGCCACTGGACCTTTAACAATCCTCCCTATGAAAGTGGACCACGCCATTGGGAGGACACTACGGCATAACAAAATTGAATCTTCACCACAGGCAAAATCAACAAAATCTCCAGATAAATCTCTCATTTTCATCTCCTAAATTTCTTGATGGCAAATATCATCCCTAAACCAATAATTCCTACTGCTGCTCCTATGAGAACGTATTTGATGATAGGCGTATCTTTTGCACCAGGGTCATTTTCACTAAATGGATCCACATCCATGTTTTGTATACTCCGCGCAACTGCTTTTGCCTGAAAGTGAAAGTAGATAAGACGTGTTTACAGATTGCTGTAATTTTAACAGATTTTTTTGTACAAAAATCACCACAGTCAGTCTGGATTGCACTCTCATTAGCGCATGTTTTAAATGAATTATCTAGTGCTTTTCTAAGGTATTTTGAACCTTACTCCTAGTACTTTTCAAGAAGCTCATATACAAAATGTTTATTGGAACTCAACCTAAGAGGTTGTAGTTTCCACTGCCCATTTTAAACTTTTCAGGTACCGAAATGAATGTGACATTACAACAGGAGACATCATTATTTAAAAAGTTACAAAACATTTTTTTACACATACCAATATGTTTGATTCTGCTCTCTGCTGTACCTTCAAAGACACTTTTTCACCACAAGCTTGAAAAAGAGCCACAGCTCGGGCATGCGTTATAGATAAAACATTTTTTCCATTTATCTCTAAGATTTTGTCTCCTTCCTCCAGCTGACCATTGGATGCAGCGGCCCCCTTTTCCCTGATTTTAGTGATAAAGATGCCATTGTCACCAGGAATGTATTGAGCATCTACTCCACCTCTGATGTTAAAGCCAAGGCCTGTGAATAAAAGAACAAGTGGAATAAAAAGCAGGTAAAACACCAAGCAACATACAGTACACTGATGCAATTTAATGACTTATTATAAAAAGGAAATCGCTTTTGAATGTACCAGTACTCGTGTTGGTGTTATCCCATCTGTGAAATACCACACCAATCATGAAGTTGTCCTCGAAACGCCTAGTGTGGATTTGGAATGGATGCTGTGCGTGTCAACATGGTCGAGTCCTCTCAACACAAGTGACAACGTCAATGTATAGGAGACACTGTCTCTCTGTCTCTGTGTTGGCACCCCTTTCGGATCAGGTCGAAGACATAAAATGGAAAAACCATGCACCCTTCCGCTGCTGATCATGACTCCATGAGTGATGAGTGATGATGTCCCAGGGACTTGACACAAAATATGGGTTACCGTTGGGGTGGGCAGAGGTGGTGGTGGTGATTCGTCATATCATCATATCATGATAGGCCTAGGACTAGGACTAGGAGTGTGTGAACACATTATTTTGATTGGGGCAGGGCCAGCCCCACCCCCGGTCAGGGCCTAGGCCTAGCCTACGCGGTGCCGATACTAGCGACTATCAATATCATTCCTTTTTTCCTCAATTAAACTAACCAGAGTCTCCCTTCAATAGATCTACATATATTACGTCATTTTCACCCATATTTTGTCCTTATCACCAGGAGTTAGGGTTTCAGGTTTGGAGGAAGACACACACTGTAGAAATGTACACAAATCTGGTACACACTTTCCTGGTAGCGACCTTGACCTGGTAGGCCTAAATGCTGGTGGGCTTGTACTTAATTGACCCCAATAATGGTAAATCATAGTCTTAGAAGATCAATACAATTTCACGAATAGTTAAATGTTTATCAAAATTCAAAGCACTAATAAAACATGAATGATGGATCTGAATTTTTATTTATAATGTAAACCATATTCGAATCATATCGGTGTTAATTCAATTATTCGGCGCACATAATCAGTTATTTCATCAATACATAACGACTATTGACAAAACGTTGTTGGTGCGTGTTTCTTCCATTTTGCTTTGTGAAGAGGAAAAATTTGATTTTTCTCTCCGTTCAAAGGCAGATTTCGCTAAGAAAATAAGAGGTAAATAGACGACCAACCCGTTGGTTAAATTAAGCCAGTTTTAAAGAACAATTTAAACCATGTTATCACGGTTTTCTTCTTTTCTGGACAGTGAAATCGTCGATGTCGAGACGTTCGGACTGAGCCCGCCGCACGACGGAAGCGAGTTTTCACTTTTCCCCGAACTTGGTCAGCTTCAAACTTCACCACCAAAGGAGCCAGTCAGTTCGACGACAATAAAGGAACCGTATTCTAACCGTCCAGTTATCAAGATCAAAATGAATGACAGCGGAGATGAGAGTTTGGTGAACTATTTGAATGGTGTTGATGAAGGTAAAGCACCTTCTCTGGATCTGGTGGACAATCGCAGTGTTGGTGATAATGGTACCGATGACCTTGACCTTAGTAGGCCTACTGCAGATTTTGATTTGGGATCAGATCTGCAGGCAGTTGTTTCGGAACGATCTACAGACATCCAGCCACTACTGGTTGGTGATGCCCCCTGGCCCATTAAACTTGCAAATGGGGATGGGCGCCTTTTGAGCATTCGAAAAGTGATGGAACCGACAGTTATGAAACAAATTGGTGACATGATGTCACCATGCCGGCCACCTCGTAACTGTGCTAAGTCTGTGCCTGGGAGGTCTTCCCCAGATTATTCTGAATATGAAGAGAGTCTTGTTGATGAGAATGGAAAAAAGATGACTAGAAATGCAATCAATGCGAGAGAAAACCGTATGCGAAAGAAACAATTTATTGAAGGACTTCAAAAAAGTGTGAAAGATCTCTCTAGCGAGAATGGTGCCTTGAAACGGCAGGTCTCTGATATGCAGTCCACTATTGAGTCCTTGACAAAGGATGTACTTTATTTGAAAGGTGTCCTAGCAAATCAGAGCCACTTGTCAGCGTTGTTGAGAAACATTCATAATACCCCTGGTGTCAATTTCAGTAGTTCATTTGAATTGCCTGCTCCACTAGCAGAGGAAGACATTGATGGCGATGCTGGCTCTCCAAAGACCAGCCGCAAAAGAGACAATGACTGTCTAAATACATGTAGCAATGATGAGGAAAATCAGATCCCTCATCCATCGACCTCTGATACCCCAAGATCCAAAGTCCAGAAGCTTGATCATGCTTACAACCGACCTGTCACTCGACGATCACCAGGAACGAAGAACACTGATAAGCAAAAACATGAGAAGATCAGTGACAACGACAGACAAAAGGAGAGTGATAAGTTTCGTGATCTAAATCTTCAGGATGCTGGTGGTGTGTGCCTTCATGTTTCAAAGGGGAATGTTTCCCTCGAGTTCTGTGCCTCTTGCAGCAGGAATGCTGCTAATGGGCATTCTAAGGATTCATGAGGTGGTTCTCTGGTAGAAGAACAGCATCGTTGTTCATCAAAGAATCGCAGAGTTTACGGGAGTAACAAATCTGCGTGGTTATAAAATGGTCGGTATTATGGTCTGTGCTCATTAACTTTACCAAGAAAAGGAAGCAATGAACCAATGTGGAGTTCGAAGAGGCAGGATTGATCATGGCAATATGCTGAATATTGATGTACACTGTAATTTTCTGTTTTGCCTCCCAGTCAAATACTTGGAGCAGTGATGTCCAATAAATATAACCCCTGAAGCTCTGGACTGAACTTGTAGAAAATGTAATTGGCTGGATGTAGATTGACATAGCAGTTGAAATCTGCAAAATGTTGAAATACAAAAGCTACTTTAATTTCAAACGTGAAAACAAGACTGAAGTGTCAGTGGCGTGCTCATATAAACTATCATCATTCAAGTAGCCTGCTGTAACTGTACATGTATTATCATTTAATTCATTTGAATTTAGTTTTTTAAGTCAAAGTACTAAACAAGCATTGTTTAATTTTCAGTGAAAAATACTTGACTTTGTGATGGAACTTCAGACTTCACACAGTTTTCGGTCCCGGATTGAATGGTGTAGTATAAAATATCAAATGGTCCGTGTCTCTTTTTAGAATTGCTTTTCACTCTGGGCTTCCTAAGCTAATGTAGGTATTGCAAAATCTAGAAGAAGGCTTGTCATTGGACATGTGGGGCCTAGGATTTGCTCAATCGCAGTTTTTGCATTCTTGTGCAGATTGGATGGATGATCGATTATGAATTCCATTGCTATACTGAAAATTACCACATTATCTAGAGTCAATACTTATCTCAGGAATTAAATGGCATTCTTATAGCTTTTGTAGTACCTACAACAGTTCTGAACCTTGCTATCTTGTGATTTCAGTTAAGTTTCAGAACATCCAAAAGCTCAGCTAAAAATCCTGTTTCGGAACAACTTGTAGCCAATTTTCTTCAAAATGATGAGATTGGTTCCGGTCGTTCTTGGGAGGGAATCACATTGACTCACAAGATAGATGCCGAGATTAAGAGAGGAAGCTCAGTTGTTGTTGCATTTGTTGATATGATTTAGAACAGCACTGTAAATATTTTAAAAGGATATGTCCAACTTGTAGCCAAGAATTTATTTGTCTGAATTTGTAGCGAGCTGTAAGAAAATTATTGTTTAAAAACAATGAGTTTATAGGAATCTTTGTGTGGGGTCAGATAAATTGACATGTTTGATTTTCACTTGAAGTTTCTGCATTCATGACAGTGGAAAGGAAATACAATGAAAAGACATTAAAAAAACATCCTGCCATTTAATCAGTGACAGGAAATCTAATCGTGAACAATTTCTCTGGCCACAATCAATTTTACTTATAAAATTCGTCAGTCTCTAGGCACTTTCCATTTATTTTCCAGGAGAAGAAAGAAGACAGCCTTTGTTTTGGGTTGAGAAGCGACAACCTTGTAAAACAAACTTTCAAAACATTTCAAGCACATGGTAAGGTACCCATTTTATTCCTCTGATAGAGCATTATAAGTTTTCACTGGATCGCAGATTAAATTCCAGGTAGAATGCTGAGCTTTTACTGTTAGTAGGTCTCGTCGATACAAAAAGCAGTCTGGATGGTAATGGGGAAAACCAGAATTTGCCCGTGAAAAGATTATGCAAATTTAGTGGTTAAAAGGTTCCTCTTTCTATAATGCTCTGTCAGAGATATTTTGCCGGGTATACTTTGTGACCATGTAATAGTTGTATTATAATTTACCTTTCATGCTTGACCAGTTGAGTTGGTTGCCGGTGGAGAGTGGTGGAGTTAAACGAACGATTGTGAACTTGCCCTTGCTTGCACTCATCTGAGGGTAAGGCTGTAAGTATAACATGTAAGTACGATGTGTAGGATTGTGGCCTGTAATTCGTCTTTAAAATTTGTAATTCAAGTAACTGAATATCATGACTGCAAGAAATTATTAATTTGTGTGAGAAGTAAAATATTGGTCAGTTTGAATGTTTTGAATGAAAATGGAAAAAGGACAATGATGCACTGTTCAAGGTGGATGGAACAGCTAAATTTTAATCTTTGCTGGATGTGTATGTTACTTGAATTACATTCTTTTTAGACATAAGAGCTACCAAATTGTATTGTAAAGGACTTGCCACTGAGGACACCTGCCTTTCCAATATATTATGCAGGGTGTGACTAGGGTTACAAGGCCGGTCAACACCTTGGCGATGTTGGTTTATGAGAGTTACAATAAAATATGGAATGAGGGACTTTGAATTTTATTCATGGTTTACCTTGCGACCAACCAGCCAGGGCATATTGTTTAACAAGGTTTATCTGCAGGACCCCAAGTCCTTGAAATGAACACCAATTTGGTCTATTTGTCCACATGGCTAGGTGTCCTTTGCATGGTAGGTTCTCTAGAAAGAAGATGAAGCACTAATTCGTGCTGGTCCTTGGTTTATGCTATGTTACAATGCTTCAGATCATGTTGTGCTATGTTCATTTAGTACTTAGTTGTCATTCCGTACATTTCTTGTATCATATTGTAAATAATAAAGCAAATGTATCGTAAAAATGGTTGTAGAATTTATTGCACGGTCATATTCTTCTGTTCACAGAATAAAGCAGAGACTATCATGACCCAAGTCAGTTTTAAAGTGTCCGCACAGTTGTGTGGCCATTGCACAGAGGGTCGAAGTCTCCATGCACAAAATTGGGAACAATTGCTTGATGCGGTCATGAGCAATCGGAGACATACATGTAGATTTACAGCAGCGTTTACCCTAACGGCTCGGAGGGAACATCGGTCCATGTCAGCAATTGGTGTCCTTGTTATATAGCAGCAGTTCTTTGTCAAATGAACAACAAACACATTATTTTTAGTTTTATACCTTTATTAATAAGTTGCCTCTTGACGGTTTTACATATCACAGAAATATTGCTTTAGTGTTACGGTACATCACTGAGCAGCAAGATTGAACATGTCGTTAGATCAGGCCAAGACAACGAGTCCAGTCATACATTTATATTCTGCACATAGATGGTAGCTGTCTGATAGGCCACCACTTTACATATGATTGACTTGTGAGATTTATCTCATGGCTCCGATGCATGACATCTTCAGACATATCAGATGAGGAACTCTGGATCATCAATCAAGTCATTGAACCAACTGTCATCAATGGATGCTTCCAGCTTCTGTACAAGAAAGATATGAACTACATTACATGAAGAAAACAAAAGTGACAAGGCAACGAGTATCTAAGACACCTCTGGTTATGAATTATTATTCTTGTGTCCTAGGTCCCTCTGATATCCGCCCCCCAGGGAGCAGTCGTGCACTGCCTTCAATCCCTCTTGTAAACGCCCAAGGGACTTGTGCTCAAGCGTCAAATAACTAGTAAATGAAGATACAACACCACAATGTTAAGTTTCCCTCACCTCAGCAGCTGGTGTTGCTTCCTCCGTAATCTTCCTGACTTCTTCGAGCAAGATCTGCTCGGCCATTTCAATATCTTCTATTCCGCCCATGTCATCTTGAAAGATGGAATCCTCATCTCGTATGAATGCTGTTCCCAGGGCATCAAAGTTGATGACTGGCGCATGGAGATTAGCCTTAAATTAAAACGGCGCAAGGTGACAGTAATGAACAGGGTTCTTAAACTAAATATATGTCTTCTGATGGCCAAGAGAATATCTACATGTACAACCATACTCTAAGAGGTGAAATCAGCCAAGGCTGAGAGTAATCATGCATCCAAATTGATTTGGAGATGTAATTACTGAATTGGTCCAACATGTATTTTGATATGATCCAGATACGAATTTGGTATGCACATGTACATGAACCTTGAAGTCAGTTTCATGGAAAATATTGTGCTTCCAAATAGCCAGCACTTTGTGGGAACTATTGCTACATGTATGCTTACCGATGGCTGTATTGTAGCTAATGTATTTGTGGTTCCTTGGGTCATCGTTGATGCACCTGGAAAATCTTCCGTGCATGTAGTCTGGGTACTGTTCCGAGATGGACATGGATCATCTCCACAATCATACACGTATTGCTGTTTTCTACGCTTGCGAGGAACTTCAGACTTTCGAGATCCTGCCTCTTCAACAGGCTGTTGTGGCTGAGAAACCTAATTGGTAAATGTTTTTATAAAATGTTTCATTCAGAAAGGATCAAATCCTTTTTCACCAAGGAATGTACAGTACGAAGAACCCCAACACATGTCCACATACATGTACAGAACACCCTATGTCCAGAAATGGATGTGGACCTAATAAGCTAAATAACATCGAAGACTGGAAGGAACCAATAAGCTTTTCTGAATATTGAAATTACATACCCTTTCCTCAAATGGTAAAATTGTTTCTTCACATGGCACCACACCATGAACTTTAGAAGCAATCGACCACAGGTTCTTATGCAGCACCCTTTTCATTGCCCTGGAGTTGGTGACCTGAAATAGAAATAGGCTTAGATTCCTTGTATCAGAGGTAGTCGGGCCGCCAGCAAAGTTAAACTTATGACACATAGGACTAGGAGATGTTAAGTGTGTAACCTGCGCTGTGGGCTTGCTCGACAAGACAAAGATGAATGGGCGATTTAGTAAAAGGCACTCCAGCAAAAGAACTGCACACAACTTTCTCGATCGCTTTACTATGACCTTGGAAATGCTCACACACCTTCATTGAATTGAAGCATTCTTCCCTAAAATTCTTGTTTACGCTCTGTGTCAACACCGAGCAAAGCGCATTGGATATGGTTGGAATGGCTTTTTTGAGGATCTTGTTCCGCTGAAAAGAAATATTTCTCATGTTTAAAAGCAGACAATGAAGGCACTAGGTATCATATTCATTTATTTAACGGCTGTACAAGTACATGTAATGGATGACATTAAGCTTATTACAACAATCTTTCTCAAGATGCTTCCATTTAGGAACCAATTCACAATCAACTTGACCTGCACTCCGCCGGAAACCTCACTTACAAGAATCTCCTCCTCCAGGGTCTTCTTGTTCATGAGCACTTTATCGAGGCTGGTGTGAACTGGTCTCCGGATCTTTTTGTTTCGTATTGTGACCAGGTGTTGTAAATTCTGTCGGATTGAATCTAGGAAATCTAGAAAAAGGTTTATCAAAGGTTGTAAGAACTAAACATTAGAGCATATAAATGTAATATGTATGAATTTATTGTGTTGCTTCTTCACATATAGGTATCCATTGATGGTGGGGAATTGTAGGTACCTAATTCTCTCATTACTCCAGACTGAACTGTCAACACGCATTTAAAGGAGCAATGCCATCTAACATCTTGTTACTATGCAGCTACTGGGGCTTGAACCTAATCCATCAATGTGATACTTTTCTGTCTAGACTTACTCAAGTATTTCCCAGTTGTGAAATGGTCATTAACCTTTTCAAGAATAAAGATGAGTTGTATCACATATTTTCTTTTTTGGAGACCAGTGTCTAAGGATGAACTGTCAGCAGCTGCGTCACTCAAAGTTCCCTCTGGTGTTACACTGATTTGATAATCAGGCCAAACAACATCTGAAAGTAAAAAGCAAAACAAACAAAAGCCAAACTTTATGTGCGGGGGAAAATATGTACAGCCACAATTGAGCTTAAATGGAGCAAAACAAACCTGGGGTTGAATTATTTTCCAACATAATAGGATTTCCAGCTTTTGCTCCATAATCTGCCATGTTGATCAGAGTTGAGAGATCAGCATCTCCAAAGGAAACATGAGGTACAACCAGTGGGATGCCACCAGGTCCATAGAAACTCATCTTAACACTAGGTAAGGAAATAAATTTAACCGTCCATATGTGAGGAGTGAGGAGTGAGGAGTAGAGCACTGACTGAAATGTAGAACTTGGAAGAAATGAAAGAAAATACCGTATTGCCACTGGAGTTTCACATTTTCGTAGCAATAGAGCAAACCATCATAGAATTTTTCACAGCCATGTTTATAAAGACCTCGTGGAACGGAGCACCATATTCATTCCTAGATCAACAGGCCAACAGCAAATGTCAAAAGGATACTTGAATTTTTCTACAGGTTTCACATTTGATTGGTAGAGTGGGTGGAGGAGGTATTGCAGTTGATATCACATACATTCTGATGTCAGGCACTAAACAGTTATCCCTCTTTATCGAATTGATTGTGAAGCAACCACTGGATTTGAACGACAGTTTTTGAAGAAAGCCAAAGTCTCTGAAAGTAGATGGGAAGTAAAATCAAAGGCATCTCTCCAGCAGGAACTTTAAAATATTCATGAGAATTGCAATCAGACCAATTTCAATGAGGTGTTCACAAATTTAACATTGCAGACAGTCACCATTTTATCTAGTTCACAAATGGAAAATATTCGATGTCCTCAAAAAGTTGTGTTTTGTTCATCAGCAAGGAATACATACAGGTACTGCTAAACTGTATTAGATGCATTACTAATTACTGCCTTCATTATTTGCAAACAGCATATTTATGGCATTCATGGAAACAACATAATGGGAAGGTGGAGTATTCTAAGCATATTATGCATTTTACTAAACTTATGTATCTTACTTCATAAAATGTTTTGGATTAGTCACAATACGTCTTTGAGCAACTCTAGTGCAAGGTGCAACTGGACTGAAAATTGATAAAAAAATATTTTTTATGATACAAGAGGATGTAACAAATAACCACACTGAGGCATGACAGGGAGAGCTAAGGGAAATGTCCAGTCTGACAACCACTGGTCTCTTTGAAATAAAAACTTCTGCTTGTGAGTTAATGAACTGTTGTTGCAGTCAGCCTAATCCTTACATGATGTTTCATTTTTTACTTCTGTGGTATAAATATAAGGAACTAAATCTAGATGTGGAACAAATGTAGCATTCTACAACCTACCCAACATCAGTGGTAGAAACCACACCAAAAACATCCACACTGAAACCAAGTTCTATCTGAAAACATGAAAGAAGAGTGTTGGCTAATGGTTTTATGCTCATTCCGTTTTGTAGACAAATTGAAATATTTATGTAAGAGGCAGAATTTCCATCAACTACAATCAAAGTACATGAAGTCATCATTTAATACATCCAAAACAGTGACAATTCAAGGAACAATTAACAAAGTACTGTTGGTTAAAGACTTTTTGTTTTTAGTTCATTTGCATACCATACCAGTATATTTCTGTCAAACACCTTTTACTTACATCTGAATTCAATATTCGAATCTTTCTCAGATATTGCAGAACCAACTGGCATTCTTTCAACATATGTGATCTGGACTGGAAAACCTGGAAAACATCAGAAGAATCAACAATTTATTTTGCTAATCTAAGCATATTTACAATTATCTACAATCTATTTATTGTTAGTGCTATATATCAAAACCACAACTGAACGGGCAGCGATTCACTTGAACACTGAATCTAGAGTACGTAAGAATTCAAGTACTGACCCTGAATCGCACCAAAAGCTTAGTTTTTGAATCCTCCTCCACTTCTTTATGTTCTGTTATGTGAAACTCTCCATTGGCATTGACTTTCAAGTGTCCTCCACCAAACTGATTTGTCTCCACATACAGATGAGATTTGTCTTCTAATTTCTGAGAACATTTTGTCACCATTCGAGTGCTGTCCGCATTGCCTGAAATGAGTGAGACAACATTTTGTTTCCCTTCAGTAATGTCAATGAGCATCCGATTATTATGCCTCACAAACATGCAGAATTGCAAGAGACAAAGTCACAATCTAACTAGAGGACAGTTTTTCCTTACGAGTCAGCAGCCACAACCCTTTGCAAAACAAGGAATTTCTCCCGACATACACTTTCTTATTTCTGTCAAGATAACTACTTTGATGTTTGTACTTTGCATTTGCATTACGATGGCTATCATATGTTACAAGGACTCGGACATCCAGATCCAGAAATTTCGAAAGGATTATACCGGAATGTCCAGATGTCATCACTAGGAGTCCTCACCTTTTATAAAATTGAAAATATCCGAGTTCTCTTTTGCACTGGAACTGAACTTCACTGAAAGAAAAATATATAAACATGTTCTGAGGAACATAAGGTTTTCAATTTCCAGGATCTGCAGCAATGCATTTTAATGAAATTGGCAAAGATAAGGTGATCTTTCTTCTTCAATTAAATCTACCGGTACATTTGTATACTTGTTCGCTTGTTATACTTGTGACTTAACCCGATGATACAAGTATTTTTATCAGTTTTACATAATGTCATTCACTGCATTTACCTTTAACTTGGAACCATAATGGACATGAATCTGCAGCATCACACTGACCATCCATGGTCTTGACGTCAACAGAGAGTTGGTCAGCAAAGGAGCTCCCATCCGAACCAGCAAGTTTTGATAGCATGGCATATTCTATGAACTGTGAAAAGGAATCTCATGATGAACCATCAACCAAACTTTTGTATCGTATAGCTCCCCAGAGCCAGAGGAGAGCTTAGACATAGAATTGTTTGCCAAATCAAGATCATTGTTAAGCATACCGGTACTCACAAACTTGAAAATGAAATAACAACAACAATCGATCGAAGTCCTTATTTATTTTAACAAATTAACACAGCAAGATCCAAGTACATTTGTAGTCTAGGCAAGGCGTACCTCAGTGACAGCCAACATGATAGGCAACTCCTGTATATCCGCAACAACGCAAACATTTTCTTCATCCAGTCCCCTCAGCTTCTCAGTCTCATCTTCGGCTTCAACAGTTGGTTGAACTTCTGTCATCCTATTCTTCTCTTCTCAGCAAGTAGGCCTACCAGTTGATCAGTCAAACTCTAACTGTAAGTGTAAATAAACATGACTACACTACAGTTCAGTTAATGCAGAGGCCCACTCGGCTACTGCATGCCGTTCATATCTGATACATGAATCATGATGATATCATTGTCGGACATTGATGATTTGAGTTGGCTTGAATGTGAAGATTTCCGAATCATTTCGTTTCGACAGCCGCAGGGACTGCTCATACTGGTTGGCTCAGTCATGTATGTTGCATTCTACTCTTTTTGGGTCAGACTGTAGTCTCTTCAAGTTCAAGTTCGAAGAGGGAGATTTCCAACTGGTTGGTTTGTCTCCAAAATTATAATCATGACCATCACCATGTGCAATGCAAAGTGCGTCGTCTGCTTTTTCTGACAGCTGCATCAGAAAATTCAAAATCCATCGTCATCTCAGAGTCGTCAGTTTTTCTATTTAAATCATACCCGATTAAAGAGGCCTATGAGCTTTATTGATAATAATAGTCCTTGATTTCTAAAATTGGATGCATCGATGGGTAAGATATAAGATAATCATTCAATCATTCAAAAACAGAGGAAGTGGCCGGTTCCGCTTGGGATTCTGGGAAATTGACCTCATTTACATTGTAAATAAACTTGAGGGTTTTGAGCACGTGGTATTTCTGACAGGACCTCCAAAATGCTTATGCTGGATTAGGGTATAACATAAGGTTAATAAACATTCATTACGACATTATTCTGAGCAGATTTTAATGCAAGACTAGTCTCCACTTGGATTTGAACCAAGATCACCATCACATTGTGATGTTGTGCTAACCATTACACCATGGAGACAAAATAACTGCATATTCCATCCACCAAAATAACAATGGGACAATTTTTCTTATCCTCTCCATAGGAATAATAACAAATTGTTCCGGGGTTGGGTACAGTTCGTATAGATGGGGAAAATCATTTATAGTTTGACGTGTGAACTGAGTAGAGTAGTAATGCCATACATAGTTTTGGCGACACATTTGACATTTATGTGTTGGTCTATTTATCTTAGCTGCAGTCTCTAATTTCATTGACACCGACCCAAATAAAGTAATAAATTCATTGCCTGGACACTTATATTGCAAATAATGTGACGTTCTAAGCAATCAACTTCTTAACTTTACATCATACATGGCAATGACATCAAGAGCAATCATCATGGCTGATGACGATGGCCATGCCTCCCCCAGCCCTCGCGGCTGGCCCCGGGCATTTGATTTCACACACTTTTTGGTCAGACCCTGGGGGGCCCGGGACAGTAACGTATTTTGACATGATATATTGTTTGTGGGCTAGGTGGTGTTTTTCAGAGATGTCTGGGCAACTCCCCCCCCCCCTAAATACGGCACTGACAAAGTCATTAGGAATCTACTGATCATCATTCATATCAGGCTAACGACATGAAAGAGCCACACATCCTGGTAAGGTCAATGCAAGAATCCCCATTGTGGGCCCCACATTGACAGTTTTGGCAATCCGCCATGAGTTAAGGAATACCCCAAGGAAGCCCCTCATTAATATTCATACAGTGACCTACTTAGAAATAAACGCATTTTATGACCCAATCCTAGATTCTAAATGCCATTATTACAAAGAATAGCAAAGTATGGTATCTGAAGATTACTAAGAACTATGATTTATTGGTTTAGACGAGTATTTGGATGAGAAATCAAGCAAAATATCAGTGAACACTGCCTTCGAAATTTCACGACCAGTTTCCATTTTGACCACTATTGCGCATGCGCTCGCAGGGATTGCTGGGAAAATGACCTTTCACCCATGACTGTCAGCCAATCAGCGTGCTAGACCCCCCATCACAGGTTGTTGTTTCAGTCGTGGATGGATCCTAGCAAATGGATCTTGTTGTAAAATATGTGCCGAATTTAATGATAAGTGGGTTTTAGTTTTGAAATCATTGTCCGATTAGGTATATACGGTATTAGTGGTACTACAGGGGAAATTTCATGATGGTAAGTTGTTGTGTTCGGGTAAAAAATTCACTTTCATAAACCGGATTTTTAGGCGCGTGTGACAGTTCGCCCTCTCCGTGAAAATGCATTGGAAATCATTTCAATCCAGATTTGGCCCCTTTTCCTGCTCGATTTCTGCGAGTGTTGGTGGATCTATGTTAATTTAACAAATGATATTCTGTCCTGATGATGCCTGCTATGATATATAGAAAGCACATGGCTCATCGACCGTTTTATTTTCGTTAATTTGAACCAGGAACTATGGCTTCTCTGCCGGTTTCCAGGACGTTGTCTTGACGCCATTTTCCTCAGTCAGCTGAGTGTGGTGTTGTGACTTGTCTTGTGTTGTTCAAAAAACAGTAGACTTGGAGAATGATATGAATGTAGTGTTCTCCTCATTGCTGATTTGCTGGTTAGAAGAATAAGAGATCTGCAAAAGAACAAAGGCCTAGGCACTGGCTAGGCTATCTCATCGTGTTGTCCGAGTCGACAGTCGTACAGTGGATGGAAGAGAGAAAAATCCCAGTTTTCATTCGTTTGGTAAAAATGACTGACCGCCTGGGTCAGACATTAGTCATCGACTCATCATCTCTTTGTTGATTGAGGATCGTGGTGACCATGATTGAAATGCCATTCTTATTCAGAGGCTGAGCATCAGCAATAGCTGAAGGTAAAATGGGGGAAAGCTATTTGAAAATTGAATTGAATGTAAATCATCTGACCTCATTGTTCAATTCATTTCATTCTTTATCATTAATCATAACATCTTTTGCAGGCGAGTGGTGAGCCGCCATCCCTTCCGGTTGGAACAGATGTTAGTGCTAAATACAGAGGGGCTTTTTGTGAAGCGAAGGTCAAGAAGGTGGTGAAACAAGTGAAATGCAAGGTATGCCAGATGACAGTGATGAATGATAACCCTGTATAATAGAGGGTTGAGAATGTCTCAAAGGTTCCTTATACTTGAAGCAATTCTGATTTTGTGTTCAAATTATGCCTGCCAATGATGAGATTAACACTTATGTGTATTGAAATGAACTTAGAAACTGTCTTTTGTTCTAATGATTCAAATTACTCCAAGGCAAGAAAATACACTGTAAATGCATCCCGACTTCCAATCGCATGCAGTGCACAGTCTGATCGTCAGCGCAACAAAGAAAAGTGGCTCAGTCAGTGGTGTCATAAACTTGGTGGTCAAGTTGTGCCAAGTACTAGGGGAGCAGAATATTTCTCAATCTGTTCTTTATTTTTTGTTTCTGATGAACAACATTAATGTTACTTCTGTACATGTCGCTAATCATGTGTCCATTTTCTCCATCTCCAGGCAGTTATAAAGCATACCAGTCAAGTGTTGGACATAACTGATGAACATGTGAAGACAGGTCCAGTGAGGGTGAGTTGGATAAGCTTTGTATCAGAATTCCTCTTGGGTTGTTTCAGATAAAAGTGATCAGTTTCTGCAGATTTTAAAGTATGCTCTTGTGACTGTAGTGTAAGCTTTAGTAGGATTTGCTGCATGGAAAAATAAATGAAATGACACGAGTATTATAGTTCTCTTTGTATCTAAGAATCATTTTTCTTCAGGTCGGTGCTGTGGTAGAAGTTCGCCAGGACAATGGACAGCTCATTGAAGTAACCATTAACAAAGTTGTGGATGCAAGCATGTACACCGTTGGTAAGAAGCTGTCTTCTATGATGACCATTTGAAACAATCTCAAAATTTAAAAGACTATTACCATGATGGTTGCCTTCCTTAGAATAGATTGTGAATTTGGTAAGTTTATTATTCCTTGTCTTGCAGTTTTTGATGATGGTGATGAGCGGACTCTTCGACGTACCCAGCTGTGCCTGAAGGGTAAGAAGCATTTTGTGGAAAGTGAGACGCTGGACCAACTTCCTTTGACTCACCCGGAGCACTTCGGTACTCCTGTCATGCAACAGGGAAAGAAGGGTTACAAACGAGGCAGAGGCAGTCTCTCAGGGTGAGTTCAAATTCTCTTCATCTCATCTCTTCAAGTTCAGTTCTTGACTCAGGCAAAGTAAATCAGTGATCAGAACTTCTATGGAGGGGCAGTGTTGTGTTGTCATGGGTGATGTATTGGGAAACTGGAAATTGAAAAACATTTCCAACATTGATTGAGAATTATGTCTGTTGAAGTGATGATGTATTTGAATCGGCCTTTTGCATTGCCTCTTGCTGGGCTGATCTGGCCTGTTATCCTTTAAATTGGCGCTGGCATTCACTGATGGGTTTTTAAAGTGGTTCTTCACAACTGTATCAAGGCGTCATTCCGTTCATCCTTGATTGATGGACCTTCATGTACATATGTTCTTATTATTCCAGTGATGACAGTTCCGACATCGACAGTGATAGTTCAGATGACATGTCAACTACAAAGAAAAGAACATATGTTGGGCGACTGCAAGATTGCATTGGCAAGATTGTTTGTGTTGAGACCTCCGACAAAAGAAAGGGTGGCTGGTTTCCTGCATTAGTGGTTTTACCCTCTGCAGCTGATGTGCCTCTCAAGACTAAGGGACATGTAGTTGTCCGTTCATTCAGGGACAACAGATTGTGAGTATATCACTCGGATAAAAAACAGTTTCAGACATCAACATTAATTAAGTGAGGCGACATGACTCAGTGTGAACAGAAATGCAGAAGGACTGAAGCTCTATCACTATTCGGATTCACTTGAATTCTAACCGAATCAATTCTTAATTCTCTCTAATTTGTCATTTCAGTCTTGCTGTATTGAAGAAAGAAACAAAAGAATTCACACGAGAGCTGGCTCTTAAAAATGATGAGAAGGCACTGAAGTCTGGTAAGCAATATTACACCTCATCAACTCTTGGGGGGGGGGGGGGGGGGGTTTGGTTACTTTTAAAACTTGATATGGATCAATATCACATGTTATGTTGTGTAATGCTAATCAAACCAACTAAACTTGGATGTTTACTTGATTGTTTACTTCAGCTATTGAAAAAGCATTGTTGTATGTGGACAATCACGAATTGCCACTTTCATGGAAGAAAGAAGAGCTACTTGGTACGGATGCTGAGAGTGGCGACTCTGATGGTGATACGTCAGATGATGAGCCGAGTGAAGAGAAGGATCGATTCGTCGCGCAACTTTACAAATTCATGGATGATAGAGGTAAAGATCTTTGAGCCTGTATTTGAGAGCATGAACTGACACCCTCCTTCAACTCAAGTAAGATTACCAGTATTCCATTTTCTCAGCTACCTGCTTGCTCGTGGCAACCTATTTCTAAGGTGGGCAACTCCACCTCTGTTACCTGCTTTCCCAGTTGACAACACATTAACTTAAGAGCTAATGCTTATTTACTTCTTTGCTGTATGATTTCAGGTACCCCAATCAACAAAGCTCCCATCGTTGGCATGAAGGATCTGAATCTGTACAGACTTTTCCGAGTGGTGCGGAATATTGGTGGTTACAATCGAGTCACAAATCAAATGAAATGGCGCCTAGTCTGGTCAAAGATGGGTCTTCCTGCCAGCAACACAGCCTCAACTCAAATCAAAACAGCTTACAAGAAGTAAGTCAACTGCTCTGATGTTTTATATGTTTTAAAGAACATTAGCTGACACTCCAAGGGGGTGTATTAACTTGTAGTTATTATGTCATCTGTGCCATTTCATGGAATTGCTGATGTTATGTTAATCAAATTTAGTTCTGAAGTTTTGAATAACTCTGTGGTCAAAGTAATGTTGTTCTGTAATATCTGCTATTAAAACAGTCAATTGATAGCAAATAAGTGATGATTGTTAGCAGTGCAGCACACACACGAGCAAGTTTTTGTATTTGAGGGGAAACCTTTCTCAGCGTTTTAAGTTCTTGTCTTCTCTCTAGGTACCTGCATGCATTTGAAGACTTCTATCGCAAGTTGGGGAGTTCCATGGGGACTAGTAGTCGCCCGAGTCGCAGTCGCCACAGCTCAGGGAGGAGTCTGTTGTCATTCCGAGAAAGAGATAAAGAGTCTCCGCGGTCACCCAAGACTGAACGCAAGTTCACTGCCACCAGTATAAGAGAAGAAAAGGTAAGAATTTGCCAACTGTTACTGCTGCTTCTCTTCTCTGATGATAGCATAAATCGTATGACATTCCTGAAACGTTCTAGAAGAAATAAATTACATAATGCCAGGCTGTACCTGCTTGTACTAACGAGGCCGGTTTTATTCACATTTGTTTAGATTATGAACAAGTTTTTTCTTGTCTGTTTGCAGGCAAAAGAGGAGGAAGACGATGATGCAAGGTCAACAAAGTCAGATACAAGGTCAACAAAGTCGGATACAAAGTCGCCCACTAAAGATCAGACTGGTGGAAAGATTCCCCGTGAGAAGGCTGTCACAAGATCTGATGAGAAGAAGATCAAAGATGTTAAAGTTACAGATGATAAGGAGAAGAAATCTGCAGATAAGGGAGCCCAGAAAATGATGAAACCACCATCCATGAAGACTGATAAAACTATGACAAAGACTGAGGAAAAGAAAGGGTCTATTTCAAAGACTGATGAAAAGAAAGGACCCGCTGCCAAAATTGAGGAGAAAAAAGGTGCTGCTTCGAAGTCTGAGGAAAAGAAGATGCCCAATGCCAAGGCTGATGAAAAGAAAGTGTCAGCTTCGAAGGTCGAGGAAAAGAGAGGACCCAGAGAGTTCACTCGGAGTGCATCAAGGACTGAAGAAAGGAAAGCCAAGGAGGGAACAAATGTGGAGGAGGTGCACTGTAGCCCTAAGAAGGCTTTGAAAGGTCGTGTTGGCGATGAAAAGAAGGGGGCTGCATTGAAGGGAGGGAAGGCGGAGGTCAAGAAGGAGGAGTCGAAGAAACCTGAGAAGAAATGTGACGAAGGAAAAGGAAAGAAAGGGAAAGTAAATAAGAAGGAAGACGAGACTGAGAAAACAGTCACCAAGGCTAAGAAGGACGAGGATTTGAAGAGGGGCAAAAATGCTGAAAAGGAAGATAATGTGAAAAAAGGAAAGAAGGTTGAGAGGGATGAGGGGAAGGGGAAGACAGTTGAATTAGAAAAAGAAGAGCCAAAAGGAAAGAAGGTTGAAAAGGTTGACACTCCGGTAAAGAAGGGCAAAAAGGATGAAGTAAGAGCAAGGAAGTTGGAGATGGAAATAGACAGAAGTAAAGAGGAGGCCGAAAAGGTTACCCCTGTCAAAGGAAAGAAACCTGAAGAGAAGAAAACTGAAAAATTGAAAGCTGGGGATAAAGTGCAAAAAAATGTTGTGGCAAGAACTGCAAAGAATAATGATGAGGAGGAAACAAAGGAGGCTGATGCCAAGTCTGAGGATGAGGAGTCCAAGGATGAAGCCAGGAAGAGACCGGTAAGAGAAATTCTAAATCTTAATATTACAATTCTGAAGAGTTGGAAGCTCTCCTGTTGTATTATTTTATCATCCAAATCCCACTTGTGGTAACGCATTCAAATGTTTAAATCTATACAATTAACCTCTGTGAGAAATTTGGCCATATTTTCAGCCTCTTACATCATGTGAGAGGCTGAAAGTGTGACTATCATTGACTTTTATCTCAACATATTCATGCACATTTCAGGCAAGAAAGAAATCTGCTGCTCAGAAGGAATGGCCGCCAGTTGATACTGGATCGGTAGCTAAGAAGGCAAAGGAGAAGCTAGATGAGGAACAAGAATCAAATATTGATGTAAAACCAATCATGAAGTCCAAAAAAACAAAGTCCAAGTCTGGTGAATCAGAGGAGTAAGTTGATTCGTAATTATTTGAAGAAATACTTATAACTGTATGATTGGCTGCATCTAAACACTAACACTTACAGTATCTGAGTAACAAATACAGCAATTTCAGAGTTAGTTCCCATGTCCAAAGAATTCTTGTTCTTTTATTGTTTTTAACACTGACTTAATGATGGAACCTCAGCTTTGATGAGACCTGATATCGCCTTAAGTAAAAGTTGATATGATCTCAGGAACTGCACGTATCATCAGACAACCTTCAGTCATATGGCTCTCTATATTTCAGTGGTGATGCTGATGATGGCCATGAAACGGATGGATCAGGCAAACCTGGCCGATCCATGTACCCTGTTGGCACCAAGTTGAAAGTGAAATATGGCAGGGGACGCAATCATAAAGTCTATGAGGCAAAGGTTGTGGAGTCCGAAGAAGAGCATGGAACCATGAGTTACCTTGTTCACTACAATGGCTGGAATACAAGGTGAGAGCCCGATGTTATCTCATACGTTCTCCCCTGGATAATTCTTAGGGAGGGTGGACAACCAGATATTCAGAAGACATGACTCACTGTTCCCAACGGCAGTGGCAGCCAAATCTGTCTGGGTACACTAACCAAAATATTTTACCAACCAAAGTGGAAGAGTGCTGCGCCTTGGCAAAGAGCATTGTGAAGAACCCTGCATTATCAGTCTTACATATTTCCAATCCCTTTTCTAGGTACGATGAGTGGATCAGAAAAGATAGAATTGTCAGTCGTGTTGGACCTGCAGTTGAGCCTACAACTGAAGCGGGCCTGAAATCCATCAAAGCAAGGAGCCAGTCACCGAAAACTTTATTAAATAAGGTATGTTTGTCGTCAGGCTGTAAGTGAAAGTGATTTGTTCTCTATTAATCCACTTTGATAAAGGATATATTTGGAAGGGCAGAGTATACTGTCTAATACTGGAGAAATTTTGTAGCTTCTTTTATTCAAGTTGGTCTTTTCTTTATCAGGGAATCAAGAGGACTGGTCCAATGCATGGCCCATCCCCAGTAATACGTGCTCAGAGTCAAGACAGTAAAGTGCGTAAGCCTCGGTCCCCACGCATGCGCCCAACAAGATCAAATAGCTCGGAGATGCCATTCCCCATTGGATTACCACGTAAGTATAATACCTGTGTGCAAGAAGTCTTTATTTCATTGAATGACTCGGTAATGATATGTCTACATAGAAATATTGTGAGTTGAGGGTGACCTTGGGAAAACTTGCACTGGTCGCCCTCTGTATAACTTGTGGAAGTTGTCTGTACAGGGATTCAACCCCATGACCTATAAAGAGATGAAGGTGATCTCAGAAATGTGTCATTCTAAATACAAATTGTATTTTCCTTTCCTCAGCGAAGAGTAGACGAACAAGACGAATGTCTGGTCACACCGAATCATCCGATTTGACATCACATGGTAAGAAATTGAACATTATCTTAGCATTTAATGTTTATTGAATGAGATATGACATAATTCAACCACCCAAGTAGGAGAAAAATCCTCTTTCATGATGACTTGTAGTAAGACTTGAGCCCAACAGAGAGATAACCATGAACCTAGTGAGACAACAGGAATGGCAAAAGTGTGATTTAAAACTATCTATTGGCCTATGCTCCATAGCGTCGGCGAATGTCAAAAACAAAATATCTGTTGGTAAAGTTGGTATTAGGTTTAAATTTACATGTAGATTGCTTTGAAATATCTTCATCTTTATTCCTTTTAGTGTCTGACAGTGGTAGTGATGATGATGAAACAATAGATGGCCAGGACGAGATAGAGGTAGATGAGGAGGAGGATAATTTGTCCAAAGATGATGTTGAGATGAAGGAGGAGGTTCCTGTCGATGATGTTAAACCTGCACCTCAGGAGGAAGAGAAGCCAGCAAAACAAACAGAGAAAGAAACCACAGAACAAAAAGAGAGTTTGCCAGAAGGAAGCGATGAAGACTCAAACGATATCAGATCTGAACAGATGGAGCTTGGGAATACGTTAGATGAGATCATCAACCGTATTGGAGATGGGGAAGAAGACACAGAGAAAAAGACAGAAAAGAAAACTATTGATGTGAAAACGGAGTTACCGGCAGTACAGGAATCTACTTCAGAAGCTCAAGTAGTTCCTGAAGAGAAAACACAGGTAAAGCATCATATTATTTTGTAAAAGATTTTTGTATAGCAAAGAGAACCCAGTGATCTTGTCATATGTTTTGACCTGTAAGGCTTCAGAATGTATTCATGAAAATAGTCTACATATTCCATCCGTACCCTGCAATTCACAAAAAGACAATTTATTATTTTTCGTGCTGGTATTCTTGCATTATATTTTGTGACTAATATCTTTGTTGCTTTGCAGGCTTTGGAAATTAAGAAAGAAGTAGAAGAGGAGAAAGTTGAAGAAAAGAAATCGGGGGCCGAAACTGTGCCGAGTGGGGAAATTGACCTTGACTTGTTGTGTCCTGAGCGTTTGGAACCTCTGGTCGATATAAGGAAAGATTCTGTTGTACCAATTGAGAAGGATGCAGGTGTCGGTATTGAGGGTCCAAGTGTACTGACGGGAGATGCAGTTGCTGTTAAAGAAGAGGCATCAGTGTGTAGTACAACCTCTCAGGACCCACTAACTGTTGATAAGTTGGAACTGGAGGAGGTGAAGAAGGATGGAAAGAAGAAGAAGAGGTCTAAGGATGAAGGAAGTGGAGCAGAGGAACATGAAAAACACGAGAAGAAAAAGGGTAAGAAGAAACGCCACCTTTCCAAGGAGTCTCACAAGGATGATGACGATGAGCAGGATGATGGTGTTGTTGAGAAGAAGAAGAAGAGGAAGAAGAAGGATTCTGGAGATGCTGAAGCACATGGTGAAAAGTGCAAGAAGAAAATGCGGAAAAAGAAGAAAGACTATGACGATGATTCGGATGCTACACAAAGTGATTTTGCAGATATTGCCAAAGAGATGTTGAAACTGAAAGACGAGAAGGTTCATTTCCCAGTTGATAGTGGTGCTAAGGGACAGTATTCTGTTAGTGCCATGTTTAGTGGTGGTGTGTTAGGTGCGAGGTCACCGCAGCCATCTCACAGTGGTGCCAATTTGTTGCATGATCTTGCGTCGGCGTGTGAAAAAGCAGCCCAGCCTCGTGCAATGTCCTCAGCTGTTCTGGATAATACTCCGCCAACAACCCCAGAAGGATCTCCCACAGGTGCTGGCTCAAGTGCTTCGAATATTTCACCCTGTAACGAAGAGGTACAAAGTACCAAATCGGAACATGAGGCGAATATTGAAGTTGCGCGTTACATGACAGGTGAAGGACACTTAATAGTAGGAGGCGAGTCTCCTAATCCGTGTGATACGAGTATTGTCTCCAACTGCAGTGGAGGCAGTAGCGGTAATGTTCCAAGTTCTGAGAGTGGAACGGAGATTGGTACAAAGAGAAAGCTTGAGGAAGAGGAAGAGGGAGTGGTCCACAAGAAGAAACGCAGAAGTCGAAAAGGGAAGTTGACGGCTGAAAAGAAACATCACTCTAGTAAACATCATCATGGTAAGTTTGTCCTGTTGTCTCCATTCAGATATTGTCAAATTGTTTTTAATCAGGAAAACTTTTTGAAGATGAAATGTACTGACAAATATTACGCGCTTCTCTCGGCCATTTTAGGTCAGTTGTCATGTAATTGTAATGTGCATCTATTCTTAATTCGTCTGTCCTCCACTTTCAGCGAGTGATAGTGATGAATTGCCAGAAGGTGCCATGGGAAGTCCCCTCCATAGTCAAGACAGTTCCCTCGGTTCTCCTGCCAAGAAAGTAGAACCAAGATCTCCAAGACCTTCAAAATACAATTTCTATCTCGGTAAGTGCAACGATTTTCAAAGTTATATTAATAATTAACAATACTGGGATGTGTTTACTTTTGGCATAGGAATGTTGTCTCAATGGCTGTCACTGTGGACTACTGGGGTGACAAGCCCGAATTTCAACTGCAATAGAGGTTATCAATGATTGAACAAGGCCTTGCCTGAAACCTTTAAGTAGACCTTGGATGATCAGCTCAGTCACTCAGGGTTACGGCCTGAGCATCTGACTGGTCCTGCCAACCGCTATTCATCAGTACTTTGTTTGAAATATAAATTTCAAAAGTTTTGTTTTCAATATATGAAATGTAGTCACCTTTTTTTCAGACGAATCTGAAGACATTGAGAGAGACAAGAAGATCGAAATTCTGCAAGATCGAATTGGTGAGATTCGAAAGATCTACATGCAGCTGAAGGCCGAGGTAGCTCTGATTGACCGCAGACGGAAGCGTGCCCGAAGGAAGGAGCGAGAGGCAGGTAAGCTTGGTAAGAAACGGAACAAGTTATTGATTACTTTTGTCTATTCCAGGAAAATTGATCAGATACAGTTATGAAACATCATAGTGTGAATGATGTACAACATCTTTTCATTTTTTAAAAATAAAAAAAAATAGGACTGTCTAGGTATGATCCTAAAAGATATCTTCTTCACCTTTCAGCTGCTGCTGCTGCCCAACAAGCCAAACAAATACATCCGATGGAGTCCTCGCCAGTGTGTTCATGACTGACATAGCAAGACAATTTAATGTTGAAACAGTTTAATGTTGTTCGGTACCAGTTTGCTTGTTTTTCCTCTGATATGACCTTCCTGTACTGTGAATATTGTAAATGTACTGTTATCGGCCAGTAGAGGGGTATAGCCTAGGAATCTGTTGGTTTCAAATGTATAATCTTAATGAGCATGAAGTATAGTTTAAATTGATGTGTACATATAGGTGTTAACATGATTGACCGCCCATGAAGATTGTTGCAATAGATAAGAAATGGAATGTGGAAATTTGATTTTCAGAAAATTGACATTTCTGACTTGTATAATTTGATTTGATTCAGGAAATCTGTGGAACATGTATGTTGCATCGATGTTTATTGGCGGCCTCATGTGGTGCTTTGGTGTGACAAGCATGCTATTTCATCATTCCAGCTTTACAAAATGCTCAAAACCACCCCATAGACAGTGTCATGTCCAAACAGTTCACTGTATGAAAATGTTCACAATGGATTTACATGTATGGAGTGTATTTGTGCTGGCTCAAGTCAATTCAGGTGTTTGTGTTGCTATGTCTCTTTATATTCGGATGATAATTAGTTGTGCTTTTGATGTTTCTCTCTTAAATCATGTTGGGGTTATTTGATTTAAACAGGTGTCTACTGAAAAATTGGTTCCGTTTATCAAAGGTAAATAATTTGATATTGACTATTAATATATTATGTAATTTATTAAGTTACCCAGAAATGTTGCAACTGTGGTTGTAAAGAATCTGACATTGTGTCACTTTATTTGTTTATTTAAACATAATATTATTAAATAGCAAGAACAAGATAAAGAATGACTTTATTAGTTCTTGCTGAAAGTCATTCTTTGAGAGAAATAGCCAGCCTGTAAATGCATGCCAGCACTAATAAATTGATAATTTGATTAATATTTTAATAATATGCATTGAATATGAACTGCTGTTGCCATTGTTGATACAGAATGATGTAAATTATAGGTATATATTTGTTGGTATGTTAAGAAGTATAATTGTACATATTCTGGCATAACAGCACTGTAGGAAGAATATACGATTGAATGTATAATTTGCTTGTAATAAGTATCTGGTACATAGACGCTGTTCTATTGGGGTTATTTTGGTTATAAAGTGGATATTTATATTGTACACTATTTGGCGTACTGGACCTTGTCCATGTATTTTGGCAAGGTTTTAGTGCGGTCACTAGTCAGTAGTATTGTGTATGAAAGATGCTCATATTTTACAATGTACAGAGAGAGGAATTGGTGTCTATCGGGTCTTAGTATTCTGCCATGAAACGTCTTACTTGCCACATGAACTGATGCAAATTTCTCTACATACATAAATAGCAAAAGCAGGCAGATTTTCCCATGAAATGTGGAATGACTACATGTACACATGTATGTCAACCAGACATAAAATATTTGGAAACGTTGGATATCAATAAGGTTCTTCTCTCGTATTGAGTAAGAAATAATGAAGCCAAGAGGTTGCCTAGGTCATTTTGAAGGGGAATTTACTAACCAAGAAACAAAACCACTTTTCATGATGGCATTTACTTTGCATAAAAGGTTGAGTTGTATACATATAGTTCGTCTATATGCAATTTTGTGTGTAATGTTAACAGTGGAAACAGGATATGCAAATCTTGTATGATGCATATCATTCTCCCAGATGATTATGTATAGAAGTGATTCAGCAATAAGAGTATGAACGGAGGCATAGATATTTATTTTGAATATTTTTATACATGTACATGAAATGTAAAGCTAAATCTGTACAAAAGAAGAATATCCCTTGCCGACGTTGCATGCAAAAGCCTTTGTAAATGAACTAAAGTGTATGGATTGTATGTGTGAACACATTGCATGTCTTATTTAGTGACCTATTTGCTGAGCACTACCATTATGAAACTAGTACATGTTGTATAGTATTATGACCTTTTTAGGACTGACGCTGGTGAAGAAATTTATGGAGCTGTCTTTTATTTCAAATGTTTGGTAATTTGAGATGCAATGTATCAGTTATTGCACTAGTGAGAAATGTTGATCAGTTTTGATGTGTGTGAAACATGTGGGAGAAATTCATTGAGATTTCACCAAAAAATCATGTGCATTCTGCCTTGTTGGTGAAAAATGATGCTGTGATGGAATTGTGCCACAATTTTAGTGTGATTCATGCTCCACGTAAAATATTCAGTATTTCTTAACTCTGCGTCTGATGCATTGCGAGGTTTATGATGAGTCGTCATAGAATTTGAATGGATTATTGTCTTTTTACATTCCTTGTCACTGCCTTCAGTCCTGAAGAGGTGTTTTGGAGTTGAGAGTGATATTGAGGTTGTTTCAATAATACACTTTGTTTCATAAAACCTGATAATATTCCACAATGAATTTTATTTGCACACTATTGTGAAAGTATTTTGCACAAGAAAATCAACTTGGTTCGACTTAATAAAAGTGCCCGAGCCATGTCTTTTGAATATTGTACATTGTATTGTATGTATATCATTGTGTATATTTCTGATGAATAACTGCATTTTATTGACTGTGTGTAAGGTGTACATGTAGTCATGTCGTTATCCTTGTGACCTGCACTGTGTGACAGTCACAATGGGGGGAAACTGTCATCTATTCACTTGAACATTCCTTTGCTTAATGTATGTAGTATTCACTGCACAGAGCAGTTGTGCTGAAATCCCTTTCAGTGCATAGATGACAGTTCAGTTTTGAATGCCAAATTACCGTTTTTCAAAACGTAAAAATTTTTGAAAGTTTGCTTTCCAAAATTTCTGATTATGAGGCTGGGGTTGGGTGGTTTGCTGCATGTAGTTGTTAAGTTCCATTTTGATTAATTGTACTGGAGTATGAGATTTTGGACAGTACTACAGTAGCTAATCATGTGTCATGTTGGTTAATGTCTGTAGATTTTACGCATGTCACTCCGTACATGTAAATTTGTCAAAGGTATGTGATTTAGTAATGTGAGGTTAGAAGAGTAGAAAATGGAATTGTGTGGCTAAAAAATACCACCAACTTTTTGAATGAATTGACATTTTGACTTTCAAAAGTGAACTCGTTTCGATCACTATGTAATCTTAACCCTTCAGAATTGAATATAGACCTTCTGTCAAATTATCGTTTGACCAATATTTTCAATTGGATCTCATTTCTCCTGTGTATTACTATGTGGTTGAAGCTCATTGCGTGATTTATACATGTATGTATATACTTCTTTACCTCAAACTGCATGTCTCGTAGCATAATGTTTGTGCATATGGGGGTCCCCTGGATTCAACCTTAATCTAAATATCACCAAGGTCAGGTCCTGTTATTTTCTAGAGAACCCCCTCAGTAGATAAGTTTTATTATTGGAACATCAGGAGAGACAAATAATACAGCTTGTTGTCCTATGCAAATAGGTATTACAATAATTCTGACAGAAAATACTGTCACACCTTTAGGTGCAATCCAGAACTACATGTAAACAATCCTTATCTGCAGAAAAAGATCTCTAACATTTTTATCATTTCCTTGTTATATTGAAGTATTCCTCGATGAGTTAAACAATTTGAAGCATGTATTTTGTGTTAAAAATTTATCAACAGTGAGGCAGTGGGACCGATAGCCAATGCATGGAAGTTGATTTATCTTATAGAGCCCCTGTTGTCTGAAATCAGATGAGGATTTTGATACAACTGGTCAGTTAATCTGTGTCCATGCGCACAATATACCATGTAAAGGGTTTGCGTAATAATTGTTCTTCCTGAAAGGCAGGCACACAAGGCTTGAGGTGTAGTTCTTGACCTGTGCCTGGTGCTAAGGTTAGGTTTGTGATACATCAGTGCCTTGTAATTTTGGGATCATGTGACGTGGGGTTGGAGTATGTCCTAGGATAATAATGGGTAGAGCTTCTAAGATTCTGTGTTCTGTGTTAGATTGATGATGAAAACAATGAAAGGCACTGGAAATTTGTCCGAAATGCAGTCAACTTGATAATGGTGATGTGTTGACCTTAATCAGATGACGATTACAAATGTAAATCTCATTGATATGGTGGGAGGTCTCTTGCTGCATGTTAAAATTAATTTTAATGGGATGAAATATTTGATTACAAGCGGAGACATTAGTATGATCAATTGGTATGATATGATGTAAAATCCATCCGGATGTGAAAGTTTGGGGAGGAAGTGTCTGCAGTGTTATGTTGTTGTCTGTTATGAATAATGAACTAATGAGAAGTTGACATTTCACCTATTAAACTGTACTCTTTGAGATTTTATATCACAAGTTGAGCCCAATGTTTTGAACATAATGAAATTCAGTTGCACATTTTCTTCACCTTAGCCAAGAAAAACCTTCCATGACTTACTTTGTGTAATGCGCTTAGTATAAAGTTATACTATGGTTTTTATGTCTATTTTTTCCCCAGTGTTTGTGTTACATTATTTATTCAACTGTGTTTAGAATACTGGTATTTTTCCAACTTGCCCATGATGTTGTGCCATGTGAGTGTACATGTAGTTGGGTTAAATTGCAATACATTTTTGAGAAAGAAGTTTTAAGATAAAAATACAATGGAGAAAAAAAATGTAAATCTGAAAATAACATGAAAGTAACTTTAAGTAAACAAAGTGCTTGTATCAATGCATTTCTCAAACTAAGTGGGTCAAGAAATATTCGGACAGTTGTTCTACTGAAGCCATTCTTGTTAAGGGTCAGTGGACCTTAGTAAGTGTCAATAAGAAGGAATCCCAATAAAAGCCCTGTTCAGTTCTGGTCGCAGAAATGTATCTTTCAAGACCAATTGTCCTCAGCACTTTAGAAAAGATTTTGTGATTTGTTGAGTAAGTGAAGCAGTGAGGTTTAATGCTGGGAGCATGCAGAGGTAAATGTGTGTAAAATCATGTTGCAGAGGTCTTTAAAATCATACTACATGTATATCAATAGAAGAACAAACGTTTTGTTTTGCTGGTGTCTGTGGCATTGTTTCATTTAAGTCGTGTACACGGCAATGCCATAGTGAAGTGGTAAAAAAAGGATTTTGAAAGCCTCTGCAAGATTACTTTCATAGAGATAAGTTTCTGTCTCCTTGAAATGTGAAAGTACTGTATATCTTTGATTTTGAAACCTGCAGTAATTTGCTTTAAATAAGGATGGACATACATTGTAAGCCTCATTACTCGTGTTTGGATTTCATAGTGTATTTCCTTAATTTATTATTCCTCCCAGTATAAAACATGTATTTTACAGTAAAACGACTTTGTTTTATATTTCACTTGATGAGTTCCGTCAAAAATATATAAGCGAGCCTTATAAATTTTTGGTTCCGTTTTAAAGGTGATGTGTGAGACATTGGTAATGCGATGTCGAAGACACTCAAAGGAGGACGGCCATGTTTTGGTGATTCTCCTGCCCTGGAACTAACCCCCATGCTATCCATCATCTCAAGATGTTGTGAGGGAGACTGGGATGTTTGATGTCTTGGACCACCTGACTAGCCTGAGGTACTTCTTGAAGTAAAATGAAACTTGTCTTTACCAAGTCGGAAATTACCACCTGCCTCATGAGACTGGTGGAATCCTGAAGTACCAGGTACCACCTGAGCTACTCCCTGCGGAGAACCTGAAAATAAAAAGTCATGCAAAACTCTTTAAATGACCACAATCATTATCAAAAGACTGATGAAAGCCTCACAATGTCTTATTCGAGGTACAACATGACTAAATTGGGCAGACATCTCCACTGTCTTGTCGACACACCTTGAAGGAGAGCTCCAAAATGGTTGAGACAGTCACAACTAGACTGAATCGGGACTAACTTTTTCACCGTCTTTCAAACACGTTGTGAGAGAGAAGACTCACATTAAGACCAAAGAGGGTCTGACTGATGCATCTTCTTCCTTAATACATGATTGGAGCGTTGAGACAGTACAGTTACAACCAGACAGAGTCAAACCAGGCAGCTCAACCCTGTTGCATGCCGACGGGGTAAGGAAGTTGAGATAGGCACAACCAGGCCGAATCGGGCGTGGCTGTTCCACCGTCTTTCAAACACATTGAGAGAGGTGCGACACTCAAAAACCAGTTTGAATTGGAGGAGTTAGACAGTCCGGTCATTTTGTCAACATGCGGAGAGAGTAGGGACAGTCACAACCAGACCGAATCAAGATTGGCTGTTCCACCTCCTCGCCGACACTTTGACCGAGGTGAGATAGCCACAACCATACGGAATCTGTCCTAGCCTCTTCACTGTGTTGCCGAAACGCTGCAAGAGATGAGACAGTCACAACCAGACCAATCCGTCGTGTTGACTCGGTGACATATTGATGAGACAGTCACAATCAGACCAAATCAGACCTAGCACCATTGTCGTAGATACGGTGAAACGGTAGAGACATACACAACCGAATCAATTCTGGCTATGCCACGATCCTGCCGACACGACGAGGGAGACGAGATAGCGATGACCTGACTGAATCGGGGCTGGCTTCTCCACCGTCTCTCGGACACAGTGAAAGAGATGAAATTCAGCAAGGAGCAGAACGAACTGGGACCGGCCGCCTGCATACAGGTGGGAGCGTTGGGACAGTCACAGCCAGACCGAGTCAGACAAGGCAGATCCACCCTGTTGCATGCCGACAGGGTGAAGAGGTTGAGATAGGCCCCATCAGGCCGCATACATAGCGCCTGGCTGCGCCATTGCCAACACGTTGAGAGAGATGCGACTCTCAAAAACCAGTCCGAATTGGAGGAGTGAGGCAGCTGTGTCGCCAACAAGAAGAGGGAGTAGAGACAGTCATAAGCAGACCGTATCAAGATTGGCTGTTCCACCGCCTCGCCGACACTCTGAGCTAAATGAGACAGTCACAACCAGACCGAATCGGACCTTGCAGCTCTGCTGTGTTGTGATGCGGCGAGAGAGAAAAGACTGCCTCAACCGCCCATAGTGGGCTTGACTGCTTTACCGTCTTACCGACACCGTGAAATAGAAGAGACAGCCATGCAAACCAGTTTTTGGCTGACTGTTCCAACATCTAGTTGACATGGCGAGAGAGATGAGAAAGCGACAGCCGGTACTCGGGCTGGCTCCGTACACCGTCTTGAGAACACAGTGAGAGAGATGAGACAGCCCCAACCGGTACGAATTGCGCCTTGCTGCTCCAACGTCTTCGGTGTGAGATATCAGACAGTCACAACCAGACCGACTATACTGCCTCGCCGACACAGTAACAGATATGACACAGCCACAACCAGGACCGAATCGGACTTGACTGCGTTATCGTTTTGCCGACAGGGTGAGCAAGATGAAACAGTACAGGCACCGGCACGATTGGGGAGATCAGACATCAATAGCCAGGCTGATTTGGACCTGACTCTTCCATCGTGTTGCCGAAACGGTGTGCTGAACGAGACAGTCACAACCAGATTGTCTCGAGACTGGCAATTCTAACGTCTTGGTGAAAGTTCGATGAAGGGGCTGCGACATTATGACCAAATCGGGCCTGCGGGGAAGGTCTTTCGACTTACCTACATTGTAAGTTAGTTGAAACGTTCATAACTAGACCATCCCGAGACTGACTGCTCCACCGCCGTGCTGA
This sequence comes from Lineus longissimus, assembly GCF_910592395.1. Classification (NCBI taxonomy): domain Eukaryota; kingdom Metazoa; phylum Nemertea; class Pilidiophora; order Heteronemertea; family Lineidae; genus Lineus; species Lineus longissimus. The sequence goes on from NC_088310.1 coordinate 23,933,586, forward strand.
CACATACAGGGTAGAGATGGAACAGTCATAACCAGAACGAATCGGACCTGGCAACTCACAGGCACAGATAAGGCAGTCACAACAAGACTAAATTGGGGCAGGCCTCTCCACAAGACTAAATCGGAGCAGGCCTCTCCACCGTCTTGCCGAAGCGGTGAGAGTGATGAAACCGTGGCTGAATCGGGGCTAGCTGCTCCACCGTGTTTTTGACACGGTGAAAAAGGAGACACTGTCACATCCAGACCAAATTTGGCTTGGCGGATCTATCTTCTTGCGCACAGGTGGGAGAGTTGAGACAGGCACAGCAAGCCGAGTCAGACACGGCAGCTTCACCATGTTGCATGTCAACAGGGTAAAGACGTTGAGACAGTCCCAACCAGGCCGAATCGGGCCTGGCTGCTCCGTCGTGATGTAAACACGGTGAGAGAGATGAGACACTCAAAACCATTCGAATCAGGGCCGGGGGGGGCTGTGAGAGTAGGAACAGTCACAACCATACCGTACTTGGCTTCCCCACCGTCTCAAGGACACATAGAGAGAGTTGAGACAGCCACAACCGGTACGAACTGCGCCTGGCGGTTCCAGCGTCTTCGGGACACGGCACGGTGAGCGATATCAGACATTCACAACCACATCGATTCAAGGCTGACTGCTCGAATGTGTTGCCCACACGCTGACACATATGTAGCAGTCCCAACAACATATTTGAATCGGACCTGGCCGCTCCAACATCTTGCCAACACTGAAAGAGAAGAGATGGTCAAATCTATACTAAATTGGGCCTCTTGCAAAGAGGTGGGAGCGCTGAGATTGTCACAGCCAGACCGAATCGGACCTGGGAGCTCCAACTTGTGAATACCGACAGGGCGAGGAAGTTGAGACAGCCCAAACCAGGACGAATAGCGCCTGCGCCTGGCCATGGCTGCTCCGTCGTGTTGCAAACACCTTGAGAGAGATGAGACAGCCACAGCCATTAGCAATTTGTTCCACCATCCAACCGACACGACGGGAGAGATGAGAAAGCGATAACCTGACCGAATTGCGGCTGGCTTCTCCACCGTCTCGTGGACATGATGATAGGGATGCGACAGCCACAACCGGTCCAAATTGCGTAATATCATACAGTCACAACCAGACCGAATCGAGGCTGGCTGCTCTACTGTCTTGCCGATACGCAACAGATAATGTGACACAGCCACAACAAGAACCGAATCGGGCCTGGTTGCTAAACATCGTATTGTCGACAGGGTGAGAGAGATGAGACATTTGACTGAATTGGACATGGCAACTTCACGGCTGGAGAGATCAGACAGCCACATCCAAACCGAATGAGGCCTGGCTACACCAAAGGGTGTGCGGGGCGAGACAGTCACAACCAGATAGACCGAATTTGGCCTTGCTGCTACATTTTGTAATACCCAAGAGGTGTTGGAGATGAGACAGTCAAAAGCTGACCGAATTGGGTCTGGCTGCTACGATGTGTTGCCATCAAAGCGCGAGATATGATACTGTCGAAACCAGACAAAATCGTACTTCGGAGCCTCACCGTGTTGCGGATACTATTAAAGACATGAGACAGCTACATGTGCACCGAGTGGGCATGGCTGCTCCGCCGTCTTGCCGACATCGCGAAAGGGAAGTAACAGACACAACTATACCAATTCGGGGCTGGCTGTTCCACCAACCTGCCGACATGGCAAGAGAGACGAGGCGATATCCTGATCTCATCGGGGCTAGCTTCTCCATTGTGTTGCTGGAACCATTTGAGAGATGAGCACTCGCAACCAGACAGAGTCGGGCTTGTCCACCCAATGTCTCGGGGACACAGTGAGAAATATGAGACAGCCACGACCAGTACGAATTGGGCCTATTAGTCCAGCTGCTAAGCTTAGAATTGTGCATTTTAATGGGGACAGCATGAAATTCGGTAGTACTGCAGCGACCCTGTGGGAGAGGTCGGGTTTACAGGATGTCATCAGCTGGTTGGTCACTGTCACTAGTGTCGCTGGTTGTGACAGTTAAAAGCATTTGAGAAGACGGGCTAGATTTGTGTACATTCCCTCCTGCGGTGTCTCAGAAAAAGTACCCAACACACCACAGGGGCGCTGCTCTTGCCCATTGGTTTTTGAAAGGCGTTATCACCCGGGAAAGACGTACCAAACTTTGTCCCGGCTTAGGAATAGACCCTTCTGACGGTAGTACAAAGAACAACACTGATTGTGAAACTATCATTCTTTATTTGATATGTTTAGGACAAATTAAGATATTCAATGTCCTGATACATTGGTCAAATATCATGAAAAGGTTTTACAAAAAGATATTCTAACAACAATCTGCACGTGGGCACCACATGTGGGAACAGGTGGCGCTACAGTTAAGTAGGATTTCTATTCCAGTGGAGTAGTAGGAAATGTCCCTCTGGCAACAAGTCCTTCCCTGTTGGTTGGTGTACATCAACACCTAAGAGATTAATGCGCATAATGTATTCATCAGTCCCCAGAACACTATATCTTAGGGTATTTAAAACTGTTACATGTACACTCATTCATCCTGGATTGTCCCTACTCTTTTGCGAAAACTCCCTACGGAATACTCTATCCTTGTTAATTCATTTCTGTTACATCTATACAATCCTGATTTATAAGCACTCTAGGTCCAGAGTAACTGTTCGTCACCATGGAGGACTATTCACGATGCCGGTAGAAGTAGGACAGGTGGCTTGTATACATCGATGGGAGGATGCCGGGTTCAGCCGCGGGAAGGGAGTCGGTCCATCCCTCTGAAGATGAGAGAAAATATATCGATATAAGGTTTATGGAGTGTTAGTTCAAAACTTACCCTAGCGCAACTGGGAGCAGACTTGCAGATTTGGGAGAATAGAAACAATTATTCAATCGTCATTTGTATTTGGTATGCCCCAACGATCAATCTCCCATCTAATATGTGAATTTGTTCTGCAGTACGTTATTTGCGTGGCCCAATGATTGTAAACGGATTGCATTTATTAGCCTGATGAGTCTATCGAACAGACCATAGACACCCGGGTTTCTCATTTGGCTAGCTGTTTCTTTTGCTTGCACGGCGAAATACCATTAACTGCATCAGTGGGACTTTTTCTCATTCTAGCAGAAGTTGTTTTCTATGTACGGATTCTACCTATTCCTACCGGTTTGAGCTGCTGGCCTAGGACTGCTGGGCACTGCCACTGGACTGCTGGGCACTGCCACGAAAGACTGACAACCATTCGTCCTCTCACATTTCGTGGATCGGACTCATCCTTGGACTAAGCCTCTGAAATTATGAGACAGATCAAGGTTAAGGTGGGTTTCAGGGTCATGTTTATAAAAATCAAGATTTCCTTACCATACTTTCCAACAAGGCCAAAGTTTCAGTTAGCCAATCACAATCCAAGTTTGAATAGAATTACCGAATCTACTTCCTTGGCAATAACACGCTGACCGCTTTTGGTATGCCTCCTTACCTTTAAATCACAAGAGGCGCTGTGCTTGCAAACAATAGACTAGAATGATCGCCAACCGCCTCAAAGTATGTTGGATCAATCATCCCAGAGGCATGTGTCACCCAGTAAAAGGTATCATCATGGTTACATTTGATATTGTTTGAATGATGAACTCACTGTGTATTCAACCTGCGTTCATTTCGCAGTTAATGTATTAGTTACCACTGTATGCCTTAGAGGGGGCAGAATGGTACTGTTTAGACAAGAAGTCTCTCCAACAGCCACAAGTATCTCTTCGAAAACATCACAGTAACACGTTCGACCCAGGGAATCTGTCAGCTGGCTGACGAGTAGGTTAGGAATTGTGTATGATCAGTTCTCTCAAAGACACCCGAGACGGGGATTAAAATCCGGTGTTTATAAGTTACCATTGTATACCTTAGAGGGGGCGGAATGGTACTGTTTAGACAAGAAGTCTCTCCAACAGCCTCAATGAATATTGGATCAACGGCACACAGGGCCTCCCAGAGATACCGTCAATGACGAAATATGACTGGGCCTTCTGTAAGATTAGTTTCTCCGCCAAACACGGGACTGAAGGATTAAAATCTTGTGTTTATAGGCTAACAAATGCAAACACTTTCAATGAACCCCCTACAAGAGACGAGTGGCTCTTCGTCTCCCCGACTTTGACACCCTGCTACGAACATATCAATAGATCAGCCAGCGGTCCTTGGTGTCGCCGCGTGGGTTACGTCCAGTGAAATTGTTTGCAATTGTCAAGGAACCACGATCTGACATCCATAACCAGCGTATTCCCTATTCATGCCAGTTACAGTCGGGTGCTACACCACAGTCGGGATAGTGGAGCCAAATGAATGATTGTTTAAATTTAAAGCATTTTTGAAAAATCATATGACAAGGTTTGGAGGTCAAAAGCCTTCCAGTCATGCACATAAGTCCTGCCCTACTAAACTTACCTCGGAGGGACACTCTCAGTGCTTTGACCACAGTGAAAGCTTCCCTTTGATACGACACCAATCACAGTCCAAGTTTGAACAGAATTACCGAATCTACTTGCCTGGCAATAACACGCTGACCGCTTTTGGTCATGCCTCCTTACCTTTAAATCACAAGAGGCGCTGTGCTTGCAAACAATAGACTAGAATGATCGCCAACCGCCTCAAAGTATGTTGGATCAAACATTCCAGAGGCATGTGTCACCCAGTAAAACGTATCATCATGGTTACATTTGATATTGTTTGAATGATTAACTCACTGTATTCAACCTGCGATCATTTCGCAGTTGATTAATTAGTTACCACTGATGCCTTAGAGGGGGCATAATGGTACTGTTTAGACAAGAAGTCTCTCCAACAGCCACAAGTATCTCTTCGAAAACATCACAGTAACACGTTCGACCCAGGGAATCTGTCAGCTGGCTGACGAGTAGGTTGGGAATTGTGTATGAGCAGTTCTCTCAAAGACACCCGAGACAGGGATTAAAATCTGGTGTTTATAAGTTACCATTGTATGCCTTAGAGGGGGCGGAATGGTACTGTTCAGACAAGAAGTCTCTCCAACAGCCTCAATGAATATTGGATCAACGGCACACAGGGCCTCCCAGAGATACCGTCAATGACGAAATATGACTGGGCCTTCTGTAAGATTAGTTTCTCCGCCAAACACGGGACTGAAGGATTAAAATCTTGTGTTTATAGGCTAACAAATGCAAACACTTTCAATGAACCCCCTACAAGAGACGAGTGGCTCTTCGTCTCCCCGACTTTGACACCCTGCTACGAACATATCAATAGATCAGCCAGCGGTCCTTGGTGTCGCCGCGTGGGTTACGTCCAGTGAAATTGTTTGCAATTGTCAAGGAACCACGATCTGACATCCATAACCAGCGTATTCCCTATTCATGCCAGTTACAGTCGGGTGCTACACCACAGTCGGGATAGTGGAGCCAAATGAATGACTGTTTAAATTTAAAGCATTTTTGAAAAATCATATGACAGGGTTTGGAGGTCAAAAACCTTCCAGTCATGCACATAAGCCCTGCCTTACTAAGCTTACCTTGGCGGGACACTCTCAGTGCTTTGCCCACAGTGAAAGCTTCCCTTTGATACGAAACCAATCCGAGTTTGAATAGAATTACCGAATCTACTTCCTTGGCAATAACATGCTAACCACTTTTGATCATGCCTGCTTACCTTTAAATGACAAGAGGCGCTGTGCCTGCAAACAATAGACTAGAATGATCGCCAACCGCCTCAAAGTATGTTGGATCAAACATCCCACAGGTATGGGTCACCCAGTAAAAAGTATCATGATGGTTGCATTTGATATTGTTTGAAAGATTAACTCACTGTATTCAATCTGAGATCATCTCGCAGTTGATTAATTAGTTACCACTGTATGCCTTAGAGAGGGCATAATGGTACTGTTTAGACAAGAAGTCTCTCCAACAGCCACAAGTATCTCTTCGAAAACATCACAGTAACACGTTCGACCCAGGGAATCTGTCAGCTGGCTGACGAGTAGGTTGGGAATTGTGTATGATCAGTTCTCTCAAAGACACCCGAGACAGGGATTAAAATCCGGTGTTTATAAGTTACCATTGTATACCTTAGAGGGGGCGGAATGGTACTGTTTAGACAAGAAGTCTCTCCAACAGCCTCAATGAATATTGGATCAACGGCACACAGGGCCTCCCAGAGATACCGTCAATGACGAAATATGACTGGGCCTTCTGTAAGATTAGTTTCTCCGCCAAACACGGGACTGAAGGATTAAAATCTTGTGTTTATAGGCTAACAAATGCAAACACTTTCAATGAACCCCCTACAAGAGACGAGTGGCTCTTCGTCTCCCCGACTTTGACACCCTGCTACGAACATATCAATAGATCAGCCAGCGGTCCTTGGTGTCGCCGCGTGGGTTACGTCCAGTGAAATTGTTTGCAATTGTCAAGGAACCACGATCTGACATCCATAACCAGCGTATTCCCTATTCATGCCAGTTACAGTCGGGTGCTACACCACAGTCGGGATAGTGGAGCCAAATGAATGATTGTTTAAATTTAAAGCATTTTTGAAAAATCATATGACAAGGTTTGGAGGTCACAAGCCTTCCAGTTATGCACACAAGGCTGACGTTACATAGGCCTCATTCGTTCGCTTCCCACATGTCACGTCACGTTCCCCTTAATGCGTTCGTTCTTACTGAATGCATGCCACAAGGCCGTGCATTCACCGAGGAACGTTAAGTAAAGCTGGAACGTGACATGTGGGAAGTGAACGAATGAGGCCTCTGTAACGTCAGCCTAAGTCCTGCCTTACCGTGAATTTGCGACTGAAATTTCTAACTGCGCAGTTCATTCTCGGCTCGACTGCACGATCTTTACAGCAATAAAAACCTGTTGAAACCAATTCAAACAATTATCAATCATAGATACTGGGTCCTACCTTCTGCTGCAGCTCTTTTAACTTGATTTCCGAAATGTTGAAGGGAATTTCACCTTTGAAATCGGAAAAAGTTTTCCAGCGATGTTCTGCGCAGTTCACTCACACACCAACTGACTTGCGTTCAAATCAACCGAGACCGATCATGACCACAAACAATACATTTGACGTTACACCACGGGCACTATTCCTCTACCCCGCGAAAGACAGGCCGGCGGCTTAGCGCCAACTTGTATTGTTATGTCATTAGACCAATTGGATGGTATTGTCAAAGGTGGGTCTGGGCTATTGCATAACATGCAAATGAACGGAGCTATATGGTCATAGAAATATATACAAGCCAGGTTTCGCAAGCCTTACGAAGAGCTGCGCGGAGGGCGAAGTTTGTAAATGCATTTCATAGGCGATTTTCAAAAAATTAGCCGATTCCTCCTACAACATAGGACAGGATGATTTACGAGTGTCGCATTAATGAATTAGCTTAGGACTAGATTACTCCATAGATCCTTGCACTTCGTATTTCGTCAGTCGTATAGCTGCCGAAACCTGCATATTGTCAAAATCACACACACAGACTTGAACTGACAATGACGTACATTGTGTATTTACCATTTCGACCAAGGCCGTACGGTGACTGACAGCCTCTATACAAATGTAGTTGTAGATGGCGTAAGTGGAAATAGTTGAGATTGTCTGATGCAGCTCAGAACCGCCCGCTCAAAGGAGTAGGTGGCTAATCAACAGCGTTCCATACTGTCAGCTGCCCAGTCACCACCTTCAACAACAACACAGTCATAGTTTCATCACCAAATTCTTCTCATGAAATAGGAGAAGAACAAATAAATTGAAGGGATAATCCGCTTACTCCTTTAATATCATGTACAGCAACTGACAACACAGTGATGAAGTCAGCAGTAGTTCTTGCTACCCTTCTAACAAATCTACTTTTAAACTATATACAAACGTAGGCAGTGGAATATAGCTCTACAGCTCACCAAATATATTATATGACAAATACATGTATATCATATGATTTAAGGGATATATAGTATACGATTTATAGGCAAAATAGGGTCTTTAAGACGTGAAACGGCAAATGTTTGGTCACCCATTATTGATCTCATTGTCATTACATGCAAGGCCTGTTTTAAATCTATCGTCATCTTCTTTCAAATCGTAATAGTTGTGACAACTGGACCTAACGATGTTTCTCCTCCCGAACAAATGCCGGCCGATCAAACACAAAAATATCACCAACAGTCTTTCACCTTTACATATCGCCACGTTCCTTTTATTGTATTCGAAATTCTTTAAAGTAATACTGGTACAATCTATAGGTGGGCTGGGGTAAAGACGAAATTATTTACAAATCTTGGTTAATTAAAGCACCAGCTTCGACGGCATTTTCATTGGTTCCGTTGAATTCGTCATACCTGAAAACCTAGGGTAAGCCGTCAAAATTATACCCGTACGTGCAATAGATTCCGAGATATTGCAGGAAGCGGGCCAAAAATGGCGGCCATATTGGATTCCAAGATGGCGACCATCAGGGGGCGTAAAAATTAGGGTCTGAATCGATAAATGACCCCTATGGGTTGTTCTACCACCCTGCCATATTTCATACTTTCCCCATTAAAATGCACAATTCTTGCCTTTTTGGAGCTTAGCAGCTGGACTATGTCTGCTTCTCTGTCTATGCGCCACGGTCAGTGACGAGACACTCAAAGCGTGTCCGTATATGGAGGTGACAGCTCTATCGGACACGCTGAGAGAGTAGAGAGACTGGCTGGATCCACCGGGTAAGCAAGACGAGACGGTCACAACCAGACCAAATCGGGTTTGGCTACTCCATTGTCTCGCTGACACAGTGGGGGAGATAAGATAGCCACGACTTGTACGAATTTGGCCTGATTGTTCCACCGTCTTTGCGACATGGTGAGAGATATACGACAGTCACTACCTGATCGATTCAGGACTACCTGCTCCACTGTTTTGCCAACACAATACAAGACGTAATACAGTTACAACCAGGACTGTATCGGGCCTGGCTGACCCATCGTCTTGCCGACAGTGTGAGAGAGATGAGGCAGTAAAAACCAGACTGAATTGGATCTGGAAGTTAAGACTGTGTTACTCACAGGCACAGGGAGATATCAGATTGTCACAACCATGCAGACCAAATTTGACCTGGAGGTTCCATCTTCTTGCAGACACATGAAATCTTCAAGACTGCAGTCGGAATGAATTGGGGCTGGCAGCTTCACCCAACAAATTGCTGAGTGTGCTAAATGAGACAGTCACAACCAGATCAGGGCTGGCTGCTCCGCAGAACAAGAGACAGCCACAACCAATACAATTCAGGCCTTGCTGTCCTTTCAGATTCAAGACATTGTGAGAGGGATGAGACAGTCACAACCAGACCGAATCAGGGCTGTTGTCCATTATGTTTGAAAGACTGGGTCCATCCATCCATGCCATCCATTTCAACATTTTGTGATGGAGATTGTGACAGTGTTGAAGGTCTTGGCATGGGTTGTCATGCACTCATGATCCTTCTGCGATGGAACTCACATACCACCCATCATCTCAAAATAAAGAAAGCAAAGATATTTCAATAGTTTTATTGTTTCCACAACCAGTATCATTCAACATCTTCACAATCGTTGCCTGCAAATTTCACATCATGATGTAGAATACATAAGAACAACAATATCTCTCCAAACATCTACAGGTACATGTATCTCATTATTTTTTACCATGCTTCATCTTCTTCTTCTTACCTATTCCAAGTCCTTTTTTAATACCTTTACCAGTAGTTCCAAGTCCTGTTTTATTCTTTTTACCACTTCCAGGTAACATTTTATTCCTTTTACCACTTCCAAATCCCGTTTTATTCTTTTTACCATTTCCAAGTCTTATTTTATTCTTTTTCCCTGACCCTAGCCCATTCTTATCCTTCTTCCCACCCTTAGGTGGTGTAGCACTCATAGCATCACCTTTTGCTCCACCACCTTGCCGTTTCTTTAAACGTAACATAGCATTCAGCACGTTGGCTTTCTTGCCTTTTCCATGTACACCACTCCGAGCCATCTTCTTCTTCTTCCTAAGTTTTTTGATTTCATCATCTGTCAAAGCTTTCTGGCCCTGGAAACTTCCGGCTGCCGCGTTACTCGGTTTACTGAATTTCTTCTTCTTCTTAGGTCTCTTCTCAGAGGTTAATGAAATGTAGTGACAGTCAAGGAACATAATAAATTCATCATGATTTCAAAATAGGAAAAACTAACGAAGTTTTATAGCATCCCCCACAACCATAACTGTAAGGGGAGCTATGGTTATCAGTTAAGGCTGAAGGTGTTAGCCTCTTTGTCCATAGAAGCGCAAGTGGCCTACACCTCCAAGTTGTCATCAATTTTTCAAATCAGCAGAATTCTTACCATACCTATACATGTACAGTACTGATCAGGAGATCACGACATGTACACCTTAACTGAAAATCTCTTAAATAAGTCAATGAAAAGGATATTTCTTTCTGTAATCTATTCTCTGCCCGGGACCTTGTAACTCGAATGTTGCGTTCTTTGAACTTCTTTCCATTCAACTTCAGCGCCAGGGCCACAGAGGTGGTATCCTGAAATTACAGGAAAAGGTAGTTTAAGGCACCAACTAAATGAGAATGAGGACATGAACAAATACCAAAGAATGATATCATTCTGGTCATTTTCATTTGGTACCGACCACAGGCAGGAGCAAGTTTGGGAGGATGAAGAATCATAGACCAGCAAGTTTAAAGAACAATACAACTAGTAAACGAGACCACAACCAGATCTTTTTTAAATGTTTGCAGAAACCGTTGCAGCAGAGATGCTTTTCATACCTTGAAGTGCACATAACCAAAACCTTTTCCCATTCCAGTCTTACTGTCTCTCACAACTCGTACGCTCTTTATGTTGCCAATTTCCTCAAAGCATTCCCATAACTCATCATCCAAGATGGCTGAAAACAATGAAATGACTTATGAGACAAAATCAATCCAACAAAACATCGCAAACTGCATTAAATGGGTTATTTTACGAATCATACATACCCTTGTGATTACAAAATAGTCTCCCACACCCAAAAATACTCATGTATTGGAAAAGTTTTAGAAATTATGACATGAGAAGAACTTACCAAATGGTAAATTTCCAACAAATATTGATTTCTTGTGATCATGTTCACATTCCTGGCCAACTAGATCTACCTTGATATGATGTCCATCTATTAGTCTTCCATTCCTGCAAGGAAAAGGCATAGTTTTAAAATGCATTGAGCAGGAAATTATCTTCTTCACCTACATGTACCTACATTGCAGCGATCATTTCTTCCTATAAACCATTCAGAAGCTTCTTACAAAACATCTAAAGAGGACTGAATGATAATATTCTAACAGATATTGTGAGTGTGAGAATCGATGAAGTTTCACTCACTTTTTCAAGGCTTTCTTGGTTTCCTCCTCTTCTGAGAACACAACATATGCGTTTATACTTTTTCTGTCCGGGTGGAATTCTTGCCTGCAATGGAGGGAAGTTAGAGCTTTAATAATTTTGGTCAAACGAGGGGTTAAGATCATCACCACTATTATCATGTCGGCAGTCATCCTCTTCCCTTGAATTAGACTGGGCTCTACCGAATGGGGCCAAGTGGAGCTATTCAACAACTAGGGAGGGCATATCATCATCAAGTTTTCCACCTTGGGATTTCCTCCTTGAACTTACTTTATCACAGCTACTTTCTTTGGCAGTGTAAGGTTAGCTGGAGTCTGGAAACAGGAAATGTAACAATATCAACTATGGCTGGATTTTGGGATCTTATGTTATTTGGCCAAAGGTTGTGTTGTGATTGGTGTTGCGGCTAAGACCTTTTACTCTTCACAGCTCCCTCTAATCTGCACCAATAAAGAGCAGACGACTATGGTCTATGTCATTACTGACTGATGGTAAGCCTGGGACTGGGAAAGCCAAAAGCTTATGGCTTAGGATGGTATTTTTAATCAAATAGACGCAAAGAAACCTGTAAACAATGTTGTACTCACAGCAGACCGCAACCTAACTGACTGAATCTTCCCATATTTACGGAATAGTCTTCTTACGGCCTGAAATAAAGAGCGAGACAATTACTCATCATTAAGCTACACTGTGACTCACACTTGAATAAAACACTGTAGAAATTATCATCAATAATTCAGACAAGTTGCTAATGCTGGCTCTCATAATATAATCTGAACATGCTGAAGGTTGAATTTTACAGTATCGTAGCAAACCCTACCTTTGTATCATAGGTCACAGGTAAGTTTCCAACAAAGATGGTTTTAGCATCGACTGTTGGATCTTTCTCCCACTTTATCTTGATTTTTTTCTTGGGTGCTGCCTCTTGATCTTCCTCCTCGTCATCCTCCTCCTGGCCTCTCTTCCTTTTCTTCTTCTTTGAAGAAGTCGTCGAGCCTGCCAAAGCCTCTTCCCTGAAAAAGTGACATTGGCCCACATGACAGAGCATGATGATTTGACACAAAAGTCATTCGGATTATTTGTACCAAAAGAAAATCGAGCAAGTGCAACAAAATTTTGAAAATGAATGACGATCTATCTGCAGTTGACATCAGTCTATCAGACAATAACTCAAAATCTTAACTACGTACTACGTCATATTCATATCCTGATTTTCAGGAGTCCAGGTATTATACCTCATGTGGATACACACTCCCCCGCCAACACACTTTATTTCAACCTATTCTTACCTCTCTTCAACTCTTGTCTTCTTATTCTTTTTCGTGTCACCCATCAGTGACTCATGTACAATACCGGGAGGGGGACAAAATCCACCCGATACACGTTTTTCATCTTTTCCTTTTTTAACTCTTTCCTTTCCATTCACTACCTTGGCCTCTGTCATAGTTTTCTTCTTCTTTGGACTAACAGCTTCCTTTTCAGAAGGCAGTGGACTTGGTTCAGATTTCCTTTTCTTTTTCTTTGCAGGCTTTGGAGGTGTTGTTATCTGGAAAGTATTCATTCACGTGATATGAACCACATCCGACAATTAGCCTCAGAAATAACAATAATTTTACTGCAAACATTTATACACCGATTTTGAAAGTTACATTTTAAAAACAAAAATATGAAATTTATAATTGTACGTGTGGTATGTAGTTTTACTGTCACATTTTATTATATCATCATACAAGACAAGCAATAACATATTCCCACAACTTCAATGAGAGTGAGAGCGGGGTGGGGGTGCGACAAGTCACTCGAGATGGATTACATACCTTTACTTCATCTGCTGTAATTGGAATCGATGCTGTGAGTACTGGTCTGTACGGAGACACAGAGCTAAATAAGGTATCCAATTCACTCTTCTTCTTCTTCTTAATCTTTGAAGACAGAAGACCAGAAACGCCTCCAATTGTGTAAGAACCAGACATCTTCGTGGTTTGGTCAGCAAGCACACCTGAAAAATCTATATCGGCTATCCTCATTAAACATTGCGTTGAGACCGAGTCACTGACACACTGAGAGTAGAACGTCAATACTTGACTTGCCAAACTCAGCTCGACGCCGAACTGCAGCGCCACTCGCGGACAAAGATAGAACAACTCGACATTTTTTTCACCGGTTTCTCGATGCGCATGCGTACCAGCGGAAATCAACAAAAGATGACGCTGGTACGCATGCGCAGCGAGAAAACCGGTGAAAAAAATGTCGAGTTGTTTTATCTTTGTCCGCGAGTGGCGCTGCAGTTCGGCGTCGAGCTGAGTTTGGCAAGTCAAGTATTAGGCCTAGATCATTATTGGCTACTTAGGAAAGAGGTCAAGACCCTTCTTTCACTGAACAGTCAAGTCACGCAATATACTAATGATGACGACCTAGCACGGTCCGTATTACGCCTCCCCACAATTTCGTACAGAATCTCCTATTTTATTGTAACACCCTGTATCACATAAAGTGAAGAAAATTTTACACCATAACATTACAAAAAGGACATTTCAGCGTAAACAGTCATCTGAATAAAAACTTACGTGGCTAATTTTCTTTCAATTCTACGATATTTTCACAATTGTCCTTAGAAATGAATTCGAGGTAAACCAATTTCTGCTAAAAATGCCTATTTCATGTATTTATCATGCTAAAAACATGCCGTAGTTGGCAAATTCCCTAAAGTTCCAATGGCACCAATTTAGTGGGGGAAAGTATTTTCTCGCATAAAATCTATTTTTAGATCCAAGTCGGGATAATGTGACCTGAGCGCCACTATCGGTGCTGACATAAACCAGACTGCTGAGCGAGTGGCAAATTTCCTCAAGTTCCATTGGCCACCAATTTTGTGGGGGTGGTCTGTGGTGCGACACCGTATGGTGTTGCCCCCTATTATCAGATTCTGTTCCGTACGGTGTCGCCCCCTATTATCAGATTGTGTTGTGCAAATTCCCCTAAGTTCCATTGGCCACCAATTTTGCAGGGGGGAAGTATTTTCTCGTATAAAATTTATTTTTAGATCCAAGTCGGGATAATGTGACCGGAGCGCCACTATCGGTGCTGATATAAACCAGGCTGCTGAGCAAGAAATTTGGTGGTTTTTTGGCGGGAATAATTTGTACTACCACAAAGCAATTTAACTAACCAACTTATCTTTAAATAGTTCACATTTATTCACATCTTTCTGTACAATACATAATAGCAAAGAGCAAGTCTACAATAGTCATTTTGAGTGAAGATCATCATACCGACATGTCCCCTTGCTTGAGGCACCAAAGATTGGCAAGTTATTTTGTCCATCATAGGCGAGTAGGAATATTTATTTCATTGATGGCATTTTGCCACCCATGTCACAGGGGAAAATTCCTTGAAAATATGATATGGAATAAATGATGAAGCTATTCTATCATGATAGACTATACAGATATGTAAGCTTACCAGTCAAGTCAGCCCAAAGTCATAACGGCCTAAAGTCTAATATCTAATATCTTCTTTTTAACACACTTCTCAAATTCAATTTGCAGTTTTACTTGATTTAAAGCAGGTTAGTTAAATGATAGTTAAACAGATTGAACCCAGCAAGTTTTACGCCAGGTCTTACATGACATAATGTCATATCCTGCAGCACAAAACTTTAGTACCTTCTAGACTTTGACCTCACCTTGAATGCCTTCAGCTAAGGTCAATGAACACCCCAAAAAATTTCCTTTAAACAAATTAGACGCTTATTCCTTATCAGGTGAAGTGCCACAACATACCATAACATGAAATAAATAGGTAAATTTTCAACTCGTACACATCATCATTTCTTTCTTATTATTCAAGAACATGAAGAATAAACACCATTCAGAATACCGCTTCTTCCTAAATGTTGGGACCATGGCACAAATACTGGAAAGTGCCCATTTCAGGACAACATCTTTGACCACTGTAATCAGGACGCGGAAAATAAATGAAAAGCTGTTGTTTGAGATTCTCATTGATCAGATGTTAAAATGATTTGTCATAAAGATTCCTTATTTTGAGAAATTCCTTTCCATTCTCAACAGCGATAGAAGAGAGAATGCATCATTTTATAACATTTGTTAGTTAGTTTATAGCTGACATTTATGTTACATTATCTTCTGGGTAACTGCCAAACCCATTCAGATGTTTATACATGACAACATAAGTATATGAGGACAGCAAGGACGGTCTTTATTTGAGTAGCCTAATCGAACAACCAGCCATTTTCTAATTAATTATACGTGTATAATGATAAGTTTGCTACAAGTGTTCACCAAAAACACCCAACAGCAGGACTAGTAGACTAAGGTGACCAATGACTGGGCAATAAGTCACAAATTCTCTAATAATCTGTCTGAATCCCAACCCAACTTTGACAGTCGAGAGCCAGAGTTAAAATGTCTTCATGAAATCTTGTACCTGAAGGCAAAGCAAGAAGCCTGCCACAACACCAGTTCTCTTTACTGAAAGCAAGTCAAGGTGGGATTTTGATTCAGAGCGGTTCTTTAAGAAAACTTTCCTAGGTTCCTTGGTGTCAATACTGTTCACCCAATCACTTATCCCCAACATCATACTCCCTCCTCAAAGATTAAGTGACAAGTTAAAGATTCTCCTAACAACACTTTTTATCAAGTCTACAACAATTACCTGTACCAAATATATATAAGGCGAGCAAAAAATGAGCATCTCTGGCACCAGAAAATTGATCTAAAATGCAGTAAATCAAGGTCATCTCAACAGAAAACCATTAACCAATAGAATATTCAAATCAAGGTCTGATATGAAAGTTTCAACGTTTTATTTCATAATAGTCATAATTCTACTAATAGTACGGACAATAATCCAGCTTAACCCAGATAAGATTCTAAAATAAAGAATTCAACTAAGGCTGTTTAAGTCTTAAACTTCTTTGCTTCTTGGCTCGCTTATATATTTTTGCCAGTACTCAAATGTAAGCAAAATAACATGATATCATGTGGCTGATGGATGAACGTCTTCATGGCCCCATGGCTTCATGGCGTAGTTCACTTGTGTACATTGTTTACATGTGTCCCAGAAGAATTTAAAAACGATCATCCCATAGTGCAGTTACAATGAAATTTTGCATGTACTGCGTTGTTAAACAGTGTACATGACAGCACTGTTAAGATTTATATTCAATGCGTATTCACATGATTGGAATATTTCAAATACTGAACTAGCCTTTGAGCCAACTTTAGCCATCTTCGATCGTGAGTGTTATAAATAGGCAGATAACACTGCGCTCCCTAAGAACAGGAAAGTGAACATTAAAAGTGTGATATACCCAATAACAGGATGTGTTTTTTTCAAAAAAATTTACCCCCAACACACATCCTACAAAGTGAAAGAGGTCTAGCCTTTCGGCTTCATGAAATAAAATTTACGAAACAAAAACCTTCCATCAAAACGTGTACAGACATTTCAAATCTGCCTGCATTGAACAGTACCTATACATGTCAACCCATGTACACATAGAGTACATTCCCAAACCTGTACAAAAATGTCTCTTTTAATGCACAGATCTTAATTAAATACTATAGAATATAATCAATAAGTAATCATCGTCATCAACAATTAATAACAATTAATTATTGATTATTTAATTAGACTATAATACACGCAAAGATTCCAGTAGTTCACCTTGTGTAGTATACTCGGTAGTAAAGGTATTTTGATCGCCATAATGAGTAAGAGTTATCAAATTTCAATAAGTAGACGCCTTGTCCAGGATACATATGGCTTCCACAGTACACCTCCTCATGGCAGTCGCGTCGATAAATTGGTATAATTTCATCCGTTGGTGGCTTGTTATCCTTCTTAGAGCCCTTTTCAATGTCTCCCTTTCCACCTTCAGCTCCTGAAAAGAGATATTGGAAATTCTACAAGTCTAATCTTGATTTTTGGGGGTGGGGGTGGGGGCGTGTTTATGTTTGATGACTTTATCCGCTTTATGTTGAGAGTAAAACTTTCCTAAAGAAAGATATGCTTAGTAGTTTTCTAATTCGACCTGTGACCACCCCAACCCAGCCCAGCCCAGCCCAGCCCAGCCCAGCCCAGCCCAGCCCAGCCCAGCCCAGCCCAGCCCAGCCCAGCCCAGCCCAGCCCTACTATGTTCAAGTTCCATGTCGGAACGCTTGTTTTGTTTAAACGGATCAGATGGCAGCACAGGATTTGAATACGCCCCAGAGATAAGGAACAGCAAAACAAGATGTGAAATACAGCCAAGACAACAGATTTACTCTTTTGGTGGATTGAAGAACATTTTGTGAAGTCCCCGCATTTCAGAGAAAGGTCATGTCAAAGTTCTTCCCCAATTTTCTCAGATTTTTTTAATATCTCAGGTTGTCTGTTAAGCATTTGGGTTCAGCATCATTCAAATTCATAAAAGTTAACATGCAATTAAAGCACAACAGGGAAGCAATCTTGTAGTCGCCAAAACACAAAAATAACAGATAGGAAAACAAAAATGTCAGCAAAATGTTTTTTCTTTTTATAACTTTCTTCTTTGTTCTCTCTAAAACACATGATATATGCAAATGAAATAGTAATAAGAAATCTTCAAACTGTATATTAGAACAATTTTAATAGTAAGTGAAATATCTAATAAGTACTGTGAAACAATCAGCAGCAATACAAAATTGACAACTTATATTGTGCTATTATTAGACGTCTCACCCGGCGGTTTTGTCTCGTCAGCCTTTTGTTTGTTCGCTAAAGGAAAATGTCGTGAATATTGAAATAATGTCAGAATCACTCCCACGAGGGCCCCGATATTCATGTTGAAAACAACAACAGATCATATGGCAGACACATATGAATCAACGAACGTCTCCGCCTACTTGGAGAAGCCAACAGCAGTAACCTTTTTGAAAAACTAGTTATGGAAACCACCCCGGAGAATTAGCGAACGATGGAGGGACTCGGAACTAATGAACACGAGGTGCTTGGAACTGCATAATTCGCGGAGATTTTGATTTTGATTCTCCAGGGGGGAAAGCCCTTGACATGACCATTCACTAAAAAACTGCTAGGGCATGGCCTTTAAGTTTTCAAAAGGTGCGATTATAAATTTTGAGTTTTTCTTTCCTTGAGCAAAAGAATCTACACCTGCACAAATGTAGTACATGTAACACTAGAACTTGATAATGTATTTCCACAAGAACACACAGCTACAGAAAAATCAGTCCAATATGCTCAAGTTTGCATTTTGAAGTTTTGTACAAAATATAGGAAAATTAGAACCAGCCTCACCTTCTTCTTCATCATACTCCTCCTCATCACTTGACTCTGTCACATGGACGCTGACCATCTTAGTCGGGTCTGTCGTCCATTCGAAGTAAACACCAAAACCTATATCGTAGTTATCAGTAGCAAACTCCCAAAATAGGCACGTTCCGTCTTCGTGGGTAGGCACTCGAACCTGAAACATCCAATGGTTGAATTTATGTATGTGACCCTGAGAAGGATTCAGCCGGGTATTTTGATGTGAAATGCAATCAAATAGCATCTTGAAATCTTTTAATTGAGAGGTAACAAATTTATAAATCAGAATTAAGTTACATGTAGAAGGCAATAAAACATGAGTTATCATTAGCTTTTACTGATCTAAAGCCAACTATTTGAATATTGAGACATTTATAAAAACATGAACATTCTTCAAATTGTCGCACGCTGGCAATGTCTCATTCACTCTCCACCTGGCAAGTTCTCTTAGATTTCCATGAATAATTCACCGACGAAATATGCCGTCTCGTCTTGTGGAAATTCTCCAGGGTAGAATATCTTTTCGGTGACTATAAACAGGATATACAAGTACAAAGAGGGCAGATTCTTCTGGGAGAGTCTGCTCAGGTCTGATTATATTTATTTCAACATGCCATGGATTTACACAAATTTAATCCAGAGTAACACTGGATATCGATCAGTGCCAAGTGAATAGGCAGCTAAAACTGCAAAAGACAAGATCTCATCTGGCCTGCTTCCGGCAACTTTCAAACAGCGGAAAGAATACAGGGCAATTTATTGCAAGAAACACTTATCGGGTCACTCAGTCTTCGCATGTGCGATACTGAATAAACCATTCCTCGGATATGGTGGGTCATTAATTTCCTCAAGAGGGGGAATAATTGATAAGGCCACACACAAAGTGACAGAGAACTATAATTAAGCATCTTTAGCAATAGAACGTGCCTTGCCAGCACCAGTTGACACAATCCCCATCATCTCTTATATAATTCAATATTGTTTTCTGATCAAAATGGTCATCATTTATTCTATCAGCAAATGATGTATTTGGACGGGTTACATGAACATGAAGTTTCATTGCAATAACTACACTCTTGAGCATCTGTAACATGTAGATACAGCGGGTATTGCCAAAACTAACCAAGAACTTATCTTCGGTGAGCTAGGCAAAATGAGTTTCTATTGTGGTGAAAAGGGAGACATGAAAAGTGATCTTATCCTGGCCATTTAGTTGAAGGGCGATATGTGTTTTCATTACAACAGCCAGCAGAAGTCATTGTCTTTTTTATACCAAAACCTCTGTGGTCAAAACAAGGCTATAACATTTGCAGTCAAATCACGTCAGCTATTTTCTCCTCCATCATGTCCAATACCATGACAACAGCAGGGAGTTTATAAAGCGACAGAATCGATTTTCCAAAACAGTTTGATTCAATATCATTAACTGTCCTGCGACAGGAGATATGCTCAGATGATGGAGTTTATAAAATGAGCTTACTGACTCTCTCCCACAAGGCATGGAGGAAGCGATAGAAGACAAAAAAATCGGCCTAATGCTTTCTGCCTTCACAATTGTAGGCTTCAACACAAAGATAAGTCATAAGACACGTGCATGTTGATACAACTGGCTTGGAAAGTTGTTCGGGATTGTGTCTTGCCACAGATTTTGTTGATGCATGCCAAGATAATCAGCACTGAAGAAGTAAATATCAAGGTGTAACAAGGAGACCTCGATCGATGGTAACAATATACAGTTTTCATCACCTTACATCCTAATTGACAGATCAACATTATCACCAACAAGTCCCATTTGCTAGCTAACTGCCAATTCAAGAATGTCAAAGCGTTCCCAAGAGTACTCTTGTCACCCAATTTCACTACCTCCTCAATCGAGGTAATACTTGGAAACAAGTGACCAGAAGGAAACTATAAGCCAAATCACTTGTTACAACTGGATTGGAAGATGGTTCAAAGTGATCTGATCTCACCATGCTAATATTTCTCAAGGGTCAAAAGCCTTGTGAGGGCTTAATGTACTTCCTTCATCGTATGTGACATAATGAATCATCATTATCTTTACTGTGTAGCAGAGAGTGATTCCTGGCTGAAGTAGATCATCCAGGGCAACAACCGAGTGGCAATCCAGATTGACCAGCTCAGCACAGTCACACGGCTTGAGAAAGGTTAAACGTTCATCACTTTGTGGGATGCCAACAAAGACAACTGGTTGTTGACAGGCTCTATTGGTTTCTTTGGCACTGACGGCAGCTTTCAGGCCGATCATTGGCTTCTTTTGGCACCAGGTGCCCAGGACGATGTTCCAAACACCAACCACTGTATACCAGCTTATTCACATCTTCACACATTCCACTTCCTGACATATAAACAAGTGTACTAATCCTGCCATAAACCAAGATGGCAAATAAACGCAGCATATGATTCCTGTCATGTTGTATTGGTTCCTATGGCAGCTTTGGGGAAATCATCCACTTCTTTCGGACTAGATGCCCAGGACGACGTTCCAAGCACCAATGTACAAGTCTACTCGCATTATCACACATTCCACGTCCCGAACATAAAAACGAGGGTACTAATCCTGCCATGCAACGATGGCAAACAAACACAGCAAGGCGATTCTTGTCATGTTGTATGGGCTCTGTTTATGTCGAACAATGGCAGCGTTGGAGCACTCCACAGGCAGGCTGATGGGGTCATTCCGCAAATCAGGAAACGGAAAGGACTCGCGTACATAGAATGTACTGTTATCAGAGGTTAATCATCCATTTATCCACTACGAGATAAAATGCCACACTGCCAAATCATGGGGTTTGTTGCATCTATGATTTTGGATCATGGAGACAGCATCCAATGCAATGGCTGAATGGTACCTTTTCAATATCAGAACGCTTTTTTTGCATTGATTGCTGGTAAAAAAGGCATCATTTCTGGATGAGCCAAAGGGCAAATCTGACATTATCCACTCTTCACTGATGGTGTACCACTATCCCTGTGAAATCAGATATCATGATCAGACACAGGTAGAGAGTATAGCATTAGATCCCTGTTATACTATGTGCCTCTGTCATTAGGGGACTGACCACAGCCCACAACCATTATCCCATAAACCTTGTTATTAGTACCTCTGTCATTAATTCGGCACCGTACACACGCTATGAAATATCGATCAGAAAGCAATGCAATGTAATAATAGCAATTGCTGTATGGTGTAGAATCATTCTGACATCAACAAAATCGTATCAGTTGTGTCCAGAAACTCATCATGTGCACCTCTCGATACTTAGCTTTTACTGGCCCCAGCACAGCCGCTGCCATTAGCTATGGGTTCAGCTGGGAGCCCCGGAGATAATGCCATCTGCCAATAACAACGTTTCTGATCATAATGGCAATAAGGAACGACCAAGGACGGTGTAACAGTGACCCCTGGCAAAATGCAAGAAGCTCCACAAACGAGGACCATCCAAATTTCTGAAAAGGTTAGGTCCAGCCAATATTGACATTCATGAGTTGAACCCTCGGGCTTCACAAGGGATCTGAGACTGCATACTATCCGTAGACTATTCCCTTGTAAACATGTGGCATTGTCTTCATCACGCGCAGTCCCATCATTAAAGGTTAAAGAGCGATTTACTGAAAATTGCACAGCTTTCGTACTAATTTCTGCTAAACTGATTTAGCAATTGTCACATTTGCCCAGACCCATCTTCATAAATAGCATAATCCACTATCGTTGATGAGATAGCTATTCTCTGGGGCGTGACCTTATTTTGACGTGTCATCCATCAGCGGTTAATGTTCCATCAGATGACTGATCAGCCTCGATGGGGTCGTCAGGAGTCAGTAAATGCCAGCGCTATGCTCGCGTGGCGCTAACCTTTGGAGTCTCATCTTAGGAGGGATCAGAATTGGTTGGCAATTGATCAATTTAGGCTATTCAGTGATAAGTTATGCCGACTTTGCTCAATGGCTAAGAGGAGTCCGTCGTTGACCTTCATTCATATTCCACACACCTCCTTTCAATTCAGAATTGCTCACTCTGACCACAATTTTTTAAGAAGCGTTCCTGTTCTTATACCCTTCTTTCAAAACAGTTTTCACTCTCTTCAATCATACATGATAATTACAGGTAGCCATTAACATTTGTTCAATGATGAATTGTGACTTGATAAAGCCAAAATATACCAGAATTCATCATGATATTCACCAGACATTGACTATATACCACACCATTTCCAACCAAAATGTCACCAGCCATCTTGAAGTGATCAGCCCAGCCATATTTCTGATACCTCATATTAAGGTGAACGTCAGACAGTAATCTGACATTTGATAATAGATTTCTCATTCTTTAAGAAATCTGAAGCATTTTGAAATCCAGGACAGATTTTTACAATCTAGGGAACAGCAGAATTGCCAAAGGGTTTCCAACAACTCAGATTTTGAAGCCACTGAACTGTTTTCATCAGATTCCACATAACAGTTTATGGAACAAGCACCGGTGTTGTTAATAAAAGTTGTCTGTTGTTTAGATTTCGGAAGTATTTAGAAGAACGTTTTTGATTCATGGGCTGATCATTTCAAAAGAACAGTCTTGCTTACCGTCACCGTTTCGCCAGACCCGACTTTTATCATAGCGTCTTTATCTTTTCGTAATGACTCTTTAAACTCTTTTATGTCTTTCCGCGTCCACATGGAAGCCGCAGCAGGTTCATCTACAACACACAACACACAAGCACCATTTAGACAACACGGAGAAAAATAGCAAGGACAAGAAGCTCCGAATGTGTGAGCCAGTGGACACTTCATCAAATCGACTTTACAAGCAGCTGTAGATAATGAAGCTGGGGATTTCATCATCCCTTCATACAAGATTGATGAAGAGTGTAGCTTCTGTTTAATATTTAAGGCCTTCAGCTAAGAAGTATAAAGCAGAACATAGCTTCATATCATTCATAACCATTAGGACGAATAAGCTTGCTCTTGATGAATTCACAAAAACAGGAATGGCCTTCAAGCCCAATCTCAAACTTGTCCCCAATCTTTGTTCACACGGCTACTCGTCTGCTTGTAATGTCATTTTGAAAAAGAACCCAAGCATGGTGCATCCACCTATAACGTATACATCCCCTCGACCTGGACAGAAAAGCATTTCCAGTTATTGTAAAGGTGATTACTGAAAGTGAAATGCAACATGTTATTGTACCTGAATATCAAAAGTTAATTAACTCAAAGTCTCATCATTTATCCTTGAATAAAGACATGACTGAGAGTATAACTTTCACTTTATAATTATGAAACTCACAAGAGAAATAGATGAGGATTAGTGAGTATGTTTTAATTGAAAGAAATGGTGAAAAGAACCTTTCATGCAAACTGATGAAAATAACCTCAATTTCTATCATACTGTAACTTCAAATCCCCACATTACTTTCCTTTACTCGAACTGGATATCATATCGGGAATTGGCCAAACAGGGTGTTCTGTGCCCACAGCAAAAATTGCAGGACTGGAAAGATGGGTAGAGAAGGCATCTTAACCTAAAACATTGTGAAATAGTAAAGTTTGGGATAGTGATTTGTCAACCATAGGAAAGGTACTGCTTTGCAAAGAGCAGTTGTTAAACAAACATAGGGTAAAAGGAATTGTACATACATTGTAACATGGGAGGATGCAAGGTGGGGCAAGAATCAACAGGAGTACATCATGTATTGAAAATGGAAAACATATGTTTGAGTAAATATAATGTGCAAGAAACAAGATTAAGAAGTGAGTTCCATTTTCAATGCCATGCTTCGACAGACCTGCCTACCCTTATCTGTTCCCTAATTAGTTTCATACCAAGTCTTTTGAAGTGCAATCTGACCTTCAAGCCACAGACGGCAATGTCCTCATCTTAGAGGATGCCTTTCAAATTTGATGTGCAAAACCTTTGAAATGAATACCGCATAATCTGACCAAGTAAGAAGTAGGCAGCCCTGTGATGCAAACCAAATGCCCGTTGGTTACACCTGTGAGAGGAGATGAAAGGCTTTGGGAGATAGAGTAGTGCAGATGAAGAGTCACAACGTCAATAGTGAAGACGCTTATCGATCTATGCTAAAACACGAGTACCGGCAAGTAGCCCACATCACACGCCGATCAAAGCTTAAAATCGTCTGCCCACAATAATTATCAAATGAAACACAAGGTGGAGCTTCTTGTCCGTCAATGCCATGCTAAATGACTCACCGTCGACGAAGACAACGACGAAATTTTTAATAACGAGTCGTTGGTCTTGCGACATTTATCCTTGAATTCTACAAGGTCTTTTCTTGTCCACATTGACGCGGGCATAATCTTGGGCATTTTGACAGCGGGTACGCTAGCGTCAATTGTTTTCTCATCATTTCCGTTAGCTTTTTCTGGAAGACAGTGAAACAAAACATCTGCACTTGACATGCTGTTAAAGTGAAACAAAGGGGCCATAAGTTTGGGAGTGGGGTTGATCTTTAGCAAACTAGTGGTATCATCACAAGCACATGCTGATCTTATACAAAAGTTGACAGGAAATTGAGTACATTTGTAAGAAACTATGCTATGTATCAGGAATCAACACTGACAAAGAGATTCATTCCTCAGATACAACCTCAAAGTTGGAGGAAATACGACCCAACATTCTGGGGAGAACAAAATCATGCTTGTGATAACATCACCAGTTCCACCAGTGAAACTAAAGGAGGGAAGGCCACTGTGTATGACAATCATTTTGAGAAGATTAAACCCCATGAATTTTACATCGAGATCATGGTTTTTTTGTAACACCAATTTATCACCGGCAGTTCCGTTTTGACCAATGTCAAAATGAGCAAGTGCTGCAAAGCAAGTACGGCTAAGTGCTTTGCCCAAGGACACCAAACACGCGGTGACAGTGCAAATGGTACTTATCTTTACCATGTTTACCTAAGGAAAATACTGAAATACAACACGATTTCATAACTTTTCTGTTGCATCACCACAAAATTACCGGTAATATCTGAAAGTTCCGGAAAAGCTACTGATGTATTTACCAATAAGTGGCAGCACACATGAATCTACACTGCTCTTAGTGAATATGTTTTGCTTTACTATCGTTAATTAAGGGGAAACTATTATAGAAATTGGCCAAGGTTCACCCGATATTCAAATAACTGACTTGGTGGCATAAAGTATAGGGAATGGTGAGAGTGAAAATTCTCAAAGGAAAAAAGCAACATGAAGTGGAAAGGGATCGTTGACGGTTCTCCAAATAAATGATGCTCTGGGGGTGCTGGTGATGGGAAGGTCATCTACAAATGTATCATCAAATGAGAAATTGCATACATGTATTATTCTGAGATTCAAAATGGCATAACTACAAAATAGGCATCATATAGCTTCAATTCAAACATGCAAAAGGAAAGGGGTTGAAAGCTGAAAGTCTCAACTAGGGTGGATCGAGCTCTGCCCATCCCGCCTATAGAAGCTGGAAGTTGAGCTGCAGAATTGTGATGATGAAGGAGAAATATCATTTGATACTTATCTGAAACATAAAACTTCATATTAGTATCCAAACAGGCACTGCAAACTGCAAACTTAGTATAAACTGCTCCTATATTAAAAGCACTCGGAAGATTTTCGGATAATAAAACTTTGAGCAAGATAATGGAAAAGCTAATATTGACACTAGTGTTTCGACAAGAACATGACCAAGAAACCAAAACTCAGCAGCCAAAGCTACAATGCATAAAGCAACAGTGGTCCACGCCATGGACACGTCTTCCCAATCAGTACAGCATCATGCAGATCATCAAGGTGGAACGTTGGTCAACGGAAGTGACAAATTCCATTTCACTGAGTAATTGGTATCTTGTGAGCCCATTAGTGCTGTCTAAGGAGACATCAGGGACCATCAATATTAAAGAAGGTCAACACCTTTTTCAGGTTTAATGTCACTTATAACCCTGGCAGAGCAAATGCCCATTTCCTTACAAGAAATGGCCATTTTGTTAGTTCATACTTACCTATGGAACACTTTTGCATGTTACTCCATTTGGGCTCAAACACAAGAGTATCCCTTTAATTTTCTAAAGGGAGAACTGAGTTAACAGCTCGGCCGCCAGGCGGCGCCCTGACCGATCCCGCGAGATCGCGCCGATCTCATGCCGCCATATTTAGTCTTTACTCTTGAGCGTTAATAAAGAGTATGTCCCGTTTGTGGGGACGGCGGGAGGGCCGTGTTCCATAGGTAAGTATGAACTAACAAAATGGCCATTTCTTGTAAGGAAATGGGCATTTTGTGTCATTCAAACTTACCTATGGAACACTTTTGCATCGAATCCCAGCAACCTATTGGAGGTGGGAAACGAGGACTTACCTAAGGCTGAGCTGTTGTTCCATCCAGGAGGCACCACCGGCATATTAGCTAAGGAGGACCGCCAGGGGAAAGAAATGGGGAGAACCCGGAGGACCGGTATTTTGATCTCGGTATTACAATCATATTATAGAGAGTAATAGACCCATTCTCCGGAAAGCGCTAGAATTGCGTAATAAAACCATCTTCTTTCCGGCAACAGAGCTTAGAGCAAGTAAGGCATGTTGAAGGGTGTAGAATGAATTATTGCTAAACAACAATAAGAAATTGCGTCCTTTCTAGTCTACTAGGGGTTGCCTGGATGTTGAAGATAGGGCATATCAAAAATGGCGCAAGATGCGCGTTTGACTCTTCAATCGGGCTTCCCCCCCCCTTTTTTGATCTAGCCAGGATCAAACAACATGCCCCGCAGACACAATCGGGCCGATTGTGTGCATGCCATCTACGAGGGAAGAAACGTCTCGTAGGTAGAAACGAGAGAATGTGGAGTGATTACTCCAACATGCAGCGGAAACGACTTCTTGAAGAGCAACTCCTCGGTAGTTAGCCCAGGAGGTGGCTAGTGCTCTAACTTCGTGCGCTGAGATGTTAGCTAGCGCACGAAGATCAGAGGAAGTCTTCAAGGTGTTGTAGGAAAGACGAATAGTCTCCACAATCCACCTTGAAATAGTGGCGGCCGCTATCTCTCGTTTATTTCCCTCCTTATAGGACAAAAACAAACGCTCTCTCCCCTGGCGGATACCGGGAGGTTTTGTCCTATTTATGTAGAACTTTAGGGCCCTGACGGGACATAAAGTTCTGTCAGGAAGATCATAAGAGATCGTTCCTGACAGAGAGGGAATAGTAACCGGGGGCCGAGAGGCGGCCGGTCCCTGGTTCTTCGCCAGAAATCCTGGTATAAAAGCCAGGATAACCTCCCCTCCCTCTCTAAAAGCCAGCTTCTTAAAAGAAAGTGCATGGAGCTCTGATCTCCGTTGGGCGGTAGCCAAGGCTACTAGAAAGACCGTTTTGAGTGTCAGATATTTCATGGATGAAATAGACATGGGTTCAAAAGGATGCCTCATGAGCACCTTAAGGACAACAGAAAGGTCCCATTTAGGGGTGTTGTGAACCGGTCTAGGACGCTCTAATAACATTCCTCTGAAAAGAGGGGTTATTTGGTCCTCCCAACGAAGATCCCAGGTGCTTAAAACACGGAGGGTAGAAGCGATGGCGGACTTGTACCCTTTTATAGCCGTGACAGATAGTTGTCTTTCCGTGAATAATTCAATAAGGAAATCAACTAATCTGTATATAGAGGGAGAGATCGGATTAACTCCGTTCTCCCTGCACCAGGAAGTGAAGGTAGACCACTTTCCTTGATACACATCAAGGGTAGACCCCCTTTGAGGTGCGGACATGCGCTTGACAGCGATGTCCGAAAAGCCTCTCTGGTGGAGATGCAACTGGATAAGTTCCAGGCGTGAAACTTGAAAAATCCAGGGTTCTGGTGGTAGCATCTCCCCAGGGGGTGCCACAGGAGGTGCTTCCAAGTAGGAAGACTCCTGGGGTGATCTATCAGGAGCTCCAGCAAGGCTGGGAACCAGGCCTGATTTGGCCAGCAAGGTGCGATGAGAGTTATTCTCACCGGATGGCTGGTCAAGATCTTGTTCAGGACTGGTTGGATGAGAGGGAGGGGTGGAAACGCATATGCGTTCAGCCCGACCCAAGAGGCTGTAAGGCTGTCGACTTCCAGGGCCTCTTCGTCCGGAAGTGGAGAGTAATAGATGGGAAGGCGATTGTTCAGCCTGGTGGCGAACAGATCTACCTTCGGAGATTGCCAAAGGCGACAAAGGTCGTCTACAATCTCCTGATGGAGTGTCCACTCTGTCTGAACTAGCTTGTTCTGACGGGACAGGGCGTCGGCAAGGATGTTGCGATTGCCCGGTATGTGTCTGGCACATATCGATACTCCAAGGTCGGCACAAAGATGGTAAAGCTCCCAAGTTAGCTGGCAAAGAATGCCGGACTTTGTGCCTCCCTGTCTCCTGACATATGCTACTACTGTAGAATTGTCGGAGAACAGGGTTACTCTCCGATTCTTCAGGCGAAGGGAAAGAGCCCTCACGGCAAGAAGGACAGCCTTCATTTCCAATATATTTATTGGAAGAATGGTCTCCTCCCTTGTCCATAGACCTCTTATGGACATGTCCCCGTTGTTCAGATGTGCTCCCCACCCTAGTAGGGAAGCATCTGTGAACAGGGACACTTCTGGGGGCGGTGGAGCAAGATCTACACCGCTTTGGAGACGAGTCTCCGACTCCCAGAAGTTCCAGACGTTCTTGAGTAGGTATTGAGGTATCAATACCAACTTGTCTAATGGGTCCCTGTGGGGTTTCCATAGAGACATTAGAAACATCTGGATGGGACGCATATATAGACGGCCAAGGGGGATTTGGTCTGCTGCCGAATTCAGAAGTCCCAAAAGGCTCAAGCATCGCCTTGCGGGAGCTTGAGTCCTTCCTCTGAATTCTGCGACGAGATGAAGAATTTTCTTTATCCTGTCTAGGGGGGGCAGCATTTTCCCTATGGCCGTAAGGAACCGAACTCCAACGTAAACGAAGTCTTGGGATGGTATGAATTCTGACTTTGTTTCGTTGATAATCCAACCTGCGGAAACTACTTTTTGCTTTAGAACCTGAAGTTGTTGCAGTAGTAGTTCCCGCGATTTGCAACGGAGTAGCCAATCGTCTAGGTAGTGATGGAGCTTGAACCCCATCACGTGAAAGGGAGCGACGAAGGCTGTGACTATCATCGTAAAAATTAGGGGTGCCGATGCCAGACCGAACGGCAGGGCCCTGAATTGATACGTCTTTCCTTCGTAATGGAATCGAAGGAAGTGTTGATAGTCTGGATGGATCGGTACATGTAAGTACGCATCCATTAAATCCATCGATACCGCCCAATCGTTGGGCTGTATCGCCGTTGCTATAGACCTGGTGGTTTCCATCTTGAAATGAGGAACATTCAAGAAGGTGTTTAACCTGGAAAGGTCTATGATCAGCCTCCATGTCCCTGCTTTCTTGGGAACCAAGAAAACGTGGCTGTAAAAGCCGGGGGAGCATGGATCTTGAAGGACCTGGATAGCTTGCTTCTCCAGTAATGTCGCGACCTCTGCTTGGAGGGCAGAGGCCTTGACTGGGTCCTTCGGTGGCTGAACTGGGGTTGGATATATGGTAGTCGGGGGGGTACGGTTGAAATCTAGTTTCACTCCGTACCTCAACATGTTTGGGACTGGGGACCCCTTTGGGCACCAATCGTCCCAAATGTCTGCAAATTTTTGCAGACGGCCCCCGACTACCGGAGTCGGCTCCTTTTTGCGTCCGGGAGGAGAAAGGAGGGGGGAGTCACCTCTTCCGGCCAGCACCCCTTGGGCGAAAGGAGTGCTTAGTCGGACCGGATCCACCCTGGTTAGAGGAAGTATTTTTCCTCTTTCCAGTCCGGCGACCCTCCGCTTCCCGTCGGAAGGATCCAGCAGGAGCAGGCTGACTAGGCGGGGTAGGCCTAGGCAGGACCTGCCTGGCGTACGGGATTGAACCCGATGCCTGCTGGGGCCTCTCTATCTTTCTAGCGTTAGGTAGAGAGGTCTTGGCCCTCTGTGTCGCAGTGGGGGCATATAATTTGTCCCAATCTTTCTGTGCTTGAGCCGCCTCTTGCACAGAATCTGCGAACAGGAAAGAACCGTCCATAGGAGCGGTTCTTAAGGCCCCTTCCAGCTGGAGGGATCTGATGACATTGAGAGAGCCCAGTGCGGCGTCTCTACGGAGTAGGACGCTATTTGCTGCGGTCTTGGCGGACAGCGCAATAGCGTGCCTAATCGAATGTGACAAGGATGTCACAAGCGATTTTGTGTCATCAGATAGTGACTCATTATCTTTTAGGGATCTGGCTAGGGCCAGGTTAGTGTGCTCTGCGTAGGAGAGCACCGCTAACGTGTTTTTGGCCAGACCCTCTTGTGCTCTAAGGTCTCGGTAAGCCGAGGAGGAGGTCACCCTAGGCACGAGTTGGTCCAGCTGTACATCGTCCTTTAATATGGAAGTCGATGCTGCAGCTGGACAGCCGGCCGAGCTGACTCGATAATAGTCAGCGCGGTACTGCCTAACGGGAGGAAGTTGTGCCGTGAACAACTTCCCCGGTTTACACCAAGCTTCCGGTCCGACTGCCGGAAGGACAGGGATGGAAGTACGTTGGTGGGCGCCTTGTGAGTCTCTGATTGTACGCTCCAAAAGTTCAGAGACTGCTAACACCGACGGGGAGGGAGGAAGGAATTCAAGTGCCCGAGTGGAGCCTTGAGAAACCTGTGGATTGGGATCCACTTCCTGTCCCCAGAGTGAAAAGGTCGGTGTTGACAAGGCTGGCAGTTCCGGCGGGGAAGGGCACAGATCCTGCGGGAGGTACGCTCTGATCAAGGATCTGAGTGTCCTCATATCCGACAGGATACTGGCCTCCTCTGGTGACAGCTCCTCCTGATTGGGGGAGCGGTAGCCTGGCTGAGAACTCTCGTTCTCAGAAAATTCCTCTAAAATAGAGGAGTCGGATGGTGGGTATCCGATAGGACCAGGCGCACCAGAGGAACCGGAACCCTGCTCCAGATGGCTGAGTCTATCAGAAAGACCTGCTACCATCTGGATGAGCTGGGACAGTTGCTGTCCCGACTCGGGTTCCGGACCCGACGTGCGGCTTCTCTCAACGACGGGCGGTTGAGGCGAGGGTGAGCGCATAAGCGAACCCTGGAAGCCGTATGTGCGGGCGAATGGGTCTTCCGGAAGCGGAAGTTGCCCATATTCTGAACTAGAGTTCAGATGTCCTCTCTGCGTAGCTCGTTCCATGGGAACGACGCCTCTGCTACGAGGAGGGGGTGGCACTTCCGGTTGGTTCCACCCAAGAGGTTGGCCAACGTAGGAAGGTGCCTGCATTTCCGGTAGGACGAAGTCCGAAACCGGAAATGCCCGTAACTCCTTCGCCGGTATGGAGCTACCGGAAGCCCTTTTAGAAGGAGGTACGGAGGGCGGAAACGCTGTTACCGAAGACGCATGGCGTTTCGGAGGTGGCGTTATAAGGTCCGGCCCTACTCTACTGTGTCCGTGAGGACTGGGGTTATTTCGCAGTAAAGACTGAGAAAAACCCCCAGTAGAGTCTTCGGTTACTGAAAAACGGGAACCCGCGTCAGTAACCGGAACTGCAATCGGCGGACCGGAAGCAGGGTGCTCCCGCGGGTACAAAGGGCTTGTACTCGGGGGAGCGGACGACAGGGGAACCGGAAGGTTCCCTGAGGTCCGGGGTATATTAAACCCTTGGAGACTTATTGGATGTAAGTCTCCCTTGGGACCACAGACATTAATAATGTCAGATCCCGCATCCTTCGCAGCCGCGGCCGGAACCGGAACTCGGCTGACGGAAGGGGTGGTGGCGGGAGGTTTGCTAGACCTCCGGGTTATATGCCCGGAAACGGAACCGGAAGAGGGTTTAGGCGTCTTCGCGGCCCGTTTCCCGCCACCAGACGCATTCCTTTGTGGTGAGACAAAGGATGCCGTCGGAGGGGTACGCCATATAAAAAATGGTACCAATGACAATAAAAACACTGGGAACCCCAAGTAGGCCAGAAAGGACGCAATAATTAATGGAAAGGAAAACATGCCTACTTGAATTAAACACTATTGCAATGGATCTGAGTCTTGTTCATTACAATAGAGCGGAGAATAGCCTACTTAACTCTACCCTACCAAGATCAAAATAATGGAGCCGGGTCGACTAAGCTAGCTAAGAAAATGTCTATAATTAAATAGACTGGACAATACTAATGCCAAGATAAGTTTGGCGGTCTACTCCGTAGGTGAATGAACCCAAAAATCGTCTAGACTTGGCTGGTTGAATTTGGTTTTAAATCGAATTCACGGCAGCTTTGAA
Organism: Lineus longissimus; assembly: GCF_910592395.1. NCBI lineage: Eukaryota > Metazoa > Nemertea > Pilidiophora > Heteronemertea > Lineidae > Lineus > Lineus longissimus. The sequence goes on from NC_088310.1 coordinate 23,966,625, forward strand.
AAAACGATGTGCTTCGTAGAAGCACAAGAGTAAAGACTGAATATGGCGGCATGAGATCGGCGCGATCTCGCGGGATCGGTCAGGGCGCCGCCTGGCGGCCGAGCTGTTAACTCAGTTCTCCCTTTAGAAAATTAAAGGGATACTCTTGTGTTTGAGCCCAAATGGAGTAACATGCAAAAGTGTTCCATAGGTAAGTTTGAATGACACAAAATGTCAGGGCGTTCACTGACACTGCCCTTCTAATCAGTGTCATGTTCGTCACCAAGGAGGAATGTCATGAGAGAAGATGGAGCAAAAAGTGATTGTCATGTGTTTGCCCAATAAAGTGCTCCATGCAGGCGCCTACATTGCCCAAGGAGGTCAAAACCTACTTCCAATATCCTGCTGATCACCTGCAAAGCTGCAGTTGCAAAAGTAACAGTAACTGGGCTACTGACACTGCCTTTCCAATCAGTGTCATATATCACTGAGTGAGTGTTATGAGGTGAGATGGGGTTCCATTTGGCTAAGTGATTGGTGTCCTGGTAGTCCATTATAGCTGCCTGGGAAGATAAGACACCGGAGCCTATCAGCCTGCAAGAAGGACCAATCCCACCTCACATTTTCACTGATGCCAACTGGAGGAGACGAGCTATACCAGGATCAGCACAGCAAAGGTAACACACCCTTCCAATCAGTGTCATCTACACCACCAAAGAGGAATTGGAGATGAGGAGACCAGACTTGATTACACTGAAGTGATTGGTGTCCTTCGAAGTCCATTACCAGAATAGCTGTCTAAGGGAAACCAATGACCAGTAGGGCACCTATAATAACTGAACACATCACCACCAAATATGTCTCACAGATATTACCTCAAATGCTGAGCTGATATCTAAACTGGGGTTAAGTTGACAGTTAGGAGCAAAAAAACTTAGATCACAAGTAAAAGTTATTGAGAAGGAAGAAGTTTTGAGTACTTACTGTAAAGTCAACTCGACAAAAGTGGGGCTTATGTCTCATATGGAGAAGTGGGATATCTAAATATCTATCTCTTACCCGAAAGGCTAACTTTTGACGGAAAGGGTCACATATTCCTTGGTCTAATGATATCGATATTACTGTATATTAATCAAACTTGGCAATTATAGGGTTGAAATTAGGAGTGGTGAGGTTTAGCTTTGACCATCTGCGCTGGAATTATATGACATCCTTTGAATGTGTTAAGGTTTATACAGACACCCGTGTACCTAGGACAGCCGATTAAGTCCTACAAATTGTAAAACTAAAACTTACACAACCTATAGTTGTCTAATTCAGACTCGTAAACTGAAAAGAAAATTGTATTTGATTGCTACGGATTCACAAAACTGTATGAAGAGAAATGGCCCTAACAAGTGTTATAGCTTTTTCTGTCTCCTCCAAGGAATATACCCCGGCAGTCCCCCATTTTACTCTAATGAAGTCCAATTCCACCTTAATAACAGGCAACAGAGCGCATTTAAAGGGGACTGTGCCATCTCTGAGCCTTGTGTATCATGATGAACTATGCTAGAGAGGAATTTCTAATCTCCTCAACAGATGATGGCCAGAAACCAGTCATCTCAGCAGTCTTGCTTAATCCTACTCTTTGCTAGGCTTCCTCCAGGCACCAACTACCATTACCCAATATTACCGCTAATTCCTCATGAACACTTAACTTGAGATGATGATGAGGCAAGAAAGTGTCCTGCATAGTCATTATGCATTGTCACACCCTAGAATTACACGGCTGCCATACATCCAGGACATGCTGAGAACGAGACATCACAGTTTCCGATGGGGCCCAGTTAAGGCACTAGTTGAACGACAGAGAATCGCAGCCCATTGGCAACTTATGACTCATCCAGGTAGGTTAATAAATGCATACACTGCAGTACCAAAACGCATGAGGCTAGTGCACTATGCAAACCTTCACCTGTGGTGCTCAAGAAGGTAATGATGGGATCCGTGTTCAACCCACTCTTACAGGTGACTGGAGTGTTAAATGTGCAAGATCACTTGAGCAATCTGACTGAGGTAGGAAACCTCCAGGCAGAAGTATGCCATCTCAATCTCATCAATTCTACATCTGCCACATAAAAATGGTGTACGCTGTGTGCGAGGTAAAACCAGCCTGTTGTACAGACAGTACTTGGCAGCCGGGTAATGGTTCAAAATCAGCAGTCACATCCCGAACACTCGATACCGATTACCTCTGAGGCAGCATTAAGTTTTAATCAAGAGGTGCACCATATCAAGTGATAAAGCTCTTAATGTGATCAACCTAAATAATGCAATTTGATCACGGGTAGTGAAAGGCGGCAGGGAAATGAAATTAGGGATGTAGCTCTGTGTATGAATCCCCTTTTACAGGGATGAGACAGACTTGTCAATATTGCACGTTTCAGCAGGGTAGAATTCTATTAAGAGCTTAAGTTAATGGACCTCAAAATGACGCTTTGCTAAAAGGCCCCCCAGCCTCCCGGAGTCCTCCTGGGAAGTGCATGTACTTAATTATCTATAGTGGATCAACATCCTTTGATAAATTTCTTAAGATTCTCACTCAAATGTTCAATTTGGTGATAGTCATTTCACCAATTAAATGTAGCCAAGTTCACACCCAGAACTCTACTTCGTAAGAAGAAATTGTCAAAAGTACAAAACGTAAAGTAGAAATTTTTATATCATGCACTTTTTTTCCAAATGCAGCGAGGTGTTTTGCTTTAGTATCCTGAAATAAGCTAACTGTAAACTGGTTAGTATATTCTGCAATGAAACTGAAAGAATCCCTGTCAGTCGACCACAAGATACTTACTTATATCAGAATCATTATCCGTTTCTGTATCTTGGCCATTTGTAGCGCCATCTACATTATTTTCTAACTTTGTATGATCATCTTCAGCTGTGACTGTTTGTACCTGGCCGTCCGTGGCCTTCGTTGACGCCATGGCTTGTAATTGCTGGTACTGATGTTGTTGGTGTAATAACTGATGCTGGTAGACTTGTTGCATATACTGCTGGAAGTGCTGCTCTTGTAATTGTTGGATCAGCTGCTCTTGCTACAAAGAGAAAGAAAGATACAGCTAAATTTCTTTGCTAGAACAACAGAAACTAGAGCCCTGAGGGCCTGGTGCTGAAAGGGTCCTGACTGATATGTTATCCTTTGAAGAATGATGAAGACCAACATCAGTATAGATAAGAAGTCGCTTTTGTGACTGAAGAAAATGTAGCTCAATCTGCCAATTGATGCTGAAGGAAGAGAAACTGTGAAACGCAACTGGCACTGCTTGCAGTATAACAGCGGTTTATTGGTATATCAAGTAAATTTCAAGGCTGGCCTATAAATTGGCAAAGATTTCCTGGTCAAACCACCAAAGTATTTTTTAGTTCTGTGCCCCTCTGTACCTCATATACTGAGTGCTCATATCCAGGCTGTAAAGAAAGTGCATATTCATTTCCTTAGGCGTGTGGTACAAAGCCCCCTCAGACCAAGGTTTCCATTTCTAAACAAGCAATCACCATAAAGCTTTCAATTATTGATGGGCAGATTTCTGTAGAGCCTGTTGATGAAAACACCGCTGTGGGCATGGCACTACACTATTCATGAAGTACCATACAATGGGAAATCAAGGAAGGAATTGTCATCAAACTTGAAGGAAAAGCTTTATTGTGGCAGTTGTCCCAGAAGATACACCAAAGGAAAGAAATGCATGACCTCGTGGTCAATTCGATGGGAAAACGATATCACTGGAGGTAGCAAGAAAACAGGATTTCATTTAATAAAGTGATCCTGAAATTCCAGACGAGGTAACAGTGGTTCAGTGAGCACTAAAGAAGGTGCTGTGGTCCAGTGATTTGAGATTTGTTCCATAGCTATCTAGCAAACATCCCAAATTGGAAAATCCGTCCAGAACACCTGAAAGCCTTCACCGTCAGCCTCCATGAAAACAGCAATGCCAATCACAAAGCAAATACAGCTCCGCATGCTGGAAATCACAAAATATCATTATCCACATTAATCATTTACGGTATTAAGTCCACAAGCTGAATATGAGAAATCCTGGGAGACGGCAAATATCAACATTTCGGGCAGAAGTAAACAGGTTGAGCAGAAGATCAATCAAGTAAAATGCCAAACCTAAACGTATGGTGGAGGCTGAAGATGATGAGTTTGAGGTGAAGCGTATTATAAAATCTCAGTCTTTCCCAGCTTGGACCGGCACTTTATCACATTTTTAAGAGCACCGGAGTCAGCTGTTTACCCTGGATTCAGAATGTGTTTCAGCAGAGATTCTTTCTGACCTTAATACACCTTGAAGATGATTTTATGATCACCTCTATCACCAATATATCAACCACCTTCAGCAGCATGGCCAGCGAAATCCATCACAAAACTCTTCAATTATCTTGATGGGTTAGGAGATTCTGACATGTTCTAACACTTAATACCTCCTGCCTGGCTTAATGGATAGCGAGGTAATGAGTTTGAAACACGCATGCTCTACACCCAAGAAAAGAAACTCATCTCCGTGTCGTTAATTTGCCGAAATTGACAATGGATTTGCTCCGATGAAACCCAGAGTGTTAACTTGGGCTCAGAAGAGTGGGTACATGATAAAACAAGACCATGAAACACCGACTGCAGCTGCACGTTGTCTCCGACTACAGCAGCTACCAGAGACAGTTACTATACCTACAAGATGAGAGGATCAGGAAGGAGCATTTTTACCAGCATCAAAATAATTGGAAAAACTCCCCAAAATGGCCATTCGTACAAACTGTTGGTTTGATGTATACAACTCCAAAACCTATAGTAAAACAAGAAAAGAAAGGAATCGCTCAGCAAGGAAGAAATCTGAAAAAGATTTAGGGAAAAAAACTTACAATAAAAAATGTGTGTTCCGAACAGGGTAATCATACCAAGAATTCATAAGAATTCTTGATCATACAAATATTCCTTTCAGTACAACCTAAAACGGAACATGTTTGCATCTAGTAATTTAGAGCACAAGATTGGTTATCCATTAACAAACTCAATTTAAATACACTCCAATGAACACACGGCAACATTTTAATGAAAGAATTAACATCACGTTTTCACTACAGGAACAGACAAATTGTAAAAAAAATTATTTTTATATTGTCGCACAGTGACATCATTATCAACTCAACCATCTTTCAGAACCAATGGCAATATCATTAAGAAATGCTTTCAAAGACAAATCCATTCACCCTCACAAAACGAATCTATTGATTTAGGATTCGAAGTAACGGTTTGAAAGCCATATCCGCCAGTTTATGATCAGTTCAATCAGACTTTATCGATTTGCGGCAAACTGTATTCAGTCATGAAAACGGGTGGTTAGAAGCCTTTTAAACAACTCTTAAAATTAACTCAAGTTAACAGCGGGCGGCCATCAATTTAGACTCCAGATGGATGTTAGGTAGGATAAGGATCTCAAAAGGACAACAGATTTTGATGTGAAAATATGATGATATGGAAAGCAAGACAAAAAGGAGGCTGTAATTGACTTGACTTTTAAGACCACAATGAAATTAGATTTGAAGACTCAATCTCAATCAGAATTTTAAGCTGAAAGCATGATTAAAAGATTTCGTAAATTTTGATTGCAATTTTACAAAGTTCGCAAATAATTGCTTTGCAACATGGACCTGCTTTACCTTTAGTTCAAACGATAAAGGATACAAGTATTAGGCTCATAAATTCAGGCCACTACCTGAACGAAAAACCCAATTCCAAGTTTTTGATCAATACGATAGTTCCAACATGTCCAAGGCAAAAACTATCTATTGCTTTGTACAGTACTACAAATGTAGAGATGTTATCACCTCCTTTGACACTGCAATTGAAAACTCCATTTGTATCTCTCTGCACAGAATGATTGAGTTATGAAAAATGATAAATTATATCAAAGCGGCGGCGTTCTACTCCCTGCGGGATCAGTTCATCAGCATCGCATCTCAAATTGAATCTCATATAAGATATTTTATGTGCAAGAAAGGAATCAGGCAAGTCATCTGATGTATTTCAATCTAATTGGGAAGGGAGACAGTAATTGATGTCTCTTTCAATGACAGGTAAATAGTTGAGTTTGTAGGGAGTTTCCAGTTCTCTTTCCTTGGGGACAATATTGTAGAAGAACAGTAAGCTTACATCGCATTGTGATGGTGTTGTCAACACTATGTGCAGGTTGTTCCCAATCGCACGCATGAATCTATACAGTGGGAGGCTGAAGTCACATTGCCTAGCTCCAAAGTGTAGACACATCATACACACTCTCTGAGTAAGGATGTAATTTGAGGCATGAACAGTGTCAAACCCTTGATGATCAAAATGAGTCACATGGGCAATAAAGCTACGTGATATTCTAAGGTAAAAAACAACCAACATCATAACGCCACCAGCCAATCTGTGATTGGTCTGCCTCTTCAAAGTCATAATCATCATAGGCAAAGTCACAGATAGATAAATCCCTCCATTACATGAGGCAAAATGACATTAATCCAAGCTTATGTGTCATATATAAGGCGAACAGCATTTGGTTTTTTTATATGCAGAGGATTTTGACAGATTTTTCAGCCAAACTATCAACAAACGATAAACTCCATCATAAAGCTATACCATGTGTGTCACTTGGTGGGTCTTTGGTTCCCCTGGCATAGATACCAAGACCTCTCATTCAAAGAATGGCACAAGTCAGGTTGGACTGTTTTGGTCAAGAACCCAAAGACAAAACAGCTGTGATGCTTCCAAGAGTCGAATCCGCAGCATCCTGATTATGAGCCTGGTTGTCTAACCACCTCCACCTATGCCACTATTAGACTATAGTCATCTTAGGTTCGATGACTTCTCAAATATCTTTTGATATCAGAAAACCATAGACTCTGGAGAGAACAGAACTGGTCTGGCCTAACTTAACTACATGTATGATTACAGTCAACATTGACAGAGGGGAATCAATTGCAGCCTTGGGCATCTTTTCTGAGAAACACTGTGACCACACCCACCCTTCTTTTGTATTAAAATGAAACGGCATGTTGCTTGGCAACAATGGATTAATTTCTGTACTGGGGGTTGATTACATGAACTTGATATTACTGCAAATCCCACGTTTTAATACGAAGGCACCTCTATCTTATTCAATAATTTTGCCTACATGTACCTATTACTTTTATCATTTGATGACACAAATGTGTTACAGGCCAGTTCTGACATCAATTCGAACACCCCCCCCCCCCCCCCTCTCCTCCGGTCAAACCGTACCAATCCAAGCCATAAAACAGAGCCATGATTGATTAAAGAAAACAGAATAATCCGGCCAAGCCCATAGATCCTGGGCGGCCAATATTGATATATGATATGGTGATGATTATTGTATGTATAGACTGTAAATACTACAGCATAGGAGGTAAGCAAGACACACTGGTCAATTTCCAAGTGCAAATATCGCACCATAATGTCGATTGTTGTGAGGAAGCTGAGGGAAATTAACATGCTGAGAGGTTTTCAAAATGTCATTACCCAGAGGAAAAGTGATAACTGACACAAGCGTTAGGCCAAAACAGTGGCAAAGTTAACAATAATGGGAACCATTTTATTACTGTAATGGTTAAGGAAAGAGATTCTCATCAACTTCAGCTCAATTTCAATTCATCCTTTCTCCTTTTACTGACAGTAACAAGCCAGTAAGTAGTAAGTTGCTACAGCGGCTGCCATATCTCATTTGATGCTTTGCAGGTTTGATTCATGTTGGGTTAAAGTGCCAGGTTTGGAGGGAGAAGCTGCAATGTCTCTTGTCAGCTGGGATTCATTGTATCTCTAGCCAACACAAAATGCATAAGCTCCTAAGCTTTCAGCCACCTAATTTAAAACCATTTCCCCACTAGGACTTACCATTGCTGCACAAGACCATTGGCAATCACAATGGATATAATATAACACATAGCACTCCTATCTTAACTTGCTAATGGTCGCATTGCTCATCCGGAGATAGAACTTACCAAAACCAATGAGCCATGGGGAAAGGAAATTGCTTACCATGATGCACAAAAACGAAATGAAGAATAGCACAGGGCTCATCTTTTCTGGAGAGCAGTCTGGATTAAAAAGATAATTGAAGGAATGCTGAATAGGGCTGCCCATGTAATGACGGTAGCATTCAAAGAGGCAATGTCCCCATGCGAGGAGGAGAAAATTAGCAATAAGGCTAGGAAATGTACAAGAGTGGACAGTATTGGTGATTAACTCTCGCAACAGGTAATTGGTTTTTCAGCCTTTCAAATGGAGTATCACCCCAAAATTATCAGACTAACTATCAAATATCAAAGGGTTGGGTACAGACATGTAGTTCTCAGACACTGGAGAAGGAAACCAAACTAATTGGTCTCTCTGGGAATTGAGAAGTTGACAAGGTCTTGTGTGTTTCTCTGAGTGTTGTAGGGGCACGAAGTGATGTCGCAGCTGAGCTTTATCTTTGTCATCAGTCATGACAAAGGCTACTTCAAGCCATCCTCTTACATGCACACATCTCCACACGAAAAACTGAAATCAACCTCAACTGTTAGAGGTATAGTCTAGAACACCAAAACTCACATTTCCCCGAATGTACCATTGATTTGAAATAAAATCAGATCTGATTGCTTTGGTGACCATTGTTGCTTTCACTTTTTAGTCGGACCTGGTGCAGCAATCCTTTGATACGTGGTGTTGATATCCCACAACGCAAGAGAGACTCTGCCATACTCTAGTCAGTGCAGTCTGATCAGGTATCGACCCAGCAACCAATTCCCCCCAGGCCAATCAAAGATGCAGCTCATCAACGGAATACTCGCACCACACATATCGAGATCAAAGGCGCGTTGCCAGCACAGCCGAGCTAGCAGACAGACATTTGTAAACTTATCACCCAATCCAGGATACAAGTAGAAATGAAGGTGTTCCCGAAATTCTTATAAAGCCATTATAGACGGTGTTGCTTTTCTAAGACTTTATCATTGATTTTAAGAACTGCTCTAGCCTAAAGTGATGGCAAACAACATTAGTTGAGACATCCTGTGTTGGCATGGTAATGAATGCTAAAATGTCCCACAAATGTGATGAAGAACATCCTTCTTGGAATCAATAGACCGGTCTGCCAGTAATGCTGTTGTCTCGCTGTCTACATTATGCAGTGACCAACAGTATTGACCAAAATGTGAATGCTCAAAACTTTGTGGGGACAGATTATTCCGCATCCACATTTTGATCAATTTGATATAGGATGGGATGTGAGAAGCATGTTCCTGGTTCCACAGAGCATCAATATATAAAAGTGTATCCTAAAGCCAAATACAGATGTTCCTCCTGCCTATACTCACTGGTCCATATACATGTAATGCTCCTAAACATCCTCAAGCAAGCTGCTGTCAAAATATATCAATCTGAGGATAACTGTGTGGCCTCTAAGGAGACTGTCATGTCCAGGCTGGATATAGTAAGAGGAGGAAATTGATGATGCAGCCGAGGGGAAAGAAATAGTTTTATGGATTTTGTCATTGATTGCAGGTCGCTGTGATTTATACTTTTCTTGTCACAGGCACCTGCCATGACCACAAAAGGAGGGATTTTTGTTGCATGCAATCCTGCAGGTTGCAGTATTTAAATTGCTTGTTAGCGGCCGGCATACTAAAATCGGTCATAAAAACATAAATAACCATGCTTGCATCAAATCATTCTCTGGCGACAATTCCCCTGTAAAACAGATACAGTATGGATTTCTGTTTCTGTCAATATATCAAAAATCGGGATACATCAGGCAACGCCCTTCCGTAAATCACATATAGAAGCAGAATCAATACAAAGCGGCATATGAAGTCATTCCATTGTTGGCATGATTTCTGAACTATTGAGGAGTGACACATTGGCACAAATGATTGAAAATGGCCGCCATTTGCATATTAAATGATTTTATCGAACAAGGTTAGGGCTAAACAAAAAATAATCTGTAAGGAACGTTATTCAATGCCGTTGTCTGCTAGTATTATTAATACGCTGTATTTGAAGGGCACTCATGGCAGAACGACTAATAATATTGGAGAAGTTTTGCTCCAGTGAATGTACCGATAAAGAACAGGTCACTCCACCGCCAAGCGTTATGCAAAATTTCATCAGTTTGAAATGATGCGGCAAACTTTGGATATGTCACTCGCTAGAAAATGTACCCATAGCAATCTTAGCCACTTGTGGAACTCCATCACTGACAGACTATTCTGCAGAATTGTGGCTCACTAGGTCCAAAAACTTGGCCTACAACTGGAAAAGCACAGAAAACGTTCATGCCTAGACTGCTCAAGAATATACAGGAATTCAGCTGGATGAATGTGGGAGTGGGATGACTCATACAAACATCTCTGAAATACCACGAGGAGTATCAAAAGCATCACTCTCAGTACCATGTTTGAACTTCAGAAAGTATCAAGGCTTCTCTGGAGTGTACATTAAGCTTGCACATACTATGTATAACATAACCAGAAAAGGAATGAAGAGCTTGAAAGAACTGAGGCAGCAATACACTACATGACTATGAGCTAAATACTACTGAAGCCTTGCTACTTTTGAACCTACAACTTGCAAAGAATTAACATACATCATGAAAGATCTATCAACCTACCTATGCCAACAATATTCTATGCACCAAATGAAGCGATCACTAAATCCAACAAGAATAAACTACAACGTACGTAGTCCGAGCAGGCAGCAAAACCTGCTTGTGTTAATTTCGCCGGCGATGAGAAACTGCTTGCCAACTCAACAAGAGCAACATCAACGTGGCCGATGAATCAATATTTCCCTCATTGGCTGTTTGAAACCTCACATGCATTAAAGAAACAATGCTTTGTGGGTGATAAATATTGCCAGGCTGTTCTGTAGATAAGGCAAATATTGCGACACGCTTCTGATGTAGGCAATACTTAGTCGGCCGGGGTATAGCTCAAGCCACTGAACGGCTCCACGAAAAAATATATTACATGCGCATTTCTATAAATACACCAAGCAGTACGCACGGCCTCACTATGAAGCGATACATCCAATCAACCATAACTAATCATCCAGGACGAACTTGGTTAAGTTATTGATTCGAAGATGAAACGCACTGGAGGATAGAGAACGCGTCAAGGATTTTTTCACGTTCATGAGCCTCCGCTGGTCGAGATAATGGGGAAGATCAATATAAACTCTAACATCTCCATCGATCAGACCTCAAAGCAAATCGGCGAACATTGAAGGTAGGATTCAAATTTGAGCATTAAGACATGAGATAACAGAAACGTGGGTACGATGCCTAGCAGCCAATCATAATCAAGATACGACCACATGCTTGTACGAGATAAAACACAGAAGAGTTTCACAAGGAATGAGGTTGTGTTGACAAGCTGTAAAGGTGGCCACAAGACATTTTCAAATTTATGACAATCCAAAAAAGAGTACTACTAGTAAAGTACTTTACATATCATAGTAATCCTCTTTGAATGAACCATCGAATATGTCCTGCCTTACGGTACTTCACCAACGTAAACATGACAAACTGTACATAATTGTCTTAAAGAAATCTCATGCCTCGGAGGTCACACATGACACCCAGGGTACCAACAAATGCAATTTTCTTAAATGAGTCAGTCTTCAAAGTTAATTTGAATTTGTCACACAAGGGTATGAACCCTAGAAATCCAGATCGATATTTTTTAATGTCATGAGAAACTGTCACACTGGTACGTTGTACCCTTCTTGGATATCATGACAAGTGAACACTCGCTTAGATTGAGTTAATTTGAATTTGTGACCAAGGGCCAGACCTTGTATAATTCTTGACTGCGAGGTAAACCTGATATATGAACCTGCCACTCAAAATGTCTCATTAAACTGAAATATCATCCAGATGAAAAAGTGCAAGAAATATAGCGGCTGCATATTACGAAACCAATTTAATTCTTGCAAAGACTAGACAGATTGATCTTCTAGACAACTTGAGGCTGATATTTCTGAAAAAAGTTAGACACTTTGGCTCAATACCAGTACAAAAATTGAGGGTTGAGTATCATTATTTTGGTTGGATGCAAACATACATCTCCAAAAATGGCCAGGGCCATTGTGCTCACCTCATGTGGAGGAAAGATGGATAAAGAGCATGGTATTGTGTCATGTAGTGTTAGGTTTGATGTAGGTCCAAGCAATTACAATTTCCCCAAAATGGCCAATTTACAGTACATTCGACCTCTGTGACCTTGAAAAGTAGGTCAAATCAAAGAAGACCCGGGTGACACATTGAATGGTTGTTAGAATTAGATGTACCTATGATATAAAATTGGTGCCAATCGGGCAAGTCATTACTAGGAATAATGGCATTTTGAAGAATTTAGGATTTGGCCCCCTCCCTGGAGGCCAAACGGCAAATCAGATCGGACCAAACTTCGGTACCTGAGATCACCTGACCAAGGGGTCTATGTGTACTTAATTTGTGATCAATAGTCATTGCAGTTAAGAAACGTGCCATAGTTACGGCCTGACGGCGAATTTATGCCATTTGACCTCTGTGACCTTGACAAGAAGGTTAAATTAAAAACCTGTGTGACATAAACTGTATGGTGGTTAGATGTACCCATGATATCAAATTGGTGGCAATCGGGCAAGAAGTTAAGGAATAATCACATTTTTAAGGTTTTTGAATTTTGCCCCCTGGTGGTCAAGTGGTGAATCATATTGGACCAAACTTTGGTCCCTGAGATCACCTGACTAAGGGGTAAATGTGTACCAAATTTGGTATCAATAGTCATTGCAGTTTAGAAACGTGCCATCGTTACATCCTAACGGCCAATTTACACCATTTGACCTCTGTGACCTTGAAAAGGAGGTCAAATCAAAAACCCGGAGGATATATGATGCACCTTTGCTAGAAGTACCTACCATATTTTTTTCAAAATTTCCCGACTACTATTAAGGGAGATATTGCATATTTTCACTTTTAACGTTTGGCCCCCTGGTGGCCAAACCATGAAACGAATCGGACCGAAACTTGGTCTCCAAGGTGTCATTACATAAGGGTACATGTGTACCAAGTTTCAACTCAATAGCTCTAACAGTTACGAAACGTGCCCTGCTAACGGACGACGGACGACGACGACGACGACGACGACGACGACGACGACGACGACGACGACGACGACGACGACGACGGACGACGGACGCCACGGTATGGGATAAGCTCACCTCTGCTAAGAGGTGAGCTAAAAACAATAGGGTATAGCAAGGATTCATTAGAGAAGAAAGAATATCCGCAGTGTTGGAATACACCTCAAGATAAAAGTATACTATTTAAAAAGCAAAGTTTTTTCGTGTTTCATGACTTGATTCAGAAGAGGGCAAGATTTCCCTGATGATTATGAATCCTTTGGTGCTCAAGTTGAGGCAAATCTGTGGGAATCACAGCAGGACCTCATTTGACAAGCTGCTCCATCTCTGCAACAGGACTGAAGTAATAGTTTAGGCAGGTTGAACCCCGAAGAAGGTAATTCTATTCAGAACAGGCTAAATGGAGTCGAAATTAAACTGGCTGTTGACCCCAAAGGCCCAACAATTTAGACGCTGCCAAGGTGGTCAATCATAGAGTAGTTTCTGCATGAAGACAGCCATTTCCCTCTGGCTGGCACCGATCAATCTCAGGTATTAACAGATTCTCACACGTCGCTTGGTACACGAGCGAGCGAACATCTCACTTCCATAACCAAGCATGCCATTTCGTATGATGAGGAATTAGCAAAGTACTTGGGATAATTTGCACATCTCCTGAAAGGTGATTAGGATGCAGGCGGGAATAAATCACACATAAATGACAGAAAATAGGATTAACACTTTCAGAAGCATGTTTCACGTAACAACTGCTCACACGGGCCAATGCAAAGAAGAGAAACTTTACTTTGTATATGATAGTGATACCCCTATTATTGCATGTATTTTAATAGCCATGTAAAGGGCCAGCCAGATTTAGCTAATGAAATACAGGTCCAACACTAAAGGAAAAAGATCAACTGAACCAAAAGACTTTTTAGATTCGGAGAAACAGACTATTTTTCATGAAAACATTGTCACCTGTGGGTCTTCACAGAAGTTGCAAGGAGAGCCAGAAGTACCGAAGGAGGGTCGATTGTAACAAAGATTACCAAGCCTTCACCCTGATAGTGGTACAACAAAGACTGGACAAACTCTGGATACAGGAACTAATATGATTTGTCAGCAAGGAACAAACTTGTTACTATTTGTATAACAAACAGGGACGCTGGTCACAATAAATATATATGTGCCACAACGGGCCACCATATATAGCCCACGGACACATTACCGATATGATTTATTGATGGTGTTTTCTTTATGGCTGATTCAGAAGTCACATGAAAGTGTTGCTTTCCGGTCAAAGAAAGGGAAAGGACGCATGTGATTGGTGCTAACAAGAACATAGGATTCTACGAGAAGCTTCTCAGTTCAGTTCACCTTCGGCTCCAAAATGTCCTCCTGAAAATGTGCCAGAACTCCAGATCGACAGACCAGACTGTGATTTGATCATTAGGGAAATCTGATCCCACTGGGTTTGTGTGAAACCATCCTCCTGATGTCGCCATTAGGGCAAAAGAGCGACATCGCTCAATATGCCTTAGCAAGGTGGTACTCGATCAATGCACCTCAGAAAGGAGATGCTCTTTGTGATCATTGACCATCTACTCTAACATGTCTAGGTTTAGGACCTTGCATATCATGTGTGATCACCAGAGAACGGTGGTTATGAACATTGGAAAACTGACTACTAAGATTTGCTAAGATTTAGCAGCTGGGTCATACATGTAGAACTGATTGAAAAATTTACGTGGAGGTTGCAACGGATTTAGAGAAGAGAAAATTAACGTATCATCAGGGAACAGCAAGCCACAGAGACGGGGGCTGGTTGCCCAAAGAGGTAGCCCTAGCCTGATGGCCAAAAGAGCTAACATGCAACTGGTAAAGTATCCTGAACAAAGTGTCAAAATATTCCACTTCCAGTGTGTCCAATTGTACATGCAAGTACAAACGTCCTCTTTGGTATTA
Source organism: Lineus longissimus (assembly GCF_910592395.1). Taxonomy (NCBI): domain Eukaryota; kingdom Metazoa; phylum Nemertea; class Pilidiophora; order Heteronemertea; family Lineidae; genus Lineus; species Lineus longissimus. The sequence continues at coordinate 23,981,755 of NC_088310.1, forward strand.
AAAAAAAGACAAACAATCTGAAGCATATCGCAGGAGACCGTACGCTTGGCCTCAGGAAACATACCGACGACATCTCCCATCGATAAGGCCAAAGAAGCTGAGCAATGTACGAGACATGCCTTTTTATCAGAGAGATTGAATCTCTTTGAGAGGGGAATGCGTTTCTTGGCAAAAAAAACCCAATAGGCAGGACCAGTACAAGTTGCCAGCAGAGCTTGCGTCGTGTTGAGGGATGCCATTTTAATTTTTCTCTAAAACATGATATCCAAGAAACAGGGACATCAACCCCAGTATCTGGGCTCATGTGGGGTTGCGAAATTTCAGGTATGCTATTTTTTGTAAGCATGATATCCAAGAAAGAAGAACAAACATAGCAGAATCCCCACACTAGACATGCCTAAAGACTCATTTCGACCATTTTAAAACACTTCAAAAAGGCATTTGAAAAGAAGAGCAGTTTCCCAGTCTCCTGACAAAGCAGTAAGACATGATATCAAGAAACATCTGGATAGTCAAATTTAATACCAATGTGTGTGCCAGAAATAGACGGTCTATACGGTATTGATATCAAGGGTAGGAAAGCAGCCGTTGTTCGGTTTAAGATACTGGAAGGTACCATTATCAAGGAGATTGATTAGTGTAATCTAGTGTAAATGAGACGAGAGAATAAAGTTTCAAGGAAACATGTTGAGCGCTAATCTGTGACTTTCTAGAATACTGTGCTTAAGCTGTAATTGATATTTTTCTTTGGATCTCTGTATCAACACGTGTCAGGGATGCCTTTCTCATCGGGCATCAGAAGAAAGTTCTGAAGTCAGAGCAGTGCTACCCTGGTGTTCATCAGCAGCAGCACCAAAATTTTTTGAGTTCAGTCAGAACACATTTCACCATCAAAAATGTGGATCTTTTGACAACAGTGAATAGCCAAGTTGACTTTCTCCAACGTGATATATTTCATCAGTAAACTGCTGAGCAATGCTTTGTAAAAGGGTTACCTGTCATGAAAAGTTAACACAAGGCTATTGCAAAACCCATTTCTAAAACACCCCCAAAAACCTCAAGCGACATGTGAAATACACTGAATATATGCAAGAATATAACAAATCAATAGACACCGTCACAAGGAAGGTTCACAGGCAGAGGACAACATAAAATTTACAGGCGACCGAGAGAATGTACATGTCATGCATGTACACACCTACCTGTAATATCGGTTAGTGTAAACTGCTGCAAACTGCTGCATGGGATCAAAATGATCTGCACGTAATCAAAGATCTGCACATAATCAGAAAGATCTGCACGCATAAGAAACTGTACCGTATAGCAGAATAAACTGGTCGCAATGTCAATAATCGCACAATAAATCTACTTTTTATCGCAAAGCACCTTCACGTTGCATCTGTTTGAAGTCATTTGAAGTATCACACTAGTAATGTTGATGCAGTTGTCATAGTAACCCCTCTAGACTAAACCATTATCTCATGATTGGAACATTTGTAATCAATATGGAAAATTGACTTACCTTTTCATGGTCTTTGGGATGCTGTTGTTCCGCATATTGTTGGAACTGTAAAGCAGTTTGTTGGTTAAGTGCGGCCCGAATCTCTGTTCTGAAGAGGAATAATGGTGCGTGTTAAATAAATGGTGGAGGACAAAATGCTCCAGAGACAAAAGGCTGAAAAGGGCAATGATGTCTCGAAAAATAAGGGAGAACATAAATGTAAAGTGAAGAGGTTTTGGTTAGATTTCCTAAAGAAATGTAAGCAAGTTGCAATGGAAATCATGCTTAATGGACGTGCAGCCTTCCTCTGACCCGTGAAATGGAAAATAGTCTCCATTTATCTGTATATTCCTGTCGACGTACAACCCTGCCGACGTAGCTTTTCATAACAAACTGCATTGAATAGGTCCTAATCACATCATAGATGATAATAAGCTCACTTGCATAACAAAAATATCTTGTCCCTATCACAGAGTCTGAGGTTGCTAGCTGATGAACACAAATCATGTGCAAGATATTCACATCATGCAATAGGTATTAGATTAGTGATTAACTGTAAACCTATTCCTGTAATCACATCAACAAATGTGAGGTGGTGAATAAATGATTAGGAACAGAGATATCATACTGAGTATATTAACCCTTTTGCTGTGGAAGCCAATTTTGGGCAGTATCTAACCGCTGCAGCGAAATGGAAGGCAATGCTGAACACCAGTTACTTTAATCTGAATGGGGTTTTTAATCTAATTAAAGTCCTAGATTGTTGAACTACCACTCCAATAGGCCTATAAAAACTCATGCCAAAATCAAAGAAGCACCAAAGCTTTCATCATAGGAACAAAATTGCAACTAGCAATCCATGTGATAGGAATAAATCTGTAACAGTGTCACAAAGACTGTCAAATAGACTAAAGCCACAAGCCGGTGCATCACCGCCTCCACGTAAGCCTAAGCCAGTTTATAGAAAAGCTGGTATTCAATTGAGAATCATGGTAGAGCGTATACCCGTATCAGTAGTACTGAAGGCTTGTTTTTAAGTCATGAATGGTTCTCATGTTGTTAACCTACAGAACATGCGCGGAAATTTTCAGAAAGGAACACCAATATTTCTAGGTTTACAGTGCTTTTATAATAAAAGCCCAACTTGAAAGATATTTCCCAGAAGGGAGTATAGTCAAGTGGTAATCCTGGTTCACAGTCCCCCTTTCCCCCTTAGGCTTTCTCACGATAATCTAAATGCTCCACTCTCATTATTTTCAAGAAAATAATGGGACACTCCGAGCCTGGCCATTGATTGTGCTCATTTTAAAATCCTCAAGAAGAACCTGAAGAATACGAAAAAGCGAGAAGATGGAAATAACGATTGCACCTTGTGGCAAGCTCACTGACATTCTGATTGACAGACATTCTGAGAGCAAAAGACTAAAATGTATGTAAGAATTTTAGTCAGACGAAGTTATACTTGTATTGTAATACATTCAGAGTAAAGGGACATACTATCACTAACCTAATACATGTGTCGCCTATAAAAAATGGTCAAGGTATATGATTTCACAAAACAGACAATGGCGAATGTACTCTGTTGCCTGGGTAACCCATGTTTACACAAAGGAATAGAGGCAAAGTAACCTGAAACTTTATTACCGAGTATGATTTTTGCCTCATTATCTGCTTAAATGACCAGATAAACTTCTCAAGTTTCAACCATTTCAATTTTAACTTCGTCGTCATTGTTCTGCCTGAGGCTAAAAAGAATATTGAGTGTATCGTTAGGTATGGGTTTCAAGTATTCTAGAAGTTTCCATGACTTTTGATTTTCACCCACACAGATATCTAACAACTAATTAACAGTATACAAACAGCATGATGAGAAAATAACATCAGTATCTGGTGTGTTACACGTGTACAATAGTAATGACTAATAATCAATATGACTATACGGCTGAGAAAATCGACCAGGGAGGTGTGGATAAAACTGTACTAACAGTAAGAAAACTCTTTAAAAACTGATTACAATCATTGAATCAAGAGATGTCAATTAGTTATGGCCCTTTCTATTGGCTCGAACAAGTCCGTTTCTGCCAGTTGGCATCCTCAAAATCTATGCGCAAGGCACATGTATGCGATTCTTATTGCATGCAGGCAAGTGCTACTAATGCTAACGTTACTAATGCTACTGCTGTTTATACTTAAAGTCTGCATGCAAACACTATGTACTTCATCAATTTCAAAGCATAGCAACATGTTGTACATGTATTTGTACTTGAACAGTCGACTGTTTGCATCATTTCACCCCACAAAAAATATCTTCTTATTCCTAAATTGCCAGAAGGGGGCTATTCGTCGTCATTCCAACTGAACCAGGGCTAATTTTTTCTCTCCCAACCCATTTTTGATGGCTCCCAGATATATCTGGATTTGAGAAGAGGTGCGAGATCACTGAGAGGCAGCAGCTGATTACACAGGGTGACAAAAAACCTGTAACTGATTGCTGTGATAATTCTACAAATCAATAACTCCCCAGGCAAACAATTACACATGTTCAGAGTTCAGTGTACAATCAACCTGTAACACACAGCATGCATCATTGTAACCAATGATGAATACATTCACAGGAAAGCCACCTGGCTGTACAGCTAATAACTAAAACAATGATCACAAAAGGGTAAAAATCAAGTTGCCTTGACTGGGACTTGAACTCACTATCTTTGGATTGCCTGTAAAGTGTACACTGCTCAACTTATTAAACTACTATGTATCAAGGTTCCCTGACTTTCTGTACTGTGTGACACAATTTTAATGTTGTTTATAAAATGAAATCCAACAAACAGTCTTTTACAATACAACATCTTACAGGCGAGGCTAAACGTAACCCAACGACACACACCACACCGTAACTTACTCCTGTTTGGACCTTTTCTGCATCTCCTCATCCTGTTTACGTTGAGCTTCCTCCTCTAATCGTAATCGATCCCTCTCCTCGGCCTCTCGCTTTAACCTCTCCTCCTCTTCTTGTCTAAAACAAACCAGATGAATGAATAATCTGTTTGGTAACAGAAAAACTGTTAGATACAATCGTGACCCAAGTCAACACAGCCTGATTATCACTATAACCGAACCATGCTTAACCCATGATGTGCAGCTGCTCTTGGACCAACATCGTACTGAGGTTTCATTCTAAAATATCCTTCAAGTCATGAGGTAGTTGAGAAAAAACTTGAAGAAGGACCAATGATGATGTATTAGATTATGTCCAAAATCATGGTCGACGAAAAACTAAGCAACAAATGCACAAGCCATGCTAGCAGGGGTGGTACCCTGTAAGAGCTTGTCTGATGCCCTGAAGATGCTTTTACTGGTGCTTTCTTTTTAAAACGTCTCACCTTCTACGCTCTTGTTCCTCTTGTTCTGTTTTATGAGCTAGGATATACGGTCTGAAGAGTGGACAAAGAGTATCTAAGGTCTTCACAAACTCCTCCATCGCACTGAGTGCTGACATGTCACCTAAACTCTGCCAAGCTTGCCTGAAATGAAACAAATCAATATATTTTTACGTCATTTTGATGAACGGTGGTGCCGTTTTAAATGTGTAGGCCCAACATGTTCAAAATGGTCAGAGAAGTCACTAGCACTGAGCATTTGACTTTACCAAATCAACTCCATTGCTGAGTACCAATGTTCAACTAGAAAAATCAATTGAATTAGCGGTGCCAATACAGAATGGCAAAGAAAGCACCTCAAACTACAGTTTTTACTCCTGCGGCCATCTAGATGTGTACAAAGAGTTTACATTATGACCACAATGCATGCAACAACCAGAAAGTTAGAAAAGGTGCAGCATAATGTAATTGTACATAATATTGTCTCATATAAATTACCTGACCCCAGGTTGGTGGGAGACAACAAAGCTACATGGACAAAGTGACGAAGCGGCTTTCAACACCCACAAAGACAATCTTGAATACTGCTTAAATGGCGAACACAACTAAGCTGTTTCAGGGCCCTTTTCATGCGCTATTCAAATGACACCCTTAATTTTCAAATCACATAAACTTAAATCATTAAACTGCACTCCCCCAAGATGTAGATTCAGACCCCACAGTGGGGTTTCTTATCATTATTGTTGTTTTATTTCAATTCAATGTTATTATCTCCCAAATTTCAGAAGCCTCAAACAATTCAAAGAGATTTTCTCACAGATACCCACCCTGACTGCCATCTATTGACAATTCCTGACACTAGCGATTCCACAACCTAGCCAGTAACATGGAGGAACAACACTGTTACAATGACGGTCTGGCTACTCACCAAACATTGGGGTCAACAGGACGACTATCAAAATGAGAGAAAGCCACATAAAATCAGGCATTTGCAACTAACTGCAGCACAATTTTGACAGACTTGGAACCGAAGCTGATATTTTGAGAGACAGCAAAATTAAAAAGACCATGCACATCAAATAATAGATTTGTTTGCCAAGATGATCATACAGCAAAGAGCCAAGTTTGGGACTTATAAGAGCCAGACTATGTATGCCATTTCTTCATGTTTTCGTGCCATACATAACAAGTATAGGGAGACACAATTGTAAAGTAGCTTTGATGCCTCCCTCAAGGGTCAATATGACCAAACCATGAAAGATTTCAAGCTTACCTCCGGTCATTTCCGACCACATCCAAGAAGCCAACATCAGGAGAGACATCTGGTGTGTATTTTCCATGCGTGACTTGTTTGGTGTACGCCACTAATTTGAGTTTATCTTTGTAGGACAAGTGCATGGCTTTGCCTTCTTTCTCTGCAAGATAAAGAAATAATCTCTTCAAACCTGCTTTGACTTGAGCGATGACATTGACAACTCAGGAGAGACGGATGTCAACATCTGGTTTCTTTCTTTGTCTATTGAGCGCTCAACAGAACCCCCATGACAAGCACAAAAATCTTGATCACACTGTTGATAATGCTATTCATTATATTCAAAATATCGTCAAAGTTTGTGTGGACAGTGACCAGTTCTACCTGGAACAAACGGTCACTTTTTTGTTCTTTATTTGGGCCCTCCCCGGGCCTGGTTCATCTTTCATGTCTTTGTCAACAAGGGCCATACTGACAGACTGATACCGCCTACCGCCTTACCGGTAAATATAGCTTAGCTACACATGGCGTCTTTTATTCAGACCTCGCACACACTATTGTACTTTTTAGGCTACTTTTTCAGTTAGGCTGCATGATGTTGATGATGATGATGATGAGAAGTACAGTAGCCCGCCCCCCCCACCCCCCTACACACACGGGTGACACGCACACGTACAGAATGATAGGCCTACATGCAATGATTACATGCATCTAATAGTCTATAGTACAAGTAGTATAGTCACTAGTATATGTAGACTTTTAGTAGTAGGCCCCCTAGTACAGTAGTAGTCAGTGCATTTTGATGTGTAAAAATTTAGACCTGTGGCTACCTTTGTAGAAACTGACTGCCAGTTTGTATAAATCATCTAAATCAAAGCCCCACTTAACGTGGTATTCTTCCGATGGCCCATTATCGACCCTAGGAGCAGTCTCATCGGTAATCTCAACTTTACTCATCGAATATTCGACAGTTTCAGTCATTTTTTCTAAGCTGACACCGGCCACGTAAATATGTCAGTGCGCATGCGTTTTCACGAATCGCGGTTGTTTCGCTCCCTAATCTTTTCGTCCCTAATATTTTCGTCCCCAGTCGTTTCGCATACGTCCATCACTGAAATCGTACTAATTGCTCGCTTTAAGCTAGGTTATTGCGCCCCTAAACCAACTGACCGCTCCTCCTCCCCGGAACTCCAACTTTTAACGTGAGTTAATTGTAATTTTACTCTCTGTATACCAAAGTAATTTATCTAGGAATACAGTTGAACTTCACTAACAACTAATGATGTGTTGATGAGTTCAATGAATCCTTCGATTCCTTTGGTTTTCTTGGCGAACTGACGTCCGACAATCGACCCGTTGACATGTACCTGCAATGCAGCGCCATTTGTGTGTCAACAGTTAGCTATTTTCGGACGAAACTCAGTCCATCACAAACTTTGGTCGATTTTCTTACATTACAAGTTGTAAAAAAACAGTGTTTTGACAACTCTAGCATGTCTACTCTAGTCTAGGTGCGCAAAAAGGACAGCGCCATTATTTTCCAAAAGAAGAGGTAGGCCTATTCAGGTATTCAGAGGCCTGCTATAAGTGCTTGACCATATCTAATTGATGTGGTAATATCTGTAGTATGCTTTCTTTACCTTCAGCAACATGGCGTCAAATACTGCAGTTGGGGGAGAACCTGATCAGGAGCTGGCAGAAGAAGAGGAACTGCAAGACACCAGAAGTTGCAGAACTGAACCCTCCGGCTTAGCCCCTGATGGTGGTTGGGGCTGGGTGGTTGTGTTTGGCTCCTTCGTGGTGTATTTTATTGCGGACGGTTGTGTATATTCCTTTGGTGTATTCTATGATGAACTTCTGGACTATTTTGGAGAAAGTAAAGGAAAGACTGCTATCATTCCTGCCATGTTGTATGGATTTCCCCTCCTCCTTAGTCCGTTTGTTTGTGCCCTCGTAAACCGCTTTGGTTGTAGAATGATAGGAATGGTAGGGGGAATTCTAGTTGGTGTAGGATTTCTCATAAGCAATTTTGGCTCGTCTGTTGAGTTTCTGATTTTAAGTTTAGGAGGCTGTTGTAGTATTGGACTGGAGATGGCTTACATTGCTGCCATATTGACAGTGACTTATCATTTTGAGGCAAGACGTGGATTGGCAACTGGGCTTGCTGTGGCAGGATCTGGAATAGGGACATTTGCATTTGCTCCTTTATTTGAAGCTTTGATAACGACGTATGCCTGGCGTGGTGCTGCGCTAATTTTGTCCGGTATATCTTTCAACATTTTGATGGCATCTTGTTTATTTCGTCCAGTTTTGACAGAACCTTGTTATAGGAACCAGAAAGATGCTGAACCAGGGGACGATGATAATCAGAGACAGTTGAGACCAACATCAAGTATGGACTATGCAATAAAAGAAAACATTCCTATGGTACAGCTTCATAAACCAGAAGAAGGGGAAGGAATAGATTCACTGGGTGAAATGATGGTGATATCAGAATCTAAGATTGTTCTTTTGAGTCGTGAAGGGAGCCAGTGTGAAAAGATGTCAACAATGTCTGAGCCATCGGTTACAGCTAGTATGATTGTGTCAAAAGGTAGCAGTAACCAGACATTTGAGTCTGAAACAGAAAGCAGCCTTGGAAGTAGTAGCAAGTTTAAAAAGGATGAGAGTTTAGTACTGACTACCCCTCATCTAAGACCTGTGGGGCAAGTTGTGTCAAAGAGTGCAGAACTTCTTAATATACCAGGAAAAGCTATGGCTAGAAAGATGTCTAGCAGTGACCAGGGACTACTGGGTAGAAAAGAATCCATCGGTAGATGTACTAGTCTTCAAGAAATACATTATCATCGGGGTGGCAGTCCCATAATTTTCACAAGTCATGCAAGCTTGAGACGTCCCACGTCTGAGTCAGTTGGAACAGCATCAATTCAGGAAGATGCAACAATTTTGAGACGACATACTGTCACTTGTGATTCCTCTTTCTTATTGGAATTGAGACAAGCCTTCATAGATATGTTTGATGTGACTTTGATCAGACAGCCAGGATTTTTGTTAATATGTGTGTCAAACTTCATGCTCTGCCTGTGGTTCGGTGCTCCCTATATCTACATCGTGAATAAGGCTTCGCTGCATGGCATTGAGCAACTTCAGGCATCATTCCTTGTATCCATCATTGGAATCACAAGCACTGTTGGACAGGTTGTGCTTGGATTCTTGGGAGACAAACTCAAAAACTGTGTGTTCATTTATGAAGTTTCTATGGTGCTGTGTGGAATAGCCACACTTCTCATTCCAGCCTGCCAATCCTACTGGTCTCACTGCCTCACTGTAGCTGTTTTTGGTTTCTTCATTTCGGCAAACTACTCATTGACCACGCTGATCCTAATTCAAGCGGTTGGGCTACAGAAGTTGACAACCGCCTTTGGATTCTTGCAGCTTGGACAAGGCATTGGTACTGTTCTTGGTACGCCTCTAGTTGGTAAGTTCATGTACAGTGTGCTTTGGTCTTTCAGTGTCTATGGACTCGCAGTGAAGTCTCAAACTCGGGTTATTCAGTCATGAAATGTTGTCTGTTTCGGCTAAAACCAAATATTATTAAAAGAAAAAAAATTCAAGCCAAAAATACTTATTGATTAAGTCAGTCCTTGCATTCAGGATGACTATTTTAGATCTTTGTCAGAGGTCTTAGGAAAATTGTACTTTTTTTGTGCTGTCATTGTTCACTAGACATCAATCACAATAACAATTTCAATTATTATCATGAATGTATCCTTACAGGTTTGGTGTATGACCGTACCGACAGCTACAGCATGGCGTTCTACATCGCTGGAGCCTGGATCTGCATGTCTGGTATCATCCTACTCCCCTTGCATTGGCTGATTAAAGATAAGGAGAGCTGCCTCCATGCCAATCCAGAGGAGGAGGAAGATTGTGCAGAATTTGAAGAGGTCACTGTGCCGCTGCAGATATGATAGTGAAGTTCTGGGGAAACTCTACCTCCAGATTCTGCAATAATTCCCACTGGTGGTGATGGCTCTATTTTGTTTTGAAGAAAAGGATCAAGATCATTTTGATAGGGACCTTTTGATTGCCAGGGACTAGACAATGTACATATATTGTTAAAATCAAAAGATTTTCTGATGGATCTTTTAAAAAAATGTTTCGACACCGTCTCATTTTTGTTGACCATAGGACAAGCCAATTTCATGGGGTATTTTACAACAACTTCATAAATTGTAAAAAAATGAACTAGAATAATTTAGTGTCCACTTCAGGTAATCAAGAGGTCAGCCATAAATTCTGATGTGTCACATGTTATTTATTGTTGTGTACCTGTATTTAATGAACAATTATTGTGCCATAATTAGACTATGTTGTGCTGGTGTGTGATGATTGATTTTCAGTGTGAATTACATTTTCACCGTTCTCATCAAAGTGCCAGTTTGATTTGTAGTAGACCCAGTCCAATGTATCCCTTGGTGCTTTTGTACTTAAGTTTGTATTTAAACACAGACAAGGGTTGAAACAACCTGCAAATATGATGACCTACATTTAAAAAGAATCTATGTTTGCATACATGTACTCCATGTCATTTCATAGTGCACGTTTGGTATCTGCCGCTCCTAACATTCTTCAATGAGGAAACTAGAGTTACTTTAGAAGGGTCTATTTCTGGGCCAGAGTATGTAGTTATGGTATGACGAGTGTTTGGATAGGTGAAAATTGAGCTTTGTATAGTTCTGATTTTTGTCAACTTCTGTGCTCTGATAGTCATTAGATTTGGTTCAGAATATTGGTTGGAATATTGGTAATTTATTGAACAGATAGTAATGAAACGTGATCTTATTGTACAGTTATTGATAAAATTATTGAATATTGTGTGCTCATAATTGTTTAAAAGGAAGTAATTTGTGAAAAGCTATTTATAGGTATGAATTGATATATAAGACAGTGAGTCAGGTCAGCCAAAGATCCCTGTTCGCGAGTTGTCCCCAATTCGAGGAGTTGTCCCTAATTCGAGGAGTTGTCCCTTATTCGCAGCTAATTCTTAGGGAAACTCTTATCTGGCTAGGGCTTTACTTGCGCATGAGTGGTACAGCAGAAAGTAGTGCCAATAGCCAGAAGTTGCGAAAACTGGGATCCTTGCCCGACAGGTCTCTGTGTGTGTAGTTGTATGATGAATTGCGTGATCCATGTTTCTGACATTCCTATAATAGTAATGGTTGTGCCTTTACTTGAAGCACTGTCATATTCATACATGTAGACCAAATGAATAACTGCTTGGTTATATTTGACAACAAGGGTGTGCCTGGTCGTGAAAGATGTACATGTAAATTGGTAAACACAGGAAACACATGTCAGGTTAATCATATAAATTTGAATAAAAGATTTTACATGTATGAAACCTGTATTTGAAAATAGCAGTGTACATATAGGCAATCAAGTACGTCACTATGTTACAAATTGTCTCTCGTAGCCCAGCTTGATAATTTTTGAAGGGAACAATTTAGTATTACATGTATATTAAAACTGAACTTATTAAAACCAATCATCTGCTATTTCAGTGACACTTTTTGTTGAAAATCACCTTATATGGTATGTCGCACAAATATTGTAAATGTAAGGAAATTGTCCAAGTAATCTGCTCTCAGATGTGATATTATCATGTGACCAAATTAGAATGTTGCGATCAAATGTTATTATAATGTTGTATTTATATTGTTGCCTGTGCAATTAAAAAGATTTAGGAACACATGATTTCTTTGTTTTATTGATTAGCACCCCAACTATACGACACATCCTTTCACATTATTGGATCAAGGTCAGTCATTGGGTCTTAAATATCCATTGGAAGCCAGGCTAGAGATGGACTATCGAGACAGACATTATGGAATGGCCAGGGCTCAAACGACCACTGGCATTAGGGAATGGCCGCGCGCCACCAATAACAAGACATTATGGAATGGCTAAGCCTCCAATAACCGAACATTATGGAATGGCCAGGGCTCCAACGACCACCAGCATCAGGGAATGGCTGAGCCTCCATTAACCACAGACAGGCATCAAGTAATGGCAAAGCCTTCAATAACCACTGGGGCATACCAGGGGGTTAGTTTTTGCCTCCTGGCATTTTTGAATGGCACTCACAACACAGGTATTCCAATCAGAGAAAGAACAAAACAAAAAGCAATGTCATTTTATATCTTTTTATTATCCGTATTAACAAAATAAAGTACCAGTTCCAAGCACAATCTCGCGTACACTAAGCACCAAAAAGACAAAATAATCTGTGCTTTATTCTCAGGGAGCTTATAGCTCATAGATCCACTAAAAAGACAAAATGACCGAGAGTTTATTAACGGGGAGCTTGTAGTAGTTTATAAAATCAACTAAAAAGATGAAATAAACTATAGTTTATTCTAAAGGAGTCCGCAGTTCATAAATCTGATTCCAGCCTCTCTTTGTAAGGAACTTGTAACCTGCTTTCTTCATGTATTCGATGGTAGTGAGGTGGTACTCGCTGTTGTGAAGAGGTTCGTATATTACATACTCTGGGCGGAAACCAGCTTCAATAAACTGGTGCAGAATCTGAAAGGAGAAGAGATTGATTTGACAAAATGCAAGTAAAAACCGCAGAAAACACTCTTAAGCTGTAAGGATACCTAATTGTGGAAGGCCGACATGTAAGATCCCTAGCTTTTTTTGTCCCTTCATCATCATATATCTGTCATCTGTGTGCCCTGCATGTCAGCCCCAGCTGTGGTTGCTTTGAAAAATAGAGTTTCAGGGACACTGTTTTGAAAATGAAGGGGAAAGCAGACACTTGAATGCAACCAATAGTTGACGGACCAGCTGGCCGCATGGCTTACCTTATCCCCGACTCCTTCGGCATCTATGGACAATATTCCAAACTTCTGTGGCACATTGAGATTCTTGGCAAAGGTTTGAACTGTCATGGACGGAACTTCAATTGTATGCGATGATTTAGCTTTCCTGTGGTTTGTCACCACATAGTTCTCCATGTTTACTATGTCGTTAGCAACAGCCATTTGGACCTTGCCGTCTGTCTCCCCGATCACTGCCGGCACGTATTCTACAATCTGTTTTCCATCATTGTAAGGATCACGAAACCTGGAAGAACAGGGTTAAAGATAACAACCATAATAAAATATCATTGTAATCAGCCTCTTCAACATAGGCCTACTTCGTTCTCATCAATTCTAGGCTATAGAATTTCTCACCTCACCTGTACATATGTATGTGATGTTTATGTAATATCATCAACCCTATCAGCACGCCATAATTACTTTAAAACTCACATTTCTGTATTTTTCTTTGCCATATCGAGCATCTTTTGTTGAGGTTCCACAAGTATTGCTGACCAGCCCCAGTGGATGAAATTAAAAGAATTGCTGCTTAGAAGTCCATCATTAGCACCAATATCAACAATAAGCTTTGGCACATGGAAGTCATCCCTTTGCAGTATGCGTCTGTAGATGTAGGTGGCTTCCAGGGAGTGGCTGACATCTACTCCGAAGAACGAAAGGGTGTCTGGTCCTGGGGCTGCCTGATCAGGATGAGCAGGGTTGGACCTGCTCTTGGCTTTATGTGACACCATGTAAAGCCTCCCCAAGAGCTGATCATGCCATGAAGCAATTCCACCATCTTGTCCAGAGTGGACGAGTTCTCGGATCGATTCCTGTTTTGAGATGAAATTAGTGAAGGAGTCCAAGTTACTCAAGTCTCTTAATCCAGGTAGAGACTTCAAAGCTGATACCACAGGTCCAATGAGGAAGACGTATACCACGGCAATGATAATACAAAAGATGAAGAGAATAAATAGAAGTAGATTTCGACCTGGGCTACTCCTGCAGCAGTTCATTTGTAACACTTTGGCAAACATAGCGAAGAGAGTATCTGACTTTCTGAGTACTGTCGACTTCTCAAGACTACTGGCCAACGTCAACCTGAAAGAAATTGAGAAAATCCTACTTAGATTGCTGTTGCAGAAATATTAATTCCATGCAGAAGGGATGTAAAGACTGTCTGTCACAACAGTGGATGAACAAGATATGGTAGATGGAAATGACACACAACGATGGGCCTGCATTGTTGTGGTAACTTGACGGTCACACTGCCATCAATACGCAGATTTCACTGAACATAACATTCAACACTACTGACAACAAGCTCACATTCAGGTAGAAGCTAAATTAGCACGGCGATACCACACACAAATTCAACTTGGAACACACATGGAGGTATAATAATACCTCCATGGAACACAGAACACAGAACCTATTTTTTTATGTAGGCCTAGACCCAGTTTGACCCCGTCTGTGCACTGAAAGAGTAGTGCAGCCAGTGCCCTGGCAGTGGCCCCAGCCTCCGAGGCCCAGTGGAAACCATCTGAACTGCAGGGCAACACACGGCACCAACAATCGAGGAACCTCCAATATGTGCGAGGGGAGGAGCATTAGTTAGTCTGGTTTTTCGAGGGTTTTGGGGGGGGGGGGAAACGTAGTCATACTCATACTATCACTATCAACACCTGTCACCTCCTAGATCCCTGGTTCGATTTCCGGGCGATTGGGTTACTTGAAATGCCTGAAAGAGGGGGAACAACTACCTTCGGAGGATCAACGAAATAACCGCAATTATAATGTTGGATGCCAAGATATGCAGCTGGATGTTTACATGGTTTAGGTGAAAATATTTACAAACGTTGTTGCGGATTCCACCACTACCGGAGGTTTAACTCCACCTCTGCCGGAGGTGCGATTCCACCTCTACCGGAGGTGCGATTCCACCTCTACCGGAGGTGCACTACCAATCCGTCTTCGGCAAAGTTGTGACAATAATCTTGACACTAGAGGCGCTGATTTCGTTCCTCTTGCAATATAAATTGTTCGAGTTTGAGGTTGTGACTGTCAGTTATATTGGCACCCGAAGTAGGGCCAGGTTTAGGCGAAGTTGGGAGGCGCATGGTAGGCCTACTGGTATAGTGAGTGGCAAGGTATAACCTTTAGAGTAGAGTAATCAGACTCCTCCTGACAATATCAGGCCATTCACTCGATACATAGGCCTTATACTTACTCCCTCGGAAACATGCGTAAGGAGCCGTCGTGTTGTAGGCCCTGTTTGCAAGAGGGTGGTATAACTCAACTGCCCATTCGTTTTGCCGTCCAAACGCGCACGCCGAATGTGATCTGGTCTGATCCATTGTCTGGTTCGATGTGGGAATATAAATATGAATATTTCCATTATGATAAAAGGCTGGTTTGGACCAGGTTGTAAAAAAAACAAGGTGGTCCGTATAGTTAGCGTTTACTTAATTGACCTTTACTTAAGAAGAAAGTGGAAAATTTATATCTAAAAGAACAAAAATCGAATTGGTTACGACCGGATTAAGAAGAAAAGACCGTCTACGGAGAAAATGCGCAGGAAGCACTCAAAACGTTCCATATTTTGAAACACTACCAGACAATTATTGCGTAATGACTCTTTCTCTTTACTGATATCGGCAGTGGACCGGCGTCTTCCCTCGCCCTATTTATAAATGGGATGACGAAATGGACTGCACCGGGAGTCTGATGCTAATAGACTGACTTCGAGTTTTTAAAATACCAGCGCCAGACAGACCGACACCACCGCCTGAGACGCTTCACTTATATAACGACGAGCTAGTGAGCGTCTCCCTTCAAACAAGTGATCGGAAACCCGGCGGCATCCGGTGGATTTATCTTCGATTTTCCATGTTTAAAGGGGACATTGGAGAATTAGCTAGCCGATTACACGGATCAATTTCCGCAGGAATCCAATCAAAGTTATTTTTACGGGATATAAGCCATGAAAATTCGATTTGAAAAGGAAGCTTCGATAATATGTCTTTGCGTCTTTTTGAATGTGATGAACGACCTGGTGACAGCAGATGGGACAGATTCAGGTAATTCGTTGCCTCATAACTTTCTCTCTGAATATACTGTACGTCATTCGAGGAAAACCGATGCCGAGGATTTTTGAGTCGGGGTTACAGATCAGTAATCAAAACCAAAAATTCTAAACCAAATATTATTCAGATTTCCAAATATCTCAATTTCATTTTCGATTCTTCTTCAAATTCTGCGTTCTTAGTCCTGTCGTCTACTGTCGTCTGTCTCAATTCTTTCAAGTCACTGACCGTAAAAGCTGGTCCGGCGTTATGCTGGTTGCAGATAAACAGAATTCCTTCCTGCTGGGGATTTGTGCTGGATGAGGTTATGTTTGGATTCTAATACAGTAACTGTATTTTATTAATTTTTCATCTGCATGCGTCACATGATCTGTCTTTGGTCAGACTCCTATGCAGTCCATTTCGTCACCCTGATCGTCCTTCCTCGAGGCGACAGTACGAGGCCGGTCCACTGCGTCCGGAGTGTTTCTTTGGTAGGCTACAATCGCTGTGTTACAATCTTTGTTATTGTTTTATTAATTTTCAGGTCGTCTGCGTGATGCCAGGCAGTCACTCGAGTATGTGGAGAATATAAAACGTGGCGATTGCTCAGGCGGAACGGACAGCATCCTGACAGTCAACTTCGATCACAACACGTGGAACAAATACGCCAGGGTTGCTGTAAAAACTGCCAATCTTCTCACAAAGAACTTGATGGAAGGCAACGGAAGGTTCCAAAATATTACGCCTGAAGACTATTTCTTTAATTTGGTCCGTAACAACGTCGATGGGGAATCTTTGATATTTGGCTCCGCCATCGCAGTCGAACCATTTGTCTTTCCCGCATACGAGATTTACAGTCCATACGCGCATAGAAATGGCAGCAAGGTGAACTCGTTTGACTTAAGCACCGGCTACAACTACCTGAGGAATGACACTGAATGGTATCACACGTTACGTATCAGGCCATGGAACAACCTGACAGAAATCTCCATCAACACTTACAGACCAAGGTAAGTGGGCTTACATGGCATTTCATGATTTGGATGCTGGGGGCGATTCTCCCGAAGCAGCCCTAAACCCAATAGAAGTTTCGATCCCCCTCCCTCCAATTTCAAATGTCGAAAATTCGCGCTGTGAGTGGAAGAACTTGGGCCCTATACAAAGAGAGAAACCATTTCAAATCAAGAAAAGGCGTTCGCTTTAAATTTGTGTTTGAATAGGCGACCTTAAAATATTTCGGTCAGCATACTGGAACGCACTTTCACCATGAATGTTGACAGCAGACTAAATATAGCCATCAGTCCGATCCGATTTTACCTAGCGTTCTGTGATAAACATTGATCAGAAATAAGATTATTTTTCGTATCGGATATCTTTATTACCAATTTTCCGAACAAAATCATTCAGTAGCGGTACATTTGTAGGAATATTTCCATTATGATAAATGGCTGGTTTGGACCAGGTTGTAAAAAAACAAGGTGGTCCGTATAGTTAGCGTTAACTTAATTGACTTTAACTGAAAAAGAAAGTTTAACGCCAATTTATAGTGAATCAGCTTGTTTTGAACAACCAGTCCGCCGCACATTGCAGTTAATATGAAGATGGAGATGACTATATATATGTATAAACAGCCTGCGTGAACTTTGGCACCGACAGGCTTTTAAAAATTAATTTTGCTTTATATCGGTCGTCCAGAGGTTAGCAAAAATAGATAAACATCATCAATATCCATTTTTCAATAAAAAAAATGATGGACGCATTATCTGACAACACCCTCCATCATCCATGCACTGCCAACTCCATGCGTTCGTGCAAAAGTGATGTTCTTGTTGATGACGTCTTGTCGTGCCTGGGGGCTCATGTTGTGACAAAACGTGTCTTGTGTGTAGAGTGGAAAATGGACAACTCACCGTAAAACACCTCCAGGCAATCATGCAGTCGCTTAACCATCAATTAGTGTTCGAATTCATTACTGTGGATCGTCCTCTGAACCACCCATCTCAAAGCATAATGGTATACCCTGACCACTTCTTCTCTGAGTAAATATCATGAAAAGTTGTCCCCGATATCGATCACCACTCGTTACTTGTGCAGAGTTCCATGTCATGCTAATAGAAGTGCATTGTAGTTACAAACTGGCCACTCGTGATAATCGAGTTAAGATACTGAGCGGGTTTCGCTACCCCTGGCGAACGACCAAGTACAACTGTACGAATTATAATTACATATTTATACTAACGAAGGTCTCTGTATAGCTTCATCATGTCTTCATTTAATATCTTCGTACTTTGTCGATCGCAGCTCTTCCTATATACAACGCTTTCAAAACCTGCCTTTATAGTCAAGTGTGGCTGAGAATGGTTCCCCAAGTACGTTTCCTTCCGGTACGGCATTCGCCGGGGAACGCCTTCAAGTAACCTCTTATGATTGGTTTAATCGCAATAGCAATCAAAACAAGATCACAACAGGTCGAGGACCTTAACCCAGTTTATCTGAGTTTTTCCTTATTGCTCAGCTCAATCATGTTCGTTGCTGATAATGTTGCGATTCTGTATAACCCGCATTTCGAACGGTAATGGCACAATCGATTTAATTCTGAAACAATCAGTGATGTACCAGGGTATGATTTCCGCATCCCTGCATTTGCTAAGAAAATAAAAAATCTCAGGATATCACGATATTAGAAAAACCGGCTAATCCCACAAAGTGCCCTCGGTGAAATCTGAATAAATGACATATCGTGTAGTTGCAGGCTCGACCCATGTTTGTTATTCGATATAAACGACAAAGAATATGTGACTTCGAGTAAAAAATCGTGTTAATGTTTTATCATTCAAAAGTGTGTGATAGCGTGTACTGGGCGTTTTAAAACTTCGAATTAAGGGGTTGTGTGACTTTCATTTGCTCAGTGTAACACGAAAACCGCGCGTTAGCATTTTAGCTTTTGTTCAGACCTAATTGCCAACGAGTGGCATCTTTTGCACGCATCTTCTATAGCGAGGAGAGTTACGCCAATCTGGACGACAATATATTATCTTGCCTCTAGCTGTATGCAAATTTAGCTGCTATAAAAATCAATTAATCAAGCATGGTCACGAACGTAGTGCTTTTCAAAAGGTCGTCAAAAGCGAATAAATTCAGAAGAGAAGAAAATTCTTCCCGTGTCTGAATAAATGAATACAGGGATGACGCATAAGAAGAAAGGTTTGCTACCATGATCAACTTAATTTACCTGCCAAAAGGTCTTTGACATCGCAGATTCGCCATCAGTACGCCTGTGTAGACCAACTGATCAAGGTAATTAAGTGATATCGTTAAAGCAAAATAGCATACGCCGCCCGATAGATAAAGGTAATTCTGGGGGGTAAACAATGGGTGTTGCATGGGTGTTGCACATAGGATCAGAAGTAGCCTTACTTTGCAAAATGCTTCCTCATTGCAGCGTGATTGCAAATACATTCCAGCTTTACTCTGCTTTGATTTGATGTTTTCAGGTTGAACGCTTCCGAGGTTGGCCCTGTCATCATCTTGCAGCAGCCGATAGCCAAGCTTGAACATGGTCACTGGACATACCCTTACTATGACTGCGGAGGTGGGAACATCTGGATGGTGACGTACTCATCACCAATACTTGCAGCGAATTTGAGTCTGGAGAATCCCATCTACTTTAGGTGAGATAATAAAGTATCTGACGAAATATTCGTACAAGAAAGCCATCAGGGCCTCTCCTTGATAAATCACCACTACGTCGTCAAAAGGCGACAAAAGTATTGAAATACTTTTGCCACCTTAGCACCGTCAATTTGTGTTAGAGTTGCAATCACTTTGGATATCAGCTTCAAAACCAATGGCCGTATACTTAAGTGCAAGAACAAAATGATGCGAACCATCAACATCTGGAAAAGATGACATTGTCGACGATGCTCATAATCCGGCTCGGAACTGTCTTTCCGAAGTGGTTTATTTTTCAGATGTTCAACTCTTTCTTTTTCAGAGGCGTAGCAACCATCGATATTGAGCTAACGAACATCGACATCAACCAATGTGATGCGAACAATTCCATCTCTTCCGATACTGCCGATGTCTTTAGAGGGACTCACGTCTGCAGGAATACAACTTATGTAAAGGATTTCTTAGTATTTGAATTTTGGCCCACCAAATATCTGTCATTGCAATGCAATACTGCTCCTGCTAGGGATATCAGCTGCACAAGCCACAAGGACTTAGTATTTGTGGGTCGAAACCTTTTTTGCAATTAACTCTGCAGTTACAATATGTGACTTGCTCCAAGAAATATTTCAAACTGTTACGAACAGTATGACTGTAAAACTGTTTTGGCCAATCACCGTGCTTTAGTCACAGACGGTGTCGAATATGAGATCTGCAATGCAACCATCTGCTTTGGTCAAAGTGGCGTTAATTGTTTTACTGTCGTATTTCAGTGTTCGCCACTGACTGGCTTGGGCTTCCGGCGTGGGGCATACGTATGTAAATGTAAAGATGGCTTCTACTTCCCCTACGCAGATCCATCTAAGGCATTCAATGGCAGCGATATTGAAGAACTACTGTCGAGGTAAGAACCCATCGACAGAGTTAGTTGTTTTGCGAAACCCCACACAGATAAGCGCCAGATGGTTTCGATTTATGATTGATTACTCGATAATTTGCGAGACTATCATAAATGTCATTGAATGAGTTTTCTCTGATAACAAACTCTTGATCTGCAATTAAGACACTGCATAATTGTATGCCAGCTCATTGCTGTATCTTGGATACACATTGAGATGCTAAACGATTTTGTAAGAAGCATTTACAGCAACTTCTGGTACATATTGTACACTCTTAGAAATAAAGGTTTTTGTCTTTTGAAAAAGGTTCTTTGGCCTTGACAGATGCACGCCGCTGACAGGTTTTTCGGTAAAATGAAAAACTTCTCAATAGCTTGGAGATTCTGTGAAACATTTAATAAATATTTTTCATTTCGCTGCATGAAAATCTCTAAGGGTGCATTGTTGGCCAAAAAACCTTGCTGATCATGAAGGCTTTTAAAAAGCTGAAAAATCTATTTCTAAGACATGATCACTGCAGGCGTGAGAATAAAGCTTGTACCCTGCAGTATTCACGTTGTTTGGGCCTTCTCCAAGATTGGGCTAATTGTAGCACGAGGACAGTGCACTTAAACAGAGTAGATCTCATGAGAGTGTCTTCAGTGTATCGATCGGAAAAGTGGTATCGTAATTATTTCCTTGATTTTTTCAGTAGAATGTGCTATGATTACCAAGGTCGTATTTGGTTAGTGGTCATTGGATTTTTCGTACAGTAATTACAGTTCTCGCCACATTTTCAAGCCGGGAAATCAATTCTGGCATTTATTGAGATACTAAAGACATGGCCAGGTGAAATAAAAAACGATTCTGGTCGTATAACGTATAAGTGCTATAACAGTTGCCATAACCTCGCTTAATTTCTTTCAGAAATGTCTCATTATCAGGCCAATACCCCAGAGTGTTTTTATTGTTCTTGATTTGGCGTATATTGGCTGTCATTGACTTTGATCGCTTTCACCTTATTCAATTCTAGGGTTCATATTTGGTATAATTACTTCGCATCTTTCCTTTCAGAAATGGCTCAAACATGGGGTTAGAATGGTTCCAATGTAAGAAGTGTTCCCTGGGATGCGATACGTGTGTTGACGACAGTCCCTGTCTTTTCGACCCCAACCACATAATCAGGATCTCCCTGTTATTGGTAACTGTGGCCATGATAAGTCTTATCCTCTTCGCATCGGTTGTCCTGTGGGCATACCGAGAAGTCAGGGTGAGTACATAAAGGATCTGGAACCACCGCATATCCTATTTAAATAGATGGTCGTTTATGCTCAGCAACGCGAAATCATCTTTTGGATTTACCAACAGCTTCAAATTATCAATGATTAACCGATGCATAAAATAGAAAGAAATCAATTCGTACCAGTAACAAAACAATTACCTTTCAACACAATACTTGAAAAGTAATGAAATGACATAATCGGCGCTGTGTTTCTGGAATCAGCTACTCCAGTATTGAACAAAGAAAACGATTAACGTAAAATGCTGCCCCTTCCATCTGTTTACACTTCGATTGACCCAAGACAATAAATCAGTTTTCGTGAATTACATGCAAACCATTATTGCGCATTATTACATGACTTTGTAGAGTCTTCTTTCTATTGATACGATTGTTTTGCCGGGGCGGATATATGATAATTTGATGATAGACGCCACAGTTTGTATCGTGTCATTAGCGATGTTATCACCTTGTGTTATCACCTTGGGTATCAGTGTCTCATGATGCTTAGTTGCCAAGTCCTAATTACACCAAGATATCCTTCAATATGCTATTTGACAACCATCTGAGACTACTATTACGTAAGGCCTACGCCTTATTGACCAGTGAGCTCCTAATAGATTTTGCATCAGCACTTGGATCACTTTCCTGTTACAGGCTATCAAAGCAGCCAGTCCAATCTTCCTTTTCATCATGGCGGGAGGTGCGATACTCATGTGTACAGAGGTAAAGCAGCTTTTAACTGACCAGTTAAGATCTTGTGATCCAGTTATTTCACACCCTCAATCGTTACTGAGCATTCGAGTTACGTATTCTTCCTTTGAGAACAGGTTATGTATACTTGCTGATTCCGTGGAGCTCGACACCCATCACGAAATGCAATCAATCCGCGTGTTGATTTCTGTTGTCCGCTCATAGCAATGATTAGCGGACGGGCAAGGCCTCCCTAATAGAGGCGATCAATAAACATTGAAGACTAGTATCACTGTCAAATGATGCCTAGCAATCGTTGGCACTATAGTTTATGTGATAATAAAGAATGGGAATTTCAGCATGATGAGACATACGGTTCGGTCACAAGAGCAAGAAATGGTCAGTACGGCACTTTTAGCTATGATTCTGGGCATGTGAGGTTAAAAAGTAAAGCTACAGTAGTCATAGTTGATGTATCCCTTTCCAGATGTTCATCGACTTCGTCGAGCCTTCCCCCACCATTTGTTTAATCCGTCCATGGCCGAGAGAGTTGGGCTTTGCTCTCGCTTACGGGGCCTTATTACTCAAGACATGGAGGTGAGACCAGCCTGCTAATCAGAATGAGTTAATGGAAACGATGTTATATGTACCAAATACACCGAGTATTACGCAGCAATCAATTGAAATATCAGATATCTCAACACTGCTCAATAAAGTGACCATCTATTCACTGGATAACTGGCTATCGCGCCATCCACTGCCGTGGCGCGGATAACATACTTCATGGAGTTCAGAACCTCTCAATGAACTTTGGGAAGTACATGTAATTGTTGGCAGAGAAGCAGAGATGGAGGGTCACCGCCAGAAGGAGGGGGAGGAGGAGGAGTAATCTCAGGCCTTTGGGCTTTCGAGCTTAGAATAGGAATGAAATGAGTTGAAACATTAACTCGCACACTGTTCACTTCTGTATAAGCAGGTAGAACCTTATTCGCTATAAATTTGGTCTTTGTTTCAGAATATCTTCCATTATGAAAATCCAGTCTGCCCGCAAGCTGCAGCTCTCGGACAAAGAGCTCCTCAAGCGGTTCATCCCGATTCTTCTCGTGCCCTGCGCGTACCTGGCTGCCTGGTCCGCCGCGGTACCCTTGACAAGAAGACTGGAACTTCGGAAGACTCCGCAGGATCTCAAGTTTTATATCTGCGCCATAGATTGGTGGGAATACTGTTGCTCCATAGGTACTAATATACACCATATGTTTATGCTTCTAGAATGCAAATTACCATTCCTCCAAAAAGTACATCGTAGTTCCTCGTTTGAATTTTATAGGGACGGGCGGGCCGGAGGCCTCACTGATCGCTATATAAACCGAAAGTAGTTTTCTTCTTATGGCGGTGATCACAGCGGGAAAGACTCTAGTGGAACCATGCGTTTTGTCTTGTTGTTCCTTTGAACCGGCTATCCAAGATAAACTGCACTTAAGCATCATCTTAAGCTTAAGGGTCATTCACTCGGTATACTTAAAATGCTCACTGTGATGCGAGAGCGGTAAGAAGCACTGACGCTGGCTACCACGATGCTAAAAGAGTTGTTTTCCAATTGGTTTTAGGTGAAGCTTGTTTTTTGCTCTGGGGTGTCTATCTGAGTTACGTCATCAGAAAGGCCCCTTCCCATCTGAATGAAAGCAAGTACATAACGTGGAGTATCTATAACACAGTCCTGCTTGGAAACTTTCTCTTTGTCATCAGGTAAGTTTACCGTGCCAACAGTGTTACTTTCAGACCACCTCCTATACCCTACAATTCCAATTCGTTGGGGGTATTTGCGCTTCCGGCAAGTTCTGAGCAACAGTCATTCTTCACTCAACAGTCTGTCTTTTTATATCATGACCATCCTTTAGATACAATAGTGAACACTGTCGACACTGGGCTTGTATAATTTGAAACCTGTCTGCACTAAGCTTGTATGATTCCATTCCAGAGTTCTGATAGCAGTGTCGAGAGATCCAGATCTCATGTATGTGATGAGCCTTATCCGCCTTCAAGTTACTGTCACCAGCATGATGTGTCTGATATACATTCCAAAGGTATGTGACAACGATGGTTAGAATAAAGTACTCTGATCCCAACCATTCAGGTTGTGACATTGTCTTTGGAATATGAATGGAAACTAAAATCAACACTACGAAATCTCTTTTTGTGCAACGCATTCATTTTATGTGTTTCCATCACAGCCCTAACACTCAGGATGAGGTTTTGGGCGAAGAGACAGCTCCACCCAAGAGGTACACTCTTTGGCGAGGCAACCAATACGAGCAATGAGGAGGTACCTTTTCCAGTGTTAAAGCACATCAAACTTGATATATCTTAGGCATAATTCACCGATGACAAATTTATAATATTATTATCTCCTGTAACATTATCTGTTCTTCAAAGCTGTATGCTCTGGTTGTGACACGTGGTGGGAAGGAAGACAACATCCGTGGTGCCGGGACAATAAACACATCCAGACCTCAGACGGAGGTAATGGTGGGAATGCCAATAGCAGACATGAAAAATGCATCCGTGCAGACAGACGTCACCGGGCCAATACAAACAGCTGAAGACAGAACTGCTTCAATGGTAAGAAAGGGGCTGTGATGATGATTGACTCGTCATGCAAACGAAAAGTACATTATTTGATTTTCTTTAAAGTTTCGCTTTGTCTTGATTCGCTAGGGTTTTGAAAATCACTGAAGCTTGGAGCACACAGAGGTAGCCTAATGTCTTCAAGATCATTTTGCCTAAGTCCTTGAAATCATATATTAGAAGAGAAGCCCAATAGAGAAACAAAAGTTTGGTTTTGTTGGCATTAGCGGCAAAGTCCATCCTATCCCAAAATCACAGGTTAGTTTTTCTCAGTAGTAGTAGTGTTGGTAAATATTTTAAAGAGCCCGGCGACAAGATCTTGCTGACATTTATCGCCGTGCGCTGGTTAAACTACACCCACATTACGACGTGCACAAGTTGTCATTGGACTCTTCTGTTTTGTTTTCTTCCAGAGCAACTCTTCACCAACGATTAAACTGCGAGGGATGAACAAAGTACATCCGGTTTAAAACTCAGGAATGAACCCGTCCATTTGAAGCCAACGTGTTGTCTACCAAATGGCCCCGATGATGACGTTCATCGTGTGCGTGAAGGAACACCTCTTGAGATGCAACATAAATGCATTCTTTTCAACTTTAGCATAGCAAATGCGACTAAACAACTGTAATCAAGTACAATACAGATGTAAACTATAAACTCGGTTTTGTCTCGCCCTGTCTGACAGGGAAGACGTATATACAATATATTTGTAATTGATACCGAACTCGAAGAGGTATTAGGAGTTTTACCAAACGTGAGGTTGGAGCCATCCTGACAATATTATGCCATTTCACGCGATACATACTTACTCCCTCAATGGAACATGCGTAAGGAGAAGTCGTGTTGTAGGCCCTGTTTGCAGGAGGATTGGTTGGAGCTAAAACAAATATAAGGGCCAGAAACCGAGGCGGCAGCTGACACGGTTTTTGGGCGAAATACGCCGTCCGGAGCGGTTTTCGGTGAAACTGAATACCTCGTGTATGGAGTTCGGATGTATAAACATAATCGTTCCTTCCATCTTCTTTGTAATGCGTATTATCAGTTGTTTATAAAATACAAAAAAAATATATTTGGTGTTTGTGTTCAGGACTTGTTCAGGACTATTTTAACATATCGTCACCCTCATAAAATAATTGCCCAAGTCAGATTTCTTTCTTCTTTTGAGAAAATCATTTCTTAAATCTGCCTAAGTCTCCAGCTTCATTTGGGCAGTTATTCCATTGACCTTCCTTTACTACACACCATATATTGAGTTAAGCACTTTACCACAGGTGACTCTTCTATGTAGAGGGTTTCTTTTATGCGAGTTGCGAGTTGCGAGTTACAAAGTGCGAGTTGCGAGTTACAATGTGCGAGTTGCGAGTTAAAAAATGCGAGTTGCGAGTTAAAAAATGCGAGTTGCGAGTTACAAAGTGCGAGTTGCGAGTTACAAAATGCGAGTTACAAAATGCGAGTTGCGAGTTACAAAATGCGAGTTGCGAGTTACAAAGTGCGAGTTGCGAGTTACAAAATGCGAGTTGCGAGTTACAAAGTGCGAGTTGCGAGTTACAAAATGCGAGTTGCGAGTTACAAAGTGCGAGTTGCGAGTTACAAAATGCGAGTTGCGAGTTACAAAGTTTGAGTTGCGAGTTACAAAGTGCGAGTTGCGAGTTACAAAGCAACTCCAGGTTCCGCCTCCTGAACATAATCAAGTATGGATGTCTTTATCAGTTATGGCTCTGGGTTGACCTCCTGTGGTGAAAGTTCAAGAATCCTTTTACAGCACATATGGCATTGTTAGGCCATGGACCTTTGAACTGTTAGGCCATGGACCTTTATACTATAAAGGTCCATGGGCATGGTATAGGCGTAAATCGAATGAGTTTTCATTGCTGCAGATTACTAGGGTCAATCGCACTTTGTAACTCGCAACTCGCATTTTGTAACTCGCAACTCGCATTTTTTAACTCGCAACTCGCACTTTGTAACTCGCAACTCGCATTTTGTAACTCGCAACTCGCATTTTTTAACTCGCAACTCGCATTTTGTAACTCGCAACTCGCATTTTTTAACTCGCAACTCGCACTTTGTAACTCGCAACTCGCATTTTGTAACTCGCACCTCGCATTTTGTAACTCGCAACTCGCATTTTGTAACTCGCAACTCGCACTTTGTAACTCGCAACTCGCATTTTGTAACTCGCAACTCGCATTTTTAACTCGCAACTCGCACATTGTAACTCGCAACTCGCACTTTGTAACTCGCAACTCGCAACTCGCACTAAAGTAACACTCTCTATGTAACCTCGACCCTATCCGCCGCGTAGCGGAGGGTCGAGGAGGAAGCCTCGTTGATTTACCCGAGGCGAGCCATACACTATGCACTGTCATACCGAGCACTCTGGTATTGCAGATTATTCCCATAGAAAAACACTTGACCGGACACCGGAAGCTTACGCCCCCAAATCGAGTTTATGACGAGTGAATTGCCGTCAAGTACCAGTCTCTGTAATGAGTGATTGGAGGAGACTGGTGAAAGTGTATGATATAGTTGAGGCGGTGAGTCTACTCAGTGACAATTTTGTCAAAAATTAATGTGGCAAACTCTGACCTGAATAATATTTTTTGACGGAGACTCATAGATGTAGCTTGATCCGTTTACTCAGCAGCACTCCTTTTACCATTTCCATGAAATATTTGATGAAAAGTTGAATCGACTCATTTTTGTGAAAGTATTAATGTCCCTTGGTAGACTCTGATGAAGAATGAACATACAATAAGAAATTTTAGATATTTTCAAATTTCAGTTAAAATTTTCATTTTTTGAGCAAACATTGTTGGCCTGAGAGTATGACTGTACACTCCGGACGCAGTGGACTGGCCTCGTTCCTCACCCAAACGAGACCCAAATAGGCAATGGGCTGCATGCCAGGGGAGTCTCGGGAGTATGCAGCATGCAGGCCACATGGAAGCACAATTCCATCCATCTGTTGTTCCTTCTGAGCTTAGAGTAACCAGCCTGTACTCCAAGAAAAGCATTGCATTCTATCAGCTCTTTCACAATATCAATGTCAGCCTACATTCTTATGTTGAGGAGATCAGGGGTAATATTCGCTTCTCCGGCCCTATCAAGTTACGACACGTTTGCTTGTGGCATCACGCCTTAGGTTTTAACCGGGCCGTTCAAAACTCCCCATTTTTATAAGCGTTTCGTGATGTTTCCTTTAAAAATTGTCGCGACGCAATCCTGTCACCTGTCGACCAATACTTGACTTGCCAAACTCAGCTCGACGCCGAACTGCAGCGCCACTCGCGGACAAAGATAGAACAACTCGACATTTTTTTCACCGGTTTTCTCGCTGCGCATGCGTACCAGCGGAAATCAACAAAAGATGACGCTGGTACGCATGTGCAGCAAGAAAACCGGTGAAAAAAATGTCGAGTTGTTCTATCTTTGTCCGCGAGTGGCGCTGCAGTTCGGCGTCGAGCTGAGATTGGCAAGTCAAGTATTACGAAACCAAGGGAATTCCATAAGCCAATCAGAAACGAGCATTGCTAATTGGCTGAGGGTGACTTTGGTTTGACCATGGAGGTATTATTAAGAGTACCTCCATGGTTTGACCTATATACTATATAGGTAGAATGTTTTTTAACCAGGATGAATTCCTAACCTAACCCCTGGCCGTTTCATTTATTCCATTCCATAAATTCTTTCTGCGAAGCGCTACTCTGGTTTAACATGTGTGTGTATCCAGTAAGTTTACCAGTTTTTTCCACTCGTTTTCATTGTAAGAATCTGTTTTAGGAAACACTAGCAACTGTACTGATTAACACCCTTTACGATTTCTATAGACCCAATCCATAATGATCAAATAAAAAGGTTATTCATTCATGGCTCATGGCCAATCCCAATGGCCATTACCAATCTGGCTTGACCCATTACATCTGACACCTTTGTTTGGTTATCTTAGGCAACAACAGATTCTGTCAAGCTTGAAAGAAAGTTTGGGCATGTTACATAAAACCACTACCTGTCACATTTTATATTCGAATGCTTGGTTCAAGCATGCAGTGCAGGCAGAACATTCGTTCTGGCAGGGTTTACATGGTTCTTCCAAAAAGAACTGTCTTCAATTTTGACTTATTTCAACATTCTGAAGTAGCAAAATTATTTGTGTTCAGCATCAATTTTCTGAATGGTGGGTATAACCGTGACTGAATCTTGACATTATCTCGTTTTACAGGCAAAAGAGATTTTGGAAGAAAGCACAACTTTCCTTTGTTTTTTTTTGGGCGGGAAAATGCATTGCCTTATTATGACCCAATCTGCAGGTTTCAATACAGAGATCACTCGTAGATATCTCTGAGAACAATTTTTACAACTTCTGAACAGGTTGTTTGTTTGAGAGAGAGAGACTGAGAGATAAAGACAGTCAAATAGATGTTGCACTTTTTGTTCTGACATACTTTTCAAGGTCACAGAGGTCAAATGGCATAAATTAGCCATCATGGTGTTATGGCACGTTTCTTAACCGCAAAAGCGATGAACTTGAAACCTGGCACCAACAAATATTTTGGCAAAAGATAAAAAAGATCATCAAATTCTTATGTATTGGAGGTACATGTACATGTATTTTGCTAATGGAAAGATGGAAAATATTATATCAAGGATCTTTCGGTGTGACACTGACAGGTGACTGTGAAGTGTGTTAATTGGACAAAAGAAATAATGGAAAGATTCACCTTCATCCAGCATCGTTATTTTTTTATTTCTCAAACTTGGTGGTTGTGACAGTACATGGGACAAGAGGATATCTTCATAGTCTCAGACAGTTGGAAAATCAATGAATATTTTGGCCCAACTGGCATTCATTTGACTAAAACAGAGGTACTCCTTGCTAAAGAAATTGTTAAAGGAAAATAATCACTGAGTTGTCTCCGTGTTTTCAGTAACATTTTTATGGTCGCTACTCATAGATAAGATTTTTATCTGACCTCCTTTTCAAGGTCACAGAGGTCAAATGGGGTCAATTTACTGTTACTACTCTGGGTGTACATTGTAGATATGCTACTCAATACTTCAAGAAATGTAAAACAATACAAAAGAAAGAAAGAAGTGCACATACGTCTAGGGAAACCCTGAATGAAAATGAGAAACTTATTTCAGCCATTATTTTTAGGTGCTAATTTCATGACTTCTTGTAGAATTGCTGTTATTATGTATCTGTGCCAATTTATCTTTACAGATGCTTCAAACCCTCTCCGCAATTGCAACTGAAGAATCTTGTATGATTTGCAAGGGTATGTATACCATTAGGTTATGACATGCCCAATCGGTCAATAAAGTGCCAAGTTGTCAAATGGCTAAATATAGAGAAATTGTATGCGCATGCACAACATGACTCCACAACCTCTATAACATCCTGATTTGCGCAGGGTGTCCTGTATCTCTCTTACAACATGGTCCCCTCTGAAAAGCTATTCAAATTTATCACCACTGAATTGTGTTCAGTGAAAGCGTGGAAATTAAATGATTTTCCAATAAGCAGAATGGAGAGAGACCTTCCCTTTCAGAACCCCTTTTTTATCAGACTTTTGCTGTTTCTAAGAAGGGGAAAACAGCTTGCTCAAATTATTTATGGAATCTGGCCACCACAGAACTTTTTCATGGTGTCCATTTCTTGGCCAGAACAGAAGAATCTCATCAATCTTGTCATGAGTCAGGAGGCCATGTTGGAAGGTGTATGCAATCTGATTGGTTCCTCATGTGGATGTACCACGAACTAGCTCACATTTATTTCCATAAATACAAAGGAATAAGGTCAACCTCTGCCAAAGGAAGGCAAATCATGAAAAAATTGAGAGATATAATTCAACCACCATTTTTAGGAATTTAGTATAAGTAATGTCTAATGATTATACAGTACAGCATTGCTGTAAATTACGCATTTGTGCTGATTTGTCATTTCAGATGACACAACCTTGTCTGCAATTGCATTCGAAGATTCTCGTTTGATTTCCAAGAAGAAGGGTAGGTATATATACTTGTCTGACTTGTCAATAGAGGTGCCACTGTCAAATCTGTGTTATCGTTGGTAAAATAAACATGCAACTTGACCCCCACAGGGCCTCAAGGCTGTGAAAAAAATTACAGACTAATAATCTGCGAGATTTATGGAAAAAGAATGAAACAATTTATTTTGGCGTGAAGAATGCAAATTACGAAACACATCTAACTGTTATCCCCATTGCAACTTTATTATATATGCACTCTTCTAAGAGATAAAAGATATTAAAACTTTCAACTTATTCATTTTTGCATATTCAAAATAAAACATTTTTATCCCATGAAATGTTTATCAAATGCGGTAATATATTCGGTACATACATCATGTAGCCACTGCTAAATCATATTTTGGCCATGTAATTAAAAGAAAGTAAAATAAATTGACAGTGACACTTCTATCTGGAAATCGAGCGGTTATTCAAAAGTTGTATGTTGTGTTTGTGTGTGTGTGTGTGTGTGAGATGGGATTGAACAAGGGTGTGGGAGGTCTTGGGGAGGAGGGACTCTAGTTGCTGTAGTGAGTGCTGGAAGTGTGACTGATCAATGTTGTGATAGTTTTGTAGCTATTGTCATTATTCTAGTTGTTAGAGTAGTTATCGTAGTTATCTAACTAGTGTAGTTATTAGAGTAGTTATTGTAGTTATCTAGCTAGTATAGTTTTTATTCTTTTGGTTTCGTGTTTCCTGCTTATAATCTATTTTAACCTATTCAGCTTTCAGTTGTCCAGGCCAGGCCAGGTGACCAATGACGATGATAGATCGGGTTCGATTCAAGCTATACGCTTGGTGTATTTGGTTATCGTGACTGGCGACTGAGTCTAACTCACGTCAACAGCGCGGTGGCTGGGTCCCAGGCATGCTTGCCACTTTGTTCCACGGTCCTCATCTAAGTTTCGACGGTGATGACATGGACTTAGGTTCAGGGTATGTGTTCCCGTTGAGTCATTGTGGTTGATTGATGGGGGCAATAAATAGTTGCGTGTCGCTAGTCATTCAATTGGTCCCCTTGTTTTAGAGTGTTGGCGGGATAAGTCGTACGAATGTTAACAATAGTATGCAATAGCTGGCCAGCGATCCCCTACCTGATCTCGAGGGGGATGGAATGACTGGGTGATAGGCCTGTTGTTAACCTGCGGAATTTCGTCGGACGAAATGTCAGGCGTGTCCGTGTGGGTCTTGTGCTAAACCAGTTTAGTACTAACGACGAAGACATTGGGCTCTTTGAATAACAACAGTGTTCTTGACCTCCTTGTGCCTCACAAAGCTAATAATATACACCCCCTGAAATCGACAAGACGGCGATGAAGAAGGAGAGCCGGCCTCCAGCTTGAGAGCCGAGAAGACACTGGATGGACCCCAAGGATATGTTGCTGCCAATGTTGGAGCCATACAGGGTAAGCATCACTTAGTCTTCAGTTACGTCTGGATTAAAAGAAACATTACAAAGGTGTTAAAATAACTCCGAAAAAAGTGTCAATATGCGTATTGGGGTGCCACGCTCAATTCTGTTCATAGTTTTAAAACCGCTTCAACATATTTGGTTCCAGAATACAATTGAATGTGCTTTATTGAATTCGCATTAATTGATTCTCATTGAAATGTGTTGTGTGGGTGTTATTATGTATTAAAACATTCTGTTGGCAGAGGGCATGCACACTAGCTTGTTCCTGTCTTGATTATCTTCTAATTACAACAAAGGGTAGGGACATTAATCCGCGAAAGGCACGTTACTACAATACATGGCAAGAGTTGCACTTTTCAAATCGAATTGCATGCGCATTAGGCCAAGTGTGGTGCAGCCGTTTCGAAACTGGTGTAGCCAATTCGTATTTGGAGAGTGCTCTCTGGAAAACTGTTTTAAATCAGATTCAGTGTGAACGCTGCATGCAGTAGAAACACTCAGAAATAAGATAAACTCAACAACAAAAATATGATTCTTTTTAGGCAGCCCGATCCAACATTGTACAAGGGCCACAAGGTTAAGGGACACGAGGACAAGGGACACTTAGGATACGGGACACTTAGGATACGGGACACTTAGGATACGGGACACAAGGACAAGGGACACAAAAGATGATGTTGCAGTCTACAGGGTGAGCATCACTTAGTCCTGTTTGATATTAGATCTACTCATGAAACAAACTTCATAACTAAGGAGAGAGAAAAAATAATTTTTCATGTCTCCGAACCTGCACCCTGGTGGCCAAGTCATGAACTTTTATCCCCGAGTGAGACCACCTGACTGAGAGTGCTCAAGTAACAGCCGAGTGGGCAACATGACCTCGATGATCTTGATTAGTTGGACTAATCTATCATGAGTTACATTTTATGTATGGTTATTAGTAGTATCAAACATAAGCATGGATATAAAAATCCAAGGCAATTTGGTCTGACGAATAATACCTCTAGGGCATGGATTGAAGCAGTGAATCGAGCAAAGTTTTCTTAACTGAGATCAACTGATCTAGGGGTACATGCACCACCATTTAACCTAGCTGTGACCTTGAAAAGGGTGTGTTTTCAGTTTTGAACCTCTACAAGGATCAAATCAGATCAGACCAGACTTGAATTTGCTGTACTACATCATTTGGCGTTGTGGTTAACGTGTACCAAGTCTTA
Source organism: Lineus longissimus (assembly GCF_910592395.1). NCBI lineage: Eukaryota > Metazoa > Nemertea > Pilidiophora > Heteronemertea > Lineidae > Lineus > Lineus longissimus. The sequence goes on from NC_088310.1 coordinate 24,015,629, forward strand.
AGTTCATAGCTTTAGCGGTTAGCGGTTTGAGAGTAATAAATTCAGAATTCAGTATTAAAGTTATCCGGCCTGCTTTCCCAGAAAGAAAGAGAGAGGAATCCTGGCCAACAGTCACCACTCTGACCACAAAACTCTGGAGGTAGCTCTGTGGCGGAACTCACCAGGACAGACGGTCCAGCATGCATTTCAAAAATACTGAACACAGACAAAATTTAACTTCATCATAAGCTCTCATACAAGCATCATTCTCTCAAAGCAGTTTAAATATGTTGGGAAAACATATAAAGATAGATCAGATAAACTATTTGGTAATCGTTGCCACAAGAAAATGCCGTCAACCAAAGACATCTTCACTCCACTTGATCCAGAAAAAGGCCCGTGAGCATCTTTCCAGCCGTGCCACTTTATAAAATGAAACGGCCAGGGTCATTTTGCTCACCTGTCGACATGGAACAAAATGGACTCGGTCATGATGGGTGCTTATGACCTCATTGATGATTTTTTAACCTCAGCCCCTGGTGGCCACATTTTGAATCGAATTAGGACTGTAGTTGGTAGTTTTGGTCGGAATTGCCAAGAGGCATCTTATCCCCTTAGTAATGTGGTGGAAATACGCTGAATAAAAATGACTCTCACCACTTTGAACGTTGGTTTAGAGAGTAGGGCGAGTCTACACAACAGTACAGTGTCTGTGGTCGTGTCCTATTTCAAACAGTGGCCCATTTCTCAACCGCTAGGGCTATCAACTTGGAAAGTTCTGTGTACACATTGACCCCTTAGTCAGATGACCTCGGACACTGAATTTCAGTCTGATCTGATTCATGACTTGGCAACCAGACTGTCTGGGGTTGAGGGGAGGATGCCTAAACGAGTACTCCACAAAGAGAGGGGCCAATCAAAATGTTGCTCCAAGAATAGCTTGTCAACCAAGGTCGACTCCACTTGGCAAAGCACTAAAAAACAGAAAATTTAGAAAAAACCCTAAGCACTTTCATCAAAAACAGTGAAGCCAGAAAGTTTGGCAAAAACAAAACATGACACTGAAAGTGATGACCATCTCCCCAAATGAATAAAAAATATCTATTTTCTTTTGGCTTCAATCTGTGCAAAGATTACCCTGTATTAAATAAATTTTTCCCCTGTTTTCTAGGCTATGCAGATGACTGGAGATGATGGCTGTTGAGTTGACCCAATGACTTCCACCACGATCTACGATGCGTACTGAAGCAAGAACGACTCTCAAAGACCCAGAAAACAACAGATGCCAACACTTCGCCCCATGATGCCTTCATACCCATCCAATTTGGGGGAGACAGCCTAATTGACCTTCATGGCAGATGTTGTATGACGAAGAATTCAATGCAGATACAGTAAGATAAAGTGGTGTATTTAAAATTCTTTATCATGAAACGCCCTAAAACTGTTTCCCAGTAAAAAGGTATTTCCTTTGCTCTAAGCTGTGTTTAATGGCATTCTGAAGATTGCATCTGAAAAAAAGGCTGAGCTAATTTTCATTGCACTCCTGCCGTAAGGCACTACTGAACTAAAACATCTTGAAAAAGTGTGGTCAAAAATGTCTTTGGACAGACGAGCAGTCCATGCAGACACAATGAGTTCAGGACCTGAGCTAGGGTTGAAGTTACATTGCCCTGCACTGTAATTCTATCAAAATGGCTCAAGTCTTTAATCTTGGTAAACAATGGATTGACCTTGATATTTTGTTTTCCAGCCATGCTTGGATGAGGGTCTGAGGGTCGGTAGATTCAATGGATGGAATCGTTTCACTCAGGGATATCGGCGGTGGACACTTACATCGTGTGTCATACGAATAGACTTTAATGACAATCGAATTGATGCTCTAAGGGGACTCCGATGACTCTAAGGACATAGAGCCCTTCTCATTATGTAATGTGACGCCATATCCAGCAGCCACCATGGAGCCAGCTCATCTCTTACATATGGAAGGATGCCATCTCATACGGTAATAATATAAAAAAATCAATTTCTAATTTTTGTGTCATTGCTTTGGTGTAGGCTTTAGCCTTATTTAGGGATTGTGAACAATTGAAAACATGGTAAAAGAGAAAACTTCTTAGATTGATCAGACCTAATGATATTGAGAAGTTTGCAGCTTATGACCTCAAGGAGGAACAGATTTGTGTCTGTTGTTGATCTAAGCAGTGCTGAGAGTCCAGATGATATTTTTGGAAAGTTCACCACATTTGTAAAAATTACCAGAAACTTGAGAATTTTGAAGTACATGTAATTTGATCCCGCCTTAGAGGTTTACTCTTCAGTGTTGTACATAATCCCTTATGATCTTAAGAAATCTAGAAAAAACAATGCACCTTCACCGCAACATTTCTCATTGTCTGCAGACCGGTGAACCTGCCTCTGCCAGCAAGGAGAGGATAAGGAATCCTTCCGCTAACACGATAACGATAACACTATTTTTAAAGTTATCGTATCAAATAATGTATTTCATTTTCAAGTTTAGAAAACATACGCTATTTCACCGCCAACGTTAATTTTGGCACACCGTAGGGGAGTCTATACACAACACCGCAGTGTCCGTCATCGTCTGTATTCTGTTTCAAAAACAGTGGCACATTTCTTAACTGCTAGAGCTATGAACTTGAAACTTTGCACACAGGACACACCAGGTCAGGTGACCTCTGACAGTGAATTTCGGTCTAATTTGATTCTTGACTTGCCTACCAGGGGGCCAGAAGTGGAAACCTAAAAAGTGTGATATCTCTCTTATTACTGACTTGTTTTCGATGATATTTTGTGGTAGGTTGTCTTAGCAAGGATACATCACATATCATACGGGTTTTAGATTTGACCTAAATTTCAAGGTCACAGAGGTTTGAGTGTATATGGCATGTTTCTTAACGGCTAAAGTATGAACTTGAAATTTGGTACACATGACTCCCTCCGTCATATGACAGTTGATAATGATACCGAATTTCAGTCTGATTTGTTTCTGAACTTGGCCACCAGGGGGCCATAACTAAAAAAGGGAGAAAGTGCAATATCTCGCTTATTAGTGACTTGTTTTCGATGATAGATATTTTTATGGTAGGTTCTCCCAGCAAGGATTCATCACATATCCTACAAGTTTTTGATTTGACCTAATTTGCAAGGTCACAGAGGTCAATGGTGTAAATTGGCACTTTGAGTGTACCGCTGAAGCTATGAACTTGAAATTTGGTACACATGACTCCCTATCACATGTAACCTCTGACACCGAATTTTGATTCGATCTGTTTCTTGACTTGGCCACCAGGAGGCCAAAACTAAAAAAGGTAAAAAGTGCAATATCTCGCTTATTAGTGACTTGTTTTCGATGATTTTTTTATGGTAGGTACTACAAGCAAGGATACATCACATGTCTTACCGAATTCCTAACCACCAAATATCTATACGGTGAGCACAATGGCCCCTGGCCCTGGCCGTTTTTTTTTCCAATTGTAATTACGTCAAACACAACCATGAAAAATGGTAGCGTTATTATTAGCGAAACGATCTCTTATCCTCCCTAATGTAATTTCAAGGCCTGACACAACCTTTGTTTAATGTGGCTGTGTCACGGCTGCTGCCATATGCGGTCCTTCAGTGCATGCTTCGTAGACTGTGCAGGCCTTTCAACAATTGCATAGTTTTCACACCATTTGACGGTATAAGACTAAGAGGCCGCCACATGTCCCTCTAAGTAGATCTGAAAAAACTTAAAATGCGGGAAGGTAAAGGTTTCAAATCACTGTCCAGAAAGGGAACCACTTTGCTGGCCATAGAAATTACAATGAAAACTGTAATTGAAATTGGTACTCATCTGCAAGCTATAGCCATCATGGAGCATCCGTCATCTGTTGTCGTCGTTGTCCATCAGCAGGCCACGTTTCATAACTGCCAGGTCCATGAACCAGTCCATAAGGTTCGCACCAGGCAAGATCTCCTTCCAGACCAAATTGTTTCGATCTAATTCTTAGTTTGGCCACCAAGGGGCAAAATGTGAAAACACAAAAACCGCTCTGACTCTGAGAAATAGTCAGATGCTCTAGAAATTTCTATTGTGTGTGTATCTGAGGAAGAGACATAATGTATCGAAAGGTTTTTATATTTGATCTACTTTCAAGGTCACCGTGTCAAAGTTCGAAATTCCAATGTTTCGTCCTTTGGTAGGGCACATTTTGTAACTACTTGGCCTTTGAACATACTGTGGAGACGCTATTTAGCCGGTTGAAGGGCACCTGTACAAAAGGCCTTTATAACGTGCAACAGGCCTATGTCAGTATGTGAAACAGATGCACCAAAACAGGCTAAATAGTGTCTACACAGTATACAGTAACAAAAGGCAATCTCTCCTTCCAGACTGAACTTTGGTTCCATTGACAACGGGGAAGGGGGGGGGGGGTGTAAAAAACACAAAACCAGCTCCTCCTCCTTAACAGATGGTCAAATTCTAATAAAATTTTTCGTGTCTGTGTATCTGATGATGAAACATATTTTTTCAGTCTGGCTTTGATTTGATTGACCTCCTTGTCAAGGTCACCATGGTCAAAGTTCAGAGATGAACACTTTTGTCCATCAGCAGGGCGAGTTTCGTAACCACTGAGTGGGGCCTTTGACCTGAAACTATGCACAATAGGAAAGATCTCCTACCCCAGCAAATTTTTGGTCTGATATGGTTCTTTGGCTCACATGTCTGGCATTCAAACTTGAGGAAACCCCTCTCTAGCCATGAAAATCATTAATTGGCCTCTGATGGCAAACTTTGATTACCTCTACTTCTTGACGTCACATGTTCCTTCACTGTAGGAACCCAGGTGAGCACATGGACCATTTCCTGCAGTGTTTGAGATATTCATTTGTGAGGTTAAGGTTTGAATGGTAACAAAAAACAACAACTTTATTGACATGATTACAGTCACCTAAGGTATAGAATATTGCTCAAAAGTTCTTCCGTCAGGCCCAACACTACCGCGGCAGTCCATTGCTTCAATTCATCCTAATTGGATCTCCTCTCGTGCGGCTGGACGATTAGCCAATGGGCATTGCTGTAACGAAACTGTAAGGGCATTTTCTGTCACCGTCCACTGCGTCTGGAGTGTATCACACCAGGCCCTGGCTCCACTCATTGTTTTGAGGGCAGTTGGCTTGAAATGATTTATAATCTGCTCACTGATACTGATGTGTTCTCAGTAATGACAGTATAACTATAAGCAACCAGATTTTCTGAGATTGGCTCATTTGGTGATATTGGGGAAAGAAGAGCAGCTCATTGGTGATGTAACATGGAACATCTGAATGCCCCCCTCCCCCCTCTTACCAACTGCAATTAATTATAGGGCAACTCTCTGAGTAACCCATGCATTGGACTGAGACTGCATACAATTTCCCAATCATCAAATCTAGTCATAAGTTTTGCGTTAGCCTACATGTTACATTTAAAATATTGACCCGAGAAAGGCAATTTTTCACAGTGTGGTAACGAAATGGATGTCAATAAAGTTGGTGCTTTATCATTTCTGTACTAATCTTAACCTCACTATTGTGGAAACTAATGCATTCCAGTGCATTATATATTTTGCTGATGATGGTGTGCACCCACAAATATAATATTGTATTATGTTTCTTTTCAGGAGATGAGCCATCCTACAGAAGGGAGGAGGATGTTGCTGAGCCAGCGCATCTCTACCATGCTCCCGTCGCCGTCAAGGAGGTTGGATTTTTGTCACCGTAGGCCTTACCCTTTTATTGCAATATCTGATTGAAAGGTGATTTGATAAAAATCCTGATATTTTATTTTCCGATTGCTAGAGGGCAATTATTTGCCTTCTTTTGGGCAATGACAAACTCTTGCCATGGCTTAAAACCGTACACATTTAAAGACGAGTTTAAAAATGGGGGGAGGCCGGGTATAATAAGGTAACCATGGGAACCGTGGCATGTCACAAGCCCAGAAATTATTTTCAAGCAAGATTAATAAGAAAAATCAAAATGTGGAGGGGATGTTCTGGCTAACAGGACAGCCAACAGGGTAAGTTGGTACCCAAAGAAAACATTCGCAATAGCCTTGGGTACAGTGGGACCCTACCGGCTGCTTCAGATTTGTTTCAAGCAAAAAAGATCTTTCTGTTTAGAAAATCACCGAATTCATCAGATATTGTATTTGATTATGTCCATCACATGAGACATGGGGTTCACATGACATTCGCTTTGCTCTGACCCCAGGCAAAGCGAATGAACATGTGTGTCTTGATGGAACTGTAGGCCTTTTTACTGTTTCTTGATCTCCTCAGTACCACAAAATCCACCGGCATTTAAACACCACCTGGGCCAAGGCGCCAAAGATCCTTGGTATCATTGGCTGGCTCAGTTGCTCAGTGTCTTTACCTTCATACTTGAGACAACTGACCAACAGCACAAATCTAGTGAATTTTTATTTCCTCATCACTTTTTAATCAATACCCGTGAACAAAAAAATCACGGGATGCAAAACATCTTTTCACCAATTTAACTGATATTTACTAGATAAGCTTTGTCAATAAAACTATTGTTTTAAAATAGTCAATGTTAAAATATTAAGATATTAAACTATTAAAATAGAAATGTGTCAATAAAACTATTGTTTTATTGAAACTTATCAGAATAAGACTGGTTCTTGATCCTAGCTATAGCGGTCTCACAGGAAAGAATCCAAGTCTTTTTCTTTGTTTCGATTCAAGAAGGCTTTCATTGCAAGAGCATAATTATCATGTTCTGCAGGTTATGAAAGATATCATTTTGCCCCATCAAGAACATTTTTATTGGACTTGGTACTGAATGATTTGAGAAAAGTGTAACGTCATATATTTGTAAGACGTTTTATGTTGTCATGTATGTAATTATATTTGTAATGCATGTAAATCTTGTGAGTAAAATAAAAGAGATCTAAGACTCAACTAGCAAAAAAACTGGCAGACCAACATCCAGTCTTGCCAGGTCAAGCAACCTCTTTTGTCATGCAAATACATGTCACCTCTGCTCCTTTTGTCATGCTAATTGGCAGCCTCTGTCCATTTCCTGGCCATGAGAAATGTGGTTCTTTTGTTATTCAAATTGGGCCCTTAACCTGTTTAGTCATGGATTAATGAGAGCAGTGACCCAACCTATTGTTCGCTGAATATGGCTCAACTTAAGTCATACACAATAGGTTTTGATACATTTGCAATAGCTAAAACTTGTACAGAATGTATACGAACATGATGAATGCATGCAGAGGTTGGAATTGTTGAGTCATCTAGTGTAAGAACTCTATGTTTTGGACATTTTAAAGGAGGAGAACATGTGTGGTAGTACAATTATCTCCATGTCTCGTCCTTTAATGGGCATTGGAGTGGTACAGTGACTGTATTCGATGTAATGTACATGTATGAAGTCATTATGGTCGTAAGCGCTGTGCCTGTCACCTGTGTGATGGAGTTGACGACTCCCTCCGATTGCGTAGGTTTTCTCCCGTTGAAACGGTTTTCCTCCTACACTGACTTTCCAAGTTGCCATGCGAGGATAATTCTTGGAATATGGGACAATAAATAATTTTCAAAAGAAAACGATTTAAATTTGTTTGTCTTCTTTACTAGCCTGGTGGTGCTCCGACACTTCAACTAGTATTGTTTTAAATATTGTCATGTATTTTAACCAACAAACTGGTGCCCCAATGATGAGATGTTCAGCATGTGATACTGTGAATGGGTTATCACTTGTATGAATCCAAATCTATCAGATGACCACAATCGTTGTATGGTTTACATTGAAATCACATTGAATGGTTTACGATCATTAATATGAATCCATATTTCTCAGATCACTAATCACTTTCACATTGAATGGTTTTTCACCAGTATGACTATGAATTCATATTGTCGAGTTCAGAATTGGCGACAATCATTTGAGTTCACATTGAATGGTTTATCTCGTCAAGATGCTACAGGTCCTGAGAAGCGAACAATCAAAGACATTTGTGAAAGACTCTATGATTTGAGGGACTATCTTTCACTTTACACCACCCATGCACTATGTACACAATGTGTAGCTGGTCATCAGTGGCAGGATCTAGGGGTCATTGCGCACAGGATGCTACGAACAGATGTCTGTGCGGATGGGGGATCATCTCATACAGCATACTTGATTACATAGTAAACAGTATTATGTTTTTAAAAATACTTTTTCTTTATTTCTTACCACCATCTGTCATACATGTATATTTTGAATAAATCTTATTTATCTTTGTGATGAACCCTATCTAATAGATGCTGGAGCATCCGTAAGGCAGTTCCCTTGATAATTTCTTTGCGCCAACCATACATCTTAATCATGTATATTTTTAATAACTCTTATTAATCTTTGTCTTGAACCCTATTTAATAGATGCTGGAGCATCCGTAAGACTTCAACTTGACAATTTCTGTTTATTTCTTCGCGCCAACCATCTAATATATCCTCTATCATCCATATTTGTAATAAATCTTATTTATCTTTGTGATGAACCCTATCTAAATAGATGCTGGAACATCCATAAGACTTCACCTTGACAATTTCTTTGCGCCAACCATCTAATAGATCCTCTATCATCCATACGATACATGTTATTCTGTATTTTCTTATTTATCTTTGTCTTTGAACCCCATCTAATAGATGCTGGAGCATCTGTAAGACTTCACCTTATGAAAACATAACATATGGATGATAAAGTATCTATTAGATGGTTTGGCACAAAGAAATAAAGAAATACTGAGGGACTCGGCATTACGGACATTTTAGCATCTAATACTCAGATACTGTTTGCATCAGAAATATAAAAGAATTATAATGAAAAACACAACAAATGGATGATAGAGAATGGTTTGGCACAAAGATATAAAGAAATACTGAGGATTTGCATTATGGACGTTTTAGCACCTAATAGATATGCTTCTCCGGCCCTATCAAGTTACGACACGTTTGTTTATGGCACACGCCTCATGTTTAAACCGGGCCGTTCAAAACTCCCCATTTTTATAAGCGTTTCGTGATGTTTCCTTTAAAAATTTTCGCGACGGAATCCTGTCACCTATCGACCAATTAAGAAACCAAGGGAATTCCATGAAATATTAAGCCAATCAGAAACCAGCATTGCTAATGGGTGAAGGTGAAGGCTGAATAGGGATAGCACCAGAAAAGCAAATTTTTGCCAGAAGCTGCAGAAAAATCTCGTATTTCCACCGATGTTGATCGTCGAAAGTGACGAAATAAGTGTTATTAGATAGATTTTATTCTAGAGTATATCATGCTGCATTGATCTTGCACTGATAAGCAAGAATGCATCGACAATACGGGCAAAGACCCACACCCCAACCCACTGCCACTGGGCCAGCTTTTGGTGTTGCTGGTGGTGGTGGGGTTGGCCCACCCCCAGCTGAACCCTCACCCCAGCGAAGTCCAATGCGTGATCATGGACAAAATATGAACATGGTGAATGGCCATGTTCAGGGACAAGTACCGTTTGGTGGAAGCAGTGTCAGTGGTGCAGCGCAGTTCCAGCCGGAATTCAGTGGACGGATGCGAACGATGCAAGATTTGGGCCCCGGCAGTGATCGTCGTGGAGGTGGCAGTGATGGTAGTGTGCACTCACCACACTCACCAGGAATGCGGATACAAGGTAGTCTCCCTCGGGAAAGAGAACACAGGGAAATGCATAGGAATCAGGACCCAAACTTTCATTCAGATTTATCTGAACGGCACAACTACCGTCCTGGACCAGACGGAGATTTCTCTTCAATGAAACGTCAAAATCCGGCAAGACCAAACCAAAGCGGCATGGAACCCCTGGTGCCACCAACATTGGGGTTATCTGGTTCAGTTGAAGCTCCACCTGTTGGGAATGATTTTGAAGGTGTAAGACTTGACTGTTTGCGCCGTCGTATGTTATACGAAGACCCAGAGTTTCCAGCAGCTGATAAATCTATCTACTTCAGCCGCCATCCACCAAACAGATTTGAATGGTTGAGACCAGGTGTAAGTATCATTTGGTAAATGGTGCAGTGCTGTCTGTAGTTTTGTAGTATGCCTATATCATGCACTTGAATAATTTGGAAGGATGAGGAATGCCCTTTACCAATGCCTATTTTACAATCCCATGGAATTTTGAAATACATGTAGATTGTTAAGAAAGTCAAGCAGGAAGTTTATTGCAATGCATACCTATTGAATGATAAAGCTATGTCGTAACACCTGTCATGCCTTAGGGATCTGGTAAGCTTAGTTGCACGTGTTAACACCTATGAGAATCTTATGGAAAGAGTTTTACTGCATGGTGTAGTCATTGAGTAATACAGCTATCTGTGAATGTCATCTAGCAAAAATATTTTTGTTCGATGAAATTTTTTGTTTTTAACATGTCTATGTACAATATAATATAAGAATTCCACCCCACGTCTGAATATTAGATCAATAAAATGTTCACATGTTTCAGGAAATACTACGGCACTACCGAGGACTGAAACCTGAGTTATTTGTCGGAGGTGCTAGCAGATTTGATTTGAAGCAAGGAAAATTGGGTAATTAATATTTCAAATCAAGTTCAAATCATGTCTTGGCTCTTTGACTGCAAGTGAAGAATGATTAGGAATTTACAGTGTTTGAATCATTTGCAAGTGCGTCTTCAATCAAAATCCCAACTTGTCTAGGTTGTGACGTATTCAGATACAGCTGTCCATTAAAACTGATTGTGATATTGTCTCCAGCATCTACCCAAAATAATGCAATTTTTTGGCTAATTTTGTAATCCTTTTGTTTTAGGTGACTGCTGGGTGATTGCGGCCCTTGCCAGTATTTCAGAGAACATGGAACTGGTCTATAACCTGATTCCCCGCGGACAGAGCTTCCACCCAGACTGGTACGCCGGGATGTTCCGGTTTCAGTTCTGGCAGGCAGGCACGTGGCAGGAGGTTGTCATCGATGATCGTCTCCCAGCGATTAACGGACAACTTGCGTTTGTTCACTCAAACTCTCCCAATGAATTCTGGGGTGCCCTTATTGAGAAAGCTTATGCAAAGTATGTATTGTTTGTTAAGGGAGTTCTTGCCAATAAAAAACTGAATTATTCCCGTATTATATATACATGTATATGTACATGTGATGTGCTGTTTGTGAAGCACCCATACATAAATAATAGTCATGCTGGAGCAATTCTTTTCATTTGCCAGATCTTCACTCTTTGCAAAGGTGTTAGGCAAGGGAAATCTGAGCCTGGTGTGATAATTCTCAAGTATCACTGAAAAGAAATGCAATACAGTGATTGTACATCAGCTACACTTGATTTATTCCTGTGTATTACTTGGCGATAATGAGTGTTTGATGCGTCTAACTTAGTTTTCCCCTTCCTTGCAGACTCTTTGGTTCCTATGAGGCTATCAAGGGTGGCCAGATTGCCGATGCTTTGACAGATTTTACTGGTGGACTCACAGAATCCTACCTACTCACCCGTCCCAACACCATCCCAAGAAATATTGTCAATATCATGTTCAAGGCACTGGAGAGACAGTCTGTGATTGGAGCAGGCATTAATGTGAGTTCTTGAACGCTTTACATGTATTTATTGTGCATCAGAACTTTTCATGCACACATTGAGAAGCTCGCTAGTTAAAAGATTGTGTGCTCACATGGATGAGACTAGGGACGCAACACATTAAGAAGCAAGATGGCTGATGGCCACTAGGTGATTATTCAAGATTGAAGTGTACTGAGCTTGGTTGATGTGCAGTAGAGAGCTCCTCCACATGAGGGACAGGTGAATTAAACAAACCATTGCCTAGTCTACCCGCCTTAAAGGAAAAATATGTTACGAAGTGGTTAGTGGGTCAAAACAAGGAGCCAGTTAAAGTGGTTTTTAGGTTATTTTGCTTTTAAAAACCCTGCATTTTATTCATGTGTATACCATATTCAGATATTCATATAGTCCTAATACCCTTTCCTTTGTACCATGTAGCAGGCTACTGGTGATCGTAGTGGTGGAGAGACGATTCTTCCCAACGGACTGGCTGGGGGCCATGCATATAGCATCACAGATATGAGAGAGGTGAGTCCCGTTGATAAGTGTTGTTAAAATTATTATCATCTCATTGAAGGGGACTTTGGAAGGCCTTTTAAAGTAAAGCTCTATGAATGGCAATACTTTTCTTTGACTAACATTGACTCTGAAGTATGGAATTTGCCATTTTGAGCTTCAAATGAAAAAAAGCAACAAAAAGATTAGAATGGTTGAGGGTCGGCAATGTGACCCACATGTGATAAAATCTATGTATAAAACTTTTGATATGACAAGCATATGTTCAATTTGCCAATAAAAATCTGTGGTTCTGATGAGTAGTACATGTACTCTATGTAAATATGGTTTGGTGATGGTATCTATCATAACCTGGCCCTTTACACCAGCTTGGCCTAACTAAACGGAAGCAGTAACGTCACATCTGTTTCTCAAATTGAATGGCAATACCTACCTGTGTTGATTGTAAAGATTCTTGAGCTTTTCGTGGAGTTTTATTCAAAATTGGTTTTTGCATTAACTTGCACGATATCACCACCTTTAAAATTGCTTTATGCCATTTTCTAGATCAGAATCCCAAGGCACATCCTTCCAAAAACATACCAAGGCAAAGAGGTATATCATAGTTATAATCATCTTTCCATTGAGGACTGACAGGGTAAAAAATTGGGGTTTCAAAATTTCGTGAGACAGTTCATCATATCTTTGTACCTGGGGTGGGGCAAAAGAGCAGATTTTTAACCTTTTAAAAAGAGTATTGAATTTTGGTCAAAATCAGTTTTTGTTTTAAGAGACAAATGTTTGGAGTGTACATATTATGTATCTGTCAATCCTCTGAGGGTTCTGATAGGAGTGGATGTATCTCAGACGTTACATTGCCTTGGTTTACTAACCGGATAGTGAGAGAAGATAGGCTAACATTTCAGTCATTGCCTTGTTTTAGTCATAGGCTTCTAAACTCTAGCACTAACACAACTTATGTATTCATTTCAATCTCAGGTGATCATAACCAGCTGTTTGTCTGTGCCTTGTATATTAAGCCAGCATTTACTGTTTGTTCAAAGTATAGGCACACTGGAATCTCTGTTAGTGGGCACCTGTCTATTAAGGACACAAGTTTCGGTCCCAAAGCTGTCATTTCTTTTGCTGCTTGGTTGATGTACAATGTACTGTAGATGTACATGTATGGATACAATTCAGCAATTCAAGCCTTGTCCAGTAACATTGCATCACTGTAACACTATTAAAAATTGTGTCATTTGATACATACCTTTTCAATTGACCATTGCATTACTTGGAGTAGATAATTTATTCAAGGTAATTCTGTGGCCTAGCTGAATCTACATGTACATACGTTTATGTCTGAATCAGAGCTCGCTATTGTTTCTGATTACAGTTTACATGGCACTGCCTTTATTAGTAAAACTATTAGGATGCTTGTGCATGATAGTTACATTCTAGTTACAGTGTCGATCAAACAGTAATGACAACATTGATGTCTGCTGCAAATCTGTTTCATATAATGAACAGCTTATCAGTAAAGGAAAAAATTTTCATCGAAGTAAATGCAATCATTACTAGTTCCATCAATACTGGAAATTCATTAGCCAAAAAAAGGGAGACTGCATAGTATTCATTGTTTGATGGGTCCAATCACGCACGATAAACTACATGTTTGTATGATTGTCCATTTTATGTCATCAGACTGTGAAAAATCTGGCTGGCATGCATTGTTCAGTTCATGGCTCATTTGGTCAATTTGTGGACATTATGTTAGTACAAAAGGTTATCCTATTTTTATAACATGACCAGCACCTGTGACCCTGCTACACTTAACCTGGTTGGCAAGTATCAAACTGGGTTAAAACCCCTACAGTGTTTACTTTAGATCAAGTGTGATACCAGTTGTGGTATGTTAACAAATATTTTAAAGGCTGAAGCATTATAATGTAAAATAAAGTACCTAAGTTATCAGATTCTGCATCTCCTGTCTGTCATGTGCCAATTATACTTTTTCTGTAGTCCATTTGTAGATACTTTGTTAACATCAATTGGGGCCGAAAATTTAGACTCATAGAGATTTGTTTTTAGTATGATCTTTACTTTGCAACCACAGCCCGAAATGATGATGACAAATGATTTATGAATGAACTGTAGTCCTTCTAGTGAAAATTTGATTATGTTTCTGTCCTGTGTCAAGTGATGATAATATGTCTTGTTTTCACCTGCTTGTAAACTCTTGGCATGTCTCTCTGTCATGACATAGATTATGGAATTCCTCTCATTCCCATCATGGGCATGCCTTCCTTATTATTAGTAGAATGTAGGAAGTAAGATTTTTTCTCAAGTGTCATGTCCGGTCTTACAATTGTAAGATTTGTTTGCATGATCATCAGACGTGGGGGGAACAGCATTGAAATTTTTAAATGGGTACATTTCATAGTCAAAGTAATATCTTAGTAGTGTTTTTGAGGAGGGGCTGCGCCCTGAAGGAAAGACTGATAGTCTGGTCCAACACATCCAAGTACATTGAGACTCTCTGTCTATAGATTAAAGGGAGTAGGCAGGGGTCGGGTAGGTCAAATTAAGTTACACAAAGTCACCAATAGCGTCTCCGCCATCTCTCAATACGTCCATACATAATTTCAAAAGTTTTATTTCAAGTTTTCAATGCCTCATTCTACTCACTAGATCCGCCTGATATCGGACCGTGGAGAAGTCCCAATTACTCTAGTTCGTATCAGGAACCCCTGGGGCAGCAGAATTGAGTGGAATGGCCCGTGGAGTGACCGGTCACCAGAATGGAATAGTATTCCAGAAGATCAGAGGCGAGCCATGGGCCTGGTGTTCAGGGATGATGGGGAATTCTGGTAAGCTTTTGATCAGAGCTCTGACTTCTTATACTGATGAGCTGTTGAAGATTCTTTAAGAAGATCTTGAAAGTTGAGTTAAAGTTTTGGTCGGGATCTCTTGAAATCAGATGAAATTTATGTTGATGGGAGCAGTGTGGTCTTGATATACATGTACATCTGCTTGTGGCTGATGATATCAGATAGGGCGAAGAAAGATGGGGTTCAGAGATTCTGCTCAATATTGAGGTGGAATTTCAGTCCGTGCATTCTTAATTCTTAATCTTATTTCAAATTCAGGATGGATTTTCGAGACTTCCTTGATAACTTCCACAGCCTTGATATCTGCAACATGCCACCTGAGTCGAATGTCATGGCCTCGCGGCAGTGGACATCCAAAATCTACCACAGCAAGTGGGTGAAGGGCGTCACAGCAGGAGGAAGACCAAGCGCAAAGGGTATGTGTCCTTTGATATCAGATTCACATGCATCCATGAAGTGGCTCTGCATTAGTCCTTTCTTCTTTGAGCGAACTGTAATGAACTGTCACTAGCCAGGAGGAGTTATTGCAAACTGCTCATGTTTTTCACTTAAAAAAACCAATGTGGATGATCCTTTCAATCTTTCAGAAACCCACTGGATGAACCCACAGTTCAAGGTGATTCTAAAGGACAGTGATGATGATGAGGACAACAGTTGCAGCTTCCTGGTTGAGCTGATGCAAATCGATAAACGCCGCATGAAAAATAAGAATGCCAAAAATGTGGATATCGGTTTCGTGATATACAAGGTACATTTTGTATAGTTTGTTTGCTTAACCTTTGCCGAGTATGAAATTTGGAGGCAATGTGGCTATATTGGAGGGCAGCACAGGCATTCCTTCCACTAGTATCAAGCCCGTTTGAAGACTACCATGGCTATTCAAATGAAAATATTTGATGTCAAGTGTGGCATTCTCCATAAAGCGGCTGTTAGTCACACTGTGTTTACATGTACATTGCCAAATCCTTTCATTCCAGTGCGTAAAAGATTTCCCTGTACCACTCCCCCGGAAGTACTTCGACTACTTTGGTTACGTCGAACGATGTGACTACTATTCCAACTCGAGGCAGAATGTCAAGCGTTTCCTGATGGAACCAGGGGAGTACGTGGTCATCCCCTCTACGTTTGAGCCAAACCAAGAAACATCCTTTATGCTTAGGTTCTTCTTTGAGAAGGAAAATCAAACCGAGTAAGTTGAATTTTAACATGGAAACACCATGTTTGTCCTTTGTGGGCTGAGTGAGGAGGCGTTGGCTTAACCTTGTATCCTCTTTGGTCTTGTTGATTTAGACTGGATCAGTTCCAAACAGTCACTTACTGTAGACTGGTTAACATGGTCTACACAGTCTACAGAAAGCAGTGGACTTACTGTTACATTGTACATCTGTATGAGCGTAAGACCTTAAAAAAAGTTCACTTGCAAAGATCTCTTGGGTTTTTCCCTATCGGCAACTTTGGAACTAGGCTACTGATGTTTTCATATTGAAAGAAACATGTGTTTCTGTTTGTTTCCCTCCTGCAGGCCGATTGATGAGAATGTTGATGTTGACATACCAGACCCCGTCACAGACAAGGATCCAGATATCAAGAACAAAGAAGCAGAATTCAAGCGATTCTTCTATGATGTTTCTGGAGAGGTAATTCTACGCTTTTGAATATTTTTCATCATTGTACGTTTTCTTTGAGAGAGCCTACACTCCATTTTTTAAAAAAGAGGCAAGTTCTGATAGAGTAAGTGTGGCAATCATTCAAGAGCTGAAAGGTCCTTTTGGTCCATTACTGAGACTAGAGCTGCACGTTACACATGAAATGTCAGTTCATCTTCCACTATTGACTTTGTTACTTTGTTCCCCAATGTTCCCCAGCAGTCTTCCATGTCACAAGTCACATCTACATGCATTTTCACACTTCAACACTGTACATGCTAGTGCTTTCTCTCTGTTTCCATTACATTTTGATATTTTTTATTCCAGGATATGGAAATCAGCGCATTTGAGTTTCACCAAGTGTTGAACAATGCTCTCCACTCTGAACCCAACCACCGAGAAATCAGCCTGGGATCATGTAAAGCTATGGTTGCCTTGATGGATGTATCCTTTTCAATTTTGCATAGTTTGAAAATAATGTTCATGTTCATGTATACATGTACACATAATATTGACCTACATCGATGACTGGATTAGTGGTAGGCCTATCTGTTTCTTAATTTCATCACTTTGTATATTGAATTTGAACTAGAAGCACAGACTCTAGCAGACATCTTTGCAAGTAGGACATCTCTCTACTTAGAGCAGCATTTGTCAGTCCTCAGAGTGTCCTTCATAGAGCTGTCATACTAGGCAAGGTTGTTCAATCTCCAGTTTGTTGTCTTGATAGTCTCCAGAACAACTATGAAAGCATTTCCTTGACCACTTCTCAGGTGGACTACTCTGGTCGCCTTGGCTACAATGAGTTCATCTACCTTTGGAATGTCATTAAGACGTGGAAGCAGACGTTCCTGAAGAGTGACAGAGACAACTCTGGTTTCATTGACACGATCGAGCTGAGGAATGCAGTGGCATCTCTCGGTAAATCCAAATTTCATCATCATCTTCTCGGCAGGAACGTTGGGCTTTGCTAGAGATATTCATACATAGCTCTAGTTGCAGTTATCAGCATTAGGAGGAGCTTGTGTCTGATGTGGGGAACTCTAGCTCATGTTGTAGCGTGCAGGTGACATTGGGTGATATGAATAAAGACTAGCAAATGCTTTTATCTAAAACTCTATGTACATTTACACTGTGCCTTTCTGTAGAAAACTGAAGTAAAAGCAATTGCTAGACTTTATTCATATCACCCATTATCTCTAGTCACTTGAGCAATCTGGATAATACCTGAGATATCACAGAACCTGTTGGTCCAGATTAAGTTGTCATTGACCAAATTTTTCCATAGTTTCCGACAAGCAAGTTGAGCCAAAGAATATGTTTGATATTTTTTCCCATAGTGTCCAAGAAGTTAAGTCAAAGAATATGTTTAACATATTTTGTGTTACTATTGTTAATTCAGGTTATAAGGTCAGTGTAAAGGTTCTGGGCAGTATGATCTTCAAGTTTGCCGACGAGACTGATCGCATCTCCCTCGACAGCTTCATCATGTGTATGGCACGGCTCATGCAGCTAAGCAGTAAGTTCACATATACTATAGACACTTCAATAAATCGCAGAAAATCTGCGCCCTTAATCAATGTCCTTAATCTGAGTCCTTAATCAATGTGAATAGCAAGGGTGTCCTTGTTTTACTTTCTGTTTTAAGAATTTAACATCAATAGATCAATAGATGTTGGCTTGCCTTTCGTACTGATGTGGAAGTCGGCCTAGGTGCTTAATGTTCATCTTTGGTATTTCAGATATCTATCACAATCAAAAGAAGAAAGCAGAGGGTGTTTTCTCACTGGAGGAGGTATGTATTTCCAGTCTTGTACTGTCTTTGTGCATTGGTCAATGCAAATCCTGACGGGGGGGGGAGGTTACGTGGTAGGTTTGGTTTGATCTCAGTGGAACCTACCATTAGTGGCCACCTCTTCATTCTTTGAATTGAATAAAAATTTGATTTATTCTAAATACTCGGATTACTATTTTGCTAAATCATGTGCTTATCTGATTCTTTCCTGTTCTAGTTTCTTCACAATGGAATGCTTGTTTAAACACTACTAGGACGGTCTTCCCCAGTGTTTCACCACCAGAAGGCTTGAACCATAAGGCAGCAGTCTCTGGCATCTGATCACGGACAAACATCCTAGATGCAGGGACACTTTAGATGTGCAACAAATGTGTCAACAAAAGTTAATGAGAATTCAGTTGATTCAATTGATTTGTTGGTAATCTTTTACCATTTTATAAAAGAAGACACAGGTGATGAATAAAATTAGTATTAGACATTTGTAAAGATTTTGATCCGAATAATTATGTGACACTCAAGCCGCTAGTATCTGTATTTTGTATATTTGTAAAGATCGAAACTCATCAGTACTTGTAGGCTTAAATTAGTAAATTAGGTTCAAACTTTACTGGAGTAGTTATCAGGTAGTGACCATTGGTTACGTCACACGGAAATGATCACAGATGAAATATCAATACATTAACTATGATTGGCGCAAAAACTTCCTTATGTCTCTATATGGGAGTGGTCTTGTAACACATTGTGTACATTTGAGCATTGTAGTTCCCTGGTAGCCTGCCTGGGGATGGAATAAAAGCCAAAGTGCATACAAAGCCGATGGTCACCACCTGAGTAGTAACATGTATTCAAGCTTCTGTTTTACAGCTAACGGTTTTCCTACTTAATTTATTCATAGGCTTAACTCATTTGGCTTACTTGCCTCTAAGTTGGTTCTCAAAATACTTCATGTTTAAGGTGATTGTGGGCTGGGACAGTATTTTTGATTCAGTTATCAGTATTTTTTGGCATAGCAAGGTCTTAATACATGTATTGAAAGTGTATGTTCCTCAGTAATGCTCTTTCAGCCAAATCTCTTTGCCTAATTTTGAACTCTGAATTTTGAAAGTAGATACAAAGTAACGGTATTAAATGGATTCCAGTTTCGAAGTCAATAATTTTTCTTTTTTTTAGGTACCAGTACTGAAAACTGTGTTAAAAGCCATGCAAGTTTCAATGTGACTGCATCCGAATTAAAATTGAAAATTCCCAAAATATTTTGTAAAATCGAAAAATAATTTTTCAGTCTTTCAACATCTTCTGCGCATTCTCAGCAATGTATTGGGGTGATGGTTCTAAATGTCAACTTTGATATTCTTATAATAATCTTTATAAGGTTTTTGTTATGCTATTCTTTATACAATTTTATCAAAATGCAATTTTATATGTTCCTGTAAAAATTCTATTATCGCATATAAAGAGCAGTGTATTAAGTATGTGTTAGTCATTAATTACTGAAAGCATCACAATTTTTACCACCTGCAACAACATAAATTTTCATAAGGGATTCACATTGGCACCTTTTTTAGTTTGAAGGTCATAAGGATGTCAGTTTTCAGGGACCATCCTTCCAAAAATTTGGTTCTGGTTAATGTGGAGAGTAGTTGCCAGATGGTGCTAGAAAGCCTCATATCAAGAAAATAAATATACAAGTCTGAACGTCACCAGAGAGTACAAAGCTTGCACTTCTGTTACTTACATGTACTTTAGCAAATGAAATACTCCAATGACTCGGTGAAAATGTTAAATAATAAAATCGCACACTTTGGATTAAAATGATGTTGTTAAATTAAGTTAAAACCTGCCAGGCTGCAATGTGATTCACAATAATTGTTAAGGAAGATGTTTGATGTTAACTAATGGCAATATTTTTTGATAACTTGTGAGGTTTAAACCATGGGAAATATTCCTTGATTTGGCTGTAATCTTGATGTTGACAGTAAACATGATAATATCATTTTGGATTGCTTGGGTGATTGCGCTTGTATGTATGTTTTATTGACGTTTCTGTACCATCCACGTTCTAAAACTACTTAAATAGGGTAAGTTACCTAGTAGTCCAAAGAGTTCATGTTATAGTTGATTTTATGATATGTATATGTAGTTATAAACTATTGTCTTTGTTCTGTATTGCCTATGTAGCTTTCTGTATATTTGTGTATGTATGTCCACATCTTTATTAAAGGACGTGGAGAGCTATTAAAGGAGCAGTTGTAATGTGTCTTCAAAGGAGACCCTGCTATACCGACAGGAAGAACATGCCAATGGCCATCTTCTTTGTTGCATAGGGTGGACAAGTGCACATTTTAGTGCCACCTGGGTATAGCTGTTTGAAAGACATGTCTGATCCACATTGTGTAATTCCCTGCACAGCAAAAGAATATGATCAATTGTTCCCGCACTTACATGTAGTCCCATTTGATCACTACTTCATATTCTTCTTCCATGGATTCATTCCTAGGCTTCTTGAATAAAAACTAAATATATTCGTTTATAAATTTTATATCTGAGGTGTATGTTTGTTTATCTTTGTACTAAAGCTGTTTATACATGTTCCATTATCAAGAAGCGTATTATGTCATAAAGCACCTTGGTGCTTAGAATATGATCCATTCCAAAAGAAAGTCAATAAACCTGTTAATTAGAAAAACGTTTAATGTCATTTCTCCTTGCGACTTATCTGATATACATGAACCATGGACCTAGCCATGATTTCCTGGTAGAGCTTCTGTCTTCCCTTTAATCTACATGAAGACAACTCGACTCAAGAAGTCTGCTTAACATAGTTTATGTACCTCAGGACAACACCATAACTCGTCTGCCTTTGGTGGAGCTTCTGTCTTCTGGCAGAGTTGAAGACAGGCTCAACCTGACCAGTGAGGCAACTCGAGTAGCCTGCTTGAAGTAGTTCATGAACCTCACGTGGGAGAACATCGTAACTCGCCTGCCTTTGGTGGAGCTTCTGTCTTGCGGTACAGTTGAAGACTGGCTCAACCTGACCAGTGAGGCAACTCAAGTAGCCTGCTTGAAGTAGTTCATGAACCTCATGTGGGAGAACATCGTAACTCGCCTGCCTTTGGTGGAGCTTCTGTCTTCCGGTACAGTTGAAGACAGGCTCAACCTAACCAGTGTGGCAACTCAAGTAGCCTGCTTGAAGTAGTTCATGAACCTCAAGTGGGACAACATCGTAATCGTCTGCCTTTGGTGGAGCTTCTCTCTTCTGGCAGAGTTGAAGACTCGCTCAACCTGACCAGTGAGGCAACTCAAGTAGCCTGCTTGAAGTAGTTCATGAACCTCACGTGGGAGAACATCGTAACTCGCCTGCCTTTGGTGGAGCTTCTGTCTTCCGGTACAGTTGAAGACAGGCTCAACCTGACCAGTGTGGCAACTCAAGTAGCCTGCTTGAAGTAGTTCATGAACCTCACGTGGGAGAACATCGTAACTCGCCTGCCTTTGGTGGAGCTTCTGTCTTCCGGTACAGTTGAAGACAGGCTCAACCTGACCAGTGTGGCAACTCAAGTAGCCTGCTTGAAGTAGTTCATGAACCTGAAGTGGACAACATCGTAACTCGCCTGCCTTTGGTGGAGCTTCTGTCTTCTGGTACAGTTGAAGACTTGCTCAACCTGACCACAAATACAACTCATGTAGCCTGCTTAAAGCGGGTCATGTACCTCTAGTAGCTCAGGATGACATCGCTACTCTTCTGCCTTTCGTGGAGCTTTTATCTTCTGGCACAACCTGACCACTAAGACAACTCATGTAGCTTGAGTTATCAATGTACCTTAATATCTCAGGAAAACATCGTTACTCTTCTGCCTTTGGTGGAGCTTCTGTCTTCCGGTACAGTTGAAGACTGGCTCAACCTGACCAGTGAGGCAACTCAAGTAGCCTGCTTGAAGTAGTTCATGAACCTCAAGTGGGAGAACATCGTAACTCGTCTGCCTTTGGTGGAGCTTATGTCTTCCGGTACAGTTGAAGACTGGCTCAACCTGACCAGTGAGGTAACTCAAGTAGCCTGCTTGAAGTAGTTCATGAACCTCACGTGGGAGAACATCGTAACTCGCCTGCCTTTGGTGGAGCTTCTGTCTTCCGGTACAGTTGAAGACAGGCTCAACCTGACCAGTGTGGCAACTCAAGTAGCCTGCTTGAAGTAGTTCATGAACCTCACGTGGGAGAACATCGTAACTCGCCTGCCTTTGGTGGAGCTTCTGTCTTCCGGTACAGTTGAAGACAGGCTCAACCTGACCAGTGTGGCAACTCAAGTAGCCTGCTTGAAGTAGTTCATGAACCTGAAGTGGACAACATCGTAACTCGCCTGCCTTTGGTGGAGCTTCTGTCTTCCGGTACAGTTGAAGACTGGCCCAACCTGACCACAAATACAACTCATGTAGCCTGCTTAAAGCGGGTCATGTACCTCAAGTAGCTCAGGATAACATCGCTACTCTTCTGCCTTTCGTGGAGCTTTTATCTTCTGGCAAAACTTGACCACTAAGACAACTCATGTAGCTTGAGTTATCAATGTACCTCAATATCTCAGGAAAACATCGTTACTCTTCTGCCTTTGGTGGAGCTTCTGTCTTCCGGTACAGTTGAAGACTGGCTCAACCTGACCAGTGAGGCAACTCAAGTAGCCTGCTTGAAGTAGTTCATGAACCTCACGTGGGAGAACATCGTAACTCGTCTGCCTTTGGTGGAGCTTCTGTCTTCCGGTACAGTTGAAGACTGGCTCAACCTGACCAGTGAGGCAACTCAAGTAGCCTGCTTGAAGTAGTTCATGAACCTCACGTGGGAGAACATCGTAACTCGTCTGCCTTTGGTGGAGCTTCTGTCTTCCGGTACAGTTGAAGACTTGCCCAACCTGACCACAAATACAACTCATGTAGCCTGCTTAAAGCGGGTCATGTACCTCAAGTAGCTCAGGATAACATCGCTACTCTTCTGCCTTTCGTGGAGCTTTTATCTTCTGGCACAACCTGACCACTAAGACAACTCATGTAGCTTGAGTTATCAATGTACCTCAATATCTCAGGAAAACATCGTTACTCTTCTGCCTTTGGTGGAGCTTCTGTCTTCCGGTACAGTTGAAGACTGGCTCAACCTGACCAGTGAGGCAACTACATCGTAACTCGTTTGCCTTTGGTGGAGCTTCTGTCTTCCGGTACAGTTGAAGACTGGATCAACCTGACCAGTGAGGCAACTCAAGTAGCCTGCTTGAAGTAGTTCATGAACCTCACGTGGGAGAACATCGTAACTCGTCTGCCTTTGGTGGAGCTTCTGTCTTCCGGTACAGTTGAAGACAGGCTCAACCTGATCAGTGAGGCAACTCAAGTAGCCTGCTTGAAGTAGTTCATGAACCTCACGTGGGAAAACATCGTAACTAGCCTGCCTTTGGTGGAGCTTCTGTCTTCCGGTACAGTTGAAGACAGACTCAACCTGACCAGTGAGGCAACTCAAGTAGCCTGCTTGAAGTAGTTCATGAACCTCAAGTGGGACAACATCGTAACTCGTCTGCCTTTGGTGGAGCTTCTGTCTTCCGGTACAGTTGAAGCCGGGCTCAACCTGACCAGTGAGGCAACTCAAGTAGCCTGCTTGAAGTAGTTCATGAACCTCACGTGGGAGAACATCGTAACTCGCCTGCCTTTGGTGGAGCTTCTGTCTTCCGGTACAGTTGAAGACAGGCTCAACCTGACCAGTGTGGCAACTCAAGTAGCCTGCTTGAAGTAGTTCATGAACCTCACGTGGGAGAACATCGTAACTCGCCTGCCTTTGGTGGAGCTTCTGTCTTCCGGTACAGTTGAAGACAGGCTCAACCTGACCAGTGAGGCAACTCAAGTAGACTGCTTGAAGTAGTTCATAAACCTCACGTGGGAGAACATCGTAACTAGCCTGCCTTTGGTGGAGCTTCTGTCTTCCGGTACAGTTGAAGACAGACTCAACCTGACCAGTGAGGCAACTCAAGTAGCCTGCTTGAAGTAGTTCATGAACCTGAAGTGGGACAACATCGTAACTCGTCTGCCTTTGGTGGAGCTTCTGTCTTCCGGTACAGTTGAAGCCGGGCTCAACCTGACCAGTGAGGCAACTCAAGTAGCCTGCTTGAAGTAGTTTATGAACCTCACGTGGGAGAACATCGTAACTCGCCTGCCTTTGGTGGAGCTTCTGTCTTCCGGTACAGTTGAAGACAGGCTCAACCTGA
The DNA here is from genome assembly GCF_910592395.1 of Lineus longissimus. Taxonomy (NCBI): domain Eukaryota; kingdom Metazoa; phylum Nemertea; class Pilidiophora; order Heteronemertea; family Lineidae; genus Lineus; species Lineus longissimus. The sequence continues at coordinate 24,040,256 of NC_088310.1, forward strand.
CCAGTGTGGCAACTCAAGTAGCCTGCTTGAAGTAGTTCATGAACCTGAAGTGGACAACATCGCTACTCTTCTGCCTTTAGTGGAGCTTTTATCTTCTGGCACAACCTGACCACTAAGACAACTCATGTAGGTTGAGTTATCAATGTACCTTAATATCTCAGGAAAACATCGTTACTCTTCTGCCTTTGGTGGAGCTTCTGTCTTCCGGTACAGTAGAAGACTGGCTCAACCTGACCAGTGAGGCAACTCAAGTAGCCTGCTTGAAGTAGTTCATGAACCTCAAGTGGGAGAACATAGTAACTCGTCTGCCTTTGGTGGAGCTTATGTCTTCCGGTACAGTTGAAGACTGGCTCAACCTGACCAGTGAGGCAACTCAAGTAGCCTTCTTGAAGTAGTTCATGAACCTCACGTGGGAGAACATCGTAACTCGTCTGCCTTTGGTGGAGCTTATGTCTTCCGGTACAGTTGAAGACTGGCTCAACCTGACCAGTGAGGCAACTCAAGTAGCCTTCTTGAAGTAGTTCATGAACCTCACGTGGGAGAACATCGTAACTCGTCTGCCTTTGGTGGAGCTTCTGTCTTCCGGTACAGTTGAAGACTGGCTCAACCTGACCAGTGAGTCAACTCAAGTAGCCTGCTTAAAGTAGTTCATGAACCTCACGTGGGAGAACATCGTAACTCGCCTGCCTTTGGTGGAGCTTCTGTCTTCCGGTACAGTTGAAGACTGGCTCAACCTGACCAGTGAGGCAACTCAAGTAGCCTTCTTGAAGTAGTTCATAAACCTCACGTGGGAGAACATCGTAACTAGCCTGCCTTTGGTGGAGCTTCTGTCTTCCGGTACAGTTGAAGACAGACTCAACCTGACCAGTGAGGCAACTCAAGTAGCCTGCTTGAAGTAGTTCATGAACCTGAAGTGGGACAACATCGTAACTCGTCTGCCTTTGGTGGAGCTTCTGTCTTCCGGTACAGTTGAAGCCGGGCTCAACCTGACCAGTGAGGCAACTCAAGTAGCCTGCTTGAAGTAGTTTATGAACCTCACGTGGGAGAACATCGTAACTCGTCTGCCTTTGGTGGAGCTTCTGTCTTCCGGTACAGTTGAAGACAGGCTCAACCTGATCAGTGAGGCAACTCAAGTAGCCTGCTTGAAGTAGTTCATGAACCTCACGTGGGAAAACATCGTAACTAGCCTGCCTTTGGTGGAGCTTCTGTCTTCCGGTACAGTTGAAGACAGACTCAACCTGACCAGTGAGGCAACTCAAGTAGCCTGCTTGAAGTAGTTCATGAACCTCAAGTGGGACAACATCGTAACTCGTCTGCCTTTGGTGGAGCTTCTGTCTTCCGGTACAGTTGAAGCCGGGCTCAACCTGACCAGTGAGGCAACTCAAGTAGCCTGCTTGAAGTAGTTCATGAACCTCACGTGGGAGAACATCGTAACTCGCCTGCCTTTGGTGGAGCTTCTGTCTTCCGGTACAGTTGAAGACAGGCTCAACCTGACCAGTGTGGCAACTCAAGTAGCCTGCTTGAAGTAGTTCATGAACCTCACGTGGGAGAACATCGTAACTCGCCTGCCTTTGGTGGAGCTTCTGTCTTCCGGTACAGTTGAAGACAGGCTCAACCTGACCAGTGAGGCAACTCAAGTAGCCTGCTTGAAGTAGTTCATGAACCTGAAGTGGACAACATCGCTACTCTTCTGCCTTTAGTGGAGCTTTTATCTTCTGGCACAACCTGACCACTAAGACAACTCATGTAGGTTGAGTTATCAATGTACCTTAATATCTCAGGAAAACATCGTTACTCTTCTGCCTTTGGTGGAGCTTCTGTCTTCCGGTACAGTAGAAGACTGGCTCAACCTGACCAGTGAGGCAACTCAAGTAGCCTGCTTGAAGTAGTTCATGAACCTCAAGTGGGAGAACATAGTAACTCGTCTGCCTTTGGTGGAGCTTATGTCTTCCGGTACAGTTGAAGACTGGCTCAACCTGACCAGTGAGGCAACTCAAGTAGCCTTCTTGAAGTAGTTCATGAACCTCACGTGGGGGAACATCGTAACTCGTCTGCCTTTGGTGGAGCTTATGTCTTCCGGTACAGTTGAAGACTGGCTCAACCTGACCAGTGAGGCAACTCAAGTAGCCTTCTTGAAGTAGTTCATGAACCTCACGTGGGAGAACATCGTAACTCGTCTGCCTTTGGTGGAGCTTCTGTCTTCCGGTACAGTTGAAGACTGGCTCAACCTGACCAGTGAGTCAACTCAAGTAGCCTGCTTAAAGTAGTTCATGAACCTCACGTGGGAGAACATCGTAACTCGCCTGCCTTTGGTGGAGCTTCTGTCTTCCGGTACAGTTGAAGACTGGCTCAACCTGACCAGTGAGGCAACTCAAGTAGCCTTCTTGAAGTAGTTCATGAACCTCACGTGGGAGAACATCGTAACTCGCCTGCCTTTGGTGGAGCTTCTTTCTTCCGGTACAGTTGAAGACAGACTCAACCTGACCAGTGCGGCAACTCAAGCAGCCTGCTTGAAGTAGTTAATGAACCTCAAGTGGGACAACATCGTAACTCGTCTGCCTTTGGTGGAGCTTCTGTCTTCCGGTACAGTTGAAGACTGGCTCAACCTGACCAGTGAGGCAACTCAAGTAGCCTGCTTGAAGTAGTTCATGAACCTCACGTGGGAGAACATCGTAACTCACTTGCCTTTGGTGGAGCTGCTGTCTTCCGGTACAGTTGAAGACAGGCTCAACCTGACCAGTGAGGCAACTCAAGTAGCCTGCTTGAAGTAGTTCATGAACCTCACGTGGGAGAACATCGTAACTCGTCTGCCTTTGGTGGAGCTTCTGTCTTTCGGTACAGTTGAAGACGGGCTCACTCTGATCAGTGAGGCAACTCAAGTAGCCTGCTTGGAGTAGTTCATGAACCTCACGTGGGAGAACATCGTAACTCGTCTGCCTTTGGTGGAGCTTCTGTCTTCCGGTACAGTTGAAGACTGGCTCAACCTGACCAGTGAGGCAACTCAAGTAGCCTGCTTGAAGTAGTTCATGAACCTCACGTGGGAGAACATCGTAACTCGTCTGCCTTTGGTGGAGCTTCTGTCTTCCGGTACAGTTGAAGACAGGCTCAACCTAACCAGTGTGGCAACTCAAGTAGCCTGCTTGAAGTAGTTCATGAACCTCAAGTGGGAGAACATCGTAACTCGCCTGCCTTTGGTGGAGCTTCTGTCTCCCGGTAGAGTTGAAGACGGGCTCAACCTGACCAGTGAGGCAACTCAAGTAGCCTGCTTGAAGTAGTTCATGAACCTCACGTGGGAGAACATCGTAACTCGTCTGCCTTTGGTGGAGCTTCTGTCTTTCGGTACAGTTGAAGACGGGCTCAACCTGATCAGTGAGGCAACTCAAGTAGCCTGCTTGAAGTAGTTCATGAACCTCACGTGGGAGAACATCGTAACTAGCCTGCCTTTGGTGGAGCTTCTGTCTTCCGGTACAGTTGAAGACAGACTCAACCTGACCAGTGAGGCAACTCGAGTAGCCTGCTTGAAGTAGTTCATGAACCTCAAGTGGGACAACATCGTAACTCGCCTGCCTTTGGTGGAGCTTCTGTCTTCCGGTACAGTTGAAGCCGGGCTCAACCACACCAGTGTGGCAACTCAAGTAGCCTGCTTGAAGTAGTTCATGAACCTCACGTGGGAGAACATCGTAACTCGCCTGCCTTTGGTGGAGCTTCTGTCTTCCGGTACAGTTGAAGACTGGCTCAACCTGACCAGTGAGGCAACTCAAGTAGCCTGCTTGAATTAGTTCATGAACCTCACGTGGGAGAACATCGTAACTCGCCTGCCTTTGGTGGAGCTTCTGTCTTCCGGTACAGTTGAAGACAGGCTCAACCTGACCAGTGTGGCAACTCAAGTAGCCTGCTTGAAGTAGTTCATGAACCTCAAGTGGGACAACATCGTAACTCGTCTGCCTTTGGTGGAGCTTCTGTCTTCCGGTACAGTTGAAGCCGGGCTCAACCTGACCAGTGAGGCAACTCAAGTAGCCTGCTTGAAGTAGTTCATGAACCTCACGTGGGAGAACATCGTAACTCGCCTGCCTTTGGTGGAGCTTCTGTCTTCCGGTACAGTTGAAGACAGGCTCAACCTGACCAGTGTGGCAACTCAAGTAGCCTGCTTGAAGTAGTTCATGAACCTCACGTGGGAGAACATCGTAACTCGCCTGCCTTTGGTGGAGCTTCTGTCTTCCGGTACAGTTGAAGACAGGCTCAACCTGACCAGTGTGGCAACTCAAGTAGCCTGCTTGAAGTAGTTCATGAACCTGAAGTGGACAACATCGTAACTCGCCTGCCTTTGGTGGAGCGTCTCCCTTCCGGTACAGTTGAAGACTTGCCCAACCTGACCACAAATACAACTCATGTAGCCTGCTTAAAGCGGGTCATGTACCTCAAGTAGCTCAGGATAACATCGCTACTCTTCTGCCTTTAGTGGAGCTTTTATCTTCTGGCACAACCTGACCACTAAGACAACTCATGTAGGTTGAGTTATCAATGTACCTTAATATCTCAGGAAAACATCGTTACTCTTCTGCCTTTGGTGGAGCTTCTGTCTTCCGGTACAGTTGAAGACTGGCTCAACCTGACCAGTGAGGCAACTCAAGTAGCCTGCTTGAAGTAGTTCATGAACCTCAAGTGGGAGAACATCGTAACTCGTCTGCCTTTGGTGGAGCTTATGTCTTCCGGTACAGTTGAAGACTGGCTCAACCTGACCAGTGAGGCAACTCAAGTAGCCTGCTTGAAGTAGTTCATGAACCTCACGTGGGAGAACATCGTAACTCGTCTGCCTTTGGTGGAGCTTCTGTCTTCCGGTACAGTTGAAGACTGGCTCAACCTGACCAGTGAGGCAACTCAAGTAACCTGCTTAAAGTAGTTCATGAACCTCACGTGGGAGAACATCATAACTCGCCTGCCTTTGGTGGAGCTTCTGTCTTCCGGTACAGTTGAAGACTGGCTCAACCTGACCAGTGAGGCAACTCAAGTAGCCTGCTTGAAGTAGTTCATGAACCTCCCGTGGGAGAACATCGTAACTCGCCTGCCTTTGGTGAGGCTTCTTTCTTCCGGTACAGTTGAAGACAGACTCAACCTGACCAGTGAGGCAATTCAAGTAGCCTTCTTGAAGTAGTTCATGAACCTCACGTGGGAGAACATCGTAACTCGTCTGCCTTTGGTGGAGCTTCTGTCTTCCGGTACAGTTGAAGACTGGCTCAACCTGACCAGTGAGTCAACTCAAGTAGCCTGCTTAAAGTAGTTCATGAACCTCACGTGGGAGAACATCGTAACTCGCCTGCCTTTGGTGGAGCTTCTGTCTTCCGGTACAGTTGAAGACTGGCTCAACCTGACCAGTGAGGCAACTCAAGTAGCCTTCTTGAAGTAGTTCATGAACCTCACGTGGGAGAACATCGTAACTCGCCTGCCTTTGGTGGAGCTTCTTTCTTCCGGTACAGTTGAAGACAGACTCAACCTGACCAGTGCGGCAACTCAAGCAGCCTGCTTGAAGTAGTTAATGAACCTCAAGTGGGACAACATCGTAACTCGTCTGCCTTTGGTGGAGCTTCTGTCTTCCGGTACAGTTGAAGACTGGCTCAACCTGACCAGTGAGGCAACTGAAGTAGCCTGCTTGAAGTAGTTCATGAACCTCACGTGGGAGAACATCGTAACTCACTTGCCTTTGGTGGAGCTGCTGTCTTCCGGTACAGTTGAAGACAGGCTCAACCTGACCAGTGAGGCAACTCAAGTAGCCTGCTTGAAGTAGTTCATGAACCTCACGTGGGAGAACATCGTAACTCGTCTGCCTTTGGTGGAGCTTCTGTCTTTCGGTACAGTTGAAGACGGGCTCACTCTGATCAGTGAGGCAACTCAAGTAGCCTGCTTGGAGTAGTTCATGAACCTCACGTGGGAGAACATCGTAACTCGTCTGCCTTTGGTGGAGCTTCTGTCTTCCGGTACAGTTGAAGACTGGCTCAACCTGACCAGTGAGGCAACTCAAGTAGCCTGCTTGAAGTAGTTCATGAACCTCACGTGGGAGAACATCGTAACTCGTCTGCCTTTGGTGGAGCTTCTGTCTTCCGGTACAGTTGAAGACAGGCTCAACCTAACCAGTGTGGCAACTCAAGTAGCCTGCTTGAAGTAGTTCATGAACCTCAAGTGGGAGAACATCGTAACTCGCCTGCCTTTGGTGGAGCTTCTGTCTCCCGGTAGAGTTGAAGACGGGCTCAACCTGACCAGTGAGGCAACTCAAGTAGCCTGCTTGAAGTAGTTCATGAACCTCACGTGGGAGAACATCGTAACTCGTCTGCCTTTGGTGGAGCTTCTGTCTTTCGGTACAGTTGAAGACGGGCTCAACCTGATCAGTGAGGCAACTCAAGTAGCCTGCTTGAAGTAGTTCATGAACCTCACGTGGGAGAACATCGTAACTAGCCTGCCTTTGGTGGAGCTTCTGTCTTCCGGTACAGTTGAAGACAGACTCAACCTGACCAGTGAGGCAACTCGAGTAGCCTGCTTGAAGTAGTTCATGAACCTCAAGTGGGACAACATCGTAACTCGCCTGCCTTTGGTGGAGCTTCTGTCTTCCGGTACAGTTGAAGCCGGGCTCAACCACACCAGTGTGGCAACTCAAGTAGCCTGCTTGAAGTAGTTCATGAACCTCACGTGGGAGAACATCGTAACTCGCCTGCCTTTGGTGGAGCTTCTGTCTTCCGGTACAGTTGAAGACTGGCTCAACCTGACCAGTGAGGCAACTCAAGTAGCCTGCTTGAATTAGTTCATGAACCTCACGTGGGAGAACATCGTAACTCGCCTGCCTTTGGTGGAGCTTCTGTCTTCCGGTACAGTTGAAGACAGGCTCAACCTGACCAGTGTGGCAACTCAAGTAGCCTGCTTGAAGTAGTTCATGAACCTCAAGTGGGACAACATCGTAACTCGTCTGCCTTTGGTGGAGCTTCTGTCTTCCGGTACAGTTGAAGCCGGGCTCAACCTGACCAGTGAGGCAACTCAAGTAGCCTGCTTGAAGTAGTTCATGAACCTCACGTGGGAGAACATCGTAACTCGCCTGCCTTTGGTGGAGCTTCTGTCTTCCGGTACAGTTGAAGACAGGCTCAACCTGACCAGTGTGGCAACTCAAGTAGCCTGCTTGAAGTAGTTCATGAACCTCACGTGGGAGAACATCGTAACTCGCCTGCCTTTGGTGGAGCTTCTGTCTTCCGGTACAGTTGAAGACAGGCTCAACCTGACCAGTGTGGCAACTCAAGTAGCCTGCTTGAAGTAGTTCATGAACCTGAAGTGGACAACATCGTAACTCGCCTGCCTTTGGTGGAGCGTCTCCCTTCCGGTACAGTTGAAGACTTGCCCAACCTGACCACAAATACAACTCATGTAGCCTGCTTAAAGCGGGTCATGTACCTCAAGTAGCTCAGGATAACATCGCTACTCTTCTGCCTTTAGTGGAGCTTTTATCTTCTGGCACAACCTGACCACTAAGACAACTCATGTAGGTTGAGTTATCAATGTACCTTAATATCTCAGGAAAACATCGTTACTCTTCTGCCTTTGGTGGAGCTTCTGTCTTCCGGTACAGTTGAAGACTGGCTCAACCTGACCAGTGAGGCAACTCAAGTAGCCTGCTTGAAGTAGTTCATGAACCTCAAGTGGGAGAACATCGTAACTCGTCTGCCTTTGGTGGAGCTTATGTCTTCCGGTACAGTTGAAGACTGCCTCAACCTGACCAGTGAGGCAACTCAAGTAGCCTGCTTGAAGTAGTTCATGAACCTCACGTGGGAGAACATCGTAACTCGTCTGCCTTTGGTGGAGCTTCTGTCTTCCGGTACAGTTGAAGACTGGCTCAACCTGACCAGTGAGGCAACTCAAGTAACCTGCTTAAAGTAGTTCATGAACCTCACGTGGGAGAACATCATAACTCGCCTGCCTTTGGTGGAGCTTCTGTCTTCCGGTACAGTTGAAGACTGGCTCAACCTGACCAGTGAGGCAACTCAAGTAGCCTGCTTGAAGTAGTTCATGAACCTCCCGTGGGAGAACATCGTAACTCGCCTGCCTTTGGTGAGGCTTCTTTCTTCCGGTACAGTTGAAGACAGACTCAAACTGACCAGTGAGGCAACTCAAGTAGCCTGCTTGAAGTAGTTCATGAACCTCACGTGGGAGAACATCGTAACTCGCCTGCCTTTGGTGGAGCTTCTTTCTTCCGGTACAGTTGAAGACAGACTCACTCAACCTGACCAGTGCGGCAACTCAAGCAGCCTGCTTGAAGTAGTTAATGAACCTCAAGTGGGACAACATCGTAACTCGTCTGCCTTTGGTGGAGCTTCTGTCTTCCGGTACAGTTGAAGACTGGCTCAACCTGACCAGTGAGGCAACTCAAGTAGCCTGCTTGAAGTAGTTCATGAACCTCACGTGGGAGAACATCGTAACTCACCTGCCTTTGGTGGAGCTGCTGTCTTCCGGTACAGTTGAAGACAGGCTGAACCTGACCAGTGAGGCAACTCAAGTAGCCTGCTTGAAGTAGTTCATGAACCTCACGTGGGAGAACATCGTAACTCGTCTGCCTTTGGTGGAGCTTCTGTCTTTCGGTACAGTTGAAGACGGGCTCACTCTGATCAGTGAGACAACTCAAGTAGCCTGCTTGGAGTAGTTCATGAACCTCACGTGGGAGAACATCGTAACTCGTCTGCCTTTGGTGGAGCTTCTGTCTTCCGGTACAGTTGAAGACTGGCTCAACCTGACCAGTGAGGCAACTCAAGTAGCCTGCTTGAAGTAGTTCATGAACCTCACGTGGGAGAACATCGTAACTCGTCTGCCTTTGGTGGAGCTTCTGTCTTCCGGTACAGTTGAAGACAGGCTCAACCTGACCAGTGTGGCAACTCAAGTAGCCTGCTTGAAGTAGTTCATGAACCTGAAGTGGACAACATCGTAACTCGCCTGCCTTTGGTGGAGCGTCTCCCTTCCGGTACAGTTGAAGACTTGCCCAACCTGACCACAAATACAACTCATGTAGCCTGCTTAAAGCGGGTCATGTACCTCAAGTAGCTCAGGATAACATCGCTACTCTTCTGCCTTTAGTGGAGCTTTTATCTTCTGGCACAACCTGACCACTAAGACAACTCATGTAGGTTGAGTTATCAATGTACCTTAATATCTCAGGAAAACATCGTTACTCTTCTGCCTTTGGTGGAGCTTCTGTCTTCCGGTACAGTTGAAGACTGGCTCAACCTGACCAGTGAGGCAACTCAAGTAGCCTGCTTGAAGTAGTTCATGAACCTCAAGTGGGAGAACATCGTAACTCGTCTGCCTTTGGTGGAGCTTATGTCTTCCGGTACAGTTGAAGACTGCCTCAACCTGACCAGTGAGGCAACTCAAGTAGCCTGCTTGAAGTAGTTCATGAACCTCACGTGGGAGAACATCGTAACTCGTCTGCCTTTGGTGGAGCTTCTGTCTTCCGGTACAGTTGAAGACTGGCTCAACCTGACCAGTGAGGCAACTCAAGTAACCTGCTTAAAGTAGTTCATGAACCTCACGTGGGAGAACATCATAACTCGCCTGCCTTTGGTGGAGCTTCTGTCTTCCGGTACAGTTGAAGACTGGCTCAACCTGACCAGTGAGGCAACTCAAGTAGCCTGCTTGAAGTAGTTCATGAACCTCCCGTGGGAGAACATCGTAACTCGCCTGCCTTTGGTGAGGCTTCTTTCTTCCGGTACAGTTGAAGACAGACTCAAACTGACCAGTGAGGCAACTCAAGTAGCCTGCTTGAAGTAGTTCATGAACCTCACGTGGGAGAACATCGTAACTCGCCTGCCTTTGGTGGAGCTTCTTTCTTCCGGTACAGTTGAAGACAGACTCACTCAACCTGACCAGTGCGGCAACTCAAGCAGCCTGCTTGAAGTAGTTAATGAACCTCAAGTGGGACAACATCGTAACTCGTCTGCCTTTGGTGGAGCTTCTGTCTTCCGGTACAGTTGAAGACTGGCTCAACCTGACCAGTGAGGCAACTCAAGTAGCCTGCTTGAAGAAGTTCATGAACCTCACGTGGGAGAACATCGTAACTCACCTGCCTTTGGTGGAGCTGCTGTCTTCCGGTACAGTTGAAGACAGGCTGAACCTGACCAGTGAGGCAACTCAAGTAGCCTGCTTGAAGTAGTTCATGAACCTCACGTGGGAGAACATCGTAACTCGTCTGCCTTTGGTGGAGCTTCTGTCTTTCGGTACAGTTGAAGACGGGCTCACTCTGATCAGTGAGACAACTCAAGTAGCCTGCTTGGAGTAGTTCATGAACCTCACGTGGGAGAACATCGTAACTCGTCTGCCTTTGGTGGAGCTTCTGTCTTCCGGTACAGTTGAAGACTGGCTCAACCTGACCAGTGAGGCAACTCAAGTAGCCTGCTTGAAGTAGTTCATGAACCTCACGTGGGAGAACATCGTAACTCGTCTGCCTTTGGTGGAGCTTCTGTCTTCCGGTACAGTTGAAGACAGGCTCAACCAAACCAGTGTGGCAACTCAAGTAGCCTGCTTGAAGTAGTTCATGAACCTCAAGTGGGAGAACATCGTAACTCGCCTGCCTTTGGTGGAGCTTCCGTCTCCCGGTAGAGTTGAAGACGGGCTCAACCTGACCAGTGAGGCAACTCAAGTAGCCTGCTTGAAGTAGTTCATGAACCTCACGTGGGAGAACATCGTAACTCGTCTGCCTTTGGTGGAGCTTCTGTCTTTCGGTACAGTTGAAGACGGGCTCAACCTGATCAGTGAGGCAACTCAAGTAGCCTGCTTGAAGTAGTTCATGAACCTCACGTGGGAGAACATCGTAACTAGCCTGCCTTTGGTGGAGCTTCTGTCTTCCGGTACAGTTGAAGACAGACTCAACCTGACCAGTGAGGCAACTCAAGTAGCCTGCTTGAAGTAGTTCATGAACCTCAAGTGGGACAACATCGTAACTCGCCTGCCTTTGGTGGAGCTTCTGTCTTCCGGTACAGTTGAAGCCGGGCTCAACCTGACCAGTGAGGCAACTCAAGTAGCCTGCTTGAAGTAGTTCATGAACCTCACGTGGGAGAACATCGTAACTCGCCTGCCTTTGGTGGAGCTTCTGTCTTCCGGTACAGTTGAAGACAGGCTCAACCTGACCAGTGTGGCAACTCAAGTAGACTGCTTGAAGTAGTTCATGAACCTTACGTGGGAGAACATCGTAACTCGCCTGCCTTTGGTGGAGCTCCTGTCTTCCGGTACCGTTGAAGACAGGCTCAACCTGACCAGTGTGGCAACTCAAGTAGCCTGCTTGAAGTAGTTCATGAACCTGAAGTGGACAACATCGTAACTCGCCTGCCTTTGGTGGAGCTTCTGTCTTCCGGTACAGTTGAAGACTTGCCCAACCTGACCACAAATACAACTCATGTAGCCTGCTTAAAGCGGGTCATGTACCTCAAGTAGCTCAGGATAACATCGCTACTCTTCTGCCTTTCGTGGAGCTTTTATCTTCTGGCACAACCTGACCACTAAGACAACTCATGTAGCTTGAGTTATCAATGTACCTCAATATCTCAGGAAAACATCGTTACTCTTCTGCCTTTGGTGGAGCTTCTGTCTTCCGGTACAGTTGAAGACTGGCTCAACCTGACCAGTGAGGCAACTCAAGTAGCCTGCTTGAAGTAGCTCATGAACCTCAAGTGGGAGAACATCGTAACTCGTCTGCCTTTGGTGGAGCTTATGTCTTCCGGTACAGTTGAAGACTGGCTCAACCTGACCAGTGAGGCAACTCAAGTAGCCTGCTTGAAGTAGTTCATGAACCTCACGTGGGAGAACATTGTAACTCGTCTGCCTTTGGTGGAGCTTCTGTCTTCCGGTACAGTTGAAGACAGGCTCAAACTGATCAGTGAGGCAACTCAAGTAGCCTGCTTGAAGTAGTTCATGAACCTCACGTGGGAGAACATCGTAACTCGCCTGCCTTTGGTGGAGCTTCTGTCTTCCGGTACAGTTGAAGACGGGCTCACTCTGATCAGTGAGGCAACTCAAGTAGCCTGCTTGAAGTAGTTCATGAACCTCAAGTGGGACAACATCGTAACTCGTCTGCCTTTGGTGGAGCTTCTGTCTTCCGGTACAGTTGAAGCCGGGCTCAACCTGACCAGTGAGGCAACTCAAGTAGCCTGCTTGAAGTAGTTCATGAACCTCACGTGGGAGAACATCGTAACTCGCCTGCCTTTGGTGGAGCTTCTGTCTTCCGGTACAGTTGAAGACAGGCTCAACCTGACCAGTGTGGCAACTCAAGTAGCCTGCTTGAAGTAGTTCATGAACCTCACGTGGGAGAACATCGTAACTCGCCTGCCTTTGGTGGAGCTTCTGTCTTCCGGTACAGTTGAAGACAGGCTCAACCTGACCAGTGTGGCAACTCAAGTAGCCTGCTTGAAGTAGTTCATGAACCTGAAGTGGACAACATCGTAACTCGCCTGCCTTTGGTGGAGCGTCTCCCTTCCGGTACAGTTGAAGACTTGCCCAACCTGACCACAAATACAACTCATGTAGCCTGCTTAAAGCGGGTCATGTACCTCAAGTAGCTCAGGATAACATCGCTACTTTTCTGCCTTTAGTGGAGCTTTTATCTTCTGGCACAACCTGACCACTAAGACAACTCATGTAGGTTGAGTTATCAATGTACCTTAATATCTCAGGAAAACATCGTTACTCTTCTGCCTTTGGTGGAGCTTCTGTCTTCCGGTACAGTTGAAGACTGGCTCAACCTGACCAGTGAGGCAACTCAAGTAGCCTGCTTGAAGTAGTTCATGAACCTCAAGTGGGAGAACATCGTAACTCGTCTGCCTTTGGTGGAGCTTATGTCTTCCGGTACAGTTGAAGACGGGCTCAACCTGACCAGTGAGGCAACTCAAGTAGCCTGCTTGAAGTAGTTCATGAACCTCACGTGGGAGAACATCGTAACTCGTCTGCCTTTGGTGGAGCTTCTGTCTTCCGGTACAGTTGAAGACTGGCTCAACCTGACCAGTGAGGCAACTCAAGTAGCCTGCTTAAAGTAGTTCATGAACCTCACGTGGGAGAACATCATAACTCGCCTGCCTTTGGTGGAGCTTCTGTCTTCCGGTACAGTTGAAGACTGGCTCAACCTGACCAGTGAGGCAACTCAAGTAGCCTGCTAGAAGTAGTTCATGAACCTCACGTGGGAGAACATCGTAACTCACCTGCCTTTGGTGGAGCTTCTGTCTTCCGGTACAGTTGAAGACTGGCTCAACCTGACCAGTGAGGCAACTCAAGTAGCCTGCTTGAAGTAGTTCATGAACCTCACGTGGGAGAACATCGTAACTCGTCTGCCTTTGGTGGATCTTCTGTCTTTCGGTACAGTTGAAGACGGGCTCACTCTGACCAGTGAGGCAACTCAAGTAGCCTGCTTGAAGTAGTTCATGAACCTCACATGGGAGAACATCGTAACTAGCCTGCCTTTGGTGGAGCTTCTGTCTTCCGGTACAGTTGAAGACAGACTCAACCTGACCAGTGAGGCAACTCAAGTAGCCTGCTTGAAGTAGTTCATGAACCTCACGTGGGAGAACATCGTAACTCGCCTGCCTTTGGTGGAGCTTCTGTCTTCCGGTACAGTTGAAGACAGGCTCAACCTGACCAGTGTGGCAACTCAAGTAGCCTGCTTGAAGTATTACATGAACCTCACGTGGGAGAACATCGTAACTCGCCTGCCTTTGGTGGAGCTTCTGTCTTCCGGTACAGTTGAAGACAGGCTCAACCTGACCAGTGTGGCAACTCAAGTAGCCTGCTTGAAGTAGTTCATGAACCTCACGTGGGAGAACATCGTAACTCGCCTGCCTTTGGTGGAGCTTCTGTCTTCCGGTACAGTTGAAGACAGGCTCAACCTGACCAGTGTGGCAACTCAAGTAGCCTGCTTGAAGTAGTTCATGAACCTCACGTGGGAGAACATCGTAACTTGCCTGCCTTTGGTGGAGCTTCTGTCTTCCGGTACGGTTGAAGACTGGCTCAACCTGACCAGTGAGGCAACTCAAGTAGCCTGCTTGAAGTAGTTCATGAACCTCACGTGGGAGAACATCGTAACTCACCTGCCTTTGGTGGAGCTTCTGTCTTCCGGTACAGTTAAAGACAGGCTCAACCTGACCAGTGAGGCAACTCAAGTAGCCTGCTTGAAGTAGTTCATGAACCTCACGTGGGAGAACATCGTAAGTCGTCTGCCTTTGGTGGAGCTTCTGTCTTTCGGTACAGTTGAAGACGGGCTCACTCTGATCAGTGAGGCAATTTAAGTAGCCTGCTTGGAGTAGTTCATGAACCTCACGTGGGAGAACATCGTAACTAGCCTGCCTTTGGTGGAGCTTCTGTCTTCCGGTACAGTTGAAGACAGACTCAACCTGACCAGTGAGGCAACTCAAGTAGCCTGCTTGAAGTAGTTCATGAACCTCACGTGGGAGAACATCGTAACTCACCTGCCTTTGGTGGAGCTTCTGTCTTCCGGTACAGTTGAAGACAGGCTCAACCTGACCAGTGTGGCAACTCAAGTAGCCTGCTTGAAGTAGTTCATGAACCTCACGTGGGAGAACATCGTAACTCGCCTGCCTTTGGTGGAGCTTCTGTCTTCCGGTACAGTTGAAGACAGGCTCAACCTGACCAGTGTGGCAACTCAAGTAGCCTGCTTGAAGTAGTTCATGAACCTCACGTGGGAGAACATCGTAACTCGCCTGCCTTTGGTGGAGCTTCTGTCTTCCGGTACAGTTGAAGACTGGCTCAACCTGACCAGTGAGGCAACTCAAGTAGCCTGCTTGAAGTAGTTCATGAACCTCACGTGGGAGAACATCGTAACTCGCCTGCCTTTGGTGGAGCTTCTGTCTTCTGGTAGAGTTGAAGACAGGCTCAACCTGACCAGTGTGGCAACTCAAGTAGCCTGCTTGAAGTAGTTCATGAACCTCAAGTGGGAGAACATCGTAACTCGCCTGCCTTTGGTGGAGCTTCTGTCTTCCGGTACAGTTGAAGACAGGCTCAACCTGACCAGTGAGGCAACTGAAGTAGCCTGCTTGAAGTAGTTCATGAACCTCACGTGGGAGAACATCGTAACTCGCTGCCTTTGGTGGAGCTTCTGTCTTCTGGTAGAGTTGAAGACAGGCTCAACCTGACCAGTGTGGCAACTCAAGTAGCCTGCTTGAAGTAGTTCATGAACCTCAAGTGGGAGAACATCGTAACTCGCCTGCCTTTGGTGGAGCTTCTGTCTTCCGGTACAGTTGAAGACTGGCTCAACCTGACCAGTGAGGCAACTCAAGTAGCTTGCTTGAAGTAGTTCATGAACCTCACGTGGGAGAACATCGTAACTCGCCTGCCTTTGGTGGAGCTTCTGTCTTCCGGTACAGTTGAAGACAGGCTCAACCTGACCAGTGAGGCAACTCAAGTAGCCTGCTTGAAGTAGTTCATGAACCTCAAGTGGGAGAACATCGTAACTCGCCTGCCTTTGGTGGAGCTTCTGTCTTCCGGTACAGTTGAAGACGGGCTCAACCTGACCAGTTTGGCAACTCAAGTAGCCTTCTTGAAGTAGTTCATGAACCTCACGTGGGAGAACATCGTAACTCGTCTGCCTTTGGTGGAGCTTCTGTCTTTCGGTACAGTTGAAGACGGGCTCAACCTGACCAGTGAGGCAACTCAAGTAGCCTGCTTGAAGTAGCTCATGAACCTCACGTGGGAGAACATCGTAACTAGCCTGCCTTTGGTGGAGCTTCTGTCTTCCGGTACAGTTGAAGACGGGCTCAACCTGACCAGTGAGGCAACTCAAGTAGCCTGCTTGAAGTAGTTCATGAACCTCACGTGGGAGAACATCGTAACTCGGCTGCCTTTGGTGGAGCTTCTGTCTTCCGGTACAGTTGAAGACAGGCTCAACCTGACCAGTGAGGCAACTCAAGTAGCCTGCTTGAAGTAGTTCATGAACCTCACGTTGGGAGAACATCGTAACTAGCCTGCCTTTAGTGGAGCTTCTGTCTTCCGGTACAGTTGAAGACAGACTCAACCTGACCAGTGAGGCAACTCAAGTAGCCTGCTTGAAGTAGTTCATGAACCTCAAGTGGGACAACATCGTAATTCGTCTGCCTTTGGTGGAGCTTCTGTCTTCCGGTACAGTTGAAGCCGGGCTCAACCTGACCAGTGAGGCAACTCAAGTAGCCTGCTTGAAGTAGTTCATGAACCTCACGTGGAAGAACATCGTAATTCGCCTGCCTTTGGTGGAGCTTCTGTCTTCCGGTACAGTTGAAGACAGGCTCAACCTGACCAGTGTGGCAACTCAAGTAGCCTGCTTGAAGTAGTTCATGAACCTCACGTGGGAGAACATCGTAACTCGCCTGCCTTTGGTGGAGCTTCTGTCTTCCGGTAGAGTTGAAGACAGGCTCAACCTGACCAGTCTGGCAACTCAAGTAGCCTGCTTGAAGTAGTTCATGAACCTGAAGTGGACAACATCGTAACTCGCCTGCCTTTGGTGGAGCGTCTCCCTTCCGGTACAGTTGAAGACTTGCCCAACCTGACCACAAATACAACTCGTGTAGCCTGCTTAAAGCGGGTCATGTACCTCAAGTAGCTCAGGATAACATCGCTACTCTTCTGCCTTTAGTGGAGCTTTTATCTTCTGGCACAACCTGACCACTAAGACAACTCATGTAGGTTGAGTTATCAATGTACCTTAATATCTCAGGAAAACATCGTTACTCTTCTGCCTTTGGTGGAGCTTCTGTCTTCCGGTACAGTTGAAGACTGGCTCAACCTGACCAGTGAGGCAACTCAAGTAGCCTGCTTGAAGTAGTTCATGAACCTCAAGTGGGAGAACATCGTAACTCGTCTGCCTTTGGTGGAGCTTATGTCTTCCGGTACAGTTGAAGACTGGCTCAACCTGACCAGTGAGGCAACTCAAGTAGCCTGCTTGAAGTAGTTCATGAACCTCAAGTGGGAGAACATCGTAACTCGTCTGCCTTTGGTGGAGCTTATGTCTTCCGGTACAGTTGAAGACAGGCTCAACCTGACCAGTGAGGCAACTCAAGTAGCCTGCTTGAAGTAGTTAATGAACCTCAAGTGGGACAACATCGTAACTCGTCTGCCTTTGGTGGAGCTTCTGTCTTCCGGTACAGTTGAAGACTGGCTCAACCTGACCAGTGAGGCAACTCAAGTAGCCTGCTTGAAGTAGTTCATGAACCTCACGTTGGAGAACATCGTAACTCGCCTGCCTTTGGTGGAGCTTCTGTCTTCCGGTACAGTTGAAGACAGGCTCAACCTGACCAGTGAGGCAACTCAAGTAGCCTGCTTGAAGTAGTTCATGAACCTCACGTGGGAGAACATCGTAACTCGCCTGCCTTTGGTGGAGCTCCTGTCTTCTGGTACAGTTAAAGACAGGCTCAACCTGACCAGTGAGGCAACTCAAGTAGCCTGCTTGAAGTAGTTCATGAACCTCATGTGGGAGAACATCGTAACTCGTCTGCCTTTGGTGGAGCTTCTGTCTTTCGGTACAGTTGAAGACGGGCTCAACCTGACCAGTGAGGCAACTCAAGTAGCCTGCTTGAAGTAGTTCATGAACCTCACGTTGGAGAACATCATAACTCGCCTGCCTTTGGTGGAGCTCCTGTCTTCTGGTACAGTTAAAGACAGGCTCAACCTGACCAGTGAGGCAACTCAAGTAGCCTGCTTGAAGTAGTTCATGAACCTCACGTGGGAGAACATCGTAACTCGCCTGCCTTTGGTGGAGCTTCTGTCTTCCGGTACAGTTAAAGACAGGCTCAACCTGACCAGTGAGGCAACTCAAGTAGCCTGCTTGAAGTAGTTCATGAACCTCACGTGGGAGAACATCGTAACTCGCCTGCCTTTGGTGGAGCTTCTGTCTTCCGGTACAGTTGAAGACTGGCTCAACCTGACCAGTGAGGCAACTCAAGTAGCCTGCTTGAGTAGTTCATGAACCTCACGTGGGAGAACATCGTAACTCGCCTGCCTTTGGTGGAGCTCCTGTCTTCTGGTAGAGTTGAAGACTGGCTCAACCTGACCAGTGTGGCAACTCAAGTAGCCTGCTTGAAGTAGTTCATGAACCTCAAGTGGGAGAACATCGTAACTCGCCTGCCTTTGGTGGAGCTTCTGTCTTCCGGTACAGTTGAAGACTGGCTCAACCTGACCAGTGAGGCAACTCAAGTAGCCTGCTTGAAGTAGTTCATGAACCTCACGTGGGAGAACATCGTAACTAGCCTGCCTTTGGTGGAGCTTCTGTCTTCCGGTACAGTTGAAGACAGACTCAACCTGACCAGTGAGGCAACTCAAGTAGCCTGCTTGAAGTAGTTCATGAACCTCACGTGGGAGAACATCGTAACTCGTCTGCCTTTGGTGGAGCTTCTGTCTTTCGGTACAGTTGAAGACGGGCTCACACTGATCAGTGAGGCAACTCAAGTAGCCTGCTTGGAGTAGTTCATGAACCTCACGTGGGAGAACATCGTAACTAGCCTGCCTTTGGTGGAGCTTCTGTCTTCCGGTACAGTTGAAGACAGACTCAACCTGACCAGTGAGGCAACTCAAGTAGCCTGCTTGAAGTAGTTCATGAACCTTACGTGGGAGAACATCGTAACTCGTCTGCCTTTGGTGGAGCTTCTGTCTTCCGGTACAGTTGAAGACAGGCTCAACCTGACCAGTGTGACAACTCAAGTAGCCTGCTTGAAGTAGTTCATGAACCTCAAGTGGGAGAACATCGTAACTCGTCAGCCTTTGGTGGAGCATCTGTCTTTCGGGACAGTTGAAGACGGGCTCAACCTGATCAGTGAGGCAACTCAAGTAGCCTGCTTGAAGTAGTTCATGAACCTCACGTGGGAGAACATCGTAACTAGCCTGCCTTTGGTGGAGCTTCTGTCTTCCGGTACAGTTGAAGACAGCCTCAACCTGACCAGTGAGGCAACTCAAGTAGCCTGCTTGAAGTAGTTCATGAACCTCAAGTGGGACAACATCGTAACTCGTCTGCCTTTGGTGGAGCTTCTGTCTTCCGGTACAGTTGAAGCCGGGCTCAACCTGACCAGTGAGGCAACTCAAGTAGCCTGCTTGAGTAGTTCATGAACCTCACGTGGGAGAACATCGTAACTCGCCTGCCTTTGGTGGAGCTTCTGTCTTCCGGTACAGTTGAAAACAGGCTCAACCTGACCAGTGTGGCAACTCAAGTAGCCTGCTTGAAGTACATGTAGTTCATGAACCTCACGTGGGAGAACATCGTAACTCGCCTGCCTTTGGTGGAGCTTCTGTCTTCCGGTACAGTTGAAGACAGGCTCAACCTGACCAGTGTGGCAACTCAAGTAGCCTGCTTGAAGTAGTTCATGAACCTCACGTGGGAGAACATCGTAACTCGCCTGCCTTTGGTGGAGCTTCTGTCTTCCGGTACAGTTGAAGACAGGCTCAACCTGACCAGTGAGGCAACTCGAGTAGCCTGCTTGAAGTAGTTCTTGAACCTCACGTGGGAGAACATCGTAACTCGCCTGCCTTTGGTGGAGCTTCTGTCTTCCGGTACAGTTTAAGACAGCCTCAACCTGACCAGTGTGGCAACTCAAGTAGCCTGCTTGAAGTAGTTCATGAACCTCAAGTGGGAGAACATCGTGACTCGCCTGCCTTTGGTGGAGCTTCTGTCTTCCGGTATAGTTGAAGACTGGCTCAACCTGACCAGTGAGGCAACTCAAGTAGCCTGCTTGAAGTAGTTCATGAACCTCACGTGGGAGAACATCGTAACTCGTCTGCCTTTGGTGGAGCTTCTGTCTTCCGGTATAGTTGAAGACTGGCTCAACCTGACCAGTGAGGCAACTCAAGTAGCCTGCTTGAAGTAGTTCATGAACCTCACGTGGGAGAACATCGTAACTTGTCTGTCTTTGGTGGAGCTTCTGTCTTCCGGTACAGTTGAAGACTGGCTCAACCTGACCAGTGAGGCAACTCAAGTAGCCTGCTTGAAGTAGTTCATGAACCTCAAGTGGGACAACATCGTAATCGTCTGCCTTTGGTGGAGCTTCTCTCTTCTGGCAGAGTTGAAGACTCGCTCAACCTGACCAGTGAGGCAACTCAAGTAGCCTGCTTGAAGTAGTTCATGAACCTGAAGTGGACAACATCGTAACTCGCCTGCCTTTGGTGGAGTTTCTGTCTTCTGGTACAGTTGAAGACTTGCCCAACCTGACCACAAATACAACTCATGTAGCCTGCTTAAAGCGGGTCATGTACCTCAAGTAGCTCAGGATAACATCGCTACTCTTCTGCCTTTCGTTGAGCTTTTATCTTCTGGCATAACCTGACCACTAAGACAACTCATGTAGCTTGAGTTATCAATGTACCTCAATATCTCGGGAAAACATCGCTACTCTTCTGCCTTTCGTTGAGCTTTTATCTTCTGGCACAACCTGACCACTAAGACAACTCATGTAGCTTGAGTTATCAATGTACCTCAATATCTCAGGAAAACATCGTTACTCTTCTGCCTTTGGTAGATCCTCTGTCTTCCTCATACTTGAAGACAGGCTCAGTCGGACCACCGAGACAATTCACGTAGCCATTTCGTAGTCGTTCATGTACCTCAATACATCAGAACAGCATCGTTTCTCTTCTGCTTTTGGTGGATCTTTTGTCTTCTGGCACAACGTAACCACCAGTATATTTCAAGGAGTCTGCTTGTAGTAGTCGATGTACCTCAATACCTCAGGACAACATCGTTACCCTTGCTTTTGATGGAGCTTCTGTCTTCCGGCACAGTTGAAGAAGTAGCCATTTCGAAGTCGTTCATGTACCTCAACCTCGGGACACATCGTCACTCTTCTGCTTTTGGTTCCCTCAACCGGCTTCATTAGAGAGTTTTCGTTATCCCGTCCAAGAACCGCTCATCCACCGAGAACGATTCTCGTTCCCAATCACATATTCGGAACGATTCGCATTTGGGACTGCGTGGGATGCAGTAGTGATAGCCAGGATTTCTGTTGAAAAGTCCGCTTTGGGTGTTGTCATTTTGTTCTCTCGACTTGCCGATAAACTTTGCACTTCGTTTCAAGACAGTTTATTGCGTATCGTTAAAATTGTGCGTTTAGCGCAATTGCCTCCCAAGGCCTGATTGACGGAACCAATTGTTTGTCGCGAACACATTTGATGACGTCCTACACGTTAGTGGGCCATTCTCGCTGGATTGGTTCTCGGAATGCATGAGATGTTTAAGAAAAAAACACAAGGACCAATAATAAAGTTACAAATATATTGTCTTTTCTCACTAACAAACGAGATACCACCAGTGTACGGTACATGCTGAGATGGCCATGCAAAAGCTATCGAAACAGGCCATTTTCTCAGATGGCTACTTTTCTGAGAGAAGTCGCAATTGGGCCTATACCATGGTCGGATTTGGGTTGACCATCAGTCCAGAAGTCCTTTTTTTCAAAAAAGTAAAGTAACAAGACGATATACATTTTCATTGTATGAAATAACTGCGTTTACCCCATAATATTATAAACATGCAAGACACGCGCTTTACCTTTGAACGATTCTAGTGAGTAGACGAAATGGTAACAAAATAACAACACCAATACTTGGACACTCAAACTTAACACGAAGTGAAACTAAAGTGAAATTAACAATGCACATACAACATAATCGGTATGGCATCTACATTGTAACTTAACACAAAAACATAAACTACGTATATATAACATCAAGAATAAATAAAGATGTTATTATTAATAACTACATATAAGAAAATAAAACATACATGTAACATCATGATAAAACGGTGAAGAAATTAGGTGGAACATTTAACTACGAAATAAAGACTTATTTATTGTGCTGTTGTAATTTTGACAGAATACCACATATGTACAAATCTATGACTTCAAATAATGAATATGTCGATTGTGCAATATATCCGTGGGCGACCAAGGCGGCGCATCGCTTTAAACTTTGCCATTCTAATACAGACATACATACTGGTATAACCAGAAAGCGGCAATTCGAGTTCCTCGAGCGTATGTTTTTATTATTTTTGTGTATTTGTCTCAAAATCTCATGTCGTCCTCGTATCCATCAAAAACTTCTGATGAACCAGGGTCCATTTCAGTCACATCGATAAAATCAGGTATTCCTGGGTCCAGGCCTTGTAAGTACATCTCAATAAAACTCGACGCACCATCAGCGAAGTCGTCTTCTTCCAGAAGTTGTTCCATTTCAAGAGTGCCAGTTTTCCGCCAGTACCAATACGTGACGCCCAAGAGCATGACGATGACAAGACAAGCCACGCCCCCTATCATCGTCACACTTATGATGTCTCCGGTCGATTTCTTGCATAGGCCCATGCCAAAGAAATCGGTGCATTCTGAAATTGGAAGAGAAGAGAACCGGAAAGAGATGAGATGAAGAAATGGAAAAAGGTGGGTCCTTATCCAGATGATCCCTGACGACCTTGTGCCTCGAGACAATCTATTGATTGGTTTCCTTTTATTGATGTATGCTTCATGACAGTCCAGCATTCGACGACGTACAGATAGCATTCTGATTATCCATAATGCATTCATGAGCAGCAATTTAGCTGCCTGAAGCATTGTATCCGCCATGAATACTCATATATTACGCTGTTTCTCTGCCAAAAGACTCGTCTCTTGGAAATTGCATTTGCATAATGACAAAAAGTACCTTTATATTTTGCCCCAGTCTCATCAGTCCCTTGGCCCGAGCTCCTCCTCACCCTAATGACGGGACTGATTATAGAATACACATCAGAGTCACCGTATTTGAATGCTCCGTCATTCTGCCCATACTCCTGAACAACTGACCTTCGAACTCTGCACGTACTCTGAAATAAAGGTTTACTAAATTAATTGAGAAGGGAAACGATGGACAAATAATCCAGTGGTAACCGAGGCCTGTCGCTGATTAATCTGACTTCCATTCAGTTGTTAGCCAATCAAAGGACCCTTATCATCGATCCTTTGGCATGGCATGACCATGGTGAGTACAGGACTTGTGATTGGTCTGTACCTGTCACCTGGCAGGAAGAGTCCAAATTAATCCAGTTGTGGAAAATGGTGACTACTTGGGCTATTACCGATACAGCAGCTGTGAGGAATGTTATATTCTATCTGAAACTTCGAAGTCTAAGTATACAAGTATCCAAAAATACTTCCTTAGCAAGAATCGGACAATATATCAGCAAGAACGAGCCATCTACAGCGAAGTACTGACACATTTTCCTCGTCATTTTAGGTTTCGTTCCATGCAGTGCCATTTTCTTCTACTTAGTCTGACCACGAAGCTGTGTTAGCTTCATCGTCTAGCGATTATTTTCTTTCTTCCTCGTCGTTCTTACGGACGTTCTTACCGGTGGCTTGCACGTACAAACCCGGTTTTATACACTGAGCTCTCCAGGTGGGAAAGGCCTACTATATACCACCTTGGAGGAATTATACTTGTCAAGTATAATTCCTCCAAGATACCACCAAGCATGGTTAGCACTGTGCCTACCAACAGTGCCGGACACTTTTTCAAGCGAGGCATTTTCGACTACTACACAGTACCAAGGTGAGAATATCACAACTGAATTATGTTTTCAATTTGCTCATAATACATGGCGCATATTCGCCTCGGGCCATTACACATACCGGCGCACAGTCGTCATCCCATCGGCAAACACTAACGGCACAGTGGTAGAAGACTTCCGAACCATCGAAAGCCACAATGGGGAACAGGCTTGTAGAGACTATTCTCTTGTCTGTCGGATCCGCCGTAAAATGGGCGATGTTGTCAGATACGGGACATCTAAGTAGAGAAAGTGAAAAACTCACAATAATGCTGCATCTGTTCTTAGATACTTAATAACTGCTGAACCCGTATAAATAGCCCTAAACCCCGAAACAGGCCCGGTTTATTGTTCCGCGCAAGGCTTGAAATTAACGACCGCTAATAAACCGTCGCAGCGCCTCCAGAGAATATTTCTTTCTCACCGGCGGTTGGTGGTCCTAGAACAAAACCCCCCACCAAAATGAGGTTCAATGGAAGATGCCTATGCCTCGGCAAAGAAAATTATATTCTATATCTCCCCTTTATCTCTGATACACTGACTTACCCTTCTTCCATGAGAAGCATCACATTACCTCTCGGATCGTTCAGTAGGGGTTTGCTGGACGCAAGACACATCAATACCTTGATACTAGAATAGATATCTGAAAAAGAAATAGAGTCTGAGAATCTGAAAGACAGTGTGTGCATGTGTCAAAGGTCGGTGAACTTAATCACTATAAATACATGTACCACCTGCATTTAATACTTGTCTATCCTACTGCTTTCTCCGATCCGAGTAGCTATAACTCGAGTATGCTGTTAGAATGCCATGCATGCATACCCAAGGCCTTGACGATGGGATGTTGACATTGGCCGAAATTTATGAAGCACATGTAATAAGCTCATATTGTAAAATTGATGTGATTTTCTAATTCGGCGCTCCTTCGATCTTGGGAAGGCAAACAATGGGTGATATGAATAAAGACTAGCAAATGCTTTTATCTAAAACTCCATGTACATTTACATTAGGCCTTTCTGTACAAAATTGAAGTAAAAGCATTTGCTAGTCTTTATTCATATCACCCATTGTCTTGCTCAGTGGATTCGAGCAGATCGGATATAGATATCGGGCGCATCGCAGTAGATCTCTGTAATAAAGAATAAATGCATTCCGGATACACCATTCATTTTCGTCTCAATGTGCCTACCTTTCCTTTCTGTCATTTCAATGGTAAGCTGTATCATGTCACCAAAATTAACAATGCTGGCAGTTTTGCCAAACTTATCGTAGGCGCTCATAACCAACTGTGTCTTGAGGTTCTCTCCTTCCGATGCCATGCCTAGCGCCTCTCTACAAAGAAACACGTTCAATCACTTTCGAAAAATATTGGAAACTAGAGTGATGAGTACAGTTCATATGGTCAGGATCGGTGAGGAAAGCCATGTTTATCCAGTGGCACTTTCTTTTTACCTATCTCGTAGTTGTTTGGTTGCAATGCTTCCAGCTGAGGAACGTGTTGGTCAGGACGGATCCGATTTGCCTCAGCACGACATCGCTATATAACATGACACATGGGTCATGTTAAAAACTCTTTCAGGGAAGTGGTTGGTCCACCAGGAGATAAGTTATTTAAATATGTATATGGATGAGAAATCTCTCCTACATGTATTCATATTGGCCCTTAAAGTTTAACCGCGACATCCACGAATGTCCGATCAATCGTGAGCTCGCATCGTGAGATATAGACTACACAAACCATGAACACAGCACTCACCCAACGTCAACTCCCCCTCGCCAGGTGTCCACGATATCATCGTACCGACACCAAACGTAGAATCTGTAGTCTTGGTAAGTTTCGTGGAAGTTTGTTCGCTGGATACGGACACTTACGTAGTATTCTGTTTCCCGGGACTAGAATAGAGTGGAAAGTGAATTAGCACCACTACGGGACTTCACACGTCAACCATTTCCATGCAAACAGACCGTTTGGCTGATCACATGAGATATCAGACCACGCGTCAACCCAGTATTTTCTTTGTGAAATGTACTGTTTCGCTGATGAGATAGACGTAACCGATCGATTAATGTATATTCAGTGGGGTAACGACAAGTATGAAGAGTTTTTTGAAGGCAAATAATGAAAACGATTTCAGTTTCGAACGCGTAATAAGGATCTATCACTGATAGTGTTCTTCACATTAAGTTTGACAATAGGCGAGCCATAACCGTAGGCCTAACTGAATTCCATGTTTGGAAGTTTGTGTGATGCTTCACCCAAATGAAACATGCGACATGGTCATACTGACTAGTTAGAAGCAAAGAAAATTCTGTCTAATCGTACCAAAATCCTTTTGCGCACATCACACATCGACAACATGTCCTCCTCCAGTGATAGGGTTAAACAGTGCTTGGTTCCGCTCAGTTTGAACCAACACTCGGGGACTTCTTGTTTGTATCGCACGAACACGCGGTACTCAACCGAGCTCAGCTCCTCATCAAGAAAGAAGAACTTGGTATGGTTCTGGGGGGAGAAGCACGCGGTCATCAGTGGCCAACCACACTTCACATTGACTGTATAAAGTAAAAGCGCCCGATGAAAAACTCACGGAAAACAAGAAAAAAACATGCTGTGTGTCGACGTGACGCGTCTGTTATGTCCACATACATTTACGCATACATACATGTACGTGTCAACTGTTTAATGAGCTTCACATTGAAGCTTGTAATCATCAACTTCAAATCAGAAAGCAGCGCTATGCTGATAAAAGCTTATCGCTTTTGCACGGAGTCGAATTCAACTGAATTCAGTTGCTTTTTTGGCCGATTTCTCAACATCATGCATGCTCAAGGACACAAGTGACCTACCGTGTTCGGTATCGCAGTCGTACTTGGAGTGCTGTATTTCGTGAGGAGAGGAGCTTTTGGTTCCCGGGCAGATGCACTGATCCCTCAGGGTATCCAGGTCTCGGTCAATGCAGGTACCACCTCTCATGTCACACCAGTGACAGTTGATATCGGAATGCTTTGAAATTACTTTCACTGAAACAAACATACGTTTACGATAACTCTGGTAACGTTTTCCAAGGAAAAGCCAAACGAAATGCAATCCTTTCAGCCAAACAGGACTCACATGTTAGTTAAGTTTGATTGAGATTCTATCATTCATGGTGGAAATGGCAATGGAGTTAAAATGTGACAGCGAGGGCAAACTGACGCAAAGGTAGTCTGACTGGCCACCTGGCGGCCCCAAATCGGGAAAACGTTCGCAGCAGAGCCGATTTTCAGGAAAACATATGTCGTGCATAACTTACCACAGTCGTAGACGTAATCTGGGTTGGGTTTAGCTGGCAGCTGAGTGTACCCTAGCTTGCATTGACACTGGTACTGCCCTGTGATCACATTGGCTGGCTTACATTCGGCGAATTCTGACCGACATTCCGAAAATCGTCCTCTCGGATCACAGAATTTTTCAGGCTCAACTACATGTAGAAGAATAAGATGAATAAGAGAATTCGGGATACATACATGTATATAGTGAGCAAGTAAAAAAGTCTTGAAGATATTTTTTCGCGTCTAGAAAAAGGTTGTAAAAACTGTTGGTGACTAGAGAATGTAGTGTGTTAAGGAGTAGAGTAATCTCCTTCCGAGATTAAATTTTAAACCAATTACCGATTCCAATATCGCAGCCTACTGTCCAGGTGTCAGGGTCGGAGGGCCTTCTGTAGGCAGGACATTCACAATCCTCCGGGGTGCCATCATTGTCCAAGTCGTAGCACATTCCAGTTGAGTAGCGGCATGCCTTACATTCGGGAACTATCGAATGTGTTTCTAAAAGAAGGAATACGTTTATTGAGAGTGGCAGCCTACTTCCGAAAGGCTGTGGAAGATCTTATCGCCCCAAAGTCCCGTTACGTTGTCCTACACTTAATGTAAAAGCCTTTATTGTTGAGAGTGCATGCAAGATTCCAGCTGTGATAAAATGGATAAGGTTGTATTCCAACAATCCTGCAAGACCTCTGGAATCTATTGGACTCACCGCATGACTTTCTGCTGCGGATGAACACTTGGCCTTCAGGACAATGACACTCCTCATCTGAGCAGCTTGCACCAGTCATTCCTGTCAGGCACTCGGCGGTTTCTGTGCATGGAGAATATGGTTGATCTGAAAGAATGACCAGATGACAAATGTGCGAGAGTCACGTGGTGCTTCAACAATATTGCTGATCTTGGAAGGTCAGTGATAGCAAATAAAACATGATTTTCTGGTAACCCTGTCTGAAGGCCCCTGCTCTTATTTGCTACATGGTTTCCAT
Organism: Lineus longissimus; assembly: GCF_910592395.1. Lineage (NCBI taxonomy): Eukaryota > Metazoa > Nemertea > Pilidiophora > Heteronemertea > Lineidae > Lineus > Lineus longissimus. The sequence continues at coordinate 24,068,102 of NC_088310.1, forward strand.
TATCCGATGACGTCACATTTCAATACGGAAACCAATCATGGGCCGGATTTCATAACTAGAAGGGTGATGACGTACAGTATTCACAGTACTCTTGCTCCCAGTTGTTTAGTTCCCTGTAGTATCCCGGATCACACACGCACTTTCCATTTGTCCCACATCGAGAGTGTGTGACACCGAACTCGCAGAACTCATGTGGCGGGGGATGCGCTGGCCTGGAACGTTGGGAGCACGCTGTACCAAGGACAACTTGAAGATATAAAAGAATAAACCTCATGGCGGAGAGCAATCAACCCGCATCAACATCAAAGAGACACTTCTGACTTGACTTCAATTAAGTTAAATGCAGTGGGATTTTAAAAGGCTTGATTTGAATACAATGGACCTTTAAGAAGGCGTGAGTTGAATACTGTGGGGCTTTTAAAAAGAAAGTTCGAGTTGAAGACAAAGTGGCTTCAAGAAACAGGCCGGAGTTGAATACAGATGGCGTTAAAAGCAAGTTTGGATTTGAATACAGTGTGGCTCAAGGAAATAGATTTGATTTGATTAGAGGGGCTTTAATACGAGGACAGGAGTTGAATACATGGGGCTGTAAGAAGACTTACTAGGTCTGCAGATGCATGATCCAAAGTTGCCATGATAGCCAGTGACACATATGCAGACATTGTTGACGCACATGCTGTAGTGAATCTTTTCTGGATCAAATCCTAGATTGCAGTCCGTGTGCTCTACACATGGGCCTCCCAGTATTGCTGAAATATAGAAAACAATTGTGTTTTAGGTAATAATATTTTTTTACGAGCACGCACACACCTACGTTTTGTACTGCAATGGCGTCAGTGCCACATAAATCATAAAGATTGATAACCTCTGAATACCTCCATCTTATGCAATGACTTAGCGAGAAGTCACTCGATTTGTGATTTCGGAGCTCGGTTTTTTCAGGTCCGACAACTGGCACAGAACAATTCAGAGTCCTATTTATACTGCAGCGTCTTATTTTCCTAATGTGATAATACTAAAAGAAGTGGTTAAGACCTTACTGAAAGCTTTTTTCTGTTTGAAAAACAAACATTTAACAGAGCCCTTTTGTCTTGTCTGTATTTAAGTTAAGTCACAAATAAGGCTCTGTGGACGATTTGCAAAAACAAAACCTTAATAAAGCGGCAAGGTAATTAGATAATGCTTACCTCTTGTGTAGTTCGCATGTTGTTGACTCGCTTTGGCTTGGATTTCCGAGTCTTCAAACGCCCCCTTGTATATCCAAAGATTCCTTATAAGGCCTTGAAAGTGATCTTCATTATTCGCAATGTTATAGCCAACTTGTAATGCACCGTCACCATTGATCACCAAGAAATAGTCGGTCCCGGCAACAGCTTCCGTTCCAATCAAAGCTCCGTTTAAGTAAAGCTTGGCCTGGCGAGAAAATCTATTCCACGTGGCTCCAACATGATCCCAAGTTCGGCAGCTACCAACAGAAAAGGTTAGAGGACTAAAGGACAATGTTGGTAACAGAGGAATGAAGTATATTCAACAGCTCTAGCGGAATTGCTAATATTACTCTGGCAAACGACCATGAGGGGGGAATTCAAAACGAAATGTTGAAGAAATGTTACAAGGAGTATATTTGGAAACAAATATGCTGTCAGGAACTTATCGATCTATTTCATAATAAAGCCATTGCTTTGTGGTGCACTGCTTACCTCTCCACCAAGTCAGCATCACCAATCAAAATGAGGTCATCTGGTCCACTTCCCATTCTAAGGTGAAAAACAAGCCGGTTCGCCGAATTGACGTAAATGGCATATTGCCCTGGGTCTGACCAATCACTGACGATGAACTGCTTTTCTCCGTACTGTCCCATGGATATCCATACCATGATGGTGAAGCTCAGGAAACGTAGATCGATTACTGGTCCCGCGTCCACCTCGGAGACGGTGTCGAATTGGTATGAACGCGTGTTGTCACCGAGGAACATCGATGGCTCTGTTGACAGATCAGTGTTACGGGTACTGAAAGAGGAAAGCGAAGATAACAAGGAAAACAAGTCGGATAGCTGCGCAATCGGGCATTTGGTGAATCTTGTAGGCTAACTACATTAACCACACATACACATACATGTAATGTACTACATTACAACTATCATTCATTCCGCCAGTGTGTTAAGAAAATCGGTCCGAGGATAGAGTGTCGCCAGTACAAAGGAATCGATTACGCGTTATCAATCTCTAAAAAATTAAGGTCCTGGACTCAATAGAACAATACATTTATCCATCACCGCATTAAAGGGACGATCTGTTTCAGAAAGAAGGACATTTAAACCTGCTACATCAGTTGGGAATTTACATAAATCCCGGTACACCGTATTTCCGTTTTGGACACAGAGTTCATCAGCTGATATCACTTATTTTAGAAAATATCCTGAATTCATTCTACATTGAAAAGTTGCATAAGGTCTAGCACGGCGGCGTTTTTTCTAGGGGCCCAAAACCGTTTAGTCTTGCCATGTTACAAGGAAACTTATCAATGGTAACCCGTCGTTGGAAAACTCATACGTACACCATGTCGTCATCTGAACCATCCAGTGCCTTGAAGAACAAAAGGTCAACGTCTGAAAAACAAATTCATGAAAATGTGAGAATTATTTCGTCAAATGAAAGGTGGTGTAATAGAAGAAGTCATCCAGATCGTTGCACCTTTCTCTTCTATCATAATATTGTGATGTGGAGCTCGTGACCTAGATTTTACAGTAAACTGCCACAGGATTAGAAGAGCGAGTTAAAAAAACTCTCACTGCGAAACATTTAACCAACTCACCTCGACCCAGAGCAATGTAGCTCAACTTAAACCCAGTATCGACATTACTCGTGTCACTGATGAATACAACTCTCGCCGTTTTACCAGTTGTGATGACGTTATCTGTCGGCGCCGAGGTGCCGCAGAGTTGGACAAGCACGGGTGCTGTATCGTTCGTGCTGTCATAGATTGCTATATAGTCCTTGTCGCAGGAGTCCGAGGTTTCGATGCCAAAGGTTGAGGAGAAGTTGAAGGAAATGTACTGAAAATGATGCGTACACAGTGTATCAACAGAATGACTTTTAAAATGGCGGTTTATTTTTGGATACTTGGTAAATCTGGTGCGAGTGGTGGTAGATTACAGTAACGACACAACCCTCGCGTCAAGTTTCTTTTCGTAAAAAATAGCCAATGGTTTTATACTTACCAGTCCGTCTCGTGTCTCCAGATTCCAAGTGCAGTTCATATAGTTGGAGTACTCATCTGGATAGTTGAACGACTCGATATCCTGATAATAGAATTCGGCAAACAACTGAGACGCAAGACGTTCACAAGGTGGATGTTCTGGAAGGAGAAAACAAAATTAGCGGAAAAAAGATAGGGTGCGACGGCATCCCTGTCATATTTTCTTTGGAACCAGATATCCATTTTCATTTATATTACCTGGTGGCACGTATTCCACGGCTTGTATTTCAAACCCTCCGCCTCCCCTAAAATCATCGGTAGTAAATTGTATGAACAGCTCGTCGCCGCTTGTGCTGTAGTTAAACATTGGCGTATCACTGCCACAGTATTTGCCAAAACTGGTGTCGCTGCTAGCGCCGCCATCGAAAGCTTCCACAGCATCTCGGGAGCATGAATCCGAATCTTCGATGTCAGTGGAGACTACTGTTACATTCATCACCTGAAAAACCCATTAAACTTCATATCAAAGTTCGACTACAGAGAGAATGGTATTTGTTCAAATGCTTGTCATCCCGGACTTTTCAAGGGATGTTAGCTGTCGCTTATAGTGCACTGCTTCCTTCGTCCTCGAATAACAGGGTATGTATTCCAAGTCATTCTCTCCTCGCATATCATTAGTTAAGTGGTAAGAGAGTTACGCAAACGTTCCAATTCGGACTAGAAAAGTTAAACACCGCTTTCCCCAGTTTTGGCCATTTTCTCGGCCGGAATGTGAATGTGATGACTGTGGGCGAAGAACCGCGATCCCGGCCCACTCCTCTATGAATACGGACCTGTTCCAAATAATACACGTTAATACATTGTACCCGGTATGTGTTGAATTACCCTGTATGATCTCTTCGTCCTGATTCTCCACGTGCAGACCAGATTATTGTCATATTCATTTGAGAAGGAATCCACCGGGGGTTGTATGGTAATTGGAACGGTACCAACTTCGAGTTCGAGAGGCTGCCCTTCGCCGCATGCGGGGTGACCACCTGCAAAGAAAAGTTGGTTATTCAAAGAACCGCATAGCCTAGTCTGCTGGCAAAAAGCATCGCCACTGATAATTTCCGATTTCAATTGACGACGAAGTCGAGATAGGTGAAACAAGCCTTGATAGTTCAACTTTCAACAACGTTCCGTCGATTGATCTTCTGGGCAAATTCTAATGTCAAAATCACATATGTTTCGAAAGATTTAAAAATCTTTCGATCGAAGTGAAATTTCTGCAAAGCGGAACTTTGGGATACCCCTAAAAAGACACCGTGGATATGCCTCTTTTACCAACCTTCAGTGACGTGCAATTTGAACCCGGTACTATTTCCAGAGGCATCCGTAGTAAATGTCACTAGCATTGCTCTGCCTGAAGACTGGAACGGGTCTGGGGGCTGGTCACCAGAGTACTCGCCAATAGGTACGTTATCAGGATTTCCTTGCTCCCCACTGTGCCATTCCACAAAACTAATGCTATCACCATCTGTAATACCATACAACTGCTCAAACAAGGTATCTATCGCCTGAAACAAACAATTACGAACGCCAAGTTAAAGGGAAAGTAAGGTCGGAGCCAGATTCATGGACCCGATTATGGCCACGTCGCCGACAGATGGCTCTCCTATAGCAGAGTACATCGGCACCACACACACCTGTTACCATACAAGTTTTTGTCACTTCCCGAACACAAAATGCAGCAAAATGCGCAATTGCGATGACAAAAAAGTGGCTAGACAGTGCCCAGCCTAGGAAATCACACAAGTCGCTGCAAGATCTTCGAGTATTTGGGTCGTAGTTCCGTTCAGCAGACGGAACTATTCTCATAATGGCCATGGCGTAGGTGCGATGACAGGAACGAGGCCGCACAGGGTATAACATACCCTGAGCCCATTTGCCAAATCCACAAGGAGTGATTAAGATTGCTTTGCGTCATATTCTAGAAATACAGGCTTCACATGAATTAAAAAAACCAACAAACCAGAAGCACTTGATAACACAAAAAGCAATACTCACATAAGTTGAAGAGGTAACCAGCCATCGACAAGTCATGTTGGGCCCATAGCCATCGGGGTAACCGGGGCTGGTTATGGTGCCATTAGTTCTCACATGCAGCGGCTCGTCACCAGCATTACACGTAGCTGAAGCTGTGCTCTCCCGATGTAAACTGACTTCCATCTCGAATCCAATGTCCGAAACACTGCTTTGGCCGTCAGAGCTAAATACAACCCTGAGATAATTGTCGTCAGTGGTGACCGAGAACGGAGCTGTTTCGCCGCAGAACTGCCCAATGGTGTGCGGGGTCTCCTCGGTTCCGTCATAAGTGGTGAGATGATCGCCAACGCAAGTGTCGTCAGAGGAGTCTTCAATGTCGTATGCATCGTTGTCAACTCTGTAGACAAGACGCTAGAAAAGGGAAATAACGTCAAGGTATGGATTTACAGACGTACCTATCGGTGTAATAAAAGGAAATTCCTTCTTTCGATGCTCCATCCTAACAATCGATTTAAGGTTGGGTTAGAAGACATTTTAATCGCGGTTTTATTCGTCTTTATAATGTGTATGTGGCGGAGCAGTGTAGATATACTGCAAGGGCAGACTCTGGCGCTGTGACTTACCGTTCCTGGCGGAGAATTAAAGATCCACACGCAATATTCTCCTTCCGGGTAAACAGTCGGAAAGTTTCTTGTATTGATTGTGACTCGGTCATGGTGCTCGGTCATGGTAAGTATTAGGGGTGGGAAATCGCACGCAGTGCCGCTGATATCTGCAAAACGGGCGCAGTAAATAGTTAATCGTTACATCCTGTTCGTCCAACACCCCTGGCCGATTGAAACTCCACCGAAAACAAATCAGCCATTGCAAGTCTTTAGCAATATATCATAGTACGCGTTGATTAAGCGATAAGCAGTGTCAGATGAGCAAATAAAGGTACTAAAATGGAGGATAAATAAGTCATCCCGGCATATTAATGCAAAATAACCTAAGCAAAGCTATATATCGAAATATTGGCAATTTTTCAATGGATTACGCATTCAGGGAGTTCCAAAAGCAGAATTTGGGTTAGTTCTGGTGGTGTCGTCAAATTAAAGATTCAGGTCGTCACTCACTCCAACGAGCCAGCAGGCCCTGATTATGCTGGGTAAATGTTCGGTGTTAGTTCCGGCCAGTTTTGGATACCGAAAAACAATTATTTTGCTCAAGCACCCGGTGACCAAGCCATGATTGCTTACCGCTACTCGCTCTAAACCGAAATCCAAGCCCAACAATATTGTTTTCGTCCGAATGGAAATGAACACTTAATTGTGTTCCTTGGAAAATGAAATGAGAGTTTGGCCGAATATCTCCACAGTATTGTGCTAATATCGGGCCAGTATGGTCTGGCGCGTCATGCATCATGACTGAATCCTTCACACATCCTTCGCTCTGCTCTATAGAGAATTCTCCGACGAAACCAATGGCAGATGGCTGGAATTAAATGACAATTTAAGGTTTAACAGTGGAAGGAATAAACAAATATATATATATTTGGGAGGAAGACAGCTGATGACCGGATACCACTTTGGCAACTACATGTAATCTATTATTTTTCAAAGACTAATTCAAGTCTCCGAGATATATAAAGCTAATTAATTAGGCTTACATGTAATTGCAAATATTGTAATGTGAATTTTGATGCAATGATTTTGCGTGTTAGCGAAATAACCTCGGGAATACGTATGAGATTTCAAGGAAAAAAATTCCTTGAACAAAGGAATACCCTCAAGAAATGTGGTGCTGATTATCCAGGGTGACATCATCTGTGTTCTTACCGCGTCAAAAGGAACTAGAAGTATCCACCAACAATTCAAGCCGTTATCGTAGTAATTGTGTGGGAAGCCAGGGGTTGCTAAATATGTCGGCGTGTTGGGACTGGTAGTGATATTCATGGGCGTGTCATCGCAAGCTTGCCAAGGGCTTGGTGTCGTTGAATGGTCTTGGAGGAAATAGGGAAATAGTTTAGGAATATTATAGCCGGTCAACAACTCACGCAGTTATTATAGAACAATATCAACTTTTAAATAAAATTCATTCCGAGATCTTTTTTTGATCAACCGACTAAATCGCAGTATCATCTTATTGTCATGGAATAATGTTTTACTTCAAAATAATATTACTAGCGATACATTATATATGTCATAAGTCCTTCCTGTCTTTAGAAGTGAGACATGGCGATGAGTAAGATTTTCCCCGATACGAGTTTCTCCACGTTGATGCACAGCATCCAAGTCGACGATCTCATTGGTTGTTTGATACCCCTTCGACTTTGAATCCGCGCCGCGGTCGGCAGAGCGGGTTGGAACAAAGTTTCCTGATTTTCTATCAGGTAACGCATGCGCATACGAGACCCTACTAAGGAACGCCTTCATGCCAACGTAACCGGATAAAAAGTCTGGAAATTTTGTTCACATTTCTGACCATGATCTTGGGGCCGATTGAATTTAAACTCGAAACGCGAACTAGAATTTAAGAGTTTCAAATATTAGATATTAAATATCAAATGATAATATTTGATACATGAAATTCAAAACTGGAATGAGCCATCTTGGCTCTTGCAGTAGTGTGACCTTGATAAATTCAAGCTATGCAGAACTAACCGGGAGAGTTCGTGTCATATGAGCGGTAGTAGAGTTTAAATCCTTTATACGCATGTTCATGATCTGAATGAAATGTTACAATAAGGATATCTTCGCTGGTAATGCCCCCATCCGGTACTACTTCGCCACAGTGCTTCTGGGCTTCTGTGTCATCTCCACTTTCCACTTCGACGTTATCGTAAATGCAGCCTTCGCGTGGTTCAACCTCGAACATCGAGTCAAAGTAGTACTGGACGTGCTGTAACAGAGTCGGAAGTAAATATATCGCAGGACCTATGTACTAAGTATGCAACTACCTGAAACTGCCAATATTCTGTAGGTACGGGTTCAAGCCAGCCGAGGAATCCCTTGGTTAACGCAGAGTTAGCACCAAGACTAACACAAGCCGCCGAGTGTCAACCGTAAAGACTCATCCGTAAGTGTAGCCCCAGCCGCATAAAAAGCCGTGTCACACCTCATTGGGAGTGATGTAGGCCTACGTCTAAACTAAGAGGATTTCTTCCAGTACATCTCACTAAACATACAATTGTTGTTGCACGTATCGGCCGAAATCAAAAATGCAAAAATGGGTTAACTTACATGACCTTCGGGAGCAATAATGACCCAGCGTTTGAACACATTCAGGGAGTATTCAACAGGGTAATTATCAGATTCGATGCTCGACAGAGAATTTGTTGCTCTGTCATGAATACCAACTGAAAAAAACAAATAATTCATGTCTCGTAAATATTTTTATGCATCTATGCCTGAACAATTTTATAGGTTATAGTACGGTATGTTTAAGAACATGTATCTCCTTTCATCGCTGTTCTTTTATTGATCTTTATTTGCATACATATCACACTGTACATTGTATATCTCTTCACCTCGGCAACAACCAAATGGTATTAATACAGAAAATAAATTGAAATTGTTTGGAGCCAAATATACTCATTACAAAGGTTGCGCACCCTCCCAACTCCCACTCCGATCTGGTCCGATCCTGAACGTTGAAATATTGTTGTGCAGGTATACGTCTACACGTAAATTATCAATGTGAAAACATTCGCAAGCTCAGTTGAATCGAAGTCGCCGTAAGACGACGGTTATTCAAACTATCTAAGTTGAAGTCCGAGTGGGAGTCATAAATGATGCGAAACCTTTGGTCGAAATATAGGTTTTGGAGAAATCTTCCACAAATCGTCTCATTTAGTCACGTGTCGCATAACCGACTTAATGTGTGTATCAGCCTTTTGAGAAACGATTTCAACAGGCAATCAATGTGAAAACATTCCCTATTTTGGTCCACTCTGACCGCCTGTGCAACCACATCCAGTTTTGGCCAGCAATTAAAATGTAGAGAGTTCATCGATGAAAACAAGGAAATGCACAGGTGCACTTTTTGCGCATAAGCCTAATTATAGAAAAGAAGCTGCACGACGAAAAGCTTGTAAATCGTGCTTTAGCGGGCGTGACACTGGACATGACGGCCAGATCTGCCGGTGTTGAAGGGCGAAACACCCCGAATGGACTGCATAAGTGGTCAATGTTGTAAAATATATACAATCTGTCAAATAGTTGATATATGATGTAGAAGATGTGTAAAACGACTTCCGTTTGAACGCCGGCACTGCTTTATGAATGTATCATAATCATATAGAAAAGTAGGGAGACACACTTGCTGAATCTTACCAAGAAAAAATCTGAGCTTGAATCCAATGCCCCCACTTGCACCACCAGAAACGAACTCAATGGTGACAAGGTTCTGTCGACCTACAAACAAATTTGGCACAGTGGCGCAGTATGGACCCGAAACCGCACCCGACGAACCATCGATTATCTGCACGTAGTCGGTTTGGCAGGAAGCCGAGGACAGTAGCTGGAATCTATTACCTTCTGAATCGAATTCCACAGCAATGAACTGCAAGAGTAAATAAACTAATTGAATTATTAGTGCGAACTGAATCCACAGCGATGCCACATGTATCATTACAGTGTTAATAGACAAAACTGAAAGTGAAACACAAGTAGGCGTTTTCTGGACACTCGGTAAATCGATAACCACACCATCTGACTAACTTCGCCTGAAAACTCAATCACATGTGACTATCATTAAGTGAACAATGGGAAAAATGAATTGAGCCGGATTGGGCTTGCATTACCACTAAGCGGACCGAATACTTCCAAGTGCTACCAACCTCTGCCCCTTGTGATTCCAGCCTCCAAACACAGTGCTCGTTTGCCCCGTATCCTCTTCCCCCATAACCTGGGGAAAAAATAGTTCCTGGCCGGCTCACCGCATTCACTGTGACGCCAACACCGGAGCCATCACAGGCACTTGCAATCGGGACATCTGAAGAAGGAATCTGAGAAGGTTACTTCCATTCTGGTCACGTATTTGTTCAGTGTTTGTGGGGTTCCCGCGTGGACGTCTATGTCACTATCAGGTCATTACTCTGTTGTTAGAGATTCGAATCCCCTTACGTACACTCCTACGAGATATAGCAGAGGTTAGATAGTACATTTAATAATTATTATTTACAACAGGCGAATAGAGGAAATGTTGCAACTGCTTAAATAGGAGTGTACACTTACCACTTTAGCTATAGAGATTTTTGGTAAAATTGGAAGGCACCAGCAGTAGAAAATACAAGTAAGAATCAATAAGAATCGAGATAGACACCATATTCAGTGAGTTAATTTCGTTAGCACACAAATAATATTTTCTTTATAAACTTTGTGCAAGGTTTGCACATATGAGCCTTGTTTTGTTTCCATGCCTAACACGTAGAAAGAAGCCATATAAGTGAAGAGACCAACAATATAATGAAGTCACAAAACATAAATCCTTTAACATTCATCATGGATGTTTTGGAGAAGTTTGAACAGGTCAGCATACGACATTGGCTGCAGGTATATGTATGGCAAGCCAAAGCGGAATTGCCATATATATGTATATATCAGCAAACCATAACTAATTTCAAGCACACTTTAGCATTAAACCCTTACCGTCCTCTATCAGCCAGTAGGTCATTTCGAATCCCGCATAAGTTTCTATTTCATCGGAGAGGAAGATAACAGTAAGAGAGTTGGTGTACGTTGTGCCATCAATTCTTGGTGGTTTATACATCGAACAGTAAGTTCCAATGCGAGGTGCTCTTCTACCCGTGCCGTCAAGTAAAGTGAGGTAATCAAAAGCGCAATCGTTGTAGTTTTCGATTTCAAATAAGTCGGGATTGAAATAGTAAGCTATGCGCTGAAAAGAGTCCCCAAAAAGAGTATTAGAAGGCATGGCAATAATCTGGCACGCTAAACATTGAAAGGTTTTAAAATAAACTTCATGGTGAACTCCAGATGCCTGTGAAAAATGCATTTTAAAAATGGCCGTAATTTATTTTCGGAAACCATCCATTATACATACGGATGACAACGGTCCACTTATCGTCCAGCGGTATTCAACTTCCAAGGGGTAATTATTGGCAGGATAGTTAGGTGTTTTGATGGTGGCGTTGATAACCGTAGCAATAAGATCGGCATCAAAGACTGTAAGAGAAAATTAGGCAAATCTATCAAAAGTCTTGCAAGTCATCCCAGACAATCCCTCTCGAGCCATTATCAGGCGTCCTTGACCGTGAGGATCTATTGCAAAGATGGTTTGTTTTCCGGACTCTAGGTGGCAAAGGGTCTATTCATTCATTCGGTCAATATATCATGGACAACGGAATACATAAACAACTCTTAAGTTAATGAATCTTAGATTGTTTGAATATGTTTGTCTATTTTTAGTTTAATATCATGATAAACTCCAGTTGCCTGTGAAAATGGTGTTAACAATATGGCCGAAAGTCAATGACTCCTCCTCCACAGAGACTATAAATTTCAAGATGGTAAGGGGAAAGGGGCAACTCCAAGACCGATTGTTGACGCATTCTTGAAAAAAGCCAATTTTTCACCTAGCGCTGGTTGTGTGAGTGTAAATAAACACAACTGTTTCTTTGACTGAATTCGAAAGCTCGATAGACACCAAATGAATGACTTACATTGTATTTGCGATATGGCTCCACAAAATAATGATAAAAGCAATAGGCATCGGCCCACCACCGTATGCGAGGACGACATGTTTGGTCTCGTTGCCACCCATAGGTCGAATGCACCAAAATGTGAACACTGTCCCTCCTTAATGTTACGTATGTAAATAAATGAATCGGTTTAAAATGGATTGAGTTTATATAATTTTGTTCCTCACAATGAATTTGAAAACCTTGAAATAATGTATTAAATGAATTTATTCGATTCATTCATTCATGGAAATTCAGGGCGATGGCCAGATGAATTGACATAGGCCCAGTGGCACATTCAGCACAGTAACTGGAATAATTTTTTTTGAAATACTTTTTGAATGGAATTTCATTTCTAAAAATACTCAATCCAAATATTCAAGTGCAGTTGACAAATGCGGCGAACATTTTGATTAAAGCATGGAGGCAGGTGTCAAATTCGTCGTTCTTCTGTGCCTGTTTTTCAACAAACCTTCAACCAGCCTTTCCTTTGACGGTAATTTCTTTTGAGTTGAACTTGAAATCACTTGAAATTTCATCACACCTCTGTCGGGCGATGCAACTGGATCGTTGAGAGCGGAGATTGTGTGAAATCTCCCCGAATTCTGACCACGAAATTAGCCAGTCGAGGTGCTGCTTTGAGCGACGACTGACAAGCCGCTGGAACTATTTCAGCGTCACAGAAATAGTTTGTTTGAACGAGAAAATCCCCCAGTTTTGGCCATTATCTTGTTGATAAACATATTTTTGTCTTCAGGCAAACAAGTGTGCAGAGCCCTAGAGCACCTCGAACTGAATAACTACATGTATTATGTCTGTTTCCTCAGCAACAACCTGATTTGTTTTCAGGTATGCTTGTGGGCAGCCCCTGCACCCTCCACGCGCACTGCAACAACGCCCGCAAGGAAAATACTCTCCTAAACAGCAAATGTTCTGATTCGAAATGTGCGTGTGTCAATGGTTACTATGGCGACATTGGATCAAAAACATGTCAAAAAGGTTAGCAAAATACTTTCTGTCTCGATTTGTTAAGAACACCCCAAACTAACCACTGTGACCAACGGTGAATGTACAGTTGTTTTGTTACAAGAAGGACGAGTCCATTGACTATGTCTTCTGTTATGTAGGGGGAGCAAGTGCAAATATTTATGCGGCCGAGATACATTAATGGCCGAGAGAAATTAGCCACAATAAATAACAGAAAGACGTCCGTAAATGGATACTTCTTTCCTGTCATATAACAAGTGTACATGTACCATTGCCCAAAGCGCAAACGGCCCTTAATGTACTAACGGTGACCCACACATTTATAATGATGCTTCGGTGGGTTTTAGTTGTTACATCAGTTGTTACAGCATTTATGTACATTCTATTCGTTTTAGGTACAGGTTTAATCGACAATAATACGGCAGATATACGGCAATTTGACAACACAGTTTGTGATGACTGTCGGTGTCCGAATGGCTACATCATATATCCTGCAGCTTCCAACGCGGAATTGCCTAAAATCTGTGGTATGTAGAACAAAAAGCAATCTCATGCTTATCCTTCTCATCAACAAGTCGATAAAGAACCATTGCTTTAAAAAAAGCCCCATATTTTATACATGTAGTATTATGAAACAACAAAGTTCCATACATGTAGTATTATGAGACAAAAGAGTTCCTTATTATATACATGTAGTATCATGAGACAACAGAGTTCCTTATTATATACATGTAGTATCATGAGACAACAGAGTTCCTTATTGTATACATGTAGAATCATGAGACAGCAGAGTTCCTTATTATATACATTTAGTATTATGTGACAACAGAGTTCCTTATTATATACATTTAGTATTATGAGACAACAGAATTCCTTATTATATACATGTAGTATTATGAGACAACAGAGTTCCATATTATATACATGTACATATACATGTAGTATATTATGAGAGATAACAGAGTTCAACCATACTTTCATCAAAGCTTATAGGTTATTGTTGCTGTTTTATGATAAACGTCCTGTTCATTCGCTGTTGGGGTTTACACGTGGGAGTAAAGCGTGCCTCATCGAAAAAATTGTATCTTTTATGAACAATATAAAATTTTCAATTTATAGCTATGGTTATCAATTCCTCGATTGACCCTAATTGTTTCTGGTGCGACTCAACAAATGGAACGTGCGTCGACCTGGATGGAGACTACCTTCGAGATGACTGTGTTTGTCCGGTGACGAGGAGGTCGAATGGCTCTAACATGGACCACCCCAAGTATGACTGTGATATAAGCCTATGTAAGTACAAATATAAATCCATTAGTAGTATTAGTGCTAGGTATAGGATCGACATTTAAACCTCTAACACATCCAAAACTGACTGACAAAGTGAACGATGAATCTATCAGCCAGTTTTTGGTTTTAGTGTTTTTCTAACTTCGCCCTTTTTGAAAGAAATTGAAGTTTCTTTCAAATCTATATCATGATTGCTGTATAATTTCAGTCGAAGTGTATTGTATGTCTGACAGCATGAGCGTGTGCTACTCCGCTCCGCCGAGGCCCCTACATAAGAAGAGAGCAAGGCAGGGTGTCTTTGATGGCTATAAAATCAAAGTGAAAGATGGAGCTGACACATCAAAATGTGCCTTTCTTCAAAAAGCAGACGGAGCGTTCTGCGCTAGGTTCCTACTTCGGCCTACTTTACTTGGCGTGTGCGGCGTTATGCGTGGTCTAGGCGAGGCGAGTATTGTTTAAACATAGATCTTCCTAAAAACTGGCCTGTGTATCAATTGATTTTGAAACATATTGAGGAAGCTAGTGATATTTGGATTTCTTTTCTTTATTCATTTCTTTTTAAGTCTAAACTGTTGCTTAATATTGTAGGAAGGTAAAGAAATGTATTCAACTTTCGTCATGGTTCAGAGCCCAGATTACGGAGACCAGGTTGCTTCGGGCAGATTTACCTTGAAGCCCTATTGCGAATTCGATCGAATTCGAAAATCGTCTGAAGGAGGCGCAACCATCGTTAGGTACGTGCTTGCTTTTTTAATCAGAAATAAGGGGCAGATTTTAGTAGGTTAAGACGTGTAACGTACTAAAATTTGTGTTAGAATTGCCTATGATCTATTGCCGTGTTTATTAGATACATGACTGATAATCTCTTAAAAAATGTGTATTCAATGATGTTTCTTTATAACAATATTCTTGAAACACGATTCATTTGTTGAAGACTGTACAGAAACATTTCATTCCACATTTCAGTTATAAAGCACGTGCAGTTTCAGAGAATGATGAGTTCCACCCGCACCTTCGTCTGTCGGTCAAGAATCGGCAAGGCAACGAAATCTCTATGGCAGCGCCAGGAGATATTGAAGTACAGTTGGCGGTAGACCTCCTTGACTTCAAAGGTATACCCCGAGTGCTGTCAACATGTGTGAGCCACTACAGTAACACTAACTCAGTGGTTCTGCCAAGTCCAAAGAAGTCTTTCTGCTGAGGTCGAAATGCAATTTTCTGCCCCGGTAACCTGGAGCAACTGTGAACTCCCTCCATCAGACTTTTGTTATCATGAAAATGTTTTTCTGGAGGTGTTCAAAGTCACCTCATGTGAAGGCACCTATATCAATATGTAAGTCAACGGTATTTAAATGACAAAGAAGGTCGCCAATGTACTCTTCTTTCCTGTTAGTCACACAGTGTATCGTCAACGTACGTATAGTTTTAGATGTGGTATATTCTTCCTTCGTGCGTAAAACACTATTTCTCTATTCTTCCATTACCAAATGATTTTACTTTTTTACGTGTAGATGTCTACAATAGCATCATGGTGGATCTCTGCTTGGCGGCCAATTCCCTGACTCCGCTTGACAATGACACGGAGACAGTGATTCTCATAAGCAATGGGTAAGCAAGATTGTCGAAGGAAATCATTCTCAGCAAGTGCACTTGGTAGTGATGTTTCGAAGAAAAGCAATAATTCTCATTAGGGATGTTAGTGGGAAGACACGTTTTCAATGTATTTCACCTCCCTGACCCTCAAATGAGTAAAAAAACGCCAGTTAAGATTTTTCTAAAAATTAGCCAACTAAAGTGTTGAGACATGTTTTCAAAAAACCTTGTTTTTTTGCTGTATTTCACCTCCCTGACCCTCCAATGAGTAAAAAACGCCATTTCATTTTTTTCAAAGTGACCAGAGGAGTAATTTATTACACTGACCGATGCACTGGCCCTCCTCTCTCACGTTTTCAGTTTCGACGATGCGAACTAATCTGACATCGTCAGCTCGAGGTGATATTGTGACAGGGTGATGTACGTTAATATCAAATTCTTGATTTTTTCTCCCCAGCTGCGCCCTTCCAGGGTTCTCTGACTTCACCCACCGTCCACAAGAGAAGCGATTGATGAAGACATCGTTATTCACCTTGCCGAGCCTGACAGACTTCGATACAGTGTACATCCTTTGCTCAGTGCGAGTTTGCCGACAAACTGGCGGGTGTGGAGCGGTGAGAATACTGCATGTATATTAACGTCGTATATTTTTCATATCTCTTTGTCGTGGGCAATCGGAGATACCGAATGCTCTTAAATGTACGCAAAACAATGTACGTAAATGAAGTTCATTCGCCCAGGCGAGTGTAATCATTGCTCCCGGACCATATCAAAAGGTTCACGAACGGACTCCGAATTCGTAGTACATCTATATAGTTTTGTTTGCAGAATGATTGCAAGAAACGACGCCGTTCCCAATCAAAACCGAGTGTGCACGACCTGACAAGTGGGTCATTTGACTGGGGTGTGCTCTCCGGAGTCGCAAGTTCACGGATAAAGATCCTATCCCCCCTCCCGGTGTCAACCACGTCAAAGCTTAAACCTTTCAGGAAAGCAGCGACTATTTCTCGAAAGGGGCAACCAGATATGGCAGTGAAACTAGCCAAACCTGGTGAACCGAAAGCAGACGGAATCGTTTACGATTCCCCTGATGGTTCGACTGACAATAAAAAAGGTAACTTACTGCATATCCCCACTTCAGTTGCCTTACGTTCTAGCTTTGATATTAACGAGGGCAACTTATGGAGAATCTGCGTGACTACAAATGAACTCAGCCGTCTTTGAAAGTGACACGTACCGTTGCCATGCCATAAAAAACCAGCCTGGAATTATCACCAGTATGAAAGGAAGTCATGATAACCTTGAGTTTCAATGGCGGATAACTTGCGTTTGAGCAGCATATACATGTTATTTGTGGACAGGTTATTTTTAAGTTAACGAATAATACTGCTTATGGTTAACCAGCAATCTCTCTTCGTTCTATCCACAGCGTGTGATGGTCTCTTCGGCTCTTGCCACTTTAATGAGTTGCACCTCATCCTCATCGCAGTCGGAGCAGTTGGATTCTTCGTCTTACTTGCGGCCTTGACCTTCTCTATCTACAGGCGGAAGGTCAACGTGCTCGAAGACAAAGTGAATGACTTATCATGCGCGTTAAGTAGCATAACGTCAACACCAAGTTCGTATTGATCGTGTTGTAGTGACCATTCCCCTGTCATATAAAGTGGTCAGGCTTCGAGAGTTTTAACGATTGTAACTTATTGTAATATGTAGTTCGAAATAATATTCTAAGCAGTTAATGATCATTACTTTAGCGTCGGTCAGACTGCCTAAGCATACATTTTTGACACCACTGTTATCTATTCGGGCATATATCATGTTTGCAAGAAGGTTGGATAATGGATAACTGTTAGTTCCTCTTGGTCACTGACATAAATCATCATGGTATATGTATGTATCTTTGCGACACCGTTCGTTTTGACTCTGAAACGGATAATGATTGGATCAGATGTCAGTTTTATCATTTCAATGTGTTATGTGTTATGTGTTCTGATTTCATATGTCTATGTGCTATGTTAATGTATTCGAGACAACGTGCATGTACATCCACGTGTGAAAATCATTGTTCTAAATAAAATCAGTGTACAGTAAAAAAAATAAATGTTTTCTTATGAATAAACACAATGGTGTTATAAATATAGTTCATTTGTAGTTTTTTAAGTTTGAAGGTTTCACCTGTCACAAAATTGAAGAAGGAGCGAGGTCCGTAGTCACATCACCATACGATCACGTTGATTAATCGATCATGATGTCGAAATGCATATATGTCTAGTTGACATAGCGATGCATTTATAGTGCAAACATGTACAACTGCAGTCCTACCCTATCGCATATTATTGGATAGTTTTGAGATTTACAGAACAATGAAGTGCACCTACTAAACAATCAAATAACTAAAGCAACGCATCATTTGTAAAATAAACTTTATTCAACAAAATCTAAAGCATAATGCGCTAAAACAGTGCGTGTACAATCGACCTTAGAATACATTTGTGAGTAAAAGATCCTCAGGTTGAATTATTATCACATTTCTAATAAATGTTTTGTACTGAACCTGAATAACAATGATAATATAATTTCTCAAGTTATCAACAACATGTTCTCAAGATGGACAATCAGAATCTTACCAAAGGTAAAATTTAAGTCGGAATATAAATACAAAATTTCTCAGGTCAGTTATCAAGTCAAAGTCTTACCAAAGGTAAGCTAATAAACATACTGGTAGGATAATTAAAGTAATGTATTTTTTCAAAAATAGACAAAGATGGTGGACTTTAATGATATTTTTCAATTTTCTGAATTTGTTCTTTTTTATTACTAACATGTACTTGTTTAAAGTAGATGATTTGATTTTAGTTGTTAATCAGTGTTATATACAGGACACATTATTCCATAAAACTAACCAAGAAAATGTTTTTGTGGCAAAAAAGTGTGATATTTCAAATTTCATAGACGTCTGATAAATGTTTTGTACTAGGCTTAAACTACAGTTGGATAACATAATATTTTAAGTATTTACGACATTTTCTCGAGGTAAACTTACCAGAATCATACGAAAGAAACCGAATAAGAGAGTGGTAGGGGTGGTACGGTAGTCTTTTGTTCGATGTCAAATTATTGTAGACGTGCACAAAGATTTACAAATACCTGTACAACATAAAGGTCATTCGACATTTAAATCAATGTTTTAAACGGGAGTTGAAATATAATAATGGCATTCGCACGTTTCATACAGAGAATATTAACACATAAAATATATTTTTCAAATTCTCATACCCTTTTTCAGTTACAGTTCGGGCTACATTGTCTCGGGGTAACACTTGAGGCAATTATAAATTTCCAATAGATAACTACCATACACATTTATCCCCAGGTTAAAACTTTCACTGTTCACATGGCATCGACCCCCCCAGGTTAAATCGATGTCACACTTCTGATCGATATTTTGTACTGGACTTCGGAATGATGATATACATGTATATACTAGTACTTTCTCAAGTGATCGACTACTGGAGACGAACAATCGAAACCTTTTCAAAGTATTCATACTGCAGTTTCGAGTACAGGTATAGGAAGCAGTACAGGCCACCCTTGTGTATTTCTGCATTTGTTAGGTTTAACAACTCCAATGGAAAACGGTAACCGTAAGATTTCCGTTGATTTTGTGAAGATACACCATGCATAGATCAGTACAAAATTCAGAATCAGGGCAAACCTATATTCAAGCAGGGTGACGGTGTTTAAAGAAATCTTATGACATAAGACTGTTTTTTTTCTAACTGGACCTGTACCACTGACATAACTTTACCAGCGTAAAAAAAATATCAGACACCCAAATACATGTATCGATGCGCAGTGCATTGAACCTAAAATTTGAAGGCCGACACTGGGGCTAATAATATCAAACTCGAGGAAACATTTACGCCAACGGAATTATTTATTTTTAACCTCGAAAATAATTTCTCAAGTAACGAAGTTTTTAGGATGGACGGCCAAATTCTTAGGAAAACAGTAAAATGAATACCGGTATATCTGATAAAAAACGACCAATGACTAAAATCGATAATCGATAAATCGATAATGCTTTCAGGTGGACTTGAACAACAATGTAGACATTTAAAATCTCTAGAAAGGAATTTTCCCAAATTGGGGATCAATCTGTAAAACTAGGTACATAGATTAGAACTGTTTAACCTTGATAACATTACATGTATTGGCCTCGTATGGCCAAGACAATATTTACATGGAGTTTATAATTTACATGCAGGTCTCGTACACTAAAATATGTTTACCAGACATTCAAGGGTAACCGTTTTATTTTTCGGTACCAGAAGTAGAAATGAGTTTCAGCAATGCACATGTTATCCCTCATCTCATCTTAAGGATTAGCACTTAAACTGCACTGGACTTGAACAACTATATCTTTTTGCAAAGCACTATAAACTAATTGCTCAAAAGTTATATTATCGTCAGTAGGGTCATGATTCATATATAAAGTCCATTAAAAATTGCGACAAAACAGCGAGTTAGTTTTAACAATACACTCTTTCACTGTTAAACATTCTCTGTGTGTTTACATGTATATCCCCGTGTTAAACACAAAAAGTACTTGGCAGAATAACAATTCGCACTAAGGAATATGTACCACCATACACCATGTACAAAATATATATTCAATATACTGTTCTGGGTTAAAAGGATTGGTTAGTGATTCTTCAATGAACCTGTCAATCGATTGTTTACCGGTACATCAGTGTTCTCAATTTGGCTTGTGCAACAAAAAAATACCGCTTTTCTCATGTTTCGATGATATATACGGTAAAAAGGGAAGCTAGCTGTTTGGTGCTATTTATATAAGACTCGTTGATTTCCATACATATCAAGCATGGGTATTACGACAATGCTGGAATTGATTTTTAATCCCAGGGTAGAACAACCTCATTGAAGACAATAATATGCCACTTTATCAAGAAATATAAAAGGTTCTGACAATAGGGCAAATATATACATGATGTTCCCGGATAGTTTTTATAAGGATGCATACATCAGGAGGTCTACTAATTACACATTTCAAGTAAAGTCGCAAGGTACAAATCAAAATTAACATTTTTAACTGAAGTCAAACTCATAATCATAAGTTCGTTGTTATTTTGCGACGGAGCCCTGGTTTTAATAACACAGACTTATTTAAATCAGCTTATTTCGAAATTAGGATGTGATCAATATACAATGTACATGTATACCACTATAAATAACGTTTCCTGGCCTGTACGTGTTCTGGGAAGATGAAAAACGAAAACAGAGAGTGGCATCCTTGTCTAGTTATAGGCGAACTGTACGACACGGAGTTTTCAAGAATGCCAGAAAAACATTCCATTTCTTCTAAGCCAATTTCTCCTTTTCAGCAAATCAGAGATGCTTGTATTTTCTGACCCTCCCAACTGGCCCCTTTATTTGGCGCTGTTTTGTCATCTACCAGGTGAACAGAAAACCTGAGTTAAAGATGTCGCCTGACAAAACAATTACTCGCATACATATTCTGGGCAAGACTTTATTTCAAGTCTTACATATCTAGTGAAATTGGGAAAAAAATTATCGGTTTATTTGGCTTTTCGACAATTTCGTAGATTTTCATGCTTTTAGAATCAATAATCACATATGGAATTATTGAGGATTTGAAAACATGCACGTCTTATAGAAATCTTACTTGGGGATTGGGTTCACCCAACAACATGTTACATTTAATCACAATGTGATACAGTTTATTAATCAGGAATGTGTAATTAGTACGATGCAGTGTACAATCGAAAGTGTCGTTCAACGGAGTAAATACTTTACACTATTCCCGGTTGGTTTGAAATACACCAGAAAAGAGAAAATTGTCAAATCAATTACTAAAGTGAGGACAAAATCATCCTTACAGAAGATCGCAATTTGGCAAACAACAGAAAATCTGCTGGGCAAAATGCAGTCGGATATTACAACAAACATAAACTAAGTATTTGAATGTGAGATATACTGGTAGATTGTTACACCATATCTGATGCGTTATTATCCAAGGTTTGATTACCAAGTTGTTTGTTGTGCTTGGGTTACGTGTCATCGGTCATTTCCAACAGTCCGCCATTTTGTGAACATCACAGATTAGACGAAATAGATGAGTAATATTCTTCACTCAAAGATGCCAGTAATTACGCTGGAATTACTAGTCTTACGTTCTTACTTTACTGCAACATGATGGTTTGTGCCATCAGAAGCGCAAGCATAAACTCCAAGTATAATTATCAGAACTGAACTAAAAAGTAGAATGTATCACTGATGGTTTGTGATTTTTCTTTCTTTAATGCTATTTTCTTCTGAATAAAAACCTTATTCTGGTGTAAATGGTCAAAATGGCACGTAACGGACACCTACGATTCATTGCGCAGTTTTGAAGACATGTTGAATTTCTCAGAGACCAACTAAAACAAAGAGATTTAAAATCGGGTTGGAAGTTGCACCATGGCGGACATTTTACGTTGCACAACAAAAACAGAACGAGGCACCAGGAACTCATCGCTGTGAACAATCCTATGGAAAAGTCGTGTGACAACAAAAGTGCACGTGACAGTCATGCGCTTGCCTTTTAATATCAAGCTTCCAATTACATTTTTAAAATGAGACTTCCTTCTAGAGCTCAAATAATTGAGAACGGGATGAATTCTTCTTGTTGCCGTTATTGTGACGCATTCGTTTTGCTGAAAGAAGTGACACCGCTCTAACAATTTTTTTAATCGATCAGAATGTATAGATATGCACCATTCTAAAATACACAAAAGAAATCCCAGGTTAAGATTTAATACAGCTCAATATATATACCGTACATTATGTGTTCTCAGATTCGATGGAAATGAATAGTACAGATACAACAACAACCCTAACAAACAAACAAAACCTCATAAAATGCGATGTGGAGGTTGTCTTTTTGATACGCAAACATTCAATTTTGGTAAAATCCCCAAACTATGCGAGTTAGAATATCTTTAACTGCTCGGGGAAATGAACATACATGAATTGTAAGCACTGAAAGCATACAAAGAATTGTTTGCTGAAGGCAGGTTAAATTGCTCGAAGGAATAAATAAAATAAAACATGTAGCATGATTGTATATACTAGATATTCAGTCAGCATGACCGTTGGCCTTCATGTATTTAATTTTTTGTTTTGGTTGTGAGTGATCTTCTTGTATATGAGCATTGCCTTCATTCAGGGTTGACCATGAAGGACAATGTTATAAAATGCAAGTATGTTCAAGTACAAGTCACTTAAAGAATGTACATGTATTAGTAAACTTGTCGCTGAGTCTTCTTTGTACATGTATTTGGTGAACCATTTCTCGGGAGATGACCAACTCAATTTTTATGAAATCAGTGACATGATAGAAATGCTGTGTGTGAACTGAGAAAGTCTGTCATGTTAATTACTCAAAGATGCAGGGACATTAGTAGAATGTCCAATTAAGTATATTGTACATTGCTTTGTCTGTATTCAGTGTAATGTTCTTTTCTGTATTTTCTTAACTTGCTTACTGTTTCAAATTGTACTAGATTTCCTCAGTACGAATAAACATACATGTGTATATAAAGTTAATACTCACTGAATGCATGTACGCACATCCGTGTAAATCAAACGTTCTGTTCGAAAAAAATCATAGTCATGGAAAAATTAGAACATCAATTGCGGTTTTGTTGCTGAAGTCATACCGTACTGTCAGCATCAGCAGACAACGTTGGCTGATGTTTTGAATATTCGCAGTTGGTGCTGATCAGATTGAGCCGATGTAGCTATTATAATGAGTCGACTTCTTAAAATTATTTCAAAATTGCATACAACATGCGTATTTTATGGTTTTTAAACCTTTTATAAATCGAATGTCAATTTTGGAAAGAATGATTGCCATGGTTACTAATTGGACAACGATTTATGAGTAGTCATTAGGTCTCATAAAAATCGTTGTGTAATGTGTTCAGAGGCAGTGTATCTGAAAATTTCAAATTTTATTTCAGAATTCATGAATTCAAGGTTTGACGACTTTCATTAACTTATTAACTGAACTTTTGTTTTTCATTTGAAGTTTTATTTGTACTTTGAACCACTTCGCAAGTTTGCTAGATGAATACAGTCTGGGCAGAAAGCAGCAAAATAATTGCCGACCCTGTTATCTTTTTATCGAATTATTTGGA
The DNA here is from genome assembly GCF_910592395.1 of Lineus longissimus. Taxonomy (NCBI): domain Eukaryota; kingdom Metazoa; phylum Nemertea; class Pilidiophora; order Heteronemertea; family Lineidae; genus Lineus; species Lineus longissimus. The sequence goes on from NC_088310.1 coordinate 24,092,099, forward strand.
AGCCTATGTATTAGAACATGTATATATGGCGGTGGATAATTGCATTATCACGGCATTTGGTGTGTTTTGATCAAATGTGTGTAGGCTTAACATTTACCACTCTGATTTATTTGCGCTTGTTAGAGAATTAAAAATAAGAACAAAAATGAATAAGATTTCACGATGGTTAAAGTATATATTATTTGACCACATGTCGCCCGATTTAATTTTTTACTGTTCAGAGTTACAATGTATGGTTGTCTTCTATATCCTTTTGTATCGTATATCAAGCTTTCAACATATATCTTATTCGCGGACATTGTACTGTACCATATGATACTTTACTGACGGTATACGGTAAAAAAGTACAGGAAAAAAGGTACAGGAAAAAAAGGTACGGAAATGAAGGTACAGGAAATAAAAGTATAGGAAATAAAAGTACTGAAAATAAAGGTACCGGAAAAAAAGTACTGGAAAAAAGTACACAAAATGGCATAAATAGGTAAAAAAGGTACACAATTTTTTTTCAGAATATTATTCTCTTCAACTGGTTCAGACTCGGCCTATGTCTTAATCTTTTCTTGCCTATTTTTCTTCTTCTGTGACTAAGGTGGTGCCTTAAAATAGTTTAATACATTGCGGATAATTTTGTAACGGAATGAATTTGAGGAAAATTCATGGAAGAAGTTGCCCAAAAGGGGAGCTGACGTTTTTTTTGGTAATAAGTACATGTACATTCATGTTCTTTTAAATTTTAAAATACTCGAGTCGTATTCTTATAGGGGCGGATCCAGGATATTGGGAAAGGGGGGTGGGGCGCACCTGGCATCCTACCTGGCATTTCACATTAAGATTCTCGCCAATTTCCCTAAAAAGCTTGTGTTTGGTCTAAATCTAATGATTTATCTGTTAAAACCTAATTGGCCAGGCACATTGTTAATTGGGTCCAGCTCTATGATGAATGTTAATTGATTAATTGCAATTTAACTTGAACATGGGTACATTTATCGGTTAACCCTTTTGCAGAGGGAATTGTCCTAGAATCTTTACAATCATCATGATCTTGATAGCCGTGTTTACACTCTTGAAAACCATAACGGTATACTGGAAATTTGATATACCTATTTCTAAGGCCTATGCAATGCCTACGCAACAAATAAAGTTAAAGTTATAAAAAGAAAAAGGGAGAATTCAAATGATATTTAAAAAAATAATTGTGAACCTTTTTTACCTATTTATGCCATTTTGTGTACCTATTTTTCAAGTACCTTTTTTCTGGTACCTTTATGTCCGGTACTTTTATTTCCTGTACCTTCATTTCCGTACTTTTTTTCCTGTACCTTTTTCCTGTATCTTTATTACCTGGATTCTTTACTGACATCATTTCTGAAATAGAGATACTTATCAAGTTGATTAAATACCATATACATGCACATGTCAGAGATTTATAGTGAGCAGTTTGTAAGGAGAGAGAGAAATGTGACTTAGTAATCTTTATATAATCTGATTACCTACAAACTTTGGTACTTATATACTGAATGCATGATCAAAATACAATAAATAACATTTACATACTTTAGGATGGGCAAATTATTATCAAATATACAAGCAGTCAGAAAATAACTTGAACTTTCAAGATAGATGATAAAGTCTCTTAACTAACGAGTTCAATATATTGAGTGTCCGTTCGGTCTATATAATAGTAGAATAACCCAAGTGCTTCTATCTGCTTTTCTCTCAGAAGACCTTTTTGGCGAAGAGAAAAGGAAAAGTTCACATTATTTTAGACTACAGGTAAAAACGATTGGCGTGTTGTGATAAATAAATCACAGTGTATACTTACTTCTAAATACTATAAAGCGTGCGTGTAATTTTGTACATCACCAAAAAAACAAAACAAACTGAAACACTGTCAACGGCTAACATATACTTGCTTCAGACGTACATGTAATGTTCCCGGCATTGTTGAACGTAAAATATATAAAAAAGAAAATGCACATTTTGGCATCGCAAACATTTATACATGTAGACATATCTTCAGCAGTTGACAAATCCCCGACGTTTGTGTGACACCACTGGAATCCTTGTTTGTGCCAAATACAGTAGAACTACTTTCTTTGGAGCCAAGCTTTGATAAGGGCTTAAAAGAAACATTGCAAACTAAAAAAGCATCATTTGAAATTAAGAGGGTGGGGGGTAGTCAGGGTTGAACTCGTTTTTCAAGATCTAGAATTTCCGAACTTTGCTGTAATGGTTGTGCACTGTTCAAATACATGCAGGCCCTGTCATCTGTAATAAATCGATACTTCTCAGGAATGTGCAGATAATTAACAGACACAAATCTGTGCCAATTGTAGAAGTAGAAAATGTCCCCCTGGAATATAAAGTATCCTGACCAATTTTTACGGATTGTGGTACATGTTTCTCTCGAAGGCATGACTGTCAACAGCTCAGAGATTGGATCACATAAGATTCCTTTGTTCCCCGGGCATTTCATCTTTGGAGTCAAACTTCTACACCGGCTTCGGCGATGATTTCTGACTGGAGAGGGTGAGGGTACCGGATTTGAGAATTTCAGACCTTTTCTGAGGTTTTACAATATTTAATTTTCTTACACTTTCCCGGAGGCAAACGGCCCGCTGATCATTAGCTTCGTCGCGCGTGTGTGGCTATCTGCAGGAGCGAACCAAGACGCAACCATACAACTGTTTTTCTACTTCCATTAATCATATTGTCCCGCTTGGTGCATGCGCACGCTAAGACAATTCAAATAACTTTCGAGATTCCAGCAGTGTCACACTGCAACGCATAAGAGTACACACTGTTACTCAAACAGACTGTTTACAAGTTTAAATCGACTTATCACAGGACTTGGAGCAGATATATGGTGGTTGTTCCCATTTATATAGACGGTACACATTTCCCGGCTATAGGTGTTGTTGTGCATCACTACGTACACTCATGGACGGAGATAAAGCAAGTCTTGTTTTTTTCAGGAGCGTCGACTTCACCAGATTACGCACAAGTGTACGTTGGGGATGGCTGAAATGGAGAACAGTCAAATACAGCCATGAACATAACACACTGCTGTCATGATATGTTTGCACATACGTGTATTTAATGATGAAGCATGGTATTTGGGAAGTTATTTTTTTTAATTGTTACATTATTTCTTCATATCTTATTTATTTCATCACTGGTTTTCATATACATGCATGAGATTCTTTGAACGAAACTTTGGAGATCACGACATACCAGTATTCCAACCTTTACTCTAATGCTTCTGTAGGGTGATTAAACAAACTAGTTCTAAACTTTTGGAGAGTCCTGTATTTAAAAACTGAAAGAAAACTTGGTCATCGCCAGTCACATTTTTTAAAGCGAAAATAGACCCGTATGGCAATCCGTCTCAACATTCCACGGAACGATTCGACATTGCCATGATCGTCAACTTACACTGCACGAATCATAACCCCAGTACTCAGTACCAGTTTCTGCAGCCAGGTTCGAGTTGGAATTGCTGTTACTAGTGAACAAACTGCACTCTAGTGTGGCTTTCTTCCACGTTACACTCTTGCAAGTGTTGTCGGTAAGGCATTTGTTTGCACACTCTGTTAGGTTCAAATCGACCTCGGTCTTAGATGCAGCTAGGCTCATCTTCTTATCCACGACCTGGCAGAACATGCACTCCTTGCAGTTGGCCGCCCTGACTGGTGGTGTGCCAGTGGCATGAGTGTACTGGACAACTGGAAAAACAAAGAAATAACTCCGATTAGATTTTGGAGCATCTGCGCATGGAGGGAAAACGGCGATAATTTTAAAAACATGCAAATAACAGTGAGGTGATAAATGTGATAGAGTATGCATTGTAAGTCTATCTGCTTGGTTCCGTTTTAGTGGAACACAATGGAATCATTATCAACTCAGTAAGTAATAGCAGGTATAGATTAGATTTATCCAAACTTGGAAATGGGAATATCAGATCAACCAGTCCCTCTGTCACGTATTACACATATCCTAATTCATTGCTCCTCTGACTCGAAACCAAACGGATGGACTAAATGCGTATTCTATCACTAAAAAAGCCCACTTCATAATACTTCATACTTCACACTTCATAGATGTCAGTGCACATGACTGAGCCAATCCATTACATTCAAGCCCGTTACTATAGTAACGTCCATGCATCTATTGGTCCTCGATACACAATTAGGTTGTAGGTAATGCAGGGAAGGGGCATTGGCGTAGAAAACGCCACGTATAAGCTGTGTTTAGCAAACTTGCCCCTATCGATTGACCGTAAATGATGTGCCTTGGCGCATTTACTCAGAATGATTTAATGGTAAAATAAAACGCTTTCATCTATTCAATTTCATCAGTTTGTTAATGCTTTTACACTGGTATCAGTGGTCATATATATTACCGGTCATCGTTATAGAAACTATTAACCACTATAATTCCTTACAATTCACTTTCAGCGACAAAGCAGCTATTTCAAATTTGTTTTTTTCCCGAAACAATCAGGCAAGCTACTAACTCTGGCTCTAGGATACAACCCAAAATAACACTTAAACAATATCACCCAACTAATATTGAACTTAAATGCAATCCAGGGTGCTTATCTTCGAGGCTTGCCTCCAGACATGTTTGTTGGGTTTGCATTGAAATATACTCTACATTATTTAATAATTTAATCTAGGAGGGAGTGTTGGCTTTGGTCTTACACAACGGGGAACAGTGCCTTTGGAACTTGGTTCATGTAGTAGAAAAAACAGCTCGTCACTGGCAGAGTTGACATCTCAGATTTTAGCAATGTCTCTGGTTGTCATATACCACGTTCCCTTTGTTTATTGGCTGTCGAAGAATCTTTTAATGATTTATCATAAATCAGATACTATGATCAAAACAGCTATTGATTCCAACTCGAAACTAACCCAAATTTAGAAAACAAATAGGAGATTGATCTAGTCGCAAATATTTCGCATTGTATTCGATATTTTTAAAAGCACGCAATTATTAATTTTCGTCAACGAAACCTGATGAAAAATCTCATTAGTTTTGTGACGAGATTTTTTCGATATCTTAGGCTAAACAGTGCCCTTAAGTTATTCATATCAAACAACTCTAAACAGCTTCATGAAATTCCTGAATTTATTCCCATAACTAAACTTATTCACTATCGTGGACCAATTTGCCCGACGGATCATATGATTTTGACGCAGGTCGGAAAACTTCGGCTGGATATGCGGGACCATATGTACAAGAAGAAGGTACTGGGCCCGCTCGCTATGCAAAGTACGAACGAATTACTCGTTTGTGCATTGTAACGGTGCCTTTTCTTCCTGACATACATATCCATAATTCATCTCAAACCGAAAATACGGTTAAGAATTGTTGGCGATGTGAAAGAACAGAAAACAAATCCTCGCCAATTTCCATAGAAGGTATACCTAAAATGATAGATATTGAACATAGCGTACTTATTAAATACTAGTACCAATGATTTGCATACGGAAATATGAGTTTATGTTCGCTTTCCTGATTCAGAGGCGAACATAATTAAACTCTGATTTCCTAAGAGTCTCCGTCTTATGATGATTATTTCCTGCCCGGGATATCATCTTTTGTACAAATAAGGGACTAATACATGTCTGAACCGGTATAACATGGACCGTATCACAAATCTATCAACTGGATGACAGACGGGTCCACCTGATTTTGAAGATGGGCAGAACAATTGTTTTTCTTGTTGTAGGCTACATAATGTGTTATCAATATTTCATACTGTCTTGTGTGTTTTAGCTGGGACAATTGACCAACTGCATACCTCCGTGTGGAAGAAAAATCTATAATTTGTGAGTGTTTTGAAATTGAAAATCATCTGCATTTACAACAAAATATTTCAATGACATCTCATCTTGATTTGATAATTAGCTTGCTTGCTGTCGTGCAAGGCATCAACTAGACTGGCTAGTTTCGCACTTAGAATTACGTCCAATCTCGCCATCCCCAACCAATTGCAGCAATGTCCATGGTATCTATTTGGTGGTTTTGACAAGAAAGGGAAAGAAAAAGCCTGATTATGTATCAACTTTGTTTATCAATGTCGGCACAGAAACAAATTACGATACGAATAGTTATACTCACTTAAACAAATCAAAGGTACGATCAAAACAATGACATGGACGCTCTCCATTTTACCGGGGTGAAACGTGTTAGTCCAAAATACGACGGCGGGCAAAATCCTTCTCTTTCCAACCTTAATCAACACAGCTGTCCTAAACAGAATCAAAGTTACTCCAGCCCGCTCTGAACCTCAACCAATGATCCTTACGCGCAACAACTTCAGTCTAGAATAACCATGACGACGCTGCAACAGCCAAGACAACGCTGGGTATTGGGCACATTTTCTATTAAAATGTCATGCTATCGATTGTTCAAAAATGTCGTATTACGTGTGGTGCTTTACCAACAGAGAGGTTGCCAGGGGCTACGTTCAGTTCTGCCCTGGTTAGATTTCGGAACCATGATTAAATACAGCGACGTGAACATGCGTGGCTATCTCGCCTGTTTTCTCAGCACTATCTCAAGTCGTCGACTCTCCCAGAAGGATCATCTCTTTGGAAAGACTTCAAGTACGTACGCATATCTGTCCTGTAAAAAAGGTGATCGTGGCTCTTGGCTCTTGGCTCTTAGTTTAGGGTATCCCACAATTATAGCAGCTACAAACCACAACCTGATTTTGTCGCGTACATGTACATGTATGTCAATCGTGCAGAGACCAGTAACAAATACTCTCATACATTTAATCGGTAAGTTGAAATGTTAATGCTCAGTGCCCTGAAGTCAAGGAAACCATTATATTAGCTACATGTATATTGATAGAATCATAGACGTGGTTGCTAGCGTTAGCTGCGTTGGGGCAGTGGCTCGTTACTTGACATATACCAGGAAACAAAGTGCGTAAACGAAGCGGAAATATGTCCCTGAAGTCAGATCGGTCGACCGGCTCTGTCATCACCATTTCGAACTACATTGTGATTGGTTAGATGGGAAGACGGAATGCACCTGACAAACCATACAGTTCTGAAATCCAGAAGTATTAAGGTAGCAGGAAGGGTTGGGCGTTTGTGGTTTCTGAGTCTGAGGGGGTTGGTGTCTGTTGACTGTGCTTTAAGAGAGACTAGGCATGGCGCCAGTCTCTCTTAAAGCACAGTCAACAGGCATTTGGTCTCAGTATTTGGGTTTTGATTGCCATGACTGTACCCCTGTAAAAGTCAGAGGAGGAGAAGTTTGGAATGATGAAAGCATTGAAGAAGAAGAAATGTTATTATTGAGGAAAGCAAAATTTATTATGAGACTAGAAGGCAGTGTCCTGACTTGATTATTTTGAAAATGGCGGTCTGAACACATTAAAAGGTGGAACATGGCATTTTATCGACTTTGAAGTGTTCCGCAGTTAAAGGGAGACTATAGGCAGCAGCTAGGTAGGCAAGATAAAGTCATACAAATTTGCCAATAGGGGTCAGTCATATCTCTAGGCATGGCGCCAGTCTCTCTTAAAGCACAGTCAACAGGCATTTGGTCTCAGTATTTGGGTAAGTACAGAATCAAGGCAGCTCAGAGAGCAATGATTGAACGATGCTGTGGACAAGTCCAACAATACTGCATCAGTCACGACCAACTTCTCATCAGAAAGCGTCACCACCAGCATATTCAATGTTCAGTTCCAACCTGTACCAGTCCAATGCAAGCCTGTCATGGTCAGCAGTGGTCAGCTTAGCGCGATATGGAACATTCTTCCGAAACTCAAGCGAGGGAAGTCTGCTCATTAGCCTATCTCGCGCACTGCTCCTTCTTGTCAAACATCGTAGTGAAATCGTGGTACAGTGGGGCGTCCTCGAGGATTGCAGCTGGTCGGACAGATGTGAGGTGGAATGTGGGCGGCTGCACTTCTTCGTTGATGTGCGATGGCAGATAGCACAGTTGTTGCGTTGCATGACAGCTGAAAGTGAATGTGATATCATAGAACTGAGGCGTATGCAATGAGACTATAGGTGAAGTAGAAGCAAGGAGTGAAATGGGCCATCTTCCAGTGACTATAATATACAGAGTAAGGGCGCTGGGTGTTGTTAGATTCAGCATTGAATGTATTCCTCGTACAAGCGTGAATAGTGTGGACATACAGTGAGAGGTGAGAGACCCCTATTGACTACTTCTTGTAACTTTATCTTGGATATTATATTAGTATTGAACTTCTAGCCATGGAATATGAAGAAATTGAAGTTGTAGGCATGGAATATGAAAAATTATTCAACGGTGAAAGACATTACTCCATGAGGCTTTGCCGTGATCGCAAAGGACGCGACGCGATTGGTTCACATGCTAATGAGGTATGATAATGATAATTACCTCTATAATGCTACTTGGATAGCGACTGTGTCGTTCATTGCAACAGTGGTCTATGTCAATGTGTGCCTGCAATGTCAATGAAGTATGATGAGGTGATGACGATAGTGCAATTATTAAATATTGGCAAGAGATCATACTACAACATAGGTCTTGTTTTTGACAGATGACTGTGCGACATTCCCATTGGGTCTTGTGAGAGTCAGCGCTGCATGTATTCCTTGTACAAGCTTGAATAGTTGTGACGGACTTTGAGGGGTGAGAGACCCCTATCGGCTACTTCGTCTAACTTTATCTTGCCTACCTAGCTGCTAGCAATAGTGCCCCTTTATCAAGAGTGAAACCCACTGTGCGGGGCTTAGAAATTACCTTTATAATCCTAGTTGGATAACCACTGTGTAGATGATTTGAAGAGTGCTCTGTGGATGTGTGCCTGTAATGTCAATGAAAGTATCATGAGGTGATGACGATAGTGGAATGACGAAATATTGGAAAGAGATCTATTCCTAGAAGAACATATGTCCTGTTTTGACTAGGTGGTGCATTTTTTAAAATCAGCAGTGAGCACTGCGTGTAACATGGTGGAGGCAGCGGAGATAATAACTGTGTCGAAAGTATTGTTATAGGGCCTTCCCTAGGCCCATGGGGTTAAATTTACAATCCACGATTGAAAAGACGTAGTTTGATCGCATTCAACTATAAATCCATTGAACAGTTGTGTTCCTTTAGTCAACCGATGACCTTTTGTTGGGCCATGATCGGGGATTGTAAACTGTAAATGTATTATGGACTGGGAGACGGGGGAAACACAAGTGAAATAAGACCAAAACAAGTGATTTTGGGGCTTTGGTTTAGACGCATGCCCCACATGCGCCATGCGGGATTATACGGTTCATGTGAACTTGTTGACATCTACATGATCTAGTGCTGTTATTGGTCATGTCATGGTACATGGTAGGCCTAATCATCATGGCTATATGTTTCAGGAAAAGCTCGGAGTAAAATGAACTGCCGATGAATAATGATGTTGTTCATGTTTACCATGTTTACTAGTACATAGCCATAGGGTATGCACTGGCCAGTGCACTTTCTGCACGTCGTCATGGTCATGTACGTGATACCTTGCATATTTTGATTTTTGAATGCACATGCTTTTTGGGCAAAATCACTTGTACCAACACTAGTGAATAATGTCTTCTTATCCCTATGACTCCATACACAGTGAGGGCATTGTCCCATTCCCATCAAATGGTAACTTATTGTACCGTATTAGGGTGGAAGTTGGGGAGCAAATACCTACCGTTGCACGCCTGTCATAATCAGCAGTGATGAGCTTAGCGCGATATGGAACATTCTTCAGAAACTCAAGCGAGGGAAGTCTGCTCATTAGCATATCTCGCGCACTGCTCCTTCTTGTCAAACATCGTAGTGAAATCGTAATGGAAAACGTCTGGCTTTGCGCCAGACGTTGAGACTAATAAGTGAAGAACTAATAGGTAAAGAACTTCTACTTGCGCGAGACTGCTCTGATAAAATTATCATTGCAGAGACTACGGTGACGTACACATATATTTTTTACAATCAAAAATGCCCTCAAAAGACGACATGGAATGATTATTTTATTGATATTTCCTACTATATACCTTCAAATTATCACTTTATACAAATAGATCGGCGTTAGGTCGCATGCTTTTCTTTCCTGGTGACACTATAAAGCAAAATAGTTGCAACCCCGTAAATGCGCTATAAGTCCAATAATAAGTGACGGTGACCCGTTATAAATGTTTCGCCAGCTTCGCTTTTTTGCCGCTACGCGGCGCGTTGGGCCCTTGCGTCAAGACTTGTTTTTTGTCTTGAAGCCCAGGAAATAAAAAATCTCGCATATACTATATACATCAGCCTATATGCCCAAACATGTCAGAGGCAGAGCTGGGGCTACATGCGGAAGGCTTCAGACCTTAATACAGAACTTACTGGAGGTCCTTGGACACAACGACCAAGTGCATGTAGTATTCAAATCTAACTCTTGAGCGATCACAGTATCTTGCGGTAAATAAATTAATAATCAGTGAAACGCCGGTCAAACGTAGGATAGGTTATCAAACTGGGGTGGAGTAGGTTATAGGAAATAAATCTTCTCCCATACTGACACTTGGTTGGTTGACTCAGCCGGGTTGCATCCCGACTAGAATTGAAACTAGGTGGCCATACACGAAAACAAACTCAAGCACCAATTCATCGATAATCCTCGCGCTTGAGGAATTTAATACACATTTATCAACTATTCCGATCGATTTCAACAGAAAATTCATAGACTTTCCAACAAATACAGTGTCAATATCCATTTAGACTTTTTCACATCAAATAACCAAATAACAAGTTAATTGGTTTATTAGTAGGCCTCAATATCTAGTTTTAAAGAAGTTTATTGAAGAGTTAGCCAATAATGTTTAAAATACCAGCAGATTCAATACCAATCAGCTTCATATATATCATGGATACCTACTGCTCCGCTTGACCTTCTTTGGCATAATGTTCCCATAAGTACTAGTTATTAAAATGCTATTTCGATAGCACCGCTTGCTCAAAGTTTTGTCTTCTAAGCTTAAGGCGATCAATATGACGGATTGGAGCGGCAATTTATCTCCAGGGTGATATATCCTCAATGACGTCAGAGGCAAAGGTGGTTGAAACATTATTGAGTCCCAGGAGAACGCATCTGAATCGATTTTAACATCTATTCCTGTATTGCAATTATTAATTCACTTGTAGCATGTCAATGATAATAATCACAATTATAGTCCATTTTTTCTCCAATGTCGAATTCTTAGCATTGATCAAATGTAACAGTTTTGGTTTATGGCAGATTTTTGGAAATTCCTGGTAAGTTCACTTATCGATATTCGTTCTCGAGGTAGCATTGATTGTAAATCAAAAGAAAACGAATACGAGTATCTTCGTCATGATCATCATATCACCAGTAGGAGGCCTTTTCCGATTCTTAACGGTTTCTGTAACTTTTTCCTGATTTCTCGGACAAGAGTCAGGTTTTTCCCTAAAAGGTCGGATTTTTAGAAAACCTGTGAAAAATACTAGGGTTTCCAAAATAGGGCAACACTTAATGGTGTTCATGCATAGTGAACACCCGTCATTTTCAAACATCTTGCGATGTAGGAACCGGTGTGACAGCGGATATAGTCCCCCTGGAGTCATAGTCCGGTAGCATTGTATTTGATCAATTAAGCAGCATTATGTATTGTACCGCTAACCCTAACCAAAACATTTAGCAATGCGGGCTATTGTTACACGGACTATCAGCCCTAGGACTACTCTCCCTTGCACACCGGTCTTAATTCAGCAGGGTTGAGTGATTTTCGTCTTATTCTTACATGTTCAAACATTTTACTACTGAGGGATAAGCATGTTTCCAACATTTTCCTACCGACCGAGGATTAGTGAGACTGCTACAAAATATTTCCAACATTTGGTGTTCATAGTGAATGATCAAAGGCCTATGTTCAATGGCCCTGATTGAGTGAGCTAACTAGTATTCACATTTTGGGTTCCTCTGAGTGTTTGGTACATACCTCATTAACCCCATCCAACATAGGCCTTTGATCTTTATCGCCCTATTTCAGGAAGGTGGTATTTTTACACAGGTTTTCTAGAAATCCGACCTTTCAGTGAAAAGCCGGACAATGTCGGATTTTTGTCGGATAATTCAGGAAAAAAGAGAGAAACAGTTAAGCAAGTCGGAAAAATCCCAATACAGTGTCATGGTCCTTCGGATCGTTGCCTATCTTCTTTTACATGTATGAGCTTCGTCTTGCCATATCCTCTGTGAGTTGGCTTTGGTTACAATCTCTGGCTGACGACCTTATCTGGTAGCTGGTTCCGGGATCGATTTGGGTGAAAATTATCCCTAAACTTCGATTGTGCTCCACAATTGCCTCTGCAGTGGAACAACCAAATGACATGCATGGTATTCTTTCGAAGTCACCCTCAATTGTAGTTAGACAACAGCATCATATTTCGCCAAGAAAAAGTTCATCCCCAGATTATCAATGCGGGCCCGAGGTGGTATGTGTGAAGTCCTCAAGCTGATTGTTTCAAACTTGGTGTTCACGTTCAGAATGATCTAGACTGATGATATTCCAATATATCGGTTTGTAAATGTATCAAACCAGACAATATATTTTGAATAGTGAAACGAACGTATCTGATTGTGTTTTTTGTTAATCCACGTGTCCTTCTTGGTGCTAAAGTTGGATTGTTGAGTGATAGAAGGTTTATATACATCATATGCGGCCAAATGTCCTGAAATTGATTTTATATGCCTATCCAAAAATGAAAAGAACAATGAGTAACTACTGAGCTTTACGTGCAGATTCTTACCTCCAGAGGGGTCTCGAAGAATAATGTTAGGTATGTTCGGCATGCACTGTTTGGTGGATGGAATGGTACACAACTGCACACCAAACGTTATGTACATGTACATGTGTACATTGCATGTAAAGCTTGCATCTCACTTATCACTGCATGACTACATTGTCTCGAACGACTATGATGTAATAGTTATTACCGAGACATGGCTTGGAAGTGCAATAGACAAGAAGTGTATTGGCGAAGTTGTGCCCGAAGGTAACCACTTTAAGCACATTGCCCGATCGGATGGTAGGGAAGGCGGTGGTGTTGCCGTTATGTACAAGTCGTCAATTACGTTTAAACGTGTGAAGGACTGCGATACTTTCACCCACTTCGAATCGCTCCAGTGTGATTTGTCGGTTGGCGACTGTTCCTTTAAACTTGCACTGATACAGACCAAGGCCAACCAAGGCAAACGGTCTCAGGAACTCGGTATTCTTCGACGAGTAGTCAACATTTCCTGATAGTTAGTTGGTGATCTTAACTTTCATGTTGACGACCTTGAAAATGATCGAGACGCGCGTCGTTTCATGGATTTGCTAGAGGAGCATGGCATGGTTCAGCACGTAGCGGAACCTACACATGTGCAGGGTCACACACTTGATGTTGCCGTTACCAGGGACAACCATCGCAGTCTTGTCTCAGACATCCAGGTCCGTGATCCTTGTCTTTTCAACGATAAAGGGGACCAAATCAAGGACCATCTTGCGGTCAGCTTGACGACAACACTTGCGAAACCGGCTCCTGTTAGAGTTACAGTCCCCTACAGGAAGCTAAGGCAGATAAATGTTGATGCCTTCCGGAATGATATCGGAGAGTCGTTGGTCTTTCATGAGGCCAGCCCAGTGGACGATTTGGTTCAGTCATACACCGATGGCTTGACTACACTTCTAGACAAACATGCTCCTCTTCAACACAAGACACTTGTTCTCCATCCCAAATGTCCGTGGTATACACAAGAGATCCACGATGCCAAACATGTTAGGCGGGGCTTGGAGCGCAAGTGGAGGAAAACGAAGCTCACCGTTCATCATCAGATGTATCGTAACCAGTGCGCAGTAGTTAACAAGCTCATAAAGCAGGCGCGGACATCACATTATTTAGCGAAGATCACCGAATGTGGCCGCGATCAAAAGCAGATATATAAAATAAGCCGGCATCTACTGGGGGATACTGGGTCTTCCCCGCTGCCACAATCCGAGTCGCCTAAGGAACTCGCTGAGTCCTTCACTAAGTTCTTCACGGATAAGATTGCTAAGATCCGGGAAACCCTCAACACTGCCCAGGATGACTGTTCCGAAACGGCCGACGAGCTACCAGAGGGAGTGACCCCTCTCTCCGCATTTCCACCAGCCACAGAGGAGGAGGTCAGAAGGATTGTGATGAAATCCCCCTCGAAATCCTGTGAACTGGATCCAGTTCCAACATGGCTTCTTAAACTCTGCATTGATGAACTGCTTCCAATACTGACTGCCATAATAAATGCATCGCTAAAAGCTAGCTGTGTTCCCCGCGCTTTTAAATCTGCGCTGATTCGGCCTCTACTAAAGAAGCCAAGTCTGGACTCTGACATTCTCAAAAACTACCGCCCTGTGTCAAACCTACCCTTTGTGTCGAAGGTTGTGGAGAAGGTCGTTGATGCCCGCCTCGAACATCACCTCCTGTCCAACTCGCTGCATGAAGAATTAAATGCAGTCCGCCTTCCGAAGAGGTCACTCAACAGAGACCGCTCTACTAAGGGTTCATAGCGACATTTGGACAGGGGTGATGTGACAGTGCTTGTCATGATCGACCTCTCTGCAGCCTTCGATACCATTGACCATAAGATCCTTCTAAAAAGGTTTGAACAGTTATTTGGCATCACTGGCTCTGCTCTTGCCTGGATTGCATCATATCTTGATGACAGGTATCAGACTGTCGTTATTGATCGTCAAAGATCTACGTCCGTTCTCTTAAAATATGGTGTTCCGCAGGGGTAGGTGTTGGGCCCAAAAATGTACTGCATGTACACAAAACCACTCGGCAACATAACAAGAAACCATGGCCCAGGTCATCATTTTTATGCAGATGATGCACAGCTTTATGACTCTTTTAATCCGGGGATCCCACAAGCACAGGAAGTTACACTTGACTGTCTTGACTTATGCATTACTGACAATGGTTCCTGGTTGTAGGAGAACATGCTGAAAAAGAACGACGACAAGACGGAGGTGGCACTCTTTGCATCCACTCATCGTTCCAAGACCCTGGATCACGTTTCGGTGAATGTTGGTGACTCTATCATTGACTCTGTGGCATGCGTAAGAAATTTGGGGGTGATGTTTGACAAGAAAATGAACATGGAAGCACAGGTGAATGCTGTCTGTAGGTCGGCCTACGCCCAACTAAGGAATATTGGCCTGATCCGTCAGTATCTCAACACTTCTGCAACCCGTTCACTAGTGTGCGGCCTAGTCACGTCAAGGCTGGATTACTGCAATTCACTGCTCTATGGCATTTCAAAAGACCTTATGAACAAGTTGCAGAGGGTGCAGAACGTGGCGGTCCGCATCATCACGCGCACCAAGCGTCGAGACCACATCTCCCCTGTACTACGTGAGCTCCACTGGTTGCCGGTTGAGCAGAGGGTGAACTATAAAATCCTCATGCACGTTTTCAAATGTGTGCATGGAAAAGCGCCTGGCTACTTGTCAAGCCTGGTCAATATCTATAGGCCAGGAAGAAACCTTCGGTCGGCTGATGACAATAGACTAGTACTTCCAAGGGCCCGGAGCAAATATGGGGAGCGCTGCTTCTCATTCTCCGCAGCTGTTTTGTGGAATGGGCTCCCTGTTGAGGTCCGGCAGGCAAAGAGCCTTGCATCATTTCAAACGATGCTCAAGATCCATCTTTTTTCGATTGTAATTTTGTTATAAATATTGTAAAAGCACCTTTGAACGGATTTACGCTTAAATTTAAATATGGTATATACATATGTATATGCGTATACATGCGTACATACATCTCAGGAAAGCCAGAGTCAACGAGTGTTTCGTTTGTATTTGCAATCACTAACTGTGCGTTAGCTCGTCAAACCGAAAACAATGGACGGGATATACATGTAGAAATGTCAGAAGCACATTGCTTTGGCTGAGCCAAAAATCTTAAAATTTGGCCGGGCCCTTTCGCCGAGGATTGGGAATCAAACATTCGAAATGATAAACACGCCAATGCCAACAACGTTATGATGAACACAGTCGACATGGACAAGTTAGTTAATACCAGAGTGCTTCAAATTGAAAAAATCTGTTAATACAAAATTCAGTTATGAATTATTCAATAATACAGGGAAAACTTTCATTGGTACAAGAGAAAGAATAATGGCCACAAAATCCCGATAAAGATTTCTGTATTAGCTTTTAAAAGCACGATACAAATCACTATTCATAGCGCCAGGTTTTCGATGAAGCTGCTTTTTTTCAAAAAAGACATTAATATATCATGATGATGGAATGGGGTGACGGTGGGGTTATTGGTTGGTCAAAATATCTTCGGAACAGTTTAGTCACATATAAAATATCCAAGATTGTAGCCACACCCAAATCTGCCGGCACTAATGCATTTTCATCTTACAAGGTTCAAGTTCAATCAAAGCTTTTATAGAAAAGGTCAAATAATCAATAATCTTTGAATTAAACGGGCAATATTATGGTAATCGAGAATCCTGAAGGCACCACCAAAACGTAATCAGAGGTAATTGTTGGCTGTGACGTTAGCTTTCATATTGTTCTTAAGTGGAGTGGTCTACGTGTAGACCCCAATTTCGATCCTTGCTTCTATGCGCATTTAATTACAGGCTAATTGCGTTAATTTAGGTCGTTATGGTAAAATGGAAATCCATGGGAATCCTCAAGTATGACGTTTACTTTTTGTTATGATCGAAATAAATTACCTCAGGTTAGGAAATAGGGAAATCCCAAATTAGCCAAAATTGCCAAATTTGAGGTTCATGTATTTTGTGACTGTGACATTACTTATCGTTACCTTGACCATGATGTCGGGCCATGTTTTTAAAAGCGCTTGGTTACCGCTAATTGCATCAATTTATTAAGGGCTTACATGCCTGGACAACTACACAACCCGTAACTTGAGGGCATTATAAGCCAGGCCCTGGGAGTAGCCTGTCAGTCGGAACTCTAGACCTGCAAGATGAAGCTCCTCTTTCCTGCATGTTTTGTCATTCTTGTTCTCCAGGCGAGGCAGACCCAGTCAAAGTCTCTCTCTAAAGAGACCGATGCTGCACTCACGGAGGTAAGTTCCATTGAGGTTTAAATTGTATACGATCCAGTTTCATCCTTTCTGGCATATCGAATACCAAAGAAGAAGTTTGTTCGACTTCGCTGGTTTCTATATGAAATGAGTTCGCGCGCTACCATTTGTGTCATCGACCGCCTGCATGGTAACACCGTGAGCATAATCACAATAGATATGAAATACCGTGTGTCTTCATAGAACCATACTTTAATCCGTCACAACGAAGTATAGACTAGCACAGTTTTTTTCTCTTTGTTATGCCGTATCATCATCTCTTTACTTTTTACTTTGTTTAGGATATCAAACGCCTTCTTGGACTTTTAGAGGAGGAAAGAGATTTAAATAAAAAAAGCCATGAAACCACAGATACGGAGGGCGAAACCGAATCGAGCAGGGACCGGGCAGTGCTGAAACAGCTCGAGAGCTACTTAATGGGTCTTGGGCAGCCCGTGGCAGCCGGAGGGGCGCAGGGTGATCAGATCAGCAAGGCTGGTGTACGCCAAAGGATCGCACATCTTGTCGAGATTAGTCGTGAGATGGAGAATACGGTGTTCATTGACGGTGGTGTAGTAAGGAAGGTACGTTCAGATAGATTTAATATATTACCATTAGCATCAACACGATGTCTTCATCATCTTTATCATCAATCATTTTGATTTGGTAACATGCCGATAGTGACGGCGTATAGTACTTGACAAAGAGACGCACGGGACGGTGTCGACGGTCATATGCATAGTTTTCTGCGTATCTTGTTTCGATTCAATGATCTGTTTCGTTTCGGGCATTTACCCGTTGCGTGCGCCGCCACGGACCTGGTATGACGAAAATTGCATCCTTCGTTCTTCGTCAGTATCCCGAGGATGCATTTTAGCCGATGTTTCCTGATAAATGTGATCCATTCATCAATGTTCTATCGATGTAAGTTTATCAGCGAATCCAAAATATAAAATGATCGGAACGGCGCAAAGGGTGTTCGTCCGAAAAACCTTCGTTCGGCCCTTTAAAGGAAACTCTTGGCAGGAGCCACAGGCAGGTAAGATTCATTTGTCAAAGTCATCGATAGGGGTTTCTACTATCTCACAGTAGGCCTACATCGAAAATATTCATGCTCCTTATCACGAATGGAATGATCGCTGAATCAAGCCAGCTCCCTTACTGTACGTAAGTCAGGTAAAGACTATCAATTTGACCAGGCTCCCTAGCTTTTGCTAATAGTCTCCATTTAATTTGATGAATGCTTTGCCTTTCCAGCCGGGACACGCCGAAGCCTCCGAGTATATTCAAAAGAAGGAATGGCAGCAAGGGGACGACATCCATTACTCGCCTGATCAACTGGCGCCAAATGGGGTGTTTGTGAGTACCATATTTGAGTTTCACCTGAAACTGCTTTGGGGTATTTGAAATTTTTATAACTATACATGCCAATTGTGTCACCATTTTGTGTAGTAGTTGTTTGTGGTTAATGTGGTGTTTTGGGATAACGAATAGCCCAATCATATAAGACGAGTAATTCACTAATATTTTAATTCCATCGCTCTAACACCGGTTTTGAATATTCAATTCAAGCTGTTTATGATGCACATGATGATTCAATGTCAATCATCTTGTTCTATTTGGACAGATAATGCATTTCGACACCAAGTTGTGTCCGATGGTCATGGCTTGCATGTGTCGGCTTGGCCTTTGTTTTCACTTCGCAGTGATAAATCAGTAACCGGTCTTAGATTGATGAACCTTTTGGTCCATACGGTATTTTTTGCTTTAATGACTTATTGTAGGCAATACTAGTCACCTCGGAAACTTAATCCTAACAATATTGTCCAGGGACATATGACTATAGAGACCTGGCATAAAATGACCATCCGCACAATCCTTTATTCCCGGAATAACTTTTTAATTCTCTTATCCTTTCAGGATAAACGCAAGGTCATCGATTATAACCTGTGGCCAAATGGAATAATGCCTTGGTATTTTGATCCAGCATTAAGTAAGTCTGGATGCCATAAATCGTTTTTGTCCACCGTCAAAAAGTACCTTACTAATCATGATCGCAAAACAGCGAAGAAAATCACGACCGGGGCACACGAGATAGAGCCTCATAAAAACAACCAATTTAATCACTCAGTCAACCAATCACCCTGCTATGTTGTTTAACAGTCTCCGGCTTGCCAAACGGAAGACATGTTTTACCTGTTTGGCAAGCCGGCTTGTCAAACTGGGTTGATTGACAGTGCTGTTCGGCAAGCGTCTCTCCAAACAGGACAAAACATGATACTAGTTGGGCGAGCGGCTTGCCAAATACAAAT
This sequence comes from Lineus longissimus, assembly GCF_910592395.1. Taxonomy (NCBI): domain Eukaryota; kingdom Metazoa; phylum Nemertea; class Pilidiophora; order Heteronemertea; family Lineidae; genus Lineus; species Lineus longissimus. The sequence continues at coordinate 24,111,511 of NC_088310.1, forward strand.
TTCCAGCCTTTATTCTTTGCAGCCATTTTGGGCCCGCTTAGGCAGTGAAAATAACCAATCAAAAGCGCTACTAACTGGACAGTGGGCTCCTTCTATTCAAACAATCTTTGCTCCGCGAAGTGGAACCCAAACAAACAATGAAGGCACAAACTTAAGCTGTGATCCGAACCTACATTATCTAATAGCTATTCTTACATTTTTGTGATTTGTGTTATATCAGAAGCAGCAGGTTGCTTTTTTACACACGTCTCTGAATCTGCGCATCTTGACCCCGCTTTTTGGATTTCACTCCTCCGCCTCCTCCTTACCCCTTACGTGTCTTTGTTCTTTGTTTCGTTGGTGTGTATCTTAATAAATTTCTTTACCGACAACAGCCGATGCAAGCACTCGGGACACCATCACAAAGGCAGCACAAAGGTGGGAGGATGTTACTTGTCTTAAACTGCCGTACAGGAATTCCAGTCACACAAAATATTTGAAAATAGGGAGTTATGGTGGATGTTGGTCGTACCTTGGTCCCTCTGGCTCTGGACCCCAACAAAAACTGTCTATTGGTAACGGATGCGAATATGTAAGTACTCTTTCAAAAATTGTAGTACACGTACCATTTCGCAAGGGAGTAGCTTGTTGATTTAAATTCAATCTGCTCACTTCTCGGGTACAATTCTCATACGGCATTGGGCAAGTAGGTTAAACTGACTTTTCTTCCCCGATATAATACCCTCTCTCATCCTTTTATAGCACGGCATAGTGATGCATGAGCTTGGACACGCTTTAGGACTCGTTCACGAGCAGTCTCGCCAAGACAGGAATGAGCATGTCACCATCAATTTCGGGAACATTCAGACTGGAATGGAGCGCAACTTTGCGATCAGCAGAGCTAATAACTATGCTGAGTATGACCTTAATTCGGTCATGCATTATGGGACAAGGGTAAGTTAATACGCACTGGTCATCCTCACCAGGTCGAATAAATTGAGAGCGTTAGTTGTTGTAAAGTGTTCCTTATTACATAGCAGACTGGTACAGTAGGGAAAGGTGATAACATTGACATGACTTTGTGTATCATTAGACATATCGGGCATTAGTATAAATAAGGTACTGGGTCGTAATATTTTGAGCGGAATATATAATAGCACCTCTCGTTGATTACAGTATTTCTCAAAGAATGGTTTACAAACCATCACCGTAAATAATCCTGATGAACATCCTCTGATCGGCAATCGTGCGGGCCTCACCCCCTACGACATCATGTCAGCCAGCGAAGCATACCAATGTGCAGATCATTGCAAAAATGATGTACTCACCCCTGTGTGTCTCAACGGAGGCTTCCTGGTAAAGGACTGTACCTGCCACTGTCCGGAGGGTCTCGGCGGCCCAGAATGTTCGACAACGGACCCCACTTGGTCAAGTGAGTTTGCTTCCCTATGTTACTTGCGAAGGCCCGTACCGCGGTAGTTCTAAAGTCCCTTCTAAACACGAGCGTTTCACCTCGCCTCTAAATCTGTAATGGTTTATATTGAGTTTCAGAGAGAAAAAAGTAATTCCGCATGGGGTTCAAAAATAACAGGACAGGAAAAGAACCTATTCAATAAATTGATTTGATCCTGCCAGGTGAGATTGGTAAGATTTGCCACGGTCACGTACACGGACGATATATTCCGTAATTAAAAAAAGTCGTGAACGCAAGGACATTTTCGCTTTTCCATGCCCGACAGTCATAGAAATAACCCCGGTCCAGAGATTATTAAACGGGCCCTGTCATCTTGTTTCCTTCAGAATGCGGTGGGGTCTTCGATCTTGATGTAACGACTTCGCCATCTGTTGACTTCCATTCACCAAATTACCCGAGCCCATATGCATCTGGGACAAAATGTGCATGGGTGTTTAAAGTAAGTTTTGGAATCGTATTACTTAGTATACGATTATCCAGATTCCAATGAATTGGAGTATGAGAAAAATTGGGCGCAGTAGGCACGGATCGGCTCTACATCCGCGGTGTAGGCTATATCGTGTGGCCCTGAAAAAAAACCCGTCCTGTAGGAGTAAGGTTAACCAGTGTCATGAAGATTCAATGGTGCGTTTGCTGTAACATCACTTTTTTTCAATAGACCCCATATTCCACCAAAACTGACATCATGGAGAAATTATCGTGTCTGATGTTTCTTTTTTTCCCTTGAATTACTAGACGTCTTTAAAGGGTTACCTCATCGAGCTGAAGGTAATTGCACTTGACATGTATGGAGGAGTTAGTACATGCGATGAATTCGTTGAAGTCCGGAAGAACTTGCCAATGCAAACCGGTATCAGGTACAGTATAGGCTAATAATGGAACGAACTACATTACGACTTCATTAAAGCTAGGGCTTCGAAACAAGAACAGTTGCAAAAGAGAAATCGATTTGTCGTTTGGAACGACAATTTTTTTTGAAGCACTTGATTATCTAAAACGATTTTTTTTTCAATACGACGTATTTTATGGTTTTATGGAGCAAATTGAGAGTTCCAGAATTTGTTTCTTTTTTCAAACAAATAATTGTTTGTATGAATAGATTATCCGAAAATGCACTTGAATGTATTGCACCAACTGGATGATAGCATTTGTTCAAGTTCTAGAAAATTAATACTTCCACTTTCTTTATTCCCAGACTGTGCGGGACGAACTCCAATGGCTCAGTCGCGTCTCCCGTGTATACCCTCACAACCAAACCCGTTGGTATGGGACAGATGAGTGTGTTGTTGATGAGTTTGGGCAACGTCGCTCCGCGGCAGGGATTCAAGGCCGTCGCTAGCCTGAAACAGCTGAGTGGTAGGTGATGTAAAGATTTAAAAGAACTGACAAATAATCTGCATTTAATCTTGGTAGACTTTTGGAATTCACTAAATTTTCACTTGTACTCGACAGACTGTAATAGCACCGAGGTGAGGGATGACACCGAGCCCTTGCTATAAATTACTTATTGCTACAAAATAAATATACAAAAATATACAAAATTCTTCATTGCGATTCCGTCTCGCGGTAATGATAACCAGAAATCGTGTGCAAAAAGGTGTGATATCTAAATGTCAAATTGCACACAGTTCTTTCCAAAACGAAATATATTCACACGCATTTTTGCCTATTTTTCAGCATGTTGGAACTCAAATTGTAGTGGTCTGCAGCAGTGTGAGGATAATGGTTCGACCACCCAGTTCAGATGTTTCTGCCCTGCTGGTCTCTTGGGCCCAAAGTGTGACCAAATATGTAGGTATTTTTCTCTTGAATGTTGATGTACAAATCTAAATGCAAAATACTGATGGTAAAAGCATCTTTTTGGGATGATTGGTATTGTCTCACTGCATGTTCATACATTTCAGTCGATGCGCCTTTAAAAGAAGATTTCGAAGATGAGAGGCATATGTTTATTGGATGGGGAGCGAATGTTGTAAGTTAATATTCAGCTTCGTTAACTTAAGCTTCGCACCAAAAACCATCATGTGCATGAAGAGCAGGATTAGCCGGAGATCCTCTTTGCTTTGAACGCTGGCACGACGCAAAATTTTCCCAATCCATCTGTGTTAAAACGGCCTTTTAGAGGTAAAGCTTTTTTAGACTGTTTTCAAGAGTAGGTCTTTTGGAACTGCTGTCATTCTTGTGGTACAAGTACATCAAAACATTATTGATTGAAGCCTATCACCACGGAGAAACAGGTCCCAAACTAACCAAGCATCTATCCTATCATAATCTTGTGTATTCAAGGCCGGGCTTCCAACTTAATACCGAGCAGCCCGTCCTGCCCCTGGATAGTTCCTGTCTAAATCATAAAACTTATCCTTGTAGGGGCAAACTCCCTCGTCGAATACTGGACCTGACGGTGACCATACTACAGGAAAAGGGACATACATGTTCTACGAAACCTCTTATCCAGTCGCTGTAAGTGATTCTCTCAATATGGAATCGCTGGTCAATTTTCAAAGTAAGTGCACATTAAGTCATTGAATCGACCAGAATCGTCTTTTTGTGGTACATGTAATTCGCGTAAAATTTGAAAAATGATGTTTTGAAGAACAATATTATAGAGTCATCACATTTATCAGTTTACAGTGTCCTACTTGTATTGGTATATATATTTTACTTCACAGGTGGAATTCAACGATGTTTGGACTTTGCCTACCACATGTATGGACGTACAATGGGCACTCTTGAAGTCAAACTGCGTGTTGATGGAGTCCTGCAAAGTTCGAACCTGTTTCAGAAAATCGGCGACCTGGGTAACCAATGGTTGGTAGAAAAACTGGTTATTCCAAAGCAGAAGGGCACCTCCTATAAGGTAATCTTTTTACCTTGGTTTTGTGGCGATCAAAACAGTTTTATATGGACTTAAATAAAACGGACCGCTCAAATATACTAATTTCAGATTGAATTGTATGTAGTAGCATACTGTGACTCGACTCTCTGTGTTAGAGAAAGACCATGCATTACCCATTTTTCAAATTCTTAAGGATTTGACTGAACGGACTCACTCAATGCTACATCACTGATGTTGCATGCCTTTTTTTATTTCCGAACTATTGTCTTTGTTCTCTACTTTTTATTTCGTTATTGAACTCCAGATAGTATTTGTGGGTATCAAGGGATCCTCTTATACTTCGGACATAGCAGTCGACGACATTGTGGTGGAACCGTGTGGAATTAATCCTGTTAAGAGCACTCCCAAGCCAGTGATCACGAAAGCTCCGCGCCCAGCCACAACAAAAGCTCCGCGCCCAGCTACAACACCAGCTCCCCGCCCAGCTACTACAAAAGCTCCGCGCCCAGCGTCAACAAGAACTCCGCTCCCAGCTTCAACACTAACTCCCCGCCCAGCTACTACAAAAGCTCCGCGCCCAGCGTCAACAAGAACTCCGCTCCCAGCTTCAACACTAGCTCCCCGCCCAGCTACTACAAAAGCTCCGCGCCCAGCGTCAACAAGAACTCCGCTCCCAGCTTCAACACTAGCTCCCCGCCCAGCTACTACAAAAGTTCCGCGACCAGCGACAACAAAAGCTCCGCGACCAATGACCACCAATGCGCCACCAGTCCCATACAATGACAAACCTATTATGGTTTACAGTAAGTAAATGTCCGCCTCCAAACAACGTTTTGGTAATGAAAAAAAAAACAAACTGCAACGTTGAAAATGTACGTGTCTTTACATGTCAGATATACCTGAGCTTGCATTACATCCTGATAGCGAGTTGGAATATGTAGGGTATAACTTATGAGCCTGCCTCTTAAGGACACCCTCGCGCCGGGACTGGAAAGTAACACGACGTCCTTTCCAAAGGTGTTTTAATTACAGAGGTCAACTAATTTCAATGGCAATGACCAAGTCGGGAGCAAAATTGGTGTCGCAAAGAGAGGGTGTTATCCGGGGGAGGATCCTCAAAAACTTATTATTTTCCTGGTCTGTCTACATGTATATACACTTATACTTTATAAAATCGACTAGATGTTGTCCTAAAGATTTCTGGACGTACCACACCTTATTTTACATATTGATTGAAAATCATCTTCTCATACATGTAGCTCGGCCACTGATGTGCAATTTCGAAGAAGATCTTGAGGACTGTTTCTTGTCAAATTCTCGCGATGATCGGACAGACTTTGTTCGAACGGACTCTTGCTTTGGGACGACCAGCCCGTGCCTTGACCACACTACTGGCAAAGGGTATTATCTTGTGTTTCGAGCGGAATTTTCGGTAAGCGTGCTATATGCTCTAGAAATCGAACAAAGTACACTGTATACATGTATGTCATTTGTGTAGTACGTTCCCCCGAATTGTTGATCAAGAAAAAAAGGATTATTCAGTAATAGTGGAATCTCGCCTACGTGTTAGTTTGTTTGAAAACCTCAAGCAAATGCGAAAATCCTGACCTTTGTGTTGTCAGTGTATTTGCTAGTACGTTCCATCGAACAGCTATGATCGGTCGAAATCTTTTTTAATAGGTCGAAGTGTGGGCTCACGATCAGGAGATTTAGCTTTTGGAAGGATCCCAACTATTTCGCATTTGTTTTTAAGGCACTTACATGTTACCGTCTTTGCTTCTCTCATGGCTCCACCCACGTGTAAATTGGTACCATGCTTGGCAAGATGGCAAAATGTGAATTTTAGCCTACGTGCTGTGTTGTTGCAGGCAGGACCTGTATATATAATACGCACGGTCGGACAGTCATGGAGCTTGAATCATGAATGTATAGACCAATAGCTAGAGGTGATAATGTGCCATGCAAGTTTCATATCTTTTATAATTTTTATTTTGTCACTGGCATATGGTTCTTTTGCTACAGGTCCCCGACGACCAAGGAAGTTTGAATAGTCCTTGGATGGTATTCGAAAAAAAACAAGTTTGTTTTGGAGGCTTCTTCCAAGGTGCGGGAGCTTCCTCGGCCAAGATACTGGTGCAGAAACTGGACTACAAGCATGTAGATATTGAATATCCGATGACAATTAGCTGGCAATGGGAGGAGTGGAACACCACCATAACAATTTCGGGCCCGTTTAGGGTATGTATACGCTTAGTTAGTTATCTATGGTACAATGTACATCTCAATTCATGGCACAGCTGGTTCGCTCACATCCTCTTTTTACGTTAAACCCGCCTCTGATACTGAGAGACAAGGCCTGCATGCATGTAAGTGTTATATCAACAAATGGTAACAAACGCAGACAAAAACCTAAAACAAATTCGAGCTGGTCTTTTTCGAAGATACCATTCAGCATCATCTACATCTACATTGCCAGTGTTTTTACCGTACCACCTCATACCCTACCCGCACGAACATGACAAGCGTGCCCTGGCCTTGGGCGCAGTGCTGTCAAGTCCTGTTGGGGGGGGGGGGGGGCATTCTGGCCCTTCTAGGAGTAGTTGTCAGCAGTATCATAATATATAAGCTTATGTTCAAAAGAAAGACATTATTTATATATTTTAGATTGTACTTATCGCTAGCTCACATGGCGATGACACTGCCTCTGTGTCCGTGGATGATATGTACATCAGCCCAGGCAAATGCAATAAGACACCACGACCAGTACCCACTACTGCCCGCCCAGTGACCAGCCGACCAAGCACGGTCTTCCCAAAACCGACAACAAAACCAAGTAAGAGCCAGCTGAACTCTCCAGCCAAATCTCACCATTCGGAGTCTACGTTCGACATTTTGCAATACCGTGTGATTGTATTGCACTCACCCAAAGCATTTAGGGGACCCTGATATCCATGATCGGACACTATTTTCTCACATTGATCGTCTTACTACTACGTTTATTCATTTTCCTCTGACAGATGCATTATTCATGACTGACTTTGATGGGAATGGTGGTGACTTTCATGATGAAGTTGGGTTCTTCAGTTGGTCCGCAAACATAGGTGAGACGCCTTCTCGTGGAACAGGGCCAGCATCTGACCACACCACTGGTGCTGGGAGATACATGTATGTCGAGGTATCTACACCAAGGGTAAGTTCATGGTTTTTAAAGTAAATATGCGCCGGAGAGCACCCTTTCATACAGCGCCAATGCTAACACGTTCAGATTGTCATTTATCATGTTATGATTATTTTCTAACATGTTCGCGACGAAATATTTCACTCCAGCAAATCTTTGTTTGAAAATATTTTTTCGACCAGGCACTTTATTTATTTATTTTTTCTTAGTAATAATATTTGCTCTGGCCCCGAGGAGCCACGGAAACAAGGACCAGGCCCATCGGCCGCCCAGAAAAAGGTATTGGTTGTTTTCCTTACGAGCGGCTTATTTTACCAATTTTGTATTTGCATTGTCTTCCTCTCTACTCCAGAGAACTGGTGATGTCTTCAAAATGGTTTCAGATGACGTTCAGACCTCTACCGACTTCGTCTGTCTGACATTTTGGCTAAGCGCACAAGGGAGGCATCTTGGCGAATTTCGAGCTCAAATAGTGGATGCACACAGTTATAATATCTATGATGAGGTAGGTCTAGTACTTGTGAGATCAACGTGGTATTTTCATTGTATGTTGTGGTTTTGTCCGCATAAGACCGATTTGGAATTAACTGAGAATCAAACACAACGGAATATCTCCCAGTGCAACAATTGAGTTTTTACTACACCAGCGGTCATTTTGGGCTCACAAGGTCCAGCACTGAATGAACAGGATGTAGGAAATACATTTGCACAGCCATAGAATGTTGTTGTTTTCATTATGGGATAACAGCACTTCCAATGTCGCTCGAGGGTCAAAAAGCTACACAGACTAAAATAAGTACATATTCATCCGTTTCTTGGTTGATTTGACCTGGTTTAGAGTTGCCTCAGAGGCATCCACAATTTCATCATGATTAAGGTCTGCATTTCATTCTGGCTACTTTTTTCAGGTCATCAATGCGCCCTATAGTCCAGGCAACACCGATTGGACCATGAAATCTCTGCAAGCACATGTGATGAAAGGAGAAGTCCGAGTAAGTTGTCTTTATATGCCAAAACAATTAACTTGATGGCTATTTTTGTTTTAGGAATTGATATCGAACTGGATGTATTGGTTGGCTCACTAAACACCATGATGAGCGTGAAGATAAAATGTAGGCAAAATTACAGCGTATAACTTGATGCATTGCTTGATGACACCACTGGCCTTCGCACGTCGAATTTCGTCGTTCTTGAGCGCTGTGAAATGCATGTAGTGATATACAGGAGGTTAGGAAAGACGTGATGATGACGATGACGATGATGATGATGATGACAATCGTAGCTCTGCGTACTAATGCATTAAAATGACACCATCACATGTTATGGTTATTTCTTTTGCCATTTCAGATCGTATTTATAGCCACGAGAGAGAGGTGGAGCGGCGATTATGCTGTTGATGACGTCACCCTGAAAGCGGACACATGCCCGAGTGTGTAAATGCGGTTCCCGATCGTTCCGCCTACACGATTTACATCCACCAGTGGGCTCTTGCTATCAATCGGAAAATCACGTCCATACATAGTGCACGGTTCCAAAATGGCGCCGGGGTGACCAGTAGCCTCCACAATCCTGCTATCTGCTCAAACAATTGTGTACAATAAAATCTGCCGGGAAACTCTTTTCGACATTCCGATCTACCGGGGTTGTGGGTCGGTATCCATCCTTCTCCTTGAAAGGATCGACGCACACCGCCGAGAGGTCGGCATGTCTTTTGATGACATCCTTCGGATTCTTTGTGACCTGTTAGTGCAATTGGTTACTTGCTTGTACTCTTATTTCCTTGTCTTAATTCAATGCGCACGACACTTTATCGCGACCTCTTCACAGGCTGGTTGTAACTGCTCGCAGATACGTTCTGTGTTCTTGACTCTAAAAGATCCCACGAGGGGAACTATTACCATTGAACCAAGTACGTGATTTCTGTCTCTACGTTTGAGCTGGTTCACAAAACTAGAGATTAGGCCGGGATTTTCCTGTATTTCACTCAAAAGCATTTGAATTACTCATCATTAACCTTGATGGAACTTGAAATGGTTAGAACTTTTCTTTTGTCACCAATTCTGTAAAGAAAAAATTATGACCTATGAATAGTATTTAATTGCGGACAAGACTTCGAGGTTTCGTGTGCTTATACCCATTCGATAATAATAATGATAACACTTGATGGAACAGTTAACTTTTTAAAATAAACGCAAGATAATAAAGGAGGAAATTGTTGTTTTAGCCTTTTTGGTCGCGGCGCTTTAGATTCGCCAACTTCCGGCTCTTGAACTTGAAGGCAAGTTCCGTTTGAATATGAGGTATATATCAAGAAGCACTGATGACTTAAAATGCAATCATTACAATTGTATTTAATTACAGAAACCTGACGAAATACGAGCATAAAAATTTACGCACACAAACACAGAAGACCCGCTATGACGCGTACATTGGGTAACATGACGCGTATATGGTGTCGTACATGTACATTCATGTGCATGTACAGTCATGCTCTCATAGTCTATTCACCCTCAAGAGATAAACCTATGGATGAAATCGTTATCACATAACATTTGGTTATATACGGAATTCACATCAGTAAACCTGTCTATCATAGCATGGCCTTTACCAAAGCTTCAATGTTAAAGGCGCGCCGACACTAATTATCCAAACGTACATACAGTCATGTAGTTTGCAAAACAGTCCCGCAACAATTCCCAACACTCCCTTTTTAATAACTCCATGTAATCATACGTCACATCCGGAGAAAGTCGTAAACTCCTCTCAACCGGAAACAATCAATAGCGAATTTGACAGTCAACTTGGATGGACATAAAATACTTAACAAAATTCTGATACAAAAAGTGTCATTTTAACAATTTGAATATGAAGATGACTGGCCAAATTGGTTTCGCTTGAATGATAAAACTTCCTTGTTTTCTCATCAGTAACGGTAGTCTACACGGTTTGGCTTCCACTGCAACATCATATTTTCGTCCATTTCCGACTTTTGTCCCAAGTTACAACATATTTGCTCTGCTTGATGATTATATTGGACGATAGGGGAAAGATTGGGTCAGTGAATACTGCTGCAAGGTACTGGATGGACACAGGTCATTTTGGACATCGGACGGATTCAACCATGATCCTATATCAACTGTGTGGACGATCCTCGGGTTGGATTCGCATCGTTTTCCTAATATTATTCCTTACTTTTGGGCTCAGCTCTGGACACCTTATGTCGAGTAGGCCTAACACAGCGAACAGGGCAAGGAGCAGAATATCACCATCCGAGGATTACATTCATTCCGTCACGCTAAGTGAGGATACGAGGTACACGGTGTTCTGGAAGTTTGACAATGATACTGTCACGTTTGAGATTCATGTGGAGACTCTTGGATGGGTTGGATTTGGTTTCTCTCCGAGTGGAGGGATGAGGGGATCCGATGTTGTTATGGGTTGGGTGAAGGACGGTATACCGCATCTCAGTGTAAGTACGCACTTTAGTTTTAAAAATGCTACCGCTAATTAAGGTCTAATACATGCCATGAAGCCACAACCCTTGATGTCAAAATATATGGACTTTTCAATATCGTACATAGCGCATAGAATGATTAGGCTACCATGGAACGCATTATATTCTAGCAGAACTGCATAGAAAGCCGTGACGTATAGCACCAATCACATTCTTCTTGATATTTCCACCTCAAACTTTAGTTTGATTGAACACTGTATGGAATTATTACAAAGCCGACACAAGAACTGTGACAAATGCCATATATTATATATTAATATCATCCCATAAAATCTCAGCAAGGATCATACAGTTGCGCCCGCTCTCCTCCCGGGGGCAGCAGTCTTAAACTACCTCCTCTAAAAAGTCGTCCTTACCTATCCTATGATGACCTATGAAAACCCATGATTGTACGGGTATGGTATTATCAACAATGTTATATCAAAAAAAGTCGAGGTATACATGTAGGCATGTAATATCATCACCTCTTCGCTGTTGCACCAAATGACCTTTCTGGTGAAGTACCGGACATATGCATACACATGTATAAGTGCGAATTGATGTTTCCTTATTGAACAAAAACGACGCCTGAACTACCCAGGTTAACGTTGAAAAAATGTAATTCTTAAGAATGTTCAATATTTTAGTCGTTCATTTACTTACCAGACAGAACTACTTGAATAGCCAGAGAAGATGAAAGGCGGCTTGGTAAAGAAATGTCTCGTGTTGAACGGAGTTGAGGTGTTTACTTTGATAAGAGAATAAACACGAAAAGTCATCAATCAAAATGGTTATATTAGAAATAGTTCTGTAACAAAAAGAAATTCTACCCCCCAAGTCTTTGGCATCGCAAGGATCCCATATTATGCTCCCCAAACGAATTTCTGAATAGGCTACAACACATTTAGGGTTCCATCGAAATTAGAGTGCATTTAATTTTGAGAGAGATACACTGACATGTATTACAAAAATGAATATTTTGCGGAGGCCTAATCTAGCGTATAGGGGAAAATTCATACGGAAACACTCTCAGATAGGCTACCACATCACTAAAACTAAAAAACTGTTCAAAAATAATACATGATACAATGTACATTGCAGAATGTGCATGATACGTTTCTCAGGATTCTGGTATGCTGCCTGATGTACAGTACCTTCAACTAAAATGAGCAATCAACACATGAACCCAATTATGAGCTGGTCTACGTGTACGAGGATCTGGGATAGAGCTGGTTTCAACGAATTTTTATTTCCGTCCCAAATTGAGCAATAAATACCAATCGCGACATCATACCGCAGATGGATCCAGAAAAACTGCAGTCTTATGTTTAATCATCAAATACATATTTTGTCATAAATCGTTGTTATTAACGTTATTAGCCTCAAGGGATAAGAGAGAAAGTCGTGCAATTTGATTTGTTTGATATATGTCGTAACATTAGTTGATATGTGCATGTATATGGCTGACGTTCACCAGTCTCCTTTCATATAGTTATCGTCTATCATGGTCACTGCGATACGTCCTTCCGTATGTCTCAACTTGTCTGGCGGACAATACAAATAATAAATCACCGATACAGTCACCCATGCAATCTCTTCGAGGGTCTTATGCAGAAATATACACCGTCCGATACTCACGTTCTACATGAGAGAATGTGATTTTAAAACACAACCTTAAAGCTTTATTGAGAAAGCGTATGCATGATAGTGATGAGGCCAATTCCTTAAAAATTGCTCCCCAAGTCTACGGTTGATCCCCTGCTGTTATGGTGGTTCCCTGGCTCTCCCTGATTCGTGATGGGCTATGGCAACATACAGCATGTCAAATCAAGGCTTATTCATTTCGACAAAAAATTAAAGGCAACCGGTTTGTTTTTCATGGATAAGAAATCTTTGCCACACTCGTTCTACTATTATCACCCTCACACACATCCGAATTTATGGAACTGTAGGCGATATATACAGATCATGTACTAACGTTTATATGATCAGCAATAAACAACCAGAGAGATGTGCGTTAAAGTCCGAAGTCATTCGCATGACAGCGGCTGAGGCCATAGATATTTTATGACTGTGTTTTTATGGAAGGTTCTAGGGTAATAACTTACTGCAATGATCTCTCGGTCTGATATACATTATAACTATCATACATACATAAGGACATTAACCACATAATATTCAAGTGATATTTGAAAGGTTCCTTGAGCGAAGAAGGTCCTTCAAGCCCATCATTTCCAGTAGGCTATGAGGGCATTGCCGAAGAGTTGTTATTTTTATTGCTTTCGCTGACGTTTTATCAGTTGTATGCATATATCCTGTACACGTTTCCAAGTATACTTCAAATGTAGTGGTTTGTTTTGCTTTGTTGCTACAAAACACATGACTAAGCGGTAACCAAAAATGGAACAAAAGTTACATAGCATCTCATGCCAAATTCCCGGTGCTGGTCATCGGTCGCTTAGCCTCTCCTCAGTGAGGAGCTGACAAGTGTGGCCAGTGAAGGCAGGTACTCTGCATAGTAGCATCATGGCTCTTGATATGTACTCATGCAAACTATATATACTCGTACAGGCATAAACAAATGGAAAGTTACATACATGAAGCCCCTATACTATCTTCTTAAAAAATCAGCTAGACTTCACTGACATGTACATTGCCTAATGGTTTGCGATTGCGGTTTTGCATGGTTATCATAATAATGCGAGCCTCTTGCTTCACAACTCCTGAAGCAGAAATTATCTGCTGTGTACATGGTGTATCATCCATCATTTGGTATTGGCTTTCGGCGTATAATGATAGGCCTCCTTTGGAACCGTTGATAAATCTGTCCGTTTCAGGACCGCCACGCCGCCGGACATGCGCTACCGAAGAGGGATGAGAGCCAAGACTACGAGCTTCTCCTCGGCGAGGAGAAAGATGGCCTTACTATCTTGAAGTTCAGGCGGGCTTTGGTTACGTGTGATGAACATGATAGCCCAATTGAGGTACTTCTCGTTATTATATCGTTGTAGCTAACGGCTCATGCCAGGCTAGTCGTAGGCCTTTTTTCATGACATGTGAACTGAGTCATGTGAGCTCTTTTTTCATGATTCTCTTTCGTAAACATCACCCCATAACCTTTCAAGCGATTGGTGTAATTCACTTACATGGGATTGGAAATATAAATATTTCATTTTGAGATACATCTCAAGATGGACACGGAACAAATATTGCATCCTAGCTAGAGGTTCTTAAGGGAAATGAAAACATTTTCACAAGGTCGAAAACTCTCACTCTGGAATCTTCCGATAACGATTCAGCACCAATAGATACTACTCTCCATTTTCAATTATCATCTTCTAGGACGGTACAGTTCGATTAATATACGCTTGGAACGACAAAGATCCAGATAGAGAGGACAATTTAAACTATCTTTATCATTATGGTAACAGAGGTGTGAAGAGCGTGGTGTTGCTGGACTATAACCGGGTGATGAAGAAACGCATGGCACCAGAGGAAAGCAGTGGCTTCTTTGACACCATGATGGATAATGTGAGTTGCAAGCAAAATTTTACCAAACGTATTATCCATGCAATGTACAGGCTGGGTGAAAAAAAACGTTATTTTGTGAAGCAAAGTCGGGAGAAATTTGAGCCGAAAGAAGCCTTGAACAACAAAAAAAAACAGTAGAATTACCCGATTCTCCTTCACAAAGGCTCTGGAGCTAAAGCTCAGTACTGGAGCGAATGGATATATCTTGGTCTAGTTGTTCTAAAGATTGTCAATTAACTGGTTTTTATGCTTTTGGTCTGCGGGTGGTGAATTTATGATCGTCCGTTTTTTTGTCACCTTCTATATCTCATACCAAAATAAGGAACAAAAAAATACAAGTAGGTCACTTTATTTGTGGGTAAGGGTACTCGTAAGCAATTCCTTTTTATGTTGATAAATATCATATATTTCAGATTACCATTCCAGCTGAGAAAACGGTTTATTGGTGCAAATTCTTCAAGATGCCGCATTTTGGGAAGAAACACCACATCATTGGTGCAAGTACTTTTTTGTTGTTGTTTAATGTCACGTTAATAGGCATGTGAAAATGTATAAAGATGTTTTGTACTCCCCACACTTGTACGCATGCGTACGCAAGAGCACAGACTCTCACCTGCGTACCTACCACGCAAAAATATCGATAGTCATTACTGGTGTATGTTGTGAATGGCACAGTTGATGTCGTCATGCTGCATAATAAAAGACAGTTAAATTTAAATTTGGATAGAACGTTCTCAAACAAATACCTGTAACACGGTTCGAAGGCTGACGTTTTTACTAAGTGTAGTTATTGTTCTAAGTCTAAATTATGAGTGGTTTTCGCTATCCCTCCCATCAGGTAGAGCCACTTGTTGAATCGGGCAATGACGGACTGCTCCACCATATTGTGGTCTACCTTTGCAACCAGTGGGAAACGTCTATCAAGTCCAAAGCGGGAGAACGATGTTACCACAACAACATGCCTCCCAATGTTACCGTATGTGACTCCGTGATCTTTGGCTATGCAGTTGGTATGAGAGAACTTGTCTTCCCCGAAAATGCTGGGTATCCCGTTGGCCGGCCACATGACCCAAAGTTTATGTACTTGGAGGTGCATTACGATAACCAACAAATGCTCGAAGGTGAGGTTATAATCGGTGTCTCTGGCAGAAAACAAAGTAAAATCTCGCTCACTATTCCTTCAACTAACAACTCTCGGTGAAAATATTAGATAAAAACGCGTATTCTCATCTGTTCCTGATACTCATAAAACTGTAGTTCGGCAATACACGACCTTTTCAGGACTTCGAGACAACTCTGGTCTTCGTTTTCGCTACACATCCAAACTCCGTCAGTATGATGCGGGTGTCCTTGAGATAGGTCATACAGTGTGGTGGCCACCGATGCTAATCCCGCCAAAGGCAAAAGAATTTAAGGTCAACACTTACTGTTCCAGTCAATGCACGAAAAAGGTATGGTGTCTCAATTGGTCGGTGCCTATCTTGTTTGGGGAGTAGCTATTTGAATACACACAGTTACCTTGCACCTACCCATAACTGAAGGTTTAAGTGAATGAGAGAGGACATCATATCAAAAGGGCCAGTTATTGTGGCAAATTACCCTAATCCACGAAACTCATGACAGAGATGCCCCATTGACCTATTTGAGTAGCCAATGGGAATCTTGCAAGTAAATCGGGCGGACCAGAGACATATTGACGCCGTCCAGAGGCAGACATTGCCTGAGCGAAGCTTTGTTGCATACATATGAGTTGTTTTTTCTGATGGTCCTGAAGCTATATGCTGCTGTCTACTCTTTTTTGCCTTCAAATGGATTTGGAATAGACCGACTGGGTTCTTGCATTTCAGTTCATACCTGAAGCGGGAATCAATTTCATCGCCGTGTTTCTACACACCCATTTAGCTGGTCACAGAATATGGATGAAGCATGTCCGTAACGGCACAGAATTACCCGAAATCGCGCGAGATAATCACTATGACTTCAACTATCAGGTACGTGAAGTATCACTCTCCACAGAAGAAGTTACGATAATTTATTCGGAATTTTGATCTGTTTTTCAAGGCCTTCCGGAAATTCCCGAATGTAACAGTGAACAAGCAAGATAATGTCAAATGCGTAAAAAGTACATGTATCTTGTGTTCAGACACACAGAAAATATTTGGAAAATCAATGCAGTGTCGACAACGTCTATTCTTGTATTTTTGTAGCAATTCCGTCTCCTGTCAAAAGAAGTGACGATACTTCCTGGAGATGAGATTGTTACTACCTGCACGTACAACACTAAGCATAGGAAGCATATGACCTACGTGAGTATGTGGCCGAGGCTGGAATCAAAAGCGGTTTACCAAAAAATCGCCCGGCTTTACATTGAAAGTTTGCCCGGGGTGTACCAGAGAGGGTGTGTGCAAATAGTATACTGTCGGATAGAGGGCCCCATGGATCTCATTTTTTCCGCCATTGTCATTTTAAAACGAACAAATAGGGCAAACTGGGGTTGATTTCGGGCGTGGCTGTGACTGCAATTGCAACAAGTTGTTTATTGTAGCAACTGGAATGGCATGTAAGTGCAGGATGCCCCATATCATCTATATACCTATGAAAATGCCTAGACAAAGGCCTCGACGAGTCCATTTCGAATACTCGGTCGTATGACCACGGCGAAGAAGCTGGCCTTCTAATTGCAAAGGGACTGTCGGAGTTTTTGTCACTAATTTGCACAGAATTTGAAAAAATAACCTGTATCTTTAACGTGTTTTACAAGGGCATCATTGATGAAGGAGGAAGGAATTCTCCCTGACAACGTTTATCTTTTTGTACGCGTCGATGCACTACTGTTCATCGCTTAGTCCAGCTCTGCTGTGTCATCTGACACTTTCGTCATTATCATTTACCATTTTCCTTGTTTATCTTAGGGCGGTTTGTCGACAAAAGAAGAAATGTGTTTTAATTTCGTAATGTATTACCCTCGCATTGAAATGAGCAAGTGTCTTAGTACCGTGTTCCAGTGGTCAGACGTGGAACACTACATCGCCAAGAAAGCAGTGTGAGTAGCATAGATAAATGGATCATTCAATAACCTTCCAAAAATTGCAAAAAGATCTTCTTCTTCATGCTAATGCTTATGCTAACCATAAGTGTAGTACCCTGGAAAGTCACTGAGTTGTTTCTGGAAAGTGACGAATCCAGGAATATAGAGTGACTTGGACATTGAAAGAACGAAATCTTCAAAAAATTGGGTATGCCCCTAGTATTTCCAATGTGGCAATTTTCCAAATGAAAAGTAATCACCTACATTGTAGTTTAAAACAATTCAGTGCCCGCAATATCATATAAGTGCATGTAGAGGCGATCATGAGGATAATCTGTATAAAAACACTTTTCAGGAAAGGCGAGATAGATTACGACCAGTACAACCGAGTCCATAACGTGTTTGACTACCTCAACCAAGTGAAATGGACCAGGAAGGAGATCCACAAGTTCCAGCGGATGATTGACAGGTCGGATGGATACAGGGAGTACTGTGAAAAGGAAGGCAATGGGGCTGGGCCCATGGTGTCTAAGGTAAGCCGTAATGTGAGAAGAAAGGCAATGAAGATGGACCCATGGTTTATTATGAACGAGTCAAGGTAATGGGGCTTGGCTCGTGGTGTCCGAGGTAAGCCGGCCGCACTGTGAGTAGAAATGCAATGGGGCTGGAGCCATGGTGTCTAAGGTTAGCCGTACTGTGAGAAGAAAGGCAGTGGAACTGGTCCCACGGTCTCTAGCCCGACATGTTCAACAGATTCGAATTTCATTACTTTATACAGAACTTCAAGATTAAGCATTGCGATTCCTTTGCAGAAATATGATTACTTGCCCAAGGTGAAGATCATCAACCGACACAAAAGAACAACTACCTGCCGAAAAAGCAATCTCAACGGAATTTTAAACGCTAGGCCTGAAATGGAGACAGTACGACGAAGTGGCTCGTCGTCCATTCTACCCAAGTTTTTTACGCTCCCAATGACTATGATATTAGCGCTATTATGAATACAGACTGGCTGGCACTACGGGTAGGAAAACTTGTTGATTGCTGAAGAGGCCAGGAATAGGCTTGTGTAGGAGGAGGTGAAGTGTCAACCTGGGTTAGAAGACGCACCAAGCATGAAGTAATCGCAGTATCAATCTCTCGAAGGGAGTCGAGTCTCGTATAGTTAAGTCTCTCAACCTCCACATACTTAAACCAATTTTTCAGTGTTTACCAGATGATAATGTAGTTGCTAAAGACTGAAACAAGTGATCGAAAAGAAAATAAGTTACCATTTAATATAAAAGAGTAAACTTTTATTCATTTAAGTATTATTGTCTACAGAAATCTACATGTAGTAGTATATGAACATGACATGTATACAATGGTAATACTTTCGGCAGTGACTATGAACACGTTTATGAAGCAATGACAACGTAATCTTAAGACAAAATTGCTTCATCAAAGTGTCTTTTCGAAAAACTTGCTTCCACTTTAAGTGGTTATTTCGGATAGTTATTTTCTTAAAACTGAAGTGATGATGGTAATATACACGTCGTATGCGTCGAACTGCACGTGTAGAACAGAGATCCGACTGAATCATTTTCAAATGAATTTCATCCGACGTGTACGTTCAGTTACAGTAAAAAGATTGTTAATACGAGGGTAGATTAATATAGTATACTCGTTTAACCTTAGAGTAACCAGCCTAAAGTTTTATTATCGTAATGGAAACAAGGGGGATTCCCATCTTCATGAAATCAGAGGACAGTCGGCGAGATTTAGCTTTGGGATCATTTTGATGTCAACGAGGTGAACACGGTCCTTGCCTGTTTCATTTCGGCGCAGAGCGTACTCCGGCAGATAGCTCTCAATGCACCCAGAGATCAGGGGAGGCATGCCTGAAAGATAATCAATTTGATGAGTCGTCAACTTTAAAATGCACTTTGACTCTCAAATCGTCCACACCGAGTTCGTTACCGTGGAGGCTACAAAGAGAATAACTCTCGAAGTTGGGAATGGAAAACGCTATTGAACTGATGTTGATAGAAATAGTGGCAAAAGGGTTGAACCAGCCCAATGATTTACTCCTATTGTTGTTTGATATTCAACCGAACCTGAGTTTAAGAGTATATCATGCTAATCGTGTCTTTAAGCGGATCGGATACGCCTTGGTAAAAAAAAGGTAACTAGCTAGGTTTTCTACCTGTTTCGACGATCCTGATAATTCTGTTGTTCTCGTTTTTACACCTTGCTCTAACATATGGTGTGAGCTGTTCAACCTCTGTGTCCAAGGCCTTCCTCACTGACCATCCTATCTCGGTCACATTGGTGACGGTGTTCACAACATGTCCATCACCCTGAAATCAAATCGAGGACAATACAATTGGTTGTCAAAATGAGACTGTAAGATGTCTACACTTGGTCTACATTGAAAGTTGCATATGGTGATCCTATCTTGAAGCACTTGATCCCACCATTAGGCCCGTTTACCTGAACTAGCGCTCTTGTGAACTCTTCAAATGTGCCCATGTGGGTTCGATTCATTGGTTGCAAGTAGCATATGCTCTTCTTACGATCAAAGATGACTGTCCAACCCTGAAAAGCAGAAAATCTTCTTTGAAACGGGACATCTTGTCAGTATCTCTACATGGTTTCATTCCCGGGTTAATTTGCTAATGTCTGCGAGTCCTGTAGTGTTGCAGTCAAATGAGGTTTTTACACCGCATGTCATGCTTCGAGACTTCAATATGACCTCATGTGGACAGGCCAACGAGTTGAATTACCCACCCGATGCTAGCCAGAGATCTGGAGGTTGACAAGCTAGTAGGCTCATTGAAAGATGTTTCAGAATTGGATATCAGTTCAATAACTCACCGATTCGAAATCTTGCAATGACTGTGTGCTTGAAAGGTTGACGAAATATGACACATTGCCAATGGTAATGTTGTACGGTGGCTGGGTTACATTTGCGGTAGTGAAGAAGGTATCCCCGGGTAGGTATAGCTGTACTAGCTTGAATACTGTTGATACACTTAGCATGGAAACAATTTGGTTACTTGTGGATTTCACTTGGGTGGCGTACACCTAAAATATAAAATGCATTTAACATGTTAACGATTTGAATATCAAACGATCAGTGGGCGATGGTTGGTGTTGGTCCATGGTCATGGCGTCAGGATGATAGCAACACTAGGAACTACTGGACTACTTACTGTTGTTAGTAATACGTGCATGAACTCAATGTAGTAATATATATATTGTTGTCGCTCGCACAGAGTCTCCAAATTTTACATAAAGGAAAGCGATTCAAAGTTTACTTAAAGGAGGAGAACATCCGGAGACCCTTCCTTCTTTACCTGCATTCCTTGAGCAGTTCCTCTCCCAGTAAATGTGCCAGCAATGATAGCCAATGTTCCAACCCCCAAAATGACACCTGTGTATATCCAGTTTCCTCTGTCTGGACGGATAGGTTCGCAGCCAGGGGTGCGGACATTTTCCTTTATCTGAAAGCGACATGAAGGTATGAAAAATATTGGTCCATGTTCCGTGTGATTCTCGGAAAAGATGAAAATGAATAATGCATATCCACGGTTTTTTTATGATTTGATATGAATTAGTTTTTCCTCTTGAGCACCTCTTGACTATGATTATGTGTATGTTACCCTTCCATGCAAATATATCGGATTCTCTATCTACCAGTGTTATAGTTAAAGATTGACTTACTTCGTTAAAACTAATCGGCTGGCAAGATCCCACGCATCCACTTGCACTTGAATCATTTCTGTCTGGCTTGCCGACTCGATCATTCTGGTCTATCTCGTACTTCTCCGAGGACATTATACACTTCGTTTCTAGAGCTCAATTCCAAAGACCGAATGATCCTTACTTCCGCGTTCCTTTCGTGCAGAATGATACATGCATAATTTTAGAAAGAGTTCGAAGCCCGTGTGCACATAAACCAGGTTTCTTTGCCTTGAGCTGAGATCTGTCCCTATCCGTTCAACTCCTACAGTTCATCTGCATGTATCATAAAATTCCTGCGATTGTCATTCAGACGAACAAAGAAAACAGAAAACAATCATGCATTAAGTGAATGTTTGCACACGAAGCTATTCTACGGTGTACAAATCCCATGCATCCCCAAACCTATTTGTGGTAAATTGCTTATTCAAACTCGGGCAAAAACATGCCCGTCCAATACAATAGGACTGCGTGGATTTGTGATATTTTGAGAGGGCGTTCGACCGAGAAGCATTGGGGACAGATAGGTCTCAACAACAGACAAGTGGCTAGAAAATGAGAGTAATCCATTGTGTATCAAATTAGAAGGACTAAAATGTAACCAGTCATGGATGGATATTATTCATTATCCAATGTTGATAAGATGACAGTATTTCCTTGAGATTTCTATTGAATACGCATCAACAATCAGAATTGATGTTGTGCAGAGCCCGTCTGCGCAATCGGTTTACTGGAAGGAATTACTATTGCAGAAGTTTAACATGTCCGGGGAACAATATTTCTACGCTTTAATCTTGGAGCTATCGGCTGTCAGGGCATCAATAGAACAATATACCTTACATGTTAATGTATCCGTCAGAATATATATACAAAAGGGCCGGACACTTTCTCCAGGGAACATTTTCTACTACTGCACCGGCCGTTTTCACCCGTGCGTCATCTCTGAAATATGAGGGGATACAACGAGGGTGATTACAAGCAGGCCCAATGTGAACAACTGTACACCAATGAACCTGGCCGTCAGGCGACCCCTTCTTCAAAAACGATAGCGAAATAAAGTAATGTCGTTGTGTAACTCTTGTGTCAACTTCTTAACTTTGTTGGACAGTCTGAGACATTTTATGTGCCTATCAAGTGTTATCCATAGCCTACTGATAGGGCCTATTTAAGCATGTATGTTTCACCGATGTCGCAATGAAAAGGTACTCGGAAGATCTAGTTTTGTGCATGTATTGCACGGGGTACATCGCACAGTGAACAGGCAGTAGGAGCTACCAACTCGGACGGGAAGGCTGGATTCTTCTATCTGGGGGTCATTTTTTTTCAGGGCAAACAGAATCCAAAAGGAACATAACCATCATATCATCAAAGTGATCTTTGCTGTTGACCTCGATGGCACGGGATATGAAGAATAACGGGAGCATCGCAGTCCCTCATTACGGAAGCACTGGTAACGAATACATGTATACCAATAGATTTCCAGCAATTGTCACGTTGGCGCGATAAAAGCAGACCCTCCATTTGATCACATTTGGTCTTTCAGATGTGGAAGAACGTATCCTGGAAACAAAGCCAATGAGATGTACATGTAGCTGCATACCATCGTGGTATTTCAAAGAACTGTGGGAGGTATTCGATATCGCTTGGTCGATGGTAAGAAAGGTTTCTTACCACTTCTTGGAGGATAAACAATTCTTAGTCGTGTCCACGTTTCGCGTTACATACGTGTTAACCAAACAATACTGTACTAGTCTTTGATTATTCTTGCTATATGTAATACATGTAATACATGATTGATGATGTAGTTCACTGAATACCGTTGCTGATATAAGAATACCAAGTGTTTCAGGTAGTTTTATCACTCTTCCAAACATTGATGAAGCCAGTCAGCATGATGTTCATCCGTCCGTATGGCACTCTTTATCTAGGTGGAATTGGACTGGCGAATACTGTGAGTATATATGACTATCATTAACCAGTTTTAATTGTTGATATTAGAGATGAAAGTGATTAAATGTTGCACTCGTGTTGTGCCTCCCAAAGACGAACATAATGTTTGGTGGCAGAGACAAACCCAATTTCACCTATTTCTTCTTTCAGATAGTCAACGTGACTGGGTATAAAATTGGTGGAGGTCTTGCAACTGCATGCGACACGCTCTTTTCGCAGGTGTGTGATTGTCCTACAATATATCAAGTCGCAAGGAAGTTGTATTGGTTTGATTGAGAATTTATCATGATTAAAGTTAGCAGAAGCTGTTGTAATAAACTACGGGCGAAATCCATTTACCTCAAGAGCGTTTACAAAAATGTTTTCTGGCAGTACTCCTTCGCAGAATTCGAATCAACACCACAGTCAGCAGAAGTCGGAACGAAGATTCCAGATTGTGCATCCGGTTTCGCATGCTCAATACTCGTAATACTCGGGTATAGCCATGCTTGAACTTTTGCCGACCGTGGGGCTGCTTTGAAGTCCTCAGAGGAGTAGTCTTAACTTGTATATCTTTCATCTGTTTCAGTCGTACGGGAGCAAAAATAAGAAGAAGGTTGGCGTCTACTTGCAGAGAAGCTTACTGGTGATAATACTCTGTTCACTGCCGTGCTGTGCGATACATCTAAACAGTGAGACACTTCTGATACTGATGGGACAGGAACCTCAAATAGCAAGGTAGGGGGGGGGGGGGTAACTCTCAAATTACATTTCTGGTGACTTTTAGCAGCTCACCAGTCCTTCTACAACGCCTTTTAAAATTGGTTCACGCCGGTTATTAATGTATCGAGTGCGAGGTGTTTAGCACGCTCAGCTGACGAAAGTGGTGTTTAGTGTCAAACTGAACCCAATGCAGCGAATGACTCTGCTACACGCACGCCTAAACGATGAATTTACACGTAATAATGATTTGGTGCTCTAGAGAACCATTGCCGTAATATTTGATACTCCCAACACCAACTATCCTTCTTATTGCAGATTGTCCTCCCGTTACGTCCTACTCGTTATGCCAGCTGTCCCAGTAAGTTTAGTTTCTTGAGCATGTTCAGATCCGTTTGTGACTTCTTTCGACGTCAAATGCCGTACTGGTTACATTCTTCATTTCTTTTAAGGCATATTTCCTCTTTTCCATCCTGAAGAAATATCTGCGGAATTTGGTAAGAAAGTCCTCTATTTTTCATCTTTTATGAAGCTGGTTCGAAGATATTTCAATGATATGATCAATGGACTGTTATATATACATGTAGTCAAATATGGATTCCTTGATCACAGTAGTGCATGTGGTTTAGTCACCTGGAGCAAACATTTGTAAAGACTGGAACTTTTTTAATGGCCAATGAGTTCTAGAATTTGTACTACATCAAATACAGCATCAGTCTCTCGAATGTCTCAAAAATGATGTTTCCATATTGCTCTATAATTCAATCATCTTTTTCAGAACATTGTTCGTCCTCTTCTGCTGGTCGGATTTTCTGGGTTGGCCGTTAACACCTTGGCACATTATGTCCTTGTGACCCGATTTCAGCTTGAAATGGAGTAAGTTATCGAGTATAGCCTTATCTTATAGACTTTGCGATGATGAACATCTCCAGAGGCAAGCGAGGTATCTAACCTTCGGCGGGCTTAAAATTCATGGTTTGCGAATGGGAAACTGCCTTTTTGTCAGACCAGTGGCAAGGCGGGCCCGTCAATGCGCGTGATTGTGATGCAAGTTTCATTTTTGTTTGGTTAAGATTTCTAATGAAGGCTTTTGAAATTTGTTTTAGGAGGAGATATATAGTCAAATAGTCAATGGTCAAAGGTCTACATGTATCTCTAGTGCAAGCCGTCTATATGATAGTTGGTTGTTTTTGCAGTGGCTCCGCCATAGCTCAGACGCTTGGTACCTTCACACACCTTGGAACAGCACTTACCTACATATTCACGAGCAAAATGTACAAGGAGACCTGGTCAGGGTGGTCAAAAGAGGCATTCCAAGAATGGGGTATGCTGTTCAAACTCGCCATTGCCAGCCTGCTGATGATTTGTCTTCAGTTCTGGGCGTTCGAGATTGGTACGCTACTCTCCGGGACACTTGGTGCCGTTCAACTTGGGGCGCAGACCATCATATTTCAACTTGAGGCCATAACATATATGGTAAGAGCAGGTTACTGATATGATATTATCGGATGTCATAGGTAAAAGAACAGCAAGTTTATCCCTCACAAAAAGGCCAAAGCTTTGTTACCTTTTTTCCTCTTGCAATGAATTGGACGTTCTTGTCCTTTTTTCAACCAAGTTGCAGTACTTCTTTCGTTGCTTACCACTGGGGCACGAAGATCAACTTAAACTAATTATAGTGTGTACAGTAACTTTTTTTTTCTTGTCCGAAAGAAATATTTTCAATCAAACATTACATGATGAGTCAAGTTCGTTGATTAAAGATTTTCACCTTTCAGCTCTCGCTTGGGGTGGGTATAGCCTGTAACATTCGAGTGGGGCACCTACTTGGTGCAAACAGGCCAGAACAAGCGAAGAGGGCTGTCATCGCTGGCTACACTACCATTTGTAAGTTGATGTTACCGCGAGAATCCGGAGAGTGCGATTATCCTACTGCCAACTGGTATGAAATTAACTACGTTTTGTAATGTGTAACGCAAGGCGTAAACTGTACCCTGGCCTCATCAGATGGAATTGTTTTTATGTTCGTGAAGCGAGGTTACTCTAAAAAATTGGAAAATTTGTAAATTTGACAGTTATTAGTCACTACCTTCGGCTTGTTGATTCGATCGAATCAAGGATGATTGTTGTTGGAAAAGGTAAGCTGCAGTCCCAAGCACAATACTATATTACTTTCTGCATGTTCTTATACTGATGATACTCTCCACTTACTATTTGAAGGTCAACAATACGTTTACACCAGTGTTTGCGTTTTCAGGGGGAATTGCACTTATTCTCATATCGCTGATGGTCGGCTTGCGGTATCATTTACCAATGTTATTCTCCAGCGACAAGTAAGTTTATGGGTTGGCCGAGTCCGATCTCCGTCATCCTCGTCAAGATGTGGACACTTTGTAAAACGTTTTAAGACATGTAACCTTTGATTCTTCATTTTCATGTGATGTCCAGAGATAGACGTAACATCATCATGACAATGATTCAGTACCCTTTAGTTGACAGGAATATACTATTGTCATTGTCGATATAAATTGACTATGACTTTTATATTGCAGGGAGGTGATAGAACTTTCCGTCTCTCTCTTACCGATTCTAGCTCTTTATCATATATTTGATTGCACAGCGGTAAGTTTCATATTTCCCCCGTTGCTATCATTTACGCGACACTCTACTCGTCAACCGACGGTCGTTAGGTCATGAGAGGAATTGGGAAATTATTTTCAAATCGTCGAGTAAATCTACTTACATAATCATTCCATACTTCACCGTTCGTAGCTCTTTGTAAGGTTTGTATGACCTGCCTATCAATAGTGGCAAGGACCTACAGTGAAAATTAGTCGGTGATTCTGAAAGTAGCCTTTAAGAACTAAACGTTCTGGCACTCTGAAAAAATGATCTTGCTGATTGCATTTATTTTCAGGGTGTGTCGACCGGCATTCTTCGAGGCTGCGGAAGGCAGACGCTAGGTGCCGCAATCATATTCCTCGGGACGTATGTGATTGGTCTACCAGCGGGAATCAGCTTGATGCTTCTCACCGACCTGAGATCGGCAGGTATGTAGTTCGATTCATGTGTAGTTCCAAGAAATTCTGAACTATCCCTTGTTAAGCACCAGGGTAAAAACCAAACTGAAGAAATCGACCCAGAGCCCAAAAGCCAGTGACATTTACGTGTGATAGAGCCTTCAGTTTGAGAAACCGCATTTAATAACAAAACATGAACTTTTCAGGTTTTTGGTGGGGTATGACAGCGGGCATGTCTTGTCAAGCAGTTCTATTGTTTCTCAATGTGTATAGGACCGACTGGGTGAAAGAGGCATATATGGTAAGAACAAGTTAATACCGAGGATTTTGTTAGATACTTTCTAAAATTGTGTGTTGTGTGAAAAGGTTTGCAATGTTTCGACGCATGACCTGGTTTGGATCAAATGGATTATTCAGAGTATGTGGAGAAAGCTTCCGAGGATTGCCTGGAAGTTCTCTGGAAGTTCAGATGCCTTTTTCTTGATGGCTGTTGGTCCTATTTCAGGCACAGATCAGGGCTGGTGTTGTAACGGTTGCCAGGCACGATCGTCGGGAGGATGTGGACGAGAATGAAGACAGTGGAGTTGACGGTATAGGAGATCCACTGATTATTGGTAAAAATGGTAAGTTTAAGACCCTTAAGTGCTGTATGGGTCATAAGGCAGGAAGACATCAATGACACCAGTTAGTCCCCAGAGTTGGTTGTTTTGAGTTGATGGGACCGGCCAGCGTTTATTCGCAAAAATCCGTCTCACACTTTGGCTGGTTTTGGGGCAATTTCTCTTTCGCAAGATTTCTGCAGAAATTAGTTCAAAGTTTTAATGCCCGTACATGTAGGTCAATAACCATTCAATTTTGACAAAACATTTATTCATAACCTAGAAGTTCCTACAGTTAAAGACAACAGGGAAGGGTTTTGGTTGATTTTTTTTTCTAATTTGCACCCTACCTAACTCTACCGTTTTTATGTCATTTGCAGATATTCTCCATGATGCATTCACCAACGACGTGGACATTTGTGAACGTAAACCACTCTTGGGTGTAACTAAAAGCGACAACAACAACGATGGACAGAACAAAAAATTGTGCAAAATGACAAGAACTCTAACGTTGTCGCAATTGATCATCAGAAGAGGCCTATTTATCGTTACCGTACTTTCTCTGCTCAGCACAGGCATTTTTACACGAATTTATTTCCCTGTTTCCACTATGGCATCCATGTTTCCACAGCTCAACCGGACAGGTGATAATGTCACTTTCTCTACGGGCATACCAGGTGATAATGCTATTTTCTCCACTAGAGTACCTGGTGATAATGTTACTTTTTCCACCAAGATACCAAATGATAATGTTCCTTTCCCCGCCGAGTTACCAGGTGATAATGTTACTTTCCCCGCTAAAATACCAGGTGATAATGTTACATTCCCCACTGATACACAAGGTGATAATGTTACTTTCCCCGCCGAGTTACCAGGTGATAATGTTACTTTCCCCACTAAAATACCAGGTGATAATGTTACATTCCCCACTGATACCCAAGGTGATAATGTTACTTTCCCCACTGATATGCAAGGTGATAATGCTATTTTCCCCGCCGTGGTACCTGGTGATAATGTTACCCTCTCCCACACGGTTCTCTCAGATAATTCAACAGCAATGCCGTAAGGAGGCGGCAAAGATAACATCGTCAAGCTTTCGTCATCTCCATCAGCTGAAGACCTCCTATAGTCTTAAGACCTCCCATTGTCCCAAGATATGTAGATAGGGCGACGTTGACGTTGTAATAGGACTGTTTTCACACAATCCTTTGACATTTACAGTTTCATTAAACCTCCCTACATTTGACTGATAATACGCAAGACATGAACCTTTTTGCAAGGCGACATGTGAAGCTATCGAACTCTTGTAACGGACTGCAATTTATCGTACTGCAAACTCTCCTTGACGTCACTAGGTTGAATTACACTAGGCCATAGGGCGAACAGATAGTCACAATAGTTTGGATGACACAGCTGTACCGATTTTGGTATGGAAAAGAGCACAGGGTAGTCTTCTTTCCTGGAACTTACAGACCACCTACTTGCCACAATCGAGCTGGGTTTACAGTAAATCACAGACACATGTAAACGAAACTTTGATTGAAATAAATGAAGACAAAATTATAACAAAGTAGTGGTTAAATCGAGCTAAGGTTTTGATAATCCAAATGTCATGACAGCACAACCATGCTCCATATTCTAGGAGGTCTATGACTTTGATATCTGTAAGTCGAAAGTTTATAGTCGGCCTGCTTCAGATGAACCTCACATCTCGTCCTTTAGAGCCACTACGACGAATTGGTTTGAATGTTGTTTTTCCGAAACAGTCCAGATCCAAGTCACTATCAGAATCACTCGTTCTGACCAAGTCATCATCAGAGTCAATGATAGACAGAGCATCACTATCGGAGTCATCGATATTTAGCGGGGACTTAGTCCGGATCCATGCGCATGTCCGGAAGGAGTCATCTGAATCGGAATCGAGGTCTATCTTTCCACGATTACTAAAATCGCGGAGAAATTCATCTGAATCGACACTGAGGTCGATACGGTCTAGTGTCATACGTTTGCCCGATAGATACTCCTCAGCTTTGCGGAAATCGAACTCTGTTTCCTTCTTCGAATGCGGCGTTTTCCTCAGTTTCCTGTGCTCACTTTTACATGTACACCAATGCGGGCATGCAAAATCATCCTCCAATACTGAGCTTTTGGAAATGTATGGTTCCTCAGCTTTGGTAGGTTTGGCCTCTATCGAAAGAAGAGGCGATACATCCGCAGAGGTAGACGGTTTAATGATACCCGAGAGAGGGTAACTGCAACATGTACACTTCTCGGTCGCTTCTGCCATGGCTAGTTTCTGTTTACATCCGCTCCAAGGTGGGCAGACGCAGATTTCTTCTAATCCCAAAGATGATCCCAGTTTACCAGGCTTGCAAGTACAGCATATGCAACGCGGACTCTGCAGCGAATTCAGACGTTTCTCACCTTGGGATGTGGAAAGGCAGAACGTATGAATGCCCCTGTTGAGGCAGCAACAGTAAGAACGGTCCGATGAAGAGCCTTCTGCTTTAATCGCTGGGACAGATGGTGAAAAAGGTTCATCAAGCCAGGAACTGAATCGAAGCGCCTTTGTTAACGATTCGGCCTGTCTTCTGCAGCATAAGGTACATCCTTTGCCGGAACAGCAACAAGTAGGTTTGGAAGCTGGTCCTTGGTACTTGTGTCTACACCGAGCACAAGAACAACAGTTCGATACAGTTGGACAACTATAGAGTATGTCCCGAGCAGGGCACGAGCAGCAGCCGACAAGCTGTCTCCAGCAGTTGCACGACAATTTTGACGTCGAGCTCGGCGTCCTTTTGCTAGCTTTGGTTGGTGAAGACTTTGGTCTTGGAATACAACAGCAGCAAAGCAAGTTGCGATGATGTCCAATGCAGCAACAGCAATTAATCGTGCAGCAAAGTGGGCGCGAGTAACAGCTGCCCGTTGATGGATTATACTTCGAAGATGGATATGCAACCAAGGACTTGGTGAGGCCAAGTCCCGAAGAGTCGGAACTCGTTTTACACACGCACCAATCTGGACAAGTGCAGTATCCAGTGGTCGATCCCGGAGACCACACCAGCTGCCTGAAGTGTCGTGAGCATCTGCACGGATTAGGCGAATAGGTAGTCCACTTGGCAGGTCGATCAAAACGACTGATTGAGGTGTGTTTCCTGTGGTAAAAACACGACGGTTTGACTATCCTCTCCCTGCCAACTGTCACCCTTGATGTCTTATGAGAAAGAAGGGGTTCAAATCTCGAGAAAGGCATATCGCTTGATCCTAATCCGTTCTTGTATGCATAACCCCTATGTTGAGCACAACGGCATTATAGTCAATGATTTATAAACACATTAAATCGTTAGTGGCTTTAGAAAATGTCCTGTCTAAACTTCGAATATTTTCTATGAGACTTGCCCAAACAGTAACGAGATATATAACGCGATATACTGCATGTACTTATTGAATATCGTACCATGGTAATATGATTATGACAGGTACGCTCTGTATGGTCAATGCAAATTCTCGCTCTTAGATCGATAGGCCTACCTACCTATAAGTCCAAACATAGAAGATTTTCATTAGAATAGTTTAAGACTGATCATGAATGAACTTCAAGATAGTTTGTTGTGTACTTAACCTCTATATTCTCTGCACGATCATATTGATACAGCAGGGTGACCTTAACCTTTATGAAATACGTTTGTAAAGGTTCGCAATAGGCCTTTAAGAGATCTGTCAAGCAAATTACTTCAAGAATAGACAGACATCGTCAAACTTCCAGGCGGACACTCGATTGCCTTTTGTATTGAAGATCTCCAATTGCGATATATTGACCCATGAGGACTTTTGTGGTCAAAGAACAAGCATGATAGGGAGAATGGTGTCATATGTCTTTCACTGGCGTCGGTCCGATGGAGTACCCTTTCAATAGATAAACGGCTTGCTCTTGGATTCGACATATCGAATAGCGCATAGAAATTTGAATTCCATAATATGTCGACGAACGAACCGAATAATATAAGGATGAGTTTGCATTCACCGCTTGATGCTGATGCGGGATCCGCATCCGGTGCGTGATCCGAAAATCAACAAAAAATGATAAAGAAAAGAGTAAGTGTGGGCATCCTTTATAGATGAGACTTAAATCAAGTAAGGCAAATCAGGGCTGTACCAAATGTTCTAGTTTATTCACTTGTCTATCAAAAACAATCTTAGTGGTTAAGGATATTTCTATACATGATGAAACCTAAAGCTGATACTCACCCGTACGAAAGCCCAGAAGTCATCTGAAAAAGCGCTGCGGTCCAACATCGCAAAATAATGGATGCATAACTTGGGACAAGACAGATTGAACAACAGTATATAATCACTGATCATAAAAGAGAACAGACTACAAATTTTACACATTTGCCAAACTGGCGTGACAGGGTCCCGAAGACATCATTTTCTTGATTGAACCTGTTGTCTGACAAAGTTATTGCTCTTTTGTGAAACTAGGGTGTCGCACATGATGATTCCACCTGGTCAAACCGTGTGATTTGAACCATGGTTTTCCCACTGACCTCTTTGGTTTCATAGTAGGGCAGGATGCTCACGGTGCAGTTAAGGCGGGTCCCCGCTGCTGGAGGCTCTGTAACAAAAATTGAAAAACACCATTTTCATTAATTTTAAACACAAAAGGAATTAGAACCCCGTAGTAAATTATATTCTTCTCGACGCCAAGTAACTTTCGCACAAGTAACTTTTGATGCTGCGTTCATAGCTGAAAGGCTGCAAGGCAAGTCGACAGCAGTTATATGTTCAATGAATACGGCTAAGTTCGTCTTTCCATTGCACCCCTTAAGTTGTCAGTTTAAGGTACTTTTAGTGGTGGTGTGGTTAAGTGTCGGCATTATCAATCAATAGCGTAGAGATCAGATCCAACCAGCCATCCCTTCCAACAGACAAGGGTCATGTTAAAGGGAGGTGCGTTTTAGATAATTACAATCATGCTGACCAGTATATAGTTATACCTAAAACCCGGTCCCCACATAAAATCAACTTACTTCCTGGCTTTGCCGAGAATATCTTCTTCCTGCTCATACACTCGCCCTTGGCGAAAGTGCCCAGGCTCCTCACTTCAGTACAGGAGGCATCCACGATCCTCAGTCCGTCGGAAGACACGGTCGTTAGCATGCTCAGTAACTTACTACCCTGAACATATGAAAAAAACATGATTGACAACGGAGCTATCCATAAACCCATAAATATTGAATAGTTGAAGTTAACCCATGAACTCATGCTATATACTAATACAGTAATAAGAAAAGACTAGACGTTATCAATGCCGCCACGGATAGAGTATATCATATTATGTTCCTTTTTTACTTACATTCACCAGAGCTCCTTTGACCTTGGCGAAT
The DNA here is from genome assembly GCF_910592395.1 of Lineus longissimus. Lineage (NCBI taxonomy): Eukaryota > Metazoa > Nemertea > Pilidiophora > Heteronemertea > Lineidae > Lineus > Lineus longissimus. The sequence continues at coordinate 24,144,408 of NC_088310.1, forward strand.
GAAGGGAGGTGAGCTGTGTTCAGATCACGAATGAAACAGACGTTATTGACGCTGTCGACGATACTTATCAGATTCTGTAATGGAAAACAACATAATGATGTTATCAGGTTTGATTATTTTGTTGCGGGGATGATGAGGGAGGAGGTAGCTGGTTCAGTGTTACTACATACAGCGCACACCTTGTAAAGCCTCCGCATAATGTTAGAGGTCGCGTCAAGGAACTTAGTAACTGAATCTCCAGCAGCAAGTCGCACACATGATAAGGCAACCCATTATTACATTGAACTATGTATAGCAAATAGGATATATTCGAGAGTGAAATTGCGTCTTCGATGATTTCATTCAACTTACTGTGCTGAAGTCCAGAAATGTCTGAGTGCTCGTTCCAGGGTATGCGCTATCGCTCTGAGGAATGAAGATAGCAGCGACATTGTCGTACGCCAGGAAGTTGGACATAGCTATCTCCTCTCCAGAGGCATATTCGACGGGAAAATTGTAGTCCTGAAAATACATGTAAAGGGATTAGGTAGCTTGTGGCCATTTCACTTCCAAACTCGTGGTTGGCTATAGACAGCCAATGCCATCAGCTCGGTCTCTCACACAGATTAAAGATCTTCGTGAAATGATGGTAAATAGAATATTCACCTTTCCAGATTTTAAACACCTTTCAATATTTATTGTCAGGGGATAGGCCAACAGGCTATAGGCGGCTTTCCCTGGAATTGTTTTATCTTTATGTGCAAAATCCGATGCACATCAGTTCGTAATCCTGGACACACCCCTGTAGCAGACCTGATGGTTGTGACTTACTTCAATGGCCTGTATTGTCTCTTTACCGAGGTAAGTGCCAGCAACTACAGCAAGTGCACCTAGGACGAGGATTGCAATAGTGTAGATGACGTTTCCCACGTCTGGTTTGCATGTCTCACATTGGCACTCAGTGAGGTTCTCGCTGTACTAAGAAAAAGAAGTGATATAACGTTAAATGGGGGAAAGGTAGCCTGGGGTTACACCCTGAATAGTCCTCGAAAGCTACCTTCCCAGGGCTATTTTCCATCACGGGTATATGACCTTGAGAAACTATAATTTTACTAAAACGTAATGAGATGATAACATTAGATAAAAAGCAGGTCAAGGAATATGAAACCTTCTTAAAACGTAATTCGGATTCATGATATGAATAATTTTTTGTGAAACCAAAGGTTTTATGTCGGCAATGTGTACACAACCTATAGTGAGATCTTTCAAGAAATGTTTAGCTTTTTGTTGGAGGCCTTCATCTCTGATTGAACGTTACATATATTTAATTTTCAAATGATGTATATAATAGAATACAGAAGGAGAAATGATTTATCAAGACATACGTGTACTATGTATACTTACTGGTCTACTCTTATTTTCCTCGCCCGACTTGTACTTTTCCTGCGGGCTGGCCATGGCGTTTTTTCGTTGTCCGAGACTAGTACTGTCCCGAGTCTCAGCTAAAGCACGACAGCTAGGCTATCTAACCGTTCCAAACGACCGGTTCTCTCATACAGAACTCCTACTCAAATTTAAACTTGACGCCCGTTATTAATCAAATTTGCTATTGCGAAAGGTCATGTTAAAGGTATAAGATCACATTTCTATGCTTTCAAACGGCGTCCGAGAAAGATTTAAAGGCGAAAAGGCCATGAGATAGTGCAGGGCCGGCACTCGTTTACAGCGTCCAAAAATGTGCACGAGCAGTTTGTACCAGGTTTGTAAACTTTTTCTGAGGCACCACAGAACCGGCCTACAGTACTCGAGACAAGAAACTTGGGCCAAGAATATCTGGAGACACTAAGAGAACAGGCCCCTAATCTATCTTTCGTCGAGTTCAGATGTTCGTCGAGTGCGTTGCGTCAACACCAGCTGCCATTACCCTGACGAATGCACTGGTTTAGGCTCTCTGTATATTTATTCGATAGAATATGTTTCCAAAATCCAAACATTACCATTTCCTAAGTTCTTATTTTAAAACAATATATGATCGATAGCTCATTGCAATGTCACCCGAATTAGTTTCTTAACGTTTTTTCCGTCCAGTGTCCAGCAAGGGCTTTAGCAGAGAAGATAATTTAGCTTTAATAAGACCGTGTCACGCAAACAGGTCTGGCTTGCCGTGTGACCGAGATTCACTCGGACGGGTCGATGAGTTCTATACCGGGAGGGGCCTCTGCGATAATCTGGGGCAACTCAAGGTAACTCATTCAAGCTAGAATGTGTTTTTATGGCAATGTATGTATCTATTACATCCGAGTGGCCGCATAACTTAGTTTTGTAGGTGCCTCCGAGTAATTGCCACACACAGACACAGATCAGCTATAGCTTGGGGTTGAAAGGTAATACAGCCTTTATTCGATTCTGAAATTATCATATCAATAAAATCTGCAATTTAAATGTCTTTATTTATTCCCAAAATGACAAATTCAATTTATAATTTATAAAGGTATCTGTATGTATAGTATACAATCTTTATGTACATGTACATAAATCACAGACTGTGTCGCTGTTATTGTGTCCTCGACGAAAGAGGGCGCTATACAGTACCCGCAAATGGCAATCACAAGAAAGTTTAAAATACCCTGGGGTCATCCATAACTACTTTTTGGAAGACCCCTTCCGTCAGAGTACTTTCAAAAATATTGATTTTTGAGAATATTGATCAACACTTGATCAAATGTGTATATTGCCACTGGGTCTTCCCCCTAGAGTTCGTTTTATGTTGATAACTGCATTTTGTATTGGATGACCCCATTAAAGTTCACTGTACTGAGACGTAGACCCATATCGATGTTGAATAGTCAATAAAACAATATGTTGCTCATCGGCAGACATTCTTGACGTGATGAACGCCTTATCAAATATTCAACAAAGCCATTAAAATAAACGGCAGTAAATATAAACCATAAATTGGGCATAAATCATGAATTCGTTACCAAATACATGTTCCACCGGAGTGATCTGCATAATTGTCACATTTGATCATGCATACCGTTGCAGCAGGCTTGGCAGGAATAATTAGCAACCGAATACATTGCAAACGCACGTAGCGAAGAGATATGCTAGTAGCAATGACAGCACAGACACACATGACAATATACGAATATCGCCTGTGCTTAAATATGCATTCCAGAGTAAGGCCGCAGCCGAGCTCTCGGGAATGTTCGTTCAGTGCATTTGAATCTTCTACTGAATTTACCCATTACCCCCAGTGCACAGCTCGAAAGCAAAGCGTTCTCTCCAGACACCGTAGGGTGCACTTCGTCTGAAAGAATCCAGAGATCAGTACATGAATATTCGGACGAAAAAGTCTGAACTCGGTTCAATCACTGGTCTCCGCCCTGTATATATCGGTAAAACTTTCATTTAAAACATGTTAATGCAAAAATAAGAATGGACGGACATGTGTCGGCTTTTCCTTGAGCGCACGCAGTTCTGCATCGTAATTATTTTATCTGCAATCATTGCTTCATCCCGATCCTCTGTTTCGTTCTACGTTAGTATTTGAACTCTCACCCTCAATTCCATTCTCTACCGGTTCTCTGCAGTATCATAATTGTTCATCCGCAATAATGACCGCCACCCCATTCTCCTCAGGTTCCTCGTCATCACCCCTCTTAGAAACCTTGACTAATTGCACATTATGGTCGTTGGCGATCATGATCTGCCGGCATTTCTCGCAAAGATCCTCATACAGGTGCCTATCCCCCAGTTCATCATCGTATTCTAGAGATAACGAACGGTTAGGCACTCCAGGCGTGTCCTGGTCTGTTGAGGCGTTGTCAAGTCCAGCTTTGCTTTTACGTTTCGTGAACTGTCACAAAAAGAAAAGAACATGTTTGGTGAAAGGTACCAAAAGACGCCAAACTGAATGTACTGTATAAACATGCACTTAATTTTTCGTTATTTTTAATACTAATTACTACCGTGCGCCAAACCACAGTTTGCCTTGTCACCCAAAGATGTAACGAATCGAGATCTTGGTACACTGCATGAAATAACAGACTAAAGGAAGATACATGTATATGCACTTACCTTAACGCTAGCTTTCTTGAAATCTACCACTTTTTCTGTCGCTTTTTTACTGACTTGTTCAGCACGTTCGCTGATGACGTGAATAAGAATTTGGACAACTAATGAGAGGTAGGCAAGGCCCGTTAGAATCCAAACGTATACAGCTATTTTATAGAAGTCTCTTTTCCATCCATACGGTGGGAAGTCGGTTTCACCTGAAGAAAAGGATCAATTACCGGGCAACACAAAAAAGATTATATACTTTAGGTTTTAAATAACGTCCGTACCATGATTGAGCAATTTAATATTTAAAAAATTTCGGTCACACGTATAGTAGAAGTTGAGATTTATACTTTTTCTCAAGTCCAGTGTGTCTGATATCAATATTTGCATTAGTTATTGGACAATCAGTATTATATTTTTTGAAACTTCAACACCTGAGCATGTTCAATTGGATAGGATTGGTCACCAATCAAACTCTCAGACCATACTAATAATGCATAACTATAGTAGATATTAGATTTATCATTGAAAGCCAAATGCGGCCTGGGGATTTTGACTGGGCCGTTCAAGACTTCTGACTTTATAAGCGTGTCTCAATTCAACCCTGTTCTTTTAAGAAAGTGAAATATAGGGGCTCACCTGGCACATACGTTCCAAAGCCAATGGTTGTGAGTGTAATAAAACAATAGTACATACAGGTAAAAAACGTCCATTCTTCTATCGACATGAGCACCAGTGACGGAATAATAAACAAGAAACATACACCTATGATGATAAGTACGATAGTCATGATGGCTTTGTTGAAGGCAGCATGGCGCGAGATGCGAACATTTGATATATTACGTCCGAGGTTGGTGAGCCGTTCCCCGATGGCTCCCAGGACAATCAGGCAGAGCGGGATGCCTAGCAGTGCGTACCCTACAACAATACATTGGCCGAGTACCGTCTGTGGTACCATGTCGCCGTACCCTAGAAAGAAGAAGGTATATATGCCTTAATCAATGGTATGTAAAAATTGGAACATTATGAAGCTAAGTTCTATTTAACCTCCCTGGACAGAGTGAAGGTAAATAGGTGGAAGGTTTAGCCTTAAAATTACATGTACAACTGCCTCTTGTTCATGAAAGGGATGCATCTGGAAGTTATGACAAGATTGGACTGAAATGAATAATAGGCTTCAAGGATAACGTAATCCGGCCTGGCTGCATCTTGACACGAAAGGTACCGAAATTTCAAAGCATCGACTGCCGGATTGAACTTATCGGGGTAGGGTGCTAGGTTAATGAGAATCAGAATCTTCTTCGCGAGTAGTTTGACCAGCAACTTCCACAAAAAAGGCAGATTATGTCATACAAACCTATTGTTGTTATTACTGTAATGCAGAAACATAGTGCACTGGCATATTCCCAGACGTATGACCTGTCCTCCGGGTCCACCATTCTGGCACCGTCACCTTTTGCATGGTCCAATCTACTAATGAGGTGTTTCAGTTCTGTTTCATTAACACAAGAGTAATTCGCTGAAGAAAGGACGAACAACAGAATTACTTATTCTTAACGTGCAAAGGTGAATACTTTCATATCTGCAATCTGCTTTAGAGAAGAACAGCATCATCTACATCAGATTGTCTCCTGAACTATCCTCTCATATTAGAGAGGGTCAGATTCAAGCGATTTCTTCTCTAGTCGACGTCATCAAGTCAAAGTGCATGTTTTGTATCATTGTTTATTAAGCTCATTCTCCAAAGGAAGTGCCATTTACCATTAGGAATTTTATGTTTATGTTAATCAAGGAATATGTCTTACAAGATCTTCATCACTCTCCCTGATCGCCATCATCACCCCGTCAATAGTGAAAACCTCAAGATTTTGTAATAAGAGAAATTTCCTGATAGGCTCATTATGGAGAATTTAGCCGTTCGCGTTACTTACCAACGAATTCATTGTAAATGACGGTCAACTCTTCCCGTATAGCCTTTTCCTTCCAGTGTTCAACTGCCGTGAATAGTCCAGCACCAATACAGATGTAGACAACAAGAAGAATGCATAAAAACAAAAGTCTTTTGCCATCCATAGCAAGTGGCACTAGCCAGAGTTACCATTTGACAAATATCTGCAGCAACTGTACAGATATACTGCTAAATCCTTGGTTAGAACTTCCAAATGCGTAGTCATATAATCAGGAGTGCTTGCTCAAGACAAGACACTGGTCACACAGCTATTGAAACTGATATATATCATTTGGTCTCGAATCAGCTTTTGTAGACAGTTGTACATCAATTAACTATCCCTGTTGGCTGCACAGATCCCAAGCACGTGTGGTGGATATTTCATCAGCTGAATCCCAGTTACAAATCTAAAAGATTTATTTCAATTCCTTGAAAAGTATCAAGAATATCACGATATGTAAAAAAGGTGCTTGGTGCCTTTGTCTCAGTGTACGCGTCATTTGCTGGTGTATACATATTGACTTTGAATACCAGCACTCGATTCAGTCCGTGGGCTTTATCAGGTGAAAACCGATAGAAAAGTACACAATATGTTATTGGACAACGTATTCCACAGCTTTGCAGTATATTGTATTGCACTTCTGTATCCTTATTTAAAAAACGTATCGTCCGGGTATGCACAAAAAATTCCTATAATCTCAATTCACGTTGGCTACATTTAGTGACGATAATGGTATTTTGCTGTGATTGTTAATTATGACAGCTAAATCGATCAGATCACGTTGAGTTCTCTCACTGTAAAAACGTTATCATCTCTAAATAAAAAGCAGACTCCGGTTGTATCTTATGTCAATATCGTAAGACACTGAAAAAAACGCAGATGATTTAATGAGGGATATATCCTCCTCACGTTCAGTAAACACTATGAAGTTTTTATTGAACTCGCCAGTTGTCTTCCATCGCATCTGTGATGACTAATGGTCATGGAGAGCTAGACCTAAATAAAAGAAATAGAAAAAGTAATGTGTTTTTGAATTGGAAACGACAATACATCTTTCATCATCAGCTTTGACAAAAACTAAGGAACTCAAAAATTTTGCTGACATCACCGAAATTTTAGATGATATACATGTACATTGTATAATGAATAATAATCAACGCATTATTGTTTTTATGTTTGGAGAGTGGTGGATTCATAAAGACTAGTCTTTATATATGAATTATCGATGTTCATTGGAGTTTTATCAAAAATCAGAAGTCGGTTGTCTTTTTGTGACACCTGGTATGAAACCGACTTGTTCGGCAAAAACCTAAACTATTATCCCCTCATTCAGTTCAGCTGCATTTCTCAAATAAATTTCATTTCAATAGTGACCTGAATATGTAGATCGATAAGCATTGAAAAGTTCCCCTTTGTTGTAAATCGATGATCAAAACATTCAAGTTAATGTTGACAGAAGCCTATAAAACGTGTTTTGTGTGTATAGGTTTATGTACACACCTGATTGTGAATGCAGCATTTTCCTCTAAAGTAATGGCGTAGAAAACAAATGGTTGTGGATGTAGGATGGAGCTTTTGTTACTAGCATTCTATCATTGTCCTAAAGAAGAACAAGGTCGGGGCGATTCCATAGCAAAAATTCACCTGAAATGCTTTACAGACCAGAAATAGTATGCCCTGAATGTAAAACTGATGTGGACAACGTATCACACTAAATGTTATACTGCCACAGCTGCAGTATTCCAATTACAAGGACAAATGTTGTAATTTCCTTACAAATATTTTATTCATACAGATATGCTGTGTAGACCATAGCCGTTTGAAATAGAGACTGGACGTCCCACAAACTTATAAGATAAATCAGTCTGGTAGCGTCACAGAGTTAACGGTTGACCATACATGTAGTACCGACATTAAAACTTGAAAAACATAAAAACAATTAAAGCTCCTTCAAAATGAAGTGAATGCCCATTTAAGCCCTTGGAGGCTGTTATCAGGAAATCAAAGAACAGACTCCCACCCTTGAAATTGGCATTTGCTTTGTTTTGAAAGGTTCTAATTGCTTTAGGATTTCGAGTCGAGCCAAAATGGTGGTACCTATGGTGAATCAGTGCGGTAGGCCTTGAGTAAAGCTCCTGAGACAGAGAATCAGGGGGAAAGTGCGCACTTTTAAGACAAATTTCCATGGTATTGTCTACTGTTGGTGTTGGCCTGGAGTAATGCTCCGGGAAAGAGATGTGTTCTCCAATGATTGCAATCGCACTCACCACGGGTAAAGGTGCCGCACAGTAAAAACAAGGCCTTCCCATCACAGTGTTGGAGGGGTAAAATCAGATAAAAATAATAAATACGGAACTTACATCCCTCAAAATGAACTAATCTTTTGTATGTTTCTTTTGTGTCGTCATTTTCTCTCCAGGTATGAGAACGTATTTTTCTTAGCCAAGCCGATACCTTTAGCCACCGTGCTCACCTTGGTTAAGCTATCCTCTCAGCTCCCTAACTTAGAAACTGCTCTAAGTTTATCCCTCAGTGCGGCACGCAATCACAAATGTTGCGAAATTCGATGATAGTCCTGTGCTTCAGTGCATCAAGTATCACGTAGTGTAATTTAATGCACTGCAATGTACATATATCAATGTAAAGTAGGCCCTAGCACTAGAATATTGAATATTTTGTATCTAGTACCTTTTGTCGCCAACCGCAACCTGCATAAAATCGGTTTTAATATTTTCCAGGTGTTAGACCCGCGGTATACATGTTGGCCATCAGAATAAAACTCCTAAAGCTCTGTTTTCAAAATCATGAGTATCGTCAAAAAGGTATGTATATAAAATGCAAAGTGCTGCTAATCGTGAAAATGTAAAACGGTTTCAATGAAAAATTGAAAATTTATTCTAATCAGCAGCCATGCACAGAGTGTGTTTAATCATCGCAGTAACTCATATTTTTCATCACTGATTCAACACCGGTGCTCTTAAATAAAACAAGCTGAATCTAATTAATCGGGTAAAAAAAGTGAAAACGGCTGTCAGTAATTTAATCGAACGTCAAAACAGCAATTTATGAACTGAACAATCAATCAAATTGAGCATGATTCTATAAAATGTGTCATTGTTGCACCTTTTGTCACCTTCTTCGGCAAAAGGTTAGTCTGTTTCCTGAGATGCTCGTCAATTGTTTAGTCTTCATGAAGGACGGAGTTCCGAGAGTCACACTATATTGTGAATCCATCCTCACCGAACCTCCGGACGCAGTGGACCGGCCTCGTCCCTCACCCTAACCACTGCGACAAGTGCAGTGGTGAGCTTTTTGGAGGAATTGGTAAAATGCAAAAATGAAATAAACTTGCATTTTTGAAGACCATCTTTATTAAATTTCGTACATACAATAAACAATTAGCAAACAATGCCCAAACAATGCAGGGTCCCAAGAGAAACAATGCCCCGAAAGCTAAAAAGCAGCCAGTATATACATGTAGGCCATACATGATATTCTGGCACCACACTACTGTTGGCAAGTTTCACATGATGTAACTCATGGCGTCTGGGTAATCCCTGAATGCCCGTTTCATATCGACCTAAACTAATCTCTGGGCGAATGCGGGTATATTTTCGTTGAACATGTTCAAAACACGTTGTTTGCGTCATACAGATTTGTTTTTGGTAAAAAGGGACAAGCCTACTACGTATTCCGTGTGATGTATTCATCTGCCTCTTTTGTCACGGCGTCACAATGATGCTTGTCTTGTCCTTCATTACTCAATATTCAGTTTCTCCATGTTAGTGATGAGGAACGAAGCGAATTCTGAAAAATATCAAACAGATGTCCGAAAATGCGCTTTGCAACACTTCTGAAGCTCATCTAATATACCGACTTTAATCACAAGAATATCCCATAAAAACCTCAGTTAGTTTAGTTCACCAACAGCCTCCCAGGTGACCAAACTTGCTCCATTCAGTGCTGTCACCTAGGATGTAATACTTGAACTGAAACTATTAGACTTTCACTTTTAGCTCAGTTGACATGATTTTCTGGTTACTGATGTCAATATATCTGGTTTAGGAGGAACTATTTTTGTGGTAACTTTTGATTGATTTATCCCAGCTGAATCGATGATCAATGAAGCGGCTACACTTACCACCAACTTCGATGGCGCCATCATTGTTGGTGTCGGCTTCCTTGATGATCCCAGAGAGCAGCTGGTCCGTGAAGTCCCTCCAGATGTGACTGTCCCGCACGAACTGCCACAACTCATGCTTGTTCATCTTCCCGTCCTTATTTCTGTCCAGGTCCTTGAACATATCCTTTAGTCTACCCTGTGCCATCCAGGTTACAAACTCGACGTAATTCAGTTTACCGTCGTTTTCTGAAAGTGGAAGCAAATAATCCCCCATTTAAGAACTTCAGTTCAGTGTCCTGGCTTTCGAGATTGAAAGTCGATTTTGGCACACCGCACCTAACCTTTGCAAGAAATGTGTGCTCTTCTTATCAACACGATTAGTTCACAATTTTCTTGCTGAGAATATTAAGTTTTGAGTATTTCGTCTTGCAGAAAAAGCAATCAAATCGGGCCAACAGTCAATGAATTAGGGCTAGGATTACATAAAGCCGCCTATATTTGGGAAATGGAACTGGGTGCTCGACAATTCTTATACCGTATAAATAGATGCACATTCCTTTACACCATCGATACCTGTGTTTATACCTACTGGCTTTATCATATCTCTCCATGACGTCTGACATCATGAGTATCTCCTTTGTGTCGGTGCTCTGTGACTGCATCTCAAACAGATTGATATACCCATCGCCACTTGAATCAAACTTATCGAACTTCTTTTTGATACCTTCAAAATAAGCAGGTTAAGTCATGATCTGCAGACAATATCATGATATCATTACTTTAAAGGGAGAGAATAGACAGGAGCTAACACCAGATTAAGGTACACAGAGTCGCCGATAGGTGTCTCTACAATCCCATCGCATGCACAAACTCGCGCTTGTTTGGGAATGTTTTTATTACCAAGTCAATCGCGTGGAGACCCCCGGCACTTGCATCTCAAAGTTCCTGACTATCTGACTGAATAGTTCCGTCTTTACTACTGTCAGCGATGTGGCTGAAGTCCTCCTTGCGATTACAGCGAAGTATTTGGAAATCTGGTACAGAGAAAAATGCTTCGGTAGCAGCTTAACAAACGTAGCCCCTACCTACCTAGAATTGTCTTCTGTTCTTCTTTGGTAATTTTGAATAATTTGATGATCAGTTCTGTTAACGCAGTACCGGCAGCCTGGGGATTAAAGAAAAAATTCATATCTCTGTGATGTGATATTCGACATACATTTGTTTCGTCAGCGCCGTGTAATACTTCTCGTTGACTCATTTATCTCCAGGCACAAGATGCATGCAGAAGAATATAAGAAAATGATTGCAAATGATTTACTAAGTTTTGTAAAAGGATCGCCCAAAATCACTTACTGTTGTCGATGTCATGGTGACAAAAAATTTGCTCCTGCTGACTTTGAAAATTTAACGTAAACTAGAAGGGCGAAGTGGAAACTCGGTAGTATTGGACAGATATGGCCCAGGAATGGGCAAAACATAACTGGACAATTATTATAGGCTACGTTGCGCTAATCTACCAACTTAACAATTGTAAGTCTTAAGCGGTAGGCCTTATTTCTCTAGCATGCAAAGTCAGACATTAGGAGTAACGGGAGACCGAATAATACCAAGGCCCGCTAATCCAAATCCTTCCCAGATCTTCTAATATTTTTAGATATTACATGGACTATTTTCATTGGGCAATTCATGTTAAAAATTTAAATAAAACGTTTGTGCTCGATAGTCCTGTGGAAATATGCACTCACAGCTTGATGTTTTTTTTTTCAAGGTAGCCAATGTAGTCAAGATTGTCTGAGCTTGCCAAGTGAGTCAAGATAGTGGCACCTGCTAACTGAACGTCGTCAAGACATTGTAACATCTTGCATGACAATGCCATAGTATGACCGCAGTCAAGACTTTACCACAACCGGACTACTGTCGCCGTGACAGCCAACACCGTGAGGACGACGCAACAGCCTACACAGACAATGCTGCAAGTCATAACAGTGCCTCTCATCCTCAACACAGACAAGACAGCGCCACTGTGTAACCGAAGTCAAGACAATACCGCAACCTAACTTCAACAGTGTCAAAAGCAAGACAATATCACAATCTGACCACAATCAAGACGAACCGAATTCAAACAAGACATTTCCACAACCTAACCACAAATAAGACACTATAGCACCGCCTGACCGCTGGTTTACCACATGCGCAGTCTGACCGTAGTCAACCTGGCCATGACAGATGGATGAAACTCCTTACCTCCGAACGTTGCATCTTGTTTTAGCTTGTGAAAGAATACTGCAAAGCAAGCACACACACTCTCCTCAGTTGAGGGTACAATGCAGGATTAGCAAGTTAGATTAAGTACTTTATTAGTTTTGGTTCTCAGGGTTGAATTATTCATCCTTCATCAACAGCATAGTGTCGAACGCAACTTGTATCGATTTTCGTTCGTGCTGAGCGAAGAAACCTCTTGGAGACTAAGAGTACATTCCATTTGAGATTTCTAGTTCATAACACGTCGGCAAGAACAACATTTTCCGACCAAGGGCACAGGAAGTCATATGCGAGGAGACAATGTCACATAGAAGCATAACATTTGTCTAAGCTAGTGCCGTCCATTCACTCGTCAAAAGATTTACAAGTCATTTGCAGCCGAAATTGGGGGGAGCATCATGACAATTGTCTATAGAACTCATTCTCTTTAAAGCACCTTCACTGAATACTCAAGGCAAAGGCCCAAATCTAGGCCTTGACGCCAAAATGATAATGATGTCGTCATGAAAAATTAAGACAAACACTGATCAGTGCACTTTGAGAGGACAGCACCCTCAAGCCATCCTGGTCTATCAACACTTTTTGTGAATGTCAATTTGATTCCTGAAGCGCATCAACCTGTTCATCAGCTCTTAGATGGACAAAAGAAGAACCTGACTAAAATATTGCAGTTAGTAACTTTTATTATCACAAAATAATGACATATTTTACGCAAATGCACATTTTGTAGCACCTCCATAACAAAAACTTAACAGTAGCAAATCACTGAAATAATTCAAAGCTATTTCGCTGACAATTCAAAAGTCCTTCAGTTGTTAATATATCTTTCCGCCACCTCTGAGCAATCATCAGGACAACAGTCCGAGCGGACAATACAAACATGGATAAAACCACTTTATGAAAGGCACCCTTAATTGCTGCCTCATCGATTGACAGTCATTGTCTCCTCGACTGTTGCTCCCAAATCAGAAGTCCAGCCAGTCTTTCATGTAGATACATGTTGATGGGGAAATGGCACTTCCTTCATTGCAATGATAAAACACCTGGAAAGAGAAGGAATTTTTCTTCATTTTACATTGTTGCAAGAAAGAAGAAATCTTAATTTAACATCCCGATGAACCAATTTAGCGTTATGTGTCTCGTTTAAGGACTCAAAGACAAAACAGTGGTGATCCTTCTGGGAGTCAAACCTACGACCTCTTCAAAGCAACATAGCAACATTTCCTATAACATAAGGGCCAGGACTCACCGGACAGACTCCACAGGGCGTTCTCATCAGTCCTGTGGTGGCCACAAAAGGGAGTACTGCCCTGTATAGCTTGACATCTCCTGCATCGTCATGCCCACCAGCCTGAGCAACTATCGATTTCTCAACTTTACCATCATATATCAATGTATCTAATATAGTCTCTATATCTTCTTTTGACAATTCAACCTGAAAATAAACAGTCAATACGTCAACAAAGAAACCACATGTACACATGTCAGTCATGAAAACAGGCATTGAATTCAGCATGAACAAATGTCATGAGGTCAAGAGTAAAAATCTACAATCGACATGCTAAATCAATCTATGACTGTGTATATTGACAAACTGTGCATTTTTGGGTCTACCAACCTTACTAATTCTCAATTCTGAAATATACTGCCAGACCTCCTTGCAGGATCCATATGAGCTGTTTCTCTGCACCACTGGATCACTGCTAGCTTCCCTAGCAGCTGACGCCTGGAAAGAACATATAGAGGACTGAGCGACTGTTGCGGGAATAATCAGAGTGTTCTTCAAGTTTTGAAATTAAGCAAAGGAGCTTACACAGAGCTTGTTCTGAATCCTAGATCTTTATGATTTAATAAGAAGTCTGAATTCTACGTAAACCCTGCCTTAGACTCACCTTTTGCTCAAGGAATTTATAACATTGTTGATTCAGCACCTCGACAAACTCTGATTCAAAGTCTTGGTCACTATACCAGGCACCTCCAGTTACTGTCCGGTCTGGCTCCAAGTTGAATAGCATATAAACCTTCTTCTTGGATGCCTGATCAAGAAAAGACAAAAAGATTCAAATCTATTTAAAAAATAGTTTGTTTTGATGCTAAACTAAGAACCTTAACATGTATTTTCCTGCATGATCTCTTTTACTGGCTTCATTCAAGTGACCAGGTTTACCCAAGGGCAGAGTAACAAATTTGATATTCTAGAAACAAAAATAGGAAAAACACTGCCCAGCACATAACGATGTTATCAAAATGACTTGGATTTCAATTATCATCAAATTCAAGGAACTCACTGCAACTGACTTGACTGCTTTGATGAGTTTCTTGCTTTCTAAATTCTTCAGTATTTTGTTGACTTGTGTGAGGAGTAAATTACTCTTGTATCGAATATCACGGATCCAAATCCCTGAAATGAATGGAAAGTATAATGAAAAACCTTATCTGTATAGGTTTGTGAGACAGAAGTACACAAATGGACAGGGCTCATCATTTTCCAGATACGAAACACAACAGGGGAGTTCAGTAGATGTTAAGCAAAGCTAAAGAGACTGAGAAATGATGTGTCCTAATTACTCAAGTCAAATTGAAGAGAAATTTCCAGTTTGGGACCAAAGTCAAGTGTCTTTATATGGAGAGGGTCTTCTGCTGACAGGGGGTCATCTTAGGAAAATTCCATAGTCAAATATCATTGTGATCATTATCTCACCTTTATTTCCAGCTTCTTCAATGATCTGGTAGACTAGTTTTTCCTGATGGTCACCACCTTTCACTTTACTGAAATATTGCAATGATCATTGTTGAAGATGGTTGTCATTATTGTCAGACCAACAAGAAAGGGATGAAAAAGATGTACGGTAAAAGCTCTCTATTGGTATTAAGGACAGCTTCAGGACTAAAAAATGCTGTTCTTAAACGAAAACAAGGTTCCGCTGTATTTGGAAATTTGCATCAGACTGCAAAGGATAGGGCCAACATACCTGGCTGCTTCTGGATCTTTCATCTTGTAAAGTAGAGAGTTACCACTTTTCATCAAGTCGAGCTTTCCCTGAAAAACAGAAAAACTTGAATATTACATAAGTTTAGAGCAAACAGACAAACTATAAGACTCTACTAATGTTTTTTCTACTAATTAATAGAACAAGTTATGTATACATGTAGTAAAAAGGAGGTCTCCATGCAGATCTGACCACAGTGAACCCAATAGCTTTACTGTCCAAGCACTGGATTATAATTTATATTCACTTACTGTCGACAACATTCTGTTGATAGCCATAACCCTCTGTTTGGCCTCGAATTGAGGACATGATGTCATGATCATGGCATCGTTCACTCCCTTTGGAAACTGCTGGCATAGTTCTAGAATCCTGAAATATCAATGAAAACTTCTTTAACTGTTGTCCTATCATATACAAAAACATGACTCTTCAGCCACATCAATCCATTCCATTCCAAGAATTGCCCAACCCATCGCATGGGTATGGGTTGGGCAATTTTTTTGGGACATCCTGTAGACTGTAGTGCAGACGGAGAAGAAAGAGGAAGCTGAGAAATCACCTATTCTCCAAGTCGACTGCCTCAACTGGTTCCTGCTTGATTGCTGGACCACCTTCAGCCATTGTTTGCTCGTTCTATGAAAAAAACTGGTGCGTCAAAATGGACAAAATATGAAGTTTGGAAGAAGTTTGATGAAAAATAACGAAATTCTTATCGTTAGCGACATCTATTGCAAATCGATGAAACTGCTAAGTTAGTATACAGACCAAAATAAAACTAAAAATAATTATGTTAGAGAAGTAAGGTGATTCAGTTACTTAAAATTTCATATGTAATAATATATAATAATTTATTTCAGTGTCTTATATTGATGTTATTGTAGTCGAAATGTATATTTTATTGAATGAAAATTTGTCTGCATATCAATTCCCAAACCCGACACTTCCGGTCAAAATGGCATTCACTTTTGCTGCATTCTGCTATATTTTAGCACTCATTCTTACTGCTTTCCTGATCTTCTTCGCCATTTATCATGTACGGAACATATAATTTAGATAATCCTTTTTCAAACAAGCGTAACATGCATAAGAGCGAAGCTCCCCGTTTGCTGAAATCGGTCATTTGTTTTCTGTGATTTTGCCGGTTTGTCCTGTATAAATGTACATGATCGCAGTGTACCGCTGCAGGGAAAACTTTTTGCTGATTTCTGATGGAGATAAAAGCAAGGCTAAGGCTTTTAGTTTACTTTTTGTTTTACACTTCAGTCCATGAATAGTATACTTCTATACATGTAACTTCCTTTTCAGATCATTGCCTTTGATGAATTAAAAACAGACTATAAGAATCCAATTGACCAGTGTAACAGTTTAAATCCAGTAGGTATCATAGTTTTATTTTGGTTTTTACCCTTTACAACCTCGTTTAGTAGAATAATTATATCAGGAAAGTATCAATTCTTGAATATTGTAAGTCATTCATAGTCTTCATCAAGTTGGTTGAATTGATTGAGCTAAAACTGAGTGTAGCACAATCAAAACTAAAGAGAGGCGAAGGGTTGTGAAAAGAATAAATGATACTGGAAAACCATTGGTGCACCAAATGATTTCTGATCTGAACAAAAAAGCAAAGCATATTATTGCTGCTTCTTCTCCTGGTGTTGATGACTGAGGCTAATAAAAGCGTCATCTCTCTTTTCAGCTTGTATTACCTGAATATGGCATCCATTGCTTGTTCTGCGTTCTGTTTCTACTATCTGGACAATTCTTGAGTTTGTTCCTCAACTTACCACTTCTTGGGTATCACATCAATAGGTAGGTCACATGAATAAAGTGTCATTCACATTCTAAATCTTGGCTTGATTTACGGCTCAAATTGTTAAACAATATAACTTCAAATTTGATTGCATCAGTCAGAGTTGTGGGGACTTTATCCCACTTTGTTGGTGACGAAGGCTGTTGTAAGCCGCATCCCCCACACCCTCCCCATTTACACTTTCTCCTGGTTCATGTATAGATTTTCTTCATAGGTATTTGCATCGCCCAGTGATGACTGGTCCAGGTTTATATGACCCCACTTCTATCATGAATGCTGATCAGCTGAGTAAGGCAATGAGGGAAGGATGGTGCAAACTAGCATTTTATTTGTTGTCATTTTTCTATTATTTGTACAGGTAAGTCAAAAACATGCGTATTCTGGTCATACTTGTAATTGATTGAAATCACATTTCTTAATTTTGCACTGCAAGAGAAAAAAAGGTATCTTATTCCTTTAAAATGACTATTTATTTCCTTATGCTTTATCAACAAGGCCTGAGTTAGGGGTCTGTGTGTTTCCTTGCTTCCCCTGGCTTGTTACTTTTGATAATAATGCCTTACAATATCTAATATTTTCATCTTATACTTTCAGTATGATCTATGTGCTTGTATCTGCTTCATCGTAAGGAGTTGAAGAGGCTAGGGTATAGGAAAAAATTAGGAAAATCCCTTCACGAGTGTTAAAGAAGTTTACCTATAATGGTCAACATGTTCATGTATGAATGGCCTTATGTGCTTGGGAATAGCAATTGTAAAATCTCATCTAACATTTTAAGGGCTGCATTGTATTTCAAAGTGGAAAGCGAGATATTTATTTGGAGTTCCTTTTGCTTAGTAGGCTGGGTTGACATAGAGTTGTCACTTGTTAGATGTGTTGTTTCTCATGTATCAAGCCATTTCTGGGCAACATTGAGTCACGTTGTCACTTTTCAACCTAATCGTCCTCCGTCATGCTATCTGGCTGAAGTCAGTTGAAACAAACATGCCCATGACTAGTGATATGTAAACAAGTGACAGGTGACAAGTAACAACATGACACCTATGTTAGCCAAGACTTTTTGATATTCATGTTGGGTTTGATCCATTAGTTTTGATCTTATCGTTTTATACCTGACGAATACAATATCAATAAAACGTCCCACCTGAAGTAGTTTTAGACATGAAGTAAATATGATGAATTGTACATGTAAGTTATTGTTCTACCTGTTGTGAGTCCTTGATTCATGAGGGTTGGTCTTTACCACATTGGTATAAAAGAACACTTTCCTTGGTCTGTCGGTGTACTCACGAAGAATTAAAATGGAGCATTGTGTGAAGATTTTTTGTTACCTTTGCTTAAGAAGCTACTTATCATGTTGTATAATACTACTTAGTTGGGTAGAATCTTCACAATTTGGCATTCAAAAGATTCAAATGCCATTGTGCCAACATGTAGGGTTAATATTCAAAGTAAAGGAGACATCAGGCCTTTGTGAGATTAGTTTTTGTAACTGGAGATAAATTGAAAATTTTTTTGACATGAAGGGTAGGGTATCCAATAGTTGGATAAAAACAAGCGCCGTACAGAATGAGTTTATTTCTTTTTTATGATCCATATTCATGTATGAAAGCAAGAATAAACTTGGTTCTTGTTTATTCTTGTATGAGTATTAATTGCTTAAAAAATTATCTGTCATCACATTCATGTGCTGTATCTTGAATGTGTAAGTGGGCCCGGGGATGAAGTTAAAAAACAACAACCTTGCATTAGGTTTAATAGAAAAATATAAGCTTGTAATAGCTTTAGTAGACAACACTTTCTATTAGCTCTCTGTGTTTGGTTAGACAACCAATACCTCCAGGTCACAGGCTTGTTATGTTCACTGAGATATCAACTTGTACATTACAGCTTATTTTCCCATCAAAGCCAAAGAACAAATGCTTTGATTCTTTACTTCGATTCGTCAATATGACATTAGTGTAGACGTATGACATTTCAATTTGACATTGCCAAGCATATCTGTGCTTTGAATGTACATGTATTGTTACAGTAACATCCAAACTGCACAGATATGATATGAGCATGCTCAGTAGTCATATTGCATGTAGTTCAAAGCACTCGTCTTTGTCATGTTTGTGTCACATTAAATATCTTTCAAGAAATTATTGTTACTTAATAAATTAATTTGTACAACACCATGCATTCCAATGTTTATTGTGCTATACATGTAGTTCCGCAGAATAAATACTTTTCTGGCGCGGAGTTTCACATGCAGCCAATTACTTTTAGTAGGAGAATTGCCCCTGTCACTGTCAATGAAGTCTGAGATTATAGTAAAATAGAATGGCGAAGTGCTGCCGTCTTTCCTCTATTATCATATATATTTGAAGAACGAACGATTAACTAATGGACTCGCAACTCTCTTCGCCCGCCTAGTCTAGCGCCGGAATATCGGTCATATCTTACCGGCCTCGATTAGGTATTGGATTCTTGCCGGAATAATGGGGGCCTATTATTATCAAAATTATGTATATATTTCTGACGTCAAGTGGGTCGCAATCGTCTCGCAGCGTCGCATCGAATTGTTTGCTGGGCCGGTCGTCCGTTATTTCTCGTATTTGTCACCAGTCGGTGAGCCACACTGGTTACTAATATATTGTGAAAGATGTTGCCTAATCAATTGCTTAACCAGTGATTCTGTCGCAGAAGAAGTCATATTAATGATCCGACATTCCAATCGCATCCAATCTCAGAACCCAGAAACAGCAAATCACGGCGATGTTACAGATGCAAACAAGGCGGAAAGAAAGGTGTCCATGACAATGACGGCGTCCAATGATCGTCTGCAACAACAAAGGAACCATCATCATTATTGGTATGGGGTCTTGAAAGGATTCCCGCGTTCCCTGATTCGAACGATGTAACCGCTGATCACTGATGGGCATTTTCATTATCAGTTTTTCCAGGATCCTAATGATGTTCCTCTATCATAATTGGCCGTGATCCGCTATACAGTATCCCTGATTGTTGCAATTTTCTGCAATTTAACTTCAAATTTCTTTACAAATCGAATAACACCACGACTAAGGACGACTGGGCTGGGGCTAAATTGCTCGTTTGATGTATATAATGCACACAAACATGGTGATAAATGCCACCAATATCTTGCCAGCGTCCCTGATGAAGTTACGCATCCCCAGCTTTGATTTTCGCCCGCGGCAACTGTGCGTTCACCTCTCAAAACCGGCGTTTCATTATGCCCATAATTCGCCTACCCGCCGCCCAATAAACCCCAACCCTAATGACAGAAACTTCGTTATCCTAAAGTTTTTCCCAAACTTTGCTGGCGAATCAGTGCACGGCTCTGCGGGAAGATAGTCCCTCCGCCATTGGAGCGTTTCTTACCTGATTTTCCTAATCTTGGGATGAGCCAACCAAGGGAGCGAACCTTCAAAGGTACGTGTCGTTTTTACTGTCATCTCTTAGTTTATAGTGCCATGCGGCGGAAAATCGCGTTCCTGACCCCAACAACTAGATTTTTGATTCAGTTGATCATCTTTAAACCAGTTTATTACACATGTGATTTAATTCATTGGCCTACGACTTTAGTTTATTTCTAATAATGAAGTTTGTTATCACGAAGGTTTATTAAATAGCGATGATTTTGCTTCACTTGGACGATTTAGCTAATGTCCTGTATTGTTGATTCTGTGTCAATGTTGTGATAAGAAGGTCAGCGAAAATAAAAGTTTGCGGTGAAAGTTTCCTCAAAGTCGGGGTATTTGCTTCCAAATCAAAAACTACTCTGGATGCAAAAAAACTTATTCTTAACTGTATGCGCATTCAAAGAACAAGAATACTCCTCACAAATTGGTCATAATTTTGAAAAACATGTAATAAATAGATAAACAAACAACCACTCTTAGGAATTTGGCAACAAAGTATCGTGCAATTCACAAATAATGAATAGAATGGACAGTTTCTGTTCGTCAGGGTATAGTAAAAAATCATTTTATCACTCGAGAGTGATTGCAATGTCCGGGCCGGAGCCTTCTCACTTTCTGGTCTTCAAAGCGTACAAAACCTCATTTTTCTCATAAAACAGTCTTCTAAGATTTTCAAGGAGTGAATTCTAAAGCGCTCAAGTGCCAATTTCTTTAAGTTGTAAAGTATTCCAAAGCCAGTAGAGAAGTTAAAGAAGTTCACGATAGTTTTTTTCTTCGTGATATTTATCGTCGTTTTTTCGCGATCATGCTCCCCACGTGCCACCACCACAACAAAGGTGTCTCACCGCCGGTGGCCCGGGCACGGTCGTTTAACGGTATATTTGAATCGACTAACGAGAAATTATTGGAGTAAACGAGCCTAGTTTAATCATGCGACGCAATCAGCGGTGATTACAGAAGCTAATCACCGTGTCGATGTCGAAAATGAGATCATGAAATCAGGTTAGCAGAGATCTAACCAGATTGTTCTTGCGATGTGCTGTGTCTTTCGTACGTGGGACAGATTTGCAAGACTTTTCAACTTGCTTATGTTCTTTTTATCGGGAGTTTTTTCTTCTTGTGCACACCTTAAGAGTACTCAGTAATGAACATTAAGGGTCTTTATCCCCCAACCGCATTCAAATATTCCACTAAAGGGCATTTCGTGAGCTGTGAAATAGTATACAACTACTTCCTGATCGTCCTTCAATAAAAGGCAGTACACCGTTCTTAATGGGAAGATTCGTCATTAAGCACATAACGCACATGTACTTAACATTCACCATAGCACCCTACACGCCCCCTCGTTTCTACTCTGCTATTGTAAAAACTAAATTGTAAAACTCCCAAAATGAATTTTACCAAAAGAAATTAACAATAATTTCAATGTTAAGCACATTACTACTCAACACATTCAACGTTAAGCACATAAGGCATTTGACCACACTCTGTTAACTGTCAACTGTTACCCGAAGACAAACAGATCATTTTCATGGCCAGAATGGAATCTTGGCAATTCAATATTCACCATCAGAACCGCCATGCCTCTGGGTGGTACACGCTTTGTCACCAGCTGATAGGATATTTTCCATATGAAATTATATTACCCACCTTATAAGAACCACGATAATGACATGATAATGCAATTTGGAATTATGAAATGATAATCTTGGGTTGGATCTCGGAGATATAGTCTTACGCTCCACTGTGGGTGTCAGACAACACTGAGGCATCGCTTTGGTTACCGCGTATACATAAATTCATGGTTGGACGGAATTCACTGCCTAATATTTGCCTGGGGCTCTCGGCAAACTGGAAGACTGTTGACCCGGCGCTGTAAAAGAATAAGGTAGCTTGGGGAACAAATTATGACTTTACCGTCATCGGCTGACCCCTGGCCCTGTTCTGGGTGACAATTAATATGAGTAAATTGGCTGACTTATCTCTTAGGATTGTCATGGTGGCTCTTTCGTCCGTTCATGAAGCTAACAGAAAAGTCTCTCCTTGGTAAGGATGTGATGGTATTTGGTCAGTTAACTGTGTCATTGTCGCTGATACTTTTATTAGCCAATGCTTTATTATGGTCGGCTAAGATTTGCCCATCATCCTTTTTTTCATGCACAATGAAGTCGATATTTTTCTCATACCATTAATACCCCGGAGAATGATGCTCACAAAATTTACGCAATGCGAGGGAAACTCGCTTCCCGGGTGACGTAAAGATTACGTTCCCTTACCGGATGAATTCATACCCAGCCAAATACACGGTCTTTTGTCATTTTAACAAAAGCCCGCTCGCACTTAGGCCTAACTTTCCATTGTTCTGCTGTCTTATCAAAGGCTGTCATGTAAATCTTGATCGACCCCCACGAAACATGGTGGTCGATATACCTAAACCGGCACAGGGCCAATAAACGTAATGTACGACAGGTGTACATAAACATGAAATAGTCGTAGCAGTAAGACTGTAAGCGAATGAATTTCGTTTCGTTTAGAAAATCACGCATGTTTCCTTTGCCATGTTTACCAGCCCAAGGTCAAAATTAGGTCAAGGCACAAAAAACTGAATCATGTAACCGGTAAGCAGTTCAATACGTTTTGGACAGTGTGGTGCCGCACGTCATTCCAATTCTAATTCTGCCCTGATTTTCGCATAAAGTTATGAAATCAAGCTTTTTATATACATATCAATATACATGTACATGTCATAATTAAAGGTTTCATTACACAATCTGTTCAAGCAAAATGCAAGTAAAAGGATTCATTATATATCGTAAATTGCAAGAAAGTTAATTTATTATTTTCTATTGCAAAAGCTAATCACTTTGGCCCAAGAAAACTACGTCAGTGATTGAATATCTGATTGAATTTTGGTAAATCTTTGGAAGATTATAGATTGACTTTTATGACTAAGAGAAGAATATGAGATCTAATATAGGTTTAATTATGTAATCGTTTAAGCTGTCATGATATGAGTAAAAAAGAGAATGATTATCCCGATGCAACTTATCAGGGTATCTTATTTGTCAGTGGCATGTGGGCTCGATGAAGGAGTTGAAGAAGCCATTGTCGCCACCCAGTAGAAGTATTTTGGAGTTCAATACTGTTTAATCGTACGATTTCAATAGCGATGCCCATTGATCTCTCAACGAATACACCGCTAATGCGGAAAATCCAAAATCTTATAAAAATTAATGGGCTAACGACGAAACCACAACATAAAATAACCCAATATTACTCTACAAAGAGTTCAAATTCATTCAAATTCTCGAACAACTCGAATTCTTTCTCGCGCTTTTTGAGGAGCCCGTTATCACCTTTGGTAGACCACTTCTAAAGCGGCCCTCTTTCAAGTCATCAAACATGCCTTGAACACCAAGAATTCTATTTAATTCAATTATAATTTTCTCGTTTGATCATAGCGTGTATTCAGCGATTCGAAATGATAAGCAGCGTTTTTTGCGTCCTTCGGGGAAACATAATGGTAAATTATTGTAATCTTTTCGATTCTGTCTTTGTATTAAGAGATAGGCACAGCTTTTGATATCGGTTGAAAGGTACAGATTTCAAATAGTTGCGGAAATCGACAACTTTTTCTGAAAAGTTGTGAAGTTTACAAAAGGTACTGAATGGATGACAGGAATATTGAAAAATTGTTGAGATTCGTGAATGTGAAAGGGATTTGATATAGGATATAGGATATACGATTAAGTCGGAGATATAACCACTTTGTTTGTAAAATGCATCAGAAATATTAGATTTTGATCTTTCTGAACGCGGTTCGAACGTAATACATGTAGTAATATTTTTGAAAAGCAAGAGGCCTTACTTTCGGTTACGTTAGGTTTAAGTTTTCTCGTAACTAAGCGTACACCTTGAAAAGTTTGCAGGCCATCCTGAAAAACCCGGTTCGTGACACTTCAACAAGCCTTCATTAGTAAAAGTATCACTCGTGTTCTGTTTTCGAAGACCTTTTTAACATGCCGTGCAGAAGTTGTTATATCGAATATGCGGTGCACCGCGCAAATCTTGATTAAATTTCCCCTTGTTTTGATGGCAGGCACGCAAACGGAACCTACACGGCCACATCTGAGAGAAAAACCACAAGAAATTAATCTAAGAAATAAAATTTAGATCGTAATAATTAGATGAGACTTCAAAACGATGTTGCGCAATTGGTTGGGACCCCTTTAATCAAATCTATGTTTCAAGATGGAGAAGAACTCCTGTTGACTAGGAAATTTGGAGAAAATTATTTCTTTTCGACTGACTGGATATCTTAATGATATTGACTAATTGGTGTTGGATACAGCTCGCTAAGATTTATGAAGTTCAGATTGTAGAAGTAGAGTTTCTACTTAAATGTGCATCGAGATGCAGATGTAACGACATTTTTTGGCTAAAGTTATTTGTACTATACATGTAGTATAGTTACTTCAACGACGACCTGATTTGAATATGATTTTGCTTCGATTACAAACAGATATATACATCGATGTATCGCCAAGAATCTCTGAATATCAAGATGTTCTTGAATATATAGATGTGTAAACTGGAAATTATTTTAGAGTATGGACTATTTAGGTCCGTGATTGGAGAAAAGAACAATTCCACTAATAAAAGTGGTTTCCCGCTTGTTGCCGTCGCAGCAAAACTGCACCTGTCAGATCAGCGGCTATTTGGTAATATTGAAATTGCCAGCTTGAGCAGTTGAATAACGCGAAGTACTTTTAGTAATCATCAAAAGATCCCTCCTGCATCTGGAGGTAATTTTATATTACCAAATATTCGCTGAAACCATGTACTTTTGCCGCGTTGGTGACCGACGGACGGCAAATGCTCTCTTGGAATCAGTCTGCAGCACATCAAACTTTGTTTTGAATTGAAACTGGGTCTCGGCATACGCGGAAACTCCGAACAGGTTTGTTGGAAATGTCTCGTCATTGTTTTCATCAAATGAAGCGACAGCTTATCCTTCTTCACACTCTCCGATGACAATATTGCTAATTATCAACACGATTGCGTGAGCAGCTATACTTGATAATCAAAGAAAGCGAAAAAGGTCCTTGAAGACTAAATTCGTCGACCTTGAAATGAAGAGAAATAAAAAGTATGCCCTGCGGTCATCAAAAAGGAGGTATTGTGATTGATATTCAAGTTGGTTTGCGCGCAATAACCTGCAGTTATTCCCAAATTTTATTTCTTCGAAGCTTTTTTACTTTGATCAAGTGGTGTATTTCTCTTTGAAAGTGTTTAAGAGTGTCTCAATAATAAGTGGCCGTTAATTTTGGTTTCATCGCATCAACACGCGATCGCCCGTCAACCTGTTCAAATATAGGTCCAAAACGATGCCAATGGTTTGGCGTTGAATATCAAATTAGAATATCCATGCGTGGGTAGCTTTGAAGTGGAACGAACAATTTTGTCCTTCAAGAGAAATTTAGGTGTGTTTTTTTACATCTGTAGGATGAACGTTACGACAAAAGATTTGTTTTTCATAAATTTGATATTTCTAGTTACCAACTCAGCAAATGAAAGGTTCTTCTTGCTCCCAAACTGAGAAGAGGTTTGCCAAACTTTAAACTTTAGACGTCGATTTGTTTAAACTGATACTGAAATTTTTAGTCAAGCTATCATGCCAAAGCAAGAAAGAGTACAGGATCGCACTTTTGTTTGTATTTTTACCACATTTTATGATAAAAGTCACCTGTTCATTATACTCTAAGCCTGTTAAGCCCTGATGACAGCAAAAACATCATGCCGGAGTGGACTGTACCATAAATTTGTATTTTTCCTTACGCAGTCGATTTGTGCAATGATCCCTCGGTAGATGATGAATTAGATGGCCATGTGTCACCTGCGTTAGCAGCAAGGTTAGCCCTGATGGAAGCTAATTTGAATCTTGATCAGTTGGCTCCTGTGAGTTGGCTGTAGCCCGGGGCGCAGTTACAGTCAATCTCTCTCGGTCTGTCACCCTTTGTTAACGGACCATGGATTTCAGCATCTTTCGCCATGGGACAAGAAGGATGAGTAATGCTCGGTGACAACATCAAGATGACAAGATGTAACCTTCTTCTGTCATAATCGATTAGTTGCTAGAAATAGATATACTTGGTTAAACCCTTCAACGGCCAACAAAACAGAGGTTCCGGGAGTAAGATACCAAGACATGAAGTCCACACTGCTCTTAAAGCAAGTAAGTTATTTCCTGGGGGGCTTTCACTGCCACACAAGGAAACCACAGAGTTGGAATATCTTAGATATCTAGAAAAACGGTTCTTCGAGAAAAAACCTTCAAGTTTTCCTACCGATCAATTTATAAAGGCGAATGAGAGTGATGGGTGATATGAGAAAGTTTCGACCTTGAAAATATTTGCAATATATAAATGTACATGGTTTCTGTTTCCCTTTCTGCATAATTTGTCCTTCCCCATAAGTGTAAGCTTAGGAGGTCTGACAAATGACGCATCACCATCTCGCATAATGTGTCTCTCTATAGTGAATTAATGAGATGGAGATCTCATGTTTGCTAAGCATCGGTTAACAAGGCAGCTAGATTGGCCAGATTTATTCAATAGCAACAGAAGCAGATCAATTGGAGGGAGGGATCTGATTAACTCAAATCATCGCGTTTCGCATAAATCATTGCAGTATTGCAATTTTTGATAGATTTTTTGTCATCCGCATGAATTCAGACAAAATTCTAATTTTTTGAAAGGTTTTTACATTGTTTATCTAGTGGGTCATGTACCTTCGGGAACAAAAAAGAACTGCCGTGTGCTATAATACGTTGTTAGCAGTAACTGAATTCATTATCGACAAGACAAACTTGTTGTCAATTCAAAACAATAAGGAAAGACGACAGTTAAGTACCTGTTTGGAAACGACAATTTGGTAAACAGAAAGAGTGATTTATTTTAGCGAAAAGAGGCAAACTTTAACATCGTTCATACAAGAACTTACTCATTGTTCCATCATTCGGCTGTAGTCTCACCTCAGAAATTTCACTCGTTTGGTTTTGTGTATTTACAAAACAAATCTGTCAGAACGATCTGACCTTGCAAAAGTCCTTCTAGATATTAAGAAATCAAGCAATGAAAACAATCCTGATTACCATTTCTATCGGCAATTGATTGAATTTCAATCAAGTTAAGCTTTTTCCTTCAACAAGAGAAAATGATAAATTCAACCAGGAAATCTCCATATGTCCCGGGGCCGGATCACGACCATGCAAATATGTGAATTAAACCAATCTCGGGGGAAAGCAGAGATCCAAGCCCCGGGCGTATTTCGGCGAGTTCCCCCTAAGGCATGCAATCTCAACTTGTACTATGTCTACCGCTTAAGAGCCTGCTCACAATAACCTAATTTTACTGCGCAATATTTGGCTTTTCAAACTCCCTGATAGATATTTGGTAAGTTAGGTCGATGGAGAGGCCCAATTATCGTTCTAATCGAGCTATGAATCTACACTGATGATGACCGCGCACGTGGCCAAATTTCTTCCGTCGGCAAACTCCAAATTTCCCGGACAGGGAACAAATATTATAAACATCGTAATCTTTTTTCCGCAACACGCACTTCGTGTTTTCCATGCATGATCAATCTCAAGATATTGATATTATTCAATTTGATCTGGGAGAAATTGGAGATTATCCGGTGGCTCTCCTACCAATTGAACATATTCGAAATGATCTCGGAAATATCAAAGCCAATGCTTTCTCAAACTATTGCCAGTCGACGCAAAACCATTTCAAACTACTGAACATGTATCCTTACACTGAAGGTTATAGTCTTCATGTTGACACACTCGTAGAAATAAAGGTTTTATAACTTTTGAAAAAATTAAAAAGATTTTTTCAGCCAACCGTGGAGGTTTTTCAGCGAAGTGAAAACAAGCACATGCCTGGTTTCAGGCCTGCGGTAAGTGAAGCAGTGGGACGAGGCGCAATGGGCAGCCAAGGAGATGGAGGAAACGTGTTGTGGTCTTATGTCTCAGGGATGAAGAGCCTAGGCAAGTAAGTGCAGCAGGTTTGTTTGTAAGGGGGCGTGTGGCGGCTTTTTCTGACACGAGTAAGTACTTCTCATCCGACATAACTACACAGCTTCAGTTCATAACGTAGGCTCCAGGTGGCGTATTACTTCTCAGAATCGGGATTTGTCATTATCGTGGTAAGAAGGCATGGAAATATTTCAAGGTGCATGATAGCCTGCAAGTCTCGACTTAAAAAATTATTTCCAACGACGAAGTCTCGAAATAACGCATGATGTCAAAATAGGCTTTTCAGGCCTCTGAACAGCTGCTCATAAGGAAAGGCGTACAAGGCGCGTATAGAGGTTTTCTGTTACATGTACACATTTATACGCCGGTGATTGAATTTTGTTTTGGGAACTCACTTCATTTTCAAAGATCGTCAACTTAGTGGATTGGAAGTGTATTCTAAGTAGAACGTGTACATTTACTGCTCATGATATGTCGCCAGCTTCCTCTATGGACCTCCCGAAACTGTGAATACTGAAATCAACTACTGCCAGTATCTTCTCGGAGATTGTGGTTCTAACCTTATTTTGGCAACAAAACCAAAAGCCCAATCTGGAAAAGCTCGCCTCAAACCAAACATCTTTTAATAAAACACTCGTTAACCATTTTTATGATAAGTGTAAAGATGTCCTCGAAAATATCCGCCATATCAATATATATCAACCGTTAGTGCAATGGTTCAAGCCGCTCCTCCCGAAACTTGACGATGCGCTTGTCTTATCTTCTCTTCACTATTGACATCAGAAAGGCTTTAGCCATGGACAAATCACCGGTTTTATCAGACGGTGGAAAATCCAATTTACCTTCGGAGGCGCAAATGCGGAGATTTCTTAGGCGCGGCCAAAACAGGCAGAAAAATCCGAACGAAGTGCGCAGTATTCCAACGCGCTTGGTTCGTTTGAAGACAATTGAATTAAAATGCAATGAAATCAAGTGAAGGTTAGCAAGATGCGATGTGGTGTTATTCGCTTCATCTAACTAGTTAAGACCTCTGTATCTTCCTGTGTGTCATCAATGTTCTGATTGAGTTCCGCGCCGTGAAAGGTTGGAGAGGGATGGTGCTATAATCAAGGGCAGCAGTGGTATATAGGTCCACGAAGTCCCAATGTCCCACACGTAAACATCGCATCGAAGTTGACCCTGCATAAAAGATCCTTTGCTCACTGGACTCTCTATCCTATGACATTTCAAACATCTACACCATTACATCGCTCGACTTCCCACAATTTTGAGACGAGATGGTGCAGGGCCTCATGCGGATGATGTAGGCCCCTACGTCAGTCATGTGGTCCACGGCTGCACCATGACACCAGGAACTAATACCTCCCTAGCTAATCAGGATACAAATTTGCGACAGATTCGCTTCGCTAGGGGCCGAAGCTTTGACAACTTATCATTGGGGAGCCACCGCTCCGGGCCGCGCGGCATGGGTCACATTGAGCATTAAAACCTAACGAAGCGAAAGATTAAGGAGTTCTATTATGAACACATTAAGAATCAATCGGGAGAAGGAGGTGGGTGGATGAGACACGCCTAGACTGTTAGCGTTTGTTTCTAGTTGGCGCTATTCATTAAGTGAGGCGAAAGCTATTCATGACGTCCTTCACAGTGTCCTCGTTTTTCATGAAACGAATATCAACTCGCAAGATTACTACTAAGCCGCGGCGAAAACGTGCCCACATACAGATCTATAACATGATACATCCATGATACATCAGCTGAACATCCTTACAATATGGGATTGTGTCAGTAGCAATCTTAAATGTTCCCCTGGTGAAAAGTCCTTTCGTTTTGTACGGTGACGGATTAAAGCATAAAACCCAGGACCTTCCAAATCTCAATCTCATGCAGATATTTTCCCGGACAATTTAACCTAGGACATCTAAAACTGTTACACCAGCCTACCTCAATAGGAGTAGTGTACGAAACCAACAGGACTACACTACATAATACCATTACTTCAACGACTAGAAAACGCTGTGATAAGTCACATGTACAGATGCGGTGCTTCGGAATGCCTTGCCGAATCCAACGCTAAACGTGTTATCCTAAAATTTAGGATATGAAATGACCAGCGAACAACTGCAACTATGCCGTCGATAGTTTTCCTCGTCGTCAAACCTTCAAGATTTGTTCTTTCCAAACAATATCAGTTCATAATTGAAGACATCAATGGTTGGACCATTTGCTGGAATCTCCCTCGGGGCTCGTCTTCTTTATCATTAGAGAACTTTCGCCACGCCGTCCGAGATCCGATCCGCCGAGAACGGATCTCGTTCTCGATCCCGTTCCCGGAAAGTACGTTGCGCGCATTCGCCACGCCGTTCCGAGGACGGGTATTTTTTTACGTCACCTGCAGCTCGTTGCTATGGTGATTCTGTCAAAATGGCGGCTGATCTCAGACGGCTAGGAAATTTTGCTTTCGAAGATGACGAATTGATGCAGGTTATGCATGAACATTTATTTTTTGCTGACGCCCAAGATAAGGAGAGCACGTTTAATCCCAACTGGCCAAGATTCGACTTGAATCGACTGACTGACGCACAAAGCAAGGAACAATTCAGATTCTACAAAGATGAAATCATTGAAATTGCAAATGTGTTACGCATTCCAAATGTGGTTCAGTGTCGGAATCGCTGTGAGGTTAAGGGTCTTGACGCCCTCTGCATGACTCTGAGACGGATGGCGTATCCCAATAGGCTCAGTCAAAGTGAAGATGTTTTCGGAAGGCCGACTTCTGTCATATCGTTCGCAATCAATGAAACCGTCGATTACATTTACCAAACTCATGTTCGAGCCTCGGACAGAGCCCCATTGTTGGCCTACGGAACAATGGGATTAAGCCCTTCGGGAGCCCTTGACGAAAAGGCCTATCATTCATTCATCAGACAAGAGATGAGAGAGCCATCCCTACATACATTATTAGGCCTACGGTTCTGACACACAGTACATTTACATGTTAATGTACACTGCTGATGTAGGCCTACATTTCTGCGCCTTAGAATTGGCACTGTTTTACCATGTTTACAGCATGAAAAACAAATTAAAATCGTGCAGGATGGCTTCACTATCAACTCAAGAATGTTTTGCACCCATATTCGTCCTCATTTTGTACATACCGCGAGAGTATCCCACAGGTTTGCCATTTGAATAATTTTTGATAGCCGCGCAGCCGTTCCCGGAAAAGCCACTCGAGATATATCGCCTGATTCACGGCATCCGGTTTCGGGATCGCAATCTGATACCCAAATACTGATGACGTCATTCACATTTTTGGCCCGTTCTCGGAGATTTGGATCTCGGACGGCGTGGCGAAAGTTCCCTACTGTTCATTTTAACCGCAGAGATAACATCGCCAATCTGTAATCAAACTATTGTACCTTGGAAGACAATAGCTGACCCATCACTAATAGTAACGCGCAAACTCATTCGATAAAAGTGATAAAACTATATTGCCAATTAGCGGAAGGAAATGACAACGGGCGTGTGGAAAAGGCTGACAAATTGGCTGCCGGCGCGCGGGCTTGTTTGGCGGGATTTCTCCTTTGGTAGCAGACGATGCGATGTTTGGCTGATTGAGCGGAAATCGAGAAAGGTAAAGGTGGATAAAGCGCGAGAAACGGAAATGGGATCCAAGCAAGCGTATTTCGTCAGATTGGTGATTGATTCTTGCTATTTTCTTGTAGAATTCAGGACGATAGTCATCGCTAGCAGTGTTGTTCCGAATAAGGCGGAGTGAAGAAGCAACATTCAACACGTTTATGTCGAAAACGTGCGTGAAGCAAGTTCCCAACACTATTTACCACGGTGGCTAAAGGTATCGGTTAGCCGGAGAAAAATACGTGTTAACCTGGAAATGACGAGAGAAAAGAAACATACAAAAGACTAGTTCATTTTGAGGGGCGAAAGGCCCGCGTGATTTTAATCCGATTGTACCCCTCTAACACTGTAATGAGAGGGTCTTGTTTCTATTGTGTTGCAAAGGTAAACCAATACCTTTACCTACCGTGTTTACACCAACCTTAAATCAACACGGCGTTGTACTGATTCCCTCTACAGGTTTGGCAATACGTTCATCAACGACTTCACCACTCTTAGTAAGAATTGAGATTTTGCTCCTCCCGTTTTCTCTGCCAGAAAACACAACATACTGTCCTGAAATATTTACCGATACTGCATTTTCTACCAGATGCGGATTCCACCCACCTCGACCTCTCCGACACTGATCTTCCACATGAGCAATCTCAGCGAAGGAACGTTGTCTTTAATGAAGTGTACCGATTAAGACACGGGAGTTGCCCGCTTGCTAATGAAGGAGACAGCTCTCATAGCCAGTGGTCAGTGTTTGACAACCAGCATATGAACCGGCGAAATGTACGGGAGGTCGCTTATAATTAGTATGGCTTGAGGCGTGAGGTGCTTGTAAGGAGCCTCTTTGCAGGTGGCCGCCCTTAATTATCATGAAATGGCCAATCAACCCAGATACATTTGCTCAAGTCTTTGGACTCTGTTGCAATATTTTTCTAGCCACATGGTGAGAGGAGCATGCCAAATCAATTTCGCTAAATCTGTCAATTTTGATATCAAATTGTTATTTCCACAACAGTGGCGTTGCTCATCTTTGCATGCCTAGTATGTACACATACCGCTGATGCCGCTTCCTAGACGAATCAGGTTCCCTCGATCAGGATGTCAGGAGATCCAAGCAGATCGAAGGCTATATTCTCTCTGCCAGTAGTGATAGCAATTTTACTTTGAGGTCCCGGATGTGACAGAGGCGCGTGATGATATCCAAATCAAAAGATCCTCACCAAACCCACAGGAAACCCGCCCCGAATATAAAGGAGAGACAGGTGTACATTGCACCATTTATCCCCGATTTTTTGTATCAGTTAATCCAGGGCTGGTCGATGGCTATGATTCTAGTTCTTTCATACACCTGTGATTTACTCCAGGAATCGAGTAGGAATCCAAAATGGCGATGTGTGTTGGCCGTCTCGTAACGGCGTGGTTACCCGACTGCGCAATTTGAATAATGAGAGATAGAGAAATGCCCTCGAAGCAGACGATGCATGACGCCGCGACCTTTCGCGATCGAACTCATTTACATATTTTGCAGTTCCGCAGCAAACTTATGAATATGCAAATGAAGCTCAGGTGACAGCTTCCACTTCATCGCGCCAGAAGAATGTCCCTCTAATGAACGAGCTGCAGAATTGAGTGAATATTGAATTCGTTTCTTTTTACCTTCGCCAGTCTTCGCCCCGCATCAAATATCATTATCAGCTATTACTCATGGTCAATTTCAGCGAGCGTCAATTTTTCAGATTGATTGTTTCCTAATTGTCGCACAGTTTCAATTAAGAGGTCTATTGTCGGATCAATCAGAATCCGATATGCTGACAATGAAGATATATTGAGGTTACTGTATATTCGCTATCTTTAGGCAATGAATAGTTGGCCATTCAATTTGGGAAGAAAAGGTAAGAGAGGGAGATTTGTCAGTAATGATAGGGTCAACCAGGCCGCCATGTCCACCTAATGATCATGTCAATGCATTTTATATTAGAGTAGCATATCATCTTATCCTGTTTGGCGAAGACCACCGAGTGTACATCCCACTGTAAGCAGCCATGCACGAGGAAATGGGATTAATAAACAAGATTTCTCGCCAGTTAGAAGCAGTTGCTTTGCATCCTTACAAGGTAATTGAAGTATTGGGACAAAATGACTGAGAAGGTCCCGAATAAATGCTGAAAACTTTCTTGTGTTAATACAAATTAGGAAGCGTTTTTAGGCGACCAGTTTCGGAATCTAGTGTGATTGAGGAACAGTGTACCTTCTGTTAACGGTCTATTGCGTCCCCTAATAACATTCAAAGATTTCAAACATGTCCACGTAGTTTTTCCTCGACTTAAGTGTCACTTAGCGAAAATGCGTTGAAATAGGGATAGTACTGTTAAGTCATTAATCTTGAGCAGAGATGTATATTTGGCCACGGGAAGGAATCGGTCAATCTGGTTGGTTTGAGATAAGTGTCTTGCTACTTGAATCATCATATCATCCACACCTATTGCTTTCGGACACTACAGCTACCAAATTACATTCTCTGCCAGAGTGGCGGGCGAGTAGATGAAGTTCATCTCTTTTCAAAGGAACTATTCTGGCCAAAAGCTTTTTTCATTACAAGCACTCTGTTAGAAAGAGTCCAGTTGATGAAGTGGCCATTTGACATTGGGAAGGCTATTTGTTTGAAATGAACTTTCCAAATGAACGGGTTTGCGTCCTGATATAAGTGTTCTTGATTCACCACGGCCGGGTGACATACTATGACCATCAGAAAATGGTACCATGTAGCATTGTATGGGTTGCTGAGGAAGTATCATATATAATGTACAGATACTTTTTATTGAGATTTCGTAGCCAGATCAGAGTGCTTCTACAACGTTCATGTCATTAGCTCATCAGGTGAATTCCAACGAATTTTCATTGGTTAATTAACTGGAACCGTGTAGTGCCATTAGTCTGCGTGGCGCACCTCCTCCAAGCAGCTAACATCCGCCTTGTGACGACAGCGACTCCCGCAATCCCGACCACTCACTCTGACCTAAAACCATTCCTCAGGGCTCAAATTACCACGCTCTAGCTTAGTTAACGCAGCCCAAATCCTATAATTGTATTTGATTTTAATGATCAGATATCGCTCAGGAGAGTCGGAACAAGAAGCACGTGCACTGTCAATTTTTCTAATTAATCCCCAAGCGTTTTTAACATTCAGAAAGCATGACTCTTTGGCAGGGAGAGAGTAAGAACTCGAACGTAAGGGACATGATGAACATACAGATTACTCCGCCAGACGGGGCAAAGCAATCACTGATTAAGCCGAGGTCGACCTGGCTACGTTGAGGTTTAGACATCATAAAACCTCCCTGGACAGATGGAGATTACTGGAGAAAGTGACCTCCTAATCGGAGTTTTTGTTGATGGAAGATCATCTTTAGAGCTTCCAGTCATGTTAGCTTGTTGACAGACACGCAATCTTGAGAAGAGAATTCCTGTCGCCCTGACTGCTGTCTAACTTTACTGCACCTCACGGAAGACAAAATTAATTGGAGCGTAAGCAGTCCGCGGCTTTGTTTAGTGACGATGCTTTTCAGTCTACGGAAAGCATCACCAAATAAAAATGACATCCGAGGACGCCACCAACTGCTCCGCATGTGGGACGTCTTGATATCGCGCATTCGAAGCAGATTGGATTTTGTGTGACTTTTTGTGAGCTTTGAGGGTGAACATGTACATTACAATGTTGATAACTTGACTAATCTATCCGAGTGTTCAGTAGGAATAGAAGACTACTTTACCGTATTCTCATAAATTTTAATGATCTGTTTCTGCGAAATGTGTCCTCGCAATCTTTTTATTTCGTCGCCCAATTCACAGAATTGAACTGAACACAATGACCATTAGATTTTTGAAACGCGGCGCTTTGAAGAAATCCCCGAAGATAATGGACTTGAAGCACAAGTAATGGGGGAATTCCACTGGGAATGCCCTCATGTTGGGCTGAAGATCCTTGAGGACTGTCTCTTACGGACTGACAGGTGATTTCAGGGTTACTTCGCCTTCACACCTTTAGGACATATAACACAATGTCGCCTGTTAAGGGGCCATCTCAAGCGACAAACGGAACGCATACAGTTGCTCATAGAAGAAGAGGATTTGCTGCAAAATGCGTGGGCGATTCCCACGTAGCACTATACTGACACCAACTGGTGGTGTAGTTCGATTATCTCCAAACATTCACACTGTGCTGAGTGTATCGCAGCTATATACTCTATTTTACCTCTACAAGGTCAGAGGTCACTGTGCATTTGTTGCCCTTATCTTTATTTTGCAGGACCTATCGAGTGAAGACGAATGAACCAATAAGGCTGCAGTGGCACGATGCAACCACGTTCGGTCCCGTATACAGTTGCTCTTGGTGTTGGTTACAATGATCTAACCCTGGCTTAATTGCTTTACCATGGTAGGAAGCAACAACCCATAATCCCATGCAGATGAAGGTAGTCTACGGCCATTTTCAGAAACTTCTTAAGAACAAGTGAGAACGAGTTGGCCCTATCGGGTCTAACGCCTTTCGAGTATGTAAAAGGCCACTGTAAAGAGCCACTCTGGCATGTCCGGCATTCTTGCGTCCCTTGAGCTCCTTGCCCTTGTATAGCTTTAAACTTCTCAGGAATGACATCCTGATCAAAATACCAAGGATGTCACTCGACGGATCCTATTTGAATACAGAGTATGTCACTGTGGAGAAGCTCCCCACTACCCATCTCGCACGCCATGTGTCCTAATGATGGTGGCCAATTGATTTCCCCGGCAATGAGAGTCAAGAGTTTGGATGTTGTTCCATGAATTGTCCCGAGGCAGGGATTGTGGTTTGCGCTTACGATGCAGGTAGTAATAAGCCTACATGTATTAAGTTTCCGATTGGTTGTTCATACTATAAAGATCGAGCTGTTTCGGCAAGATTGGGCCTCCTTCTACACGACAATGTTACCTCATACTTAGGTACAAAAGAACATGCTATCCCGTTCGCTAAAACCAGTATGAAACTAAACACGAGAGTCTAGCAGGAGCAAGGTCAGATAAAAAAACCTCGAAGTCGCCGATTGGGGTTCTCTCTTATCTCACAGAATATTGATATGTGGAATATTTTATTGCACTCAGTATGTTTGATTCAAACCCGACCCAGCCAGTATAACTGTGCACTATCGTCACCCGAAGACTAGATTCTCGTGGCATGTACAACGCCCTGGTTGTAAAATTACGCAATTATGGCTGAGAAAAAAGCAATATTGGGACAGCTTGTATCGTACCACAGGCATGGTCTATGATTCTCCTATCCTGGAGTCGTGATTCTTTCTCCCTTGTAATTACATAAATTAATGCAGAAACGACGAGGTGGTTTCTTAGGATATCATAATCAACCTAGCAATTTTCTAATTAAGAAATTTAAGAAGTTTTGTTCGTTTTAATTCTATGCAGCGAAGCAGTTGTTCGAGTGAGTCTAGACTGAGTGTTTGGATGTCATACGAGGATCAACAAAAGGTTAAAGTGATGATCCAATCAAAGGGGCAATATCTACTTCTTTCAAGTTTGTCTCAAACAGAAAGTTCTTAATATATGATAAATGATAACCGTCTCAATAGCGAACTTACTCCAAGTTTTACGAAGGTTTTCAGGGGAGTGCTAGGTTAAAACTACAGCGACTGTTGCATTTTACTGATTGTTTGCATTGGACGGCGTAATATAAATCCCAACCAACTGCCAATAGAAGAGTCAATAGTCCTGTTAGTACCTGTCCGAGACTTTGAAGATTGAAGGCGATTGAGAGATTGAAGAAGCAGACCGGTAGCATCTTGAATCTGCAAATTAACCAAGCACTACGTCATGACCTTGACCTTATTGGACGAACGAAGCATGAACGGAAGAATGGTACAAGTTACGTCAAAATGGATATTTGTTCATTCATGGGAACTTAAAAAGAGGAAATACTCCAAGAAGTCTGTCAAGTGCATTAAAAGGTTCTCTCTGACCTCTTTTCGATTGCACTTGTCGGAACTGACGCAGAAATGTTCTTGATATTGACTTCCCCGGTCCGTATGGCGATGATCACTGCCGTGAAGCCCGGAGCAGTCTTTGTCCACGATCCGCTGCCCGGCGCGTGCCGTCATTAGCTCAGAGAGAGCCGCCCGTCGACCTGAAAAGGCTCCCTGCCAAGCTCCAACAACGACACACCTGTCGTCAAATTGACACACGCGGCAAGAATTTGAAGGCGCAAGTTTGTTTTCATTTTGTAGAATAACGCTGGGAGTAATGCATTCCTTTGGCCGTTAGTTATCTCTCTCTTGTCGAGTTATTTCTCTGGACATCCCTTGATCAACATCTCAGGATTTCTTCACGGTTCATGAACCAAAACGTTAGATAAAGTCAACCAGCCCATACCCAGTAATTACAACGTCAGATATCTAAGGATAGAATGGTGCTGACACAAGATCCATGGTGTCAGATTCTCATGATTAGGGGTCCGTCCCATGTATACCCCGTGATTTCGTGTCGGGGCCCGGCCCACCACATGTTCCTCATAAACTCACCCTCATACTCTCGTGACAGAGTCGAGACCGATCAGAGATCGTGTGGCGCCTTGAAGATACATGTACCAAGGCCATCTCTCATATACATGTATATATAAGAATCTTGAATTCTAAGAGAAAGCCTTTCAGATGTCGGCTTAATACATTTGTACTTGGTTGTTTCAGGACCACTTTGTTGGGTAGCGTCTTTATCAGGCATACATAACTTTTTTCCTCATCAACTTTATCGCAAAGTTGATGACCTTATGTTTAGAATGACAACAATGTATGCAAGATAAACATAAAGGTATCAAAAGTTTGTTGATGGGACGTCAAAGAGTCAGATTTATGGCAGAAAATCCCTACAGATGCGAGACTAACAATGCGCCGTTAATACCATTGTTTTTGCCACCAAGACTGAGATCATTTGGCGCGTGCCGTGGCCACCACGAGACTTGAGCAAAGCCACGGGGACAAGTTGTGCCAATTACAGCCATTGTGACTAGACCAATAGGCTACATTATGAATATAAAGTAACGACCAAGTGTCGGGGGGTCCGCGATCGCTCCCTCAAGTATATGGATTAATCAGACGTAATTCATCGAATATGCTTTTTTTCTTGCTTTTTGGGTTGATGGGGTCGGCACGGACCACATTCATCCGCTCTGTGACGTCTTGAGGACGTACGTGTAACTTTATGTCGGTGCTATTTGCAAGTTTGTACCACCAAGCACTTAAATATCTTCATGGAAGTCCATGGTACCACTGAGCTTGGTTGTTCAAATCAGGCCTACCACTTACTTGTCCGTTAAACTAAAACTTGCAAGTATAATATTGAGTATAATTGACTTAACTGTGACCTAACTTGTTTTTCACAACGATGTCTCCTGACTGGCATGACAATTTCTCACTAGGAAGAATAGCATATATATTGTAACTTCCCTTCTAAGCGGTCAGTGGTCAAACCTATGATGTCTTGCATGCAATCTTGGCCTGAACTTTGAGCGCTTGGAAGAGGTTGAAGTATGTGAATTACATTTCACCGCTCTGTCCAATTACAGCGAATCGAAAAGGAATGTAATCAACTACAAATTCGAATGAAACCTTATGAACAAGGTAGCAAAAATAATCCAACTATAGTAATGATAACTCAATGATAACAATAAACATATCATCACTAATATCGTCAGTTATTCAGTTATTTTCTTTCTCCAAGGTGGAAGGTGTCAACTCGTATTGTATTTTGATTACATTCAATTATTGCCATAATTAGGTTGAATATAAGTCAATTTCTCTTCGTTATGTTGCCGCTTCGTCCTAGTTAAGCATCACTGGTCACTTCTCTCAAGTACAGAGGTGCGGCCTTACATCAAAGTCCCTGCTTAACAAAATCATCAGGAAATTTATAAAATAGTTGTTTTTGCGGGTTTTGTTCATTGAAAATATCAAATCAGCATACAGCCCAGTGATTGCGTTGTTTTACATTAAGAAATAACTCAATCCATTGTTATTTCATTGTCCGGAACGCTCCCGATTGCCTTCGAAGTGCGATAGGATACAATGGAAAACTTAGTCAATTTGAACATCGTAATTCTTTTAGATGAAAAGTAACCCAGGGTAATAAACCAACGCGTGGAAGCGAATCCTGTATCAATTTATTTTAATGTGATGGTATATTTAAAGGTTGAGCCCTATAATGCACTTTGGGTCCACATCCTCTTGTCAATTTGACGCTGTAGTTTCGCCTGTGGAGAAATTTCTACGACAGTTGGTCTTTTCAATAGGCCAATTTGTAGCCGGCAATTATTCTGGTGTTCCAACTCTTACGGCTTGCCTTCTCTCCCCTTCTTCTGCCGACAAAGCTTCAGCATGGTGTCAGGGGAGTCCTTTGAAATTTATTAAGACACATTCACCAGCACGCCCAGCCTACTATGTCGCCATGATTGTCTTGAAAACAATTACCGTACCGACCAATCAGCGTCGAGTATAGCTGATTACCTCGGAGGGGAGATTCTGCGTTTACGACAAGGCTGCTCTCTGATTGGCCAGCGGCGTTACAGGCAAAAGATACTACACAGAAGTATAAATGTACATTGCCTAAATGTTATTAGCCATTCCAATTTCAGAAGTGATAATTCTCTGGCCTAACATTTTCAACTTTCAAATCTGTAGCCAAGTTTTAGGCAAAGACACTTAGATGGCGACTATGGCTGAGGAGCAACGTGTGCCAGTTCCAGGTGATAGCAAGGACAGAAAATGTGACGATTTTACCGCACTTTATTCCATGGATACCCCATCATCTGCAGCACGGACACTTACAGACCACAACGGTAAGCTAAGCACAATTTAGACACTTATCCATATACCTTCTCTCCAGATCGAACTTTGACAATATCAGTAACACACAAATTACAGTTACTCAAAACTTCACCGCATAACTCCAAATCTATAATTCTGCATTATCAATAATAAGTAATATATGTAATTTACTTACCTTCAGTAATCGCATTTCTCCCATTATCGTCATTGCCATTTCTTTTGGTTGTTTAGTCGGAGGAATCAAATATTCTGACAGTCTTGAGATGATGAAATGGATAATATTTGAGTCTGGCAAGACATTCAATTGAGGTGTCAACAGGTACAAATATTTAAAGTTGACAATTCTTCCCGATTTCAAGACGATCCTGGGACAAACAGTGGACGCGTTTAGACTCTCTCTTATGACAAGCTAACTTAATTAATTAAAATCATACAATTTACACCAAATAATATGATCATATTTGACAACTTACATATCGAATTTGTGCAGTTGAAGCAAAACATGAAACGCAAAATTAGGTGCGTTGTTGCCAATATATCTCAGTCATTCGCAGAGGAATTTTTATAGGATTGTTCTCATTTATTATTGCCTTCAAGATTGTTCACTTTGGGATATTCATATTCTTTTCTCTTCCTTTTAGATTCCTTCAGATGTGGTAAGTACCGTTTATCATACATTGTAAGCTATAGGGATACATTTATTCACACAGCCAGAATTACAAATGTCAGACAGTGGTTTACCCTGCAAATGCCACAGTATTATGAATTATGTAAACACCCATTCTCAGGCACTAGAGAAGAAACTTTCAATCTCTCAATAACCAACATATAATGGCATAATTTAAGTCTGGATGAATCAATCATTTGCCGCATTTTTTTATTTTCGCGGTGACATCTCGTTGGTCTCATATAACAGAAAAAGGCATTGAGCCTGGAAGCCGTAGCCTGAATAACTATAGTAAAAAGGCAATCGTCAATATCAACAAAACCATATACATGTACGACATCAATCTCAAACTAAGAATCTTAATTATCTTGTGAAGACATCTTGATGTTTTACGTGATATATCTCAATGTCAGCTAGTGGCTCACTTTGCAAATGCAATATTATGATGGAGCATGTTTCATCAATTAAACTGTAAAATGAGAAGCTATAAATGTGTATTTGTTGATGAAATACTTTTTACAATTCTTATGTCACCGAATATCAGCTTTGTTTACGAAAGTAGCAAGATGATTTAACAACAACCAGCTCGACACTTTGATTTGGATCAGGCACGAATACCGATTTGATGCGGAAGCATGCCAAAACTGTTAAACGAGATGCTACATATAATGTACATGTAGCATCTTCCGCATCTATATATTTCTTGATGAAATAATTTTTAAAAATCTTGTTTGACCAAATATCAGCAGTGTTAACGGAAGTTAACGTAATACTGAAACATTTGAAAGTGATCACCGTGACTGGCTTCTTGGAAAATATTAGCCGAATAGTCTGCGGCGTTATACAAGATCTACAGCTTTGTAGCCTTTATTGGAATACAAGTTACATTTACGAAGACCAAAAAGCGAAAGTAGATTATCATCAACATTATTATATGCAGGAAACGGAGATGGACATTGAAATTACTTCAAATCAAACTCCTTCTTCGGAAGGAGGAAAGTACCCAAAATATATTTGCTCAGCAAACTTTGCTCCACCTGATGTTGTATCCTGCGGCTAGATTTTTATCATTGTTGCTCTTTTGAAACAGTTCGCGGCCAATTTAACAATTGTGGCTTAATCTGGCTTAATTACCGAGATATGGCCGTCGTTTAGAGAGCCAAATCCGGATAAATCTCGGTCGACAGGACCCGGACACTTGTCTCTTCAAGTGGATATTATACCACCGTCTCGCGTGCAACCCGGACAAAGGCAAACGCGTGTCACAAATCGACGGAAAATTTGCGCCGTGTGCCACTACAATAGGCCACGGGGGCCAGGACATCCCGCTATTGTGATGCGACAAATGCTCAGCAGCAATGATCCACTTCCTACACCCTCTCACTCCAGGGGAAATTTCCTGTTGTTAAATATTTCCTTCGAACCTGAACAGGGTTCAAATAAAAGGAGTGAAAAAAGCGCTGCACTACGCGCTTGGATTTTTCGGCATTTTTGTACATTTTTCTTTACTATCGTTCATATTCATTTTTGATTCTTGCTCTTATATCAGCCACACCGAAAAGTATAGGGGGGGGGGGCTACTTCGGGGAATTTTATGTAATTGATATTTCCATCAAATGATTTTTACGGTTTTCGCGAAACCGCTGCGTCTGCTGTCAAAACATCTTTGTCGCCTTCAGCTTGACGTACTTTGGAACAAGCTCCGACAAAAATGTCGTTCACTTCTCGCCAATTGTTTACAAACAAAATTGGTGTTAATTATGTATCAAAATTATCAAATGCTTCATTTTAAATTTTGGCTATTACTGCGGTAAAAACGACGCTGAAAAATAGCTACAGTCTTGTTGTACATGTAATTGCAAATTGTAAATGGTTGCGTTGGAACGAGGTCAATCACCAATCTTGTCACAACACCAAGATTAAATGTCGACTCTTCTCAAAGCAGAAGGTGTTTATTGTTTATTTAATGCCTAATAAATTATTAAGAACAAAAGCATAAACTACTGCATAACAGTCTGTAATGGCGTTAAAAGGGTCCTTCCGTGGCGGCGTGATTGTAACCATCCTGTAACTTGCGTGCGCTCGAAGGCGGCCTGGGCTATACATGTAATCCTCACACCCGCTTGTTGGGTCCTGCCAGCCGGACTGGAGTCTTCAGAGTCGATCCACACCTGTAAAAAGTAACCTGGTACCGTGGTGCGATAATCTGGAGCAACTTCCGCCCCTATATGACGACAGTAATAGCTTTTGATGTGCCGAATCTATTGTGCAGATGTACGTATATAGTATATATCCATACTAGTGCACAGTATAGAGTGTGAATCCAAAGCGCCATTGTCGTCCGACATTTTTTTGCTATCAAAAGGAGCAAAGGAAGTCTTATTACAATAATAAATCTGATGATACGAATATTTTTTTATGGCTTTTATTCATATTTCGTATTATAAAAACTTTTCAAGTGAAAAATCTCTACGGGGTGTATATTTGTGTTGGCTTAAAAACCCTAAACGGTTTATAAGAAACTAAAAAACCCTTATTTTCAAGAGTATATACTTCCCGAGGCTCTCTAGTACTCCGATATCAACTACAACATGTATTCCCGTGTAACGGTGTAATATACAAAAACCCGAAAATGTTAACTGGGTTACTTTTCATTCAGTTTGCCGCAAAAATCCTATTTCACTGATAAATCGAATCTACATAATCCAGACTAGTGTACATTACAACAAATAGCGCGTACATTTCTATGGAAAATTCTACGCGAAGTGATGTAAAATTTATTTGGGGTCAGCCACCCTATTTGCCGCAATACGGTAGCGTTATTTGAATGAACGAACATCATATAATATTTATGCGCAGAGCTTGTGAGTAAACGGGCGCCATTTTGGTGAAGCAACTATAAGTCATTCGACAGTGAGTCACCAACAACATTAGCATTCACGAGAAGTGCCGCTGTCACAGACGATGGAAATGAGATTTCTCTGGGAATCAGACTCGGGTTTTTTTCGGTTATCATTGCCATTGTTAGTGTGAATGAGGGCACAATGTATTCGGCAATTATAGATTGAAGGATATACATGTTCCTTTCACCGAGCATGGATAAGGAGTTCATGCTTGCTGTAAC
The DNA here is from genome assembly GCF_910592395.1 of Lineus longissimus. Taxonomy (NCBI): domain Eukaryota; kingdom Metazoa; phylum Nemertea; class Pilidiophora; order Heteronemertea; family Lineidae; genus Lineus; species Lineus longissimus. Next base: position 24,189,334 of record NC_088310.1, read on the forward strand.
GAAGCAATGCCACCAAGACAAGTTCAATGCTGACATTGATATCAGAGATAGATTACAAAGTGAGAAAAATTGCTAAAACTCTTGCCAGAAACTATCGTGATTGAATATCAAACCAAATATAGAAGATAGATAAATTGAAATTGTTACATCAGTTGTGGAAACATGCGCCGAACTTTTGTCCTAATATTGTATGATATACACTTCCAGCATCCTCAGCATAAATTTTGTGAAGTCGTGCGAATACTAGTATTTAATGCGCTTGCTTCATCTCCACTTTTGTTAATTTGCACTCAAAATGTCCGTTAAATGTTCTAGTAATGGAAAGGAAAATACTTATGTCAGAAATGTTATATTTACGAATGGTGCAATGAACAGGTCCTTGGCGTACATGTACATTAATTTGGAAAAGTTAATCAAGTTTTGTTTTGTTTATTGTTTGTGAAGGCTTTGGGGGCAAAAATCTCCCTGATATTACAAAATGTACGAATTCATCCGTGTGTCATAATCGTTTATATTACCTGTGATAACTGATCAAAAATATGAGAATAACCGAATGTAGGCTAACGAACCGATACAGATTTGTGGTAAGCCATCCCAGCATTACTCTGACATGAATATTTCACCAACAAATAGTGTCCTCACACCAAGTAAATTGAGAAAATTTCATTACCTGGGCCATTCATTCGGCAGAGTTCGGGCAACGGCGCGTAGTACTTCGGATTGCATCGGAAAACACCCCCATACAAGTTCGAAAATTAAATCTGCGTTCCCGTCAATTCAATAAGGCGGGCTATTATATGTTTGCTATTGATTGCTAGGCGATGGGAAGGCAGTAATAAAACCATTACGCCGGGCACAGTTTTGAGAAAATTGATATAATTTTGTTAATAATTTTGTGATTTCTTAAATAACGGATTCTGTCAGTTGAAGATTGCGATAGCCGTATATGACAATGCGTAAGCTATCGGAATTGGTAGTTATTTATACCAAGTGAAACTGACGGCGCGATATACAAAGTATCACCGGGATGCGTCGCACATTTGCATAATTATGCGCCTTAGTGATTATAGGAAATGTACAGGCCCCGGGGTCAAGCATGGATCGTTCTTAGCTCCTACCCAAGGAAACCAATTACCAATCCCGTTATATGGATTTTTCTCCATCTTCCATTAGCCATGGCGTAGTTTCGAGAGGAAAAGCGCAGATCTGTATTAAACGCCAGGAAGGGACATTTTTTCCAGATCACCTGGAGAACCGCGCATTGACTCTGCAACAGAAATAACCGCAAATGCCTGCCCGAATTCTTTTATTTTCTCTTTTAGTAAAAAACTAATTTCTCCCGCATTATTTTCGTAGAGCTTCCTCATCGTACTATAGAATTTTTATTCATGGTTTTATTCTCTGCGGGTTTGCGTAGCGTATTCCAAAAACAAATCGCTTAAGCGGGTTCTTTCTGTTCACAAAGCTATTGCCTGAACGCCCTGCAAAGAAGCAATTAATCTCTGGCCTAAAAACAATCTTGAAATTGCCTTTGATGTTTCACTGCTATTAAAATTTTGCATGAATTAATCCCGATGAAGTCCTGCTCGGTTTTAGAGTTGCGTCTTCTATATTTTGTTTCCGAGGCAAATTGCTGTACCAAACACTTTTGACTGTTTTGATGGTTGAAAATACCTGTTTTGGAGGAACAATTAAAAAATATTACCCTCACGACATAATTCATAATCTTCGATCTGTCATCGACCTTGCTCTTGACAGCATAGTTAGGCAAAATTTTCAGGATTTAACATTTTACAGCTTTGAGAGATTTATTCTTGCAGAAAACAATTTGGACAAGTGAAGACCATTTCCTAAATCAAGTGATATTTCAAGGCCATTTGCTAATTCAATTTTCCTCTTCAGGTCCAGAGGGTGCGTTTAAAAAATTGAAACCAGACGGGGCAGCCGGCGGCGGCATTACCAGCACCACGAATTCACATCACCCAGCCACCTGTCCCACCCCAGCTAGGCGGCGACATCGGACCACCTTCACCCAAGAACAGCTACAGGAACTCGAAGCGGCATTCGCAAAAAGTCACTATCCAGATATATATTGCAGGGAAGAACTTGCCCGGGTTACAAAATTAAATGAAGCCAGAATACAGGTAGGAAACAATTTTGATGTGTTATTTTTAATTCTCGAAGCAAACAATGGTTGACACGTAACATGGTGAAAGAAGAGCGCTTATTACATGTACCTCATCAGGTATGCAGAGTATAAAGGCCTATCTCCACTACGACGCGTTTTGCAATTTGGCGCGCGGGTATGGGACTTCAGTCGCTCATATAACTGTGAGTATTGTTGTTTTTTTAACACGAACATTGCCTGATAACAGGGCCAAGGTGGAGTCCAAGAATGAAGACTGCATCAACGGAAAGAAGAAAAACTGCACGGGCAGCTCAATTCAAAAATGATGAAAACTCCATTTGGAATCTTCGCTTACACCAGTACTTCCGTGTTACGAGCATTTAAATGGTATTTCATATTTCATAACCGAGCGACGTGAACATGTCTCAACTTCCAATTTCCTAAATTAATTTACTCCTCTAAGCTAACGTATATTAAACGTACCTCCGCCGCATCATATATAATGAAGATAAGCATCCCGTTATACGCTGGTAATATATTCATGGGAAGAAATTTCTATTAACCTGCATATTGATTAGTGGTGACCCACGGAACGTTAGTCAAGCTGATCACGTAAGCTAAGGCTTCGGGCGCTTGCAATGGCTGTCGATGGAAGATGGTGGAGGGGGTGATTGGCTGCTATATTGACTAGAAGGAGCTTTTAACCCTTATTTGGATATTGGAGACAAAATAAGAAGAAAATTTCTCCGGAGAGCAACAGTCATGTTGTAATTCAAGATATGCGATCTGAAATCCATGCTAACGTCTCATTCTGTATTACAACGTACCGGTGGTATCTTGAATAAGTTGAAACAGATCTGCACTTTCGTTTTTATTTGATAATTTAAAGTCTTTTTTCTCCCATCATTTGATAAGAAGCCATTCTTTAAAACTGTCTACAGTACATTTCTCTCTTCGTTTATATGTTGATATGAAGTGAATATAAAACAGCCATGCGTTCTCAAATAGAATTAATTCTTTCTATCAAAACACAATAAAAGGATTCTTCAATTATAATTTTGACCGCAAATTGGTGTGTAAAAACTCAATACCATTTAAAATGTGATCCCGTTTTATAACATCTCCGCCCAGCTTCCATTTTACGAGAATATTGGCGTTTAAATGACAAATAACCATTACAAGCACGCGACACATAATAGATAAATTTATGTTAGTAATAATTGTGTTGATCAAGCTTGACCTAGGCTACTGAGCGATGGGACGTGAGTGCTATGTCCGCCCATTCCCACCCACTAATTCAATCAGGATCTCTTCGTTAGCGTTATACGCGACTGCCCTTGTGGACCAGCGAAAACTATGATTAAACTTAATTGAATTAAGAGAAGATAGCTATCAAAGGGCAGAGGCCAAATGTCACGAATATGCCCAATTAACGCATTTGTTCAGCGAAATAACTCATCGCGCAATTTGACATATGTCTATTCGTATGTTTCTCCCTACACAAGCGTGCGCATTTCCCTCTGCGCCCTTCATGGCGGCCATTGCGCGTGCGTCTTGAAATGAATCCGATGTCATGACAGCGGTCAAGCAGAAACTCTACCCCCGGCAGTAATTTTGCAACACTTTTCATATCAATTAACGATTTCTGCATTTAATTACCGATTCCTCTTTGGAATGATGCGTCAGGAGGAGGATAAAGGTCCTCCATTCCTAAGATCGTGCTATCTTTGAGAAGACTTTTTAGGAGAAATGGTAGAAGATGGATTTCATCGCATGTCAACAAAAAATAGCTTGGGTATCGGCGAACTTTTTCTTTGACCTATATAAGCTGTGCAAAGAGAAATCACCAGGACACCTTTGGCATGTTTACACGTTGACGTTGTTATTCCAATACAGAAAAAAAATCCAAAATGTTTCGAAAGTCTTATGGACGCTTTGACATGTTTGATACCAGCCGTAAAGATTTGGTAGATTTTGTGTACATGTATCCTACGCAACGTCCTTCACGCAATGATAATAACAGCAGTGCTTCCAGCTTCACAGCAGGTCAGCTGTTCAGTTGAAACTCCGGCAGTAAAAGCTAGCTTGGCGAGAAAGTGTCGACTTTCACTGCGCGCACCCCACGGTTTTTCTTCGTCTCCTGGGGTGCGTCGATGACGGCAGCTCTGACCACAGGTTACGCCCATTTTACGGCTTACACGAATTATTCGCCGATCAGAGATAATTGACTCCTTCGGTTGCATTGTTTGCATTGGTGAAGCATCTGTCGAGGAATCCTGAAAGCGGAGTGATGTGGAATTTAACACTTTTAGCAAAAACGCACTTTTCTCAGAGCTACAATCTCCATTACCGTTTTTTTGTGAACGAATATGTTCGATCACCTATGTCATGTATGTCCTTTGTGATATTTAAACCAAATTATCACCAATACAGAAGAAAGATGCAGCTTTATCGGTAAACATCGGGCAGGAAAGTCTAAACAAAGCAAACATTCCCGACAGACAATACAAAGAGTACGATCGAATTTTGTGTTTACATGTAGTTTGAGGGTCTTATTAATTGATACATCACTGTCTGATATTGGTTCCTCACCAAACTCTGCTCGAGTTGAGCAACCTCCAGTTCGGTATCACATCCTAAAATAAAAAAGGTGTAATGATATTCGAAATGTACATATTCTTCATTCGAAAAACAAACCAGGTTCCATGATATTTGGAAGGTCCCGCATCTGAATGAATCTTCCAGCATCCTTTGTAAGCCGATAACTCTGCTATTGTTGACAAGTACCCCGAGGTTGCTTGAGGGCGTTCTCCACCACGAGCGGCTTGAAGTGGACTCAAGACTTTCATTGTCATGTCGTATTTGTGTTATCTCTCTTAGAGTACTCTCAATTTCAATTTGCAATTGTGTAGGAGATGGCTAGGAGTTACTCCCGGGAAGGCAACTTACTGTGTTTGAAACAGTGTTAGCGTCTATAAATTATTTTGTAAAAATTATATTAGATATAGTTTGAATTACAACGTATTACTTATTCTGATGCGCGTATAATACAACACCCGATTTCAGGTTTCGGTTAATGAAAGAAAAATGAGCCATCTTGACGCTGCCATATTGGACCTAAAGAGCTATGATCAACGGCTTAATGTTTAACAACCAAGAATAGTGCTTATGTTACAGGATTATAGACATTAATCTCTTTTTTGTCTTAATAACCAAAAACCTTCGGGCCAACTTTAAAAATTAGCACCGGCGTCGATCCTTAAGAAAGGGCGGTAAGGGGTCACAGCGGGTCCTCACGCCCTAAGAATACCGGGTTCCGCAGGATTTGTGTCCCTCTCTGGTAGTCACATCTGTCTGAGTAGGGTTCACCGAAATGCTCCCTCGCTTGGTCCCTGGGGGTGCATCTTGAACTCTCACTCTACGTCTGTAATAATGGGTAATCTGGTACGCGCACTCGGTTCACTGAAGCCATATCGACGTGATAAGACCCTTCAAAAGCTGTCCTTTTTTCATTTCGCCTTACTATGTCACTCCGGCACTCTCTTACAATCCGGCGGTTTTCCAGCGTTGAATCTTCATTCGTTTTATTCAGCGGAAGATTTGAAATTACAATCACTTGCGGGAACCAAGCACAAATTGATGACGGTCTTTAAATTCCATTAGATCTTCCAATTTTCGTCAAATCATTTATCTTTGTCCGTTTACTGCTCTCCGTTTTTTGTCGTTTTTCGGCATTGGCTGTGTGGTGCGCTTACCCAAATCAAATTCATTAAACAATCGAACTGGAGTTGAATATAAAAAAGATAAGGACAACATATCTTCGGCCAACACATGCTAAATATCCTTCTAGCCTCCATAGCGTTATCTTGGAAAAGTTTTGAAATGATTTCGAATCTATTTCACCAAACCACAAATTATGTTATTCTGCGAGTAGCGTTCTCAAGGTACCGACAGGCGTTTTAAGAATCCGTCACCCCACGAAATCAATTACACTGCCCATAAGCCAAGAAATCAGTGGAAGATACTGAAATGGCTCCATTAACACTGATGACAGATAACAAGAAGCGAAAACTGTAAGTGCATGTTCGCATCTCCCGTGGGGATGCTCTAAAATCTGACAGATGGCGGAACGAAACTCCTTCAAGAAGCTGTCATCCGATCGGTAGTGAACGGGCTGGGCGCCCTACCGAGTTAGTCCCTTCATCGACCACTAATGGGCCACGACTTTCAAGGGTTTCTTTGAACTTTGCCCCTTCTTGTGTCCGAGACCTTTTTTTCGGTAGTGGTCCTTTCTTGAGGTTGTAAGACGCGTCCATACAATGCAGAACCAGCGCTGGGTGTATTTCAAGATGAATGCGGAGTACTGCAAAATGACCTAGGAATGTTGAATACGGACATTCTGCAAAAGGGTCGTAATAATCCAATGCCATGGTCATAGGAATCGGGAACCAGGAAAACTATCCTACCCTAGATTTCGATGGCAACTTAAGGGACATGGCTAACAGAAACTATTACTTTTCATTGAAGGGTACAGTGATAATCGTTTTAGCGCGAACACGAATTTTACAGATAGAGTATTCCTGCTACACCAGCCTTTTGCCTGACCACGTGTATGTACACTATTGTAAGGCAGCTACCCAATAAGTGGTCCCTTGTGTCAATTTCATCAAAAACTACAATAGATCCTTAAACGTATGGTGATTGAATTTAGTTCATTGTACATACTATATATGACTCTTACTATCAACTCACTATCACATGAATAACCCTTTTGTCCTCTTTATCTAATTTGGCCAGCATTTTCATCGACTCTCTGTACAATATGAAACTCCATTCAAACTGAGTTATTCTCTCCATTAATATTTATGATCGGGTAGCCCCCCCGAGCCCCGCGGTTCCTCAGAGGTTCGCTTGTCCATTACTTGTACGGCCCAATGTGTTATGCTGCGGCCAGCCCTATTTGAGCGGACAGGGATACTGTCTCAGACGGAGACAGGGTATGCATTTGAGATCGACATCGCGTATGATATTGCCTTATCGTTGCCTTTTCTTGACCTTAATTTCTCTCAACAGCACCCTCGGTTTATTGTGGTCTGTTATGGACGATTGCTTTCATCTTCTCATGGGCAACCAATTTTCCTTTTTAAAAATCATCTTATCTTGCCCATGGTTTGATAAAGCGTAGTAATAATATTTGAGGAGATGATTTTATGTCGCGTAAATAGTCGAAATCTGAGAAAGAACGCTGAGATGTATTTGGCATTCACAGACAGAGTTGCGGGTCAAAAACGCGCTGTGGTACAGAACTGCCTGATGAAAAGACACTGACGAAGTCATCGGTGAGGGCCGGGGTTGTGGGTAATGGATTGCTGAAATGAAGAAAATGCTGAATTAGATTTTATCATGTTCATTGTATGAAGGGTTGGATTCACAACGAAATATTTTTATTCACGGCATCTCCGAATGCCGCTGCGCTGGTGATTTCCTCATGAAACAGTTAGTCGTGTCTCCGAGTGTTACATTGCCTTGGACCTCTTGTCCCCAGGCTAATGCGGCTGTGTCTTAGCGCTGTGAGACGCTCAAGGAGGCGAAGTCACGTCTGATCGAACCTTCCCATAGGAGGGCTTTTCCAGATCGCATTAGCACTAAGTGGAGCCTTTCATAACAGTTCAGTAGCTGTGATTAAAAACGCGAGCGTAGAACGAGCGGCAAAGCTCTGGCTCCGCAATCCGCTAGCACGAAGGAAAGCTTTTACCAACATGTTTTATCTCATAATTGGACAAGGCTTTTGAGAGCGAATAGTATAAATGTTCAGAAGTATTATCCGCTTTCAAAATGGGATGATGTTACCAGATTTGCATGTTTCGCTACCGGCGTGAAATCGTATCTTGGCTGGGATTTCTATTCCGTCTTAACCAGCACGGCTTATCGTCTTCGCGGTAAAAATCATGCCATCTTATCCATAGTTATGCTGCCCTTCAGGGAGTTCGATTAGAAGGAAAATTTCAATATTTTACTTTATCTCATCGTGTGGTTTAAGCTTAGATTGAGTTTTATTCAAATTGTCCCTTGGGCTTTCGCAAATTGAAATATTATCTCAGGAAGTGTTTCATGAAACATAACTAAACACATCCCCAATAGAAGCGCGTGGCCCCATTTCCATTTTTCATTACTCTCGAGAATTGGCTGAAGAAAAATTCAGATTGCCTTTCTTCTCGCAAAGAGACCGCATTTTTCACTCCGCATTATCCACACAATCATTCCAATAACCCGCAAATAATGAGAAAAAACCAACAACCTCACAAAAATTACCGACATGTTTACCAGCAATGCTTCTCCATTCCCAATCGTAATGACAATATTTTCGAAGTTGCCACATGAGCTCCCATCTGGCTCAACTACGCATTTCATTTAAAAGATGCAATTTTGCTTGTCATTTTTTGGTAAATAAGGATTCGGTAAGCGAATCTGAGGCCAATGTAACAGAACATTGGGAATATACTACATCTTGTGAGCTCATCCTTTTAATTTTCAGAGCTTCAAATATCTAGATTTTGTGTTGTATTATTGACTGTACTTTTAATGAATTTCGATATACATCATATAAACGTGTATTGATTAACATATCGAGTGACAATTACAGACATGGTATGTCTCAATCTCGCGCACTGCTGTTCTCTAAACATCGTGAATATTGGCATTCACAACAGCTAATCACCGATCTCTGATTGCCTATTGTGCGCATGTCGTCATCAAGTTACAAATTCTGCAAGTTTTAGTTCACGAATTTCTGATGCCCTTACCACAGTTTCAGAAATATGCAACAAAGAAAACAGATATGCACTCCGTAGAGGTTTTTCGGTAAAATCTAGATTGTCGAATGTTTTTTGAGATGCGTGCCTGTAATGCTTTTCCATTTCGCTGAAAATCCTCTACACATGGGGTGCGTATTCTTGTTGGAAACCAGTCAAAAGCACAAAAACCCGTGTTTCTATGAGCGCATCATGTGGTCACACCGATACGTGACAGATGCATTAGTCTGGGCACAACCTCATGCAACTCACCCAAATTCAATTGGCACTCTCTCTATCTTCTTCTACAGCGGCCACTAACAAGCCAAATGAAGAAATAAAATTTGTCTGATCCACTTTACTCTAGTTGTCTACATTTCCATGGCAACATCTCACAAGCACCTGTCGCGAAGCCGGCGATTCGTACCTAATGGGAAAACGATAAACAGTATGATTACCAAATACAAGCCACAAATCTAATTCATTAGACCTAGTTACGCCAATAAAGTCTATTTGTTGGCTGTAACCTATACTGATTTTATTTCTAAATAATCCCCCACAGTGCTAAATATTTGCGTGCCGCCATCATTGGTTGTTTGGTGAAACGACTTTAGATAATTATGCACCAGTGGTAATAGAACAAGCGATGATGATTGATTTCCTCAGAATCAAGACAGGTCGTATACGTTATTTGGATCCACTTAGCCATGATTATCATGCTAATAATGCTAACATAATTTGTTATAGCTGATGCACAATTCACTAGCTGACGGTCTTCATTTGGGAGTGATAGTGCGTGGTTAGGGAACCATTTCGCGGCAATGTACACGGCAGAGTTGAGTACAATTTGAGTACTATTAAAAATCGAAGTGCCCCGGGCCAGGCTCAAATTGAATTCGTGTGATGACTATGAGGAATTAAGCCCATCTTGCTGTCCGTATCAAGCAATGCAGACTCGTCCATCAATTTCTGTTATCGCTTTACATATTCCCATAATCAAGATGATAGTGAAAGTTATTCTCATCATTTACAAATGTACTTCACAATAACCTTTACCTCTATTCGCGAAATAATTTAAAATGCGTACATGTATTATTAGAATTACTGAGGCAAACACGTTTCGTGCAAATCGTAGCATCCGCTCGCTCTGCGAGGTTGCGGGCAATCCAAAATGGCTGAAAGTGTCGGCCATCTTGGATATAGAAATGTGATGACAATGATGGTCGTTAATATACAGTAGGGTTTATGAAATCGTTGAATACTTGATTGCACTGCTCCATTTGTTTAAACATCGCTTCTTAGTCTCTCAGATCTCAAAACCACAATGAGATGGGTTTTTTTTGATTTGACGGAGTAAAAAATTTGAAAATTTTGTAGTTTCAAAAAGAGTTGCTATAAATTTGAAGACAACTAACGCACAAAGAACTCGTTGGATCGATTCGCGCTTGAAAAGCCCCCAGTTGCAATGTTTCAAGAAAAAAATGTATAAACACTTTAAAAATCGCATTTGCTGCGAATGTTTCCCCGATCGGTAAAAGCTTTTTCCAAGACTGGGGCCGAGGTCGACAATGGATGGAAGAGGACGTCTTTCCTGAAGCTCTTAATGTACATTCAAGACATGCTCAAAAGATTTTAGCGCTAACGCGTCTGTCAGTATTCATTAGGCTGGCTATTCCCCTGTGGATGAGAAATGTTTGATGTGAATCTTGAAGAGACTGGGCGAGTAGCCTGGTTGGAGTGATCGCGGCTTGATTGCGATCCGCCGGGGATTCTTGCACGGCATCGCATCATCCAGCTGAGTAGCTCTCGGGATATCGCCCCGCCGGCAGAGGAGCCAAGAAAAGGCCATCAAAAGTGGAGATTTCTGGTGAAAATATGGGCCTCTGACGTGTTTTGGGTTCCAGAGGTGCTTAATCAGTCATCATGCGTCCATTACAATGCCGACCGGGATTTCCCGCAATAGCTGTTGTTTCAAATTCAACGGAGTGCCTTCCAAGGTTCAAAAGTCGATCCGAGAATTCAAAGGGGTATTCAAATTCAATTTGCATATGCTCAAACTTCTTAAAACGTTTTCTCCCAAATAGTTTGAATCAAGAATTTACCTCGGGTTTAGAGACGCAATCTACGGACAAAATGATAAATATTGCATAATCCAACAAGTTCTGGTTTAAAAATGACGGATAACCGATTGATTTCTGAAGCCACCTGTAAATGTCGATGAGTGTTTACGATTGCTGAGCATTCCTGAATACTATAGCATAGTCATTTTTGGAGCGTCGGCAAGTTGCCGATGACGTATTGTGATTGAATCCGTAACATTAGCATTTTGAGCATCTTTGATTGCTCTCGTATATTGCTGACGTCAGCATCTGTCACATCCTGTAATACGTCAACCTCATCCATACCATACGTTTTAGCGTTTATAAATGAGTTTCTGATCAGAGACTAATTCAAAAAATGATACTGTTCTTCATGTAGTGACCTAGGTGTGTTGTCAACTGAAAAATAATGGACGAAACCCTGGGGACGAAAGCCACTTTCCGAATTGCTGTAGAAATCATTCTCGCCATGCTTTGGCAAGCCTGTCATCTCTGGCGATCATCTGTGGTAAGGGAATTCCTACCAAGAGTGACCCATCGTCTTTGGTCGCCGTGGTCTGACTCTCCAACCAGTGATCTTCCAGTGAGCCGTGTATTAGACATTACCAATTCTCTCATATAACTTCCGTCGTTGTGGCTGAAACTCAACCCAATCATTCCTGCTGGTGCGACACGAGATTGCCTGATTTGAACTCAAGCACAATCAGCCCGATTTCGATAAATATGTATAGCTTGGTGTCCGGGGCTATTAACATGGCTACTCCTATCATCTTCAGACTCAAACATCAATCATTTCACCACATCTTGAACGATTTCCAATCACTTCTGACACCTAATGACGTCACGAACATGGCGGATATCAACTTTGACTGGTTCTTATAACTTACAGAAGTATATTCAGATGTGAAGATTTTTTCCACCAATCTTCTTAAGTGGGCTAATGTTCCATCCTCGTGACTTAATTTACTTTGGTCATTTTGTCATTTGATGGACCCAGCCATTCGCTTTCACTTTGGCCTCCCCGTAGCTTTGAAGTAGACGACTCAAAGCACTTGACTAGTTCTGCTGCTGTTCGCCAAGCTCGGTGAGGAAGACTCGCATAATTGAATTATCCAACCAATTGCTACGACCTCGTCATTTGGGTATCTATTCATCACGTCAATTATGCGCCTTTGTTAATAGCCGGATTAGAAGTTCTAATCGTGACAGGGACGCACCTGGGCACGCGGCCGAGGGGACTCGCATGAGACTCGAGAGCAGTGAAGGAGGGCTGTTGAGATGGAGTAGGCACGTGGAAGGGAGGAGGACACCAATTGCATCCGCTATTTGAAATCCATCAGCATATTTCCGCAATCATTGGAATGTGTCATGACATCAGTCACTGACTTGTAATTGGGCGGTGACAGACAAAACATCACGTGCCACCTCTGAGGGTCTGCCCGAGTGTTTAGTCCACGCAATAGCTGCCTTTTAATAGTTAGCCATCCCGAGATCAGGCTTTTTTACTGCTAATGTAAGTCATATACATGTATATACAATTTTTAGTTTGAAATATCGACAGGCGGAGTATATTGAAAACCACTGGTTATGCCAGGATGTTAGTAAAAATCGTGTACCCAAGTAAGCTCCATCACGTCTTGATACAAATAGAGGCCAAAAGACAAAACAATGTTCTTTATAGTGTAATCATACCTCTATAACATGCTATTAAAATCACATCCTGCAAATCCGTCTCTGTGTAATCTACAGTAATGAAATTTTATTTCGATATCATAAGCATGTATCTAATTGCATCTCGAGTGTCGCATTTTGATGACATGTCTCACCTCTATCACCAGCTCGGATATTAATGCTATGCATCCGCAAATTGAATTCGCGATATCGCAGGAAGTTGAGGGGCTGCGCTGATGAGTTTGTCAGGAAGTCAATTTGTCATTATCATTGCCAGATCCGTGTTGCGACACGCCCATGTGATTATGGAAGTTTACTTAACAGGCAACTGCGCATGTTTGCAATCGATGTTGTGGCGTATGTCGCGTGTAAGAAATTGGATGATCGCTGGTGGTTTCGAGAGGATGCGCTGTCACAAATTGCAAGCCGTGCGCCGGCGAAATGGTGACAAAGACATGAAAAGGCTCTTGTGGGACTCGGGGAATTCTTCAGTCAGCGCTGCGCTGCATTTGAAGTGAGCAGTTACCTCTAGCCACTAGGAATCAATTAGTCTCGCAAAACGACCGTCTCTCTAGGCAAGGGGAATAAAATGTGCCATTTGCCTCGGGTCCGGCCGCGAAATGAGCTAATTTCTCGCTTTGTATGGAGTCGTTCCTTCCTTAGGGCTGGTTGGCAAATTTTATTGGCTAGATGTGAGACTGGTTACATTAAATACACCACTACAAGCGGAGATAGGGTGCTATAGTGTTATTGAATTTATGATTTTCGATACACGCAATCTTGTCATTTATCTTGGCTATTGCGTGGTAAATAAGATGTTTGGATAAAAAGCTTGCCACGTCTAATGCTTTTACATACAAGGACGTTGAAAGGAAAGTGTCGCATCATGTCTGGTTTGACTGGATTGACTTACAGGTAGTGATGTTACAAATATGGGGGTGGTTGTTGTTGAGGTGAAGTTCATGAGCGACGACGACGCTGTCGCTGATGATGTCGACGACAACAACAACGATGCGCGATATTACTGATGCGGATGGCGACGACGACGACCACGACGACGATGATGACGAAGATGATGATGATAAAGGTGATGATAATGATGATGAAGAAGAAGAAGAAGATGATGATGATGAAGATATCGATATTGATGACGATATCGATGATAATGACGGTGGCAATTACATCAAAAGCATGATTTCCCCGGCAAAAAACGTCTTAAAGTACAGAAAAATTCCTGGACTCTTTCATCCGGCGAAGTCGTGACGGTGATATCAATTACTACCAAGGTCAGATACAGCCTAATTACAGATTGCGATAACGTTACAGTTGATAAGAGAGAAGAGAGACACCGGATCCTGTAGGTGCGGGCCCACCCTCCATCGGGAATGAAAAATTACTGTTTGTTGTCACTTCCTCTGTTAAAAGTCATACCTTGCTCGAGGCGGGATGAGCTCACGTCAGGACCTGACGGCTGGTGATACTCTTCGCCGCCATTAAGCGCATCACAACGCGTAAACATGACGCGTAAGTGCCACTTTTTTCGCGTGGGTTGTTCTTTCTTTGGAGATGATGGGTGTCCTCGAGTGATGGAAGAATCTGCCTCTTACGAAAAAAAGTTTAGTGCACTGAGGGAATGTTCATATTTAACTCGACCGGTTCTGAGCATAAGAAAAAAAGTTTATTTGTACATGAATCTTACATTTAAAGGAATAGAATATGGCAAACTATTAAAATAGTCTTGAGGACAATACATTTTCAGTAAACAGAATGTAAATGACATAAAAAAAGGAAACAACCAAATACTAGTACATGTAACTAAAATAGTTTTGGTCAATTATTTGATCCTTTAGGTGTTTCTATCTGTTGTTGCTTTCTTACAATGTGATATAGTAGGGCAACCACGAAAGATCTTGACCTGGCCTAAGACATCACGCAGTCGTCGACGCAAACAAAAGGCAGAGGTGCCATGATGCTGATCTTAATGGATAGGCCCCGAGCAACGTCAGACGGAGTCGCCTCTATCTGACCGCGCGCTCCCCTTACCACAACCTGCTCTCTCAGCTTGAATTTCAAGACGCAGGGACGCCCCTAGCGCACTCTCACACGAAATCTTTGATTTGGAAAAGGTTTGCAAAAGGATAGTCTTCATGATAGTATCTTTACGTGTGCATATGTAACGCTTCGTTACTGAAATTAGTTAAATCCGTCTGTGAGTGAGACATCTTGACCCGCATTTGAAATGAAGAGCAATTTTAATCAACAAAAGTCAAATTCGTCTTGTGCTGAAAGGATCATTGTGTTTTGCGTCATGCAGTAGCGAAGGCCATCTGTGCAGACATAGCTCAAGGTATCGCTAAAACGCCTATCACGAATGACTCGGTTTCGATGTGTATGTAATAAAGTCACAGCCATACTGAGTGCTTTCGAAAGCTTCCGCTCTTTTTAGCGTATTCAAATTGGTCTGAAAAGTACAGCTAGCATCCCAGATAGATATACAACTTTGATGTAGTTATGAAAATCCCCACAAATAACATTTTCAATTGGATATTCCTACGCCAGATACATGAAAACGCAGAGGGAAACCGTCGCCAAAATGCTGATTTTATCACATCTGAATCAAGAAATCAACCACCATTGGGAAAACTGTTAATCGCTTCGTCGCCTCAATCCTGATTTTATCAAAACCAAAATGGAGATTCTCTTAATGATTTCGATGCTATCTTCAACCGCCTAAAACGTTACAATATTTCGAATTGGCAACTCTGATGTTATCTTTGACAACAGCAGACGTTTTGCAACATTATGATTTCAAACAGTCGCCTGATGGACCGAGAGTTATTGTTTAACTGAAATCAGATCGAGGCTGACCGTCACGTGATTGCGCGGTGGTCCGGTGACATAATGGAGCATATGGTGATCAAATATGACCTGCAGACCAAAACTGCGAGAAGGGGGAGGAGATGTCACATTAGCATGCCGTTTACATATTTACCCTGTCGAAAAAAATCTGGCGGAAAGTTTCATATTTCTTCTAGTGACGTGAAGTGATTGTCTACGTGATCGTTATCATACGTGAGGCTGAAGGTCAATTTTATGTTCTGTTGTGATGGAAGCACATGACACAAATTGTCTTAAATTTGGTGCGTAGACGATTCTTTGTACTTGGAAACATGTTGGTCTTGTAAGGTGTAATTCGCCATTAGCAAGAAAAACCTAACACAAATAATAAATCTATCATTTCAGGCTAGTAAAGACGTATTCTCAACAGCGAAATAAGATGAAACCACACATTTTACAACAAAACTATAATTTGGACACTCTTTATATTTTCCAGGTCTGGTTCCAAAACCGCCGTGCCAAATACCGAAAACAAGAAAAACAGTTAGCCAAGTCCTTGTCGCCAGTCATTCCGACTTGTAACGGAATGATGAGAAACATCTACCCCACCTCCTCCCGAGGTTACCCCTACCCAACGCACACCAACGTCAGCAACATGAATATGAGCAGGTAGGTTACATATATTTGGAAGCAGGTTTTGAAATCTACCTATCATCGGTTTGAGCAGCACGGTGGAAGGAACGAACAGAGCCTGCTTCATTTTCTCCAAATTTCCCACCAGAAACAAGATTGCCGTAATAAATATTTACGAGAATAATAAAATCATAAATCGAGCGACTACTCTACTTTTCACAGAACGTTCATGTTCCCTGAGTCAGATCGCAGTAATCATTTCATCAAAAAGCTTCTTCGCAGCAGAAATACTCGCAGAATAGTCGAGAATATGGCAGGAAGTCTTCCTGTTCCACCTAATGTTCAGTTTTGATTATTTGGACAGATACCCCCAGATGAACACCACCTATCCACCGGTGGCACAGTTCTCCAGCATGGGCAGTATGGGAGGCACCAACATGCACGGGATGCCTAGACAAGTACAACAGATTTCCATGCCAACAGAATACAACTTGGTAAGTTTTTTTACATGCGTGATAGTTGCGGCCGTACCAATCCTGCATTGCATTGCAAAGGTGGTATGTAGTGACATAAAATACGTTCGGTTTATTATGATAATGAAACATTGGTGGTACGACAGAATTGAAATGATTGTTTAGTATTGAATGTGAGCAGAAAAAAACTGACAAACAGAGTAAGATTCAGTTATATTAGCCGCCCAAATACCAGTTTGATTGGCTAATTCGCTAAATATCTAAATTTCTAAATTTCAGGATACACACGAAGACGACTGGTACAATAAAAGTCTGCGGGCTCTCAGTATGAACAACACCCATCCAGGCCTTTCGAACCCAGTGTTACAATACCAGACATAAGCACCTCAAATTTATAAACTATCGGTTTTATACAACATTTCATCGATCATGAGTATGGAAAGTTGACGACGGTATACTCTTAAGCCAAAGGTTTTCGAGATTTTTGAAAAACATTTTAGGGCCATTTTGCACTAATGAGCATGCCATGGAGGTTTTCTTGGCAATGAAAAACCATTCGAGGCGCTTATTTCTGTTGGCTAAAATCACCTGAAAGCTTTTTCAAAAGCTCAGACACTCAAAAAATTGAGAGTGTGCCGTACACACACACATTCGGGAGGCGTTTCACGCGAAAAAAGGCATCTGATCTATCACCGACACCATGGCCAAAGAACTCTCCCAAATGTGCCTTTGCTTGTGAGGACCAATACAAGCTCGGACTGTGTTGAGGGAGATTAAGGAAGTGACGTTGATGACTGTGCAATATTCGTGTCCGGGATTCGTGTCCGGCCATGTCTAGGCTGGAAGGACTGTTACTCGGCTCAAATTAAAAAAGAAAAACTAACCTTCGTCAGAGTGGGGAAACTTCGACAGATTCAGATTCGTCGTACTATAAGTACCAACTCTGCAAGATGCCGCTGACCGATGACTCACCCAACACTGGTTACGACCACAAGTTCTTGGTTTGTGCAAGAGCGGGTCGAGGACCACCACACCGCAGAACGACGTACATGTACGACCATTAAAGGTCAATCGTCATACGGTACGTGCTTTCATCGTTTTTCAGCGTACGGCAGCGTCCTGCTCTGGTTAACGACCCAGGGAGTCCTTCACATGCAGCACCATTTGATGTGCAATAATATTTGCTATTTTGTCGCGGGTATTTTGTGCAATAATTGAAAACATGTTGAAACAGAATATTGCCATTAGAAGCAGAATTCATTTCATGTTATTGTTATTTCAAGTCTCTCAAACAAAGTGTATGTAGGACTATATTGCGGGTTTCATTTCTAGTGGAAGTTCGTTGTAGATATTAACTAAAGGTATATACCCCAGACTCGAAAAATACTCAAGAAATTGCGTGATCTTTTACTGGTAAAATCTGAGCAACAAAATCAAAATTCATCTGTCGATTCAATGAGGCTATTCTAAAGTTTTCCAAAAGTTAAGTACCGGTGTAAAAGTTAGAAATGTAGGCTACTAAGAATGGAAAGAAATCTATCCTATTATACCATAATCCGGCAAAATCCAAAATGGCCGGACATTTTCGACCGCTACACCGGTATTTGAGGGGGCAGAAAAAGAGAATATTAGTATTGCAAAAGCTGATTGATTGGGAAGAGCCTTGGCTGGTTGACAGTAACAAGGCCATTACAGCAGTAATCGATCGCTTGTATCATTTATTTATTTATTTAAGTTGATGTAAATATCTGTAATAAGTAATTTAAAATTCGTCTTGAATATCTGTAAACTGTGCTGTCAGTAAACTTTGTATTTGTATGGTCACGTGACTTAGATTTGTACGAGAATGTCTGCAGATAGTTATTTTGTCCTGCAAGATCGATTCAGATCAAGAAAGCATTATGGTCAATATCGGCCATGTATCCCTTACTGAGTGCAATGTTCATGTCTATAGCACGTTTTGTATACCTGCACGTAACCTGGCCGCCATCATCTTGCCTTTTGCATGGAGGCTTGGTCTGGGTAAGGATCGCGTGTGAATTTTCTGTTCAGACGTGCATGCAGTCGTGTTAAATCATGTTAAAGAGGGACATTACATTTTGTAGTATTGGCTCTATTTAGTAAAAAGTCATAATTTTATTTCAAAGAATCAAGCTCTTTTTATTAAATTGCCCAAAGCAAACCCCGGCCATTGTATCTTTTAAGGTAAAACTACATGCAGATACCTTTCTCCACCGAGAGCAACTAAATTATTTTTTTTGGCCTCTGGTCAGTGGTGGCTTTGAATCCAACGGATCTGTTGGGCAGTATCGGCTAACAATTTCGAAAAGTGAACCAATAACCTGATGGAAATTCAGGCTCAGAGCAATTCTGAACTAGTCAATATTATTTTGTAAATAAATCGTGTGCCACTTAATACGAAAAATATATAAGGAATTTATAATGAAAGAAGTGATTGTTACTCATTATTTTTTCATCGAGGTCAATGTTTCAAATGGCCTCAACATACATACGATAAATCTCAAAGTTCTCACAAGGACTGTGGGTTGGTCAGCCTTTTGACCAATAGATGACCATTGCCCCATGCTTTCTTGGTGACGAACATCATCATCGAGCCAATTTGTTCAATATCCGACCACGTCTAGATTGGACATGCGGACAATTTCCTGTCTTCGCACTGGACTATGACACTTCGACAAAAGTATGTCACCAAACCTCGTCTGCAACACCGCTTCCTCGAATATTTTATCAGAAATGTTCTCTGCCTCGGTCTCACGCAGGTTACCACATGTTTATCAGTTTACCGGTGGAAAAAGCAATGCTTGGTATACGCTTCTGGTGTACAGTATTGGCAGTGCTTCTGGTGTACAGTATTGTGCGAAATTTGGTTTGTTGGCGAGTCTGGAGCTGCTGAAAGGCACATCGGTTCATGGTCAGCATTCCCCTATCCGTACCACGATTGGCTGATCTAATTGGGTGTTGGCGGATATAATGGATCTCATTTCGGGAAAAGAAATGGAGAATAGCAAATAGCTCTAAATTCCTGATAGCGGTAAATTCATTGTTGGTTGAATTAATGACTTTCGCCATTAGGGTAGGTGGCTGTGGTCATTTGGTAGATGGAATTGCCTTTCAAGAAATCTTGCTGCAGACATGTTGCTCATCCTCAACCCAACGCTATCATCTGATCATTAGCCAGCCAGTGCTTTGAACAGGTGAAGATTAACCTGTAAAATGAAATGGCCAGGGCCATTGTGCTCACCTCACGTGGAGGAAAGATGGATAAAGAGCATGGTATTGTGTCATGTAGTGTTAGGTTTGATGTAGGTCCAAGCAATTACAATTTCCCCAAAATGGCCAATTTACAGTACATTCGACCTCTGTGACCTTGAAAAGTAGGTCAAATCAAAGAAGACCCGGGTGACACATTGAATGGTTGTTAGAATTAGATGTACCTATGATATAAAATTGGTGCCAATCGGGCAAGTCATTACTAGGAATAATGGCATTTTGAAGAATTTAGGATTTGGCCCCTCCCTGGAGGCCAAACGGCAAATCAGATCGCACCAAACTTCAGTACCTGAGATCATCTGACCAAGGGGTACATGTGTACTTAATTGGTGATCAATAGTCATTGCATTTAAGAAACGTGCCATAGTTACAGCCTGATGGCGAATTTACGCCATTTGACCTCTGTGACCTTGACAAGAAGGTCAAATTAAAAACCTGTGTGACATATACTGTATGGTGGTTAGATGTACCCATGATATCGAATTGGTGGCAATCGGGCAAGAAGTTAAGGAATAATCACATTTTTAAGGTTTTTGGATTTTGCCCCCTGGTGGTCAAGTGGTGAATCATATTGGACCAAACTTTGGTCCCTGAGATCACCTGACTAAGGGGTGAATGTGTACCAAATTTGGTATCAATAGTCATTGCAGTTTAGAAACGTGCCATCGTTACATCCTAACGGCCAATTTACACCATTTGACCTCGTGACCTTGAAAAGGAGGTCAAATCAAAAACCCGGAGGATATATGATGCACCTTTGCTAGAAGTACCTACCATATTTTTTTCAAAATTTCCCGATTACTATTAAGGGAGATATTGCATATTTTCACTTTTAACGTTTGGCCCCCTGGTGGCCAAACTATGAAACGAATTGGACCGAAACTTGGTCTCCAAGGTGTCATTACATAAGGGTACATGTGTACCAAGTTTCAACTCAATAGCTCTAACAGTTACGAAACGTGCCCTGCTAACGGACGACGGACGACGACGACGACGACGACGGACGACGGACGCCACGGTATGGGATAAGCTCACCTCTGCTAAGAGGTGAGCTAAAAACAGTACAGCTGGTAACATGCGAAGCATGCCGTAAACACCAGGCGACACATTAGGCATGTAGTGTCTTTCTTTCGGTGGGTAACCTATCCACAAAGATGATCACATCAGGACATAACCAGTGCACAAAGACCGTGTTCGGGGACAGAAGTTTTCGGCGAGTGGTCCCTTTCTTTGGAACAAGCTGCCGAGAAGTTTATTGGAAACGCCACGTCGGAATGGACTTCCATAAGCTGAAAAAAGAAATCGAGCAGCCAAATGTTCTGTAATGTAATTTAGCCGTCGAGCTTATGTCCGGCGATTATAAGGATCAACTCACTTTCACCAAAAGTCAACTACAAGTCACATCATTGGGCAAGCATTTTGAAGGGTGTGCCTATCACCATTTATATGTCAACCGAAGGCTTTGAAGCATATCAGTCTGTAAATTTGGTTAAAGTGCAAAATGGGTTAGCAGTTCATCTATCGATTTTGTATCATCTGGGGACGAGGGTGGACCATTTCAAGCTGCCATGCTCCACTCTGTCATATAATTGAATTACGCCCTAATAAGAGTAAATACTTGACAACGCATAATGTGCGCAGTGCTTCCCTTTTGAGCGCTGAAACCTCTCCTATTTGCATGCACCCTTAATGGAAAATAGAGTTGGTTGCCTGTTTTCATAGCTCGGCAACATAATTAGATTACCAGTCTATTAAAAAGTCAATATTATTTTCCTTTATTCCTCGCAACGGCAGCACATGAAAAGGAGTTTGTGCTTGATGAATGCGTGTAACTGCACAGAGCGGCGAAACCAATCTCCACTTCCATTTCCCAAGCATCTTGGATGATTGGTTCGGAGTTCAGAGGTTCTTTAATTGCATTTCCTGATGGGGTTTGGAGAGCGGTGAAAAAAGTTGCGTCATCCTCGCAGAGATAGTCCTTGTAGTGGAGAAATCCCAAGATGGCGTTTTAGATGTTTGCCGCATCGCTGCGAATCCGTCCGCTGGAGAATTAGAGTTCTGGGTAAGAGAGTAAAATAGACGTGGCTGTAAAATTCATCATCGCTTAATTAGTGAGGTGGGACCAAGTTACATTTTTACCAACATGAGTAGACTTGCCAGATTGTCTCCTGACAATTTAGTTTTAAAGTTGTCGACAAAGACGACCACGCCACTTGGGTCTATATGTTCATTTAAAAACGAAACAAGTTAGGAATTTCAATCATGACGATTGCGAGGAGTGCTCCGTTGGTGGCTTTCAGTGGGGGACTTTGCTTCAGTTCCTCATGGAATGGTATCCGATAAGAATAAAATCACCAAGCTAGCGGTATATATATATATATCTGTAATTTACTGCTGTAGGCTCAATTCGGCGGCGACACCGGATGATTGGAAGTGAGCAGTTCAGCTTTCAATGAATGTCCGCTGAACGCGCAAGGTCGTTATGGACAAGCCCATTCCTGCACAGGAGATGTATACAACGGTGTGTGACGGATCGGAGCCTATTTAGATTGTTACTTGGCCCTCATCTCATCACGTCCGTACCCACAAACGAAACACTGGGAGAATTGGAGTTCCTCTATGCAGAGCTAAGGTAAGTATATGCACTGGCCACTGCGCACCGTAATATGGACAGGAGAAACCGCATATTCCAAATTCGGCCGCAACATTTTTAGCCAAAAGCCAACTATCATGGCAAGACTAAAGCCATTAGTTTCATATATAATGAAAGAACGCCCTCACTACATCAATCGTTGTAGGACTTTCATGCAATGTACAATCCTCCTTCGACCAGAACAGACGAATAGAAAAAAGTAATTTCACAATATAATTATCCTTATTTTGAATCAATAAATTCACAACGATATTTGATAAGAAACAATAACTACACCAGCTTATCTTCGTATACCAATGGTATTGAATTGAATATACTTCCCTCTTTATGAGGTAGGGGTGAAATGAAACGGGGCCATTGTGCTCACCGGTTGAACTTTGGCTGAAAGATAAGCATTTTTAAAAATATCAACCTGATTAAATCTTTACATGAAATTAATCAACAGGTTGCAGTTTTTGATTGCAAGCAATACTACAATTTGATTCCAACTGTATTCTGAATATATATTCTTACCATAATCCTGGCTCCGACATTTAAGTAGACTTCTGAAGTAGTCGGCCAATGGTACATGCGATTGTCAATACTACAAACTTTTACAACATGTGAGCCACGTCCAAAAAGATAAAAAGGGGTTATTTTGATTTAGACAACATGTTTCATAGGTACAGTACACAAAAGGCAAGAATGAAGGAGTAGAAAACAAAGAAAGATCTAAAGACAGCTGTAAATTCAACTGCACTTTGACCTATTGGTCACAGAAAAAGTTTTTTCTATTTGATCAAAATATTCAGTACTAAGTCCATGTGAGGCTCAGCCTTATCGCTATTCTTTAAAATGCAATTGAATTACAGCTTTAAGTAAAGTATCAATACAGTAAAGTTAAGTAAATACCTATTAAGTAAATTATCCACTGAAACATTGTATACAATAATATTACAAGATATTTAAAAGCTTTATTGTGCACAAGTCCATAAAAATGGAAGACTTGACAAATTTGCAACAGACACGATATTCGAACATGTTGTGAGCTACATGTGATATTTCTCGGTCACATATCATCTCATATAACTGCTCTTGGTGTTGTTTAAATTGAGTGATATTGTAACCTATAATATACATGTAAGTAGTGAACTAGAAACACACTGAATATAGTGGATGAACTTCTTATATGCAAACAAGAACATGTTTTCATTCATAAAGTGTTCTATAATACAAATGTAGTTGAGATGAATCAATGATTATGCAAACAAAACGATTTTGTCATTTAAGTGTTCTATATCACTGTGCACAATTTATCCCACATTTCCACAGATGACTTGAGCAAAATATTCATCCAAGTGTTATTGCATTTATATGAATGGAACATGGTCACGATTGGCAGTACACAGATTCCATATCACAAAGAAGTCTAGTATTATATTCAGGGTTTTAAGTACCAACCATGGTCAACAGCATTGGTACATATATTGAGTCTTTAACTATCAACCATTCATGTCCTATGTAGCAGGAGCAGGAGGGACAGCGGTTGGAGATTCAGGAGGGGCTGGGGGCGCTTCATTCTCCGCTGATCGTCTTTGAGCAGATACAAACTCGTGGTAATCGACATAGCCATCGTTGTTTAAATCTTCATCTAGTAAAACAGAATCAACTAGTTCTATAACTTCTTTTTCAGACATTCCTTGTGGATTATCTTTCTGTGGACCTAAAAGAGAAATGAAGGAAAAGGAGTAAGAAAAAAATTGAAACAATATTGTTAGATATGGGTGTAAATGGGTGCAACTGTAGGAAAATAGTTGGGAAGATTTTAACATCTACATTGGGTGTTGTTAGGAGCACTGGGTTGTTCAACTGATACAGATTCTGACTTTAGATTGAATATTGACCGCCAAAGGGTTTAGCTTTTACAATCAACGCAGGACATACATTCGTATAAGATGACCCAGGTTATATCAGCAAAAGGGTCCTAATTGATAAGGATCTCTTTCATATCCTTGCCGTAAAATCTTTCCCGATCACAATCAAGATTTTCGATGTCATATTGACCATGAGGGATCTGCCTTTATGGTTCTCACGACAGTAACTAGTCATCAAGATCAGGACCTGCATCAGGAATAACCCAGTCTTTATTCAAACACAATATAGGAAAGTTAATCAAATTACTGAATGAACCTGGTGATAGCGAAGTGACGCTCCATCAGAGATGCCAAACATGGCTCATATCTGCTGTTTATCATTGACATCATGCCATAGTTAATGAACGTTAATCAACGCTGGCTCTGCTTGGAATATGATCGGTGGCATATGTCAAAGTTAAAAGCCGTTGTCGCAAAGAAAGGATGACATTAGTTGGAACAAGAAGGAAGGTTAGTGAGGTGTCTCTGTCACTGGTCCACCTCAGAATGTTTTCATTGTCAAACATTGAATACAAGGCTTCAAGGTTTTGTGACTCATTGCTCTCAACAAAACTAAACTGTTGTTTGTCGAACAGATTTTTCATGATATTTTTGTGGAAAGTTCTCATAAAAATCCAATAAATGTAAAGTAGACATAAGCTGACCCATCCTCAGGGTTGGTATGCAAATGAAGCCAAGTGCTGTCTTGTACGTCCGCTAATAAAATATAAACTAAGAAAAGCATGAAAAAGCACTTCATATGAATCTAAGCACCAACACCAGCACAGAATTCATAAACAGATATGAACATATGTAAAGACGAGGAACTATAAATGCAAATTTTCTTTTCTACTGTACAGATCGAAATAACACAAAACGGAAAACATGCAAAGTCTAAGAAAGAATGCTGGTAATAAGCAAGTATTGGAATGACCATTTCGACAAATGATAAGAAAATCTTTGCCAGGTTTGACCGCAAACTTGTAGAGACCTTTCATCTTCTGCTAACATCAAAATCCAACCCTAAGTACATTTACCTAAGTCAGTCACTAGGATCCCCGATCCTTGTCTAAGCCCATACCCTAGTAGCCCTACTCTCCTATGACAGCTTCATGTAAGCTCTGCTGCCTTGGACAGCTTATAAAAAATCCCCACTTAAGGCCACAACACTTTTATTCTTTGAATAGCAATGCATATTTGACAAGTAGATCAGCATCCAGTTGTCATGAAAAGTGTTCATCGGCTCTGAATTATTTGATTACAATCCCTAAACCCGTTAAGGTTTTTCACAAGTTCAAAAACCTTTCGTTTTTCTTATTTCTCAGAAACCTCTATGGGCTGGAAAACCCTGAAAGGTTTATAAGATCTCAAAAACTCCTGTTTGTATGAGTGATATCAAGACATCAGTAAGTACCAGAATAAGTAATGTGGACAACTCTGAACTGTCCTTTCCCCTGCTTTTTCTGACTGACTTCTTGTAAAATTTAGAATGGTCTGGCCTAAGTCAGGCTCATCAAACAAGATCAGACATAAAAGTGGCACAAGCTTTTTTCTCGCACGCTTCCTTCAGGTGGCTGGATCTGAACGGTGGACAAGAAGGAATATGAACACTTTTATGGTATTAAGAAAAAGTCTAAGTACTTCAGAGAAATTGACTTATAGAAAATGTGGTAATAAAAATATTGCTTTGTCCTTGAAACTGAAAGCTGTACCTATACCAAGCGTATTAGAATCTTGAAGGACATTTTTGCAACTTGAATCATAAACTCTTTTCCTCTGTAAAGGTCAATGATTGTGGCAGGGTTTGAGCTGCTCCCCTCCTGACTTATCATCCTAATCTTGCCCTTTTTGCAGTGTTTGAATAAGTTTCAATGTATATCTGTTGTAATATCATCAGTAGCTTTCGACCCCGGCAATTGATTCAATATCAACAGGTAGGTCAGACTATCAACAAAGATTCTGATACTTGTTTTATTAATTGCTCTCTTATTATAGCAATACCAACTTCCCGTAGCTTTATTCGACGTGGATGAACATCTTTAAACACCTACTGCCATCTATCACAAATGTATCTAACTAATGAATTTCACGAAGTCCAACAGACCTGCCATTACAAAGCCCCCATCAAGGTTCACTGAACAATCTGATCAGGCAAAACCTGAAAGTTCTAGCTAGAAGCCACATATGCACCGCTCAGATTTTTAAATTGCTTTTGAATGAAAATGCCGATATAAGAGTAACGGGTCATTCATTTATTAGTTCGTACGCACGATTTCCTGATTTTTGCAATTTTTTTGCAGAGTATGACTCCTTGGTTACACTACTTGTACCTTATTCAACAAACTCTCCCAATTTTCTGACAATGAATAATTATTTCAATCACTAAGTCACACATCACACTTTTGCTGTGATTGCTGCGCGCAAGGCGACACAGGGAGCATTCAATCTTGATGTAAAACAAATCTAAATACCTGAGCAGTGCATTGCTAAATACGCTTTACCTTATCCCTAGCAAGAAGAAGCCAAACATTCAAAAATAGCAAACATGACCAGTGCTGGCAAAAAATAACATCAAACAGCTTAAAACGGATAAATCTTTGATAAATTTTCCATCACATCTCGACCTGAATACAAATTTTATGAAAAGGCATCGTTTTGAAAGGAAATGTGTACTTTTCGGTAGATGAAAGCTCTCAATTTCTTCAAAATGTTCACTGCCACTCATTTTGCCAGCACAATGTCAGACGCGACATACATCTTTATATTTAAACACCTTTCAAGTTTATTTAGTTGTTGCACGCATTGGGACAACATATTCGAAGTACTCTATATAACCATCATTGTTCTCATCATTATCTTGCAGGTAATCGTCAACAGCCTTTTCGACTGCAGCATCAGCAGTGCCATTGTTTACACCTAGGGAAAAATAAAACTCCAATGAATTAGAAGGATATACGTGTAGTACCAATATGGTGGCTAAAAGAAGAGTAAGTTCCCCCTAAATAATTGGTCATATTTTCTAAAGTATTCACGGCAATTCAGTGATAACTCAACTGTTCTCAGGCTAAACAGGTGAAATGGACAGGTAAACCAACCCTGTCCTTTTCCCCAGTTATAAAAAGATGGTATCCTGCAATAATCACTGCATTGCTTTGGATACTTTACAAAAATATGACAGATCTTTCAGGAAGAAAGTTTGAGGTGTTGATCCTGAAAACGACTTGAGATATTGATCAAAGCTGATAAGAAGTGCAAATAAAGATAGCATCAAAGCTGACACAAACTATCTTCAGATAGCCCCAATCGCAACTGAAATTGAATAGAATTTGAATAAAATCTGAAAGTGAAACCAAACTAATGAGAAACTTAGAACATTAGACTACTGTTCATGCGAAGTGTAACGAATCAGGAGACTGTGTGGAGGTTTTTGAATGAGGCCATGCAACAACATCCAAACATTACGCCAGAATTGACTTTTTCAAGAATGCTGATTAGATTATGAATACCAAGAAGAAAAGACATCAGCAATATGTTTTCAAGTCAAGCAAACCAGATCTTTGGGGATGCAACACCAAGGTTCAAGGGGAGGGGTTTGTTAGGGAAGGGAAGGAGTCAAAGATGTACATGTTATCACAACTTACCACCATTAACTTCATTTGGATCTGAATAAAAAGCAGTGTGAAATTCAGAATTTCTACCAATTTTGAGAGAGATACCTACATGCATGATGATGATGAATGAATGATGCTGAAACATATGCGAGATCAATTCTTTTCTCAACAAGCATTTCCCTTGAAATAGTTAAGGGTTGGAGGTACCCAGCAAGGCGGGAAAAAGAATAATAGCACTATAGATCTCAGATATCATAGATGTATGTTCTTGTGTTAACACACAAGCACAGTTGTAAAGACAGTGCCAAGGTTGAAGAATTGAACACTATTACAGAAGATTTGAATTATAAGCCCTTTTTTGCAAGAAGCTGTATAGCAGTAGAGTACATACCTGAATTCTCATGGTGTTTTAAAGCCAATGCAATTTCCAGACCATCTAATTTGTTATTGCCGTCATAGTCGTGTAACTTGAAATAATGGAACTCTAACTCTTCATCTGTCATGTCTGCTGTATTGGCCTTGACTTCACCATCTAAGTGATCTTTGATGTGTCTGGAAATACAAGGAATGTCCAATTCAACATGTACCAATAGCTAAAAGATCTGTTATCATGCATCAGGTGGTGGGTTTCTGACCTATCATCTTTCCAACCCAACTCTAAAGTTTCCTTGTACCAATTCCTTATGTAAGTTACCGCAGTCTAACCCGCAGCTAATTTTCAACAGAGACTAATCCATACTGGATTCGGTACAGTGATTCAGCCATGTCAGATAAGGCTTATCATGAATAGACACTGTTCAAATATTCATATTTTGTCTCAGAGAATGAATAAAGGACCCATTTATAAAGAAATAAGTGGAGATCAATTAATTATGCAAATGATGTAACATTTATGACCCAATTACTTCTAACATTAAATATTTACAACCTAGAGATGGTGTTTTCAACTTATAACAACAAAGACATAAAGGTTCAATATATTTCATATAGCATAGCTGCTAAGATATGGAGGTTTGTAGGCTATGTTGTGACTGTGGATGTAGCCATGGTTTGCCTGGACAAGGCAGGTGCAGGCTTAGACCACACATAATGGATTAGTGAGGGTAAATTGTTGATCAACCAGTACATGTGGATGAGTTGAGAGCACACGAGACCAAGTTTCAACACTTTAGAACTACCATTGGAATTGGGAAAACGTGGAATTTGTATAGTCTAACCTACAAGGAATAAATATGGATGATTTAAGATACATATGTAGGAAATTGACAATCAGGTCAGTATGGGTCACATAAACACATTTTCTGTAATCTCTAAATTTCCTGACTTTATAACTATGGATGTTAGGACAGGTTACAGAATAAGACAAAAGATAAGAGCTTTTCTTAAATTCCTGTAAGGAAGCATTATATTCTTTTCCCATTTATTCCTGTAGGTTAATCCTCTAGATAATGTAGTTGAGCTTGGTCAATTACTACTTTTCCAAACCTAATTTATGAACTTATTTATGAATTTTTGAATTGCCCACTGGCAAAACTATACTTAACCCAATTTTTCATTTCTCATTCCCACAGAGTCTAAACTGGTCGTGAGAATAAAATGTTGTGCTGTGAGAGCTCAAAGGTCATCACAGATATCAATGTGCACCTCTACCAGGCATACTTGGACAGGATCAGGAAGGAACAACAGGCAATCCTGCGTCACTGTAGAATCCGCAAGCCAAATATCACAGGCATTCTGAATGCTATGCATGGCAAGACCTTGGAGATAGAATACAATGTAAGTAATCTTGATGATTTGAAGACAGGATAGTCTCAATCTAATAGTGTATTGTTGATGTCTCATTTTTTGCAGATGGAAGATAAGGTGAAGTAAAACCAATACAAGTGACCAACCTTGATTTGATCTTAAACAGCCCAATTACTTTCTTATTACATTAGATATGACGATTCTGAATGTTTGCTTTTCATTTTCTTGGCGATGTAAATTTGTCTTACATGTTAATGTATGTGTATCTCATACTTACGCCTTATCATGAGTGTCCATTTTGTCAAACTTAAGTGGGCCATCACCAATATCAACATGACTGGCAACCAGCTGTAGTGTCAACAACAGGGCTGCAGTTGTGGCAAAGCACTTTACATAAAATGCTTTTAACTTCATTTTTCGCTGGAAAGAAAATTCAAGGAAGATTATTAAGTTGACACATTATGATACTTTCGAAGCATTTCCAAAACATCCACATACTAGGTGGAGTGGTCATAAACAGTTCATTTGACACATTTCCTGAAACTTGATGACATTGGTTCAAAGGATCTTTAGTTGAATGTGATCATACAACGTCATTTCTGGTCAGGGATTGTAAATTTTAACCGTGCAACCTTACGCTAGTGGATGCCGTTAGGATGACTGATTGTGCCAATACATGTACTTCAGGCTCCATACTGGTATACGGTATAACTCGATTTTCATCAAAGCCCGCTCCTTTTTTTGGGCCAAGGGCAATCTTCCAGTTGGCTGTCTTTCTCCTCCTCTCCTTTCACGGCGGGTCATTGCCAAGTTTTTTTCGACATTTTCACTTTCAGCGGCATAGCCAACTCTATAGCCTTGGCTAGCATGCTTGGGGCAGGGCGAAGGACAGGAGGAAAATACCTCATTTGATATATTGTGTGTTCTGTGACTGAGACTATATCGCCTTCATCTTGAAAAATTACATCTTTCATGATCATGAGTAGGCCTATGTCATGATCACAATCAATGGCCATGTAATCAACTAGGCCTAGAGGACCTCACACGGACACACCAGTCAGAGAGAGAGATAGAGGAAGCCACTGAAGGCCACAACAAACAAGCAGCAAAGAAAAGACCGCATGGTTGCACACCACATAATCTTTTGTTCGTTGTGCCTATATTTAGGTTTGGGCCCGCAATGACTTCCTACGCCTGGTGTAAAAGGGTCCGACTCTATGGCTACATGGCTAATGCATTAGGCCTATGCATCCATGATGGTTGGTACACAACGCCGAACGGACGTGTCGTATACGAACAAAACTGAAGACCTCCCCCATATTTCTACTGTACACAATAAAACGACAACAGCTATACAAAAAACAATACGACATTTGCGTAGCACATATAAAGACGAACACGTAAGACAAAGATCGAATAAAAATTATCTTTACTTTATGAGAAAACTGTGAATAAAGACGAAACTTACGATTACTTACGACGTGGACTTCGACCAATTTCCGGATTTGCCTCGGGACGAGGTACGCAAATTTACGACAACGAATATGATTGTGTTAGCTAAAATATAAACTATGTAACAATTTCTTTCAAAAGGATATGCGTCAGTCTAACATAAGCAGTGATATAAAATTTTAATATTTGTTATTTTATTCATAAATTTGGTTTTAAGAAACTGAGTTGTCGTAATGCTAATTGGCTCTTACTACTTTACGGTTCAATTTGGTTACCAGGATAAACAATCAATACCAAAATGTTCATTTAAAGTGACTGAAATAACCTTGTTTTGTACTAATTTGATGCTCAAATGTGTTGTTTGTATTAGATGTAAGACTTATTTAGTTATTTCTCTTTCTATCTGACGCATGATCCATCACCTAGGACTAGGATGTATGGAATTTATGGTCGATTGTGCAAATTCTGAGTGTACGTAAACTGTAGGGCAGCACTAGCACCAGCAGTAGTGCATGTAGTGTAGGCCAAGGCCTGGCAGGTGCTTGTGTTCTAAAAAAGTGGACATCGCACCACAGGGCAGTGACAGACCACTGCAGCTTAGGTATTATCGAGGGTCCGAGCTAGCGATGTTTGAAGGACAATGATTAATGTAGATGTTTCATCCATTCATGAGTTGATTGTATCCTTGCAGCTACAACATAACAAAAAATTGCCAAAAATGGATATTCATGGATACTATGGTTCCATGTCTGTCTATAATCCAGAGGAGCGGACAAGAATCATTGACAGAACAAAAGCAGACAACCCCTACTCGAGCTCTGACCGCCGGGCCTACACTTGGGCGGAACCATCAAAGAAGAGTCCACTCTACAGTGCCACATTGCAGAACATTTGCCGTCGAACTCAGAGCAACTTGGACCGACTTCTACCTACTGTCACAGTGAATGATGCTTGTCATGAGTATGGCATTAAACACTGGCATCCTGAAAGGAGAGCGGCTGCAGGCTCCAGGCCTCAATCAGGTAATTTAAAGGACATACATGATTCGGGCCAATTAAAAACCTTAGGGAAAAAATACAAAGATGCTGTTACTGCAGATCTAAAGTTCTGGCCAACACTTTATCAAATGGTTTCAACTACTGTAACCAAAAGGATGCTGTTATATTTTCAGCTCATGCATTAAGTTCTCATCCAGAGAGAGCAGTCAGGAAACAGCGGCCATCTTGGCAAAATCATGACATCATGTTTACTAGTCGTGACACCTTGAACAGAGACGAAGGAAGTGTGACATCTTCTACTGTGAGTTCAAGTGAGTATTATAAGCCTGTGTAAGTTTACGACAAAATGCCAACTCCAACCAAGCTTAATTTGAGCATGATGGCACAATTGACCACTTGTATTTAAAAAATTTTGGCCATGGCTGAGAGTCTCATTTCTCTTAAAATGTTTTTCTGTCCCACGTTCATTTTCTGAAAGTTGGTGTAAGTTTTTGTTCATCTAACTTTCAGGCACTCCGATAAACTTTTGTTATCTTTGCTCGACACTTGAAGAGCATGAAGCTCATATGAAGAAGGATCAAATAAAGTGGGCTGAGAGCAAGGAAAAGCGTAGAGTAAGTTTATAGACTACATGTACTTGTAATTTGAAGCTGCCTATCAAATTTGCCTGATTTGAATTATATTATAAGAGCATACCATTGCCCTCCCCTTTTACGTTTTGATTGTTGAATGCATCCCTTGAACGTGAGTTGATCTTTTGTGTGACTCCTTTCATCCTCTTCAAAAACTTACTTTTCGAATACATGTACCAAGGCCCCTTGTTGCTGTGAAACATGTCCGGGAACATAAAGGAAAAGATCATCTGCTTCACACTAATTATGAAAAGATATTTGAATCTCTGTTCTTTTCCCTCAGGAAAGAATCGTGAAGGCACAGACAATGAGATCGACTCGCCTCGGTTATCAAGCGCCACCTGTTATCCCAATGAAGAAACAAGTGGAAGAAGCTAAAGAGCCAGATGAGGTGTTGTTCAAGATCACAGTCAAGACGGCTTATAAGGATAATGCTGGAACAAATGCACCTGTAAGTGACCCTCATAGCCAACTGGGCCAGGTTATCCATTTGGGTACCTTGTCTAATGTCTGCCAAGATTGTATCAGAGAGAAATATTTGTTTTGATATTTTATCCATTGGAAATCTCTGTTTCAGGTATTTGTGACACTATTTGGCAAAATGAATGAAGCAACACGTGAGCTGAAGAAAGGCAAAAAAGTCCAAAGTCATGTCTTTGTCAAGGGAGCCATAGACACATTCTATATCAAGACTCCAGTTCTTGGCGATTCTTTGAAAATGGATATTTGGGTAGGTTGTGTCGTCATGTCTTTATAACTATTCCACCCCAGTCCCCATTTGTATTATCCAGGATTAGATAACGAGGTTACCACAAACGCATAAGGGTCATGCTCAATTTGAAAACATTCCGAAATCTAGTGGCATTCATTTACAAATATGACGTGACTAATGCGAGGGTGATGTGCACCCTCCTTAGTCCAGTTCTGATAAAAATCTTGGAGAGATTGTACCGTAACGACAATTACATGTATATATGTTTTATCTTTATACAGACACAAAGCGATGGTAATGAAAGACTTTTCTTGACAATCCGTGAAATCCTTGTGACAGACGTCAAAGCTAAGACAACATGGTATGGTGACTACCGATCTCATCCAGAGCCAGTCACCATAGCAGATAATTTAGAGAAAAAACTTCGCGGCCCGACCAAAATGAAACTGGTTGAGCTGGAGCTAGAAGAAGCAGGTAACTAATGATAATGGCACATTGAATTGCTGGGACAAGCTGTCACTCTGGTACCTATTCAAGAGTGAAGAAACATCTCTATCGGCAAAAACAGTGAATGTCGTGAGCCAACCATGTACCTGTATTATCATGAGACGTCGTTGATAAGAAGTAACTGATTGTAGCCCACGACATCATCTTTGAATCACTTTCCAGGAGGCGAACAGATTCACTCAAAAAACAGCTGATACTGGAACCGGATCTCCAAGTTTCTTTGAGGATATCCCAACCTGAAAGTGCCCATTTCAAGCCTCATAAAATTACTTAAGCTGCTAAATTGTGTCAGTAAGATACCAAAACTGCTTTCCTGTGTCCATCTTATTTGAATCCCTGTTGTCATGTTTCATAATTTCAGCACCCAAAAAAGCATCAAAACGAAAACCATCGGGTCTGAAATCATTCTCAGACTTTGTCTTGAAATGATATTTTCCATTCATAACTCAAATAACCGCTGGAATTCTATCTCCTCATTTACAGATAATCTGAAGTTTCCCCTTTCAACTCATTCGAGATAATTTATTTGCACTCTATTTTTTTCACTTGAGGTTGCCCTCTTAAACATTATGCACTCAGGCTTTCACCCTCTGAATCATTGCATTGCACGTACCTTTCCTCTGACAAACAGTGGACACTAGGGCCAGGTGACATCAGATAGCACTCACAACAGTATTCTGCATAAAATCTTTATGAAAATTAATATTGCATCTCTCTCTTCATCACCGTACTGCTACAGCTAATGTTATCAGTGCTGTCATTTTACATTTAACAAAACCCATGATACTTCAGAGTTTGAAGTAATGGGCTTTTACACATTGTAAAGGTCAAGCCTTAGAGGGACTCATGGCTGCCACAGATTTCCTGTAGACATAGCAGGCAGTTTTGCCATTGCTGTTGGGAAGAAAAATCATCAGGAGTCTTCTCCTTTGAATACAAGTTCTTGGACAGTTTTGATTTTGATACTAATACCTTAACATTAGTTCTTTCACAGTCACTGCACCTTTTGATCAAAATCTTGAGGCTGGCAGCGGGCCCAAATCACTCGTTGTTGTTTATGTGAGGCTGATTGCAGCAGTTGGAAGAGCATCAGAACACAGCACTCCTCCACTATGTCCAAATACAATGTACTTAAATTATTCAACTCTGTTCTGACTGTGTCTCCCACTTTTCTTCAGAGTATGAAATAACTGTGATAACGGGCAAGAAACGAGGTGCAGCAACTGATGCCAAAGTCTCGATTACACTGTATGGCAAGAAGGGTGTTAGTGAAAAGCTGGAATTGAGGGATAAAACAAAGGATTTATTTGAGAAGGGATCTACAGACCTGTTTCTAGTCACTCTCCCTGAAAGTCTGGGGCCCCTAAGCAAAGTCAGGTAAGGAACCAGTTTTGCCCTTTATTGGTAAAGAGTACCTGAATGGTTGTTGCCTGGTAGTATGTGCGAATTGAAGTCGGCTAAGAGGAGAAATTGTCTCCCTTATCTCTGGGTTCTCCTTTACTTCTGATCAATGACTAAGATTGGGGAGGTTCTCAATATCAGAGTTTCACTGGAATGAGGGCTGCATGGGGTGCTAAGTCCAACTGGAGTCTTCTAAGACTGAGGAAAATTCTTATAGGAATACTGACTACAAACCTTGGGGTTCTCCAAATCATATATTTCTTACTCTTTTTCAGGATTGAGCATGATAATTCAGGAATGAATTCAAATTGGTTTCTTGATAAAGTAAGTAATGATATCAACGCAAAGAACTGCATACTTTGAAAATCAGCGTTCTTCAAATCTTCGTCTATACAATCATCAGGAAATGAAATGATTACAGTTGATCATTGTTGTTGCTGGCGTCTTCCAGATTTTGCTACTGATGGAGTGAGACTATTAGCATTAGGAATCACTTGCCAGCCGTGAACCGCAACTGGGGCCTCCAGTTTCACTTTTCTTTTGACCAGTTCTTGACCAATAGAATTGACTTTTTAAAGTGAGAGTATGTGAATTTAACACCTTTAGCGCCAAACCACGTAGATCGACGCGGCCCAAATCCCCCCTCTTTGAGCTGGTTATCGGAGTCTAATGGACTTCATCAAGGAACTATGCCATCGCCATCTTCAGGGCAAGGGAGGAACTGAAAAGACCGTGAAAAGACAGTTTGTTTTCAGTTCCTACCTTGCCCTGAAGATGGCGATGGCGTAGTTCAGAACTTTAAATGACGTCATGAAAGAACTCTGCCATCGCCATCTTCAGGGCAAGGTAGGAACTGAAAACAAACTGTCTTTTCACGGTCATTTCAGTTCCTGCTTTGTCCTGAAGATGGCGATGGCGTAGTTCTTTCATGAAGTCCACGAGACTCTGATAACCAGCTCAAAGAGGGGGGATTTGCGCCACGTTGATCTACTTGGTTCGGCGCTGAAGGTGTTAAGGGTATATATTTGTCATAGTTGTCCGCCTTAATGTAGTTGCATGATTGGGTTTTGCAGGTCATTGTGAAGAGTTTAGCCACTGACAAGTCCTATGTCTTCGACTGCAATGATTGGCTGGCTACTGATGAAGGCGATGGAAATCTCTACAGGTTCCTGAAAGTTAGGACAGGAAAGATTGATACTGGAAAGAAAAGTGAGTTCAGAATTGAAACCAAGTTTTCAAAATTGCTTCAACTCCGGTCAGTGCTCTGAAGCCCTATATGCAGTTGAAAAGAAGACTCTATGAATTTGATTATGGTATTTGTGACTGAATGTTAGTGAGCAATTTTGTAAGCAAGCAGAAGTGTGTCTGATCTTTGGTCATTTTCACAAGTGTCAGTAGGAGGAAGGAAACAGCATGTCTTTACATTGCAATTTTTTTGCTGCAGATGTCATGACAAATTTCACCATCAATGTCACAACTGGAACCAAGAAGAATGCAGGAACCGATGCCAAGGTTTTTGTACAGATTCTGGGAGACGAAGTCAGCACGGGG
Source organism: Lineus longissimus (assembly GCF_910592395.1). NCBI lineage: Eukaryota > Metazoa > Nemertea > Pilidiophora > Heteronemertea > Lineidae > Lineus > Lineus longissimus. The sequence goes on from NC_088310.1 coordinate 24,226,413, forward strand.
GAACTCTTCCTGGAAGCGTCCAAGGAACACTTTGAGAAGGGAAAAACGGATACTTTCAGGGTATGTTTCGTTGATCCAACCAACTTAATTTTGAACCAAATTATGTACTAGTAGGCCTATGTATTGTTGTGCTTTAATTCAGTATTCTTGCTTGGTTTTATTTAAAATAAGGGGATTTTATCAATCCTAGTCATGTACATTATCCATTATACCTTAGAGATCACTTCTCCTTTGCATATGCCAGGTTTACCGGTTTATTACCGGCTTGATTTATTGGGTGTAGAGGAATTTAAATATACCAGCATGGCTGTCGTGGATCATAATGTCCTTCGAATGAGGTTTGCTAAATTCAGATTCACAGTACCAACAGTGATTGTCAGGACAGATTAAACACTATTTGGACATCTCAAAGTTGATATATCAACTTTGAGATTTGAGATGTCCAAATAGATGTCCAAATAGTGTTTAATCTGTCCTGTCCTGTCATTGGGAGAGACTCATCCCACTGGCTGGGGAGGTCTTGGCAGGTTAATATTGTTTGACATTGTTATCGATTTTTTTAATTCAGCCGGGAAATATGAACAAATTTGTGGTAAGATCAGGGTTTTTCAGACTCATGCATGACTGTATATTCCAACAAAGCTGGTGATGTGCACACTGTATAATGTTCAGCTGCATGCTTTAAGTGGGTTTTTTGTACATTTTTCATTATCCAACTGTTGTATAAAGTTTCATTTCCAACTACTACATTGGCTCTTATGACGTTCGTCAGTTGTCTCAATGTACATTGTCGGCTTATTTGCATGCTTATCTGGATGGTTGGATTGCTTTCTCATTTTTGGCAGTTGGAGAAAAAACCTTACTTTTATTTATGTGGTGATGGAAAACGTTTTGCGCTTTTGCGAACAATTTTAAGTCAATCAGGAAAAGGGTCCAAAGAGGCCCAGGGACAACGTAATGGACATAGCAATGGAACCCAATAACACTATTGACTCTTCTCTGAAACCAAAACAAGTATAGAGATGGCAGATACACTTGTCTGAAGCCTGCCACTCTGGTATCTATCTTGATCAGCATGATTTGTCGCAACGACAATAACACTCTGTTGTTTCATCTTTAGATGCCCGCGAAAGACACTGGTATGATGAAGAAGCTACGTATCTGGCATGATAATGCTGGTCTTGCTGCTGGCTGGTATCTTGAAAAGGTACATACATCATTAGTAAAACATCCCACCTTCCTCAAAAGGGAAATAAGTAGACTTTCAGATCTTTGTACCCATTGAACATGCTGATTAAAAAAAGAATGTCTTATCCAGGTGTGAAAGTATGCTACATTTGACTACTCTTTATGTGTAATTTCAGATTATACTTATACATTTGATTATCATCATCTTCTGGATGACTATATCTCTGATTTTTTTCATTCTTGGTGTTGTGTTTTTCATTTCAGGTTGTTTTAGAGAGACGCATACAGCGCCCAGAAATGCATGAGATGCTTGTCCAGCAAGAAAAAGAAGGTCGACTACCACATGGCATAACACTCAAAAATCTTGCCTTCACCCTTGATAAATACTTTGGGAAGAAAGAACCTGGTATTGAGAAGAAGACAAAGAAGAAGAAGAGGAAGGAGACCTCAGAATCTGAAGACTTGGATGATTACTTCGGATTAGGCCGCAGTAAGAAGAAGAAAGAACTGGCAAAGAAAAAGCCTGATATGAAGAAGAAAGGAAAAGGGAAGAAAAAAGAGGACTCGAGTGACTCAGATTCTGACGCGGATGTAGGCATGTTTGGTTTTAGGAAGAAAATTGCCAAAAAAGCTCAAGTTGTAACTCCTGGGAGATCGAGTAATTCTGATGAAGACAGTGAGAGTGAGGAGGACATTGGCCGCAGTAGAAAAATTCCAATACCTTATATTGAGGAATGTGAATTCCTTTGCCAACGGTGGTTAGATAAGAAAGAAGATGATAAGAAGACTGAACGTATCTTATCAGTCACCCATAGGAATTTGAAAACTAGGATGATGAACGTGAAAATAGGGAAATAGAACCATTAAAGGGACAACCTGATTGTGGGATTTAGGTGGTTGGAGGGTAATACCCCTGATCACCTCCATGCCCCTCAACATCTATGCTCATCTCTAAAAAATGATTTTCGCTTGTGTTTGCATAGACATGGCTTGCGAGTTCCAGATAGGCCTATGGTACATTTGGTTTGATTGTACTGGCTATTATTTATCCATGTGCTCTTGACTTTGATGCGGGTACTATCAAGAAACTTCTCAAAAGGCAGTTCAAGTAAAAGCAAAGTCCAGATACACAAATCCAAGGCACTATTAACAAAAGCTGTCCTCCCCATTCTGACTTACACACTATAATCCTGTTAACACAATATTGGCACAAGACAGAAAATGGTTTTTCTATAGATTCATGTACTTGATTGGGAACAACGTTTACATAGTGTTGGCCATCACCACGTCACGATGCATTGCAGCTCTGACGGTTTTACATTACTGTAATGTGACGTGACCCAACGTCTTCATGAACGTTGTTCCCAATCAAGTACATGGATCTATATAGTTTTGTGTCAGGTTTTAAAACATCTTTTCACACTACCCATCATTGTCCATCCATTGCATGTGCTTTTAACATTGTCCCTTTTACAATGTAGTGCCAAAATTGATTTCTAAATCTTAACAAAACCTTCATACTAGGCATTACTATTTATGTTGTTTTTCTGTCCTGTGTATTGGAAGAAGAAAATGATGATGTATAAAAGTTTATTTATATTTATTTTTTGAGGTCTATGAATATATTTTCATGTAGGCAGCATAATCTAAAGCCTAAAGGGACAGCTTGGCCTTGGACGTGGAGCTGAAGTAATGTTTCCTTTGATAAATTGATGTTGACTTCTCTTGGCTGTGATGATGCTCGTATGCACAATTAAATAACCTGAGAAGGTACCGGTGAATGCTTGCCAAAATAATAATGACATGCCTGTATGTTGTCATTGAAAAAAAACAAAAAGGACTTTTGTCTTCATCAGTGAATTGTTAATTTCTATCACATTCTTAGTTACTACTGCCAACGCCAGATGACTCTCCTCATGTCCTTAAGGGACTTGGCTGTGTTGTATCTGTCCATAGACCGACTGCATGCAAGGTGGGGTGCTCCCATTCCAATACTCCCTCGTTTTCCCGCGCAATACCAACCAAGGCAGAATTCGCGCCGTGCTTTCGTCTATGTCGACGTCATGACGTCAATGCGCAACAGAACACACGAAAGTGCCCGTACTTGCTTGACATCATCCTATTAACATGAGCATATTAGACGTTACGTCTGAATCAGTAAATGTCCCGTAAATTTCTGCAGTCATTCAGCATCTTCAGCGATGAATTGCTTTAAAAATTGCAAAGCGAAAGAAGGTAGGTCCCTGGGCATGGTGGTTTATTGTCTCTCGTACTCCCTCAATGCTGGTCGTAATCAGTGCATTCCCCTTGCTATGCAAGTCGGGCACGTAATCGGTGCATTGGCGTTGCTCTCTCTGGATTGTTGATGATCAGCAGTTTTTTTGTCTCCTTCAGACGAACTTGTTTCAGTATCCGAACCGGAACCAGTAGGCCTACTGAGCAGCAACGATGATAACGGTGATGACGACCTCCCAGAGGTTCTGTGTCTTCTGCATTTGAAAAGAACGCTTGAGCTTTACAAGTCAACTCGGGAAAGACTTTCTCAGAGTAAGAAGGAGAATGATGCTTTATTCAAAGAAATTAAGGCAATGGAAGAGGAATTAGCGACTTCCGAAAATGATCTTAAGGAATCACAAAAGAAAAGCGTTGGCTCAAATACGGGTAGGCTAAGTTCTTCTTTTCATGCCTTCGTAAATCGTAATCAACAAGTTTTTAATCTGAGAGATTGACTGAATTCGAGTCCGAGTCCGAGTGACTATCGTATTCGTAGACGTGACGCATGCATCTGGATATTTCAAGTAGCTTTTTCAGACATTCGAACCCACTATATAGCCTAGGCCTATATATACCCTCGCCACCACTACCGGGTCACTATACTAGTAGTACATGTAGTTCCAATCAAGTTCGAATATTAAAATAATTGCAGACGGCTGTTCTCATGCTCGCTGTAGTGAAGTTACTTCTCTCTGCAGATGAACTTGACTTCGGCAACTCGGAGATTGGCGACTCCGAACCACGCTTGATGTCAGACGCTGAATTGATGTACCACATAAGAGACGTGGAAGAAGAGAATGCCAGTTTTATGCGGGAAATAGAGAAATGCAAGGAACGAATCAGAAACATGGAGTCATTGGAAAGAGATGGTTCGGAAAGGAACCAAGCTCAAATGGAGCGATCAAAAGATTTAGAGGCCACCATTAGAAATCTTGAAATGGACATGGCGACCCTCAAAGAGAACATCGAGAAACTTGATAGAGAGAACCATGAAACGGAAGGATCTTTGAAGAAATTCAAACAGCGCGCGTTGGTGGCTGAGGTGTCCACCCATGAAATGGATTGGACGGTACACCAGCTGAAAGCGCAAATTGCTGCCTTGAAGGCCGCAAAGCCAAAGGATGAAGCTGTGCTGCAGAACTCGAGTCTGAGGAAGCGCGTTGAAGACCTTGAGGAATCATCGCGAAAACGTACACCTGCGGCGGGTTTGAGGAAGCGAGTTGAAGACCCCAGCCTTGCGGAATCATCGCGAAAAGATTTACCTGAGACGAGTTTGAGGAAGGGCTTTGAAGACCTTGAGGAATCATCGCGAACAGATCCTGCGACGCCTAAGACTGATGAACGGGAGTTTGCAGAGAAAGGTAATATCGTTGTTGCTGGTCCTGAAAGCTGCTGCGCTAGTCAATACATTGGCTCATTACTGTGCGCCAACAGTTTAGAGCACTTTTTCTGGGGTGCACAATGAATCAGACTGCTACATTCGAATCCCTCAGCAATATTGACGGTCATAGCCTCTATAGAATCATAATCTGTCACAATACAATAAAATAGGGCCAGGCACTTTTTCCAGGTGGACTTATTGTTCTTGTACACCGGGCTTAAAAGCTTTCGGAAGATAATTCGGCGACTCGATCAGAATCGGCCGAGAGTACCGAAAGTCCCATCACGTTTGGTTTTCCTGATCACCAAGAGGGAGCGATGATGCAACACACACAATACTATTACACCATACATACCTTTGGTCTTCTTATCGTCAGCATCCAGCTAACAAACGCTGTATTTCCTTTTTTATTCCAGCGTCTCTAATCGAAGCTTTACTGGCGAAGGATGTGCTCATCTTGAAGCAACGGGAAAATCTGCACAAATCACTTGGTAACCAAGAAGAGCTCATGGTAAGCTGAAATAAATCGTTTCGAACTTATTGTGACTTCGTGAAGGTATCGCTGCGATTATAATCGCTCGTTTCCTCGGCGCTCAAGTCCAATGAAAAATGAACATGATGAGATAGATAATGAAAGATGCATTGATACTTAACTTCTTTCTTGTCCATTTTAATTTCAGGAACTTTTAAAGATTGTACAGAATAAAAATAAAGAGACCTTTTCTGTAAATATGAGACAACTGAAGCAAGCACACAAAGCTGACTTGGACGCCGTTAAAGAATGTATCAGAATGACGAGTAAGAAATTCTTGAGTATAATACTAGTAGGGAGGTTTCGCAACCCACGTAATGCATTTTATTGAAAGACTTGAAAATATCCCCTGATTTCATCTATTGACTATTGTCATGTTTTGCTACATACGCGTCCGTTTGCTCAGAACATACACGGCCAGATAAACTCAAAAGAAGATGATCTCTTACCATGGAACGTCTTGGACCCCAACAGGCCATTCCCATACGAATTGCGTTTCGTAGATCTAGGCGTCTCTAAATATAAATCCCCGAACATTCAGTGTCAAACGATATGGTTAAATAATTTAGAAGGGAATATATTATACTAAATCTACCCTCACACTGGATTTCTTAGTAACTGTTGCCGCTTTTATCACTCTTCCAGGCATTCGGTCGCCATTATTAAAATCAGAATCTGGTAAATTCAAAAAGAACTTGGAGGATATGTCGAGACTTGAAGATGGCTTGATCCATCAGATTGAAAAGGTATTAATTAAAATAAGATGATTTTCCAACAAACACACACGAATGACGAATTATACGAAGACGAATTATTTGTATTCGTTCAATTAATCCGTTCGATTCGAATTTCGAAACAATTCGTAATCGTAGTTAATAGTGAGCGATGCGGAACCTCACTAATGCATATCCGTCTAAATTAATTGTCGTTCGCTATCAACAGAACCTCTTTCCCAAATCGGTTAATGTATTTTCATTTCTCTCTTTAGAATGAAGAACTGCAAATGTTAGTGGTTGAAAATCAACAACAGATCGCCAGGTTAAGTCGCAAGCTTGAAGAAGCGAACATAGAAATTCGGACATTACGTGAGACCCATGATATCTTACGATGGATGGTATCTGGTCAATCAAAAAAGCGGTCTCCCTCTTCAGTCATAAATGACACCGATTTGCCATATCAAAGGTTCTTATCGCCAACTCGAGAGGCAATTCTCAGGGATGGCAATGAACCTACATCTCCCAGACAAAAGGGGCGGATGTCCCCGATTGAGGTAATTGGGAGTGTTGTCAAGCGTTTGATTTCTCCCGACCGCGACCGTGACGGAAGAGACAGGTCTCTGTCGCCGAGGCGATCGGTTGTGTCTGTGATGTCTTCGAACAAGCCTCAGGAGGAGACGGGTGCAGCCACGAGAAATGTGAAGATTAACGTAGGAGTCAGGCCCGGGCCAAACGCAAATGAGAGAAAGGTTACAGGTAGAACAGGGATGAAGCCTGAAATTCCGACAAAGAGGAGTAATAGCTTTGAAAGAAATAGTTATCGAAAAGGCCATGGAAAAGACAGCACGTTACCTGAAGTCAAACTAGATGACGGCTCTGGTTTGAAAGATTCGGAGTCTGAAGAGAGTTGGAAATCTATTCATGAATTTTCAGACCAGACCAGAACACAGCGTGATGTGACGAGACCCAAACGCGACGGGTTGTTAGACTTACCAATAGGGTTGTCGGATCCTTCGCAGAGCAAGTGGGAGACGGATAGTTCCTATTCGGATGTTGAAGAAGAACTAATGAAGGGCGTCTTCGAGATGCGGCGCTCACGCCGTGAGCTTGCCTCGAAAATGAAGAGACTAGAAAGTGAAACTGAGGGCTACACCCAAAGAACATCTGATAATAGTGACACGGCTTTGCAGGAAGATGGAAACCGTGTGTCGACAGAATACTTGAAATCGTTGAAGGGGCGCGTAACGGATACTACCTGGACTGAAGAGATGGAACCAACAACAAACAGTAATACCACAACTACCCGTAAGAACTTGGAGGACGCATTTGCACCACCTGGATCGTTTAAAGTATTGGACATTGGGCCCGGCATTAGGCCTCCAACTATTCAAGTTACTGATCATTACAAAATACTCCACGATGTTGCGAATTCGGGAAAGATCCATCCAAACTCTCGTGGTGCCCAGGAAACATCTGAAGACGTGTTGATGACTCCTGGTGAAGCGGTGATGAAGCTTCACGGCAATCTCTAAATGGCAGTGTATCGTGTCAGTTGTACACATTGACGACATTATAAATGGAGGAACATTGGGAGTGCATTTGTAAATCTGAAGTACATTTTGATTACGCGTGCTGACATGTGGAGGGGTGGGGGAGGGGTGAAAAAAGATTGTTAATTGGAACATTTTTTTATTCTCCTTAACGTCGTTATCCAAAAAGTATGAAAAGATGTGACGTTCAGGTTATGATAATACAAGTTGGTTGATTTCGAACATTAATAAACTAAGCTTGTACAAAAGCAAGTTTCATTGGTTTTTTTGCACCATTAGGCTTCAACTTTATACTGTATTATACACCAGTATCGACTGACAATCTTTTTGCGTTCGTACACAGGTAGTGGCCCGTACTCTGGCGTCGTGGAGGGAGCTGAAATGTTTGGAAAAGAAAGCATTTTCAAAACGTAAACGTAAAACGTAAAAATGCGAAACCTTACTAATAAAATTGTAACCAGAAGGGAATTCCAGGGATTCCCAACGCTATTCATCATCATCGTCATCGGGGACTCACTTTCGACACCGCTACCTATCTTTTTCCTGCAACATGCTATTTCATTAAGTAGAACATGTTTATACAGTAATCATCGTTCTTAAAAGTATTGGAACAGTAAATATATTACGCACTATATAACGCAAGGGTAATCCTCGGATACCCCCTAGTCTAAATATAGACTATCACAGATAGAGCAATTTGATTGGATCGCATGTGAGAAATCTAGAAATCACTCCGCTGAGCTACGCGGAAGTCGTGGGTGCTCTTCGGTCGTACACAAATTTGAGCAGAAAGGGAAGATGTCTTGGATAAATACCTTCCTAATTTTCCCATCTCTGCTGACCCTGGTCTTCAGCGGTAAAGTTCACTGGAAGGACGAGCATGTAAGTCCACATAACTCATCAATTATCCGTATGTCTTGCTGAATTTCACTGATGATTCCGACGAAACTACATTGTCTTCTCTACCAACCATTCAATCCATTCCATGTACTATCTACTAAGTATTGTAGTAGGCATTTGTGTACTCCCAACACTGTGGCGACTGTCACTTGTCTACTTACTGCACACTACTAGTACTACTGCCCAGCATAAGTCGTGACAGTCATTTGTCCTCTTCTGTCACGTGTCCACCGACCATCCTTGTCCAAACTCTTTCTGACAGGTCATCATAGGCCTATGTGACGTCTGTCTCTCCGACAATGGAATGGTCAAGGGCTGCAAGAGGTCCCAGCCCTGGTTCAATCCCAATTGTATTGGCGTGCGATCGTGGGCATGTCTCTGATGTCTCTTTTAGTTTATAGGCCTTTTCGAAGAAGACGAATCGGCCCCAAAACAAATCAAATGCGCACACTCTGTCAGAACACTTCAAAGGCCTGAGCCAACTTCGGACAATGCCTAGAGACACAACGACTCTTTGTTCAAGGTGAAATGCATGACTGGTCAGCACCATAACAAACTTCATCAAATTTGTCTATTGATTGATTACATTGAGAGTGTGACTTAAGGAAAGTCGTGTGTCTGATTGGTAAGCTTCTGTTATGAAGGAATAGTTTGTCAAGCTACATGACCACCTATGACTGAGTCAAGTTTCTTCTCTCATGGAGTCATTTTAACAGACAAGTCTAACCTGATAAAATGATAACATATCATCGGAGCATTACTGGTCAAATACAGCGGCGCATTAAAGTTGTGTGCCAGACTGGTACAATGCCTTTGGTGTTGAATAGGAGATCTCAACATGTACTTGTACCTCATTTCACATTGCTTTTGTCAAGTGATGAATTGGAATGGTCATTGAATGGAAAGTCTACATTCAGATTGGTGATTTGCTATGCAGTTGTACATTTTTGTAAGTGAGCAGTATTTAATCTTCAACAGTGTGCACACTGATTCTATTTTTTTTAGTTTTAAAAAAAAATAAATTATGAAATATGAATTGCTTTATTGTACACACTTCAATAAAAGAAAAATGTTGAATTTCCGCTTTCTTCTAGATTTACATCAAGTTATGCCCCCAATTGTTTTTAAAGAGCTCATGTGGCACCACATACTGTAGTTCGTCTCAATTTCATTTCACCAGCTGAACTTCATCGGCAACAGTTTGCAATGTATGTCTAAACTAGAGAAAAGAACTGTTCCTGCTGGTTGCCAGACATTTCTGTCCATTCATTAAAAGTATTGTAACACTGTTACAGCCTATGTCTCTAATTAGTTCTACACTGTGACTGTTTTTCCTATTCTCTAGAGATTCTATTGCGTTGTGTATTTAATTGAATTAAAAATTTAACAAGCCATAATTTCATGAAGAACAACTGTGGAGTAAAAGACAATGGTAGATGTAGATCAATGTTGCTGAATGACTTTTCACAGTGCTGAAAACTGGTCTAAAACCCATTCCAATGCAAGCGCTGAATAATAACCTATATCTACAACTTTTCACTAATATTACGTGTACGTCCTTGCACCATGTGCGCATCAAATGAGTTTTATCGTAAGACAATACTCCACATTGTTACCATCAAAATTATATTAGGCACAACCAAATAGCGCTTCCCAAGTTGATCTAAATAGACAGTCTCGACTCCTTGTGTTACGTTCAGGGAACCTAAGACCCCAATTGTCAATTTACCCGAGCATTACATCCCCTTGTGAATCGTTATCTGAAGACTTAAGTTAACACTTTTGATTGTCCACATTGATGTGATTTGATATTCAGGCTTGTCACGAGAACGTCAGCCGAGTGGCTAGCTTGTAACTGTCTTCTAAGCTAGCACCTTCTATTAACTTTCATTTGCCTCAGCCAACATGGCCAACTCATAGCTTTCCTTCGCCAGCTCCTTGGATTAACTTTCATTTGCCTCTGACAGCCTACATGGCTATATAGCCCATAGCCGTCTTCAGCTACCACCATTGGTCAGCCTATCCATTTGCTTCTGCCAACACAAGCACTCATCAAACTCAAAATTGGTTTTGCATAATTTTCTATAAACATGATCCTCTTAAGGGAAGCCTGACTTCCCATCATCAACCCGTTAAGGACTCATTAGCTATCAACTGGACATCTGCCAAAGAGATTGATTGTGGCTGTGGTGTCTGTGAGTGTGAGGAAACACGCAGCTCATTCCATGTTTACTGCAGCTTCATGACTTGAATGAATTCAAAATCAAATGAACATGTTTCAGACCACATAGGACATGTACTTACAGCTGGGCTGGAAACAGTTGACAATTTTATGAAGTCATCATTGAACAAGGATCCTTGCAGGGATGCGCAGATGCATTTTTGTGCAAACCTATTTTTAAGATGATTCAGGTTACCCTTTTAAAATCTTGTTTCGTCGAATGAGTGGGTGTGAATTCACAGGTTAGTATAGCTTGTTCAGGCTATGTCGCCTTTCGGGGATCTTTGCCTGACTGATCAAGAGATGCTGTGAAATGACTGACCAAATGTCTGGCCTAACTTTGTTGCCAGGACGCCCTTTAGAATCTATTATTAGCTTGGTGATCATTGCGTCCACAGGCATTAATGGAGGATCCGATCGTTGTTGATTGATACGGAACGGCAAAATATCAATTGATTTGAATGCTTGGTAATTGATTGGGTATTTTCCCATGATTGGCTATCAGATGTATGATTATGGTGTATTTATATTTAATATCTTGTCAAGATATTACTGGGAGTCCATCAGTTGTTATACTTATGCCATGTAATGTATGCCGTGATCATTGCAAACCGTTACTCCTCTCTCTCAGGGATTGACAACAGATCATCGTCCAATAGTTTAGAAGTCTCACACTCACATGTCTCGCAACAAGAAATAACATATTTCATCAGTTATTTGGTCTATAGTGAGATGAATTTGGTTTCTCGCTTGGAGCTAGTTGCCTCATTGTGACAAAATAAATTTATTACTTCATCCCGCTGATCGCGTTGCGGACAGTCTTTTGTTGCAGTGCTATTACCAAGGAATACTTCATCAGTTGACATCTAACGGCATAAACGTCTCACCTTTGATATTTGGTTTGATATTTCGCATGAAAAAGGTCATGATGACATAACCCTAAGTCAGGCAAAGGCAATGAAAGGTGACGTAAAGAAGGCAAGTGATATTTTGAAAAATGCAATATTGTGGCTGGAAGACATCTTCGTACCTTTTGCATTAAAACTAGATGTAATTAAAGAGCATAAAGTACATAGATTTAAAAAATAATCTACCCATTAATCATCTTTATTCATGATCAAATAAAAATAATCTGGCTTTCATTCAGCATGTTCAACTGCAATTTTACTGCAGCCCTTATTCGATGATTCTGGATTATTCAGGTAATGAGCTTCTTTTATTACTGAAATGAGGTTGATTATCTTGGCTGGCAGCTTCCTATTAAATCGGTCTCAAAAATATCAACGCACAGAGAAAGAAAAGAAAAATTGCCAATAGACTGTCGACTGCATGATCTCTGAAACATTTTGCCAAGTGTTTCATTTGTGGTGGTCTACCTGAAACCATAACATTTGTATGTGTATACTTTGTGGGAACTACTGGAGCTGCTACTTTTTTGTGATGAAATTTTTACCTCACTTGTTTCATTACTGTCAGTTGTGCTAACACACTCAAACATTATGACATCTTTCATGAGTCATGTGTTTGCTGTTTCTGCAAATATTATCACAGGGCGGTAACTCATTTTGTCCACAAGGGTGGCTTCAGCTTCTACATAGAAAGGTCACTGCTTTTAACATTCGGGGATCAACATTTAGGGATTCGTGTTGCTGTCCTACTGGCCTGTATACTCATCCAGCGGTGGCGGACCCAGGAATTTGGGAAAGGGGATGCATGCAGCCCCACCCAGAGAGGAAAGGAGACCTGTGTGATCTCAAAAAAGGAGGGGGCAATTTGTGAGTCAAATATGCGTTTTCCATGCATCTGAAGGCTGTGATAAGAAAAAGTTCTTTGCTTCCTGAGGAGAGACACCCTGAGAAATCATTACTCTTCACTGGTGCACGGCCACTTTCTGCAGCTGCCAGAAATGCTAGTTGACAATGCTATTCAAAATTTTCGAAGGGTTTGAAAGTAAGATGAAAGTAAGAAGGAAATGGAGTGTTTGTTTTCTGCATGGTTGAAGCATTACCAGATCCATCAATTACCTCAGATGCGTAACTGCACTAATAGCCAAGTTTTCCGGCCTACGGGTCTCTAAATCTTCCTAAGGAAAAGGAATGAAATACAATGTAGTCTGATAAAATATGTAATCACAGTGGCATGCAGAAGGTCACGAATGTCGTCCTTAACCCTAAGTAATGGGTTCTTATCTTGTTCTTTGTTGATGCTTGCAGTGCCCTCCAGAACATGGTACGTGAATTTTTTTGTCGTAAAAGAATACCCAGGTTTTTGTTGGAATCACGGCACGGAAAAAATGGCTGTGGGTCAATATCATGATATTATTCGCAAAATCATTCATCCTGCAGGATGGAAGATGAAAAGATGAGTTAGATGTGTTTGGGTGTTCAACATCATGTACATCTCTACCGACTTCAGTCTCTCTGCCTGGGATCTGTGTTAATGCTCCATCATGCCTCCCCAACTCATGCACCAACCAGATAAACGCAGAGTAGAATTTGATAACTGCCGATCAAAGTCAAGTCAGTGTCAGTCGACTGATGAAATGGATTCTGTTGTAATTGGGTTTCCTCTTTGCTGACTGGTGATTGAGTTATTCTTTGATTACATTTGTTAGTTGGCTTGTGACTTGGAACGTGAATAGAGTTCATTGTTAGTTTCGGATCACATGTGGGTGAAAGCGTTCATTGTCCTACTGCATCCGAGAATCACCCGCTGTAATACTGCTCAATTTTAAAAAGTTAAAATCTTTTTTACATTACCTTTAGTAGGCCCTACCACTCTTGCACTTTTTCCCTCTAATCCTCCTTGAGGCAATGAGAAGGTATGATGAACCCAGCTACCGGAGTAGCTGTATAGGATATCATTATCACTGTTGATTGCAAAATCACTGAGATAGTAGCTTTAGAGACTATCTTTATTGTATCGTAAATTGCTTTCAGCTTATGTACAGATTCTGCTATTTCTATATATGTAGCCAGATTCATAGTGCAGGTATTCCTCCAGCACAAACCATTGACATTGTGCATGCACTTCTTTAAAACTTATTAAAGAATGAAATATCCAACAAAATTATTGCATCTGGCTTGATCCATTAGCATTTATACTTGGTTGGTATGAGCTGATAACCGGTAATGCACATTATTGTTAGAATATCATCGATTAGACATTATTTTGTTTTACTCTGTGCTTCTGAAAGTGGAAGCAAAAAGCTACTGAATGTACTGAGCTACACATCTACCATCCCCTAAAAATGCTTTTTTGTTCATATCTAGATCAGCATAGAGTAAACCAATGTATAATTCTTCTCATTTTAGGAATTTCATAAGTTCAAGGCTATAAGTTCTAAAGGCCGACTGAACACCTTGTCAGCCCTCTCAGGTCAAGATAAATTTAAAGCCGAGTTGAACCCTATGCTTATTGAGCGTGTGCCAGATACCCCAGGACACGATTCTGTAAAAAAGGTAAGACAACATTTTACTAAATTAGGAAAAAAACACCATGTCTCCTTCCTAGCTGAATTAGATGATGCAAATTGTACCATTCAAGATGGCGATGAGAATAGTTGGAAGAAGTCATATGTACAGTCACACTCAGCATCAGGGGTTTATTTAGCGACATCATGTTAGGGCTGTGACTTCACCCTAAAACCTCAAAGCATTTTCAGGAAACTTAAGTATAGACTCTTTATATAAAAAAGAGTTTTTATTGTCATTGTGTATGTTGTATGTATTGGCCAGCACATTCAGATGCATACTATTTGATGATGAGTCTTTCAAATTTTTTAGTAACCATACCGGTAGAGGCAGTGCATTGGTAGAAATTATGTGGAGTTTCGATTTGACAGGCAGGCCTATGAAATATTCAGTACTTGAATATTGTACTGGTTACTCGACTATTGGTGAAGACCTTATGAATATTCTATGGACCCTTCGCGTGAAAAAATTGATATTACTGGGTAGTCATCATTGTTTGCACCTACATCAACCTTCAGTCTGGAAAAGTCGAGTCACATTCTGAACACTGGTGTTGTTAGGTTGTTCAAGTTGGTAGTATGATGGGTAAGAAATCTATGTACTGTATGTAGGTGAAGTTATGAAAATAAAAAGCAGAAATAGTTTGGAAAAAGAATAAATAGAGCTGTTAAAGTTTTGGATTTTTTTGAAATATCAGTCTCTAAGGGTGTTTGCCTCGGCTGCATTTATTTTTTGCAAAATGTTACAAATTATATCTATCATTCCACTTTCACATCCAATTGACAAGTGACAGAACTTGTCACCTTTCTGACATTTGAATTGTCTTTAAGTAGCCAAATTGCATTACATGATTTATGACTTTCCAGCCCTTTAAACGAAACAATATGAGAAGATGAGAAATGGTGTTTTATTTCACCCTTAAATTGCCTCCATCACAGATGTCAATTGTTCGTATGGAAAGATGCATTGTGCAGCTGGTGACCAAGGAAGAAGATGACATAGGATAAGATAATGAAGACATATGACCCAAAAGAAATTTGCTCGTCCAACATAACAGGCCATCGAGGCTTTCAAATTGCGTTGGAAGGCAACTCTGGTTTTTAGCTCACCTCTTAGCAGAGGTGAGCTTATCCCATACCGTGGCGTCCGTCGTCCGTCGTCGTCGTCGTCGTCGTCGTCGTCGTCGTCGTCGTCGTCGTCGTCGTCGTCGTCGTCGTCGTCGTCGTCGTCGTCGTCGTCCGTCGTCCGTTAGCAGGGCACGTTTCGTAACTGTTAGAGCTATTGAGTTGAAACTTGGTACACATGTACCCTTATGTAATGACACCTTGGAGACCAAGTTTCGGTCCGATTCGTTTCATGGTTTGGCCACCAGGGGGCCAAACGTTTAAAGTGAAAATATGCAATATCTCCCTTAATAGTAGTCGGGAAATTTTGAAAAAAATATGGTAGGTACTTCTAGCAAAGGTGCATCATATATCCTCCGGGTTTTTGATTTGCCCTCCTTTTCAAGGTCACAGAGGTCAAATAGTGTAAATTGGCCGTTAGGATGTAACGATGGCACGTTTCTAAACTGCAATGACTATTGATCCCAAATTTGGTACACATTTACCCCTTAGTCGGGTAATCTCAGGGACCGAAGTTTGGTCCATTATGATTCACCACTTGACCACCAGGGGGCAAAATCCAAAAACCTTAAAAATTTGATTATTCCTTAACTTCTTGCCCGATTGCCACCAATTTGATATCATGGGTACATCTAACCGCCATACAATATATGTCACACAGGTTTTTAATTTGACCTTCTTGTCAAGGTCACAGAGGTCAAATGGCGTAAATTGGCCGTCAGGCCGTAACTATGGCACGTTTCTTAACTGCAATGACTATTGATCACAAATTAAGTACACATGTACCCCTTGGTCAGGTGGTCTCAGGTACCGAAGTTTGGTGCGATCTGATTTGCCGCTTGGCCTCCAGGGAGGGGGCCAAATCGTAAATTCTTCAAAATGCCATTATTCCTAGTATTACTTGCCTGATTGGCACCAATTTTATATCATAGGTACATCTAATTCTAACAACCATTCAATGTGTCACCCGGGTCTTCTTTGATTTGACCTACTTTTCAAGGTCACAGAGGTCGAATGTACTGTAAATTGGCTATTTTGGGGAAATTGTAATTGCTTGGACCTACATCAAACCTAACACTACATGACACAATACCATGCTCTTTATCCATCTTTCCTCCACATGAGGTGAGCACAATGGCCCTGGCCATTTCATTCTCCTTCAAAAAATGTTCTGTTTCTGGTAGAATATCATAAAATGCTGATTTCTGCTTGTTGGAAATGCTAGACTCTTGCTACCACCAGTGGAAATTACTGTTCGATTCAAGTGGCAAAAGTTTGAAATTATTTCTTTTTCAGGTAATTATCATAAAAGCTTTAAAACTGAATCTACCAGTTGTATCCTGGCTGAGGGAAACTGAGGGTTTAGAATTCGGCCACTGATTTGGTTAAAATTGCAATCACTTACTGTGGCTCCTTTGCAGCGACCAAAATAGCTCCTTTGCACACCGCTTAAGTGATGATAGTTGATGAATCTGGGTAGCTGATCCCCTAGGACCATCCTGAGCAGATGACCTGGTGTCACCTGCTGTATCATTATATCTATTGTTGATTGCCTTGGGCACCTGTTTGACCATCAAGTGCGAGATCCAATTGTTTTTATCCTTGTAGGGTCGATGGTTACTAATAACCTATATGATATTGGCTTGGTCCAGTGGCTGACCAACTGGCTTATCATGATTTAATGGCTGGAACTTCAGGAAACCTAATAAAGGAAGGAAAATATTGGTACAATTACATGGTGGAAATTATATGGTGGATCAGCTAGAAGGCATTGCCTTGGCAATGTGGAGATGACCCCTTCAGGTTTCACCCACAGCACCACAAAGCAATTGATGTGGTTGCTCTAGGCAGGTCCCGAGGATGAAATATCAGAACTTCTGCGGTAGACAAGAGGTGACTGCACTGCGCCTTATGTTTGATTTCCATGGGGTTTCATTGGAAATGTGGGTTACTCGATCTGTCCGTCAATATTGGATTCTATCAGGTTCCTCTAGGAAAATATTGCGCTGAACACTAGCAACTGCTTTAGAGGTAAGGGAGGAAGGCAATGTCCCAGAGGAAATCTGTGCTGTTTGCCACTTCATCCCAAATGTACCACATGTATATCTGATTCTGGCCTTGGAATCCAAATAGTTATCTCTTTACACTCCATGGTGGTAGATTGCCAATAGTGTCTCTATCACTCTTTGGTGGCGGATGTGCTATGTTGTTACAAGTTGTTCACTCCAGGGTGGCAGATATAATTTATTCAACCCTTCTTCTCCTGGGTCTAATGGTCTCCTGGGTCTAATGTACCCCTATAGTGTTCTCCTTCACAGTCACTGCATGACGATCCTCGATGGTGGTAGAAAAGGCTCTAATGTAACTACAATTCCAGCACATTTGGTGGCAAAGGAGGTTTAAGCATTGACCACTTTCTTATGGCTGGGCAGGCCAAAGTTGAGTATTGTTATTTCTCCACTCATGGCTGGCATCACTCCCTCTAGCTTTTAGCCTATCACTTCTTTTCCAGCATTCAGCCCTCTATTAACCTCTCTGAGCTACCATGTTGTTTTACTTTCCTGTTGCAGTTGGCTCTATGTTCACCTCTGCCAAGGACACTGTGTGATACGTTTCCCCGATAGTCTAAAAAAAGTTCTATGGTAAATTTCTAGTTGATGGAAGCATTGAAGAGTGACACCTTCTGTAATGATTTTCCGATAAACTCGTTTAAAATTTCTGACTGTCCTAGCTTATTGCCTCATTGAGATCTAATTGCATGTCTTCTTGACAAATCACCATCAAAAGCCATTAATTTTCCAATAAACTCCCTAAAACCATCCTTTTACTATGTCATTTAGTAATGCTTTTGGCATTAATTTCAGTTTAACAAGTTGTCAAGCGGAAAGTTTCGACAACACTGGAAGTTGATGGATATCGTAAACTTGGTCAATGAACTAATTGTTTTTTCTAGTTTGTTCTTTTTGAGATTTCCAATATCAGCAAAATGCTTTATATTCCACTTCATCTAATGAAAATGATTTATAACAGCTGGCAGGCTCGAGATTTAGGGCTTCAATTTAGGTGCATGGTTGATGGTAAAGAACTTCACTAAACAGATTAAGTTTACAACTCCTTAAACTCCTTGTCTCGCCTCTTCAAAATTTATCGCCAACTTGAACATAGCTTTCTTTTCACAAAATAAGTGTCACACAATTGCAGAAATCTCAGCAATCCTGCTAATGAAGTCTCTCTGATTAATTTGAGATACTATGCCTCCAAAATAAAGAAGTCACCAACAAGATGCTCTTAGAGATGAAGTGTTGCTCAGTTGATTGGGTGATGGTGGATCGGATTCCTTTGCTCAGATTGCATCTGCTGCTTGGTAATTAACTCGAAAGGTTTTATATCACAAATTGGTCCATTCTTTATCAGTGTTCCGTGTCTTATTGGCGATGAGATATGTTGCTGTGTGTGATGTTGTATTAAGGAGTGCAGAAGTTATGATGAAGAGAATGGCATAGTTTCATCGTTATAAGGCAGGAAAAGTCAGATTGTACAGCATTTTTCTGATGATTTCCTGGGCTGCTGAGGAAATTTAAAAATATAGCCTCTTCGGGAAAATAATAAGCCCATTCAGTTTCGCTTCTCATTTGAGAGAGCAGAGAATGAAGATGTTATCACCTTTTCATTACTTGTGCAACCAGGATCTACCTCCAACAACAAATTTGCCAAAAACAACCTAACTCGCCCGGAAAACGGATGAAGGTGACCGTTGTTGTAAATGTAAACTAACAACATCACAGCTGATATTTCTCTTTACTCTTGTTGCTGAATGCCTTGGTCATCTCTCACGACCTATACACCTAGTGTCAGCTGTAGTGTCAACCTCATTGCAATCCCACTATTGACTTTTCCTCATGCAACTAATCGCAAATCAGAAATTCACATCACACACCAATGACCCATAAAACTTAGCGCCAATATCTAGAAGGACAATTTATAGCTTTGTCTTAACAGTTGGAAGCCCTCGCTGGCCGCCTTAATAGACTCGAGGCAATTACGTTAAACACCCCAGTGGCTTTGGAACCAATCTTCAGTCGGTGGACGGGTATCTCAGCCAGAAAATTGACAGGTTCCGAATGTTTTTACACTCCTTCATGGCAGAGTGGAGTGATTTATTCATCAATGAATCTCCATACTTAAACAGGAATGAGCTTGTTTGCTGTGGACTGCTTCCTTACCCACGATCAGACTCGATGTGAAGATGGCTTAGGGAGGTTGGCCGCTCAATTATGGAGTTGCTTCTACCGAGGTTGGTGACAAGAGAAAAGGTTATTTGTCTCTGGATGATCAATGAAAATGGCTGTCTCCAATTTTTGAGGGGATAATTTGCCTGTTATTGGGTGGGTCATGATTAAAAGTGTGCTGTTACTGTCAGACAAAGGAAAGTGGCACAAAAACTACCCTTCACGACGGATTGAAAATGGTGCTGAAAGGTGCTGTTGCTGCCAATCAAAAGGAAAAGGCAAAAAATGGCACCTCATGCAATGGTGCTGAGAAAGGTGCTGTTACTGCCATACAAAGGAAAGTGGCACGAAAACTACCCAACACAATGGATTGAAAATGGTGCTGAAAGGTGCTGTTGATGCCACACAAAAGGAAATGGCACAAAAACTATCACCTCACACAATGGATTGACGTTGGTGCTGTTGCTGCTACACAAAGGGAAATGGCACAAAACTAGAACTACACACAATGGATTGACAGTGGTGATGTTGCTGCTGAACAAAGGAAAAAGGCACAATACCAGAACAACACACAATGGATTTTAAAAATATGTTAGTCGTCATTAAAGAGCCTTTGTAGAACGGATCGAGCCAGGTCACTGATCCTTAGTCTAATCAACATCCTGAGGTAGATTGCCATTATGGTAATACCAGAGCGGGATACGGAATGATGGAAAAAACAACGAGAACTGGTGAATTAGGTCTTTCAGTCCTCGCTGGTCTTGGGCGGAAACGATTTATTTTCAGAGATGAGTCAGGAAAGCCTGCGGCTACAGTTTGGAATAAGAATTGACAAATGCGCTCAAGCCATTAGAAAACAATTGAACAATTTGGTCAATACGGTAGCTGTACCAGCAGCCATAGGCATTTATTTTTAATAAATCTTTAATCTTTTTATTGAAACTCTTATCAATATCCATCATATGTTGTATAACAGCAGGTGGTGTCTTGCTGCTGGCTCATGAGGCCATTTAATGTTTAAATAATTTCAGTTGATGAAAGTTTGACAGTATATGTCGCAAAAGTCTTGAAAAGTGACTTTTTGCTTTTTATCGTCCCCATCCTGCTGATTATTTCTATTATTTTATATCATTGGCCATTGGGGGTCCGCCTAGAGCAACATGAGCCTTGAGATAACATCAGCCTGTCAGTGTTTGTTGCGGTAACCTATACCAGTCAGTATGATTGGCATATAAATGATGAATGACCATTCAGTTGACTTGTACTCTGAATGGATAGAGGGTATCATAACTTCCAAATTCTGTTATTGGATAGGTTTGATAAAACCTCAGTTATTAGCTGCGCTTACACCACGAAATATTGGTGGACCAATTGCACTTACACCACCACATTGCCGCGACAAATTGGTTCGGCAATCCATTGCCGATACAAATTGCCGAGCGAATTTGTCCCACCAAGCTTGATGGTCCAAATTCACCCGGCTTGTTAAAAGCTCGGCTTTGTCGTGGTGTACGCGCAAATGGATCGGCAATTAGCTAGTTAGATGGTTCGGCTCCAGGCGGCGCTTTCGAAATGGCGCTTTCTGCGCATGCAATTTATTGTTTGCGCGCCATCTGTAGCCGGATTTTATAACTAGCTGCAGCGCTGGTGTAAGCGCTTGGTGGATTTTCGATGGTGCGGCATTGGTTCCCGAACCAAGATTGGTGGTCCATTTTCAGGTGGTGTAAGTGCGGCTATTGTTGCCAGTGGTCAAAAGAGGGGTATCTCAGGCAGGGCAGCATGCCCCTTTCCTTTAAATGTCGGCCTCAAAGCTGTACCATTGGTGGTGAAAGTTTCCATTGATGTGAAATTAAAGCCATATCTATCATCTACTACATATATAAAAATAGTTTTGCCTGAATGATTTCATCTTGCTCTTCATGTTCACTGAGTACCAAGTCAGACATGAAATTGGGAGAGATTTCCCTGCAGAAAATGTGAAAGTCAATAGCTGGCTATATTGGCTAAATTTAATCCATCAAATGTGTCATCGTGTTTCTGACGAGAATTGGAAAATAGAATCTCATTCCAAAATTCAACAGTACAAGCTAAACCATATTTCTACAGCTTTATTGAGGAGGATTGATTATATTATTTTTTCACTTCGTTTTAGGTGAATGAGAGGGGTAGTGGGCATATCTCCTTGTGATGAATGCAAGAAATGTGAATTCTTCAGAATCCACTATTTCTCTTTTCAATAACTTCAATTTTATTATCTTAAAGATAGCTGTAGAACAGCGGTAATTTCAAGAAGATTGAGTGTACATAGCCTCAAGCGGTGGTTAGATCGAAGGGTGTGGCAGGGTCTCTTTAGTACTGATAAATGAAATATATGTCCAGGGAAGAAGCCTTCAGGCAAATGTTTAACCCAAGCTGCTTCATCCTATGGTTTCCAATAGCTCAAGCTTGATTCATAGAAGCGTTCTCCTGTATCGTGACTTTGGGCTATTCTGAGAATTCTTAAATATTTCAATAGCTTAGTATAGGAACAGCTCTGTGTACCCAAGTGTTCATTGTTCTGTAGGCAAATAGTTGGCTCCTAATTGCCGGAGGTTTGTTGTAATTCGGATCTTTGAAACTGTCTGTCTTGGATGATTATTGGGGTTGATGCTGTGTATTTCCTGGTTATTTTTAGGCTGTTCCTAGGGAGCAGAGTTACCGAGTTGACCTCAATAGGCAATGTCAAACATGTTTATAATATTTCCATTGGAAACTGAAACATTTACATTAAAGAAGCCTCATTTCTTCCCTTATTGAAAGTTTGACAGTCAGTCATGAGCTTCGTCTAGCCAATCACTGACTAACTAATTAACTAGTCATGAATCTGTCCAGTTAACCAATCAAGAAGCTTATTCACAATGCAACGGCTATTGGAATCAGGCTCATCAATGTCGACTTGTCAACTGGTCAATTGACCTGGGACCCCCCCCCCCCCGGCCCCGGTGACTTTTAAATCTCATTAACTGCATCTTTATAGGAGTGGTTTACTCTGGTCTCGCTAACTCACTCTCATGGTCACAGTCTGATAGTTGTTAGAACCACTTTGCCGGTTGTTGAACAGGAGAGAGCTCAAGTAATTCTGGCGTGTGTGCCATAAAAAGCAAATTCTATATTGCTGCTTTGTACTTTTGCGAACCAAGTTGCGAGTATTAATTGCTTTGGTCCATTTAATATTGAATGCCATTTTGTAAAACTTTACCAGAAGCATTTTAATGGATTTCTTTTAGAATTAGCTGTACTTATCCATTGGCAATCAATCAATTAGTACACCAATCAATGGTGATTAGATTAAATCAATTAATCATGTGATCAGCTAACCACCTATCAATCATTTTATTGATCAATTAATGCTGACAAGTAACTCAGTTTATCGATCTATCACTTAAAAGTGAGCCAAGGCATTGAAGATTTTGTTCGGTATATGAACTGTCAACATCTCAGTTTTGAGGAAAGATGTTGATATTATTGGTATGAGATTTTGCCAGAGATGTGGCATCCATAATACAATCCCTGGTTCTTTGAGAATTGTCACAATATTAGCGTAACATGTTGTTTTCCAATTTCTTGAGACAGGATATCTCAATGACATAGGAACACAGACACACAAGATTATGAATCATGCCATAAATTAAAAAGATCCATAACAAAATGATTTGAAGGGCAGTTACGGGCCACAGGGGAAGTTGTTTGATTTGGTTTTGAAGCTGCAGCTGCACATGGATCTGAGCAAATCAGAATTTGACAGTTCAATCCCAAGATATATGACAGAGTAAGAACAGTATCAGAGAAAACGGGTCTGATTAGATCAGGTCTAAAGGTCGGTGGTCTCATTGGTTTCAATCAGATCTGGATGGAATTGTCTGGACAGGGTTGATGGAATGTACCCATACTTCATACTTTTGTGTCTTCTGGACATGGCAATTTATGTGCTTTATCTTAGTTTTGCAGGGGTAACATCACTATGGTACCAAAGGGATAGCATATATAGTATACATTTCTAAAGGGATTATGCAGTAACGTCCTTCTATTTCTACTGTTAGCACAACATTTTTTACTCTTTGCTGGGTTGAATTCATGTATTCATGCAAGTCCTAAGATACCCAAGATCTGGGATATAAGGTTACTTAAAATTCCTCATATGTCACTAAGTTGATTTTTCTACCCTATTTATGCAAAAATACTGCAACGTGAAAAGACATTCAGATCGCCACCAAGGGATTTTTCATGCTTGTGTTGAATACAGAGAAGTATTGATTGTTACTTGAACTCTTCTTGAGTTGTGCTTTGGGGTTTAGTTGCAAGCAACTAATATTTCAATGGGGCACTACCAAATCCTTCGTGGAATGAAGTTTCAGTACAACAAGGTTGGAAAACTTTTCACTTTATAGACAGAGCAGAAATGTCTTACATGTTACCAAGCTATAAAATTCTGCAGGAAAGTCAATGAATTTTTTTAAACAAATTTTTGAATGAGTCTGGCATGCTTTTTTAACTTCAGATAATAGTTTCTGCCGCCTCATTCTTGTCAAGGTGATTCTCAAAAGGTGTGTGCAGTGATGTGATCCTGTAGAGGTATACTGTGCTTTCTGTAGCAGCCAAGTATCTTCAGGCAATCGCTGACCTTTTGAAATGATTTGATCGTAGGCGTTGATCTGAATTTCAAGGAAAAGCAACAATGTAACGCACAATACCAACTATGTTTATATCAAACTTCTTCCAAGAAATGAACAATGCAGCTACAAACCACAAATATACCAGCAAATTAGCAGATCTTGAGACACAATAGAAAATTGTGAAAAAAATCAAAACTTTGGAAACTTAGGAGGACTTGCAGGAATCCTGTTGGCTATTAAGCTATTATAAGCATGCCATAGAAGCCATCACCTGTTGGTAAAAAAACATTCAATGTGTTCTCTGTAACTTTATTGGATAGCAGCTATTGGACAAAATCTCATAGCTTCCCTGTTCATCATCACACCATTGTTGCATTAACATCATGTTACAACAGGTACTTATTGAAAAAATGAATTATCCTAAGTTTATGCTAGATAGTCTTGGAATAGCAAACTTTGGTTGGTATGGAAAGATACTCAATATGGTCCCAGGAGACATGTTGCATTACAGTCAGCAGTTCAGTATTCTAGAGGTGATAAAGTCATGATGCTTCCCAGGATCTTTGGCCAAGGATCAGATACATTTTTTTAACTATGTAAGCTGTCATTTGTTAAGATTGGAGAAATGTCCAGATCAGGGCTAGAACTAAAACACCAAAGCTGTGCTCAGTGTATTAATACATGGCAGGGCTTCTTGTGACAATCAGAGCTAATCTTGGGCAAATTTTCAGAATCTTTGTCTTCAGTGTGATTCTCACGTTACATGGCTTAAGAGGTCTAGTTGTTGAGGAAGTCTCCTCTTGGTTCCTATACTGCTTTGTTGGGACAAACAATTCCTTTGATGAGTTTTTTACAACATTCTTACAAAGTGCTAACATACATGTGACTCTACATAGCTTGCTAATGATATTGACTTGCAAGTGCCATGGCTATCCATCGGGGTGGATGAAAGAGATTACTAGTGTATGAAATGAAGGTTTTTCCTATATTGTGATTGTGTTGTTGACAATAGCTGGCAGGCAGCCAATGTTGCAAGTGCCTCACAATATCTCACTATATTTCAGGTGTCACAAGTGGGTACCTTTTTACACGGGTTTTGAAAGACAATGTCACATCTCTTACTTATTTTTTCGTCTTAGTGATGAGATAAAAGCCATTTTGAATTATAAAACATTCTTTTGTGCATGTACAAAAAACTGTATAAGCTTTGCCTCTTTATTTCTATAATTTCAAAAAGAAATTCTTAAAAACCCCAACAGTTTATCTAAAATGCTTGTGTCAGATCAAGACAGATTTACTGGATGTTTTAATATTCGCTTTAACTTGAAGTAAGGGGTTCTTTTGCCTGGCTTTGTGTATCTAGGTATAGTCTGAATCCCGGGGCTATATTTCAAAGTCTAAGAAACTTTACATGCTTTCACATGAGCTTCATTCATTTCTTCATCATTTCTTCATCATTGTTCCTGCCCTCACCAATTTGTACTCAAGAACAGGGGATTTTGCTTGGTGAGACAGTCATTTTCTATTGTAAAACCAACAATAGTAGCCTTAAAAGATAATGTTCTTGCTTTTGAAAAAATATTGTAAATTTGTGGCTCAGTAATGATCTTGGAGAGATGATTCAAAAGGAATATCGGTATCGTAGTCGACAACTTCATTTCATATGCGTTATTTTGAAAACTTTTTCTATTGGCGTGGACCCAAGTACCAATCGACATAGAGGAAAAACTCGACATTTGTTATTGGGATATGAAGAGTTTCTAATCAGTCTGTAAGCCACTTGAATTCTGGTGCAGCACTTGTATCTGCACTTCTCCAGACGTAAGAACTGAAATCTTATCCCTCTCTTTCATCAAGCAGGCAACCATGCAAATTTTGTAATTATTTGTGATGACTGGTATAGTATATTTCATCACTTAAGCAAAAGATTTGCCATGGTTGAAACTGATACCGATTCATATAAAAATGTGAAGTAGTTGAACTAGATTTTACCCTTGGCATCAAATATCTGCAGTGAGGATGGAAGAAATATTGAAGTGCTTCATTGGAGAAGGAAACACTGTGCAACAGTTATTACAAAATCTTAACCCTTCTGCTCCCCTTGATCCACAGAGCAGAACATAAAATGACAGCAAACGACAGCAAACAAAAAGTCAAGAAAAATCATTCCTCTGTTAGGAAGAAGCCATGCTCCAAAGCACCAGATGCAGTTGATCTTATAAAAGGTTATGTAACTAAAGAACAAGAATTCTGTGAGACAACCAATGCATGACAAATATAACTCTGACTTCTGTATGAACCTAATAGCACAAGTAGTGATGATGATGGAGTTATGAAAGGAAGAAAGGCTAAGTCTCAACATGCTCAAAAGGGATTTGTTAATGTTCTTAGAAGGTCTACAGGTTTCCTTCATGACTAATGCATAGCTGATGGCGATGCTTGATAAGAAGAGGGTTGTGGTGATAGAGACTTGTGTTGACACCCTTGTCCTTACCCTGGGGCCATTGATAAGGCTGATGAAATTTGATTGCTTGGTTCTCGTCAGCCATTGTCAAGAAATGGGATGGATTCTTCATCTTTCATCCTCAGTAAAACTATAAGTTTCGTGGTGAAAAACACAAATTCATTGAAACCAATTCATCAGCAAATCGTGGGTGTGGTGAAAACATGAAGCTTCTCCATCTGTAAAACTAATGGGTCATCAGATATAAGGATGATCTCTTGCTTAGACGGACTATTTATAAAAATAGCTTTCTGTGAAAATCATGTAGGCGACGCAATGGAATTGTAATGGTTTTCCTGTGCTCCAGTTGCAATGGTGCCGGATTGAGGATCTTGTGTTGGCATTTTCATGTCAGTTATTGATTCGAAGGGCCTTTCATATTTGGTTTCGAGTTTGACACTATCAAGAGCTTTTTTTCTTATTTCTCCCCTCTACCAGAAACCAAAACATTCCTACACTCGACATGTCTTTCTGGTAGATCTTAAGACTTAACTGTGATAAAATTCTTTACAAACTGGTATTTAATAACTGATATTTCAAATCTATAACTCTATTTCCAAGTAGCATTAGTTGGTCTTACAAAAACTCATGTCATAAAAGAGGGGATCCGATATGTTCTACATGTTCTATACTGAAGCTTGCCAGCCTTGCCAACAAAACGTAAGCTAGGCTGGCTTAAATGGTATTTCTTCAAATGAAGATGAATTAGATTTTGAGGAAATTTTAAGCTTGGAATTTACTTTGAAACGCATTGGAAATATTTGGACATTTTGGCCATAAATCATGATAGCTTGACCAATTAGCTTCAAATTTTTCGAAACGGGGACCATGATATCCTTTTCGAACCTGTAAGGACTCTTTCTTCCTCCTTAATGCCCACGTCAACAGAGTCAGTCTAAAAACTGATCAACTTCATCCCAACGATAAATTGACCACTCTATCTTGTATCTCCAATCACGGAAAAAAGCACTACCCTGGATACCTTTCTTGTGGAAGGAAATCTCTGAAGATCCCCAGGCTTCGATTGGCATATACATGGAGGACCTCCATGGCATATACAAGATAACTCCAAGACTGATGGCACATCTATCAGATATTTATGAGGTCGATCCCAATCAAATTGTCGACAAAGCATCCCCCACTATAGATATTGGCGTGAGAATTGGCATCCATTTCTTCATTGGAATCCCAACTGACTCCTTTCTCAGTCCAATAAATGAAAAATCAATGTTGTTAAAGTGGGCCACAAAAGGCAAGCCAACGACTCTGTTGGTTTTCTTAATCCTATGTGGAAGTGGTAGCTTGTGGGGTTTTCTGTTCTCAATGTAAGAAGTACGGGTTGGAATATGCAACTTTACATGTGGCCTTGATAATCTACAGGGTGACCCAGTTTGGGTGTCTGATGATGCCTAAAAAATGTATGGGGAACTTAGGTGTCTAGTTTGGTAATGTTGGGTTATTACCAACAACTGCCTTCCCTCGCAATGTGTCACCAAGAACAGATTCACAACAACTGCCCTTGCAATGTGTCACCAAGAATAGAATCACTAATCAAAATGACAGATGATTCATAGAAGTCAGATTCTGGGATTTTTCAGCAGAGACTTGTTTAAAATTTGCATGCGCTCTGGAACACCCTGTGTTTCTTCGTAGTAACTTTGTATGGTCATTCAGCCCCAAGTAATGTTTGTATGCCTTTTCTCTTTACAGGTGAGTTTGAAAGATATGATGCACCATCAACTTGGTGAGTAGATCATGCCATAGAAGAAAATGTCTTATCCATTTGAATCTGCCTCTTAACTTCGAGACCTAACACAATTATTTGGATAAAACTGTTCCCCACAGTGGTGAAGGCAATGGTAAGGATTCAAGTTACATGTAGGATTCAATTTTAATGGCTGCCGACCAAAAGTAAGCGCCAGCCAATTCTCCAGACGTTGCTGTGCTTTGGCAAGCCTGAAAGTTAAAAAGTTTTTGTATTAATCTTATTTTGCTTTGGAAACAAGAAGCCATTGGGCTGCTATAAATGATATAACATTTCTGATACATCCCGTCTGATGTATCACTTGTGGGTATATGAGTTACAATGAGAGTAACTTTTATGCAAAGGACATGAAGGGTTAACAGAAATAATCCTACCATTCCTGTATGTGGGAGTTTAGGTCTGATGCCAAAACCAGAAATTGTTCTGCCACAAATCCAATATCCGAAAAATAGTCAAGGATCAACGGCAGTTTAAAACTGATTGATCTTGACATCTGTGTTTAGTCCAAATTGAGTTTATATAATGAGAAATGATATCCAGACATGCTTGAATCGTCACACAAACTGGTCAATAGGGCCTTTCAGAAATGATGTCAATGGCTTGCCTGAACAAACTGGTAGAGGCTGTCAGATATGATGCTGATGGATGATTGAATAGCCACACAAGCCATGACTGACTGTTCAAAAATGCTGCCAAGGCCTGCATTAGAAGTATTGATTGAATAAATTTTGCTTTAAATTTTGTCATCATGCTGTTTACATAGACAATAGAGGCATAAAGACGATACATTGTACAGCGAGACGAAATACAATCAGAATGATTCCAACAGCTGAGTTCATTGATCCCTGAGGCTTATGTTACTTTCAGGATGCTAAGGAAGATGAAGTGACCGAAATTACATGTACTATATCTGCACTCCTCCTTGAGAGGCTCCAGTTTTCGATCATGATGTGGGACTAATTACCATTTGAGGACTGGATTGTCAGTAATACACTGCTAAATTCGCTTCAAGTGAGCTTGAACCCAAATCGCACATACCAGACAAGAGAAGAACATAGATGTCCATGATGAATAATGCATAATTTAGTTATCTCCGTAGATATGGGATTCGGAACAATTCCGCTCACAGGCTTTTGGTCTAAAAAGATCCATTCGGGAGCATTATTCTGTATCTGCTTTGTAAACAAATGCTGGTTAGATTGATGGCCTGTATTAAATTTGGCATGGTGCAGTGGTTAAGAAATACCCACCATCTTTGTTAAATCCCCTCCAAGGTTATACTTTGCAGGGCTTCAGCATAACATCTGCTTGACTAATAGGTTACTCTCCTACCTTAGTTACTTTGACTTTCCTTTCATATCAACAGAGCTCCTCACAAAGGTTTAGCTAGTTACTTTATAGGGTGCAGTTACTTTATAGGGTGAGGTCTGATTCCAGTACAGCAGGAGACCGTTTTACGAGTTTGCCGATTTCACAGACCTTTGGTCAGTCACTTTTGCCTAGCTGATAAATTTACTGCTAAATTAATTTGTAGTGAGTGGGAACTGGCCTTGAGTTTGCCCATTTGCAGTGATTGAAGAAAATGACCACAGTTCTGCAAATTAATTAACAGCATTTCATCTTCGAAGGACCATCATAAGTGATTTTGCGCCAACAACTACTGTTGGGAAATAGCTATAAGCTAGTATTCTTGATGATCTGTTTATCCTGTCATACACTCCATTATCCCCCTGAGGCTGACCAGATTGCTTCCTTAGATACGCTAGTATTAATCCAAGCAACACCCGTCATATCCATCACTGGGACAGGGGACCTTTTTCATGGTAATTATTATCTACTAACGATGGAGTGGTGGAGCGTATGTTTGCAGAAAATAATGGGGTTCTTGCTTCACATCTCTGCCAACAAGTTCCGTCATGGTGTTGCTGTTTATGGTCTGATGTTGGTGGTTGTGGTTGTGATATCTTGTTTCAGTAGTCAACCAGGCAACATTCTCCCCCTTGTAAAAAAATGGCAGGAGGAGGGACTGGGGCAGTCCGTTATTAGCCTTACCTGATTCCAACTGTTTAACCTGAATCCAACTAAAATAAGGGTGACTAGCCCGAATTCTGACAGCAAATACCCGCCAAATCTGCAGTACCAAAGAAGGCCATCTCTCCCTCTCCACTCACGACCGTGTGCACAATCAGATACGTCCTATAGACTCTACTCCTTTTGATCGAAGTTCAAAAGCTTTAGGAGTCAAAGCCCTTCAGCCAACTCTGTCAAAGCAACCAAGTTACTAGCATGCAAGAGCCAAGAACAAAACAGTATCTTAAAGGGAACTGGAACCGCCGAGCGATTTATTCAACTTTTCGACTTTCACCGCCCGAGAAAGTCAAACTTCCAACTTCCTATTCGAGTTCAGATTTGTAGCTCCGCCCCCAGTGCCCGAGCATGCGCAGTTCAATTTGTTATTATTGAGAATCATGTGAGAATCACGTCAGTCATGCGATCTTTCATTCATGAGTTTTCGTAGTAAATTCCATAGTAGTGACGTCACTCAATGATTGACAGCTAGGCGCCATGTTTCATTCATGCCTCGTTCTGATCACCCGATACGCGGGAAATGAAAACGAGGTCATACGAACTGGCTTGGCGGTTTCAGTTCCCTTTAAGCCTGCTTACAGGTTTATGTTCTGTGCTCACGCGCCATCAGAGAATAAACATAAACTAGCACGACACATCTTTGCTCAGATTGCATGATAATTTGCTGCTTTGCTTTGGTTATCAATATTACATGGAGCTTTATCTCATCAATTCTTTTCTTAGCTGTTATCTTTTCATGGACAAGAATGCTATTACGTTTAACCCTCTTCTGCTTGTCAATTGTTAGAAGGCAGTTTTAGAAGGATTCACATCCGACACTTTTCTTGGTCAGAGCCTGTTGCTTTGATCACTATGCCACTTGTGAAAATGTACTAATATCGTAATACATTATAGTCAGGCCACGGTCTGATAAATCACATATGTTGTACGTCATGCAATCCAAGCGAGCTGTATAATTGAGGTATTTGAGGTTGGTCCGCCAGAACGACTGACTTGTGGTGCGGCAAGATTTCGAAAGTCTCTGAGGGCGTCAATCGTACGATGCTAGGAAACCTCATTAATGACCCAAGAACTGCAGCTGTGCGTGCTAATGACTGGGCCGCCCACGGTGCTTGGGGAGTACGTATTGTAATTCAAATCAATGATTTACTTAGGCTAGGTCCGAACTCTGTGGCGTTGACATTTATAGGGTTGGGTTACAATGAGAGGAGGGGTTTTCATCGGGCAGTTTTCTGAATTTTGGTACTGTCATTCATTGATTTGACGGCTTCTAAAGTTCTAGATTCGTCATGATTTTAGGATCACTTGGTGTCACACACCTATCGTCAATCCCGATTGAACATGGTGAATGATATCGAATGACCTTGTGCATAGTATCTTTTGCAGCTTGCCCTTCGTCTTCCTTATGCTAGCTTGGTCTGAAAATTCAGGACCAGTCTTAGATCCATCAAACTAGAGCATGTTGCCTTATGCATTCATTTATCTATCAAGTGTCAAGATACATTCGTATCTCTTGCATCTTACATGTCTTATGACATTATTTGTCTGACATGTAGCATTAATTATCACTCTGGGGATCATGATATTCTTTTAGATGTATCGAAGACAAATTAGTTACATCAAGTATAAGAATGCAAGTTATGATGATCGAAAAAAATGGACTTGGGGCATGTCTGCTCTCTTTATCTATTTCAGTACAAGTTGGTATTAAGAAATAAGTTTTAAAATCCCTGCCTTCTGAGTACCCAATCTCGACTGGGTGGAGAGAAGTAAGTTGGGTTAAGAGCCTCACTCAAGGACACAAAGATGAAACATATGACCTTTCTGCACTCTTGCTATGCCACTGTTCCCCTTTTGTTTTCCTCATTTAGCAACCATGTCTTCAAATCAAGCCCTCTTTGATTTACCACAGAATTCCCTACTCTAATCACTCCGTGTGAAACACCAGATGGAATTTAATTACCGATGACAGTTTATCAATTGGTTCATGCCGTTGCAAACCTTATCTCGTGTTCAACACCCGAGCGATTGATCACTCGAACACTGTCAAAATTAGTGAAATTAAAGCATGCTTAGAATTCGTTCAAGTCTACAACTCGAGAATTACGTCAAAGTCATTAAAATGATAGTTTTACCCGTGGGATGTTGATTAGCCCATTTCGATGTTGTAATCACCTGGGACACTAGCGACAAAGTGGAATCGCCTCATCCAATTTAAATTTTGATTGGTAGTGAATCTCAAATGATTTGTGTTCGTTGACTTGGTTCATGAGAATCTACAGTTTTGTGCCATAATACCAGTTGAGTTCATCGGCCTTATGACACTTCAGCCAGGAAGCTGGCATGGTGTGTAGGTGTTTATCGAATTTACTTTACTTGGCCTTTTTTCACTGTCTGAAATGGCTAATATGACAGTGTCAACAATCTGCTGTTCCACAGGAGATCATCTCATTTTCAATCTTCAGGAGAGGAAATGATGTCGTTAGTGTGAGATGAGGCAACGTGATTGACTGGATTGGATGGCAGTTGACATCCAAACTAGCCTTATCATTTGCTAGGAGAAGCAATCATAGACAAGTCTGTCAAATCATCTGTTCGCAGTGCAATATGATGGTCTTGGTTGAAATATCAATCTTATCACTTATCTCTCTTGGGTCATTTTATCATTTGGCCTGTAGCCACAAGGAATCCAGTTACTGGAAGCCACCAGGAAAAGGACAAGACAACGATGGACTCTTGATGAAGGAGAGGCTGTACCTTCTGTTCCCCTTCTTGCCCATGGGCTACCCTGCGTCAAAATAGCTGAGGAGAATCCTGATACTTCTACTCTACACTACTCTAAAGCTGAACTAGGCTAAGCCAGGCAGCCTCCTCTCGAATCTAAGAGAGCTTCAGAATTAGGAAAGTGCCAAAATACATATCATCTGACAGTTGATTTATCTGGAGAAAATCAAACACCGTGCTCAAAATATACGGCTCGGAAATTGCATTCTCAATCATAGAGCTCTCCTTCATCGTATCTGGGATATTATTACCTCTGATGCGGAGCAATCCAATAAAATGCGCAAGACTCTTTGATGAGTTGTTGTTCAGAGTTCTTGAAAAGGCATCGATCAAGTTCAAAAGAAATCTGATATTATTGCTGTGGTTGAGTTGGGAAAAAATTGGTTCAGGTGGAATAGTTTGCTGGGATAACCACTTGACGGAAACTGAAAATTGCTGTGTTAAATCTCATAACTTGTTTGGAAATGAGCCGATCTATATGTAAATGTTAACCCGGGATGGTTCAAGATGATGAAATAATGAGTTCATAACATTGAGATTGGATTACTTGCATTCAAAATGATATTGGATTTAGACATTCCCTATTAAGTATATGTGTCAGAAAGAGCTAACGTACACATGCAGGTTTATACTGCACAGGTCTATCAGCAGACCATTGTGATGTTGTTGGCCTGTTATATAGGAAGAACTTCTGAGAATTTTGTTCAACTAATATTAACATTATTCGTCAAGGCTTAATGGAGTCGGCATCAGTCTCTCTGTACATGTCGATTCAACCGAGGGCCTTCCTTTCTGCGGCTGATATTCCTCCTGCAATATCGTAGCCTTTGTTTACATTCCTTAAGCTAATCACAGACAAGAGAAGATATCGTGTTCCACCTCCAACATTGTTCAAACATGGTAAACTAATTGTATTTACCTAACCGCATATTATGCGCTGAAGTCGCTGACTGTACGATGCCATGCGGATGGAAAGTAACGAAAACCAATGAAACCCTTTGTTTTATGAACGAAATATGTTGTGCTTAAAAGTGTGCAAATGGTCACGAGCTGAAGTGAAAGCATTATCTCAGTTTGGGTGTCTAAAGCAACCCGCAAACAAACAATATTTGTCATGGAGTCCTGCAATCATGATAAGGTGCGACATCTCGTGTTTGCGGTGGTCATCACAGTTGCCTGCGGCATTGTGACCTACATTCAATGTCAAACCTAACAAGAACCACTTACACCGGCAGACAAAAGATATTTTTATTGCACATCGCAGTGATAATCGTTGCAGGTCACAGCAACCATAATTGCTTATTTGCTTTGGCGCTTACAATCTATGATCGTGATTCTGAGACCTACGTATACAACCACTCTATTTTACAGCAAGCAATATTATTTTCCACTTCCCTCTTTGAGAGTTGGTCTCATATCAGGTGGTAATCACACCACAACAAACACGACAAACCACTGCCTCCCTAGCAAATATTGACCAATCAATAGCTTCTGATGAGGGTGTGATGTCATCGATTGTTGCCTTAGTCCGAACACATGTTTGACGTCTCTCATGTCGGCCGTCGTGTCATGTGAGATGGTTTTGAATAGTGCTATCTGATATGTCGGCCTCCTGATAAAAAACGGTTTTTGAGGAGGCCAACATATCAGATAGACATAGTGGTCACTGTCACAGGGCTTCTGCCGCCTGGTATTTACTTAGAAGAGGATTCTTTCTAGCTGTTGGATATTCTATTACATTGCGGTGTATGTAATATCACACCGGGCAAATCAATGTTCGGGCGCTGTGCGGGAGGTTGAGGTGTTAGTTAGACATACTGTAATTTGCTGAAATGTATGTAAATGTACTAGAGAT
This sequence comes from Lineus longissimus, assembly GCF_910592395.1. NCBI lineage: Eukaryota > Metazoa > Nemertea > Pilidiophora > Heteronemertea > Lineidae > Lineus > Lineus longissimus. Next base: position 24,261,648 of record NC_088310.1, read on the forward strand.
TTCGGCAACATTGTATGAAACGATCGTTTTCTTGTTTCTTTGTTCATTACTGCAGAATAATGACTGTATTACATCATAAATACCCAGATAAATGCCTTAGATAATGTTGATCTATTCGTTCTTCTTACAAAACCAGATAATTACATTCATTACCAGACACAATTACTTCTCTCGTTATCTCAGCTGTAACTTTATTCCTTCTTTGATGAACTTGTAATTGTATAAGAAAATCATTAAAGTTGCTTACAAAAGAATTAACCCATTTCATTGTTGTTTTAAAGAAGATTGGGGTATTGTCGATTCATCTTCTTCATTGTTGTATCTTCAAATTCTGTTTTTGTGAAGATGAGAATAGATTATACCCGTTCCCCCAGCTGCTTTTGAACTATACACTGTCAACAAATCCTTCCAAACTTTCTACTCTAACATTTCCCTCATAATCATCTCGCTCCTGCCCAATCCACTCATCCTGTTGCCTCCAACCCCCTGAGATGCCATTGCTACACTTCAGGAATGGCAGCCATTATCACAAACTAAATGCCTACCTTCAGGAGCGAGCTGAAAGCCATTAGAGTAATTGTCTTGGGCTCCTTACCACTTTCTTCTTGACGTTTCTTACTTGTAATCTGCATTCGTGAAGTGGTTACGGTGAAGTGTAACAATTATTAACTCCCCAGTGAGGATATCGATAGCTTTGGTGTTTGCAAATGAAATTGTCATTATCGAATTGTACAAAGCAAGCTATCGAGTGTGAGTTTTTTTGTTAATAGCAGATTTGACTACCTGCTAACAAAATACTCCCAATGACAATGACAATGGCAATGACACCCATAATTTTATTTGCCATCCAAAAGTCGAAACTTCCTGGAGGTTGCTACCGTGTACCAATAATGCTCAAAATATTTACCGTGGTAAGAAATTACAGGAATAGTTGATATCTTGCTAAAAAAAATCAAATCGCTCTTCCTCTGATCTAACGGGGTCCCCGAAACTAGGCCGGCAAATCGACAGATGCAGGACCAATGCCTCACCAGAGCTTCCGTTCATAATGTCCCTTTCCCTAATCCTTTCTTTGATAGCCTATTCGAATAACTGATCCTACTTAAGCGCTGCTAGTAGAGCTGCTAATGTGCCATCTGGACCCGATCTCAGATATTACCGCCAAATTGCCCCCAATAAAGTGCCATTTATCATGATTTAGTTGATGGCCATCCGATGCCACACCATCCTGGAAATCTTTGGGCGCTTTTTCCTTTGACACTTTGTCAGTCATTGCTGATGATTTGCAATAAGTCCTTGGAGATCGACGACTCCAGTTGACCATGACCAGTGAATTTCACCATTTCCTGTCAGCATGCCATAGATTGTTGAGATTAGGAGGAAAATTTTATTTGTCTGAGAATGTATATTAGGTAAATCCTGATTTATCTGGGTCAAGGGGCAATGTTAATAGGGTAGATTTGGTCTCGCGTTCGATTTTCTTTCAAAGAGAAAGTAAAGAGAATTCAAGATAGAATTGATATTCAATGTTGACCATGATTACCAGGGTAATTGAAATAAATGGGGAATGACAGTGTTTCTTCAATCCCATAAAAAGACCCACGGAAAGTGCCACCATTTATAGCCAAGATTTCTTCATCGACTTCTTCCTCGATTGTGGTAAATGTCATCACTGGATGAAACGCTGCTGTAAAAACATCCGATCATGAATAAATCTATCGTCAATTCATTTACCGCGCGCGTGGTATAAAAATAGACATCGTCCTGCCTGAGATAGATATATGCGGGGGCAGTGCAGATTAAGTTTGGGATTGGCCCGACGTCATTTGTCAAATTATATTGCTGGATTTTTCGGTATTGTTATTTTGAGCCTTTTATAAGAAACTAACAGGCTATTGTACATTGATTTTTCTTGACATTTTCCCCGTCTGGCCAATTCTATTTTATTTTGTTTCCAAAGCTGCAAGCCACAGTTGAATCATTCATTGGCTTACATTTTGCCATTTAGGCAAATATGTGACCCGCTCTACCAAAACTAGGCGCTTGTCGCATCTGAACTTGACAGGTTTATACGGACTTGTTGTTCATTTCCCTATTGTAGACCTTTTGTGAAATGTGACCAAATCAGTTTGTAATAGATTTCACAAAAGGTCTACAATAGGGAAATGAACAACAAGTCCGTATCAACCTGTCAAGTTCAGATACGACAAGCGCCTAGTTAGCTCACCTCTTAGCAGAGATGAGCTTATCCCATACCGTGGCGTCCGTCGTCGTCGTCGTCCGTCGTCCGTTAGCAGGGCACGTTTCGTAACTGTTAGAGCTATTGAGTTGAAACTTGGTACACATGTACCCTTATGTAATGACACCTTGGAGACCAAGTTTCGGTCCGATTCGTTTCATGGTTTGGCCACCAGGGGGCCAAACGTTAAAAGTGAAAATATGCAATATCTCCCTTAATAGTAGTCGGGAAATTTTGAAAAAAATATGGTAGGTACTTCTAGCAAAGGTGCATCATATATCCTCCGGGTTTTTGATTTGACCTCCTTTTCAAGGTCACAGAGGTCAAATGGTGTAAATTGGCCGTCAGGCCGTAACTATGGCACGTTTCTTAACTGCAATGACTATTGATACCAAATTTGGTACACATTTACCCCTTAGTCAGGTGATCTCAGGGACCGAAGTTTGGTCCAATATGATTCACCACTTGACCACCAGGGGGCAAAATCCAAAAACCTTAAAAATGTGATTATTCCTTAACTTCTTGCCTGATTGCCACCAATTTGATATCATGGGTACATCTAACCACCATACAGTATATGTCACACAGGTTTTTGATTTGACCTTCTTGTCAAGGTCACAGAGGTCAAATGGCGTAAATTGGCCGTCAGGCCGTAACTAGGGCACGTTTCTTAACTGCAATGACTATTGATCACAAAGTAAGTACACATGTACCCCTTGGTCAGGTTATCTCAGGTACTGAAGTTTGGTGCGATCTGATTTGCCGTTTGGCCTCCAGGGAGGGGGTCAAATCCTAAATTCTTCAAAATGCCATTATTCCTAGTAATTACTTGCCCGATTGGCACCAATTTTATATCATAAGTACATCTAATTCTAACAACCATTCAATGTGTCACCCGGATCTTTTTTGATTTGACCTACTTTTCAAGGTCACAGAGGTCGAATGTACTGTAAATTGGCCATTTTGGGGAAATTGTAATTGCTTGGACCTACATCAAACCTAACACTACATGACACAATACCATGCTCTTAATCCATCTTTCCTCCACATGAGGTGAGCACAATGGCCCTGGCCATTTCATTTTGGTAGAGCGAGTCACATATGTTTAAAAAATAGGGCTGAATCCCAAAGGCAATAAATTTGACAAGTTAGTTATGAAGGCTTTGATACCTTCACACAACAATCATGACAGTTGCAATTTGCCTGAAGTGAGACAAAAATCCAGATGTCTAGAATTCGTATCATCTGTTGTATAACTCTCTTTTGACTTTAAATCAGCAGTTGATAGAAAAGTTCAAACATTTTTTTTTTAATTGGCAGATTTTGCATCCGGTTACGCATGCGCATGAATAAGTATCCATTGGTTACGGCTTGGTTACCTTGGTTACTTATCAATGATTCTAAAACATTGTCATTTAAATACCAGGGTTTCCTGTATTATACTGTAGACCATCTCTATTTGAAGGACACCATTGGGGCTGCCTTGATAACAAAAGATAGAAGAGAAACATCATTACTTTGAAGCAGCAGTACCCTAAAATGGTTGATTTCTCTTGTCTTTTCAGTATATAAGAGAACGGATGGAAAACGTCAACTGGGACATCCAGGAGGATCATTTTGAGGAAAGTACGCCTCTCGGGGTGAAGCCGTTCACCAATATCATTGCCACTCAGAATCCCCAATCCCTCCGTAGACTGGTCCTGGCCTGCCATTATGATTCCAAGTATTTTCCCGGCTTCGAATTCCTTGGAGCAACAGACTCAGCAGTACCCTGTGCCATGATGCTGGACCTTGCTCGATCGATGGACAGATACTTCAAGAAGAAAGATATGGAAGGAGTAGGTTTATTGTCATAGGTTCTGTTCTGCTAACATGGCTAATCAAGTGCTGGTATTGTTGACTAGAAATTAATATCAGTCAAAGCTATCAGCACTCCCCGGAGCTGTTTTGGCTGACTTAAATGTTGTATTGCTTTCGCATATAACTCTCTTCTGGCATTTATTGTCACCATGTTAGCATCCTGACAGTTCATGATATCGATATTATTGATATAAGTAATAATCTTTCTTTGCTGCCTGTGACTAACTTACGTCTACCCACCATCCATATTGATATATAAGGAGTCCCTGAGGGAAAAGACTTGTTAGATATGCGTCAGCAAGTGTGAGCGTCATTGCTCCATTCAAGACTTGATGCTGCCATGTCGTGTCAACAATCACCTCGTAAGGGATGATCGGATGAAGGAGGGGAATGGTCTTTTTTGGGAAACAAAAGAGGGTCTTGATTCGAGTACCTATGCATCTCAAGGTCTCAAACACTGAACTTTAAAGCTATTTTTCAACCTTATTTTCGAACTTGCTTGTCTTAGAATTCCCATAACCTTCAACTTTGACAAGCCCCTGACAACGTTTGTTACAGTTCTTAGCTATTTATTCCAAGCTTGATAGATATTGCTTGGCCAGATTTATCTCCCCAGGGATCTCCATTAGGCTAAAAGGGTACAGGTGTTCTCTTCCTCTTCCTGAGACAGGGCATGTCTTCTTAGGAGACCAAAATGACATGTCCCTTTCAAGTTTGAAGGCATTGTCAGCCTCAAAGCCATGTTATTAAAAACCAATGATAGGGTAAAGTTTCATGGTGAAAACTTTGAAGCAACCACATTTTATCTTGAGGGGCAAAGGGTTGTCATTGGTCAAGTGCATGTTCCAGCTTAACGGAAACCAATCCGGTGATGCGAATACAAATTTGGTGTTGTGAACAGCCTGAGCACAATTCTTAAGTAGTTTTAAAGTTTTTCACAGATAGATATTGGCTGCTAATAGTATCTAACAGTTTGTGTTGAAGCTGACATGCCGACAATTGTGGAATTGCAAAATGAGTCACCTCCAACGTAACGATATTTACTACAATCAGCTAGTCCAAATAAGGAGTGTGAACTGGGATCACTTTCATAATTCATTGTTTTAGGTACCAGAGGTGTCGCTACAATTCATATTCTTTGACGGGGAGGAAGCGTTCGTGAAATGGACGAATACAGATTCACTCTATGGAGCACGCCACCTTGCAAAGAAATTCGCCAACACGACGTACCCAGATAATAATTCAGATAATACAACTTTATTACACCGCATAGTAAGTACATTATCACCTCAGGGGATAGGAATGAAACTAGGAAGTCTTAATCTAGGTATTGTTTTTATGGAATTTAAACACCCCACTGGCACGTCTCTGTGCTGAATTGAGGAAGGTGGTGCCGATATGTAGACCTAAACCTTACGTGGCTTTGTCCAAAGGTTTGGAGCAGAATTTGAACTCCACCTGACAGTTTTTCCCATCAAATCTTTGTCTTTAATTGGTACAGCCCAAGAAGCCTTACACTTTTTTCATAGCAATGAAACAGTGTTTTGTGTAACCCAAAGTAGTCCCCAGATACCAATCCTGTAAAACACAATTCTTTTTCTCATCGCCAAGATGACAAACACTGGGCTCTTTCATGAATATCTTGCCTTGAAATTACCACTTTGGGAATAATTAGTGCCAAGAGCCTGAAATGTCAGCCGGGTTGCTTGATAGGTTGGTTTTCAGTGAACCATGAAAGAGATGAAATTAGTGTGCAGTATTTGCAGTTCCTGTGATATGTTGGTTCTTGTATATCAAGCCACCTGGTGTCAGCAGAAGGAACGCCAACGAAAGTTTGAGTTTATAGTAACTTCATGCAAGAGTTACTGGAAAAATGTCGAACACTTTCAGAAAAATTGTTTACTGATGTAATGAAACAGAAGAAGAATGAACATTTTGCAGGGAAAATCTGCCCTCTCCTTTTACTTAAATCGAGCAAACAATGACATCCCTAGCAGAAATGATTTTGCGTCATACAAGAAGATTGGCAATCCTCTGAGAGATATGTTACAAATGACATGTTTGACCGATGCGATTTCATTTCATGGTTCTTGTCAGCCACTTTTAGGAATTAGGTGCAGGTTTTCCTTCAACTTTCATATTTCATCATCAGTAAAAGCATGATTTTCCTTCCGTAAAAACTTCGTTGTTTAGTAAACTATAATACATTGAAAATTTTTCATCACCAGGGGTGACAAGAACCATGGCATTTACTTTCAGTGGCCTAATATCACTTCAGTATCTCTAGTTTCAAGAAATATAGATTCCATTCTCTGTTCCGTCCCTACAGAACTATGAACAGTACTTGGATTATTTGACTTGGGATTATTCCGTAAGAGTTCCCTTGGGCAAAATATCCGAAATGTGATCACGTTTGCCTCAGCCAGACTAGCGTTATCTGTGACAAATGGGGCTTTTATCTGCGAAATGACAACGACGACATGGGTGAGCTACGTAATCGAGACTGCGTTGAGAATCTCGGAATTGATGAGAAATATATGCTTTATAAAGGCTTCTGTGATGTTGGTTGCTATCCTTTCAACAGAATACAGGTCTCTGATAAAAGCCTTATTTGGGATGTACCGTACTCTAAACATGTTTAACACGTTGACTGCCGACTACGAGTTATCTCGTAGAAGTAGGTCAGTCGTTTTCGTCGACGACGAGTTATCTCGTAGAGAGCCTACAGATTTCAGTGTGATATAAATTAGCCTGGAAATGGTGAATGCATGCTATAATCATTGCCGGCAGCACAGTACGACTCAATATGCATAAAACATACATTACCAGGGCTCACTCTTCTCTACTGGAGGTAATAATGCTCTATCAAATCCAGCTCGTAGCTGGCACCAGGATGAAGCATTTCTTTGGATTGGCCAACTACGAGTATACTCGTAGTAAGTCATATTTTCACCTTAATTGCCTTGCAGTCAACGCGTGCATGTGGTATAATTTATACCAACCTGATATGCCTAAATATTCATAAAATAACCCAAATCATAATACTATCATGGCTCCGTCATATTGCATAAATTAGATATTTGTAGTCACTCGTAGTTGGCAAAATGTAAGGAGGCATTGTTCACTGGTGCCGCACTACCGACTCGTAGTTGGCAAACCCCATGAGGTGCTCTATCCTGGTACCAACTACGAGTGTTTTAAAAGTGATTTAATTACCTCCGGAGGTGGAGAGTAAGCCCTAGTATACGTTTTTTGTACTGCTTATACATTGCCCAATTACTGTACAGAGCTCGTAGGTTGGCATATGGGATGGGCCAACAATTTTGGGTCAGCAGTCAACGTGTTAATGCTGAAAAATTTATTCTCACTTCAACAAAGCTGCAGGAGTTCTTAGTATATAAGGCGGCAATTCAGAGCTGATGCATAGAAGCCAGTAGTGTACCTATAGCCTACATGACTGACTATGACAATAAATTCTATCTGTGCAGGTGGTCCTTGAAATATCCTGTTTATCCGAGCGGTAATGAGCCCCTGCCTTGATCATGTTGATGGAGTTGTGTTGTTGAACTCCTTCATCATCATATCACAAAAACAAATTTTGCTTTGACATCCCACTCACTCACTTAACTAGGTGATGCAAAAAGGATTATATACTTTTGCGTTTGAATAACTCCCAAGATATCAACCATAAGCAACTGGGGTTTAGTATCATAAAGATGAAATAACAGTGATCCTTCAAGAGTCAAACTCTCGACCTCCTGATATGAACCAGCGCTCTATGCCACTGAGATCTCCGATGATCTTGCCCATTTTGTGTCATTCAAACTTGCCTATGGAACACTTTTGCATGTTACTCCATTTGGGCTCAAACACAAGAGTATCCCTTTAATTTTCTAAAGGGAGAACTGAGTTAACAGCTCGGCCGCCAGGCGGCGCCCTGACCGATCCCGCGAGATCGCGCCGATCTCATGCCGCCATATTCAGTCTTTACTCTTGTGCTTCTACGAAGCACATCGTTTTTTCAAAGCTGCCGTGAATTCGATTTAAAACCAAATTCAACCAGCCAAGTCTAGACGATTTTTGGGTTCATTCACCTACGGAGTAGACCGCCAAACTAATCTTGGCATTAGTATTGTCCAGTCTATTTAATTATAGACATTTTCTTAGCTAGCTTAGTCGACCCGGCTCCATTATTTTGATCTTGGTAGGGTAGAGTTAAGTAGGCTATTCTCCGCTCTATTGTAATGAACAAGACTCAGATCCATTGCAATAGTGTTTAATTCAAGTAGGCATGTTTTCCTTTCCATTAATTATTGCGTCCTTTCTGGCCTACTTGGGGTTCCCAGTGTTTTTATTGTCATTGGTACCATTTTTTATATGGCGTACCCCTCCGACGGCATCCTTTGTCTCACCACAAAGGAATGCGTCTGGTGGCGGGAAACGGGCCGCGAAGACGCCTAAACCCTCTTCCGGTTCCGTTTCCGGGCATATAACCCGGAGGTCTAGCAAACCTCCCGCCACCAGCCCTTCCGTCAGCCGAGTTCCGGTTCCGGCCGCGGCTGCGAAGGATGCGGGATCTGACATTATTAATGTCTGTGGTCCCAAGGGAGACTTACATCCAATAAGTCTCCAAGGGTTTAATATACCCCGGACCTCAGGGAACCTTCCGGTTCCCCTGTCGTCCGCTCCCCCGAGTACAAGCCCTTTGTACCCGCGGGAGCACCCTGCTTCCGGTCCGCCGATTGCAGTTCCGGTTACTGACGCGGGTTCCCGTTTTTCAGTAACCGAAGACTCTACTGGGGGTTTTTCTCAGTCTTTACTGCGAAATAACCCCAGTCCTCACGGACACAGTAGAGTAGGGCCGGACCTTATAACGCCACCTCCGAAACGCCATGCGTCTTCGGTAACAGCGTTTCCGCCCTCCGTACCTCCTTCTAAAAGGGCTTCCGGTAGCTCCATACCGGCGAAGGAGTTACGGGCATTTCCGGTTTCGGACTTCGTCCTACCGGAAATGCAGGCACCTTCCTACGTTGGCCAACCTCTTGGGTGGAACCAACCGGAAGTGCCACCCCCTCCTCGTAGCAGAGGCGTCGTTCCCATGGAACGAGCTACGCAGAGAGGACATCTGAACTCTAGTTCAGAATATGGGCAACTTCCGCTTCCGGAAGACCCATTCGCCCGCACATACGGCTTCCAGGGTTCGCTTATGCGCTCACCCTCGCCTCAACCGCCCGTCGTTGAGAGAAGCCGCACGTCGGGTCCGGAACCCGAGTCGGGACAGCAACTGTCCCAGCTCATCCAGATGGTAGCAGGTCTTTCTGATAGACTCAGCCATCTGGAGCAGGGTTCCGGTTCCTCTGGTGCGCCTGGTCCCATCGGATACCCACCATCCGACTCCTCTATTTTAGAGGAATTTTCTGAGAACGAGAGTTCTCAGCCAGGCTACCGCTCCCCCAATCAGGAGGAGCTGTCACCAGAGGAGGCCAGTATCCTGTCGGATATGAGGACACTCAGATCCTTGATCAGAGCGTACCTCCCGCAGGATCTGTGCCCTACCCCGCCGGAACTGCCAGCCTTGTCAACACCGACCTTTTCACTCTGGGGACAGGAAGTGGATCCCAATCCACAGGTTTCTCAAGGCTCCACTCGGGCACTTGAATTCCTTCCTCCCTCCCCGTCGGTGTTAGCAGTCTCTGAACTTTTGGAGCGTACAATCAGAGACTCACAAGGCGCCCACCAACGTACTTCCATCCCTGTCCTTCCGGCAGTCGGACCGGAAGCTTGGTGTAAACCGGGGAAGTTGTTCACGGCACAACTTCCTCCCGTTAGGCAGTACCGCGCTGACTATTATCGAGTCAGCTCGGCCGGCTGTCCAGCTGCAGCATCGACTTCCATATTAAAGGACGATGTACAGCTGGACCAACTCGTGCCTAGGGTGACCTCCTCCTCGGCTTACCGAGACCATAGAGCACAAGAGGGTCTGGCCAAAAACACGTTAGCGGTGCTCTCCTACGCAGAGCACACTAACCTGGCCCTAGCCAGATCCCTAAAAGATAATGAGTCACTATCTGATGACACAAAATCGCTTGTGACATCCTTGTCACATTCGATTAGGCACGCTATTGCGCTGTCCGCCAAGACCGCAGCAAATAGCGTCCTACTCCGTAGAGACGCCGCACTGGGCTCTCTCAATGTCATCAGATCCCTCCAGCTGGAAGGGGCCTTAAGAACCGCTCCTATGGACGGTTCTTTCCTGTTCGCAGATTCTGTACAAGAGGCGGCTCAAGCACAGAAAGATTGGGACAAATTATATGCCCCCACTGCGACACAGAGGGCCAAGACCTCTCTACCTAACGCTAGAAAGATAGAGAGGCCCCAGCAGGCATCGGGTTCAATCCCGTACGCCAGGCAGGTCCTGCCTAGGCCTACCCCGCCTAGTCAGCCTGCTCCTGCTGGATCCTTCCGAGGGGAAGCGGAGGGTCGCCGGACTGGAAAGAGGAAAAATACTTCCTCTAACCAGGGTGGATCCGGTCCGACTAAGCACTCCTTTCGCCCAAGGGGTGCTGGCCGGAAGAGGTGACTCCCCCCTCCTTTCTCCTCCCGGACGCAAAAAGGAGCCGACTCCGGTAGTCGGGGGCCGTCTGCAAAAATTTGCAGACATTTGGGACGATTGGTGCCCAAAGGGGTCCCCAGTCCCAAACATGTTGAGGTACGGAGTGAAACTAGATTTCAACCGTACCCCCCCGACTACCATATATCCAACCCCAGTTCAGCCACCGAAGGACCCAGTCAAGGCCTCTGCCCTCCAAGCAGAGGTCGCGACATTACTGGAGAAGCAAGCTATCCAGGTCCTTCAAGATCCATGCTCCCCCGGCTTTTACAGCCACGTTTTCTTGGTTCCCAAGAAAGCAGGGACATGGAGGCTGATCATAGACCTTTCCAGGTTAAACACCTTCTTGAATGTTCCTCATTTCAAGATGGAAACCACCAGGTCTATAGCAACGGCGATACAGCCCAACGATTGGGCGGTATCAATGGATTTAATGGATGCGTACTTACATGTACCGATCCATCCAGACTATCAACACTTCCTTCGATTCCATTACGAAGGAAAGACGTATCAATTCAGGGCCCTGCCGTTCGGTCTGGCATCGGCACCCCTAATTTTTACGATGATAGTCACAGCCTTCGTCGCTCCCTTTCACGTGATGGGGTTCAAGCTCCATCACTACCTAGACGATTGGCTACTCCGTTGCAAATCGCGGGAACTACTACTGCAACAACTTCAGGTTCTAAAGCAAAAAGTAGTTTCCGCAGGTTGGATTATCAACGAAACAAAGTCAGAATTCATACCATCCCAAGACTTCGTTTACGTTGGAGTTCGGTTCCTTACGGCCATAGGGAAAATGCTGCCCCCCCTAGACAGGATAAAGAAAATTCTTCATCTCGTCGCAGAATTCAGAGGAAGGACTCAAGCTCCCGCAAGGCGATGCTTGAGCCTTTTGGGACTTCTGAATTCGGCAGCAGACCAAATCCCCCTTGGCCGTCTATATATGCGTCCCATCCAGATGTTTCTAATGTCTCTATGGAAACCCCACAGGGACCCATTAGACAAGTTGGTATTGATACCTCAATACCTACTCAAGAACGTCTGGAACTTCTGGGAGTCGGAGACTCGTCTCCAAAGCAGTGTAGATCTTGCTCCACCGCCCCCAGAAGTGTCCCTGTTCACAGATGCTTCCCTACTAGGGTGGGGAGCACATCTGAACAACGGGGACATGTCCATAAGAGGTCTATGGACAAGGGAGGAGACCATTCTTCCAATAAATATATTGGAAATGAAGGCTGTCCTTCTTGCCGTGAGGGCTCTTTCCCTTCGCCTGAAGAATCGGAGAGTAACCCTGTTCTCCGACAATTCTACAGTAGTAGCATATGTCAGGAGACAGGGAGGCACAAAGTCCGGCATTCTTTGCCAGCTAACTTGGGAGCTTTACCATCTTTGTGCCGACCTTGGAGTATCGATATGTGCCAGACACATACCGGGCAATCGCAACATCCTTGCCGACGCCCTGTCCCGTCAGAACAAGCTAGTTCAGACAGAGTGGACACTCCATCAGGAGATTGTAGACGACCTTTGTCGCCTTTGGCAATCTCCGAAGGTAGATCTGTTCGCCACCAGGCTGAACAATCGCCTTCCCATCTATTACTCTCCACTTCCGGACGAAGAGGCCCTGGAAGTCGACAGCCTTACAGCCTCTTGGGTCGGGCTGAACGCATATGCGTTTCCACCCCTCCCTCTCATCCAACCAGTCCTGAACAAGATCTTGACCAGCCATCCGGTGAGAATAACTCTCATCGCACCTTGCTGGCCAAATCAGGCCTGGTTCCCAGCCTTGCTGGAGCTCCTGATAGATCACCCCAGGAGTCTTCCTACTTGGAAGCACCTCCTGTGGCACCCCCTGGGGAGATGCTACCACCAGAACCCTGGATTTTTCAAGTTTCACGCCTGGAACTTATCCAGTTGCATCTCCACCAGAGAGGCTTTTCGGACATCGCTGTCAAGCGCATGTCCGCACCTCAAAGGGGGTCTACCCTTGATGTGTATCAAGGAAAGTGGTCTACCTTCACTTCCTGGTGCAGGGAGAACGGAGTTAATCCGATCTCTCCCTCTATATACAGATTAGTTGATTTCCTTATTGAATTATTCACGGAAAGACAACTATCTGTCACGGCTATAAAAGGGTACAAGTCCGCCATCGCTTCTACCCTCCGTGTTTTAAGCACCTGGGATCTTCGTTGGGAGGACCAAATAACCCCTCTTTTCAGAGGAATGTTATTAGAGCGTCCTAGACCGGTTCACAACACCCCTAAATGGGACCTTTCTGTTGTCCTTAAGGTGCTCATGAGGCATCCTTTTGAACCCATGTCTATTTCATCCATGAAATATCTGACACTCAAAACGGTCTTTCTAGTAGCCCTGGCTACCGCCCAACGGAGATCAGAGCTCCATGCACTTTCTTTTAAGAAGCTGGGTTTTAGAGAGGGAGGGGAGGTTATCCTGGCTTTTATACCAGGATTTCTGGCGAAGAACCAGGGACCGGCCGCCTCTCGGCCCCCGGTTACTATTCCCTCTCTGTCAGGAACGATCTCTTATGATCTTCCTGACAGAACTTTATGTCCCGTCAGGGCCCTAAAGTTCTACATAAATAGGACAAAACCTCCCGGTATCCGCCAGGGGAGAGAGCGTTTGTTTTTGTCCTACAAGGAGGGAAATAAACGAGAGATAGCGGCCGCCACTATTTTAAGGTGGATTGTGGAGACTATTCGTCTTTCCTACAACACCTTGAAGACTTCCTCTGATCTTCGTGCGCTAGCTAACATCTCAGCGCACGAAGTTAGAGCACTAGCCACCTCCTGGGCTAACTACCGAGGAGTTGCTCTTCAAGAAGTCGTTTCCGCTGCATGTTGGAGTAATCACTCCACATTCTCTCGTTTCTACCTACGAGACGTTTCTTCCCTCGTAGATGGCATGCACACAATCGGCCCGATTGTGTCTGCGGGGCATGTTGTTTGATCCTGGCTAGATCAAAAAAGGGGGGGAAGCCCGATTGAAGAGTCAAACGCGCATCTTGCGCCATTTTTGATATGCCCTATCTTCAACATCCAGGCAACCCCTAGTAGACTAGAAAGGACGCAATTTCTTATTGTTGTTTAGCAATAATTCATTCTACACCCTTCAACATGCCTTACTTGCTCTAAGCTCTGTTGCCGGAAAGAAGATGGTTTTATTACGCAATTCTAGCGCTTTCCGGAGAATGGGTCTATTACTCTCTATAATATGATTGTAATTCCGAGATCAAAATACCGGTCCTCCGGTTCTCCCCATTTCTTTCCCCTGGCGGTCCTCCTTAGCTAATATGCCGGTGGTGCCTCCTGGATGGAACAACAGCTCAGCCTTAGGTAAGTCCTCGTTTCCCACCTCCAATAGGTTGCTGGGATTCGATGCAAAAGTGTTCCATAGGTAAGTTTGAATGACACAAAATGCCCATTTCCTTACAAGAAATGGCCATTTTGTTAGTTCATACTTACCTATGGAACACGGCCCTCCCGCCGTCCCCACAAACGGGACATACTCTTTATTAACGCTCAAGAGTAAAGACTAAATATGGCGGCATGAGATCGGCGCGATCTCGCGGGATCGGTCAGGGCGCCGCCTGGCGGCCGAGCTGTTAACTCAGTTCTCCCTTTAGAAAATTAAAGGGATACTCTTGTGTTTGAGCCCAAATGGAGTAACATGCAAAAGTGTTCCATAGGTAAGTATGAACTAACAAAATGGCCATTTCTTGTAAGGAAATGGGCATTTTATGTTATAAATCACATTTATCATATTTCATGTCTTTATTCTACTTTCAGGATGTTATGGTATTATTAGATCTCATTGGAGCACCATATCCAAAATTCTGGAGTTTTTTCAAAAACACTCAAAATATATTTGAAAGGTTTATTAAAATAGGTAGGTTTAAAGGCAAACGCTGTTTTTTAAATGCCATGTCTCTAGGGTATTGATATTGTTCACATATAAGTAAGATTAAGAATCACCAGCAGATTAAAAGGGTGAATTAATGTAATCAGTTTGGGTTCAGAGTCCATACATTTTGTATTGCAATCCTGTTTATTTTGACATTGTCAAATTTCAGAAAACAAATTGATTGACAAAAAACAAATACATTTAACTCCTGAAACAAAGAATAAGTACTTCTCCGATGACAAAGTTTATCAAAGTCAGAGTGGAATGATAGAAGATGATCATATTCCATTTTTAGAAAGAGGTAAGTAAAGAAAGTTCAAAATTCCCCTGAAATTGGTTTGCGGTATACAGGCGGTCTTAAAGGCCGTTTTCTACTCGAGCACCACAATGAGAGGTTATCATACTACACATGCCATGCATCATGGTACTCCATACTCTAGAAGCTACATTGTTCATCACTCATGCAAAGTGTTTAAAAAGCCACAATGAATGTTGTTAAAAATGGGTTGTTAGTTTTATAAGATGGTACACTTCAACATCGCAATGTTTTTGGGCAACGTTTTGGTTCTCTTCTTCAATAATCTTATAATTTTTCAAATGTTTCTGTCTTCTTCTTTTTCAGAGGTGCCCATCGTCCATTTGATAGCTTATCCGTTCCCAGACCAGTGGCATAGACCACAGGACACAAAAGATTTCCTCAATTTTAACACCATAAATGATCTGAATAAAATACTCCGGACATTTGTCGCAGAATATCTGCATCTTGATGTATAAACAACTGACCCTTTAAAACTCTGAGATATATTTTTGTTGATTAAAGCTGCAGGGTCTGGTTGTTCAAATAATGTTGTATCACTAACTTGGTATTAACTTCAATTTAGCGTTTTCTACTTCAGTTTCACATTTGAAGAAATAAGCTAGGGCTTGTATATGATTGAATTCTTCCTGAAGGTGCCTCTTGTTTTCAACTAGTGACTCCATCTCTTCTAAAGATTGCAAACTTATATAACAGGAGGAGCTCCCTGCTTCTAATTCCCTATTTCTCCTTATCCATAGGGTATAAATATGAAATATATCCATAGCCAATTGATTTAAACTCGAAAAGAAACAAGCCTCCCTGGTGGTGGAGAGGCAAACATCATTAAAAATCGATCATGACCACTTTGTTTTCTGTGTTTTATTTGGGAGCTTATGCATGTATCAATATAAACTTGTATTTTATTTCTATACAGCTTACTACGTACTATAAGAAGGCCTCCAAGTATATTCATTACTGTTTTCGATATGGTGCATTGATTAATCCTACCTGATTTTTTCGGAAAAATTATTTTCAGTGAAATCAGTTATGCGTTAGAAAGGGGGCTTTGCTTTATAGAATCAAGTATTTTTAACAATGCAATGTCTCATATCATAGTTTCAGACGTGTTGTACAGATGGCGACAATGAAAATGTGCAGTTCTGTAATTGCTTTATCTACCTGCATTCGCAAAGAACCAAACCAAAATCAATAAAATCATTCCCTATGCAATTTACTGTGTAAATTTTGATTATTTTGTCTGTGAACCATTCTTTCACATACACAATGAATTCATCGCCGACATTGAATAGCAGTGATATTCTATATATTTTCGAAGGCATTTAACTCTTTCAGTGCCAAGGACGTACATGTACGTCCTAAATATTAAGGTATTTTAGTTCCTCCAGACGACACCAGATGTCCCCAGCTACTCAAATGTGGTTCATATGGTTTCTCTGGCCTGGGGCGTCCAAATTGAATAATTTTTTCGACTGAGAGGGTGGGGTGGGGTTTGCCACCCCTCATTTTAGGTGAAAAATGGTGAAAATCGGCCAAAAATACCACTCCCTCAAACAAATTTAGAACATAATCCTAGTATGCCCCTACTTATTACTGCTGTTTTATTGAAACAGGAGGTAAAGACAAAGGTTTTGAAGAATTTTGATGAGTGTATCTCAATTATTTTTGTGAGATTTTGGGTAGTGACAATGCCCAAAAATGCCCAAATCCTTGGCACTGAAAGAGTTAATAGTCAGAGTTTTGAAATTGATATCCCACCTGCATCTGTACGACTTTTGATATTTTATAGTCAGTAATGTACAAATGTACATTGTTTTAAGATGTAGTTGTTTATTTACATTAGAATAGATTTTTTTCACATGAAGCTCTAAGTTTAGAAATACAGTCAAACCTCTCTACTGAGGACATCCTCGGGACTGATAAGCACCGTTTTAATAGAGAGATGTCCTGATAAATGAGATCAAATTTAATGAAAACAAAACCAATTTTGGTGCATAAACTACACTGGACAGCAATGCTTTCTTTGCTTTACTTGAGCCACAAGAATATACGATGAATACAAATGGCCTAGGCCTACGTACTGGTTACGCCATGTATGATTACAGTTTTCATCCTTTCATTCTGGTAATGGGAAAAAAATATCTTGGACATTCAGGAAGGGAATTAGTTTTGTTAGTTGTTATGGATAACCGAAAAAGACATAAAAACACTCTGTCATACTTATTTGCATACATGTAAGGGCAAGTTGGGTATTAAACTTGAGCATGTGGTGTGAAAAAATTCCATGATAATGTTAATGATGTATATTATGTAGCATGTAAAGAAGTGATATTGAATGAATTTGCATTGAAAATCAAAAAATTCTTGAGTTCGTTTTCTTGTTTAAGGCAAGTCCTCGTTGCGTCAAATGTATGTCCTACGAGTTCAAATTTTATTTGGTCTGATTGTGTTCTTTTGTCTCTCATTGTGTTGGCAAGACGGCAATTTCCCTTTCAGTCTGGTTGCTACTCTTTCACCTCATTGACAGTTTTGGCACGACAGAGTTACAGCCAGGCCTGATTTGGTCTGGTGTTCACAGTGTCTCATCTCTCATCTTCTTGAGAAGTCTGGGACGCAGCAAGAAGTGAATGGTCTAGTCATGGCTGTATGGGAGCGTCCATTAAGTACGTACGCACGAAAATGCCAATTTTAAGACCCCCCTCCCCTGTATGCACCTTGTACGCATTGCCTCATACCCCCCCCCCCTCCCCCTGTGCGTACGCCTATAGAACATTGAATTCCCTAGCAGACGAACAGACATAGTACCTGATTTTGCTACATTGTGGCGCCACAATCGGATTGGCGTCGTAATGGCAAGTCGACTGCGCAATTTTTCTCCGACGGCGACATGCATTACCGGGAATTAAACGGCGCTGGAAATTGCTAAAACATTTTAGTCGGGTAACATCCGAACCCAGAAGCGTATGAGTTCACACATCTTGTGAAGAAGAAATTTGATTATCCAAATAAAAATAAGAAAGAGAAGATTATTATGATAATATTTATTTTTTATTTGTTCAAAAAATGGTTCTTGGGTTGCGTACGTTCGCAAGACCATTAACCCCCCCCCCCCCCTGTACGCATAGTGTACGGATTTCATAGACCCCCTCCCCCTTAGTGCGTACGTACTTAATGGATGCTCCCTATCATCTCTCTCACAGTTCTGGTGATTCGGTAGGGCAGCCAGGGCCAATTTGGTCAGGATGTGACTGTCTCTTTTCGTTTGCCTCTTGGCAGGATGATGGGGTAGCCAGGTCTGATTCGGTCTGGTTGTACCTGTCCCATCACTCTCACCTTGTTGGCAAGATGAAGGGCGAGTAATGAAATTTTTTTGTCTGGTTGTGACTGTCTCAACGTGTTAGCAGGACAAAGAGGCACCAATGTCCAATTCGGTCTGGTTGTGACGTTCCATCACTCACCGTTTTGGAAAGACAGAAAGCAGCTAGGTGTTAATTGGTCTGATTGTGATGTTGCACCGCTCATCATGTGTTGGGAAGATGGAGGAGCAGCCAGGCCCGATTAGCTCTGGTTGGGCATTTCTCATCTCTATTACCATGTTGGCAGGATGGAGGGGAAGCCAGTTCGATTCAGTGTGGTTTTGACTGTCGCATATTTTTCCCGTGTTCGCTACATAGAGCTGCCAAGCCCGATTTGGCTGAGACTGTCTCATCTTTCTCACAGTGTTTGTAGGAAGGAGGCGTATCCAGGTCCAATTCGATCCGGTTGTGTCTCTCGGCGTGTTGGAAAGACGAAGGGCATGCCAGGTCCACTTTGGTCTGGTTGTGACCGATTTATATTTTTCACCGTGTTGGCGAAATGGTGGATCGAGCAGCCAGGCCCATTTCGGCCAGATGAGACTCTCATCTTTCCACGTTGGCAGGTCAGAGAGGTAGCTAGGTCAGATTCGATCTTGATGAGACTACTGCATCACTCTCACCGTAAAGGCAAAGTGGAGGAGCGACTAGGTCCGATTTGGTCTGGATGCTACTGCCTCATCTCTGTGGCCGTGTTGGCAGGACGGAGGGGTAGCCAGGTCCGATTGGATCTGGTTGTGACTGCTCAAAACCGTGGTGGCAACTGTTCCGTATCTTTCTCGAGTCCAATACGAAAGAGAAACCAGGCACATTAAAGTCCGATTGTGACTCCCAGTTATGACATAGACTGTCTCATCTATTTCGCTGCGTTCAGGAGACCGGAGGGCAACCTTGTCCAATTTGGCCTAGTTGTGTTTGTCTCCTCTTCTTATCATGTGGGTGAGGCGACAGGTTAGCAGCCATGGCCGAATCAGTGTGGTTTAAATTGCCCCATATCTTAACAATTCTGGGGTACCAACGGTGGTTTTACCCATATTTCAGCATTCCGTACACTAGACAGCTCGGGAGACCTCGACTCTTCAACCTGTACCAATCTATCATTCTGTGTTCCGAAACAACAAGGAGGAACACTCAAAAACAAATACCCGAGACAAAAATGGTAAGCTGTCGAAAACGATGATGGTTGGGGCAGCCATTGTCTGCTCAGTTTGGTGGGGACTGTCTTGTTTCTTGCCCGGTCGCCAAGACGGTCTGTCATGCGCCATGCCCGGTTAGGTTTGGTTGTGTTTGCCCATTCCTCTCACCGTGTCTGCGATACGGCGTTGCAACCAGGCCCGATTCGATCTGGCAGTAAATTGTCTAATCTCTTCCAACGTAAACACACTGACTGTCTCATCTCCGTCACTGATTCTGGCGAGGAAGATGGAACACCACAAGTAGACCGAATTGGACTGAATCAGCTAAGATTTGACCGAAACAATTCTAATCTGATAGTTTCCCGGTCTTCTCAACAAGGCTAGAGCGAGGAGACACAGCAAAAACCTCAACGAAATCGGACCTCGCTACTGCGATGTTCATTCCGCTAACACGATGGGAAAGATGAGACAGTCACAGCAAACCCAAATCGGACCTGGCTGCACTACGTCCTGCAAGCACGAAAAGAGATGAGTGACAATCACAACCAGATCTAATCGGAAGTTCTGGTTGTGACTGTCTCATCTCTTCACCGTGTTAGCAGGACAGAGGGGTGGCCAGGTCCGATTCTATCTGGTTGCGACGAGGCCCGAGTTGGTGTAGTTGTGACTGTCTCGTTTACATCTCCTATGTAACATCGGTGTTTGTTATTCCATATTATAGACAGCTCGAGAGACTACGAATGTGGCAACAGGATGAACACAGAAAATGGTGCGAATCTACTCTCAGTGTAATACCAAACAAAATGCTATCAAAAACAGACACACTTAAAACAAACAGTAAACCGTCGAAATGGTGACCGGTGGGGCAGCCAGGATCCGCTCAGTTGCCGTGGCTGTCTTCTGTCTCGCTCTTCAAAGCGATGAAGCATGTGCCAGACCAGATTAGGTTTAGTCCCATCTCTCCCACCGTGTCTGCGACACAGGGGAACAGAAAGTCCCGATTCGATCTTGTAGTGACCGTCAAATCCCTCTCGCCGTAAGTACACTGACTTTCTCATCTCCGTCTCTGTGTCGACGACTCGATAGACACCCCAGGTCCGATAAGTCTCTGGTTGTGATTGTCACATATCTTTTGTCGTGTTTGCAGGACGGTGGACAGCTAAGTCTGATTCGGTCTGACTGTGATGTTCCATTTCTCCACCGTGTTGAATATCTCTTCACTACCGTGATATGCAGCCGTGTTCAATATGGTCTGATCGTGACTGTATCTCTCTCGCTATGCTGAAACGGTAGAATAGCCATTCTAATTTGGCCTGGTCATGATTATCTCATCTTCTTTATTCGTGTTGACAAGACAGGCAGGAGCAGCCATTGTCAAACCAGACTGATTCAAATTCTCCTCTCTTCAACAGTTCCCATACAATGAGGAAACATTCATAATACGGACAACACACAACAACGTTAAACCGACGAGATGCTGGGGCAGCCACAATCCGCTCAGTTTGGTTGTGGTTCTCTTGTCTCTCGTACGATGCTTGCAAGACGGTGCGATAAGGCGGGACATGCGCAATGCCCGGTTATGTCCGATTGTGACTATCCCATTTATTTCTCTGTGCTGGCAGGACCGAGACGTCTTGTCCGATTCGGACCGGTTGTGACTGTTCCATCTCTCTAGTACCTGTGCTGGCAGGACGAAAGCGTAGCTAGGTCAGATTCACTCTGGTCGCGACTGTTCCATCTTGCTCACCATATTTGCGCGCATAACACGGTGGTGCTGACAGCCCGATTTGGTCTGGCTGTGACCATTTCATCTCTTTCACCGTGTCGGCAGGACGGAGAGCCAGCCAGCTCCATTTTGGTCTTCTTGTTACTGTTTCATCTTATTCACCGTGTTGGTGACACAGTGGCGCTGCCAGTCCGATTCGTTGTGACCGTCTCATCTCTTTCACCGTATCAATGGATGTCCAATCTATCTCGGCAGATGGAGGAGCAGCAAGACCCGATTGGTAGGGCGGAGGCCAAGACAGTTCCATTTTGGTTTGGTTGTGACCGTATCATCTTTTTCAGTGTTAGCAGAACGGAGGGCCATCCAGCCAGCTTCATTTTGATCTGCTGGTGACTGTCTCGCCTTTCTTACCGTGTTGGCGACGTGGCGGAGCTGTCAACCCGCTTTGGTCTGGTTGTGGCCGTCTCATCTTTTTCAGTGTTAGCAGAATGGAGGGCCATCCAGCCAGCTTCATTTTGAACTGCTTGTGACTGTTTCGCCTTTCTTACCGTGTTGGCGACGTGGCGGAGCTGTCAACCCGCTTTGGTCTGGTTGTGACCGTCTCATCTTTTTCACAGTGTTAGCAGAACGGAGGGCCATCCAGCCAGCTTCATTTTGAACTGCTTGTGACTGTCTCGCCTTTCTTACCGTGTTGGCGACGTGGTGGAGTTGTCAACCCGCTTTGGTCTGGTTGTGGCCGTCTCATCTTTTTCACAGTGTTAGCAGAATGGAGGGCCATCCAGCCAGCTTCATTTTGATCTGCTGGTGACTGTCTCGCCTTTCTTACCGTGTTGGCGACGTGGCGGAGCTGTCAACCCGCTTTGGTCTGGTTGTGACCGTCTCATCTTTTTCACAGTGTTAGCAGAATGGAGGGCCATCCAGCCAGCTTCATTTTGAACTGCTTGTGACTGTCTCGCCTTTCTCACCGTGTTGGCGACGTGGTGGAGCTGTCAACCCGCTTTGGTCTGGTTGTGACCGTGTCATCTCTTTCACCGTGTTGGCAGGACGGAGAAATAGTTACAATCACGTTACATCTTGTTTTGCAGATGAAGGAGTTGCCATGCCCATTTCTTTCACCGCGTTGGCAGGACGGAGGGTAGGTAAGGTCCGATTCGATTCGATCTGGTTGCGACGGTTCCATCTTGCTAAGCGTATAGGCAAGACAAAGGAGCAGCCAATCCCGATCAGGCTTGGCTGTGACTGTCTAATCTCTTTCACCGTGTTTGGCAGGATAAAGAGGCAGCCAGTTCCGATTCGGCCTAGTGGTGATATTCCATCTCTTTCATCGTGTGACGGGCAGTTATATCCGATTCGGCCTGGTGGTGATGTTCCATCTCTCACATCGTGTGTAGAAGACAAGGGGACAGCCTGGTCAATTTTGGTCTGATCGTCACTGGCTTATCTCTTTTGCTGCGTTGACATGACGGTAGGGTGACCATGTCCAATTTGGCATGGTTGTGATTATCTCGTCTTCTTATCGTGTTGGCAAGACGACAGTGCACCAGCCATGGTTGGAACGGTCTGGTCTCATCACTTTAACATCTCTTTTACAATAAACAGCAAGAGAGACCTCGACTTTTCAACCGGCGGGGGAAGCAAGACGCAAAACGGTGGAGCATGTGAGATGCCAAGTAGGGTTGGTTGTGACTGTCCCAACACACCAGCCGTGTCTGCAATAAGATGAAGCAGCTCGATTCGATCTGGTAGTGGCCGTTTTATCTCTCTCACCGTACACACAGTGACTGTCTCACCTCCATCGGTAACGTGTCAGCGACACGTAACGATGGAAACCCCAGTTCGGATTAGACCCGAGTGTGATAGTCATTTATCTCTAATCGTGTTTTGATTCAGTCTGGCTGTGACTGTCACATCTTTCTGCAATGTCTCACTCGGTCTGGCTGTGACTGTCTCATCTTACGGTGTTCGTAAGGCGGTGTTGCCGTCATATCCGATTCCAGCTGACTGTGACATTCACATTTATTTATATTGTTAAATGAAGAGCCAATGTAATACTTGTAAGCTGCAGCATATCATGTCGATTAAATAGTGTTCCGGCGAAAATCGCATCAATAGCTTCAAACAATTGATCTGAATCGATTTCGCAAAAGCCACCAAGAGTTATGTAATCTACCCGAGTTCTAAACTCGAACTATGTAACTGATTATTACTAGTGGCCGGCCCTATTGTATTCTGACCAATTACGGTCATGGTTCTATAGGGGCCATGGCCGTCAATAGCTCAGATATTAAATCGCATAATGAAATTCTTTGTTCCCTGGACATTCTATCCTTGAGGACTTTTCAAGCCTCTACACCGGGATCGGGACAGCCAAGCTGTCGAAGGGATTATGACTTAACATCATTGACAGTGAAATTAACCATATCAATTCATGTCAGTTGCATGCTGTCGTTATGGCGCACTATTCATATCTTGTCCACAACAGGGCCCACAGCTAACTTCATACCAAGTTAATTTGCGTAGGCATGGGCGTCGGGGGTGCGAAAAATGCAACACTTGTTTTTTTATATGGCGGCACTAAGACATAAATACTTTGTACCTAGATAATACATGAGACATACTTTGGCTTTGAATTAAGTACAGTCATATGCATCTCACCTTTATTTGGTACATATAGCATTACTGAGTAATAATCGCTGTATCGGGCGGGCAATATGCGAGTGTTGCATTTTTATAGATACACCCAGTAGATGTTTTGGAGACACTGAACTGTCTCCGTTGTTCATTTAATCAATCAGATCAGGATGAAACCGCTAATGACGAGCGCAGCTTTATCAATAATCAGAAGTTTCTGCATCACTTGGTGATCAATCTAACAAGATTGCTGGCGTGAGAAGACATGTGACGTTTGGTCTTTTTCACAGGTGAGCGAATGGAATCAAAAGGCGTTGGGATAAAAACATCTCTTTAAAGTATTCCGGTATCACTCGGTCTTGCCGTGAAGGTGATGGAATGCCACGTGCTTACTGAAGTACATGTACTTCAAACCGCTAAATATTCGCGCCTTTTGTTGCGATTCGCGAAGATTGAAACAATATTTCATTAATACAAAAATGTTTTCTTCTTCAAATTAAAAATACATTCAAACTGTTGAAATTGCTTGGAACAAGCCAATGTGTTTGTTTAGCTCTATAGGATTGCCGCTGGTCCCATGAAGAGGTAACCCTTCTACTCCAGGGGATCGAAATTAGGTGAAAGGTGCGACCCCTGTGCTTGGATACTAACTGTACATGCATGATAAGAAATATCGAATGCCTGCGAGAGTGAACTGATCACCGGCGAAGACAAGGTTCGACACGACTATCCATCTCCCAATAAATTACCTTAATCTTGGCCATTTATGTAGATTATCTATACCAGCTAAGAGATAATATGAAGTAGAAGTGCCTTCCCTAAAGTTAGGCTAAATTGCGGCAAGCCCATCGCCATACTTAGACCATTAGCCAGATCTTGAGGAAATTGGTGCTCGAAGGTAACCAGAAAGATGTTATTGTGTTGCTGATTAAATGCTGTTGCACCGTCAGCAGACATCGCCATAGTATGAGCCGAATCCGTAAAGATGACATTGGTGTGTCAGCAATTTACGCTTCTGTGGTTCGGTTTTGAATCCATAGTCATAGCATTACTATAGTATATCCCTAACCTCTCCCCTTTTTTCATTTACCAGGCTGAATTATGAGCACGAATCTTCCCAATAACTCCCTGGTACCAACGGCACCAAATCAAGCGTATCGCTGACAGCATTTTTGAGTTATAATTTTTTGAGGCCACTTCAAATCGAACGCATGTGTTGCCTTTTGCACGCCACTAATTAAGGCGTTCTATACGATCGATCCGAATTTACCAGACAGGCAGGGATCCCCGTATTGCGAGTTGTTGCCAATTTGGTGAGTTGTCGCCAACTTAAACCCCTCGAAATTCCACGATTCGACATGAAGTTACCACGCTCGTGATCTAATTATACAGCCTATCTATCATGAAAACAGTATTTTTCTCAATTTCTTTGTTTATGTTCGATAGGCACGGCATCCTTCCCGCCGGATCTTTAGCCCACTCCTAGATGTAGCTGCGGCGGACATGACTTGGATATTAGTGGCGCAGCAGCCCGGCGAAAAGTTGCGACGATGTATAGCCGGATCGAGTCAGAAGAAGCGACAACTTGCAAAACGGGGATCGTTGCCTAACTGTTCACTGTCAGTCTCTCCTGAAAGGGAGGAATGACAATACTGATGGAAGGCCCCTCAAAGGAAGGTCTTGACTCAAAAGAAAGAAGATACCAAATGTCGATAGGCGATAGACGCTGATGTATCGATCCTTGCTAATTGGTGGGTTTCTCATGAATGCAGCACTGTCGACAGATATTATGTTGTTTACGAGTTCGACAAAGAATGTGATGCGAAGAACAGTATTAATATCATCGATATTAGTCAAGCCGTTTGAAACGCATGTGACATGTCTTGATATCGAGCTTCTTTCAATTTCCACGTCGTCTTCTTATTTTACAGCTTTTATATTGTTGGGCGTTTTTAAAAGTTAAACATTCCGTGGATATACTGACTTTAATCACGATAACCAATGCTTGGAGCAGCTATGTTAGTTCATTATTTCACTCCTAGGTGGCCGAACCCACTTCCTTCAGTCCTGCCATCTAGGAGGCAACTCACCAACGAAAAACTATTTAATCAGTTAAGAGCAGTTGAAATGATTGTCTGGTTTATACTCATGTCAAAATATTTGGTTTAGGAAAAGCCTTTTTGCGGACACCTTTGATTTATGTGATGTGTGAGTACCTTACCTATCACGATAAAAGCAATTTAATCTGCCCCTTAACTGTTGTCACTATTAGCCAATTTTTTGATTTGGATCACGGCCTATGAGGCATGCTGTCGTACTTCAAGCACCGCGTTACATACTTTTCTAGAATGCGCACAGACTTTTCTAAAGAGTTTTAAAAGGGTATTACTAATAAGAAACAAAGAGTGCTATTTATCAAGTCTTGTCAATTTCTGTAGTAATGATGTATATACCTTTAGATTATCATGATCAGCAGGGACGACTGGTCATGCATCACTGTGATCAAGCAAGTGTGAGCGGAATGTAATCAGAGCTCTTCCTCTTCCATGGCCTGGGCGCATGTTACTTGAGAAAAGTAATGCCAATTATCAGACGGGCGTCTGGCCAAGGAACAAATCGTTGCTGTTCATTTTGTAGAAGTGTGGTAGTAATCAAACAAACTGAAAAAGGAGCTGTAAACCATCTAATCTACTTTAAGTTGTGTTACGAGAGTGATACATTGGATTATACATAAGATATACATGTACATGTATGAGAGTCAGGGTATTCTTCACTTGACACGGTTTATTTTACTTGTAATTGCCTCATCTATCGTGTCTTCGCCAGCTTTAGAGTTAGAAAAGGATGGTGATCCGTATCGAATGCATGCTGCACTTCCTTGGGGCAAAGACAAATTTCATCGCAGTGGTTTTAGAATTTAAGCTTTGAAAGAGTTTCCTATACCTTAAAAGAAGCTTATGTCCATACCAAAGTCTCTTAACAGTCGTTGCGTTGCGTGTGCACTGATGCAATGGTATTCCTGTATTAATAGCATGCATATAGATTAATATAAATAACTGTCAGGCCTACAAGAATACGAATGGTAACAAAATACAACCACGGAACTGAAAACCACACTCGCCCCTTACCGTAACCTGAAGCTGCAGAGAAGGCGGCGTCCTTCAAGCAGCTAAGTGACCTATGTTTTCGTCGCCGAGTCAGGAAGCAATTTCGCTTGACCGGGGAAGTATGGATACGTTCCCAGCTGTGTTAACTAGATGAATTTTTTTTTCGACGTGGAAGCATTGGGAAAACCTGTCTTTTTGCTGTAGGTTTGCCTCAGCTGTTATTTCGTTTCGAAATGGAGTCAGCGATTCATATAAATACATATAATTTGAATACTAAAAACCGAAAATTTATTTTTTCTGAAATTTTCGCGAGTCGCAAAAATAACGAGGCGCAAAAGTAACCATTTACAGTAAATTTTACAGATATTCTTTTATTTATGAGTCAACTTCTACGTTCCAGAAGGTGAACTTTGACTGTTGAAAGCGTTGTATTGAAATTGGAAGAGTGGAGTATCTTCAGTACTGCTGTTTCTTCCACCTTCTGATGGTCATCGATCTGCTTCAGATTGGGGGACTGATTCAACGTTTAATGAAATTGACCAGAGACCGTGCAAAATGGACCATTGTTCCTGATTGTATCTCTTTTCGTTGGTGATTTGGTGGTCAATAATGAGTACCAATTTAAGCTGCATGGGGCAACTCCAGACGTGACCACTTTCTGATGGTCATCGATTTGTTTCAGATGGGTGACAGATTTAACGATTAATGAAATTGACCAGAGACCGTGCAAAATGGACCATTGTTCCTGATTGAATCTCTTTTCGTTGGTGTTTGCACCAAATCACCAAGTCAATAACGGGTACCAATTTAAGCTGGGGCAACTCCTGATGTGGATCGCTGATTGCTCAGTTCGCATATTCCGACCCATGGTCGTATTGGCAGAACATTTTCAGGAATAGTGTTCAAGGAAGTTTGGTACTGTAAAGTGATATATCCATCGTATATCCGACCAATCGATCGAACGCTCCATGTTATTGAGGTCGGATTAGTAAAAAAAGTCAGGCATTTTCAAAAGAGAAATTGCCCATTCCTGGTCAGTCTTTGCCTCATTGCAACATCTCTTACACCTATTCCAGAAAAAGTCTGGCGAAGAATATATCTGTAACAAAAAATCTATTTCTAGGAGACTTTATTGGGCTTTGACAAAACCTTCGGGAAAAAAGGACCTATTATTAGTGAGTTTCCGCAATGCTCACGAACTACGATTACGCTTTACGAATTCTTTGTATTAATTTACATGCGCTAATGCAAATAATTCGTCTTCGTAAATCGTAACTCGTGAGTGATGCGGAAACTCACTAATTTCTGGCTGCAAAGGTATGGATCTTACACTGTTTGACTGCCCATTGTATTGTCATATCTATCAATACCGGGTCCATCTTCCGTAAGAACGACTGAACCGTGAGGTTGGGTCGAAGCCCGCCCGGTCAGTTCCTCCATAATATAAAGTCGCTGTTGGTGATATCTGGATAGATGCAATGAATTGTCAGCATGTAGGCAATGGTTATTTTATTTGTCAGGCCGGCGGGAACGTTTCAGAATATTTTGATGATGCAGTTATAAATGAATGTAGCCTGAGAGAGTTTGCCACATAGTGTACATGGTAGAAATCAGTTGATGCCCCCAACGCCGCACCTTTATAATTTTGGAGTATGCAACTGTAATTCTAAAAGTGTGCATTGCGGTGCATTTCATCCGGTGAAGGTTTCTTGTAGGCAATGTTTTAATATTTAATCCGGCGAACTATGAAATGATGTCAGAACTATTCATCATGTCCATTGTTCAAAGCAAATATAGCATTAGGGAAATGGCATTACACCTTATAAGTGCTCAGCAAATACTACAGAAATCCACAACTATTTCGCTAACCAAAAACCAACAAAGATAAATATTCCGGGCCTACTATAGAATTGATGAATTTCCGAGAACCATCTTGTTGAAATTGAAATTTGAGGGTCGTGTCAGAATAAGACGTACTACATGTACATGTATATACATGCAACCTGAAGTTTAAGAACAAATCATTTTTCTGGATACGTTTATACACTTTTTACCCAGGCTTTTTGATTTGGGGTTACAAAAGTTAGTCTACTCTCTGCATGATAATCGCTAGTAGAATGTCCTTGCTAGCGGCAGTATGAGGTTAATTTCCTTTCTTAATATCTCGAGTGGCACACGAGAAACCCAACAGGAGACTCGCGCGTGGATGGAGAAGCGACATGCAACAAGATTTAATACATGTTATATATTACTGCCGTCATTATAAAGAAGCCCGAATTCGAACACGTCAAGCTCATTTTGATGAATCACTGGTTTCTATACTGCTACACTCCGAAATCCCGGAGCCTATCTGAAATGAATTTAACTCACAAATATATTACGTACATACATGAACAAAAAATAGGATCATGGAAACAATGCCAGAGACTTATTGTTTTGATATTATGGTTTTAGGCTATTGTAAATAATGAACAAAAACAATTACAGCATGCACAAGCGGCGGGGGTATCGAAGTACTTTCAGCATAGCAAATGGTTTTAGAGCAGAAGCTCTGCGATCCCCTGCATGGCCCCTAATTAGTTTGAACGAATAAAGTTTCTCCCCAGACAGCACGTACGATTTTTCATTTTCAATACTAGGAGTTCAATGTTGATTTTTTCTGCCCTTCCCGCAATAATAAATTTACATGTGGGACACCATTTCTTTAAATGTTAAAGCATTCAGCTGACAACTCGGTACGGAGAAGCCCGGGAGCTATCCGTTCTGAAAAAGCAAACTTCCTCTGTATCGAAGTATAAATGGGCGAGATGTGGCAGCGATCCATTTTTCATGTATTTCGACCACGTTTTAGTATCGTCTTCGTCTTCTGAGGAATAGCTACATATGTATTGTCACTGGCAAATCGTCAGTGGAGACGGTAACTTTCCCACAATCTCGTGTTTTTGAACAACTGGAAATGGTTTCAGACACCACTGACAGTCTTATCTCAGTAAGTAAGCCAGTAATAAGTGGAAGTTTGATAATCTATCCGGGTCGGTAGTGACATACGGATACACGACGTGTTATCATTAGCAGGGATCATTAGTGGCAGTCGTTTCATTCGCGGGTGTCTTTCCGGCAAGTTGCGCCGACCACTTTGCGCCATCTGACACGTCGAAGGGAAGAGTTTCTTCTAGGCTATCAACGTTATTCTCATTTTAATGACCTAGCTCCGACAGCGGTTATGAATATATGATTTGAGAAGCGCGCCAAGTCTAGACTGACTGACCAATCCGCCCAGCCAAAAGTAACTTAAGTTAGTTATGAGATTTATTGATGAACTCAAAACGAGATCAGTGTGAATATGGACCAGGTAGGTATCGAAATTAGAATTTATGTCCCGGAAGTAAATTATGATATTTATGGAGG
This sequence comes from Lineus longissimus, assembly GCF_910592395.1. NCBI lineage: Eukaryota > Metazoa > Nemertea > Pilidiophora > Heteronemertea > Lineidae > Lineus > Lineus longissimus. The sequence continues at coordinate 24,291,952 of NC_088310.1, forward strand.
AACTATATGTACCTTATCCGCATTCGCATTTATTTTTTATGCTGAACCAAAGCCAAGTAAAATGCATATTACAGTAGAACCTCTCTATCACGGACACCCACGGGACTGACAAATGCTCTCCTTAATAGAGAGGTGTCCTAATTAGAGAGGTCAAATTGAATGGAAATAATCAATCTGGGACCAAAACTAGTGTCCTTAATAGAGAGGTGTCCGCTAAGGGAGGTTCAACTGTACATTATTTACCTTATTGCGTTACACTCGCTAGAGCTCGAGAAAGATACTGGTTACTAGATATATGTAGGCAACATAACGTATTCCACTCTTGGCAGTTATCACCGATGGTAATTCAGATAGTGGATAAGACAGTAATGACTTTACGGCCAGACTCCGACATTCTATTGGTCAGATACGGCCCATAACTACTAAGCCCCCGCCGACAAATTGTAATAGAGTTGGCGAGCATGACAACAGCAGTCCCCTGGGTTACACGGGGTATAGGGGTCATGCCTGTTGCCCGCGCCATTTATTGTCGTAACGGCAAATGATAAAGGAAATACCGTGATTAGAATCGGAGAGGTACATGTAGGATTACGATAGTCTGTTGTGACAGTCTTAGTGCTGGACCTATAGTGTGCCCCTTTATAGAAATTCTGAGAATACAAACATATCCTTACTCATCTTACCACATATGTTACTAATCATAAAAAGCCTACTGTTTTGGACTGGACATGGAGCTGGCGCGACCTGCAAGAACTGTCAAGTGTCTTGTAATGGGAAATATCATTACAGAAGTAATTTTTAGATATCAACATTCTACCTGACTTATTTAAGATAGAGACGCACATATTTGCAGAAGCGCTTTGCTAGTGGTTTCTACCATCCTCTTTCAAATAGTTCCGAAGCAGTACAGGGAGTAAGAGCCGCAATTAAGATCAAGATTCCGGCAAAGTTTGCATCAAAAATATCAGAAATACATCCCACCTCAAGATTGCCTGGTATGCCATCTGGTTAAAATTTGAATAAAGAATCTATTCAGGTTTCATCAGATGAACATTTATATTAAAATATTCATGCCAGATAAAATGGTACAGGCAGTTTTCTTTAATCAGACAATTCGAAGGCATTGGGCGTCCTTGTTTGCAACATAAGTAAAAATGAAACATCAGCAGTATTCGGAGTGCTACCTTTAATCCACAGTGCGAATCAAAACTTCAAACAGACAAACAATTTATCCGAAAGATACAAGCTGTATATAGAATTCTATATAATTGTTTCAATGGTATTCATTTGACGCCTCGCGCTGACTCGGAGAGACTCGTTGCTTAGGAGATTAGCGCAGTACGCCCGAATCCAAGGGATTTCTCGTGAGCGGTATTGGTAATCGCGCAACCCGGATCAGACGTAAGCGCCTGACGTCAGCTCCGGTGTCCCATCCAAATATTGCTGTAGGCTCCGCCAGAGACCGCCGCGCTTCTTCGTGGGTAATTTATAACCTGGTTTCCAGTTGAACTTTCCCACTTTGAAGCATATTAACTCGGAAGGAACGCCAAAGAGACTGACGTGTCGTTAAACAGTCGGAAATAATATCATTATATCGCACGGATCAACTAAAAGACAAGGGCGGGTGAGTTTTTATTTCTTATGGCACTTTCATGCCTATACTTTTTGGCTTTTAATTTGTAACTTCAACGCTTTTACCTGAACCTCTTCCCCTTGTCCAAGACTTGAATTATTCGAAGGTTTTCCGTATTCAACCGATGACTTTTTCATCAAAACGTATGAATTATATTCATAAAGAGATAAGACGTCGCCATTTTTTAATCAAGGTATTCCAACTAGGAGTCGCATTAAGAAAATTAGAAGACCGCAAATGGTACGAACCTGAGATTATAGATGTTAACTGAATCTTTTGTGAAAATTTTTTTATTCAGATACTTTCGCTCTCGACAATCTTTGTTAGTCTTCAACCTGAATTTTGACACGTTATTGTCTGCGATTCATCGAGGGCCGGGTTCAACAAAACCTGGTCGTATCGCGGTTTAAGTCATAACTGTGATATCCCATCCTATAATGTTTCGCCCGAAGATCTCATCGGCCTCGAAACAGTCAGTGATAGAAATAACTAAAGCTGAACTGCACGTTCAAAACCAGAGCACCCCATACGGCAATATTAAGAAATTCAAACGACCGAAAGGCCCTTCTGAGTACGGCCTGAAACATGATAGACCTCCAATGCTTCGATGCGCTTGATTTCACAAACAAGCAAGCCGTAGGACGATGCAGACCTTCGCAGAGAATTCTGGAAGGAAAAAAATAAAAAGTTCCTCTTATCGGGACTCGAACTCGAGACCTCTAGTTTTATTTGCCAACACTCTTATCCTCAAGGCCACTGGGCTGCTTGAAATGCCTGTCGTTTTATACGCCTTTATGGAATGTGCAAAAATTTGTGTGTAATCTTTGTTCAACATCTTTGAGCGGCTTCCAGTGGGCAACTGCAACAAGAAAGTCATTTTTTCTTTGCTGTGCGTGATTATGTATGCGGAGTCAACGTTTTCTCTTAGCAATGTTCACCTTTGTCTTGGTATCTTCTTCTATTACACGTACCTGAGAAAATTTCTGGTTCATCTCTCAAAAATAAAGCATAATCGCCATTCATATAAGACATATTTGCTGGCAGCAGTTCATAAGAAAGCCCCCCTAGCTCAGACGGTTAGAGCGTTTGTATTCTGAGCCCGAGTTCCCGGGTTCGAATCCCTGGAGAAGATTTTGATTTTTTTTCTCTTCCATGATTCTCCGAGACTGTCCGCATCGTCCTGTGGCTTGCTGGTTTGTGAAATCAAGCGCATCGAAGCATTGGAGGTCTATCATGTTTCAGACCGTATTCAGAAGGACCTTTCGATCGGTTGAATTTCTTACTTTTACCGCATGGGACGCTCTGGTTTTGTGCATGCAGTTCAGCTTTAAAAACATTTTAGGAACAACATTATGTAGTATGTTATTCGGACAGACTGATAACCGGTGGTTTCAAGATACTTTTTTTCAGCAGAATATAAGCAGTTCCAAATGAGGATATCACCCGTATTTTAAGAACCAAAAAGTTTTTTCAAACATACAACAATACAATAACTTTATCCAAAAGAAGCCCCATTCGATTTGGACAGAAAGATGTAACAGTGATTTTCCAAATCCTTGGCGATGCTATTAAGTGATATTCGATGCTGTGTTTACCTTATAAATGCATTCCTTTTTTGTCTGTTTGAAGTTCAAAATTGTACTACATCCACCAATAATGTAGAGCGCGAATACTACACATGTGTGCACATGAGTTATTTTGGAGAGAATTTTCACTTAATTGCAGTTTCAACTAACTTTAATCATATTTAATGTAAAATTTATCATCCGATTGCGTGCAGGGAGCAGTAAAAGTTCAACCAAATCCATCGCATTAGTCTACCCGCGCGCGTGCATTTGAACGCTGTGTGCTGCATGTGTATACTAGTTTTACATCCTGTCCCTTTGGAGTATTCATAAATTGATTATCTTTATTAACCACGTGAATGCCAAAATGATCATAAAGCGTGAACTTTTTGTTTTGAAAATACCAAGAAAAATGAAACGGCCAGGGGCCATTGTGCTCACCGTATACATCTTTTATTAGGCAGGATCATGCTTAGTTTAGAGGTGAATATGGTGAACACAATCAGGCATAAAGACTTTTTTTAGATGTGTATTGATGTCAAGTAATAAGACAGGGCAGTATATATAAGTTTATGATCCAACCAATAATTGTCTATGACATCAACAAGATCAATATCGTGTGATTGCTAAGAGTCCCTGCAATAAAAAATTCATCGAAAAAAAGTCATTAATAAGCGAGATATTGCACGTCCTACTTTTTCAGTTTTGACCCCCTGGTGGCCAAATCAAGAATCAGATCAGGCCAAAATTCGGTGTCAGAGATTATCTGATGTAGGGGGTTACATGTACCAACTTTCAAGTTCATAGCTTTAGCAGTTAAGAAACGTGCCATAGTTACACTCGAACGGTCAATTTACGCCATTTGACCTCTGTGACCTAGAAAAGGAGGTCAAATCCAAAAATCATAGGAAATGTGATGTATCCTTGCTAGGAGTCCCTGCCATAAAATTTTATCGAAAACAATTCACTCAAATAGGCAAGATATTGCACTTCTTCCTTTTTCCGTTATGGCCCCCTGGTGGCCGAATAAAGAATCAGATCAGGCCAAAATTCGACATCAGACGTTATCTGATGTAGGGGGTTATATGCACCAAGTTTCAAGTTCATAGCTTTACTGGTTAAGAAACGTGCCATAGTTTACACTCTAACAGCCAATTTACGCCATATGACTTCTGTGACCTTGAAAAGTAGGTCAAATTGAAAACCCGTAAAATATGTGATGTATTCTTCCAAACAGTACCTACCATAAGAATTTTATCGAAAACAAGTCACTTATAAGCGAGATATCACACTTTTTAGATTTCCACTTTTGGCCCCCTGGTGGCAAAGTTAGGAATCAGATCGAACCAAAATTCAGCGCCAGAGGCTATGTGATATAGGGGGTTATATGTACCAAGTTTCAAGTTCATAGCTTTAGTGGTTAAGAAACGTGCCATAGTTTACACTCTAATGGCCAATTTACGCCATATGACCTCTGTGACCTTGAAAAGTAGGTCAAATTGAAAACCCGTATAATATAAAATGTATATTTGCTATGAGTACCTACAACAAAAGTTTTATCGAAAACAAGTCACTTATAAGCGAGATATCACACTTTTTAGATTTCCACTTTTGGCCCCCTGGTGGCAAAGTTAGGAATCAGATCGAACCAAAATTCAGCACCAGAGGCTATGTGATATAGAGGGTTATATGTACCAAGTTTCAAGTTCATGGCTTTAGTGGTTAAGAAACGTGCCATAGTTTACACTCTAATGGCCAATTTACGCCATATGACCTCTGCGACCTTGAAAACAAGGTCAAATTAAAAACCCGTATAATATAAAATGTATATTTGCTATGAGTACCTACAACAAAAGTTTTATCGAAAACAAGTCACTAATAAGCGAGATATCACACTTTTTAGATATCGACATTTGGCCCCCTGGTGGCCAAACAGAGAATCAGATCGGACCGAAAATCAGTGTCAGAGGTCAGCTGACCTAGGGCATTTTGTGTACAAAGTTTCAAGTTCATAGCCCTAGCAGTTAAGAAACGTGCCACTGTTAGGATACGACGACGACGACGACGACGACGACGACGACGACGACGACGACGACGACGAAGGACACAGCGCTATCGTATAGACTCCCCTTACGGTGAGCCAACAAGAACACGAAGATGTATTTATTGTGTTTGAAGGTCTACGACGTCCTGTTCAAAAGTTAAATTATGAAAGTTCGAGATTGTTCAGTCATGTACTTTTAGTACAAGTAGAAGGCATCAGATATAAACAGTTCCAACGTTGTTGCTGGTCACCATTATAGATAGTTAAAATATGAAAGTTCGAGATTGTTCAGTCAAGTACTTTTAGTACAAGTAGAAGGCATCAGATATAAACAGTTCCAACATTGTTGCTGGTCACCATTATAGATAGTTAAAATATGAAAGTTCGAGATTGTTCAGTCAAGTACTTTTAGTACAAGTAGAAGGCATCAGATATAAACAGTTCCAACGTTGTTGCTGGTCACCATTATAGATAGTTAAAATATGAAAGTTCGAGATTGTTCAGTCATGTACTTTTAGTACAAGTAGAACGCATCAGATATAAACAGTTCCAACGTTGTTGCTGGTCACCATTATAGATATTATCTACCGGTCAGTTTTCATCAGTTGACGCGTCTGGTGCCGAATCTGTATGCCAAGGATAAATCAAAATCATTTTACGCGTTCACTGTTACCCTGCCGAATTACCAGTCTATATACCTCAGCATACATGTAGCCTAGTCTTCGGACATCTGCGTATTCTGGTCACACTATCTCCCCTTCATTTTACGGCTGTGTTTATTGCAAGCTAATGACAGGTTCACATGATAGGAAGTCATCGCAGGTGAAATAATTCGAGAAGTCGCCGCCGGATTGTATTGTCTTCAGAGAACTTGCGGTTTCTTCGGCGGCTTCTTCAGTACTGGTCTGTTTTCAACTTAAGCGAACTTTATCTTTCCAATAGAATTTCATCTAGTAGGCCCTATGTTTACTGGAAATTAAATGGACGTAATTGTTTAGGAGGACATTCTGCATAATGGATCATTTGATTAAGTTTCGTATAGAGAGGTCAGCTTTTAATCACCAATAAGTACCTGGTCGGACGAGACCCATGTTGATCAAAACACGCAGCGTCAAAAAAGAAAAATGCCAAATTTCATGAAAAACAAGATATACCCAGTCATATTTTGACCGTTTCCGCAGGTCTATATCTCATCTTGGTCGCAAAAGCAAAATAACATGAAAAGAGTAAATATAAAACATCTCCTATTACATACGACGACAGCGTTGAAAAAGGCTTTAGTGACAGAAGTACTGATGGTAGAGGTTGGCTTATTTTGCCTTTCAGTGCCTTTCGTTTAACATCCGCTTCATTTTATCTGTATCACCAACAAATTAAATGTCAAAGAAAACTTATAAAATTCCTATTGCTCAGTTTAAGTTTTGTTGATATCATTAGCTACAACCATCGAGTTTTCAATGTTGCTCAAAGGTATATTGAACACGTGTGCCGGAAACCCCAGCTCTTACGCTCGTTCGTGTTTAAGTTTAGATGCCGCCTCCAATTGACATCACGTACACTTTTATTGGAATTAAGTGCTTTCCTACAATAATCATGACGTGTCATGTTGGGCTGGTCGATCAAAATAGGCTTTACATTTTTTGAACGGATTTATTATAGATTTAGTAATAATATCAGTTCTCAAATAGAATTCTGGTCGATTTCCAAATATAGCAGCCGAAGGAATTCTGTGATTCCCTACGTCACAAGCAAAGAGAACTTCATGCCGTGTTGTCAGATCAGATGCTCCCAGTTCGGAAGGAATGAATGTTAACGCCTTATATAAGTCCATTATATGGGCCGACATAGCATCCTTTCTGGAGTTGTGCCTTTTTTTTCGAGGAAATATATACCTATATGTGTGTGTCTTTCAATTTTATGACCACCATTCCTCCCCCTACTTTTTGATAGGCATGCTTGTATCAGATAAACCCAAGCGAGAGGTCCGTTAGCGTGGGACGGCAAAGACACCATCCACTGGTGTTGGGTTGTGAATCTGGCTCCACACAAACGTTAAAGAAATCCCAAAGGCACTGAATGTACATTTCATCTATATTCTCAACTACAGAATACCATTAGGCATGTGAGAGTGCACTAAATTATGCATTATTAGATTTTATCTTTGTCTATATAAATGAGTCTATAACATGAAATTGGGCATAATTCCATCACCAGTGAAATAAGATGGGATATCATTATTAGGTGAATCATGGCACGCCTCCATTTGATACAGAACAGCCATGTTCAGAGAGTGCTTACTTAATTAATCATGCACGTACATTCAAAGGAAAAATACACACAGGATCCTATCATTGGATTCTTGTTCTTTGCAACCAGTGGCGTAATGCCAAACAGCTTTATACAAAATAGATACAGTTTCCTCGAAAGTTTTCATTAGTGGGCGGAGGACCCCGAAAGGTCAAAGGCACTGAATTCCCTTTCCAACAGCATCATTTCAGGCTGAATAAAAAAAGCCTTTGCAAATAAACCATTCCTATGGTGATATAATAAACATAAGAGGAAAAATCGTATCGCGTATTGTCGGCATTACAAATTTATGAATCAAACACGCGTCGTCATTCAATTTGACAATCGTACATGTGTCTTACTCATACATCCTGCCAATCTCTTTTTTCACTACTAACTTTTAGAAGACCTGAAAAAAAATCCACCCACCTGTTGAACTCACTACGGCCACCTATTTCACCACTTTCATTACAAAGACACTGTTAACATTATCTTCGAAAGATATTTATGATCAACTAAGATTACTTCGATAGTATTCATGAATGCCCCTGCTGTTGGCGTGACACACTTGGAGGAGGATGGTATCACTTATAAGAGGTGGAGGATGCCCTTGAAGTCACTACTAAGACATTGCCAATATCTTATCAATATCTTGCTATGTTTAGAAAACGATGACATTCAAACTGTCTTGCTGCACATCTCCACAAAGCTATAATATTGGTCAGTTTCGTCTAGGTTATGTAAAGAGCGCTCTCTAATTCCCGCCGAGTGCTTTTGGTATTCCATTCGTTGTATGCTTCGCCAGGGACATAACACTATAGAATAAAACATGAGCCAACCCACTTAATAACTTCCCGTATCTTAATGTGATGTTCCTCATCTCCCAATGTGTTTGATCTTACAGTCGGATGTAGCATTCAACACCCCCCAGGAACCTCACTATGCATGGTGGTTATTTTCTAAATTTATTAGCTGGTTGTTCCCTACTATAACATGTTGTCTTCTTCGGTACTTTGAAACCCCCTCTACAACTGAAACGTTTGGCCAAATGATAACTGCTCTGAGAGACATCTGTTTTGTCATCAGATCATTGAGACTATCCCGGGGACGAAAATAAACGCAACGAAAGACGAAGTAGTGTGCTGAAAAGTATAGCTTTGTGATGAGCTTTCTATTCAGAGTGCGAAGTTGAAAACTAGCTACAATGATACCAGTGGTCCATCAAATTTTACCACTCGTTTCATTGATCGTAATGTTCCAGCACAACTCGAGATCCAGGCTCGAGATACTCTTACGCGTTAAATGGTCAGCGGATTCGGGAATTTACAGCCAATATCTACTTGGCTACCATCAAGCTGTATTATTAACATGCTTTTGGAAGCCCTTGTAATACCCGTATACGTATTATAATTGTCGAGAATGAGAACAGGTGACGGGGTTCCCACGTTTTAGATGACAAACATCATGCCCACCACTGAATATCATATCCACTGACCACGTGGAGTCGATCCAAGACGAAAAAAGCAAATAAAAAGATAACTTTACGGCTTACACTCAACTGATCAGTCATCTAACTTTCATTCCAACCCTCCTATGTATTTTTTTATTTATTTGGGTCCCAATATCGGCAGTGTTTCCCAGGAATGCTCCCCTAACATTTTGGTAGACTGGTTATTTTGGCTGCCCCTGGAATATCAGTCTCATTCCTTAACGTACCTCACACTTAGTAACCAATATCATTGTCATTCAAGATCATACCTAACATTTAGCCGACCCGATGGTTCCACCAAGGCCCAGAATTCGGGCCGTTTGATTACTGCCCAACTGGTGAATAATGTAACGCGACCACCTCTTTCATCGCCAATGGCCATGCATGTCCGACACGTACAGGGCATACCCCCATCGTAAAGAGAACCTGTTTAAGCAAAATCCTTTAAGGCAATATTTTTTTTGTACTACCACTCACGGGGTGTTAAAAAGGTCGGATACCTCATTAGTATTTACAAGTTATCATTATCACGCTAGCCTTTCTAAGTTCTTCGAACCGTTTTCGGAGGTTAAGAGGCTTTTTTACACTAGCAAACAAGATCACGCCTACTGCATGCCATATTATGTTATGTGTTTGAGTACATTCCTTTTGACCAGCCGACTAGTTGGAGGTCAAGGGCTGCCATGTAATGTTTCATCATTGTGTTCTTGTTTTTTCTTTGTACTGTTTGTCAAATAGGGATAGTTTTTATCACTCTTTTTGTTTCAGAACCTTGAACATATTGAAAAAGGGACCAAAATGTCCAGTGACAATTACAGGTACACTCTAAACTTCGCGATTCCTCCCATCAGCCTTGACGTGTCAACCAAATAATATCGTGATTCGAATCAATACTGTATGTATCATTTTGCCAGGATACACAATGTTTACCACCACATACCAATTCAAATCCACACCTCTCTCGCCTCTTACGTATCTCGCTGGCAATGGTTGCCTACACTTGAGACGCACTTGCCTTCCGTCAAGCCGCTCAGTGATCTATATTTCGGTTGTTGAGTCAGGAAGGAATCTAGCTATCAAAAGTGAAGATGCTACTTTCCAGGCGTCACTGGTTGTTAGAGACTCTAAAGGCAAACGGCCCTGGTTTGCATATTCTAATCCTACTAAGCAATTAAGAATAAGGCTAATACATGTAGTAGTAGTACATGTAACATCACAGTGAAGTACATTTGATATTTAGCGGAATTTGGTATGTAACTGTCGAAACATTATTTCCTTGATTGTTGTGCAACACAATTTAGCGATATGGAGGTTTTCTCTCAAGAAAGGCACCATTAGGCCAATGTTATTCATATTCGGAGGTTTTTGTCTTATGAAGAGACTAAATGTTTAGCATATTGGGCGATATTTTTCCATGTATTACATTTTTTGACATCACGTGTTTCTCAGCATAATTTCTGAATACTTTCTTTCCCGGTATACCATCATCACCATAAATATGGAAACAACCATTAGTTTCTTTGAATGTTAAGTTGCATGGTTTTCTTCTAGCTGTGAAGACCCACATGAGAGCGATTAAACGGAATACCAAAGTGAAATACAAATTACTTGGCCGCTCTGCATCCATACCAAAGTGAACGAACTGTTGTTATCCATAGGGTGTTTATATCGGGTCTGCCCAAAACCCAGACTATCAATCCCGAGTCTGTGTAAAATGTGACAACTGATCACTGGGCACAGTCGGGAGATAAATCTTTGGAATCCCGCCCCGGGTATAGAGAGGGCAGTCATTACCAGCAATACACAAAAGTCATCAGATGCGACTTTAAAGTCAGCCCACGTCTAACTCCATACAAGAACTGCAGTGTTAGTTAATAAAACCGTGTCAGGGTGGCTTCGTTACTGCGGAGAATAATGAGATAAAAGAGATTCATCCTCATCACTTGTTCAATATCAGCCACATTATAGCCCCGAACTGGAGTCTGAGCTGTCGCGACTTATCATTGTTTGCATGCGTTAAAGTCCAACTCCCGCGGTGAAAATTAGTAGCGCTCAGGTTCTACTCTCATCATGCTATGCTAGATGAAGTACGCAATGTTTCTGTCAAGCAATACGCATAATGGCAGCCGTTCTGTAGAAGCAGTATTCAACTTGCTACCCCATAGGCCTACATCCTTCCGATCACAGGCCAGCAGAGATTTACCTTGTTCTCTCAAGGTTCCATGATTATAAAACTCCATTCCATTTATGAAATAGGCGGTGCTTAACTATGTATTAAAATTATTATTATCAAAAACATTTTTATAGCGCTTGACGTTGTTAAAACTTCTAAGCACTTTACAATTTATAATAAAACAATAAAACATTAATACATGATAGAATAAAAGTCATTACTAAAGAAAACGTGCAAGTGGGATTTAAAAAAAAAAACAACAAAAAACAACAACAAAAACCGCAGTGCTTGGTGCACCGAAATATGGACACTGCCTCTTACAAACTGATGATATTGATAGGTGGTGAATACTTTCTGCCAAATTACATGCATGTTTAAAGGCTGAGAACTTGGTTTCCGCGGGATACTTACGCAAAGAAGGTCTGTCATAGAGTACTAAGAATGCCGATGTGAAAGACCGATGGAAGTCCCCCGTCTTATAGTTCTAGCCTATTTTGAGATTTGCAACTAGGGATTCATTAAACTTGGATTTAATATTGCATATTCTAAAACAGCTGGGTTCAGAATGAACCGAACATACAGTGTGAATGCACTACGTGCCAATGAAGCCTCGTTTTGAATTCAGCGATTATCATTAGGTAACCTTAACCACTTGTGTTGGTGAAAAATTTGGAAGCATTTAAAACCACATTATTCGATATTTCATTTCAGATTTTTTTGAATAGAAATTGATACCTCACTGTCGGTATTGATTGTCTCACCAAAAGCTCCTCGGTTTTGGTCTACATTTTAGCTCCACCCTCGCGGTTTGGGTGAGACAACCTGAAGCCGAATTTGTACATTCAGATATGGGTATGTGATGCATGCCTTCGGCCCATCAGTATACCTTAGCTGTCAGGAAATGAGGTCAGTGAGCGTAATAGTACTTTACGTTAGAAACAGAATAGTGCGGGTTTGATTGAGAGGATTTCTGCATGTTCATAAAATGCCTATTAATTAAACACATAAAATATTAGATCGTGATATTCGATATGTTAACGCCATGAATTCATGGCACAAAGAAAATGCACTCCGGATCGGATTCCACACTTTAAACTCTGAATAAATAATAGACTACCTGTTACTAACAGTTACCAGGTTTTTATTGTTATTAAGTACTTGCTAAAGTGATGATTGGAGTGATCAGCGTATTTGCTTGGTACCAATGGTTTCGGCATGTTTTAGCAACAAAAATGCGTATTGCTTTATTTCATTGTTTTGATTCATGTCAGATCGCAACAAATCGAGATTGCTGATGTCAAATTAATTTTTATTTACCACAGTAAATAACTGGTTGTTCGTGATGAGGTAGAGCATATAGCCCATAAAGCAACTTCTCTCGGTATCAGCGATCGATAAACAAAGAAATGCTTTTGGCGAAAAAATTTATTCACTGAAATGGCAACGTGCTGATACTTTTGATAGTTTGCTACAGCTTCTATGTTTATAGGACTGCATGTGAAGCATTTCTTTAGAAGCTGCACATGTGAAACAAAGTGTTCGGCCAAGACCATGAGCGTTTCGCCTTATTTCCCTTCCAAAAAGTGTATAATCAACGTTGCTATTTCCTGATGTTTGGTATAAATTTGTTTCTTTAGTAAGCGAAAAATATTTATTTAGTAACCGCCGAAGTAAATTCTCAATTCTACACCATGAAAACACTGAATGCTGCTTATATTCACTCAACGTTCCACCACAGCTCATGCCTGAATGTTGTCTGTTTCAATACACGATATATCGTGTTCCCTATGGAGTTTTACCACTATGTATCACCTGGTCCCCCTCCTTGCAATTACAAAGCCTGTACGAAAAAAATCCCAAATCGAAAATAAACTCATAGTGGTTACACATTTCCTGGATAAAACCGTCCCCTTTGTATATTGCGCTTGGGAAATGGTGATTGCGTGCCGCTGTCAGTTAAGGCTCTCGGCTCTCATTTCTGTCCGTTATTTGGACCAATGTTATAAACATTAAGTTTGTTTCTGCCACTCTGCAGGCTGGATCTTAAAAACAAGGAAAGTATCTTAATCGATACGTCACATTTCTACATTGGATGTTTGTTTTTTTTAAATCAAATGAGGACTCGGATACCGCACGAAAGCCACAAAAAGGTGTTTTTAAATTATGTCACTGTCATATTTTTTCCCATCATATTTATACATGGAATCGAAGCCACTCGTCTTCTCACCTTACTACCATCAGGCAAACCACTGACTAACGACCAATAAGTTACTTTGAGTCCCCCTCACAACAACACGTTGTTTTGTTTTTGGGGGATTACTCCTTTGGGAGAAGAGAACGGCTTGTTCGCGACATGCTGTCGCCACCCCAAGATCCCGGAATCATTTGTACCGTCCTCTTGTGAATGGTAGCACCAGGCACTAATTGAACTAGAAATGTACTGCATTTTCAGGCGTTTGATGGAATCTCTTCGAAAATTGACAGTAACATTGAACTCAATGACAGGATATGCCTAGGTTATTGTACACGTCCTTTTATAGCCAACGACGGCAAGTGCGAACTATTAGCACTTGGTCGGTTTCGTATTTCACGTGACTATAAAGTCTACGTGTACACATAAGCAAAGAAAGCGCATCGGGATTTGGAATTCGAAAAATTTCGCCGTTTTCGAATAATCATCTTCACAATTTGTAGTTGTGGTGTAAATTATCGACTCAAGGTTGGGTGAAAATACCCTATAGCGTTGTCGCCATGATATATGTTCTGCTTGGTTTTGAAATGCCTTTTATTTCGGTGTTATTCCCAAAATATGATATGCATCACGTTCAAAAGTCCAATGCATTGAAATTAACAAGTGCAATAACTGATTCAGAGAGGTACTCTAAATCTATGCTCTCGTGCTTAGGTCGACTCTCAAAGTGTTCACCGAACGATATTATTGGACTTTTCGCATCATTGCATAAAAGTATACGAGTTTCTCTATGCGATAATTCATAGCAATAATTGAGATAGTACTTCCATATCTTAACTTGCGTTTCACGTCATATCTTGAATATCCGTTGGGATGACCTACGCCGTAAATATATTTCGACTCGAGGTCTAACTCTTATTATGATATAGGTTGATTATGCAGAACTTTGTCCTATGAGAGACTTGGCTTGAAGATAAGAAGTTGCCTTCTTCAGAATATTGAGCTGAAAACTATACTATTTCACAAGAACGATGTTCGTTTACTAAATGTGCTTTAATAAGAAATGGAAGTAACTTCAATATAGTTGCATTTCATTTCCTGTGATAATACTTATGACGTTAAATAAATCCAAATATTTTTTTCACTCGTTTTTTTTCTGCTCAAAATGAAGCAACATCATCGTCCCAAAACCTTTTTGGCTTCGAAACATTTTCAGAATTTTGAACTGACTCTGAAAGATGAAAATTTTTCTAATAAGTCCAAATTATTTTTTCACTTGTTTCTTTCTGCTCAAACTAGTAAGAATTATGGATTAGCTGAAAATGTGAATTTTTTTTCTTTAAGCAAGCCTGCCGCACCCAAAATCGCCGGATGTGGGTAAAAACGGGCCGCACATGTAAAACTCTTAGCACCACTAATATTTAAGTCAATACTTTGGTTCATACATACAGGTATGTATACATTTAACATCAGTGCTATGTACAATTTTCAATTGTGAGTCCTCTTGACCACTCAAAATAACCAGAGCTACCACTACACTCTTTCTCTTACTGTTGCAGCGATCCAATATATAAGGCAAAAATTAGTAAACCTGAGCACAGCATGTTATTCTCTCGCCAAGGATAATCCCTTGACTAATGGCCAATGACTCCAGCTGACGGTTATATGGAGGCGACGATGTCAAAGAGTGTGCACACATTTATCACACAGGTGATAGTTGGACACAGCCAGGGCAGCAGACTCAATGCTTGAAGTATGTTGTTGTCCGGACGATCCATCCGAGGGATGATCTGTTTTATCCCCCCTATGGATAAGGTTAGTCTGCTAAAATGACGGCAGACCCTTCACCATAGCAGTCTGTTGATCGATCAACGGACCGAGTTGTAGCTATGTCCTGCAGGGTACATTTGATTAGTGGGGAAGGCCACCATCCCAACATATCATGTTGCAGAAGGAGTTGGTAGTTTAACAGTACCATCTAGATTTTGGTAACAGTAACATATTGGTTTGTTTATGGAGTATACGTTGCATGTTGAAGTAGATTGAACTCGAAATGTCGGTTTGTTTTACAGCTGCCCAAGCTAACTAAGCTTCGCCGTGATCTGCTACGAAACTTAAGACGTGTTAAAAAATAAACGTTTCACATACATTTTTGAAATGTAGCATTTTCAATACATCCAAACAAGCATATCACATAAATACTAATGCTCATTTCACTGAAGTAAGCTAAACACATGCATCTCCGCTAAAGAAAACGAGAACAATGTTTACCAGGTATCTAGGGCTCTTTCAAAGGATCAATAGTCGCCTATCAAATGATCAACACGATCATTCTTGCCCAGATGCAATTATCAGTCTGTGTCATTTTGTGCTGCGCAACAAGTGGATCCGTTTTTTGCCAAAGTAGGTATTATCAGATAAACTACCTGCTGGTGTATTCTATTATTGAGGTGCCGAAGGGTGTTTTTCTCATTTGCTCTACATCCGTGGTTGTATTAAGTAAATTAGTTGATATGTTCTCCATCAACTTGCAAAATACTTGGTCGTTCAAATTGGTCAAAGAGATATGTAGGCTTCACAATGCCTAAGGTGGCAGGTGATAAATGTTAGAATATCAGGAACATGAAACCATCCATTCCCTACTTCTCTGATATGAACCAGAATTTTCATCTGTTTCATGATTCATGTTATGTTGTCAGATTCAAACGTGCATGCACTAAATGAATGCTTAATACATGACAAGATATACATTTGTAATAATCTCATAGAGATGTACAAACACAAGGTTTTATATGATATCTTTCATGTTCTTGTCCAGACAAACATCCTCTATCGCAACGCTAATGGAAGCTAGTAGTGTTACAAAATGGATGGGATATTTATGAAGGTTGACTGACTTTTGGGACCAATGCTTCCCCAAACCTGATTTCCTTGTTTGTAATGTCGAGTAATGCTGTTATTATTTCATGGGAGCCAAACATAACGTTAACGCTTGAGGGGCGGAATAATAAGCAGGTTTCGCATCCCCAACGAACAGTCGGAGTAAAAGTGCATCTAAATGTACATAATTGACGACTATTTTTGAAAACTTTCGTTATCCCTCGTACAACTTATACAGAAAATGATATCAAGCGTCAATTTACCACGACCCTACATAAAAGACAAGGTGATCATTGGACTCCATCGTCTTTCCTTTAATATGACACGCACGAGGCCACGGGGAGCACGAAATCGAAATGCGGAAAGTTAACTTGCCGTCCGCCAAGATAAAAGTCGTGAAACCTTTTTTCCTTAATTGTTTCGCAAATTGCATGTATGAAAGACGCAAAAAATGGCGGCTGACAGTTAACGTGAATTCATTTTAGTTTGTACCATGTCTCCGTTCCATTGAGAAACAGAATTAGGAGGTTTTGGATTAAGAAAAAGAAAACTCTATCATTTGTCGAGCTCGAACTGTGGATGTCATTCCAACGCGTCAAGGCTTTGAATAAACCCGCTAGTGTACAGGCTACCCGTCAATTTATGAATCGAGAAGGTCATAATTGCATGACGATATGAGTGCTGGGCAGGCAAACACTTTGCTGTTCCTTCGGGAAATAAGCCAAGTGCTTCGTCTGGATTATTCAAGAGCATACCCAGCTCGTATATCAAGGGACCCGATACCGGTTCTGCTACGGACCTATCTGCTTTCGGATTTGACACAATTCGACCAATTCAACAGAGTCTACATTCCATCGCATATTATAAAAATATGGTACATATGGTATGTCTCAGTTGCATGGTGCTCCATCCGCAACAGCATCCAAATAACCAACATACATGTACATGTAGTTTGTGGAAAGCAGTGTCAGGTAGAGAAAATGCGCCGCATATTCTTATAAGAGTCAAAGACAGTCACAGTGTCAATTCTGATCCAGGGGATGAATAAATGGGTCAAACACTGTATACTGCAGAAAACCCAAAGTTAATGAGAAATTGATTATGACAGATAAGGGATGACTCCAGTCGAGTCGCTTGCACAAGCGACTTTGCAATTATACACTCTGCATGAAGTGGGGTTAAGTTATTAGAGAATTTTTATCTAATTATATTTCACATTCTATTGCTGTAGGCTGGGCGCGCGCAATGGGAGATCTGTGCTGTTAGAAATGGTTAAATATGTATAGCTTTGGAGCTGTGTGGAATCTGTTGGTCGATACCAAATACTGCGTGCACATGATATGACGAAAGAAAGGCCACGAGACAGCATAATCTTCCTTTGTAACCTAAGTGCCATAGGCACTCAGCAGAGAATCAGTTTATGTTATATTGATCTTCAAGGCTTAAAACCAACACTAGACTTCTAAACATACTTGCAACTCAGGACAAGCTCCAATAATTTGAGCATTCATAAATCTTTGAAACTGCCATATAATGATCGACTGATCGTTATGAATCTTCTGAATCAGAGAAACAACGCGTTACGAAAGACACATGTTCCTCCGTTAAAATTCGTTTGCCTCCTTCTAACATTGTACAAATAGCTCTATCCACCATTTCAAGGGGCAAGAGACAGATCCGCGTCCAACTGCCGTTTCACCTTTGATGCATGTTAGAGTAGTTTTTCATTAGTTGGTCAGTGCTGAGAGAAGTGCCTGCCCGCTGCTGCAGTGTATCATATTCAACTGAATTATTCAGTTGTTGTGCGTGTCAGAAATACCATGCAGCCAGAGTAGGTTTTTGTACCACGCCATCTGCTTCAGGTTGGCATACTGAACACCGACCCAACGATGTGGTATTTCACCAGTTTAACCCTAGCCTTCACCACCGTTTACTTTAGACTTTGGAAGAGATGTTGGCAAGACTAAACAATGTCGAGAGTGTAAAATCGACCTTAAATGAAACGGAATAGCATTATGGACCGTTTTACATCATATCATGTGTTGATAAGGTGGATATTCTTCATTCTTTTCAATTGCTTTGACCCCTTGAATTCACCTGAGATGTAAACTGTACTAGGAAGTACATGTACATCATCTACGTCAGTCTAAACCTGACAAATTCCCTTATACCTAACACAAAATAATAAGTTGTATACACTCCGCTGGTATTCGAGCACACGCATTTTAGCAATGACTGTCATCAAGGTTCCACCAACAGTCAGCAACTGATAAATTATTCAAGCATTTATCATATCCCGTTGGCGAGTTAGGGAACCGGTGCTATAACCTGAACGCCTGGAAGTGCCCGTGGTCTCAACGGCGTGCAGCTGTGATCTTGCGAAGCCATCGAACATTTCAGTATATTGCTGTCTGTAGAAAAAAGGACAAAGTACATTCGGTGACGTCAGAGTACCGGTACATTGTCACTGGGTATACAAGGACACTTCTACATCAGTGACGTAATACCCCGCACTACAGTGTATTTCGAATGGTCAAGATTTTAATCTGCGCAATTTGAAAGTGACATACATGTACGTTTAAAGTAAATTGATCATCTTTTTTGAATATTTTAACTTTAATGCTGATTTCATATTAATAACCCCAACCGTTGCATCAATGAGACGCCGGTCTTCATCACCTTGATGTGGGGGATTCTGTCGTAATACTTAAATAATGAAAAATATAAAATTGAGAAGAAGGCATCCGCTTTAGTAACATAACTCGCTGGCGAAAGGTTAAGGGCTACCGCATGAAAATCACAACGAAGATCTATGACATCCAATTCCGTTGTAATTAAAACAACTGAGAAACAGTTCATTAACATCATAATCAAAAAAACTCGTCAACGGATTAAACTAATCAATCTGCGCACTACAGTTTCTGACGGCATGATTAAGCTTTAATATCCTCATTATCGGACATGGATTACGAGAATAGGCGATGCGTCCAGCAGTGTTCAATTCCTGTCAATCCTCAGGAGGAACAAAAGAAGTTAAAAACTATCGCCGAAGAGTTAATAAAATGGAAATTTGCCAATGCCCTGTTGCGATATTTTTAACAGGACGGACAACTTTAAAAAGGGAAGTAGCCGATATGATGGAAAGACGATGGAATTGCCTGCGGGCTAGTCAATTCATGTTAACATTAGTTCCCTCGGATGTGGATGGCTTTTCCTCCTCAGGACAGAGACGGGAACCTGCAACTATCACCAAACCATGAGGTCAGCCGACAACGATGACCTCAGTCATATTGAAGTGTAAGAAAGAAACATTTTCCCCAGGTTTATTCAAATGCTTAATAACAAACTTTAACCAAATTATCCATACCAAACTGATGAGTCGTTTTGGGTCCACATGGTAAAAACGATACACGAAAACTCTGACAATGTCTATTATTCCACTGTACTTCTCGTTGCATATCGCGGTCCCCTGCCGATCAACTCAAACTCGGGTAGTTTCCCTCTCCCCGGAGCAGAGCAAATTCAAATGATATGGCGTGCTATTCCGAGAACTGTTCAACCCCCGCCCCCGGGATATCCAGCATCTATCTGCTATGAAATTGACGAGTCAGGACTAGATAGTCCACGTTCTTCCTTTTAGTTTTTCTTCTGGATGATGGGTAATCGCCAGAAGAGCCGCTCCAACTCTCCAGTGCGATTTCAAAGCTTTTCTAATTTAAGTTTTCATGACAGGACTGGGAACATCTTGTGCATACTGCCACTGGGAGTAGCCTCAGTTACTTTGAAATACTTGATATTCTACTAGATCAAGGTGACTTCTTTATTGAAGAAACGAATGTCATGGGGCTATTTCTTTGAATTAACATCACTCGAATGGGTCGTCCCATAACTTCTAACAACAGCTCAAGGTTCTTTGGCCCATGTTCCGTACCATGTTTCCTGAACGTCTACACGATTTCAAACCTTAGACCACATCCACACCGACTATCTTAGGCCGGTCTTTTTTTTCATGAGTCCCAAATTGACAAGCAGACTGAAAAAGCTTGTTCACACCTTTCGAATTCTATGTTTTTAAGCAATCAGCTTCATGTAATACCAAAAAGAAAATTAGAAAATAATCGGAAATGTTATAGCGGTCCCCCAGAATTCTTCAACAGTGATATATGGATCAAGTAAGCAAGACGAATTACTCGAAGTGACATCATTTAGAATGAAGATAAGAATATGACGTCATAGCTGTAGTTCTGACCACGACGAGGCTGCGCCTGCCCGGTGTAAGATACTGATTGTACATGTAGCTTATCCATTTGGTGGGTGCAAATAGGACTGGCAACTATCTTTAAGATTACATGTAATAATCTTTGTATCTTGTAAGCAGCAAGGCAATAAAAGTCCATGCGGCCTGGTCATGGCACACGGACATGCTTTGTTTGCGGGGATTACTGCCGAGTTACGCGGACAAAAAGATGCAATCTCATCACATCACCAGTCAATAGCAATCCACACAATGGGACCCGAGAAGCTGAACTGAGAAAAGAATGCCACCGCAAAACAGCCGAACAATACGAAACGTTCAGAAAATGAAACGATCTGCCGGATGTCATATGAAACCTCCTCGCAAAACCATTAGAACGATTGAATTGGATAACATAGTTTTTTTGTTCGTAGTGTTTCAAAAAGGGCTGGGACTGCTTTTTCGTTGCGATGCTGCGTTGAGTCAGACGATATGAATTCCCGCAAAGAACTTGGCAAGGATCGAATGTCGTGAATCACATCATTCTGTTTCATGATAGATGACTGCAAAAAGCAAGATATTCATCAAGTAGCAGAGTTTCGACAAGAGATGAGTTAGATTCAATACTAATTTAAAACTACTAGTTCCCGTTTCATTGTTTCTTACACGACTGTTCGTTCACCTTCAGCAATCCTTTAGTTGCTTTAGTCTGAGAAGTTATGGCCAGCTTATTTCCCTACAGCAGTGCTCCGCCGCTGCTTTGCTTTGGTTTCAGTTGCAATTATGATATAATCCAACGCGAGAATTGAACTACGGTAGGCCTATGCACATATGACACCACAGACCTGTGCTTCGTACTTTCTGCTCGTTTTCGTATTCCGATCGCACAACCGATAAATTCAAATTTAAATCAAAATTAAAATTAAAAAATGTCACTTGTGATACATGTACATGACTGTATCTGCTGAAAATGTGTTGTGAAAATGAACAGGATAAAACAGGATATTGTCGTCCAAGATGTTTATGATATTAGTCCATTTCGATCCGTCACTTTTTTCATTCTACTTGTAAAGTAGCCATATTTTTTTTCTAGACAGGATGATTTATATTCATCACGGGATTATGAGCAAAAATAGCAACGCTGACGTCAGGGATTAACTGGCTTAATATAGACACAGTAGATTCGTGATAATCCTGCACTGACCCGAGCCTTTAGGCGTCCATAGCACGTCTCTTTTATTGCGCGATAAATCGCTGATCGGAGCGCTTCAATTTAGCATACGTTGTCCATACTGATGTCAAATGTACGTATCTTAACATGACTTACCATCCGGCACAACTGCTGTGTACTGAGACTACACATCGATGTAAAGAGTGTATCTTTGTTTCGACGCGAACTATACGATCATATCGAGTTCATTTGTAGAAGTAACGTCCTTCGTGTAATGACAGAAAACAATTTCACCCTATGAAATACATTTGCTGACTTGGCTATGTAGCAACTTGACCAGGCAGTATCCTTTTAAGTCTGACAATGTCACCATCCTGAATGTGTCTATCAATCAAATATGGAGTCAACGATCAAATACGACAATGAGAAACTCAACCAACAGTTCAAAATAGTTTTATATCGTATGATTATAAGGGTATTGTCGAAAAATACTTTTTACATGTTTTTATAAGGTTGATTATCGGCATCTGTAGCTTCTACCAATTCGCAATGACCCCCTGTTGATGTAACGGCCTGTCCGTGGCATCACATATTCTACGAGTGCCGTCCGCGAACGAGTTAGAAAGTGCGCTTAAATCTGTCATTGGTGAAATATATTTGTCTTATATTAGTCTGTAATCTGTTGAACGCATCTCAGGGGTTACATCTTGTAAGGCGCTAAGTAGTAAGTGTCGATATAACACATGGTGTTATAGGGAAGATGACGGGAACATGAGGTGTATAAATCAATGCGATTATTCGACTTCAATTACGACTAGACATGACACATCAGGAAAACGTCCCCATCAAGTGTAATTTAAATACTGTTATCATTTTGAGAGAAAAATATATGAATAACAAAGTTGCGTTTTTCCCGCTGATTGCAACGGTATGAAACAGAGGTGGGTAGATAATTATCTCAAGGTGAGACTTCGTATCTAATATTGAGACTTCTCGGATCTAAATATCATGAAGTAAGGGATCTCACCGGCGAAGCAGTGATACCATCAATCTATCAGAGTTGGTTTCACCGACACATTTCTAGAGATCACTTAAAGTTGGGAAGATTACTTTTAGCTGCAAGGCTGCATCTTAGCCCTGGGGCCACACGTTAAAATACTAAACGAACAAATATTTGGTGCATGGAACTACCTACCCTAAATTGTTCTGAGTAAGTCTGCCGGAATGTGGGATATCTACGTGTAATACATTACAATAATTATTCGAACTTTGCCATTATCTTTTTAACTAAATGCACCAGCACAACCTGAATTTGTTTTGTATACGATTCAATTATCAGTAGAACTGATATACTAAAATGCTATGTTTACCTAAAATTATAACCTATCGCGCCTGGGCTATCTCTTGAATTATTAAACAAAGCTGCAGGAAAATAGAGAATATGCGTCGCATCCTTTTTTTATAGTTATTTTAGAACGGCAGTGTCAACACAGATTCGAATATGGCTCGAGAGAATATTCGCCATTAGAACGAATCGGTGGGAAGAGGCGCTATGCTACATGTACATCACACGAAATATACTATCACATAGAATATACTTTCACACGAAATATACTATCTCGAGCAGTCATGTGATGGTAACGACGATACCCAGATTTTGAAGAATCGTCTGCTTGGATAAAGCTGCATTGTATATGTATAATATACTACAATTGATGACTTTTTATTTTCGTTCTGTGTGTTTTGCTGCGACAAACTCAATTATTCAAAATAAATCGATATAAATTCATAACACACTTAAAATTCGTATCTCTCATTCATTTTTTGATTCGGTTCAATTTTACTCGGTGAAAATGAACCCTTGATTCCCAGGATTTGATGTAGCAGAATGTGCTGACACAAAATTGATTTCAAAATAAAAATTATTATTGGTATCATTGTTCATTTTGGAGGAATTTTACGAGAAATATTTTGATCACAAAGTCATAGCTGACCCAGCTCCTTAACTGTGAATATTAATGACCTTCCGAGTCGTCCTTTATTATATATAAGCTCCTGCCTACTGTATACTTTTAACAGAACACCAACAGTTATCGTTCTAGTACCCAAGAGACACAGACGCTCTTGATCAGGTTTTGCTTAGGATTGGGATTTGGGCTAGGCTCGATGAGCAAGCCACGCGGCATATTCCCATGATGGACTTACATTGGTAATCCCATTGACAGTGGACAAAGCAAGGGCCAGACAAGTAGACCAACAATGGAGCGGTCAATGTCATAAGCATTCTTCAGTGACGAGATCGAACACATTTTGATATTTCAGGCCCATTACCCAAATGAAAATCGACTTTTCATATAACACATTCATAAAAGCCCCGATTCAAACCATCCTACGGAATGGCCCACCTCGAACGCCTGGAATCGGTGTGGACTTCAGTTTGTACGGTTCGGGTTCAGGGATCACGTCCTTCAATCTCGTCTCCGAGTAGACCCTCTAACGCTTAGATTGTCTTACCTATGCACTTATTTTACCCTAGGAACGATGAAATTCTAGTAAGAGTTTCGGCCTCTGAACCAGGGATAGGCCCGGCCCGGTCATGGCTTGACATTTGAAGAATAAAAACATACATATTTCGGAATCATTCTCCAAAACACAACTAATCTCGAGTTGATATATTATTCGCATTGGTCGCCTCTTCTCATTGCAAGCGCCGCCATCTTATCCAATTTTCGCCTATTTTCTCCCATTGTTCACGGGATGATTGCATATTTGTATGGCTATGCCGGCAAATGAAAAGATGGGTTATAACTCTTCATCTTCACCATTATTGTTACATCTTGATCATGACAATCTACATTCTCATGGGAGACGTATGTCAAGACGCACTAATGGAGTCTGGTGTTGCTCTATAAGCTCTCAAATGTGTATTCAACCATAACCCCTACATGGAATGCATTGTTATTTGTTCTAGCTTTATTAGTTGATGGGATGTGGTTCATTTTTATAGCTATGCCGCAAAACGCTTTTGTGTGGATTTCGAAACATTAGCCTACAGGGTGTTGTTTTAAGCTGCCTTTAGTCAAAGGACGCCATGCCGTGGAAGCAGGGCGTTGTTCATTTCCGCAAGCGTTGATACAGGAAATTATGAAAATTTGCTGCCTGTATGGCATCTATGACACTACAATACATATATAATTTGTATTGGAATGTCATTGCTGATATAATATTCTATGGTCCGGGATGACTCCTTCAACGTATACGTACTACGACTAACAAAGAAGAACCCGAGTATGTCGTGTCGACTATCTGTCATCATCTGTAACGCAATTACGTTATCCGGCGATGAGGTCAGATGATTGGTTGCCGGAACGAACCTTGAAACCCAGCCAAATGAACGTTTATCTACAAGGATAAACACGTATATTATGTACTACATGATACGGGATACCTACTACATGGACATGCACAGACAATGACAAAGATAGAAGAAACCGCGAATGCTATTACACACATGCTTCATCGCTCAGCAACGTACATGCACATGTACATGTACTCTGATATTCTGCCATGAGGTCAGGCGATTGTTCAATCAAGACGGCAACCTTAAAAACCAGCACAATGAGAAAGAAAAAAACGATGTTCATCTTAGGAATACTGGCTAAAGGACACCACCTGGACCACGGAGCTCTTGGGCTCTGCGGTGAAACTCCCCAGGACCGACAACGGACTGACTGTCTTGCGTGTATGCGTCTCAAAAATTCCGAAAGCAGAAGAAGAAGCTTCCAAACCGCCATGACTGTTGTTTCTGTACGGGATACCACATACTCAATATCAATGACAAGCAGAGAAGAAACGTTGAACATCTTGTCAACAATCAATCATTATCAGTACCATGATTACGTTACCCTGCGATGAGGTCAGGTGATTGGTCACAGGAAGCAGACCTACTATAAGCCGATTACCTCCCCATCTTGTTGACTAATCCCTCTAAGATGCATTGTGCTACAAGATGCCATTTGGCCGGATATTACAAGAATCAAGGAGTGGATTGACATTTGAGTGTAGGTGACATTCGATGTTTTAAAATTTTGTTAAAAACATAACGATTTGCTTGGTTGCGTGAATTGAAGCCGTCATTTCCTGATTTGATACCCGGGATTTGATGTCTTTCGAACAATGGTTTAAATTTGAAACCATAACATTTTGTTCTCATTTATTTTAAAGGGGCTTGAGTAAAGGGGCGAAATTGGTAGTCTTCAGATAATAAGTATGCAGAGTAAGAGGGTCCCATGTTGCATTTGATTCAACGGCGGTTACATTCATCATAGTACACGCGTGAACAGTTTGGATTTAATGTGAAGTCGGAGAGAACCCCGTCACCTACTTCGTGTACCTGGTTTGTGAAGTCACCATTCTGAGTAAAAAATCGAGTACACAAACTGAAAATTTATTAGCGTTGCAGTGATAGCGGCTGCAGATAGAAGATGTCGGTGTCTGTAACTGTGAATCTGTATAATGAAGAATTGTGCCAACAGAACCCTGGCTTAAGTCAGTCTCTTAAGTCAGTCTCTTTTGAATTAAAGATGAACTATAATGGGTCGGGTGTAATTCTCAATTGATTAGGTGCCTTGCAAGACAAGGCTGAGACGGTGCCTTTACCTGACGTTACGACGCAACTTATATACTGCTGAATGATTCCTGAATGTTTCAAAGTTTCAAACCCTGTGCACACGATTCCTCAGAACTGCTGATCCCATCACTTCCTGAAAACAAGATGACTAAACCTGATGACCTGTTCCTCAGTCGATAAGCAGTTAGCTTCCATTACACCCGTTAGTCATGTCGACTGTTAAATCATAATTAAAATGACACTCTAGGTACATGGCCTTATTGCTCAGCGGGGACCGGGATGATGACTTTACGACAGGTTGGTCCCTCGGTATGTCATCAGTATTCGCCCCGCTTGCTGTTCGATCATGGTGCTAATATGTTACGACTTCTCATATCCAAGTCCGTAGCAAACACCGGAGTCTAGATGACACATCTATATCATGGGTGCAGTAACTAGTCTCGCCGCTGATCCTTCGTTTTTTTTACATGTCATACCGGAAGAACGAAGGAATTTAGATAGAACTTTGAATTTCAGTCTAAAGATCTGTCGCGGAAGACCAAATGTATAGCGATATCAAGGTATTTCAATACACAAGATGCATGGCGGCTCTTCCCCAACGATTTAGTATGCAAACCATGTGTTTGCGACCTATCCTGCCAAATGTCATCGAATTAATAAAAATCGCGTTTGTTTTTTTTTATTTCCTGTATCGGAAAACGAACATAATTCATTGTGCTGCGCAGTATCTTTAAATAGATCGATGTATCGGGAACATGATGATTCATTCACAGTATTCCAACAATTGCTTTCAAAAATGATTATTATTGCTGTAGAATATAATGGAGTTTCAACTGTTTTGTCAACAAATATAAAAAGGTTAGTTGTATTTCAGTGAAAATGCATTTCAAAGCAAAATTCTAATATTATGTTGGCTGTGTTTGGGAAGTTTGCAACAAGTGGAATGTACATATAAACTCGAGCAAATGTATATTCATGAAAATGCACATAGAAATATTTTCAACAACTCAGGTATATGCTAATGAACGTTGATAATGATGCATTATTGCGAGACAAATGTATTGTCTATCGGGATTCAATTTGATACAAAATAGAAAAAAAGTTTGTTTCACTTCATAGCCACGGGGTAAGAAATCGTATTAGCAGCATAGAACCTATATTTATGAATCATAAAAAAAATTGTAGAACACCCGAATCTAACCTCAATTAAAACTTTCAGGTCAAAGAAGGAAGCTGATGCCATGAACGATAGTTGTAGAGTCCTAAACTAGGGCAGGTCTGGGACACATCAAAAAGTGTAGGCCTTTAATACATTCTACTAAAGCAACTCTATTATGAACAGACTGTGTACTTTCAGACGTCCTCCACACGTCCCTTACCGCATTGGCTATCAAGGCCAATGCTCCTACATGTTGACACATTTTCCTATATGGTTCGAGCAAAGGTTCGAGCCACAATGTTCTCCTCTTTTAACCTATGGTAATCTAAAGCACTTTGAACACCTACAAATTAATAACAATGTCTGAAAGATGATAGGAATAATGGTAAAGATCACCATCACCATATCAGTGTCATTACACATCGATTCCTCCTCCCACCTTGATACCTATCATTATGGAATAATAAAACTAGAATTAGTCTTTCCATGCTGAGTCAATACTTGATTTACTTAAGTTTTATTACATGCTTGATAAAAATAAGCAACGTGTGGTCGTGCGGTTTAAAATCAGTGTCTACATAATTAAACATCTTTATTCCCAGAGGCAAATTTTAACATTCTGACTTAACAAGACCTAACCAACCAGCGATAACTGCTTCTAAAGGAATAGTGAATTGACAATGAAGGGATAGGTCAAGATTTTCTATGCTTTGAAAAGGAATCCATGTACATGTACATGTTCTGATGTACATCCCATCTTCCGTTTGATCTATGTAACACCCGTGTCTACTACCTAACGACGTCGGCCATCATTACCCTCACTCTACCAGGTTATCATTTTAAATAGGATCTTATGTAGTTAGGCATATTACAGTTATTGTCAGAGTACATGTATCTCCATTAGCCTCTTCTGCGCATGGAGCTGCTGATACAAATTGGTGGTCAATTCCGCATCAATTGACCAATAGATTTGTTCTCCTAGAGAATTGTGTCCGCTCTTTCGTACAAAGTAGTGTGCTAAGGAGGGAACCAGATGTCGGGGTTCCCAAGAAAAGTTTAGAGTGCACACTTTCTCGGTCGATGCATCGATCAGCCCAACATTTTATCATGCGTCATGTCGGGCAAGAAATTCCGTAACGAGATTTGCTGAAAAAATGAAGTTCATATTTTCATGTTTTTGCTCCACATGTAGTTCCACTGATTCTTTAACTCCTGAACGGATTGATAAAACGTTGCGCCATCGATTTCTTCCAGAATATTTTGTTGTCTTTTTTTTATAAAAAGATAACAGTCTAGTTCTAAGTATAAACATTAAAAATTGCAATATTTTTTATTTAATTGGTTTGATGTGAAACTACCGTCATGTCATGATACCGCTATTGAGGGAGATTTCATGGAAAAGTGAACGGCGTCACATTTTATTTAGTGTATCGTAAAGTTATACATATTAGACAGCATTAGACGAAAGAAAATCGTTTGTTTATGCGAGGTGCGATGATTGCCTTGAGTAAAACACGGAAGCCTTTGATATTTAATCTAGACAACACCCTGCAGTCATCGGGACATTTTAAACATGTAGGACCAGGGAGTCGGATGAAGCATGCTGGTATTATTTCTTTGATAAAGACGACTGCTTTAAGGCAAATCTCTCTGCATAACTACATGTAGTTTGATATATGCTCGTTTTCATCTAATTTGGATGATACTGGGACATAATCGCCAACAAGTTTGTACAATCAGAGAGAATCCATTAAGTTTATTTTAGCCTACCGGCCACCTTGAAATGTGTTACGTGGGGTCAGTGTCATCGAGATATGCCCGGATGACCCTTTGATAAGAATGTAAAACAATGGGAATTCAGGCCAGGTGTGACCGGGGCCCGCCTGGATTCTTTTACTGCAAGGTAAGGGACAACATAATGTAATGTGAGAGTCTCCGTGGGTGTTCAATATGTAACAAAACTGTTTCCACAGGAGGCAGTAGAGTATCATTAACATCTTATCCTCTTACCCGACCCAGATACAATATAAAAAAAAATGTATATCATTCCATTGCTCTATTTCCACCCTCATCCGCTTTAATTTTGGAATACACTGCTAATACCTACTTTTCTAGAATACCAATAGACATTCAAAGGAAATTCGAAATGAGTTTCAATTAAACTTCTTCTCTTACCATGTCATAAGACCATAACCATACCGTCGTCCCAACTTCATACTTTTTCGAATGTTACTGCGAGACAGCTCCGATGGCTAAGGTGATTTATCGATAGCATTAGTGGTTTTAAGCAGATGGGTCAATT
Organism: Lineus longissimus; assembly: GCF_910592395.1. NCBI lineage: Eukaryota > Metazoa > Nemertea > Pilidiophora > Heteronemertea > Lineidae > Lineus > Lineus longissimus. Next base: position 24,321,709 of record NC_088310.1, read on the forward strand.
AGTCACCGAAGTCATCTACATTAATGCTTTTAATTCTCGTTTGTCCATCAGAGGCAGTTAATCAATGGATGCCGTGAATGTAAAGTGTCTGTGCCCGATGAAGCGCACGTCTTTGTCTTTACTTACTGGCGATTGCGAGGAACCTCGTGAAACATTTCAATAGCATTAATGATCAGTAGTGACATAATAATTTTACTTGCGGATCAGTAACCAGTTTAAGCGATGGGGACGCAGAAAACAATCCTTAAAACCGCTGAAAGAGGGTCTAGTATTACACAGCCAGGAACCATGGGTTCCTTTGTGATCTTCAGGTGACTATCATTCGTCATGATATATTTGAAGTATTCCGTTTGGAAAATAAACTGCTGCAAGATATTGACTGTATTTGCTCCGCGGGCCGGACTTGCTGTTGAATCAAAAAGAAAATGGAGTCACACTTCAAATTTGGTTTTGATGCAGTCGGTGTCATTTTACTTATATAATTGCCCAAGTTAACTCAAGTGTTAGTGTCAAAATATCGACAAATTATTACGCTGAGAAAATGTCCTGAATTAGAGCATACAATGGCCTCATTGACTTGTATGTTGCGTGCATTATGAGGGTATGGGACCCTTTGGAGAACGAACTCACAGTAAACTTGTTGAAAAACCAGTTAATCAAAAAAATTAGCATTTAGTAAACCACACTGGAGGAAGGAATCACATTAAAACCACTTGATGGAAAATATAGCCTTGGTGGACCACACTTAAAAGTGTAATGACTCCCCCAACGATTTCTATGAATCAATACATACATGATGTGTATTTTAACCAAGTTACATACTTAAAGTTGATGTACAAAGTCAGTGTCATGTATCAGTTGAGATGATTCTGCACTCGCTGTGAACTATGGAATCAATTATTGGGGAGAAAAGTTTGACAGACAGATGCAGCCAACGTTATTTCCTAAAGCAATGCAGGCCTACTCGAAAGCACCTTGCATCTAGGACTAAGGGTAGGTCTCTCAAGGAGCCTTTGTTCGTTTCTGTCCTTTCTTGAAAATTTAATTCGTCTCCTTCGCAGTCGTGAAGACATTTGAAGTACCGTAAGTTAGTTTTCCATGAAACCTTGTACAAAGAGGTTTTTATTGATTTGGTGAAATATCTAAGCCAGGTCACAGTGAATTTATCATCTTCCTAAACCCCTGTTGAATAAAGTTAAAATGTGATTAGATCATCACCCTTTGGGGGTTAAATCCAATAATTGAGACGACAGTCTTCCATGATAACATAGCACACTCAAAGCAAATCTTTGGATTGATTTGAATATGCGTATGTCTCCTGGCTATCAAATGTCTACCGAGTCCTCGAACACTGTGCAAACCAACCGCGGGCAAATGCGGACTTTCCTCGCAAGGCGGTATTCTGTACGCCGGAACCTTTACTGACCATAAGAAAACCTAATTAGCACAACCATACAATTCATTTACGGAGACTTGGTAGATATCAAGTTCCAAATGGATGGCTAATGAATTGGTTCCTTGCCTAGATTTGGCATTAGCTCGTGTTTTACAGGTTCTCGTTGAGCCGCAACTCACCATATTATGTTTGCAGAAAGCATATCGGACGAGGAGACATGTGTACTCGATCCATTTCTGGAATAAGTGGGTATTACCTTACCTGCTATCGAGGTACAACAGCATTTATCGGCACATATACTAACTGACAGATTTTTTCCGTTACGAAGAGACGATCCACTGCTGTTTTTGAAGTGCCATCCAATGTTTTTGTTTTTTAGAACGGGACTACATCGATACATAATCCTCACCGAACGTTATACATTGATACCTAGTTGAAAATTCTAATGGAAGGAACTGTATTGTCAGTATCTTTCCTATTTTGAAGCAATGGTATAACCGGGTTGAAGCAATGATATTGGTATAACCGACAGTCAGACCTTGACTCAAATATGTTCCTGCAGTGGAGCGCATTTAGACACATCGTCGAATTATAATAATTCTCAATGTTTGCAATGAAGAAAAAGATTTCACAAAAAATCATTTTTTACTTAATACAATACAGATGCTCTTGGTATAAACACTGCAGGCAACACTGGATCAATTAACACTGATGATACATCGCGCTAATGAGGATCCCGTGCGAGCAATTCCTTGCACTTTCTACGTCACCCTGGTCTTCTTAAGTGCGCTCTCATCACGATCGTCTCAAAGGTTCCTTTGACTCTACCGAATAAAGTCAATATGCCTAAAGAAATCGCGTTCTGTCTCTCGAGCTCGCTGGTCTTTACCCCTGAGACATAGAGATTCTGAGAAGATACACAGAAAGTTTGTATTTAAACCATGTTTTGATGGTTTCTATGGCACAATTATTTCCCCTGCCCGGAGAATACAGAATCGTAATCACAAATACACGAAGTATATGGAAGTAACATTTCCGCTAGAGTAAGGCTCTGGCGAGGTAGAAGTCAAAAGATGCCACCTTCGTAACTTAATTAACGATGGTCTAATGCAGAGAGTAAAATATAGATTTACTATTAAAAAGTATACAAAATGGCTGCATCAAAATTATTTAGTGGTGTTGATAAGTCGTACAAGTGAATAGTTGTTTAAAATCACTTCACAGTGCGACAAAAGGTATTCATGACAACGCACCAAATGACTTCATGTACATGTAGTAATAAAAAATGTATGATTCTAACATCATTATGAGAGTCTAATTTTGTCATAAAAATCATTTTTGAAACACTCGCACTGAGGTCATATCATGGTTTATGCACAAGAATATCATAACACGGTTTCTTTTTCTGAAAAAAATATTGACAGCACCTTCAACATGATATGTGGTTATCCACAGGGAGATCAAGTACGCCAACATCTTGTCTTAGTTTTTTACAAGTTTGAATTCGCCAGTGACTCGATAGGCTTACATTGAAAATACTGATCCGTCAACATCACTAATTCATCCATCTATTTGATGTGACAGATCCGGCTGATTCTTTTTTAAATATCTTATGAAAGCTTCAAGATCGACTCATTCTTTTATGCAAGTGATTCGTGAATATTTGATTAGAGTAATACCCACAGAAAGAAACTTCCGAGGGACTCACGGTAAGAACCTAATCAATGCGACTAGAGCCAGTTTCATCATCTTGGTCAAAGTTTAAAAAAGCCGAGAATCCACCTGCATAAATCAAACCTGGACAAAATCGTAGCCTCTGCTATGAGTGAGATGCGAAGTGACGGAAAAACAAGTCCACCGGCAGGCACTTCCAAATATATAAATCAACTATTTTAACTGCATTCCCCCCAGCGGTATGCTGCCGCCATTGCAATATGAACTGTGTTGTATCAAAGCGCTTTCCATTCTTTCCCCAACCTGATCAATAGACAATAGTCTTATGCAGAGATACACCAGTCTAGCAAATATCTATGAAATGAATATGATCCTGTTCACAAAATAATCTACCACAATGGTTATTCTGCTAACACAGATGGTTGTAGCCTCCAGTGTAGGCAACGTTTCAACCTTAATCAAAGTGTGGAGAAACAGATCGAAGGAAATGACTTCATAAGCGCGACCTGTTTATGGAATAGTTACCAATAGCCACTACCAGCGTCTTTCGAATGACGTACTTGAAACCACTGGTAGTTGTAATACATGTGCATCCTTCCATTCTCCCTCTAATATAGTTTGAATCCATTGATATTCCATGGGGCAGGACTGACAAATCGCCTGAAACAAATCAAATTGCTTTCTTGGGCAGGCTAATCTCTATAGCCTGATCAAAATGAGGCACGTGTAATGATATGATATCGCAACAGGAAGCTAGACAAATAGCTTTACACTTGGTGGTCGCCTAGCGTAGACCGACACAAGGCTGACATTAACGGAATGGTGTGAAAGAGACTATTTATCCATACAGACAAAGTCCGGGTATTAAAAATTCCATTAGGTCGAAATTGTATGGAGGCCATTGCCATGCAGTTAAATTGATCTCCAAAGATAAATTACTAAGGACTGATTTCCAAAGGAATACCTGATATCCGGTCACTCTTTTCATCTGATCACGAGTAAAAGTGCTTGGATTATTTTTTCCTTTCAAGTTTCCTCTCTTTCTTGTCCAGTCCAATAATAAAAAAAACGAGATTCTGAGAAATAGCTTTCACATCGATCACAATAAAACTACAAATATGTTTTATTGGCCAATTTCCTGGAGCGGATGGGATGCAAGGGGAAGTGCCACATGGTATCATAAGTTAAGAGTGGCAGAACAGACATTTTTGAAACCTTCCTAAGGCTTGCGGAAAAAATATGTTATCCGGTAAATACTAGTATCATTTGCGGGTGTGATAGAACTGTGAAGCATTGCATGGTTATTCGTGCGGGCGCTAAATTTTGCATCTTTGATCAAGAGTGCGATTCGTAGTGCAGACAGTAAATTGTGATGACTAATTTCTTGAGTACTTAACACCAGGATCTTTTCGTACATCCCTTGTACATGCACCCACATACGAATGTGCAGACCTCAGATGCAGCCATTCCTTCACATAGCCATTGGTTTATCTAAATAGCTCGGCAAAATCGCGTTCCATCAGCCAATACGATCCTCCTGAGGATCACCATATTGGATATATGGGGATGTAATCTTGTAACCACTTTAACGCTAGGAAGTGTCAGGGGTTTATATGGACGAGACGGGACTTTCAGAAAGTGGTACTGCAATATGGAAGAACAAATGAATCGTACGTTGCATAGCTTGTATTGGTATATCTGGATATTGATGTCTGATGTCGAGTAACGCGTCATTTAGATAAGTGAAGTTTACAGTGAATTTTACAAGGCCCCTTTGATTGCAAACAAAAAGGGAGTTTGAACTAGAAGAGCTCCCCACTATCAACCAAATTCATACCGTGATCGAGTCATGCACTTCATTAGAATACTGTACTTAAGTTCAGTTATCGATAATCGGATGAACATAGTATCATGAAGTACGAGACTTCAATCTTAAATGGTAAAAAAATCTTTGATTCCGGCTTAATATGTGCCCAAGCAACCAAAACACGCGACTTTTGCCGTACTTTAGATCTAAAGCGAGGTACAAAGTCGCATTTAATCATGTAGATGTACTGTACTACATTATAAGTATGTTTCGATTGTGCCGATAAAGATCACAGATATTTAGATTGTAGACTCATTATAGGTAACTCCCACATCATTTATTTCAAGTGAGACTAGAATTAGCGCGGTACTCTTTCCAATGCCAGAAGACCATACGACTTTTTTTTCACGGCCATACCAAATGTAACAGTTTACTTAAAGCAAAATCATTTGCAAATGACTGGACTTAAATTTCAAGAGGTTTGGCGATAAATAAATTCAAATGCCTCAAATGTAAAAAGTCAACTTATCAAAATCGTCACTTAATAGAACTGCCGGAAGGGAATATTGTTTGTGGATATCTTATTTCCCAAGTTAATACGTTCTTTTCTCTAAGTATCAAATTGTCATCAGGGAAGGGCCAGCATATAAAAAGTAAATAACTGAGGGCTAGCGCCATGTAGGTGTATCTAGATGAGTCAGATATGATCAGCCAAAATTGATATTCAAACTAAATGAAAAAAACCTGGATAATCGATGCTCTGAAAGTATCATAAAGTTGAACATGTATGAATCGACTTTCCCTAAAGCTACACACAAATCAATATACATTGCCGTGCTTACACATCAAACAAACGATACTTTTTCATTCACAGATTCTCATAGAGTGATGCTGGGGGCTCATCGTCAACATGATAGAAATATTAACCTTCGGGGAAATTTTTCGGGAATAACCTTTGTGTATACTGGTCGAAACCATATATGAAGACATACCATAGGCAGACATACCAAAGGTTGTTTTTTTAGGTTTGTTAGGTTACGTTACAAATCAGCAGGACATTTATCTAGGATTCGAAGTTGGTATAAATAACACGTCGACACTGCTCGCGGTATGATCGACTTTACGTCATACACTATTCCGGTTCCAGTCAAATATTTCAATCAGTTGTCAAGAAGATACTTTGGGTCCTAACTACACTTCCGTTCCCAACGGCATATCATATGCACTCCTTCCTATTGGTATGGAAAACATAACATCGCTACCTGTGGAGAACTGGATGCCCGATACAATTCACAATTGACAGAATTACCCTCACAGACCCCTTCACATGAGTGAGCGACGGATATTTTGCTGAAACTCCTCAGTCAAGGACATCGTTTCATAAACCGTCCATTTAAAAACATTTCGATTCGTACAATATGTTGTCAATCGTTGTCATGCCGCATCCCAATCGCATCAATTCAGTCATGGTATGTTATTTGTCAATGTGATTCCTTACGCCAAGACACCCATCGTCATATTCCGGTCGGGTTAAAGTGTCGGAACCTGCTGGAATAGGCGAAGGAAATCGTTACCATCTGAATGAACCTCAATACCAACTAGATGTCGGTGGCAGTGTCATCACCATATTGTCGATAATTGTGAACTGAGTGAACTGATCGGGAGGGATCCGAGGCTAGAGACTTGTCTGCGCTGACAACGTACAACCACAGTTTTGTAGATCAGATTCAGTAACACTAGTACAAAAAAGGTTTAAGAGGTAAACCAACGCACTCTGAAGGAAAATTCGAGTCTTTTACAGCGGATTGTCCTCTTGATACCCAACCCTACAACAAAATCAATTCCTCCCACCAAAGTTGCCGCAGCACACTCTTTCTCCGTCTAATGTATACCCTGAATATTTAAAACCAAGAATGCAAAACATGCAGCAAATTTTTAACTTAAAATTTCGGGTATTGCACTTTTACGTCAATGTTTATGTACATGTATGCCTGCATTATACGAAGTAGAGAAGACGATTAAAAACACTGACAGCTGAAACAGTTATTAAAAGTCTATGAATGCATAGCGAAATGTCACTACATGGCTTTGTGCCTTGCTTCAGCTTTCATGACAACTGGTTTAGCACAATCATTTAGAGTTCCTATAAAATATAGATATGCTACAACTACCCAAGAACTCCATTCCACGTGGTTTCACTGGTCAATTGCACTTGGTCGATTTTCGATTCACCTCATTAATGGAATGCATTTAGTAATATGATTTATAATAAAGAGAGTTTATGAACGTGATAAAGTGGATTGGATGTTATGGTATTGAGTGCAATGTATTTAACTTTGGTCATGAACTCAGTTGGTGGTCTCTACACAGAGCTGGTATGGCAGAATTTATAGTTTGAAATAGTGACGTTAAAAAACTAAAAAAAGAATCTTCTAAGTTCTTAAGTAATGGTCATGATCTTTTCTCAATAGAGATGTTCGCTGAACAAGTTCTTTATGGTGTTCTTGGGGCCAGAAATTAAGATAAATAATTTTAACAAGAGGCCCAAGGGCCTGGCGCTCAGCTGAGTTAATATTATTAATATCTTCCCGGTGTTTAGTTCATTATGCATGAAAATGGCATGCTCCATGGTATTTGATATCCTTTTGCGTTCACTACGGTACCAATGTTTTTGGTTGACATAATTATGCCACTGTTCATTCCTCAATCCTGACCATAATTCGGGTGAAATCATCGTATGAAAATATTTACCGAAACATGAAGTTTATGCTATGAATGAGGATACTCATTGTCATAGCCTCGTTTACAAGTACGAAGTATTTTCCCGCGAATATTCAAAACTGCTTGGCTCCTTGCCAGTTAAATAACATGTGACTATACACAAAATAGAAAACTTTGATGGAAATTGTAAATCATTTTTTTATCTATCAGGGGAAACAAGCTGATGATGATCAAATAAATCATTCATGAGAAATCGTTTTGTTGCTGAAGCTTGCATGACAAAGTTAATGCTAAACCTTTTCTTGTGCTCTACTGCGCCACCGTAGTTTTCTATTTAGACCAGCGATGACGTCATTTCTGGTGATTCCCTACGTTGTCCAATGAGCGCTTTTTAAAATGTGCCATTTGGTATTGTACAGTATGCAATTGCAATGTATTTTTTCATCGCTGCCAGTTGCCGAACAGAATGCCGTAGTTCCCTCAATTTCCAATCAATTTTTATGGGAGTGACATTATTGTATTGCTGAGAATGTCTACTTTTTACTCATGAAAGAATCGTAGAACTAAAACTTAATAGGCGAACAGAATCATGCCGATTCACTGCACATACTGTGGGAATTCTCCACTTCAAAATACATCGGCGATGTCATCGCGAACAGAGCATGCACTTCCGATATCGTTTTCACAGAAATGTGGCCAAATTTTCAAGAACTAATTTCTGAAAGTAGTCCCTAAAGACCTTATGACTACCACTGAAACAAACTGGTGATAATATCGCCTACCAGACTACTTTTTATGCAGAAAATTGGGTACTTGAGTGTCATTGAGCTCCAAGATTATTGCACATGACGTAAACAACATGCCGCCATTTTGTCTCCGCTTCGGTATTTCGTACGCCGCTTATAATGCACCTTCTCAATTAAAACCAACATAATAAGGCCTTACATCGTTGATTGAATAGGAACACCACACAAAACACAATAAAGTGGGGGTACAATCGATTACGAAGCTGAAGTGAACAGCAATTTATTCCTGGAGCTACTGCTTTTGTTGTGTTGCTGCCATGTTTTGAGAACTGGCAAATAGGAGACTTCATTGATGGCTGACGTCATCGGGCGGGAATTTGAATCGGCAGAAATAATTAAAAGGCAGGTAGCGCCCTCTCCTGTTAAAATTTTGAACTTTTTCTCAATAAAATAGATTTTAAAGAATTTTATCTTAATATTAGAGCATATTTCGACTCATTCTGCTGCTCCTAGGCCGATATAGGCCAGTTTCCTTCATGCACTCTCGCTCGCAGGAAGTAGGTCGAATGGCGACAAATTTTGTTTTGAAAGTAGAGTTTGACCAGAAGTATCCAGAAATGCAAAATTGAAGTCTCTAGGTCTTACAGTTACAAAATGTGCACCATGGGTTTAACGGACGGATGGATGGATGGATGGATGGACAGACGGACGCCACTGAACAACTTATTTGACAAGCTCGGCTGACTTAGTCAGCTGAGCTAAAAAACATGCATCAGTACACTGTGCATAAATTTATGAAAGTGTCGGGGACACAAATAAACTCCAATACCTCAAAATTTCTCAACAGATTCAAACCAGTTTCGGTGAAACATGGAAGGAATTTGCTGGCATGTTCGTAGGAAAAAGTTGAACAGCTTGCTGAACTATACCCGAACTGGCTATGCAGTAACTAGCTGATACCCCATTGGATCGAATATGAAAGTATCAAAAATATGTCTCCGTGCCGTTGTCATTTTCAGATTGCTTTGCAAGAGCTGTTCATTGTTTCTATTCTTGGCATGTTCGGAAAAAAAGGTTTATGATGTCACTTTAAGTGATTTCAGGTTTTTGTCATTACTATATCATGGTGCTCGAAAGATCTTAATTATATCTGGCCAGTGGTGCGGTTTTCTATTGTGAACAATCGCCCATCCTTGAACGTTCCTCTCCCTCTTGTTATTGACCATCCTGTCCAGAGCCAGCCTCTGGGTTGGCCGGTCCATGGAATACGGCCCCAAGTGATACGGACGTGATTAACAGATTAAACGTCAACAATTGGTTAACAGCTAACCAAACAATGGTCTGACATCAGATCTCCATTAGTCATCTCATTTGTCATCCGATTAATTAGTCCCGGGTTAATATAGAGCGGCCACATTGCTTTGGTCATTATTACAGTATTCATGGGTAAATATTAGATCCGCGTTGCTTCATTACATGGGTCCCATTGTTGCATTTTTTATAAAGTTTCAATTCGCATCACGACAGCACATCCAACTTCATCTGTTTAACCATTGACTCTATAGATCTATATTAGCGTGGTTTAACAGACAACAGGAAATTTGGTGGGTTCTACATTATCAAGATGGTCAAAAATGGAGGAAAACAGGCTTTTAAAACAACTGGACTTTTCAAATCACCATTTACTCCACGTGGTGAAGTTGTATGTGCGTGACTACATAACAAACATGACAAATGTTTTGCCGACAAAAATCAACCATATTTAGAAAGACACTGACTAAGGTCTACCCGATTCCAATGGCACAAACATGAAAAATGTTTTGCCGACAGAAATCTACCTTTTCGAGAAAGTTCCAGACTAAGAAGACCAACCCGATTCAAACAGTGTAAACTTCAAATCCAAGGAGAATATTTATTATTTGTTGATTTGAAGCCCATTAATATATCTTCCCGACATAATATCTTTGTTCAGCACACAAAAAGGGATGGTAATTTATTTTATCATTCATAAAATGTTTTAATAAGAAATAGTATATATTCGCGAGGTCACTTTCGCCTGAAGTACAATTCAATTCGTCTTTTTCCGTTTTCAATTAACCCGAACAACCTTTCTCGTCAATACTCGCGAAAAGATGGATGCACTTCCTCAAGTCCACGCCATTGAGTGATTGGCACAGGAAGCAAATGAAGTGCTCCATGTGATGCAGCTCATCAAACGGCTGGTCATTTGGAGATTTTACACCAAGCACACGCACAATATTAACAGAAGGACATGTTTATTCACTGGCTGCACTCATGTCCAGAGATGGATTTGTATCCTCAAAGTACACTCTCTGCCAAACGTAAAAGCAGTACGATTTGTCCTGGCGTCGCAGGATTGCATCACTGGAGCTGAAAGTTTAATGTTTTTCACATCATGTTGTCCCTAATAATGAGCTATCCAAGCGAGAAAAAGCGTTCAAATAAAATTATCACGAAGTTTTGTTTTTTTTCAAAAGAACAGATTCTGGACAAGCATTTTGTGATGATGAAAGTTCGATATCAGCTTGCTTTCCCACCTCCATTTTTGTATGAGTGTTGGGGAATTAAGACTTCTGTCAAGATCAACGCATACGTTTTAGAGTGGCAAATACACGCAATGAACTACGTGTACGATGTACGAAAGCCGTGTGTGGTGTCATCGAGTCCTGGGTTGCGAAACCAGCCTTTTACCCAGTCCAAAACTTGCGGGTCTAGATGGCTTTACTGCTACACATTTACTTTTGACTTAGAGTGTACATCCAACAGTTCTATAACCCAATCATGTATCATGGCAACAGTCATTTACTTGTTGATGGTTGCGTGTAACCAACAGTTAACGAGAGGCAGACGAGGCAGAGCCAAGTAAAACTTCTGACACTTTAAGCAGCGACAACACGAACAAGGAAATTACCAAATGGCGTCCAGAGAATATACTGGTTAGTAGAGAAGAACATGATGTCAGTGAAACCGCTTGAGAGGTGGAATTATTAGTTGGAACCTGGCCGGTAATGGGAAGGTACCCGCTACCCTGGTTATAATCCCTGGGAGAACGTTTCTGGCGGAACAGGCAATGTATTGGCCGCCAACATCGAACTTGTCTACCTATTTATTTGAAAATGTTGAACCAGCTGTTTCATTTTAGCCATCTGTGTCTTTTTTGTTGCTATTTAAGAGGTGAAAGGGTTAGATCTATATCAAAGACGTTTTATTTCTGATAAAATTCGTGGCAATCTCCAGGATATCATCTTAAGTATCTAATCGGTAAGTATTAGGATACTAGAAGTGGTGAAGTAGAAATGTGATTCTATTCGATATAAAGGTGTATTAGCTGTTAAAACACATTAACGTTTATCACAAAATACACTTTACGAATCATACTTCAAAATACATGCATGTTTCATTTATTTCTCTTTTCATGTGATGGCTTCCTACATCTGCCGATTAAAGGTATGTAAAGTTTCTTCTTTAATGTCGACTTCTTTGTATTAGGGCAACTATTTACTTAACCATTACATGTATATATGATGAAGAATCTGGAAGATAGTTCTTAACGAAATCACGGCAAAAGTTTTCCGGTTTGCAAAGTTTCCCACCCAAACGATAAAAGATAGATGCACGGATGGTACTATGATCTTCAATAAAAAGCGTACATGTCATCTCACCTCATCACTTGTTTTGGTGAAATTCAGTTAAAAACAAAGGAATCACAAACGCCATTTTGGCCACGGCAGTACATGCACCTTTGAGAATTGAGGAGTAGTTTGCTCTTCGTCAAAATGATCGCCGCTAAAATATAGCAAGGATCCCCTACTGGTCCCGTCCCATCGTACATGCAAAGTGAAAAGCATTCGCATCGTGAATTATGCATATTTATGAGAAAAATCGAGTTGAGGTATAACGGGTCCGGCACACGGGCATACCAATCGAATTAAACGCAGAAGGTCAGGGGAGAGGATTAGGTTAGTGAGTGAGCAGAGGCACCACTATCCTGATAGGGTTGGAAGGACCGGCCACGTCATCCAAAGTGTGGCGATTAACTTCGCCTTACCACGAAACAAAAGTGGTAATTAGTTACATTATGTTGGATGACCATCGCAAAACCAAGGCTATAAGCGGGAACGTCCAGAAAACCATGTTAAATTAGCTCAACGTCTTCAGTCGAGAACATTTTACATGTTTTGGCAAGTAGGAAAATAAAAGTGAAATGATTAATCAACAGCAGTTCCCTTTTTCGGGCCTCGCTTCAGGGATTGATGTGTAAGTCTCAGTTTAAACAGCGATTACTTGGATTAACCTTCCTTTAATATTGCAGAAGAGGCTTATTGGATCTGATCTTATTGTGACATTTATTCAAAAACCTAATCTCCAGTAACCTTTATAGAGCATCTAAGACATTATCAATACGAAAGCGAAAAAGCTGAAGTTCAATTTCTAATTCACTAAATCTATTGTTGGAGTGCGTCGGGAAAGTAGTTGCCTTGTTCTTGTGAAGGTGCCGTGTCTTAATACATTAATAAACCAATGGATATTTCCAATTTTCGATTAATTACCAGACAAATTGCATCAGGTCTCCTGGTAATAGTTTAGTTTCCTTCCATCTCCTTAAGACAGGTGTGGCATCCATCACAGAAATTCAGCGCAGATGCTTCCCGGATGGCTTGAGCAAAAACCACAATGCGTTGAGCTCATTTGAGCACAGTCGCCTGAAGTCGTCTACGCTGGACTCGAACCTAATGGTTTCAAATGATCGCAGCATATTATGCTTGAATCGCAAACACAATGTGTTTACTACATCTTGTGTTGAACGGATGTCCTTTTACCCTGATCTAGTTACGATGAAATGTTCGTCAGCAGTTGCTTGCCGTCAACATCGACAAGCAGGTGTTATTTGGCTGACATCACAAAAATTGTTTCGCAAAGAAAACAGGGAAAAAAGGAGCAGAGGCAAAAAAACAGGAAATGTTCGCAAGGTGAAATAATGATGCTGTATCACTAGATTAAAAACACAGGCAGCTGGTTCCAGCAAATCAGAACGATTGCCTGTACTGTATTTGTAGCATATCTGAGCAAGCTTCTTTCATGCCACATGCCAAAAAGGACTCCTTTGGTTTTTCATTCCAAAAATGAATCCATTAATGAATTGCTAAATGAATTGCACCTGCACTTTGTGTCGTGTTACCACCAATAACACCACCACAGTTCAGATAACTCGAACTCGTAATTGCTATTACTAACTTGAGACGTTTGGATTTCTCTTGCCACATGGAAACGGAGACGCCCTTTCCATGAGGTTCACGGGGGGAGGGGGGTAGTGCATAGATACAATTTCCTACGCTTTATTTTTTGTTTTAGGGCGAGGGTATTTGGCGATGTTTTCCAACCCACTGTCTTTAAGCTGGTATTTATGAACACGGTTTCTGGGTTTTTTAGCTTTTGAAAACTTTAAGCGTTTTCGGCCAACACATGCAGCCTGCGGGTGTATTTCAGCGAAATGAACCTTGTGTTTTTTCAGAATCTCATGAGGGTGTTTCATGTCACAAAAAAACTTTACGAGGATCTCATTTGTGTTGGCCGAAGGTATTTAAAAAGCTCAAAAACCTTTCTATCTAAGAGAGTTTGTCTTTTTATCCAGGTACTCTTTTGGCTCTTACATGTATTTCAAATACAGTTATGATAGACAGAGAGAGAGACTGCCAAAGACCTAATTCATATTCTGAATTTGCAATGGTGGCAGATCTTGACACCCAGCTACATAAATCCAGTGTCAAGTTATACAAAACGACAAAGAGCTTCACTGAGAAAGAAATTGATTAGATTGCATCTACTCTAGATTATTGTTTAGCACTACATGTATACTCAGACTCAATAAATTCGAGCATAATCTCTACTTAGTGGAATGGTATGAACAAAAGACACATAGATGCTCATAGCCAACCTATATAGGGATATCGACCGAATTACTTTTCTTTATCATACTTCTTTAATAGCTTCTTGATGTATAATTCACGAGATAAGCGTTCATTTCTCCCAGAGGAACAAGTCGAAAATTAAAGAATGCTCTTTGCAGTAGTAGGTTGACGAGCAGAAGACGCTAAATATGATGGCAGTAACAAATATATTATTCAATGTACTGATGGACGATATGCCCGGACCGGGATGATATGGACATGGTGGAAACGTGTGTCTTTTTCTGCATACCGTAACCGACATGCAGAGCTGAAGGGACGAAGACGGCTCGAGCGACGGCTTAAACGCGCCTGAATTGTTATAATCGATGAACTGACAACCAGAGTTTTCACAAAGTAACAAATAGTTTGAAGATGATGTAAACAACATTAACGGTGACGATTATTTCTGTGATGTTTTTATTGTTTCGTAGTTTATCTTTATCTATGACAATGATGATGATGATGGTTTAAATCTGTATCGACGTCCCCCTGAGTAGACGGTACATAGACAAGTAGCATTATATCTAAGCATTATTACAAAGATTCAGGGACAAATAAGTTAAACATGAGAGAAAAATGGCGTGAGCGTTGTTACCAGCTCCGCCTTAGCCGGAGGTGCACAAGCAAACTGTCTTGGCCTATAAGTGGAAACTGGACACGACAGATACTGCTTTGGTTTTGGATACTGTAGTGGACACACGACACCTTCCGTCCTCGCACTCAAAAGAAAACTGACGACTGACTCGTACGCATCTCCACACGTTATCTATGACAATGATGATGATGATGGTTTAAATCTGCATCGACGTCCCCCTGAGTAGACGGTACATAAACAAGTAACATTATATCTAGGCATTATTACAACGATTCAGGGACAAATAAGTTTTATATGAGAGAAAAATGGCGTGAGTGTTGTTACCAGCTCCGTCTTAGCCGGAGGTGCACAAGTAAACTGTCTTCGGCCTGTAAGTGGAAACTTGACACGACAGATACCGCTTTGGTTTTGGATACTGCTTTGGTTTTGGACTCCGCTATGATACCGTTATCGTTTTCGATCCCGTTATCGTTTTCGATCCCGTTATCGTTTTGGATTCTGTTTTCGTCTTGGATCCCGAATTCGTTTTGGATCTTGTTTTCGTTTTGGATCCCGTTTTCGTTTTGGATCCGTTTTCGTTTGATCCCGTATTCGTTTTGGATCTTGTTTTTCGTTTTGGATCCCGTTGTCGTTTTGGATCCCGATTCGTTTTGGATCTTTTTTTGTTTTGGATCCCGTTTTCGTTTGATCCCGTATTCGTTTTGGATCTTGTTTTTGTTTTTGATCCCGTATTCGTTTTGGATCCCGTTCTCGTTTTGGATCCCGTTTTCGTTTTTGATCCTGTATTCGTTTTTGATCCTGTGTTCGTTTTGAGGAGTTCAACCAACAAGTTGAAGAGAACCTGGGAGAAGCAGCCATGAAAGTCCTAGGCAAAAGGCGACCACGGAAACAGAAGAGCTGGATAACCGACACCATCCTGCAGAAATCTGATGAGAGACGGCAGCTGAAGCAATCCAGGTTCAACTCACCCCAGGACGGCGACGCTTACTGTAACTACCGGACCATCAGCCTGATAAGCCACCCAGGTAAGATCTTGCTGAAAGTGATCCTCAAGCGCCTGCAACCGCAAGCCAAGGCAATCCTATCTGTTTAACATGAGAGAAAAATGGCGTGAGCACAGGATACGGACGACGACGGACGACGACGACGGACACAAGGCTATCGTATAGACTCCCCTGACGGTGAGCCAAAAATCCAGGTTCAACTCATCCCAGGACAGCGACGCTTACCGTACCGTCAACAAGGAAGTCAAGAAAGAAGTCAGCAAGGCCAAGGGGAGCTGGATCCAAAGCAAGTGTGACCACATAGAGTCCAGCCTACGTGCAAACAACGCCAAGGTGGCCTATGACACAGTTAAAGAGCTCACCCAGCAGAAACAGCGCCGACTGACGTGCATTGACGATGCCGATGGCAACCTTCTTGCAGAGAAACCTGACATCACAAAGAGATGGCATGAGTACTGCTCTGAGTTGTACAATTACCAAATTACAGCCGAGCAGGAGGTTCTCCAAGAGCTCAAGGACAAGACGACAGAACAGGTTGATCCAGACCCCGAAATCCTGGAGAGCGAAGTCGAAGCAGCTCTGAAGAGTCTGAAGCTTGGCAAGTCACCGGGAATCGATAACATCCCTACAGAGCTCCTTGCAAGCGGTGGAGAAACGGTGATCAAGGCATATACTAGGATAAGCAACCAAGTGTTTAGGACCGGGAATTGGCCTAAGGACTGGACAACAACCATCGTCATTCCTATACCAAAGAAAGGAAATCTACGTAAATGCAACAACTACCGGACCATCAGCCTGATAAGCCACCCAGATAAGATCTTGCTGAAGGTGATCCTCAAGCACCTGCAACCGCAAGCCAAGGCAATCCTATCTGTTTAACATGAGAGAAAAATGGCGTGAGCGTTATTACCAGCTCCGTCCAAGCAATTACAATTGCCCCAAAATGGCCAATTTACAGTACATTCGACCCCTGTGACCTTGAAAAGTAGGTCAAATCAAAAAAGATCCGGGTGACACATTATATGGTTGTTAGAATTAGATGTACCTATGATATAAAATTGGTGCCAATCGGGCAAGTGATTACTAGGAATAATGGCATTTTGAAGAATTTAGGATTTGGCCCCCTCCCTGGAGGCCAAACGGCAAATCAGATCGCACCAAACTTCGGTACCTGAGATCACCTGACGAAGGCGTACATGTGTACTTAATTTGTGATCAATAGTCATTGCAGTTAAGAAACGTGCCATAGTTACGGCCTGACGGCCAATTTACGCCATTTGACCTCTGTAACCTTGACAAGAAGGTCAAATTAAAAACCTGTGTGACATATACTGTATGGTGGTTAGATGTACCCATGATATCAAAATTGGTGGCAATCGGGCAAGAAGTTAAGGAATAATCACATTTTTAAGGTTTTTGGATTTTGCCCCCTGGTGGTCAAGTGGTGAATCATATTGGACCAAACTTCAGTCCCTGAGATCACCTGACTAAGGGGTAAATGTGTACCAAATTTTGGATCAATAGTCATTGCAGTTAAGAAACCTGCCATAGTTACGGCCTGACGGCCAATTTACACCATTTGACCTCTGTGACCTTCAAAAGTAGGTCAAATCAAAAACCCCTATGATATGTGATGTATCCTTACTAGGAGTACCTACCATAATTTTTTTATTGAAAACGAATCATTAATAAGAGACGTATCACACTTTTTATGTTTAAAGTTTTGGCCCCCTGGTGGCCAAGTCATGAACCAGACCGGACTGAAATTCAGTGTCAGAGTACCTCTGACCTAGGGGGTCATGTGTACAAAGTTTCAAGTTCATAGCACAAGCGGTTAAGAAACGTGCCACACAGGATACGGACGACGACGGACGACGACGACGACGACGACGACGACGACGACGACGACGACGACGACGACGGACACAGGGCTATCGTATAGACTCCCCTAACGGTGAGCCAAAAATCCAGGTTCAACTCATCCCAATACGGCGACGCTTACCGTACCGTCAACAAGGAAGTCAAGAAAGAAGTCAGCAAGGCCAAGGGGAGCTGGATCCAAAGCAATTGTGACCACATAGAGTCCAGCCTACGTGCAAACAACGCCAAGGTGGCCTATGACACAGTTAAAGAGCTCACCCAGCAGAAACAGCGCCGACTGACGTGCATTGACGATGCCGATGGCAACCTTCTGGCAGAGAAACCTGACATCACAAAGAGATGGCATGAGTACTGCTCTGAGATGTACAATTACCAAATTACAGCCGAGCAGGAGGTTCTCCAAGAGCTCAAGGACAAGACGACAGAACAGGTTGATCCAGACCCCGAAATCCTGGAGAGCGAAGTCGAAGCAGCTATGAAGAGTCTGAAGCTTGGCAAGTCACCGGGAATTGATAACATCCCTACAGAGCTCCTTGCAAGCGGTGGAGAAACGGTGATCAAGGCATATACTAGGATAAGCAACCAAGTGTTTACGACCGGGAATTGGCTTAAGGACTGAACAACATCCATCGTCATTCCTATACCAAAGAAAGGAAATCTACGTAAATGCAACAACTACCGGACCATCAGCCTGATAAGCCACCCGAGTAAGACCTTGCTGAAGGTGATCCTCAAGCGCCTGCTACCGCAAGCCAAGGCAATCCTATCTGTTAAACATGAGAGAAAAATGGCGTGAGCGTTGTAACCAGCTCCGTCTTAGCCGGAGGTGCACAAGTAAACTGTCTTCGGCCTATAAGTGGAAACTGGACACGACAGATACCGCTTTCGTTTTGGATACCGCTTTGGTTTTGGTTACCACTTTAGCTTAGGACTCCACTTTGGTTTTGGACTCCGCTATGATCCCATTTCGTTTCGGATCTCGTTTTTTGTTTTGGATCCCGTTTTCGTTTTGGATCCCGAATTCGTTTTGGATCCCGAATTCGTATTGGATCTTGTTTTCGTTTTTGATCCCGTATTCGTTTTGAATCCCGTATTCGTTTTGGATCTTGTTTTCGTTTTTGATCCCGTATTCGTTTTGAATCCCGTTTTCGTTTTGGATCCCGTTTTCGTTTCTGATCCTGTATTCGTTTTGGATCCCGTTTTCGTTTTGGATCCTGTTTTCGTTTTGGATTCCATATTCCTTTTGGATCACGTTTTCCTTTTGAATACCGTTTTGCTTTTGAATACCGCTTTGGTTTTGGATACTGTCGTGGTCCCACGACACCATCCGTCCTCGCACTCAAAAGAAAAACTAACGACTGATTCGTACGCATCTCTAAACTTTATATATGACAATGATGATGATGATGGTTTAAATCTGTATCGACGTCCCCCTGAGTAGACGGTACATAGACAAGTAGCATTATATCTAGGCATTATCACAAAGATTCAGGGACAAATAAGTTTAACATGAGAGAAAAATGGCGTGAGCGTTCTTACCAGCTCCGTCTTAGCCGGAGGTGCACAAGTAAACTGTCTTCGGCCTATAAGTGGAAACTTGACACGACAGATACCGCTTTGGTTTTGGACTCCGCTTTGGTTTTGGACTCCGCTATGATACCGTTATCGTTTTGGATCCCGTTATCGTTTTGGATCCCGTTATCGTTTTGGATCCCGTTATCGTTTTGGATCCCGTTATCGTTTTGGATCCCGTTATCATTTTGGATCCCGTTATCGTTTTGGATCCCGTTATCGTTTTGGATCCCGTTATCGTTTTGGATCTTGTTTTCGTTTTAGATCCCGTTATCGTTTTGGATCCCGTTATCGTTTTGGATCCCGTTTTCGTTTTGGATCCCGTTTTCGTTTTGGATCCCGAATTCGTTTTGGATCTTGTTTTCGTTTTGGATCCCGTTTTCGTTTTGGATCCGTTTTCGTTTTGGATCCCGTTTTCGTTTTTAATCCTGTATTCGTTTTTGATCCTGTGTTCGTTTTGAGGAGTTCAACCAACAAGTTGAAGAGAACCTGGGAGAAGCAGCCAGGTTTTGGACTCCGCTATAATACCGTTATCGTTTTGGATCCCGTTATCGTTTTGGATCCCGTTATCGTTTTGGATCCCGTTATCGTTTTGGATCCCGTTATCGTTTTGGATCCCGTTATCGTTTTGGATCCCGTTATCGTTTTGGATCCCGTTATCGTTTTGGATCCCGTTATCGTTTTGGATCCCGTTATCGTTTTGGATCCCGTTATCGTTTTGGATCCCGTTATCGTTTTGGATCCCGTTATCGTTTTGGATCCCGTTATCGTTTTGGATCCCGTTTTCGTTTTTAATCCCGTATTCGTTTTTGATCCCGTGTTCGTTTTGAGGAGTTCAACCAACAAGTTGAAGAGAACCTGGGAGAAGCAGCCAGGTTTTGGACTCCGCTATGATACCGTTATCGTTTTGGATCCCGTTATCGTTTTGGATCCCGTTATCGTTTTGGATCCCGTTATCGTTTTGGATCCCGTTATCGTTTTGGATCCCGTTATCGTTTTGGATCCCGTTATCGTTTTGGATCCCGTTATCGTTTTGGATCCCGTTATCGTTTTGGATCCCGTTATCGTTTTGGATCCCGTTATCGTTTTGGATCCCGTTATCGTTTTGGATCCCGTTATCGTTTTGGATCCCGTTATCGTTTTGGATCCCGTTATCGTTTTGGATCCCGTTATCGTTTTGGATCGCGTTATCGTTTTGGATCCCGTTTTCGTTTTGGATCCCGAATTCGTTTTGGATCTTGTTATCGTTTTGGATCTCGTTTTCGTTTTGGATCCGTTTTCGTTTTGGATCCCGTTTCCGTTTTGGATCCCGTTTTCGTTTTGGATGCCGAATTCGTTTTGTATCTTGTTTTCGTTTTGGATCTTGTTTTTTTTTTCGATCCCGTTTTCGTTTTGGATCCGTTTTCGTTTGATCCCGTATTCGTTTTGGATCTTGTTTTTGTTTTTGATCCCGTATTCGTTTTGGATCCCGTTTTCGTTTTGGATCCCGTTTTCGTTTTTGATCCGGTATTCGTTTTTGATCCTGTGTTCCTTTTTAGGAGTTCAACCAACAAGTTGAAGAGAACCTGGGAGAAGCAGCCATGAAAGTCCTAGGCAAAAGGCGACCACGGAAACAGAAGAGCTGGATAACCGACACCATCCTGCAGAAATCTGATGAGAAACGGCAGCTGAAGCAATCCAGGTTCAACCCACCCCAGGACGGCAACGCTTACTGTACCGTCAACAAGGAAGTCAAGAAAGAAGTCAGCAAGGCCAAGAAGAGCTGGATCCAAAGCAAGTGTGACCACATAGAGTCCAGCCTACGTGCAAACAACACCAAGGTGGCCTATGACACAGTTAAAGAGCTCACCCAGCAGAAACAGCGCCGACTGACGTGCATTGACGATGCCGATGGCAACCTTCTTGCAGAGAAACCTGACATCACAAAGAGATGTCATGAGTACTGCTCTGAGTTGTACAGTTACCAAATTACAGCCGAGCAGGAGGTTCTCCAAGAGCTCAAGGACAAGACGACAGAACAGGTTGATCCAGACCCCGAAATCCTGGAGAGCGAGGTCGAAGCAGCTCTGAAGAGTCTGAAGCTTGGCAAGTCATCGGGAGTTGATAACATCCCTACAGAGCTCCTTGCAAGCGGTGGAGAAACGGTGATCAAGGCATATACTAGGATAAGCAACCAAGTGTTTAGGACCGGGAATTGGCCTAAGGACTGGACAACAACCATCGACATTCGTACTTAATTTGTGATCAATAGTCATTGCAGTTAAGAAACGTGCCATAGTTACGGCCTACGGCCAATTTACACCATTTGACCTCTGTGACCTTGACAAGAAGGTCAAATTAAAAACCTGTGTGACATATACTGTATGGTGGTTAGATGTACCCATGATATCAAATTGGTGGCAATCGGGCAAGAAGTTAAGGAATAATCACATTTTTAAGGTTTTTGGATTTTGCCCCCTGGTGGTCAAGTGGTGAATCATATTGGACCAAACTTCAGTCCCTGAGATCACCTGACTGAGGGGTAAATGTGTACCAAATTTTGGATCAATAGTCATTGCAGTTAAGAAACCTGCCATAGTTACGGCCTGACGGCCAATTTACACCATTTGACCTCGGTGACCTTGAAAAAAAGGTCAAATCAAAAACCCCTGTGATATGTGATGTATCCTTACTAGGAGTACCTACCATAAATTTTTTATTGAAAACGAATCATTAATAAGAGATGTATCACACTTTTTATGTTTTAAGTTTTGGCCCCCTGGTGGCCAAGTCATGAACCAGACCGGACCGAAATTCAGTGTCAGAGTACCGCTGACCTAGGGGGTCATGTGTACAAAGTTTCAAGTTCATAGCACAAGCGGTTAAGAAACGTGCCACACAGGATACGGACGACGACGGACGACGACGACGACGGACACAGGGCTATCGTATAGACTCCCCTAACGGTGAGCCAAAAATCCAGGTTCAACTCATCCCAGGACGGCGACGCTTACCGTGCCGTCAACAAGGAAGTCAAGAAAGAAGTCAGCAAGGCCAAGGGGAGCTGAATCCAAAGCAAGTGTGACCACATAGAGTCCAGCCTACGTGCAAACAACGCCAAGGTGGCCTATGACACAGTTAAAGAGCTCACCCAATAGAAACAGCGCCGACTGACGTGCATTGACGATGCCGATGGCAACCTTCTGGCAGAGAAACCTGACATCACAAAGAGATGGCATGAGTACTGCTCTGAGTTGTACAATTACCAAATTACAGCCGAGCAGGAGGTTCTCCAAGAGCTCAAGAACAAGACGACAGAACAGGTTGATCCAGACCCCGAAATCCTGGAGAGCGAAGTCAAAGCAGTTCTGAAGAGTCTGAAGCTTTGCAAGTCACCGGGAATTGATAACATCCCTACAGAGCTCCTTGCAAGCGGTGGAGAAACGGTGATCAAGGCATATACTAGGATAAGCAACCAAGTGTTAAGGACCGGGAATTGGCCTGAGGACAGAACAACATCCATCGTCATTCCTATACCAAAGAAAGGAAATCTACGTAAATGCAACAACTACCGGACCATCAGCCTGATAAGCCACCCGAGTAAGATCTTGCTGAAGGTGATCCTCAAGCGCCTGCAACCGCAAGCCAAGGCAATCCTATCTGTTTAACATGAGAGAAAAATGGCGTGACCACAGGATACGGACGACGACGGACGACGATGACGACGACGACGACGGACAAAGGGCTATCGTATCGACTCCCCTTACGGTGAGCCAAAAATCCAGGTTCAACTCATCCCAGGACGGCGACGCTTACCGTACCGTCAACAAGGAAGTCAAGAAGGAAGTCAGCAAGGCCAAGGGGAGCTGGATCCAAAGCAAGTGTGACCACATAGAGTCCAGCCTACGAGCAAACAACACCAAGGTGGCCTATGACACAGTTAAAGAGCTCACCCAGCAGAAACAGCGCCGACTGACGTGCATGGACGATGCCGATGGCAACCTTCTGGCAGAGAAACCTGACATCACAAAGAGATGGCATGGGTACTGCTCTGAGTTGTACAATTACCAAATTACAGCCGAGCAGGAGGTTCTCCAAGAGCTCAAGGACAAGACGACAGAACAGGTTGATCCAGACCCCGAAATCCTGGAGAGCGAAGTCGAAGCAGCTCTGAAGAGTCTGAAGCTTAGCAAGTCACCGGGAATTGATAACATCCCTACAGAGCTCCTTGCAAGCGGTGGAGAAACGGTGATCAAGGCATATACTAGGATAAGCAACCAAGTGTTTAGGACCGGGAATTGGCCTAAGGACTGAACAACATCCATCGTCATTCCTATACCAAAGAAAGGAAACCTACGTAAATGCAACAACAACCGGACCATCAGCCTGATAAGCCACCCGAGTAAGATCTTGCTGAAGGTGATCCTCAAGCGCCTGCAACCGCAAGCCAAGGCAATCCTATCTGTTTAACATGAGGGAAAAAATGGCGTGAGCGTTGCAACCAGCTCCGTCTTAGCCGGAGGTGCACAAGTAAACTGTCTTCGGCCTATAAGTGGAAACTGGACACGACAGATACCGCTTTCGTTTTGGATACCGCTTTGGTTTTGGATACCACTTTAGCTTCGGACTCCACTTTGGTTTTGGACTCCACTTTGGTTTTGGACTCCGCTATGATCCCGTTTTCGTTTTGGATCTCGTTTTTTGTTTTGGATCCCGTTTTGGATCCCGAATTCGTTTTGATCCCGAATTCGTTTTTGATCTTGTTTTCGTTTTTGATCCCGATTTCGTTTTGGATCCGTTTTCGTTTGATCCCGTATTCGTTTTGGATCTTGTTTTCGTTTTTGATCCCGTATTCGTTTTGAATCCCGTTTTCGTTTTGGATCCCGTTTTCGTTTTTGATCCTGTATTCGTTTTGGATCCCGTTTTCGTTTTGGATCCTGTTTTCGTTTTGGATTCCATATTCCTCTTGGATCACGTTTTCCTTTTGAATACCGTTTTGCTTTTGAATACCGCTTTGGTTTTGGATACTGTCGTGGTCCCACGACACCATCCGTCCTCGCACTCAAAAGAAAAACTAACGACTGATTCGTACGCATCTATAAACTTTATATATGACAATGATGATGATGATGGTTTAAATCTGTATCGACGTCCCCCTGAGTAGACGGTACATAGACAAGTAGCATTATATCTAGGCATTATCACAAATATTCAGGGACAAATAAGTTTAACATGAGAGAAAAATGGCGTGAGCGTTCTTACCAGCTCCGTCTTAGCCGGAGGTGCACAAGTAAACTGTCTTCGGCCTATAAGTGGAAACTTGACACGACAGATACCGCTTTTGTTTTGGACTCCGCTTTGGTTTTGGACTCCGCTATGATACCGTTATCGTTTTGGATCCCGTTATCGTTTTGGATCCCGTTATCGTTTTGGATCCCGTTATCGTTTTGGATCCCGTTATCGTTTTGGATCCCGTTTTCGTTTTGGATCCCGAATTCGTTTTGGATCTTGTTTTCGTTTTGGATCCCGTTTTCGTTTTGGATCCGTTTTCGTTTTGGATCCCGTTTTCGTTTTTGATCCTGTATTCGTTTTTGATCCTGTGTTCGTTTTGAGGAGTTCAACCAACAAGTTGAAGAGAACCTGGGAGAAGCAGCCAGGTTTTGGACTCCGCTATGACACCGTTATCGTTTTGGATCCCGTTATCGTTTTGGATCCCGTTATCGTTTTGGATCCCGTTATCGTTTTATATCCCGTTATCGTTTTGGATCCCGTTATCGTTTTGGATCCCGTTATCGTTTTGATCCCGTTATCGTTTTGGATCCCGTTATCGTTTTGGATCCCGTTATCGTTTTGTATCCCGTTATCGTTTTGGATCCCGTTATCGTTTTGGATCCCGTTATCGTTTTGGATCCCGTTATCGTTTTGGATCCCGTTATCGTTTTGGATCCCGTTATCGTTTTGGATCCCGTTATCGTTTTGGATCCCGTTATCGTTTTGGATCCCGTTTTCGTTTTGGATCCCGAATTCGTTTTGGATCTTGTTTTCGTTTTGGATCTCGTTTTCGTTTTGGATCCGTTATCGTTTTGGATCCCGCTTTCGTTTCGGATCCCGTTTTCGTTTTGGATCCCGAATTCGTTTTGGATCTTGTTTTCGTCTTGGATCTTTCTTTTTTTTGGATCCCGTTTTCGTTTTGGATCCGTTTTCGTTTGATCCCGTATTCGTTTTGGATCTTGTTTTTGTTTTTTGATCCCGTATTCGTTTTGGATCCCGTTTTCGTTTTTGATCCTGTATTCGTTTTTGATCCTGTGTTCGTTTTGAGGAGTTCAACCAACGAGTTGAAGAGAACCTGGGAGAAGCAGCCATGAAATTCCCAGGCAAAAGGCGACCACGGAAACAGAAGAGCTGGATAACCGACACCATCCTGCAGAAATGTGATGAGTAACGGCAGCTGAAGCAATCCAGGTTCAACCCACCCCAGGACGGCAACGCTTACTGTACCGTCAACAAGGAAGTCAAGAAAGAAGTCAGCAAGGCCAAGGGGAGCTGGATCCAAAGCAAGTGTGACCACATAGAGTCCAGCCTACGTGCAAACAACGCCAAGGTGGCCTATGACACAGTTAAAGAGCTCACCCAGCAGAAACAGCGCCGACTGACGTGCATTGACGATGCCGATGGCAACCTTCTGGCAGAGAAACCTGACATCACAAAGAGATGGCATGAGTACTGCTATGAGTTGTACAATTACCAAATTACAGCCGAGCAGGAGGTTCTCCAAGAGCTCAAGGACAAGACGACAGAAAAGGTTGATCCAGACCCCGAAATCCTGGAGAGCGAAGTCGAAGCAGTTCTGAAGAGTCTGAAGCTTGGCAAGTCACCGGGAATTGATAACATCCCTACAGAGCTCCTTGCAAGCGGTGGAGAAACAGTGATCAAGGCATATACTAGGACAAGCAACCAAGTGTTAAGGACCGGGAATTGGCCTAAGGACTGAACAACATCCATCGTCATTCCTATACCAAAGAAAGGAAATCTACGTAAATGCAACAACTACCGGACCATCAGCCTGATAAGCCACCCGAGTAAGATCTTGCTGAAGGTGATCCTCAAGCGCCTGCAACCGCAAGCCAAGGCAATCCTATCTGTTTAACATGAGAGAAAAATGGCGTGAGCACAGGATACGGACGACGACGGACGACGACGACGACGACGACGACGGACACAGGGCTATCGTATAGACTCCCCTAACGGTGAGCAAAAAATCCAGGTTCAACTCATCCCAGGACGGCGACGCTTACCGTACCGTCAACAAGGAAGTCAAGAAAGAAGTCAGCAAGGCCAAGAGGAGCTGGATTCAAAGCAAGTGTGACCACATAGAGTCCAGCCTACGAGCAAACAACACCAAGGTGGCCTATGACACAGTTAAAGAGCTCACCCAGCAGAAACAGCGCCGACTGACGTGCATTGACGATGCCGATGGCAACCTTCTGGCAGAGAAACCTGACATCACAAAGAGATGGCATGAGTACTGCTCTGAGTTGTACAATTACCAAATTACAGCCGAGCAGGAGGTTCTCCAAGAGCTCAAGGACAAGACGACAGAACAGGTTGATCCAGACCCCGAAATCCTGGAGAGCGAAGTCGAAGCAGTTCTGAAGAGTCTGAAGCTTGGCAAGTCACTGGGAATTGATAACATCCCTACAGAGCTCCTTGCAAGCGGTGGAGAAACGGTGATCAAGGCATATACTAGGATAAGCAACCAAGTGTTAAGGACCGGGAATTGGCCTAAGGACTGAACAACATCCATCGTCATTCCTATACCAAAGAAAGGAAATCTACGTAAATGCAACAACTACCGGACCATCAGCCTGATAAGCCACCCGAGTAAGATCTTGCTGAAGGTGATCCTCAAGCGCCTGCAACCGCAAGCCAAGGCAATCCTATCTGTTTAACATGAGAGAAAAATGGCGTGAGCACAGGATACGGACGACGACGACGACGACGACGACGGACACAGGGCTATCGTATAGACTCCCCTAACGGTGAGCAAAAAATCCAGGTTCAACTCATCCCAGGACGGCGACGCTTACCGTACCGTCAACAAGGAAGTCAAGAAAGAAGTCAGCAAGGCCAAGGGGAGCTGGATCCAAAGCAAGTGTGACCACATAGAGTCCAGCCTACGAGCAAACAACACCAAGGTGGCCTATGACACAGTTAAAGAGCTCATCCAGCAGAAACAGCGCCGACTGACGTGCATGGACGATGCCGATGGCACCTTCTTGCAGAAAAACCTGACATCACAAAGAGATGGCATGGGTACTGCTCTGAGTTGTACAATTACCAAATTACAGCCGAGCAGGAGGTTCTCCAAGAGCTCAAGGACAAGACGACAGAACAGGTTGATCCAGACCCCGAAATCCTGGAGAGCAAAGTCGAAGCAGCTCTGAAGAGTCTGAAGCTTGGCAAGTCACCGGGAATTGATAACATCCCTACAGAGCTCCTTGCAAGCGGTGGAGAAACGGTGATCAAGGCATATACTAGGATAAGCAACCAAGTGTTTTAGGACCGGGAATTGGCCTAAGGAATGAACAACATCCATCGTCATTCCTATACCAAAGAAAGGAAACCTACGTAAATGCAACAACTACCGAACCATCAGCCTGATAAGCCACCCGAGTAAGATCTTGCTGAAGGTGATCCTCAAGCACCTGCAACCGCAAGCCAAGGCAATCCTATCTGTTTAACATGAGAGAAAAATGGCGTGAGCGTTGTTACCAGCTCCGTCTTAGCCGGAGGTGCACAAGTAAACTGTCTTCGGCCTATAAGTGGAAACTGGACACGACAGATACCGCTTTCGTTTTGGATACCGCTTTGGTTTTGGATACCACTTTAGCTTCGGACTCCACTTTGGTTTTGGACTCCGCTATGATCCCGTTTTCGTTTTGGATCTCGTTTTTTGTTTTGGATCCCGTTTTCGATCCCGAATTCGTTTTGGATCCCGAATTCGTTTTGGATCTTGTTTTCGTTTTTGATCCCGATTTCGTTTTGGATCCGTTTTCGTTTGATCCCGTATTCGTTTTGGATGTTGTTTTCGTTTTTGATCCCGTATTCGTTTTGAATCCCGTTTTCGTTTTGGATCCCGTTTTCGTTTTTGATCCTGTATTCGTTTTGGATCCCGTTTTCGTTTTGGATCCTGTTTTCGTTTTGGATTCCATATTCCCTTTGGATCACGTTTTCCTTTTGAATACCGTTTTGCTTTTGAATACCGCTTTGGTTTTGGATACTGTCGTGGTCCCACGACACCATCCGTCCTCGCACTCAAAAGAAAAACTAACGACTGATTCGTACGCATCTCTAAACTTTATATATGACAATGATGATGATGATGGTTTAAATCTGTATCGACGTCCCCCTGAGTAGACGGTACATAGACAAGTAGCATTATATCTAGGCATTATCACAAACATTCAGGGACAAATAAGTTTAACATGAGAGAAAAATGGCGTGAGCGTTGTTACCAGCTCCGTCTTAGCCGGAGGTGCACAAGTAAACTGTCTTCGGCCTATAAGTGGAAACTTGACACGACAGATACCGCTTTCGTTTTGGACTCCGCTTTGGTTTTGGACTCCGCTATGATACCGTTATCGTTTTGGATCCCGTTATCGTTTTGGATCCCGTTATCGTTTTGGATCCCGTTATCGTTTTGGATCCCGTTATCGTTTTGGATCCCGTTTTCGTTTTGGATCCCGAATTCGTTTTGGATCTTGTTTTCGTTTTGGATCCCGTTTTCGTTTTGGATCCGTTTTCGTTTTGGATCCCGTTTTCGTTTTTGATCCTGTATTCGTTTTTGATCCTGTGTTCGTTTTGAGGAGTTCAACCAACAAGTTGAAGAGAACCTGGGAGAAGCAGCCAGGTTTTGGACTCCGCTATGATACCGTTATCGTTTTAGATCCCGTTATCGTTTTGGATCCCGTTATCGTTTTGGATCCCGTTATCGTTTTGGATCCCGTTATCGTTTTGGATCCCGTTATCGTTTTGGATCCCGTTATCGTTTTGGATCCCGTTTTCGTTTTGGATCCCGAATTCGTTTTGGATCTTGTTTTCGTTTTGGATCCCGTTTTCGTTTGGGATCCGTTTTCGTTTTGGATCCCGATTTCGTTTTTGATCCTGTGTTCGTTTTGAGGAGTTCAACCAACAAGTTGAAGAGAACCTGGAAGAAGCAGCCAGGTTTTGGACTCCACTATGATACCGTTATCGTTTTGGATCCTGTTATCATTTTGGATCCCATTATCGTTTTGGATCCCGTTATCGTTTTGAATCCCGTTATCGTTTTGGATCCCATTATCGTTTTGGATCCCGTTTTCGTTTTGGATCCCGAATTCGTTTTGGATCTTGTTTTCGTTTTGGATCTTTTTTTTTTTTGGATCCCGTTTTCGTTTTGGATCCGTTTTCGTTTGATCCCGTATTCGTTTTGGATCTTGTTTTTGTTTTTGATCCCGTATTCGTTTTGGATCCCGTTATCGTTTTGGATCCCGTTTTCGTTTTTGATCCTGTATTCGTTTTTGATCCTGTGTTCGTTTTGAGGTGTTCAACCAACAGGTTGAAGAGAACCTGGGAGAAGCAGCCATGAAAGTCCTAGGCAAAAGGTGACCACGGAAACAGAAGAGCTGGATAACCGACACCATCCTGCAGAAATGTGATGAGAGACGGCAGCTGAAGCAATCCAAGTTCAACCCAACCCACGACGGCAACGCTTACTGTACCGTCAACAAGGAAGTCAAGAAATAAGTCAGCAAGGCCAAGGGGAGCTGGATCCAAAGCAAGTGTGACCACATAGAGTCCAGCCTACATGCAAACAACATCAAGGTGGCCTATGACACAGTTAAAGAGCTCACCCAGCAGAAACAGCGCAGACTGACGTGCATTGACGATGCCGATGGCAACCTTCTTGCAGAGAAACCTGACATCACAAAGAGATGGCATGAGTACTGCTCTGAGTTGTACAATTACCAAATTACAGCCGAGCAAGAAGTTCTCCAAGAGCTCAAGGACAAGACGACAGAACAGGTTGATCCAGACCCCGAAATCCTGGAGAGCGAAGTCGAAGCAGCTCTGAAGAGTCTGAAGCTTGGCAAGTCATCGGGAATCGATAACATCCCTACAGAGCTCCTTGCAAGCGGTGGAGAAACGGTGATCAAGGCATATACTAGGATAAGCAACCAAGTGTTTAGGACCGGGAATTGGCCTAAGGACTGGACAACAACCATCGACATTCGCACTTAATTTGTGATCAATAGTCATTGCAGTTAAGAAACGTGCCATAGTTACGGCCTGACGGCCAATTTATGCCATTTGACCTCTGTGACCTTGACAAGAAGGTCAAATTAAAAACCTGTGTGACATATACTGTATGGTGGTTAGATGTACCCATGATATCAAATTGGTGGCAATCGGGCAAGAAGTTAAGGAATAATCACATTTTTAAGGTTTTTGGATTTTGCCCCCTGGTGGTCAAGTGGTGAATCATATTGGACCAAACTTCAGTCCCTAAGATCACCTGACTGAGGGGTAAATGTGTACCAAATTTTGGATCAATAGTCATTGCAGTTAAGAAACCTGCCATAGTTACGGCCTGACGGCCAATTTACACCATTTGACCTCTGTGACCTTGAAAAGTAGGTCAAATCAAAAACCCCTATGATATGTGATGTATCCTTACTAGGAGTACCTACCATAAATTTTTAATTGAAAACGGATCATTAATAAGAGATATATCACACTTTTTATGTTTTAAGTGTTGGCCCCCTGGTGGCCAAGTCATGAACCAGACCGGACCGAAATTCAGTGTCAGAGTACCTCTGACCTAGGGGGTCATGTGTACAAAGTTTCAAGTTCATAGCACATGCGGTTAAGAAACGTGCCACACAGGATACGGACGACGACGGACGACGACGACGACGACGACGACGACGACGACGACGACGACGACGACGACGACGACGGACACAGGGCTATCGTATAGACTCCCCTAACGGTGAGCCAAAAATCCAGGTTCAACTCATCCCAGGACGGCGACGCTTACCGTACCGTCAACAAGGAAGTCAAAAAAGCAGTCAGCAAGGCCAAGGGGAGCTGAATCCAAAGCAAGTGTGACCACATAGAGTCCAGCCTTCGTGCAAACAACGCCAAGGTGGCCTATGATTGACACAGTTAAAGAGCTCACCCAGCAGAAACAGCGCCGACTGACGTGCATTGACGATGCCGATGGCAACCTTCTGGCAGAGAAACCTGACATCACAAAGAGATGGCATGAGTACTGCTCTGAGTTGTACAATTACCAAATTACAGCCGAGCAGGAGGTTCTCCAAGAGCTCAAGGACAAGACGACAGAACAGGTTGATCCAGACCCCGAAATCCTGGAGAGCGAAGTCGAAGCAGCTCTGAAGAGTCTGAAGCTTGGCAAGTCACCGGGAATTGATAACATCCCTACAGAGCTCCTTGCAAGCGGTGGAGAAACGGTGATCAAGGCATATACTAGGATAAGCAACCAAGTGTTAAGGACCGGGAATTGGCCTAAGGACTGAACAACATCCATCGTCATTCCTATACCAAAGAAAGGAAATCTACGTAAATGCAACAACTACCGGACCATCAGCCTGATAAGCCACCCGAGTAAGATCTTGCTGAAGGTGATCCTCAAGCGCCTGCAACCGCAAGCCAAGGCAATCCTATCTGTTTAACATGAGAGAAAAATGGCGTGAGCACAGGATACGGACGACGACGGACGACGACGACGACGGACACAGGGCTATCGTATAGACTCCCCTAACGGTGAGCAAAAAATCCAGGTTCAACTCATCCCAGGACGGCGACGCTTACCGTACCGTCAACAAGGAAGTCAAGAAAGAAGTCAGCAAGGCCAAGGGGAGCTGGATCCAAAGCAAGTGTGACCACATAGAGTCCAGCCTACGAGCAAACAACACCAAGGTGGCCTATGACACAGTTAAAGAGCTCACCCAGCAGAAACAGCGCCGACTGACGTGCATGGACGATGCCGATGGCACCTTCTTGCAGAAAAACCTGACATCACAAAGAGATGGCATGGGTACTGCTCTGAGTTGTACAATTACCAAATTACAGCCGAGCAGGAGGTTCTCCAAGAGCTCAAGGACAAGACGACAGAACAGGTTGATCCAGACCCCGAAATCCTGGAGAGCAAAGTCGAAGCAGCTCTGAAGAGTCTGAAGCTTGGCAAGTCACCGGGAATTGATAACATCCCTACAGAGCTCCTTGCAAGCGGTGGAGAAACGGTGATCAAGGCATATACTAGGATAAGCAACCAAGTGTTTAGGACCGGGAATTGGCCTAAGGAATGAACAACATCCATCGTCATTCCTATACCAAAGAAAGGAAACCTACGTAAATGCAACAACTACCGAACCATCAGCCTGATAAGCCACCCGAGTAAGATCTTGCTGAAGGTGATCCTCAAGCACCTGCAACCGCAAGCCAAGGCAATCCTATCTGTTTAACATGAGAGAAAAATGGCGTGAGCGTTGTTACCAGCTCCGTCTTAGCCGGAGGTGCACAAGTAAACTGTCTTCGGCCTATAAGTGGAAACTGGACACGACAGATACCGCTTTCGTTTTGGATACCGCTTTGGTTTTGGATACCACTTTAGCTTCGGACTCCACTTTGGTTTTGGACTCCGCTATGATCCCGTTTTCGTTTTGGATCTCGTTTTTTGTTTTGGATCCCGTTTTCGATCCCGAATTCGTTTTGGATCCCGAATTCGTTTTGGATCTTGTTTTCGTTTTTGATCCCGATTTCGTTTTGGATCCGTTTTCGTTTGATCCCGTATTCGTTTTGGATGTTGTTTTCGTTTTTGATCCCGTATTCGTTTTGAATCCCGTTTTCGTTTTGGATCCCGTTTTCGTTTTTGATCCTGTATTCGTTTTGGATCCCGTTTTCGTTTTGGATCCTGTTTTCGTTTTGGATTCCATATTCCCTTTGGATCACGTTTTCCTTTTGAATACCGTTTTGCTTTTGAATACCGCTTTGGTTTTGGATACTGTCGTGGTCCCACGACACCATCCGTCCTCGCACTCAAAAGAAAAACTAACGACTGATTCGTACGCATCTCTAAACTTTATATATGACAATGATGATGATGATGGTTTAAATCTGTATCGACGTCCCCCTGAGTAGACGGTACATAGACAAGTAGCATTATATCTAGGCATTATCACAAACATTCAGGGACAAATAAGTTTAACATGAGAGAAAAATGGCGTGAGCGTTGTTACCAGCTCCGTCTTAGCCGGAGGTGCACAAGTAAACTGTCTTCGGCCTATAAGTGGAAACTTGACACGACAGATACCGCTTTCGTTTTGGACTCCGCTTTGGTTTTGGACTCCGCTATGATACCGTTATCGTTTTGGATCCCGTTATCGTTTTGGATCCCGTTATCGTTTTGGATCCCGTTATCGTTTTGGATCCCGTTATCGTTTTGGATCCCGTTTTCGTTTTGGATCCCGAATTCGTTTTGGATCTTGTTTTCGTTTTGGATCCCGTTTTCGTTTTGGATCCGTTTTCGTTTTGGATCCCGTTTTCGTTTTTGATCCTGTATTCGTTTTTGATCCTGTGTTCGTTTTGAGGAGTTCAACCAACAAGTTGAAGAGAACCTGGGAGAAGCAGCCAGGTTTTGGACTCCGCTATGATACCGTTATCGTTTTAGATCCCGTTATCGTTTTGGATCCCGTTATCGTTTTGGATCCCGTTATCGTTTTGGATCCCGTTAACGTTTTGGATCCCGTTATCGTTTTGGATCCCGTTATCGTTTTGGATCCCGTTTTCGTTTTGGATCCCGAATTCGTTTTGGATCTTGTTTTCGTTTTGGATCCCGTTTTCGTTTGGGATCCGTTTTCGTTTTGGATCCCGATTTCGTTTTTGATCCTGTATTCGTTTTTGATCCTGTGTTCGTTTTGAGGAGTTCAACCAACAAGTTGAAGAGAACCTGGAAGAAGCAGCCAGGTTTTGGACTCCACTATGATACCGTTATCGTTTTGGATCCTGTTATCATTTTGGATCCCATTATCGTTTTGGATCCCGTTATCGTTTTGAATCCCGTTATCGTTTTGGATCCCGTTATCGTTTTGGATCCCGTTTTCGTTTTGGATCCCGAATTCGTTTTGGATCTTGTTTTCGTTTTGGATCTTGTTTTTTTTTTGATCCCGTTTTCGTTTTGGATCCGTTTTCGTTTGATCCCGTATTCGTTTTGGATCTTGTTTTTGTTTTTGATCCCGTATTCGTTTTGGATCCCGTTATCGTTTTGGATCCCGTTTTCGTTTTTGATCCTGTATTCGTTTTTGATCCTGTGTTCGTTTTGAGGTGTTCAACCAACAGGTTGAAGAGAACCTGGGAGAAGCAGCCATGAAAGTCCTAGGCAAAAGGTGACCACGGAAACAGAAGAGCTGGAGAACCGACACCATCCTGCAGAAATGTGATGAGAGACGGCAGCTGAAGCAATCCAAGTTCAACCCAACCCACGACGGCAACGCTTACTGTACCGTCAACAAGGAAGTCAAGAAAGAAGTCAGCAAGGCCAAGGCGAGCTGGATCCAAAGCAAGTGTGACCACATAGAGTCCAGCCTACATGCAAACAACATCAAGGTGGCCTATGACACAGTTAAAGAGCTCACCCAGCAGAAACAGCGCCGACTGACGTGCATTGACGATGCCGATGGCAACCTTCTTGCAGAGAAACCTGACATCACAAAGAGATGGCATGAGTACTGCTCTGAGGTGTACAATTACCAAATTACAGCCGAGCAAGAAGTTCTCCAAGAGCTCAAGGACAAGACGACAGAACAGGTTGATCCAGACCCCGAAATCCTGGAGAGCGAAGTCGAAGCAGCTCTGAAGTGTCTGAAGCTTGGCAAGTCATCGGGAATCGATAACATCCCTACAGAGCTCCTTGCAAGCGGTGGAGAAACGGTGATCAAGGCATATACTAGGATAAGCAACCAAGTGTTTAGGACCGGGAATTGGCCTAAGGACTGGACAACAACCATCGACATTCGTACTTAATTTGTGATCAATAGTCATTGCAGTTAAGAAACGTGCCATAGTTACGGCCTGACGGCCAATTTATGCCATTTGACCTCTGTGACCTTGACAAGAAGGTCATATTAAAAACCTGTGTGACATATACTGTATGGTGGTTAGATGTACCCATGATATCAAATTGGTGGCAATCGGGCAAGAAGTTAAGGAATAATCACATTTTTAAGGTTTTTGGATTTTGCCCCCTGGTGGTCAAGTGGTGAATCATATTGGACCAAACTTCAGTCCCTAAGATCACCTGACTGAGGGGTAAATGTGTACCAAATTTTGGATCAATAGTCATTGCAGTTAAGAAACCTGCCATAGTTACGGCCTGACGGCCAATTTACACCATTTGACCTCTGTGACCTTGAAAAGTAGGTCAAATCAAAAACCCCTATGATATGTGATGTATCCTTACTAGGACTACCTACCATAAATTTTTTATTGAAAACGGATCATTAATAAGAGACATATCACACTTTTTATGTTTTAAGTGTTGGCCCCCTGGTGGCCAAGTCATGAACCAGACCGGACCGAAATTCAGTGTCAGAGTACCTCTGACCTAGGGGGTCATGTGTACAAAGTTTCAAGTTCATAGCACAAGCGGTTAAGAAACGTGCCACACAGGATACGGACGACGACGGACGACGACGACGACGACGACGACGACGACGACGACGACGACGACGACGACGACGACGACGACGACGACGACGACGACGACGGACACAGGGCTATCGTATAGACTCCCCTAACGGTGAGCCAAAAATCCAGGTTCAACTCATCCCAGGACGGCGACGCTTACCGTACCGTCAACAAGGAAGTCAAAAAAGCAGTCAGCAAGGCCAAGGGGAGCTGAATCCAAAGCAAGTGTGACCACATAGAGTCCAGCCTACGTGCAAACAACGCCAAGGTGGCCTATGATTGACACAGTTAAAGAGCTCACCCAGCAGAAACAGCGCCGACTGACGTGCATTGACGATGCCGATGGCAACCTTCTGGCAGAGAAACCTGACATCACAAAGAGATGGCATGAGTACTGCTCTGAGTTGTACAATTACCAAATTACAGCCGAGCAGGAGGTTCTCCAAGAGCTCAAGGACAAGACGACAGAACAGGTTGATCCAGACCCCGAAATCCTGGAGAGCGAAGTCGAAGCAGCTCTGAAGAGTCTGAAGCTTGGCAAGTCACCGGGAATTGATAACATCCCTACAGAGCTCCTTGCAAGCGGTGGAGAAACGGTGATCAAGGCATATACTAGGATAAGCAACCAAGTGTTTAGGACCGGGAATTGGCCTAAGGACTGAACAACATCCATCGTCATTCCTATACCAAAGAAAGGAAATCTACGTAAATGCAACAACTACCGGACCATCAGCCTGATAAGCCACCCGAGTAAGATCTTGCTGAAGGTGATCCTCAAGCGTCTGCAACCGCAAGCCAAGGCAATCCTATCTGTTTAACATGAGAGAAAAATGGCGTGAGCGTTGTTACCAGCTCCGTCTTAGCCGGAGGTGCACAAGTAAACTGTCTTCGGCCTATAAGTGGAAACTGGACACGACAGATACCGCTTTCGTTTTGGATACCGCTTTCGTTTTGGATACCACTTTAGCATAGGACTCCACTTTGGTTTTGGACTCCGCTATGATCCCGTTTTCGTTTTGGATCTCGTTTTTCGTTTTGGATCCCGTTTTCGTTTTGGATCCCGAATTCGTTTTGGATCTTGTTTTCGTTTTGGATCCCGTTTTCGATTTGGATCCGTTTTCGTTTGATCCCGTATTCATTTTGGATCTTGTTTTCGTTTTTGATCCCGTATTCGTTTTGGATCCCGTTTTCGTTTTTGATCCTGTATTCGTTTTGGATCCCGTTTTCGTTTTGGATCATGTTTTCGTTTTGGATATCATATTCCCTTTGGATCACGTTTTCCTTTTGGATACCGTTTTGCTTTTGAATACCGCTTTGGTTTTGGATACTGTCGTGGTCCCACGACACCATCCGTCCTCGCACTCAAAAGAAAAACTAACGACTGATTCGTACGCATCTCTAAACTTTATATATGACAATGATGATGATGATGGTTTAAATCTGTATCGACGTCCCCCTGAGTAGACGGTACATAGACAAGTAGCATTATATCTAGGCATTATTACAAAGATTCAGGGACAAATAAGTTTAACATGAGAGAAAAATGGCGTGAGCGTTGTTACCAGCTCCGTCTTAGCCAGAGGTGCACAAGTAAACTGTCTTCGGCCTATAAGTGGAAACTTGACACGACAGATACCGCTTTCGTTTTGGACTCCGCTTTGGTTTTGGACTCCGCTTTGGTTTTGGACTCCGCTATGATACCGTTATCGTTTTGGATCCCGTTATCGTTTTGGATCCCGTTTTCGTTTTGGATCTCGTTTATTCAAATGAATATATATGTTCGGGCCACAGACTTTTATCCCTTCAATTTTTCGACCATAGATTTTCACCAGTCCGTTAATGCCTGTGACCAGCGTATTCTGTGTTAGAATCACAACCCTTGTTGCCCTTTCAGCATGTTTTTTTTTTTATTGATAGATCAAAGAACCAGTTGGTTAAAGAAAAACATTGATGCAGATCAAGATTTAAGTTGTTACCTACAATAAATATTGTCCTAAAAATTAGAAGTGTGAAAAATCATGATGTAAAGGTGATCGAAAAAATGAAACGCTGCCACAGTGTTTGTCAAGGATGGCGATTATCAGCAATGACGGCAGAAGTGCATGAAGCAAAACGAAAGCAATATAATTGTTCATGTATGTATTGGCGTTAACAGCTTATTGAACAAATGAACCGTTTTTGCAACAGATAATCTGAAACATCAAGCTTCAAAAAAACTGAATCTTACCAAAAATACTCACGCTGGGCAATTTCACTACAAATACATAGAGCAAAATTGCGGCTTTGACACTATTGATTGCGGTAATTTCTTTATTCTTTCGAACTTACTGATGTATTTGCCATGGTATTGCACACGACTTATTGCCAATAAATCTCAAACTACTGGAAAAGGCTGATTAACTCAGAAGGCACTCCTAAAACGTTCCTCTAACTCATTCCCTTTCGACCGACGGCGAGAAATCGTTTTCTCTTTAGGTGTTAACAAATGAGCCAAACCCAATTACCTTGTGCCTTAATCATCATGAATCCCAACAGGATTGGAACAATCTAGTCTTCAGTTCGAAAGGAAGCAGACTGTTCGTTTAAATGAGAAAAATAATTCCGCTATATCATTTACTGTTTATTTTAGGAAAAACATTTAATCGAGTTGATGTACCAATCTCTCTATTGCTACTGTTATTGCTTCTGGTTCTACTGATGCATCTGGTGCACTGAGACCATACCTTTCCAATAGAGAGAAAGAGAGAAAATGTGTCAATCTGTCTTTCAGTGTTTCGAAACAATGAAGGGAAACACTCCAAAACGATACCATGGCGCCATGGCAAGGTACCGGACTGCTTATCGAGAGGTTGTGGGTGCGAATCCCTTCCGGGCCACATTGTTTGCAGGTTAAAGTGATACGCTTACATTAATGATAATAATAATCACGAGACTTACATAGCGCTAAATCCAACTGGTTTCAGTCGCTCAAAGCGCTTCACATTATTTGCTCACTTACATCATGGCCCAGTCACTGAAAGCTCCAAAAGACTTTGATTTTAACTTTGCAAAAAATCCTGGTGATAATGTATCAGCGGGAATGTCGAAAATCGTAAAGCCTTCAGCTACATTTTTCGTTGCGTACTTCGAAAGTCGTCATGTGATTTTTCAGTATTTGCTCAAATTAAATTTGTAGAGTGCACTCGACGCCTACTTGACTTCGTGATTGTAAAATGATCCTATGGTAATTTCTTACCCTAAGAATGAAGATTTGTTCATCATTTTCAGAAAAATAGAGACTTGGCTAATAACTACTCTGTAGTTGCTATCGACGGAGACCATGCCTTATATTTTATAATTGAAATTGCCTCCTGCGCACATCTTCAACCGCAAACAAGACACTATTGGAGTAGAATAATGGGACGATCTAATCAGAGCTAATTAAGCAGAGACTTAGTGAATTAATCATTCGTCCTATATGTCATGATTGTTTGTTGTGCCTGTGCCTGTATTCCATGACAAGGAGCCATGACAACGGCAACAGTTTGCATTGTTGCACATTGTTTACCATGTCCCAATGACGGAGACACCAGTTTGAAAGTTTTTTCAATATCCTGGATTCAGGATGTTGAACCTATGGTCGAGTTACTCTAGCTGATGTTAAGCTGTTGGACTTTTTTGATGTGAGTTTGTAAAGATCATCAGCTTCAATTAATTTAGGCTTTGTAATTTTTGTACCTCACGGGTCTACCATTCCAAAAATTGTTAAGCAATGCCCCTTTCACGTTTTAGTTACTCTTTATTTTAACCTTCACATTCATTATGGACCGACTTCGGTTCGATGAAGCGAAATTTCAATCCAACACTTTCTTTAGCTTTGAAATTTTGAGATTACTCCAGGGAATGTGAACTATGTTCGGTCTTTATTATTTGGAGGTTTCAGCGTCATTGTGACGCCACACATGATAATTCCTATACTTGAAAGCAGCGACTTTCTAATTGGTACACTGTCGACATTCATTTCGACATTGTCTGGTGTATGACTGCTTCGGGGAATTTCAATTCTGAAATTTGTTTGAAATTTAGATGGAAGTAAAGGCAAGTCAGCTAGCAAAGGCAGTTATATCAGACAATCTTCTGATTGGTCATGATCGGATAGTGTGTTGAATAGAAACAACCAATCGAGAAAAGCCTTATACGTGTAGGCATACATCTTACATGTTATCCACTGAATAATCCCGGTATCATGTGTGCAGTGCTGCATACATTCCTATCTTGTTCGATAATTCAATTTTTTTTCTCAATGCAAATTGTCTAGAAGGGAAATGAATCACCAACTTCTCAGATTTCTTGCCCAAAGCGATCGTTCCTTTAGTCCAAAGAGCCAATGGGTGCATTAATATTAGCAATCTCGAATTTATCATGTTATAGATTCAATGTGTCTAATTTGCATGCATAATTCATCTAATCCCTGTTTTAGCGAAGATGGCAGTTTTCCTAATTCAGCTTGGCATGTAGGGACTTTTCCATTATTGACCCGCTGCGGCAAATTGGTGAAACTAATTTCAATTGAGTAGAAAGAAGTAAGGCAGTATTGAAAGAAAACACATCTTCAGTTAACGTAACGGATAGTATAAAAATCTTCAACACACGAACGCATGAATGCACACAGGATTACAGAAATCATCTCTGTTTTGTTGTCGGGCATCTTCAATTCGTTCTCATGAGATATCTTGATAGGTCATGTAACCATAGCCCGATCCTTCATCATGTGTGTTCTGGTGCAGACACTCTTCCCCTCCGTGACTGCACATGCGACTTCAATAATTCAGAGGACCAGTACCCAACCAACAAGAAAAACAAGCCAGATTCATAAAGTTATATGTGATATATACCGTACATTAAGACGATATTATACATTTTATGACGTAGTGTACGGCTGAGCAATACCTCATTCTAA
The DNA here is from genome assembly GCF_910592395.1 of Lineus longissimus. Lineage (NCBI taxonomy): Eukaryota > Metazoa > Nemertea > Pilidiophora > Heteronemertea > Lineidae > Lineus > Lineus longissimus. The sequence goes on from NC_088310.1 coordinate 24,362,741, forward strand.
TGCATAGTCACGCTTGCTCATAACAGTAATCCTATGAGAGGTTTAGGGCGTCCAGATTGGTGATCCTTAGTACGACAGCATCAGTATCCGCTGGCTGTTTGTCATGATTAACCATTGCATTCATTCCTTTTTATATGAGTAAGACTGATTGAATTGGGCATAGTGGTATGGTTACAGTGCAAAGCAGCAGCGGTCGTACACTATGAGTGTGTAGTGTTAATGTGCAATGTACACTAATTGGTCGTGTATTAAACCAAATACGAAGCAATGTTCACAAAATTCAGTTTGCAGTAAAATAGGAACCTGTGCTTTATCTTCGAATATGATAATGAATCCTAATTTTACACAATGTATCTTCGACTAAAAAATGTATTTGTACATATTCATAATTATTTGTTTTCTAAAATTCGTGATACAATACAATATCCTTGAATGAAAGAAGCAAAAACACAAAGTGTACATAAAACGTGTCGTTACACACTTTACAAACACAATTACGACATGTAATTTTAGAGTAGGCCTCAGTTCCGTATAGCCGTGAACGGGAAACTATCCTTTCTCTTACTCTTACATCTAAATTACAACAGCAACCAAAATTGATCGTAGTTTATGACTCAAATCGTGATTGGTCCAATCTTATAGTTTGTTCTACCGTGCGTGTCTTCCGCTGAATTGCCCATCAATTTATTTTCTCATTTTCCCAGGAAAAATACTATTCTGAATATTGATAAGCTTATTAAGTCCGTCTGCTTATTATCATGATATAGATTGAATCCCAAAGAAAATAGAGAAAATTATGAATTGTGAATATAACTGTGGACGTATATACTACAATCCGCCTTTGTAGCGTAGCTTTCACAGTTATTCTGTTGGATTTGGGATGTACTTTTTGGGGACAACCCATATTTGTGCAGAAATGCACGTAAGAGGTGTGGGTAGATGTAATGAATCATTGTGCACTTGTGCCTTCGCATTGGATTATCAACAAAAACAGTGAAACCAAAAAATCGTTCATTGGTTCTTTGTCACCACGATTGCCTGGGAAATCGGCACTTGTCGCCAATAGAATAGTTGACGTTCTAAGGAAAGCGATATTCCTATTGAACCAATTTGAGCAAAGAAAAAAACAAGAAGCCACATACAGACATCACTTCCGCATAATAGGCAGCTGAAGATTGGGGTTGGGAAATACCAGATGGGGGCTTGTACATTTCACGAGCTACTTCGCTTTGAAATTCTTAAGTATGGTTCAATCGATGGTTTGGATTTGAGCTGAAAGACAGCTTCTCGATAAAAGCTTTGCGCCGTGACGGGACTCATTCGCGCAGTCACTTTGCCGCGTTATAAGCTCGAGGAAAAAGGTCTAGCGGGTATCCGTGCCGTAGCCTGAACACAGGAATGTCAATCGTGTCTTTAACTTTGCAACTTTTGACAGCTTAAGAAATGGTGATCAATAAAAAGATTAAAACCGCCTCTCAATCTGTGTTTGAGTCTCAGTCTACATTTGAGAATCAATCAAAGCTTATATAGGTAAATGGGATTGGTTTGGTTTTATATCTAGCATGAAATAGGTGAAATAAGCTTTTACTGACACAGAACTCTTTCTATGTTGACTACCTTTGGATAGATTATTCTTGAATAAATGCTCATGCACTCACTCAAGTGCAGTTTTGAAATGTGTAATCATATGTTTTTTGCCATTTGTCTTTGATTGGATAAAGGGTCATCATTGGCGTCCATGGCGTCATATGAGGAATAATGCCAGTTATTTCTCTCTCTTGCATCAAAAAAATACATCTCTGAAAAAAAAGTGTCACACGGAAATCCCTCTTGCAGCGTGAGAAACACTCGGAAGCACATACATAGTGCGTTTTACATGTATGTGGTCTATGCTAGTATCATGACAGGGAAACTACGAATACCCCGCACGGCTTGTATACGTACCCGCAGTGCACTCGCATTGCAATGCACATACATACGCCTAATAAACTCAGTTCATAAAACAAGCAACTGACAATCAAAAAAAACATCATTGCAACCATTAGGCAGTTTGTAACTTGATATCAAAACGTGTTCTAATTGTATTTTTGTGTCGATTACGGCGATAACTTAATTTATAAGTTACAATAAAATGCAAATGAAATTTAGCATCAGCGTAAAACGTGATAGTGCGTAAAATTCGATAAAGTCGTAACGATGAAGTCAGAGACTAAAAACGACTTTGCCATTCAGGACGTTGTAATTGAATGAAACGACCAGGGGCCATTGTGCTCACAGGTATTTAGGTAACGACTTAATTGACAATGAATGTTTCTTGAGATATGACCGAGGAAGACTCTGAGGTACTACTAGTATCTTTATCCTAATCATAGGGCACTTCATATGTCACTGCAGTTAAGAAACATGCCATAGTTAGGCCGCCAAACAGCAAATTCACGGCATTTGACCTCTTTGACCTTGAAAAGTAGGTCAAATCAAAAACCTGTATAATATGTAATGCATCCTTGCTGGGAGTACCAACCATAACAACTTGATCGAATACGAATCACTTATGAGCGAGATATCACATTTCTAGGTTTTCACTTTTTGCCCCCTGGTGTCCAAGTCGAGAAGCAGATCAGACCAAAATTCAGTGTCAGAGGTAACCTGACCTAGGGGCCTTGTGTACAAAGTTTCAAGTCCATAGCCCTAGCAGTTACGAAACGCGTCACAGTTGCGCTCAAACTGCCAATTTACGCCATTTGACCTCTATGACCTTGAAAAATAGGTCAAATCGAAAACCTCTACGATATGTGATGTATCCTGGCTAGGATTACCAACCATAAAAATTCCACCAAAAACAAATCACTAATAAGTGAAATAACACACTTTTTGTGTTTTCAGTTTTGGCCCCCTGGTGGCAAAGTCAAGAATCAGATCAGACCAAATCTGGCTGTCAGAGGTCAGCAGACCTAGGGGGGTCATGCATAAAAACTTCCAAGCTCATAGCCCTACCAGTTAAGAAACGTGCCACAGTTACACTCAAACGGCAAATTTATGCCTTTTGACCTATGTGAGCTTGAAAAGTAGGTCAAATCAAAAACACGTATGATATGTGATATATCCTTGCTAGGAGTACCTACCATAAAAATTTCATCAAAAACAAATCACTAATAAGTGAAATATTACACTATTTATGTTTTCAGTTTTGGCCCCCTGGTGGTCAAGTCAAGAATCAGACCGGACCGAAATTCTTTGTTAAAGGTAATCTGACCTAGGGGGTCATGCATACAAAGTTTTGAGTCCATAGCCTTAGCGGTTAAGAAACGTGCTACTGTTTTTGCAATGGGATACGACGGACGACGACGACCACCACGGACGACGGACACTGCGCTGTCATATAGATTCACCGTACCGATGAGCCAAAAGCCTACATTTACAGTCAATTATTTCATTTAAATTTAAGATAGAGGCCTCCTATTAACGTTTGCTTATTGCTGCTGAATCACTTACCTGAGCTGCTGAATCACTTACCTGGGCTGCTGAATCACTCACCTAGGAATTGGGGAGATAGCGGCCATAACGGAAATTACCAATCTATTGGGCTAGTTTGACCTTTCTGTTCATAGTCAGGCAGGCCTGCGTGACATCAACTCGAAAATTTCACCAAAAAGGACGATAACCTGAAAACAAAAGTCCAGTTGTTTTGATTCAGATACCGTGTCCACAATCACTTTATCAGAATGCTTTTCGTATTCCTCGCATATTTGTAAAGGAGATGATAGACTATTGGTGAAAGATTTATGTCATGCCGGAGCTCTATCGGGAGGCCCGGAGGGGGCAAAGAAGTTGCACATTCCCCCATCAATCAACCACCACAAAGATAGGCTTTTTAGGATACTCCCGCTGGGAGGACACTTCTGAGAGGATCGTGATCGGCTGGTCAATTAACTGGAAACTTAATCTTGGCACATTAATTCAGTATTGTTATTCGAGTCCATCCAATAGCGGATGGGGCACCCTCGGGGTTGGGCCTGAAAGGCATCCTTCGGTACCAATTCTGCAGCCTCCTCATATTTCTCACGTAATGGCGGTTGCATGAGCGTTTGTGTGCTTTTTAAACTCTATGTCAAACGAAACGAAAAAAGGCACTGAAGTGAATTGACTATTAACTACATTTCCAAACTCGCTGTTCGAATACTAAACCTTTTTCTTTTTTATTCCTATTCATTTTTGATGCGTCGAGGTATTTCCTATACGTCCACTCGCGACCTTACTCCCTCAAGGGAAATGGGACAAGGCGAATCAATGTGAAAATTTGAGGGTGAAGGCGTGTTTTGCCCCATATAGTGCCTAAATGTATACTTTCTCATCGCAACAAATGTCTTTAATTTGAACAACCAGGCAGTTGTTCCGAGTATACAAAGGGTAAGCTTGATTATTAGTTTCGCAACACTCTGGTTAAAGAAGTGTCCATAACATTATCCTAGACGAGGAACGGCCATGTTCATCAGTTCAAGGAAAAGTTGAAAAAAATGAATTCGATATCTTCCGATTATGTAAAAATGCACTACGCTGGCGTGTATAACCAGTGCCTACAATGCGGCCACTTTCGTGTACAAAATTGCTAGTGGGACACAATGTACACTTTTTACACAAACGGGCCGCCTTACGCATTCAATTCCCAACTTGCTAGTAGCTAATACTGTCGTTGCTTCTGGGGCGAGTAAATCAATTCAGGGCAAATTTCAAGGTCAACGTGACACCCCGACTACTAAGTACTTTATGTAGGTAAGAAACAGTTGTGTGCAAATCACCAGGGATTCGCCATTAATAAGTCTTGACGCCTAATAGGACCTTTATTAATCATAGGAGATATCGTTGCTGTTGGAAAATTGAGATACTGACAAGTTGCAGTTAACTGAATGGAGGATATAAACCAACGCATTGTGTCAAGCTCTTCAAGGGTTTTGATCCATGTCAACAACTGTAGGGATGTTCTATACAAAAGATGAGTAACCATTAGTGCTAACTATGCTTCGAGGACATCTTATCGCGATTCTGCAATGCCATACTGCGAAAGTCTTGCAGTGATGGTTTAGATATTTCTAAAAATAACTGTTTTCACTTTCGCAGCGACATTTGAATTGAGATAGAAGCAAAGAGTAGATTCCATGGGGGATTGTATGATAATATGTAAAAAGGAAAAAGGAACGACTTAATCCAAAGCCTGATGAAAATGTAAAGACATTTCAGAGAGGCATTTTGTTATTCAAGTTTTTTTACCATGTTCTGACATTTAGCGAGAGATTTTCAGCAAAACAAAATCCCCGGCCTTAGACCTTACCCTCTTCCTACTTCAACGACCTTTATGATTGCACAACGACCGATCGATGGAGCAAAATAGGGATTACGGCGAAAATATTTGAGGGACGGGAAGGGGTAACACTTGCCCTGTCGACTTGCCCAAGGCTAAACATTTAAACATGTATAGACTTGATTAGGATGTTTTATAGGCCGTTGAGACACATTACAATGAAGTGAAAGACTGAAAAAACATATTTTCCATCACATCAGTTGTACTAGTATACCTTTTAGCGCCTCATTTTGAAAAGACGTTTTCCAATACCAAGCATCATGTATCCGATCACTTATTGTTGATTGATTAAATGATTGATTAATCCTTAAATTCAATGAGTTAGATTGTTCAGTTGGGCAGCAACTAACGACTAATAACATGCAACTCATTATAGAATTTCCCAAGTGTGTCACTCAATTTCAATTTTATTTCCTGCGGGAATCGGCTGTCAATCGAATAAGTCAAAGCTGAAATGCATCTTCAAAATGAACCAACGCCATGTTTGAAAAAAGATAGCCGCGCCGCCGCACGGCTTTCATTGTAAACACAATTTTAAAGCGACTGTCTACCCCCCCCCCCCCAACCCCTTCGTTATATACATTGCATAGTATATAATAGACTACTCCAATGGGCGGTTGCGCTGTCATTAATTTTTCTGGAGCAAAAGTGACAACTTCTCGCGATGCATTTCAGTGTCAATCTATATTTTAATATAAATGAGGGTTCAAGTATGTATCGAAAGCTGGGAACAAAAATATTAGATAGTATCGGAGAAAAATTACACAGAAAGTAAATAGAGTGGGCCTGTACATGGCTACAACTAGCTATAAATTCTAGCTATGAATATGCGCAGCGTAGGCCTGAGCTCAATAGCGCCACACAGAGAAACCCTTCACTAAAACTGCAGGTTGACATGAAATTCACCGACCACACGGATCATGAAGAGCCAGTGTTGTAGGCGTACACTTACAAGTAGACCTATGCAGCTGAGTAGCTATCATGTACCGCTGTATTATTTGATCATTACTTCTGACGATAAAAGTATCTTACCGAAAGCAGATTGAAATGGTCTTACCTTATAAGAATCTATGAAACATGTGTCCTCTGCGCTGCACGAAATACGTTTCATTGCACGCAAAGTAGGTCATGTTGTGAGATGACGGTACAGTGCATTTCATGACACGCCCCGTTCCTCGAATGTCTATACGCTGTTCCAAAATACGTTTCGCTACAGACTATTACCCAGACACCGGTTCACATTGAGTAGGGTTATCTCGTTTGGGCCAACATGATCCTGTGCAGCAAACTAATCACCAGTTAGTCGCATGAATTTCACAGGATAAGATTTTTTATTGCAGCTACATGCAGTTTTATGAATCGCACTGTATATACTTCATTGATATACTATCTACATGTACATAATGTACACATACATGTATACTCTACTCATTTCTTGATGCGAAGTTAAAGAACTGGACTCTTTATGATGTCCTGAATGCAACCATCGAATGGTGCATTACATCTTTTGACTGCCTTCGTCACGACCGGTCAATCCGTTTCGCCTAAACGGATTATGCTACCGCATTTCTTCCTCAATTCAAAGAAGCAACTCAAACAGACCACAATCTCTTTTACCTTTTTTGAAGTTGCAGGCTACGAGGTCTGAATCAAAAATATATATGGCTTGAAACGAAGTGACATGATCATCAAGCGAATTTCTTGACAGATAGGCCATACTACCAAAGACTTCCCGAGTTGTGAAATGTAATTTTTGTTTGAAGTCCGGAGGAGTTTTTATGAAGGCCTTGTTGTGACCATAACATCTTGGGCTACCGTTTTTATACGATTATAATCACTCACCCACTATTATTTTCTAATTGGATTTCCAAGTTTGCAAATACTGTAGATGAATTCAGCCGGCCCTCCATGGTAAACACTCTTGGAGTCAAGTTGCTGTGCTCAGTCGGTTTTCGAGATACTTGTCATTTAGCTTTCTTTCATCACTCTTCATTACCCCAGCCCTGACAATGGTTACAATAGCTTTGGCTGTGGTTTATCCATGCCCTGTGTAGCACTCTCGGTTCGGTCAATTCATTATCTGGTAATTCGACACGCTAATCTAATATTTTAGCAATCTCATTTCGACTTAGTTGTCTGTGAGGCTAAGGGTTAGACAGTCGCATCTTACAAGATCTTAAATATTCAAGGAGCATGGAGGAAATCGTGGATAAACAGTTTACCATTCTGGTCAGCTCGATTCAACTTTACCTTCGTTACTCGTTACTTTCGTAAATCAAAGGAGTAGGCATTTTTCTACAGGCAATTTAACTGGCATATCAATTTTTACCAGTGTGGAAAACCTAGACTGTAGCAGCCACTTATAGAAACCTTCAGGCACCGACCCCCTTTTGTGCCAAATCGGAATGGATGGTTAGAATTAATTTGTTTCTTCCATCTTCGGTTTTCATGTGGACGTTCCTTAAAAAGGATTTACACCGCCAAAGTTCCAACACATTCCTCTACGGTAACAGTTGCGAATTAGAGTGTCCGCACTGTGTAGCAATAAGAACACCTCAATTTCATTCTATGGTTAGCAGAGCACTGGTCGGGAAAAATAAGTTTTCAAATCACAATTTCGAAAACATGTGATTTCCAGTTATATGACGCGAGTTTTTCCTTTTATTCCTGTTCATAAGTCGAGCAGTTCTTAGGCTGAGGTTATCAGGGTCCAAATGAGCCCTATGGCTGACTTGCTAACATGCATGGTACAGATTTATCAACTCATAATGAGATAGCGCACTGGACCTTACATGGTACCTTGCGGACCAGAAGGAACAAACTGATTGTAACGAGGGAAATAAGAACATATCTTGGCGGCAGTCATGTAAAAAGAACACCTGGTTCCTTCATTCGGCGGAAGATTGTCAAGACCAAGAGCAATCTTGCCAACGGAATAAAGTATACAGCTAGAACAACAACTGGCTGTAACAATGATGACGTGTTGGGCGTGACTGAGTAGGACAACCATAAAGAATGTAAAATTCGACCTGCGATTTCCTCAGGCATTGTACTTCACGTTTGTATCTGCTTTCCTTCTGAATGCGAAGAGTGAAATTGCACACACGTCAACTGCGAACTAGTGAAGGGTCTATTCCATCCAACTTAGAAACTCTGACGATTTAAATTTCAAAAGATCCTTCTCTGTGAATAATAATTTCTGGTAAAGGTGATAGCATATCATTGAATTAATTTGGTGGTTTGCCACACAATCTCGTAGACAGTTTCCTAAGCGTAGTATGCAGCTAACTACATGTACTGTAAAAATGGTTGTTGGTCATGTAGAAATTTCCATAAACCAGTCTAGAAATCTTCTACGAGTTGTTTGCAGAGCGAGGTGCTTTGAGATGACGCGGCAATGATATTCGCTCTTACCATTCGCCTCACGGAGTTCATTCTGATTGCCATCCAGCATAATAGTCTTTGAAATTTCTATCTAAATATCGTGAACACCTCAAAGTGAATTGTCTCCATACAGACGTAGCCTGGTATCATTCCTACTGGGATTAAAGACAACCTGTGGAATATAGATTGGAATATAGATCAACGCTTTTTCTACCTCGCCGACAAAGTTAGTTGCCTCACCCGAAATGGAGACATTTCACGACAGAGGAGACTACATGATTCCTTTTGATAATCAGGAATTGGTTGTTGGGCTTCTTGGGAATAAACCCATGTTAAGGCCAATGTTTTCTAGATGATGACAGGTTGTATCTGACCATTCTCCTGTTTTCTACAGCTATATGCTCATCATGAATAAGATTTGTGGGACCTGTTATCCATGAGGACGATATATCTTGCTACACCGGTCGTGAAATGGAACCTATGACATGAGTGACTAACGATGACAACCGTTGTACGGTTTTCAAAACAGGTCAAATTAACCTTGTCCATTTCACCACTCTTTTTAATGAAATCTCAACGGGATATCAATATCCGGAGAAAAAGAGAAACATGCAAATGGCTCCTCCACTTCGACGCAACCCACCCGTTCAATGACTCATCTATAAATAACGAATAAAGATTGAATTAGATGCTCTGCTGTTAAATAATGCACGTGCTACTCTCGTTCTTCATTGCCCGCTACTTATGGCGGATTTCATTTGAAATGCACCAATGTGCGTTTCTCTTGGCCGAGGCGTGCTTAATTGGTGTAGGTGTTCCCCCTACGGCGTCCCCAAGTTTTTGCAACATTTTACTTTCGAAATGAAACATTGATGTGATGAAATTAGTTTCAAAATCAGAAAGGCACGTGGAAATAACCACATTTCAAGATGGATTCCATGAACGAAATTCATCTTGATCGTCAAGATGTTGTTATATCGCTACATCTCGCTGCATCTCTGGACAACGCTGACCCAACTCAACATTATGTGTATAACAAAACGGGTCTCGCAACCTACATGTATGAAGTTTCATCGCTGACTGTCTGAAAAATATACTAGAAAACAACTGTGCTACGTATGTCAAACGCATGAGGATCCGTATGCTTCTCACGTTACGACCATCATTTTGCCATTCCTCCATTACCCAGCCTACACCACTGTGGCATTACTATATTACTATCCGGAGAGCCCAGTGTGTTATTCCAATACAATATGATGCATTGCCTCTTCTAGAGCTTTCATTTCGTAATTGAATTGCAATGATAGCATCGTTGGAGGATTGGGTCACCAATCGAAGTCCCGTCACCCAGTCTCTGGACGAAAGTTGATTATGAAGAACACTACAGCGACTTCTTGTCTCTTTTGTGCCCGGCTTGATCCATGGCGTGACGGGGAGGTGTGGCTATGGATCAATGCTTCGAAGGTACGGCTAATGAGCTTTTTAAAAATAAGACATGATGCTCTATAGAACGTAGCAATGCTTGACTAGCATCGATACATCAGCCATAGAGAGAGTAGCTGGCTAACATTGTGTGGAAATGACCAATTGGATTTTTGAATATTGTACTCGGGACTCTCTGTCTTGGGACTGTTACACCGGCTTGTAGAATTGGGTGATTGAGTGGCGATATGAACAGGGTCAATTTTCAAGAGAAAGTTATCAAGGGAAATAATTAGCAATTATTACTATCGCAAAAATAGCGACACATCATCGAATACAAGGGTGCAAATGATCCGCAGTGATTAATGTATTTAATCAATTAATCAATTAACTCTGTTGGCATTTTCGATGATGTTTTATACACACACACATCAAGGTTTGAATTTGATCGATAAATCTAATAGATTTGTCTGGTTCCGTTTAACAAGATTCCAATTAAGAATATTGAGAAATGTTGAGTTAAGATATGTGTCAGCTGGGAGGTTGCCCCATGTACAGTTGTGCAGTTGTTTTGCAATGTAGAAGGATGTCTGAGTTTAACCGCTTTGACTCCTCTTTTATCCGATTCGTATCAACAAAATTGCAAGTGTTCGATCAAAGCCACCCTTGAATTTAACTGCCTTCAAATGGTGAATACAACTTTTCGAGATGAGGCCGATTGCGACCTCGGTATCTTCCCCCAGTGTTCACTTATAGCCAGTCTTTGTGTTAACTTCGTCTTTTTACTAACATATCATATTCGCAGCTAAGCAAATGCTCAAGTATTCATCGAGCGCTTTTCGATTGCTGATCCTTCAATGTCTATTCAGGAATAATTCATTCTTTCTTTACATAGAACTTGTTTAGTTGTCCCAATGTTGTCATCAAATGGCTATGAATCGTTGATGGATGGTAGTGGAGGTGAAGTAGAAGGGCATGGTGGTGAACTTGTTTCAGAATTAGGTGACAGTTCTACACTCAATAGCGTATTTAAGTGGGAGTAATGTATCGTCACCGTAATAAAATAATTGCCCAAGTCTTATTTTCTACTTTTGAGAAAAATGGAAAAAACTCATTAATTTCCTAACTCTTTCAAAATTATTTTGCAGCAAACTTAGAATAAGATGTTCAAACATGACAATGAACATGCAAATGATGATATGTCTTACTGGTGTTACATAACGGGTCAAGATGACTTGAAACACAATAGTTTCAATAACATTAACATTTTCATGAATCTGTACATGCACTGTCACATACAACAGAAAGCATGAAAACGCGATGAATGGGGAATTCAGTAAAAATAAAAAATAAAAATTGTTAACGGATTGTGGTGGATAGTTAACGTCACACTTTGTTAAAAAATCAGCCGAAATGCTAGCCCGATTAGTCACTATTATCGCGGAGGAGTATGCATCATTCTATTCCTGAAGAAATAGTAATAGCTAATGGTAAAAGCAGTTTAGGTACCTGAAGGTGGTACCTTTCTACCCCACCATCGCCCACGGAAAATGATAAGTGGAACGATATGATAAAAAGTGGTGATTTCTATTACTTATGAATACAATTTGCCACACGAAGTGCTGGTCATACCCAGAGGACGACTATGCTAATCAAATCCATCTAGAGGGGGATACGACTCATCCTTATAGTTAACAATGGTCTTCAGGCGTTTGGGAGATTGCCGCAATGTGTCATCTCCCAAAGCCAGATTTCACAACCTATGATTTGATTTCTGCTGACTGTTCCAATGCTAGGGCTAGAGAAAACTGGGATTGATGGTGCAAGTCGCTCTTAGATACAGACCTCAACAGTGAAAAGCGTTACATGAAATTTGTCATTATTCATCATGATAATCATGGAAAATGTAATAGATTGTAAAAAAACCTTCTCAGCCAGTGAGGATGCAACTGGGAAGGATTGTATGCCCTTCAAATGTCAAACGTGACACTTCTTGCTGACACATGCCAGGTCATTGTTTGTTCGTGTTTTGTTGACAGGACATGTAGTGGGTGCTCAAGAGCAATGCAGGTGAATCGTCCCAGTTTTTCAAATCCCTCATTTCGAACGCACAACGACGCTTATTTTGACCATTCTACTCAGTCATTCGAATGAGCCAGACAAGGCGTTTGGTCGTACATCTACTTCCACACACTTTTGAAACGAGTGAGAGGCGGGAGTATGTGGGAGGACGGGGAGGGTAGTGTTTATCATGCCATACAAAATTCACGGGAAGCATCCATAGTATTTTCAATCCAGAGAGCTGTCTGGGTCCAAACATATGATCATTTTTGGCTATGTATCTGAAAGGGCAGATCGACAGAAGAGTTTGCGCTGTAAGAGTACATGTAGCTTACTTGCTTCAACTTCAAAATGGCTTCAATATGGCTAGCTATGTCTGATGAAATTAACCATTGACGCAAGTGCCCATGCTAACTACATGTCTATCACGGTTGATGGTTCAACGGTCAAATAAACGTTAATGAACGAGTATGGAAGCCATTAATCATCTTGGCGTTGGGGATCTGTATACGAAATCATATTTGCTTTAGTTCACTTAATTTGCTTTTATTGCATTGCAGGACAACGTAGTGTTTGGGGTCGTCTCAAAACCAGACAGTGGATAAAAGTTGCTATTTCTATGGAATTGACTCTTGTAACGCATTAAATTATAACTACCTGCATGACATAAATTGACAGTTTGATCACTTCAAACCTACTTTTCAAATGGTATGGTATACTTACGTTCAATTCATTCTATACTTTACAACCAACTTGACTTTCACCAATTATACTACAACAGTCTAATTCTAGCCCAAACACCACTTTTCATCTGGAATCGATTAAAACTGGAGGGCATGTCACAAATAGTGATATCCTGTCCGAAGCAGCAAACCTATTCTATCGTCGCACAGAAGAGAACTTTAAACGCGAACAAATTCGCAAAGAACCTAAAATACATGACATGCCTACCCTATGTTGTATCACCTGTCACACAAGCGGTATACCATAAAATCTCACTTGTCCTTCAACATAATACACCATATCTATCTGAGAGCACTCAACATGCCCAATATATCATTAAGATTCGCCAGGAGATCATCTGACCAAAATATACACAAAATTGGGAAATTCGTGTAAATGCATACCGTCCTGCAGAAATCATTGGAACAACCACACAAACGTGTGTTCACTCTCAATGCTCAAGCCAGGAACCGACATTGAATACATGCATTGCGCGAGGGCTTATCGCGCGCATTACGTCATCAACAAGAGTGGATTACCACGGTGGGGAGGTTTCCATTCAACGCGATTGTGTTCGAGTCACAAAGGGCTTGCGTAATCGCAGACGACATGTATTTTGGCGTATGAGTGTGCACTGGGGCGCGAGCGTAAAATAAGTGACCCTTCTATTAGCATGTTTAGTACGTATGCAACATGATTATGGCTATTGGAGTTGGGGGGGGGGGGGGGAGTGATTTCATTTTGTACCTCTGAATTTAGTATACATGTATAGCATCTACATAAACACTGATAGTTCAAGGCGCATGTTTATCTTAAAAACGTTATATTGACGGACGTTAACCACCTTTTTCGGACATAGCTATAAGTTTCACGGTCAGCGATTTCTGAATAAATTATGGAAACAAGCCATTTCATAAAAACATCTACAACATGACTCTAACGGTTGGCAACCTTACGAGTTCAAGAAAATAGTTAGTCAGTTATGAAATTGCTCTCGACATGTCCCCTTACTTTAACGAGACGATCCCAAAATTAATGTTGTGACTCTTGTTTATATACACAGTCACTAGGCTGTCCATTACTCATCGACTTTTCCAACAAGCAGCATTATTTCGATAAATAATTTAAATCAGTTTGTACTAGTGAGTAGAGTTTGAATGAGAAATGCTGTTCTACATGTAGATCATAATTTATCAGGGGACCATGATCATCCCATCGAAAGTTTAGGCCGAATTCGGCCTACTTTGTCGTGTTTGCTGAACATAATCGACTTCATCCACTGACACTCGTGAGGGAAGTATGCTTATTGTCCCGTTTTAGGACCACCCTGTATGGTAACATGATGGTCATTTTGGTCGTGCTTTCCGTATCAAGCTATCCAAAATCGCTTTGTTCACGCAATGTATAATTTATCAATTTTAAAAATGTGTTTCGTAAGACTTCCTTCTGCTTAAAGTAAACGAGATCAAAGTGGCGAAAATTGTTCCAAAGACAGATTTATTGACAGGAAATTCATCAATATTTATACACAAAAATCTTTCACGCGATCCATTACACGACATGATTTCTGTAGTTTATTTACGATGTGTTTGCAAATACAACACACACAAATGTGCGGCCTTCGTCAATCTATGGGCGATCGCCTTGAGAACATTTTTGGCAGTCGGTAGTTTCATTGCCATTACGTGGCAGAAGCCGCACTACTAGCACTAGCCTGGGGAAGCCGCACTATAGCGCTGGCACGTTGGGGAACATAAAAAGTAATTTGAAAGAACTGAAATAAAATCGTGACCTGAAATATTCATGCGTCAAGGCATGTGCATTTTCGAGGGACATGTCGTTCAGAATTAATTCTTGTCCGTGGGTAAAAAAGGCTGTTTACAAATGCGATATTGGCACAGTTTGAAAGTTCGACGCAGAAAGCTGTGGATTCTCACGACTGATGCAATCTTCAAGTGTCACAGAACGAACAACGCTGTGCTGTCAGCTGCTGGTATTTGTTTATATTTGTTTCGTTAGTGGAGAAGTGGTCCAATGTCCCAGACTATAGGAACATAGCAAGGCATTTTCAAGCAAATAAAACAAACAATGAATAATGACTAATCGTCCATTCTACAATTTGACGTGATATATCAAATTTCGCTGCTTAAGGTTTCCAGCTAAATTACATTACTAGTGAGTGTCCACTACAAATATGAGTGTATAAGGGTATCCCAAACAGAAGTTTAAAAAAATTCAGATATCATATATGTAATAACAGCTTCGTATTCATTAGGCGTACATGTACTGCTTGTTTGAAGCTTGGCTACAATATGTTGATGTAATTAAGGTATAACAACGACCTCTCGAAAAAAAGAGTACAGTGGGTGTATTTTCATCCTATTGGTGCAGGCAAATGAATAAAGTTTCCGTCTGATAAATCTAGACGTGGGTGATCACAATAAACGAAGTCTCCTGTAAGTGCTAAACGGCTAAATTTCCTTACATTCCTCATAAAACTCCGCATTGACGCAGTGTCGTGGCTAACTCATTGGCCCAGTGGCTAGCCAGCTTCCTAATGTCTGTCAGTCTTCAGATGTATCAATAAAGCGCGTGTGTTGCAAGATGATTTCCCCTGATGGCCACTGTTAATATCTGGTCCAAAATGTGTTTAACACAAGTGGCTATGATATCTCCTCGCATTGACATGATTTCATTATGCAAGACTGAAGAAGAGTCTCTAGACTTGTGGCAATGAATATTGTCTTTGATCGTTATTATTGAAGAAAAAGACGAAAGATGACACACAGTATCGCCTCAATATTTCTTCAATATTGCCTGAAAACACTGTTTAAACTAATTGCGTCAACGCGCCCGTTCCTGATTGGCATGGAAGCGGGATTAGCCATGTTAGCCAGGCGGGGGAATCTATCACGATCACTCGCGAGTTGCTGGAGGGGGGGGGGGAGAAAAAGTCAACCCACACGTTTCAGATCAGCGTATTTATTCAAATCATCGCCGAGAAATTAGCCCTTACAGTTCAGGAGTGTACTCAGTTGATAGGTGAGGAGCGAAAGTATTCTGTTAAAGGTAAGGAATAAGAAACTGAGTTGGGCGTCGCGAATCTGCGTTCTCGGGGCAGCCGCGGATCCTGCGATTAATCTAATGCAATTGTTGCTGATCGTAGCCAATCGGTTCTTGAGTTCGCGCGAGTATCGACCCGTGAGCTTCAATAATTGAACAGACGGCAGCGGTTTGTGGAGGCAGCGCAACCGATAATTTCAGGCCGGGCAGTAACCATTCCATCATTTTTAGCACGTAGTCAGTTGTGCGCCTATCCTGTGAGATCACATCGGCATACATTGTGAAGCACTTTTAGTAGTTCAAGTTATATCTGGATTTTAAACTTTCTGGAAGAGGCGGGAAACATAATTGATAACGTGAGTAGTTAGTCTAGTTGATTTGTATGATGATTGTCGCGTGTGAGTTAATGATGAATATCTTATTTGACAATGAAAGTCACCAGTGAGTTACATGTAATTGTCATTGAAATATTCTTCTAACAGTCGCAAATAGCCATCGGGCTGTTTCTCGAATCTCGAATTTTTTTGCGCGTCCATAGTTTCAAACTAATAACTTAAAAATGTACACAAAGTTGATAGTGCGTCTGACCACAGAACAATTTATTATCGAAAACTCGGCCAGTGTCTATCCAAATTGGTCTTTTTGAATTGGTTGGAATGAGCAAGTGGATACTTTTGTCTGTTTCGTGAATCCTCGGTCTTCGATCAATGAAAAAAACTTATGTCATTTTTGGAAATAATGCTATTTCGTGTGAAATAAGCTGTGACCCACAACAGAAAATAATGTCATTTCAATTTTACAGTTCTATTTTAATTTTGAAACAATATAGATGTAAAACAACCAATTTGTAGGGATACCTGTATATCTTTTTTTAGTGATATTTTATAGGAGCAAGGCGACCTTTGCATGTTATGATTGATACAATATGTAGTTAGAACTGTGTGCAATCCAACATCGAATAACGGTTTTATCGTGATGACCTCTCGTTAAGTTCAAGAGGTTATCTCACAGTAACCACATTTGTACTACCGTTCTAAACGATTCAAGAATAGTTTTAGAATACTAGATGGAACCTCGTGATTGTCCAGATGCCGGTCCATCATCAATGTCATGTAGGTGACGGCAGTCTGTCCGGTAAAATGTTTTTGAATGTTTTCGTTTTAAATTTCCCCCTCATTGGAAACGTTGAAAGATAGCTTAACATGCTTTTGTATCAAACAGACGTACAGCAATTAAAGAACGGCCTGGTCAGGCCCAGCTTCTTGATATAGTAGTAGTACACTATTATTTTCTATCAATTTGAAACCCACTGACGAATACCTTTTGAGATCACAAGTAGGAAATGATCAAAAGGAATTTTGCAATTTCGGAAAAAACTCGCAAAGTATTCATGAAAATAGGGCGTATTTTGTATTTCAGGTTGCGTAGAATTGAGAGAGACAGGAAATGGGCAGTTGAATATTTTAGAAATTGTACAGATTAGTGTAATTTTTTATTCCATTTAATTTGATTGAAAAAAACTTAGAACCTATGCCTTCCTCTAATTGCAGGTCAGAGCTATGAAGGTGTGGGAACAAGGCGTTCTCCTGGTGGTGGTGGTTGTGGCAAGTGCAGCCGCGATGAAAATAGACCTAGCCAAATTAATAGACCAGCGCCATCACAAGCAACAGGCGGCGAAAAGACTAGGTCCAAATGGAGGTAGGTCGATATCTACCCAGATATTGCTGTTTTTTGCTCATTTCCTTTGTATCATCATTCAAAACTTACTGAAAAGGGTCGCTTAAATAGTTGCGGCAATATTAACTTCTGTTTACTGGCATTTCAATGCGTATAGCTTACCATTTGCCTCAAAAAGGACAACGGATACCCTCCTTATCATACCAACACTGACACGAAAGTGTTCTCTCAACTGCTTTACGCATACATTCTTATACGGAACGTAGATAACATGGCCAGTAAGTGCCCGAAACCAAGTCCTTAATGAGATGATTGGTTCCTTTAAACTTTTAGCTTCTTTCAAAATGGTGGATAGATGTTCTCCAGAAGAACGTTTAAATTTATTCTCCTCGGGCAGAAATTTATTTCACGTCGAACTGATATTGTGTGAGATTCAGGTTGTGTGTTTTCTTGTGTTCCCCTCCCTATGGTGATGTCGTTCATTCGTGTATAAAATAGTGACGTACAAACATGCATGTTGTCAGTTTAGAATGCATTGCGAAAGATGCTGACGAATTGAGTGTTCATAAGGATGGATGGGAATTCACGCTTAACTCAGTTAACTTTCATACCGATTTATGCGCTTTTTGCTTCAGTCCCAAAGTCATCTTAGAGGAGGAGACTTTATGACTAACGAACCACGCCAATAAATCGGCATAAGAACTTCATGGATTGCAAAGTATTGATTTATTTAGTCGGTCATGTAATCCTAAATACCTTCTTGAATAACTAGGGATACTGTCAACCATCGAGCAACCCTTTTGGGAAAAAATCGTGTAGTGCCAAACGTCCTAAACCTGTTAACATTAAGATTTCTGTTTACCAATTCCAGATAGTCATGATTTTGTATTATTTTCCCTTAAGCCTGATATAGGCTGACAGGTTCAATTAAATTTACCGGGATTCGGTAGCTTTTCAGTCTCCATTTCTCCAAACCGCAAAAACGATAGATCAAGACAGCTTGTTTTGTATCCGTTTCATGTGTCTAACGACTTCCGGCCATACCGGTAATGCACAAATGGCAGTTTGATTCAAAAAATGAGATTGTCGCAACTTGTGGTTTATTGCATCCTAAGCCCAAGCCGTGCCCGGGTGGGTGGATGGACCCATTGAGAGTTCTTTTCACAGCCAGGACGAAGCGCATGAACTCCCCATTTCTAAGTGAAGCTTAGTAATGTCAGAGGCATTGATTGGGTCTCCGTGTCCTCACCGATATGTAGAAAGACAACTTTAGTCAATATCAATCTGACGTCCAATATAACGCATATACAAGTTGTTAACGTCCGAAATGCATTTTCAATTTTCCTATGGGACATGGGGGCGGGTGGTTGCCCACGCGTAATCACTGTAAGTTCGCCCACGCGTAGGCATTTCCTCGAAAGAACGGACACGGGATCAGAATATATAAAAAGCACTACGAATCTTTTGAAGCCATTGTTTTTTACTCGTGGATAATGGCTGTCAAAGTTTATCAACTTTCTAAAATTGAATCACGATCCGGATATTCTAAAGAAGTTCCCCGGCGCCTGGCATTAACCGGTAGTTTTTCAGTTTTTCTAACCGGCCGACCACACATTCCAACAATGCTGCAGTAAGCTCCTGGCTCCAATAAAGCAGGGGTCTAATTACTAATAACTAACTTTTTGTCTGAGTTCGTGAGTTGTATTTTTTTCGGGGACAACGTCTTCCAGAAATAAGCAAAATGGACTTGTATATTTACTTAGCATATTGAAAACGGTAACGATATATCACCCGTTTGAATAATTTATTGAACTGATATTTTTAGCTCTTTGGTTCATGCAGAACAGCGAAATTTTATAATTTCCGTATTTTGAAAAATTTAAAGTGAAATAGATACTGAATAGATAAAACACCAATTAAATTCACTTTTAATGTATTTTGTGTCTCAAATTTCATGACACTTCTGAAACTTAATATTCTCAACCTTGTTGCTTGAGCATGTTTATAAAAATATCTTTAAAATATTCAAATCATACCTATACATGTACATTAAATCAGTTGCATAAATTATAATCCGTCAAACGTTGCTTTTTGCTTTTGATTTGGTACTAACTATCGATCAATCTTAATCAGTTAAATGGTCAACTGGGAAATTAGTCGCATAATTACCAAACTCGTGGCAGATTAATCATATTTTACTCTGGCGTATCAGATCAGATGACTACTCAACGCAGAAAAATGTGACAAATAAGGACATCGGTTACTACCATCATCAAAGAATCTGTGTTAGGTGACCGAAAAGTGATTGATATGACGACGGTTCATTCATTTTTATTCATATTAGCGGAAAGCTAGGTATCGATTTCATTTCCGGAGATCGGATTTTTTAAAACAGACGAAGCAAATGGTGAGGAGTTTTTGACAGAAAACACAACTATTGAGTGAGGGAAAAAAACGGAGAATTCGGAGAAACATGTAATTTTTACAGCACGTCAAGTCAGAAGGCAATGCTATTTTTCAAAACCATTTTTAACTTTATATTACACGCCATCGCGATATAATCATCGCTTCGAAGGATTATTAGCTTTAGCTTATTACCAGCCATCGCGGGATAAGTTAGCGGGATTACGCAAGCTACGTTCGCCTGCATCTCTCAAAGGGCTTGAGAGAACACTCACACGAGATGTTACTTCCCTATCATCAATCCTAAAACTAATAAAGTCGTCAGCGTGACCTGTAATTCATTTCCTGTTTTAATGGCTTCGAAGCCATAAATAATTTTTGATCACCTGATTTTGAAATAACGTGCACTTTACGTCACGCTTGTGACTACAAACATTAAATAAACGGCTTTGAAATTTCGACTTACGCACCGAAACGGAGATTTAATTTCATCGTTCCGGTGTTCAATCCTTCCGATCCAATTACCCAAATTGGTGGTCAAGTTGTTGATATCCCTAGTGATTTGATCACCACGTAAACCCGACCAAAAACTGCGTTAACGTCCATGGTGCGACTGGTTATTCCAAAAAGCAATTATCATTGATAGGCTGTATATCAAAATAGACGAGTTATTATGTTTACAAATTCACAGCATAATTTGTAAATAGTCATTGTGGAGTATTTCGACAGAGCTATCACGCGTGGTCAAATATATCAGTTAAAAAAGAAAATGTCGGTAAATAGGCTGTCACAGGTACAGATTTGAACATTCTATCTAATCAACATTGGAAATTATAAATGACGCTGGTATCAAGAGACTGTTGACAGAAATAACCTTTGAGGGGTTGCTCTTATCCTATTTAAGAAGCAACGTGCACGCACTGTTGATACCGTGTGTATGTCATCACTCATACGAGGCAGCTAGAACCCCCCTCAAAGTATTTTTATGTATTCACCACTTAAAAAGGTAGCCTGTCGATAGCAAAAATGAACTGAGGAGTTCAAGAACACATTGTTTAGGTACATTTTCAACACGATTTTACATCGAATTGTAAAAGCTTTATCGAATCTCGAAGAAGGGTGTGTTTGATTATCCACAAGACGATTCAATCGTTGGAAATTATAGCATCAACTACGCCAGAGTTGATGTCGATCTCCTCTCACGACCAAATAGCTCGCCTAAAAGCGGATGCTTATAAATTGACATTGACTAGAAGTGCGCGTCCTGATAACTACAAGATATACATTAGTCTCGTTGATAGTGACACTACTTGATCTTCCTACTTCTGTTCTGTCACTTGGAACCCCATCGCCGACATCACGTGATGCTGTGCTTCCGTTTGCCGTTCCCAGAGGGGAAGTAGAGGACACTACAGGAAAAGTGATGTTGTCTTCAAGTATGTACAACTTGTCGGTTGACAGTCGTGTGTACCCCCACGCAATACGCAGGAGTTCACACCAGTCCTTCTTAAGCAGGATGATGGTACACGGACATATACCGTTTATATCGCCAAAATGTTAGAAATATATTATAGGCATAGCCATACAAATCAAGTAAACTCTGATTTGGCGTAACATGGAATTCTAGACGGAAAAAACATACCAGAAAGCGCATGTAAAAACGCAGATTGATGGTCCTTCTCATCACCCTTCTATGCAAATGGTCAGCAGATCATTTCTCGAGGCATGTCCAGCTCTTTCACATAGAATACACGTGAATATCTGCAAAGAAAACCAATCTTGGTCACAATACGAATCAACGCTGCGTGGCAGATATGCGCATGGGCAGCAGATGGATTTTTCTTTAGAAATCCCAGTTACATCAAAGCTCAGTTATTAAATAATTTACAATTTCCTGCGCAAAAGATGTGTCCGGCGGTAGGATCTGAGAAATGGCACACCACGTGGTCAATATACATCGCCGATAAAGTCGCATAAAAAGCAACACTATGCAACATATGAGGTAGTCCTGAGGCAATCGAGATTGTCTTGGTGAACCCAAAGAAAACTTTATGAAGAACTTTGTGTTACCGGTACCGCTTTCTTCTATTGGATCTGACTTTTTGACTCATATTACTAGTATCAGGTGATGATACGAAATGTATACGTCGACATTCTGCTTTAAAGATACTCGTCTTCCCGTCTTTAGATAGTTGAATAGAACTAGAGTTAAAATTGTGCAATTGATTCTTGCCACAATAACCAAAGGCAAGCTTTGTAGATTGCCATGAACTGTGGCCATCAACGCTTT
This sequence comes from Lineus longissimus, assembly GCF_910592395.1. NCBI lineage: Eukaryota > Metazoa > Nemertea > Pilidiophora > Heteronemertea > Lineidae > Lineus > Lineus longissimus. The sequence continues at coordinate 24,385,120 of NC_088310.1, forward strand.
CTAAGCAATCCACCATAACCTTGCTTTCAACACCCCAATATCTACTTCGCCGCGGCCAATGCTTGATCTTAGCGCGGACTTCTACAGAGGTCCGTGATCTTAGCTGTTAGACATTTTACCTCAGTCTGATACTTTGCCGACCACTTTAGCCAATGTTTACTTAGGCAGGTGGCCAATGTGTCTAACGTATAGCCTGGTCGTTGTCCTTCGCCTCGGCAAACATGACCACATGGTGATTTCAGGGTCAGTTTGGTTTGCGCTGAAAACATAGGATGATTAACAGCCATCGCCTACATTGCATTAAAGGTAGGTCAAGTCGACCTAGTTTATCATTGTGTAATTAAGGCCAGGCGACTAAATCTGTCTCCAGCGCGCGGTCGAAAGTTGTACAACGTGCAAACTTTAAGTATCATATCTTTGAAGCAGTGTATAAAGTCTTTGACTGATCACAATATTCACGAGTTTTTTTCGCGACACTTACTTTATACACGTTAGACGTCTGACCAAGTGTCATCCATTGGATACTTGGCTGTCATGAAACTGCGCTAAACAAAGAATAGATTCTAAACTAAGGCGTCGAATCCGATAAAAAAACAGAAAACATAATCATTGACGCCACAGCTTACAATAGTTCCTCCCGTGACAACTTTAACTCTGTCGTTCTAATAACACCAAAAGAAGGAAATTGATTTGAAATAAGTTTATTTTCCGCAATGAAAACATTTACTCTGTGAAAGGTGAAAGGCAAAGTTCGCTATAGCTAGCCGCCCTTTTGATTGCAACAAGAAGTATCCAATTTAGAACTTTTATGCCCGATTTCACCCATCATGTCTTTGGAGTTTTATGCATGCAATGGGATCGATTCAATGCAATTAGTCAATGAAACGAATTTGATGGATTATTCTAGAACAGTATAGTTTCAAAGAAATGTTGTCGCTTCGACTAGCCTACCACACATAATTTTGCAATGCATTGGCTGCTACTTGTTTTCGCTTCGGCTCAAAAGAATGAATGACAGTGCCACCGTACGTGGTAGTCTATCGGGATGGCCTTGAAACATGGCGGACGGTCGTTTAAAAAATGGCGGCCGGGTGTTGAATTGCAATGTCTGAAAGTCCAAGTATAACGCAGATATTCCAAGATGATTAAAGGACTCACACCAAATCTCCAGTGTCATGTCAGTGGCTATAAAATCGTTTTTGTAGAGAATGGATTGGCGCTAATAGGCCGCTTCTATATCGGTTCAATGTCTCGGATGGCGTTTTATGGTCGGCATTCTGGAGTATGGTTTAACATAATGAAAATGGACCAATCCTATATTGACCCATCAATGGACTCCAAATAGTTTCACGTCAGAGGAGGGGATAGGTAGATCTGGTCGATGTATATAGAAAGCGTTGTTTTAATGGTGGGGGGGGGGGGGGTTCTTTGTAATAAACCAGATGTAGAGAAATGCTATTTGCTTGGGCAAAATGATAACGCCAAGTGTTCGCCGTTTTTGTTGAAACATGACAATCAGAACAGACATGACACGTCTGTGTTCTGTGGCCACATTCTTCTAGTTTTTACCTTGGTAATAAAGTGCGCCAAACAGTCATTTACTGGACGCCATGTGGTAAAAGATACGCATCCCGGTCTCATTAGCTCGATGCGAGGTTGTAACAAGGTAAATAGTCGCTTCTTCCTCTCGACCAAATAGCAAGGCAGATGGGACGTAAAAAGCTATGTAAATAGCGAATACTTTAGCGCAGCCGCTGTTGAAAAAATACGATTTTTTGTCCAGATTGCCTAAACACTACGCTAGGGAATAGGGCTCGGTAAACAGTCGATTGGCACAGCATGTTTAGGTATAGAAGCCGTTTTCTTTAATTTTGTCTTCTTAATGAAAATGGCGCGTTGAATTTATAACAGCTGACCGTTCGCGAATTATGCATTACTAGCAAATTGATCCTTCTGTATTCAAAATACAAATGTATATCACTGTTCCAGAAAAAAGCAGGAAGTACAGTCTGCAGATGCTGCATGTGACATCCAATACACACATCGAACAAATTTAAAACTTGAAATGTGATCATTGGTTTTATAGTTAAAGGTCAGTTAGCTCAGTTACCCAGTACATTTCAAGTAACCAGTTATACCTGATACACCAATATCCTCCTCCAAGATATATCTTGCCTAATCAATCTCATGTTCAGTCTAATTATCTTCGGTTAATTAGATTCTATATAAGGCATTATATTTTCGAAGCCAAGATACTGATGGCTATCCTATAGCACCAATAAAAGTTAATTGCGTAAGCGGGGGAGAAACAGAGACGACACGATCATTTGAATATTGATGAGGTTGGAGGGAACCAGCTCTCAGTTAGGAGAAGCATTTTTTGCTGTGGATATTTTATTTGGACTTGTATTGAACACATACTTGGAGTAGATCTTGGAATCAATCCGAACAATCTTTTGAAAATAAGTCGTGTTGGCACTTCCAGCTGGTAGCAAATGTGCTGAACTTTGTAACATTGAAACTAGCAGAAATTTTCTGAAATCCTCGATTCTCACATTTAGGAAAGCCTACGATGCCAGAGAGAGTCGCACTCTCTACTATCAGATGAAGATGTTAGTTTCAAAGTTTCATCACCGACCAGCAAAGGTTTTTTTTATGATACATTGATGCTTCAACGTGTCGAATAATCACATACATGTATACTAAAAACGTTGCTTAATATTTTCTTTAACGAAATGATCGAATGTGCAGACTCATTGGAAAGTTACAGCTTGATCATCTGTCCTAGCTTAAATCAACCAAAATATTCATTGTGTAATACACTAAACGATGGTGTAATAACGCTACATCTATAATAGCATTATTTTTCTCTATCAGTCTTATCAAAATGTCCAAACTGAATTATAGCTTATGTTATATTCCATAAGCGTGATAACGTAGACGTGATTTCCAGATAAAAAAACAACTCTATCTTGCAGGTTTAGAAGGCTCCGACTTCTAATGATAATTACATGCACTTTATCGCGATAAATAGCAACTAATAAGGGCATTGTGGAAGTAAATTACACGTTCATTGCAATCTTAATAGATGGCTTCTTTAGGGAACGATTTTGCGACCATAACCACTGTCATGTTTGCTTTCATGGGTTGCTACATGGAGCGGGTGGATGTCTTGGAGTGGTACTCGCAGTAGAAAACAGTATCAGGTTTACCTTTGGTTTGCCTCTGGTAGAAGTGACGAAAAACCTGCCACAAACATCAAATATGATAAGGGATGGGCTGACCCTCACTGGTGTCCTAAATTTGATGCCGTCTCTTGTTAGGTGATATAGCAACAGTGAGGTTTGCTTTGCCTTATCAAAACCAGTGAACAGAGGACCGTACATCCCCACGGGTATCACTGAGAAGGAGAAGCATTGCCGGCGTCCTTTCTTGACATACCTTCTCTGATACAAAATCTTTGTTTAGAAGGAGGTTCATGTGTTAAAGCAAAAGAGTGCATCAAGGCCCAGTGGAACTAAAATGCAATTTTGACTCATCAGCACGACATTTTCAAGAAGACTGGCTTCAGAGTAATTGTTTTTCACGATACCCAAACGGCAGCCTATGTAAAGTAGCCATTTTTTTCCTTACCAATACTTTTTGTCACTATCGTACACGGATGCGACATCCAGGCGACATTTCAGTCAAGACGGCATTGCCGCCGTGTCCGCAGGGATCGTCTTCGCTGCATTAAGCGGAAACATACCGACGTCTGAATGATGACATCAACTTCTTCAGAAAAGAACTGATTACTAGAGACATGATATAAACTTAACCGGTACCCTAAATAAACTGCTGGCACACAATGGCAGCTGTCGCCCGAGGGAATACTAGTAGCGTGTTTGATTACCAGCGCGGCGCTTGCGCGAGTAAGCGCCAGTGCGTTCTTTTTGGTACTGGCGCCTCATCTCGCGCCAGACCGAAGTGCCGCCGCACGTGACTTTTGAGAAAAGATGGCAGACGATCTTGTAAATGCCGGCTTTGCGATATATACAAATGTGTTTATTGCATGATACTGCAGTTTTTTGGCAAAAAAAGAATAGCTGATGGAAGAAATTGCCGATATCAGAATGTGAAAAATTGGTCAATAAGGTTAGTGAGTATTTTTGTAGTTTACGCACACCCTGTCGTCGTATGTCCGGTCATTCTTTTTAACGCTACTTCACCCTAAAGTTACTCGGGCCTGGCGCGAGAGCGTTCGGGCTCAATACATACTGGGTATGCGCTTCAAGGCGCGAGATCCACTGCTTACCGAAGTGCTGAGCTAGAAATCGAACACGCTGTCGTAGGCGCTTCTTACTAGTTCCCAGGTTGGTAGCGAACCGCGTTTCAGGATAAAAATTATCGGCATCAGGCCGATTGGGTATCCTTCTTTTTACACTTTTGTTAAATTGCATTAGAATGTTAGGGACAACTTCTTTCTTGTCTTTGGCTAATAGTGTTAAAATAAACTTGTGAATCGTCAGCTATGGGACCCATAATAGAGCTCGTGCACTTCTCTCTGTTCTCTGCTTATGATGAGTTTTGAATTTATTCAGTTCGTGTTCTGAAGCGATAAATCAACATCTTATGCGTTGGGAACGAAATGGTTTTGAGTGGTAAGTGCACCGCTACATCTGTTTAGCTCCCCACTTCATGCGAAGAAAAGATAGAAAAAGCTTGCAAAATAGCTATGTTTGGTTTCTAGTATAATTATGATCAAATAAACGATATTTCTATACTAACAATAATCTTATTAAGGGGAATGAGTTTACGTGATTGCAAACGTGAGCAGCGCTGGCAATTACCCGAGTTTTTCTGTGCAGTTGTTAGATATAAAGTATATGGGTTTTCTTGGCTGATCGATGCCGGATTACCACCATGAGCGACTCGCACCAAGTGGGCATTTCTAGACTGACGTGAGGTAGCGTGAACTCTATCAGTAACAATGGAGACAAAAATATTTACCACGATAACTCCGACTGAAAAAGAGACAAATCAACCTTCAGTAAGAAGGAAAATATAGCTTTCAACAAACCAACACTTCGCTGTAATATTCGGCCATCAACAGCAGGTAATTTCCTTTTACATGTGATGAAATATCGATGATTTATCGTCAATCAGTTACGGATTGGTTTGCCAAGATAATGGACGTGTACACTGTGACAGTTATCACCTGAGTCAAACACATTGGTTCTAGTTTATCATGTTTATTCCTTCCTGGGAAACCTGGCATATGATAGTCATTGAGCGCGCTATCTCCTCGGGCCATTATGGTACGCGACACCTTGAAGTAACCTTTACCAAGGTTGAGAAAGGGATCTCTTGATTGTAAATAGATACTGTAAACTTTAAAAGTGGTCGATCCTTTAGCTCGGATTAAGAAAGTATCTTCGTCCTATGGCTTTGCACGTGGGTCGCACTCCCACCCCGCCACTTATAGTTAGAGAGACAGATGAGGAATAAAAATGCCAATGCTCTCGGCTGAAACTTAACAAAACGATATGGAAAGAATAGTCAGACATTTTTGTTGAAAAAAGAGTACTTCCCTCAAGTCATACATGTTTCGGTTGTTGTCATCATATTCAAGCCAAGGAAAAGTTCAGACTCTTGATGATACCTACATTTTTGGCTGAAATTAGTTTTCAATACTAAAAGAAATTTGCCCGATACAATGGTTGACGTTAATGCTACGTACGAGTTTCGTGCTAGCGATGGACAGACGCCATTATACTATATAAGCATGCAATATTTGATGAAACATATCAACAGGAACCCGATCTATATCAGGCTGAATCAGACACCACGAGTGCATACCAAATTGAGTGGAATGAAACCCATTAACAAACCATGTTTGAAACTGCCTGGTGTATCAAAAGCAAACTAAAAGCAATTAATATTGTCAACTTAGAGCCGCTATATGTTTACTTTTGTAGCATAACCTGGAAACGGGTTGTGCTGTCATCACGCAGCGTATCGAGTTAATGACCCGTGTTCTCGGCTCAGGACATTACATACAATATCGTAATTGTGTTTATTAGTTTGATAATACTTCTCACGTTTCCTGAAAATTTATTATTTTATAATCCATTAAATTAAATTAAAATGCTAAGGACCCAAGTTATACATCATCCTTCCGCTGCAATCTTTCATTCCTAGAGCCACTTTTGGACTTGCATGTATTTCCCGCATACTGATTTAAATGCTGATATGTATTCAGTGCGGTATACTGTACCGTAAGGTCACCGCTCACTTGTTGGACTGCTGGTCGTATACATGTTGTCGTATTTGTACATTCCATCGGGTTTCACGTATGGCTTATCGACTTCAAACCCACGCTAAAACGTCCATTATTTCCAGCCTCCCACTGGCCACACTTTGGACCACGGGCCGTTCAATCCAACCTAAGTCTGCCACGTACGAATCAGATTATTGTGAAAAGTACAAACCCAACGTCACGCAATCCAATTCAAACAATATTCATCACCTTTTTGTTCTAATACAAAAAGCACCATCAGATTCTAAATCCATTTCACAGTTGGCTATTTCCTAATTGCAAACCAGTAAATCAACATGGTGCGCTAATGCGTATTTACTTTGTTAATAGTTTCAGGTGCGACATTGACAAAGTAGTAGATGTGCCAGTTCAGCCCAGTTTCGTTTTGTGCTATTAACATATTTCAAATGACACGTGACATCTGATATGACGGAGTGCAAGGTCACACCGGGTGCTCATTTTTTGGATCAAAAGGATTTTATAAGTGCCACAAGTGTTTATCCTGTGCATTTTACTTCATACATAAAAATGCTGCAGTTATGTCAATCTAGAAGTTGCCTCCACAAGGTTAAAAGTTTCAGTTCACTCTTAGTTTGTTGTCCCTAATTCTAAAACACTTTAGTAGCAGTACTTCACTTTATATCATTTAAATCATTTAATAATTTATTGATTATGCCTAAAAAATATATCAATTAAGCAGGGTTAAGAATAGAAACTGATGCCTTGCTGTCGGTTATCAATTATTCTCCCAAGTGGCCTGAGGAAATTAAACATATTTGTACACTATGAAAGACTCAATTCTGCACGGATCAGCTCGGGAGGCAACCCACTTGAAACTGCTGACTGCTGAAGCCGTTCAGTATCTTGACGTCTAGAACAAAACCACTTTGGTTAAGTCATTCTATTCTCCGATCGATCGATCAAACAACAATAGATTTAATCTAATATTCCAACAATAAACGTGACAGAAGGTGCTAAATCTAACTTGCCTCAGCAAAGGAATGAGTTTTCTATTAATTGTGCTACTCGGAGGTTGAGTCTGTGCATTAACTGCAGCTTTCTCACCGACTTTCAGTTCCTTTTGACTGCCGTTTGAAAATTAAATTTTTTTTATCTTGTCCCCAAAGGTTGAAGTTTTTGGGGAAAGCTTACTTTGCTAAATTATGAAAATTTGCCACTCAATTGTGTACCAGTAAAGTTATTGGAAAATCAGGTGATGCACACATTCATAGCTCAATTCATAAATGTTTTGTGCCCATCGTTTTGGCTCTGGAGCACGATCTACATTTTGTACTTGTTAAGATCTGAGCTTCGCAACCAAAGAGGATAAAGAACGTTAACAACGTTCCACGATGAAATACAATTGAATCATGGGTAGGGACCCATTTTTACCACGAGCTGTGCAGTGTACGTGCTATTTGAACTATGCTCCATGAGATTGAAACGAAAAGTAACCAGAACGCAATATGTCGGATGTTTGTCTAAGTTGTTACAGATTGAAGAAGCTTTCACTTACATGTTAGTTAACACATAACCTTCAATCTCCAAGTTTATTCGAATTGGGTTGTTACTATCATGTAACCCTCTTCAACTGATTGGATATTGATACTTGAAGGGAATTCATATCGACATATTATATTATCAGTACTAACCCTGTCAGAAAAACGAACTCATTTGGATTAGCTATAGTTAGAAGAAAGCTCATTAATTAAGATTTCCATTATATTCTGGCATGGTAAACCCTAGCCATAGCATTTATTCATGGACAATATCGCTCATGAAACCATTGTAAAGCTTTCTAAGTAATGTAAGGTCGTTTCTGTTGAAGCTAAAATAAAATCTCCAAACACCACTTTGTTGCCACGTGCTGGTGCATTCATACTGATGATTGTACTGAGAATTTATTAAACCTTCCGACATACTGGCGGTCTTGTCCCATTCCGGCTTAATTGGCCAGGTTTCTTTAACTGCAACATAGCAACCATGCTGCATGCGAAGAATAATAACTTAGTTGTATTAAAGTAGCCATTATGTGACGTTTACGTGCGTGGTTCCATTAGGGAAGGACAACTAATACGACTAAAAGGCGAAGGACAGTGAAAAGTAAACCACTTTCTCATCCGCCACTACTGAACAGGTTGCACGGTAAACGGAAATGGTAATTTCATAAAAAACAGTTATTGTAATTTGATTGCAATACCATGCCATGTTTTCATACAAGCTGTCTAGGTGGGCCGTCCTACCTTACCATTGGCTGACCAAGACATTGGACGTCCAGTTGTTCAGTTCATGGATGTAAGTCTGAAGATTACAATTTACTGTTGAAGTAACAGTTGAAGAACATATTTTGTAATTTGTGCATCGACATAGATTCATCCTGACTTTGACCGGGTTCGTTTCCGTGACTGGCTGCATTACATTATGTTGATGATCCCTCAGCTTGCGTCCTTATTCTGGCCTTGGTTCCTTTCAGGTAAGTTTAGCATGCCTTTTGAAGGCAAGACTAGTTCGCTCAAAATTTGAATTTGAGATTATTTCTCACATATTCATTGAATGCAAATTTCAAAAACCATGCTTTGCACACACTACATAAAAAAGAAAACTGCACGTGCCCCTGTTCATCTACAATGAACAGGGGCCGGCTAACAATTGACCAGTCTAGAGAACGAATTTGACCTTTATCTGCAGTACCGTTGGTATAACGTAACATCATCTGAAAAAGACGTGACCTTGAGAAGGAGGCACTACACTTATACATGTTGCAGTTTGTTCCTTGGCCTAGGATTTGTCATTATTAACTGCATTCTTTGCCATAAATCAAAGGAAATAGCAAAGACGTTTGACTGTACTGGCATCAGCTAATTATGATAAAGTGTTCCATTATTTTCTATTCAGCTAACTGCATAGCTAAGCGATATTGCTTACTTCTATGAATCAGTTTCTGACATTTTACGTTACACAGCATCTAGTAAAAACAACTGGCCATTGGTTGTAAAACGTTTTACCCATTGATAGTGGAAGGATATTTGGACAGTTCCGCAGGTTTTATTCTTACTTCTTTGACATCTTTGATAACTTTTTTCTTCTGCATGTGACCACTAAATATCAAGCATGATTGCTAAAAGAATCAGCTCTTGTGTCAGTACAGACAGATCCCCTGAAATTCAGGTGAAGATCGACAAATAAACAAGAAATTAGGGTTGCCACAATTAACACAAATGTAGCCATAGAGTAAAATGAGAATGTACGTAGTACGGTGGGGAGGATTTTGCTCCATCAGCAACGATTTTTGTTTTCGTGGAATCTTGCCACTGTACAGTGATTAGATTGGAGATATATAGTCTGCTCTGAAGGTAATGTCCAGGAGACAGGCTGTGGGTGATTGATGTACAGTAATATACCACTTGCCATAAGCTTGAGGCAATAAACTCAATCTAATTCACTCCCCCTTCGAGATAGACGCAGTAGTGTCTGAACAACAATGCCAGATCTTATAAATAATCTGGAGGGAGGCAATAATTGATTACTTGTATTCGAGATTAAGTTATTCTGTGATAGCCTGTGGTACGATGCTGCTAGCCATGGGGTGTATGGCAGAAGGTCGCTTGGCATTGTACCCCCGGTGGCCCAAGGCCGCTGGCGAGCATCCTCAAACAAAGTCGCGAAGAATTTATTTGTACATAACAGGGTGTCCTTTGCAATGACCGAATTCTGCCTCTACAACTACAACTTCGTGTTTTCTTGTGAGTGGGTCAGCTAACTGCCTCTCTGTTATTAAGTCTATATAACACTGATGCCGCCAGGAATAATTTTTCCGAATTCCTTGAAGAAACAGCACTATGTGTACAACCCTCCCCACTGCTTAAACGCCATATGCAGATGAACTTTTATTACAACCACATATTAGAGTGGTGGAAGAAAAATCCTGGTGGACATCTTCTTGCACTTAATGCAATTAGGTGAGCTTGCCATTGGAATATATTTTTTCAGTCGGCTCGTTTCTCGGTGAGTCGTCAGCCACCTCCAAGAAATAATGATGAGAAATGACTTGGAGGTTCAGTGACATATTTCTGAAGCAAAGCTAGTTTACTAAATCTGACTTTCATAAAATAGTAAATTGTGTTACTTTTACCAAGAATCGATAAACATGAATAACAACACAAAGACTATATCTTGATAATAGAATGATTTTAAGTTCTTTTAAGTCACTTGAAGAAAGAAGATCCGGCTACTTTTTCATGACTTTACAACTGACCTCATTATCGTGATGTGGGCAGCTACATTGCTGATGCGGGTAAGACTCATAGTATCTTCTTGTCAGCCACAGGATTGCAATCACTAGACAACGGCCCTCATTTTGATTGCTACATCCCTATTCTGAGTTCAATCACGCCGTATCATTTTTAATCATCCGCGTCAGTTGCCTCGAACAGCCGTGTCATTATCTTTAATTAAATCTCGATATAAAGAAAGAAGTTGACTTATCTGGCAGTTTATGCCATAAACAATGCGAGAGGAAGCCCCTTGTTGGAGTATCTGTGATTGAACAATGTGTCAAGAATATGTGAAGAGTATTAAGACGATAAGACATGTTTAATACACCATCTTATGGATGTAGATTTCGTTCATGTATGCAGCAAGTGAGGGATTTAGAATTATTGAAGAGAATTGGGACCACATTCGAAGTTTTGGTATGTCCTTGTGATAAATCGTAAGACATCAATTATAAAAACTTATAACTCATTTTGAGCAGTAAGGGCATCATATAAAACAAGTCACCAATGGCAATTGATCTCCTGTAAGCTTATTCGTAACAAGTGGACTTTGTGTGGTACATTTTTACTTTCGGTTACGACTATCTTTCTGCTAGGCTATCTCTGTAAGATGAAGCGCTTTATTGAATCCGACAGCAAGTTTTTTTGTCTTTAATATGTTTTCTTTATCTCTGAAATTAGACCCAAATGTTATGAGGAAATAAACAGACAACAAAAGATTTGAAAACCCAGTGTTTGAAAGGACCTTATAATCGAGGAAAATCATGACTAGCTGGCGTCATAAAGTCACGACGAGTGATTGAAGTATTTGACTTTGGAAATGAGACTCAACACACACCAGAGTGTACTGTCAACGCAGGGAAGAACCTCATCATTCAAAGCATCGGCAGTTAAATCATGATGCAACCTATTGCATGGTGGAATTAACATTGGCAGCTCAATCAGTCTGACCTGACATCTCCTTCTACGCTATAGTTTGTCTGTCGGTGGTTAACACCAACATCTTTTAATTTTGAGAGATGTTGACATTGTGTCATATCGTGAAACCTCTGCATGTTAACTATAAACAACCTTCATATGGGTATCAGGAGGAGAGCAAGCAAATACACTTTTACTTTAGATTAGGTACGAAATATTGATGTGCATCAGTCGAAAAGTTGAGGTCTGCAACATCACGATAGCGTAAATGACGAGTATAGAATGCATGTAAAATAAGCTACAAGAGCACATGATTTCGTTCCGTATAATCAGAAATTGGGGAATATTCTAGCCACCCAGATAAGTGGTAACTCTCAGAAAGTGTCGATCTACGATATTAATTCAAGATACAATTATTTCCCAACGAAATATTTATGGGTATTTCTGTATTGTTGTTGACGTTTTCCCAAGATACATCTAAATCTTCCTGGTTGATTACATGGTTTTTTTAGTATGATATCGCATTCACCAAACAGTTGGATAAGATAAGCCCTGGGCATGACTCTTCTCATAGAGTTTCACATGCGCCCGCTACTCCTGGGAAATCCAAACTTAGATATGTCAGCCGATGCCTTGTCTCTCCCAAGTAATTACTCTCATCATAGCGCAGCGGGTCCAACCGCTTATTTCCCAACCATGCATTATTTAGGCGATGAAGAACGCCTTTGCTTGCTCAGTCTCATCACAGTTGTCGTCTACGCAGAGGGTATTATCAGACTTTAATATCAAGTGATCTGTCTGGCATATGGGCAGATATGAATGAAGTCTAGCAAATGCTTTTACTTCAATTTTGTATACAAAGACCAAGAGTAAATGTGCATGGAGATTTAGATAGAAGCATTTGCTAGTCTTTATTCATATCACCCATGGTCTTTGGGAGCATCTTGATCGATTTTTCATCGATCAGAAGTATTTTTCTTACATTGTAAAATTAATTGAATACTTACACTCTTGTCAGACTTGGCGTTTGCAGGATTAATGGCCCTGATGGCTTCAGAGTTTAAGCAGATAAAAAGCTTTTGCTTGAAATGCTGTCAACAATGTTAATCTCCACGCCATCGCTGTTACTTTGCTGCCTACAAATGACCCACAACCAACCAAATTATTCATTTCTCTTTTTATTGTCTTTCGACTTAATAAATTGGTTGGATGAGTATCAGGCTAAGTGTTGATAATACTTTCACAAATCGCGGGCTGCAGTGGATGAGACCAATGCATTGCAAACTTGTGCATGGCGTGTGTATTGCTAAAGATTACGTGATTAAAAAAAAAGAGAATTGATAGTTAATAAGAGGTGCTTTTCACCGTATATTCAAGTAAAATAATACCGAATTATAAGATAGGAACTTCACTTTCCTGCATCTGAACAAAATAAGTTCGATTATATCTCCTCAGATTGTCCTCGGTTATCTAACGGAAACTTGTCTTCTTGATTATTAATCTACATGTAACAATTTACTCAACCTAACTCGCCTTACCGCAGGAAAAAAATGACAGTAAAAAATCTGACAACTGAATATGATAACTCCGTGTAGATTCGCTTAGATTCTCGACATATAGTCAACGAACCAGCCTCACAGATGTGGGTGTAGGACGTGTTCCGAATACACCGATATCAGGGGACCCCCGTAACTGTCCCTTAGGGGGCCATTCGAACATTCGTTGAATATAAGAAGACACTCCTGGCAATTTTGCCCATTGTCGTTAAAGCACTTCGCAATGCAAATCTGTTCCCAGTTTATTTCGCGATGTCCTGTGAATACCAATTGGTCCGTATCTTGTCTGCTTAGCTCTTCGCTTTCAGAGTGTATCGTAGCAGGCGTTTAAGATAACACCGGTAATTAGTTATTACAGACAGAATACTAATTGATGGAGTATAAATGTCCGGTTATCATTCTCCTTCATTTGACTGGTTACGTGCCTGCACTGCCGTGTAGACGATGTACACAGTTCATTACAGAAAATGATCACAGAGGTGGCGATGGTAACATCCGCTTGGAAATTATAAAAGCCTGTTGCCCGGATGAAAAGAGAGACGTACACATCGATGTACACAATGATGCTTTTTCCACTCGGCAACGAACCTGGCAACCATCTTCTACTAAAACGAACTGCCCTCAACTGTCTATTTTACAGAAAAGTAATGGAGAACCTTACGTACAATATAGAATGTAAAAAGAGTGTATATACATATATTTGACAAAGATTATTTGCATTGTTTTCAATCGGGAATGCTCTTGTTTGTAATTTATTATATATTAAGTGGAATTTGTTGTTTGTAATTTTCTACATATTAACTTCTTGTTACCTTATTTTTTCTTTTTGCCAAATAAAAGTGGAAGGTAACACTGTGGTTTACAATTATGATATATAGGCTTGGTGTTACCTAAGTTAGAGGCATGTTTGGAAATTTATTGAGTTTGAAGTGTGAGCAAGTTAACAATGCACTCACCAGTGGATTTCAGTTTATGCACAATATTTCTTTTTTTCAGCAGGATAGAGAATGCCAAAAGGATCAGAACACGTTATGATATCACACATAGATTATAATTTCATTTATATTCGTGTTTTGCACTATTAATAATTCTGTTCACTTTTTCTTTCCTTTTCACAAATTTACAGCAAAAGGTAAAAAAAAGCTTATACGTGTAATATGAAAGAAAGAGAGTAACTCTCTCTTTCAAAATTGGTGTGACTGTGTAGGTAGTCAGTTGTGCTATTGTGTAGGTGGTCGAGTCCTCAAGCAATAGATAACATCAAATTGGTCGTAATCGTTAGACATGTATCATCTACATTGTTCCATCAATATTAAGGCAACATAATTTGAAACATCTCCCACGAATCTTCAATGAATGTGAATTTGATGTTATTTCATTGCTTCCAAAATATTATCAGATTCCAAAGTAATGTCCAACACTTAGGAAATCCACTTCCCTGCTGAGTTTTTGCCAGTCAATTTAGATGTATGAGAAAGTCAATGTTCATGATAGAACGTGGGGAACACCAAAATACAAGAAATGCATACATTCTTATTGGTCAAATTATGCACTAGAGGTAACAGAAAAGTATGCAGCAGTGTTTACCAGGTACGCTGCTAAGGGGCAGCCATCCGAGAGGTTTATCTCTCGATATCTTTCCTTACTTTGGAATTGATTACTTCTACTATGTGGTCGATATTCTCGAACCATAGCGGAATTATAGAAGCTGTTAGTGCAATGTACGTGAAACGTGTCAGTCACCGTGTAGTATGACCAAGAGGGCAAAGAGTTTTGGCACAAATGCGAAAAGTTAATGAAGTATCTTAAATGGACTAAATCTGTAACATATGAGTTTATGGGATGGATTCTGGTTTGTGAATCCAACGTAATCTTTGCCGTGTTTACAAATCCGAATGTCCAATACATACTTCGAACAGAAGTGGATGTTCAGAACAAAAATCTCCAAGTTGGATATTTTCGCATTTGGATCTTGACTCCTTGCCTCAATCCTGAACCCTCGCTCATGTAGCTTTCCCTCTTTTCCTACTTGACCTTGCCTCTGTTCTCATTTTCTTCTTTGTTTACCACTTTGTTTTAGTTATATGGGGAACTGTACATATGAGTCTATATAAACGTGAGTATAGGAATGGTGTCAAT
This sequence comes from Lineus longissimus, assembly GCF_910592395.1. Lineage (NCBI taxonomy): Eukaryota > Metazoa > Nemertea > Pilidiophora > Heteronemertea > Lineidae > Lineus > Lineus longissimus. Next base: position 24,400,305 of record NC_088310.1, read on the forward strand.
GGATGCTTCACTTGTGGTTGTCTATAATTTTTTATTGCCAAATGTGGGAGCGATGAACATGCCTTTAAATGTAACAAGTGGCAAATAGGGGACATTCATTTTCAAATTACGCTATATTCAGAGCTCGATATTTTTCTTAGTTTCAGCTGTAATAATGACATTAAAATATAATATCAGTGAAGTACATGTAGCACATGTTTATACTTCTCAAATAAATGTCTCGGTTTGGTTGAACCTTTAATGCCTACTCCGTTCGTCAATAAAGTTAAGAATTCAACTCAAATTAGAAAAAAATAAGATTTGATTAAACAATAGAAGACAAATATGAAAAGAAAATTGCATGAGCGGCTGATCCGAGCCTCCAGATAGCACGAGGTGATTTTCTCTGAGTCTGAAAGCTCGAGACCACAGGAACACGATACGGCGAACCGGTATAAATTAGAATGCTGAAAAAAAGAAAAAATATTCGAAGAAAAATATAGAGAGAAAGATAAATTTTCCCTATGAGCCACGGAATGTTTAAGCACATAAACCTGCATTATTCTTGAGGTCTATAATTGTGGATTTTTTCGCATTACCTTTTTAGTATCATTTTCAACCCATTTATTTTCATAACCTCATGATTAATATAATGTAAGAATTATTAGGGATAAGCTGCGTGATACTTCAAAACAAAATGTAAGTGAGTACTGCTATCATTCTGTTCTTCATTCTACAACAATTGACAGCTTCAATTAGAAGTACACTGAGTCTATTCTAAAAACACAATTTCCAGAAGAAGTTGCAAATTAGCTTACGCAAATGAGCTCTCATTCTAAAATTCAATTATGTTCAAAAATCCTGGAAAGTTGATTAGGCCCCTATCAATTGGCAATTCGATAATTTGTCCTTTCCGACTGATTGCAAAACAGGGAAAATGATAAAACACATGATTAGTGGCAATCGTTTTTTTAAACTCCGTCACTCACAAAAAACTGACATTGTCACAAAACGAGCAGAACTTCTTTATGAACCAAGGCAGTTGCAATCAAGTATACACAGACTAATCATACTCTCCAGTCACAAGAGCAGACCTGTAGTCAAGGTAAATACCTCGCGAAAGGAAGGACGGAGGTTCAAGGCCCACAGTACAAAACCTATTTCGTCTCGAAGGATTCTATTTTAATTTCAAAATGACCAAATTAGATTAATAACCTCACACTGTTTGTTTAATGCCAAATTTTGTGCCAAAAACATATCCATATTTCTCCCACTGTTTTGACAAATTCTCCGTTTCAGGAATGTCGAAGATAATGCTTTCTTTATTTCAGCGATTATGTTAAGTAGCCAAAGTACATCTATAATCATTCGCACTATCCTACAAATTCGGTGTAACAATTGGTATTTGAAATTTTACGTGGGCATAAAATATATTCAGCTTGTACGTATTTCCAACTTTTGGGCCAGAGGTTTCCTCGTAAGATTATCATCTGTCACTAAAACCCATCCTACCTGTCCTTGGGTGTGTACACCAATGTTTTAGCAGCTGTGTGTATAGTAGTGAAGCTGGTAATAGCATCTGCATTTTACTTATTGGGGGTAAAAAGCAAGAGTTATGTGGTAAACTGGGTAACACGTGTGCTATGAGTGTGTCGCCCTTGCTACTCAAGCATTGTAGCTCCCGACTCATATGTCTGATATACGAAATCATGTTGGTATTGATTTTGTGTGCCGATTCATTTTCTTGTTTCATTACTGTCCAAAATCGACATTGTTATATCAAATTCAGCAAAAGAAACGCCGGCTACCGCAAATAGATCTGAATGTGCAGCTCTTTGAATACTGCCCTCAAAAGTTAATAATTTAATGTAGCTATTTTCAAGAATGAACACACATTTTTTTTCCTCAGCTTTCCTTCTCCCTGAATGGATGTTACCTCCGCATACAATATTCATTGTTGTTGTCGCTGGTCCTACACGCCTGAGTCAGCTTCAGCCGCTTCTTCTCTTCACCACCAAACTGATTGTGAACTATGCGCGTCACTTTGCACTAGCCACTTTGCTTAATGTGAGGGTACGGTTTGTAAAGTAGTGTCATCCTTTGTGCAACTGTCTTTCCATTGCAGCTTATCAATGAAGACCAATTCATTATTCGAGCCTAATCAGCCGAAATAAGGAAGATACTTTTTTTATAGGCTGTGAAAAATTTAAACGGTTAAAACACGATGCAAAATTGGAAGCTTTTTAATAATTACTCTTGGACAAATGCTGCCAAAGATGGAGCTCGAGCCGATTTATTTTTCATTCCGTTACCGTTATTCTCACTTTAGTGTTTTGCAACAGATTAGTGAGAAAAAAATATATCTATAACTAGAAAACGAGACGAGTGACTACATGTATAAACACGACACCCATAACAATATTTTGATTGTGATCCAGCAATGGGATGTGATTTCTGATATTTAAAATTACTCAGTACATGTATAATTAGTTGTTGATGCATTATGTCATTCGCAAAGGTAAGTATGTTTCTCATGTTTACTAAAAGTTGTTCAAATATCAAGCCTGTGACAAAGCTTTAATGAGGTCAAGACAAAAATCAATCTGATCACAACAATATACGTCAACAACCAACCATATGTACAAATCATATAACAGAGTTGTGGTCGAACGCAGTTAATGTAACATTAACATCGAGTCACTCCGAAGGTGAAAAGATGGAATCGCTCTAAAGTCTCACTAAGCTGTGGAAGCCGTATTAAAGTCGTAATATCATTCACGCCAATTTACTTTCTCGAAGTACGGACAACTTGCAACCTGTCTGAGACTTCCTCAGGGAGTAAACATATTCTTGGATTGAGATTACCCTTGGGTTGAGAATGAGACTAATGCTCCTGCTTGCTGAATTCACCTAATGAAATAACCAGACGCGCCCAACCTTTGCCTGGAAAAACTAACATCATATGTCACAACGTTCCACCTAATAAATGATGCTTCAATGCCTTTTCAAAACATATTTATTAATCAACAACGCCGCAATAACTGCAATGTCGATGCAGTTTGCTAACTAGGTGTGTCAAATTTAGTTGTGCGGTTATATGAAGTGAATTAATGGTCAAGGGCGGGGTTCACCGATCAATATTTTTCGTGTGCATGGTGCATTGAGGTGATTTTATAGCGCAAAACTGGCTGTTATTTAATTAGTTTATCAGCGACATAGAGTAGGATGATGGTAGCATGATTTACATCAATTGGTTCAATTGATGAGAATCCTTAGGTGATAGCATGCGTACCCCGGCCCCTCCACGATTTTTCCTTCCAATTTTCATCCTTGACACAAATTTTGGATGAGTTAAAAAATATCTAGAAAAAGGCTAGGTTTATTTGACTTAACAATAGGCGTTGGCAAGAAACTTGCGTTACTCCTCTAAATCTCGTGGGAGTACGGCATCTATTTTTGTCGCTTGATAATTATGTTTTGATAAAAATGAGTGGTCGTAATCAGAATATGCCTTAAACATGCGATTTTGAGTGGTCAGTAGCTGAGTGCATTTTAATTATTAAACCAATGATATTAAACAGGCGCTAGTCACGAACTTCAGATAGGAATAGTTTCCATGGAAAGACACTTCTGATTCATTATTAACCACTGAAGGTTTGACGAGAGTATTCAATACCAGTCTTGCGCATGTACGTTTTACCTACTTCATTATGATGGCTTATAGTGTAAACATAATGTAATATTTTGCTGTCAAGACTAGCATGTCCTACCTAATCAAAAATGCCAGGTATCAGCACAAATTGAAAAATTAATTGTGTAGGTTTGCCGTGTTTCAGCTGACTCAATCGATAACACACAACGTCCTGATAAATTGAATACAAAAAATGGTTGAAAAGAACCTCTTCCATCAAATCAAAACAGACCAACTCATATTGATACGTCAGAATTGATTTTGGCTATATCTTGTGATCAGCGTATTTTATCATGCTTAAAGAAAAGTCTCCAGCAATCAAATTCATTTTGAGAAGTGAAAAATTGATTTGCGAATTTGCCTACTCTTTTTTGTCGTGTTTACAGCTTTACACACCGATTAGGTTATGTATCAATCTCCTAGCCTAGCCATTGGTAACGGTTGCTAAGTGATACTTGCACCGTGTGCTGATACATTTTGCCTCTTCCGGGTGGGCCGAGGCAAATGAAGCGGAGTCCTCTCATTGGGAGATTGGTTAATTATGTAAAGTTTGGCCATTTCTCGTTGGGATGTACATGGCTTACCTTGTTTATTCATCCATGATTGATTCAAGAGAACATTCATTGAACTAACTTAAACTTTTTAACAAGATATTTCCATCCCGAACAACACCGTGATGGTGCGAGTGGTTTCTTACGCAGGCGACCGATGCATGTATCTGCAGTGTGATTTACTCATAAAACACAGTGGGCGTCAATAAACAGGAACGGTCAAACGAAATCCTGCATTGATTCAATTTTGCATAAGCTGATCCCTTTTGCGAAAATGAGTTGGTCAAACGAAATATTGAAGGGATAATGGTATTACTTAGGCTTACTGGGCATCTGTGACTGCGCTAAGTTGGTTAGAGCCGCCCAAGATACTCCACTGAAGGTGTAATGCGTAGAAGGTAACTAAAAACCACCAAGGCGTCTTCAATTTGCACTTCTTTGTGATGTGATGCTCGCAGCCAAAAAAGTTCAGCAGGGTTTGTCATGTGGGAACACCAGTAAAAGCAATCCTATCCTTTTGCAAAAACTGACGTGGGTATGAATTATTCTAAGATCGAGACTGGTAAACGCTTTAACTGTCATTGTCGGAGGGACTACGTTTCTTTTAAAGAAATATCAATGCTGTGCTATTCTTGGGCTACAATCAACTTTTTTATCAATGATGGTAGGTTTTTTTTCGATTCTCCACACAGGCCAAAGGTTGATCCAAAGCGTCAGCAACTTAACAATGTGATAATAATGCTCAGTGTGGATAGAATTCTAGCGACAGCGGGGTACATAACACTTGCGAAAGTGGCATATAAGGCAAAGAAATTCACCTCCTTCGAAAAAAAGTACGATGGCGAATGATAGAGTTGAAGACAATCATGCTGAATAGCATTCTGTGAAAAACACTTCAAACATCAAAACATTCGACACTCATCGTGCGCCTACGTTTTCTCATAAGCAAACATTGCCTTCGTCATTATGATGATGTCAAAACACCTATAAAAGCCGCCGATTTTAACTCTGCCGTCGTCGCACTCGACTCATTGTCAGATTTGCTCAATATACCTATTTTATCGCCGCAGTAATGGGTGGTCCGACCGGTAGCAATATCCTGTCGAACGGCATCTCCCTCTTAAGTTTGTCTCATCAGTTTACTGTTCATATTGGTGTTGTTCAAATAGCTCTTGATCAATATTAGCAAACTTGTGTAAAGATCATCGGATAATACATAAGGGAAAACACGGAGAAGTTTCTTTTTCATCTTAAAAAGTCCTTATTGTACTGCAATTTTGATCAGAATGGCATTTACAATGTAACGACTTTTACATCTGTACTCTTCATGTTTGTGACACCGCCAAATATCCCGCTGCGTCACGTCATGCCGAGTGATTTATATACACGTGCGCAACAGTTAAGAAATGCGTAACCATAGTCACTGCAAGTCAGTGGGCGTTGCATCTTGACACCGATTTGACACTTCGACTCTAAACGACAGCAGATATGGCAGTAAGTATCATCTTAACAGGAGTATTGTAGATGCAGTCGGGGCCAACACGAAAAAAGTTTATTTCCCTTGTCAGGCTTCATCATGTTCGCCATGATTGTGTAAATTCGCACAAAAACATGATTTGCTGAGACTCACGTAAAAGCAGGATCAATAGTACAATCACAGTCCTGCATGTATTTTCATCAGCCACCAGAGGGTACACTTCCAGTGAGAGCATCTGGCGATTAATGGCTTTAATATTACAGGGCTTTCATTCATAATATGGTAGTGCAAAAAATGAATTGACTAAACTATTGGTGTCTTTAAAATTAAGCAACGCCAAAATATCACTCAAATTTCTTCGGTTTATTATCAGGTTCGTCTGAAAATACTTTCTTGAATTTCTCAAAATGCATTCTAATTTGAGATATTGAATTTGAGATTTCTGTCTGATTGATGATGAAATATCAAATTTGAATGAATAATTTACAGCAGCAAATTTGGCAAACCAAATATATTAGAATATATTTCAAGACCACCTTGATGATAAACCAAAGAAATTAGAGTGATATGTTGGTGCAGATTTTTTTTAAAGCTACAAATGGTTAGATCAATTTTATCTTTCCACTACCATTTTTTAAATGAAAGCCTATTGATACAGTAGTAAGGCAACTGGACACTTTGAGTGTGGACCTTACCATCCGCACCTTTGACAAACTGATAACTTTCCTCGGAGTGTAGCTTACTCCATGTTGTCTGTGGAGAATGTCGTGCTAACCAATCATTCTCAATAGCATTCCGCGAAGATGACGTCACTGCAGATGCTGCCCTCTATTTCCCCATCGCTGAATTACAGGCAATGTCGGACAAACATGCGGTTTCGTAATGGATTCAGGCTTTCTAACTAGGGCAATTGGATTCAATCTGGCACATGTCCGAGTGTTGGAAATACTACATAATTGTTCTGAATATTTCTCTCTCTATGGTATCATTCATGCTAAAAACAATGCAGGGTCAAAGATAATTGACTTCGAAATAAGCTCAAATGCGTAGAAATAAGTGTCGATGTCCGACTGTCACGTGACTAAAACGTCATCAATATCTTATTCAAATGACCTTGTGAGCTATAAATAGTAACATCGCGGAATGCTATAGAGTACGTAGTGATCAAATGCACAGATTCCAGAGCGATGGTAACACAGACACATGGCAAATTAGGAGAACAAAACATTCTCTCCGTACTTTTTCCCTAACCCCTAATTACGTACGACTTTCATTAGTACATCGTCAACAACATTGAAGAAAAAATGATATTGCAGCTTCTTCGAGTATGCTGAGTACGCGTCACTCATAAAGAAATATAGGTGGCCATTCACTATCTCAGAGGCGATCCTCATGTGAGTGAGACCTCAATGTGCACGAGTTTGCTTTAGGCATTAGGTATATCCTCGCCTTCACCCTTGGATCGGACCATCAGGGATTTTTTTCTTGCTTCAGCAATCGGATCATCTCTACTCGGCTCCGGTCGCTTTACCAAGGGAGTTGATAAGTTGTGTTATCGATATAAATTACATTTGTGTCGGGATGACGGATGGTAGCCACCAACAGGTACTAAATCGTTGAATAATCTGAGTAGAACACGAGGTTGATACCGTGTATTATTGATAGGGCGGCATAGTAAAGTGCACTAGTCGTCAGAACGACGCAGGCTCTCCAGAAGAAGATCTTTACTGCTTCCCGCAGATACCACTTTCCACCATATTTAATCTGGCCATTATTACCACCATTCGTTACCATCCGCGGACAGAATGCCGAATCAGAAAATTGCGTCACCAATCCAAGGTCGAAAGTCCAGATACAATTTAAAAAAATTTAAGTTATGATCTAATATTCAGTTTGTGTACATGGACATGTTCATGTACATTCGTTAACAGATTCTTTGTAAGGATCTCAACTAAGAATCTAACAAGATCTTGTTACGTATGTGAATGTTCATGCACACGTAACTGAATAGTAAGATCCTAGCTAAAAATCATATCCCATTCTGTATTTTCGACCTGGGATACCATCGCAGACGTTTCCACCAATCATTCTAGCGTTGTACTTAGTTAATTCATGAAGTTCAGAAACGTGTTTCCGGCAGCCTAATAATGTTATCTATGTTGCAGCAGCACGATTAGTTAGTTATTAAGAGTATTTGGAGAACAAGCGGGAGAGAAAGACGGGTTTAATTGAGTAATCAGGTTCATTCGTGAGCGCACGCTTCTTTATCTACTTCAGAACTGATTTGTCGTGATGATGCACATAATGAGCCTTGCACTATGAAAAGTCATGTAGACGTCCCGTCAGCCCCGTCAGTTTGACAGCGATCGCGAGTTTTCAGTTGTTTGGTACCCAATGTCGACAAAGTATGAGGGGGAGACAACTCTTGAAATCAAATTTCCAACTTTCAACTGAGACTCAGACGGAAACGAGAGAGACGGCGACTGGCCTTTTTCGCTCTTTTGTGATACAAGACTTATATCCTTAGAATGGTTTGACATCACTCATCTTTTGCGAAGAAGCCTTTGCTATGAAAACAATTCGAATAAGAGTGCGCTGTCGATGTTGATAAAGAATGTGACGTAGCCACACTGCTGGGGGTCAAGAGACAGCGATAGAGCCGTCACGAATAACCCTCATCGGTGATAGGCTTGAGGAATGTGGTCGTGTCTCCCAAGATACTGTCATGTCAGATTCCAAGACCATCTGCTATCAATTATTCAGTAAGAACGTCCAAAGATACTCGTGAGGATTCAACCTTCCACGACATAGCGCACGAAATAACCCGACAAGAGCCTATTATTACAACAGATTACCTCTCAAATACCCAGGAGGGTTCCCTGGGTTGCAGTGACAAAGCTGTCATATATTCGATCGTGGAGAGCATATATATCTTCCCAGAACCTACTGAGAAGTCTTTTCCTTCTTACAGTCTCGACAGACACTCCGCCACTAACGTGATGAGTCCATGTATATCTAAGTTTTGGTCGCGCTTCTCGGGATCGAAATGACCGATCACAGCGCCGGTAATTCGGCATGATTTCCTGATAAAGCATGTCGCAGAGATACCAAAGTAGGAATCTAGAAAGTATGACACAAGCCACAAAACATAATTTTGTCATTGGGACCGCCAAATCTAGTGGTCGTGGTCTGGGTACCGGGGTGGTCGTGTTACCGGGGGCCTTGTAATGGTAATTAGAGAGGAAACCATTCGGGACCAGCGATTCTTGGTCGTCATAGCGGTGTGGTCGCGTTACCGGGGTGGTCGCCAACCCGGGGTTCCACTGTACTACATGATGTGATTTCCCAAATGTGGATTTTAATTGACTCTTCAAAATGACTTATTAGCACCGTGGTTACCTCGAGAGGTTCAAGTTCCAGGTTGAAGTTGCATCTTAACATGCTAGACTGAGACTGCAAAGCCCTTGGTGTCAGGGCCATCGGTACGCTTCCCAAGAAAGGTGAGATTTTGGACTTAGTAAAGTGCGATGATGATGTCAAATGGTGCCAAGTTTGGGCTTAAATTGTTTTTCCATCCAGCTCATTTCTTTCGGGATAGGTTTACCTTCCCAACAACGGGTCAAGCAACGTATGTTCGAGTCTACCATGTTGAATATTCACAGGAATTAGAACTACATGATGAGTACAGAAACCAGAGTGTGTCCAAACCAGTATTCAATGTCTTAACCTCCCACGGTCTCGAGTTTGGGACCCGAATGTTCTGGCTGTCATATTTTAGACAGTCTGGCCGTGTACATATGACATAAATCTCGCGGTTCCATAGCCAATATCGCTATGCGATCTATAACCAAGTAGTTGGTACATCAGTGTAAGATGACAAATGAGCGTCTAAATTGGTGTCCAATCGACAAAAGTCATAACCCGACACTTCCAACCGACACATGCGCCTCAAGTGCATGATTAAAGGCCAATCTTTCTTTCTAATCAGATTTTGAAGAAACCCAGACGAATCAGCAGTCGAAAGATGTGCTGGGTGATTTAGGTAAAATTCTAGGCAGCTCAAAATAAATCGGCCTTTGAATACACATTCTCATTTCTTTGCCATTTTATCAGCTTTCGGGTTTGGTGGAAAAATTACTCCCATCTCTAGAAAGAAGGGAAAGCAACTGGGCATAAGGTCCAACAGTTTTAAATATCCCTATCCACCTGTGAGAATAACACTCACACAGGCTTTTGGATAAAACACAAAAGCTCATTTTCAGAAGAAGCACCAAAAATAATTATATCTGAGAAGCACAGAGCTGAATTTATATTGCAACTGATTTATTTCATGCGACCGATGTCATCTTTGTCAGCAACAACCCCAGCACTCTCTCGCTGTCTCCCCATCCCGGTGTCTTAAAGTATCATTTCCCTCTCTAATCAAACGGAACAAGATCTCCTGCCCCCGGCTACACAAGATTGGTACCCGCCACCAATGTTGTGATCTCAATCAATTCCATATTACAAGTTTAAGTAGACGTTATTGTCTACTATTTATCATGATTTGAGCTCAAGTACTCGTCCGCGGTCGCTTCCGCCGAGTGGCCCGAAGATACAGACTAACGATATAATGGTCACTAGAAATGCACTTACGGAAATGTTGGCTGACAATGGCGAACTTCAGGGCGTTGTTATGCGAGCTAACCAGCAAGTTAGTTTTGTTTTATTGGCTGTCTACATTCATTTCCAGCTCCCTCCGAAAGCGGTAGTAACCGCCACTCATGATATTTCAGTCTGGCCAACTTCGAATTAAGGGATCGTCATATATTTCGCAGGAGCTTGTCAGTGTCTGCCAAGTGCAGAGACGCAACACATAACAAACAAGTAAAAAAGAAAGGTTGTGGTCAAGATACTGGGTTGAAAAAAGAGGAGGTTTTGGTCGGGATATTACCAGGGTTGATAAAATAAAGTACATTGAATAGCAGAAAAGAAGGTTGGTCAAGATGAGTTGTGATATTTTAGTACAATGAAGACCAAAAAAGATAGTGCCTATTGACTTTTCTAGACATGATAAAAGTGAACTCTCAAGTGAACATTCTCCAAATTGTATATTTCATACAATAACATAGAACGAATTCGCTGGTAATTTCATGGCTTACGTATACTGTGGTTATACATTACATATGTCTTGCGATATCAAGAATTTGTGAAAAAGAGCCTTAAAAGACGAATGAATTTCAATGGAACAGTTCCCCCAGTTCGTCTTCCTTGTCATTTGCATCAAGATTAATGCTGACAAGAAACCAGTGTCAAACTGTTGAAATTATTGTGTTGCTTAATTATTAATTTGAGTTCAGAAAATTGGATTTATTTCGTTCAGAGTATAAAAGGTGTTTTTAGAATTCATCGGGGCGCCAGTACAGAAATCTGCAGCTGGAGACGGTGAGTGACGAAATTGAATATTGCTAGGGAATTGATCCTAATTTCATTTTTAAAACCTAATTATAAAATATTATTATTGTAAGAACAGTGTTACATAAACACTGTCAGTTCAATTCATCGCCCACGTGATTGAACAGATACTGACGATATGTTGTAAGGTTTCGATGGAGATTATCAATCAGCTATCGCAAACTTGAAGATAAACTTAGAGTCTCTATGGAGGTATTCAAAATAGACAACTTCTTTAGAAAACAATTCAGCAAATTGACGAAATTGACGAAATTTTACAATTCTGATCATTGTGACAAATGGACACTTGCCAATAGGTTCGAGTATTGGGTTAAAATTTACAGTCCCCGATCGGAAATGACGTAGTTTGATCGCATTCAACTATAAATCCATTGAACAGTGGTGCTTCGTTAGTCAACCGATGACCTTTTTTGGGGTGTGATCGGGGATTGTAAACTCGTTCCGAGTATTGTAAAATGTCGTAACGAGGTTCTCATGTCGTAACGAGGCTCTCATCCAAATACAAAACAACCAAGTAAACAACGAACGCGTCACACAAGATAACCGAATGAAGTGACACAAGTGTCGCCCAATCTAATAAAAGCGTTACCCAATGCGTTAAAGTGCCAAATGTGTTCAGAACAGAGTGAAAGCGCCGAGAGATTCCGACTGCTCGTCACCCCAGGCAACCAATATGGCTTACCGCTCGTCATTCCAACGCGACTCATCCATAAACTATATTAATTATAAAACAGATTGCAATTTGTAAATGAGGGTACTCATTTTAAGGCTGCATATCAAATGGTTTGTGGGTGATTAGAGCCGTCTCGTGGGCCCAGTTCTGATGGGAGCAATAACGAAAGTGCTTTCCAAATAAATTTGGACCAGAAACTGTGCACATTCAGTGTTGTTGATGCGCTTGTGGCGAGGGTCTAGTTATAGTGCATTGCACTATACTAACAATGTGTACCTTACCACCAATAAATGCAATTATCAGTGGTAAACTTCCGGGAGGACTGCGCATGTTCATTCCCGCCACGTCTTTTTGCAGACGAATTTCGGCCATTTCAAAATGGCCGAAATTTATTTTCGCAAACTATCTTTTTGGACATGACAAAATAGTGATGGTGTCAAATTGACACAGAAACTTCTATATTTGACATAACTGACACTTTTTTTACACTGAAATGACATACACCGGCTTTCTTTGTGCCCCACTCTATCTCCGGCCTAAATCTTTCAGGGCAACTAAAAATCAATTTATACGAAAGTTGCACTTACCTTTTCACGATCATCACAAAAATGTACGGACTAACAAATCCAATACCGAACTGTTTAAACGCATCACGTTAGGTACATATTATTTGGTCCATGCACACTTCTATATTCCGGAAATGTCGCAACGAGTGAAATACGAGTCGCGCTGACCCTTCTCTCGTACAATATGAAACGCCCTTCATTGATAGGCCGGTCTCAAAGTGCTGAGCCTCCGTTACGCTGTTCAAAATGTGTTTAATGCGATAATATTAACCTGATTATTGTATAATCATCACGATTTTGTAAACTGAAATTATTATGACATGTTTGTTTCTGATGTCGTCTGAGTTATATTCACCTTCTAAGATATTGACAACTTCCAATCGTTTGCGATTGAAGACATTCTACACGCAGCTGCATTAATCGATAGTAATAATCGCTTTCGAAGAGGACATATTTCAACAATGCGAATGCCTTCAAGAGAGAGACCACGCCGGCTATTGAATAAATTCATGGAAATGCGAAATACGAAATTTTATTACACTCTAACCGTACAGAATATAGTTACAATTTTTAAATTGCTATAAATGTAGTATATCATGCATATGAACATAAGATTCCATTTATACATGTATGTGATTGATTTATTGTTGATAAAAATATAGAAAACGACAAAACTGACTCCTCATAGCGACCTCTTCTTGTTTCTTTGCAGATTATAACCCCTGTGACCTACTGGAGAAGCCGTTCCCCTGTAAAGATGCAACCCAATGTATCCCCATGAAGTTCGTCTGTGATGACAACTACGACTGTGACGACGGCAGTGATGAGGCGCGTGGTCTGTGCACAGCCAGTAAGTTTCACCAATACCTTAGTTTTTTAGTTTTTTCTTGGCACTGATATGTCTTCAAGATAGGCTGTTCCCCTAGTACTACATGTGTATCACACAGGGCTGGCTGCCTCCAGCTAGGTTGTTCCCCAGTACGCCTACCATCAACATCGAGGAAAGATTATAAAGCTGAGGTTGTCCGCAAGTAGGCCTAGAATTCTCCTATCCAGGAAAACTTGAGACGTGATTTGCTTTGAGTAAAGACAGAATTCAGTGCAGCTGTCTCAAGCCCATTGAAATAGGCTTCGATCCGCTACGCTGTACACTGGTAGTGGGAAGGGCCAGCCCGTTACTGTCTCAGTGGCAAAGGCCATTTATGAAGAACATGGTCCTCCCCAGAAGATAAACAATATAGGGCCACGGTAATCCGTATCACAATTGTCACATCTTTACGAGCCCGTCACTGTCAAGTGCTGCTATTTGAGCTACGACATTGGAACTATAGGCTTTGCCTAAAATTTAAAAAATCACGACCGTTTTTAGGGCGGGCGACGATTTATAGCAGGAACCCCAAACTTGCCTAGTTGATCCGTTATCCATAAGGCATCTAGTGCAAGTATGAACAGAGACCGAGCCCGTTCGACCCTTCACACGTTTTTTACCCGACCCGGACTCGACCCGGGTCGATTCCGCCGATTTTGGATAGTGGAAAAGGGGCTTATGAGACATGGCCACTCAGCACAGGCAACCTACGACTCATTATAGTTGATAATGAAATACATAGTGCGTTTCTGTGTTGTCAGCGTTGCGATGAGACGTGCAGAGGCTTGCCCCTAGAATATGAAAATTTAAAAAAATCCTGTTTTTGAATGTTACGATCAAAACCGTAAATTTCCCTCTTGATGAACTCTCCCATAAAGATTGATAACCAAGTATATTTCTCACAATACATGATGACTTCCTTATGAGTCGGAAACTTTCAGAATTGTTCTTGAATCGGTTTTTTACATGGATCGTGTAAACTTATCACTTGAGACAGTTCCATATTGTTGTCCTTAATGACTTTAGAACTTTATTTGACTTCGAGAACATTTATTGGTCACCAGAAGTGGGTTTAAGAGCTGTTGCTGAGAACCGTTAGAACATTTTTATTGATCTCGAGAAATGACAATGGTACAGGTTTGTAATATTTGACTCTATCACAACAATGCTCTTTAATAGAACACTCTTAGAAATATATAGTTTTTCCAGGGGGTTTCCCTGGCAACTTTATATGAAACCTTTCTGTGTTTCCTATAGAATAGCCAAAAGCTGATGGAGACGGAATACCTCTTAAGGTTTTTCTAGAAAACTGGTTTTAACCCTTTCCAGTTTTCCAAGAGCTCATAAACTGTGAGACGAGGTATGTTCTACTCTGTGGAATAGAATGGTTACTTTTACATTTACATTTGCCTTTGAAAAAAAACTTCGAAAAACCTTGTTTCTAGGAGTGCACGGGTCGCAACTGTTCCATTGATTTAAAGGGATACAAATATACAAAGTACACCCTTAATCTCCTATATCATCTTTTTTCAGTCCGACGTCCCCCAGCAGACGACATGAAAAAATTCATTACCAAAGAAAGAGCCTGGATCCTGCCCCATCTCCTCGGCAATCAAAACGTGGAAAAAATTGTGCATTACCTGGCAGGTATGTCTTCCTTGAGGTGAAGTAACCATCTATCAGACTGGCGTCCTTTTAGAGACCAGTGATTAGGGCCTAGCTAGTTACCTGGAGTGGCTTGAAGCATCACACACTTCATTTACGGAACTAGTTTGTATTATGATCCTTTGTTCATTTTGATTTCAGTCAGCCCATCGATAGATGTTTTCAGAAGGCGCGTTGGACTTAACAGGGAGCAGTACAAAAACCTGCAACTTGCTTTGAAGGCAATTCAAAACGGCGACGAAGAAGCACTGCAGAAGATGGGAATGCCTGATAACGCCTGGGAAGAAACCAAGTTCATGTTCGGCCGCTTGCTGAAGAGTGGTTTCTACTGAGGAGGACGACCGGAACCAACAGTACAATAGGTGTACAGATTCGACATTACCCACCATGTAGAGAGGTCACAACAAAGTGTAATTTACTGTAGGATTATTTTCAGACTTAAACTTCTAACTTTTATTATACCCCATTGCCGGAGTACATTATACGACACGATTTGCCCGATACATTGTGGTAGCATCAGTGGTGGATAAAGGTGAAAATATTCCTAGCTCTTATAAGTAGCCTTTAAATACCAGTGTATGGAGAAGAGTGCACTAATGTTAATGATGTTATGAGTCCGATATGTACTGTCATTTCGTGTGATTACGGTCAGCCATTGCCCTGAGAGGGTCTGGACGCATGAGAGATTCTTGGGGGTATCTTGATCGGTTCACCTCAGTCATTCCAAAAATTTTCCAACGGATACGGGGAACATATCGTAACATTTAACAAAATGAGAATAAAAGTCTATTTTATTACCCAAATCTGTCAGATATTTTATTAAACGCCGTATGTAAATTTGCTTTGCCTTGTGACGATACACAGCTAATTACGTCAACATCAAGGATTCACCGAACTTTTTGAGGTTAAACCATACGAGTGATCCTCCTTAATTAAAATGTGTGACATGGAACTCACCCCTGGCGATAAAAAGATAAAATGATTCGCGTGGATAGAGATCAAATTATCGCTTCGTTTTATTACGAGTAAAACGGGTCTCAACATAATGAGATCGAACAGCTTCATGCATATCACATTTCCCCGAACACGTAAAATCCATGCTGAATTTTCTAACTCCTTTTACCGCCAGTGGTGCTGATTTGATTCCAAAATGGCCAGATTTGCCCGCCCTGTGCCATTTTGGAAACAGAATGACTAGCCTGTTCCATAAATCAAGTTTTCCGTTTCGCCTGTTCCCTCTGATGTGCCATCATGCCGCTAGGGTATCCATGGACCCGTATCCATTGCTTTTGCGCCCAGCAGAAACAAACTGGCTTCATCTGAGGCTTGAGTGCCCAGTGTTGCGTGGTGGCGACTTTGGGAACTAGCGAACGTTTTCCATTTGGCCCTTCAGCTGACTGTGATTACTTTGAGCCGGACGACGTGCTTGACCGAAATACCTGTGTGTATATAGACATGCTTATATTTATAAATTGTATAGATATTAATTCAGTTTCGTGTGCTAAAAATAATCCCAACGTGCACTTTACTCTTCTTGAATTAATTATATCACTCACGGAGATGAAACATGGAAAAGGGAGTTGAGTGAGATCCTGCGAGGCGGCTGAACAGCGCCACCTATAACAAATGATAGGCCGTAGGATTCTGAGTGGTTCGGATCAGTTTGGATGACATCACTGCCGTAATTTATGCACAGAGAGAATTAATTCTTGCAAATTATCTGGACAGAGCTAAACGGTCATAAATTTAACACATGTATTCGCACAATGTTCCACTACTCTCTGTAACACATAAATAAGAATAAAAATCGACGTGTTGGTTATTTTGGAATAAAGATGTTATTCTAGGGATGAAGAGTGCGACCTTCCTGCATTGTGATTATGTAGACTATAAACTTCCATTAGCAAGACTAGAAAGATCAAAATATAAGTTGTCTTTTTCTTTCCACCCTGATGACGATTGCAAACGTTTCCGGTCAACTCACGCCTAGCAGCGGTTTTATTCGTTAGAATTACTCAGAATTCCGAAGATTTGGTCACACAGGTTCAGTTTCTAGACCATTGAGTTTGACGCTGGTTGGCATCAAAAGAGCGCATTACGCCTTTGAGACGACTATGGTGACCACGAACTGCAACTGCAAAATACCACCGGGCTCCCCAGATTGATGATCAATATTGACCCCGCCGCATACATATTTAACCAAATGTTCTCCTAAACTCGAATACAAAGTAATATAAACATTAATGGTTATCTCTTTGTGGTATATTTTATATCAATTGGTGATTTAGGAGCCGGCGAACCATGCATATTGCCGTTGCTCAACCGGTAGCTTGGCGGGGCGCGAAATTTTTTTCTGCAGGATACTTCTGCCATAGTGTACATCTGACAGCCAATCAGAATTCAAGGCAAGCACGTGTCTTTGTTGACATCATCTTTCCACATGGCGCAATAATGTCAACAATGCCACGTGTTCTGATAATCTTGGAAAGAACAAGTTAGCAAATGGTTAGAGGAGTATATTAGCTAAAATATATTTATTTGCAGTATCTTAACATGTATTTTCATTGTCGAGTGGACTGTATTTATTGGACTTGTCTGTTAAAGGCGCACTGTGCTCGGCAAAATAGCCGAGGTTGAATGTTTATCTGTCAACCGTGTAACTAGTTCTGCTGTATATGCATAGGTGGCGCCACCATTCAATTTATTTTGTTTGCTTGTCAAAATGTGTTTTATACAATTCAACAATGTTCAAACTACCAAAATAGGCCTGATACCTTCAACAGCAGACATCGGATACACTGTCCCTTTAATAATTATCAACATTGGCAACACTGTCAGTGTCACTGCCCCTTAAAATTTCACAAATCGCGAGACATCGGATACACTGTCCCTTTAATAATTATCAACATTGGCAACACTGTCAGTGTCACTGCCCCTTAAAATTTCACAAATCAATGCATGCACTGCAATGTAGCGATCAGATCAGCTGATGCCTCTTTTGTACGCATAATATCATCAATTTTACAATGAATCTGTGCAATTCATTCCTAAACACTACGACACAAACCTTGAGTTGAGCATAATTGGGGTCAGACAATGAACTATTGTCACATTCACAGTTGAAGTGGCACTCGGCATGCGACTCGGTATCGTCCATTGTATTTGCATTATCATGCATAAATAAACAGTGTGACGTCAAAGATCGCGCCAATTGTGATTGGCTGTCAGATGTACACTGTGGCAGAAGTATCCTGCAGAAAAAAATTTCGCTGGCGGGGCAGTGACAACCGGAAGTCAGTTAATCAGTCACCCGCGGAAAGGTATTGAAATGGGAACCGATCCTGGACCGTCAGTATAAAGCAAAGGACTGGCTGAGTGTCGACAGAATGCTCTTCGAAAGAAACTGAGGGATATCGTTGGTGTCGGGTGTGAACAGAAAGTGGTCATCGATGATGTAGCTCATTTCAGTAAAGTTTTGAGGCCAGCACGATAACGAACCAGATAGATGAATAGCAAAGATTTTATCAACGAAAACATTCTTGAAACACGTACAGTATAGTTAAAATCAAGGTTGAACGCTAAAGAATGGACTAAGACAAAGACAAGATTGATAAAAACATTGTTAGTTTTAATTTCACGTTTTAGCCGAGAGTCTTAATTATGTGTATTGAATTAGAGAAAACAATTTCAAAAAAATTTATATCTACGACTAGGTAGATAACATCAGAATTATTATAATTATGATAATTATTGCTTTCACCATCTATCGATGTGCAATACATATAACACTACTATGTACTGTACAGTGTCAAAGCTCTGGGTACACCGAAATGATTCTGCTCTCCGTCTATGCGCTCTTGATCTCAGCAGGCACGACAAAACAGAACAGGTCGTTGCCCTTGTCATCAGCGAGTTCCCATTTTACAACCACAGATACCTGAAAGATGTTAAAATCTCGGGTTAGAACAAACTTTGCGAAAACTCCTTCGTCACTTCCATAAAAAGCCGTAAACAATGGAGCCAATAGACAACGCCACTATACTACCATGCGTCGAACTGCCGTTCAGAAGCGATGCATGTGTAGCGACATGCACCGTGGTGACTGAGTAACATTTTCCTCTATTGAATAGCTTCTTACCTGAGGGTACAGTTTTGAGACGTAAATTTGATTCTTGTAAGTCTGTTCCGTTCCTGAGACTGTGGGGCAGGTGACGCCAGTTTTGCAGCCGTCAGTTTGCGGGATAGGGAATGCAATAGGTACCCTTGCAATGATACCATGGACTGAAGCCGTTGCCGAGGTAGACACGACAGCTGAAATCGCAAGGAAAGTCATTGCAATAATATATCGTCGATTCGTATATATATATAGCCTACGTACGGTGTCTATAAGCACCGGAAACGGGCAACAGAACAGACGGATGACAAAAGGGCTAGCTTCGCCGCATCATTGGCCACAAAGGATTCTACATCAGAATGTTTTCAAAAGGTTCCGATTTGGAGAAAAGTGTGTGATTTAGAGTATTTGCCTCCATAGCCAGCTTGATGGAGAACGATAGTTGAATGACTGAACAAATTCTTTCATCAAAGCCGGAATGACTGTATCTAACAAAAAGAAATCTGCATAAAGGCGACCAAACTCATCAATGATTGCAAGTCTACCGATCAAAGATAAATATATTGTGCTGTTCCAGAATCGAATAAAAACGGTCAGACACTTTAATTCAACTTACATGGAGTAAAAACAACAGCGACGGTTACATTTGTTCCTTTTACCAATGGGCAAGGGAAGGCAGGACAGTTGCTAACGTCAACCGATGTAATATTGCCGGTCTTGGAACCTAAATGAGAAAACAAAACACGTCAATGTCACCCTATACATATTTTAAGAGCCGTCCGTTGCGAATTCTCTTTGCAAGCTCCTAAAGCGGTGGTGCATTTTCGATTTTCCGCCGTCGGCGAAAACGACGGGCGCGGTGTAGGAAATGAGCCTTTGGTGTGATTATTTGCTAACTGCCCGGCGATGGCCAACGTCTGCTGGATGGAGACCAGGATGATTCTCGATCCATCAATGGAGAAGAAATAATAATTCACAAGAAATAATTCACAGTAAAGGGCAAAATATGTCGGGAATTTACACCCAACTAGACACATCAACTGGCCAAGGTATTTGACTTACCACAATCCTTGAATGGGACTTTGTCCGCCAAAGCGCATGCGATGATGGCTGCCAAGATGAAGAACTTCATGATGTCTCTTTAAAGTACCAAGGTAATGCGGTTTCGCGAAGAACACGGTGATAATTTGTAGGTGATTGATAAGCACCATCAACAGCCGATTTCCTTATCTCATTTTCAACCAATGGGAAGGGGCCGGAAGAGATGCTGATTTCTCTGGTGACGAGACCGGGTGCGATACCCATCTGTAAGGTTCCCTTGATAACAGAAGGGTATCCATGGTTTGGGAGATAAGTCATGTCGAACTCTGCGTTCCCAATCTATCATACATTTGTACGAGTTGGTATGCTTAGCACCCCAGTTTTGCGCTAAATTGGACAGATGCTTCCGCATTCGACGTGCTAGACTGATTTGCCCATATTTGCAACTACTTCAAGGTTTCGAAATAGACCGAGTTGCTGAATAATAATGGACTGCGAACTATAATGCTTCATCCACGGAGTAGCAGCAGTTACACCTGACCTGACACTTTATTTGAAAGACTCTGCTTGGACCAAGGCGACCAGGCTACCGTATAAGGCGCTTAATGTATAACTTCCATTATCACTCCTATAGGCAGCTTGACCTGCCCTGGACATGCTGGATCATCCTGGCTGGCACCAGCTGTTTTCTGAATATACTCCGCCTCTCGATATATCAAGAAGTACATGTATATGTATGTATATGAGGTAGGAGTCTCAAAAACCTGAATCTAAAAATGTGCTGGATGAGCTCGAGCCCATATTAAGTTAGTTCAGTTGTCAGTCAGCTGTAGATAGGATGTACCGCTTCTGGTTGATTCTCACAAACTAGGCGACCGAAATGATGAAATTTTAGATAATATCAGACGGCAAGATAAGGCGCGATATCATACTAGTGAGATAACATCTTAATCTATTTACCTCCCTGTGTTTTTCATATTCAGAGTTTGCCAAAGTTCCGTTGGGAAATATAAAGTAAAGACATGCATTCCCACAACATCAATGGTATTATGTCACCACCTCACACTAAACCAAGAGCTCCTGGATCTCGTTTTTTCCCCCATGGTCATTTTAAAACGAACAAATAGGGTGAATAAGTGTGGATTCGGGCTGAGTCTGGGACTGAAAATCCTAGTTGTTCATTAATTGTAGCGACAGCGCGATCAGTGTTGCATCTACATGTACATTCAAAACCCAGGACATGGTTTGTTTTCTTTAAACTGCTTGTATACTTGTGCGTGTTTCTGGTTGAAGCTGGCACTCCAAAGCCTCACTGTACAGGCTTGAAGGTATGGAATCGTTAGAACCAAGCCGATAATTAAGGAATGCATGATGCATGGCCTTATGTCGTATATAGTGTTGCGCTTAGGATTCAGAAAAGTCACTGGGGTAGGAACATGAAGACAATAGTAGGGCCTATACGACAGCAAACTGAAATGTGGGGGAACTTCGTTAATTAAGCTTACCAAACAGACTTATAGGAGTGTCTTCAATCAGTCTTACAAATACACTGAAAAACACTCCAATAGTCAGGCTGATACGTCTTAGAAATGCCTTGTCGGCGATGGTTTATTTAATTCACTTGTCGTATACACAATTCAACTTTTATGTTTTTAAATCCTTTTTTATAATGAAATTAATGATAGGTGCCAAAGTGAGAGACAATATTAATTAATTAAAAGAAATTTGTCATTAGACAGAAACGAAGTAAGTGCCGATACTTTTAATGTCACAATCGTTAAACTATTTGCGACAGCAACACAACAGAAATTCTAGCCGAGACAGCAATATCACCATGACAATTTGAAGTCTCTCCTTGTCCCGGGATCCTTGCTAAATCACGACAGTGCCACTGGCATCTTGGAAGGCGTTCTACAACTGGTATGGAAAAGACTACGCATGACTTTGCGACCGAACTTTGGCATCAATACGTAGACGAGTTACCCGGGAAAAAGCTATATGTTCCCTAGCAGGCGAGATGGTCGACTCTTGGTAAAATAAGTATCCCGGGTGACGACTTTGTTTCGTGTCCAAAGCCAAAGGTCACGCGGCAACGATTAGGCCGGATGGAAATGTTGGATGTGGTGGGTTGAGTTGTATTTTCCACACCCCAGGTGACCTCCACGTTTAGGCGAGGATCGCGACGGTACAGCTATATTGTTACGATGCAGAAACGGCATCACAGTAGAAATCAACGTTTCTTCGCACGAGACGAGACGGAGAACTAACATGGACACAATAAAAAAAGCAATTATTCATTCACTGAATTTGATGAGTGCATGTAGAACTTGATACCATTTCATTGATATAAACAACTCCTGAAATTATAAAGTCTTTGCTGGGCGTGGCAGCTCGGACAGATACCGTGGTTTCTTGTTCCATCTATGAGTCATGAGTATCTAATCATAGACGCGCAATAAGCATCGTCCATCATTTTGTTTCCGCAGATGATATTACATTGTTCAATTGATCATATATATTAGCATTGGAAGAAGTCACACGCAACCTCCAAAATCTTATAAACGAACAATTGCTATCATTATAAAAGTCGCTGCATTGCAGACACACGAATGCCGGTAATCCTGGTATCAAATTATTCTGATACAAGTATCAGTTTTTCGGACCATCAAACTTTTATCAAATGACCCATTTCGTAAATGTAGGTCATTCTCAACGACAATGTGGCATTTTTGGCATTGTCCATTACTTAAGCGCCTTACAACTTGAGACCTGGGGAAAAAACACAAATATCCTGTAGTTGACGAAATTGATGTGGATGGAATTCGATCTTATGAACAAAAGAATGTCGATCACCAGATAAAGAAGGCATTCTGATGGCGAACATTAATGATTGAACAACCTTCTCAGAAAAAACACAACACTGCCATCCACTTTAAAATACTGTTTTATTATATCATCACACTAATAACATAAGTTCCTAACTCACTTTTTGGCCAAATTGAGATTTTTTTACAGAAATAGCTCCCCATAGCAAGCCGCACTATCTGGACTATATGTGCCTCAGTCAAACAACCAATCACGTCACAGATTACATATTAGAAAAAGCATTTTCGCCTGACTCAAGCATTTGACATCGGCATTTTCTCTCTGACATATATTCTGTGACATAAGCATTTTTCCACAGTTTAAAAAATACTTTTGTAAGGTTGATTGAATCGTAATTGAAAATAAACACAAGTTTTTGAAAATTTGAATAGGTTTTCTTTGATTTTCTCAAAAGTACAGAAAACGAGCTAGGCACTTTATGTCATTGAGGATAATCACTGATTGACTTGATAGAGAACAATGGATCACTGCACAAATTAACACTCTACACTTAAGTAATATTACTTCACGACTGTACTGTTGTCATAAAACTTTGACACCCCAATCAGTGTGCCCGAGCAGCTAGCACACTCTCTATTAGACACTTGTTATGGTATCAAATTCATTATTATCATTCAGTCACAGCACTATAATAAAATGGGCTTAACATTTTCAAATGCTCATCCCCTTTCTGTCTACTTATTATATGAACCACCCCTGACTACTGCTCCTTTGTGATTCATCTGTTAATCGATATAAATAAACTTAGGTTTCCTCACACTTCAATATTGGCACAACCATATTGGACAAAAGACCATAATAATGTTCAAAGAAAAGAAATGAGATTTAGCTCCATTTAATACTTCAAAAACAATTCAACTGGCGTAAAACAATTAATATTTAACCATGATGAAATAGAAAACATGCAAAACTTATTACAATAAACTTGGAAACAAGTTTTGACAGTAATTGATATGGGTATGCACTTATGTAATGGACTGTAAATCATCCGCTGGCAATGAGTATTTCCAAAAACTTGTTCCTCCAAAACATCAGTATTAAAACTGTAATTTGAGAGCAGTGTAGTAGGAAAAAGTATGGGATTGGCAAGGTAATAAAGTAAAGCCTAATGCCCTATTGGCTTCGCAGAAAATTTTTCTTTTTCCAAAAAACGAACTTCTCTCGGTTAAAACAGCGACAACATTGGCTTTTTGACAAGATATGCTTACAGTTACAAGTCCATTCATAAGTGCATGATGAAATTCAATAATTCAATAAAACTCTAAATAAATACGTAGTAACATTAGATTAACTCTTCATATTTGAGACCAACTTATCCACAGACAAAAATAATTACAATTACCAAATTTCAAATGACTATACAATCAAAAGCGTACATTCATGTACGATGCTACAGGAATGCCACAATAGAACAAAAGGTGCATAACATAAAACGGTCGTCAATTAACAACTGAAGGTGTCAACTAAATCAGAAATGTTGACAAAATATGCAGAAAAGGTGATTAGTAATGATAAACATAGAGTACATGACTAGTTTTAGATTTTGATATAACACAAACCAGCTGGGTGCATCAAAAAGCTAATTGTTCAAATACAGGCTCACCCTCCTGGGATGACACTCTATCAATTTTTATACAGTACAAACTGAAATACTAAAAACGGGCAAATCTGTTGTTTCTACCATACAGATGCTCTCTGATCAATTGATAAATATTTCTATTGATATATGAGCAGATACTACCAGTGTACAGTTCATTCTATTAGGACAATGGCTGCAGAATACTTGAAAGGAGCTTAGGAAGAACAGTCATATACTATACATTCACTATTCACCAAACAGGTCACATGAGCTGTACATTACCGGTACTTACATTAGTCAAACTACAGGGTGAAGCAGAATAATTTAGGTTACAATATAGAACATATAGAACAGCACATTTAGACAGTATTGAGTTTGTGTAAGGTTTATACTTAATAGCATTAAAAGCACACAAAGTTAATCCAACCTGAAGTGCCATACATTTATATATAAAGCTATTTTCAGTGCTACATGTACATGGTGCCAGCAAAGACAGAAGACCAACAATATGCTTGTCTACATTCCATGCAGTTATACATCTATATTTAGTATTATAAAAGATAAATGCTTATAAATGCATTAGGCTTCTTCCATGAAGGCACAATCATCAACCATTCACTTTTCAAGGACAGACATAAACCAATAGGCCCTCACCTGACACCACATTTTATTTTCAGAAAACAGGTCAGTAACAATACCTAATCAACATCACTCCTTGAAGCAGTGAATGATTACCTATATCCTTAAAAAACCTTTGCCAGCTCTCGGAGTGGTGAAATGTAAGCATCGGTGTCTGTCACCTCTGAGGTCTTGATCCTGGTATATTCACATGTATGTGATAGGTGTCCTCCGAGTTCCCGGTTAACTGTTACAGTACAACTCACCCTAATATTGTCCATCATCCTGACATAACCAGTGTTTTTAAATATTCTCCACCTCTCGATATTTCAAACAAGGTACATGTAGGGGTATCAAAACCTGATCTCCGGATGATTTTCCATGTGCTCATGACTCAATATTTTCAAAGAAAGAACACGGCTTTGTTTACGTCCAATTCTTAACTGCCCAATGCAGTTTATGCTTTACACCAAGACAAAATTTATATTTTCTGGTTACTTAAGTTATACAAGCTCTGCTGCACTTTTGGGGAAAAAGTCCAGTATTTGAGTGAAGGTTTGGATAGAACCATGATTCTTATTATCCTTATTAAGACAATTGAGTAGCAAACTATATGTAGACCATGTTTAAGTGATAATCTTTCCTTTGAAAACTGTAGGCCAGGTTGAGTATAAAGTAAATCTAACTGGTCTTCAAATAGTTTTAAAATCTTTGGCAAGATTCAGAACCACAACCCCATCATAAATGCATACAAAATCCTTTCTAATTTCATAAAACAGGCTAAGAGACCTGTCATGGATGCGCCTAAGTTCAAATGCACCTGATTATACAAAGGTGCATTTTCAATCAAATTACAAACTTTGAAGCCATTTTTCTCAAAATGGTTATACACATATATATGGTATAATTTTGCAAATTTTGCATGATTAACCTGCTGACGCAACACATTTCGCTATTTCAATCTTTCAATATTATGCTGCTAGGACCCCCACTCTCTGGAAGATGTACTGGTGCCAGACAGCAGCGATCCCAATCTACCAATTATCAAGGAAGTCAAATCCGGTCAGTGTCTTCGACTTATCACTACCAGTTGAAGTTGTATCATCCTGGAAAGACAATCAACGTATTAAGGAAAACTATTCAAGAATAAATATAAGGGGTAATAAATAAACTGAAATGGTTTTACAGCAGAATTAGCTCAAATTTTATTCTGGCTGCAATCGTTCATGAAACAGTGGTAACTCCAGAAATATTGGAAAGGGGGGCTGCAGCCCCAGCCTTGGGAAAGTCAAAGGTGCGATCTTGGGGGTACCTCTCTAATTTCACTCATGTCACTATAATACTGTAATATTTACTGTACAACATATGGTTGAAAATACACCAATTTTACTTACTGGTGCCTTTTTGTTATCAATGGTGCCATGTGGCTCATATTCATCATAGAAAGGTGTGGGCTGGGTAGTAACAACAGTACTCGTGGCCTTCTTAAATGGGGATTCGTCTGGAAGAAGAGCTGTTGATGACGAGTTGCTACTTGAACTATCGTGTTTCTTGCGAACAGGTTTGGCAGCTTTTGCTGGTGGTTTGGAATCAGTGCTACCAGAAGAATGTAGCAAGGCAGTGGTCTCATCCTTCTTAATGCTTCGAATTGGAGAATTTTCAACACTGCTGTCATTCGAAGCCACAAAGTTATTGTTCCTGTTCACTTCAACAAATTCATACGAGTCGTCACACTCAGGTTCGTATTTTGGTTTGGGTTTGGTAGCAAGTGGTATCGGAGGTGGCCTCTTGTTTCCGGAAGGAGCAGCATTTGATGACTTAGTTGGAGTATTCACCATTTGCCTACTGGGGGCATTTGCGACTGGTTTCTGTGGAGTTTTTACCATGGGTTTGGGAGCAACCTTTACCAAAGGCTTTGTTTCTCTTGAAAATACAGGGCTACCAACAGGACTGTAGTTAGGGGAAGATTCCTCAGACTTCTTAATGGATTCACTGTCACCAAAGGGTTCAGGTGGGCTATTAGCTTTTTTCTTTGAATCGTCATCATCGTTGGAGCCAAAGGAGATGTGGAATTTCTGGAATAGATCATCAGCCTCTTCATAGTCTTGAGACTTATCAGGTGAAGCCATGATTTGGTCAACAGGAGAAACATCATTCATACCACTGTCAGGAGAAGCTTCGCCACATTCCTCATAATTAGCAGATTCTTCACCACACTCTTCATAATTAGCCGAGTCAGCAAGATCTTGCTCCATTTCTTCAGGAGTCTTGCCCAAATCGTTCATATCCAGTGGATATCCAGAATCTCTGCCTCTATCAGCAGCGAGGAATGGAGAATCCCAAATACTTTTACCCTGTTTTGCAGGATTGAAATTGATTTTCTTCAAGTCAGGTGATCTTGGTCGTCTCTTTCGAGCCTTTGCAGCTTTCTCTTTGTCTTCCTCTGTCTCAAACAATGGCATGTCCAGTTGACTCTGTAAAATAGGATGTTTTAGAAAGTACATGTATAAGACCATGTATTATCAATGATGTACATTGCAAACATGTTTCATTTTGTGTCATTTCAGTTATTAGCATTAGCAACATCCTATGATGGATGGGATATCAGAAAACTAACTATGTCCCTGGCATTTGGTTATTCCAAAGAGGAATATTCTCTCAATACAGCAAACTCGGACTGTGAATGAACAGAAGTAGGTCTTTACTTGCCTTGGTCTCCCAACAAAATGGTCCTGAATGTTCATCTTGCCATGTCCGAAACTGGAAAGAAAACCAAGAGATCACAAAACAAGATTTGTACATCGTGCAAGCAAGAAAGTGCATGAAGTGGGGGCTGGAAAATAAACCTTTCATTCAAAGAGGTGTACGGTATACGGTATGGTAGGCCTCTGGGAATCTGCCGATATGAGAATTTTAGGTTGATGTAACAGAGTTCTAAATAAGGCTGGTGCCAAAGGCAAGCACTACGCATGATGCGCACACACATGTATGCAAAAGTCACTGTGTCTAGGGCTTAGGCCGACACAGCTTGATCGAACTTACGTCATCATCGACAATAATTTTCTCTCCACTTCCTAATTTCAGTTTAGGAAAGTATTCTGGTGGATCCTCCCAACGGGAATAGGTTTTGTAGTGCTCAAGGATCTCAGCCTTGATGACATATTCATCAACAACAGCATCCCTTTGTTCAAAACTCATCTGCTCCCATTCAGCCCCATACATGGACCGGACAAGCTCCTGATCCTGCATCACCTTCCTGGCAAGAGGTCCCAGGGATGAAAAGTATTCAAAGACTAATTGGTCTGTTTCAGTCATTTTGCTGTTTTGGCTGAAGATATCAAGCAAAAAACCAAAATCTATTGATTTTTCGTCAATTTTCACAAACTTCCTGCTTCTTGTCCACCATTTTGTTTTCGCAGTAAATTTTTCGATATTTTATCATAAATTACACTAATTAGAATAGTGACACAATAGTTATTCCAGTCATCAATTTTAAAAAATCTTTTAGTCGTTATATGTGTAAGAATATTATTTAAATTGCAAGAAATCCGCAATAGTGGACTTCTTAGGTGCGAAACTTTCAAGATGTCAGCGCCCAGGGCTTCATTTTCCGATGGGGTTCGTTTCAAATTTATCTTTTTACTCCTCAGTTCCTTTCAAAAAATAGTATTTGTGAACTTCCGAATGAAGATTAATTGTGTCTCCTTCAGATAAAACCATCTGTAGTGGTGTAGCTTGCGTAAATTAGTAGATATATCCAAAACAATTTTGTGTCCCATTCGCATGTGTGGTCGAGCATGCAACACATGCAACACACATGTATGTCGGCTA
Source organism: Lineus longissimus (assembly GCF_910592395.1). Classification (NCBI taxonomy): domain Eukaryota; kingdom Metazoa; phylum Nemertea; class Pilidiophora; order Heteronemertea; family Lineidae; genus Lineus; species Lineus longissimus. The sequence continues at coordinate 24,429,298 of NC_088310.1, forward strand.
TGTAGTAATGACTGATGTACCGTACATACTGCTGTGCATGGGCGTCCTTTCAGTTGTATATTGATCAGGTTGATAGCGAGTTCATTTCACACTACCCATTAATTTCATTTCAGCAGTAAGAACTAAAATTTCCCTCATCCTCAGTCGAGTCGGAGTGGTGTGGCAATAAATAGGCCCTCTGCCAGATATGTAGGTACCACCTGACCTCGGCTCGGGTCGGGAAAACAAGCTATCCTGTCAACTGTGCAGCCTGCCTGAAGAATTCAGAATTTTGGTGGTGGATTGTACAATTTGCACATAATTGCTATGCGCAAACCGTACCATCATCATATCTGCATAATCTGGGACCAAACTTCTGACGTGTCATACACACAGATTTCACCATAACTATATGTAACCATATTTTATTTGATTTTGCATTTTTCTTTTGCACAGTTGCAGCTGCTTGTGGGAGAAAATGAAAGCATTGGTCAGATCTACAAGTCACTTCGTGAGTGGGGCTGCTGCCCTATGTGTTCATTGAAGTATCTTGGAGAAAAGCAACAAGAAAAGTTCACATTTTCACAGAAGGTAGGTTTTGTTCAGTTCTTTACAGAAATACTTGTGCTTCATGTGGCCTTAACTACGTCATCCATGTACCAGCCTAACTAACGAAAACATTGGAAGGTAATAGATTAGAATATCTTGATCCGAATAACCTTGCCATTTCCTAATCATATTAAGACAAAGCCTGGTTCTTGGTGTGCAGTCCAATCCTTACCTATGTAGACCAATTGATTATGATAAATACCAGCATCCACTTTGCAAAAGATTAACAGAAATCTCTGATCTAAATATTAATTTCTGTTTTATCATTGCATTTCACTTTCAGGAGATCCATGCATATTTTTCAAGTCTATGTCCAGCCCCAGTGCCAGCATTTGTTGAGGACACTTGCTGCACTTGTCTTGGCATATTGCAAAAACTCACCACAAAAGAGTTTTTGATGGAGATTGACAAAAAGGTTAAAGAGGGAAATAATGTATACACAGATTTCAGAATTGCGATCAGCCTTCCTGTTGCTGCTATTGTACGAGAGGTGCGTATGAAAAAACCCAGAAAGGAGTATGCTGAATGTGGCATACTGCCGTAACTTTTTATCAGCTTACTTCAGTTACCCACAGTGCAGCAATTCTGTTTCATTGCGTTGCAACTTAACCCTACCTTTATGGAATCTTACATGTTTGTACTTGTTAAATTCATTTTAAACAACAAAATGTCCATGTATCATTTACTGCAATGTAAGAATAACAGTTTTTTTAACTTGTCATTTCAGCATGCAATTTTGGTACTCTTGATTGAAAACTTTCCGTAAGTGTTAGTTTCGCAGAGAAGTTGTTAGTATTCTTGTGTGCACAAAATTGAACAATGGCTACGTTTTCCAGTGACACTCAGTTCATTAAAGATTAACATTCCACTATAATTATGATGAAAAAAGAAACTACATTACAGGTCAGTTTTAAAGTGTTGACAATTTCAAACTTTCACAAAAACAAATATTCACTCTTAAGTTTGTAATTAACTAAGTGCATGTTCTCCAAGAAAGCAACAAGTAAAAAATATTGAATATTTTTAGCAAGCCGGGTCATCTCTTTTATGATAACTAATGATAGCTTTTTATCCAGGCTCACCTACAAGGTGCAGAAGGAAGATGACTTTGTGGCGATAAAGGATGCTTGGAGATGGGTTTGTCTCGATCAGCTGAGTGCAATACTGAAGATTCCATGTGATGCAAAGGTACCCACTACTAGGGAGGTTCCATTGGGATGGTAAAATGTATACATGTAGAAGTAATAATATTTTTGACTCCACACAATCTGCTGAAGAAGTCAGCAAACCAAAGTTTTCTCTGCCTCAGTGCCTAGAGTGCTGTTGATATGGGATAGAAGAAGAAGATAGATGCAGTCCAAGCCAATCCTGAATGTTTTGGTGGTAGATTTTCTGAGATGCATTATGTGCCTTTTACTTTTTTCAGAGTCCCTTTGACATCACACTGAACTTTGAACATGAGGGTACCAAGAAGGAGTGCGATTTCCTGTAAGTATTCTTCTGATCTTGTAATATTTGATTTGTAATAAAAGTAACCTAACCTAATGATGAGGATACTGATTTAAAGGCAAGAAGAACTTGTATTGTACCAAAGGATCTGAAACAAGTCATTTGAATCCATGCCTTTATCAACCTGTTTCTCTTTTCCAGCAAGTTTATGTGTCCACATATATTCCAGGAAAGAAAGAACAACCGCGTAAGTTTTGATCACACATATACACAACATGAGTAGTTTGTGTTCTTTAATACACCACCAATCCATTTCTAGGTTGATGGTTTTTAACTAGCAGTGAACCCTAACACCATTGGCAATTGAATCCTCATAGTAACTATCTAAAAGGTGGCTGAACACAAATTCCCTCTCTTTCAGTCCTTGAGCACCGCAGATGAAGGTTCTCATAGTGCATCAGCCAATGCATATGGTACTATGCATTAGAAAACTACCTGGATGAGTCATAGTGTTGTCAACCAGCAGCAAGCAACTCCTTTTCTTGAAGAAGTGCTGAATATTTAAAACTTTACTAACCTCAATTTCAACTGTGGTAGAGATTTTGTCTCAAAGCTTTATGAGCATTATATTTATAGGTATGTCTTCCCAGGTGTCTTGCCAGTCAAGGAGTTTAGTTCCAGATACACAGACTTAAGATCTACAGTCACCGGGATGACAGCCTGTGCCAGAGAACCAAATGAAGGAGAAACTCCCAAAGTAGATTTCCTTTGCAGTAGCTAAAAAACCACTCAATTTTTTTGACATCAACATTTTCAGTTTGGATGGGAAATGTTCACCAGGATGAACGTCCGCAGAGCTGTAGCCACAGTCAAATATGCGTCGTTCAAACAGTAAGTGGATGTACATTTTCCATCTTCCAAACTCAATGCATTCATCATAAGAATGCAAATATTCTATATAAAAGAGCATTTGACCTGCTCTGGCAAAAGTAGGCACTTGTCACATTATAGAGAAGTAGAGAAATAAAAGGATTTGTTCTTTTTTAATAGGAGATTGAAAAAACCATTATCTCTTTTGCTAGTTACTCCCAGTGCCCACCAAAAAAGCTCCAAGGCCCAGCTACATGCGTCGAGATCGTTTGTTCACATGAACCTATTTATATTTGTGGTAAGTGCTTCAATTGAACATCTCCATCAAAGGCACCCTGACAACTGACAAATGCTGTCCTTGATAGCGAGGGGTCCTGCTTGTAGAAGTCAAATCAAGTATAGAAATTACCAATTTGGGACCAAAATCATTGTCCCTAATACAGAGGGTGCCCTGTACAAACCAGATCTCCCCCAGTATGAAGTAAAAATTTATCTGATTTTGATTTTAATTTGGAGCACTATCAAATTCCTGTCTAAAACAAGCATACTATACAAACTGTATTTTCTTTCAGGCCGGTATAACAAATACAGTCGTGAGTTGAGCCAGACTCCTTGGATCATTGACGGAGTCAGAAAAACAGAGTTTTCAGTTCAAGAAAGGATCTGCGGGGCATTGGAGGAAGCAATACAATGCAGTGACCACCGATTCTCATCAGCGGGCCGGGAAGATGTTGATGTCAGAATGCTTGGTACTGGGCGTCCTTTCATGGTGGAGTTCATTAAACCGAAAATAGTCACATTCTCTCAAGCTGAAATCACCAAACTTCAGAACCAGATTAATGCGAATGCAAAGGACGTCAGAGTGACTGATTTGCAGATGTGCACAAAGGAAGACTCCGGCACTTGGATAAAGTCTGGCGAAATGACCACTTGTAAATCATATACTGCACTTTGTTGGATGAAGGAAGTCGTGAAGCAATCTGATCTTGACAAACTGAAGGAAATCAAGGTATGTTGATGGAGTCTTTGCAGGAAGAACTACAGCACCAAACAATAAGACTTTACTGCAGGAAATGTTTAGATTGAGCACAATGTTACCGAGGTCAGCATATTCTTACTAAGATGATCATCACTTCACCCTGAAGCCCATGGTAATGCAGTATGGAGAATCTCGCTTTATGGACACCATTGCCTGGCAGACACCGCAACCTTACAGATATGACCGTTCAGTCCCGACTTTTAGCTCACCAGTGGGGAGCATCTGTCGGTCTTCGTTCGTTAGCGAAGCACGTTTTGGGGGAAGATTGCTAAAACTTAACATTATGGAAATTTTTGGCAGTATGCCCAAACATTATGTTTGGTGTATTAACCCTTTTACCTGTGAAATATGTTTACAGGTATGCTCTTATTTGCAGGATCTCACACTTGACCAGAAAACACCAATCCGAGTTCTCCACAGACGTCCCCTGGCTGTGAGAGAGAAAATGATTCACGGCATCTCTGCTACACGCGTGGATGACCATCTCTTCACAATGCTGATCAGGACGGGAGCTGGAACGTATCCTTTGGGTTGAAAGTTGACCTTTGGTTTATGATTTCAATGTTTACCTTATGAATAGATTTGATACTTTCCTTTTCTTTAACTATCGCGATATTTTATTCATACAGTATTCTCATTCTATGCCGTAAGCAAATGTTGCCAATAGCTTATATAAAGTCCAGTTAGCTCCTGAAAAACAATGCTACAAATACAATGACTCCGAGGTAAAGGTTATTGATTGAGTCTTGGTGTGCTCATTGTATAAATTGTCCAAAAAGTGATTAAAATACCTTGACCCTTCCTTAAGATACATCAAAGAGTTTGTCCATGGAGACTTTGCCAGAACTAAACCAAGTCTGAGAACGATTCTCGACTCTGAATGTGACATACTTGAACTTGATGTTGTGGTAAGTTGTCCCAATCTTCTTCAGGGCTTTTCTGGATCAGGTATTTCCATCGGTTAATTGGTAGTGTTGCTAATTATGAAAACTGCAACTGATATTCATTTCACACCATACCAACTATAAGACCATTTCTGTTGCTTGTATTACCAAGAACAAGGACCTCTGACAAGCAGTAGTTTTTATATTGTGTTCAGGACTAATCATGTCTTTATCATTATTGCAGGAGATTGAGCTTGACTGGCCACCAAAAATTGATGCTTAAAGGAGGACACTGTCAATATCAAGGAACAAGACATTCTTTTCCTACACTTCATGAAGTTCCTTTGAAGATTGCCCCATTGGAAACACTATTCATCGACTGGAGCAGGCTATCTCCAAATGTCAGGGAGGATGTGTACACAAAAGCAGAATAAACTATCACTCTACCCTAACGTACATGTACTGCAAGGCCCTGGGCCTAATCAATGTCAATGGTTTCAATTGACACTATAGTATTTGGCGTAATAGATGTCTTTGCAGTTGGCATCAACACGAAATTCAGGTTTATTCATATGGAAGTAAAAAAAACGTTGTCAATCAGATACATACATGTATCTAGCTGCTTTACTGCTACATAGTGTCTGGTTTAAAATAAGAGTTTAGTTGTCTTAATGTATTACTGCATCCGACATGTCAGAACCGACAGCAATGTACATCTCTTGAACAGTAAATGAGTAAAATCACATCCTTTTCGATTTCTTTCAATGCAATAACAATCCACTGAGGACTGTTCTCATTTATACCAGACAGTGTGAGGTCACTAAACCCCTGATAAAAAATGTGTCTTTCAACTGGCTCTGAGTGACATGCACAGATGCTGCCTGGAGGCCTCAAACAAAAGTGCAGAGGGGGAGATAATTCCGACCAAACCCAAAAACTTCTGGAGACTTTGAGACAGCAAGACCATATCCATAGTAGTTTGGGATACTTTCACAACCTATCCTGGATGGAGACATTGGAACAACCAGAGTACATGCAGTTGGAGACACTTCCACCACTCCTGCCATTGCCAATTATTAGTCAAACAAGACAAGGCAATTATTCAAACAAGACAAAATATCCATTTTTACTTCAAGCAATGAGTGTATTTCCGATATCAGTTTGAAAATATACATATTGGGTAGGTTAAAGATTGCTAACATAATCAGTAATATATTTCACATGTATCAGTGAGAATATTGACAAGAATGATAGCTTAAGGCTTTAGCAATACCGGTATCATGATACCAAAGGTAATCAAGAAATAGGTGTAGGCCTACAAGTTAAATGTTACGGTCTCGGTTGGTATTAGTGTCTAGGATAATGCATGTATGTACATGTACATTGCGCTATCAGTAAGTTTTCAGACACAAGTGGCCCGTATTCACAACTGTTAATTCATATATAACAAATAGCTGAAAATTATTACTTATACATATACTGGCGGCTGAATAGAAAGTACTGAGAAATATACTTCACACTAGCTGTATCCCGGTGTTCGTCACTGTCACGGTGAACAACTAGGCTACTTAAATGTTTACTAAATAAAGGTCACAAGTTCTCAATAATAGAGAGTGCTGAGTCAGGTTAATTATTGAGAAACTAGTCAGTTAGATTATTTCATTCAATTTCATTTATTCATTTTCAAAAACGTATGAATTTTTGTGAAATATGTATTTTGAACAATGAAACGGCTTTTTAACGTCCATCACTTCGCCTATTCGAAAGTTGTATTATTCAAAGGAGATACTCTTAAATCATAAAAATTACAATACTATACTGCCAACACACCATGCACTGCTATAATCAAGGGTCACAAAAAGGAACTTCAATATTTAACAGCATCCTTTACTGACCAGCCTTGCCACAGCTTGCACCGGACGACTTGCAGCAGCAGCAGCAGCAGGTACACTTCTCACAGGTACATTCACCACCCTTGGCACAGGCTTCACAGCACTTGCAGCCACCGGCACAGCAGCTGGACTTGGCCTTGGACTTGCAGCAGCAGCAGCAGGTACACTTCTCACAGGTGCATTCACCACCCTTGGCACAGGCTTCACAGCACTTGCAGCCACCGGCACAGCAGCAGGACTTTGCCTTGGACTGGCAGCAGCAGCAGCAGGTACACTTCTCACAGGTACATTCACCACCCTTGGCACAGGCTTCACAGCACTTGCAGCCACCGGCACAGCAGCAGGACTTTGCCTTGGACTGGCAGCAGCAGCAGCAGGTACACTTCTCACAGGTACATTCACCACCCTTGGCACAGGCGTCACAGCACTTGCAGCCTCCGGCACAGCAGCAGGACTTTGCCTTGGACTTGCAGCAGCAGCAGCAGGTACACTTCTCACAGGTGCATTCACCACCCTTGGCACAGGCGTCGCAGCACTTGCAGCCATCGGCACAGCAGCAGGACTTTGCCTTGGACTTGCAGCAGCAGCAGCAGGTACACTTCTCACAGGTGCATTCACCACCCTTGGCACAGGCTTCACAGCACTTGCAGCCACCGGCACAGCAGCAGGACTTGGCCTTGGACTTGCAGCAGCAGCAGCAGGTACACTTCTCACAGGTACATTCACCACCCTTGGCACAGGCGTCACAGCACTTGCAGCCACCGGCACAGCAGCAGGACTTGGCCTTGGACTTGCAGCAGCAGCAGCAGGTACACTTCTCACAGGTGCATTCACCACCCTTGGCACAGGCGTCACAGCACTTGCAGCCATCGGCACAGCAGCAGGACTTTGCCTTGGACTTGCAGCAGCAGCAGCAGGCACACTTCTCACAGGTGCATTCACCACCCTTGGCACAGGCGTCACAGCATTTGCAGCCGTCAGCACAGCAGCAGGACTTCGCCTTGGACTGGCAGCAGCAGCAGCAGGTACACTTCTCACAGGTACATTCACCACCCTTGGCACAGGCGTCACAGCACTTGCAGCCACCGGCACAGCAGCAGGACTTGGCCTTGGACTTGCAGCAGCAGCAGCAGGTACACTTCTCACAGGTGCATTCACCACCCTTGGCACAGGCGTCACAGCACTTGCAGCCATCGGCACAGCAGCAGGACTTTGCCTTGGACTTGCAGCAGCAACAGCAGGCACACTTCTCACAGGTGCATTCACCACCCTTGGCACAGGCGTCACAGCATTTGCAGCCGTCAGCACAGCAGCAGGACTTCGCCTTGGACTGGCAGCAGCAGCAGCAGGTACACTTCTCACAGGTACATTCACCACCCTTGGCACAGGCGTCACAGCACTTGCAGCCTCCGGCACAGCAGCAGGACTTGGCCTTTGACTTGCAGCAGCAGCAGCAGGTACACTTCTCACAGGTGCATTCACCACCCTTGGCACAGGCGTCACAGCATTTGCAGCCGTCAGCACAGCAGCAGGACTTTGCCTTGGACTGGCAGCAGCAGCAGCAGGTACACTTCTCACAGGTGCATTCACCACCCTTGGCACAGGCGTCGCAGCACTTGCAGCCACCAGCACAGCAGCAGGACTTTGCCTTGGACTTGCAGCAGCAGCAGCAGGTACACTTCTCACAGGTGCATTCACCACCCTTGGCACAGGCGTCACAGCACTTGCAGCCTCCGGCACAGCAGCAGGACTTGGCCTTTGACTTGCAGCAGCAGCAGCAGGTACACTTCTCACAGGTGCATTCACCACCCTTGGCACAGGCGTCGCAGCACTTGCAGCCACCGGCACAGCAGCTCGACTTGGCCTTTGACTTGCAGCAGCAGCAGCAGGTACACTTCTCACAGGTACATTCACCACCCTTGGCACAGGCTTCACAGCACTTGCAGCCGTCAGCACAGCAGCAGGACTTTGCCTTGGACTTGCAGCAGCAGCAGCAGGTACACTTCTCACAGGTGCATTCACCACCCTTGGCACAGGCGTCACAGCACTTGCAGCCGTCAGCACAGCAGCAGGACTTTGCCTTGGACTGGCAGCAGCAGCAGCAGGTACACTTCTCACAGGTGCATTCACCACCCTTGGCACAGGCGTCACAGCACTTGCAGCCTCCGGCACAGCAGCAGGACTTGGCCTTGGACTGGCAGCAGCAGCAGCAGGTACACTTCTCACAGGTGCATTCACCACCCTTGGCACAGGCGTCGCAGCACTTGCAGCCACCAGCACAGCAGCAGGACTTGGCCTTGGACTTGCAGCAGCAGCAGCAGGTACACTTCTCACAGGTGCATTCACCACCCTTGGCACAGGCGTCGCAGCACTTGCAGCCACCGGCACAGCAGCAGGACTTGGCCTTGGACTTGCAGCAGCAGCAGCAGGTACACTTCTCACAGGTACATTCACCACCCTTGGCACAGGCTTCACAGCACTTGCAGCCACCGGCACAGCAGCGGGACTTGGCCTTGGACTGGCAGCAGCAGCAGCAGGTACACTTCTCACAGGTACATTCACCACCCTTGGCACAGGCGTCACAGCACTTGCAGCCTCCGGCACAGCAGCAGGACTTGGCCTTGGACTGGCAGCAGCAGCAGCAGGTACACTTCTCACAGGTGCATTCACCACCCTTGGCACAGGCGTCACAGCACTTGCAGCCGTCAGCACAGCAACGACTCACACAGCAACTTTCTGGAAAGATAAAGTGAGGACATATTGTTAAATTTGTATCAGTATTTTCAACGGGGTTATAATTCAGTGAAGTGGTATCATGCACTGGCCGGTATCATGGAGTTTGAAATATCCTAGGATAGGATGTCCTGGGAGCAAAGGATTCTTTTATGCGCTGTCATAGCCTCAGTAGAACCACTTTACCATAATCCATCAGAAAACAATGGGGCCAGACACTTTTTCCAGGGGGATATCATTTTCTACTTCTACACACCGGGTCCTAAATGCATGTCAAATGCTTGTGAGGCTACATTCATTATTATAGGCTACAATATGCAGTGACACTCTAAACATTTGTTGGCTAAAACCATGTAACTTTGGTTTTAGTTACTCTGCCAAGGCCTACATTTGTACAGGATGAGCATGAAGTCTCCCCCTAAGAAAATATTGATCAGGCAACCACAAGAAAAAGAGAGGGACAATCCAATATCATGGCCCAAGGCTGGTTGATGTGGCATATAGCGGCAGTTGGGCAATACAAGACAATTAAAATATCTTACAAATTATAATAATGTTTTGTGGTAGTATCAATGATATTGGTCCCGCGAGCCCCATTAGGCATTGACTTTTCCAGGGTGTGAAGACATGCTAGTAAAAGAATGACCTTTACAGGCCTACAGATTGGTGCTACACCCCAGGCCACTACACTTCCAAATTCACAAAACATACCCCTGGCCACTCGCGAGATTATATCTTTATTGAGATATTTGAGAAAAAGGAATTATACGCCAAAAGCTGAGTGATGTAGCCAACACAAAGTAAAGTGTTCAAGGATACAGTTAACTGGTTAATGCTTAAGAGTAAGAGTAACCAGTCTAATGGTGGTTACCCTAAGGTTATTGCAAGCATAAAGTACTTACTTGTCTCGGTATCCGATGCTCCCTTTGATGCCATCGCTAGTTGTTCTCTGTAATGTTTTTCGTCAGAAGTCAGCTTCCAAATCTTGAAGTGTATTTCAGAAAGTTTCCTCGACCTCTCCAGCAAATTTGGTTTCACAATGTAATTTAAGAGAACGCCTTCCCCTTATATCTGTCTGATATGTGAAACTGTGAAACGAGTGCAGAAAACTGGGGAAAACCGTTCAAGGCAATCTATTAATTGAAAGGGGTATATGGTAGAGAGACCCCGATAAGTTTTAGTTAGATTTTACTTAATCAATCGTGAAGTTCAATATAACTCAATACTCAATCGTTCCTAAGACTGTGGTCGAGTATACCGAATCGTGATTTGGTAAATGCAGGTTCATTTGAGCAAAATTCCCCAATTTCCATAAACCTAACACATCTGTGTGAAATGGAACTCACCCAATATGGGAATCACGGTGTTATGTGAAACTGCAATGTGAAGCATTGACGTCAGCAAGGTCGAAACGTGAAATAGGGCCGGGTGCAAAGCTTAAATGAGCGCAACACAGACGACTCCATTGTGCGTAACAGGTATCAATGAAGTTCACAAACTTGTGTTGTCGAAGATAATGTCAAGATCTTGTACTTGGGCAGTGATGAATCATGTTATTTCTGTGAAAAATGAAGACATTTTTTCGAAAAGCTGACTTGAAATTGTATTACTCGCATTTCGATCGAAACTTTTTATTTCACGATTCAACCTTACACACCTTGTCAAAATGGATCCATCGGATGACAGGAATACCTCCGGTTCGTGAATCTGCAATGGGAATACAAATGTAAAGATCAATAAAACGTGAAACAGTGTGCTGAGTGCAAAAACTGTGACCTGAATGACTGTTGGCACTTGATCAGGTGATTGTGATTTATTTTCGTCCAATTGAGATGACATTTACATACTTTCTGGAATGTTCTCAATTTGGATATCACCGCATATGGAGACCAATGGTTGAAATGTTAAGAATCTATTGGGGAAAATGAAACGACACTTTTGAAAATATCCGAAGTCTCCTCTTGAACAAAACAATGAGCCATTGTCTTTCTTTCTTTGGGGGTGTTCCCCCCCCCCCCCCCCGACATGTCACATCTCGACAGTAAATGAAAGAAGATAAAACAAAACTGCCATTTGAGATTCTTGTTAATACTTTTTTGTATCAAAAGCAGACTATACAAATATGTAGGCAAGCGCAAAGTGGACCAGATTAAGTAGACATGGTACCCAATATAGGCCTACAGCATATCTGGAATAAGCCACTTCCCTGACTGTCTATAAGTCACGTTGAGACGACTAATTTGACCCCAAATACCCGGGCCGACCCCTGCCTACATAAATATATTTATTTTAGTTTTATACTATAATGTAAGTTCAAGTTCTAGTGAGCACACACAACTGTTTGACAGTCCTGGCTGCTCCACCATTGTTGTCCTAAGGTTGTTGCTTTTAAATGAATGTCAGCCTGACGTTTAGCATCGAAAAAAGCCAAAAATGATGAGTTATCGCATCCTCATCAAGTATATAATGGTTCAATGTTCGCTTCTCCGGCTCGCACATAAATATGGCTGGAGAAGCGAACATTGAAGGATGCATGGAGTAGATCCATCCCGCCACGTGTAGCCGCAATGGGATGACGACGACATGTATACTTGAATAGTGTGGTCAGTCAGCCCTGTCGTCTTCGAAGAAGTATTTTATCAAAACTTGTCTGTCAAACACATTGTACCCGCAGTTCGATCCAACGTCACTATAAGCAGGAATCCAGTTTGAGGTCATAATGTGAAAGCTGTCGCTCGCTGGCCGTGTGCAAATTCAATGGTGTGTACTTGTATGTTCAAGTTATCAGCTGCATAAATAATTTTATCGATTTCTTATCAAAATGATTTAGAAAGAGAAAACAAATAGTGATTAATCAACTGTGTGGATAAAGGTCGCCTCGACCAGCCTTTTGCAGGGTCGGGGGGGGGGGGCTCTTGTCTTCCGTCAACCTGCCTCCCCCGTTCTATCTACGCCCCTGCTGCTTATCCAGTGATCAGAGTTCGACCCAAGGCATGTGTTGTGGTCAAGCGACAGAAAACCAAATTACGATATGAGAGTAAAGGAACACTCAATGATCGAGGCTTTGGTTGGAATGTTCCTTTAACAATACATAGCCAGGGAAGTTTAGAAAGGGCCAGTTAGAGACTGAAAGGTCAGGAAGAAACACACAACGAGGGAGAGGTTGGAATAGCCCTTTAGCATAAGAGAGATGTTTAAAAGGGCCAGTAAGAGATTGAGAGGTCAGAAAGGACCGCAGAACGAGGGACAGGTTGGAATAGTCCCTGTAGGACTATCCCTTGGAACTTGGAGATGGGCTATGGTTATTGTCCTTTCTGTAGGTATGTTGCAGGCAGCATAACTCAAATATCTAAAATCTAAATACCAAGGGAAAGAAACGCATTATAAAAATAAAATATAAAGAAAAAAAGAAAAAGAAAAATGTTGTACACAACCGGATTCGAACTCGCGACCTTTGGATCGAACATCGTATTCTGCCATTTCTGACGAGCGTTCTAACCAAGTGCTCTAAAGTTCGAAGACTTCTGACGTCATGTATTTGTCGAAATCTGATTGGCTGAAAGTCCCTGTACAAATGTGCACTAAGGTGCTCCAAAGGGTCAGGAAAAAAATTCGCGCGCGGGGCGGGGGCTCTATCTTCTGACGTCATTGCAGGACGACGTTTTTAACGAACAACACTGGAAGGAGTTAAAACATTGAAAATGGTTCACAGCTATTATTTATTCCTAGTGTAAGCGCTCATGAAAGTCATTGACGCGATTTATTATAATACCAATATACCTACAATAAATGATATCAGCAAATGTCTTTAGTTGGCTATTCAATACCTTCTGTATCTAAACAAGGCCTAGCAGGTCAGCGGATCAGCAATGGAGGTGGAGGTGAGGTTTATTCCTGCGTGCATACAGGATTCAACAGAATACAAAGTCAAGTAAATACATGTACATGTAAGGAAGCCCCTCCACATCTACCGGGTAGACTCCCGGGGCAGCCCATTGCGTCACTCTAATTGGATTTCCTTATGGGTGAGGGTGAGGGACGAGGTCGGTCCACTGCGTCCGGAGTGTACTACCATGCAGGCGGCTATGGGCCAACAACTCGTATCGTCGCTACACAGAGTTACAGAAACTCGAGTTATATACCCTATTGATATTGATCAGCATCATTGGAAGGCTAATCTCAAAATATTATTACCACAACATCTATATTTGATAAGGAAAATCCTTGGCGCAAGCATGCCAATGGTCGATTGGGAAGAAATGTTATTGTATGTTGTTGTATGCATATCAATCACTCTTGCACGAATTTCACCCAGGCAAAGGACTGATTCAGGTAACAGAACCGAAGTGCAATTCATTTGGAGTAATTCACACTGCTATTAAGGTGACGTAATTATTTGTTATCTATCAATTATAAAACCCGCATAAATCAATTAAATGAGGGGCGGCCCGAGGAGGCTTCATGTAGCTTATCCAGCGTACAAATAATAGATGTACTGGGGTACAGCATGCGCACGGGAAGTTCTACGAATTCGCTTTCGTCCCATTAATCAGTTGCAATCAAAATATATTTAATTCTGCTACATGTAAAACCGTAAGACAAAATACAGTGTTTAAGACGATTTCAGACCAAATTTTGCTATCGTGAAGTCGAAAAAAATTAGACACGTTTAATTCTGGTAGGTTCCATCCGATTTCTTGAATGAACGGCGCTCACCATCTTGACCTCGTCGTCGGAGAATTCGGCTGGTACTTTTCGCGCCTTTTTCCTGATAGAGTGGTAAGCGTTAGTAGTGGTGTGTTGATAACTCCTCTTCTCGGCATCATTTGATGACATTATATTCTCGTTATGGGGTGGCAGCACTTTCGTCTTCCCATCATCGACAGAACGCGTGCAATTTATGGTTGTCAGTGTGTCGGTCGCATCTGAGGAATCTATAGGACTTCGCACATGTGAAGTTGCGTTTGAACCGTGTGATATCAAGACCATTGCATTTCCCGAAAAAATACCCAGTTGAAAAAAGTGATAGCTTTGGATATTTGTGGTGTGTATTCTGGCAGATTTATTGGAGGAACAATCTCGATATAGATGCGATTTGAGTGTCCACGTTTTCCCGCACTGGACGAAGATGAAATATTTGGATACACTTTGCTTTGTCGGTGACGCTCCCAAAGGAGGCCGGTACGTGCTTTAGAAAATTATTTTTGGGAATATCAACTACTGCTCTTTAGTTCAGCTCATTGGAAGCCATTCTTGCGGACTGTGTTGATGAATGTTCTATAGGAATCCGTGATTAATCCAACTGCATGTCTAGTCCATAATTTTTGATAGGTTTTTACCAGTTTATGCAGTTGTTTGGAAGCATAAGTGGTGTTTGGAAGTTCTTGGCATAATTTCAGTGGATATTTCGCAGAATTTGCTTTTAGGTGTTAAGGATATTGAATATAGTTTTTGATCTTGTGGATGATAGTGTATACTGTGAGGTAAGAACTTTTAGCAGAAAACATTTAGGGACAGTAAAAAAATATTCAGTTGTCATAGGCTTTGAACATTTAAAATATTTTGGTCACGATTTTGGTTTACTGTCAACACCTTTGTTTTTACACCTAATGGGCTATTTTGCAAGTTTCATGGAATAGGGTAACTGATTTATCATTATAGGAGTTGGTGTCTCAGGCAACATCGGCCCGATCTCAAGAAACATCTGCCCTCTTCAATTCAATGACACAAAAGTTGGTGAAATGGGCCATATTTCCCATCCTGGCCAACGTACCTAGGGTACAGCATATTTTGTCTTTCTACGGACTTCTAAGATGCAATGAGTATGGAGATGCCATCTGATGATTAGCCAATGTGTAGCATAAGCCATAAATTTTCAAATGGAAGCAATGTTTTATCAAAAATAGGGCTCAAATATGAGGGATGGGGTGGTATATGAAAGTACTGTTGAAGATGAAATAATTCTATGCTCAGTTGAAAGTATGAATAAACAAATATTTTTTGGGGGGAGGAGCGAGTTGGTGATTTACTTGACATTCACATGTTCCATTCAGTGTAACAAACATGACAGGAAGACCGGTGGTTTCGTATTTATTACTGGTACCATTCTACTGTTGTTCCGACATAGTCTGACCTTTTCTTTCATATTTGGCACATTAATTGATTCGAAAACTGATATTCCAAAATTTGACAGATTTCACGAATAACTGCGACTTGTTGGTAATGAGCCCAAAAAGTCTTGAATTTTAATTAGTTGCTAATTCCAAACATAAACACTACAGGTGTAAAAGTGTCTTGTACTTGTTGCAAGAATTGAGAGCAGGAACCCTGAATCATTGCTCAAGATTCTTGGTAGTTTTGAAAATGACCTATAGGGGAAGTGGAAGCTCTTGCTGACACGAACTGTCAGCCTGACTGGCATGGGCCAGGGAATTGAAAAAAGTATGGATGTAGATTTGATTATTCTCTCAAATTTGTTATGTGGTGATGGGAAAATATGGTTTGGTTTGGGAATAAATTTGACATGTACCTTGACAGTTGAATATCATATATAAACTTTAAAATTTGTGGTGAATTGAATTGCATTTTTTACTTGGTTTATTACATGGTGGGTCATGAGAGTCTCTTAGGAAAACTTTCCGGTCTGCTAAACTGACTCTCAAGGACTGGTTCCAAAGAGTTGAAAGTTGAAGTTGGGGCTTATAGTCTTATATCATTAAAGTTCAATGTAAAATGTAATGTAATATTCGTGTAAGTTGTGTTTGCTTTCTCTGTTACATGAAAAATGACTCAATTAAGAATCCACTTTCAAAAAACCGATTTGAAGCATTGGACTTAACCGTTATTAAACTGGCAGATATAAATGGCTGTGACAGGATGTAATGGTGTAGATACAAATATAATAGCAATAGATTTGTGAAATATTACATGTTTTATGACATGAAGTTGAAATGGGATTTTGTGAAAATGTATCTGCAATAATGTATACTGAGTGTAATGCATTTTATGCAATTTGTGATAGGATTATTGATAAAAAAACTAAAGACGGATGAAAACTAAGTTAACCCAGGCTATTTAAAATGACTCATCTGGTTATGGTTTGAGGTAATCATAACATGCTCTAACATGTCCAATATGTTATTCTCTGCACTTTTCAAAGTCCTGTTTATTTTCAGCATCATTTCGTTGGGTTTTGAATCTAATTCAAGGTCTACCAGAAACATTGAAAGGGTTTATTAAAGATTTTGATGAAATTCTTAAAAAGACAATGCTTTTTGACATCTTGGTGGTTGCATGACACCATGACCTTTGTAGTAAAGGGTGTCCAACATGTCAAACTTCGTATTCCTCAACACCCGGGGCAATGCATTATGCTCTGCTAATATGCAGTCGCACTTTACGATGACTCAAAAGTAATACGGTTGACTCATTAAACAGTTGGTTGAATATCCGAAGTAACCCCACAGCACATTAAACCATTATAACTCACATATCACATGCATCTTATCTTAAATAAAATTAAGTGTTTTCATCAAGGGAATAATAAAATTAAGGAAATTACATTAGATGAACAATTTCATTTACGCACCTTTCTTTCACTAATTACTTTTAGAGAAGTTATAAAAATGTAAGTGGCGCCTTCGGAACGAGAAAGATGTTGGTGAAATAGCGATTCAGTTATTTGTTGTACAGCATTTCAGATGTGAAAAAGGAATGTGATGTAATTCGTATGGCAATTGAAAAAGATATACATGTACATCTTATCAGTTTTAAGGTTTTAAAGTTTGAATTTTTCGGAAATTTAGATGAAGTAGGCATATTTTGAAATAAAGCATCCTGAGATAAATTCAGGCCTGTCAATTTCCTATCTCATATGCAGTACATACAGTAGGCTAGTGATGTGGGAGGAAAATTACTGTTACTCTTTCATATGCGCATCAAATGATATAATGTGACAGTGGGCTACCATTAATGAAGTGTGAATGCGATGTGTACATGTTCTGGTTTAGTATGCAGTATTAGTAATACAAAAACTTTTCATTAGTGTGGGAAATTATATTCAGAGCATGCAATAATGTGGTCCAGTGGGGTTCAATATATTGCTGGTCCTAATGTTCCCTTAAACTGCAAATGAACATTACACCTAATTAACCCTTTGTGATGTTGGATTAACTAACCCAGGTAATATCCGGAATTGGGTATCAAGATTTTGATTGATGTTTCTGTTATTTTATTTTACTTCATTCGTAACAGAAGCATACAAAGGTCGGTTTTCCGAAATAGAGTCGAGCAGTAAAGCAATCAGAGGAAAAGCAAGTGAATTTCAACTGTGCTGGATCTTCATCATGCCTGATCATGCCTATCACCAGTATCATCAACACAGACCTTTGGATATTACTATCAATAAATAAGAATGGTTGTTAGAGATATCCGTGTTTGTGGGTACACAATTAGGCTTTTAGCAATTTCATCATGATATAAAAAGTTCATAACAAAAAATATTTTTAGATAAGGGTGGATAAATGGAACATTCTCCATGAGTCTGTCCGGTTTGTACCCATGGGTCCAGTGGTCATGATTCATCATAGTTAATGTTGAGAGAATCTACATTTAATGATGAATAAAACATGATATCATGCAGATCCCAGGAAAAACTTGATATTACTTGTGTAGGCATGTGGACATGTTTGAATATGTATTTTGAGGTAACCCAGGGATGGATAAGGTTTTCCTTGTTGGTGCACTAAATCTGAAAATAGTCTGAAAACAGAAGAAAATTTAATTTCTTTATGCATTGTTCTAGCCATCAAATGTTCGGTTACAGGTTAAAAAAATTATTGCTGGCGTTTAGTTCATGTTGCTTTCCTGGTTGAGCTATTGCTGCTCCATATGCTCAAACATGTTGATCGCAGTTGGGGACCAGCTTAATCACTCTGTACAGATGTGTACTGCGACTTTTGCATTGCGTTTAGGATTATGCCAGTGCATATCATGGGAAAATTACTCAAAAGATCAATAGACTATGTTTTTTACTCGATAAATTAGAAGGAAAAGAAAAATATGAACCGAAAAATATGAACGGAATCTACAATGTGTCTCTTTGGAAAATATCTACCTTAAATTTCTGAAAAAATGGAAAAAGATTTTTTAAAGCACTCCAATTTTTTTATGTTTAGTATTGATTTTCTAACATGGAGGGTACCAAATGATTTTTCCAAAATGAAAGTGGCACTAATGTTTTGAAATTTCTTTTTTGGTTGCAATTGATTAACAATATTCACACTCAGAAAACAAGTGCTAACAAGAGGTAGGCTTTCAGAGACGATATCTGCGAATCATACTCAGTTCGAGTGCTTCAGTGATTGGCTTTGATTAAAACTGTGGTATTGTTTTCTGGATTTGAGAGCTGTATTAATACTTATTTTACAGGACTTCAATTTTTTAGCTTCAGGTGTAGGTGCTGAGTTGAAACTCCATATTTACCCAAAAATACAAAATAATTTTATATTTCATACTGTATAAACTGAAATTGTTATTTTTCAAATACCAAAAAGGCTCTATTGATTACGAGTCTGATTACGAGTCTTTGTCATGTTTGTATAGAGTTTTTGATGAACATTTTGGGACCTGGGTGTTGAAAAGGACATCATTTCGCTCTATTGCAAAATGATACTTTTTAATTTCACACATAATACAGAGAGTGGTGAATGGAACTGCTCCATATAGCATATCTATCGACCAATAGTTTGTGATGCCAATTTCAGCAAGTCAAGAGAATGGGTCAAGTTTTAAACTACTCCCAAGTGCACTTGTGGATGCTGATCTAAACCATTTCAGGCATTGATCTTTGCGCTAGCTTGACAAAAGAGAATTTATGACTGGCCAGTGGCAATTTAAACGTATTTCATTTAGTGATGCAGCTTGTGATAGTACTTAGCTTTTGATGAACTGGTGGTATAAATTTGAGGTTAACTGCGCCTAGTTCGAAGAATACTTTTATTTTGAGCTCGTTATCAGTGCTTCCTCTAAATCCTGGATCCACCCCTGCAGAGTTGTCTGTGGCTCTGTCATGAATAAATGAATAAATGAATGAATGAACAGGAATTGTGTTTGCCGACTACACAGTCATGACAGCATCAAGTTAGGGTGTTGGGTGTCTATTTCAGACTTGTTGTCATACTTGAACAAGATATGACTAATACTTACTGACATTTTCAAAATATCATCAGCTAATTTGTTGAAGCTGTAGGAAATGCAGTGTAATTGTTATTGTGCCGAGTCCAAAACTTCCGCAGTGTCGGGTGGTTGATATCACTTACAAAGCCTGCATGATTACCCAACAGACAAAAACACGATGTGTTTGGATCAGTTTGAAAGACAAGGTTGATTGGCGCTGTATGGTTTAAAAGTAACATCCTCATTTACAATCGTATAATTTTCAATGTCTTTGAAACAAAAGAAAGAGTTACATACACTGTAGACAAGTTGTTTTTGGATCGCTATGATATCTTATGCTGCAATGAGCAATAACAAGATCACCAGTCTGCAAGAAAAATTGCTCATTGATGAGTGTGCAGGGTCTTGTTGCTTCAAGATATTGTGTATTATTTGTTAACTTTGTGTAATATCATCTCTTTTTCTTATCATTACAGAATTCAGTGTGAGGATATATCAAAATTAGAATATCATTGTTGAAAAGTATGGCAAAAGGATATAATAACATTCGTTCCTGTTAAATTGTGGCCTTTGAACAAACAAATAATACTAAGGTAGGCAACATGGCCTTCAGAGTGTTTCAAAGTGCCTTTTATTTCGTCTGTGGATTAATTCTGTGTGTCAACGGATTCGAATTGGAAGGCTCGCAAAACTCGTTTGCAAAATTTCAAAAATGGAACCCATGTCGAAACAGTACAATCAGTTTAGAATTCAAAACTGACGAACCAAATGGGTTGATTCTTTACTTTGATGATGGTGGTCACTATGACTTTTTTGAGATTAAACTTGTAGGCGGTGTGGTGCGGTTTCGGCTAAATCTCGGCCATGGTGCAATCATACTTGCTGCTGGACAGAACTTGAACAACAACAATTGGCACAAGATTGAAATCACGTTGAACGGTGGCAAGATGACATTGCAGGTTGATTCATTGACCCATTCCAAACCGACAACAGGATTTGACCAGAACTTTGGTAACATCACCAACAACAGTGATGTCTTCATTGGGGGTCTTCCAGAAGCGTATGATAACAAACTTGGCCAGTTAGCGCTACCGTCTGTGGTATTTGAACCCCACTTACGAGGTTCGATCAGGAATCTACTCTATTCGAATTGTTCTGAAGCTCAGATTAGGCCCGAAATGACTGGGTTCAAAGGATTGCGCTTCAATACTGAGGTGGATGCATGTCGGGAGAGTAATCCTTGCTTAAACAGTGGAATATGTATAAGCACTGATAACGGAGCGCTGTGCGATTGTTCACAAACGGAATATGTCGGCGAGAATTGCGAAAAAGGTAAGGGAACTTGATTTTCTTTTACATTAGAAAACATCGTTGCTGTATTCTAAAGTTTATTTGGCCTGTATGTTTCTTGCACAGTCTAATCAATTTTGAGTGCAATTTACTTTCCTCTAATGAGCTGAAACCTACTTGGCTGTGTTGTGAGATCTTCGACAATGAATAGACTGCCGTAAAGACATTTTCGCCTGTCTTCCTGGGGATGAAATGTGTTTATGGCCTAACATTAGGTTTTAACGACCAAATATTCTCTTGCAACAGTGTATAAGAAGATGATGTACATTTATGTCAAGGCAACCTCGCAGCTGCTTTGTGGTGATATTCTGAACAACCAACAATTCTCTGATTGCGCTTCAGGTAAATCAAATCAAACAAGTAAAAATGGATTATGTTCAATACAGTTTACTTCATCCCCTGCTTCAAAGTTTTTGTTTTATCCCCTTCAAGCACAAAGCAATCCATGAAACAGGCACTTGTAATGATGCTGTGATTTCGATTTTTCATCATTTGTGTAGATGAAACCTTCTAGATACTGCAGTCGTTCTATTGAACATATTGATTCTGGATATTTCCCGCCAAGAGATCAACGCTGCAGCCACTTTCCCGCCAGCTGACATGTTCATTGTATTCTCAGACAGGCTGTTGCCGCTGGTATTTGCATTGGCCTTCGATGTACTACATACTTAGGCTGATAGATCAGGGTAGGCGATCGATCAAACAGTAAATACACCTGTAGGTCTAGTGATAAATTTCACTTTTAGTGATGAAATGAGTCCATTATTTTGAATTATGGTGAGATACATGTATACACTGACATGTAGGGTCTTTTATATAAAGGCAGAACACGGAAAAAATGATTTTTAGGAAACGCTTGGTGCTTTTCTAATTCTGTCAGGCACATTTGTCTGGTGTCGATTGCATTCTTTCCAGTTTATAAAGACATTATCACTAATATAGTTGACATAGTTGATAATTAAGCTTATGTGAACATAAAGGTATGCTATATAAGGGGTTAAATAAGGTGTCAAAGAATACTTTGATGTTGTCAGGAATTTATCACAGGCTTTGACTCATTACTGCAATACTGGTTTCCACATATCGATTTCCCAGCAAACCAAAATTTCTCACTGAAAGGTCGATACTCTCCAGAATGTTCCAGATCTTCTTATGTCTCATTGTATTATTTATCTTTCCAAATATTCAGTTCGCCCAGCTATAAAAATTGTTGTTTGCTTCCAATGAACCTTTCCCACCTTCTTGCAAATTCTTTGTTTGTTCAGATCAAGTATTCTGATATTTTTCTTCAGTGTGTTAATAGATTTCAATGTCGATCTTTTTCAAGTGAAGAAGGGTAAATATATTGTTGGTAACTTCAAAGGAGTCTGTGATGGTTCAAATGGGATCTGGTATTTTCAGTGCTAATTGGATCCAATAGTACAATTGCTACAAGGCTTAAATTTTGGGATATAAGATAATTTTCAATCTTATGAGTTGATATTACTATGTTAATACTTGTGTGAATATCCTTACTAAATTCGAGAAAAGTTTGTGTGTTTGTTTGTTTGTGCGCTCATATCTCCCAGACCAAATGGCTGAGCGACCCCAGATTTTGCATGTATCATTTAACGGGTCCCGAAAATGTCCTTACGAAGCTCGATTTTTGAATTTCCAACTAACATCCGATATAACGCCGTTTATTGGTTTTATCTAACGTTATTCAGCTTGCCCGGGCGGCGATTTTACCTTCGCGTCATGCGCGTCACGGGCAACGTCACTCCCGACACAGCCTGATCGCGTCACGGCTCCGACGTCAGGATGGGTCTGCTGACGTCATGACGTCACAATGCGACGTCTCGAGCCCTTTCACTTCAGACAAAAGCTTTTGCGCATTCACACACAGCTTGGTGATCGATTTCAAATCAAAATACAGATACCTTCAAATAAACTTGAGTTTTTGTTATTTCTGTTCGTTTATCAATACATCACTTACAGTACACTGAAACTCTGATGATGGTGGCCACGGGTACAGTGGACTAGTTTCACAAATTCTCCATCATGATAGCGATGTCTACAATCATGATCGTATGCAACGAAAATCGCTTGTTTTCTGTTGCGACAAGAATCTGTGATCACAGCAACCTGTGACCAATATCAACCCATCAATTAATTCAATTAATATAAGTCTATTGACAAGGAAAACCTAAAAGAATGTCATGTATTTCAACTCTAAGTCATTCTCCGTTTTTCACGGGTTGCCTTATGAAATACTCTTTTCCCAGCATAATCACCCGTTTGAATAAAATATGAATTCATTGTAATAGACTGGAACAGTTTATCAAAAACTTATGGAAATGTGGCTGTTTGCTGAAAAAACTATACCAGCTTTTCATATTTTATTCAATCTGTGGCCAGAT
Organism: Lineus longissimus; assembly: GCF_910592395.1. Lineage (NCBI taxonomy): Eukaryota > Metazoa > Nemertea > Pilidiophora > Heteronemertea > Lineidae > Lineus > Lineus longissimus. The sequence goes on from NC_088310.1 coordinate 24,452,678, forward strand.
TGTGGGTTTTATTAATTGTTAGTATTGAAATCTCGGCATGTAAACTCGCGCATCAACCATTAAAATGTTGCTGGTTATTTATATCTTTAGAATAAATGACAGAAGTTGTTTGTTTATATTGTTTGTATTCATGTAGTTTATTTATGAAATAATATTTTTATAGATGTAAATGTTTGTGCCTTTGTGAGATTGATATGTTACAGTTTAGAAGGAAGCATTTATGTGGAATACTAATGGTGCCACTGTTCAAATTGAAAGTAGCTTTATATGGTGTTATTTCTACTTTCCATACACTCTTCGAAATGAATGTTATTGAACTTTCGAAAAGCCAAGTTATGGTTTTTTAGCAAGCACAATCGCCAACCGTCAGTTTTCAGCTCGGTTAAAACCCCATCGATGTTTTTCAAAACTCCCATTAGGGTTTTTCTTTTCACCGAAAAACTCCTAAGTGGTCCATATTTGTGTTGGCAGGACATCTCAGCTCAGGAACTGTTCCAATTGTACCTTCAATAACAGTTTTAGAGGATAGATTCCACAATCAGCATATTTTAGTTTTTCCTCAGCCGTTGCTGCCGCACTAAAATTCTGTTTCAATTCCTTAAACATTATGGAAAATGACTGATGTACCTTCTGCATAATATGGCAAGCAACCGGAAAAATATTGATTGATAAATGGATTAAAAAAGTATTCGATTTTTTTCTCAATGTCTCTCAATGTTTTTGGTATACAATTTTTCTAAAATGACATCCATAAACATTGTGTTTTACCATAAGTGCTTTTAAAAGTACTCTGACATTTAATCATTACTGTGAAAACCTCTATAATTATGACCAGTATCTATCCCTTTTAAAATGGCAATACAGCCAAGGGCTATTTAGCCAATATCAATGAAAAGACAGCTTCTCTGATCTGATGCTATTGTTGTGGCTCACGAAATTTCAATATAATCAGCTAGTGTTCTTAACAACCATGTAGGCTACTGTAAATGTCATCATGCAAATCTCAAATTCCACTAACTGTCAAGTTGCAGTATCTTCCATCCAAGCTCCCTATGCTCAAGATGAATATCTTCTGAAGAGGAATAAAACATTTAAAGAACAAAATATATGCACAACTTGGGCATTAAGAATGATTCCTTTCATTCATCTTCCTTTTGTGTTTAAACTACGGAGACTAATTTTGTGTTAGACAAGTTTTTACCATCCATTCTTCGCAAAAAAATCATATCACTCGTTTTGGTAACACAGAAATGTCTCTCTTTACTGAAGACAGTCATCACACGAAACCGAAACCAACAGCATGTAGTTGATTGGCAGCTGCCATTGGATGTAAGCCATCAATTTGCTCAAGGGCACATTGATTACTTGTCAGGTGTCTTTTAGCAAAAACGACATCAGTGATCAGACCTTCAAACGCGTCTTTGATAATCACATGATGGTTCACCAGGGATCAAAGAACCACATGATTACATACAGCAGCAACACACATTGATTGTTACAAGACAATGTCAGGGCCGCGCTTTGTCTATTTCTGGTGTCACTTTGTGTAATTTATTCTTTTTTACCAAGTTAACAAGTAGGTTTATGTAACTTATCATTACAAATGGTGAGATTTAATTTGATGGGTCTTCAGGTGATGGTCGATATGATGGAAAGCATGATTAATGCTGGCTCGACTTCTTCTTCTTAGTGTTCCATTTTCTTTTAAATGGTCTTTAAAAAACAAGTGTATGGAATCATATTACACTGGACTATTCATTCCAAGATAAAAAATGTTGATGAAATTTAATGTACCTCTTTTAATGTATATATACATGTAAAAGAGTATGGCTTGCAGTTAAGAAATTTCTGGTTGTGATAAACTTTTATGCACGACATGGTGTAATCTTTAACAACCAGCGCATGATCTCTTTAAATGTCGCATCATCATCTCTTTCCTTGTTCATAAATGTCAATGAAAGCATCACATTACTAACAACACTCGCATCTATGGCGGTGTCCTCTGTATGGAAATCCACTTACCGCCATTATATACAAAGAAAAAACATACTGACAAGATAGTATATTTCCATTAGTTTGAACAGCAGTTTCAATTAAACATGTTAAACCCCAGGGATTATATAGTCCCAAATGCCCCAATTACTCCAGTGTCAGACATTGTTAGATTACACTGCTAAACACATGAAATGCCAGTATACACAGTGTTTTATGATGATGAATGATGATATTTTCGCTCTTAAATCAATTTTTTGTCACCATGATTTGAGAAATGGTGATGTGAGATGCAAAGTTCAGCATAGCTTGCTGTTTTCCTGTGCATCTTCGAGGCTGGAGTCAACTTGTATGAGAGATACAATACAGTGTGATAGTTAATGGCTATGTTTTTGTTATTGATGCTGTAAAACTATGAATTTATTATCAGAGGCCTACTTGGTTTGTTAGAAAAATTGGACACCAGCTGTTGTGTAGCCAGGTTACGAATAATATGTATGCCAAGTTTCAGCGAATTCACATGCATAATAACTGTACTACGGCACTGCGTATCTGATTTTCATCAACAACCAATAAATGAAATGAACACGAATGGTAATCCTAAAAGGTTCAAAGAAAAACAGTTTTGGGACTGATGATGTTGGTGATTTCAAATTCAGATGTTTGAATTGAAAGGCTGAATTGAACAATTGAATGAAAATTCAATTTTCCACTTAATCCTCTTGGTCCCGAATAATTTCCCAAATCACACTTTTTTCAACCTGATTTTTGCCTACTTTAACACAAATGGGCATATTATTCCCAAATCGGAAGCAGGATGTGCCACGTGCGTCGTCACTTGGAGCTGACTAAATTCACCACAATTCTGCCATCTTGGACTGTTTATCATACATGATATTACTCTTTATCATCTGGCTTTATGTTATTCACTCTGAAACCAAAGTCTCCTTTTCTCCCCTCTCATCATGACTTGGCTGATCAATCTGGACAAGATTTCCTCAAATTCGTCCATAATTTCATGGCTACCTTGAAAGCTTTCTTAATGATGGTTAGACGTATTTTGGGCAAAGATTACTGGTTTTTACTTAAAAGGGTATTGGGCATACCAGAGTTGTGATTGATGCCATCAGCATTGCATCATCAGGCATGTTCTCAGATAATCTGAGAGGCTTTTTGTTGGGAAAATCTATTAGCCGACGAAGCCGGAGATTAGATATTGCAAATTGTTTTTGATTGAGAATTCTTAAAAAACTCCTGCTGATGTGAGCCAATGTTATCTTTTAGTCAAGCGATAAGTTGAGATTGCTGAATCTCATTGTGAGAAATCTTTAGGCAAGTCAAACTCCATGAGTTTTGTTTTAAACTGGCCCTTAGAATTATGAATAATTAATTTTTAAAGCTTTAGAAGTGCTGAAATTAATAGATATAAGTCAAAATATGATACCTGTTTTAAAAAATATTTTTGTTGCTATTCAAGTAGAATACATTTCTTTTTGCTTACAGAATTCATTTGTTTTTCTGAATGATCATGACTCAATATGAATTTTTCGGTTGGGATACATGTTTTCTTTTCAATTTTCTTGGAAATGCAGGACATTTTTGACCAAGACCAAATCTTCTTTTAAACGCATCATTTTTGCTGTTGTTCAAAGAAGTGTATCAATTTCTGGTGTTATGTGCATGATCCCATAACGCTCGGGAGGCCAGGGAGATTTGATACTAAATTTCTTCTTTGTTTTACAATATTCAAAAATTGGTTGTTCTTATATTACGCCAGTATGATGACGCGTTCCCCATGCTTGCGAGAACAACCAAATATTCTTTTTATTTTGAACTATCCCCAAGACACATGCATGCAGTGTGGATATTATATTACACAAGCAGAGTGATTCTTTTTGACAATTTCTTATGATGTACTTTCTCTTCAAGGAGTTGACAACATAGAAGGAGACTCAAAAACAATGCTGCAACTTGAACAAGGTTCTATTTTTGAAGAACTTTCCATAAACGCATCAAATGATATGAAATCAACACCTCAGTAAATCTTCTGGGAAAATCATGTTCAACTTCACATATCGGATGTATATGTTTACAAGCTTACTACAATACATGTAACTTCTTAATCAGTCTTCTCTGGACAGGTCCCAACGGTCCACTCGGTGGCCGATTAATGACTTCGCCAATAATTACCAATTAACAGTTGCTAGATGTTGCATGGTAAACAGATTAGTCAATGGCAAGACTTCCATACCACCAGTTAACTATTCTAAGAAATTGTTTCGACCAAAGAACATGATGGCTCCCCATCCCATTCATAAATAAGTAATTTGGTCATTTAAAGTGATTGGATGACAGCTCCATTGGGAGCTTATACCTAAGGACAGTTTGTCTTGACTTCGTCGACCTGGGAAATTGGTATACCTTTAGGAACCAATAGCATTATAAATGGCATTATTACCAAGCTGTCAGATTTCCAGTCACCTTCCATTCTACAGTAGCAGTTCCCATCATCAGTTAATCCATAAAATTAAAAAATTCAGAAGCTGACTGAATTCTGTGGCTTTTAACCTTTTCACCGTATGAATTCCGGCAAGCTGCATTTCTGGTATCAACCTTGCTGCAATGCAGCTGAAATCAAAATCTAACACCTATAACTGACTGGTGACTAGCTTCTACCATCCGTGCAAGAGATACAGCACGGAATGTCACAAACTCCCCGGCCAATGCCTACCATGGTTTATTCATGCAAGAACAGCAGCAATAAATAATTGGACTGTTCATCTACCACACTCCTTGTTGGTGTTGGAAGTAATAATTGATGTCTTAGGGTGTTATGGTTATAAATAATCCAATAGATTTCTGGCAGGAACCAATTATTGATCTATTGTTTGTGAATACCATTGATTATCGCAAAAGGACATCCCACACTGAAAATTTGCCGGACTTGTTTTATACTTGTTGTAAGAGATTGAAAGTCCTCATTATGCTGAAGTTGGGGAAAATCACCTTTGTTTTATGCATTGTCTTGCGGTGTGATGAAAATCATGAATGTGATTGCGATTTGCTTTTTATGATTTTCAGACAATGCATAAAGCGAAAAAAATTTTCAATATAGAATGGAATAGTGGTTCTGCAGCTCAGCTGGTGGAAAAATTTCAAAGGTTAACATAGCTTTGTTTTCCTTGTAGCAATTATTCAAAATTAAATTATTTTGTGAATGTTCATTTTAAAACTTTAAAAAAGATCTTCTATAGTGTTTCTAAATAAATTATGATGTAGCTTTAATCGTTTGATTTCTAGGGTGCTAGTGTGTATAGTCAATTGTTTCATTTGACAAGGCCAATCTGTCAATTGAAGATATGATGATACCAGCCTCTGGGTTGCTGGCTGATGCAATCCCCTATTTGCTTATGCAACACAACTTGAAAAAGCCCACAAAGCCAGTTGTTTATAAAAATTGCTTTTAAGGAAGGTATGATCAAGGTACTTGTGGATCAATGACCGTGATTGTTGTTCTGGAAATATTGAATCTGTGTCATTGACAGAAAATTGGCACTAAACCTGATATGTCGGATCATGAATCACTAGCTTATGAGTTTATGTCAACGCAGGTTGATCCCTCGTTTGGGAGAAGAAAAGATATGTAATTATGAGGTTGCAAACTGGCACTTCAGGCAGAAGCTTCAAGTATGTTAACCAACATGTATAAATAAGTTGTTTAGTAAACCATCTAAATATAAGACCTTTAAGATCATTTTGTCATGTTTGTCAGATGTCACAATCGCATGATTATGAATAGAAAAGCATGTCACACTAAAAGTTTATTCTCCACGATTTAGAAAAAGTCAATATCATCAAAATGCTTGGGGCTTTTATGCCAGCATTTTAAAAAGTGAGCGGTTGATACTACCACAGAAACCAGTAAATTTGCTCATGGCACCAAGTTATTTTGCCCCGAGCAGTCATATTTGAGGAAGCCATGGTTGCAGAAATACATTTTCAAACGACATAAAGAACTTTTTTTTTAATAACAAACTTTTAATGCTATTGGCTGTGACAAGTTAATTTACCTTTAGGGTGTCATTACAAAAGACAAAATCTGAAGGAAGCGAGGTATTCGAATTCAATTAAAATGTACCATACATTATAATAGTGTTGCATTATTGATGAAACGCACCACAGACTCTTGCGTGCAGGATGAATACCTTCGTGGTAGGTGAACAAATAAAAATTTCTTATGAATATATTCAAATGAACGCCACAAAGTTTTATTGATATATAATGGAATGTTTGTAATCTGAATCATAGATTCATACATTCAGTTCATAAATGAACATGCCGATTCCTTTTGTAATGTTACAGTGACTTTATTCAAACAAAAAGCCTTTATAATAACTGATGAATAGATGCTACGAATAATGGAATGCTCTGATAAGAATTATACTTTAATTTTTTCAGATTTTCTGCTCGTTCATGCACTAAATAGATATTTTTGCATCATTTCAGAATCAGACTAGTTTTGGTCACCATGCAATGCTTAGCTGTAGAACATGTACCGGTAGGGGTGGCATCTGTCTTAAAGATGTGTTTCCAGTCTTCTGACCTATATTTTGTGAAAAGTCATATCGTTTTGAATGAAGAAACATAAGTAACCGTGGGAACTGAGCAAAATATATATTTTTGTAATTACACAACGGAAGGATTGCTCAGAAGAAATAGAAATTGAACATTTTCCCAGCAGAAAAGCCCAAAATGATATCTTTGTTTTTGATTGCCTTGGTGTGAATTTGATTTGTGGGAATGCCTCTGGCTATTGCGGGATGATTTAACAGTGAGGAAACACCCTTTCATAGACATCAAAGGAAGTTGCTGTCTCGCTCTGTGAGAAAAAAATACAAGTTGATAAGATGAAATTAATCTGAGCCATGTCTCCCGTGGCAGTGACAGATTTAGGTTCAATTGTAAATGGCTGCGCTGAAAATGTATTTTTCTAGGAATTTTATATTTTAGCGGTAAATGTGAGCACTTTTTGTTGCACAAAGTAGTGATTGTAATCGCCGGTTGCAGTGATTTCAATCACTTGTTTGCATGATGCTTCAGGCACAATAGACAATTATCTGAGCAAACCAAACTCGGTGGAAAATCCATTAGTCATTACTACAGCTCCATGAATAATAAATGATGAGAAAGAGGTACCGAATGTTACTTTCCCCATTCCCAACTGGTTATGATTTTTCTCATTTTGAGACACAATCCAATGGTTATTTAAAAATATTCTTCGCAGGGTTAGAAACTGCCATTTTTTAGTTGCCGGGGAGAAAATGTACTGAAAAATAAGTACCAATATTCCATGATGATAAAAAATACTGTGACGGAAGTGTTGGATTATCTACATTTTTTCATTTTTTAATGCATCAAATGCAAATGCAGGAATTTCGAGAAAAGGGGCGACCAAGTGAAAAATAAGAGTTGCCATGCAGATCATATTAGATTTTTTTCTCAAAGAAGCTGGGGTGTGTGTCAAGTACAGCATCTGGAACGAAACTGCATGATGTTTAGAGTGAAACACACAGACATCCAATCTCAGCTCATGCTCACATGCAAAGAAGCAAGGTTCGCAATAAAAATTAAAAAAGACAAACAATAATTGTTTTCCTAAATATATATGGTGTTATTTTGTAATTGTTGTATTGTTCATTTTAAATTTTGCATTTCTAACAATAAAAGATAAACAATGTCGAATGGATTGAAAAATCTTCCAATATTTTATAAACAGAAAGTATTCAGGTTTCTTTTATGTTCAGTACTTATATTTGATTGGTTGGGTAATCCAGGGTTACATCTGTAGCTTGGAAAATATCGGGAAAGGTTTGAAAGATAATATGCATAAATTTGATATTTAAGCTGTAAAGGGCACCCCAGAGAGAGATAATTATGATTTTGTCACAGATATACTCATAACCCTGGAAGCAATTTTGAATATATAAAAAGGTCCATGTTTAGTAAGGTATAGTTATGCAAATACAATGTTTATTTCATTGTTTCATGTTTCCAGCCAATAAGGTTTAGACACAGGTGTGGCTGTTTATGTATCACAAGTGGATAGGATCGGCAATAATTTGCATAAAGGCATATTCGTACTTTGAATTAGAAATATCACAGGTCATGCCAATAACTTCATATCAAATGCACATAACATATTTTGAAGTATCATGTGGCATTTTATGTGAAATATTAACCAAACAGAGTGCAGACATTGATTTGTCTATCCGAGATATCAAGGAGGTGCCAGTAATGAAAGTCTTTACAAGTGCGATTTCCCACCATGGGATTTAAATTAGTTTGATCCAGAACTTTGAGAAAGGGGTTGCACACTGGTATTTTTTTATGGTCATTATCCCCGATTCATGGTCCAGGTCAATTTGGAAGACTTTCCGCAAGTAAAGGAATGAGGTGCCTGCCCCACTGATTGTCACACCCTTCTCATGACTGGTGCTAAAACTTTTTCTTTAAAAAGAACTTGCAAAAGTGATAAGTACTGCATTGATGGGTAAAATATTGTATAAATAATGAGTGGATTAATTGACTGCTTCTTCTTGCGGGTTTGAATCAAGAACTTTATGAGGATAAAATCCATCCATCCCAATGTAAGGACATGATGTGCACCTGAAATAAAATGTACAAAAAATCTGTGCAGATAACAAATGAGAAATTGACTTAAATTTAAAAAAGTTATTAACAGGTTTTTATTATACATGTGTGGGGTAGGTTTTTTTCTTGATGAAAAATTCCCTTCTACAGTATCTCCAGCATTTACACCTGACAGCAGTTAGACTATTTGGTTGAAACCAGACCATATTTTTGTGTTTGTAAGAAACATACACTTGCATGTTCAAAGACGATGGAAGCATTTTGTTTCTGCAAAATTAAGTTACATATAACATGTATAAACACTGTTGACTTTTGTGTTGAAACCACACCTCAGGACCATTTTCCATCGCCAGAGGGGGATGCACGGTTCACATGAATCATCAAACATATGCGGTATTGGACCGGGAAGACAAGTGAGCAAATTGGCTATGTCCCATGGTGCCAAGATAAATGGCAAAGGTAGATGGATCGCTGGTTTTGGAGAAAGGTTTCATTATGATGTCTGACAGAGTTCTGATGAGATGCTATAAGCACTTATTATCGGTAATCATGGTATAGTTTACGATATCTCTTTGGAATGACACAATTTTGGAAGCATCTATCTTGATATATAGGTCCAAAATTGGATGACTTTTACTCTGAGCCATTCAGAGTAAAGTACACTGCACCTCTGTCAAACCTTTATCAGCACTTGTGTGGTGAAAGATTTGTTAAGGTCAGAACAAAAACTGACATTATGTTCGATTGCTTGTCTTGTAAAAATTACTTATAATGACTGCAATTGCATGTTAGCACTAATCTGATAGAACATGTATATAATGAGACTATGTACTTTTGTTTCTGTTTTCTAAGGGAAACCGATATGTGGTTTCAAAAAAGACAAAACCTTGCAACCCGTTGCACTTCTGTCATGTCTAACATGTCTAAAGAACATTCTTCATACTGTAGCTTGCGGCAGACTGCAGAACAATCCAAGAGTTCTCTCCAACTTCCCCACTCATGGATGCTTTTTTCTTGTCGCCAGCGGATGGACAAATGTTTTGTGTGATGTTCTTAACATCAAAAATACCAATTCCTGCATTAATTAATGGCATTCGAGTGGGAATTATAATTTTTTACACATGAAAACTTTGCTGAAAACTTGCTCGTGGCTGCAGGAGTAAACATTTGAAGTGTTTGTGTTCTGGTTGAAATAAATGTCATGTTGAAAGATATGACAAACATGTACATGTTCATGTAGTTGTCAAAACATATTATGGTTTTATCCAGCAAAAAGCAGTTTAGCTCACTAATGGACACCTGTAAATGGGCTATTTTTGTGGTTGTGACCTACCAATTCACCTATTTTTACCTTCTCTATTATCATATTATCTGAATATTGTGACCTTCATACTGACAGAATAGCATATCGCTCACAAAATGTTAAAAAACTGAATACAACAATGAGCAATACATTAATCAGGTATAATCACTGTAGCTGCCTATAACTGATTGGCCGAGCAATCACATCGTGATAACTTCGCTAACCTAATCAAGTGTCATCCATCTGGTCATTGCTTATTCATAACATACTAATATGGTTGTAATTACTGCATTTGTCAGTTGCATTGATTTGTACCAGGTTATTTGGACAGCGGTGGTCTCATCGTTAACTCTTTAACAATATTAGCATCGCCATGTGGACGCAGTCAGTCTGGTCAGTTTATTGACCATGATATTTTTAATTGTGCTTTCTCTGCTTGTGGTAAGATTCAAGTCTAATAACTACTATTCGAATTCAACTTTTGGTTCAATCTGCAAGTCACACAGTGCAATGTGCGCGGGGTGATATATTGCCGTGTAACCAATCATGGTCCATCGTTGCCCTTGGGGTCACAGGGACTCACAAGCATCTGCACCACGGCAACATCAAAATCCACCACAACAAAGTGAGTAGCTTCCTCCAATTCCATCTAAAGGGTCACTTGGTACATGTACTTCCAGATAAAATTACTGATAAAAAATACGGCTAATAAGTAGAAAGTGTTATTCTCCATCCATCTATCACTTTTAAAGCTGCTTATATGTTTTTCAAATACGCGGATACAAAGTTAGACATGACAAGGTACCATTAATCATGCTCATTTGTAAGTATGCTTCTTGCTAATGTGAACATCAAGCATTAAGCTTTTTTGCTTGACAGATTAAAGTAATGATACAGCAGCCTATGTTTCATAAATTGTACTCGTATCAGGTTAAGTACAGATCATTATTCAGTTCCATGAGTTTCATGACTTTAATCTGCACCAATTAAGTGTACAGGGTAATAATTTTTATAGTTACAAATTTTTAAGAGGGCCTCGTATTTCGATTGAGAATGTCAATATAAGTTAATGTGAAAATTAATAAAAATTATCAAAGTCAAATTTTTTGGGGGCTGATGATGTTTCTTCATTTTGAGTAGAACAAAAAAATGAGTGAAAAAAATATTTGGACTTAGAAATTTGGTACCGACGATTCTTGCTTGGTCGTCATAGTGAGGTGGTCGTCAACCGGGGTTCCACTGTATATCAAAACCTTTCAAAAATGCAACATTTCTTGGGGTAAGTAATGCCATCCTATCATGTATTATATCTGTTACATGTTTCTGTAAGATAAAAAATTGATGCAATATGAGAGACAAGCTTTTTAGAGCTGTGTTCTCTGTTCCTGACATGACTAACATTATTGCTGAATAATATTAAACACGTATCTTCTCTGTCAATGTTTGTAGAAGGTGAAGAAAAAAATTGTTTTCCGTAAAACAAGTGTGGCAAAGCAACTTGTCACAGGGCGTCGATGTTCGACTCTGGTGGTGTTATGTAAAGGAGATATTGTGTCATTTTGTGAATTTTTGCCTAATTTGTCACTTTGCAAAGTGGGTCCTGCAAAATTGAAATGATGAATCAAAAATTTGTAATGGGAGGTCCATTTCTTGGCATTTCCTGATCTATATGCAAGTTAATGTCATGAACTTCTTGAAGGGGCTTTGCAAATGACTGTGGTTTCTATTGCAGAGGCGTTGCCATGACAACATGACATCTGTCGCAATTAAAACAATTGCAGCGGCAGCTGCTGTCGGGTTGTCATGTTGTCATAGCTACAGGTCGCAGCAATTAATCTCTCATTTGCGAAGCGCTTAAATGTGCTTCATCATTCCAGTGATGATCCGAGCTGTCATCATCATTTGAATTATCCCATTCTGGCCACAGATGATGACAAACTCCTCATATGCAATTATCCCCTTGGCTTTATTGACTATTGCATGATTAGTTGTAATCAGTATTTATTGATGAGTATTGCAGCGATAGATGCAAGGTTAGGTTGTGTTGTCTACCCCAGCATGGGGGTCCAGCGTGATTCACATTGCATTTGAAATTTATTGAAATGCAAGTATTGTTACCAACACTATTGCACATCTTCAAGTAAAACCTCAAGGTTTTGATGAGCTCAGTAATGTTATGCAATTCTGGAGGCCTTACACGTAATTGTGATCTCTTATCATCCAAATTTGTCACCATGAAAAACACAACATTGTACTTCAAGGTATGCTGCTCACAAAAAAATGAGCCAATGGGCAAAGATACCTTGCATACCACTACTGTTCTTTTTCGAATGCCGATGGGATGGATATCGCCATCGGAAGATTAACTCTGCTTTTTCGTTTTCGCCTTCTTTTACTTGTTCCTTATTCATGTGACTGGTTGTGTGAGAAAAAATGTTTACCATTAGTGGATGGAAGGGCAATTCATTGTGCAAAGGATAACCTAATTTTGAAGCAGGGGAAAATGCCATCTGGGTATAGGTCAGATGAAAAAATGTTGGTATAAATTCACAAAGTTGCCGAGTTTCTAGTACAGTGTGCAATTTTACACATGCAGGAATGTGTCTTGCACATATGAGCATCGTGTAAACTCTTCCCTCTTTTTTAATACACGAAAATGAAGAAAAAAAAAGTCACCTGCACCATCCCGTTTATTCCTCTTTTTGAAAGGTTTTAGCAATTCTGTGAAACCCCTAAACCAATTAGTCACCATAATTTATGATCATCAGCTCTTTGTTGGTTTAATGTTTCATTCTGCGTCTTTACATTGCAGTAACAGAAAAAATTAAAAAGATTAGAAGCCAAAGTGTAAACCTTTTTGTAGCCAACAAAGAAATCTGATGTCAAAGAAAGCCATCAACCTGAGTACTGAACTTGAAAGTATCATAAGATGGCACAGGAAGATCCCGACTTAAAGGTTTTTATAGCCAGTGATCTTTGGTCTCAAGTGCTACGAAGTTCGTGCATCGCTGGCAAGGTTTAATCTCTTTGCTTCTTTAAAAACAAGTTGAAGTGTGATCAGGTGAGGGAAGATTTAAGGTTTTCAGTGTTCTTGCAGATCTTTCAGTCCAAATTCAAAATTTCGAAAATCGAATATTTTCTTCAAACACATTTTACCCTGCCAGTCAGTTTTATTCCTGTTTTCTAACCATTGAATTTCGAATGCAATGATAGGTCGTAACCCTTGGTACGATTTACAAATTCTGAAAGTTGTTTAACTCAGTTTAAAATGTCTTATGGTAGAAGGAAAATACAGAATGTCAAGGATAAAAGATTTGCTTTGGGGTTGCCAGTAGTCTACCCTTTCTGACATTATATCACGGTTGTTGAAGGAGCAGGTAGTAAAAAATTAAGGTTGCAAGATCACACTGCCTCATAAATCTGATCAGGATCTTCCAAGTGGCGCCCAAGTTAGTTTCAACCAAGCATGCTGGAATTTTCTGTACATTTCTATATGAATCTATATGTAGTCCATACCAAACAGAACCTAAAACGCACACCATCAATGTTCCCAGCATTTCATCTATGGGCAGATTTAATTTGACACATTAATGGATTGAAATGGATACCTTACTTTTTGTTTCTTTGACAGCAGTAAATGGACATTTGTTTGCCATCTATTCTGGCTGTGATGGCTGCCATGACAGTTACAACCAGGCGAGTCTATAGCACCGTCAATGGATGTAGTTACCCCAAATCTATGGACACATTCCGGAAATTAGTATCGTAAAAATTCTGAACAGATTCTGACTAACAAGATTCAAGTACCTCTGCAGAGATGGTTATAACATATTCCACTGCGTTGATCATAATATGGCAATTTCATATCGTATAGTGATATTTTTAGGAATTTTTTATGCATATCAAACAGTACGATCTCAAAACATGTCAATTTATTTCAGCCCTTTTAGAAGAAGAGGCAATTTGAGTAAAAAACAAGATGAATGGAGTTACATGTAATTGGTGATGCATGCACTGGGCACTCAAAAAGGTGTGGGACGTACCTCTAGGTGGGGACACCATCAGTAATTCAAGTACGTGCTGTCTGTATTCTCGGTTTGTGTAAAAATTAAGAATGAAGTGGTCATACGCTGAACAGTGCCTCTACCTTTGCCAGCCGAGATTTTTGGGTTGATTCTGCTCTCTCAGCGCAGGACCTGGCATGATGCCAATGTGTAGGCCACAAGCCTTGATGCAAGCGGATGTTGCAGCAGTCATTTGACATCAATTTGAAATTGTAAAAACGGAACCTGTGTTACAATGCCATAGATTTTAAGGTCCATTTCTGCGAGAAAAAATTGTTATGTGTAAGTCATTACACCAAAATATCTTAGTTGCTCGGTTGCCGATAATGTTAAAATTAATACTTAGTGTGGGTTTAAATAAACAAATGCAACGACTCCAGTCTATTCAATTTCTATTTAATACTTAGTGAAAGTTACACACAAAAGCTTCTGCTAAAACTATTGAATTTAAAGCCTGAGGCAAAGCAAAACTGTGTTCATTTCTACAGATAACATATTACAGTAAATGCCAAAGAAATTTGCAAAGGTTTCCATCATTAACTTTACCCTCGGGTTTCTTTGGTCAAAATAATGTACACTCTTACAAATAATACCACATTGCTAGATGTTGATACTTCGTTGATAATATATGAGGCTTTTCATGAGATAGCTTCCATTTGGATGGGTGTTAAAATTAGGGACGTTGCTATTAGATCTGGCCCTCCAGCGGTCAGAGGATGACAAGGCTCGATCCAACCAAGTCTGAATTACTCACACGAAGCAGAAGAATGCCCAAGGCCATTTCTTGCATTAGCTGTTGTGGCTGTGGGTGGCATGCTGCAAGAAAGAGTGTCATTTTACTCAATTTCCCATTGTTACTGTGATGGAAAAATTGTCATCAAGTTAAAAACATCACTCTCTTGTTTTGTCAGGATGCTTTACTGTTGAGTGCCTTGGTATAATCATGCTTCAGTTTGTCATCAGAGACTTAGCTTCTTTGAGTGAGTCGTTGATATGTTGTTGGCCACTCTAAAGCCTGCAGCACACTAGCCGCCAACTTTGGCGACAAGAAGCGTTCAGCTGACGCCTCTCGACGCCCAAGTTGGCGGCCAGTGGATCTCGGTCAGAGCACACCTGCCCAGAATCAGCGTCCAGTAGCGTCTTTTCCGCCACTTTAGGCTGCCATTTTGAAATCATGTGACATCGAGACGCAAGCTGATAGGCCATAGCCTCGCCGCCGACGCCAAGTCAGGCGGCCATCCGTAGCACACCTGGCTTCTTCTTGCGTTCAAACGCGGCAACGCGCGTCAAAAATCAAACATGTTAGATATTTGGCATTTAGTTGCGGCAAGTGGCGGCAAGTCGCGTCCGCCGACGCCGTTCGTAGCAGACTAGGGATTTTTCAGGCGTTCAGGACTCTTGCGGCAAAAAACGCCAGTGAACGCCGAAGTTGGTGGCTAGTGTGCTGCGGGCTGAAGAATCTGGCTGGGTGTTGCTCTTTAGAATTCCCAGTTCCCAATTCCAATTTAATTCATATGAAAGAAATCGCAAAGTTTTGTTAAATGTCGCCTACATAGTGACAATTCATTATGGACAATGGATATGTGATCTTCCTCTTCCATCATAAAGGTTACCAAACTTGGTTTTCCAAAGAACTTCAGCCATATTTCCTTCTTTTGTGGTTTCTGTGGCATAAAAAACCTGCCTTTGGTTCCCTAAGCAATTCTAGCGCTCCTCAAATGAGTGAATTCTTGGGCATGTCCATCTTCACTGTACAAAAAAAATGTATCTCAAACCACCAAATCAAGCTGGTCCACCCATTAAACATGTAGAGATGATAATACAACAAAAACAGGTGAAACAAGTTCAAGTCCATTAAACATTTTTAAAGAAGCTAACCGCTCCCAGTTTTGCTTTCCTCTTGCTAAAGATGTTCAGCAGTGATGGTAGTAAATTTTATCATGATTTACTTGGAAAGCTTTTTTTCAAATTGAATAAAATGGGTTTCGGGAGACATTTAAATGTCAGGGTTATCATTGCTTGTGGCAGACAAGAGGAAATCTCATTTATTGTCTGTCAGGATAGATTCTAATTGATTCAATGATATTCTCTGCATGCAACTTTGGTATAACTGGATAACTGCATATTGATTGTTTCCCTTGTTTTGTTAGTCCATGATCACTGAAGAAGATACCAGCTCCTTACTGACTCGTATGTGACTTTAGGCCATCACGGGAGCCAAGGGCACATTATTAAGCAGTTAGCTTTAGCCATGAGCCTTCTGGCCTTGCAACTTTTTAACATGTTCAAGAGAAGTGTAATACATGTAACTGCTATTGTCTTAAAATACTCAAGGCCACGGAACTCAAGTATAAATTGTGTCTGTGACGATTGACATTGGTTGCCTTTTCTATGTGTCAATGCACTTTGTAGAAAGTGCTACTATCAGGACAGAGACGTTTTAAAGCATTGTCACAATATGAGCCATTTATCTTATAATTGACTCGCACAATGATTCGACCCCCAATACTACTGGTTTTTGCCATACAATATATCACCAAGCAATATTCTTACACAGTCTTGAGACCAAACTGCTGCCAGCACTTTTCATTAGCATGAACCTGAGGGAGTTGATATCATCTGAGGTTGCGTGAATTAATATTTGATGAAATCAGAACTCTGTCGAATTATTTGCACTGCGATTGCCATTTTGCTGCATGCATTTGCAGTGATTTATTTTAGTCTGCCAGGGAAATTAATTATATCAACACTTACTGCATTTGATCATTTCATTATTGTGCCATAAAATATGCTTTGTGTTGATGTCTTATGTCGTTTTGCTTGTCGAGATGCAAGTTTGATAGTGAGACAGGGTAAATAGCTCTTTTGGTGAGAAATGCTAGATTTTGTAGAATAATCTTTTGATGTTAAAGTCATTTATTTATCATATTTGTAGCTGATATGATTGTGCTTTATAGCTTAATTGAATCATCAAATCATGAAACTGGTAAAAGACCAGAAACATGTATTTCGAAGACAATCACATTATAGTGTGGAGTCAGTGGGATAGCAGAAAATCTTCCCTTATGAGCTTACATGTTTTTTATGACACTCAGAGTGCGACAGAAAGTTGCACCATTTATTGGCAATTTTCAAAAGTGCTCTCCTCCCCACATCCTATTGGATGATTGACTTCTTCCGGCATTTAGAGTTTCACAAAAATTTCCTTGCTGTTCATTTTTCATAATCGAGCAAAAACTAGTCGCCTGATAAATCAAGTGACTCATTAATAGTTGCGGAAGTTCCTGCCATAACAAAGACGATTATTACCACGTACAATGTTCAACTCCTACCTTTTACGAAGTATTAAGTCTAGAAATCTCTTGCTGCACAAAAGCCGCTTTAATTTTAGTTTCCATAGAAACCTGTCATTAAATATAATCCCATCAGAACTTTTATAACGTAAAGAGAAAACCACATTGTGGGCTAAGATGGCATTTTTTATTCAAGTACAGGTGAAATTCAATTGAGCTATGTATGATTGATCATTACGGCTCTTTGTCATGAAATAGAGCAAATAGTATGACTTAGAAAAGAGTATGGGATTTCAGAAAGATGATTATCAATGTCCGAAAAGCACTTTTGAGAAATATTTGGCAAATTTGAACCGACTCATTTTTGCACTATCAGTTTCAGCTTATTGGTTTCATCCAGTTTGAGACTTGCAATTTTAGAGATCTGCCTCATCCCCTTGAAAGAAAATGAATTTGTATTTCATGAGTTTTATAATAGAGGAATAGCAAGATGAGGGTATTAGCATCCTAATGGTCTTGGTTAACATCCTATGGAAATTGATATTGAAAAGATATGTCCACAAATTGTCACAAATCATTGCCAGCATCATACATCCCTTTCTAATTTTTCACTCGCTGAGATAGATGGAATTGATTTGAATGCTACATGTGACAGTAATATCAATGTTTTCAATCAGAACTGAAATCTTTTATATGTATTTGATGATAAAGATTGCTTGAACATTGTTGAATTACTTTAGTTTTATCAGGCAATCTGGGGGCCACCAATACGGTATATTTCAACTTCAACTTTAAACTTTTGAATGAACGAACCTCACTTTTAAAAAGCCTTTTAATAATTCAAATGTCCACTTACATTTCCCCTGCAACAAAGCTCAGAAAGTTCAAATTTTTTTATTCATATCTCCGGTGGAACTTAAATATTGACTAACAGTCAAGACTCCGACAGACATAAAGTACCATGGAGTAGGTCCTTATGACCAGTCTACCCTCCTTCTCAATTCATCTGTTGACATGATGCATCGATATTTTACCCCACTTGACAAAGTTACCAGATATCTGCCTAAAAAATTTAAGTCGAAAATGATGCTGTGGCCATTTTTGCCAATTGGACTTATTTCGTCAGTATGTTGTAGTGCTAGAAGTTGTCAGCTGCAAGGAGTTTAGGGGATTTCATATATGAAGATTGTCACTTTCCAATTTGTGTGAGTCAAGAAATTCGAATGAAGACAATGGTAAAAATTCACCAGGAAATCCACCTCACTGAAGCTGTTCAGATAAAAGTGATATGCACAGGCTGGGGCTGGCCAAAAACGGCTTCAACAACAAAAGGGTTGAAGAAAACTTTTTTATTTTGTTGCTGCTGAAACACATCCTGTTCTTTTCTTATTAGACCTAATGTTGCATCTCAGTTTGCAAGATGATCCTAAGTACCCATCCCCTTTGGTATTATCAGCAGCTAAGTAGGCTATTTTCTAACATGTCTTAATGTCAAAGACCAAATCACTAGAAAGTTGTGAAGAAACGCTGATTCGAATAGATCTAGATTAAATTGACAAACATCAAGGAAATGACAATTTCAAGAATTTTTAAGTGCTTTTTAAGAGCAATGTTCAGCTGTGATGTACCATAATCAGAGAAAAACAAGAGGGCAACTTTGTGACACCATGGAAGATAGAAAGCGAGCAGAAAGTATTTGGGCCTAGAAACAAGGTATTTAGATTATTGGAAGCTGTGATTTAAATCACATGCGACAATAATTGCTCATTTGCGGTGGTCATCAAAGGTCAGTATGCATGTAGCTACGATTAAAACAAGCGCGATGCTTCTGAAGGCACTGTATTCTAAACTTTCTAAGATAGTTTTATTTTTTGAAAATAAACGTCCTTGGAGACGTGTCTCCACTTTAAAAGTATATTAATGTATTTCCCCTATTCTTCTGTTCTAAACTTCACCTTACTAAAGATAGCTCTGATACATATTACTCCTCAAGGCATTCCTAAGCATGTTCAGCAGAAAAAACCCTGATCTTTGTAATATGTGTGGCTTTCTTTTATTGCTCCACGCAAAGTTTCTCAATAGAGGCAACATGAAAGAAAGTTTGATTGCCGTGAGATATATTTTTTATGTGTTTCTTATGCTCTGGTTTCATTTGACATGTTTGATGTGGCAAGAAAAACGAATATTGGTGAAGCCTTTTAATCTTGTGGCTGCGTTGGTTTCACTATTGTCAGTTTTTTATCGATAGCCAGTTTCCTTTGGTTACTTTTGATATCTAAAGGAGCTTTTTTAATAATATTACTCATACCTTTTTATTGTTTTGAATATCCGTTTAAACTCATGTTCTTTGCATTTGATGTTTTCAGGTAAGATATCAAGAAAAACAACAACTTTGAAGGTAAACCTTTATTATTATATATACTTTGTACAACTTCTTAACAAAGTAATGGGTTTTTGAGTTACTGCCCCCAAAAAACTAATCACTTTCAATCACAATCTATGATACTGTTCGGTGACGTCGTCAGTCCAGCAATTGCTGTCTTGTTAAATCACTTACGAGGTGGCAGCCAGTCCTTTAAACATGATCAAGCTATTTATCAGTCATACCTTTGAACACAATACTCAATGTTTCATATCGAACGCAGGAGATTAGAGTCGTTGCGTGCAATCAAGTAGCTGCGGGATGAATGTTCCGTGTGATTGGTAATGACAGTTTCCTGTGTGCTTTAGTTTGCACTGGGTAGGGTTTTGCACGCAACTTCTTTCCTGCTTATCGTTGCCGTTCGATGTATTGCATGCTGTTTGTTTCATTGGGCATCTTGCTTTAACTCAATTTGCTTGATTAAGAAGCTCTTGATGGCAAATTAGTTTTAAATGCTGTATACAATATTGATCAACAGATTGAGAGCCAATTTCATCTAATAACAGAAGAGGTGATCCAGTTTTGTGACCATCATCCAAATCCTCAAGAACGTGTGCACGGTTCCTTTCCTGCCTGTGGTAAACCTTGTTCACATATCCATTGGACAATACTAGATTTTGGACCTGGTAAAGGCAAGGTCCCTTTCTTCTCTAAAGGCTTTTTTGAATCCTGCAAAAAATAAGGAATGTATCAGAAATGTGCATTGTGTAGTGTGCTCATTTTGTAACAGTGCGACATGGTCCCCTGGGCAAGATTATCCCTGCACTGAAGTGATTACCTGTTGGTCAGCTTACAATAGAAATCTCACTGTCCTTCAGAATATGTCCTCAGGGAAAAATTGATACCAAATACTGTGCTGACAGAAAAATGTCTGCTGTAATCAAACAAATGTCTTTGGGGCTCACATTGCTGCACTCATCGGCCATTTCATAGTACTATAAAACCCTGGGGAAGCTTGCTGATGGCCTTCAAGACGTATGATCCATATCTGCCAGTAATGGACAAATGCCACCATTGCTGTCAGTTACTGAATTGAGGAAAGGCAATTGATTCATGTTGCGATCGGCTCTCTTTTGCTGGTCTATATCGATAAGAATTTTTGCCGTGTCCTATTTGGAGATAGTCTGATAACTTATTTGTAGTAACACAAAATAAAACATATTCTTTAAAATTGTTCCATAAAATGTTCCCTGCTGCAGTTATCTAATCATCCGTTATGATGGTATTCACACCATACCAGAACATTCATCACCATTAGAGTCTATCAAAGTCAAATCTGTCACGGAATCATGCATAATTCCATTAATTATTTCTATCTCTGTCATTTTCTTTTTTTCTTCAAAAGCATCTGCCAATGCCATTAACATTTTTTCATGATTACAAAAATGGATAAGACTGTTGACGAACATCATTTATGGGTGTTTGAAACAGTGGCAGATTAACACTATTTTTGATATTTCGAAATGATGTGGCACTTCTTGGCCCACCGTTCGGGGAGTCTATACAATAGCACTGTGTCCGTCGTCCGTCGTCGTCGTCTGTCGTCGTCCGTCGTCGTATCCTGTGGCACGTTTCTTAACCTCTAGGGCTAGATGGCTAAAACTTGCTGTGATGGTAGCTATGGGCAATATGCCCAGACCTATTTTTCTTTTTCGCGATACGACGTACTTTCTGGCCTCCAGGCGGCCATCTTGGAAATTGGTTTTTTGCCTTTTTGAAGCTAATGGTTGTACGTAGAGTGACACAATTTTTATGGTGTGTGTATCTAATAAGGTTAAATGACATATCACCCGGGTTTTTGATTTGACCTACTTTTCAAAGTCACAGAGGTCAAAGTTCACTAAACAATCGATTGGTGGCACGTTTCGTTTCTATTTGAGCTAGAAGGTTCTAAACTTGTGAGGACATATATCTAGGGACCCTCTATTCTACCCCAAAAAGTTTTCCAGCTCGGACTTCTTTTTATGGCCGCCAGGTGGCCATCTTGAAATTAAACAAAGTCCGATTGAAACCAAATTTCATGTGATTATAAGAAATATTTTAGTTTTTGATGCACCAGTCCAGTTATAAGATTCGGACATTTGATATCTCTCAACTTACTTTTCTTTGCATTTTTCCTGTTCCTATAAAAAGGTATTTTCATTATACATGTCCGTGAGAAACCACCAGAAGAATACAGGAAGATATGCATCAGGAAAAAAAGTAGTCTCAGTTGAGTACAAAATGTCCGATTCAGTCCAAGAATGTAATGAACTTGCATCGTGAGTGTTCAACGATTGTCCTCTACCGAACCGGCAACAATTCAAAGTAATTTATATTCCTGATGTGTCTGAAGAAGGAATGAAGAGACATGTTGATAGGTTTTTCTCATATTCCTCTTCCTTTTTGATAAGATGTCCTGAATGTCAATGAATGATGCAGTGGTCAATTGCCGTGACCAGAATAGGGCATGAATTGATGAATGACCACTACTGCTTTGTGACTCAACCCATTGCCTCTGGTGTTGCACTTATAAACTATCAAATTTCCTTCTCAGATTGCTTTTTCCCATTTCTTGGAGTGGATGGTTTGATTTGATGTCTTGGCCGGAATGAAATGTGATGCCATGCAATTTTGATCGACAATGTCTTGAATTTCCTGAGAGATTGACCCATAATGTACTGACCTTTTTTTTTGGAAATAGTTCTTCTCTGAATTCTGTATGCCTTCTGGCTGTGACACCTAAGTTGCAGTGAGTGTTTGAAGTTGGGTCTTTATTGTGTCAGTTACATCCAGGATCCAACATCCAAAAGTAGATGAATTCAAACTACCAAGCTGCTGATAGCAAACAGGTCAGCATACAAATAGGGGCCTAACGTGATATCTGCTGATTTATGGTGCAATCCAGTGATATGTTTTAACCTGTTTCAATGAACTATGAAACAGTAATTGGAAGATTTTAAACATTTAGAAACATTAGAAAAAGAGTGGTGGCGGGACCCTACTTTCCAACTGGTTTTACTGAAACCCTGTGTAAATTTATGAAACAGTAGTAAAGAGCAGTTCAAATTAATAGCAAAAACATTATTGGAAATATTTTGCCCACTACACTGTTGTGTCTGAAGACAATGTTTTACCCTTCATATGCTAACCGATCGTACCTTAGAAAAGTACGCTTCTCTGTGTTTAGCATGCGATCATTTAAATATGCCTTTCACCCATTGCTTCCCTGAGATTAGAGCAAATGATGGGATGTAACATTTACAAAGGAAATCCATTATGGCAATCTGTTAATCGAGAAGGGATCGGGTAGGCCAGAGGTGAACTAAAGGATGCAGTTGGTGACAGGTTTACTTGAGAAAGAATTAGTTCTCAAATTGAAATGATGGTAAAAGTGGTGCACTTTTTCACTACCATACTTGAAAATCATCCTGTTGAATAGTGTACTGTGTATCATTTGTGAAAGCTTATACTAGATAATAAAATCTGCTGATTCTGCTTAAACTAAGCTTGGCTTGTACTTGTGTGATCATTTCTGTCATCATTTTACTCTCATGGACTTATACACCCTTTAACATAGAATTCTAACAGATAGCACCAATTACAGCTTTGACTGGCACTGAAGGTTCAGTGCTGAAGGTTAACAGCATCATTTTAAGCTTTGATTTACACCGATGCTTTGTGTACTGAGGGTTAACAGCATCATTTTAAGCTTTGATTGGCACTGATTCCTGCTTAGCATGATTAAGTCCCTTGCTTGTGTGATCTTCAATTATCCATCAACATGCTCAAGCTTATCCAGAAAGGAAATATGACTTGATCGTTTATGAGTGGGCTTTTAGCGTTACATAAATGACACTATGTCGACCTGGAGAGTACTTATGGTTGCTTCAAAGATGCTACATGCCCGCTAAGGTGAGCCTGATTGGTTGGTCACATGATCCACAGCTCCCAGAGTACAAAAGGGAGGCTGTGAACTACATTTGATAAAAACGATCCCACTTAAAGTCTTTTATGAAAAACTATGCCACTCATAGTCTTTTATGAGTAAGAGGTTTGAGCAGTGTGGTATCAAATGTGTCTGGTTTGAATGTAGCTTTATACAGTCATATAATGAGATTGAGTGGTTCTCAACCTTAGATCAGTTCAACTAGGCAAAGGTTTCATTCAATGTGATGTAGTTACTTAGCTGTTGGCTTCTGTGAAAAAACCTGAAAAGTGTCTCGTTGAAGGATAGATTTCTTTCGATACAGATCATGAAACTCACATGGAGTGCCTTATATAAGTACAGTGGAACCCCGGTAACACGACCATTCATGGGACTGAGGTTGAATGGTCGCGTTACCGGGGTGGTGAAGTTGAAAAATCCGGGGACTAATTGCATGACTAAGTTTTCCCCAAACATTATTGAACTTATTCAAAATTCTGAAGTTTTTCAAAGTCAAAAAAGTGGGACTGATAAAACTGTGTAACAATAGGTTTTGAATGACAAGATCCTCTGATTTAATGTTAATTGAACAGCACATGATCTTATTAATTTTGCTTGAACTGATAAAGACATCAGTACTCCATCCAGTGAGCTGCACACACAAAAAACTAAAATGTTGTCCTCTAAATGAAAAAAAACAAAACCATGTCTGCATGCAGAGTCTTGTATTTCCTATGCTGTTTGTTTAGTGTATGTTTTTAAAAGTGCAAAATTGATTAATGTGGTTTCCATCTTTCTCCTAATTGAACTGGGTGTAACCCAATAGCCGGCGAAGCGTGGCAGATTTTACCATCTCTCAATACCGACTGGTGCACGGATTGATTACTGATTCAAGCAGCTAGTAATATCCTCAGTTAGACGCGGCCAATCTGACGTGTCAATAAGTGGTGGCGAGTTCTGCTCATGTCACGCAATTATTTGAATTTCAGAAGGTCAGTGTGGTCGATTGATCTGAACTGCCTAACCCTTGCATAATCTTTGGCAGTTGGTAGTTGGCAAAGCAGCCTGCAGTTTACCACCATTCTTTACCACCATCTCATCATGCCATATTGTCCCATATGCCAACCCTTCTGGGTGCCCCCCTGCAGCGCCAAATTAATTTTACACGGAACAGCCCCACACATTGTACGTCACAGGTGTCATGACCATTCCCATGGTAAACATGGTGGTATATAACTCTGTGTACCAGCCAACTTTCAAGGTTCACAGTGTTTTGTGGGAACTGACTTGAAAACTTTGGTTTCTGGAATGTGGAAAAGAGTAATCCCTTAGCTAGAGACATCCAAAGAAAGGATGGGGTATCGGCAAGAACCTGGTTCTTCGTAATTTTTATCTTTTTGGGCATTTTCTGGCTTTACCCATAAGTTAATCTTTTAGATAGGGTATTAACTGGACCATGAAATCAGAACCATACCAAAAAAGTTTCTTACGCCTTTGCCTTGCCTCTGCCAGTTTTGTCAACCGTTGATATTGACATTGGTTGTCATATTGACATTATGCCAGTGGGCAGAAAGTATCATGTTTTGCTTATTAGCTGATGTGCCTTCTGAAAAAAGCAACGCTATCCTACAGTCATTCGGCTTGAATGATTGTCAGGAACCCATTCATCAACAAATTTACGAATAACCGGTATAAATGGCAGCAGATCTTCTCCCAGACTGCTCCGAAATCTAGCGTCAAGCTGGACTCCCAAGAAATAAAAATGGATCCAAAAATTGTGTCATGTTGCTCTCTGAATGTAATCTTTACATTGATCAACACAAGAGGATCAATATGCAGTAGCTCCCAGAATTGGGATGGTGTAGTGTGGAAATGTGGCTGCTGGGCATTGGTGTCGATCATTGCCTTTTGTCACTAGTATTTAAAATATTTAGTATTTTCCGCTCCTGCTTTTGCTGGTGGATACCTCTGCATGAAGCACACTGATGATGTGTACCCGAAAGGTGACCTCTCATGACACCTTGGTTTCAAGGGTTTGGTCATATTCAGTTTCGAATGTCTCCATGAAACCATGAGTCGATCAATGTGCTTTCTGTCAGCTTAATCCCCACAGGAACCCTCACTCAGAGCAAACCTGACCCACTGCAATCATCTCTGGTCATCTCTCCACACATCCAAGATACTATAATGCCTAAAAATGATGTGGTCAGATTTGTTTCAGTGCCACCAGCTATGATCTGCTGATGGCCATTGCATCACTGCAATCAGTACTGGTCATTTCTCCCACATGTCCAAGATACTAATGCACAAAAATGATGTGATGAGATCAATTTCCTTGCCACGAGCCATGATCTGATGTCCATGACTATTTTTTCTGCTTGTCTTGCCAAGGGTTGGCAGTAGTATAGTTGTTCTGAGATCTTAGTGTGTAATGGTCTGAGCTGCTTTGCCTGTTTCTCAGTGTTATGTTAATTCCCAAATGGCAATCTTTGGCCATGGGGGGTCAGTTAGACAGAATCTTGATACTTTTAGTAGCTAATGTTGAACTGCAACTGCAACTATCTTCAGAGAATGATGTCATCTATGAAATTGCAGAATATATTTAGCTCAGAACCACAATATACCCCCACAGTCTAGACAAAAATCAATTTCCACGCATCGTAGTTAGTATTAGTTGTCTTTTACCTGGAGCTGAAGCAACATTGCAGAAGCTTTCAGAATGTGACTTTTTCGGTGAGCCCAGCTATATTTCACAATGATTTCTTGCCCTTTGGTAATGTCATGTACTCTGTTCCTATTGATTAGCAATACATGGCTCAATGGGAACTTTTTTCTTGCTTTCGTTTTCTAATTATGGGGTTCTGCTGATTCCCACTTGACCCTATCAATTTGTCATGCCTACTATGGAGTTAACCAAGTTCATTGATGTCATTGTGATGGAAAAAATAGTTTGTCATCCCATGTGACCTCAAACAGGAGTAAAGAATATTCTCTCTGAATAATCGCTATACAAGATACAAAAACTTGTGACATTTTTTCCTGGGAGGGGAAAGGGTTCTTTGTTGCTCAGGATATTTTGTTTTTGTAAAGAATGGATTCTGGCACACACAATCACTTCCACTATACAATTTGTGAGTTTTTTTGTTAGACAACCAGGATCAATTCCTTTTGATAGAGTTGGTCCTCCCAAAGTAACCTGGAGCTAGGAATTAGGTACACAACACACTCAAATGACCCATTACTTCTCTGAAATTAATGACTGTTTGATATCGACCTAGACTGTTTGATATTGTGAATGGTGCTGTTTTTAAAGTGATGGTTTTTAGTTTGAACGAGTTTGAGCTGAGTTTGTGCAAACTATCAAATTTACTCTAACATGAAGTTGATGCAACTCGAAACCATTTTTGCTGCTGTACCCAATGACTCAGACAACGTCCATGAAGGTGACTAAGTTCAAATTGAAAATTAGTGATCGTTCAAAGCAGTGATTACCGGCCATGCACAACTGTGTGAAATCGCACGCTGTCCTCGGCCTGAAGACCGGAAAAATATTACTGGCAGGATATTGAGACATCATTCCATGCCTATTTGGTTGCACAATTGATGAGAGTCGAGCGGAGAAGGAAGCAAAAAGTGGGTGATCGGCGATGCAAATGTAATAGGTTCTATTACTTCTGGAGGAGTGGGTGCTCTTTTTGATTGATCTCGAGATTTGTAACTATTGGGTTATTCTTTATGCAAGAAGCAAGGTGAACACTGCTAAGCTGTTTGTAAGTGCCAAAACTTTGAAAATCAATAGGGAATTGACAAAGTTCTGCTGTAGCAAAGCTCGACGGTGGTTTTTTTGCACAAAAGCTTTGTTCTTGTATTTTTCCTAGAGTGGTAAGTTGACTTAGAAATGTCACATTTCAGGAGTGAGAGTGAGCAAGTAGGAGACACAAGGGTTCTACATCTTGCAGGATATGTTCAAACTACATGTACCATTCTGTAATTTCTTCCTTGAATGTCATAGCAAAATTGATCTAAAATGTAACAACAACCAACATGAGTGTCAGTATACAAAAAGTTGCCCTACATTGTGTGAATACATAAAGTTCGTGCTATGGCGCAAGATATGAAGTGGCCAAGTTATGTTTTTTCTCTCCAGGACTTATGTGATCCTGTCTTGTCCTTCAGCCCTTGAGATGTACCAGTGATTTGAAACATGATCCACAATAACAGCTAGCACAGCATGAACTAAGGGCAAACAATAAAAAATGAATGGCCATTGCTTTTTTATGCCTTTGTTATGTTCCTGATATGTGCTTAAATATATCAATATTCTTCCGTGCAAAAGGCGCTGTATTGTATTGTATTATTTCCCCAGTCCACATATCATATTATGGGTGTTTCTTCATGTTCACGTAAGATAGCAACTTTCTATTCATAGTCACCATTGATTGATGAGATTTATACGTGGAACGGAAAAAATGTCTGATAGCACAAAGTGATATTTTTTCCTGCTGGTCAATGGACAAAAAGGAAGGTAAATACAGTGGATTATAGTTGCAGGCTATATAGCACGATGCTGGAGGGAGCGAAGTTCTTGAACTCGATAAGCTTTATTTGTTCACTTTCTGCCAATTCCCATGTGCTCACTGGTTGACGAGACATTGGGCTATAGTGAACATGCTTGGTAATACCATGTAGATCTTAAAACTTTTCTATCAACTTAGTATTTTGTTGTCAACTGTACACGTGACATACTTGTAGACTATTTTTTACCGTACTCAACTGATAACGTGACATAGACTATTTTGTATTCAACCATGTTAACCGTATACGTGATAGTGGCTCTTTTGTACTCAACTGTGCATGCAACACAGACTCTTATGTTACTCTACTAAACACATGACATGTCAATAAGAGTGCCAATCCACCTAGAAAAAGCAACCCAATAAGCAGATTGCAATTTCACCTCATCAGTTCTGGAGGTTAGATTCTTTCCTTTACCAATACAGAATTGATTTTTTCAGATTCAGGTAATTTCGCAAGTGATACATGCCTCACTGGATAGGAATATTAAAAATAACACCTAGTAAGAGAAAGAAATTTTTCTGTCTGGATTATCTAACAGATAGTATTCATCATTCATTCGAGCCTAAATGAGTTTCTTTTTCCAAGGTGTAAATGTTAGAAAACATTCTCTTCCGGAAATGGACATCTGTGAAACATGGAAAGGGCTTTGACTGTTGAAGTATATTTTCAGAGATTTTGCCAATATCTTAGATGCACAAGAACAAATTTTTTGAAAGAATACCTTTTTGTGGTAAAACCGAAGCTCATCTGTGCAAGGGTTAGTGCCTCTGAACTAGTGTCATTGTTTTATCATTTTCGTGTCCCTTTCAGCAGTTCTAACTTTGAGAAGCACCCGGAAAGGTCAAGGCATCGCCAGACAGTTACCGACTGATTTCTCGGGGGATAACCCTGATAATTAAGCCACACATTTTACAGGCTAAGCTTTAACAAGTTTCAGCCATTTATCCACGGCAGTGGCAGCAGTATTGTTAAGGTTTGAGTTATGTGAATGCAAGTTTCGCTTTAATTCAATAAATCTCCTGGAATGGTGGTCCATTACTTACTCATTTTGTTGAAAAAGACAAATTGTCTGAGAGAGGAATTAGTAGTGTTGAGGAAAATAAGAGACCTACTTGGTTGATGAAATTTTACTTCGAAGTAGAAGAACAAAATAACCTAACGTGTGCTTTCAGTTGTCTGAGAAATATAGCCAGTATCATTTTGCACTTTCAAGCTGATGCAATGAATGCTGAATGTTATTGAATACTCATTTGCGTGACATCCCCCTTTTGGTCCAGGCAGCTGAAAGTAAGTTCCGTACTCTCCAACCACACTTAAAAAGGCCCCATTACATGATTATGTGAGCAATGTATCTCAGCACCCGACTTCCATACCCCTTTCTCCATCCAAGCATTGGTTAAAGTAATTGGATTAAGTACACTGGGAACAAAACCCTGCTTTTGTCGTTTCATCAAGGTATACCTAATGTTCATGTGAGGATTTTTCTTATTTTCCTGGTGCCTGTGTGACCGACTTGTACACCTACCCAAATGTAAAAGACTCCATCGTATATGTGAGCCATGTACCTCCATACCCGACTTCCGTTCTCTTTCACCATATAAGTATTAGTAGAAGTAATTGGATGGCTTTTAAGGAAATTGGATTTCATGGCTAAAAAGTGAGTTCAGCTGTAAAATCAATTGACGAGAGCAGAATGCTTAGACGAATGACCAACGCAGAAAGCAAGCTTGACAGCCTCTTTTATTAGGTCCCGGCTAATTTAGAGTCTTTGTGGGTTATTGGCTCGTGCAATTATTTGATCTTAATTGCTACATAGCTTTAAATGCCAGGTTGCTGTGGCAGCTTTGTGACATTTAAGAAGTCAGAGTTATTTCTGGATGTTAACGGTCAAATTCTTTCTCTTTATTGGTCAAATCTGATAATTTTGTGTCATTAATTGATGAAATTCACAAATTCTGTCAAAACAAGAGCTTTTATGTCCTCTGCAACACTTCCTTGATTGTTTACTCTATTCGCCTACCAGAGAACAGAGTGGGCCTGTCCCCCCAATGGCTGAGGTGCCTGCAGGACATGATGTTGATGATGACAATTAATGCCTTGAAAATCGCCAATTTCTCCAACAAAAGATTAAAAATTGTCAAAACTGCGTCACACCATTCTACTTGCTTTTTGGCCAATTTTTGGCCTCAAACCAAGGCATGGCCCTGAGGCTTTCCTTGCATCAGCAAGCATCTGGCAGTCATCTGGCAGGCTTATCCATAGATTGCCTACCTCCGATGCTATTCTGTAGAGCGGAAATTGCAGCGCTGCATGAAATCAGGCATTCCTTGTAGCTTTTTACAAGGGAATGTTGCTTTTGCTGATGGCTAATCATAGGCAATGCCTTTCTTTATTGGTGATGGTGTTTCTTGCTGCCTCAATAATGCATGGATTTGTCCTTGCAAGATATCGGTGCTGCGCTAATGTAACTTGATTAAGATAACCCAACAGTAAATAATTACGGCACCAGAAGAAAGGCAGATAGCGGATGTAATAGCATTGAAGATAATTGCCTCTGTATATCTTTCAACTATTTCCATTGTCTTTGTTGCCAGACAATCATCTTTCAAAGGTGATATCAGCTTACATTCCCTGTGTGTGCTATATACAATCGAATACATCACCCTTACCCACATCTGTGACTTTCACAGTCACAGGTTTTCAATTAAATTCATTGCTTTTAATGCATTTCCCTCCAAGCTCTGGCTTACTAAGTTTAGCACGAGATACCTTGTGGCAATTTCTCTTGGACAGAAATAGAAAAGTGATTTTAATCAGGCGGTGTTGTTCCTTGCAGGTCTGTTTGATTGTTGGGCTTATGTCATATCTTTGCCAGTGGCGTTTACCATGAGCAGATCAAAATGAGTACAGCAATAAAATAATCGTGATTTACTGGCAACTTGACGTAAGATCTTCTTGAAAGTTCTGCCTAATAATGAAAGAAGTGCATGGACATAGTCATTTAGGGCTGCTTTCTCAAAAGGACCTACCGCAGGCTGTGACATAAGTACATTGGCCATTTTAGGACAACTAACACACCAAATTTGCCCTGAATCATCCCTTTGGCATTTCTTGTCGTCTTCTTGAAGTTGAAAAGACAATTCAGAGATATCCATTACACGAAGTGTTGTACAGTGAACTGATTTAGAGGGAGTCTGCGATGTGGTTGACTATACCACTCAAGTTTACAATTGGTTTTACTGTTTGGTTCAATTATTCATGGTAAGCTCAAGTGGATATCACTGCACTTTCAGTCAGAGTTACTTAATTGGCTATGAATTAGTAATGCTTGATGCTTGAACAGGCAGTTTGGGATTTCGCAAAAAGTTGTACAAATTCTGCTTTGGAAATTATAACGAGGTTGTCCATGAATAGGTAATGTGCACGTAGTGCTTGAATGGCAGTGTGGCAATTTTCAATTATGAAATTTTGCATGGAAGTTACAGAACAGCTTGTAACTTTGATCATTAAATCATCGCCATCATCTTTCGATAAGGCACCTCACTAACAACAATTTCAGTAGCAGAGGGATGCAATAAATATCGCACAAGGCAGTTTACGGTATGACATCATTTTGACCCAGCAGCTTTGCTTTTGACATTAGACATTCCGCCCAGATATTCATGAGCAATTCTACAGTACGACAGCAATACTACACTATTTCTAGATGTAGCTCAGTATTGGATTATTGATGTCAAAAGGTATCAATAATTCAGTTTAGAGGACAGATTTATAACAGTGAGCTAGACTTACAATTGATATATGTTTTGAAAAAAGGCCTCATTAGTACAGATCATTTGACATTTTTATCCCGCCCAGCAAGTTTGCCGCTGTTGCCTATTAGACTAGAGCTATATTTCAATGATACCATCTTAAATTTTCAAGCGTTCCAATTCACGCAATTCTGTGGTGTGCTCATTACCAAATGGAAATGAGCAGATCAATTTGTGAATGTTAACTTTTATTGGGTCAAAGCATGGCTGCCATTGGTCATACAGTAACAACATACAACCTTTCTATGATTGCAAGTTTGTTGCTAACATGTTTTATTGTGCTCGCGTCAGCTGCAAAAGATGCTATACATGCTTTCCAATGCTTCTAAATCCTCCTGTTGCTGATGGGAAAAATAGCAACGGTTACTCGTGTGATGGATTATCATGCATGATCTTTAGGGATGTTCCATCAGATGGTATCACCCGGGATAGAGTAGTTTGAAATTGCAATTTCAACCCATTTTGTGGCGGAGTTTGATGGCGTTATCGATCTATGTGAAGTAATGGTAAAACTTGGTGTTATGGGATTTACGGATGAAATATAGCATTATGAGTTACCAATGTTTGGTGGTAATTGGGCTGACATTTGCAGGCCATCACGGATCAATGTACTTCTGCATGAGTCAGTTTCATTTAGCAAATACCCAGACACTAATTTGGCAATATACCCTATTCAAGGAGAGTTCAGTTTTGCATTCATGAATTCCGGCTTTCTTTTACCGAGTTGGGTGTCATCATTTGAATTCAGTATAGGAAGTTAGTCGTATGAATATTGAAAGGTAGAGTTACCCATGAACTCATGTTTGTCATGGGATTGTTGAAAAATGCTGAAGTTTATAAATGCCAAGTTGACCTCTTAAGTCAAGGCCAGAGTTTATGAATGCTAAGCTGACCTCTTAAATCAAGGCCAGAGTTTATAAATGCCAAGTTGACCTCTTAAGTCAAGGCCAGAGTTTATAAATGCCAAGTTGACCTCTTTAAGTCAGTGGATAGAGTATGAGGATTCGATTGGTACATGTAGTTGAGTTAGCAGCTTGAAAAATTGAAACATATCAATTCAATACTAAATCTAGTATTACCAGTTTTGGTCATTACGCCTGCTGGATTATCTTGCTTGAATCTATGTCATTTGCAAATTAGGTTTGAATTTCTAACACGTTCGGCGAGGTTTTATCTGGATTTAAAACATGATGCTGGCTGATTGGAAGATCAGTTTTGTTATCGTACAGCACATCTTGTTGCCATGTCTTGACTTAACTTCATGGAAGCAATATTTTAGAGGAGGAAAATCACATCTTGGATCATGGAACTATAACTGAGGGAGGGGATGCGCAGCTGCAACCAACCTAATTCCCTGGACCTTCGACCCAATTAATCGGTCAGGGCTTTGTCATTATTTACCAATCCTGACCTTAGCCAAGCGACATCAACGTAAAACAGGCTCTGGTTCCAAATATTTTTTCACTTGTTTTTTTTCTACTCAAACTGGTAAGAACTGTGGATTAATTGAAAATGTGAAAAATATTTTTTTTTTGGCTTTTACAAGCCTGCCGCACCGAAAATCCGAAAAAGTACCTGACCTTCTTTACCAGTAACCATGAACAGGTTTTTGTGCCTGATGCCATGCCATTTGCACCAACAATGATATTTAAATATGTTAATCAAGAAAAAGGTTCCTGTAGTGAAGCACCAGAAGTTCTGCACCTTGTTATGTGGTACCGTTTCGCAATAGGTTGCTCTTGGCCATGAAATCTGGCTCGTGTGACCTTCGAGCAGCTACCCTTAATAAGCAAGGACAAATTATGCTCGGCAGATCCTATATCAAGTAATGATGTGATTTTGGATTATTTGCTCGGGGCGGGTAACAGCATCTCAAGCCACTCATCATTCCTCCTTCACAGTAATGATACCTCTTTGATATGTCACCACTCTCCAAAATATATGTCTCCCATCAACTCTCAAATTTCTGCCTCGGTGATCAAAGGGAATTGGACGAATGCTTGTAATGGCTTTCTCCGAAGTCTGAGGAGATCTGGTTGGGTAAAGGAATTTGCTGAAAATTTGAAGTCAACTTTTAGGATCACACTAGGGCAAGGCAATAGCTATTATAGAAGTGTGACTTGGAGGCCCCTGCCTGTATCATAGCTCCAGTTATGGTCTAGAGTTCCCACAAAATGACCACAAATGTGAGTAATGATAGAAATAATAGTGATGAGGGCATCAGGTTACATAAATCACACACTATTACCGTGAAAGGTGAGAATCATTCGATAGAATATGGCCCCCACTAATCGGTAACCTGATCCGAATGAGGGTAAATGGTGGCGAGCAATGAGAAATGGTTATCTTCCAATCCACTACTTCCTTATTTTCTCCTAGGCTGCTTCACTATGGCCGATTCATTTGCTGCTGAATGGTGTTTACTGACTGTGAACCTTTCTTGAACCTAAAGTATTGGTGGGGAGTTATTGTGAGATATGGCTTCCGCAGAAAGGGGACCTGGCTGAGGATTTAGTTGACTATAGTTGCTGCCAAGGGCACCAACCAAGTCACAAAAATGGCAAAGCTACAGATTCTCATGACTTACGGTGAAACCAGTAAATGGTACATGATGGGTCAACTGATGTGGTCACCATGAATAAGACTGTTCAATTAGTTTAAAAGATGTCTAAAATTAAGAGCAGGGTAATTTCATAGTAATTGACAATTTTATGTCCCAGGCAATTTTTTTAAACAAAAAAAAATGCTTTATCATAATTCTTTATTAGTATAAGATATACCAGCCTGTTTGATTAAGTCATTTTGGGTGCAGAATTTGATTTTTGAAACATTTTGTTCCTTAACTAGGTTAAAAATCACTGTCCCTTAGCCAAGGTTGTGATATCGCATGGGTAAATGTTCATAAAAGTTAATAATTCTTAAATATATTTTCTGATTCCTCTAAGATATTTTGCCTAATACTTCTATGAAACAGTGAGAGAAGCAACTACTATAAAGTTGTTCTTCGTTGATAAAAGCACCGTCCAAGAAGAAACCAAGAGGTTGCAGCCGATAGAGAAACATTTGAGTGCTTGCCAGGTAAGCATGAAGAAAGCAAGGCGAAGTATCTAGCTGTCACCATTGTACGGTAGGTACACAGTAAGAGATAATACAACCTTGGTTAGGCCACACATTTCTTTCAGAATTTGCACATTTACTTCACAATGTGCTTCACAATTTCATAACTTGGTTCACAATTTGCACATTTTCTTAACAATTTGCACATTTCTTTCACAATTTGCACATTTTCTTCACAATTTGCCCCGTTACTTCACAATTTGCTTCACGAAACACTTTGCTTCTGTGTAGTTTGTGACGTTGCTGCAGACACTGATGTAGGCAACTCGGTGTACACTCAACCATGACAGTTTTTCCGTGTCAGTTTTGTCCTCAACTTTATCCATAAAACATTCAATGTCATATGTATAGCTCTGTATGGATAACATTGGTCTTTCAGTGCTAGTACTGCTATAGCACGTCTTTCCATCTTGGCAAACACACTGCTTGGTGGTTTGAATACTCCAGCAAATCAGCAGGGCGCACTTAACTGTCCTGAGTGTACACCATGGTGAATAATAAAAAATAAATAAGATATATGGGACTGTTGTTAATTCATTAAAAGGTCTGGCTGTAGGGACGATTGCCTCATTTCATAAATGGATGCCGCAGAAACAACATCGTTGCCCTCATGTGTAAGGGCCAGTCTGTGAATGGGGGTAATGCATGATTCTACCAGCAAACATTCCAAACAATGGATGGAAGCATTATCGAGTACGTCAGGTGCGAAGAGACAGCTTCAGCATCACCATGTTGGAGGTTACTCCCGATGTTTGGTTCCTGCTACAGACATGCAGAAGTCGATTCTTCGAAGCAGCCGATGAGACAACCTGGTACCTGCTACACAAAGATCGTCTGCCAAAGTTCCTGTGAAGGACTACCCTTCCATAAAAGAAGAAAAAAAGGTCCTTCTAAGGACCAAAAAAGGCCTTTCTAGAGGCCACCCGAAATATTTAAAAAGAGATCAAGCGTACCGATGCAAGCTTGTAGTAGTATGGGCTGTTGTCAAACAGGTCAAGTCTGACTGCCGTTGCATCCAAAGTTGTTGTAATATTTTCTGATTGTAATTCTGCTTTTTATTTTGAAAGCCTGTGCAGCAGGGCAAACTTTACACAAGGCTGTGGCCAGCTATTTGAGTGACATTGTGCAATAAAGTATTTTTTTAGAAAAATGCTAGTTTATTTCTTTGTAATCAGGCGCCCTGTTTGATAAGGGACCATTTTCACATTCTCTTCCCTGGCAAACTTTCAGGTCATAATTCAATCTTTGGTTATCTGTCCGATAACAGGACTGACAGGAGTGCTGCAGTGTCTGTCAAACAACACCACTAAAAAAAATCTTAAATGAAAAAATGTACCGCTGGGTAATAAAAGAACTTTTACATGTACATAGCCTTACAACGATATCATTCCTGAAATAATTAAAGAACTTTAAATCACTTTTGTTGGCCAAAGCGAATATTGTCAATTACTGTGAAATTACCCAGCAAAGATTCAGACTGCCCATGGTATTTCATTGTTCAATCTACTCTAGTTTCACAAATCTGTGATATTAATAGGCAGGCATAGCCACCCGAGGCTAAAGACATGACATCATAAGCATCGAATGGTGTTGTCATTCCAATGTCAATCCCAATTGAATGTGCATATCATCTTGTAGGCTTTATCTTGGATATTCAGAAATTGTCCTCATTCCTTGAAACTGGAGTAGAAGACTTCCCAGTGTACATCAGAGTTATTAAAACTTGCTCATGCTCTGATCAAAGCAATGATAAGCTGTAAAAATCTTGGAAAAATGACTATGAAAAAATGCTCAGACTGGTAATTTTAAAAATCATTTCCTGCACCTGACATTATTTAAAACTTTCTTTGCCCATCCAATGCTGCTGAGATTTTGGATCCAAACTGTAAACGTTTTCTTTTGCTCGGCAACCTCATGGAAAGATAATAAAAGCATCCACTGATTTGTTGTATTTTAGATTCCAGACACATGAAAGAGGTTGTATTTTAGTTATTTCTAAATATACATCTTTGATCGTGTTGGTAGTTTTGTGTATGGGTGATATTACATTGATGATAAATATGTCTGATTATTGGTTAGAATCGTCAAATCGGGTGTGAACTCATCTTCTACCATTTTGTCTTTGAGATGGTTATCTTCTTGTGAAAATGTCTAGACGACTGTCTAGTCTACAAAATCAAAACAGAGCTAAGTTGGAACATAATGCCTTGACTTCGAACACCCTTTTGTGGCGAACCCATTACATTGTCTGTCCAGATTAAAGCATGAATAGCATTAAACGACCTTATATGCATATTTTGAAAATACATGTGTATATATTCAGAAATGTTCCAAGATCAATAAAATAAGAGTATGTGATTATTTGGTTATGCCACCGCTTCGTTGGTCTTATTACCCTGTAACCTTCCAAGTGTGTGGAAAGTGATATGCTTTTGTCATCTGACTTCTGTAGGCAGGGCCAGAACTCCCCATATCATATTCCCATTGGCAATCATTACTAGGGCTTGCTGTGTCATGTTGCCATTAGTAAAAAAATATGGTCACTTTTATGACTTCGATCGCCTCCGTCTTTTGTAATTGAAAAGGAGAATATTTTGTAGTTGTTTGTCATTGAGACTGTTTTCAACCTCTTCCCAATGGTAGCTTGCTTGATAGCAAAGCAGTTGTTTGCCCACAAAGATTGGCCTATGTGATGATGTGGCGTCCGTCCTCATCATCATAGTTCACTGGTGCCACGTTTTGTAACCGCTTAAGGTCTGGACTTAAAACGTGGTACACATGTACCCTTTGGCCCTGGGGCGATTCACACAAAATTTCATTCCACAATTATTCTTAGTTTAGCCACCAGGGGGCAAAAAGAAGAAACGAAAAACATGAACTGACTGAGCTGAACTGACTCTGAAAGATGGAAACATTTCTGAGTCCAAATTTTTTTTTCACTTGTTTTTCTTCTGCTGAAAATCAAGCAACATCATCAGTCCCAAAACTTTTTTTTCTTTGAAAATTTTTAAGAATTTTGAACTGACTGAAAGATGAAAAAATGTCTAAGTCCAAATTTCATTATGGCTACTGTTGCAGTGTGCCTGGCGAGGAGGAAATTGATACCCTTTGGTGTCTTACCAACCAGCCACATCAGAATGATTGAACTACCCTCAGACTCTCGAACATTTAACTTTACATTAACGAGGCTGCAGCCTGAACCACTGGGCCATTAGGATCAAAAGTAAGATATGGCTCCAGTAGAAATGTTTTATTGACCTGAAATTCAGAATTCTGATGTAATTGCCAACAATTCAATTTTTCCCTAAAAATCAAATTCCCTTATGCATATATTTCTATGAAACTACAGAATTTAAAGTCAAATGTGTCACCTTTCATTGATTCATATCTTTCTATTCATAATGTCAAATCCTCTTATTGGTAAATTTAAATAAAAGATATTAGAGCCTGGGAACAAAGCGATTTATATTGTCAGTTTAAATTGGAGTATAGTGAAATCTAATGTAGCATCCCAATCGTGTTACTGATTGCATTTACCCATTGCTTCTGATGCTATTGGTAGTGTTGTTGATTTGGTCTACAGGGTAGGGTGTAGCAAAGAAGATGTCTGTACTATATGAAAAAAAATGACACCTGTTCCACACAGAACTTAGGGTTGAAAATGATTTGTTGAATGACTGAAAGTTGGAGTGCAGTGGCATACATGTACTGCAAAGGTGTCCAACATGCTCAGTCCAGAGGTCGTGGATGTGAACCATGTGTCTAGGCCACGTTCAAAAAGTGTAGGTCATTGAGCAAAATATTGGCCTTTTTGCAATATCTTTTCAGTGACTCATGATCACAAGTTTCAAATTACTTTTGCTGTGTTCAGTTTTGTAATATAAAAGGCTTACCAATAAATGCTTCACTTATTGCTCTTCAACATTGTTCAGTTACAAAGAAACTTCTAATATCACAGATCAAATGCTGGGAGATGTTCTGTTCTCTCGACATCAACTTGAACATAAGCGTTTAGATCTGTCAACCAATAACAAGTATTAAGAATATTGCATGCAGTCAGATAGAAAGTTCCGCTTTATCCCGGCATATTGTAAGCTTCCTAAGTCGCAACTATCATAGTTTTGTTGCTATACTTATGTAATACAATGATATTTTAAAGAAAAATGAACAAAAATGCACTTCATTTTTTGTTTCTTATTTGTGTTGTGGTATGTATATGCGCACATGTCCACGATGCAGGAACTACACTTAACACTCTTCTTTGGGTATCACAATTATTGTGGAGATTTCCTGAACATCACTGTCAGTTGTGAAGGCACTGTCAAGCTTCAATATTGTAACTTTATAAGGAATTGAATTTTTGTTGGGGATATTCTCATTGTGCTGTAACCCCATGAACAAGTAAAAAAAATAAAAAGATTTTTCCAAGCAATTGGTTATTGTCAAAGTACTATAATTCTGCACTGCATTACCGGCCATAAAGAAACTTTGCATCGATAGACATAGCTAATGATTTCACTTCATTTTAAATTGAATCCACTCATCTTTCAAGTGCTTTTTCAATACAACTCCTAAGTAACTTCTTTACCAGAGGTACTTTTTCTCAAGAGCATTGTTATTGCCTCTACTTCAATAAAGTAGCTGGGTTCAGCAGTCAATACCAATTTAAGGTTTTAACTCTGACATTTTGCATGCAAGAAACCATGGCAAGAAAGAGAAGATTAAAAGTGGCATGATCCAAAACATGCTTTGGGAATGAAACAAGTCTACTTCTACCCAATATTTTGGTTGTGGCCGTTAGCTCAACCTTTTTGTTTCTTATTTGTGACCTGCAGACCTTCAGAGGGATGCATTCGATACAAAAATCTCTAGGCTCTGCTTTTCTACTTATACATGCCCTTGTGTTCTTGCACCCACATTTGGAGTACTCGAGTTGTATATCCATGCTGGTTACCAATTATCGTCATTCATGTTTTGCTATTGCTGTTTGGCCGATGATGCCATAGTACGTGTCGTGCTTTAATCAGACAGGATCTCAAGGAAAGCATTAAAGATATTAATGGTTGGCTTGGGATAGAGGCCAGGGATTTTAGGCATGACACCACGACATCTTGTGATGGTGTCATCGATCACTCTGTTCTTTGTGGTGACATTTGCAAAATAGTTGAGTTTTTCACTCATTTGGAGATGGGATCTTTGTTGATAATCCACGTTGGTCCTTTCCATGTCCTGTAAACTATCATTTTGGCGGATTTTGCGAATGATAATGACTGGCAGAAATAAGAATCACAAAATTTATTTTCTGATGGGTGTGTGTGATATTGATAGGTTTTGCAAAACATCAATAGCAGAAGTTTTGGCATTTCATAAAAAGCTGTTCCAACTTTTTCACCGTTTACCATGAAAACATGTCATTCCAAATCCTGTCAGCAGTCTGGTGAGCTATCTAGAAGTAACCAGGCTACTGGGTACCAGTGTATATCAATATCGACTCTGACAGCTTATCGTTACAAATCTTTTGAATCATTCATTGGTTCATCAAAGGAATCGAGTCATATCGCTAATGAATTGAAAGGCAATTGAGACCTTATCTGGGGCATAACAATCATATTATCGCACTTCATTTCATATCTGTTGCTGTTAAATTGATTGGAGTGACAATTTCCTTTATTGCAGAAGGGGGCGAAAGATGAAAGAATCTGAGGCACAATCATATAAAATTATCAAAGGAGGAATTCCCAGTCATAGATTATTTGATGATAGCTAGTTGAAGCAATTAGTTAGCAGGAAAAAACGCCCCTCATAACATTTTTGACAAATTTCATCATCTTAAATGAATTGGCCCTTTTATAGAGATGTTAGATTCGAACACATGGCTTTTCTTCTACATTTTCACTGCCCTTCACTTCCACCATTCCCTGAAACTTGTTGATCAGTCCATTTGGTCACTTCACTCAATCCAGAAGATCTTGCTCGTTAATCAGTCTCAATCGGCGAGAGGAATGCCAGCCCATTTGACACAAGTATTGACTGCTATCCTTGAAGTTGACTCAAGCATCTTGAAGGTTGGGAGAGTAGGGAAAATCAGTGGTATTGGTGACAGGTTATTTGCTCACACAATTGGTGGGCTTTTGGGGAAGATTGGTCAATCCAGCGTATGCTTCTTGTCCCATGGGCAAACGAAAAACCCTTAGAGGTTGTCAGCAAAGTGAAAAACCCAAAGAGGATTTTTACCTCGAGCTTTTCATTTCATCGAAAACCTCTAACTGTTGCTGATAAATCTTCATTGGCCAAAAAGCTCAAAAAGCTTTACTTCTAAGATATGGTACAACCCTCCATAACCAACTGTTTATGAAAAAGGGTGTCTTGATAACAATAACTTCCCTCTGGTGAGCGTAAATTTGGAGCACATTTGCCCACGGCTCTCTTCCATCCAGAGTATCTTC
Organism: Lineus longissimus; assembly: GCF_910592395.1. NCBI lineage: Eukaryota > Metazoa > Nemertea > Pilidiophora > Heteronemertea > Lineidae > Lineus > Lineus longissimus. The sequence goes on from NC_088310.1 coordinate 24,494,263, forward strand.
ATTCTGACTCAGCTAGCCCTGTGAATGATCTTGCCAAGCAGCTAAGGTTAATCACCATGGGCGCCAGAGACGAAATCAAATCAAGTTTAAATCAGCTTCCTTTTTAGCCAGGTTGCCATCCAATCTAATTATTACTGATCAAGCTTGATCAACTTGATTAAAGGCGAAGAGATTGAGAATCGTCTTGAGATGACAACATTACCCAATTGTCATGCTGATCAGGTTTGCAAACAAATTGCGGCTTTTTTCCTGCTACGTTCCTGTGAAATTAAATGTGGAATGTGTTGACGGCGTGTGAAATCTTTAAAGGTTTTTGTCCGGATTTTGTTGTTGATTAATCATTAGTAAGTTGAGGAAGATAGAGCACAGAGAAGACAGTGTGTGGGCTGTGTCCCTGTAGCTTGGAAAATAGGTACTCTGAACTTCCGAATTTTTGTAAATGTGATATCCAGTCTCCTGCCAATCAAAACTCTGGCCTTTAACCTAGCCCCAACCATACTTCACCATCTCAGGTGTTGGATTTCAAAGTGCAGGACAGGATCTCTATTTTGAAAGATACGGTGAGAGGTAATGACAGTATGTATAGCTTCCATTGTAAGTTAAGGTAATACTGCCTTGATATCAGACGTAGACACAGTAATCCAGTCTATATAATGGCCTCTCACCCCATATCAGAAAAGCTTTCTTGACGAAATAAAATTAAGCAATCGCGCAACACATGATTTTGTAAAAGCACTGCTAACCACTGCAGGATGGTTTTATGCCTGAAAATCTCCAGATCCTACATAAGTAGGTAAACACTATTTTTCTTGTCTGTACAAAAGTGCTAAAGACTCTGATCAGTCACAACAAAAGTACAAAAGACTCTGATCGGCCACAGATATTGACTTATTTTGAAGCATAAATATGAAATGATAAATGACTGCCAACATCTAAATAGCGTTCCTAACCTTCCTTGATGTGCGCTACGGTTCTTCTCAAGCAAAATTGCGGATATGGTCAGATATGATTACTGGCTTGTAGTGGCGGAACCTCGTCCATTGATCGGGCAATCATCAAAGACTTACTGCGTATTGACTTATGGAAAAAGGAGGATGTGTACATGTACATGTGCTGACATTGACTATGGACCAATATCATGGCGCGGCTTGTCTTACAGCTGTAGGAAGTGCCATTTGTTGTATGGCAAGTTGTTGAATCTTCTTGGCATATGAAGCTCTGTGATCATAATGCCCTCTTACAATCTCAATCAGAGGTACTGCCAGTAAGGTGAGAATTTGCCGGGCAGGTTGTTAGGCATCTCCATCTCCAAGTTGCATTTTAGTGTTTGGTGAGTGAGGCTCAAAATAATTTATTGTTATGCACAGACCTTTTGCCTTGTTTTCTATTGACTGATAGATAAAGAATACCTTGCCTACCATTTGTCGATAATATCAGGTCGTATAATGTTCTTATGTACATTTAGGCACTCTCATAGAGATTATCGGTTGGGTGGGCGACTTGGAAAAATCCAAGAGGATTGTATGCGGACATTGACCAATAAAAATGAATTCCATGTCGCCCATTTGTCGGTAATGCGATGTGGTTTGTGTTTTCTCTTTTTCCAAGCCTAGTCATCGATGAGTGGCTGAGGTTGGTCACTTGTGTAAAAAACAGTCAGTTGTTGTTTAGCAATGTTTCTTATTGATTGTGAGAAAAGTAGAATATCATGTTTAGTTGTGGGCAACAGGGCAAGGTCATCCTTGAATACACCTCCCTGGGAAATTATGCCAGGTAGTTGTCCAAGAACCAGCATGTTGTGAATGGAATAATAGTGAAAAAATTTTTTTGATCATAAGCCGTGTTTGAAAATGTACCTCCCAACGTTGTGGTACATTATAAGCCAGTGGTGGAAAAGGGGGAGGCGTGTGCCCCCTAAATCAACCAGTTATGAGATGATGAGACCTCGTCAGTGAATGACTCTTATATATCAATGTTGGTCAGGCAATCAGAGGCATGTGAAGAATGAATTCAGCAGCAGCCAGTAAGAGAGAACGACCTCTTAATTTTGAACAAACTTGCCTGGCACAAATAAATATTCTTGGCCATGGCTGAAGCAAACCCTATCCGAGCACTTTCCTGTCTTGCCGTGTATTCTTTATTAATCATCGCGGCATTTCAATCCACAACTGTTCATTTCCCAGATTACAACAGATCCATTCCTCTTTGATCTTGCACCCGCTGCTCAATTCTTAGAATGGAATTGTCTTATTTCTCCTGGATTTGAAAATGCATCAATCCGCCATGTAAAGAAATACTGTGGTTTTTAGGTGAGCTTTGATTTGCTTCATCTGTACAGTCTGATTTCAAAATATTTCAAAGTGTACCACGACAATACTCTTCCATATACATGAATTGCACTATAGCCTTGATTTTGCGTGACACTAACTCAGAAAGCTTATTGTATTAGGCAGCTGGTATGTCCTTTCTGAGGCTGACTGTCTGGAGCTGAAAGAGTGTTACTTTTTGCCACCCCTCAGAAAATAGGGTAAAGAGTCTAGAGTGATACGTGCCAGCTCGGCTGAAGAAGGTTAAGTGGTGCATCATATCTTTCCTCTGGATGCTGAGATGTCTTACTTACATTGATGTTGTTACAGCAAAAAAACACAATGGAGAACTGTACAGAAAAAAATTCTGATGCCCATAACCCTTCAGCTTTTTGGTCACACAAGTAATGGACAAGGCTCCTTGGACATGCTGGACATGCTGGAAATCTTTAGTCACCGGAGGATGTCATCCGTCTGTGATCAGTGGAGAATTGATAAAGTAATGAACATATTGAATGATAATTTGTAGGGATCTGATACAAGCTGTGAAAGTTTCCTTGTATTGAAAGTCCAGTTTATGTGTCAGTCAATTTAGTGCCCTCTTGATTGAGTCAGCTTTTCTTAAATATAAAAAACGCTGAGACCGTATCCTTATTCTGTGTTTGAGTCAGCTTTTCTTAAATGTAATATTCTGTATCCGTATTCTGCACTCTTTGCAATTTATAATCTAGCATTTCCTTGTGTAGACCTAAAACTTATACCTTTCCAACGCATTCGTAATTCCGTGTGGATGAGTGACAGCTGCCTTGGAGCAACTGACTCATCTAATAGAGGGTAATCTAGTATTTATAGGAAGAAAGTATTATCGCAACAGCTTCAATAGGATACATACATTCACTGAAGAAGCTTTATCGATGACTCTCTCCTAACCTGCTCTGATGCTCCTTTGGTGTATGTGGACAAACAATTTTGAAAGCTACCATAGGGTATCACAGTAGCGATACTATTGTATGAGTGTTGTTTACCACATTGACTGAAGTCATCACGACACCTGAATAAGTACTTCTATATTGCTGCTTTGATCCACATCTCTCCTCTGGTTCTATAAGCGTCTTCAGGGGATTCCTCTTGCTTAAGCAAATTTTCTTGTTAGTATATAGATTTTTGCATGAAATTTTTCTTGAATGATTCTGAGATGATGTCAGCTAGAGCCATGTGTGTTTTCAAAAATTTTGTTGGCCAGTGACTGTACATGTTGTCATGAACGAACCATTCACCCAAGTGTTACAGGGGACTGAAAGACCAACCATGTACATCATGTCTACAGCATCAAAGAGTTAATGGATCACAGACCTCTGTTGTAAAGTAACCTCAGAATATTTTCGCAATACTACATCTGACATGATGGACCTGCTTAATTGTCTGTTATACTGTGTAATACTGCTGTGTAAAAGGTTCCCTAATGTAAGCAACCAGGGCAGTCTAGCCAAATTATCGGTCAGTGAACAGCTTGTTGTGGGACAGTTGTTTATTCTGATGAATGTATTGCCTTAACCAATTATTACTATATGGATAGGATGTGTGGAATATGATAAGTGAGAAACACGAGTAGCTTTCGTGGACCTCTGGTTGAAAATAGAGTCACTATATACACCAATAGGGTCTCAGTGTTTTTATATTTAAGAAAAGCTGTCTCCAAAAGAGGGCACTAAATTGACCATATTTCCCCTGTCCCATCACGTAACAGACAGTGGCTGTAAAGGTCACTTCACGATAGATTCCTGCAAGAATCTGACAGAAAAGAAGACCTCAAGGACCATAATTCAAACCATTGTCACTCCAGATAACTTTTCTGGATGCACTTACTGTCTCTTTTGCCACTTGTATTTGATGAAGGTTCTTTGCAAGATTCTCTTGCGTAAGATTGGGCTTTAGTGTCCTCTCTTACTGCCTCTTCAGAGATAGTCAATGGATGCCAATAGTCATGCCCCAGCGTTATAACTTCTTAAACAGCAATAGGGTCGACAGACTTCAGCTGTATTTATCAATTCTATCCATTTATGAGTATTTCCATGAATCATGATTCCTTGAATTTTAGTTAGTACATGTACAACATTAATGATGTCCACTGTTACTCTATCACTATGACTGTTTCTTTTTTGGTTCCGTTGCACATTTCCAGTTAAACCCATCCACAGATTCTGATCTTACATTTATGGTCAAAGTAGAGATCCAAATATCCAGTACAATAGGCCTACACAGCTTTTAGGCAAACACAGCTGACACTGTTGTATATCGAATTGATGAATTCTTCTTTAATCGTTAGCTGCAATGTGGTTTTCAATGTTTTTGTCATCTTGTGGTGTTGAATGCCGTAGGCCATTTGGGTCGTTTTACAGTCTTTTTGGCGGGGTTTCGATACCTCCTGTATTGCTCATTCAGCCAGACTTGTCTATGGATTTCCTGTCAAATACCTCGAGTGCCTAAAGTAATCAATCCTGGTCTTCTGGTTGTGGTTTTGTCCTCATATGACATTTTAAGAAATAAAAAAAAAATAACAACAAAACATATGACATCTTTAGAAATTAAAAAAAAGAACAACAAAACTTATGACATTTTTAGAAATTAAAAAAAAGAACAACAAAACATGTGACATTTTTAGAAATTAAAAAAAAGAACAACAAAACATCCTCAAAGACAATAAAACAATTTTAAAAATATTTGCATGGCAGGAACCACTTCAGGAAAACCCTTGAATATTTGTTGTTGGTTTGATGGACAACTGTCCTTAGCTGGCTTAAGTAGACAACTTATCCTGCCCCAGGTTCAATTAAGGATGCTTGACTAAAATCAATGCTTTACTGGGATGGAATTGGCCACCAAGAGAAGCAATTGCCAGAGCATCCTGATCGACCATCTCACTTAGGCTGTCATGTCAAAGGCAGGCAACTATTGCTTTTCTTAGTATTACTTTGTGGTGACCTTAGCCGCAGGCAGGTGGATGATTTCTCAAGAGGTAGACAAAGGATAGGTTCTCATTGATCAACTTTATCTTGATGAGTGTCAAAGATATTCAAGCCTGAATTTGATTACATACATGCATTACAATCGGCAAGCTATACGAGCAAGCCATAATCTAAAATAGAAATTTTGAAAAATATCAAAGAGTGGACCTTTTGCTGGTAAGTACTGTAACTTTTCAGCGCTAATCAATCTTTTCGTTTGCCACGTATCAGACATCTCATCGGACATCAGACTTCTCATATTTTGCACCTCATGACTAAAAGGGTGTCTACAATGTTGAACACTTTGTCGCATGTGACCCCCCTTTGGTAATCATTTTCAAGTAAGATGGAATCTGCAATGTTCGAAGAACGGGCAAAGATTCAATCACCGCCGACACAGATCTTGTGAGAAAGATTATCGATCACTGCATCCTATATGTTTGTCTATCATATATGAATTTGACCATTACTCGTCATGATTTACTATGTGTATAGTATTGCCTGTTTTAGATTGATCATGGGATTAGGTTGGCACGGGCGGGGCGAGTGACATAAATCAATTGTTTCTGTCTGGATAGATGCCTTTTGTGGTATTGACTGCTTTCTGATGCTGTAAATATGGTGATTTGTCAATGTGGTGGTGGACCTTCCGTTAGGGCTGCTCCAAGATAACATAGTGCATTGCTGTAAAATTGTTTTGTTCATGAGGTAGGCTGGTAGATACTAGGTGTGTAAGCATACAAGTCTATCAAGAAAGCCTGGTAATCTGTGACAACTGATAAAATGAAAATGGTATAGAGTGGTACTAGAGGAACGAACTCGCTAACAAAGAACTAGCAATATTCTACACAATAAACTTTATCCAATAACAATCCGACTTACCACTCTTTCAAAGGAAGAGGCACAAGGGACACTTTGCTGAGGGACACTTTGGTGGCAACAGCTCCAGTTAAGTGACGACAATGCTGCTGATTAGTTGTGGGCATCAAACCAATTTGTAATTCCTCCGAGTCCATTCTGGGTAATTTCTTTCTATCTCAATTCACTTTTTCATCAAGCACGACTGTCAACCGAACCCCATAAGAAACGACCAATCTTGTCTGATTGGCCTAACCTGATGATTGTATCTAGCAATTTGGCTGCTCAATCGCCACCATTGGTGCTGGATGAATTAGTGAATGTGTCGGTGTTGCCCCTGGCTTATGTGGCGAGCAGAGGAATGAAATTATACCCCAAAGGTGATATCAGATAGTACATTACAACAGCACTAAATCTGGTTATTTCCTTCTTAGCCATTGGCTATTTTTGCCAAATTCGATATTTATTGCTGCTGATATGCCGTATGTGGAGCAATGCAATATGTGTGTAATAAAGACCACCCACTTATTACGGTCCACCAGCAAGGAAAAAAAAAGTGAAACAATTATTTGGACTTAGAAATTTTTTCTCATCTTTCAGAGTCAGTTCATAATTCGGAAAAATTTTCTTGTTTTTCCATAAACAGCATTGTTTACTATGTTAAAAGGATCCATCTTAGGTAACTTTCAAAAGAAAAAATGATATTGATTTTATCATCGTATTAACTTAGTTCCAGAAAGGAATGAAAGCTTTCTCCCGCTCTAAATAGGTTTATAGGTAACGAAGGTTTAAAATCATACCAATTATATCAGTGACATTTGAAAAGTTTTGGGACTGATGATGTTGCTTCATTTTCAGCAGAAAAAAAAAGTGAAAAAAATATTTGGACTTATAATTTTTTCATTTGTCAGAATCAGTTCAAAATTCTGAGAGTGTCACATGCTTATTTCACTTGCTCTTGCTTTTGAGGTGTGATCAATGTGGATTAGATAAGACATTTTTCACCTAATATAGGAACATCAGGGCAGTCATAGTAGACTATCCTGGGGTTTCTTTGCTAGAAAAACCAAATCAAATGATTTATTTTTCCTCATCAACTGCTTTAAATATAATAATAGGTATTTAGAAGACAGTTATTCAGCTTTGGCAGTCTCTATTTGATAACAAGCTTTTACATGGAGCCAGAAATGTATCGCTTACATATCACTTTTAGTCCACAATAAACCCAACAAACAGATTGATTTTGACAAAAGTGATGACCATGTCGAAGTTTGTTTGATTATTGTTCATTTGGCTTGGAATATGCTGTCAGGAGGAATCACTGGGTGGCGATGGTATTTGCGCTGATCGATGCTATTGTATTGGCAGCCTCATGAATAATTCATTAGAGCGATCACTTGGAAATTGTACAGATGTATAGATATGAGGTGTGGCTCTAAAAGTACATGTTATCAGTATGGGTTTTTCCTGGGTACCCCTGGATATTTTGCTGGATGGTTATGCATAGGTTGATAAAGAGAAATTGGTGTTTGTCTTATATTCTAGTAATCATTACACAGCTGTTTGCAAACATAATTGTTTTCTGACAAATGTGACCTTGTAGAACTACGCTGCATCTTCTTGTCGTTTTGGCGATTTTCGAGAGCAGATAGGTGGGGTTACTGGACTCTAGATTCAGTCAGCATCCTCGACGTGCTCATCAGAAATTAGAAGGCTCTTTTGTGGGGCTAGTTCCCATCAATTTGAATATTGGTAAATGGTGCAAATGTAGCGTACATTAATGTAGTTCAAATGAAATGTGATAGAATTCCACATTAATGATTTTATGACAAAATCAATCACTTCAGGCTACAGTAAGGGCAGGGCGTCAGGCAACTTTCCATGAATCATTGTGCGAACCAAATGATTTTTAATGAACAGAGAGATGCAAAGACCACTCTAATTTTGTCTTCCCCGAGGTCTGCCTTAGAAGTGTTCACTTGGTTAAGCTTTGAGATTGCGGTATCATTCTGATTCAATTACCAGACCCCATTTGGGTTTCCGCTGATTATATTCCACCTTCCATCAAATAATGAGAGCTGTTCTTTGAACTGTGACAGAGTCTAGGTTACGTTAAACTTTCATCGTGGATTGAGTGGAGTACACATTTATTTCATAGTGTAGCACAAATTAATGATATCTGCTCTGATTAGCTGAGCAAATAAAGGAGGGGGGGTCGGTACTTGAAGGATTTGCTATGAGACTTCTGCTTGTGATAATAGACATTTGTCTTCCTCAATCTTACATGTGGATGTAGAAGATTCGAGATGGTCCCTCACCCAACTCAGTCAGAAAGGAAGTCTTGCCACGAAAGGGTGCCCATGACTTGCCCAGAGTGCTTTTCGAGGTTCCAACCGAATGTTTTCCTTGCATGACAATGTTTACATCTTTGCTATTGGTTGTGTCATCTGCTTGGGGGAAACGGCTGAGCTGATGCATTAAACATGTTTTTCTGGCTTTGATGAGGTGACCCTTGAGTAATAATTGCTCAAATATTTGATCTACGGGTAGTGTTTAGTCTTTGTTGTTTGCTCTGTTATTGGTTCTCCTCTCAGACATGTCAGGAGGATCGAGATTCTGCAAACGGAATGATGTGGAGAATGATTTTGTCCATTATTGGGGTTAAAGAATTAATGCAGTCCCTGTAGTAGAATCGAGACCATGAGGGTGGAGCTGATATGTAGGCCCAAACCTGAGGTGATTTATTTCTTCCAAGTCCTGTATGAGGTTTGTGGAGACAATCTAAACTACTTTAGTTCTGTATTAAGATTCCAAAGGAAATCTAACATGTGGATTATAATATCTGTGTACGCAAGTGTCAAAAGACCAAAGAGGATGACAAACCTTTCTTGCTGTCAGCTTTATTTTTAACAGCACAACAACACAAATGTTCACTTGTTCTAGAGAAGCTTAACACAAATTTGAATTGTAGCATTATAAAAAAATGGCATACCTTTATTGCATCCCAGTCTGATGAGTTCATTCTGAAATCAGCACTCAAGAGACATGAAATCAGAACTAATGAAGAAATTATGAGCAAATGTCAATGAGCCATTTTGCAGCTTTTGCAAAATACTTCAGAGAGTTTTTGCCTAATGAAGCAATTCATCTTTGAGATTTCACATTATTTGTTAACAATTTTAAGAACATCTCATTAACTTGCTACCAGCTTCTAATGAACAAGATGAAAAGAAGTTCAAGTTCACCAATAATGCTGGCAGTGAGTGAAATGATCTCAGTTCTGCGCCGTGTACATCTCAAGTTTGCATGCCTGTTAGAGAACGGTAATGCACCACTTTTGAAGTTGAGATTTCAAGTCAAGACTGAAGTTCCATGACACTCCTGATCAGTTACTAAAATGAAAACAAAGGAGTTTGTCGTCTCTTATTACACCAATGTTTCAGTTAATGTGTGAAACACAGCATTGTCGTACTCATCCTGTGGCAGCATCAAAAACCCTGTGGATCAAATTCTTGGTTGTTATCTACCTCGAATGATGATGCGAAACTCAATATGTCCTGATGAGTAGTTGTTTATCTCTTGTTATAGCACACAGTGCAATGTTTAGTGCTTTTCTTTTAATGATGCAAAGACTCAAATAACAGCATATAATGGTGCAGAGACTCTAATAACAGAAACCTTTGCTCCTAAAGAAATTGAGAGAATTGTGCAACATTGTGGGTTTTTTTCAAGCCTACAAATATACAGAATATCAGAACACCTACCTTACTGAATATTACCTAGCATACAAAATCTTGTAGGAAGGCAAGGGTTCATGATACCTTCTACATATGATCATGGTAAGACATAATTAACATTCACTCATATAGGATTTTTGCACTAGCGCGGTAAATTATTCACTTGACAATGAACGTCAGGAACATTGTGTCATCCAGAGACTGATAGAACAGCAAGCGGGAGTATCTTCACCTGTCTTCCTCCAGTGCCAGTTCAATGGCAATGTTGTGTGAGAACTCGTCCTTTCGACTGCTTGAGCTCATCTGGTGTCAAACTGACCATCTCACGTTTTCTGCAGTGCAAGAAAGATAAATGTGACACTAGAATCTCCAAAAGGGGTTCTTTTTCATGTGGTTCTAACAAATGCCAATTAAGTTTGACAACCTGACACACATCATTTCCGATGCCATAGCTTTAGTTGACTTGGTCTGAACCCAGTCATTTCTCTGAGCAGTGACATAAGATATCCAGTGTTATATCGGCCTTGAGTGTGTCGTCAAGATGTCCAGCATGGGCTAGTAGTCTACCACAGAGTGACAGCTGATTATTAATCCCCTGAATTTTTCATCAGATATGATGGCAAAATGATAGGTAATGTCTATTGTTCTTGATGGCATCCGGGCGCTGGAATTACTGATATAGGAAGGCTGCTAGAATTTTACACTGTTGGCTGAGGGATGTTGACGTTTTACTGTCTGGTATGATAAACTGAGCCCTGTTAAAACCTTTTTTCTTAGAATAACTGGCCCAATGAACAGATCAAAGATATCTTTGACTGAGCTTAATACAGTTTGTGGGATGCAAATATGAAAGGCCAGCACTGATGTGTTAACCAATAGTTTCATCCATTTCATCAAATGATTGACAACTTACACTTTATTACAAATTTCCAGTTATATATAAAATGCACAGGCACCAACAAAGACCAATTAAGCAAAACGTCCAGTTTGAAATTACACTTTATAATGATAGAGCACTTGTGTTTATTAGTTGATCGCATGTTGATGTAATGGATGCAAACACGAAACCCACCCAGGTAACGTCACATGCATCGCACATACTCCACCCTTCCGGCTTATTCGTGTGAATCGACTCAAAGCAATCTCAAAATATCATGTTCTCTTTTGAACTAATGGAATTGACACCCATCACACAACCTCAAATTTACATTGCAAAATTGATCGGTAGTTTTTTTTGTCTGATGTGTCATGCTTTGAAATATATATTTGTTGATTTATTGTTTTTACTCTGTTTCAATAAAAGTGATGTAGACCTAAAGGATATTTCTGAACCACGGCAGCTGCATTGCGACCATTGTCTACATGTTGGTTTGTTTGCAGATCATAGTGACCAAAATTACTCATTTGTTCTGCGTTTTACTGACTGTTGTTAGTGGTCTGGCAATACAACTATATACACTTAAGATCCAAACTTTGATCTGTCAGCCTAATCAAAGCATTGGGAAACCGTGCCTTCAGCCATGTGAGCAGGTGGGTGGGGAAGAATTTCCATATCTGTCCGGTGGAGAGTTTAGTGTTGAATTATGGATGATCATCAATGGAATTGAAGAAGATGGATGAAATATCAGACATTCTAATCCTGAATGAAGTTCAGAACATAAGGCGATCGAATTCACCTGCTAGCCATTAATCTAGTGGTGTCCTATATCAAATGAATGATTTTGACAATGTTGTGTGCTTGCTAATTTCAAGGTCTTACCAAATCCTTTAGTCGATCTTATACATGTTCTAGAATAAGTACAATCATGTTGTGAATATAGAATAAGCAAAGTACATGTAGTATACATGTAATTTATAGAATAAATACATCTAGTATTGATAAACCGGTACTTTTCAAACTGTTCAGTCCGTAGCACTGCACCACATTATTTGTAGAGCGCAAGCAAAAATAGAAATTTCTTTGCACAGAAAATGCGATCCACACACCAAGTTTTAAGTTTCTTGGTCAAGTGGTAAGAAATGTACCAGGATAGTTGACAATGACCGATGATGCAGTTTTGTTGATGACACAAGCTTGGCAACTTCTCCAGTGTGGCAGTGTCAGATGGTCATGATAGAAGGAGCATCATGAATATGACTAATGACGTCTGCTGCCAGGTCAATGAAATATCGCAGAAGATGTTCTCTAGCATTACAGCGGAAAGATATTTTTCTTTGGTTGTCCAGCATCAAGAGCATTAAATGTGACCTGAGCTGCCTAATCAATGTCACCATTTCGAGAGATAATTGATGCTGTCCAGAATCCTATGAACCTTTTCCAATGTTGTCACCAACAAAGACAAGGAAATTAGCATGGAATGTGACCATTGACATCAATAGTCCAAATCAGCGTCATAACAGAAAACATCATGGATGATGCTGTCCAAATATTTTTTTCTGCGGTTGTCATCAGCAGTGGATGGGCTAGTAGTGAACTATTGAGAAAAAATTGAGGTGGCTTCAATTACCTGACAACTGTCACACCACAGAAAATTGTCCTTCACAAATGCTGACAACCAAAAATTTCACCAGATAATGTTCGTGAACCAGAATCACCATTTCTGAGGTTGTCAGCAGTGAAGACAAGGGACATGGAATGTGACATCATTTGAGGCAGTGCTGAAAGTGCATTCCTTGCCGTGACAACTTATTGCGCTTCACGTTGTTCTAGTAGCCGTAGGGTAGCTGCGGGATGGTTTGGATATTGGCTGTGTTTAATTCACCCACACAGCCATGATTGTAATAAGGTTTGGTAACCATGGGTAGTGGTTGTGATCGGACTGAGTGACCTGAATTGTGGAAGAGAACAGATCAAAAGTACACTTTTGTTTAACACTTTCTCTCGGGATTGTTGGATGGGATGAAAGATGTCATATTTTTAGCCAAGAAATCGATCTGAAGTTATGTCCTATACTAAACGATTGTATATAACATGTGCGTCAGTTATTGGACCTAGCATGGCTTCTTCTTCACCCTAGGACGCCTTGGCTGCATCGGCAGTACGCATTTATCATGGGGATAGATTGACCATAGTTGCCATTATCGAAAAAATAGAAGTATTGATTCTGGTTAGTTATGTTATTCCTGCTGTCCAAATGCATTATCCTGAAGTCATCCAACCAGCACTAGAGTTTTGCCAGGATGTTGCTGAAGCACCCTGCTAACATGGAATCCAAATGGCGGCAACCTGCAATCAGGATTGCAGGTGACAGTCATCACTTGTTTGCCATTGTCATTGCAGGTGCCTGTGATAAGAATCAGTATTCAGTGATTTGAGTTGCCCCTCTTTTCGTTCCACCTGCTTATCTGCGACACAAAGGTGACATGACCCATCCCTAATGCACACGAGTTTGTTAAACCAACCACATATGCATCACATATTGACCAGTGAGACATCACTTCCCCAACGAAAGAGGGATCAATACTGGCCCAGAAAGGGTCCTGTGAAGATGAACACATGGCCCTTGAAGCTTGTCCAATTTGTCACGTGCTTACCAAAACCATGGCCGTGGTTCATCATGAGTTCTGATGACTATAAAGGACTATAGCCTGTGCTGAAATCAGAGCTGACTGCTGGCTGTCACTGTCAGTGAATACCTTCTATCAAAAATGAAGCTCTAAGTGATACAACTGACAATAGCGGTGACTGTCATCCATTTGAAGCTATTACACAAGGTGAATACAAGACAACAGCTTCTCTGGTACAGTGCTGGCGTAATGCATTATAATGGCTACTTAACGATCTTGTCATGTCGCGGGAACATTTTTATCGAAAATATGAGACAGCTACATGACACATTGACATCAAGGTGATGCGAATGTCAGTTGAGAAGATATCGCCGTTGGTACAGTTGTGCGTAGTATCACTTTAAACCTTTTATAAAGCCCTGGCTAGAAAGCTATGCGTTTGTGAGGGAAGGTTGGGATCATAAGGAAACGAAAGTTGGTTGAATATACAAGCTGCAATGTCATGAATTGTTTTATGGAAACAGCAGCCAACACTTCATTTACATGTAGTCACTTTCATTTGTGTGTTTAGATAATTGCATTGATATTCCTGACTGACTTCATTTGCAAAACATATGGAACAAGAGTTTTCTGAATTAATGAACGCCTTGACTGTGGCTTGATTAATGATGGCTGAGCTGTAGTCATCGTCACAAGTAAACATCCATAATTTTGGGCTCTTTGTCTGAAAACTGCTGGCAAGGGTTTTTTTGGATCCAATTTCTACAAAGCCGTGCACATGCATAACAGTACATTCCAACAAGTTGGTACATGTGCTAAATTAGTCCTGAATACGTGTTCAGTGAAATGCAGTTTTTAGATTGGACTACCACGACTAATAAGGATCATTGAAATGCTGTAACCCAACTTGACAGTCTTGAGAGGAAAATAATGAAAATATTGAGCGATGTGAAAATGTTTGTGTTGGAATAATTGTGGTTATATCTCATAACTTATACTCTTGATGCATGCTTAGATCGTTTCATATTTCCTTTCTCGTATGAGGAGACAGCATTTATTTTTATCTGGTATTGCACTAAATATGGATGTCTTTGAAGATATATTTGCATTGGCATCATTCGCAAAAGTACATTTTGTGACTATGTTGTGTGGTGATACAAGCCAGCCATTCGCCTAATGGCGTTTAAAAATGGATCTCCATTCTCCTGATCACAAGAGAAAAGTTTTTGAACCATAATATCAGATATCAATTTTATGGATATCTGATAACAAGAATCTTGTTGATGATGTTCCTTCTCATTTATGTTGTCAGAAACTGTTGATGTTAGGGACTACATAGTAACATTGCCAAAACTTAGATCACCATCAACTGAATTATTGGCAGTGCATTACAGGTTGATATCAAATAGTCATTCCAATGCAGCTGTAAGTTGTGGTCAATACTACTGACCTCCTTTGACATAAAACCATGGCACCACACTTGCACGTACAGTTGCAACTCACTTTGAAGGCAGCTAGAGGAAGTTGATATTGTTGAAAGACCAACACCAGTTGCTTTAAGCAGTTTATAAGGAGTTTTGCCTTTGATTGTCTTGCTCGTGTGATGTAACCAGTAAACCAATCAACCCATCCTACATCCCACTCAGTTGCTGATTGCAGATGAAATCATATTGATATTGTCTTACCAAACGGGATTGCGTCGAAATTACATGCTTGTTTTAACGCGTAATGACGAGAAGTTTCTCAGTCAGTCACTCGATAGTTTGAATCAATAACGCTTGCCCTAGGAGTTGCAATCAGTTGGAGTAAATAACAAAAAGGAACAATAGCCTCTTTCTTTCGATTTAGTAATTTTGCTTGAGAAGCTAGATTTGAAATAAATAGTCGGATTGTGATCGCATCCAGTAAAAACAAGCACTCTTTTTACGAGGGTTGTAGCTGACATGTGGAAGTGGAAATGAAATGTACAGAAATTTGAATTGTTGTATTTTCAATGTTTCATGATGTGCTGACTTCTGTTAGATTGGGTGCCTCAATGTTAGTAGCTTATCCAGCTCACGACCGCCTGATAAAAAGCTGACACCAGAACTAATAGGTCACACAACTTAGTCTGATCAACTACAGTATTTGTCAAATAATATGTTTGATGGCAATTAGAGCAAACGCAGAGATGTGCCACCGTACATGGTGACACGACTTGTTCGTTACACGCAAGGTTGCAGACCAGTTTCTGATCATGCCTCAGGCAGATGATTTGGCTGTGTCATGCAGTCATGTCCTCTGACAGGTGAAGAGATTATTCACCCCATTACATCCCTAGCTTTAACACGAATTGGGGCCATGAGTTTCTTATCCAGTGACCTCAGCAGTTGTCACAGGGGATGCAAAATACTTTGGCATCATCATCAGGATGAATTTTGTATGTCTTGTTGACTGTATTACAAGCCACTCGAGCTGCCGCACTGATCGATGGTAATGATTTTAAAGTCACAGTTACATGTAGCTGCAGGTAACACTGCAACCAGACTGAATCCTGACTGACATCACACTACTTGTTGGTGAGGGTGTAGTTGGACCTTAATTCTTACTATTATAGAAGAGTATGCCAAGAGGTGACTGAATCGGTTATATAACAGTCAAATGTCTCTCTTGTGTGTGCAAGGAGGATTGATCTTAAACTTTGCTTCTTTTTTACAGGCCATTTTTTTAATCAACAATTGCTCATTACCTACGATATTTTTACACTAGGTCATAAGTTAAGCTTACCTTCTTTAAAACAACCATGCTTTCCCTAAAGGGGAGCATTTCTGTTGTGTGTGAATCCCCATCAATGCTGAGGAACCTGACACCATTCAATATGGTCCTTAAGGTATGTGTCTTCATCATATTTGCTTTGTCCTTTTAAAGATGAAGCCAAGGAACTGCTACCAAAGCATAATTATGCTCCGCTCCAATTTCCCTGATATAAGTATTTAAACTCCGGGGCTTCACCTGATACATGTACTTAACATGTATTTGGTATTCAGCACAGGAGCATGGCTATTTTCCTGCAGAATAGCTGGTGATTGGTTGTGTTTGCTAATGAGAGTGACAAAAGTAATCGAGGTGGTTGGTTTGCTTCAACAAATCTTATTGGCAGCGGTTGGGTGGGATTTCATTTCGCTGATGGAATCATGTCATTGTGTTGAGACAAGGGATCATTTGAATTTGTCTGTTTGTCTCTTGAGAATTAGATGTGTGATATTTGAATAGACACATATTCCTGTCTCACTGGTGGTACTAGCCGAAATTTACACCAAGAGGCTTAACAGGAAACTGGGAAGGCACTGGGAATCGAAAAGGCATTTGTAATAAAAGTGCTTAAAGAAAGACTGGAAAACACACTTGTTTCCATTTATCCCATCTGTAAAAAGCTGTGTCTGTTGTAGCCATTCTTTCTTGATGAGATTTCTTAGATTGTCTTATCAAGTGTGTGCTTTTTAGCTTACCTTGTTCAGCTCATGTCATCACGTCTTGTCCATCGTCCATCCGTCTGTCCGTCGTCCGTCAACAATGGTGGCATGTTTGCTCACTGTTGAGTCTAGTAAGTTGAATCTTGGTGTGTGGATGTCTTATGATTTGACACACATTTAATCATCGCCATTTTTGACTTGCTTTCTGGGCTCCAGAATCTGTCATTATAATATTTCATTTCAACTTTGAAAGTGTGAAATATTATTGAAAAATCTTCAGCCAGAAATGCAATGTCATCATCTGCGCTCTGCCATTTGCAGTTTCATCAGTCTCAAATTGTGTTTACCATTTGCATTGCTTTGAAGGGCTTCAGTCAATATTGGTTAGCAACTTGAATTGGGAGTTGCGTGTATTGCCTGCACAGAGCTGTAAAGTCAACAAGAAAATGCTGTTCTATTTGTTTGACTTTTCTGATTTGACTGTGTTCAGAGTTCAATAACATCAGCGGCACTCTATGTGGTTGTTTTCTTCCCTGGGGGTTATTCTTTTGACAAGTGGTGCGGCTTTTCAGACCTGCTGATCTAGATGGTTTGAAATGTTTACATATCTTTAAAGCAACTCTGCTATATTGTAATACTTCATTGAGCATTTCATTCCCCTAAAAACTGTATTGAATCATCCTATATTGACATCAACTCTCACCGATTTGGGCTTGAAAACGTTAAGGTGACTTTGTGAATCATATGTAGCATGCTCTTTGGAAATGAATTGTGCCTTTTCAGCTCACCTTTGGGGAGCGTCCGTCAAATCTTGGTTCAGTACTCAGACTGCCATTGCCTTCCATGTCATCAGGAAAATTTTCAAAAATATTAATAACTTGAGAACATGATCAAGTTGTCATTTCGTGATATTTGGAAGAATAATCGGTTAATCAGCACTGATATCGATATTTCGCTTTAGAATCAAGTCCTAGTACTCCTAAACTGTTGAACAGATGTCAACCAATTTCCATGTGACATGTGCACTCTTCAATAATCCTGAAATTCAGTCAACTTTATAACCAAAATGCTGTACTTAGATGGTACCGGTAATTTTCTTTTGGGTCATTGAGCCGAGAAGAATATTATTATTCAATGGAATCAAAACTGGTGAAACTAGCTAGAAACTGTTCTCCCCATATCCACTACAAATGACATGCATTACATTACCCAATGTGAGCACATGGTCCCTGGACCATTTCATTAAAGTGACAAATTACAAGTGACAGCGTGAACTCCTGGTATGTGGCATGTATGTGATGGTTGGCCAACTGTCAATCCAAGACACTCTGAACTCGGGTGATATTGGGAGCTTATATTGAACAACTCGTGAGACAAAAGAAACCCATTGGGAGAGCCTGACCAAGGAATAATGACTGATAAGGACATGTCCTCGGAGAAAACTGAGCCAAGCGGCAAGCTCTGGGGTATTCTACATAGTTCTCTATTTCCCGATCATGATGGTCGTTGGAACTGCTGATCTTGCCAGGTCAAGAGGAGTTGGAGAAGCTATATCAAATAGACATACAGTATATCGGTTCGGAGGAAATCAATTAATATGGAAATCAAGTCATTGTCTCGGTAGCTTTGCTGGGATCGCCTTGATATGAATCAAGGAACCATATACATCTGTCTGAACTATTGATGCTTTCAGGAGATGATATGTCTGTCAGTTCCTTCTGGAGGCTTTGTTATCTCTTGATCATCTTGTCCTTCAACAAGATGTAGGCTGAACATTGGATGATGAATTCTTGTACATCAGATAGATTCCTTGCTTTGTTGTGTTGTAAATTGTGATGTTCCTCAGCCTGTTTCATTTGACAAGTAGATTATACCTTGGAAGAACAAGTCATTCCTTCTCACTGACGATGGCTTGTATCTAATTTCCAACCTGCTGAGACTTAATATAAAGAATCTTAGTCTCTTCTGTGCTGTCTGGTGGATCGACAGCTTGAAGGAAATGATGACGGAACAGTTACTGCCTGAGATATCGTTGCAAAGTCTGACATCAGGTTAGAGATATATGATCATGTCCTCAGAGAATAAAGGGTTGCCACCATGCTAAAGATAGCTTTCCTTTTATGCTGCTCATACTTATCCACCTCTTAGTAGAGCTACCGATAGCAGATCGGTGTTTGATTTCCGGCATCTTCCATCTCTGGCATCTCGCATGTTTCTTAACCATTTGTGAGCTGCTGATAAAAATAAGCGCTTGTTGCATTGGAAGAAAAAGACCAGGTTTCAAGTTTCTCCAGGGTGATAACAATGACCTGGCAATTTATAGCTCACCTGGGTGAGTTAATGTCGTCACGTCCTGTCTGTTGTCCGTCGTCTGTCATCCGTCGCCTGTCATATGTTGTCTGTCGTCCGTCAACAATGGTGGCACATTGCTCACTGTTGAGTCTAGAAAGTTGAAACTTGGTGTGTGGATATCTTATGACAACATGACTTGACACACAAAACATCATTGCCATTTGCCCTACACTTACTTTCTGGGCTCCAGATGGTCATCTTTGTAAACCTTATTTTATCAATATCTCGTGTTGATAGCTAGAACCATGATTTTTTTTCTTGTCAGTTCTCTTAAATGTGTCATTGATAGTGCCACATTTTGTCTTTTTAAAAAGTAAATTTAACCTCCATGTCTCATTTCATCTACCACTTGATGATTCCCAGGTGAGCACAATGTCCCCAGGACATTTCATTCTTGGTCATTATCAAGGTTTACAGGCAGTGATTTGGATTATAGGAGACCAGGGTAATAATAATATGGTATCCCAAAAGCACTTTGAGCAGGGAAACCTGGAAAAGAGCTATATAAGAACTCAATATTATTATCAGTATTTATCCAATTGTCAGGATGTCTCATTGGAATTGCCTGCATTTGATGGCCAACCTCCGCTGGGCCAGTGACTTGTGTTGTGTCAAGGGACCAGATAATACAACAAGCATTATATTCCGATAACTTGTCCCAGAGGGCAGTGGCAGAGGAATAGTGTCTAAAACTATATTACTGTGGCATGACCAGGGAATTAAGACACACAAGTCCTCAAAGCAAGAGGCAGCTTCATGATTTGCTTTGTCATAGTCTTGAGTTCAGACCTTGAGTAGAAAATGAATGTTGACAGGCAATTTGATACTAAGATACAAAGAAGACAGGATGGAAAATATGGAAATACAGCTGCTTGTATGTTCTCATTGTGTATTGGTCTCACTTGGATTACAAAAACTTGTACTGGTGCAGTGTGTTTTTACTTGCAAGATAAGATCTTTACACCTAGATGGGCTATTCCTGTGTCAGGTGGCTTATATCTAATAGTGTTTGAATCCTGCTCTCAGACATGTTGTCAGATTTTGCAAAGAGACACATCAATAGACCAAGATAGTGTTCCTTGAGAATTGAGGAGTAATATGAAAATTGTCTTGCCATTGTCTCTGTCATCTCCTTGAGACTGTCTGTATACTATAAGCTGGCAAACCTTGTGTGACTTAGCGGGATGTTTTGTGCTGTTCCTGTTGGTATCAGGGGTGAAGAGGAAATGACAAGCAGTTTATAGATATCCCAAAGGGAGAGCTTGACTAATCAATAAATTCCTGACGGATTTTCAGACAGAACGATAATATGAAGGCTTACTCCCACATACAGTTGTTGATAAGATTTATACTGAAAGCCGACAAATTATTTGCATATTGCACGGCCAGTCTTAAATTAATACAGCTGCTGGACTGAATGTTACAAAATTGGATGAACAATCTCGAGTATACTCACCAAGCGAAAAGACAGCTCATTTGAATCTCCTTGCTATTCTTTGTTTATATCCAGGGAGATTATTCATGAGGGGATGGTATGTACATATTCCGTTGTATAATAGACCCTAATATACAATTCATCCGTCCTTTCAGATGCAATTTGCATCAAAGCTGGCTACTGAGGTATAGCTCGGTTGTACAGGTCATGACCGCTTTGTCTGTCTCAGGGTTTCAAGAGACTGGTTGCTTTTACCTTCCTGGAGGCAATATGCCATTATGATACATGTACATGTAGTTACTTGATTGTTTTCTCTCTGCCCAGGTTGTTGTTTCAAGTTTCCCAATGACAAACCTGCATCCTGATTCCTTGCATGAAGCTTATGGGCTCCTATTCTCGAAAAGTACACCATCAATATTGATAAGTACACTATTAACAGATGAAATATATACGAATGATTTGATGAGTTCACTCTATTTCCTTCTCTAAATAGCTAAGTATTACCAAAGCGTGAGGTTCATATCCATTTCGAATTTCCCAAGTCAAAATGGTGATGGATGGTTTTAGGGGTCTATTGGATACTTTCACAGCCATTTATCACTTCGCTAGTGATACATATGCTCCACTAATAGGTGGCTCACATACATAGTGGTACCTATACTATCAAATGTTGTGTTCATTTCTGGTTGTAGGTTTTCATTTCGGTTACTTAGTGCATAAGGCAAGCATTAACTCTTTGCAAGTGATTGATGTCCTTGATAGAGAAAAGCAAGCAACCAATTTGGGACCAAATTTAGTGCCCTTCAAGAGAGAGTGTCCTTGATAGAGAGGTGTCTGCTAAGGGAGGTTCTCACTGTAACAGGGCATCTTCTGCAACTGACATTTTCTGTATCACCTTGAGTATTCATGTAAGTTACTTGATTTAAACAGAGCATAGAGTGTACTTGTTCACCATGAATGATTAAACCTGTAATATCGGAATGGCAATCTCCTCAAGCAGAAGTCTCAATTGTCTTGATGAGGCCATCCTATATGTCATATGCCATGCTATCAAATGAGGCTTGCAGCACTGGCCTAGCGCCCATCCAGTGGTAATTAACAACAGACCCCCTTATTCCAAGTCACTGATCTAACACAAGTAGAACTGATGAACACTGCAGTCAGAAATGACATGGCCTTGAAATTGTCCTTCCCAATGGCCAATGGTTTCCCACTGTGCGAGCACATTAGCTTAGCAGTCAGGAAGTAGCCATTAGCTAGGTTCTAGTCAGGTTCCAGTCTTGCGGTTTCACTCAGCTAAGTAGGGCATGCAGAGGTTATAAATGTTCACCTAACTTGCCAATTTAGGGCTAAAGTGTGTATAGTTCAGGATTCAGAATTATCTTTTGATATCATTGTAGGGAAAAGGACCGGACCAGAGTCCCGTTAGTTTTGTTCGAACATTGCTTAGGCTACTAGAGCTCATGTGTAGCCAAGTTTTGGGTTCACATTTGAATTGCCAGATTTGCATAAGACTTGTTCTGCCCTGCTTTATGGACCAGTCTTACAATTCGCACATGGCCTCGGACATAATTGGGAGGGTGCTAACCTGTGGAAGGATGCTCATTTTTAAAATCATTTGATTGTATGATTGAGTTATAAAGACAGGCTACATGTATCATCAGCCAGTATCCTGTTTCACTCTACAGCTGCGGGTAGTGATTGCCGTGTGTGACATTGCTAACCATTGATCACCAATCAGATTTCTGGTACGGATTAACGTCTGATCAGAGTTAGAGAGTGCTTGGCAAACAACTTAATGGTAATATAATAAGAATACTGTCCAAGTGTCTGATCCGATTCACCGGATCGTACGAGTTGATTAACGAGTGCGATCTGGTGACAAGTCAGACACAAGGGAAGTATTGTATTTATCATAAACCACACAGTCATACTCCCAGAAATACCATGAAAATGTTGTTTAAAAGGCAAGATTTGTAATTTTTTGGCCAAAAATCTCTAAGTATTCTTGTCGCGTACATTTGTATAAATTATAAATGCAGCACACGTGCAATGGAAGCCAATACTGGCAAAGATAATATGCTTGAATATTATCGCCGCTTTGGAGAAGGTCTTGAAGCATCAATAGGGATCAAAAGGAAATTACAATAACGATCAGGGGATCATTTACAATATACTCTCATTCAAAGTCGTGCCATCTCAGTATTCCATAAGAATATGATGACTTTATATATGTTTGTGTATGATAACTTGTACAATTCAGTTGTCTGGCTTTGTGTATGGACTATAAACTGTCAAACAATCCTTTTTGGCTCACAATAGGGGAGTCTATACAACACCGCAGTGTCCGTCGTCGTCCGTTGTCGTCGTCGTAGTCGTCCGTCTTAACCTATTTTTAAAACAGTGGCACGTTTCTTAACCGCTAGGGCTATGGACTCAAAACTTTGTTTGCATGACCCCCTAAGTCAGATGACCTTTGACACTGAATTTCGATCTGGTCTGATTCTTTACTTGGCCACTAGGGGGCCAAAACTAAAAACATAAATTGTGTGATATCTCACTTATTACTGATTAGTTTTTGGTAAAAATTTTGTGGTAGATACTCTTAGCAAGGATACATTACATATGATACGGGTTTTTGATTTGACGTACTTGTCAAGGTCACAGAGGTCAAATGGCGTAAATTGGCCATTTGAGCCTAACTGTGGCACGTTTCTTTACCAATAAAGCTATGAACTTGAAATTTGGTACACATGACCCCCCTACATCATATAACCTCTGACACCGAATTTCGGTCTGATCTGATTCTTAACTTGGCCACCAGGGGGCCAAAACTAAAAAAAGTAAAAAGTGCAATATCTCGCTTAATAGTGTCGTGTTTTCAATTTTATTTTTATGGTAGGTACTCAGAGCAAGGATACATCACATATCCTACAGGTTTTTGATTTGACCTTATTTTAAAGGTCACAGAGGTCAAATGGTGTGAATTGGCCATTTGAGCATTACTGTGGCACGTTTGTTATCCCCTAAGGCTATGAACTTGAGACTTTGTACAAAGGACCCCCTAGGTCAGCTGGCCTCTGACCCTGAATTTCAGTCCGGTCTGATTCTCAACTTGGCCACCAGGGGGCCAAAAGTGAAAACATAGAAAGTGTGATATCTCGCTTATTAGTGATTCGTTTTCAATAACATTTTTATGGTAGGTTCTCCTAGCAAGGATACATCACATATCATATAAGTTTTTGATTTGACCTGCTTTTCAAGGTCACAGAGGTCAAATGGCGTAAATTGGTCGTTTGAGTGTAACTATTGCAAGTTTCTTAACCACCAAAGCTATGAACTTGAAATTTGGTACACATGACTCTCTACGTCATTGACTTCCTACATCATGTAACCTCGGACACCGAATTTCGATCTGATCTGGTACTCAACTTGGCCACCAGGAGGCCAAAACTAAAATAGGTAAAAAGTGCAATATCTCGTTTATTAGTGACTTGTTTTTGATGATATTTTTATGGTAGATACTCCAAGCAACGATACATCACATGTCGTACCGACTTTGGTTTGACCTACATACTATACATGTAGCATGTTTCTTAACCAGGATGAATTCCTAGCCACCAAATATCTATACGGTGAGCACAGTGGCCCTTGGCCGTTTCATTTTGGAGTGGTTCCAAGAAAACTATAAAGGTTGGTTCAATGAATTGCCCAACAGCACTGCCGTCCATCTTCATGCTTGCCGCTCCTTGTGAGAAAATGTTACATCTCTGACATATTGTCTGAAAGGAAAAATCATATGCTGCATGGCTTTGTAGATGTTATGCTTGGTAGTTTGAAACTTGTGACGTAGCAAATGCAGCATGATTCCTTTGCTTCTTCTGTGATATACCCCAAGTGGTTCTAGCTAAACGTCTAAAGTACTGTCTCAATATTGTATATTCCTGAGGTGCGACAGAACATGTTGATTTTGCCATTGTGTGCTTTTGTTAAGCTTGAATGTTACAATACACCGCCAATGGTAATCTTAGTCAATTCTAATTGTGCTGAATTGCTGAATTTTTTTTCTGCACAGCATGTTGGCATTTCATTATGTTACCGTGGTTTTATACAGACAGTAAAAGTTATCTTTGTCACTTTTAAGGCTTGATGTTGTTTGCCATCTTCCCATTCCTTGGGGATGTTTATAAGAACATTTCTTTCTGTATAGTTTCCCTCATTTTTGGCTCACCATTGGGGGCGACGTCTATACAATACCTCAGTGTCTGTCGTCCATCGTCGTCTGTACTGTTCCAAAAACAGTGGCACGTTTCTTAACTGCTTGGGTTATGAACTTGAAACTTCCCAAGTCCCAATGCAGTTATGCTAATGTTAAAATGTTTGCCAGACAGTTAACTACTTCAAGAAGTGATTGACCATTGACATCAAATTCTCAGCTAATTCAGAGAATGATGCGATTGAGATTGCTCTTTTCACTATGATGCTAATGCACATGCCACTTGATACATTTCCATGCATGTCTCATACACCAGTAAATGCAGATAAATCTAGGTGATTTAGTTTGGCTCATATAATTCACAATATAATACATGGGAGGTCACATCTAGGTACAGAGTGTTGTCCAGTTGTTGGAAGCTAGATAACACAGAGAGGGATGAGGTTGAAATATCCATCATAATATGTCATGACTTGGCTTCTCCGACCCATCTACCCCATCGTCTGCCCTAAGCACCCAAAGTTCAGTGGATCTTCTCAACATCTTCTTGGTGAAACCGATCCTTGTTCTCTCTATAGGATGTGGTGTCTTTAAGTATCATGGTGTCATGGCCTTTGTAAACATGTCTTTCCTCACAGGCAACATACTGATCATGTGACGGGTTGAGTTGCTTCGTCTCACGTAGCATGACTGCACGACTCCCATCTTGTGTTTGTCAGATATGTGCTAGAAATTAAGTGGGAAATTTGTGTTGTCTAGTTTCTCAATATTCTGTTGGGATGTGATCACTCTTGGTGGTATGGCTGGTCACAGGAAACATGTGAATTTATTCATTAAATACTAATTTTGTTTTGGCAAGAATGTTGAAAAGTATATGTACCTTCGCCAGACAGAACATTAAACATAAAATGCAAAATGGCAATGGTCAGATTGTAAATTAAGTGAATTAGAAGTAGGCAATCGACATTAGGTGAATTGATGAAAGGCAAATTGACATGAAAGAGGAGAAACCACAAGACACCTCCGAGAATCCATCTGCAAATGTAGGAGCCCAAGCTTACATCGATGTATCTCTGTTACTGTTTACCATTATTTGCATGTCAGCAAAAACACCAATCCTTAGCTGATGGAGAGCAACAAAATGTAATAAAGATTCAACTGTACCTTGTGAACTTCTTATGAACTGCTGACACTAATGGTAATTGACTGATTATAAGACCTTATATTACCATGTTTTATTGATCTATACTTTAATCTTAGTGTCTATGTCCATTCATAATTCAAAGCAATGACAGCTATTTTTGTTTGGATAGAAGGATTCTAAATGATTTGTGACAGTCATTGCAAACCGGACTGAAGATTTACATTATAAAATCAATGCATTCTTTTGTTTCATTTGTTCACAATAATCACATGTGTGTAGACATTTGATGAGGTAGATCGCCAGCCTTTAGCTCTCACCGGGCAGGATTCACATTTAACTTGATGAGTCTTCTATTTCTCTGTCATTTCCATCAGTGTGGTATTACAAGATTCAATAAGCTTCATCAGAACTGCTTTAGATCTACGTGGGGCATGCATCTTGCAGGTCTCAAATCATGCACTTCGTCACATTAATCATGACGACGACAATGACGATGTTCAAATTTCTGAAAAATTTTCAAAGTCAAAAAAGTTTTGGGACTGATGGATGATATTGGTTCATTTTGAACAGAAAAAAAAGTGAAAAAAATATTTGGACTTAGAAATTTTTTCCTCTTTCAGAGTCAGGTCAGGCCCGCATCTTATCAATCAGGTATAAGACCATCCACTTATTACTGTCCACCAGCAAGAGGTCTTGTGGGCTGTAGGGCTTGACTGAAAGCCTTTTATGACCATTCTCTCTAAAGCTGTCGATGTCCTTGAACAGTTCCTGATACAAATATTGTTTATCCGATGAGCGATATCGTGCCGTGTTAAATTACACTTTCTGTAGATTGTCCGAGTTTTTAAGGTGTTATCCTTGAAAAGACATCAGGGTTGCTCGCGAAGCAAATATTGGCCTCCTTAATCTCATCTCTCTTATCCTTGGTTAGTCACAGAGTGCAGATGTGAGCAAATAATCAAATGGTCATTGCAAACTTGTAACTGAGAAATTGAGGGAAGACTGCAATCTCTGATTTGTTGACAACAAGTTCTTTACATATATTTTCGTTTTGAGCACTGCTAGTAAGCAGCCAGTCCCAGTGATTGTAGTTTTTTGCTAAAATTGGTAGTTATTTGAAAATTTGTGGACGCAACTTCATACTTTAGAGCCTGGTGTGAACGACAACGACGACGACGACGATGTATTCTTAGCAACCGAGGAGATCAATGAGATATTAGACTATTTATGTACATCTTAGGTGACTTCCTCGGTTGATGGGATTCTACCGCTGGAGTGCCTCATGTACAACTAAATTATATGTCCTCATTTTGTATCGATATTTTGTCAAACTTGTTACAGCACTGTATATATTTCAACACCATGCACTTCTGATTGTACCTAGTACGAAAAATAAACATATATTTATTTATTTGCTGGTTTAGTACTTTTTCCTTGTATCATCTTGATGAAACCACTCTCCATGAAGACAAAATGCTTTTAAATCACTGGTCTCTCTTCTGGCATAGAGACACATAAGTGAAGTCAGGCGGCTACTGCATCATACCCAGACACCAACCAGATTTAACTCCTTGTGATTTGACACACAATCAATACTTCTGGGGCCATGGGGTCCAATTTATTTGGCAGTCCTGACACAATTCATAACAATGTCAGCCATAACTCTGTACTTGTCCAGTTGTATGCGGCACATGCCTCGGCTGAATCCTCTGGGAGATAAAGTGATGAGATAGATCCTATTCTATGGCCAGAGAAAGGAATTATTAGCCAGACCTCCATCAACCGGTACTATTCAGTAGTAGTGATATACCAATGTCAATTTCCCTTTCATATGATATGGCTGCCAGCGATACCGTGGCGAATCTTTGATGATTTGTCATGCTATAGATCTAGCATAATCTGATCAAGCAAAATTAACTTGTGCTGATTGGTGATGGTGATCTGTAGTTCATGTCATTTCACAATTATCTGCTGACCTGAGCATGCAAGAAGATGGCACAGTTTAAGTATTTGCAAAGTTACCTTTCTGAGACAAGTGACCACATCATATACAACTGGTATTAATCAGTGTATCCAAGTATCTCTTTTACACACAACATCCGTAAAACTGAGAGATTTTTCCCTACGATTGTTTTGCCTCTATGCACAGCAATGTTGGAAAAGTATGCCAATGTTGCTGCCCAGGTTATCAACAGTGGCCATTAAGCCCCAGATCTGTCTCATTAGATGACGTGCCCTGTCATGTTCAGGCATAAGATTAGCTGATTCTTTCTGGCTATGTACAATACACAAGGATGTCCATTGTTTCATTCAGCTGTTTCTTGGCTTTATCGATGATGTTGTAGAGGAGCAAAAGTATCTGGTCAACATTTGCCTGTCACTGCTCATGGAACTTACTGCAGAATCTTATACCAGGGTCTAGAACCCTTTGATGTGTGGTGGATATTAAAGCAGCTTCAGTTTCTGTCTGTGAAAACCATTTTAGATGCTTCCTATTTCTACATTATCCTTGGCAATCGACCACTGATCCTATCAGACACATCTGGAAAGAAACAAGTGGAGAATCCAACACCACAAGACAAGGTTATTACAGCTGGTGTTCATCTAGCTGGACCTCTACACCTGATGTCACTCCTCGGCAAATTGGTTTCTGGCCAGCAACAATTGGTGAGAACCCCCCAGTAACCAGTGTCCTTGTGCGTCTGACTGACACCTGATGAGTTTTGATTGATTCTGCCTTTGAAATAAGATTCTGCCGTTTGCCCTAAAGAGTGTTTGGTCATGTTAGTTCACTCTCGAAGTTTGAAAAGAAAATTTAACTTTTGACTGGACTGATTTATGTCATGTCATACTGCTTGTACTCCAGCATGAAGCTGTAATCCTGAAATTGTCCAACATTGTTTGATTAAGTGCAATCACAGTCATAAAATTTCTAGTACCTGAGCAATTAAAAGAAGAGTAATACTACCATATCCTTCCAAATCATTGATAGAAGCAGCTGGTTCAAACATCACACACTCAGTCACTTATGTAGTCTCAATGGTTAGTTGCTCTAGGAGGCTGCCTTGTCAAAGCAAGCTGAAGAGATAAAAATCAGGAATTCCTTATTCTCCTAATCACAGTGCACCATGTATGTATTTTCTGATCACCTGGTGAATTTGCCGGATCTCAGTATCAGAAGGAGTCAAGCACCTAAATTATGTTTTACTTTGTCTTGGAGAAAATGAAACTAACACAGAAAAAAAGCCGACTCTGTAATTAGGATTTGATACATTTTTCCCTGAGGGCAACATGTACCCTAGCAAAGAAAAGAAATATTGTACAATTTTATGAGAGGGAATGGGTGTTAAATGGGATGTTATGTAGAAAAAGCTGTGGGCTAATGAGGTGTATATAACAGGCTTCAGGGAATATATTATCAGTATTTTTTTATAATCGTAGACATTTTGTGTTTATCTTCACCATTGCTTCACAAAGTACAGGTTCATTATGGCTGCTAATAAAAGATCCAATGTTCAACGGATGAGCACAATGGCCCCTTGCCATTTCCATGTTCCTTACAATGCATTTGACTTACTTGAATTTGCAGAGCTTGTTGTATCAAGAAATGTAAATGGTCTCTTTGAACAAAATGGCTGGTTACAATGTATCGCCAGGAGCTTTTAGTGACCACACCCTGACATCTCAGTTGTAAGTCTGTTGATATTTATGAATACTTTCATGAAACAACTGAGAAGACCAATATTTCATAGTCATAGGATCTTTCAACACCAATAACATCCCACAGCTTCATGGAGATGTTTTCCTCCTTTTGGAGATGTTTTCCTCCATTTGCACATGATTTCCTCCTTTTGATGTAATTGATTTTCTTCTCTGTTAAAAAGTGAGGTTGTGTGTATCTGAGTTTTTGTTTCAAAGCTCATTCCTTCGTAAGTTAGAGCAGTGTGTTTACCAGTTATTGCTCAGATCGAATATCAATGTATATTTTCAAGTACCGGTCTAAACGTTACATGCTCCACACTATCATTTCAAAGTAATATTGCTAAACAGTCATTTTCATGATATTCATATGCCATCATGGTGATAGTTTTTTACTGAGTTAGCTAATAATACTCAGATTGATCTAGCCAATCAGAGAAAAGCAACTTTCACCAAAAGGGCACAATGTCTTTAGATTACTGACGGAGCGATGATCTGTGGGCCAAATCTGAAAATGACTTGGTCAAAGTAAACTAAAAAACTCTGATCTTGATAAAAAGTTGTTCACTTCACATATAGAACAAAATTTCACGCAAAATAGTTCATCCTGTGTTCCAACAAGACACCATCATTAGCTTGACGTATATTCTGCATCCTCTGCTTTGAACAAGCACCTTGTGATAATGGCACTCTACTCATATATTGACAAACGGTGAGAGTCCAAACCAAATGAAATTTTCCATCTTGGACTATTTACTCCATCACACCTGAGTAAAGAGAGATCACAAAACCATGGCATACCACAGAGTTAAGGTTTTGATGAAGTAATCAAGAAGCTGTCAGAAACAAACACTGTAAGATTGGACTGTCGTCAGGCATGTTAGCCTGTAATATGGGATTCCAATGTGGTATACATATGGTTGCTTCATACTGAAATTGGGATGTCCTCGGGCTTGTTAGCTCATGTTTGTGACATGAGAACATGTCTCAGGGAATATGGTGTTGGTCTGTTGTGACATTCAATTGGTGTATCATCCTAGCTAAAAGATGAGAAACTGGTTAAAGCTCAAGGGTAAAATATATATTCCAGAGTAAGGCAGAAGCCGAGCTCACAAGAATGTTCAGTTCGTATTCAATCCGTCCATCATTTAAAAGGCTTGATGACCTGAGACCTGTTGTGGATTTTCATTTTGCAAGGGAGCTGTCATATCCTATCACCTCTACTCTCTCTCATGCCAACTGAGTCTTTGTACAGTATGTAGGGTCTGTATTCCTTGTGACCATTTCTTGAAAGAGAAGACAATGAGCAAGAGAGAAACTGGAGAAAATATCCAGAGGTACAATTGGCTGTACCCTGGGGAGGATTGGCCATTACATTCGGCTAACGATCCAGAGAAATTGCTGATCATTCTGAAATGTTTTTATTATTCCAGGTTTGCTAATGCCAGAACGAATATTTTTTTGGCGGTCAGCGCAGTACAGGTTCTTTGATGTGAGAAGAAGATGCTAGACGGTTAAATATCTATAAACCAATGTCTGGGTCTGAACACATTATATCAGACAAAGAAAAACAAAAAGTGTGGGTAGATTGATGGCCCAAAAGAAGTTGGCCCTGATATGTAACTAGTTTGGTGCTGCTTCCAGAAATGTTCAGAACCATATAATCATGTGGTGATGGGTCATTTGGGATGGCTGACTGTTTTTGTGGATTTCGGGACTGGTAGGGTCTATCTGAAAGCAAGAAAACCAGTATATGGGTCTAGTTTTATACCTGCTGGAGGGTAGATTGGACATGTTTTGTCACAGCAGCATTACAACATATTTATACAACAGTGATCATTATAGATGCATTCCTTAGATAATGGGAACTGATACTCCTTGCTTTATTCGCCTAGTCGCACCGCCTAGTCAGTACTTTATGCATTCGGTTGTCCACAGTCATATACATGCAGGATGTTGATTAGGATATGTGGACATTTCCTTGACCAAACGACTGTTTTATTCAGTGATGAGATGTTAACTATAGGAAGGACAGCCACTGACTGGATACATCTATAGATAAAGAATGCTGAAATGGTGACTTTTCCCCAATTGATATGCAGATGTCTACTGAAGCGCTTCATTATTGCTTTTTGGCCAGTCAGTATGATTAACTATCATCACTTGGAGGTTAAATCCTTTTACTGCTGGTTTTTCTGATATATCCAGAGGAATTGCAAGAAATGTGTGGACACAAAATGTGAACTGAGTAGTTACTGTAAACCATAAAGTGTTTGGAAGCCGAACTTTGGCAAATTTCCTCATTTTCCTTGCTTGCCTCCAAATTTGCAAAAAAGGAATGGTTGTCAACATTGCCTGATCTTAAAGTATTCTCAACTCAAAATCAATCTCTTAATGGTGGATTCTGTGGCCATCCACAAAGTTCTGTCCTTCACCAGTGTTCAGCAGCATCTCTCGTGAGGCATGAAAAAAATTTCCTTAAAATCTCCCGACAAGGAAGTATAAAAAGTGCAAATATTACCACATGAGTGGTCAGGGGTTATATGATTTCCTGTCTCCAGTCAGCCAGACATCCCGAGTATGGATCACTGGCCTTTGCCTTGTTTGCTTGACAGGTCTTGCTTGAGTCTGGTTTCTTTTGCTTGTTTGGCTTTCTTTGAAGTTGGTGACTCGGCAAAGTTGCAGATGACAGGTTTTATTGCCTCTTTAATGTATTTATCATCGATTTGTTTTGAGGTTGTGTGTTCTGTGGAATGACCATGAACAGGTGATGTAATTATGAAGAAAAACCCTCTTGATATTGCAGTAGATGTGTCATGCGCTCTTTTGGAGAGAGATCAAGAGAAAAAAATCACAGAAATGTGCAAAAGGATGAGTGAAAGCGAATCTGTTGTGTCGTTGACCAAATGGGGGAAAAAGGATTGTGATATGAAGTGTGAAAAAATGTTTTATCTAGACATAATTGTTATGGTCAGTCAGTGTTTGGTACACTTTACATATTGTTGATCTCTTGTGGTTACTCTATCATTGCCTATCATGTCTATTGATAGGTTGGAATGACTTCAGATTGCGCACATGAGATTGTTCTCTTGTGGTGGGGATATAATGCTCTATTATAGAAAGGGTGGAATAACTTCGATGCACACACAAGCTTGTCTTGTGATCTTGCCGTGATAGATATATTTGAGCTGATCAAAAGGTCTTTGTTCTAGACTTTTGTGCTGTTACTGCTACAAATCGACAGAAATTTAATCTTAAAAGAGTTTGAGTTCAAGGAAGTCATCAGCTATTGCAACAGGACAAATCAATGTCTATCCTTTGTTCCTTCATCTGACATTCCCATTGACACAAACTATTTATATATTGTTTGAATGATGTTCAATAAACAATCTGCTTTATTTTGCCCTGAACTGGTGTGGTTGCAGGCAAGTGAATGATTGATTTATTGATTGATTCCAATTCTCAGCTTCGTTTGTTGTTAAGAAATATCACAAGTGTTTGACCTCTGATTTCTCAATCAATGGTCATGGGATTCATTCCTTGAAGTTCTGACTTTGTTCCAGACAATTCGATTAAGAACTCTTTCAAATGTTTTAATTGATTTAAACTTGCCTGAAGGGGGATGTCGATTGAGTTGAGTAATTGGCGAAAAACATTGTTATCAAATCGACTTTGTCTTCATTTAAAGGCCTGTTTGTGTTCGTTGTTGTAGTCGGTCTCAAAGCATTTGACAAGTAAAACTTTGCCATGAACCAGTACCAGGAACCAAACACACCAACGTGATGAAAATTGCCATGGAGTGTGTATATATTGGTGTACACTTTAGTCATCTTACAATGTATATTCAATGTGTATTGTCATGGTAAAAAACATGTTTAATTCAGTTTCAAATTTGGCACGAAAGATCTGGGCGATTAAAAGCATTTCTATACTTGCGGTCCCTTTCAAAAAAGAGTGATGGTTCAAAATTTAGTTCCATCTTCACAATCCTTTTTCGTATCATGTCACTTTGAATTGCTGGAAATCACAAGGTTATTTTGCTCAGGCTAATTGAGTAAAATTTGAAATGTAAAAGTGGTAAATTAAGCTAGTTAATGCATTATCAAGTATCATCAAGGTATTAGTGGTGGCACAAGTCCACCCTGGGGGACTGCTTGAGCCTAATTAGGGGACCGGCTTGATATCTTCGAGTTGAGCTCCCCGAGCTAATCCCGACATGCTAGATGTTACCACGGTAACTTGAAGTTCAAATGTCAGCTAATTGCCTGTGAGTAGCACATGAACGGTGTCATCGCTGTTAAAAATATGGAAGTGTCTGACTGTGCATGGTTTAACTGTTGGAGCCAAGATAGTGATATCTGATTGTTCAGGTGACATACTGTATAACAGTTTAAATTTGGATGGATCATTAATTCTTAAAAGATGAGTGGCAGGGTCATGTATATGCAAGATACTTTTATACCTTCCTTTCGCGGCAAGTTTGAAGGTTTGTTTTACAACTTCTGATATTAGAAATCTCAAATCGTAATTAATTCTTTCTTATTCTTCCTAATATGGCATTGATCCCATCACTCGTTTCAGGTAAGAATGTGTGAAGAGTTGGTTTGTATTTAAAAATATCAAATTGTTAGAAAACGAGATTGTGTGATGATTTTTTTAACTGAAAGTTGCCGTCAAGATAACATTTTTTAACGATAAACTGCACATATCGACCCCATTATGGTTTTGTGTGAAGACGAGACTTCTTGTGACGTTTATGACAACAAGATGAACCACAACACTTAGTCATCTGTTCCTTTGGAAAAAAAACACGTCCCAACTTGCCATAAATCATTTCAGGTTTTCTTTGAGATTGTGTTGAACTGATTTTACGATAAGCATCCACATCTATCCTACTATGGTTCCCCGAAGATGAGACTACTCGAGACATTGATGCAGACGAGACAAGCTCCCTATATCAATAGATACCTGGGCAAAGCAATAACTGATTGGCTGTATTGTATTCGAGAAGACGTATAAATTCACGTAAGTGACGGTATTCAGGTTGGAATGTGTATATGAGAGTCAGTCTCGAGTTGTGAGATCTGCAGATGACTTCTTGAGTTCATCTTTTGGTTTTTGATTTCTATAGATTTAGAATGAATCCACGTAAGAAATGCCCTTGAGTACTGGTACGCTTGGTTTCACATTGGCTAACCATCAATCAGTAAAGATTCAGTTCAATAAGAACTCAAAGAAACAAAATGGGATCCCCATCTCTGCGTAAATATGGCACACCCGCGGGTATAATGCGACATTGATTCAGTGGGGTGAGTTTATTCACTTTTTCCTTTTGATTACATTGTTGGATATATTGATTAAAAAGCAATTTTCGAATAAATCTATTATCAAGCTATCCTCAGACAAATTGCTGTGATTTTTCTTTGAATGCATGCCATAAAGAAGTTACTATTAAACATGCTATTATCACATATCAATATTCATGAATCTATACCCTCTGATAATTGTGACAAAACAAACAAACATTTGGATGTTCAATACCAGTGCTGGAACGTAAAAAACTGTATTATCACAGGATTAATTAGCTGCATTGTATTGATTAACCTTTGTATTTTCTTTGAAAATCAGGATATCGAGGAAACAAGAGTTATGTGTCGTTGCCACAGGGCATTATTGAACCAGATTATCGAATCTTGTCATTATCTGCTTTGTCGGTGGAGAAGTCAAGCTGTGCTGCTAATACCTGGTCAATTTAATTTATAAGCACGAATCAAGAAAAATTGCATTGATGAAAGCTAACTTTTATTCATTGACCAGATATTTAGCTATCTCATCCGATATTGTCAGCATTTCTTTCTTGGCAATGAGGTTAGGCTGTACTGTAGAAGTGCTGGTGACCTCAGGGCGATTTTGTTTCGAAGTATAGTTCAAGCAAAAGTGATAGGCCTATTGAGGGAACCACAATTGACATACAACTTATATTCACTGCATTGACTCCATGTTTTGCGCTCATTCCATGTCCCAGTCTTCACAGACTTCTGCTGAGGAGACCAAGGCAATCCTCTGGATCAAGTTCAGACTACCGGAGACACAAAGCAAGGAAACCCAGGTTGATGTTCATTGATACAACTGTGCCACTCATTTTACACATGACTTCGTAGATGTTGTTTTCCACTTTCGTTTGACATCTGAGCGAAAATGGCCACCTTTCTAGCAAAATGCATAGTGGGAAGCATGATCATAGAACAAAGCCTTGCTAATGTTTCCATTACCCTTTCTGTTAGAGCTTTGAATCAGTACTTGGACTCAATGCCATTGAGTGTGCCTCTCAGTTAACATAGATTTAGCAGATGTTACTGGTATTTGCCTCTTTACTTTGTCATCTGACTCAAAATTGACATCCGTGGGCAGACAATAGGATAAGTGGGAATCTATGATCATAAAACAAAGCCTTGGTGATTCGTCGCTCCGTAACCTTCAACCATTAAGGCTTTGGTTCACCTCTTGAGCTTGATATCTCTTGGCATCATCACCCTGTTATGCTACCAGCTAATGTCGTTTTCCAATAGTTGATATCAAGTATTAAATAAGTGCCATCTGAGAGCTACTTACTCTAGGTTAGAGTTACTGACCAAAATTCAGGAAGTTGGTGAGCTTATAAATAACAATAATAAAATACCCTGGAATCAATAACAAGAGTAATGATGATACTAACCACCTTTGTTCTTTTCTTTTTTGAGGTCTCTTCTATCAAAAGACCAACATTAGAATAAGATTAGAATATAAGTACAACTCGCTCTATTTTTGCTGTGACATATAAGGGTACGCCCACACTGGCTGACATTATGGCATTGTTTCATTCTTAACTATTATGTATCTCATTCAAAAATGTACGACCCCAAAACCTAACTGTTCATGAGGTGGCAGCAGTGTCTATGAGATTCATAGGCTAATTCGGGAAGATTTATTCCATAGAGTATAAACAATCGATCAAGAGTAATAAATTGCCAATATAAGTTGGGAAATATGCTCTGATTTACCAAATCCTGATCACTTTCTATCAAACCGTCACTTTGGCGTTACAGAGGAACGATCTATATGTAGGAGTCCCTGAGTGGCAATTCCCTTTCCTGCGGTCTTAACATCATTACGCGTTGAGCCTATGAAGAGGTTTCTAGTGGTCTGGGCCGAAATTGCAGCTTGTCACTTGAGAAGTGGTCTCAGCCTCTAATGTGTGTGGTCAAGAATCTCTATTGGTTATCGTTGTATCAAATCAGAAGCTTCACAGCAGCTGTCGTATGCTTCTATTTGCAATAAACCTGGTGCGGGAGACCAAAATCGTATTGCAGCTCATTAGTTTTGTATCTGGTGTCTATTTTAGCTCAGTTATATCTTATGGTCATGAGTATCACATTACACAACAAGTAAACCCATCTTTTGTAATATGTAGTTAGAAATTATGGAACATACCCAGTTTGCCAACATTTTTCATTGTTGGAGAGTATTGGTCAATCACTTGAATTCATATTTTCTATTAACCTCGTTTACAACTGCTTTTGCCCCGGATGAAGACGCCACCTTAATCTCTCAATTCTGAACATCTCGTATGTCACTTTTGAATAATGATTGCCATTACAACAGATATCGGATTGGGGCAGACATTATTTTGTGTAACTGTGCATGTCATGGGTATTCGTCGGATTAGATATGGTGCCAGTGTCAAAAGTTGTATAAATTAGTCTGAATTCCACAATGAAGAAAAAAACTTATGCTGTGAAGAGCAATTTCTTGGCAGTGTGCATGATGTTGGCTTGATTTCCCCTATCATTATTATTCTTGTGTATTGCTTTTTTCTTGAGTGGATACAAGACCATTTCAAGCCTACATTATATTCTGAAAGATGAACAAATCGTAAATATTCTTGAATCTATCAGGTGTGTTGTTTTTTTCTGATTGATGAAATAAGGTGACAAGTAGATCTTCTGTCTCATGTGCCGTCCTCAACAATCGCAGCCCCCTCTGATATTTGTCGCAATCAGTCTTCTGAATGCTGCACTAACACGTAGCAGGATTGTAGCTAGTTATCTCGCCGACCATAAATCCCTGGCCAATTGAAGTAAGCTGTTGTTTGGTTCGTTGTATTCCTTCATGTCCTTGCTGGAGGCAGTATTGGGGCTGGCCATGTTTTGCCGAGGACAGTGTGGATAGAAGGTCCATGTCCTGTGAAAGTGATAAGTTTATATTTACACTACACAAAGTCGAAAATATCATCATCATATTGAAACCCAATTTTATGTAGTTTTACATTTGCGCTGGTGAAACTTGCATATTCTAAATTGGGTTAAATTTGATTTTACTCTATATAGAATTATGATGCCAACATTTTCTCAAAAAAAGCTCTCATCTTCCGGGAACTTGCCTTTTGCCTGATGTCTTTCTCTACACTGATTCAACATGGCTATGCCATCTGTAAGACCTGTGTCCCATTTATCATTGTCATCAACCAGATTATCCAGTGTCACTTTCAAGCTATCTCTGGCTAACACTCCCCAAGCTGCTCCACGTTCCATCTCTGATGAAAGGATGGTTAATTTTTTTTTGTGCCTCCAATACGTCCACATGTACTCCTGGTTCTTTACAATCAGATATTTATGGCAACATATTGAGAGAGAAAAAATGAGTAATTCTCAAGCGTCGATACTGTGGTGTAGGCTATCTCTGACTGAAAAGATTGCTTGGCATAACGTTTACACCTACCTTGTTGATATAGTATGGTGTCATAAAGCCTATATAATGAGATATGTGAGCCGTTGTGTAAAAATTGTCTAGGATGTACATAGCCAAGGCGGTTTCCCTTTGAGCCAAAGTGTGATTTGGGGAAAAATGAATTGTACGTGAATTTTCAGATTGGGGCATGGGTTTGTAGGTCAACGAATTATTTCTCAGCTCATAGCATGACACTCATGTTTAAGATCCATGGGATAGGGAAAATAGCATCTATACATTCGTATGACTTGCACTCAAACATGATCCTGGGCTCACCTCCATCTGATCCTGTACTGTCAGTGTGGCAGGTCGTTGACACGAAACACTATACATTTCTTATACCACTGCCACAACCCCTAATTTGATCGTCTAGATGATTGTCATGACTCGGTGGTGTTTTATCATCAGTATGCTACAAGATTGTCTTCAGGCGGGTTTCCGGTGCTACCTCTTTGCTGGATGCTTGCGGGCTGCAAGTATGAATTGGTGAGGCACGATATGAAGATGAATCAAAAGCAATGCTGACATGGTCCTAATTTGACTTATTAGGTTACAGCTGCATCATCACTATAATGCAGGTGCTGTTTGATTCAATAGCATAGCAGATCTTTCCGGTAGAGTACATGTAGAAAGGTTCTTGGATTAGGTTATTTCATAGCACAATGCCCTTTGGAGAATCAAAGTAGTGCACCTAACACATTCTCGTGTTTTGAATCAAGACAATGGGCTAAGGCATAGGTCCTTCTATAGTCATGATAGTCATGATAGTCATTCCTCCCATACCCCAAACCCCTGTTGGGGTATAATGGCTCAATAACAATTCCGTAGATGACCCGACTGTGCAACATATTGCTTGAGTCTGCGTGGATAAGCCAGGATTACCAATATGTGGGGATGACAGCCCTCCGGGTCTCTGGGTCCCAATGATATCTCACAAAATATCAACTAATATTCCAATGTAATTATATGGAAATGGTTCTCTTCACCATTGTGAGATGGATAATATAAGCAGTCCTTTGTCCAAGTCTGACTGTGCATTATAGTTGGATTCTGCCATTGATTTACTGTAGTTTCACTGATTTTAGACTTTTTCTGAAAACTCTCCTTGCAAGGCCCTATAAGAGCATGAATGAAGATCATGACCTTCAGATAACAATGTCGTCACACCCCCCCCCCCCCCCCCCCCACTGTCCATTTCAGTGGAATATGCTGCAAAGCATTGAAAAAGCGTGTGCGTAAATCAAAAATAACGTTGAATCGAATTTTCCGAAACGGTCTAAGATTGGTGAAAGTAGAGTATATTAGAGTCCATTATTGTTTGGTATGGGTTACTTTCAGCAGGTTTTGAATAGGATGGGAGTCCTTTGAGGCTTATTGTGTGATTAGGCTTATTGGTTTGTTGGTACAGACTAGTATGGTATCCAAAGATTAAAGAATTTTGCCATTTCTAAACATATACATGTAGCTGATGGTGTGGCTAAATAGTTTCGAAACTTCTTTATTCATTTATAAGATCCACATACATGTAAACAAGGCAAGATAAGGGGAAATAGGACTATAGGTGAGCGTTGAAAGTTACTCCAAGGCCACTTGGCTGCTGTTCTTCCGATAAAACTTTGAAGGTCTTAGCCTGTGTCTCCTACAATTCTATGGTGGATGAATGTCAGAGAGAAAGACTGGCTAGGCGTGAAAGTGGCGGCTAGGAAGCCCAATTTTCCCTCTGATTGTGTGTATTGATGACTTAAACAATGTGGAAGGGGCATGGAATTATGAATCCAAGTGCAAATGCTCTACATGATATTGAAAAATTAGAAAAAAAGTTTGACCTTTCATTGTTTGAAACATCAGTTTGACATACATTGTAACATGAACTCAATCTAAAGGAACTTGAAACATGTTCCAAATTAGCATTTGGGATGACACGATACCTCAATTACTTCAGTATACATGTAAATTGGACACTTCTTTCACACCCAAAAATGAATTGCTATGATATCAAATATATTGTTGGGAAAAAATATATCAAGTGATACAACAGTAAAAAAGAGAAGCTGATGCAATCTCCTATGTTGTTTTCATGTCGAAATACCAACATTCTGGAATCAATCTAAATATATTTATATCAAAGACCAATGGATGATTGAATGGAAAAATGGGTTGAAATAAACGATGTTTATAAAAATGTTTCCAGGCTCTGTTGTGAATTTCTATAGGCGAGAGAGATTTCATCAGGATCATGGGTTGTGACCCAAGGCTACTGGGTGGTACTGGAATGGGATGAGATATATGAGCATTTTGACGCTTGCAACTCACTTTCTAATGGCATGCTAGTTTTAGCCTAGTTGGATTGATTAGCCAAGGCATTGAACAGATACAATTCCTTCTGGTAGATAGAAACCAAAACCTAATATAATGTTCTTCAGGTCGAGAAAAGTAGATGTTTAAATACTTTTTTCGACCTGATAAAAAAAATCACAAACCAAAAAAAATGTGGAATAAATTTGCTTGGCACTCTCAGGCTATCGACCCAGGCCATCTTGCGTGTTAATCTCAATTTCTGTCACTAGGCCACTGAGGACCACATGAACAATGGGCTTCTTATACACTTTATAATGTTATGACTTGGGGCACACTTGACTTTGTGAGGCTGTTGACAATCAATGATTACAATTATTGGAGATGTTGCTGCTTAAAGGCAGTCAACTGTAGCGTTTGTGGAAATTGAATTGGCATATTTGATTAAAACATATTTGAAATTCAATTTCACTTTCTCCTGCTTGCCAGAATGCCTTTGGGGCCTATGGCATTGAGTGGCAATGGTGCCCCAAGATTTGATTGTGGTGGACCTTTAGTCAGCCAAGTTAATCGTAGTTATGACATGACACCATGACCAATGAAAGCGACTTGACCAGTCAGCGGCCAATTTCAAATCACAATCATCATGTTGCGATGTTATAAGCTACTTCACGGGTCAGAGAACCAAAAATGGCTCAATTCTTGAGTGCTTATCAGGCAATTTCAGTGCCAGTCATCGATGAGATTGATTTACATCATATAATATCTATATTTGCATTAACATGATTACCTTTCATTCTATTCACATTCACCTTACATGTATATTGATATGTTGATTTTGTTGAATATGGTTGATTGCCAAAAACTCATTTTCTAACGGCATATGCCAGTTTAGCCTGGTTGGATTGATAAGCCAATTACGCATTGAGCCACACAATACCTTCTTGTGATATTCTTGCAGATTTCTACAAAATAAACTATATCCTGTAGAAAATGATTATATACTTCTTTCGACCTGAAAAAAAAAATGCTACGTCAAAAAAAGGTTAAAAATGTTACCCGAACCTCTCTGGGTTTGAACCCTGAACTTCATGCGAGGAAATCCTATTTTCTACCTCTGGGCCACAGAGGACCACATGAAGAAGGTTCTTCTTATAATGTAATGTCTATATGTATAATGTGTTTGATGTGTAGAGTCTTTTTATGATCAATGCAAATTTAAAAATTAACCAAATGCCTTAGTCGTGAATACTGCCAAAGATTGATTGCAGTAGGTGTTCGAACTAGCCCAATGCAATGTTATAATGGCATGCTAATTGAGCATGTGTGATATCACAAAGTTATTAACAATGATATGCTAACATCTGGTTGTTGACGACCTTGGGCATCGTTAATAATGGCAACTTCTAGTGATTCATTCAGTAGATAATGAGTCAAGGACATTCTGAGTATAGATTTAACTACAATGTAATTTATAAGCAACATATTTTCTTGACACTTAATAGCCAGGAACAATTTGCTCTGTATCACAATAAATAATACTAGCTGAGAGACAGGTTTAATTTGTTGTGAGATGTAGGAAATAGAGATCAGCTTAAGTATGTTTTAAGACCTTGGGCTAGTAGCTTTACTGTAATTCCAATACCCTGATGTACCATTGGTACCATGGCGGAGATGATGAATACACTCTGATGTTGACTGCTTCCCGGGTCTCACATCACTCAGTGCATCATCACAGAACATTGGTCCTTTAAGTCACCATGCTAATACCTGACATAATGAAGGTTCTTCCCATTGGGCAGGCTTGTCATTGTTGTCATCTATTTGGAGGTTAAGCGGGTGATATTAGTAATTAGTGCGGATTATACAGTATGATGAGTGGTGCTAATGGTCGGACACAGGAAATCAGTCACGTCTTTTGCTGGTGGTATTCGCTCTCATTTGCATCTATGATGACACATTCCTGTCAGTGGTTTGTCATTATTGTCATAACATTTATATCTCTGACATATTTGATGTTAAAATGACATGGCCTTCTTGGCCTCTGTCTTAGAAGAGCAGACTAATTCTCTATCTGGGTACTAAAACTGAATCATCTTCCCGTGTAAATCAGGACCATGTTTCTAGGCTGACCGTCCAAATCAAAATCATTTTTTTTTAGGAGAATATGTGTCCTTAAAGGAAAACTATAGCTGAAGAAGAAGGAGCTACTCTGGACGTCCCATGTTTTGACTACGGATTAATTGTTCAAATTGGTTTGTTGTCTTTAGACATGGGTTTGATGACTTTAGCATTATGGTGTGACTTGAGATTATCTGTAATAGTATTATCTTGTTGAGATCCTCCAACCACAAAAATGCTAAAATAATATCAGTTATTGAGATAAATTGAAAAATAACAAGTGTATTATGAGCATCATGGATTGGATTATGTTTTGTACTCTATGACACTGTTAAAGAAGATGGCTGGATTAGGAGCCATGACATGCATGACAGTTTGAACAATAGATATGCATTATGAATATCGATCAAGCTCAATGAGAGAATGAGAGAATGATGCATGGTGAACACACAGCTTCTGTTTTCTTTCCACTTGTTCTGTGTAAACACGGTAAACCAGGATTGTGTCCAGTACCCAAGACTTCAACAGAGATGGCCGATTTGGAACAACAGCAGTAAATGAACCAAGGGAGACAAATATTGTAAATCAAGGGAAATGAGAGAATATTGTGCGGCAATCAACTGTAGTTTTCTCTCGACCTGAAACTGTAACCTTGGTCATGTCCAGTAGGCTCTACGAAACTTCGCAGCAAGATTGCTAGTTTATTAGACGTGATGGTTTGAACAACACCAGTAAATCGAAAAAAGTTACACAATAATTGCAAAGTGAATTAAGCTATAGTAGAGAATACTGCATGGCAATCAACTGCATTTTTCTCTCCACTTCAGCTAATATCGGACATGAGACAACGATTGCTTATTATCATGCATGTCCCTGTTTGA
Source organism: Lineus longissimus (assembly GCF_910592395.1). Taxonomy (NCBI): domain Eukaryota; kingdom Metazoa; phylum Nemertea; class Pilidiophora; order Heteronemertea; family Lineidae; genus Lineus; species Lineus longissimus. Next base: position 24,538,037 of record NC_088310.1, read on the forward strand.
TCCTGATTCAACGTGATTGCTCGCATTGTCAATGGATAATCCATCAGAGTAGGGATCATACTCTCATATTGATCGTCCCAATCCAAATGGTTCTCTTCATCTTCCCGCGGCTGATTCATCCTGGTCATTATATCAATCCCGGTTTGATGACCTATATCGCCATGGATATATCCTTGGGCAGTTCCGACAGAGCAATTTGGTAAAGCTGGGTGTAATGACGAGCTCTGGTCTGGGATACTTCTGTGATAAGGTCGATCATGGGCCAACCAGAATGGCAATAACTGAGTCAGCTTTCAGAGAGAGGTGCTGTCTTTGGCCATTCAACAGCAGGCGAGATCACACTTTCCCTTTATCAACATGATCAACCAAGAAATGTTATTGTACATGTATCTTGCAATCAACTGCTAACACATACAATGTTTTCTAAATTGACATGATTGGCAGTAACATGATTGTATAAAGCAAGTCCAATTATGAATGCTCTGTGCTTCAAACTGTCTTGTCACAACTTTGCCTGCCTAAAGAGCTGCACACATTTTGACATTTTGAAATGTTACTCATTGATTATCCGGTTTCAATCCAATCATTTTACCTCTGGTCGGATAAGAACAATAATTAAATGAACGTGTGTGCACTTGTCTGGTTACTTTACCAATAACTCAAATTGATCCACACTTTATGTCGAACATTTTCAAACTGTAGTGGCACCAGTCTGAAACAAGATGGAGGTTGGTTTATGTAGTTGGTTTTGATATGCGTGGTGTATGTGGAAACATGCTGAAAAACAGATTATTGAATTCTTCAAATTAGTTTGATTATAATTTGATTGTAATTCAATTGTAACGGATTATTGGATTTCTCAAATTAGTTTGGTAATGATTCAATTGTAGATGCTCCAACTCTAGTACAGTGTGATACTTTACTTTTTTCCCTAACAATTCCAAGCGAGCGTCTCTAGTATTGGAATAAGTTATATTGAATTATATTATCAACAGTGTAGAATTGCAGTCATAAAAAAGTTCAAAGTTTTCAGTTCAGAGTTAAAATACTTTATAAACTTTATACATTGTATGTATGACTGTGGGGGGTAGTAATTCGTTCCTTTGAAAACTGCAACTTGAACTCTGTTTACAAAATTTACTGATATCCTGGAATACAGACCTCGTGTTTGACCAAGGAAAAAGGGTATCGATGTAATTGATGATAGCTTCTTTTCTAGTCTTCCACTCAGAAGGGATAGTCTCAGCCTGAGGTTAACAATCATACTACTGGGCATTGTTCTTATGTTTGATCAGCAAATCATTTCATGCCAACATATTCTCATCACACTGTGTCACAATCTAAACATATCTACCGAAGAATTCATTCTCCACACATTTGCACAACACTCCAAGAATAACCCACTAAACGTGTCATGTTGCTCTCGCCTCTAATACCCTGATGAGATTACCCAGTGATTGATGTACATGTACAAACAAATTTCCATCCTTGGACGATAGGCCACATGGATTACTTTTGATTTTATGTGTTGGCTCGCGGGGAATTATTGAAATCAGCTGCCCCATTCTCGGATAGTTTGCAGTCATTCGATTTTGAAAATTTGATCATGGTCTGAGTCATATATACTCGATACCATGAGGGTCATGCTGTGGGTCTTGATCTTCAGCTGTCGATGAGATGCCAGTTAGTTCAATGAGCGTGGAAATTGATTGTTTTGACATTGTTTCCCCTTTTCACAGGGTCCTGAGTTTCTTGATCTTGGAAATCAGTGATGTTTTGACAAAGTTGCTAATCAGCTTCCAATTCTATTAACCACTTCAACAAAACATTGACAAAGAATTTGTTTTATCGTATTTATATAGATGAGGGTGTCAATCAGAAGACAGCTCTATGCCTCAAAAAAATGTGCCAAAAAGTGCACCATCGTTGTGAATATATACTGGTATCTCCTTGTCTTGGTATTCTGCATATGTGTAGCATAAAAATTGACACTCAAAATTGAAAAGTCTTGACTGGTGAATATTTTTGAAAGTCTGCAAATATCTTTTTAATCTTCCATTATATGAGGGTGTAATCCATTTTTCTACCCGCTTTGGCAGACAGTTCTTGTATATGAAGGCTGCATCACTGATTGTCAATCAAGTCGCTTATACATGAACAACCAATTAAGATGTCTGGCTGTCATATCTTAACATGTTTTGCTAATTTTCTAGGTGGACCAATTGAACTGCGAATATATTTGCCATATTCGCCAGTAAGTACATACAAACACACTCAAAATCACACACCACACATGACAACCTTTTCCTCCAAGAATATCCATGCGCTTGGGAAAACCACACCCATCCCAGCTCAAATCCACTCCCCCGTTAAATTCCTTTCGTAAGCAAGACACTCCTTCCTTTATTGACTGTTAGGGAAGATGAGATGCTATGAAGAGGCTTTGGATTTTTCAAGATGCATGATGGTGTGTGGGTGTAGCTGATGGATAAAGATAGATCCCTTAGAAACTTAAACCGACAGGACATAATCCATCATAGATAGTGAAGGTTTTCTGTTGAGGTGGTATGATAATATTTTGAAAAAACTGGCGGGGTGATAATTGACTTTGAACATTTTTCAGAATTTTGAACGGACTTTCGTTGTCCAGCTGGAAGCCGTCTTTGTTTGAAAACCAACATATCTCATGCCCAAGTTGTCCCTTTAGGACAATTGGTGTAACATTTGAGGTCATTGCCATCATTTTATTGCACATTTTCATTTGAAATAAGATTACGTCAGATAACTAACGAGGGCCTCCTACAATGTATGGCAAAAATGAGAGTTCTGGCGTTTGAAACTGAAATACTGAAGACAAGGTGTCATCAAAGTCTTTATGTCACCATTGATTCTTTCATTCCAAACAATCTCATCATCTTGTTCTTGATAAAAGTGGATACCAGCAGCTTCCCACCCCAAGGCATACATTGATCAAGACGATTATGTCTGCCTCAGCGAGTCGTAAACTCAAAGCTAAATGCCAGAGTTGGGGAGTCAGGATCACCAGTCAATCTAACCTTATTTCAATCAAAGTCTCTAAATATTCTGCCAGAGGCAGTGTCTATGGCTTCTTCAGGTGTTTGTCTGCTCGACGCCTTTTTTTCCCCCAAAATAGCTGTTCTTGAACTTGAACTGAAAAGAAAATGAGATGATACATAGTAGATAACATTTTAACTTGAATTAAATTTAGGAGTCAGGATTACAAGAGAGCCTTATTTTTCGACAATAAAACCATAAGTATTACTGAAGAGATGACTTTTTCAAACTGGATAACATGATATGTTTGTAAATAACAAATATCCTTGATCACCACTGATGCCTATCACTCTCAAGGTTCTAGGTTTTCACTGGCTCCAAGATGAAGCCACACCCGATCTCCTCTGGCTTTGATGTTGTGCGTCATCCCTGTAAAGCGTTTGTGGCCCATTCCGCTTACACTTAACTTTTATGCTTAGGTCAGTCACTCAGCAAGGATATCAATAGACACTGTTATAAGGACGGCCTCGCTAAATGTCTCTTTCATCCTTTTTTTTAACGTTTTTTTGCTTCCACATTTCCTCAACAGTTTGTAATTTTTTTACCATTTTGTTACAAGAGAAATATATGAGCAATGGAAAACGACATTTTTGTCACATAATATCCATCACAGGTTGCTAGAAGAAAAATGTATCGTTTGTGGGGCAGTTTTTGGGGCAGATATTTCATTGACCTTAAATCTGTAATGATGAAAAGTGAAAATATTTTAAGCAATCCCAATTCAATATATGTCCCCATATCCTATGCATCATGTAAATGGATATTCATGACATCCGCCCCGGTGGACTCCATTTAAAAAATCTAGTCCCAAATTCAATATTTTTCGTTCTTCCACTTGAGTTACTGATCCATTGGAAAACCATTTGAGATTACATATTACGCTACCACCAACCAACGCCAAGAAATGAAAACGCAATTTTTGCGGATTATTTTCAGTTTCATCATGCATACCACGAGAGCGACGGAAATGAATATTGGATCTTTCCCTCGTGATTTGGTGTCTGCGTTCTTTTCGCACTCTGAAGATGACATGCATCCCAGTTGACACGACTAGAAAAAAATACTGACTTGAATTTGGTGTGTCATTACTTTGAAATAAATAGTATGAAAGTTCTACTTTAGTGTTATTATTAAGGTTCCATGATGCCAGTAAATATCATAAGGTTCTTGATCTGGTGATTCTTTGCAGCTGAGACATCATGCATTCTGGTTATAGTTTGAAGAAAACGATGATGGGATTTCAGGATGTCACCACAATAACTGTTGCCTCTGTTACAGAGAAATTATTGTGGGTCAGGTTAAATTGCATGAAGTCGCCAATGTGTGTCTCTACTATCTCTCAGTACATCTGCACTGTATTAAAGATGTATTCTAGAATACTTCTATGCAATCAAACGAGACTCAGTTTATTAGCTGTGCATGTATTGGTCCTTGAAAACCACCAGTTGGAACCCCTGGCCCCTGTCCATAGTCCTCTTTATGTGGGTATACCAAACTTAGTTCGTCAGACTCAGAATGGTAATGATGCCTTCATCCCCTACTACTGATATCAATCTCCCTATTGTATTGTGACTTCAGCATCTTTACCATGGCACAAACCACTTGATACGGCCATAGTTCATTCCTCCAGTCAGTTGCTGTGATATACAATCCCCTGACCAGACATTCGGTCTGATATTACAGCAGCTACTCTGTATTCCACATTGAGTGGTTTGGACAGTCTTAACAATGGAAGCCATGATTGGATCTTTTTTCGAGGTCGACTACTTATTTGACGATACCATCTACCATCGCATGGAGATCGTTGATGGAAATGGATGCGGATCGAATTTTTGCGAGTTTCGTTGATTGGGTTGCTTTAAATGAATGTGTTGCCACCAAGATTTGGAGTTTGTTGTGGCTTGCGTGCACTAGTTTTATCAATAGTCTTCTTGTAGCAACATCTAATGATTTCATTGGCTTACTATAGCATCTCTATGGTAGAGTGGGTCAAGATATGAAGGCTTCAGTTCCATGTCAAGAAAGGCCGAAGAGTCCCTCTTGGGTATTTTTAGAAAGATGACACTTTGAAACTCCATTAGAAGTGAGAAAACATGTCATTATCTACATAACCTTGGCCTGAATAGCTCTAACAATCTGTACCCTGATGATACGTGGACACTGAGGGTTAATATCACCTTGAAATCAAAATCTTCTCAAATACAGATACAGAAGTATCTTCAAAAAGGCATGTCATAGTCATACAAAACAGGCCAATGTCACATTATTCACTATGCCTACTCATCTGATAACAGATAGTCATTGAATGACATGATGTCTACCAAAGTGTTGTCTCTGCCACCATGTTGTCCCCTTGAGCAAGATAAGTTAATGTAATTCTAGTCACTAATTGTTCCACCTGCGGTGGTGAAATTCACAATGACCTATCAAGGCACTAATGTCGTTAATTACAGTGATGACTTCATTGTCAAGCCTCAATGAACGAATTATCACACTTAAATCCTCCAGCTAATTAGGTGAAATCATAACTGAGCTTGTGTTGGGTGAATCTTGATTAACCCCTGCTCTGATGAAGCACACATTTTACTAGATTCAGCAAATCGACTGAGATCGAATGCATTTGATGTAGAATGGTACCATACTTTTGCTGAAACAAATGCAGATTTTTAAACACTGTGGTTGCTGGTTAAGATATGTAATCCATACCAATTGTCCTTGACCATCCCTTGAACAGTAACAACCCAATGTTTTTCAAACTCTCTGCCACAGTACACAATGTACAACCCTTCATTGGAGACCCAAATTTGCATAAAATGATAAGTCAAGAACAATAAGTCCACGAATTTAATAAATTTTATGATACTCTGAAAGTTATCATGGATTCAATTATGTAACCATGGATACTGTCGTGGGGGTTTGAAAACTCCATCAGCTATGTTATTATTCAGCCTCTTGTTTGTCCCCTTGGGACCATACACCACATAAATGTATATTTTGTCCTGGTCTATTACCATAATATTGAACTAATGGCCTGGCTAATGTGACTGGTGTCTTATTTGTATATGGAATTAGTGAATGAAGAATGAGATCCCATAATCAGGTGCAATAAATCAAGGTTAGAGATCTTCATTATCAGTTTATTCCAGTTTCCGGTGTTCAGTTAAATAGCTGTTAAACAAATGTTGAAATGTTGCCAGCAATTTTGTCATTATCTCAATTCTGTTGTTGTACGTGTATAGGTATCATGTCAACCTTTAGACCCGCAACCCAAGTATAGCTTTATATGAAAACAAGGACTGTTCCTGACGAAGTATTACGTTTCAATATTGCTTCATATAAGCAAGTACACTGTATGTATAAAGACCATACTTGATGTAAGCCATTGTTCTGCAATTAAATGCGGAGCATTAAATGCTAAAAAGACTTCTGATAAACAAGCGCAACTCCTATCTCTTGCTGCCTTTTACCACAAAGATAGTTTCCAAATTGAACCATTTTTAATCTTGGTGAAAAAGTGAATATTTCCCCATCAAGGCAACATTAGGCATCGTTGAATGAGATTTATCCTGAGTAAATTCATTCTTGCATAATGTTTCTTTAGAATTCTTTGAGTAAAGAAATTTACAGCATTTAGATAGGACATTATTGTGTCTCTCTCCGAGATGCTGACAGGCTGATGCAGCAGAAAGGAAATAAGATGAAAAATTTGTCCATCACCAGGAAAGAGCTGCATAATGGTATTAAGAGAAAGGGATTATAAAAGTTGAAAAAGTTAAAAAAATAAATATTTGATATCACTTTGATGAACACTGTACCTGCATGTGCAATCCTTAACTAAAGTTGTGAGGAGTCCTGATTTCAGATGAAAATGTAATTACCAGTTTACTAGGTATTAGGATCTGAAGATCTAAAAAGGTTGGACATTTGGCGAATCTGCTGATGAAATCAGTCTGTGACTGTGATAAAATGAGTTACTTTGCATAGAAAAAATGAATCCACACATTGGAGCTTGACTAATTCAGTCATTTCTGTTTTGCTGATGTGTTCCCATTGCCTGTCTGTATCACTGCCCTAATGTCCAATGGCAATATTTGCTTCCACAGGAGCCGTTTTGCTGGTCATTTCCTGCAGCTATCATTTGTGCATGCTTACGACATCCTCACACAGGAAAGGTTTAGCTTGATGACAACAGTTAGGATGTTGTAGTGGTGTATCAGGAAGGCTCAATTTGTTCTTTATTCTTGCCCTAATTGCTCCAGGAGGAAATGCTTCTCACTGTGACAATGGAAAGAGGTCTTTGTGCTGTGACGTGTATGATAAAAAGAGGATGATAAAAACCTGGGAGATTTCATCTGTGAGAGGTTAGAGCAGTCCCAGTGAGGCAATGATATTATGAGTGGAATCAGCCCCTGGCAGAGTATAAGCCCTACTTTTACACAATATCAAGCTAATACTGTATGAGTCATAATACCTTGCTTGGATCCTTTGGCTTTGTATGGTTTTTTGGTATGAGGAGCATTGCATGGAAAGGTGATAGAACCATGAACAAATTGTATCTATATTCAACAAGCTGTTATTCATTACCTGAGAAGAAGGAGAATAATGAGTAAAATGAAACATCAAAGGAAATATCGAATGGCATTGCTTGGAAATCAGAACAGAGTCAATAGTGTATGCGAATTTGATACTTTGCCAATACTGTAGTCAGTAACCTCCAGACCATATACCGGACACACTGATTTCGGGTATTTCCAGAGATTTCCCCAATGGTGCAATGAACTGATTGATTGGCATGAGATGTGGGTTACCAGGTTGTCTAGTTATGGTGTTCCTGCTTGCCAATATCTTACACCCAGACAACATTGGCTGCAGAATTCTTTGCATATTAGACCAGCTTGCTCGCTCTTGCATATCTCTTGTCATTTGTCAGCAAAGTTCAATTAATTTAAGGTGTGAATTTTAACTTTAAGAACCATATGCCTTCAAAGGTAGTTTGCACCTTTACCAGAAAACTTATTTGAAACTTATCATGTTACTTTGAACAGTAAATCCTTCCAATGGGGACACCTTCAGGTCTTTTTCGTATTTGTCCTTGTGAACTTTAGCTTGTAGAGTTAAAACAACTATCTCATTGCCCAACCTACAAATTTATTTCTGTATTTTATTATCCAAAGGATTATGACATGTATTTTTACAGTTGTTTAGCAGTAGGATTATAGTAAAAACTGTGACATTTGAAATAATGAGGAGGATTACCTGGTGCTTTTCATTTCAACCAAACACTTTTTTGTAATGGATCACGTATAAGATATCAAGCAAAAAAGAAGGACACTTTTCTGTTGACTTTGAACTCTGACATGGTGTAAAGAGAGGATTATTGAGACTTTTCTATGTAACATCTTTGTTCAATTGGTTATCTGTCAAGCTGTCTAGGAAAAACGTAATCCTGATATGGGAGGAAAATGAAACAAACCTTTTTCTTGGTACACTCCCATGTCAGACTGAATGAACTTAGAAAAATGTTAAAACAAATAGTGAGTTTTAGGATCAGTGTCTGGTGTTCTATATAAAATGTTGTACTTCAAATAAACAAGTATTAGTGTGTTCATCAAAGGTCACAAGTCTTTCTCATAACCAGGGGAGCTATTTATTTCAAACATGAAGCAGTTGACTGATGAAACCCTTCTTCTAGAGTCACTGGCTTAATCCGTACATGTAACTTTAGAGGCACTGATAAGTCAGGAAGCAACGTCACATTTTATGGCTTCATCTTTTACAGACTGTAATACACCCAAGGCAACAGACATAGTAGACATTTGACTCTTTGATTTCTTCATCAATGCCACGACATCCGTGACACCATCTGTTGACATGAAAGTATCCAAAGTATTGATCATGTAAAACTGTCAATCTAAAACATTCTGCCTGACTGAGCCACATCTACCAAACGCGTGACGACAACCAGCAAGATATCACCACTTCCACACTTAGGGCCTATCATGTCTTCATGGTCCAGAAATGTATGAAACAGTCACGAAGGGCAACCTGGAAATAACATGATACATGTAAGGGCAAGGGATATTTAACACATTTGGTTACAAAATATAGTGATCTATGCTTCCGGCAATCCTCTTTTAATCAGAAAGCTGTTGTTTGTGTTGGTGAGGAAAGATAAGTCTATAAAGAAAGTTATCAGAAGAAAAGGCAAATACACGTCACTATTTGGATATGCAAGTAAACAGACAGAAGTGCTGAGAATGATGAAAGAGACATAATTTTATAATTTTTTGATGGGGATAGGGATGGTTAGAGGCAGTGTAGAAATTTCCACTCTGTGTTCTCTTTCCGCCATGGCTGGATGTAGACACTGTTAAGAGCTGTCAGAATGACAATGAGGCAAATATTACCCTAGTGCTAGTCCAAATAGCTGCCTACTCCACAGACTATGACTTCCATGAATATATGATCAAAACAAATCAAACTTGTGTTTAGTCAGACCACTGCCAATATTATGATTGACATCTTGGCTCGTAACTAGTTTACCCTTGTATGCAAATGATATATAACAATGCATAAGGTTTGCAGTAACACAATTTTGGGCCAGATATTGACAAGATAACAAATTGTGTCTTACCAGATTCTCAGTTAGGGACAAAATGATATATCACAATTTATCAAGAGCCTGAAGTACTTTGTGTATACTCACAGACTACACTTTTCAGTCGATCACATGTTTCCATGACCAGTATTGATTTTCTCACCATCTCAAACCAAGTGATGACTATCATTGAAATCGTAAACATGGGGTAATCTAGTCTATATATCGTCTTGGCTTTACTGATTTTGCAAGTCCCATTACTGCGTATTCAAGAAATATTTTTGTGGCATTTGCTGAATTACATGTACATTTTTTTACCTGCCTTATTTAATGAAGTTTGTGTGCTCAAAGGACCCCCAACGATAAATTCAGAAAAACCTCATCCTAACCTAATTTTGTTTTATACCATCTTATTGTAAAAAAACCTCTTGCCATAGCATAATGCATTTTTCAAAGCATTTGTGAACTGAATGATAACAGAACACCTGCAATTCTTCCTCAAATCAGATAATTACTTGCAGTACTCCTCATTTTCTTGTTCTTGTTTATTTCATCAAAATGAGTCATCCAACAATTTAAGAGTTTCTCCTTTGATGTTCTTGGTGGTTGGTATAGTTAGTCAGGTTGTTTTGATCATTCATCTTGTGGTCGTGTGGTTCCAGTTCCTTTTTTCTGGGCTCTCCTACCTCTGCCAACTGTAACCTAAACATGCTAAAATAGTTCATTTTCTATATGAGAAAGAAACTGTCCCTCTACCAGGGCTGGAATGAGTTTCGCCTACTTTTTGGCTCACCGTAGGGGAGTCTATACAACACCGCAGTGTCCGTCGTCCGTCGTCGTCCGTCGTCGTCCGTCGTCGTCGTATCCTGTTTCAAAAACAGTGGCACGTTTCTTAACCGCTAAGCCTATGAACTTGTAACTTTGTACACAGGACTCCCTTGGTCAGATGACCTGTGACACTAAATTTCGGTCCGATCTGATTCTTAATTTGGCCACCAGGGGGCCGAATGTAGATATCTAAAAAGTGTGATATCTCGCTTATTAATAACTTGTTTGGAATGAAATTTTTGTGGTAGGTACTCATAGCAAGGGTACATCATATATCATACGGGTTTTTAATTTGACCTACTTTTCAAGGTCACAGAGGTCAAATGGCGTAAATTGGCTGTTTCAGTGTAACTATGGCACGTTTTTCAACCTCCACAGCTATGAACTTGAAACTTAGTACATATAACCCCCTATACCAGATAACCTCTGGTGCTGAATTTCGGTCTGATCTGATTCTCAACTTGGCCACCAGGGGGCCGAATGTGGATACCTAAAAAGTGTGATAATTCGCTTATCAATAACTTGTTTTCAATAAAACTTTCGTGGTGGGTACTAATAGCAAGGATACATCATATATCGTACGGGTTTTTAATTTGACCTACTTTTCAAGGTTGCAGAGGTCAAATGGCATAAATTGGCTGTTTCAGTGTAACTATGGCACGTTTCTCAACCGCCACAGCTATGAACTTGAAACTTGGTACATATAACCCCCTATATCAGATAACGTCTTGTGCTGAATATCGGTCCGATCTGATTCTCAATTTGGCCACCAGGGGGTCGAATGTGGATATCTAAAAAGTGTGATATCTCGCTTGATGACTTGTTTTCGATAAAACTTTTGTGGTAGGTACTCATAGCAAGGATACATCATATATCATATGGGTTTTTAATTTGACCTACTTGTCAAGGTCACAGAGGTCACAACGCAGACACAGATATGGCCGAAATTGCATGTTTCGTGTTTTTCGTGTTGTGGCAATCCAAAGGTCGTGAGTTCAAACCCCGGTCAAGGACGGCCAAAAATATTTTTTTTATTTTATTATTTTTTTTATCTTTTCACTTTTGTCTTTTCTGACTTGTACCTTACATTTTCTTGATTTTTGGCTCACCGTAGGGGAGTCTTTACAATACCGCAGTGTCCGTCGTCCGTCGTCGTCTGTCGTCGTCCGTCGTCGTCGTCGTATCCTGTTTCAAAAACAGTGGCACGTTTCTTAACCGCTAAGCCTATGAACTTGTAACTTTGTACACAAGACTCCCTTGGTCAGATGACCTGTGACACTAAATTTCGATCCGATCTGATTCTTAATTTGGCCACCAGGGGGCCGAATGTAGATATCTAAAAAGTGTGATATCTCGCTTATTAATGACTTGTTTGGAATGAAATTTTTGTGGTAGGTACTCATAGCAAGGATACATCATATATCATACGGGTTTTTAATTTGACCTACTTTTCAAGGTCACAGAGGTCAAATGGCGTAAATTGGCTGTTTCAGTGTAACTATGGCACGTTTCTCAACCGCAACAGCTATGAACTTGAAACTTGGTACATATAACCCCCTATATCAGATAACCTCTTGTGCTGAATATCGGTCCGATCTGATTCTCAATTTGGCCACCAGGGGGTCGAATGTGGATATCTAAAAAGTGTGATATCTCGCTTACTGATGACTTGTTTTCGATAAAACTTTTGTGGTAGGTACTCATAGCAAGGATACATCATATATCATATGGGTTTTTAATTTGACCTACTTGTCGAGGTCACAGAGGTCACAACGCAGACACAGATATGGCCGAAATTGCATGTTTTGTGTTTTTCGTGTTGTGGCAATCCAAAGGTCGTGAGTTCAAACCCCGGTCAGGGACGGCCAAAAATATTTGTTTATTTTATTATTTTTTATCTTTTCCCTTTTGTCTTTTCTGACTTGTATCCTACATTTTCTTGATTTTTGGCTCACCGTAGGGGAGTCTTATGTAATACCGCAGTGTCCGTCGTCCGTCGTCCGTCGTCGTATCCTATTTAAAAAACAGTGGCACGTTTCTTAACCGCTAGGGCTATGAACTTAAAACTTTGTACACAGCACCCCCTAGGTCAGGTGACCTCTGACACTAAATTTCGGTCCGATCTGATTCTCAACTTGGCCACCAGGGGGCCAAATGTCGATATCTAAAAAGTGTGATATCTCGCTTATTAGTGACTTGTTTTCGATGAAACTTGCGTTGTAGGTACTCATAGCAAATATACATCTTATATCATACGGGTTTTTAATTTGACCTACTTTTCAAGTTCACAGAGGTCATATGGCGTAAATTGGCCGTTAGAGTGTAAACTATAGCACGTTTCTTAACCACTAAAGCTATGAACTTGAAACTTGGTACATATAACCCCCTATATCACATAGCCTCTGGTGCTGAATTTCAGTTTGATCTGATTCTCAACTTTGCCACCAGGGGGCCAAAAGTGGATATCTAAAAAGTGTGATATATCGCTTATAAGTGACTTGTTTTCGATAAAATTTTTATGGTAGGTACTCTTAGGAAGAATACATCACATGTCTTACGGGTTTTCAATTTGACCTACTTTTCAAGGTCACAGAGGTCATATGGCGTAAATTGGCCGTTGGAGTGTAAACTATGGCACGTTTCTTAACCAGTAAAGCTATGAACTTGAAACTTGGTGCATATAACCCCCTACATCAGATAACCTTTGATGCCGAATTTTGGCCTGATCTGATTCTTTATTCGGCCACCAGGGGGCCATAATGGAAAAAGGAAGAAGTGCAATATCTTGCTTATTTGAGTGAATTGTTTTCGATAAAATTTTTATGGCAGGGACTTCTAGCAAGGATACACCACATGTCCTACGATTTTTGGATTTGACCTCCTTTTCTAGGTCACAGAGGTCAAATGGCGTAAATTGGCCATTAGAGTGTAACTATGGCACGTTTCTTAACTGCTGAAGCTATGAACTTGAAAGTTGGTACATGTAACCCCCTACATCAGATAATCTCTGACACCGAATTTTGGCCTCATCTGATTCTTGATTTGGCCACCAGGGGGTCAAAACTGAAAAAGTAGGACATGCAATATCTTGCTTATTAATGACTTTTTTTCGATGAATTTTTTATTGCAGGGACTCTTAGCAATCACACGATATTGATCTTGTTGATGTCATAGACAATTATTGGTTGGATCATAAACTTATATATACTGCCCTGTCTTATTACTTGACATCAATACACATCTAAAAAAAGTCTTCATGCCTGATTGTGTTCACCATATTCACCTCTAAACTAAGCATGATCCTGCCTACTAAAAGATGTATACGGTGAGCACAATGGCCCCTGGCCGTTTCATTTTGGACGATTCAGTTTTTTTAATGCATCTGAATTTCCTTTAAAACACTGTCACATTTTCCAAGCCATCTTTTTGTGTTCTTGCCTGTTGTGTGAACCACTCATGAAATGAACTACGTCATGGGGATCTTGCCATGACATTGATCTCGCAGATGGCATGCCCGTTCAGCGTTAGCCTTCATTTTGATATTCTGTACAGCTAAATTTGTTTCCAAGACGTGCGTCACACACTATACTGAGGCATTAATCTTATCCAAATAAAGTGAGCTGATACCACTCCTTTCCCTGCTTCTCGTTGTGCCTTAAAGATAAAACCTGTTATTTTTTTGCGGAATGATTATTTCCGCTCGGTACCATTGTCAATTATTATTGCAGCTGAACTCGAATGGCTGGTGTGTAATGATAACCTGCAGTGCTTTGTCTTTGATGTTCAGTATCCAACAATCATGCCAATCATTTTGATCTGCGTTCACAGGAAAGAGTGGCTATCATTTGATCAGTTTGAGGATCCTGCTTTTGAATGGCAAGAAATAGAAATAGTACCAGCTGAGCAAGCATTGTATGACGTAGACGGTGCTGTGAAGGAGCATGTGTATTTGTTTCCCCCACAATTGGAAATACTCTGGTTTCATCAATCTAAGACCGATTGATTAATTACTACGAAATCAAAACAAAGGCCAAGTTAGAACTTGACAGAATGACCATTAGATGCATGCACATTGCTTATACACACTGAACATGTTGAATGGCATCAAACGAGCGTGCATAATATCTAGCTTGGGATTGAATGTTCTGAATTTGTCTTAGATTGGTGAAAGTTCAGTCTATTCATTTCTCCCAAAGCACAAGAAGCAGAGGTGCTGTATCAAGATTAAAATTATTGATTTTTGGAAATTTGTCTCATAGGTAACCCCCAAAGAGAAAACCTAGCTCCTTTAGCCAGAGTGGCAGGTCACATCTTCATTGTGCATTTGGGTGTTTATTTAAGTGTTATCGTATTGTGCATGTTACAAAAACAATACTTTTCCATATTTAAAATCTGTTAAAATTACCTCGTAGAGGCATTAGCCTTACTTCCTTCATTAATGAGGAACCAAAAAGTCATGAACGCAGCTATTTCATTGCGCTGAAGCTAAATCCATTCATCTGTGTTGTCCTGACCATGCAGAATAAGTCCCTTCGGTTTAATATCTGCCTATCATACGTTGCTTTAATCATAGCATGAGTAACGAAAATGGGAGGGATCCTTAACTAATAGCACTTTTGGGAGATGACCAACCAGACCACTCTTAATCAAAGATGTTTCTTTTTCTGAAACCTGTGTCACTTTTTTCAAGGTGTATCAGTTTGATAAAGCTTGTTTCTTTTATTGTTGAGAAGAAACCTAGTAAATGCATGGCTTTTGACTTATTGTTCCTAATAAGAACTGCTCTTTTTATGGCTGGTCATTTCAGTTTATATGCATTCAAAGGTGAGTCATGCATTCCTTTTATGTGGCTTTCCTGCCCATTCATCATGTTCATTGCATTACACAAATTGGTTGGTACTTGATGGTTAGGAGGCAAATAGAGTAGAGCCTTGATATTGTGCAAGTGTGAGTTTCCAGTTGAGAGGTAATGTGCATGTGTAAGGTAGTTTGGTTCATTTCAAAAAATGAAATTATCATCACATGACAGATCTCAGAGCCTAGTATGTCAGGAGGCATCAACATCCAAACTTGATATATCACCAGATGAGAATATTTCTCATGCTTTTGATTAGTTACTGGTGCTCGGTATGCAAAATTGACAGAATAACCTGTAGGGGTCAAAATGTCTGCATCCAAATTCTCATCTTCTGCGCAAAGGTCACGTGTGCCACCTTGATCATTACCAATATCTTTTGATGGGCAATCTGTCTTGATACAGACCACAATTGATATGCATGGTCTGTTACAGAGCATGATTAGTATACCCAAGATAACTTGAGGTGTTTACCTGAGTCTCACTTGGTTGCTCCATCTTGGCTCTTGAGCAATGACCCGCCCAATATCCTTTGTCGAAACATCAGTCCAGGTGGATTTGACACACCGTAACCAGTCCCTGTCTGCATATAAATGAGTGAAGAAACCTTTAGGTTGATAATGAAATTCTGATTGCAAAAACCTGTGGACATTGTTTGATTCTTAGGGATGGCCTTTCAAATGTCTATTGGCGATTCATTTTCAAGAAAAAATTTCTAAGTCCAAATATTTTCTTCACTTTTTTTTCCTGCTCAAAATGAACTAACATCACCAACATCATCAGTCCCAAAACTAGTTTTTTCTTTGAAATATTTTTGAGAATTTTGAACTTATGAATAAGTAACGGTAACGTGACCATTTAACCTCGGTCCCATGAGTGGACGTGTTACTTTAGTTCCACTGTAGGTCACAGCGAATAAGTAACGGTAACGTGACCATTCAACCTCGGTCCCATGAGTGGTCGTGTTACTTTAGTTCCACTGTAGGTCACAGCAAATGAACATACTCATTTGCAGAGCACTTTATAGAGTTCTCCCTTTCCTTCAATAATTAGGTTTATTCACAAGTCTCTTGAAAGCTTGGTGCTTTTCAGGACATGCTGTTGACTGGTTTGGCATAAAGTCCTTTTAACCTGTTGCTCTGTTTACCCTTCATGTATGTCATTCTGCCTTGAACTATATGGCACACCGGGGATCAGTGAAGTGGATGTAACTCAACGTCAAGTACAAATCCGTAGCCTAGTCCCAGAGGAGTCTGATCTTATGAGGAGATTGTCCTCTTGCTTGATCACCTGATGTTGGCAAACGTTGTAAACAGAGTGTACCCTGAGGGCTTGCGTGGAGCCATGTGCAGGCAAGCAGTGTAAAAAGCGGGTAACCTGGGGGTGTGCACGTAGCCTTTCAGGCAAATAATGTAAACAGAGTGTGCCCTCAGAGCATGAGTGATGCCAGTGTACGCAGAGGGCCTGTATGTACCCTTAAAGGTGGTGCAAGTTGGAAAGCCTTGACAAGTTGGGCCAGTGATTCTCTAAGGTGATGGGGAGATGCTGTCAATAGTCTCCCTTGAACAGTCAACGTTTTTTTGAGGCACTTATATGTGTTTTAATAGCCTATCAGTTTAAAACAAAAATAAGTAAACAAAACAGAACTGGTAGAGGCTCAAAATATCACCCAGGGGTTTCCTAAATTGGAATCAAACAAGTTTGTTTGATTTGTTTGATTCCAATTTAGGAAACCCCTGGGTGATATTTTGAGCCTCTTCCAGGAACAACAAACATACCCAGTTCTGTTTTGTTTACTTATATTTGAATGTACTCAGGGTACACTCCAGTGATTTGATATGGGGACTTCTATAATGTTCCTGAATATTCTAGAAGTCCCCATATCAAATCACTGGTTGTCTACTATGCAAAAACTTTGAGTGAGATACAACAACACGCACAGCGGATGCAAGAATCTATAAACATGTACGAGGAAATGCTGATACCCGGGTGGATGTATTGTCTTATTTATTTGAAATCATTGGAGTAAATGATAGCGCTAATGATCATATAGATTTTTTGACCTTATTCGATTTCTTCCCGAGTAACCTGTGCAGCTGGACTTGAAGAATTGCTCCCATAGTGGACCTTGTATCGATTATAGCCAAACTGAGTTGAGAACCAAACAGGATTCGACATGCCATGTATGGAGATTTCTTACAATGATCAATGAATTGTGTTGCTGATGAAGTGGTAGCTCTTATGAACGTTGTTTTGGTGAAACTAAATGAAGTCCACGTAATCTTTAGCTTTTTGACAGATTTGTTTTTTTGTAGCTATCAAAGTTGGTTTAATAATTTGCCAGCACCATTGAGTTAACAATTGCTGTAGCCCACCGCCACTTACAAACACACACCAACACCATCTACACCACTCTTGTCATTGGATACATTTCAGTCCTTGTTCTTTGCTGGCTGTCATCAAAGACTGAGAAATCATTTTCTCAGATAAAAGTTCTGATCCACAGGATATGATCTTGCAACAAATATCTTCTCGTTCCCGCGGCAATTGATTTTATATGAAAACATAACTCCATGACATCTTTCTTTACGCCTTGATCTCGCAATTTACATCATACTTTGTACTGAAGTAACCCCCTACAGCCACTGAATACTACATTGAATTTCATTCTTTTGCCTCACTTCGTTTGCACGAAACCTGAGCACCATTAGTACCGGGTGCAATTAACCATGCACACCTTAATGAATTACATCTTGGTCTAGAATACTTGGTGTTAATTGAATGCATCTTCATTATTTTAAGCTCCTGTTTCTGTTACATTTTATCAAACAATTGATGGAGGATCAATTTTCTTCGAACGAGATGACAATTTGTCTGCACGTGTTGACTTCTTCCATGTGACTTGTTTATATTGATTATCTCCCGGAGGGTTTAACCTCTGGGAGGAAAGTTTATGTCATCGACTTCAATTTTTCCCAAGTTATACTGTAAACTGCAAAAATTTTGCACCAGATTATTTTCCTATTCTCAGAATTTTCCCAAAAAATCTCCAATTTGAAATTCTCAATTTTTCTTTTGACAAATTACCATACGGAGTATTTCTAACTCAAAAATATTTTTCACAATTTTTTGTTAAATCAGGGTTATTTGCAAAATCTGCTAAATAACCCTCAAAATTTTGCACTATATAATAATCAATTGGCAAACATGAGGGCACTATCCTGATCAAAATTGATTGATTGATTTCCATACACCCTATAGTTTCCTTTCACTTGCTTATCTGCACAATGCTTCTTTGAAAAGTTACGGATGCCGTTTCCGAGTTTGCATGTCTTGTGGTGCATGACATTGAAAATAAAGAGAAGAAAACGGTAATGAGGTAACAATGAAAGGAATGCCACAATGTCCGAGACACTTCAGCTGTAGTTGGAAGGATCAGATGACAGAAATTTGCGTGCAGTAGTATTCTTTAATGAAATGGTAAGTGAGGGAATACTCCTCATGCTATTTCTCTTAGCGTGTGTTTTTCTATCAGACTATAGATGCATTCATATCAAGTTTCTTCCAATTATTTGCGGAACAGCAAGCCAACAATGATGTCAGTTGTTGGCGATTTTATCAATAAAATGTGTCAATATGCATTACGCCAGTGGATGACAATCAATGTCAATATAGATGCGAATATGTGTCTTATTCGAAATGGAGATTTCTTCTATCAGCCTAGATTGATGGTCATATTTCAATCGAAATTGATCAAATCATCAAGACAATTATCCGCAAGTTTCAATAAAGCTTCTGTTTCTCAGTGGAAAGCATGTCTTGTGGAAGGAAAGAATACATAGGTAAAACTATTTTGGATTTTGAACTCAATGCACAGTGACCTATCAATAAAAGGATTGACTTTCTTCATCCTCGAAGTTCACTACCGGTATGTTAAATCATTGAATATCCATTTCACCTTTTCACATTCTGTAACAATCTTTACAAATCAATATTGGTTGCTCAGCACATATCTTGTACATGACCTCTACAGGATCTTGCCTGACTCTTGATCCCTGCATAACATCTCCCAGTTACATGCATTTCTTATTCATGCAATCTAGGATTCAGTGTCACCCATTCACTTACACATTTGATACCATGCAGACTCGCTGCTGAGACCATTTCTTTCAGGACTGGTGTAGGCTGATCTCTTGACAGGGCAGATATAAATTCATGATTGAGTTATTGTCAGTCAATTTCTGCAAGATGGCAAGAAGATGTCTTAGCAATTTTGCTTTCTTTTCATTATATCAAGTCAAATCTCAACTGAATAACTGAAATTTAGCTGAAATACATCTACATTTTAAAACAGTCCGAGTTATTCTCAAGAAACCAATTTCAATTTCCTTTGCCTTATCAATGGTTTGTTGAGAAGAGCATGAAGAAATGAAATGATCGTCACGGGAGTTGAATAGTACACCTGCTTTTATCAGTGGTATCCCAGGGATTCTTTGAAAGCCTTTCCATTCAATCCAATCATCATGATTTCATGCCAGACTTTGGCAAATGAATCATATTGCACGCCGTTGTGAGCTGCAGGGAAGTCTCAAGACGCTCTCTTCAAGACAATGGATATCAAGTGCAACTAGAGTCACTCATTCAGTCTGATGTTGCTGATCTCCCCAGGCCCCTTCTTCCAGCTGACGTTTCTTGCAATGCAGACGGTTTCTCCTTTGGTGTTAGTATTTCCTTCCATACTGTTAAAAGAAGAAAACCAGATCCCTGCTGATGAAAGCAAAACTGCAAGAGGAAAGTTTCTGTCTCTTGTGCATATCACAGTGTATTCCCATTCTCCGCCAACCTTTATGAGATTTATCGCAGTAGAAATGGTGACAAATCGGGGATGTGCTTCGGCTGTCGTTCTTTATTGCTTCCAACCAGAGTTCGGAACCCCTTAGGTCCCATTTTAATGTTTGCACATCTACATACTACATAAAGCATTATGAGTAATTGCAATATTTCTTAGCAGACAGAAAACATATATTTTTGTTTCATTACATAATGTGTTTTGACAGAGAATTATTGATGACGGCCATCTACTCACTGGAGCCAAGAGGTACTAATCCAATATTCAGCTTCAAGTAGTAACAAGGGCAGAATGAGGTAGGTTTGTACATTGAGAAGGTTTGGTTGCAAAATTATTCATATACTATGATCCCATTTTACTGTCGTCATCCCATCCCATCCCAATGTCAGTCCATCATTATCTTGAGATGCTCTTCCAAACAAAATCGGCAAGCTAATTTCAGTTGCATGGATACGAAATTCAGGATGTGATTTATTGAATTGCAAGTTAACATGATGGAGTTGCATGACTTTCCCATGACTCTTGCAGACATATGTTGCATACATCCCTTGGTAAGCTCCAAGGCACCAGAAAACTGGTCATAGCTGTTGTAGCATGAATAAATGATACAGTAATTGGTTCCTTCCTGGTAATAGAGGATATACAAGGCATGATAAACGCTATTCTAATACCATTGAAATTCCACGTCATCCTCATATCAAAAGTCAGTCAATCATGCCCTGTGGTCCACTTGGACATTCATTCTTATAGATGAACAGTATGTCAGACATGTCAAATAGGGTATACTGATATCATTTATTAACCTTGAATATTGGGAATTTGACAGGTAGATGGTTCCATGATGGAGAGAGTGGGATTTGAGACTGATCCTTCTTGAGCCAAGGGATTTATGGTATAATTGTAAAAGGGGAACTACATGTATAGTAATTTTAACTTCTCGAAATTACTTATGGATGTGGCTGATTTATGACATACTGTTGGCCATCCCTGAATGCAGTCTTTATAATCCAGCCATTATGTTACTAATGCTCTGACTCTCCCATTTATCTGATCACTGCCCTGATGGTTCTTCCTCTTATATCCAGAGCTCTAAATCGGTACCATTATCCAAATTCTTGTTCAGGCTTTTAACCTTGATAGCATCTTATAGGGAGAAGAATAGGAAAACTACCATCATGCATGGCCGTCTAATGATACCTCCATTGGCTTTGCTTGATCATTTTAGGACCTCCATACGAGCATTCACCACGATTCTTAAGCATTTGGCAATTGCCTACTTGACAGTGCTTTGTATGCGACAGCATTCTCTCAACACAGCAAATTCCGATTGATATTGTTTTGTGGGCGATTTAGAATATTTATGATGACTTCCCGCACTGAATAGTCACAATACTGGACACTGTCAGATTGTGATGAATAGGTCATTTCTTTGTCTTTCATCAGCAGTTCTTTTCTACTTTAATTTGCCGCTGATGAAATTGATGGAAGGGTTATTATCCTAAGGTTATCCAGGGCATTACGTGAGATTTTGCCAATCAGAAAAAAAGGTTCCCACAGGCTGATATGACGCACCTCAAGTTTTCGCCACGTAAACTGAGTTATGTTGATACCATCAGAAAAATAATATGGCACCATCGTACCAATTTATGGTTTGTCTTCACTGGTTGTGTATAGTACTGCCGGTAGCCTCCAGCCCCTTTGACATGATAGCAGGTGATGGCTTGACAGAGTGATTATTATTGATAACCATGGAAATTGTGCGCCGTTCTTATAAGATGGTGTGGTGGAGTAATGCTGACAGTCACTGACCTTATCTTGGACATCAGAAGGATGCGTTCACCCTTTGTCTTGGTCGAGTTTGTGCTGTTCTTGTGTGATATACTACTATCTTTCCTAAAGACAAACAAATATATTCACTTTTTGATCCGAAAATATGGACAATTTAGCAATTAATGTATCCTGACCTGTCCTGCCATTTTCAAAACTGTGTTTCTCCCCAGCCGTATTTCTTGTTGTTAGCAGCCCATTACACCCTTCAAATGTGATATACCTCATCTTCACTCAGTTATTTCTGATTCAGAGTAAATTTCCTTATTTCAACTGATGGTATTTTGCCTCGGGCGGGTGCCCAAGATGATATTACTGATCATCATTCACTTGTGACTTTCTGACCTCCTGTCTTATCAAAAAGTCGATTTTTATTGGGGAAATTTGTGTAACTCATCTAATTTCTGTTCTAGCCCCAGGCAGTTTGCTGAAAGAGTTGTACCCTATCTTGAAATGTCAATTATTCTCTCCCTTGCTTTTTGTTGCATCAGACTTTAACACTTTTTGTCAGCTTCGAGTGTGTCTGGTTGGTTGGTTGGCAGTCTAATCCAAAGAAGTCACAACATGCTCATTTCATACCAATCACTTCAGCTTGTTTGTAATATTAGGAAACAACAGTTTAGAAGTCCATCTATCCTCTTTGAAGACTGTGGTCAGTACTGATTGCCAATCGGAGTTGTTGCCTAACAAGCCATTTGACGAGAATTGGGCAATTTTCGTTGGGTGTGTGTGTCAGTCCGTCTCGTTGTCTAAGACGGTAAACGCCTTTGATCTATCACTGTCACAGGTAATATTTCATTATCCTCATCGTCCAAGTAATTGGTTGCCATCAAAGTTATTGGCCCAGCAAAGCAAGATTTATGTATCATGGCCACAATGGTGATGGCCGAGGCTAAAAGCTCGCCGATTTACCTGTGTTTGTTATGGGTTTATCTCTATTCCTTCACTCTTTCAGAGTTACAGCCACGAGGGGTTACTTTTGCCATTTTCTTTCCTGACTTGGCATTAATTTTGTGGTTTGGTCTGACTTTGCTGTGTTATGAGTTGGAGGATGAGTCTTATTAGTATTTTATGGTCTTGTAAACATGGGGTTTACTCGTGAAAAGGTCTGCCAAACATGATCAGGAATATTGTTGGAAGCATTTAAGAATGATGAAGCTTATTGATGAAGCTATACCATATCAGACCCTTGTATGTCAGGATGGTTTTTATCAGATTAAACAGAAATTTCTTTTGCTGTTTACTCCAGTTTGAGAATTGTCCCTAATCAAATTTCCAGTGCAATTTTGTTCTCATTCTGCTGCACCCCGATGCCACATATTGAGCCCAATAATCATGTTTGACTTGTGTATGTGAAGCCTTCCCATGGGTGAGATGAAGACTAAAATCAATGATGACCCTGCGCACCGTTCTGGTATATCCCAGTGGGGAAAACAAGCTTGCTGCTATTTGTAGCTTTCATTTGGTTGGGGTGACAGGGATGCCAATATCGTTGTTGCTTCTTCAATAAAGTGCACCTGTGCTTTCCAGAGCGATGCTGTCTTTTTACTGATCAGGGCTGGTTTCCTTTGGGACAGTTGCTCTTGTATTTGGAATGTATTCGATTTATGATTTACTTGATATTTATAGTTTTGTTTTTTTAAACAGGCTAAATGAATCTTTATGTATTCTGCAAACGAATCTGTCAAGTGCCTCACTGCTTTACATATACAGTACATGCATGTATATATTGGAATCCATTAGAATTTTAACTGGGTTTTGAATTACATTGCAAGTCATTTGCGTGGGCAATACATTTTATGTGGTTGAGAAGTTAAGGAAATATATTGGTAATTTACTGATCAACATTGGCAGTAACCTCATCCCGAGAGGCGGTCCTGACTTATTGCCCTTCACCAGTCTATTGGCCAGCAACAATAGTAACTTGAGGTCATAATTAAGTGGTGTGTCAGACTAGCAGCATTGGGCTCATTAGATTTTTGTTGTAGGGCAGGGCGATTTATCACCCTAACAATGTCGTGCAGTTGATGGTGGCACTGGTAGAATAAAGGGCAGGGTGGTAGCAATCAACAGAGTTGGCAATTAATTGTAACAGGACATTGATGATGAATTGTCCACTTCTGGTTGGTTAATCTCCAAAATGGGGTTTTCGATAGGGCCCTATTCCTTTCCCAGCAACGCAGAGTGACATTTGACCTTGTTTGATTCTCATTCACTGAAGGATAGTTTCAAAGATTTGAAGATCTCAATTGCTGACATGGTAATATGGTAACAGTAATGATAGTGAACAAGTGAGTGTTGAGAATCTAGTCTACCTGTACATTCTTGCCTGAAGGCACGTTGTTATGTAAATGATGGTCTCAATTGGCGGATATTGCTGTACACAGCCTGAATTTAGATTATAAACCTTGGCCACTCCAGGTGATATCTTGTCATTTACTGGAGTGCAATGATAATGGTAGATATATCAGGTCAGACATCAACTGTTTTGTTTCTGATGTTGGTTTAAGTGATAGGTATTAGTGATTTGAAGATGGCTTGGATTCTAATCACGTAAAAATGTCCATCCATGGTCTTTGACTACGGACTACGGACATCTGAAGAACTGAGAGTTGTTACGTTTGGCCTGATTTGTGTTGTTTTCTAATACAAGGTGACCAGTTTGTTTCCTGGGTTTGTTTCCCAGCCTGATCCTGATAATAGACTATTATCCTTGTTCTCGACGATGTAACCGAAGTGTTCTTTGAAATCTTGAAAAAAGTTTGGGAATTGTCAGCGAGTCCGTATTACTGTTGATGGGTTCTCCCACATCCTGAGTCTAAACCATGATGAAGTTCTCGCTTATGATAAAAAAGTTGATGCTCTCTAGGCTAACTGTATCATGTTGATCTTGCTTTTCATTAGTGCTTGAGCTTAGACGTTATCCCTGATTCTGTTTTTGTTGTAAGCTTCCGTCACTTACAGGAAGTAAGCGCGAACATGAGCCAGGCGTAGGAAGTCTTAACCAAATAGAGACAAGAGAAAGGCGCATTATCTGAATGTGTAGTAAAGTAATAAGTGTTCTTATTGACATAATTCCCTGCATAGGGTAGAAGGTAAAAATAATTGTTTCATGACAACAGATAGGCAGACCCTTTTTTTGCTGGACCATGTATACTGCAAACCTCTTTATTTTTGTGATCGGCATAATGAAAATGTTTTGTGAAAACTAACTGTAAGTTGTATAAATAGGACCAAGTACATATAGCGACTAACCTATCTGTTTCCAAGTTGCATCAAACAAATCTTTAGAAAGTTTGATGAATGTTTTGATTTCAGTTAATGTTGTTTTGATTTATACATCAGAATAATCAAGGCACCCGATTTACAATCTGTGTAGAAGAAATTGCCTCATTAGCTGACTTCTTCACATTACATCACCACTTTATCAAGATGTGGAAAAAAATGTGCACTTTGAAGTCGGTCTCAAAAATCAACCAGGCTAATTTACTTAACATGTCATCTGAGATAACACAAGTTAGGGCTGGAAGTCATCTTAATGAAAGCTGATAAATAGAAAATTCATGTTGGTTCGTTGCTATATTCAGAGCCATAAACATTTCGAAGGTTGTGCTGGTAACATCTTGGGTTGACTCAATGTGTCATGTAGGGTGATTTCTTTCTGAATACAGTATTCATTAGAAAGGTGCTGTGAAATAAAATGTTGTTACGATATAAAACAAATGAAAATGTCGTTCTTTGATGACCATTTTTTAGATGCTCACAGAATTTGAATACTGTGGTTCCTTTATTTGCTTTCGATGCCTGATCTCCTGCAAAGTTGTTGTTGATCTGCCTCTGTCATGACAATGTATGAAATAGTATCAACAACAATCTGGTCGTTCTCATGTCATCAAAGAAGATGGCTCAGCCTTCGAGATACTAATTGTCTGTCAGAAGAACTGTTGCTTTGATCTCCCTGTAGTCTGCTCTTCCTGACCGTAGGAGTAAGGTATCACAAAGCCTGAGTTTAGCAATCTATTCAGTGTAAAGGATGAGCATGGTACAAAGCAGTGTTTTTTATAAACTTCGTGGTGGTCAAATGTATAGTTTATGGGAATTTTTCAGATACTCCGAGCTGATTTTCAAGTAATGGTGAGAAATCTGCCTGGAATCTGATATGCTAATGTCTTTCCATGAATGTCCTTGACTGCTGTCTGACCAATCCAACATGCCTTGTTGGATTCCCAGTTGAATTAGTGATATGACATCTCGCAGTTGCTGGCATTACAATGGCTACGGTGTATGGTTAATTGGACTTAATCATGTTCATTCGAGAAAGATGTGCCTGCTAATGCTAAGGAATGAATTGTTAGTGTTTCATAGCTTAACGAGAACAAGAAAGAGGACAAATTTAATTTTCAGCAAAAATACATTCATGCCATGATATTGATCTTTGCTTAAAACCTGAACTTCCTTTTGTGTCTACACCATATTATAAAAACTACAGTGTTATTCTACCACCGGATTGTGTACAAATGAAGGAAAGTCATCTGATCATCTGCTCTCATACTTCAAAGGTATGTGTGCACAAAGGTTTCTGATATGATATTTTAAAGTGGCATGCCGAGTGTATGAAAGTGGCAGCACATCTGAAGTCAGTGAAGTTGAAAATGTTGAGACTTTTGAAGTATTGCTTGTCCTTTGACTTTTTGAAACCAAGTCAAAAAGCAACTTTACTGTCAAGACGAGTCAGCAGTTTCTTGTGGGGAATCAGTCCTCTGTGTTCTTATAGTTAACTTCCCTGTGACTGACATCATTTTGACAATGTTGTATATGTCTTTCAGGGCTGTATTGTAAATGTCGAAACATCCTTCTCATTTTCTCCCAATGATGAATGATAAAAGCTACCCTTGCAATCCTCTAGTTCTGCTTGTATTAAACTTTTGTTACTATTAGCATCATTAGTCTGAGATTCACCCTGTACCAACAGAGGAAGTGGGTAGAACATGCAGCTTTCTTGTGTGAAACATTGGAGAAAAAAAAACATGCTCCAAGGATGGAAATCCATTGGTTCTCAATGTACTTATTGTCAGCTGCTGATAAAAAGGGATGTAAAGATAGCCAGGTGGTCATCGGTAAGCATTCACATCATCAAGTACAATGACAGTTCTCTAACGGTTGCCGTTTACAAGTAAATGGCAAAGAATATCCTTATTGAACTGGTGGAAAGCCAATAAGTACCCACGACTAGAATGGTTGAACTAATAGCAGCTTACAGCAGTCTACACAGTGTGAAATAAGGATTTGGAGTAATTTGCCAAATCTAAAAGTTTGTTGTGTGATTTTTAACCCTTCAGATCTACATCTCAGCCACTTTAGAATGACATGATGTTTTCCGAGTATCAAATATTTCATCTGTCTAGACGAGTCGACAAAAGTTTTTCTCTTCTTAAGCAACAACTGCTTCTTCATGATTACCGCAAACCATGCCATGATAGCACTAATGAAGATAACCTCGGGGAAATATCCCTTCACCACCTCTTTTGTCCTGTTCGAAAAAACACCACCACTTTAATTTTGTATTGCTACTTTTTTTAATCCCCTTGATAGTGCTGGGTCACTTTATGGTCCTTGTTTGGTGCTTTTTAGTGAGTCTACATCAGTGTTACACTTGGGACTAAATTCTATGTCTTGTTTGGTGTACTGTGATGGGTGACCCCTTTACATTAGATGGCTAACACTCTGATGGGAGATCTGGGAATGGTGCACCCCTTAATTGAGAACATTATTTGATATAAACAATGTATTTGGGTAAATAGTCATGAAAGTAAGGAAAGTATGTTGTGTAAGAAATGGGCTGCTACAATTTGTCCTTGAGCAGACGCAATAACTGTCAGCTCGTGATTCACTGTGACTTGGATGTGAGGATCAAGCTTTGGGCTCAGGGAATACCATCCCTTGGTGATTTTCAATCAATGAATAGAGGTCAGATGATGTGACATTTTGGCTGGACACAATATCACCAATAAATTGATTATCCCCCCAGTCTGTAGCGCCTCCCACTCGTGATGGAACTTCCAACCGAACAGCTCCAAGCAACTCTTGATGAGAATAGGACTGAGAATGAGTTTGAATGGTTGAAAGCCACAGAGCTTGTTCAGTAAGCCTCTCTAAGAAGTTGGAATTCAGGCATAGACCTAGAAATTGAAGGAAGAAGAAACAGGCCATGATGGATCCCTGGGCTGGGTTGTTCAAAGCAAGTTTGGTCACTAAGCTGGCGTTAACTTAACTAGGCATTAAGGGGTTAACTAAAGGAGATGACGTCAAGTTAAAAGTAGCGTTAGTGACAATTTTCTTTGAACAAGCAGGCCCTGGCCAGACCATGGAGAAAGAAAAGACGAACGAGATGGTTGTGCAGATGGTCTTGGCAAACAGAGCCCCTACCAAACCATTTATTCCTTCAAAATACATCATTCAGATGGGCACCCAATGCTTCTATGCCTGTTATTGGCCAATTGAAGGCCAACATTTAGAGAGCTTTGTAGTAACATTGGTGATGGCTGGTGTAACAGTGAAAGTAGTCCACCACAGAGCTTCGTATGGCCAAATTTGTTTGCAATGTTGGTGCCACCTGTGGGTGTTGACACAACCATCACAACTACCGGGACATGTAAGTCCCAACCTGTCCTATTGGTATTTCCCTTATCGATTTACTCATACACCAATGACCACATCTCAATGTGTGTGGTCTATTGGGTGTCGATTGGTCCCCACACACTTGACTGATCAGTTAAAGTATTTGATTGAATATAGTAACAGCTGTCAGTTTCAGTGACGATGATAGATACTTTAACCAAGATAGGAAATTGGAAATATTTGATTCCCAGATTGATCATTTCCTATGGACCATGTGCTCACTAGCTCAGAAAGTTTTGATAGGAATACATATTGATAGGATATGGGTTGAATCGGGTGGGTCGTTCTAGCTGTATTTTACTGTAGGTAGTGGGTATTCAGATCCGCATGTGATTAGATTGAAAACTCAGTGGCTACTGACTGAATCGGGAGGCCTGGATGTCCAGTGTACCCTTTCGTCCTCCATAATGAGATGTATCAGATCCTCATTCTAAAAGTGTGAAAGTATTGCTCTGGCTGACATCTCTATTCAGATTCTAGGCAAGAAACTGATAGATCTGTCTTTGAAAATTCTTAATTTACACCAGTGACAAAGGACAATGGGTACTGTTCTGCACTGTACCGAATGCTTTTATTTTCCTCATGTGCATATCTTGTACATGTCAAGGTACCTGGGAATATTTTTAGCCAACATAACACACTGGCTGCAAAGTCAAATGCTTTTTATTAAATGGCACTTGTAAAAGTTTTAAGGCACCCATGAACCTAAGAAGGTTGTTTTTCTTGCCGAAATTCACATTTTTTTTAGCATGCTTTCCAGAGAAAGCAACAACAATGAACACAACCGCCGTAGCGATTCCTGACAACGGCAGTCATTTTCTTCCCCAAATCATCATCAATCTGTATTAGATATACAACGGCTAAGCTCAGAAAAACACCAATGATTGTTTGGCGAGCCATGTCTAGAGACTCTGCTCCAGGGAAAGAAGTAGAATTTAATTGGCCCGCAGACATCTATTCATTAATCTTTTAAGAGATGCTGCCGGGTAGTGTTCTTTAGTAGTATTGGCAGAATCTAGAATTTGTCTGCATGAATCTTGAACAAAAGGATAAGTTGCACCATCTGATTCTTTAGATTTGTAAAATGTCCCTGAAGATATCCCTGTATTTACTGGGAAAACGTGAGATGATGACACTATTTTTTTTTTGCTGACAGTTAGAAATACAGCAAACATGTTGGAAAAGAAAGCATCAACTAATTTCTTGATGTGAATGTTCCAGTTGATAGCCTAGACTGGTTGCCCACCAAGCCTAGAATGATCAGGCCACTCTACCACAAGTTGGTTGAATATAGATGCCATAGTTTAAATACATACAGAAGTTTTCCAAGTTGTCCAGGTTGTAAATGAACTCTCTACAATGAGGAATGTCTTGCCATCATTATTTTCCTCAATTCCATAATTTTTCTCTGAATCCTTCAGAACGGAAAGCATTCATTGGCCATTTATTCTTTCAACGTGTTCAACATGAAAAAGTTGTTTCTACCTGGTCTTCGCAGCTGTTTTCTGTATTTTTGGACCATGCTGCATATTTGATAATTCAAAGAACTGGCTTCATCAGCTAATTACCTCAATTAAAAAGGGTAGCTTGTTTCCATATTTTAGCAAAAGCTCTGCTGATTAACAAAAAAAGCTGTCCATGATTAATATTTTATCATTCGTGGTAGCATAGGTTTTTCTATCATGGCTGCTATTAATCATCTGCAAGATCTGGAAAAGGAAAATTTTGCATTTCAGAACTGTTTTATTATCTAGTTGCTTGGTCATCTTCACAAAAAAAAGCTCACGAGTTGCAAAACCATGCAAGGAACAGGAAGGAATAACACAGCAAACCTCATTATGTTCATTCCCTTACTCTTTTCTATAAAGCTTTATGTAAAACAAGCGCTCTTAGTCACTGCATCCTGAGGCGTAGCCATGGCAAAATAGCCGTAGTGGTTAGAATGCAACCACTGATGAGTAAATCACAATCACTCTGATCATCATCGTGTCATTGCTTTGACAGAAGTTCTAAACGTAATTGACAGGCTCAAAAATTAACTTTTTACTGTTGTCACAGTGGGAAAAAAAACACCATGCTGGGGATTGAACCTGGGAACCTTGCGTATAAGACCATCACTCTACTGAGTGAGCTAAAGCATTTTTCTCTCTAGCCTATGCTAGTAGGAATGATGCCACCACTACACTGTACTTAAGCAAAGTCCATGAGTATGTGTGAGCAGCATCCTGTTCTCTCTCACATTCTGGGTAAAAGACTTTCTTTGATCAACATGATCCAGGGGTTATTTACATAATGTTAACTCCTAGCATTTTTGTTCAAAGCACCTCTCGTGAAAATAGCTGGCATATGCTTTCCAATCAGAATCATCATTTGTCACAGGGAGGCATTAATAGCAAGTTGTACGAAGAATAAATCGCTTGTTTTCAAAATGCTCAACTCTGAATCAAGGAAATCAAGACAAGTCTGTATCATGACATAGATTTCTTAAACCAATAATCTCAACTTCTCCTTCGTGAAAATCACAAATCGATACCCAAATTTGATCAAGTATCAGCTGGTTTACAATTCAGCGCTCTGGAATATCGATACATGTATTTTGTAGCCATTGATCAAGCAAGTCTAGGACGCGGGGTCGATATTCGTGGCCTTCATCAGACTGTACTGTCGTGTATATTTTAATAAAATTTCCATCTGATACAAGTAATTTGTTGACAGGGTAATATAAGAGTGCCTTTGCCACAGTGTTCTTGGCAAGCATATATGCCTGACTGGTGGAGCTTCTAGAAACAGAGATTTGCCTGCCTGGAGAGCAAGGATGCAACAACAATTAAGAATACCATACCGCTCTTCTTTATAACTGATTGTCTTCTTTTCATGTCATTGCAGAGCGGAAGCCCTCCATAGCCACATTCTATGGTACTCACTACTTAAGCTACGACCTGTCCTCGAAAGGTGACCCGATCCTCAGTAACAGGGACACCATCATCATAGAGTTCAAGACAAGACAATCAAGTGGCCTTCTATTCTACACAGGTAAGACGATTCTTCACCATCATTGTCATGACCTTTTCTTGTGTTTCACCATCAGGGTGTCTTGGATGTGGAGGTCAACATTGTTTGCTTTCAATAGTTAGCTTGCTTTGGTGACCAGGTTAGCAAGGGTTTCATTGCTAGCATGCAGTATCATGTAGTGTAGACCAACCCTTTGTCTATTTCAGTTGAACATGTTGGATGGCAGCAAACTCTAACTATATCTCATTTGAACTAAACATACAGGCCCGGTCTTAGGTCAGGGTGCCAGGAGTATCTTCCAGCTAATATCACAATGGCGTACAAACCTCTGTACATTTCAAATCAATCTCTAATGCCATTATCAATCGGATTGCAATTAATCAAGCAGCGTGTGACAAAGCGGACTTATATTTCTAATCGCTGGCTTAATTCCATTCAGAGCTCTTTGTCGGCTTGATACCAGTGATTATAATTCCTTTGAATAAATGTAATTCGCATTTCATATATAGGGATAGAGTTACATGGAGATGATTCTGGTTCATTATGTAATCAGTCTTTTCAAAAGATTAATGAGTAAATTACAAATTCAGTTTGGTTATAGTTCTGAAGTTATAAGATGCACTACAGAATTAAGCGGCCATGAATTCTCAAGTATTCTTTGACTAACTTAGTTCATTATGAGGTCAGTCTTTTCAATAGGTGGACGAGTTAATTACAAGTTCAGTTTCATTACATTTCTGAATTTCTAGGATATGTCACAGATTAATAAATGGCCATGAAATCTAAAGTATTCTTTGCCTGAAATGGTAAATTTTCCAACATGTAATGAAAAAAGGGATGATTTGACTAAACTGTCTGTCATTGTCATGCCTGTCAGACAAATAATTACTTTTCCCTATAGGAATACATAGAAGCAAAGCTACTAATTTGTCTGTAGAAATCTATAGCACTCTCAGTTATGAAGACAAAATTCAAACTTCTGTCTAGAGGGACTGGGTTCACTATCATGACTGACGTACTACAGCCAAGCCAGAGCATGACATCTACCCAAATTGAGCATGTTGGATGACATTGAACCACCTTGTATAAAATCAAGCTTGGATCAAATAGTTAGATCGGGTCTCAGATCGGTGAAACTAGTATTTCTTACGAATCCTATTGATAGGTACATTGATAATTAAAATGGTAGAGGAAATCAATATTTTATTTCACAGTGTATACTCGGGAGAAATTAAAGCCATTCTTATCAGTGGTCTCAAATTAATTGCATGGGCAGTCAACAGCATAGCAGTTGATCTCCCAAAGGCAAGGTTACCATCAAATTCGATAGTGGTATCAACGTTGTGCTTTGGCTTATGAAAAACCCCGACTTTGTATCAGCTCCAATAACAATTAAACCTAGAGATTTAATATGCAGTGGAACCCCAGTAATATGACCACTTATGGGACCGAGGTTGAATGGTCGCCTTACCGGGGTGGTCTCATTACTTAAGTTGACAATCCGGGGACAAAATGCGTGATTAGGTATTCTTGCCAAAATTGTTGAACTTATTCATAAGTTCAAAATTACTACTGATGATGTTGGTTCATTTTGCACCATTCGGTCGTGTTATCGGGATGGTCACCGACCGGGGTTCCACTGTAGTTAGGGTACTGTTCAGAAGCACTGGTATAGCAGAAAGTATGTAGGGTACTCTGGTAAAATAACCTCTTCATTTCAATCAACTTCAAGAAAAGTCCAAGTTTTTTAGGTCACCAGCAAGCTATACTGTTACTGCTGGAGATAGCTTTTGAGAAAAATATCATGGAGTCCTAAAGGTAAGGTGAACTCGATTGATTTTTGGCAGTCTAGACAATATTGACACCAATAGAGACTCCCTTTCCTGTTCTTGACATACAAGTTGTTAGCACCTGTTTCAGCTTGCACTACGAAGGCTGAGTTCATAATGATTTATGGAGTGTTTTTTTTTCAGAACTTCATACATGCGCCTAAGTGGCTGCTTGGCTTGCTTTTGCACTTGACTTGGGAACATTGGAAAAGTGGAGCATCTTTTATTAGATTGAGGTGCTAACTTATTTGAGCATCTAGCTCAGATTAAGAACCACACAATTATGATGAGGATGGCTATAGACTAGGAACATCAACCTGACTTAGATTGAGCCGAATTCTGGATGGAAGTCATCAAGGATTAATTAAACATCCAAATCGAACATAAACTATTTCGAATTTGAGCAAACTGTCAAAATGTTATTCAGAGAAATGTCCAGTGAAGCACACAGCCGGGATAGTAATTTGATGAGCATGAAGGCATGTCATCAATCAGTATTGATTGGGGAATTGGTTTGAAATTGATGGATCAGGCTGATCTTGTAGACTTGCAGTGTCAATAATCCCCAGAGTAAACACTTACATGGTCTGCTGCGTGTATGTTGATGTGGTGTGACACTCGTGATGCTCTATCTTGACCCGTTCAGGTCCTGCTCTACCCAATCTGGTCCAGCAGCACTTCAGGATGTTGAAGTATTTGACAGTATTCCTCTGCTTAAAATACTTTGCTAAAAACCTATTTATCATGCTTATTAGTTTGGTGGCAGTTTGTCCATGCTCGTGATTCTGACCATGTTGCCTTGAGGGGGGAAATGGGAAAGTTGTTCAGCTGGCCCAAAAAGGTTTTGCCTGGTTATCTCTGAGAAGGTTCTATTTGATGCAATCAACTTGATCAAGAAGATTGCACTAATTGTGCTAATTGACTAAGATGCAGCTTACCTCTTGGGAAAAGTATCTTGTCATATCTGGTTTGGGTAATCTTGCCTTGATATGATTGCTTCTTCTTCTGTCAGTTCGCACTTTATGAGGTATCAGACACATGGTAAGGAACAGTCGGGAGGGAGATGCTGGTAGTAATTTGTCAGCCCTTAAGCGTGTTGAGTTTTGAACGTGGTCAGATGCTTTGAGTGTTCATGCATTCAATCATAGAGGATGATCAAAAGTCATGGTTTTGTGGGTAGCATATCTAATGTGTGTCTCCAGTCTTTAAAAATTCTCTTTAGTAGCTTTATTTAGATGAGATCTAAGGTTTCTTTATCATTGTAATAGGGGCCTTCTGTATCGAATTCTTGATTTTCAAACACATTTTCCTGCTGCCATTTTCGGTCAAGTTTCATTTAGAAATGGATTTCGTTTTGAATGTGGACATAGTTGTCATCTGCCGCTAATATCTACACCGTCTATGGCAAATACCAAATTGGCACTGTGAAATTCTAGCCCTGATGCTTATCGCCAAAAAGGATAAACCTTGAACATGAAACTTCCCAGGAAACCTTACTAGGAAACCTTTTCCTGACATATGAGTTGTGTGAAAACGAAACACAACATTGACTGTCTTCGGCTTTGCTACTGACATTGAGTCAATGTGTTTGAAGTTTGCCACATGTTTGCTGAGATCCTCTTAGATGTTTTATATTCAACTGAAAGACACACATAAAACAACTCTAGTTAAATCATGATTAACTGGACCTTTCATGGAACCCTTCATTAGCCATGAGAATAAACAGCGTAAATTAAAGTGGCAAACTGTTAAGTTGGTAGCGTGACTTAAATTTCGATACTCGAAAAAAGTGTGATGGTTTCCGTCATCCATTATCTCGAGAAGCACTTGATTTCATTTCGATAAAATCTAATTGAGTTTTCGCTTATGTTATGACAATAACAAATTTGCACGGCTGTTCTAAAACTGCCTCTCCATCATCCTTTTGTCATGTCAAATTTAAACTGTGCACTCAAATTTTCCACTTGATTGGACAATGTTAGCATGATTACACTTCCTGTGTATGCTAACTCAGTCTCTTACTCATCAATCTCGGACGGGCTAACGAGCGCCCTAATTAGCATGCAGAAACCTGTCACGTTAAGCTTCCGTATATTGATCAGTTTTCATGGTAGCTTGGCAATAATTACTGGTGATCCATGGCAGATTATAGTATCCTTGGCACTCGGTCGTCACTTCAATGTTTTCAATCACATTCTTGTAATTAGTGTGCAAGCTACATTGTATTCTTTATAACCGTATTGATCACCCAAGACCTTCACTGTGTCATGATTGAAAGTTATGGAAAGGGGTCCAACGAAACCCTTTCCCTGCCAAAGGAGGGATTTTGGAGTCCTCTGCCAAATTACGTTATTAAATGTCATGCCTGAAATCCAAATGGAAATACCTTGACAGAACTTGTTTGGTGATGATCTTTGGACTGTAACTGCACAAACACCATCTTTAGTTATAAGCAAATACTGCTAATACTTCTAGATGTCAGCAAACATAAATGCCTTGGGGAAAATAATATCCGGAAGGTCATTTGCAAATCATATTAGACAGATTTCTGCCTCTCCACAGCTCTCCAACTCTATTCAATCCACAAACTGATCCTTCCTACTTGCTATCAAGAGAGAGGCAAATCCTCAATGGCAATGCTGGGGGATGGCATCTACGTTGTTTCCCATCACGACCCAAGACCTCATCCCTGATTTTATCCTACATGATTGACATGGATCAATACATGATCTTTACCCTATCGTGCGTAGCCAGTCAAAGGTGGTCTCCTTGACACACCACGCACACATTGTACACGTCATGGATGAGAATCTTCACGATTTCTGTGGATTTCCAATTTCTTTCAATGAGAATTTGTCTAAAAACTGCCAAAAAATATTTTGTCAAAATTTAAAGAATTTTAGGCTGGCCACCCATCTTTGACATGTGTATTCCTGTCAGAAAGGCTGAAAGAACTGCAAATCATGACACAGGTCCCATTTCCTCTTTGTCAGCACTGCTTGCTCTTTATAATGCTACTTTTCTTAATCACTCCATGATTCCTTCTAAGATAATGGCTGCCCGGAGGTTGCCTGCTCATGATGTTACTGTCATCTTGTAAGGAGAGAGATTCTGTATCAAACACTTTGATTGATTGACACAAAGTTCATGGGCTTTATGAGATTACGATGGCGATAGACACAAATATGGTTGTAATGGATAGCTTACCATAGTTTGTCTCAGAGGAATTGGTCGGTCAGATGGTGAAATGAAGTGTTCAGGAGCAAAAGCCACTAAATCCGATTCAGGTCTTTTCGAGTAAACACAACTACCATATATTTAAAATGGAGCCACCTGAGATATTTAGTGAAACCTTTTGACCATGTTGAGCAGAGTTAATCTTATATTTCATCTAAAATAATTAGACCAATTTCTTTAGATCTTCTTTTCAAATGACTCTCTCCTTGTTGGACATTCTACTGATGATATGAACAAAGCCTTCACTGTCTTCTTAGCTCATTTAATCTCCTCCGCCATGTTCTGGATTGCCATGAAGAAGCTTGTTGGTCTCTGAAGGCCAACTCATCACGATTGCTTGAAGTCCGCCTTTGTATTACACTGTCTACTGATTCTTCTGCGACTCTGTAGTGCCCTAATAATGACAGGGGTTGTCTGGTCAGTGGTGCTGTTGGTCCAACAGCTGCCCTCAATCAGCTATTTGTGTCCCTTGATCATCTTTGTTGGTGATTTACATTTCTGTATGGTGAGGATAAAGGGACACTTGGCTCTGAGGGAAGGGCAACAAATCTTTTGTGGTACTTCAACCCAAAAATGTTTGCAGGCCTATATTTTTTTCATTTTGCACGTTTAGGCTACACTAGATAAGTGCAAAAATATATGGCCACAAAAAGTTAATTCTAAATGAAACTACAGCTGCAGGGTTGTCAAAAATCTAAATTCATAGTACACCAAAGTCACACCAATTTGAAATCAGTAAGTCGGCCTCTTGTCTTATAGATATTCAAAGAAGAGTCCTTCATGGCTCCAGTCTCCAGTAATCATACATGAAGTGACTTTCAGTCTAAATGAAGTTGCTTCACTTTAATACTCCTCACATTCATCATGTTCATAACGCGATTAATATCACCTTTATTCAATACAAATTGCTTGTTCAATCTACTGGTGATGTCTTGGCCATTAATCTTGTCTCCATAGCAAATCATTGATTCATTCTGGAACCTTAGCCATGGCTCTTGCTGCTGCTGCATGGATTCATGTAGTGAAAGCACATTTTGATAAAATTTGCCTTGAACATGTTGAAAATGTCTGTAAAACCAGAGACGTTCCTGGGCATTGACACGAGAAGATTTCTATTCAACCACTATTGACTTTGAAGAAATTACCAGTGTGCCCAAGGCATCTGATTATATTAAAACAGGTGTTAATTAGATGACGAGGAATTATTTTCAGTTATGGAGAAGTGGAAATGTTAACTCTATTATGTCTCTTGATATGAAGTCGGTGGACGTTTGACGTTCAGTGATAAAAGCACAATGTTTTGAGATACATGTACATGTAACTCATTTATTCTTTATAATCTTTGATTTTACAATACTTCGCATAACAATAAATGTGAAATTTGTAAGCTCTCGCCACTTTGCCAAACATCAATGAATTTTAGAAGAAGAATTAATAAACCATACTCTGAATAGAGTCTAGTATAGTATTGATTATTAAGGTGGGAAAGTTAAAACGAATTGACAAGTTAATATCAGCAAAATGTGCTGTACTTGTTATCTGTATACCACCATGTTATTTTCATCACCAATCCTCAAATTGCGATAAGATGCAACTTCACAATCACAATAACAATTGTGAGAAAATAATAATAATCAATGAGAAAATATATTGTGATATTATGTGATAATGATAGGTTCGGATGTTGATACAGTGTGATTTCTTGCTGATGCAATACTTGGCGTCTAATGTCAAAGAGCTGCTTACTGCATAATGAATAGTTGTGATGATTGCTTTGATGGTAGATAGTGTGACCCTGAATTGCTGTGTGCTATTTTGAAAGTATTGCTGTCAAATGGTATTGGTTTTTGTGACATTTGCAAGTTCGTGACAAGTCAGACAATTTTTGCTGCAGGAGCTGCTGTGGCCTTATGGCTCTTATACTCCCAGCGAGTTCTGTAGGCCTGCTTCTTTATCATGGTCATTCATTTGCATCAAAATTTGCTGCTGTTTGTTCCTGTAAACATGTTAAACCCACATGAGATACACTCAGATCAGTTGGTTTGTACTTTCGTTGTATTTCAATTGAATTTCAAAATTTATGCTATTTTTTTGAAACCTTTAGCTGTCATGTATGTTATCTGAGAAACCCCAAGGTTCGTGTGTTCATCTAGTCACCAGATTTACCCTAATTAGTGTTCCGAATACCCTTCTATGGTTTCAGTTGAAATCTGAAATTTGACTCGCTTAACTGCTGGTAACTGCTGTAAGAGGGCTTATCCAACTTTGGTTTCAATTAGTTTAGTTTATCGTATTAAATTACCAGTACTAAAATCTTCTTTTTATGCTTTAATGATGTGACATAGCCGTCATTTTATGGAAATGTGAGATGCCAATGATCGAAAAGATGACGAACTCAATTTATTTGTGCCCTTCATGGTCTGTTGTGAATCTTGATAACAATTTTTAGCCCAGTCCAGTGTCCTGAAAAAGACACCCCTCCCAAATAAGATAGTGTCATCAGACTGTGGATCTGCACTGAATACACAATGGGGTTTTTAGAGTCATGGGAACCTGGGATCAAAGCCTGTTGACATTCATTGGTTATGAGCACAGATCACTTGGTCATATTCCAGTCTCTTTGTAGTATTCTAGAGTATCCTCAGTGCAGCCCTTGACCAACTTTCCAACCATGCTACTGGCATTGTGTTGATAGAAGCTGATGCCCTTCTTCGGTAGAATTAAGATGTTTTGTCTGGGTTCATCATCCTGATCATGACTGCAAAAGGAAACCAATTGAAAGCTACTCTATTTTCACCTGGCAACTTGGTGTTGCCAACTCATTGTCTTTGACATTAAACATGTTGGATGTTAGTAAACGACCGTGTGCTTGGTATCTAGCTTGAAACAAATGTTCAGAACCGGTCTTAGATCAGTGAATCATTTCATGTTCTGTATTGAGCTGTTTTTATCAAATTTCAGATGTTAAGTACACGTCAGCTGAATAAGTATGGTGGATCATGAATCTAGACTGATCTCGAAGGGATTTTTCTGTTCATTCTATTTGTTATGTTTTCCAACACCTATATATCAGGTTCCACATTTTTTGCTAGTACTTGTTTGATAATTTCTACCTCCAAAAGAAGAAATTCAAAGTAATGGAAATCGTGAGATTTCATTATCACAAGTTAACACAAGTTATGAAGTTGACATCATATCATCTCGTTTGTTTTGTAATACCATTCCCATAAAGGTGCTTATACTTATGCCATTCAGATTTGAAATCCAATGTAAAGTCTTGTTCAACACACTGGTTTGTATCATCGATTTGTACTTGTTATTTGAGTATTGCCAATTTCAGCAGAGTTACTCAATAAAATGTCAATCTTTAGGTGTAAATTTTTCAGAGAGGAAATTGCATACAATTTCCTGCACTCTACTAACATCTTAAAGAATTTAATCACTATTATAATCTCATTTGGTATAAAAAGATCTTCACACAGACAATGTTATCCATGGCATCAAATTGATAAAATGGTGTTAATTGTGCCTAGTAGTACCAGTACCAGTACCGTCAGGAGAAACTGGCCTTTATTCTTCTCAACAAATATTTTCATATCTGCAGCTTTTGTCATTGCAGGAGATGGTGGTGATTACATCAACATAGCTCTAAAAGAAGGTGGTGTGCTGCTGACAACCAACCTGGGCTCCGGGCCATTCACTACCTCAGTCATGCCGGACAGATTGAAGCGCTTTGACGACAACAAATGGCATAAACTCATCGTGAAGCGAGAATCGAGAGAGGTGGGTATACCAACATTTGAAGAAAAGTATAATTGGGGTGAGGCCCAGCTGAAGGTCAATGGTTCTCGATAATAGTAAAGATATAGTAGTCAAAAGTTGTAATGCATTATAATTTCAAAAAATTATTTTGTCTTGATTTCAGACTACAGAATAATTTTAAGTATTCAGTATTAATGAAAGTAAATGGCATTTCTGTGGGTGGTGAGATTTATATTTCTTTAACATTTGAAATCTCACAACAGTTTGTTTATTCAATGTTTATTGTAACAGAATAGTTTGTAATAAAAGATAGGGCTTTCTATTTGTAACTTTAGAGGGGTTGTTATGTACAATATCATACTGTGGTAACATTGGTAAAGTCAATATAAGCCAATGGCTTAGATATGAAACCTTAGCAATCAATGCCCATGGAAACTTCCAAAGCAACAGGGTATCTTTCAAGCCTTTGGCATACCGGCAAATTCAACCTGTTAAAAACAGAAATAATAGAAACATGTAGAGTTAAACATTGGTGTATGAACTTTAAAAATAAAGCAAATACATCCGCATGTTGTTATTAACAAGCAGGATAAAGAAATATTCTTACCGTAACTGTTTTGATGCTGCTATTACTTAGCCGGCATTGTTGACGCGTGCCACTCAATTGCTTTGCAGGCTCATTTACTGACAATGATAGCAGAGTTCACTGGCCTGATGCACTTTCTTGGTGATCAAAGTCACTATCAAACAATCCGTTGCAATTTCCATGGAAACAAAGAACACAAAACCAGTCATTTACATGTTGTCTTGAAAGCCTGTTATTCAAAAGTCATGAAGATGTCCTTCTTTAACATGCTTTGATATCATACAATGTATTGTTGTTTGATTATAATCTGTTTTGTGAAAATTTAGTATTGACTATCAATAGATGTTGAATCGTATTGATCTCCTTCAGTTTCTCATCACGTAATCCATTGATTAGCTGTGGGACCCTGCTTCAACAGATCATATTAGGTCAGTTTGACCATCTACATGTACAATGATACAAAAGCTTCAAATGAGTTCAAAAATGTAACAAGTACATCAAAGAATCAGTAGTCTGACAGACCAAATTCACTATTGGTTAGAGGCATTGCTTTATTAGAAAAGATAAGAAGATATTAAAATGCGAGCCATGTTTTCAATCTTCTCTAATCCATTCATCAAATACAGCCAAGAGGGGTAATGTGTACGATGGTCGCTGGGTTGTAATCTGTAGTACGAATTTCTTTCAAAGCATTCGATGATTCAAATGCCTAACATGATTTCAATCACAGTTCTTATCTATTTAACATCAAATTTGATATTGGAAAAGCTCAGTCAGAAACCAAAAGAAGTGGCAAGGAGAATTAAAACAAGGAGTGGGAAGAAATTTGCCTTACAGTCTGAAGGAATCGGCCACCAGTTGGGGGGCTTTTTAGAAGGCAACTGCAAATATATAGCAAGTGCGGTGTCACATAGTGGAGCGAGTGTTTGTCTTAGTGAGAGGCAATTTACTGGTGTTTAGCTTCAATGGATTATAGTGGTGATTGAAAGCATGCTTGGCATTGGAATGGAGACAACCTCGATCGCAAGGGGTACTTAAGGCTGATATGTGTAGTTATTCCTTTGTGAGAATGCTGTTCAGGCTCTTGGAATGAGGTTATTGGATGGGTGTTATAGTGGTTGTGTCTTGCTTTGATATGACATTGCGTTAAGTTCTAAGTAATATGATTAATGGAAGGTATAAGGATATGATGGCCTTGAAAGCTACCCTTTACAGGCCAGTTCAAAGCATGTAGTGGTTCGGCGAAGTACAAGTTGTCCTCACACCAGACATTATTGGTTTGAACCATGTTTTACAGCCTCTGCTGTTCCTTCATAATTTCTTTCTATTACACAACAAGGTTTAAAAAATATATATCTCAGGGTCACCTCTTGACAGCAAAGGTGATTTACTTCACCATTTTTCCTGTAATAAAACTACCAAACTAAATTTAATTTCTAATGAACTTTAGATTTAATTGGGTGTAGTTTTTCATGAATTTGATATTTCGCCTGACAGTGTATGACTCAGAGTAATTCATGTTGCATGCAATCAGAAACCTTCTAAAAATTTGTGTTTCTCCTTGCAGGGATTACACTGACTTTGATAAGAAATCCATCGGATTACCTGAGGAAATGAAGATTAATAAAAAATGTCTACATTGAAGAGTGTTAAACTTATCCCCAACTAAAACCCCAAAATAACCAAGAATTAGCTGAGATGACACTTAAGTTTTCACAATTTAAACTTAAATCAAACTGAACCATCTGCACGATATTTTTTTCAGTTTTAACTCTCTGTGTGATATTCCTTAAAGCAATTTTTTTCAGTTTACTTAGTTAGTCATAGATTGTATGGCTTATGAAATGAGCCATCATGCATCTGCAGTTCACTTTTCACATTTCATGATATCCTTTCTTTTTTGGCCAAAGTGTGTTGTAAGCAAAGTACCAAATTTTGAACGATATGTGGTATTCCAGGAAAGGAATGTTAAACATTAAAAGCAAATGTTGTTCAGTTATTCTAGCAAAGGCATGTTATGAGCACAGTATATAGTCCTTTCTCACCATATTCTGCTTTGATTTCCTAACTTATTTCGAGATTATCATTATTATAGCTGACACGGCAACACGGTTTCCTGGATGTAAGTAACAAAGCTGCACTTGGTATAAAGACATGTGTACCCCACCATTGCTTTTAGTCTTTTCAGAAGATGTATACCGCACTAAGTTCATCACATTTGTGACTTTGTTGACCATTTAGCAGAAAAATATCATAATGCGACAATTGCCCTTTGCTCCAACCATAATGATAGAATTTTGCTATTTCATTTGGCAATGACCAAATCAAGGTCATGGGTCCCTTCAGGATTTATTATGTGTTCTGTTGCCCATGACCAGATTCACCACTTGGATCTTAGTAATTGGTATCTTAAGTTGACATGCTGTCCATACAGACCAATACTTTTCATTTGGCTGATGGTGACCAATCACATTATTGTACAAATGGGATGATTTAGAAAACTGAACATTTCTAGGAGGGTGAAATGATATTGGATTGTTTCTTCCAAAATTATCTGCCAGTGACTGGTTAAGGAAGAATACATTGAGTATCTTCTGAGTTCAAAGTACCTGCACAAATTCATATTGTAAAATCTCAAGAATATTATTCTGCTGAATGTTGAAAAAACATCCAAAATATATATTTTGTATCGTGTGATTTTGCCCTGCATATAGTATAACCCACCTGGTGACGCAAGCTTTTTGTTTTGACTTTAAGCATGTTTAACACACATTTTCATTTGCATGGTGTAAATTAGATAGACATGTTCTTATGTCATTTATGCTGTATTCCAGGTATACTAACTGTAGATTTCCTCTTGTTTTAAAATATATACTAATGATGTTTTGTGTTTTGTGATAGGTATAGGTCTTGGTGTTGGCGTTTCAGAGTACAAGTCGTTGTTGTGATATGTGACCCATCCCACTAAATTGGTAGTCAGTCACCAGGTCTAGTATTGAGCTATCAACGTAAAACATAAAAAATGACAACATAAGAAAATGGTGTCAGACTTTCAGATTTTGACAAAATAAGCCTCCTAAACAATATCAAAGTATTCTGCCAGTCAATTTGTTTGTGAAGTGTTCTCAAAGAATGGAAATAGCCTATGACTGTCATAAAACTCTAATTTTCTCCAGATGGCACCCAGTTGAAAATATAGCTGCGCTTACACCACGAAATATTGGTGGACCAATTGCACTTACACCACCACATTGCCGCGACAAATTGGTTCGGCAATCCATTGCCGATACAAATTGCCGAGCGAATTTGTCCCACCAAGCTTGATGGTCCAAATTCGCCCGGCTTGTTAAAAGCTCGGCTTTGTCGTGGTGTAAGCGCAAATGGATCGGCAATTAGCTAGTTAGATGGT
This sequence comes from Lineus longissimus, assembly GCF_910592395.1. Classification (NCBI taxonomy): domain Eukaryota; kingdom Metazoa; phylum Nemertea; class Pilidiophora; order Heteronemertea; family Lineidae; genus Lineus; species Lineus longissimus. Next base: position 24,582,582 of record NC_088310.1, read on the forward strand.
TCGGCTCCAGGCGGCGCTTTCGAAATGGCGCTTTCTGCCAAGGCTTTCCGCGTTCTGCTTATTGTTTGCGCGCCATCTGTAGCCGGATTTTATAACTAGCTGCAGCCCTGGTGTAAGCGCTTGGTGGATTTTCGATGGTGCGGCATTGGTTCCCGAACCAAGATTGGTGGTCCATTTTCAGGTGGTGTAAGTGCGGCTATTGTTGCTTTCTCAAACATAAATATCTTACAAAAAATACAACAAAGATGGGAGTGATATCAAAATATAGCTCATACTACCAAAGCTATGTGATGGTGTAATGGGTTACATATGTTGTCATATATTTGATATTTTTGTACTGGTGATGTAGTTGTACTTGTTGTAGATTGTATGCTTTATGTTGTCCATTTTCAGCAGACTTGTTCGTATTAGACATCTATGTCTAATGGGTGGATATTTATGTTTTTCAGTAGCTCAAAAAACTTTATTTTATGGGTGTATTGAACCTATCTAAGGAACTTAACTTAACTCGGCATGCAACCATTTCAACCATCTAATACTATCTACTACATGAACCTAAGTTCGAATCCACATAATAAATATATCATCACCATATATGAGCAGTTTGCCTTTGAAGTTTATTCCCTTGTGATTACATGCTAGATTTAATATGTATCTTTGATGTCTCCTTTGTGATTCCTTGGTGTTCCCATTAAAGTATCCTAATAGCGTTTTCTGATCATATATGTTTATCCCTCATGATTTCCCCATTTAGGTGTTGTATGTCTTCAAGAGTGACTTCGAATGAGTGTCATTTCGTGGATTGGAATATATGACTGCAAGGGCTATGAGATTATTTTGCACATTTGCGGAAGTTGTCAAATTTGATTAATTTCTAATACGGACATTTTGAGAATACACTCTGACAAGAAACAATTTTTCATCTTTAATTGGATGATGACAGTTCTAGACCTATACATGCATATGCCACTATATAGCAACAGTAGTGATATGAATGTTGGGAGATAGATCACAGATCACACCAGCCCTGAAGTGTGTGTCAGCAGCTTCTTTTGCCAGAGTTCAGCCATTACAAATTGAGTCGGTTGATCACAGGCCACTCTAATCTTTGCCCGCGGTGGTTTTGACCTACTCGGGACCTAACGTTACTCGAGGCTGTGTTTTCCAGCTATGATCATAGTATGGATACATCAATCAATGATAATGGACATCCGATAAAGTGACAAGGGATCTCTCTTCATTTGAATTTCTTGAAAGTGTACTTAGTTGACCTTTGCCTTAAGACAAACTGTTTCGGTGTTATGATGAAGCTTCACTATTTAACTAGTTTGCTTCTCAAGGTTTTTCCACTGAAGCCATACCATGTCCCCAAAATTTTGATTATATGTACAACAGAAGCACATCAGCACAGAGGGGTGGCTGTGGACTAGTGGATCAGACTCCCAGCTCGCAGTCAAGTGGTCCCTGGTTCAGACCCAACTGTTGGCTTGACACTGTGGGCAAAAAAAGCTGGCTTTGTCTACTTTGCCTTGCTCCACCCAGGGATATCAACATGGCAATCTTACCAGTCAGAAATGAATAGCAAAGCTGGTAATCTCAGTAAACCTCTGTGGCATGATGGCTACCATAACCAACCTAAAGCAGTTCTGTCTGACATGCAACCATATGGTAAATTCCCATCGTCTGTCCTTTTGGGGCACAATCAGAAAAAATATGATTTGCAAATGTTTGATCTCGAAGGTTGTGGATGAAGTGCTCTCAGACTGGTTTCTTTCACTTGGTATACTGTCACCTGTTGAGGTCCAAGGCAATGCGGGCAATCATTGCATCTTTCTCGATAGAAGTCTGCTATTCGGATATGGGGAGCAATAGTGGTGGCTGAAATCCTAGAAGCAGTTAACCAAACCACAAGCAGTTTTGTCTGACCACTGCCAATTTCCTTCATCTGCCCTTGTGGAGCATTTAGGAAAGTACGATCTGCCAATGTTTCATCTTGCAAGTCTTAAGGTTGTCTCTGTCTGATATTCTAGCAGATTTTTATTGGAAAACCCACCACAGCACGCTATCTAATGTGATGCCAATCTATACTTTCATAAGTTCCTCAATGCTATATGTGGCAGTTTTCTTTATCGATTAACATTCGAATAGATTATTTTCTCGGCGGGGTGATAGAGTGTAGGTGTATCAGGGGCATGAGTTCTAAATAAGAGGCACGATTGTGGTTATGTATAACATAGATTGGAATTGAAATAAATGTGCCACCCAATTACCTAAAAAGGTACCAAGAGAAAGCATAAATATAACTCCTGCACTGTTGGTTAAAATAAATGCTTTTCATAAAGTTCCAAATAAATTATGTAATAGATTATGCGTTAAACATTACAGGCGTGGAATTGCCAAATCCTTATAAATTTTGAAAAAAATTCAATTTCATTAACTTCCCATTTTAACGTCTGCTTATCATTTCGGACAGAAAATAGCTGCTGTTTATTACCACATTTTCAGTGATGAGCATCACTTTAATATTGCCCCAGAGATAAGTTAGTCTACTGCTGATGGAAATATATTTATGAGAGCACTTTTAGTGAGACCTGTGAGTAGAATTAAGTTTTCACTATGGACTAATTCCGGGTTACTAACTGCTGGCGTTTTGGAGGATTATCTTGCGATAAATAATTACTGACAACATTTTCCCAGAAGACAATTGATTAATCGATAATGTGTTTTCTGCAACATGTTAGCGATACCAACATGCAATTTTTTGTCACGTCTGGCTGCAGAAGTTGGGCTGATCTTTCTGCTGTTATTTTGATTACACTGCTGCTCTCTGGTCAGTTTTGTGAGAACTAGTGTCTCTGAATCGGGGAACCTGCTTGAATTCTTGGCATACATTTATTAACATGGAATATTCCTTTCATCATGTTCGTGATAAGAAAAACATAATGCTTGTGACACGTCAAATTCTCATAATCAACTTTGTGTTTCACGAAAAAGGTTGCCCAGGAATGAGTATTATCTTTCCTGCTAACTTCCAATCAGAAATATTGCCTCTATCATGTTGATCATGTTTGGATTGCTTCTCTGTTTGTAATGAAATGCCAATCACATTTTGATGGCTTCAAAACTGATTCCGGAAAAATTGGCCGGCTCTTATAAGTATGCTTTGGTATACAGGTTTCTTAATGTGTCTAATGAACATCGTTCGAGACAGCGGGATATGTAATATGTAAGATTCGCTGGACATGAATTCTAAGTCGGTGGCTTTCTTCACTAATTTGAACATGATGGTTGAGAAGGATTCAGGGAATCATTTTGATATTTTGTCTTAAACCTGGTCAGATAGTTCTAGCTCCTGTGTGAAAGAGCTTCTTATATGCATGGTGCTTCTTTCTATCACATTAGTTTAGTTAATGTAGATTTCAAAGGAGAATAAATTCAGACTAACCCATTAGACGTGATTAGCAGATCATCTTTTACTTCGAAATTCTTGAATGCACAGCTTTGTGATATGCCATGTTTCTGTTGAACTTGATAAGCTACCTGATGGTAGATTTATCCAATAAAAACCTAGCGACAGTAACTTCATTTGCTATTGAAGGTGTCTGTTGAAAGAAATCCAACTTTAGAGCAAAAAAAACCCAAAGCTTTTACTTGCAGAACCAAGTTTATATTGGCAGGCGGATTTCCTTCTCCTGTCACCATCTCTTAGCTTTTTTGTTTATACCACACTCAGACAGCCAAACATCACCTTTAAAAACCCATTCCAAACTTCCTTCCTCCTCAGTGTTGTCTCGGTAAAAGCAATTCAATGGCCATTTGTTCCTTCCCATTGCTCAAAACACAAATATGTCTTCCTACGACTAATATTCTTGAAAGTATTCCTAATTGCTCTGAGGAAGAACCATACCTGTTTCATCTCCCTCGAGATTGCTTTCTGAACCAAGAACACACTTAAGGAACGACAAAAGGTATCAGCTATGTACATTAGATAATAACTTGTGCATTGCTTCTGGTCCTTCATAATAAGGTCAGAGATAATGTTTGCTCATATTCAATGTCAGAATGTCTTAGCAGTCTGATAGATGGTGTTTACTTTTTTTTGAGTGGCTTGCTCTTTCGTGTCTATAACATAAGGTCCATACCGAAGGAATGGACATAGTTAGGTAAGGGGAACCATGGATACAAGTATGGGTCATACTGTATTCTGTCTTATGCATGAATGAGAGGATAAAAGGAGACTTGTGATTGAAAATTGGTGACAGAAAATGATTTTATTACAAGTCCTTCAGTGTTAAGTGAAGGCCTGTAGGACAGGCTATTATGTCTCTTCTTTTTAATGTCAAACTGGAATTTGCTTCAAGGGAATTGATATTCAGGGACCGACCCAGGAGTCCAAGAGAGAGGGTGCCTCTTTGAAAAAGGACAGGGGCCTCAAGGTGCTTTTTACCCCAAATACCCAAGCATCTTCAGAGAGTTAGTCAAGCAAGGGGGGGATGCCCAGGGCACCTCCTTCCCTGTATGCTCGATGCCTTGACTTCTTGTTATCATGGACGGACTATGATGTGTCGGTTTGAGCTCCAAGAGCTACTCTAGCAGAAGCGCTGGCTGTCAGAAACATGGCTTGTTCCTCGACATCCAGGAAACAAGTGACAGCCAGGATCTCAAAGATAGCGGCTTAGATAAGGTGGCTTACAATACAATGCGGAACATGTCTAGTTCCTCACACTTGATGTCCCAATATCTTGAGGAAGGATGTCTTAAACAGACATTTCCAGGAAGTTAGAAAACCTCTCTTGATATGAAATCAGTGCCCTCGGAAATTGATGCACTGAATTTCTTTCTTAGAGGTCCTTGTTTCTTCATGCTTTTGTTGTTGGATGCCACATTTCAAAAAGTGTTTGATATATATCTGAGTTATGTAATGAAAATATTCTGATATCTTAAGAATGAGTAATTCTGTTTTACTCATATTCAGGAGGTCCTACACGTTTCAACCAATACGTTGGAGTAATTCCTGAATATATGAGTGTTTTTGTTTTACTCATATTCATATTGTTGGTATTGGTAGCATGTGTGACTTGAAGATGTTGTTCCAGATTCTGGGGAAGTTGCAGCAGCCTCTGTCACAGTTAAGGTCGGAGTTTCTACTTAATTATACATCAACGTATTCATGCTGCTCTCAATAATCACCATTGGCATAGACATTCCTGAAAAATAAATCCCACTTTTTAACAGTTGATAATCGTCATCTTTGCATTTGGGTGAAAATCAACTGTCATGATTTCCTCTGTGGGTTTTACATCACGTACCAATTATATGAATCCGATCAAAATATCTCCGCTGGCAATTTTATGTGGAAAAGTGTTGATTCAAACTCTGCTTACGAGAGTGCAAAATCACATTACCCGACATCGCTGTGATGTTTTACGATGGCTAAGACATGATGTGACCTCTTATTCATTAAAAAAACATGTGATAGAAGAGTTCTTCGTCGTAGTAATAAGGTCAATGCATCATGATGGACGTTCCTTTGAACTCTTTCTTGGCGAATGATGTCAGTAAATGGGCTGATCAGGCATAAACTGGTGCGACCTGCCGCATTTCTGAGCAGAAACTCAGAAATTCAATTAAATTCTTTATCCCTTAACTGCTGAATGGCTGACCAGAATAATTTGTCATCACTGGCTTCCCTGCTCTGAATCACAGCATTTTGCATTTAATGTGAAACCTCCTTTGGACAAATTGCCACGAGATTCTGTTTTTATCCCAAGAATGCTGCACAAACCTTCATCACTGGCCATTACTACTTTTTCCGTTTCCATTGTCCAATATGGGCTGATCAAATTCCCTATCGACTATGGTTGGTGGTATTCCATTTTGGCATGTGTGAGGCCATTGGAGTGCAACATATTGGAAAACAGACACAGGGTTCCCAGGATTAGGCTTGGCTGGCAAGAGATGTGATCGATGTCTGGATGACACTCTTGTGGGCTAGTGATTAGGCACTTTATGATATGGCCAGTCGGAATGTGAAATGTATTACCCTATCTAATTGTTGTCTATCCTGGTTCAGACCACTTCTCCACTTTATGTATATGGGAATACATGGTTGGGCGGAGTAACTAACACAACAAAGAAAACTGGGATCATGTCTTAAATACCCTTGAGCATGTTGAGCTGTTCTTTTTAACAGATTCATATAATTTTGGGGCAACAAAAAATTCACACTGATTCATTGATCATAAACATGCATTTATGATACCCAGTGATAAATTTCGATGAGTGGTATTAAGCTGTCATTATCCCTTTAAAACATCCCTCTACCCCTTGACAAAATCTTCCTGATAACGTGGTAATCACCAGTGCACATTGGATCTGCATATAGAAAGACGCATGACTGCCTGTATAATAAAGACCAAAAATTGGTTAAAAAATTGATGACAGCATTCAACTTTAGGATTGCAAGAAGGTTTTTCTCCATCTCGCAATGATGAATGAATAAATAATCTGGGTGTTGACGAAGATTTTCATTCAGACGGAGCTATAGAAAGGATGAAAATGTCCCTGACGACTCATTGCTTATCGCTCGTGACATGTGAGTGAGCTGGGGCTCTCAGGAGATTAGGCAAACATGGTGAAAGGTTGAAGAGATTTATCATCACAGAATCACAAAAAAGATATTCTGCTTCGAAATTTTCCGTTTTAGAAAATCGTTTTGTGCTATAATGTTAGGGATTCTGTAAAATGCATGGAAAGGATTAGGGAATTTCCAATGTTAACCTCAACAGAAGACAGTCAAGTCAAATACTTGACTTACTTGAGAGCACTTGCAGTGCCAAAACATTTTCGGGGCCAGTTAACTTCTGATCATGGTACAAATTAAGTGTTGTTTGACGTCATGTGTGACCTCAGACACATTGTACCTTGATTTGGATGTGTCTGACATAAACCATGATGTCGTCATGCAACACTCAATTTTTCAGGTGATCAGACCTTTATTGCATGGTCCTCAAAATGCAAGAACCGTTGTTGGGCCTGGAACAAAGTGGCTCGTCCTGTTATCTACAAGCAGTCATCTTCAAAATTGAGTTTCATGCCAGATCCCCAAGACTGAGTATTAGTACTGGTACAATCAAGAATAAGTGATGACCGGTCTTCATTTTTGGCTCACCGTAGGGGAGTCTTTACAATACCGCAGTGTCCGTCGTCCGTCGTCGTCTGTCGTCGTCCGTCGTCGTCGTATCCTGTTTCAAAAACAGTGGCACGTTTCTTAACCGCTAAGCCTATGAACTTGTAACTTTGTACACAGGACTCCCTTGGTCAGATGACCTGTGACACTAAATTTCGATCCGATCTGATTCTTAATTTGGCCACCAGGGGGCCGAATGTAGATATCTAAAAAGTGTGATATCTCGCTTATTAATGACTTGTTTGGAATGAAATTTTTGTGGTAGGTACTCATAGCAAGGATACATCATATATCATACGGGTTTTTAATTTGACCTACTTTTCAAGGTCACAGAGGTCAAATGGCGTAAATTGGCTGTTTCAGTGTAACTATGGCACGTTTCTCAACCGCAACAGCTATGAACTTGAAACTTGGTACATATAACCCCCTATATCAGATAACCTCTTGTGCTGAATATCGGTCCGATCTGATTCTCAATTTGGCCACCAGGGGGTCGAATGTGGATATCTAAAAAGTGTGATATCTCGCTTACTGATGACTTGTTTTCGATAAAACTTTTGTGGTAGGTACTCATAGCAAGGATACATCATATATCATATGGGTTTTTAATTTGACCTACTTGTCGAGGTCACAGAGGTCACAACGCAGACACAGATATGGCCGAAATTGCATGTTTTGTGTTTTTCGTGTTGTGGCAATCCAAAGGTCGTGAGTTCAAACCCCGGTCAGGGACGGCCAAAAATATTTTTTTATTTTATTATTTTTTATCTTTTCCCTTTTGTCTTTTCTGACTTGTATCTTACATTTTCTTGATTTTTGGCTCACCGTAGGGGAGTCTTATGTAATACCGCAGTGTCCGTCGTCCGTCGTCCGTCGTCGTATCCTATTTAAAAAACAGTGGCACGTTTCTTAACCGCTAGGGCTATGAACTTAAAACTTTGTACACAGCACCCCCTAGGTCAGGTGACCTCTGACACTAAATTTCGGTCCGATCTGATTCTCAACTTGGCCACCAGGGGGCCAAATGTCGATATCTAAAAAGTGTGATATCTCGCTTATTAGTGACTTGTTTTCGATGAAACTTGCGTTGTAGGTACTCATAGCAAATATACATCTTATATCATACGGGTTTTTAATTTGACCTACTTTTCAAGTTCACAGAGGTCATATGGCGTAAATTGGCCGTTAGAGTGTAAACTATAGCACGTTTCTTAACCACTAAAGCTATGAACTTGAAACTTGGTACATATAACCCCCTATATCACATAGCCTCTGGTGCTGAATTTCAGTTTGATCTGATTCTCAACTTTGCCACCAGGGGGCCAAAAGTGGATATCTAAAAAGTGTGATATATCGCTTATAAGTGACTTGTTTTCGATAAAATTTTTATGGTAGGTACTCTTAGGAAGAATACATCACATGTCTTACGGGTTTTCAATTTGACCTACTTTTCAAGGTCACAGAGGTCATATGGCGTAAATTGGCCGTTGGAGTGTAAACTATGGCACGTTTCTTAACCAGTAAAGCTATGAACTTGAAACTTGGTGCATATAACCCCCTACATCAGATAACCTTTGATGCCGAATTTTGGCCTGATCTGATTCTTTATTCGGCCACCAGGGGGCCATAATGGAAAAAGGAAGAAGTGCAATATCTTGCTTATTTGAGTGAATTGTTTTCGATAAAATTTTTATGGCAGGGACTTCTAGCAAGGATACACCACATGTCCTACGATTTTTGGATTTGACCTCCTTTTCTAGGTCACAGAGGTCAAATGGCGTAAATTGGCCATTAGAGTGTAACTATGGCACGTTTCTTAACTGCTGAAGCTATGAACTTGAAAGTTGGTACATGTAACCCCCTACATCAGATAATCTCTGACACCGAATTTTGGCCTCATCTGATTCTTGATTTGGCCACCAGGGGGTCAAAACTGAAAAAGTAGGACATGCAATATCTTGCTTATTAATGACTTTTTTTCGATGAATTTTTTATTGCAGGGACTCTTAGCAATCACACGATATTGATCTTGTTGATGTCATAGACAATTATTGGTTGGATCATAAACTTATATATACTGCCCTGTCTTATTACTTGACATCAATACACATCTAAAAAAAGTCTTCATGCCTGATTGTGTTCACCATATTCACCTCTTAATTAAGCATGATCCTGCCTACTAAAAGATGTATACGGTGAGCACAATGGCCCCTGGCCGTTTCATTTGTACAGTGTATCAACTTAGACATAAAGTGTATACTCTGACAGGGTCATCACAGTTATTCAGGGAATCATGAAAGATGAGTTTACAGCCCAGTTTCCTTTCTAACTTGATGCGTAATTCCATATGCAAATGGACATTCAGCAATCGTAGTGGTGTTAAAACTAAGGTGTAATTAGACAATAACATTAATCACCTCTTTATCAGTTATTATACTCTGGTACCCCTGGAGATAACGAGCAGGCGGACATGAGTGGCAAGTTTATCACCAGTGCCGTGACCATGAATGGATGCATTATGGCCAATGAGTCAGAGGTGTCGGAAGGATGTTCAGATTCTGGGGATAAAATTATCTCTAGTGTCTGGGCATGACACCGTCATTGCCAATCCAGTCTCCTAGAAATCGGATCCCCTGGCCCCAGAGTTTCTAATTTGAAATCAAACTCTGTCAGATTTGATTTCAGTGAAATTTTATCACTGAAATTCATTTAGTTTTCGTTTGTGTGCAAATTCTGTCTGGCACAGGCCTTCAATGTAGTCCTTGCTTTGGGTGGTTCTTGGATCTTGAAGCTATAGGGTTGATTCTCGTGCAGTTTTATCAAACTGGTCATCAAATTTGTCTTATCATTAAATATATTTTCTAGCGTAGTTAGTAAGTCAGAATTCTCAAATGTTATTTCTGATAAGAGCATCAGCAGCAAGAACTATGTCACATGCATGGCCTTTATGGTAGAAATCAAATTCCAATTGATCCAAATGCCCGATCGTACCTTTGAGGAAAGCACTGCCATCTCAAAACACTGGACTTCACTAGTTCAGTTCTTCACGTTATTGCAGCATGTAAGGAAGCAACAGCGCCAGTGTTATCATCACACGTTGAATGATACTACGTGTAGCGTACATTCATTGATGTAGATGCCATTACAAAAAGTCTGACGAATCAGTCAGGCGCAGCATAAATCTTTGATTCATTGATGACAACTTGACAAATGGTTATATTGCTTTGCCAATGTCTTTTATGTTTGATTGCGGGGCTAAATTGCCTCTGAAGCGCTCTTGAGGATTTTGGATTAAACCGCTCTCGGTCTCAAGGGTGCTACATTCAACTCGCAACTGAAATTAAAATGTTTGTGTCGCCGAAGTTGAAAGCGATGAATTATCATTCTCTTCGCAGTTGTCGTTATGGATGACATAGAGGCTTTTTGAAGATTATCTGAGTATTTAGCGGTGCTCCATTGCACTACATGTAGGATATCGATTTCACTTTCTATCCACATGATCCACATGATTCACTATTCAAACCATCTAGATTATGTTTCTCCAGAGATCTGGGCACAATTTTTTTCTCTGGGAAATCTATAGTAGGTAGTAAATCTAGAGTTAGAGCACAGCTTAAAAAAAACATGCTGTTCACAATTTCTGCAGTGTTAAAAGGGTCTCGACATTGATTTCAATAACCCAACTGTATTCATAATACAACGCCAAATGCAAATCAGCATACTATTCTGCTTCAGCCTCGATGAAAGTTTGTGGGAATTTCAATCCTGTCGTCAACAGTACAACTGGTGTCATTAAGTGTAATCGATTTGCTGGTATTGCCGTCTAGTTATGCTGCGGCCAACTATGAGTAAATGGACCGATATTCTTAATCTCTCCAGTTCAGTTGTATGTCAACAGATGGAGACACTTCTATATCGCCATTTGATACATCTTTTCATCACGTTCATGAGAAACGGTTGTCAAGCAGCTGATTCTCAAGATGTTATTAACATTATTTGCTTTTTGTCTCTGTGATGATACCCCCTTACAATTGCATTTGATCCCTGGCCTACCATGTTTGATAAAAAGAATTATGCTTGTTATTCCACTGTTCTGAAGGTTTGTGTTAAAGTCACTGTTTTTTTTATCCCGAAGTTGTGAAGCCCTCCCCTTGTTCATGTTCATGTTATAACTTCCAGTAATCCTCTTCGTCATTAGAATTGATATTTTGTGATGATTTGACAGCAATTATTCAATCATTGCAGCTTCTAGTGATTTCTCTGCTGTGTTATTTAACTGACAGTTTTCTGATTTAACAGTTTAAATTTACATGTGGCAGGTGTTTTTTCTCCAGCTGAGGTTGCTGTTTTGTGTTGTTCATCTATACGTTGTTCCATTATTTTGTATGTTGTCCTACATTTATGCGCGCAATAACTTTACTAAAGGACAATTTCAGATGGTCTTGATCAAAGCACATAATATGAAACTTTTCAGACCTGTCATAAAGTGGTGATGTGTGACAGGTCTGCGTTTGGAATGATAGTCAAATAATCGACAAATTCTTGAAATATACTATAGTAAACTCTGTGTCCTACATACATACATACATTATAAAATTTGTGTGGGGCGCCTTTCCACCGAACAAATCGTGCTCAAGGCGCTGCCCCCTCAAAGTACCTCGCGTACAGCCAGGTCATTAACTGACATTTGAATTTAAGGACATCTGAAGCATCCTGAATATGAGATGGGAGATGTCCTATGCACTGTCTGATTGTAATAGGTTTTTGGGGGGCTAGGTGTAAAAGATTATACTATAATTTAAAAATGATTTAAAAAATTTTTGATTTCCATTAAACATAAATGTGTGCATGTACCTAAAAAGGGAAATGAGTTTACCCAGACCGACTAGCATACAACAACTCAAAACAGATCAAAAATATTTGGTACCTTTTCTTTTCAGATCCGTGTGAGCGTAGATGGTATCGAGAAAACTGGGACAACGTCCGGTGAATACAAGATGCTCTCAAGTAACATTCTCTACGTTGCTGGAAGCCCCGACACTGGTAACCTCCCTGGGTCAAGAATACGAAACAACTTCAAGGGATGCATGAAAAACGTAAGTTTTGATTCAATTAAATCGAAAAGTAGCAAAGTCTAGTCTGTATAGATTCTTAAATAAATTCATATTAGTGATTTTAACTCATTTTGTCGTCTTAAGTCCTTTATGAAATAGAAAGCCATATCCCAGCTGGTTTGGTTGAATCCAGCCACAGCCACTTTTGGTCCTGGATCCATCGAAAACTAGGTTGGATATCCCTGCTGCGATTTTCAGCCTATCCCAACTTCTGAAAAAGGCCACGTCGACAAAATGCCTGTAAAGTTGTTATTACAGGTTCATTGATGTGATGTTGGTTGTAAATGTAAGCGATTTTAGAGTTGCCAATATCGTAGATGAGAGATTGAATTCGACGTTGTAAGAATAGATGGAGACACTATTGGAAGTGAACGCTCGGTGATCAAGAAGAAGCAGTTTAATGGAATTTCCATAGGTGGCATTCAAGAATGATGTCGTACAAATGCTGTTGTTACGTATCAAGAAATCTCTGTGGGGGAGGGGGATAACAGGGTGGCTTTATCTCATGGCTTCACACCGTGATGATAAACATGGTAAAGTGCCAAATACTGACGCATAGCAACCTCAAAACAATGTATCATTGGTTCGGAATTGTTTTCCTTAAAAATAGGACAAACATAGGAAGCAATCCAAAGGGGAGCTAGCAGACAGGCATAAAAAGGTTAACATTCAATTGATTATTCCTAACTCACAAAACTATCGGAGCCTGCCATTATTGCAGTGAAGAGTTTCCAAAGCACCATTATTATCTCTTGCCCCAGTCACACTAAGCTACAGCAACACAAATTGATTTCCTCCTAAAACTGCTCTAACATGTAACTAAAAACTTGGCGTCGCAAAGACGTAGCCAATAAACCATCGAGATATCTTTCGTTGTCATGTAGTAACAATGTGAGGCTACTTGGACTGAATACGTGGTCACATGTTGACCGGACAAGTCCCGAAATTGATTTTGATCGAAAACTTCTCCCAGGCTAAAAACATGCAAAGACGTTTCCAATAAACCATTGGAATGTCTTATGGTGGCATGTCTGACCATTCCAGACGTCGTCCTGTATGTCATTGGATACTCAGATCTGATCCGATTTGACCAAATAAATCAATAGGCGTCCTTTGTCTTAGCATTAGTCATGTTGGTCTCAGACATGGACAAAGGGGTTATTTGCTTTGTGGAGAGATTGCTGCTAAACTCAGTAGGGAAAGATGCTGGCCCTGGTTCTAGTGAAAGAGCTGCAAAGCCATCTTCATTTACTTAGATATAGGTTGGACTACTGTAGTTGTTTTGTTGTACGATAGTGTTGGCTGTTTGTTGATTTGGCCATCAAATGTTTTTGTATATGTTAGGTCTTATACTTTGGTTGTCTGTTAAGTTGGTTAAAGAAATCCTACATGTACGACTTCATAAAGATTGCAGGCAAACTTTTTCCATCACCGATATTATCATTATTCTAGGTTTAAATGGTTTCTGCTGATGAAATGGTTGGAAGGAATGACAAATTGCCATTGACATTTCCGACTGAAACCCTGAAAATGTTAATCCCTTGGGGTGACTAAGAGGGTGATGACCCTGTCAGTACGATATTGAAAATGTCACAATCGATTATGTTATTGTGACCACCTGGTGGGGACCGTGGTGGATATTGGTTCAGGTCTTTTAATAACTTTCAAGATGAAAAGTTGTGAGAGGCAAAAGTTTACCACAGAACTACAGAAAGCATGCAAGAGTACTGGTTATTCCCTAGCAAACTTGTCATTGAGGCTAACTTGATAACGATCTCCTTCTTCTGCACTGGGTCTTGGTGGTGCTTACCTCATAAGGTCTTTACTTGCAGAATTTCTTTTAGATAAGAGGGAATTCCAGTCTTCACTATACATTCCACTCCAGTGGTGAAAGCTATTCTATTTGGAATTCCTTTAAGTAAAGCTTTCACTACAGGATGAAAGTAACTTGCGATAACCTTTTCCCAAGGCAAGAACAGAATCGTTGGTTTTACGCTTTGTTTGAAAAAAATTACAAGCTGTTCTGTATCTTCTGCGTGACATAATCACGAGGAGGGGAAACCTCTTCAATGTTCTACACAGTTATACATTGCTATGCAGTAGTAGTGAATCTTAAGTAAAAAAGAAGAAACGGAAACCAATGTTTTAAACGTTAGTGAATGAGATTGCTTCAGCTCTGCCTTTGAAGTGAAATTCAGTCAAAAGGCTTGAAATCTGTAAGATAATTGTAGTTGCTTTGGGGCTCATGACTGGTTTTATTGCTTGAATGGATACGTTAGGAAGGAAGTTTGGTATTGGTGGTTTTCCTAAGGTGCTGGTTAGAAAAGATACTACAATTTGAGTTTAACCTGTGATATGGTTACTGGCAAAGCACTTAAAAGTGGGGTGAAAAGCCAAGATGTAATTAAAAACTAATGATCTGGTATGCTTTGAGCAGTGCCATTTTGAATAAGAGAAATGCCCTGCTTTAGTTTATGGAGTACTCGGCATGTAAATTGGTTTAAAACTATTTTTGTTGGTATCAATGGTCTCAGGGCATTTGTGGATGAAGCTGTTGGTTTACTTTCAAATCAAGTTGATCAGGTCTGCAGGAAAGGGATTTGTAGTCATTGGTGCAGTTTTGGCAGCAAACTGCAAAATGTGACAGCCACCAAAGGCAGTTTAGTTAACTGATGGGATTTACCATGTTTTCCATCCATTCTGTTCAAAGCAACATTCCCCACCTCCAGCACAGTCCATATCATCTAGGACATGAAATCCTAAACAGAATTATGCCCAAAAAAATGGGTGGAGATCTTGAAAATCATCTTTTTTCAAAGGATTTTTGGTCCCGTCCTTGCAACTTGAAAAAAGCCCATTTACCCCTTTAATATGTTTAAGGATGGATCTCATATAAGGAAACAGATGCTGCATTTATGCTGCACACAATTATAACATGTCACCTTTAAACACAACTATATTGTTCGAACAATGTCGAAGAAGAAAGTATTTGATGCCATTTAGCTTTAAGGGATGTGTCACAGAATTACAGATGTTTTTGTTGGTGATGTTAGGGATTGAGGATGTCAGTAAAATGCATGAAGTATTTCTTTGTCTGGCATTGCCCTAGGTGATACTTATTATGTGAACATGGTTTCCGGGCTGCAGAAAAGAGATATGTTGTGTTTTAAGAACTGTATAGTTTTTCTTTCCTTTGAGAAGATTTTCGTAAAGCTGGTTGCAGCTCACAGTGTCAAATAGCAGATCATCCCTTTTTAACGCTTGGCTGTGGCATTTTGAAAACAGGTTTTCTGTTTTATCTTCATGAGTTGGCAATTTAATATAAATCTTCAGGGTGACAATGTCATGCCAGCAGTTTGGTTGTGACTTTTTCCTTAAAGTCCAATTTAGGATGGATGCATTAAAGTTATTATTAGTGTTCTCAAACATGGTTATAGTGTATGTAATACTTACACTGTGCATGGTTTTTGCTGCAGCAGTTTTAAGTATTGCAACCATAAGCATTGTGTTGGTACAAAATGTGGAAGCGGTCAAAAAGTACTTGAAATCACACCAAGTAGAGACACCTATTAGCAACATTGAAAAATTTAATCTGGCCCACCTAGCTGGCTCTTTCCCGTAGTCTGGGTTAGGACCTTTAGCGTTCTCTAATGTTGGTTCAACATTCCAAACCATCTTACCCAAAGTCCACACTCTCCCACTGTTGTTGACCATTACTATTCTAGATGTGTTGGCTGCTCCGTAGGGTCACTCAAAACGATACACCAGGGGCATTGTCAAATTGACTAGCAATCAAACGCTGGTAGATCATTGATGATAAATTGTCTAGTTTCCTAGTTAGTGATGCCAATCATGGCAATATCAGTTGCCATTATGGGTAAGAAATCACCACGATGTGGAGGCTTGTCTTATATCACATCAGGGTGTGGGTTTGGGCTCCCTTGACTACTGGTCTATGTATCTTGGCAACTGTGCTAATGGAACATGGTTACAAAGCAAAAAATGATTTTCACGTTCTTGTACTTGACGTTGTGTAGTTGTGGCACACCCTGCAACTGTGTGAAATTCCATCCCCGATGTCAGAGGGTAGAGTGCAGTAATGAAAAAACTATTAGCTAAACTCAAAAGGTATACTTCTCAATGAGGTAAATTTGGAAGTTAAGTTTCTGCAAGACATACTACAGTGGAACCCCAGTAACACGACTACTCATGGAACTCGACTACATCTTGCAAAACCTGAATCACAGAATTGCATAACTGATTAGAATCAACATTTTGGGATGAATAAATGAAAACGTACTGTTGACATTGCAGATCGAAATCAGTATAATCTATTTATAACAGTAACCCATTCATCCCTCTTAATATTCAATCTATTATCTCACCATATTGTTTGAATCAAAACATTTTAAAACTTTGTATAGATGTCATTGATTATAGCTACTGTATTCTGTTTACCGATATCTTTTACACATATCTTTTACATACTCAGGAGTCTCCAAAATCTATCAAGATGTTTTTTTATTATCTTTAATATTATGGATTATCGGTAAATAAAGTTTGTTAAAGCGATTTGATCATAAATCCAATTGGATGAAACAAAGGTTCGCTCATTTCTTCACCTAAAACATATCGGGGATGAGATTAATAATGAAGTGGGTTTTAATGCATTTCAACAAATATCTCCCTTGTTTTAATTGGAAAGTTCACGAAGGTAAACTTCAAGATAAATTGAAAAATATTTTCTTTTTGCAAGAATCAATGTCTTTACATGATATCACCGATAGTGTGTGTTGGGCATTAGCGCTTCGGGTTTCGTATACACCGCCAAATAGTCCATTTCACAAAACAGCACCACACTTGGAAAGTTGTTCTGTATTTTGCTTCAAACGACCAGTTCTTGTTAAACCAAAAGCGGAACTCGGGAGGCTTTTCCATTTGTACTCAGTGTTTCAGTTTAGAAAGGAATACCAGCATCAATTATGAAATAATCATCATCACATTGTTTTGGTTGCCTTAATTCGAATTTGAGTCAGGTACTGACATTCTGTTTATTAATTCAGCATGTTTTGTTTTCAAAATTTGGCTAATGGCTCTGCTCAAAGTATTCTAAGAACAGGTTGGCAGAATTTCATTAATTATTCAAATTTCTATTCAGTCTTTCCCCCCAAATATTGGATTTTCAGAGTTGGATGTGATATTTTAATACCGATAAAGTTTTGTAGACTATGATGTCACTGTTGTGAATAATGTGGAATACATTAAATTTCATTGATTAGTTTTCATTTTCAACTTTTTATGCAATTTCACCTCAAGATGTCCAATATTGCACTCTTGAAAAAAAAACTTACCTGATTCTTTCGTTGAAACAGGTATGCTAGCCATCAACAAAAAGAGCCACTGCCTTGGGGATTATCCATTAAGTATCTCTCGGAAGCAGAGGGAAGAGTGGTGGAATGGCCTCTCCACAAAACAAATATACGTCCATTAGGGATATGCCCTGTAACCTTAATGCTCCCACTGGCAAATAACAAGAGGTTGCCAGGCCAGAAAAAAATATGCATTACATCTCAGACAACATTCAGGTGAATTTGAGCCCATGTCAATAAATAAATGGCATTACATTGGGTGCTATCAGGACATTGCCATTAGAGCATTTTGAAATGTTCTTCTGCTTGTATTTGCCTTAACTCTTTGATGCTGTAGACCGGGTGTACTCGGCTGGCCTTTCAGTCTCCTGTGACATAGGCCGGGTACACTTTGTTAAACAGTACCCTTTAAACATATTATCTTAAAACCCCCTTTAAATATGGTTTGCTGATAAATTCTCATCACTCCAGGACTCACATTTGCATAGGAAGATGTTGCAGACAAAGAATAATTACACTAGTATTGATATGACCACATCCTGCATCCAACCTGACTAGAAACCAATACAAAATCCCAGGCAGAGGTCTGTCATCAACTTCACCCTCCTGCTGTCGACATTTCATGAAATGTCGTCATAACTGTGACTGATTGGCAATGCATGTCTTTGGTTGAATTATGCCCAGGGGTGCTACTTTATTGCCCTTGGCATCATTCACACATTCTAATTTTTTAAGGGAGGAAATTAATGCCGTTGCTTTTGGTACACGTATGTTACCTTGACCCTCCCATCAGGAGTATGAAACTTCAGCCTTTGGCATTGTTTGGACTGGGACTATGAACCTGGCAATTCCTTCCTCTCGGGAGGAGCAATCAAAACAACAGTTCTATTGGAACGTTAGCTTTTGGTGACAGGTTTGTTAACTTGAACGTGCAATTATCTGCCACCCTGAAGAAGTATTAGAAGAGAACTCTCATCATGGAATTGAGTTGATAAATTGGACTGAAAGGTGTATGGTACAGGTATTAACCAACCTTGATGATATTCCCCATAATAATGGGATATTGTTATACAGTATTGGCTAAAAGTGTTTCCCTGAGTGGCTGGAAGAACAATCAATAAGCTGAGATAAAACCAAGGCATTCGTCAGTGATGTGACAGAAGTTGCTACCTTCTTCTTCTTTTTCTTCCTCTTCAGCATTTGCTCTCCATCTGGTGCATTCCTCATCCACAGCCAGGGGTAGAGTCCGCACAAGCTACACATGTTTCTCACTCGGTTGGGTGTTTTCCTTGCCCTGGCAGAGAAAACCGACTCAAGGAACCTCGGTTTTACATCTCAGACGGATGGTGAAAAGCCAGGAATTTTAGTTCCCTGAAAGCCTCACTGCGTCATCCAAACATACAACCCCAGGGTCTCCCCATCAAACCTGGACCCTTTTGCATGCGTGCTAGCAAGCACTGTTAACCAGTGGGCTATAGGTCTCCTCAGACTAACACAATCCAAGGTCTTCCTGGAACCCATGGGTTCGTTTGGTACCATAACCCTTTCACCACCCCCAATAAAAAACCCTGATGACTGAATCACTCAGAAGGGCAGCTTTTATTTCATTTGAAAGCTGACAAAACGTTTCATATGAGCGATTCTATGTTGGCAAATTAGGGATGTATTGGTGATGATTGTGGCAATATTGGTGATATTCAGCTGTAAATTGCCATGGCGTTCTGGGGGATTAGGATGGTGTGATGACCACGGAATAGAATGAGGCAGGATCAATCTGGTGGCCTCTCAACACAATTAGATCCCATTCTCATCTTTTGCTGGCCGGGATGATCGCCAGCAAGAAATACCCTGACCATAATGGTAATTTGACATGAATTTTGATTGCTCAAATGTTGCTTTATCAGACTTAAGTATTTGTCTTAGTTTTCTAGTTGGGTCTTAGTTTTCTGGTTGGGTCTTAGTTTTCTAGTCCTGTGGGTCTTAGTTTTATAGTTGGGTCTTAGTTGTATAGAGTCTTAGGTCTTAGGTTTACAGACAACCTCTGTAAGCATCTATCAAAGCTTTGAAAGGCAGTCAACTATCTCGAAAATAGTTTAATGATGAATGATGTGATGCGTCGTTTGTTGATTGAGATTAATAGTGAAATCTGATAGATTATTCTTTCAGCTTGAAGAGTTATGGGTTGGCTGGAAGAAGAAGTCACTCTGTCGACTGTAGCCAACATTCAGTCACACTCCACCTTAAAGTTTGCTTTCAGTTGCTCTCAGACAGTTTTCAGTTTTCAGAACAGATTCTTTCATACGAATACCTTCAACACCTTCAATCAAACATCGGCCAAACAGCTTTGATACTGTTGATATTGTCATGGCCTTGAGCTCCCTACCATTCACTTCTATCTATGTTGAACTGGAACATGCATACATTTAGAACATAACTGCACTCAATACACATGTCTCAACCTTCGATTTCAGCTGAACTGGTCTTTCCATTGGTCGCTTAATATCCCAAGGCTCTGAAATAATTGACATCATTGATATCTGAACTGGCTCCTTTCCATACTCAGAGTATCGGAAGCAGAGAGTTATGAGACAACTAATTAAAGAACGAATTTGTAACTTGACAGTCTGAAAACTTTTTGCTTCTTTGCCCTTGAGAGATGAACTTGTCTCAATTTATATTTTGGGGGAAAAAAAGGTATGAACCTTAGCTTTGTTTCATACCATACCAGGCTATTGTTGACGGTTCATGCAGTTTCATGGGCATAACCAGTGGACGGGAAGCTGGTGATATTGACCTTTACACCTACAAAACTCTTGCTGGACATGAATGGTCGTTGAAAAATCTGATCAGAAAGAGTATTCTATATAACATGTATAAGGCAGAGTACCAATTAGCTGGACAGGGTGCTACATGCAAAGCTTGATATGGTATAGCAGACCATACCTCGGGGCAATAATTCATTTCAGTAGACAAGAGCAGCTTCAATTGGTGACTCAATTAATGAAAGCTGTCTTAATTTTCATGATACTTTTTTCTTCAATTGGTTGGCAGGATCCGTTTTTCACAGCTTTGAAATTTGAATTGGCAGGAGTGAAATAAATTGTCTTGCAGCATGCAGTCCATACATGTTTTTAGATTAGTTAATTATCTTAGTTGACGCTCATATATCATAGGATTAGGTTTTTCACCATCTATCATGCGGCTACTATTGTGAGTGGTGTACATGTCCAAGTTGATGTAGAAAAGATTACGTTGTAACCAATTGTTCCATTCACTAGGCTGGGGAGACGGAATAGTAGTAAGTCACAATGTTCAACCATTCTGTAACCAGTAATGCTGAAAATATGGTGCAGATACTTATTTTGGATATGAACCAGAGATCTTCAGATTGCTTGTCAGCATCCTACCAATTGAGTTGTTAATGGGAAATGTCAAAATAAAGCACCCTTAAGCTATCAGGTTTTAGAATTGGATTACATTAACTGTCTGATGTTTACTTTGAGTGCAACTATTGTTATCTCTGACTTTTTGCCCACTGCCAAGTTGAATCACCTCTTCCACTCGAAACTGCCAATGCTTCTTGTCCCTTGCGTTGCCGACAGTGATTGCGGATGATGAACAGTTAATCAGGAAACCTCATAATACTGAAGCCCCCTATGTGCTGGCTGATGAATAGGCTGTTCCAGCTATTGCAGATGAGCCCAAGCAAGGCATGAACGACTAATGGACAGATAGAGTGTTATCTGGAAAAGTTGCATCTTTTCTTATAATTTCGAAATGCTTGCTGCCATCGCCTAGACATTCAAACTGCTTAAACCATCTGTAATCTTGAGAAATGCAATTCAAGTCATTCATCCAGTCTACATGCTAACATTTTGTACTTCTGAATAAAAATTGTTTAAGAACAGTTTTGTCAATTCACCGTCTCTTTGACTTCTGTTTAGAGTACATTCATCAGAAGGTATGAGTACAGATGCCAACCATATCTATCATTGTCATGCCAACGGCTAAAACTTAGCAAAACAGTTGATTAACCCAATCCTTAACTACACATAGGGGTACACCTGCATCCTAAGCCTTCTTAGTCAACCAGTGTAGAAGAGAAAAACTCAAATATCAAACTAGGTTGTTCGGGCTTATCAGCCGGGCTATTGGAGACAGAAACCTGACCGAAGAGGGTGTCCATTGGCTATAACAGGGTGCACTCAAACAACCACCCATACATCTATAAGTCATAGTCAAAATATCGGCGAAGTAATTTCAGCAGGAAAAATCCATTGGATATTAGAGATCATCATCTTCACCACCATCACCTAAACCACAACCTTAAGAAATCATGCAAGTTAATGCCAAGGCAAGAGTCGCATTAGACTAATCAATTAAACCAATGATTAATTTAGCTTTGTAATTAACAGGGCATAGGCTGCTAATTGAATGAGGCATTTGTGCAGATTCCAGATTTTCAAGATTGAAATTGTCTCTTAAAGCTCAAGATTGATGACTCAGATAACTAACAGAAAAGTAATGCTCATCAGTTTAGTTTCCAGATTAGTTACTTTCAGTTGAAATTTACAAAGGATTTTATGGAAAGATAATTGAGTCATCAGGTTTTGAAAGTGAACCATCAAAGACTTGCAAATACAATCAGAAAAATTAAACAGATTGTGAGCTCATGATTTTGAAATCTTGTCCACAAGTTGCCTTTGGCGAGATCTTTTAAAAATGTTAGATAGAGTTTTAGCATATCACATTAGCATGGGTTTTATGAGATGGTATACAATTTTAAGGATGTCAAAGCTAAAAGCTATGGATTTATCCTGTCATCTGTGGTAACTTTTAGCTCACCTGGGGAGATTTTACAATACTGTGGCGTATGGTGTGATCCATTTGTCGTCTGTGAGCGGAGCACGTTTTTTAGCCGCTGGGGCTAGATTGACAGCATTTGGCATGGTGTGAGCTTTTGGCAATATACCCAGTCGTGTATATTTCGTTTTCACAATTTGACCTAGTTTTTGGTATCCAGACAACCATCTTGAAAATATGTTTTTGGCCATTTCGGGGCCAGTTGTGGATTGTCAAGCTTTTTATATAATAAGACTTAAAAAGTGATCTCTATCAATTCCAGTGCAGTTTTTTGAGGAAAACAGTTGAATTGTTTTGAACACATCAAATCAAAACTTCCCCATCTTAATACGGCATCCCAAGTGTGCTTCCTTATCGTTTACTTCAGTGGGATGCGACTGATTTCAGTCATTTGTCAACAACTCATTGATTCAAATCTGTACTCCAGTGTGCTCTATCAGTTCTTAGTGGGAGTCAAAATCTATCATTGAAGTCTTGAATATTGGCAAGGATTAATCACTGGTTTCAAGCAATAGAATTGTCTGTCATGATTCTTCAGAGTTAATGACTTGCAAAATTAATTTCCACCAGCGTGTGGTCTGTTTGCTGTGTGAGAAATGGAATGGTAAAATATTTGATGGGCTATCAGATTTCTAATTCATGTGGAAGATTTGAGTACAGTTTTGGGTGATGAGTGGTCTCCTCAAGCATGTCAAGGACTTTTAGCGTTATTCAAAGATTTGCGTAAACACTTGAAACAGGGATTTATGCATTTGAACCTTTATGGTTATTTCAAGAATCTCAATTATGAAAGATGATCCTTTAAGTCAAGGCTCTATTTCAGTATAGTTCTTGCTAACTTTGTTTTTGCTGCTCAGTGAAGAGTTTTCCTTTTGAAAAACGGACTGTTGTCTGATATCAAGATCTAACCACACAAGATTATTAAAGTGCCACTGAATAGCATGCTGCAATATGTGGTTACCCAATAAGAAATATTAACTGCATTGAACTGAAAATGGAGAATTCGGAAGTGAAATTGCTTGGTTATTACTTGGTATTAGAAAATGCACCCAACATGAACATACTTGGTATCAACGTCACATGGGCATACTCATGCAGTTTAAACACCACATGGGCAAATAAGTTATCAACCCCACATGGAAATTCTCAGTAACAACCCCTCTTGGCCATACTCAGTATCAACATCACATGGGCATCCTCGGTATCAACACCACAAGGACATACTTGGTATCAACGTCACATGGGCATACTCATGCAGTTTAAACCCCACATGGGCAAATAAGTTATCAACCCCACATGGAAATTCTCAGTAACAACCCCTCTTGGCCATACTCAGTATCAACATCACATGGGCATCCTCGGTATCAACACCACAAGGACATACTTGGTATCGACCTCACAAGGACATACGCATGCAGTTTAAACCCCACATGGGCAAATAAGTTATCAACCCCACATGGAAATTCTCAGTAACAACCCCTCTTGGCCATACTCAGTATCAACATCACATGGGCATCCTCGGTATCAACACCACAAGGACATACTTGGTATCGACCTCACAAGGACATACTCATGCAGTTTAAACCCCACATGGGCAAATAAGTTATCAACCCCACATGGAAATTCTCAGTAACAACCCCTCTTGGCCATACTCAGTATCAACATCACATGGGCATCCTCGGTATCAACACCACAAGGACATACTTGGTATCGACCTCACAAGGACATACTCATGCAGTTTAAACCCCACATGGGCAAATAAGTTATCAACCCCACATGGAAATTCTCAGTAACAACCCCTCTTGGCCATACTCAGTATCAACATCACATGGGCATCCTCGGTATCAACACCACAAGGACATACTTGGTATCGACCTCACAAGGACATACTCATGCAGTTTAAACCCCACATGGGCAAATAAGTTATCAACCCCACATGGAAATTCTCAGTAACAACCCCTCTTGGCCATACTCAGTATCAACATCACATGGGCATCCTCGGTATCAACACCACAAGGACATACTTGGTATCGACCTCACAAGGACATACGCATGCAGTTTAAACCCCACATGGGCAAATAAGTTATCAACCCCACATGGAAATTCTCAGTAACAACCCCTCTTGGCCATACTCAGTATCAACATCACATGGGCATCCTCGGTATCAACACCACAAGGACATACTTGGTATCGACCTC
Source organism: Lineus longissimus (assembly GCF_910592395.1). Taxonomy (NCBI): domain Eukaryota; kingdom Metazoa; phylum Nemertea; class Pilidiophora; order Heteronemertea; family Lineidae; genus Lineus; species Lineus longissimus. Next base: position 24,607,315 of record NC_088310.1, read on the forward strand.
ACAAGGACATACGCATGCAGTTTAAACCCCACATGGGCAAATAAGTTATCAACCCCACATGGAAATTCTCAGTAACAACCCCTCTTGGCCATACTCAGTATCAACATCACATGGGCATCCTCGGTATCAACACCACAAGGACATACTTGGTATCGACCTCACAAGGACATACTCATGCAGTTTAAACCCCACATGGGCAAATAAGTTATCAACCCCACATGGAAATTCTCAGTAACAACCCCTCTTGGCCATACTCAGTATCAACATCACATGGGCATCCTCGGTATCAACACCACAAGGACATACTTGGTATCGACCTCACAAGGACATACGCATGCAGTTTAAACCCCACATGGGCAAATAAGTTATCAACCCCACATGGAAATTCTCAGTAACAACCCCTCATGGCCATACTCAGTATCAACCCCAGGAGATAGGGAACATTGTTATGCTGGTCAACAACCGAGTTAATGTCCAACCTCAAGATGCATTGCCAATACAACTCGTATGAGAAATCTGACATCTGTATTTTTTATGTCTTCGGATATTGGAAACTTTTTGCATAACTTGAAATATCGCATGACATTCTATAAGCTCCTAGTAATTGCAAGTGAAATGTTATCCTGGAAAAGGGGTCATGAAAAAGAGTGCAATAGAAGTGTGATAGTGGGCAGTAAAAGCTTGTCAATGTTTTCATATTCCTATATAAAAACATCTCAAATACATTTCTCAGAGCACATAATTGGTATAAGATATTGAAATGCATAATGTGGTTCTTAAACTAGCTCTTCTAAGTTTTGTAACATTTTCTCAACTCATTCATAATGCAACCTTTATTCATTAGATATACAGTTACATGTATATAATATTGGTCTGTCTATGTTTATTGTAGAGATAGGTTAAGAAGGTATAATATACATTATTGATTTTGGATCAAATGGCAAACTTGATTTTTATGTATGGTTCAATAGATACTTATTCCTCAGGCTAATTATGAAGAATTGAACATACATTTTTTTTCATATCCACATGAGAATGTGGATTATCAATTGCGCAGACTAGTAAGCATATTTTTTTACAAATCTTAAGTAAATACTGGTATGTAAAATCTTTTGAAATATTAAACTGATCACAATTTCTCTCACTATTCCTTTGATTTTCAGATTCGTTTACATTATCATCATCATTTAGGCAACTTCACCCAGACTTTGGACTTCAAACAAAAAATAATTTTAACAGAAAATAAGAAAGAAGAAAAACAGAGAAAAGTGTCTTTAGACACGTATGATATCGTAATATCTTGCTCTGGTTTATACTTGCAGGTGATGTACATTGCTGACAGTATACGTCTTGACATAACCAATCTTGCTGTTCTTGAGCACGAACTCATATCAATCTATGGTGATGTAAAATTTGGGATCTGCGAAGACTTCATCGTATCCCAGCCCATAACTTTCCTAACCCCGAATTCATACATACGAATCCCTCCTTGGCAAGCACCACAAGAAGGCAGCATTGCTTTTGAATTTCAAACCTCCGAACCAGATGGTCTGATCATGTACAACAGTGGAGCAGAAAGCCTTTCAGATTTCTTTGCTGTGGAACTTCTCCAGGGACGAATTTTTGTCATTCTTGACCTTGGTTCAGGCTTCGTCAAGGTCAAGGGTTCAGATAAATTACTGAATGATAGCATTGCACATAAGGTTGTAATAAAACATAACGGGAAAGATGGGACTGTTGCTGTTGATGATGAAACTCAGACCTACAAAACACGAGGTAAAAACGAACAGTTAGACTTAGGTGGGTCTCTGTTTGTTGGCGGTATGAATCATCGTAGTGAGGCCTATATGACGCCATACTCCGTCTGGACGGCTATGTTGAAGGTCGGATTTGTTGGCTGCATCCATGACCTAGAGGTGAATTCGGACAAGGTCGACTTGGCCTTGCACGCTCGTGAGCAGGAGATCGCAGACATCGGAGAGTACTGCCTAGCCATGGATAAGCAGTGCTCCAGCCGTCCCTGTATGAATCAAGGTCACTGCACTGAGGGCTGGAACCGCTACATCTGCGACTGTGTTGGCACAGGCTACAACGGCATTGCCTGCAATGAAGGTAGGGCTAAATTTTCTGAACCATAAATCTCAGATGAAGTGGTTAAACTTTCTGAAGGATAGTGAAAGGAAGTCATTTAGCTGCAGCATTATAAAACTATTGTTCACCAAACAGCTAGGTGGATCCAGGGGGAGGTGCTTGTGCCCACTCTTATTTCAACAAATCCTTAAAATTGACAAAGAAATGAAGCACACGAGCAATCCCTCTTACCCTGAATCCTGGATCCGCGCCTGACAATAGTGAACGGATGCCTGGCATGGTCTGGGGTATTTCTGATACACTGCACAAGTTACAACCATTGACATTTATTGTCATTTTTTTGTACTTCCTCGGTGCTTGGTCCTCAGACACATTGACCAACATGACACCTCGATCAAAGGTACAGTATTATGTGTGTAGGCCACTTCTTTTATTTTTCCATCTTTGAAGTCATGGTGTATTTGTCTCGTAGGACACAATCCTTGTTGACATCAGATATGAACAAGATAATTGGCTTTCTCACTTATACTCTAGTTTCACCGATATAATACCTCTTCTGAATAATCCAGTCAGGTTTCGAAATGCACACATGGTCCCTCGATGCCATCCAACATGTTTGATTTTGATAGACAATCGGTTGACAACACCAGTTTGTCCGATGGTAATGATATCAGGTTTCGGCAGAGCTCTTGTGTCGATTTCCTAAGAACTAATCAAGTTGCCTTAGATTGGTATATTCTAGAGTATATTCTGGCAATAGAAATGACCTTTCCAATACCTCAGTTTGTTTACATTTCATATGGCCCTCCTTGCCTTGAGCGTGGAATCATTCTTGGTCAGTCTGTCTGAAGGTGACAAGTGTAACAAGTTTTCTATTAGTGTGATAAGTTGCTTTTTGTGAGAGAACCAAATCTTGTGCTTCATGACATTTGAACATCGTTCTTAGCATCATATTTTCCAGATTTTCAGCACTTGAGCAAGCAATATCATGATTAGAAAGCAACCATCAGATGAAACTTCGACAGTGTGTTCTGCTCTTTTTTGTGCCATTATCATTCTCAGGTATCTATCCAATTTTCTGATCAAGACATCAGTAAGTCAATACTTTTGTCTGATGAAACATTATTTGAAATAGCCAGTCCAATCTTCATATTAGAAATTGGGCAATGTAATGTTAGAATTGGTTTCTTCATAATGATGCCTTTGGTATCATAAACCTGTTTAGACCCTCTGAAACTTTATAAGAAATAAACAATTGGTAGAATTGTGTCGGCATGTGCGTTAACAGCTTGACCGTATTGACTTTCACCATTTTGGATCGGCATAGAATTGAAAAATTTGTGCTTGGCCACTTTATTTATGATATTAGGAGATGTGCATGTCTGCAGCCAAGAGTAGATGTTTGATGGTAAAAAGTGAAACCATATTATAAAAATGGTTTTAAATGAGAGCCTGAGAGCACTGAAGGCCAGCATTTTTCTATCACCATGGCAGCAGATCACACTGATGTGTTGTCCGTTGTTTTTAACATTTTTATTTATTTCCCGTATAGTTCGTTGTCTGTTTATACCAGCCAATATTTCCAACAGGATAAAGTGATTTACCGACATGTACATGAGATGCCCTATGTACGTATACTAAGAGATGTCCTATCGACCAGGTGCTGCCCTATGTACCCGGAGATGTCCTCTGGTTGGAAAGGAATTATTGGGAACCTTGGTGTTACCACCGTAGCTGCCTTTCAATCTTCAGATAGTTCGCAGGTCTCTTCACTATTTCCATTCATCTTCACAGTCTTCAATAAAAATTGGAAAGAATAACAAAGATATCTTTAACCAATATTGTCTTCTTCTCTTCATTTCTTTGTTCTGATCAAAGATTGCATAGCCAATTGTGGCTGATATCACTATGAACCCTTTTTGTCTGGTACATGTGGAATCAAAATGCATGCTAAAATGATGGCTATTTTCCAAGCAAGATATGATCGTAACTTGTTCTAAGTAATATCTTTGCAATGATTGATGTAAAAAGTTACAGAATTGACAACTCATATAGTCATGTGCATGTTATCAGAAGCTGGTTGTATTCAAATGCTTTCAAATGTCTTTGAATGGATATAAAACCACTGGAGCACACTTACAAATATGAAATATTGGAACTCATGGTGTATAGCACCCGCTTCAAAGGACAGATAGGAAATCTGTCCTGCTGATGACTTGCCGCCTAGTGTGTCTCTCTTCTTTCCGCTTTTCTGTCAATTTCAATGACCTCACTTGCAATTTACCAATGATATTTCCTGTGTGATGAAATGGTTAGTCATCAGAGAAACCATGGAAAGCGATATATCGTATGCCCTGCTTTAATGTGAAAAGAACAACTCAATAAATTGGTTGACCCTCAGAGAGCCATTTCCCTTCACACTCATGGTTAGAGTTTGCATATCATGATGCCATTATACATGTTGTATCCTGGTGGATTTAAAGATTTTTATTGTTCCTTTGTGAGGTTTATCAATATCTTGCATAATTAATGTTTACAGGTAAAACTGTCGTTTTCTCCCCGGTTTCTCTTTCAGAATAGCTTAATTGTTGTCATTAAACAGAACTTCTTGTCAATGCCGGCCTTTTTTTCTTTAACATAATGAATGCCAATATTATAGACCTTATCTTTTCAGGCTTTTCAATCTCTGTTCCTTGGAGTATGATTACAGATGGATAAACATAAACATAAACATTTTATATTTTATATTTTGTAACACAATACTCTCCAGAAATGTTTTTTCATCATGAGACCAAGTATTGTGTGTCATTACCAGGTCTCAGTCGACCAAATTAAAGTCAGGTGACGATGTTTTGATCAAGATATCTTCAATTACAGCCAATGCATTGGCAATTGTGAAAGCTTTTTGAACATTTCTCCTGACCAAATTAAAGTCAAGTGACGATGTTTTGATCAAGATATCTTCAATTACAGCCAATACATGGGCAATTGTGAAGGTTTTTTGAACATTTCTCCTGACGTATTATAACAAGCACATTAGGCTGGTGACATTGATACTTAATGCGATGTTTTGTCAATTGATGGGTTAATAGTAGAACCACTGGTCATACGAAGAGATGAAAAGCAATTTTTTTCAGAATTCTTTTCTCGCATTTCACCTATCTCCTCTTCAATTAGTGATATGTTGTGATGGTATAAAAACGTCTCTTTTGCATATGAAGAATCTGAATTCTTGACTCCATTCTAATCGGGCAATCTGCATGTAGTGAATTGGCAACAATATTGCCATCGATTATAATACTGACGAGGTCTTGCTCCAGTGTCATGTATCCAATTGAAATTTCCTCATAATTTCCTCAAAAGGTTGTAGATTGTCCTATAATGTAAAAAAAAGACAGTTTCAATATGAATCAAGATTCATGAAATATATCATACTAAATTCATTCATACATATTTCATGGTTCAATTACAGGGACTATCTGTCATAGCACTTCTTTAATCATGTCTCCCGTTTTGAAGCCATTGAAATAAAATAAATGATAGAATTTCTCGAGACCTAACCAGGATCCTTTAGAATATAGCATTAGGTTTCTCTGGTTGGCCTAGCAAGCCTTAGTTGAGGTAGAGGTTATCACTCTGATTCAGACTCTCATTCATCATAATCAATCACATTTTTATCCGCCTATAGCTATTTGATAACACCGTATATGAACAAGATTAATGCTGTGCGTTGTCCTGCATTGACACTATCTAGATGAAATATTTTTATGAAATAGGTCTAAAATATTGAGAAAATTCTTCATTATTTCAAACATTGTGCCCAACGCAACTGTTGTTTCTGTGTTGCCATAGTATAATGTAGCTCTTTTTACCATTTTTAGTCCAATTTCATTGAATATATTGAATATGAAACAAAATATCTTCTTTCACATGAGACATCGAAGTAAAATACATTGTATCTAGAAAAAAAACTGACTTTCTTTGTGTTCAGCACAAACATGCATACTTGTAGTAAAATGTGATCAGGTGTTGTTTAAGAAAGGATGCAAGAAAAGAATGATAATACACCGTCATCGCAGGAAACCGGGACCGACTTGAGGCCTACTTCTGTTCCTCTGGCCATATTGCCTTCTTTTTTTTCGTAATACTCATTATGCCAAGGTAGCCCATGCCCCATGGCCGTAACTGTGATTGTCTTACGATGAATATATCGTTTGTCTTTTTTCTTAAACACAAGGTAAACAAATAAGAGCTGAAAAGTAAAATATGTTGCTTTTTTTGTGTGTACCAATCAGTGGGCTTCATACTTACCATGTTGTCACTCTTAGTTGATTCTGGCCTAGAGTTTCCTGTATAACTTTGTGGAAGTCCCTTTGTCTATTGTCATTGTTTCTGGTTGTCATATGGCAGAAAGTCTCCACAACCTCAATAGACAATAGAAAACTTGTGAAAAACCATTGCTTATGACCAAACACTAAACAGTGAAAGCGGGAAGCGGATAAGCAGAATCAAAAAAGAGATGTTGATTACAGCTATCCCCGTTCTTCCCCAGGTGATACAAGATGGATTCAAGTTCGCGGCCTTGTCCTAAACCAAGCTGACCCAGAACATATCATTTTTACTACCACACATAACGGAGACATCTCCTGTAAATCTTTCATCCCAGAGGAGCCAAATGTATTGGAATTCCATGATTCATATTCCAAGTCGAGCTCGACCAGAAATTGGTATAAGGAAACAAGATTCTGGGAAAAAATCCAATTTTGGGTTAGAAGTGTGGATTCTTTGATGTGGTGCATTGGAAAATGAATGGATTACTTTCTCATCATGGTTGATTATGTTGACAATGTTAATGATACTTTAAGATCCGGGCCCATTTGTTCAACAAACAAGTTTTGTCACTAATGCTAGCATTCACTGAACTTGGCATTAAGTCTATGTTTTGCTTAATGACCATGTCCAAGACGTTTGATATCGTTCAGATGAACTTTAGCTATGGAGATACACAAGCATGTCTCTGACATTGTTTCACCAATCCTCGAAATCCCATACTTAAGGAAATGTGTCCCGTGGGTGTTGTTATCTAAGAGAGGATTGCCCACAAGACAACGTTTCATCTTACTCCATAACCAACTTTTTCCGCCATGCATTTTGTTGCATTTTTGCCATAAGCATAACATCATTATTGTCATTATGGTTGTGAGCATGCCCACATGCCTCCTTCCTGACAGCTAACTCCACTTCCTGCATCTGGCTCCTTTGATCTAAGATATTCACGTCATATCTTGCCGCTCTTGGCAGGATTTGACCTCAGCCCATTCATCTCCCTGCTCGAAAGCCTGGTGATCAACTGGGGATGAAAGTGTGCATATTGATTACAGTCATGTCTTGAGGTGTATTTACTTCAAGTTACTTATACTGTCATGAAGTAAGCGAGTGGAGTATATTATGATGTCGAGTGAGAAAAAATGAAAATGCATCACTTTCTGTAATTCAGAGAAGTATTTGGCCATTGATTTGAGATTTGAGTTTTAAGTTATGGTACAGATGATAGAATCCTCATGAACAGTTTATTGATGATTCAGTCATGAAAATATTATAAGTAATATTACAAAGGTATGGGTAAAGCATCCCTTTAACCTTATGCTATCATCACATACTTTTCTTCCCATTTATATTGGACAAATTGCAAAATCTGATATTACCTCCTGAGGTCTTTCTCTTTTGAAAATAAACCAGGGTTCTTCCTAACTTATACAGTATTCAGTCGTATCCGTATTCAATTGTTAACCTCACAAACATTAGTATTCCCCTAGTATTTTGGTGATCTTCCTCTTGCGATGTCTTCACAAGTCGCAGCCTTGCGCGTAATGTAGGTTTACCCTCGGCTGTGTTAAAGCTAAATCATCCATGTATATTATTCAAAAATCGTCCATAGGTTCCCTTGTTGGTTAGCTGATGGATTTCAGGTCACTTGTGGTGTTAGCGATTTTTGGGACCATTACATCTGAAACGAGATAGACACGCTCGGATTAGCCAATGACTTTTTACCACTTGATGTCTTCCTTATCTAATGGTGGACACAAATTTACATTTACACAAATATCATTGCTACTAATTGTGTGACTGTTTCTAGTATTGTTCTCATATATTTTAAGACTTGAGCTGATGCAAGAGCTGATGTGCAACAATGCATGTGCATTATAAGACAACCATTTTTTTCTGCATTACCAATATTGACCTAAAATTTGCTTCCAACTTCATTGCAATGTGTAAATATTGATCATGATCTTTTGCTTTGTGCTTTATTGCACTGAAGATAAAAAAAATTGACAGCCGGCAAGTTCAAACACAAGATGAGTTTGAATTTATCAAAATACATGATGCAACTATGCTTATTGACATATATGAGCCACGTTTGAAGAGAGATATGCACCCCACACTCAAGACATGATATCCGTTTTTCTGCACTCTCGTGGATTTGTTGCACCTCATACCTTGCCATCTTATGAACTGTCTGACATGAGCAGTGTCAGAGTCCTCATGGCCAAAATTATGTAAATAAGTTCCGATACAGAACCCTTATCACATGCATCAGAGACTATATCTTTGGTCACCAAACCCAAAATGTGGCTAGTCCTTGTCGGCAGTCTTGAGTGTGTGCTTCTTTACATAGAAATTAAACCAAGGTACACAGAATTGATTGAGGCGGTGTTGTTTCAAAGGAGTATTGATGACTGGCCTGATTACGCTGGTTTGTCTGAATAGCAATTGACCAGCAACTTGGGGACTGCGTCAATATTTATCTGATTAGCAAGATTGATTATATGGTGTTGTAATACAACCGCAGGAATTAGGAAATAGTAGATTCCTCGGCGATATCTCTTACCCAGTATTAGATGAGCGATATGCCTAATTGGTCAAATCCCTAGTCAGAATTGCAGCTCCATGTACCTCACAACCGCTATATATCTCAATCGATCTATATCATTCTGTATATCCGCTTAAAGTTCCTTAGAAACCAGATGTAAATCTTGAACATGAGACCGAGCAATCATACCTTAGCTTAACTTAAGTCAGCTGACTAAATATGCTATTGTCACCCTTAATATCATCATTATGGGTATGATCCTTCTTTGGAAATACTTTCTAGGGCATTAAGTTTCAGCCTTGGGAATTGATGATGCATCTGGTATTGAGATGACATTCGGAAAAGATTGTGATTTTAAGTTAATTGGGCATAGATGCTTCCGGAATTGCTGACAAAGGTCACTTATAACAGCAGTATTTGAGAGAATAAACATCAAACATGCTCACCCTGGAGAATCAATTCCCCAGATGCCAAGATTCAGGCAGCTTTACCAGCTTCCCATTGAATATTCAGTTGGTCACAGCTTCCTGCATATTATGACATTCTACAGTTAGTTACAAGTAATGCAGACCTTGGTAGTGTCAATTCGTATCCAACACGCCAGCCTATTATCTTTAGGATTGGGAAAAATCTATATGATTTATTCTGCTGCTGATGCTAAATGCTGATGGTCATTATTAAAGGTCATCCTGATGAGAGATCCTTTTGTCATTGTTTTTGGCACATAGCAGTGACTATAATTGCAAGACGTCACAGCGACAAGAATGGCTCATACATGTACATGTAGCAGCTGTCAAGTATTGGAAAACTCAGCTTAATACTCAAAGAGTAAAAAAAAGATTTTAGTTTTCCCTGTTGATAAATAACAGCGTCTCATGTGTGCTGTATCAAACTGCCCACTTTAGGGGAACTCTTTGACAAAACATTTACTCATTCTGGCGTGTATCCAATGTCCAACCGAACAAATCGACCACAGATCAAAAAAGACATTATGCTGTCCAACTGATGGTCCACTAAGCTTACTCTCATGTTCAATTCATTACTGTCATATCTGGCTGATCATATCACATCAGCCCTCCTCCCATTGGGAATCAAAAATTTCTTCCGAAAGTCGTTCTTGTTTATCATACCAGTCATGTGTTCGGTGCGGTAGGGGTTGCGCTGATCGGTGAATAATGACGCCATGGTTTAAATATTGATGAGAGCCACTGTGAAGAATATTGTCAAGATCGCTTCAGCCCTGTTGATAACGATCATAGTTTGGTAGGAGCTCAGCTTGTGGCAAGTTTTCCGACTGATGATGTTGGTTGATTTAGGGCAGAAAAAAAAAGTGAAAAAATTTTTGGACTTAGACATTTTTTTAGGGTTAGGGGTTGGGTAAGCAGAAAAAAGATTCTGTAAAATTTACAAAGAAAATAAAGTTTTGGGACTGATGATGTTGGTTCATTTGGAGCCGGAAAAAAAAAAGTGAAAACATATTTGGACTTAAAAATGTTTTTCATCCTTCTGAGTTGAATTTGAACAGGGTCAGGTAGCTTGCGGTGTGCCTACCATTAAGGCTAGTTTCACATACAGAAGCTGCTGTTGAATCATAAAGGCATGACCTTGACATGCATAAATGCAGCCTCCAGACAAAGCTGTCTCAGTTCAACCACTAAGGGATTCTGACAACCTGATGATTACCATCCCCCTCCACAGTATTTCTCTCCATGCTGCCACCATGCTGAATATAATGATGTTCTCAATGGTGCTCAAGGCAGTAACTAAATCAGGCACTTGTCACAAGGTCTTAGGATAAATATATGACATGACTGTGAATGGGTTTTATTCATGGTATTGAGAGTATCAAAATGGATTTGAGCAGGGAACATGGTGACACACTAGAAGAATATCCGATGTTCTTTTGTAAGAGGCCTGGCCAGTGCCACTCTGTATACATAGCGACCAGTGCTCGAAAATATTTGTGTACTTACAGATTTCAAGACAAGTCAAATTGTTTGAGGCACTACTACCAAACCTTTTACTGGGATGAACATCTAAAGCGCAATCTTTCCTTTGGGCCATGCCAATTGATTCCTCGATATATTCAGTGCCTTCAGCTAAACACAGTGTCATGTTGAATTATTGCTCTTGATTGCCAAAGGTGTTTTGAAAAGTTCTGTTTCTTTGAGTGCAGGTACACCATGCGGTCTTTGAAACATGACTTGGTTCATTTGAATATCAAGAAGATGATATTCCTTGAAATTTTTGTTGACTGCTATTTGAATTATTGATGGACCGTTATCATCAACTAGGTGTGGTTGTAAGAGCTCTCAGATTTCTCAATCAACTGCATTGGACATGTTTAATTTCTTTGAAGATCAATCTGTTTGGTTGTGTGAATATAAAACTATATGAAACAAACAGTGAGTATAACATTACAATAAATTTGAAAATGCATACTTGTATGTCTGCCTTTTGACAGATTCAGTCCTTTTCACATCCTGCAAGTAAAGTTAAAAACAAATGACTCGATAAGAATTCGATTCTGACAAGACAAGTGCTTGATGTCAAAACTTCGGATTGGAAACTACCAATTGGATTTTTTTTGCATTAGCTGATCAATCAATCTCACAGAAGAATGATGGTGATCTGGCTGCGGTACATGGATTAGGTTTGACAGTAATGTAATAATTGTACCTCAAGTGGGATTGTATTCGGGCATTGCTCACGTATAGCGGCTTGCTACCGAGTGGCATCTAAATTCAATTTGATTTTGGTTCCAGTCAAATTAAAAATATTTGACATTGACGTCATAAAATGAGTTTTTTTATGTCCATGTTGAGCTGTTTTGTGTGGCATGTCTGGAGGTGTTCGTCGTCTTAGTAGTGCTAGGTATTTCAACTTTTCACATGATTGTTAGGCATAGTTTCCTGAGCAAGGAAGTCTGTAAGGAAGCCGCCTTGCAGCTCTTGGCTTGAACCGTTTTTATTCTGCCTGACTACAAGAGGACGTAGCTCTATATAAATTTCTCAAGGCAGGGTTTTTCCATTGAGGATTTGATTTGATTTCGACTTTTCTGGTTGTGGTTGCTTGGCCAGTGCCACTCTGTATTCCCAACTGGCTGGAAATGGCCAGGTGTCCGTATCATGACAATTGGATGAAAGACTGGTTGTGACAACTGTTAGTACACAGTCGTGGCAAGAAAAGCTTTGTCATTGCTACAGCCTTATAAAGTGGATTTCAATCGGCTTTGTTATAGAATCTCAAAAAGGCTCTTCATTAAAAAGCCTTTATAAAACCCAGCATCCCTGTCCGCACCTCATTAGTGATCATGCCTAATCACTCTCTCCCTCGTTTGTTCAAGACAGTTCTTTCATCATTACCACCAGAGTCTGATGTGCCTCAAGCCAGCTTTATTTGGGATTGCTGTAACTGGCGTTCATTCTCCTCAGGATATTCAAGTTTGCCTACAAGTAATTACTGTTGCAGCTGATTCAAAGTTTGAGTTACATGTTTGAGTATGAACAACTCTACAGTGTGGCAGTGAACAACATGTCAAAGAAATCCACTGCATTGTATAGAGTGTCATTTGAAAAGCAACATTCCTTATACCAAACCATTCCCAGGGTAGGTCATTTGGTTAGTTTGAAAGCCTGGCTTGGACACACATGATTCACAGCAAGTTGAGAATCGATTTGGGATGAAGATGCCTTTCAGTGATTTTGCACATCGAAATTGCCTGCCGTGCTGTAGAATCAAATTAGCAAATGAAGCATTATAAGCCCCCTATCATTGTAGTCAGACCTTTGGCCAAACCAGTAATCTTCTCATCAGAAACCTTGTCGCTTTCATGTTTTGATTAGTGACAACGGGGATGAAGGTGATTGCCATTGATTAGAGCCAAAGTCCTGATTGTGTTGATGATATGAGCATGCCCTCACCCAGTGGCTCACTTGATTATGGCAAGGTATCTCCCCTTCTTTGTTTGGATAATGGACTCTTCAAAGATGGTTTTGTACTTTAGTGTGGATGTACCAGCTATATTTGAAGGCTCCTTTCAAGCCATGGCTTTAATTTATCACTTGTGGCCTGCTGTAATTTAATTGGGCTCACTCGCTCCCCACCAAATGTGACTGAACTATTCACGTCTCTCATCACCCTACTACCAAGATGGGCCACTTCCAATTGAAGTGAACTACTTGGTCATGTTTTGAATGTATCCCTGGCTTAAAATTCAATGAATTTATTGCCAGGCTAGAACATTTCTTGCGAATGACGTAGTCATTTTGATGCAAAAAGCCCCCCTCCCAAACACCTCTGGCACTAAATGTGTTTAGGTTCTATACTGTATGACATACAGTAAGTATAGAACCTTGACGAATTTGGTATCAAGACTTCCAGTCTTTATTTTTTTAAAGTGCAAGGACCATGGTGCAAGTCCTAAAGGGTAAATGTCAGAAGTACTACTGTAAGTTATTGTCTTCGGATATAGACATCTTGATATCTTACCCCTATCCTGAACACGATCACTCATCAATAAAATCCATTCAATATATAATCGACCTTTCACTAATCGATGGAACAGGATCTGACATGTATTATAGGGGATATCAGGCATTGATACATAGATGGTTAAGTAATGTAGTAAATGTAGAAGATTGCAGTGATCTTCTCCCGTGTATTGTTACAAGACCATTGCATCACTTTGTCTAACCTCAGAAAATCAATCTGAAGTGTAGCCAATTTTAACAGACATTAACTGGTGTCGTATAGATAGCTCCAAATTCAATATAAAGCCTTTGATGATTTTAATGTCTTTATATTTCCACTGAATAATCCAATTTATGTTGTTTCAATTGCAGTTTTTCGTGAGCAAATTGTTCATAGTTCGGGAACATGTGCCTGAAATTGAATGATTCATTTTAATCGAAATTTAATGCATTTTAAGCGCACGTGTGCATCGATTTATTGAGGTTGTTCAGGAGCATGCAATTTGAGGTTAAAGGTTTTGCAGCTATTACAGCTGTTCCTGGTGCATCCATTATGCATGAATGGGCCGGTTACTTTCTGTTCCACAGCATTGCAATCATGGTAATTATGACTGTGAACCAAATGGCTTTAAATCATGCCACAGACAAATGGTGCCCATGATTCAGAACGCAAGAAATCAGTCGTGAAGGCTGTTTAAATATAATGGCTAGCAAAAAGGGGCACAGAACGAAGTAGTCACAATGTGGATTTGAGCAGAGTTATTAAAAATGAAATGCCACCTAGAACAGTTGACATCCTCTTCAGGCTGAATGTTTGACAAGATTACAACCAGGCAAGCCAGGCATGAAAGTGGTTATCGCAATGTCAAGAATCGCATTCTTGTCAATTTCAATTGAGATAATGCTTATCGTTCCTTGGCTTTAAAGGAGTAGGATATCTGGAAGTATCAAGATTGGAATGTCCTATGGCAAAAGCCCAGCTTTTATAAATAAAGCTGAGCAAAACTGCTCCAAGTGGTATCTTGTCGGTGCATGTTTTTTACCAGTTAGTGGATTTTGAGAGGATTGTTAAAGAAATGCAAATACCCCAAAGCCATTCTTAGAGATCAGCTTTTAAAAGGTCTGCATCAGACATGCCTGACAGTTAAGGCTATAATCTCTGTTCACTAGGTTACGATATTGCCAAAAGCTGCACGATTGAGGTGGAAGATATTATGTTATATAATATAATGCTTCAGGACAGATAGCCATGCAAACACAAAGGTCTTATTCCATTGCAGCAGGAAACCAATATTCCACAGGCTTTGCTGTCATTTGCAATTGCCAAGCAAAAAACTTATATCAAAATTCATCCAGCCAATGCCTGTGAAGACCATGTACCGTCCTTTGAATATCAATTGTGCAAATAAAGCTCCAAGTGTCATCTTCTGCGTGGTTTTTACCGAGAAGAGGATTTCAACAGAAAATTGTAAAGAAACGCAAATGCCTTGGAAGCCTATTCTTAGAAGGTTGCCTTAATTAGATCTGCATTAGACTTCGAAGATGAAAAAGTTATAATCCCTGCATCAGGAGTTGCGTGCCTATCTTATAAAGTAGCTAACAGTTTTTTCAGCTTCTCTGCAGATGGATCTCTTCCCGTTGATGTGGTAGATGACCTTAGACCTCGTCTAATCTGAATTGAGACTCTCGCTGACTGCTTTTACATTGACTGTTGGATTATTGTACACTCTTTAATAACTGTAAAGTCATCATCTGGAGCTACGCTGGTGTAGTTGTCCCACGGTTCCCATTTCCATCCCCACTGACATGCCTTCCCTACTCTGGTTGAAAATGCTCAGATTGTAGTGCTGATTGAGCAGCTCTTCTGACTTCTACTGAAGGGCTTCAGGGTAGGCCGGGGTGTAAGTGTTAAGTCAGATTATAACCTAACGTTGTTGATATCGGAGTGTAAACATTAAAAACTTCAACTTTTAATCTGGTTCTGGGTCCCAGCTGCCGATTGCAATTTTGAAGTTTCAAACTCTTGAGACTATTTCTGTGTACTCTACTTTTAGCAATATGTGTCAGACTTCAAATGGTAGAATTAATAGCTCTCATACCTTCACTGAATAATTGAACAGCTTTAATAAGAGTATAGAAATAAATATTTGATATCGATAATATGATAAAGTGGTTGCTATGTCTCAGAAGATGAAAGAAATTGTGTGACATGACAAGCATATACTGGAATCCGTAAGGTTCTTTTTGATAATAGAATCAATCTTTCAACAAAAATATGTCTCGTAGTGTAAGGGTAAGGGAAGGGGTAAGCAGAAAAAGAATTTTGAAAAGTTTTCAAAGAAAAAAGGTTTTGGGACTGGTGCTGTTGCTTCATTTTGAGCAGAAAAAAAACTAGTGAAAAAAATATTTGGACTTCGAAATTTGTTCAGGATGAGGGGTGGGGTTAGCAGAAAAAAATTTTGAAAATTTTTCAAAGAAAAAAAAGTTTTGGGACTGATGATATTGTTTCATTTTGAGCGGAAAAAAAATAAAGTGAAAAAAATATTTTATCCAGTATACCTTGGGAACACTTTGGTCTACCCTTTCTACAGTATTGTGCAGAAATGTCAAATCAATGATGTGAGTGGAGCAAAAGTTAGTTGCTGGAAGCAAAAGTTAATGAATATTTGATGGGGTTGATAGACTTGCCAAAGACATTAGTGAAAATATTATGCCTAAATGCAACTGCCGTAATGCAACAAGTTTTGGTCATTATCGATTGTCACCCTTCAGACAAAAGTTGATTGGAGCCTTTGAAAGTAAGCAAGCTCTCAAGATACAAGTGCCCTCTCTATGAACACCCTTGAACCTGACTGGCTCTGTCCTTAATATCAAGAGGTGTCCTGATTACATAGGTCTATTTGAATTGAAATGACTGGTTGGTGATCAAAACCACTGTCCTTAGTATAGAGGTGTTTGCTAAGAGAAGTTCAATTGTAGTTAGCCAAAGTGACTGTATGGATAGAGAATGCATTGGGCTGCAATTATTGATTGACCGCGTTGACTCGCTGTCTGGCCCGACTGTTGGAATCTCAATATTGCTGAGCTATCCTGGAACAAGTTCTTCTTTGGCTACCAAGTATGGTGGAGTAGCAATTAGTACATGGAGTGGCAACTTCTACCAAAGCAATGGCAACTTCTTTCGTAAGAACGACAACTACTACCATAGGAATTGCAACTTCTACTGTATAGGAATTGCAACTTCTATCATATGAATGGCAACATCTACCATTGGAATGACAGCTTCTTCTCCAGGAAGTATCAATCATATTTCCTCCAGAGGGGACCTGAATTAACATACGTCTGACTGTGATGATGATTTATGAATCTGGACTTCCCTTGCGTTTGAGGTCACACATATTCGTCAACCAGCAACAACTGTATTTGAATATGGGATGGCTGTATTATGGCAATTATCTTCAAAATAACGACTGAATTATGAAGCCATTCTGAACTGTGGTAGTTTTAATATAGATGTATGTATGAAATTTCCTGTTCTTCTTGAGTTAATATAATCTGATAGATATCTAAATTCTAATTTACTCCTGTGATTTTACTTTCAAATTAGATTGTAGTTAAGTTACCATGACAAAAATTTACTTGCCAATACTACATATTTTTAAGGTCAGTTCTTCTGGAATGCTGTCTCTGATGAAAAATATGGCATCTGTTGACAAATGTAATATCAATACGGATATCTCTAATCCTGGTCAGATAATACATGCAGGTTTCTCAACAGGCTCAGCTTACTTTTGTAACAGGGGTGTTATTTTTCATTAACTGCAGTGAAAAATTTCAAGAAGATTAGAACTGACCTTTTAGTTTAAGGGCGAGCAAAGTATGATCTACCCAATAACCGTTGTAACTATCATGTCCAGATTTTGACCTCTCATGTTTGCAAATTTTGTTTGTTGTTTGCAAAATCCGTGAAAATAAAACATCAGCGAAAAATTACATTAAGATTGCTGCATTACGGTATCACTGTCAGCGTTTATGAGGACTATTCGATTGCCTTCACTTGATATTGATTCTTTGTCAATCAGACTTATGAAATGTTAATATGCCCTATCGCCACCACTTACTGGCTGTGCATGGCAAATGTTATTAAAACTAGTGATGTGTGTTTAAAGTTGCTGTTAGTGGTGATGATGATGAGTTAGCGCTGTGGCTACTGGAGATGCTCAAGATGAACGTTCTGGTCAGTTTTCATGGTTCATTGATGCCCAGGATTGGCACCATGGTCAGTTTGTGTTGAGAGGTGATTAACGAAATTCTCACTTGTTCAGTGTCCGTAAGAGTATCACATCGGATAAATACGGTCTCGCTGGTCATCCGTGGTTACAAAGGATTTTTCCAATAGTTCTGGAACTGACTTGCTCAGATTGATCCAGTATCGGCTGAAGGTTCTGATGCCGCATCAACAACTCATGTGACTGGCCTTGCTGAAACTCTATCCAGTTTACCCAATAATATGTGATGGTGCTACCACAGAATTTTATGATTGAGGAGGTTTTAATATTCCCTGGGTATTGCTTATGTTGCTATTTGATCTGCATTGAAGTGGAGGATTCTGATATATAATATGTCCGTTTCGGAAGAAGATTACCGGTGGTAGGGGCTAATAGTAGATTAGGCTTCTAGGGTCAGGGTGTGGTATTGTATATTCATCAATACACTAGTATTGCGGATTTGGATTCCTGCTTCGTGATTAGTGTGTTATTGCATTTTTTCGCTCTGGAAAACGAGCAAGTGTCAGGGGATAGGCGTGTGAAATATCGATGGCCAAGGCTTCTTGTGCTTGGGAATATGTGATTGAAATAAATTGTTTCCTGGTGCAGCTTCCCATGGACATTCCAACTTGTGATTTGCTTGATTGCTTGTTCAGGAAATAGTATTAGTGATGGTGATAGCTGGTTGGATAGTCCATTGTTATATGAAAGACCTGTTGACAACATCATGTGTCATTTGAAAGTCTTAGGTTGTTTCCTTTGAATTACCATCATATTTTCATGCCATCTATTTTGAGCATCCTTAAGATGTAAAACCTGAACTTGTCATAAAATAATTCCTGTGTGTATTTAAAGGCCCATATTGCTTCAAAAACTCATTAAGGCAATTTCATGGAACCGAATGGAAGTTTAATTCAACAATTGACGACTTCTTATTGCCTTTGTTCAAAGAAACATATAAAACTAATATGAAAAAAAACTTCTTGTAATCTTCCCATGCATCAAAAATAAACCCAGATGCAATTGCAAGAAACCATTATTCTCACCTTCCAAATCGATCGGCTGCCATTTCAGCCATAAATGCTATTTAGCTCTCCTTTCTCTGAATACCATGACATCACAATACATCAACCATATCTGACTCAATCGCTTCCTGTTTGTACTATTCACGAGAATATGGTAGAAATGTTGCATTTGTTTGGCTTCCTCTTGGTTAGGAGGGTCGATATTCATATGGTAAATTTCCAATGTAGATGCAGATTTTTTGTTGTGTACCTTGCATGTGTTGGCTTAGTTGGTCAAACATAAACAGGCTTTCAGATTCATGGTAACTGGTCATCAATAAACTCCAGTCGCTGGTCAACAAATTCCTGAATAGGCTGTTATTTAGAACTTAATGGTTGTATTGCTGAAGTCATGATATGTGATAACCTTTGTCAATGTAAATAGCGTAAAAGACCTCATGAATAAGCCATAAGTTAATGATAACATTGAAGTTAGGAGATCTCTTTTGTTATCAATGTTAGAAATATTTTTCTATCAGCTTTTGACCATCGTTTAGCTTGGCCATGATCAATGTTGGTTTTGTGATAAGTTCCAATGCAAACAAAAAGGTCTGATTTACAGATTGATCTCTCAGCATTTGCTCCGAGTTGCAGCATGTATACAAAGCAAAATGGATTATGCTGATTTCGGTATGGGCTATTGAATTAGTTTGCAGTAGATTCCTCGGCAGAAAGAATATTGCGTGCCATTCATATCATTATCGCTTTCACAATTAATTAAACTAATTGATATAACATTTCTTCTTAGTGATAGTTCTTGGGCTAAAGGAGGTAATTGTAAATGATGATGACAATTGTGCCGCCACACACTTGGCCTTCAACTTGTGTACATCATCAGCGATGGGCTAGCGTTTCCATCATACCTGTCATCACTAATGTACTGGTCAATCTAGCAACATGGATTGAGTCTTGGCTAAATCACCTTATTGATTATCTCATCAGTGGAGCACTACCGGTATTTGTTGGCTTAGTTTTAGCGGGTCTACGTTAATGAGCCGATATCTCAACATCTTGTGACCAATGTTCGCCTGTGTATAGCCAGGCTCAGGCCATGCATGTTATATTTGATTGGTACGAGTTGTAGTTTCTCAGTGTTGAAATTTGAGTGGGCGTGGTATCAACCCCAATATCTATAGAAAGGCGTGTGTCAGCTTGTTTCTATCGGCTGCTTCATGGAGTGATGTAGACATACAAACTAAAAAAGTATGGTTCCATTTGACATTATTTGAGTGACAACATGGGACAGTTAACTTCATCTTTAGTAAGGTGTGGATCCTGTCTCCCTCACCACGCTGGTCTGTTTGGAGTGGAAAAATTCTTGCAGTGTCCTACAAACTATGATTTGAAATGTGGGGGTCTCTATATTTCATAACCTCATTACAAGAAGAAGAAAGAAATCCAGGTAAATAACAGGAATCATGCAACCCAATAGTTTTGCTCTTGTTTGCAGTCATGAGTCTCCCTCCACTATTATTTATCACCCAGAGCAAACTGCTCTCAAACCGTACCATGGATAGCACAAAAAGTGGTGTAATTTAACTATTCACCGAGCCAGAAGTTAAACATCCCATGCCCCAAGATACAGTATCTATTGTTCACTGCATAATGGTCATTAATGGGCCATTGTCTTCACTCTAAACAATGTAAATTGCTGTATTGAACTTCCAACAACAGATTCAAGTGGTAATATCGATACCATGATTAATCGTGCTGAGATTGGAGCTTACATATCATCGCTCAATCTCTCCAGGGCATAGTTTCTCAATAATCACAATCATACCTAAGGGGAGTAGATTGAGTGGGGCTTGGATGATGAATCAGAGTCATGATGGTGGTTGTGTTTGACTACTTGCTCTGAAGGTGCCGAAAGTTCATGCCATCGGACAAAATGGTCCAGTTCTTCTTCATTTCAACTTTTGGAATTGCGTGCAAGATATTTCCTGTTTTCAGTAGGGTCAGCTGTCCTGAATAAGTCTGTCGTGAACCCCAGAGTTCTCTGGTCATATAGAGTGTCGGCCTTTGGCCAGTATTCTCCTCAATTCTTCATCAAATGACCTGTTGACAATTGCGGGCTTGCTCTTTCTCATCCATACTTGCCTCATCAAAACTGCTGAATGTGTGATATACTTGGTAGGGGTGTTCCATTTTTGACTCGCAGTGCTGTGACCTATTCTACTATATAATATTGCTGCCTTAACCGAACTAGCTTTCGATCACCAGCACTAAAAACTAAAGCCTTTCTCGAGGATTTTAGAAAACAATAAAGATTATGATACTGCATATATGTAGCATGGGCTGGTTTTGGAAACGTATCCTTACAGAATAAAAGAAACACTTGGTACATTTGTATTAAGCGTCTCCCTTGGCTAATGATATCTTTTGAAGAATTGAAACCTATTTGTGGCTGATATTGGAGCGTCTAGTCATTATTTAACTGAACCTTCTCACATTTAGTCATAACACCTGCGCTTGAAAAAACAGTACTTGTTTTTTTCTGCAGAAATGGAGACTAGTGTCAGGGGAATATGTAGTTGTTCCGCAACACTGTCAGGATAGGCATCTTTCAGAAAGTAAAGGTGAACATTCCCAAGGCTTCAGCACAGTATTACATTTCACTACCTTGTCGACATCTGACGTTCAAATACACGATAAAAGAAATAACAAGGTGATTATTGCTGCATCTCAGCTATATGTTTGGGTTGCTCAGATGCTCAGTAAGCAAACAGACTGAATCATGTCTATTTTCATGCTCATCAACTGAGTACGTTACCTTCACAATAGCACTTTTCTGATTACTGAAAGGCAAAGCAGGTGAAACCACTGCAGTTTGAACTTCATTGAAATCGTCTCCCACAGGTGTTAAACTGCAGTTCAGGCCAGAGTCTTAAATATGTACTTGTACCTGATGATACCCACTAGAACCTCAGAGGAAACAAAATTCCAATTCCGCTAAGCTGTGCACTAGTTGATCTTCTTATCATGTCGATTTCCTATCAGGATTTTCTTGATGGATCTCGATCTCATCGAATTCACACTGTTTGGAAATATTGTGTTTGCTTAGAGGAATTCAACACATCACGTATTCAGGTTAGGTGTAGGAGTTGTGGCACACATTGCTGTTATTTTTATCTTTCTGGTGTTTGCATCATTATCTATTCTGCGGAGTTCATCACCACATAATGATGGTTCGAACATCATACTCTTCTTGATCCAATCTTACCAGCTTACCCCTAAGAATCCAAATCTGTCATCTATGGCAGGACTTCAGGATATTTCAAGCTTTGTACCTTGTCTGTCCGAATGATCCATACACTAATTTGTCTAACTTGCAGCTATATGCCTCTTTCAATCGGTATAAAAATGTTTTCTTCATATTTCAAGATTTTTATGCTTTCCCGCACTGATATCAAACCTCTAAAGTAAATTTGTCAGGGTAGTTCATAGCCCTGGTATCACAGATCATGATGTGAAATTGACTTTATTTATCTCACCTTTAAAAGTTTAAAATATTCATTAGAAACCAGTTGCTACAATCCATCTATTTTCACTCCATCCTCGTGTTCAGAAATTAATTGATAAATGATATCATGTTGTATTATCCAATAATTGCTAAAAGTGCTAAATTATCAAAAAAATTGGTAATGACACTTGCAAGGCTTTTTAAAAGCACTGGATACTTTTCTCTAAGCCATTAAACTATCATTGAGTAGGGAGTGAGTGCGAATAATGTTACAAAGAATATGATAAATGGAAATGATTGCATGATTGATTGCCCTATGTATAATAATGGCATAACGGTGAACAAGTATAAAGTAACCTATTGGCAAAAGTGTTAAATTCAACACTTCACCTTTGCCTGGTAAAATGAATTTGAATACAGATAATGGCGTATGGGTGTGTTTTATTGGCAATCTAATCCTTTGAAGCCAGTCACCTCAGTGTTAACCTTTTCTGTGATTGCATTGTGTTTTTCATGAAATGTTATTTTTGTGTGATATTTGATACAACCATACTTTTGGTCCTGATTGGAGACCATTTGATATCGTGGCAATAAATGTCGAACTCATAATACCATTTATTCAAAATAATCAATTTGATGCGCTCGGAAAAATAAAATAAAATGAAACACCATCATAATTGTTTTGGTTTAATGATTTTATTGTAAATCCAAAGATGTTATTGAGCCTGGAATCCTGCATTAGGGGGAGATTTTCTTTTACCACAGGCAGTAAGGTTGTAAGATTGTAGTGTACACTCGAAAACTACAAGTGAGAAAACCTTACTCCCTGTGGTAAGAAAAAATCTTCCCTAATGCTTTTATTGTACTTTAACCAAAATAAGGCTTGATGGGTGGGTACACGAATTTTATACATGTACAGTAAGGTGGTATAGCCCCAGGACCGACAATTCTTGGTCGTCATAGCGGGGTGGGCGCGTTACGGGGGTGGTCGCCGACCAGGGTTGCACTGTTCCTTGATGTGTACCAACAGCTCTTTTCAACACTACAGGGGCTATTATTGTACCATTTACATATTCTATTGTTTAAGGTCTGCTGGGATATTTTAGTACATGCATATCTGGGCAGTTGCAACAGCAAAATTGAAGGGGAGGGGTTAACAAATATTGAAAAATGGAACATACAAGTACGCCTTTGACATTCATTATAATATTTCGAAACACTAAAAGTTCAATAGAGTTGATACAGTGCCTCGCTGATATTTTTATCGAAGAATAAACACAAGCAATGCAAATGAACATTATGGCAATTTAAATAAATGTGATGCTCAAAGACTAATGAATGCAAAAATCAAACAAAACAAGAACTTTAGTCTGATATTTTGAGCGGATACTTTTCATTACCATGCATGATTATTCAATCACAAATACAGATTATTGGAAATCAAAAGGACGTTTTTTGAAAATTATTGTTGATTTTCATTATATCGAAAAAATCAATTATTTAAGATATTTTTCAAAATATTGTACTTTGTTACTATTGAGGATTTGGTTGTGTAAATACCATGTTTATAAGGCATTTATTCTGGTAACAAAACAGAATATTTGCTGTCAAAAAAGCTTTATGTGCAGTGAGATTATTTTGCTGAAAAACAAAACATTTGATCTGAAGGCCTAACTGCATTGTACTGTACATCTCAATTCACTGACATGTTACTTGTTCTAAATCTAGTTCTAGTTCTGCTTTATGTTTGTTACATGTGGAGTATTGATGAATACTGCTACATGTACCGTAAACCACCCAATTATCTTAGTTTTATGGATTTTTAAGAATTTATACCTTGATTCAAGAAAATAACAGATTTTTTGATTGGGGGAAAAAATTATGGTATATTCCAATATAAAAATCATAAAAGTTAAGACGTTTCATTAACTGCTTAAGTGCCACTGAAATTCACAGGTTTATGATATTGAACAACTCATAAATGTTATTTTCCTTGGAATTTCTAAAACTATTTTAGAAAAGAAAGTGTCACGGCAGTTGACAGTGAACTTCACTGCATACCCCATACAAGTGCTGCCATCTTCAGTACCAGTCAATCTATTAAACCACTGTACCAATCAATGCATCATACAGAGATCATGAATATGGACCTGAGGTCTCTTTTTAAAGAAAAAGTAAAAACAAACTATTGTGAGAAAAGTTTATCATGAATTCTTCTTTTGAAAATTGAATACAGCACTTTTTCCGTGCAAGCAAATCTCAAGCCTTCTTTGATCAGCTGTAAGACTCTAAAAAGTTGTCTGAAATAATTACCCAATTGTGAAAAACATGAGCAAGATTGATTCTTTTGACTTCATAAAGACAGGTTATTATTTTGTGAAAAGCCGTTTTAAAACGTTGACTTGAAAAGCGGTTGTCATTAGAGGCCTTGGGCTTCTTTCTAATTTACATCTTCATTAAGCCAGGAGTTCTACAAAAATCCGAATGAGAAAAAAATTGATTTACTAACATGACGCCTTGGGGTAAGCCAGGAAGACAAACTTTTAAAAATATTTTGCAAAAAAAGTAAAAGATAGTGCTTAGATAAAGTTGGCTATTGATATTCGTTACAGTAAGCTCATGCTGTAATAGCCATTGTTTTATAAATGGCCGTTTAAAAGCAGAAACTAAAAAAATCATTAACGATGCCTTTTTTTTAGTCAGCAGGATATTCCTTTTAGTTTTTGAAATACTGGTTGTGACCAAAATTCTTTCCATTTCCTTAGATAAGTCTCGATTCAGGTGCAAAGGGTTGGGTGTGAGATGGATGTACTATAGCCTATAATTCCGTAGAATAAAACAATTGTTTGTAGAACGTGCATCTTCAGATTCCCCCTAGATTTATATAAGAGTACAGATGTGCCAGCATGGATAGCGAGTCCTGTGGGGTTTCATTAAGATCAATTTCCATGTCTGACCTTCATAAATCACTCTGAGCATACCCAGGACCCAAATGACCATCAGAAAATAATCCCACATCATCAATTTTCAGATTAATTAATTCGAGTTGAACTTAAATGGACCTTTTAATGTCCATTCAAAACATCCCTTGACATGTCTAATCCATGAAATATTAACGTTCAATCATGCCTCATCTCGAAACAAAATCATTTTGAATTTTAGGAACTATTCTCAAGTCTGCGTTGGTTCACATGCTCTGGTTAAAATTTTCAACCCATTTAAAATTTCATATCAATCAGCCACAGGATATTCACAGGTTCTGAGCTCACTCACACGCTCCTGATTACTCTAAGCCCGCAGCTATCGCCGTTCCTCGCTCTCATGCCAGTCCAATCAGAAGTGAACAAAGCAGTACAGCGTGTGTTTGTATTGATGGCAGATCGGCAGATCTTCATCCGTGTATTGACAGCATTCACTGCCACCCTCGTCGACGAAGGTAACGACAAAGGTTGCAGGCTTGCAACAGTGATGAACTTTTGTCCGACTCATAAAGATCACGGAGGTGTGCTGATGGTCAAATCAAAAGGACTTACGCTTAAATGACCTGTTACGGGCATGGCGAGGCTGGGCTATTTTCAATTTTCTTTGAAGATGTCCACATGGAGAGATTAGGCTGCGATATTAGGATTCTGGTGTAATTCATCATTGCTTGGGTTGGGTTGGATGCATGTATAAAAGACTGATTAAAAAGTGGTTTTATCCATGATCTTATGTTATTAGTCAAGGATGTGTCAGGATAGTCATATTTTCTTCTCATATTGAGGATATTGTGACAAGGATTAGCTTTGTATCAAATAGGATTCTGAATACATATTGTGTTACTGGTATACGAGACATGAACTGTTCTTGATCATTAATCGCGATATCATCTCTTCAAGTCACCAGGATTAGGATTGTGGTTGCTTTCACTTGTGATGCTTGTGATGCATCTCATGAGGTTTGAAAGGAAATTTCAAAGTAGGTTAAATATCTTCTGGTCAGTACATTTTTGATCGCCAAACATTTAACCCGCTGGCGTTTATGCTTTTAGCTGTCAGATTTGATTTTGATGTTCGTCCCATGGTTTGTTTGGTAAAGCCACTTAGCAAATGTAAAAACACATAATATTAGCATTATCCATTATATATCCGTTGTGTGAGGTCAAAATGGATTTTCCATCTCGTGCATATACATTAGTCAAATACAATAGCTAGTGCTTCTTAAGGTATTTAGTCATATGAGAACAACATAATAAATTCAGTTAGGAGCTAATTATTTGGATAATTCATTGATACTTTATGCTCGGCTAGGCTAAGGAAGTGAAGCGGAACAAGGAATAAGCTTGGAGTTGCATGGAGGATTAACTGTTCATACTACTCTGATATAAATCGTGTGCGAAATCTGCCTTGGGGAAATCCACCCATGAGCCATATGAAAAGTAACTTTACAAACAAGGAAATATGTGTCAAAAGATTTCCTAAAGTGAATGTTATTTACAAAACTTGGATAATTGTGGTTAATAATCAATGTTTACACACCTTGAAAGTTGATTTTCTGCGTTCCAGAAGTTTTCAGATACTGCAGCTGGTCATCTAGGGCTTCGTATAATCTTACTGCCGTTGAGCCAGAATACCGTCAATAACCCGTGTTTGACTTGTGACTACTCTCTGGCATTTCTGTACTTTGTCATTTTGAGATTTCTCAGCCGCAACTGGAAGCATCAGCCAATCATAAGCAGTTGGGCCCATCTCTCTGATATCGAATCTGAACCTTGCTGTGAAGGTCTCTGGAAGTAAAATGCTCAGAGGGGAACTCTTAGGTGTTGATTTCTCTCCAATTCTGTTACTTTGGAGTAACGCCAGGCTTATCACGATGGTTTGGATGCCATTATTGTATCAGTGTATGTTTTTACTATTACACAATGGAGTTATGGCTGAACCAGAGCTTCCAATTAAAGATCGCTTGACGGAGCAGAGGATGGCAAAACATGGTATGTATGTTTCTGTACTTTTAGATATATCTATGTTTGCTTTGCTCTAGATATCATCATCCGTGTACACAACCTGAGTTTGTTACCTCATAGTCCTTTATAGCATTTTTTCACACTGCGTACTAGAATCAAACAAGATCATTTACCCAATTAGCTAATCGTAGCATTTCGTTATAATTACACATCATTAAGGTCTCGTTATTGTGAAAATCATATAATGAACAATACCAAGAATTGGCACATAATGATAGATTAGCTTACAATATTTGCATCATCATCATTGTCACCATCATGGTCCTAGACAGAGAGGTCGAGATATTTGCTGTGAAAGAAAATAACTCTAGTCTAAGGACAAGACAACATCATTTACTCTAGTCTGAGTACAAGCCAACATCTTTTACTCTAGTCTGAGTACAAGGCAACATCTTTTACTCTAGTCTGAGTACAAGGCAACATCTTTTACTCTAGTCTGAGTACAAGGCAACAGCTTTTACTTTAGTCTGAGTACGAGGGCACAACTGTTTTTCTAGTCTAAGGACAAGGCAATAGCCTTAACATCAGTATGCCTAGTTTAAAGACAAGGCAACAGTCTTGCTACATTTAGAAACTGAACACGAATGCAGTGTTGAAAGCCGGGTTTGATTCTAGTAATTGCAAAAAACAACCAAAAAATGTAGTCCATTTTTATACTTGATTTGATTGGAAAAACAGAAAAAATGCTGTCAACAACTAAGTTTTGCTATTTTTGATTGAGTTTGAATGTGCTGCTTTGCAATGCAAAATTTGAAAATGAATGATTCAAGAGAAACTTTATGGGATTGCTGAATTGCATGCTAATTTAAAGAAATAAAAATTGGTTCTCTCTGAAGTAATGCATGCTTAGCTTAGAGTGAGAATCTGTCAAAATATAGACTGGATACTCTGGTCGATTTTTGATCTGCTATGAATGAACAGTTCTCATCTTTCAAAAAAAAAGGAACATGGGAAATGCATGCTTCCCTGCCAAGTGAATTTCCCAATCGTGCATGAAAAACTATTGAATATCATAATGACAGACTTTCCTTTTTGAGTTTAAATGAAATTGACTAGTTTCATCTACAGTTTGGAACTCGATAAGGCAGTTTTGGTAAAGCTGTTTGTTAATAGAATTGTGTGTTATCAAGTGCCAATGCATGCTCTACCTTGGTGCTAACTATTTGGATAAAACATAGAAGCAGGGAAGTTTAGATGAGAAGCTTCGAACACATATCAATCACATCAAGAAGTCCCAAAGCACAGATCCTGAGCTGCAATGGCAACAAGCTTTGGCCAGTTTGTTGTGTTTTCACTTGCTGTTGCTTTACTTGTAATGGAGTGGCTTTTCGTGTGCCATTTGGTTAAAAATACAGAACTCCATCCTTTTGTCCATCCTTTTTACATGTTAAAGGATGTTGTCTTGACTTGCAACAGCAAAGACGCAAGTAGCACTGTTCTGATGTATCACACTGCAGGCACTATTGAGTCATTGAGACATAAACAACTCTCAGAGACCTTGCTATTGATTGATAAATTCTCTGTTTGTATCGTCAGTAAGTGCAGAGCCTAGATTCTACTCTTGTGTCAAAGTTTTTGCCAATGACTGCTCATCTCAACTTCCCATCGATTGCTGCATGGAGATAGTGGACCACTCTTCCCATATAACCTTTAGAGGCCATGCAAGTGACGTCATCCTTGAAAAAGATACCATTTTGCCTTCAAATTTAACACATTTATTCAGGCCTGTGCAATTTTTCATCGTTGGAACATTAGTCAAGATGTTCTCCAGAACCTTTGGCTGCATTGACAATGTCAGCAGGTTCAAAGACTACTGGTTAATGTTCAAAATGAATGCCAAAATAATGTCACTTCATGACCTCTGTACACCAACCAAGCTAACATCTCACTGGATTGACTAACAGTTCTGATTCACCATGTGACACCTCTGATCCTGTCCTCCTCTTGTTGTGTTGTAGGCTTCTTCAGATATAATCAAAATGCAGATCACATTTTCCTTAAAACACATCCATGTCATGTGGAAATGCTCAAGCAAACATATCTCACTAAATTTCCTATTAATAGGAGCTCTGGTATTGTGGTGCCATGTAGGATTTCTAAATAAACAATTAACTCATGTCGATTGGAAGGATTCATCAAGGAAGTCAAAGAACATTAGAGAAGTTCATCCCTGAACAAATTTGTTCATGTTGTTCCTAAGGGGGATCATGGATGTTAGAGAAGTTGACCATGCCACAGAAATACATTACAACACATGGCTACCGGTGAAATATGTGTACTAGTGTCTCCAATCAAGATATAGTTGACTTTTATCAGATGGTTAGAATACATGCATACTATTAAGCTGTTCAGTGTTCTGCATGAGACAATGTGTGGACATGGAGAAAATTTCTATCCCAACATAACCAGAGCTAACAGTAACACATTAACACACCACTTTTGCTTGATCCTCACTGATCTCATTATTTCCATTCTATAAGTGTTGTGTCTTTGAAACTCTGATACTCTGGCTATATTTTATATTGTACATTGTACATCACAGATACTTTCATTTTAGGAACCTGTGACTAACTACCTTCCATACTTGTTGAAACACAATAGATGCAGAAATACTAATTTTTCTGTATTTCTAACATACATGTAATGTTCACTTTCACTACTAATAAGGTGACTCGATAGATGCAATTAAACTTATATTATTATAGTATGGACGTTTTACTTTCTGTTTCTGAATAGCCCAGACAAAGCAAAAGGTCGAAGTTCAAGTGATATGTTTAGTTGGAGGAGCCCCAAGGAGCAAATGGTGGTGTCACTTCACCCTCAGCCTCTCTGCTTTCTCAATCCAACATGTCCAAGTGTTGAATGTATGGAAATCTAATTGACATGAGATACTTCTTCAGACTTGTACTCTATATTTCTCTTCTGGATGATTTTCTTCAAAAGTGATCACACCCATATTAGTTAGAAAGTCAACTAACCTTGATTTGATTTGATTTCTTCAGTCAATTGGTGCATTGATGTTCTAACATCATAAGCTAATCATGTTTAAGCAAAGATATCATTATTACATGTTTCATTCCCGTCCCCCACCTTCTGATCGATAAGCTCTTAGTGAGATATACAAATCCTTTAAGTATGTGGGATTTCGCACTGTAGTTATTCATCTCAGGGTCATCAGATACTGTAATTATCCAGCATTGTTATTATGTTGGAGTTCAATATGATAGAACTAACGATATGAGTGAAAGACTATCATAATTGTATAACGATAATTGACCGTTGGCTCATGTCATAGATTTTTGTAAATGAACGATTTTCACTGTGTCTCAACTTTGATACAGGTTAGCATCGCAGGTAAAAATGTTGACTCATGCTGGTGCCGTGGCTTGCCCTTTTGCCAAATGCTATTTCACAAATGGCTATGCTATGTAAATGTATGAGAATCTTTCTCCAAAGGACATTTTAAAAAATTTCAAAATTCAAAAGATTTTTTGGACTGATGATATTGCTTCATTTTGAGCAGAAAAAAAACCGAGTGAAAAAATTGTTTGGACTTTGAAATTTTTTTCAGGGTTAGGGGTAGGGTTAGCAGAAAAAAAATTATGAAAAATTTTGAGCTGAAAAAAAAAGTGATCTGCATTGATTTGATACCTTGGCAGGAACAGCCAATACCTTTGCATATCATGAAGAATTGAATGACGAAATGTAATACATTTTTGAATAACCTTCGATATTCACCGTACCAATTGATTTAAATTCACCTTACAAGATTTCTGTCTGTTAAATCAAGTTTTTAGATACAAATTTTGAGCCCTTGTAACATAACAGTCTTGGCATGAATAAGTTGTCTTTGATCTTGTATAACATTGTAAACTTTACATATGAGCTGATGCCCAAAGCAAAAACTATTGATTTTTTGTAGGTTATTTTTTAAATCCTATTAGGAATGAAATTTCACTGGAAACAAAGTCTGTAGTGACAGGAAATGGGGCTGGCTAGGGGAAATTGCCTCCCAATGTGAGAAGGATGATTGACATCAAAGCATCAGAAAGGTCATCTTGTTCGAGGAGTATCATTCTTGTCCATGACCTAGATTCTGTCTCAAAAACCTGTTCTTTTGAAAGCTTTTTTCAAAGAAATGCATTCCGGCATTCATTATTATTTGTGATTTTTCCCCCCTTCAAAAAGCTTGTGTTAAAGCATTAATTGGCTGTAACGATGATGGGGTTGTACTTTGAAAATTCCCCACAAACATTTTGATAATTTTGTACCGATTTTTTTCGCAATGTTAGCTTAGAAGAACCTCGAAGTACAACACTCGATGAACTAAAGCGTGGGTTGTTGTCTATAAGGTCAGTCATACACATTGCTTTCTGTTTCTTGAGTACGCCCACGTCTTTCAGGTAACACCATTCAGGGAAACCTGTGATTCAAAAAGCAGAGAAAATATTTCAACATCAAAGTCACTCCTAAGATTTTCTTATGTCATCTTCCTCTTTGTTTATGGATAAGGGAAGCCTGTCTCATAGGATGGTAATAATCCTTCTCATGATACCTTATGGATTCTAATTCTAGCAACATATGTTTTTTGCTTCGCCCGTTTGTTTTTTTGCAATAATTATAGTGCTATCATAACCGAATTTGGCACAGAATAATCATTACTTCTGGTGATGGGGTAATGGTTAATTTTGCGTGGTGTATTTGCAGTGAAGATTTTGAGGAAACCTTTCAGTATAGCAGTCTCACATGTCCCCTAGAAAAAGAGCCAATCCCTAGTGTGTGGTGACAGATAAGATATCGTATGTATAGATACTCATAATCTTCAATATCTTAGAGTTTAAATGTACATTGCATAATTCTTTGTTCTAGGACATTATCTCATTCAAAACTATTACATTGTTAACATGGATAGTTTTTTCCAACCGTGTTTGCATGCAGGAATAACTTTTTAAGTGCAGAATTGTCGGTGAGTTTGCCTCAGCTTTGATGCTCTCAAAGGAGTCCTGTGCTTTGCCCGGTGCTTTGTCATCGTTTCATGTTTAAGTAAATCCCCCAAAAATTGAGAAAAATTATGTGAAGATATATTAAAAGTTGTTTAGGAGCTAGCATACAACATAAAAATCAGTATTTCTAACTTGTCTTCCAACATCAACTTTTCTGCATGACATTTTCCATGCCTAATTTATACAACCGTAGAAAAATCTCCTACGTGGATGATAGGAATGAAGAGATTTCCATTTCAAATCTTACCATGTCAAGGCCCCAAGCTAAACTTTAGCTCTTCCACAAAAAGAACAATATAAGCTCTACTAGATCATAAAAAGTAATAAAAAAATAACTAATCATGTGGATCGTTTTTTTATCATTATTCCATGCTACTGAGAAAGGATGCAAAATGAATTAGCCAGCCCTGAGGCTATCACAAGCTACGCTGATTCTGTTACAGGTTTATTGGAATTCATGCTAATATAGTCGATATCATAATGTTCAATACTACACGCCGTTGACCGTGTAATGAGAATTTATTCAGTGAAAACTCAAGAGATGCTAAACTGGTTGGTCTGATGTTAACCCAGTTACCATGCTAAGCTACTATGGGAAATCTAGCCAATAAATATTATGATAATGAGAAAGATGAGGCTTGTTTTTTGGGCGAAATAGTTTACCAACATAGATGCTGAATAAACACAAAGCGTTTTTTGGATGATAGTGTTATTTCCTAAATGTTGGAAATAATGCCCAACAGTGTTATTAGTATTCTTTTGAGAAGTATGAAATGATAATAGCGAGGTTGTGGTACTTAACAGAGAGCTTTAGAGATTTCACTAAATGAGAAAAACCATTAGATTAGGATTCTTCAAGGCATAGAGTGCGTGTTTTGACCGAATACTCAGTCATGCTACATATAACTTGTTAAAATAATGGGATCTGCAGGAGAGAAAAAATAAGTTGAATCAGCCGTGCCTGCAGCAGAGTTTGATCAATCAGAAGAAGAGATTTGCAGGTCGTGAAAAGTATGCCACATTTTGTAATAACAGCAAAGTTATAAATTTCAATTACAACTAGATTCCCTGTGGAAATTGTGTTAGTTACATTAAGATGTACAGTATCTCTCACATGAGCAATTAAGATTAGCAACAGATTGAAGAGTGTAGTCGTTTGTTGCTGTAAATTTGAGTGTGTTATGAAGTCATCGGAGGATTTTAATTCTCACTGGTTTTTTTTAGTAAATGTCTACAGTTGTTAGGTTTGGTGCTGAGGCGGCAGGTATAGTGGTGCTACAATAGAAATTGTTAAAACATTTGGCATGATGTTTGTTAGGTTCACATTACATACAAATGAATACCAATAAGGACCTGCATGAATAGCACCTTGTGGCACGTGGTAGATACAAAACAAAAAGGTTAACAAGAATCCGACAAATGATATGGCTGTGTTGGTGATGAAGTTGGAAAACCAAGTTATATACTGTTAAAATGTTATCACTACATTTTCACTGGATAGGTTGTTACATCATGAGGTGGTTGTTAATATGGGTCATGTGGCAAAATTAACCCATTTTCAATGAGAAATCTGTGTATGATTTGAACTTGCATCCATTTACAAACTGTGAATAAATGGACGGTGTATACACCTAAACAAGTGTACTCTCACAACTCCCAGAGATTAAATAAAGTAATATCTAATCAGTCTGCCTCTGCACCTTCACCTGAGGTGTGCACAAACAGAAAAATGTCATTAAACCAGCAATATATCAATATAAAATCAAATCAAATAGTCGACCTTATCTCCATCAATTGGCAGAAAAGTACAGTCATCAAGTAACGCAAAAGATTTATTTGCAATATCTCCATCTTCCAGGCAACTGATCAAGGAGTCGGCCTGCCCTCACCTCAGTGATACCACGCTCAGACATCACGTCGCATTGCTGCGTGATTGATGGTGTCTAATATGGAGCAATATCGTCATCTTCTCCACCATATCACAGATTGAAAGGGGTTTAGTTGAAGTGGTTGGTGCCCATTTGAACTGCTGAATCAAGTCATTTGAAACTTAATAATTGAAAAAATAAAATTGTAGGCACTGTAGTTGTATTGGTTGTGACATACTTCAGCATCTGTCTTGAGTTGAATTCGTATGGAAGTTGTGATGTTTAGCACTTTCTTCTCAAGTTTGGGCTTCTTTCTCCAGACATGGTGAATAGGGTACTTTGGTACAATGCTGATATCAATTTGATCGGATTATGCGTACAACGATAAATGCTTGACGTTGCCGTTATATGTATATATTGTTATTACTTTACATGTAATTGGTAGCAGATCAGAGTGATCACCTCTGCAAACTGCTGATCACCTGCATAAGGAATAGAATTGATGAGGAAATCTCATGAATTTCATGTAAATAATGGATAAATTATACTTCGTTGTTCCGTTCCATGCGGTGTTAATTGGTGAAATATCTCATCTTGTCCTACCTAATGGATTGCGAAGGAAATCAATCATACATATAGGAAGTACTCAGTGGGTCAATTTCCTCTGTCATTCTGAAATATTCACGTTATGAGCTATAATGACATATCAGAAAATGACTTTGGATGATGGATGTTTATAATGTAACAGTGTGACCCTCTCCCTCCAAAAAGATTACAGTATCAAATGTTGATTTCTGCATGTACTTCAACACTCCCACTCATGTATTAGATAGTATAGACTGCAACTCTCCTTAAACTCCTGTGATAATGTTCGAAATGTTTAACCGCCCTTGAACGACTGCAAGTTTGTGTTTGGATATTTCTTCTGAATTTGCCATTAACATTTCTTTTGCATCGTTGAATTCTTCAGTCTGGTAGATTAACCTTTCCATTCAAGTAGAGAGTTTAAAGCCTTGAGCTATTTGAAATTGGGTTTTCACTCTATCAGCCATTCCACTGTTGGTGGATTAGATAATGTAGTGCTGTGTTATCTATGGGAATAGCGCTTCATACGATTGTGTCAGGAAAATTTGGAAAATAAAATATCTTTATAACTCTTAGTTCAAGTATGTTTCTCCTGAATATTTAACAAAAAGCAATTCATATCCAGCACTTCTACACCCATCTCGATGAGTAATTGATAGACTTTTGTGTTTAGTTTGCTCACATTGAATATCTCAATCATGTTAAATAACTTTTCAGAATGAGGAAGTGTCTTTCCAAGCAATAAGTTGCATTTAGAAATCTCAATATCACCAGCAAATATTAGTTTTCTTTGAAATGAGACGTGAGTGCTTTGAATGAATGAGTGTCATTGTTATCGTTCACTCATCTTCAAATTTTGAACAAGTCGCATATAACTTCTTTAACATTTCGATGAGCGATGTATAAGGTTTAATGAAACTTGTTGGTCACTGAATATCCTACAAACTTAACGACTTTTCATTGGTTTATGTACGATTTCATCATCCCAAGTGCCATAATCAAAATAAAGAATTTCATAATTCTTTTACTTGATAGACATTTCAAGCACCCAATCGATCATCAATTTTTTTCCAATTTACGCCTGAAATTTCTCATTTGAGAAAAAACTCTTTGATCCCATCTAATCAATCAGGTGTCATGATAATTGAAAAGCTGCTGCTGCATGCAACTCGTAGATGGAGTCTGGATTATGGTGTTAACCCATTTATGGCTAACGTGTGCATTCATTCTGTAGAAAAGTATTGCAAGAGACTGATAACTGAGATTAGGTTGGTCGTGAATAACCGTGGTAAATAATTCTGAGGAAGTGACTCGGCCAATGCAGAGTTTAGAATTTGTATTCAAATCCTCTTTAATCGTTCTGCTGTGAAAGTTTCACCATTGAAACATGAATGAGTTGAACTCGGTTAATAAGATGAATTATAGCTGCCATGTCGCCCACATCCGACCTAAGTGACATCTCACCATAATCCATGTTAATGAGCTCCGTGGAGACTAGCGATAATCCCTGTCCTTCTGATCACAATAGCTGTAGATAAACCATGATGATATCAAAGATATTATATGAAATGGTTTTCAGTTGACTTCTGAACACAGCTTCACCTAACAATATGCAGTAGATGTACAAGAATAGTATTGTATCAAGTTAATTGACATTCATTCATCATTTTGGTGATATTTTATGAAGTTGATGACTGTTTTTTTTCCTTTGGAAAACATTGTGGAAATCCCTTGCACATTCACTTATGAGATATCAAGAGAATGAAGCAGA
Organism: Lineus longissimus; assembly: GCF_910592395.1. Classification (NCBI taxonomy): domain Eukaryota; kingdom Metazoa; phylum Nemertea; class Pilidiophora; order Heteronemertea; family Lineidae; genus Lineus; species Lineus longissimus. The sequence continues at coordinate 24,643,770 of NC_088310.1, forward strand.
ACTCTGGTTGCTTTGGTGTTATAAGTTGGCTTTGGAATCCGGCATATAGACATTGTCATTTCCTTGCATTGCACTTGTAGCAATGTTCAGTAGATTTTACAAGTGTAACGGTTTGCTGTATAATGCCTGAATAAGACACCGCAATGTCATTTAGGGTCCCTTTATAAAGAGGTACAGGACTGCTGTATATTGTGCATTGTCATAGCTGCACCAGTCGTTTTATAATCACCACTCTTGTCATGTTAGCATTTAGTCATAAATCTTACGTAAATTGTGGCTATACTGCTGCAACATGGTGATTTAGTGAATAATCATACGACCATAGTGATCCATCAAAAGATAATTTGACAATCCATATTCTATGTAATCGATATGTATTTGTCAATTAAGACATAATTGGAAAATGAAAAAAATGTTGGAATAACCGACAAAATGCTATGGCTAAATTAAGATACGAAAGCCTGTGCATGTTTCAGGTTAGCAAATATCTATTGCACCAGCTTGAAATAGACAGGCTATTTCAATCGCTGATGTTGAAAAAATGCTTGTCGTTTTGTCAATGTTATTACACGTCACTGAGCGCTTCGCAGAATAAAAACTGGGGATAGGATGAAATGGAGTTGTGATGTCTGACAGATCTGATATTGTGCACTGGCATATTTCTTTCAATATTTCTGTACGTAATATTGGATAAATAGGAGTTTTTTTGCACTTTGTGTAAAACCGCATAGCCAACTGGAATAAAAAGTGTAATAATACCTCTTGAATTTTGGAAGTTGAACTGGTAACTGAATCGTACTTCTACAGACTTATTGGTCCTTACCAGGAGGAGGTTGTTGAGACAGGTACACTGCTATCTATTGATTCCAACTTGACATGAATTCTGTGCACGTACATCCTACTTTCATGAACCTCTGCACTTTTTATAATACGGAGAGTAGGAAGCACTGACCATACAAACCACAAAGGAAAGAAGCTTGAATTATTCATCTCTAATTACCTAGGAGAAGAAAAGTGTTGTGGCACTTTTGTTCTTGAAAATGTTTTCAGTTGTAGGAGAGGCCTCTTGGGGAATGCTATGGTTTTCCTCTGGTGTGTTAGCCTGATATTTACGTAGATATGATTGTACCTATGTTCTAGATGCTGTGATAGCCTGAGCAATACACGTAAACATGTTTGTGTTGCTCATTCACTATTGGGCATATCAGTTACAAAGGTGGTTTGTTGGTTAAATGTGAAAAAAAGAAGAAGTCAGATATCTTGTTTACGTTAAAAAATGGCAAGTTTTAAATCAATGCCAGAGTAAGGTAGACCATTGTTTGTTACATGTTTAACTTGAAACATTTTGGTTAAATGTGAAAAAAAGAAGAAGTCAGATATCTTGTTTACGTTAAAAAATGGCAAGTTTTAAATCAATGCCAGAATAAGGTAGACCATTGTTTGTTACATGTTTAACTTGAAACAATTTATAAAAAGTGTTTCTAGTATTCCCAGTGTTCAAAATCTGTTCAAAATAGTTAGATGCAACTTTTGTTCCAAGAACGCAGCCTGTTAGCAGTTGTTATCTATGCCACTTTCATGTTTTGGGATGGTGTTTTGTTTGCCAAAATTAAATGAAGCCGGTAAATTTATTTGGAAGACTTCATGTCAGTCATAATAAGGCATGGGAATGAAATATTCATGATTTGCGTTTTCCATAACGCAATTCCTCGTCCGTGATGAGTTTCACTATTAGATTGTTATTTTCATGATTGGTTTGTTGGCATCCATTTCCAAGCTCAACCAACAATCTATCCTTGGACACAATCGTTCATTTCTGTGTGACTCCAGATACAGTGTTGATGTTCCTATCGACGTGATTCAATGCCTTTCTTGGTGATAGACTTGCATCTGTATGCAGAGCAGTGTAATTTCAGGCAATGGAACTCATTCCAGTGGGTCCAATAGTAATTGGCAAAGAACCGATTTGCTTGCAAAAAAACTACTTGGCATCGATTGTACCAAAATATCCTTCGATGAGAGAATGGCTGCATGTATCAATGCATGGGTTGTCCTCCTCTCTCCTCAAGCTATAAGGACATAAGACACTGCAAATATATCAAAGCTTTTTGTCAGACACTTGATGAAATCTTGTTCCAGTCTAACAGGATGGTTTTGAATATATTGTGATAAGATAGCCACAAGTCAGACAGCTCTGGGCATAAGCGCGTTGTACCCTTGGAGAGGAGTACAAGACACTCATTGATAGTTGCATAAAATGGCCCTGCAAGAACTTACAATGAGTTAGCTTGTTACTACATACATTACATGTCATATCATAGCCATAAAGAAGCTTGAAAAGCAATCTAAAACGTTTGCACAAGATCCTGCCACTGTCAATATGTCTTAAAATTACGCCAAAAATATTGACAACTCTGTATATATCTGAGATAATGTATTGATTTTCGGCCTCTTTGTATGTGAGGAGAGGTTTTTACCCAGTAACTCGGGGCAGTGACAAGATATCCTGAAGACTTGTTGGCTTAAATCAATGTTGGTAAAAGTTTTTGCTGTCACAAGTGGGCGAAGTGGAATTGCTCTTGGAAGTCTCTACATTTTGTCCAGGCGATATTTTCAACTCTTTGAGGATTTAGTCAACATCAGGTGTTCTTTAAAGTCTTCAGTCATGTAAATGAGGTTTTCAAGGACGTTAAACCACATTACTTGATGCTATTAGTAGTCATCATTGCTGTTTTCATGCACAGTTCCTACTAGTTCTTACTGATCCTCTTGAACGTGTTATTAAGTGACATGGCCCTGACGAAGATTCCAGATTCTAGGAAACTTCTATTCTCAGCCAAATAACTCTAAAAAGCTTAAGCACTTGTAATAAATAATAATGATAATGTTCAGCATTTGTATACCGCTTGTACATGTCCTCGATTCACATTTGATCCAACACAAAAGCACTTTGCCATATCATTACCCAAGGTTGTGGCTTGTACAGCTGCCTTTCAGTGAGAGGACTCAACATTTATGGCCATTTCTGCCATCTATTTCTAGTACCGATTTACTCCTGGGCGGAGAGAAGGAAGTAGTGTTTACAAAGGTTACTGGAATACCGTACCAATCTTGTTGTGACAGATTCGAATTTGTCATAGTCATTGGGGGAAAACTTAATTTCAAGGGTGTCTGTCTTTTTCATGTCCTCTCTGAACATTCTAAAAAATTGATGGTGGCATATATGTGGTCTAATCAGTGATAAAGAAATAATTCCAGCAAGTATGATTTGCCATTCAGTGTGATTTCACTGGTCGTCAACCTTGGTATATGCAGCAGACCCTGCAGGAAATGAGGAAAAACTAACCCTATTCTTATTCCTTTTATCTCTGTGTTACTGCAGTTTCTGGACTTTTTCCACTTCCCCAACACAGGATGCAAGGAATAGATGTCACAATGTAATGTTTAGATATGTCAGATCTCTGATAAGTTGTATTGTAAAGCAGTACAGTAAACAGTAATTCCATGTTGATGGAAGAAACACAATACCATTCCTGTTGGTCAGTTATCCCCTATATTTCATCAACTTCCTTCCGAAGTCTTTTTCTCATAAGTGTTTCTGTTTGATATATTCTTAAATCATGAAGAAGGTAAGTGTCAGAAAGCCGCCTTTATATGACTGTAGGCCTATTTGCACACAAAAATATTTGCTCAGTCATGTCAATACAGATAGGATTTTTTTAAAGAATGATAAAAAATCTATGTGATTATATAGGGAAATATTCTAATATCTTAGAAAAATTGGTTGACAGTTCCTGGCCATTTCACATTTGGAATTAAACCTTGACAATTAACCATTAAATATGTTAATAGAACTAGAACAATCTTTCTGCACATCAAGTACATGTGTGCTGGCATATTCTTTTTGGTACTGCATGGGCACCAATATACATTACAGTGGAACCCTGGTCGCGAAATATTTTTTTCACTTTTTTCTACTCAAAATGAAGCAACATCATCAGTCCCAAAACTTTTTTTCTTTTGTAAATTTTTTAGAATTTTTTTCTGCTAACCCTACCCCTAACCTCGAAAATATTTCTAAGTCCAAATATTTTTTTCACTTGTTTTTTTTCTGCTCAAAATGATCCCATGAGTGGTCATTTTACCGGGGTTCCACTGTACATTATTTTGCATGCTGTGGATTGCAACAGGCATCAAATGCTGCAAGAAACATGTCCATCAGCTGCCCCCCTTAGCTCATCATTTTTACCCCTTATTACTTTATTGACATATATTTATTACGTTTATATTTCACTTAATGTTGGTGTGCATCAGAGTCACCCATCCATCTCCCTAACATGCTAAGTTATTACTGCATGTCCCACTTGTGCAATTGGTCACGGGAATGCATCCATCAGTTCAGAATTCAATCTCAGCGTCATTAAGAAAAACATCTTCATTCCTGAATGGGATCAGCACTTAGCGCATCCCAGGGAAGCCCAAGGTAATCCCAGTGCACCAGTGCCGTGTCATGTGTAATTGCTGGCTTACGATTCCATGTAGCATTTAGCCGTTATCCATAAACCCTAGCCATTATCATTATTTTCCGTCATGTAAATTCAATTTGGCAAATGTAATGTGTGATTCAAGCTCCTTGACTCTTTTATCATCAATCTTGTGCTAACTTTGTCACAAAAGATGACATAAACTGCGTGTCAAGTTTTTCCTGATCACTGTTAAGGAGGGGTGATAATTTATGGCAAAATTCTCTTTTGGTTCAATATTGGTCATTTCCATTGAATTTGACAACTGTAATCAGAACATCTCTCAGTTAAGGACAGCATTTGTCATTCACCAGAGAGGTTCTACTAGTTCATGCCCATGCACCACAACAGCAGGTGAAGGTGTAAGTGCAGGATCCTGATATAATTGTGCCAGGACTTTACCTTGCAGTGTTTACCTAAAATGAATCGGCATAAATCTTTCATTCGAATTAATTGACACAATCCTCGCTTCTGATGGAATAGTGAAGATCGATTCCACAATGAAAACGTCATGATGACATGAAAGAATATTGTTTGAATCCGATCGAAATTTTTAGAATGCTAAATCACATTAAAGTGGTCTAAAATGTCATCCCAATAATTGTCAATTTGTTTAAGCTTTTACCTCAACTAAGCATAAATCGTTTTTCTGTGTCTGTTTTGAACATTCAGTCAAAGCTGTCAATTTCAGCTCAGCTATGCCTAGACACCTCTCACATTTTCCAATACGTAGTTACAATTTATCTACAGCTTTATGTTTCCATTTTTTCCACTGATCCTCTTGTGAATGTCAAAGGCTCCGTTAAATGGAATTTACTCAGTTTCAAAAAAGACTTGTAAACTAGGAAAGTGGCATTTCCTCGCTTCATTCAATTAGTATTTGTACCAAATTCTGTGTTGTAACAGATAATTTTCAAATGTTTTTTTTTCATCAGTTCTGCTCTTTAATCTTGCTTCAAAACCAGGCACAAACTCTGAAAACCCTTAATGGAAATATGAGTACCTGACAATAAGCACATTATCAGTATAACATGCATAATGCTTTGTTGATGCTATTTCAAAACTGTTTAATATGAGACATTTGCGATTAACAAGAATCTGGGGATTAATCCTTTAGCTGCGAAGTGATAATGGCATCCCCTGTGTCTTGAGGAAAAAGAACAACTTTCAAAAAGGGTTTTTTTCAGTAAAGAGCTGGCTTTGTATGCCAAAGCGGTGGCCTTTCGCACTGCAGCAGACAAAACGGTCAAGTGGACGTTGCTTTTAAAGACGGCAGAATTGAAAAACTGCTAGGAAACCTTATATATAAACGGAAAGTGCTGTCTCATCAAGAGGACAAGATGTCTGATGGTCTGTTTGGTTCAAAACTTGATTTTTGGATTCTCGTGTCCTTTCTTTTGGGGAAGACGAGGCTTTTATTGCTTTTGTTAGATAGGAAGCTACATGCCTACCCCCATTAACCAGCAGGAGCCAGTTGCTCAATGTTAAGAGTTATGTACATACATATACAGTGAGCTTGACGAGAGATCATGGCTGGCTCCTAAAGGAGTATGTTTAGCCAGAGTCTTTCTTTGTATAGAAAGACTCTGGTTTAGCCGAGTAAAAAGCACATAGAAACTGATTGAACAGATTCTTAACAGATAGTATTCTCTCTTTACTTGTCATAGAGCGAGAATGTAAAGAAAAATTAAACGATCATCCTATATGAAACATCATACATGTAGGAGAAAAAAATGTAAAAAGATAATTTTCATAGTAGGACCCTGGTGATGATGCTAACACCTACACACAGCAGAAATCAGCAATGATCAATAACGAACATTAGTAAGTATTTTCTCGTTTATTGTTTCTGATGTAGGTGTGTGATTTCATAAGGAAACTATGATTCTATGATATGGTCACACTCATCTTTCTCAAACTCAGTTCTCCAATCTGAAGATCTAGGTTAACATTATTGGGTGGGCATTCAAGGACTTTCTGCTTGGAAAGTACAACTTAGTCTGGCCGATTTTGCCATTTCAACATGACTAAATTAGTACCTTATTGTTTACTGGGACTTTGTCGTATAATCAATGTACGATATTTGAATAGTGTTGGCTAAGTTCTAATATTGAAAAAACTTTTTTTTCATGTTTCTGAGGTCCTTGAGTCTCTAGTAGCTAGACAGCCACAGCAGATCAATATGAGGCAGGAGGAGACCACAAACACTGTATATATATTTAATCAATCAATCTCCGGGCATTTCACAAAGAAATTCAATATTGTTTTAGTGTTGGAATAAAATAACTTCAAGATTGGCCAATCTTGTTTTTTTTATCTGCATGTAAAATAATAGCTTTCTCTCCTCCTGCAGAGTGTTTGGTATCTATTCCTAAGATTTAGATGTATGGCCGATAGTTGATGGCAATTTGTGCTATTTTTTCTGAATCAGTTCTCTTGCATTCAAGGCAACTTTTACGTTACTCATTGGTCTAAGACCGCTTCATTTATTGCTAAATTGACAACTAAGATGGAACATGATGTTTTTACCGTCAGAAACTAGAGTACGTATATTCAAGGTGAAACAACTCCATTTTAATCAAAATTATTTTAGATGTATAATCAATGGTTGAAGTTCACTGTTCTGAATATAAAAAATATCCACTATCCCAGATTAAAGATATCTGAAGTAACTTACATGTAAAGGTTTGTTTGAACATTACACATACCAGTACAAGACTTTGATATCTGCAACAGAGAACCTGATTTTCTTTATGTACACATGGTATCTCTGGAGATTGAGCTAAACTTTCATAGGATAAATTAGGCAATGTTACATAGTATGTCACTTGGCAGTATTTGTGATTTAATTTTCAAAGGTTTCAGGTAAATTTTGAAAAGCTTTTCTATTCATTTGATAAAACAACCATAGGCACTGCAAGTCAAGTTGTGTGGGGGAACTATGCCAGTGACATTTCCAAGTCAAGGCTATCCCCTCTCCTAAAGGTGATTGATGGTGTTTTAATGTGTCTGAGAATGTATCAGATATCTGTCTTAAAATGGAAAATAAGGCGGCTTTGGAATCGGAAACTTTAAGTAGTGGGAAGAAAAGACCTTAGCGATTATTGTTATACTTAGATTCAAGTTTCATGAAAAAGTATCCAGTAGTTTGTAACAATATTTGAAGAGTCGGTTTTGCCCATATTGGTTTATATGAAAATGTAGTTTGTAAAAGAAAAAATAAAGAGTCTGTGGTTCCCCTCTGTGGTGATATCTGATGGAACAATTAGGATGACATAGGTCTTTTTTTTCTGCTGTTTGGCCTGAATTTCTTTTCTGTCACATTAAGAATAAGAAAAGGTGGCCTTTGACACGAAGTGTTAAAGGTATCATTGCCCTCTCTAAAGAACCTGGATTTACTTTGTCTAAGTGATCAGTATTCTTTAAACCTGAACTGCTCAGATCCCCAAGTTACTGGTAAAGTTGTCAGTTCAGGGCCCATAGGGTTTCTTATTCGCATCACCATCAAAATCAGCTGCATATCAAACAGTTGAACTCATCCCCGGTGTCTTTTGCCCATGTTAAGCGGGAAGTTTGGAACTCCACACTGCTTTCTTGTCTATTGGGAGGGTGACTTTAGATGGGTTTAATTATGCTGGAGGTTGGGTAGGGTTTGAAAAAATGTTGGAGTTACAATGATAAAGGGTCAACTAAGCTCAGCCTTCCATTGTGTTCTGCATGGTCAGTAAAGTCCATTGCAAAAAGTAATGAGTTGGTCGTTCTTGGTGCTGCCAAAATGAGTGTCCATCTTGATTCAATGCGTACCTTCCTCAAGAAGTTGCACTGCACTTGCTTTTACTGATAGGCTACTTGGCTGCTACTTGATGATGAAGTGCACTCCAAGGAACCCTAGAGAAGGAATCAGAGATTTTCACGCAGTAGCCGCTGGCTCTTTAATGTGCCTCATGAACTTTTATAACATGAAAACCACTTTCAAATTTATCGTGAACCTACCTGTGTATACTTAAAGTTCATTGACGACACCAAAGGTGTTTTAAGGTAATCAGAGTTGCCTACTTTTATCGCTTAATCATTTCAAAGAAGATAGCCTGAAGGCTCTCATGATTACTCTGTTCATTTTATCGTTAGATCTGTGGTAATCAAGGAGTGGTGATTTGAGTCTTAGCTGAGGTGCCTACGTATTGCTTTCTGATTGGACAGTGACTTTTCTAACATAACCGACGGTTTTAAAGGAGAGAAATCAGAATATTTTAATCCGGGAAAGTTTGTAAGTTACAATGGCAATGGCGTTCTTCACACCATATAAATATCATATCAGCACGTGACTATTGAGCAATTTAGGAGAGTATAACAGGGTGAAAGTCAAGTCCATATTCTGAGAGAAAAAGGTTATAACATCTGCTCTTCTTTTGTTGTCAACGAAATACTGTTGAGCAGAAATTCTGATTTCTGAGTTGAGTTGTTTGTTTCACTAAGAGCAACTGATCACATGAGGTGGTAGTGTCTATGTCATCTCACCTGTCCCAGCATATTAGTTGAGAAATCTAGACCCAATATCATATTAGCCAAACCAATACCTGATAATACCAGATAATGAAAACCTAATTGGGTGATTATTGGCTAACTGGCCTCGCAGCATTCACAGGATTGAATAGACCAATAGATTACGATAGCCCTTCAGAGTGTCCATGCTTTGAGATGATCAATGGTATTCTGTTGAAAGTAATGCCATCAGGATATAAGTGTTGTTCAGACTGTTGGAAACACCTCCGGTTCCCTGTTTGAGATACAATATACGATTGCAGATTGAATAGCTAGATGACTTGGGACACATAGGTTGTGTGGTTCTGGCCAGTAGTTACTAAATATTGCATAGTTAGAAAGATGACTTATGACAAACTGAAGGATGAAAACTTGTGGTCGTCCATTCATTGGAACGGTTGATGATTAGAGACAGTTTATGTTGCCCGTTAGACATCTGTTACTAGATTGAGGAGCAGGAGCAATGTTTGAGATAATGTGATTGGAGATTGAATTGCTGATGAATTGGGACTTGCAAGCTGAATTACTGATATCTTGGGACACATAATTACATAGGATGAGACTGTATACCAAGTTACTCATGGACATCTTGGGGAAAATATTGTCCATGTAAGGTGAGCCCCGATTGTTGGAAGAGTCAATAATGTAATGGATCTGTTTGGGATGTGAATGTAGAGTGAGAGTTTAAAGAAATTCTCATACTGAAAGATTCTAAAAGATTTCTATATCTAGCTAGTACAAAGTTAGATTCACCAAGATAGAGCTCATTTAAGGTGAATTTGTAAGGCCATTAATGGTTCCAGTACATAAAGCATTTTTCCAACTGTTTACAGTTACCTTGATATTGTGTCAAATTGAGTCTTCCTCATGTCAGTTTATTGAATGCATTATATCTTATAACACTCAGCAATGTGTGTACAAACGACAAGTAAACAACTAAATTGTAACATGCTTTTAGATCAAGAATTTTACATTATCGTGCATTACGGTGCGAAATTGAAGAATGGGCAATGTTTGGATCATCACTTGACAGTTTCAACAAGGGGAGAGTACCAAAACTAACTACAAAGGCAATATCAATTTCTGTTTAATCAGTGTTGATAAAATGCTTGGGAAGCCCTTGTGATTGTGCTGGGAAGTGACACCGAAGCTAGAAGGGCTCAGGGGACGTGTACTAAGTGATCTAACAATGTTTTCGTCCCATTTTTGCTCAAAGTTTAGGGTGATGGAGACCAAAAGAGGCTTTTGCTCCCCTCCCCCTCCATCCTTGATGACTTTCATTTGAATTCAGTTTTGGCCTCCAGGTTGAAAAGATCAATGACTTCAAAGGATTCCAACTTGTTTTTCTGTAACCATCGTTAATTTGAGATAATCATTTCGTCACGAGCATAAAAAGTCAACAAATGTGAAATGAGATCACTTATAGTCCTTTCTATTATTAACTTCATTATTGAGCACTTAAACACTGCCTTGTTGCACTAAGCTGTCATCGTGCATGCGCTTCACTTGGCGTCACTTACTTAAAGGACCGATCCTCCTTATTGATGCTTCAGAGAGGATCTCGTCTGAATGAAAACCATTGATCACAAATCCTCTCAAATCGTATACATTTCGTGACAACTTTACCAATTTATTCTGTAGAGTAAGTAATGGAATATACAAACTAGTGTACATTAAATTCTATCTTAAGAACTGGATCAAGGTATAGATTGTTTGAGAAAATAAGACTCTGGTCAATGGTACTTTCTTCTTAAGCTCCAAGTGAATTCAGCTCCTTTCGAGAGGGCACACAGGGGTAATTGGTTACTCGGTGACGTGTGCAGAGATTTATCTATTTTCAAACCAAACACTCTGATAAGATATTTTCAGTTTTACGCTGTGAATGAATTGCTGGTTTTTTTTCAATGTGGTATCAATGAAGTTAAGAAAAGTGATGCGTTGCAAGGTATTTGAAGTTTTGGGTCATGGGTTTATCACCAGCTTCAAGCTTCAAAGATTTCATATCATGTACAGAACCCGGACATTTTTGCTGGTTGATAGCCATCTGATTGAACACATCATTTCATCCATGCCATGGGATTCTGAAGTATTCAAAACAACTGCTTGCCCAAAGCATAATATTCTTCCTCTGAGAATTCTAACTTTTTAATCAGTCGTGCAATAACTATTGACTTTTCCCTGGACTCATTTGTCAGATGTAATCATATTGCTTAAGAGGAAATATCATTAAGAGTTTTATATGTCGTTTTGCAGTGATGTTTATGTCCATGGGGAAGTTTTTGAAAATGAACAGACCCTCTGTAAATGTCAGCTTGGTCACAATTTGTCTGATTGCCATTCCTTTCATGTTAGTTATTGAAGATGTTGATAAAAAATGCCTTAATGTCATTTGTGGCAAGAGTCCATGCCATCTCATCTAATGGTATATATGCATGACAGAACAATCCCATGATCCCAAGATTTCGTGATTTCTCAATTCTTAACAAAGACAGATTTGTTTTCTTGCCTGTATTGGTGATACGTGTCAGATTTTTTTTCTGAGGGCTTCGAGAAAGCACTGCTATTGCAAACTTCTTCAACATATTTAAGAAGTACATGATATCTAAGTTAAACGCCCTCCGTTAATTCTCGCACAATTTTTTTTTTATCTTGTATAAATTATTGTCAATAACATTATTATATTTGTACGAACACAGTGTGATTAGAGCCATTATTGACAATGAATTAGGGTTAGTATTACAATCACGTCAACCAATACATGAAAGTCAAATCATATATTCATCCGATACACAATTTCTCTTGAATTCAAAGCCATTCCAGAGTTATTCCGATAATGTGAGCCCTGCCGGGACATGTATACCACTGATTAAAACCCACCATTTAAGCTTGATCGTATCTCGAACGTACATGATTAGTTGCGGAAATCCGCTATGGTCATTCAGTTCATCGGATGGCGTCGGCTGGGGGAACCAAGCTATGCATAATACATAGCAAATTACTACCTTTCACTAACTGTCAAGGATTGATAAAGTTCGAACACAAACATACCCTCATCATAGCATTGATTAATTGATGGCCTTGAGTTTGCTGTCGGTTTGTGTCAAGAATTGATTTGAGGATGTATTGAAGTGCAAGATTTGAGCCTTACAGGTGAACGAGAGGTACAGACCCATATTCATATCATATATATCATAGTGATGATAGAAGGAACTGTTGTGTTCTATGCATTTGTACTTTAATCCTTACTTTCCTAATATCCCCATGCCTTAAAGGCACATAAAAGCTTTACCACCAGCCTCCACTTTGTATTTCTGGATGTTAAAAAACAGGGCAACAGCCTATATAAACCCTGATGGAAGATAGAAGGCTTTATTTGTTTGTTTTCTTGCTTTGTGGTTCGAAAGGTGTAGCAACATCAATGGCAAAATCCCAGGCAGGTGATCCCAGGGGTTATGAGTTCTCTTCCATTGCTTGGAATGGAAAAAGGGTAGAGCAGCAAAAGCCGAACAGAAGATGTCAGTGGACACTAAAGGTTGCTTGTACTCCTACTACAAGTTGACTGCCAGAAACAACGTGCCTTCAACACGGACAGATCAATACTGTGAGGTTTTTGCCCAACGCTGTAATTCAAAATTGCCACGAGTGATGTCGAACTGATTCCCCCCACTGGAATAGCTGATCACGGTTAGCCTCATCATCTGATTAGATTTAGAGTAGACATAGATTGCATGACCAACACCAGTTGATTATCATGACATGTATTAGATCCTGCAACTCTAATAGATTGTCTTATGCTAAAGCACGCTTAGATTGGTGCCGTGATTCTGAGGAAGTGAAATATTACTTGCAAGTGGTGTTATTGTTTGAGCTAATGGGAAATTAATGTAGTTATTGCCTGTGGTATAAGGCTGTGCATTTCCGTTTTTTTAAAGTGAGCTGTAGAGTGAAGGGACAGCTACCACTTGATCCCCAGCTGAAATGCATCCCACCTCTAAGTGATTGTGTATTGTTTTCAAAAACTGAGGCTAGACAAAATTTAAAAGCTGAATCATCAAATATGGCTATATCTACTTGCAATATTTTTTAATAGGCCTATTTCTTTCAGTACCATATTGAGTTTTTTGATTTAAAGGGCTCTATGTAGGTCCCTGTGCCTTAGAGTGAAAAGGTAATTTCTTCTCAGTGATGCATTGCTGTTGATGCATCTTACATGTTGTGGTGTGTGTGCTTCTGTTCTGCGGGTTTGAAAGCATTGTGTTGTCTGCTTCTGTGTAAAATGATGCTGTCTTTTCCTTCTGAAAATATCAGAGATCGATCGCATCATCAATATATAAGCAATATATTTTTGCCCTCAACCAGCATTCAGTGTTTGTAAAGTCTTGTGAACATGTCATATGGTTTGCCAATGCGAATGTTCTTGTTTCCAAATCTAAGAAACCGTTATCGATTTGTTTTCAAGTGTAATTGCTTTGTGTGTAAGAATAAGCTCTGCCACTAGCATGTCAAATTATTGATAACAAAAAAACACCATTTTCTTCCACTCTGGAATTGTTCTTTCCGCTTTGGGTATTTTCTACTTACTGCTCTGATATTCTTTGTGAGTATGACGTGCCTTGTTCTTGAACTTTCTACTGTCATTCTGTCAGTTGGTATTTCATTAGTATTCACTACTCAGTAGTCTATATTAGTCTTAATACAAGTAATAACACAAACTTGATAAAGATGATGGTGTCAACTCATAATGCAGCTTGACATTTATTGCCCTTAAAACTAAAAAGATTATGATTTTAAGAAGAAATTAGGCCCCTAAGGCAATTGAGTCATAAGTTTTTAAAAATTTATGACGTAAGGTATTAGTAATATAAATTGAGATATGAGATACATACTTTAAAGATCAGAGGAATTAGCAATTACCTGTTATGATATGTGACCTTTGATATAATATGTTGTAGTAAGGTGACGCTATGTTGCACACCTTTTCCGCTATAATGATTCCATTGACATTTTATGCCCTTTTACAGGTAGAACGCCTTCTGTTGCCAGCCTTCAATGGTCTATGAACACAATGGGTGAGTTCTTCTGCAACGTTTGACCTATTTTGAGCAAGTGGGTTATTTTACCATTCAACCAATAGTGATGTTTGCAAGTTTGTAGCAGCGATATGTTTGCAAGATAGTGGCAGCAGAAAAAGATATGATTCCTTGACGAATGTCTGCAGGATTGTCATCATCATTCCTACGGGATGCTTGCTCTTGCCCATTGACATAACGAATGTTTGCAAGTTCGTAACATCATTTCATTCCTTATTGAGGTGATTGTCGCATAATTTCAAACCTTCAAATGATTTGTAGAATTACTTCAAATCCTGTTTGCAGGTTAGCAAGATTCAAATCATTCATAGAGTGCTGCAAACATCAGTTCCAAAATTTTGTTTGAAGAGATGTTTCAACTTGTATTGAAAGAAACTGTCCCCTCTATCGACCTCCTTTCTGAAAAGGTGTTGAACAAGTCCACCATAGATAACATCTAGTTTGATGATGAGTATAGCTATTGCACCTTATATAGATACTAACACCCAAATATCACCACTTAGGATTACAATATTCTTGAGATTGACTGAAATACTTTTTCACAGATCACTGAAATCCCACAGGATTTTGTCTGAATCTAACTCCTAGACTTCATGATCTATGACTAGGTCAGTGAACAAGTTTAGGGTGTGGTCTGCTGCAACTTGAATAGACCACCTTGGCCTTTAGTAACCTCATCAACTGTTACACACATGTACACACACACCTATGCAACATCCCGTTACTATTGTTCAACTCTTTCCCTTTCAACTTCAACATTAGATGTTACTGTTTTATAATGTTCTCTAGATGTAGCCTCCAAGTACATAAGTCAAGTACATATCATATCCCATCTGTTGTAGTACTGTATTACATTGTATATTGATGGCAAAGATGGCTACCAGGCAGCCATTTTAGATTATTGCAATTAACATGTTTCAGGGTGTGCCCTGTGTGTTTTTGTAGTAAAGTTTATTTGTGTGTGTTTTGTCACCTCTTTCATATTTTCAGAATATTTCTGACTTCAAGTCTACATTAGATTTGAAAAAAGTTAGTGTATTGCATTAGATTTTGTTGCCGGTCAGTATGAATAATGAAACAAAAGGAATGAGTACCAATATTCACATTGGTTTTTGGAGCCTTCCCTTACCGACAACATCCTTTTTTATGTAGAGCATACTTCAAACAATAAGTATTTGTGCTTTCCTGAATAATTTACTTTGGAGTCTTGTTTCTTAATCATATGGGAGATGTAAATTACATGAAGGATACATATTTACGTATTTATATTGCCTGTTTGTTTTAAACCTAAAATAAATCAATGAAACCTCATCTGTTTACATGAATATTTGATATGTATCTGGCTCAGTGGCAATTTAAATAAAATTGAATAACATTCTGCCTCAAATAATAACTTAATATGTGCCTGGTAATAAAATGATGAGCCTGATTACTTCTCTCAACTTAATTAACGTAATTGATGAGATGGGAACAAAACATTTAGTTATAGTTATCATTGCTTACAATGTAGTTGTTGAATGAAATGATCTCATGATTCGATGGCTTATTCATTGAAATTTGTTTTAGTCTAATTCACCGAGGTGGCTTGCCCTTTCATTATGGGTGTGACTATAATAAACAAACTTTACTAGACCAGGAGGAGACTAAAATGGGAACACTTCCAATAAATATGTACCATGAATTACTGATTATATTTGGCTCGATGAAGTTTCTCATGTTTCTTATGTTGTTTGTCTTATGTTGTCTGTAATGTCCACTAAGCCTTACCAACGACACACCTTAGTCAGCAAAAGTCTTTCACATCAGGCTCTTTAAACATCCAAAGAACATGCTAAAATTCCAAGGGAACAAGGCAAATATCAGACAAAACAAGGTTCTAAGCTGTTCTGTCTATCGTAGTTCAACTAAGTTGAGGAAAGCAGTGTTTATCCCTTGGTGATCTGAGTATATGTCAGTGTTCCAGGTTGCTTTTTTATGCCAGGGGATAAAATGGGGTGAACAAGCTATCGGAGAAACCTGTGATAATGAATTTCCAATATCTTCTGCAATGTCGTCAAGCAACAGAGCTAAATAAATGTAAAGCACTATAAGAATATTGTACATTATTATTAAAGCACTATGCAGGAACTTTTTTTGAAAGCACTCTTATCCTGGATAATTTGAAATCCTGAAAAATAGAACCAAAAAAACATGATGCGGAGAGCTCACTTCTCTGTTGTCAGCAGCTTTTGGGTCCATTTGGCTTAAAGCAGCCATAAAGTAGGCTGATTGATAGCACCAGAATTTCATATCCTCACATTATTTTTTATGATACCTATGATGGCTCCTAAAGGTCATGGAGACACTTTCCATAGACATCAATCCTTGTTCTTGGCTTCCATTGACCTTGGGCTATTTTCATCGGAAACCTCAATATCACTGATTTTTCCACCAAAGTAAGGCATGTCTATCTTCTCTCCGCTTTATATGTATTCCACGTGGTGGCCCATCATTATTCGATTGACGCACATGATGGATGAGTGGTTGACAAAGCGCCAAAGGCAGCTCTCTAAGCCTCTTTATTATTTGGCTCTTAATGCACGAGAAACGCTCGCTGGTTATGAAATGCTTTAGAGGTTTTGGGACGGGCAGCTATCTTGGTGCTAATTTTGCAGTCATATGAGGAATATTGCATTGTTTTTGTCTCTTGCATTGTTTTGTGGGCTAATGATTCAGCACACTGGATGAAATACACAGAAAAATAAAAGTTAGCCCCATTTATAAAAAACAACTAATGTTTACCAAAAACTGCTTGCATTCAGTATGGTTTTGATTTTGGGTTTTTTTTCGATAAACAAATGTTTGATTTTAGGTTTTATTTGAACACTTGAAAGTTATATTGACGATTTGTTCCAGTCAAAACCATCTGCTGATCAATATTTGCCTGAGGAATTCTGCCATGAGTCACTTAGTAATGTTGGCCACCTTGCGACAGAAGTGACCTTCTTTTTCTAAGTTGCATCATTAATACTTTTTAATTTCTTTGTTGCATCAAGTTAGTGAAGCAAGATTTCTGAATAAAGACGGAGAAAATTTTCAGATTTTTTTGAAATGATAGGACCTCTAGTCCTTCACCTGGTCCTTAGAAATAACCAATAAGAAATTTGCTAGAGCCAAGTGCTACTTGAAGTTACTCAAATCTATTTCCTGAGTGTTCTGGTGCAGATTTGTAGGCTTCCCTGAAGTAGAATGGAATACTTCAACAATGGGCGCATATGTTTATGATACGGCTACAGTTAGGGTGTAATGGTTGACTTTCTCCAGTAATCACCCCCACCTGCTTTCTTAATGGAAATTCCTTGTTTTTGCCAATTTTGGGTCTAATCACGTAATCATGTTGTGTTGAATGGCTTCGGGTGGGTGTGTTACATTTAAATTAGATGAGCTGAGGACAGCTCTTCCTGCTCCTTACATGTATCTTCCAGTAAGCCGTTCTATTTTTAGCATGTTTAGATTCTCCCCTTCAGGCATGGCCAGAAATAACGAGTATTGGAAATTTGACCAGAATTTAAGAATTTAAGTGCTAGGCATTAACTGTGTCCGATATTTGCATGTGTCATTCCTTTCCTGATGGCCACTGCTTCTTGGCCTCGGCCACCTTGGTCATGTTGGTGTCTGTTCCTCCTCTACAAGCACTGAGGGTCAAGCAATTAGTCTATGACAATATATCACCTGCTGTCTTCTTGGTCCATTGAGGTTCCTTCCCTATCAGAATCTACCATGGGCTCATGACTTGTTTTATTGTAAGCTGATTTGAGAGCAGGTGCATGGCCAGATGGAATTCTGTCAGGGTTATCGTGGCTGTGTCTCCAAAAGCTGATAGAATGGATTGTGAAATTGAATGTGTTGATAATGAATATTGTAAGTGATTCATTCCTCAAGACCACAGAAACGGTTGTTAGCAATGCTTTCAGAAATATTAGGTTGCTAAAACAGGCCAAGAACAATTCGTTGAGGGAATAATACCTTTGTTTCTTTAAATCATTGCCCTGGCAGTCATCAAGCTATTATGTTATTCTCCTGCCATGATATAATTGCCTCCCTGTGGCAAATCGGAAGAAAGAAAACATGTGACAACAAAAAGCTTACAACTGGCGTGGAAGCAATTTCTCAGTTGATATAGTCTTGGGGCAGTTTTATTGGACAATCCACTTGAATATAAATATTCTTGCCTTGCACATTGAGTAAGGTGATTCTTTTGCCCCAAAGCAGTAGATTGGCTGTTAGTATCGCTGCTGAAAACATCAGATTCTTTCAGAAAGTCTCAAACTAAACTTTGGTACCACACATGTTAATAATTCATGCTGTGCACTCGTATTGAAACAACCTGTCTAGTTCTAAATACACTCCTTTCAGTTCCTCAGATACAGTCAGCTCGTCAGATTAGATTGATGTGACAGAAGTTCCGTTGGGTGACAGGTGTTTTGGTGACAGTGTCGATATTTGCAGATTCCTGTTGCATGATCACATTGCAGCATGTTTTTGGCAGGCAGTGCTTTGTGACATGCATCATAGATTACTTTTATTTGTAGTTTTATTTCTGCATCATGAGAACCTGATGATGTTTAAGACACCTTGTGTCTTTTTAGTGGGTGACTTCTTTAATACTTGTCAAGCTACTTTGAAGCTTTGACATATAGGTTTCACCTTTAAACCATTGAAAGAGATCACATCAGGTTGTGGCACATGCCAAGATGTGATTGATGCAAGGGTCATCTTATATTTCAAAGGCTACTATCTTTCCCAACTTCAAAGTGGCTCTTTTTGCTGCACTCCACCAAACCTTGTTCAGATCCAGAAATTGTATAAGGGTTAGGTAGGTTACCATTGATTAAATTGCTGCTGTAGGGTAGCAGCCCCAAACAGATGTGTGATCTTGGAAACTAAGGAGGTCCTGGAGACTCTCCCTCAGAAAAAAAATGAAATATAAAATGTGCAATATCTGGGCATCTGAGGGCTTTAGACCGGAAGTGCGGGTAGTTACGTAGTTCTTTGTATACTTTGATTAGTGCTTACTTTGCTTAGTCTTGTATGAAACAGAATGTCCTTTGTTTTGATTAGTATAGGGATTGATTTTCATGTAGTGTTTCACATTTTTGATATGACTAAATGATAAAGCCCTGAGACCAATTGAGTATACCTGTCATGACCCAGACATCATTGTCACTACTATTTGCAAGAGACAATAGCGTTATGAGCAGGCTTTTGACTTTTTACCCTGTGTTACTCTACCCCCGATCAATAGCTTGTTAATATGTTTCATGATGACATGCGATGCCTTTCATCTCCTTGTGAGCAGCATAGCCTGAAATGAGAGGAAATAGTGACATGCAAATTCTGGATCACTGATTTGAACATTTTCAATAGGTTATTATCAGGGGGGTTTTCAAGCAGAAAAAAGCTTTTAATATCCTTTGTGGTGTACTTAATGCGGCTCAGAGATCTAAAGGTTCTGATATATGGCTGGTTCTTGCGATGAGGCATGCTGATTTGAGGGGTAAAAGATAATGGCTTTTGATTTCAATGGGATGACATGATTTTCTGATGTAAATCTGGTGCAATGAGTTAGAAGTCCTTGAAACTTATATCTATTGGATCCCCTTTTACCTGACTGTTGTTTTTGTCAAGTGCAAAAACCAAAAAATGGCAACTACAAAGGTGTGGCTCTGTAGTTCCCCTTTGAGAATGACATCTTATCATACATTTCAAGCACAATAGTTGGAGTTGCCCAAGACATCTGTCCATATAATGGTCTGGGCTCCACTAAACCATACCTCGTTATTGACTTCAAATAGGCGAATGGATCGAAAGATAGTGTCCAACAATGTGATATAATGTTGTTTGATATGGTACACCCAGATAATTGCTAACTATTGAGACATCATCATAACAAATGAGCATCTGCTTTTTTAAATAGATGACACTATCTCAGTTGAAAAAGTGTTTGCATCTCTCAGGAAGATATTCTCTTCAAAGAAGGTTCCTGATTAAGGGATTTTCTGTAAAGCCAAATTAAGGTTTTGTCACCATTGCCATACCAAGCCACGATCTGTGGAATAATTATACATGGGTTCCTCAACAACTTACGGTATCTTTTTGACCTGGGATAACTTGTTGCGTGCGTATGTGAAAATCAGTATTGTGGTCAATATCAGAATACCGATTAAGGTTCATTTACAGATTTCCTGTTTGGCCAAATGAATGCTTCGATTGCCTAGTGGTGATCAAGTGAATTATTTCTTGGGACAGTTTCTTAATTAAGGCTCAAGAAAGGTGCCCTCGTGACTTCAGACTAAAGCATTGCGTGTGTACTCAAGAACACATGAAGTGGTCAATATTGCAGTGGTAAGCCTTGGT
Organism: Lineus longissimus; assembly: GCF_910592395.1. NCBI lineage: Eukaryota > Metazoa > Nemertea > Pilidiophora > Heteronemertea > Lineidae > Lineus > Lineus longissimus. The sequence goes on from NC_088310.1 coordinate 24,664,321, forward strand.
GCCACTTTAACGGACTGCCAAGTTATTAATGAGCAAATACCCAGCAGAAAGCAGATATCGATGTGACACTTGTAAAACTAATGAAAGGTGTTAATGTAATTCCGATAGATAAAGAAACCCCCCTAAGGCTATTTGCGTTAATTGATTGAATAATCTATACTGCTAATGACAGTTTGAATATGAGTTATTTAGGACTCCGCTTATTGAGTCTTGTGACCCTTCAAAAAGATGTTTTTTAGCAGAAAATTATCCCCTTGAACGTTTTCATGATGGTTGAACCAAAACCTGCTTACTTTCTGAAGAATTGTACAGCAATTTTCACTGAGGCATTAGCCAGATTCCGTGGACCATAATTATTCTTCAGGTCTAATGCTCAAGCTGGAGAAGTCATTTCAGTGAGAGGATTTCTTTCAAATTGATGTCTGTATTATTTTGATCACCACCACTATACATTGACTCTGCAATTTTACCGAATAGTTTCTACCCAAGGTAACATGGACTAAAAGCACCGTTCCGATTGTGAATAGGAACACTCCAAGTTGCATGCTGTGTGGAACGTTTAGCAGTGACACACAGAAGTCGGAAATTAATATAACTATAACATAGAATCAACTTCTGCTGCAGCATATTACTTCACTTCCTGGTGTGAGAGCTGCATACACATATACCCTAATGATGCAGCAAGTCAACTGTAAAAACTTAATGCATTTCCACAGATATTGGCTTGGCAGTTTTTCACCAGTGCCGTCATCAAGTGCTGAGGACAAGTAATTGGGTTGCCCTAATCCGGTTGAAGTGGATGATGAAGTTGCGTGTTTCTGAATTCAGTTTAATAAGACATTACGAGAATAAATTTGGATAAATGTTGAAGGAAATGGACTTAGGATGCACTATGTCAAACCTTGAATAAACGTGATGGTTGGCAGTATAAATAGAGAGGCTTCATTTGTGTAAATGTAATGGTTACAAGTACTCATCATAATTGATGTAGGAAAACCCTCGTCTGTCTCTTGTAGCTTGCTTTCTTCTTACACGCAAGGGAGAGAATGGAAGTACATGTCAGTAATGATGGAGTATGCATGCCTAGTTTTTCAGTAAGTCTAGCATGTAAGCTGAATTGTGGACAATATTCTGAGCAGTGGTTATGTTCTTACAATCATTCTTTTCTTGGCAATGTTTTTCTTATCATGTGGCAAATGTTTCCACCTTCTTCTTTCATGTAACATCAAAAGAGTCACCTGCAACTTCAGATCTATGCACTTTCTGTGGTACCACTCCCACTGAAAGTGTCAATAGCATCTGTTTCATGACTTTATAGCGAGCTTCTTAAAAGTTGTGCAGATATATATCACATGCCTCGATGCTCTATGTCAAAAGGGTACCTTTGAATTTGCTGCCCACATGTGGTTTGTGTTACAAGGAAGATGATAGATTGTAATATTTGAATGGCTGTCAGCAATTCCTTTGATAGTTGTGACAAGTTGTAAGGTTTTCCTCTTATCTCCTTCTGAGGGTTGACCACTTAAGGTTGGGTGAAAACAATTTATGTGTTGATAAGTCAGGTGACCTTTATAGCCTAACTCATTACTCCAAATATGGGAGCTAACTTAATGTTGAGGCATCCCATCAACGTTCACACTGAAGTTTGACCCATTCCCAAAATATGGATGACCCATACTTGTTAGCCTTTTATGAATTGCCTTGAAAAGGTCAGTTGCCCTCCTCAGTGGTCACTTTTTTGTTTCGAATGCTGCTTTGTTTGACATTTGGTCGTAGCACAGTTCTTGGGTTAAAAATTGATTATCAGTGGGCGATGACATGTATGGCATTTCTGTGAGGCCCCACAGGGAATCAATATGACCAGATCAGATCTATCCATGCGTGATCACAAGTTACTGTTTAGATATTGCATGTGTTTTTGACTCTGACCTTTCTATCACGATATCAAGCTGCCTAAAGCCATAATTTGGCAGACTGTTAATTGCTTCCCAAAGATCACACCATGTAAAAAGTGTATGTTGATTTCACCTCATGGTGACATGTTAAAGTAACCATGGTCTTCTTTGACTTAAACAGATATATATCCAAAGCCAATGTTGATGGGAAAATAATCCTTGCTGCAGGAAAAGATATCATTCTGTTCAAGCTAGATGTATTTCCCTAAGTAGTAGGATGTTGTGCAGTCAATACCCTTTTAGAGAACAGTCCTCATGCACCGAGATCCCTATCAATGGCTTTCAAAGTTATTCTCTTCTGAAACGTAGGCCAAAATAGGGATTGACATTACACTCCAGACGACCATCTTCATCTGGAATATGGCTGGTATTGAAGATCATTGCACTAAGATTAAGAATGACCAGAGATTGTCATCAAGCTGCTTAGATCAAGTGCGTACAGCTCAACTGTACCTTGGATTAGTAAAGGTAAATACTTGTTATTGATTGCCATTATTTCCATGATCTTGAGGCCATTCATGTGGCTAAGATATTGTGGAATCATGCATTATAGTATCGAGTGTGTCCTTAGTCACAGGTCAAATGGGTACATTCTTACTCTGATGTTAGAAGTACCATTTACACACCCTCCCAAAGCAGGCATTTGGATAGTTTTTTCTAAGATTCACAGATTCTCACAAATCCCTGCTGAAATTGAATCTTGCACAGTGGCTCATGATTATCAAAAAGTTTGTCTTATCAAGATTCTGTCATTTTGATGTTCACCATCTCCCAGATTGGTAGATTTTAGGCATGTTGGACCAGAAGGTGTTTAAAGAATATTCATTTTTCAGACTTCCACTTTCGCAATTGAAATTCATCAGACATGTTAAATGTATCAGAAATCTTTGATTATTGCTTTTTGAATCAATGATGGTACCCCTTACTACACCAGAAACAGCAATCGGTACCTGGGTATGAATCCCTTCAATTGATTATTTAATTGAGTCAACGAGACATGAAGACTGGTAGCACTTTATTTCACCAAAACCTGACTCAAATCGATACTGATCATGTTCGATGTTTGATGGCTCTCGTGTAGTAATGTCAGATCTCCTGTGTCTATGTGTACCACTGCGATGTATACGACAGGAAGGCCAGGTCTCTTGTGTCGGATATGTGTCATTGGGCGATATGAATAAAGACAAGTAAATGCTTTTACTACAATTTTGTACAGAAAGGCCTAGTGTTAATGTACATGGAGTTTTAGATAAAAGCATTTGCTGGTCTTTATTCATATCACCCATTGTCTAGCATAAAGCAGTAAGGCCAGGTATCTAGCGTCAGAGATGTGTCCTTACCTGGTATGGTAGAGTATCTTGTGCCTGATGGGTGGCATTGCCTGGTATAGTATAGTAATGTCATGTCTCTTGCGTCTCTGGTGTGTTATTGTCTAGTATAGTAGAGCAACATGGTTGTCCTCCAGGTAGTGACATAAATGCATTTGGCAGTTGGGCGACAGTTGGCTGAATGTCTTATTCTTTATTCCTCTTGCCTACGCATTGCTAAATCAAGTGATAGGTATGTTGGAAGTTTTGTTCAAGTCGCTGATTGCTTGAAGGAATAATATCCCAATACCTGTTCTCTCTCTGTGTCTCAGGTACTTTATGTGGCTGTTCTCTACTTATACCAACTGATTAATTGATGCTCCTTATTAATATGAGTAAAAGAATTTCATGTCCAGTTTGGGTACATGCTGAATAATGTGCTTCTATCTTCTAACCTTTCTCGACGGAAACACACTGTCGGTGTGCTTTTAGATATCCCTGTCTGATAAAGGTCACTACTTTCTTGAACGAATCCGATATATTTTTAAACCCACAGTATATCATACTTGACATCGCATTTTACTTCCCCCTTGTCTCCGTCTATCAAAAAAATCACCAAGCCTTTGAACTCATCAGTTTTATTTGCAAGACCATCTCGTCTATAACGAGTTTGGTTCCCAAGATTACCCCTCCTCTTAAGAACAAGTCCCCTTGGCCATAAGTAATTATCTTAGGCATCCACCATGGACTCTTGAGCTAATGTCCCATTTTACTTGGCACTGGACCATTAGACATACAAGATCTTGTGCCTTTGGCTGTCAGAGGGGTAAATCAATGCTTTCATGTACATGTACAGCTTCTCCAGTATATCACAAATCGATTATTCGTATATTGTTGTACTTGGGCTCCGTTGATTTCTATAGATCTCCCAAACATGCTGGCTGAAAATTGATGTGTCAATCACTGGGCGATTGACCCTATGACGAAAAGATCTCAGTGGCCTTTTCCTATTTGTGGTTGTCAACAATGGATTTGTGTATCTTCGAAATTATTTGATACAGAGCACCAAATTATTGACGTTTGTGGATAATATTCAGTCAATAGGCTGCGGGTCTCCCAAGTAGATTTAGTACTGAAAAACACAGCACATTGGTTGTGCCTCTTGTGCTGTGAAAATCCATCTGGCAACCGAAGAACCTCTTCTTTGATATAGCCTGAGCAAAAAAGGGTTTGTTACCTGCCATGACTAATGGGAACACTTCCCAGACACCTTACCTCAGAGTTCTGCTAATGGATGAAGTAATTTCATTAGCCTTTGAACATTATGTTCTCGTTCTCCCATTTGGTTGGTCTGATTAGTAAAATGTCATTAATCAATGTGGGTCAAGTGTTAATTGACCAGTCTCCGCTGGTACTTTTCTCCTCAGGCGGATTTTGATGAACTGTATTACTCTGACGTCATGACGTTGCAGGCTCCTTGGAAGCTTTGAACATAGGGGATCAAGGCAACAAGTAATTGCTCAGTGTCTGGCTCTGCGTGTCTTAGATCCTTACAATGGCTAAGCTGCTCTATTTCAGCATTTTCCTGCATTGCATTGCAGAGCTTATAATAAAATCTGTTGGAAACAAAAATTCATATCAAAATGCTAAAAATTTCTTTGTCTGAAATCCAAATGCTATAATATGTCGTTTGAGAATGTACGCTGAGAAAGACTATAGCAGATGACTTGTAAAGCTTATTCAGTATAAATTTTCTTTTTGAGTTGATGGACATTCGAACTAAAATGATCTGTCCTCCTCCCTTTGATTGCAAGTGTAGAATGAGAAATAAGCCAATCGCTGGTTGCACTATTCACCTAAACAGCACAAGGTTCCACAATTTTTATCAAATTAGATCAAAGGATAGTGTCAATACTGAGACGTGGCAAAGTAACATTATTTATCAGATTCTGAGGGGATGGAGTAAAAAGAGTTTAGTCTTGAAAGGCTCATTTATATTGCATTGGAGGAGGCAGTATCTTAGGGTAAGAGCTAGCAGAGTCACTCAACCGTGTTAGATCGCTAGTGATTGGTGATTGATTTTATAAAGAGATTGGGAAATGGTAGTGTGAATGCGTCATGGACTTGATTTGTATTCGACCTATCGCCTTATCTATAGGGGTAGCCATTAACCTTCTCTATTCTGATCGTATCTCAAGTCCAGATGTGGATCATGAGTGAATTTATATTTTGCAGGCCTGATGAAGAATTGTCAAAATACTAGTAGCAAAACCTGACTCTTTGGTTTTTGATGTGTTGTCAATTGAATTTTAAAGGTTTTCCAGGCTAGACTAATTTTAAAGCTTTTGACAGGCTAGACAACCTAGAAACGCATAGTTGAAAGCAAGCTGTTGAAGACTGAATGTCTTTGCACCTTAACTGGTCAAGGTGGTATCATGACAACCAAAAAGATTTGGTATGCATCATCGATATTTGGCTGGAATGTGAGAACACTTAGTAACTTATCCTCATACTAAATCTGATCGAAATACCGTATTCTCTAACACGTTCCTACTTCCTGCTACTTAAATTGTCATTATCATCCAAAAGAATTTGATATATTGCGATACACTCTCGTTCTGAGTGATGACATACCACACTCAGTTTCATCAAAGTATCCCCTTTGGAATCTCATTACCAACAGAGTTGGTTATTCACCAATCGAATCTAAGGAATTGGTGATAACACTCGAGAGTTAAGCAGGTGAGACCTGTGAGATGCAAGGTTCTTCTATCTAGTCTGGGGTATAATTATGGACATTGTTCCCATGGATGCAGGGTCCAGACAGTTATTAGTGAACTGTATATAAGTCCTGTACTTGTGCCTTAATCAAAGCTGTCTACATGTATCTCTGTTCTCAAATCCATATTGTCTCAATATCAGCTACTTTGATTCCTGTAGGTTCTCGCTGAGTGTTTTATTTCATCCAGCAATAATATGCCAACATTTGCTCCCATATTAAGAGTGGATTTGTTTTGGTTTATGGGTCCATAGCAAGTCCAGGGTTCTACTAAGGAACAATAGTTTTCAAAATCGGCTGCCACCAATCATGTTAATGATGAAGACCACTTGATAGTCTTTACAGCCAAATATTAAGTCCAGGGTATGACCATGGTATTACTTGGTGGTTGTTCCAGATTATCTATTGTGCTTCTTCAGATGACAACAAGAAAAAATCTCGTAGACATGGTAGATGGAAGCAATGATGAAAAGAAATTGTACAGCAGTTTCAAACCTGTATTTCTGTTTCATTGAAATTTTTCAAAAATACAAAATCATTCTTGTTGCTGCCGCATTGTTATATTCCCCATTCTTCAATCGCTCTGTATTCAGAAGAGTTTTCTTCTATAAATATTTAAGAGCTTTGAGATTGTGTTTTATATGTTGGATTTCAAATTAATATATATGTATAATGAAATATACAGTGATGTTGTGAGTTATTGTTGCTTTTGCCAAAGGCGCCCGGTACACTACAATGCCACATCAAAACCTGGGGGCCTCTGTTGGTGCAACACTTATTTCATATTCATCGGAATGATCAATAGATTTTTAAAGTTTTGTGCCACGAGTTATATAATCCCACTCTGGAGTTTAATGGAAGAAAGTTTGATGCCTGAATACCTGTGCTGTAGTGTGTATCGGTTGATATGCAGAGTTGATTTTTTGCCAACCGTATATTTTGTTCGCTGTTGTGAATTAGTATTTGCACTGATGTAAATGATAAACGCTGGCATTAAATCTTAAAGATTTGTCAACAAAAATGTTTCTATTAATATCAAGTTGTCAACATGAAATCCTTTGATTTGCTTCTGGATGTGAAACTTGTCAGTCTCTTGAGTCACCAGAAAAGTTCTTAAAATCAATTGGTTTTCGTCATAAAAAGATAATATTAAGTAATTTGAGTTGGAATCCTGCCTTTTGACTATTTCATTCCATCCTGTCAGCATTACATATTATACATACTGAGCTATATGTACAATCTAAGTGGAATGAATGTCTTCCAAACTGATAGTGAGAAGCACTCCTATGTGAAGTGGTTGACCATAAATTGGAGGAGAGCCACTGAAGAATACTGGCTTCTTATGGGAAAATTAACAAGCGCTATCACATGGTGAGAATAGCTATCTGTTAGGCAGGCAATATATTCCACTTATAAGCATTGTCGGTGATCTGGTAATTGGTGGTTGACTTACAATAGAAGTAAGGAGTCATTGGTATAATTACCCCTTTCGTGTTGACATCTTAATACACTTGCCTGTAGGAACAACTATATTTCATGTCAGTGAAGTTTGCCAAGTCAATTTGCTTTGAAAAACCTGGCAAGAGCAATCCTAAAACACTCCCTAAAACAATATGGCACAAACACTCATGGCTTATGTGTCATCATCAAGAAAAACACAGCTCTAGTACTGTATAGCGTGGCATATAGATACTACATCATCTTGTATCCTTGGCAATTGTCATGATTAATGAGGGTAATCTGCCGGAAGAAGATAGGGGATATTGTTTTTGTTCTCAGACAAATGCTAATAATGTCTTATCGTGTAAGAATTGTAATTTTGAAGACAAATATCTATAGACAGCATATATTTCTTTGGGAATTTCTCTTGATAAGTCTCAGATAAGATGGCTTCACCCACATAATGTTGAAAGTCTGCCACTCTATGTGGTGATTTTGGCAGACTCAGGATAGCCAGTCGTTTTCTGATCTGTTTGATCTTTTTATGGGTCATTTGTTTCGCTGAAGTTTTTAACGAAACGAAGAGCTGTATTGATCAAAATATCACAATATGACAACTTTAGATGACCTCTTATGACAACTTTAGATAGTTGATGCCAAACCTATTCCGTGAAATGACATCGGAAAGAAAGAACGCATTAGATGACCAATCTCTTCGTTACAGATAATTCCTTCTTCTTGGGTAGAGGTATTCTTTCGTCTAAAATGTCGCTTCAACTTTTCTTCTCAAGCAATGTTTTAAATTTTTAGTCCGCCAATCATCACTGTCAAGAATTATCTCATATTTGTTCAGTCCCAGTGGACCAAACAGCAACAACACTGTCTCAACTGAGCATGTTGAGATATAGTTCATAATATCAATGTCAATGGAATATGAGTAGCTGTAGTCGTTAAAATGGCCATGACAAAGCTGCAACAAGGTTGTAAACTGATATGTCAGATAAAAGGAAATAGCAATAGAAAATAAACAAGGAGAAACTCTGATTGCAGTAGGAACCTTAACATCAATAGTATCGTCCTTTTCTGTATCCAATGCAGTGCCTGTCAGTGTTTGGAATACGAGGTTGCACATCCTAGAGGAGGCGCACAATGGTTGGTGACAATATTTGAGGTAGAGGGTTGCTGTTCATTTATAGACATCTATTTGTATCATAAAAATGCGCACTACATGTTTGCTGGAAAAAAAGCCGAACAAATCATCTTTTCATTTGCCAATTCTTTGAACATATCGAAGCTAATTTTGTGTGCAATGACAAACTAATTAGATGACGTCATAACAAAAATGATTTGACAAAATTCAATAACTAACCTTTATTTATTTGTTGATGATACAAATTATAGTTCCAGAATCTGATATACTTCAATATTAATCCGTTGAATATCCGCTGAAATAGCTCAGGTGATGACAAAGTTTGTATCACAGGATGCTGACTGAATGAGCTAGGAGGGGTAATTTGGAGAAATAGTGTAATTTGAAGTTATCAATTTTGTAGTTCATTTTGAGAGTGACAATGCGGGCAGGTTAATTCTTGTATTGAGCTGATAAAGTGCCAGTTTGCCAAAACAGAATTCGGTCTATAAGCTAACAGTATTGCTTTAATGAAGTGGTTGCAGCATATCACAGTTTACAGTGTCTGAAGCACTCTGCCTTGTTTTCATGGCAGCGGTTAAGGTTAGGCTACCAGAACCAAAAAAAAAACTATAACCAATGAAGGTATGAAACAGGGTCTGTCCGGTGTTCAGTTGTGCTCTGATAACATTGCCAAAGATCTGTTGGGAAGTGAGTTGCCAAAAAAGGCCTGGGAGCAGATTTGATGCTATTTCACAAGAAGCAATACAACCTACTATGGTGGTGTGAAGTATTAGCAAGATAATTTCGATTCGAATTTTGTGTGATTTGATACTGTGACCAACCCTTCCATCAATCAATTCAGTGTGCCACAACACTCCCTTAAATGATGATCAATGAACGTGAAAGAAGTTTCATGCCACAATGCTGATTTGTAAAATCAGTGAACAAGCTAGCATCACACCATCATGACTGTAGACCGTCTTTCTTCCTTCCACCAAACAACACCCAATTAACGCTAATGAATAAACCAATGGGAAAATTAGCGTGGAGATCACTCACCGAGAAAAGGGCCATTTTTCAACTGGGAGTGTTGTGTGCTAATGACCAGTAGACAGGAAGGCTTGCTCCTGTTTTACAAGCTACTGTTCGCAAGTTGGATATTGTTGATCTCGGTCGACAGGAGGCTTTGTTAATGCCTAGTGGGACATAGGCCACCAACAAAGCACCACCATCTCTGCCTGTTTTTGTCAGCTTCTCTGCTTCCTAGTGCCTCGCTGCAACGTTTTGATGTTCACCCCAAAAAATCATCAGATTTATAGTAGAGTGTGAAGGTCACCATGTCAACTATGAAAGTGTTATGAGACCCATGGTAACGTTTGAATGGTCCGGTTTGAAAATGTCAACTACTGCTCTGCAATCTGCATCAAATGGCTCATCAGCTCGCCTCTTAATTAATTAAATGAGATGGAATCTCATTCATGGGAAATGAATAATTGGTGGAGTAATCCATGGACAATTTCACCCAGATTGAATCAATTAGTAATGACCTGTTGATGGATGGATTGAAATTACTTTGCATGGATTTATCATTTATCTCTTTTGGTCTTTTCGTGTGGCATTTTGATTGGTCATGCGAAGCCGGAGGTCGTTGTCAATAAAAAATGTCAATGAAAAAGCTCTATCAAATGCAATCTTATAGAGTTTTAAGTCAAAAACCATACATTTTGGTATAAAATGCAGTACACTTCTCAGCATACTTCCTCAGTGAAGAATTTATCAAATGAAGTATGCAAAGATACAATTTGCTAAGGGCTTCATCGATTTCAGACCATCAAAATGTACAAATGTATCTAAAGGCTAAACCACATGATTTGAACCGTTTATGATTATTCAATAGTTACGTTCAAAATACTTTTAAAAGAATCAAATTGCTGTTGGGGTATTTTCAAAGTTTGGTTTTTTTTAAATTACATATGAAATTGAATAGGGTGATGCTTAGTTCATGTTAGATTGCTTTTGTATTTCTGTTTCTACCCTAATTTTATCATGGGTGTGTCTGTTTGTATAAGGATAATTTTATGTAATTGTCTGTAATGTCTACTTCTGAATCCTGCTATAAGTCAAAAGTAATTATATGAGGAATTCGCTGGAATTTGAAGCCATTCGAAAGAAATACTCTATCTTTTCTGCACACAAGAACCTGTCTAGTTAAGTTCATCCTAGGGGTTTAGGTTAGGTAATAGCTGTTCTTTAATAGTGGTGTCCTGTATCCTGCACTTTGCATTGATGTGCACTATGTACTATGTTCTTCCGTATTTATCCTGGCATTTTAAGGTTGAACATTTCTTGCTCATGCGCAAGGAGTCTGAGCCAAGGGACAGAGACCATTGCATCTGGCTTCTTAGCAAGACAGTTGTCTGGAAGCTTACTTGTTTTCTTCTTGTTATTGAGCAGCTTTACTTTTCCCTTGGCTCCATAAGAAAAACCTCCATTGTGCTGAGCAGATATTTGCTTGCCATTGTGGTAAATTTGCCAAAAATATTTCTGTCAAAGAGCATCTAAAAATAACATGTGAACACCATGAAAACAGATTTTGTCACCAACAAATAGGAAATGTCAAAGTCATCCACAATATTTATTTGTGGTTCACCTCTGAGAAAGATAATTGGCAAATCACAATGAAAAGTGGAACTTCCCAAGCTAAAGATGCCTCAGAGACCTGACATTTGATGCTGAAAAAAGTTGAGTTAGCACGGAAGGATGTGACATTATACCCCAACTTGTGTAAATCTCTCCCTGATCTGTCAGAGGAAACTTGGCTTACGGTATATTGTGCCATATAAGTGCACATGGCTTTTCGCACCACATCGATTATTTTCCCTTTCCTTGAAAGTGTTCTTGCTTGTACTATTTCAATTAAAGGGCTCATTTTGTATGCAGGAAAGATCTTGACCCTGCAGTCTTCTTAGTGTGGATGGTATCCCTTTACTGGAAAAGAAGATGATAATCCACCCTTATCGTAGCTACTGTTTTTATGCCAGCAAGAAAAATATCCCTAACAGGGGCAGCGGTAGCGCAGTGGAAGAGAGTCGGCCTCATGATCAGGAGTTCGTGGGTTCGACTCCCGGCCGAGTCACTGCTTAGTTCCCCTACTGGTCGAGTTCAAGTGAGCGCCTTGTGGTTGCTCTTTGAAACCCCTGATTGATTTCTGTGGAGACCGGGGTAATAATATGATATCCCAAAGCGCTTTGAGCGAGAACTATAGTGTCACAGAATTGCGCTATATAAAAGACTCATTATTAACATTAGATCAGCAAAAGTTTTCAATTCTGGAAAATCTTTGATCACATTTTACCAGTGGCCCGGATGAAACATCCATGAAAGTTTTTGAGACTTTCCAGACTCTTTCATGAAACATAAGTAGCTCCATTTCACCTGATTGCAACATCTCTCCTTTAACACCTTGACCTTCAGACGTTTTGTGGCTCTGGTAATGTTGTGAGTAGGTTACATTAGCTATCCTACCAAGGCAATATCATAAAGTGACAAATTGGGTGCCAGTCACAACCAAATTGTATAAAAGTAGTTTTCCTTTGATCTTAATAGTATGGTACTTGCCTCGTGCTGGTTGGTGCTTTGGGAATCGCCTGATATCAAAAAGAGATCTGGCTCACCTATGGACTGCTAATACCTGGTGCGGTGTTTGTGAAATGTGTTTGAAGTTCTTGATGGTTTCTTGCCCTTTACCAAAAGTCTAGGTAGTTGGCATTTTCATTTAATTTGAAAGTGTCCGTCTTCTTTCTTCAGTGCAAAAAGTAAAGAATCTCTAAAAGGAATGTAGAAGCATAAACTTGATGTTTTAGGCCCAGTCAGTGATGAAAATAATGGCCGTTAAAGTTTTCTTTCTGTCGTCTTATTGGTCAAAGTTGAGCAGACATGTTGTGCTCTATCTCTGTGAGATGCGGTTGTGTAAAGCCCGTTACACACGAGGGACTTCTCACCAACTCAGTTGGAATTTTAAGTCATAAAAAAACAGGTATCCAGACCAGGTAACTGATACTTTGCCCGATTGGTTGGAGTTGCTGGCTGCACTACCGACTTGTTCTATTTCTCGACGACATCTTTTGTTTATATAAGGATTTTTTTGTTTATATAAGGAGTGTGGGGGAGAAATTTCCCCGTGTGATTCAGTCAACAACATAGTTGGGCAATATTTTGACTCTTTTGGCCTAAATAGTGCAGGACCTAAATATTGCTGGGATTATGTCTTTCGTGTGAGTGGGTGAACGACTCTCAACTTCCAGTCACCTGTGCACCTGTTCTTAATTTTAAAACCAACTAAGTTGGTGAGAGGTCCCTCGTGTGTAACGGGCTTAAGACATTGGGAGTCTGGACAGTCTTCTGTTTCTATTGCGGTAAACAATTCTGTTTCATGTTCCTGTCGACAAAAAATGAACATGGGAGTGTTTCATTTGAGTAATCCCTGCATTAACATTTATCAATTGCCGTCTCCTTCACGACGTGACAAGTGGTGTTGATTACGAGCCAGGCTAATATTGCTTACTTTCTCAATGTCATTTAGGAAACCAACTATGGTGTAACTAATGGCCATTTGTACTTTTTGATATGTCAGCTTTATGAGAGTTTGAAAACTTGTTATGGAAATTGCTCAGAAAAATGACACTAAACATAAATGATACATTTTGTTGTTCTTTTTGAATTGTCTAAGGAGTGCTGCAGGTTGACACCTTTTTATTTTTGCAATTTGCTAACACTTTTTGGAGAAAAAAATTCAATTTGAATTTTAAATTGGACAATTACAAACTTTCTTTCGGTTTTTCCAATCAGATCTTTTTCATACCAGTATGATATCTTGCAATGGCATAATTTCATGCATTCATAACAAAAAAACCTCGTTCATCTGGTCTACCAGACTTTCAGTCTTATCCTTTTATCATGCTTATTGAATGCATCTGCAAGAAAAATCATCACACTCCCTAACAGTATTTTCACTTAATAAAAAGTTGAACCCTCAAGTCGGCCGTATCTCTATGGAATATTGTCACAAAATGGATTTTTCACTCTGGTTAATATCACTTGATACAGAACGCTACCTGAGAGTGTAGGTTTTATATGAGCTGGCCGATTGTGTGGTTCTCATGCGAATACCCCCAGCTCAACTGGTAATAGAAAAACACTTATCAAGTTCGGCTTCTGGGCTGGGAGAACTAAATCTATACAGAGTTGATCAAGGCACCGTGACAAATCTCATTTGGCCCTCACGCATGATTGGTTGAGAATAGAAAGCGCAGGCTATGAAGCATGCCGGCAGCAAATTGCTCAGGACCCGCCATAGGCCAGATATCACCAGCGGTATGGTATAGCTATAGATACATGTAAAACGGTAGCTGGCCTCATCGACTTCTGCACATTAATGAAAAGCAGTGCTGTGAGACGAGCTGCGTCATGATATGAAACATTTTATACCAAAAAGCAAGATAAGACATTTCTTTTAATTTTCCAAAAGAATATCTAATTGTGTGTAGCGTTCTTTGCAGAACATGTATATACAAATAATTAAAAGCAATCACATGTAGAGCATTTTTGTCTAAGATGCTCTTGACATGCTTATTGGCTACATTCTTAATTGGAATAAGCAGAAAGTTGAAGACAATAGCAGAATGCAGATCAGAAACACTGTAATGTCCTTTGGAATAAACTACAAAGAAGACAAAAGAGAAGAACATCAATTAATGATGAGTCGTACTCGCGAAAGAAAGTTTATTTTAATAGTCTACGATAAAAGAAATATAAAAATTAATATCAACATGTCTTAAACGTCACCTTATGCTTACTCCACCAAAAATGCCATATATCTCGTAATCATTTTAACAGTAAAGTTGACTACCTTTGATCTTGATAAATGGATATGCTGAAGATGCTCCATTGCTCATTAGACATGTCAGATAGACTTGACAGGTAGAATAGAAAGTCATTTAGATGTACAAACAGACAGAGGTATCGACCATAAATGTATTGATCCTCTTGGCAGCCATTCAGCAGAGGAATAAATAAATTGCCTCCTAGTGCACCTGCTCCCTAGGAATACATCTTTTTGTGTTAACATGTTAGGATTGGTCATGTACATGATTGCATGCCTTAGACATATCGAAAACATTCTGTGAAGTATAAGAAGGACAATTTATAGAGTCCTAATTCTTCTACTTCATCTTAATCTCCGTAGGCTTTTTGGGTGAAGTTCATATCACTGCAGGTCTTTATATGAACCCACAAATGTGGCAAATGCTCAGACCAAAGACCCTTTGCCCAAATGAAAATATGTTAAAGTTGGAAGTAAACTTGAATAAGCATGAGATTTTGCATTTAATCACTTTAATGAAAATTACTGCTTGTCGGCTCATGACTGACACTGAAAGCCCTTTGTCAGATCCAGGGACAGTCTTAAATACAGATGATACCAAGCGGCTATTAAAAGGCATGCAATATAATTTGCTATGATATTCCCTAGGCTTGGAGAAAGAACATATACTTGGTCCATGTTCCAACACGGTATCCCTTAAAGTGTTTCATTGCGAACTGTTTTTACAATCCAATACACGTTTAAGTACAAGCACCTTGCTTAGCAGAACTAGCTATCGTTAGAATTTCTGTCTGACATGTCTGAAGTATGTTTGGACAGAAATACCAATATGATATGCTGTGTGTTGGAAGTACATTAACCTTAACATTAATCAATTTTATTCGGCTCACTCCTTTAAAACCAGAAACACCTGTTGTCCCTGGTATCCAGACAAAGTGACATGAAGTATGGTCAACCTTTTCTGGCACCTCACAATCAGTATAGCCATGCAGAGACCTTGTCATCATCAAGAGTATCAATTCACAATACAAACCACAGACCGGTGATGAACTCACCAGACTCTACCTCTCTAAGCCAAGTCATACGCATAGGCTATTTATGAAAGCAAGAAATGATATTTCGATGCGTGGATGTCAGTGTTGGAGGAAGATGCCCCTAACATCCAAACGATCATTGTCAACACCTTTTCCACCTGACATTCATGTGACCCTTTTATCTTTCCCAATAAAGCCTTGATGACCTAAAGATATATTCAACAATCAGCAGTATCAAAAGACTGGTGAAATCTCTACATTATCTCCTCATTTCTGTTGGTGGGTTATGGATTACCATGTATTTACTTGACACGACTTGCATTCATCATGTGGCCGATATTTCTTCTTGAATGTTACCACGGACAATGAGGGGATCTATATACCTCAAAAGCAGGGATCTTGAGTGAGAAACTGTCTTCGGTGTCCAACTGGGCGCATTGGAATTATTTTGTGGTCATCCTTTGCATTCATTGAGACTTTCCGTGGAACAATTAGTAAATAAAGGACGAAGAACTACCAAATATGCTAAGTTTATAGTGCTTAGCTGCATTCTGTATAAAACTGAATATCTTGCTCACCACAGCGTTCTTCTCAAAAAATTTACAAGAGCAGTCAAAGTGGGGCTAAAAAAACCTGGATCAATAGCAGGCCAACAATGTTCCTTGTTTCAGTATTGAGAGTAGAAAAAAAACATTGGCAAATATTGGATAAGAAACTAACACAGCCCTGAAAATCAGCTTGGACATGTTGGAGCGGTGAAACGGATGGATTTTTTCATCAAAATAGATAAGAATTGGGTTTTTTTTCTCAAAAGAATGTATAAGAAGGACCACATTCTTTATGACATCATGGTGTTTTGGATACCGATACATTAACAAACAATGAGCCAGCACTTTCTCAGTTGCCTTTAACATCTTAATTGTCGATTAATTATCGTGGAAGTCTTTCGTTCACTCTTGCTTCTTGCTTTATCTACCTTTGAGAAATTGTGAAGAAATGCATGAAAATTAACTCCCACTTCAACTCTTGACAATTTGAACGACCCAGCTGAGTTGTTGCAATGAAAGCCATCATTGACACAGTATTACTTCGCAATGACAGTTGTGGAAAACCTATGGCATGGATAATATTATATGTGGATTTATCTTTGAAAGAGTGTCACGTATATTGATGGTATATTTGTAAAATATGAAGTACATGAAATTACTAGAAAGTAAACTTCTGAGACTTGAGGGGAGCACCTGAGATAAAAATGGGGCACACAAGTGTAACAATTTTGTCACATCAGTTTCTATAACAGCAGGGTCTATTTCAAATAATTATATCGTATCAGTGTTGCATCTATCCAGGCCTGATACCAATCTGTGTGTGTCTTTAATACATATACAGCAGAGACAACTGGACCTGTGTGATTATGCCCTATGGCCCTGATGATGTACCTGTAAATTGATTGATTCCTCATCAACCCCAGCTGCTCATCCTCTTTGATAATGACTGTAATAACAATATATCAACGATTCACCTGTCTGTGTAGTCTATATGCTCTTGTCATTGATATCCTAATGGCATGGGGGAGATACTTTGATGAGGGGGTAATGATGTTCTGGCAGTGTGAAATATGTGACAAAAGCAAACTCAGGTGAAACAGAATGATATGAGTGAGGATCAGCTGTGATATCCAGTGGTTCACTTGATCATGTTTATGACGAGTTACACACGTCAAGTAATACTTAGACTCCATTGATGTCATGTGAAGAGTATCTTGACAATTACAGACGTTGACTTTAATCTTTTGAAAGCTACAGGGCTCGAGCTGACTTTATGGTTATATTGCTCAGTGATACACTTTTGCATTTGACACTGACATAAATCGAAATTTGATTGAAAACCCAAGTAATGTACAGCATTTTTTGCTATGGAGACTAGAGAAATTGTGTCATTATTGCACTGTGAGGTTACACAGAACACTTGGTGGTTTAAATGAGACATAACGTCTCATTAAGTAAAACCTTAAATGCCTTACAAAGGTAGAACAGTCCATCATCCAGCAGTTATTTTGTCCCTCACCAATAGTTGCAATTAACTCCAACCATTGTCATGTTGATTTCTTCATTAGGTATATGAGCCACTATTGCGAGAAGAAGCTTTTGCTAATGAACCAATTACAGTAGCAGGTATTGGTATTTCCTTTACCTTTGTAAGTAATACCCCACCTGGTACCACAGACAGGTCACCATCCTTAATGACATCCATAGATTGTCCAGAAACATCAGGGACCTTGGATGTTTGTGTGACATGCATCCCCCGAAGCCTCATTCTATGTCCAATGTCTAAGATACCTTCACTTGTGTTGTGGGCAAATAAGTCATGTCAGATCTTTCCATATGTATTCTAGCTAATGGAAAATAAATTAGTCTTGGCAGTTCCTGTGAGTCCTATCTTCCCAACTATTTGCTTTTCTAATGGTTAGATGTCTCAGAAGGGAAAAGTGTGAACCTCCTCTTTTGTCAGGTTCTATTCCTTAAGGTCTCTTTGCTCTAGTTCTACTAGTCTGATGGTTCCTTTAAACATGTAGCAGAAACCTCAGTGGAAGGTGTTTTTTGAAAGATGAAAAACTGAGCGCATTACGAAATGACTTAACAAATGCTTAAGGCAAACACAGTAGAGCTACCGAGAACAAATGCCAGGGACTAGGTCTGGATATTTTTGCAGCATCTAGTATCTGTAATCCAAGTTGTTGCAAGGAACTCACACATGACCTGTTTAGTTTGGCGATTTCTGTGTCCTTTTGGTTTTATAGGTGGTTTCAGATTTAGTTTGGTTTTCAATAGTTTCAGACAAATTGTTGTTTTTGAATAGGATGGCAGAAATACAAAACCAGGCTTTCAGCTTTTCTGTTGCTGTTGGAATCATTGCCCTCTTCCCAGTATTCATCTCCATATTTGCTATATAACTTTATTTCCTGGCTTTTACTTTTTACTTCATCATGGAGTCAAAAACGCACATTTGTTAAACGCCTTTTTACTTTGCACTGTATCTCCTGAATGTGCGTAGCACACCCTGAGTTGTCATCTGATTTTGTTATCATCAACATATTGTAACGGTTTTGTTGAAAAATATGGAATCAAATATCGCGTTTAAAAAACATCGTACTGTTCAAGTAACAGAGGCAGCATAATCTTGACGCCTACACCTACACTTCTTGTAGCATGTGTTGTCTCATTTGTTTCTAAGTCAAGACAAGCATTAAAAACTCATAAGGGAACCATTCCATGAAATTGCTGTGTCTCCTTCTGGGTCTCAGGTGTGACTATTAGGTTGTTTACGGCAAATTTAGCTCTCATTTACTTCTCGCTAAAGTTACTTGTTGAATTAGGTGATCTTTGAATTCATGTGTAGGAGTTGCATGCCTTGACGTCGAGATGATTCGAATGACACAGACCTAGGAGTTTCGTCAATGATGAAAAGCTGATAAAGACATTGTAGGAAATGAATGATATGCCTGCAAAGTTTCTGTCTTCATTTACTTTTACATTAACTGTTAGACCTGTCAAGGTAAATCTGGTGTAGACGTAACTTTTGACAAAGGAATCTAGTGCTTGAATGTGAGCTTCTGGTTTGCTCAAAAAGTACACATAGATACTTGGCAATTGTGGAATGGGTCTGTCTTTGTAACTTCAACATGAAGAAGAAAAACAGTGGACATGCAAACCAATGACTACTGTTATTTTTCAAATTCTTGCTGTTCATAGTCCAGACCACCCTACTCTGCCAATCAGAGATCCCGCACTCTATATGTCACGGCATCTTAGTTTCGTGAGCCGCAGATCAGCTTATGGCTTTCCTTACCGCGATACCATCACGTCGTGACAACTCCTTGATGAAAGCCCGGAAGCCAATGCCAGTAATGGTCATCATCTTGCAGAGAAGATAGTCATTTGTTATTGGTGGTAGCCACAGCAGTGATCTTGGATAGCTGGCTGATGGCTGACCTGAGATATCAAAGCTATTGTTGGCATAGTCATTATAGGAAACAAGATTGCAACGGAATGCCATTGATTTAGCACTTAGTACTTATGTCACTTTGTCTCATCAGAAGTTAGAGGGCACCAAGAATAGTGAGCATATCAACTAAAAAGAAAACATGATATTGTGTTTCCACCTCTCTTTTGTTGTCTCAAAAATGACTATGAAATATAGGAATTGATAACTCATTTTACTCAGAAGTTGAAATAGTTGATCCAAAAAACATCTAACCAATTTGGTCCAAAAAACATCTGACAGTGAGAGTACTCTTACAGTATATTTAAAGTTTCATTGTTACAGTCTGGTTGATAATTACCCTGGAGATGGACCCTACTGCTTTCAGCCTAGTCGTTCTTGAGAATGGTCAAATTCTTTTGCTTGGACTGCGCTCATTCTCGCTTCACCCTAAAAAGTGAGTTGTCCTGAAACGGAGAGATATTTTTGTCTTCACAGCATGAAAGCTGTACCTGCACCTGCAGCCATCTTGGCTTCTTAGTTTTTTAAGGAACCAAGACCTCTGTGAATCTCTTTGTTTCTTGCAGGACATTGTAATAGAGAAGACTGCAAATATTAAATAAGTTGTTATGTTGTGTTTGTTTTATCTTATTGTTCATCTTTATGAGAAAAAATCTGTTGCATTCTCTCCATGTGGATATCAGAACAAACACCATTGTTCGGCAGCAAAGGATTAACCAATTGGAAAAGTTTGCTCTTTTGTCTTTGTTCGAGTCATATCCCAAGACAGTGGAAGCATGTCTTCCCCTATGGCCATCACAGTCTTGTTGAACAATAAATGTCTATCCAGCCAGGCTAAGACGATCAGAAGGTATGCTGTGTACAAGTCAGGATTGCCTGAACAGGCAAACATGATCCATATTTACGTTTAGTTGCTGAGTGGGACTTCCTCTGAAGGTTATTCTACATGCCCTTCCCGCTGTCAAAGTGGTCTTTCCTCAGGATGGAGTAAAAGAGTTTGTACTTGATGTTCTGTAGTAAAAGCTTTGAGCAGATTCGTATATCAATACCTTTGTCTTGAATAAAGAAGTGATTTTTCCCTTGTTTGATGGAAGTTTTAACACACTTCATATTTTCAGTATCTAATCTTTGTTTGTAATGCATGTGAAGGATCTGAGAACCTTGCTTTTCTCCCTTTAACATCGCTTGAAGACTACAGCAGCTGTTTGGGAAAATTCCTAACATGCCTAGGAGAACATTTTTCTTTGTTCATGTCCATGTTAGAAGTCTACCATATTCCTGTCTGGAGATGTTATAATTGAATTCAAGCAGACATCCTGCTGACTTTTGTTATTTAGCAAATTAAATTGCATTTTGTGAACTGGGATCGAAAATGAGATATCATCATATAGAACATCGCTTAGAACATTTTTATGGTAATGTGCAAGATATTCTAAGCGTGTGTGCTCTCCTAGGGGTTAGGTTTTGTTATAGTTCATTTTCCAAGAGACAACAACACTGTGAAGTAAGAGGCTTTCTTGTTATTTTGACAGCACTGACCATCAAAAACAACTTGAATAATGATTCTGTCCGTATTTCCAGTTTCAGATCACTGAAAAAGACAATAAAGGCAATAATTTTAACTATTTTGACTCTTACAGAGAAAAAACAACCTTGAATGAGGAACTGGTGAACGAAAGAGAGATTTCAATTCAACATTAAAGCTTTTTGATGGATAGATGAGATTCATCCAACATGCCCAAGGAGAGTGTTATGCAAAATATAACATGCTCATAATAAAAAATACAATGTTCTTAATGTTCTTCTCCTAATGTTTTGTTCTTGTTTATCTTTTTCATGTTAAATTTTGGATGGTGATTGGCATTCTTCAACATGATACTTTCACAAAATAGGTGAGAAAATATATCTGTTGTGTCATATCTTAATGATATTTCGTTTGGAACATCCTAGAATGCGCAATAGGATAGATAACTTAATGGGATGTTTGCAAAAGACGGCAACATATGAATATGAATTTTTTTCAGTTTTTCAAATTAAAAATATTTTTATTCATAATATCCATGAAAAAAATACACCTGTGGGCTAAATCTTCGCAAATGCCAGAGTTTGTGTAAGATCTGACACTTTTCAGATACTATTATCCTTTGTGTTAAACATGTCTGAAGTTACATGCCTTTATTAAACATTACAACACGTAAATGTGATCGGATGATCGGATTAAAGTGTGTCCAGTTGTGTATTCATGATACTTTAAACCGTCAAATTTCTGCAGCTGTTTTATCTTTGCTGATTCAAGAAAAAAGAAAGATAGATATGAAACGAACTGTTGGTGTAGTTCACCTTCCAAATGCTAGGCTCTCTTCATTGCCTTAGGTTTTGTTGTCATCATGTATACACTCAAATTACAACATTTGTCATCTAAAAGAAAGTATCGGAAATGTATTGTGCTTCTTTTTCTCGCTGTCATTTCACCGGAAAATCCAATATATCTTTGTATGATTATGTAACAATGTGGTTGATTCCTACGGAATTGTATTCATATGCCTGACAGAATGAAATAGTTCTCATATTGTGCTGTTTGAATTCACTCCCAAATGATGTTACATGATGGGACCTCTATTTTCTTGTAATTCTTTAATCGAGTTTTTATTATTGATATCTGGATGTAGAAATTTTAACACAAAGGAGTGTAAAAAATATTGAAATAAGATATATTTGATTGCATCTATTGAATTTGCCTTAACCAGATCTATTTGCTACTCCGAGATTTAAAACTCTTTTTTGTCACTGGGTCATTTGTTGTCTGTAAAA
Source organism: Lineus longissimus (assembly GCF_910592395.1). Taxonomy (NCBI): domain Eukaryota; kingdom Metazoa; phylum Nemertea; class Pilidiophora; order Heteronemertea; family Lineidae; genus Lineus; species Lineus longissimus. Next base: position 24,686,662 of record NC_088310.1, read on the forward strand.
AGTTCAAATCAGTCTGATGAAAAATATTCACAGAGCTGTAATTTTTGAAACTATACCTTTCCTGTTGTCATGGATTGTTGAACAAAATTAGCATTTTACCGTTATTTCCTTCCTTCAGCCTAAAAGTTCCTGCTTACTCTCTTTGCTGCAATTAGCCAAATAGCATTGGAAGTAATGATGACTGTTCTAGGTCATATTACTCATGCCCCTTATCCCTAATTCAACCAAAGTTCTATAAGAAATAGCTTGACTTTGGCAATTTTGTACCAACAACCTTTGTCGTGATGAGTTTAAGGTGTGAGTCAGGCAAAATAATTGGCAGCCCCAGGCCATCTCCATCTTAATTTGCAAATTGCAAAGTCTTGATCCAGTTCCTCCAACTTGCTCTTTTCATTCAATACTTTCTTTGATGGAAGCTGTTCATAACATAATAGTTGCCTTATTCATTGCATCAATTTGTGTGTGGAGTTATTGTTCATAAATAGGAACCTGAAGCTGTCTGCATCCCAGATTTTACAAGTTTGCGAAGTCCCGAGGCATTTTCAATCCAGCAGAAAATACTCTGGTTCACTGGTTTTATTAAACCCTTGGGTTTTTCATTGGTCGAGGCCATGATTTTACGCATCACAAGATTTTACGCCACTTTCTTTGCCAGGAGGAGTGCGTGATCAATGACAGGGTGCAAACGATCGTACTGACCTTTTGATGCTTTGAGGCTTTCTGAGTCAGAAAACTTTAAGGTAATCTATATTGGTGCAGTTTATGATGATATTGTCCCACAGTTGTTTTCCATTCATGTGTATTAACTATTTGGACTTTTCAGTGTCTGGTCGGTTAGGTTATCATTATTTTTGTACTGTTTGTTGATAACCTTGCTCATTCCCATGACCCAGTTCAGAAATGAGGAAACTGCGTAACTTCCAGTTTGTTCCAAAATCGATATGGCAAACGGTCCTCTATCTCGGAGTGTTGCTGACTAGAACGGTATTGGCGTTCCCTTTGACATTTGTACTGATCACTCGTGGATCGATCTCCAGTGGCCATTCAGTGGCATAGTTGACTCTATTATCGATGTCATCAATCATTTCCATTGATAAGTTATGGCAATGTTGACCTCCCAAAGTCAGGCTAAAAGATTCCTGCTAATGAACCTTATTATCAGTAGCAAGGTTTTTCCATCCAATTCACCTTGATGTCAAAAGTGGTGAATTCCTTTCTAACCTTGTTAACAGACATCAATGAATTCCTGCACATTAGAGAGCCTGTTCAGCGATGGCAGTAAATGCACAATGATTGACCTTTGTCTTGTCAGTTTCTTCTCTTAGCTCAATTAGGGCTTTTAGGTGCTAATTCACTTGACCGTTGACTATTAATTCCTTGCCTCGGGAATGCTTCCTCTCATTGTACCATGGTGGCAAAGAGGTTTTTGAAGGGATTAGCGTGCAAAGAATGGCACTATCTTCTTTTATCCTGCCATCAATTTAACCTTGTTGGTTGAGGCTGTGGGTTTCCTTTCACTCTGCCAATCTTTTGGTCGAGCAAAGTTGAACATTTTGCAAACTTTCTGAGATTGTAGTTGACCATGCCAACGTTTCAAGATTTAAGCAAAAGATTACCCTTCTACATGTTTTAGGTTCATTTGAAAGCATTGTGGTAGCTACTTTCTCTAAATGTTAGGCTAGTGGCAAGTGATTGTTTGCTCAGAGGGCGAGTGCATGTCTTCCATTTGCAAGACAGTGGGGATTGATTTTTGGTTAAATTCACAGTCAATATGCATGCCTTTTCTCTTCTTCTAAATTCATGATGAAAGTACCACCACCTGCAGGTCTTAATGGCAATACAATGATATGCTAGTTTGCTGGGAATGGTTTTCAATAAAGGTTTCGTGACATCAGAAACCAAGCTTTTATAGTTTCACCCCTTGTCCATTATTAGAATGTGACAAGATCTAAATTTGGTCTTGATAAAGTTTAACTCGGCTTGGAGGCCTTATTTTCTGTCATTGGCCATCAGAGTCTGTAAGAGGTTGGGCTGACATTATCAGCCTCCGCAAATAACCAAAGTGAACCAAACTATTCAGACTATCACGATCAAAGACCAAAAGAAAGGGCTTTGTTAATACAAGGCATCGGGAGTATTTAATATTGGTGTGAGCAGTAATGTATCTCAGGCAGTTTGGTTGTTGTGTATTGCTACAGAAACCCATTTAGGTTGTGTAACCTTTTAACATTTTTAACGCTGAAAGAAAACTTTTAGCATAAAAAATGTTCTGACTTGACAATTGCCCCAACTTCTAATATTTGTATGATGAGACGTGAGACATGTTGTTGACGAAGAAAATGTGGAAAAATTCTTAAGTGAGATCATCTTTCGTGTGATTTAAGCAGGAGATGTCCTTGCGATGAGTTTATTCAACTTTTGTTACCCTTTGTCTTCCAGTCCCACTTCACTATTCCCTCTGCAAGTGTACCTGTTACCTTTGGTCTTCTTGTTCCACTTCCATATTCATGCTGCCCTTGTTACTTGTCTCCTCGTTCCACATCCATATTCTTGCCCCACAGCAGATTTACACCTTTAGTGCTAATTCCCATAAAATGAAGACCATGTCGGCTGCAATGAGTGTCGGTGTGATAATCAGTGGTCAATCCCTTGGTCATCATGTCTGGTGCGTCCGTACCCTCTGGGCGTTCGTGTGATCAGTGGCAACATTGCTGAGATATCTATTGATGACCATCTCGAGGAGATGTAACTGACATCCCTGTGGCATACCCATTTTCTAGTTATCATAGGAGCCTATCCAGCAAAAGTAACTATAGCTGCGCTTACACCACGAAATATTGGTGGACCAATTGCACTTACACCACCACATTGCCGCGACAAATTGGTTCGGCAATCCATTGCCGATACAAATTGCCGAGCGAATTTGTCCCACCAAGCTTGATGGTCCAAATTCGCCCGGCTTGTTAAAAGCTCGGCTTTGTCGTGGTGTACGCGCAAATGGTTCGGCAATTAGCTAGTTAGATGGTTCGGCTCCAGGCGGCGCTTTCGAAATGGCGCTTTCTGCGCATGCAATTTATTGTTTGCGCGCCATCTGTAGCCGGATTTTATAACTAGCTGCAGCGCTGGTGTAAGCGCTAGGTGGATTTTCGATGGTGCGGCATTGGTTCCCGAACCAAGATTGGTGGTCCATTTTCAGGTGGTGTAAGTGCGGCTTGTATTGGATAGACCTTTGGGTATCAGCAAGGGTATTATTTGCTCTAAAACAGACCCATGCGATGACTCCTGATGAAGGCAAAAGAAATTCAAAGGCTGCAAAAAAGCTCGTAGGAAGAGTTGCCCTATTTACCATGAGAAAAATGTATCTCTTCATGCACTAATCAAACCCAGATTCTCGAAGGCGCAATGTAACCAGCTCTGATTGTAAACAGATTTCTTGCTAAGGTGGGATAAAATGTTACTTGATTTCTTTGTGACTTAGAGGGTCCAATGACATGCAACAGTCCAACACGTATTGCTTTGATCTGATCATATGGCGAACACAGGTCACCTTTCAAAAAAAAAACTGCTTCACACCATGGGAGAGAGTTCTGATAAGTTGAGATATCGCAGGAAAATGGGCAAATAGTTGATGAAACTTTTTATCCATTGTGAGTTGAGTTGCTTGGAGGTTGGCTACTGATAGGATTTCGAAATTGGAGATGTTTGAACTTGCAAAAGCTAGCTTTTGGAGTTGGTTTCTTTCTGGAGAATCTATCGTTGCTTCGCCTGAGAAATCAGGACACTCATGCCTGATCTACGTATTTCATCTAGCCATGTAGGGGATTGGGTATCAATCTACTGGTAGCGTGCAGCTCGACTGGTTCCTGTCCTAATGCTTCCCACTGAACTGTTACACACTATGAGACATTAACACGTGTAATGACTAAAGGGAATATTAAGGGTGTCACAGCTGCCCAGACACCCTCCACTCTACTTTGTAGTTCCCATCATCAATTTGCACATGAAATTGAAAAATTCAGAATTTGACATCACTGCTATTTGTAGACTCTTTTTGATATGAAATGTCATTTTCACAAGCCTTAGAGCTTAAAATGAGTTATGGTACCATGATGGCAGTCTAAAAATGGTGGTGTGAGCGCCTTGTTGATTAAAGAAAGGTGACGTGAATGCCTTGCATGCTGATCAAAAGATAGAAGTTCTGTCTCAGACAGGATAGAAAGAAACCTTGGTTGATAAAGTATTGAGCTTATAACTGGCGGGATATTCTCGCTTATGGTTGCTGGTGGAAACTGCTGTCTGAGTTTTAGTTCAAATATGTAGCGATTAAGTATGTCATCCTCACTTGCAGCTTGACTGTTCATTTGATTGATGTGAACATGATGGCCCTGGTATCGACCTTAGCTGCTTTGTTGCGAAAAGAAAGAAGAAGAAGAAAAGTTGTGCTTTCTTGACCTAGAACTTATTTCTCAAGGAACCAAATGTCTCCCCAGTGTTTTCCAGTCATGATTACACATCCAAGGCACATACTCCTAGGTTGCATTTATCATCGCTGACTTTGGTATATCGTTTTTATGACACGATCCTGTGTCAAGAGACTTGGTCCAGGGCATCAAGAATACCAAGCATGTTATCCACCACTGAGGGAACCATCTAATAGGAATTGCCAGGTGTTGAAAATGTGACTCGTTTCTTTCTTTTCCCCCAGAGTGATGTTTAGCGGTGTTAATATTCTCTTACATGCTAGCAAGTGAATTTCAAAGCAATTTTTTTCAGCTCTCATGAAGCGGTGTTTTTAGTTTGCAATTATGGTGGATTGCTTTTCTTCTAATGGCCATTTCACCTTTGAATAGGTTTTTCAATACATAGTCTTTGAAAGTGGATGTGTTGAAATCTGAAAGATATTACTTTTTATATCATAGTCCCTTTGATTCTGATTTTGCCTATAAATCTTTGCCAATCTATTATATGAAATATTTATCGGTATCAGCTAGGCTATAGGAGGCAGCCTAAAGCTGTATTCTAAATCTATCAAGTCCATTGACTAATCACGAAAGCCAACCAACATCAACCTTTGGTATTTTTTGCAGTTCTTTTTTTGTTTGCCTCTCAAACAGAAGAAAATTTAAAATGAATGAAATCACTAAATTGCATGTCAAAAACCTTCACCTCTAGCTCATAAAAGTTATATCTAAGACACCACTACATACATGTAATGGGGTGTCAAAAAAGTCAAAGTGAATAATGGATCCTTTGATAAATCAAACTTATGAAAAAAGTGTGTAAATTATTCATACGATTTCTAGACAATTTCAAAGAATTGACTGACTCACTTTCAGTTCTCAAGTCAAAAATAGGGCCTTGTGGAGGCAATTAAGATTTGGCCAATTCATTTCAATTGGAAGTCTGACGTGCCCTGGTTGCAGGATATCGGTTTTCTTTAGTTGTGTTAAGGCTCTAGTTTCACCAATAATGCAATATATGGAGAATGCAGTTACTGCAGATATTTAGTTCGATCATAACTCCTCTGAACTCAACAATATTAACTGAACTACATACTGATTCCAGGCATTTGAGGTGGGCCACTCCATAAGAAGGTTTAAATCGGAGCAGTGAGATTGAGGCCAGCTATGGCATCATGTACTGTTATCCCCTTAACCCTTTAAATTAAACACTATGGGCTATTCTGCAGTTGTTTGAAACTTGGTCTGCGTTCTGGAATTTCAGTCAGGCACCAAATGTGCCAACAGAAAAACATGCTTTTTGGACCGTACAAAGTGTGTAATGAATGATTCCCACAAATATTACTAAAATTTTGATGACACTTGAAATGACAGTTAGTCACAACTCGATCACTTTAAGAGAGGGTTATTGATAAGCCAATTGTCCAAAGGACTGCTGTACCCCTAATCGTAGCGTGGTATTATAATCTATATTTTGGGTATTCGAGACTGCCAATGTGTCACTCGTGATGTGAGGAAATGAATACTGTAGGCTGTTGAGGCACTGCGAACAAAACAATAAGGATGAATTATTCATTTCCCTTTGGGACATGGCAAATATATACCAGAGCGTATTGGTTTGAGGCTTACATGCAAATTGAATAACCATTGCTTCGTCGCAGGTCACAGCAAAAAGGATACCAAATATTTTACATTTAATTTAAAGCTATCCCTGACAGCACAAACAAGTTTAGTGATATTATCGTTACTCGTGTGGGTTTTTTCATGAATTCTTTGAAAAATTATTAAAAAGTTCCTTTCTTGGCAAGAATCTTGGTGATGAAAACAAAAGCCATGCTGGCAGGCAAGGAGTTAGTGAGACTCTGTTTGTTGAGTCTTTTCATCACATCTTTATGGTGAACTTCAAGAAGGCGACACTACAATGTCTCAAAATTATAGTTTACCATGTTTAATTAAATTTGAAGAAACATGTGAAAGGAGCCTTGATCACGTTTTAATAAACCAATTAGTGCCAATTTTAAACATCGAAAATCATGCCTTACAGTTAGTTTCCTGACTGAATAGCTTGAGGGACTGCGGTTGAGTCAGATTTGCACGCCATTTCTCAAATGGCCTTCATACAGAGAGTCTTGGCGCCAGGCTAAAATCATTCTCGGCTATCAAGTATTGGCAAGTATTGGCAATTATATGCTGCTAAGATTGATATACATGAGTTTTTTTACATTTGCTGGCCAACGGCAGCGGTTGCAACACAGCACGACGCTTGGATCAATTATGATGTCAACACTTCAAGCATGCGTCTTCTCTGGTTTGACATGAAGGATGATTAGCATTTTCGCAACACATTGCCAGTAACTTTGGGATCAAAATTCTGCAAGATAGACATGACTGAACTGGCTGAAAATATCATGCAGAGAAGAATTCAGGCAACTTGATCCATATTGTATGTATATTTCAACTTGTATTTAAACCTATGAAGAAATTCACAATGTGTCCTAGGTAGACTTTAGAATTAAAGAAGACACCAATGTTGTCATGATCGGCTTGTGACCCATTTGAAAAGCAACAATGGATGCAGTATTAAAGTGATCAGGTAACAGTAGCAGGTGCACAAAGGGTTACCGTCACTGCAACTTGCAACCTATCATAACGGGATGATTCAGCATTCCAATCAAAATCGCAGGTTACAGCAACAGAAATTACTTGTTTTCAGAGCGCCAAGTGAAGGTACTTTGACACCAATCAGTCTCTTTGAGAGCACCACCCAGTCCTATAATCTTACTGTGGTAAAACAGGTTTCATGTTCAAGCATACCTTGTTTGACTCAAATTACCTCAACAAATTCAAGCGAATTGATTTTAGAATTACATCTTACATCTCAGTTTAGCTCTGCAACAAAAACATACTCTGTTTCATCAAACATGAGAAAGTGTACAGTATAATATGTGTAGTGTATTGGTCCTGTTTAAGCTGGAGCCACTTCTGAGAGTTTATTTGTGTAAAAAGGACAAGGTTGCTGTAAGAAAAAAGCAACCAGCTCACTATTTTTCTTTCTGCGAGAGCAATTGGATGTGAGTTTAAGCAGATATGAAAGTTTGCTGTCATCGAATGCGAAGTCGAGGCGGATTGCAATCATTGAAGATTGGCTATAATGAACCACATCCACCTCAAATACACGCTTTGCAATTGAGTTTTGCCCGCTGAAAATTAAGTTTGGGGATTGACGGAAATGAGCTACGTCAAGAGCAGCTTCTTGGCTGGCGGTAAGTAGTGGAAGACACACATGGTGGGTATGATATATCATTTGAGGACGCACACTATACACTACGTATAGTTCTAGTGATACCAATTGGTTAAATGATGACATTTGGCTGGAGCAGGAGTGACTGTCTACTAGATTATCTGCATATTAACCCTTTGTTGTGTTGGTGACTGATCTGATGATATGAGAGCAGAATTATCCATAGTCAGGCCTCTCAATTACATGATTCCTACACCGTATAACGGTGTAGGCCGTACATGATGTCCCCAAATTAGGTCTATTTGTTGTTTTTTGTTGTTGTTTTTTGTTGTTTTTTTTTTAATAGTATGACACCCTGAAGCGTTTTTTGACCTCTAACATAACCAAATCTCATCCAAATGGCCTAATTATATAGTTTTATCCTAAAATTATGATTTTTCAGTATGTGGTGATATCAGTCACTAACTTAGATTTATGACGTCGCTGTTCAGGCAAATTGGCGCGATGAAATGTCCCCAAATTAAGCTAAAAAGCAAAAAAACATGTCCCCCAAAATAGGCTAAATAAATACAGGGTGTAGAGGTCTCCACGTAATTGAAAGGCCTGATAGCTGCGTACGTGAATCTTTTAAACAAAATTCGAATGAATGTCCTAAGGAGCCGTTTCGACAATAGAATGATAGGTGATGGAAAAGATTACTGAAGACAATGTAACACTAAACCAATACTGTAGCCTTGCGTTATGGCTAACACTTGTTGTGTCGTAGAAATGATTGGGTAACTCGATAATAAATGTAGTGTATGTGTCATATTATTGATCACATGGTGCCTCCTCGTGACCTTATCATACCCTTGGCATAGGATGTGCAGCCTTTACTTGATCGACCAAGTCAATCAGCCGCAGGTTCAGGTGCTAATTCAATTGATCAACACTGATGGGATGGATAATGTATGACAATTGCCCTGCCCGCAAATTTCGTCGGGCAACTATGGTCTTCAATATGTATAAGTCTGTCTGGTACCTGGAGGAGAGGAATGATGGCTTGGTGGCATGGTGGCCTGGTCTAGTGTCTAGAGTGGTAATTGCTGTATTTATTTAAGAGATGTCCTTAATGGAGGGGTGGCCTTGATAGAGAGCTGTCCACCAAGGGAGGTTCCAGTACAGTGCTAGGCGAGCTGAGATGATAATTACAGAGCTCCTCTTGAGAGGAAATTTTTCATCCTTCAGATTTGAATTTTTTCATCAGTTCAAAATTCTGAAAAGTTTTCAAAGTCAAATAAGTTTTGGGGCTGATGATGTTGGTTCATTTTGGGCAGAAAAAAATAAGGTGAAAGATATATTTGGACTAAGATATTTTTTTCTGCGTTAGGGGTAGGGTTAGCAGAAATTTTTTTCAAAATTCTGAACAATTTTCAAAGAAAAAAAGTTTTGGGAATGATGATGTTGGTTCATTTTTAGCAGAAAAAAAAAGTGAAAAAAATATTTGGACTTAAATTTTTTTTTCATCATTGACAGAGTCAGTTCAAAATTCTGAAAATGTTTCCTACCCCTAACCCTGAAACAATTTCTAAGTCCAAATATTTTGTTTGTTTTTTTTCTGCTCAAAATGAACCAACATCATCAGTACCAAAACATTTTTGTCTAACACTGACATTGATATTGGCAACAAGAAACAAATTTCCTCAGACTTCATTGATTGAGATGTCCAAAACCCAATTATTGGAGGATTAAAAGATCTGACTGTCCCTGACTTGGAGTTAGGAGTTCAACTTTCAGATCCTGTGATTGATCACCTGACAATGAATTGCTACATTCCTTCATTGATTTTTGTTCACTTTCTACTCTTAGTCTTGTTAAACATTGTTAAATTGCTGGGTTCTGACACATCTATGACAATTATGGTATTGGATTCCATTGCCACAACTAGTATGGATTATCTATTATGTGAAACTTTAAAACTTGCACAATCCATGGATTTGCAAGAATTGCTCAATATGAGGAGTTAAATGTTTATTGATTTCATATAAAATGATTATGTTGTGCAATAAAAAGTGGTTTCTGAACTTGTGGATAGTACATCAGCTAGATCTATACAGTTTCTGTTTTCATCTTTACCCTTGTTGTACCCATATTCGGATAGAAGTTTCGAACTATAACATATCTAAACTTGTCTGGAAATGCCAGCACTTCCTTGGAGTATTTAGCAATTTCTCTTGAGTGTGTCACTTATAACTGTTCTGGCCCTATGCTTATTTCCTATTGATACATCTGAACCACTCAACCATACACGAAACGCATTCTGTCGTGTTCGCTTCCCTTCCCTTAATTCACAGCCATGAGTTTTCTATACCGGAACTGAGTCGAACGGTGTTCAACACCATCTTAAAGCACTCACTGATACCTTTACAGAGGATGTGCTCCTCAACTGTTCCAACCTGTTAATATTGACAGGTTCTGTTTGTCACTGTTGTGTGTTATCGTCAGGATAGCGACCTGCCATTGTTCTGCTGACTGGTAAGGTTGGTTAGTCTGACATTTATTTCCGGTTGGCGGCTTGGCCTCTAATAAAACTGTCAGTTTGCCACCAGATATTGTCCCCACATTCTACTGCAAGTGACAATCCAACCGATAGCAGAAGGCCAAATGCATTGGATGAGGTTTGTTTTGCCAAAACTGATACTGGCCTTCCCTAAGCAAATGTATCATTCCAGCAATATTGAGAGAAAGCAGCATGTGTTTCATGGCTTGATTGGAAAGTAATGGAACATTAAAAAACTATTGTGATAGAATATGTATGATATGAAAGGTGTTTTTCATGTAAACATGGTAATGGATATACAGTAGGGAATATTGCTTTAGTAATGACCTTGAACCTGTCAACATGTTATCAAATGCTATTCATTGTTAAGTCCATCCCTTTGATTACCATGCGCAGAGTGGCACTAGTATTATCACCTTCTAGAATACTGATATGTGTGGAATAAAGACTCATCGAGTCCCCAACATCAAAGCCACCGGATCTTATCTCTTGATAGAGTAGCAAATGATTTCTAAAAATGACGTGGTGGCACCTGATAAGAACGGGTGATTTTGGTCTCAGTGTATCTCGCAAGACTTTCATTAGCAAATAATCCTCCTGCTATGGTTGCTATTTTCCCTCACAATGACGGGACCAAGCCAAAAGGTATCTTCTGATCCTCACCGACTAAGATTATGATTACGTTCTTTGTACTCTCTGCTGAATGGACAGCTCCTTGCATATTGATTCTTTATGATTGGAAAATAGTTTCCTGAAAAGAATATTGTGTTAAAGTTAGATGTGGCAAATGTCAGTGCAACAGCATAGTTGATAGAAAGTGTTCATAAGTTGCTTTGTGTTCAAGTCAGTATTTTGTTTATTTGGTGTTTTGCTGATATGATGTGAGGAAAGGCAAGTTATTGGTGACAATAACTGCCTTGCCTGGAAAACGCAACCCATGGAATATGGATGTAACACACGCATCAGTATACATATTACAAGGACTGTTATTGTCCACTGGGATATGTTTTTATGTATGACCAACTTCGAGAAATGTAGCACTATCTTGATGTGATGATGTCCTTTCACTTATTCATTGTGATGCTGTGAGGTTCATTGGTAGTATTTGAACAAAGTGATTTGTTGTGCTGAAGCTGTATGCGGTTGAAGCACTTACCATATCTTGGAATGTCTGCCATTTTCACAAGGTGTCTCTCCTAGCTTATGAAAGTAGCCCAGACACGCAGTAAGGCTTTACTTTTTTATGATAGGAAAAAAGCATTATCTTCGTAGTTGCCCTTTATTGCAGAATGTATAAGTTTCCATTAACAGAAATATGAAGAAAAAAAGAAAGCGCCAAATACATTAACTGTCATTTGATTCTTTTTTCTTTTTCTTTCTGATGTAAATCTGATGGCTTAGATTGTCTGTCAGAGCTCTAAGCCATCAGATTTACATCAGAAAGAAGAAGATGATTATAATCCTAATACCAGTAATGTTTCATATTATGATACATTACTGGTATTGGGATTGTCTGTCAGAGCTTCTGTTATACGATACTGGTGTTTGGGATAGTCTGTCAGAGCTTCTGTTACACATTACTCATGTTTCTGGTGTTCAGGATAAGTCTGTTAGAGCTTCTGTCATCTTATTGCCCAGTGTTAGACTAAATATGGATTTCCTTCTCCAAACCAACTCCGGGTGAAAAATGAAAGGAAATTCAGTTCTCTTTCATCAAACTTTCCTGTCGTGCATTCATCAGGAGTCTCTTTGTGCAAATTTAACATTTAATCAAATATGGCAGAAACTCGAGCAGAATTTTCGAGTGAGACTCGAGCAAATTTTCTCTGTGTACAGTCTCGAAACACAATCCTGCAATTTTGCCGTTTGCACGTAACTTACAAGATTTCCCTGGAGATGTTGTTTACTCTGTGGAACATTAACTTAACTCTTTCAATGGTGAAAGGAAAATGGGATCATATGGAACTACGGATGCCTCTTTAGTCAACATCATGTTGTCTTGATCTGCTCCACCGTGTTGTGTTTTCCATATGTGTCGAACTCCTGGTCAGATTTGAAGTATCGAAGTGACAACTTCAACATCGATTTGATCCGATTCTTGCATTTCAGCAAGAATATGTTTTGATTCAAATTACACAGGCAGACACAAGCAGGAGTAATGATAACACGGTAACAAACATGACAAATCGAGAGAAAGAAACCCAGTCCCGTTTGCCTCCACTTTGCCATCATTCTCCACCAACCAGTATCTCTGATTCAGAATGACGCCTCTTTCCTATTAATTCTGTAATTGGCCTACCATGGTCATTGACATGGAAAAAAAGATGGGTTGAAATTTTTTCCTGAAAAAATCCTTAATAAATTGCGGTCAGTCATGCAACAAAATGTGCACTCGGGATAAGGTGAGTCAGAAATGATACTGATATTTGAAACATTTCTGCCTCTCGGCCTCCCATTCTATTTGTAAGGCAGTCTCGACTCGTTTCGGCTGTTTAGGTGGATTATGTAGATTTGGCTCTAAGTCCTATTCCTGGGCAACTCAGAGGATGCCTAATACCAGAGATTTTATAGCAATCTAGTACGTTTCATGAGGTGACTTGAGGATATGCATTCTAAATGAAGTCGGGCCGACGTAAGGTGAACCATTTTGTAACAATTTGGTGCCCTCAAAGGTCATTACTTGTGTTAGTCTCTGACAAAGAGAGAGGCATGTGTGCCTCATGCACCCCTAAATCCGCCACAATTGTGAATATGGTCAAGGGTTTTGTACTGGTATGGCCATGTAATTCTTGGTATAACTTTGTTTCTTTCCCCATCTTCTTCATTATGTATAAACAGTGAAGTCCACCTGAAAACCTTTTATCTAAACAAAATACCTTTTCTTGTCTGCCAGTTGATGTCATTAGGAATTGTAAAAAACCAGAGAATTATATATAATTGATCCAATTTAGTTTGTGCTATGTGAACATTTGGTGACTGTTGTGTCTTTCGTTTGATTCAGACTGCATGCTACAGTCCCAGCCTACACACATCACAGTATTGACCTAAATGATGAAATATCTTCATAAAGAGAACAAGTCATCTATACCCAAGGGAGTAACCCATGCCTTTTATTATAAACCAGCTATCTATTTGGTCAAACAAAACTGTCCTCTTCAAACATTTCTAGATTGATTAATGTTGGATGTGCTAAAAGTCGGGACAATTTGTGGTTTGATATATCGGGAGATACATGTGCCATGGGGTGATACCATGGGATGAGTCATTAAATGATAGCTCTGTATTTTATCAAGTGATTGTGGTCAGAATCATTACTTGAATTTGACATGGGTACTTACTTGCCTGGCATATATATTAGGTCATGTTTGAGGGGGGATTTCAACAGTCTTTTTGGTATGCCCAAATATTTAGGACAGTCACATTTTTCTTTAGTGAGATTCAGGACAAGCAGAGGATTGTTTGGGGCTTGACCAAAATTGCTTATCAGGGAATGGGGGCATTTTTATACACCAAATCAATTAACTTATTTTTGTAATGTTTCCTTGAAACAGCATGTGAGCTATCTTAGCTCATTATTAGCTATTTTCCAATATTTGGGTGATTTAACTGTACTGTGTTTGGCAACCCAGAGGAAACCTGCGCTGTCTAACAGACCGACCAGGAGAACACCCAGGATGGCCTCAGAGATCAGAGATGACATACACTGTAGTTTCGAATGAGATGTACCAAATATCCTTAAGAATAACTTGAACGAAGTTGTGTCCCGTAAAAAAGAAACACGCCTTTTATTTGCCCCTTTTGATCTTTCACTTTACATAACATGACTTTGGAGATTCTAACGATGATTATGATGTCTTCATCTATATAGTGATGGCGGCGGTGGCGGCGGCGGTTCAATCTGTAAAATTAATCATTCAAATAAGCCTAATGCTAGTGATACTACCTAAAAGATATTAACCTGAGAAATATATTGATATAAATCGGGAACCGGAATCAAACTTACAAAGCTGGGGACTCTTAAGTTTCTCTGGAATTTAACTTGAAAGTAATACATATAAGTAGCCTTTAAATGTTCATCTTGCTTCCTTGACGGTGTACATCTCACTGACTCCAGATGACCCAAAAATCTTCAATGACTTCAACATGAACTTTGTGACAGTATTAATTAACTTTTACGGCTTGACACTCTGGGAACTGCTAAGATAAGGCTAAAGTTCAGATAGGCCTACATAAATCAATAGAAAGAGAAACAGTTAGCCAGCATGAAGGATAAGAAATATGTAATATATATATATATTGATTTTGTCTGTAACATTCCGGCCCCATAAATGCGTCCTAGCCTAGCATTTACCTAATATTCAAATCTACAAGAGACAAAATCCCTAAATCTACAAACAACCAGCCGCACATGGGCCTACATGCATACCGTAATACATATCATGGATGAGCAGTCAAAGGTTGTATGTGACAAGGTCACGCGCATCGTGTGTCATAAACATTGCCCCCCAAAAGAAACATGCTGGTCAGATGAAACTCATTAGATATCAACAGACGACTCAAGTAAACATAGCTTCGTGACAGGTCGTGTCAGCTCATTGTGATGTGTTTTGATCTTGGCTGACCTTACCAGGTTGTCCTTACCAGGATACGTCTCAATTACTCGTCCCAACAACCAGGAATTCCTGTGAGCATTGTCATCTACAATCAGAACCAGGTCATCTGGCTTCAGGTTTTGACTTGCGTGACACCACTTCTGGCGCTCTTGCAGTGCAGTCAGATACTCCTTGGTCCACCTACGCCAAAACAAATCAGCAAGATACTGTACTTGCTTCCATTTCCTTCTGTACAGATCGGCCTCATCAAACAGTCCAGGAGGTTGACAGGTTCCGGGGCGCAGGAGCAGCAAATGGTTTGGTGTGATGGGTTGTAAGTCATCTGGGTCATCTGACAGCTTCGTCAGGGGTCTTCCATTTATTATGGCTTCGACTAGACACATCATTGTGTGAAGAGTATCGTCTGTCAGGTTCTGCTGCTTTATTATGCCATCTAGCACTTTCCTTACAGACCTGATTTGCCTCTCCCATACACCACCCATATGGGATGCTGCAGGGGGATTGAAAACCCATGTGATTTCTCGTTGGCGCATGTACTCCTCAATACGGCTGAGATTCCATTCCCGTATTGCTTTCTTTAACTCTTTCTGAGCACCCACAAAGTTTGTGCCATTATCGGATCGGATCCTGATCGGCATCCCTCGCCTACTAACGAATCTCTGCAGGGCATTGATGAACGAATCAGTTGTAAGATTCTCTGCCACCTCAATGTGTATGGCCCGGGTCGTGAGGCAGGTAAATATGCAGCCATACCGCTTCACCATGCTGCGGCCTCGTTTAACTTGAAATGGGCCGAAGTAGTCCAATCCAACATGACAAAAGGCGGCTCTAGGGGAAGCAACACGGTCACTTGGCAAGTCTGCCATTTGTTGAATCATTGGTTTCACATTTCTTTTGCGACAGTGCAGACATTTTGTGTTGTTCCTTCTTACGGCCAGCCTTCCCTTGATTATCCAAAATTTCTGACGGACTTCCGTCAGTATCCTTTCCGATCCCGAGTGGCCCGTCAAATTATGAGAGTAACGAACTATCAAGTCCACCACATGGTGTTTCTTCGGCAATATGATCTGGTGCTTGGTTTCATCAGGAAGGTTGGAGTTTTCCAATCGACCACCCACACGCAGGATCCCATCGCTGTCCAGCACTGGGTTCAGCTTCTTTAGCTTGCAGGTCTTGAAGTTTGCCTGAATGTCACCAAATGCCTTCTTCTGCACGAATTTCAGCACCTCCTGCTCAGCTTCCAAAAGTTCATCTACAGTGAGGCCACGTCTTGGAGGGGTCATGGCAACTTGTCCGGGAATGTCCTTATTCTTGACCTTCTGGTGTAGCACCTTCTTCAGTCGCAGCATCCATGCAATCCCTTTCTTGAGCCTATACCAACAGGAATAGTGATTTATCATCGTGCTGATTGCCTGTTGTCCTCCATCCTGAGTCGGGTTCGTTGCATAAACCTTCACCTCCGGTTTGACCTCAATCATTCCTTCAGTCTCAATAACAATGGGCTCTTTAGGCCATTGCGTCTCCTGCTGTTTCAAGAATTCTGGTCCGTTTCTCCACCGATCATTTCCGCTTCCAATCAATTCATCGGCTGTCATACCCCGTGATACATCATCTGCCGGATTCTGATCTGTGGGTACATGCCTCCACTGAGTAGGCACTGTGCTCTCGTGGATTTTAGCCACCCTGTTTGCCACGAAGGTCTGGTATCTCTTTGTCTTATTCCTTATGTAATAAAGTACAATCATGCTGTCTGTCCAAAAGACAGACTCGCAGAGAGGGATCTCGAGCTCGCTACGCAGAAGTTTGTCTAGTTTCACTGCTTCGACAGCAGCCGTAAGTTCCAGCCTTGGGATGGTGGTGGTCTTTAATGGGGTTAACTTTGCCTTGGTCATTACTAGTGCGCAATGGACACGTCCATATATGTCCTCTTGTCTGAGGTAGCTTGTCGCGCCAAACCCTCCTTCAGATGCATCTGAAAAATGGTGCAGCTGGTTATGTACTACAGTGTCCTGATCTTCTGAACGCAGACATCGTGGCACAGAGAAATTTTCAAGCTTTGGTAAATCTTCAAGCCACCTGTTCCACTGCTGCTGTTGATGTTGGGACATTCCATCATCCCACCCTAACTTTTCTCTGCACAGATCCTGGAATATAGTCCTCGCTTTCAACACGAATGGACTAACCAATCCTAGAGGGTCATAAACAGAACTCAGGATGCTAAGCACTCCTCGTCTTGTCATGGGGCGATCTTGTGTGGTAATACACGGTCTGAAGGTATCCTGTTCTACATCCCAAACCATTCCCAAAGCTCGTTCAGTGGGTAGACCATCGCTGTCTAAATCTAGGTCCTTCATCCCCATGGCCAAGTCAGAATTTGGAATGGCTTTCAAGAGAACCCGGCTGTTACTGGCCCATTTGATGACATCCATTCCTCCTCTCTTGAGCATTTCTCGAAGACTGGTTGCCAGTACAATAGCCTCAGGGTCATTTACCTTACTTCCAAGGACATCATCTACATACATTGACCTATTTACGGTTTCAGCTGTCTCAGGAGGGAAGTCTGAAGCATTGTCAGCTGCAGTCTTCTTCAATGCATAGTTTGCAGCACTGGGGCTCCAAACCCCACCAAAGATATGTGTTCGCATTCTATAAATCCTTGGAGCCTTCGTTATATCACCCTCGTCGAAATACAGGAAGCGGAGCACATCCCTATGATCCTTTTCAACCCTGACCTGATTAAACATTGCCCGCACATCTGACGTGAACCCTACCTTCTCCTGGCGGAACCGCAACAGTACTCCAATCAACTTATTGGTCAAGTCAGGACCTTGGAGCACATTTTCATTCAGTGAGGTTCCTCTGTGTTTCGCAGCACAGTCAAAC
The DNA here is from genome assembly GCF_910592395.1 of Lineus longissimus. Classification (NCBI taxonomy): domain Eukaryota; kingdom Metazoa; phylum Nemertea; class Pilidiophora; order Heteronemertea; family Lineidae; genus Lineus; species Lineus longissimus. The sequence goes on from NC_088310.1 coordinate 24,704,398, forward strand.
ACAATTCTGGTTTTCTCTGGCTTCTTTGGGTTCAGTACGGGATGGTGAGGGAGGTACCAGACCATTCCGTCCTTTCTGCTTATTTCTTCATCAGGCACCAATTCTGCATAACCTTCTTCCAGCAGGGTCTTGAACTCAGTGTTGTACCTCTCATGTAGGGTAGCATCTTTCTGAAACCTTCTTCCTAGGCTTTCCAACCTTTTCTTCGCCATACTGTAATTGTCCGGTAAATTTGGAGGCCTTTGTTTGAATGGTATGGGCAAAGTATAATGTCCATCCTGTAACACGGCTGTCCTATCCCAAAGGTCAACCACCTTTCTATCATCCATGGATAGACCAGTTCCATCACCTAGATTGTCGAGCTTCCAAAATCGCTCGACCTGCTGCTGTAGACTTGTGTCATTGTTGATAAAGTGACAGCTGTGCCGCTCATCAGTCCTTCCATTCTCTCCAAATGGTCCATTTAGGGTCCATCCCAGGGCTGTCCTTACAGCGTACGGTACTCTTCGGGGATCGTCATCGTGACTCTTGACCTCCAGCGGGACCAAAGCCTCCGGCACGTCCTGTCCTATAAGTAGGTCTACCTTGTCAGTGTCTACCGTCAGAATATCAAGTCCTTGTAAATGAGGCAAGTCATTTAAGTCGGACGGTTTTATGTCATTAGGCCTAACGTTGAGATTAGACTTGGAGAAAACATGAGGAAGAGTAATAACCTCCTTACCATCGAGGTCAGCCACTTCCAATCCATAAATCGTGGTCTCAAATCGACTGTCTTTCCTCTCTATTGTTGTCAATTCTGTAATTGCCGTTTTTCCCTTTAGTCCAAGTTTGGTCGCCAGACTTTCCGTGCATAGTGTTGCCGTAGAACAGTTGTCCAACATCGCATAGGTTATGACTTCTTCATTCCCTCCGATACCCTTGACCTTTACCGGAATGATTGGCGAGGCAATACGGTTGATACCGGCCCCAGTGGACAAAACTGTGGCATTGGACCTTGCAGGTTGCGGCTTGACATCGGCCTTCTTCTCTTGAACATCGTGCCCGTCTGCACGAGACTTGGGTGCAGGAGCGCCATCCAAATGAAGGAGCGTGTTGTGTTTGTTCCCACAGCCAGAAACTTTACATGCAGGAGGATTACGACAATTTGATGCAAAATGCGGTCCTTTCAAACAATTCTTGCAGACCTTGTTGTCTCTCACAGTTACCCATCTCTCATTTTGCGTCATCTTCTTGAATATTTCACAGGCCGTCACATGATGCGCCTCTTTGCATACCAGGCATTTGGGTACCCTGGGCTTATCACCACTTGAACCTTGGTAACCTGTATCCGTCTGGATACTGAACGCTGACCCATGACCAGGTCTTTGCTTGTTGTTCGACTTGTGGTTGGATTCTGTCTTGGATTCCTTAGCACCACACTTACCAAACACAGGATCATTTTCTTCCTCTGCGGCTTCAGAAATAAGCTGCAGAAGGTCCTTAATGCCTGGGTTTCCTTGACTAGGCCTATCATCCTTGGTTTTCCGTATCTTCTGGACCACTCTTTTCCATCTATTCTGAAGATACTGTGGCAACCTCTCAACGATCTGCACCAAGTACGAATCGTTTAAGCGATCCAGCTGTTTCATTGCAGTCAAAGTTTCAACACAGTTTTTCAGGTCATCAGCTAGATCTCTTATCGCTTCTGGACCCTTGGCTTGCTTTCTGTTGACAATCCGGTTAACCCAGGCCTGACTCACCACAAAATCACTGCCAAACCGGTCCTTTAAAAGTTTCCTGGCAAGCTTGTAACCCTCTGTAGGGTCCTTAACTGCACAACACTCAATTACCTGCCTTGCCTTTCCAGTACAGTAACGGAGAAGCCTACTTAGCTTGACACTATCATCAATGAGGTCACGGTCAACAGAGTTCTCAAACGCTCTTATAAACAACCAATACCTGAGAGGATCCCCATCGAAGGTCATCAGGTCAACCTTAGGCAACTGCAGTGTATTCAATAACAACCTTTGCTGCTGCTGCCCTTGATGCAAAACCTCCATAAGTGCATCCGGAAGTGCACTCACGTGACTTACTGGTACCTCCGTTGCCTGGATACATGTACTTACTTCATTGTTTCCTTGAAATGGAGTAGGTCTAAGGAAATTGGTGGTGACACTTTCTGGAGCCATCGGGGTCGGGGTCGACTGGTAATTGGAGATGTTGCCATGAACTTGGCCGGGATGAAACGCAGGTTGCCTGGGATTCAATCTAGGGTCGGGAATTAGGCCTACTTGTCCGGGGTCACGCTTTGGCTTGTCCTGTGACTCATTCCCGGAAACGCCCACCTTCTCATTAGTAGGTGACGTTCTACTTGAGTGAACCATGGAACATGCCCTTTCCTTGGCCCGAGCATGCGCCAATTTTGCCTTCAGCTCAAGCTCTTCCCGCTGTTGTACCATCTCGAGCTCCTTCTTGGCAAGAGCTTGTCTCTCAGCCAGTAGTGACGCCTCTACTTCATAAACGGCACAATTGGCTGCTGCCCGCATCTGGGCCATGGAAACATTGGACCTGTGGCTGCCGCTACGGGTGCTGCTACGACTTTTGACAGACCTGTGCTCAGAAGCCATGGTTGAAATTGAATCATCTGGGCTGACACTAGTATCAAATGAGCTTACATCTGAACCGACACTACTGACCCCCCCTTCTGAGATCCTGTCTTTTAAAGCCTCAGACCAAGAAGATATCTCTTCTAAGCGTTGACCCATGAAACGCGCAACCCTATCGACATACAACCTCGACTCAGCAATATCTTCTGGACTGTAAAGAAGACTATGATATGCATTATGGCATGCAAGAAAATTTGTGAACAGCCTACCTAGTTCTTCGCCTAAATCATTTATCCTTGATAACTGTCCATAAGAATCAACACAGTCCAATAATGTCTGAATTTCGTTGCCTTTTCTAGTCAATAGTCCCTTTGCGGTCGACCGTTTCTTCTTTAACACCTTTAGATCCCTTTGGGGCACCATGGAAAACGCCATTTTCACAATCTGTGTCGGACAGCCTTGGGCTTGATCAGCTTCAAATCACTAACATATCGAACCTTACGTCGTGAGGTACGTGACCCATATGGTCGGCCTCTATCCTTGGATAAGGAGTGAGTTCCTTCGAAAGTCGAAAGACCAAAAAAGGTAATTCCATCCAGAATTCCTTTATTGAACAGAAAATGTAGTTTCGAATGAGATGTACCAAATATCCTTAAGAATAACTTGAACGAAGTTGTGTCCCGTAAAAAAGAAACACGCCTTTTATTTGCCCCTTTTGATCTTTCACTTTACATAACATGACTTTGGAGATTCTAACGATGATTATGATGTCTTCATCTATATAGTGATGGCGGCGGTGGCGGCGGCGGTTCAATCTGTAAAATTAATCATTCAAATAAGCCTAATGCTAGTGATACTACCTAAAAGATATTAACCTGAGAAATATATTGATATAAATCGGGAACCGGAATCAAACTTACAAAGCTGGGGACTCTTAAGTTTCTCTGGAATTTAACTTGAAAGTAATACATATAAGTAGCCTTTAAATGTTCATCTTGCTTCCTTGACGGTGTACATCTCACTGACTCCAGATGACCCAAAAATCTTCAATGACTTCAACATGAACTTTGTGACAGTATTAATTAACTTTTACGGCTTGACACTCTGGGAACTGCTAAGATAAGGCTAAAGTTCAGATAGGCCTACATAAATCAATAGAAAGAGAAACAGTTAGCCAGCATGAAGGATAAGAAATATGTAATATATATATATATTGATTTTGTCTGTAACATACACCGATGTATCCACTGTGTCACTAATCAACTTTAAAGGCTAGTTCACCTCTATACGATTGCGTGCTGCTCTGACTGCACTTTTATGGAAAATCGTAAAAAACTTCGTGCACTGATTAGTTTGCAATCGCTGCACAAAGAGGGAGCATTTCACTCCTGGCAATGGACCCACTGCGCAAGACAACTGGTCTAATTGAAAAATCTCTTGCCAGATGAAAGTTATCATGCAATATCAATTACTGTGATGGTTGTACGCTGTGCACTGTGGCAGCAAATGATTTGCATGAGAAATTGATTAACCTGCTAACAATGCAAAGCACTCTAGCCATATTTTTCAACTCAATTGTCAATGTATAGTAAAAAAAAAAATCGGGTGTGCATCACATAAAATATCACCTTGCATGAAAGAGTTGAAGTCTTGAATTTTCTTAAGGAATAACAAAATATCAGCCTTCAATTAGTATACATGAAGTGATTTGGCAAGTCCCGTTCCAGGGACTTTCTGTCTAATAATATGGTTAACAGCTTACTCCCATAAAATGACAATATTTCATCTGCTAGTGTTGTGTAAATCAGAAACAAAAGTCGAATCTGATATTTTCTTTATTGTATATGATGTAACTGAACTGGGTTGATGTTGCCCTCGTCAGACATTTGTGTCACTGAAAATGATATTTGCAGTCCACAACATATTTTATGTTCTGCACCATCTGAATGTGGCTGTCATAAACTCTTTATCACATATGTTATCAATATCTTAAAGGAATTAAAAATGGATTTGAGTATTTTATGTCAGACAAAGTCAGACATTTTACTGAATAAATGTTTTTTTAGCAATTTGATGAGAGTTTGTGGATGAGATTAGATATAACCTAATAACAGTTAAAGCTGCATGACATGCCCCTTGGCAAATTCGGTAATTAGAGTATGAGAACAAAAGGAACAAATTATTCAGCATAAAACATGTTGAAGACAATCATAAAACATTGTCAATTATTCATACGTTTATAACCTTTCATGTGGAGATAATTTAATCCATTTAGACTCATCAAAATGGTCCAATTTTGCTCAAATCGATATATTGCTGCAGGGGATATCAATTTGATATCTATGTGAAGGTGCATTATGTTCCAGGCATTGTGCCTTGCCAGAGGCAGTTTATTGACTTGTGCGAGTTTTAATCATATGAACGATGAAGTGCTCCTAGCAGTATTATATTCCCTGTAGCAAAGTAATAAATTCAGTAAAACTACATGTACCATAAACAAAACCAAAAAAAATAGGAGCGATTTATTTTCCCTGATCTCACTAAAAAAATTGAGTTTCGCATTAAAATGGTTTAGTATTCAGATCCGAGAGGCTGTCAGCTTCATTTTACCATAATATCTTTTTATGGCTTTTATCAGCTCTTACATGTGACCTCTTGCTTTACTTAAATCGAAATTTCCCATTTAAGAAAATCTTTAAAAAAGTTTAACCCCTCTTCTCTCCTCAGTAGCTGCACAAAATGTACCAGTTGTGGGTGTACCTCCAACACAACATGTCCAAAATGAGTTAATTATTTAGACAGATACAGAAGGGCCACACCCTGACTTAAAGCATTATCATACCATGCTATTATCAAGTTTAGACTTTACGATTAATGATAAGCTATTACAGTTTTTAATTAACAGTTTTAAAACCAAAGGAAATGCAGAATGCAAAAACAATCGATCTTACTCTATTGAAATCTGATGTTTTCTGGGCACTGCCCATCTGATTAAAGTTTTTACCTGGTCAATCATGATATATCTTTTTTCCAATCATGATATGGGAGTAAAAGTAACTTATACTTAGAGTTTAAAAACATTGTTGTTTGAGGGATAGGTCTTTGATTTGGTATATTTGACCTTGAAACACCATGTGGATCCTATTTTGTTTTCCATCAACCTGAAAAAGTGGTCTTAGATTGGTGACGACTGAAGTATATGTCAAATATCAGTACACCTGTGATCCCTATCCTGATGTAATTATCAATACTCACCAGTGGCATGTGTGACATATCTGCCCACGAAACCTTAACAGTTGTTGCTGATTTCCCCTGCTGCGGAACAACCCACAAGAAATCATTGATTGATTTTGTCACCTGTCATCTCTGCAGACATGTTTCTTGTTTGAAGATAACGACTCACCTGGTATGTCCACCAAATTTGTCTCTGGTGACAATACATATTGTCATTATACATTCTACCTTCACGTCATGTCTCCTAGACAAGACAGGATGTGTAGCCGGCATTTCCTCATTAATTTTTTCAACTTGCTGGATTGCAGATTTCATCGTAAAGAAAAAAATCACATAACTGGGATATAATCATATAGCGTAGCCACCAGCTGTCTGAAAGGTGGCCAAGAAAAGATGTTTTGTGACTTATTCTGTGCTGGCTGAACAATTTGCAATGAATGAAAAGAGGAATTTCGAAATAGGGTTTGGTCTAAAACAATGTTTTTATTTGTCCCACGATGTGGTCCTGAGATCCGCAGGCATCATCAGTTGGGTTGATCTTATTGATGGACTTAAAGGACATTTTCTTGTATATCCTAGCCAACCTAGAGGAAATCTTATCATTTTCAGAAATGCTACCACAACATTAACTTGAGGATGTTTCAATGTACTTCAGAACAACGGTCGTATAGCCTGCCAGAAATGCCCTCAGCATAATCTGCTGTGTTCATATCTTGGGAAAGTCATCGATTTTTCCGATCTACAATCAAATATGTCGGAAATTATATTTTAAAAAACTTCAGTGAGAGAATCTCCACAATATAGAACCTTAGCCATTAATATCCTCTGGAAATGAATGGGAATATTTCCAATATTCCTACCATTCATCACACCAGAATCATCATCCAATATCGTGTTGTCACTTCGAGACTCAGAGAAACGTCGACCATCATCAAACAAGGTGATTTTCCTCCAACAGTGCGTAATAATCATCTCCCCTCCACAGGAGGCGCTCTGTGAATAAAGGACTAAGATGTCATGGAATCTGGTACAGTTATGACATAGGTATCAATCAACAAGTCTGGTGAATGCAATGGTCATGAGAACTAAATCGTCATATGGATTATCAATTTTAAAGAAGTGCGATGATCTGTTTGACCAGATAGGCTGTTAATACTTTTTCAGTTTGTGTGTTAAAGCACTTGTATATGTACAGGGCTGCTGTTATGTATGTAACAGTACTTTTCTCTGACCTGCCTCAAGGTGCTTTAAGATGACTGTCATAACTAAAGAGTCCTTTGAATGAGACTTAAAACCCTGATTGCCTATAAGACAGGCTAAGGATCCAACATGGGGTAAATGTACGTGTTCCCGATGTGGCCAAAATCCTATCGCGATGAATCCAAAAAGGACAATGTAGCCTAAAATGATTATAATGGACTGTGAGCATAGCATAAGGACAGCCGAGTGGTGATGAAACTGTGGTTGGGACCAAGACACCTTAACCAGTTCACCAATGCACATGGCAAGGTGCAATGTTCAATCTGGCGTAAAGGTTTCACTGCCACTCCAAAAGTGCCACTTATTCTTTCTTGGTGGACCAAGTCTACAGCATTGTTATTTTTCCATTACCACACGTTCATGCTGATGGATTTTTCTCTGTTATCGATCTGGCTTTATCAGATGATCATCTCTTGAATTGAAATAGTTTGGTATCGCTTGGACAGACATTAGAAGATCTATGATGAACTTATCCAAGATATAAGGAGGGGATTTTTAGATTACAACGTCATCTGAGATCGCCATCAGTGCAGTAGGGGAAGGGTTTAAGTCAAGAGTATTGAGCTCTGAGATCAGGTTAATGGTCCCCATAATTTCCAAGTTCAAGCATTGTTTTCTAAGGTTGTGGGAATATGCTGCGACTCTGCTGTGCTTTATATGGTAAATTGTCACTGTAGCCCTAGAGACTTAATGCATATTGTGGTTTTAAAGGAAGTTGGTTTCACCGACCCCTGTCTCAGTCAGAGGGGGGATATGCGAGACATTTGATGAAAGGATGTCAGTGACCTGCAACCTGCGACGAGATTGCTGCAGCCGTCGATTAATATCAGACCCAGCAATTCCAGTAGGCTGAGTTTTAATTCAGATAAGAGGTCTTTTTTTACACATCCCAGCAGTAACTATTGCAAGTCTCAGTGATAAAAATCTCTCATTTGGGTGGCACTTTATGTAAGGTTTCTTGGTTGATGGAAATATTCATGAACTCTACTACTAAATGCTCTGGCACAACATATAGATAAAAGCAGTCCCTCTAAGCCCGGTATCTGTAAATAAAGGTTTGGTCGGAGATCGAAACCATTAGTGCGTCTCTGTCAAAAAAGGTCCTTGGTGACTGTGTTGCCCATGCCTTGGAGACAAATATCTTTCTTTTTCTTGTGACCTTGCATGGCTATACAAGTCAGTTTTTTTTCAGAATCAGTCAGCAATCTGTCTTTTATATCTCTGGTAAAGAATATGGTTGGAAACGGCTTTGATGAAGGTTACCCATGCCTTGAAGCTGGCTGGTCGTGTGACCAAACACATGTGCTTGGTCACGACAGATTATTGGTAAGGTGTCTTGCTATGGGTTTCAGTCTAGCGATATAGAGGTTTTAGTGCTTCTATTTTCTGATGCAGTGCACAGTCATCTGGTATCAGTGATTCCCAGTTATCTAAAAGGAAGACTTTATGTAGGAGCTAGAGAAGTTTAGATTAAGTCACTTAAAGTTGCTGATAGACGTTTCTCCTTTACATGGAAACTGCAAAATAACTTTGGTGCTTCTGGTGATTTATTACTTCAATATAAATCCTTTACTGCCTTGGTCAAGTTATGATGTCAACTCATGCTGATGATACAGCGTTTAAAAATCAATTATGATATTGCCATCCACTTCGAATGGCAATGCCAATAAAAAATGAAAAAGAAAATGACGAGAGATTTGACCTTGAACCCTGAGTGGCAAACCTCAGCTGCATGAATCAGGCATTTTTCACCAATTGATGGATTGATGGAAGAAATATTGGCTCTTTTATTTTTTAATAGAATGTTATTTAAGGCATGGAAATGGCGCTTGCAGAGTTGTCTCAGTTGGCAATCTCAGGTCGTTCTCAACTCTTTCCGGCTCAATCTAGGCATCATTGCTCTTGGTAAACATGCAAACAGTAGATGTTAGCAGCACTGTTGAAGTGTTGACGTTTTTTGATTGGCAATTTAGACATAAAAAGGAGTGTACTGTGGAACCTCGGTAACACAACCACTCATGGGACTGAGGTTGAATAGTCGCATTACCGGGGTGGTCGCTTCAGTGAAGTTGAAAATCCCGCGACAAAATACACGATTAGGTTTTCCCACCAAAATTGTTGAACTTATTCATCAGTTCAAAATTCTGAAAAATTTTCAAAGTCAAAATTTTTGGGGCTGATGATGTTTCTTCATTTTGAGCAGAACAAAATATTTGGACTTAAATTTTTTTTTCAAGGTTAGGGGTAGGGTTAGCAGAAAAAAAATCTCAATAAAATTTTCAAAGAAAAAAAGTTTTGGGACTGATGATGTTGCTTCATTTTGAGAAAAAAAAAATGTTTTTCATTCTTCAGATTTGAAGTTTTTCACAAAAAAAATCGGTCGCGATGGATTACGGCAATTGGGCCCTTCGGCCGGGTTAGAGGGATGAATTTGGGACCGCCAAATCAAGTGATCGTGGTCTGGGTACCAGGCTGGTCGTGTTACCAGCTAGGAGCCTTGTAATGGTAATTAGATAGGAAACCATTCAGGACCGGCGATTCTTTGTCGTCATAGCGGGGTGATCGCGTTACCGGGGTGGTCGCCGACCCGGGTTCCACTGTAATATGGATCTCCAGTCTATGTCTATATCTTGATAGGCCATGCATATTTTAGCCATAGTTATCTGTTCTACTTGTTCTAGTGGTTTGGTCTGTGGCTTCCTGATACCATAGTCATCCTGTTGAGATTGTTATTAAATTGAAAAATGCGCAGGACATTTTCATCAATTAGTGCTACATACCCAAAGGATGTCAACCTGCCATATTCTGTAATGGATTAGTGTTAATTACGGGAGAAATCGACTTGGGACAAAACCGTGACAGAGCCTAGGGTTGGGGCAATTACCATGATGAGTTGATGAATATGATTCAACCTGGCTGGGTATGAAACTGACTGATGAAATATTTGCGTAGGCTGTTGTGTGGTTCTCCTTTGGGCATTGTGGTACATTATACGATTTGATCAAGCTGGTGAGAAAAAAATTCAAATGGAAATGGGGTCTGCCTCCCTGTGAAACATGATGAATAGAGATGTAGCGGTTAGCCTTTACCTTTGAGTTGATCAGGGAGGGGAATACAGACTGTGCATCGAGGAAGACTTTTTATGACATTTGATTGACAATATGATATTCAGAATACAAACTATGTATGGAATGATCGTATGCCACAAAAACGTGAATAGCTGTCTAAAAGTTTATGACACAAAAGCGCTTGAAAAGCAATGTCTGCTGGCAAATGGCCTTAATAGAGACACAGAGTAGAATATGAGATGAAAGGGTATAAAAATCTTTAAATGGATACTACAGAGAGAATGTGTTATTGACACCTCTTTTGAAGAAACTACTCCACAATATCACATTTATTGGTAATAATGTTTCTTGGTGAAAGGAATTACTGTATGTCCTTGTAAGTATGACAGCACTGATCTTTTTCGCCAATGTGTCAGAAACATCTGATATCCCACCTTTGTCTTATGGAGGTGTCATTCTTTTGATGTTTTGGATGCAGTAAACAAGGTTGAACTACTTTCTCATCCTACCTATGGAAAAGAATGGTACTGTGTTTTCAAAGCCATGGTCATCATCACTGCACAGTCTTTTGAAATAAGAGGATTCGGCCATATTATATTAGGTGGTCCTTGTCTGCATCAGCTTTTTAGCTAATAAATTCTGAACGTCTTTCACTTGCAGTGCAGGTAGATGTCTATCACACTTTCAGCTACAGTGCAGGTAGATCTCTTGTCCATCATTCTCAAGTCCTTCTACGTTCATGGATCTGGGTGTTTCTTTTCGGTTTAGCAGCCTTCACATCTTAATTCTAAATATGTTCAATGTTTTTCTCCTTTCAGTTGCCTCCACCCTCAGCTTCGATGGCACACAGTATGTCCTCATATCGGTGCCTGACGAGTCCCAGACAGAGGCTGAAGACATTTCCATCCGCTTTAAGACAAAACGTCCTACGGGTCTGATTTTTGCGACGAGTACTGATCAGACGTTGGATCGAATGGAGCTTTCAATAGCCGACGGTCGCCTGAGTCTTGAAGTCAACTTAGGGAGTGGGGCAAAGGTAAGAATTATTAAAGGAATACTAGTATATCTTTAAGTTGAATCCAGACCTGGCAACATTGTTATTTCCATGTGCTTATACCAACTGCCTCATAACAACAGTGTCAGTGTTTGCTAAAGAGCCAGAATATACCCATGTCTTTTCTTTGCCTTACTTTTAACCATGAGAACCAAAAGTGATGCCGATGGTGGTCCACCTCAGTTGATCTTAACGTCCGCTGTAATACTGATCACTTCTGTAGTTAATCACTAATTAACCAATGGAGTGTCAATTACTGGGTCTGTGACAGCGAAGTGATGATAAGTGATAGAGTCTCGAGAGTCTCACGTTCTGCAACTAGAAAATTGGCTGAAGGTTGTCCTACAGTTGGCCGTAGTGATGAAAATGAAATTAAAGCTATAATTTGAACTGACAGCCAATTATTTATGGGGAGTTACTCACCATTGGAGCAAGGTAGTTAGCTTGAAATGAAGCCAAGTGGAGAAGTTCATGAAAATGTGCAGTTTTCAAGCTTTCCAAATTGATCTTTATAAATGTGACTGAATGTTTAAAGTACAATATGTAGTCAATTCTTGCTAATACATGTAATACGTGTATATAGCAGCTAGCAAAAGCAATCAGATCTTCATTAAATATTTGAAGATTACTCCTGTAGCACTAAACATGTCACAATTCCGGAGGTATGTGGGAAATTGAGGGACAAGACTTCCTTGAATTATTCATTGATTTATAAAGGAGGCTGACACAGAGGATTGAACAAAATATGGCTTCTATCACCTCCTTCTGATGGTTAAGAGTTTGGTATTGGACATATTTCTGTTATTACTACTATGATAGACATGTATGGTTATCTGAGAGGTATTTACTCACACTTCATGGCCAGTGCATGACATGGAGTTTCTAGAATGGGACAAGTTTTCGGATATAGGTTTCTCTCTTTTTTGAGGTACTCACTCTCACCAGCAGTGTGTGACCGGTCATACTCTGCTGCCCTCACTGAATGAGCAGTTTATGCTATGGAGTATCTGGCCTGCAGCAGATGTTCTGTTGTCCATTATATTTCTCACCCAAACCAATGTCTCGTCAGAGAATCTCCAGATACCACTCATGAAATATCTTAAGAGGTAAACGAACAGAAATAAATCTTTCTCGGCCATACCTCATGAAAGGAATGTGTACTCATCTTTCATTTGAAGCCTCAGACATTGAAAGTAATTAAATCAGTGTCTCCCTATAGACTAGTGTCATTACCAACACCCAATGGCCATATTCTTAGTGGCCACTCTGAGCCATCTTTGACATCTGCCCAGCTGGTGCCATCCTCCTTCTGTATAGGCAAGAACATAAATAAGTCATATCCAATTATGCCATGCTGGCTTAGACTGTGGACATAATGTCAGAGAGGTAGATGTGATAATTTGGGTTCGAGTGTGAAAGGATGAGTCATAAGACAAGGAATTCAAGTTAGCTCACCTGAATCCTTTATCTGATATTTGTCTGGAGTGGCTGTGCCCCCCCCCCCCGGCAATTTTTTTTTAAATCTTTAAAATTGACCATGAATCTCATTTTGAAAGCTTCCTTTGACATTCTTCCAGTAGCAGAATCTTAAAATGGGAGGCGTAACGTGTTGCCAGTATTGAATGAATGTAAATTTTATTTACAAAATGATTCCATGGTCCTCAAGGGGGCAGCACTGGTACTCAAGGCCATGAGCCGTGCTATGTATATCTGCGCCAAGGGACGGATGATTGCCATGTATTTTGTATTCACCTAATCACCATGCAAGTTCCAAATTGCAGGTTGGCACCTCGAGAGCTGTAACTGGCCATGCGGGATTGCCTTCATTTATAATTTAGCCACTGTGGGTTTCGAGTCGTAACTTTATGCATGGGATTCCTATTAGTTGATCTCATTCATGTAACTTTGTTACCAATAAATCATCTGCCTTTTATAGCTAAATAACTGGCTGTAGCTCAGTTAAGAAAAAATATATCCAGAAATAGTATTGCCTTGACCATTATAAGACAATAGTGTTTCGAGAGAGACCTCACTGCTGTATAGCTCAAAGTGACCTTGCCCCGTGAAGTCATTAACATTATTAACTGTTTGCGTGGTCATTAGGGCATTCACCTGGGCCTTGTAAAGGTGCATGACTCCTATCTGCAGTGATCTATCACAAAACTCCACTTCCTCATTATTGGCTACTTGAACTCAATTCTGCCAAATGCAAACTCCGATGTCCAATTGATCTGTGTCCATACTCCATGACCAGTTTGATCACATCACAGCCATCAACTTGGATCATTACCCTGTGTCAGCTTACCCTCTTATCCCTCATAGGAGCAATCCATGTTCGCCATTAGCGTTGGTGAAGCATACAGGTAATGATAGTTCTGGTGGCTTGAGGGCATCATTAGACCATCACCGCATCCTGACAGCACCAAATTACCTCCGATAATCACACAAAAAAACAAGCGGAAGCTATTGGAGAATCGCTACTAAACACGAAAAAAAACATAATGTCATGACACTGATTTGATCTTTGGCGAGAATAAGTTGTTTACCTTTTATGGTGCTGTTGTCTTGCATTAGTGACTTGGTCCTCTATTTGAACTTTCATGAATAGTGTTAAGGTCTATTTCATTACAGCGGAGAATGCTTTTTTGCCACTATTAGGTCCATCCACCCAACTACTCCGACAGGCCTGGGCCTCTACAAGGCGAATAACCCAAACTGGTTCCTGATATCCCCAAAATTACACAAATGTAATTATTGCAGGTTTAGCAGTGCCATCTCTACAAAATTGACAAAACTATTAACTGATTATCATCTCCATAAATTTCCTCCGGTTGTTGTCGGAACATTGGCAAGGTTGAATCCTCCATGAAATAAAGATGTAGCTCGAAATGACACTTTATTACTTGCTGTATTAACGTTGAACAGGGGTGATACAGTTATTTTAAGCGCAATAAGGTTGCGACGATGATGCCGTCAGAATAGTCAAATATGCGAGGCACAACTAAAAATGTTCTGCTGGCCCCCTAATAATTCCGTTGCCATGGCTACTGAATAGTATGCCCTACAGTGTCACCATATAAGAGGAATGTCACTGTAGCCCATGAGTGTCATTAAATTTCTAATGATCAGCATTTTCCGATTCTTTTTATATCGAGCTGAGTTTCTAAGATTTTACCACTTAGACATGCCTTACGGAATTAGATAGGGTCCTCTGGGTGCTAGAAACTGGTGGTGATCAATATACCCCGCAGATATATGATCCACTTGATCACCGAATTCAATGTGTGTTGAATTTCGAACGAGTGACTTTATTTGGCTTGCTCTTCGAGGAGGCTGAGGCTGACGAAATTGTAATCATTCGTTCAGGAGGTGGCATTGCCTTCCTGTTAGGGGCACAGTTATTGGTGTGACTCCGAATCAATACTTGTGTAGCTTGTGAATGATGGAGTAGTAATTATGATGATCAGAGATCATTGGAGGCTGTTGGCTAGAATTTAAGAAGATATGTTATAATGCAATATGTTGAGAATGATAAAAAGCAGTACTGCATTTGAATTTAAAGGCTCTTTGACCAACTCCACTACATGTTGTTTATGAAAGGCCTTCCAATTGTCATTCAAGATTTAAGAAATGCCGAAAATATATGCAATTTACACTGTTGTACCATACCATCAGCAAGGGGAAAACACTGCACATGTATGAGTGGGTTAATGCAGCCTTAAACTGCAATATTCATTGAATGTTCTGTGTATTTCATGTAAGAAATTCTACATTATAAATTGCCTTGTGTAAGAAATATCACATCATAAAAACATGATAAACTCACAACTAAATAACATTCTAATAAGAAGGTTACTCAAAACATGCAAACACTATATCTCTTTATTGTCAAAATGTATTCAATAATCGAATCAAAATCCAATAGTATAACATTTAGTCCTTTGTTCATTTGACATTTTTTTCGAAAAAGATGCATCATTTTGCCAAAAGTTTGCCATATCCATAACCATAACAAAGCAAACAATATGATTATTCAGCATATTTATTGATAATCATTCAAAGAGTTATGACGGTTTCTTGCACTGATGAAGCTCAATTCTTTTTGCTTGTATTGGAGGAATACCGCTATGCTGCAAGCAGCAATTAAGGTTTGTTAGGTTGAATAGACCATAATGGGCTAGATTCGTGAAAGACACACTGTCATTTAATTCCTTCCCCCTCAATCCATTTGCCACAGTAGGGCCAAGCATCTGCAAGGGCCCAGCAAGTTGCTTGTGGCCTGTAATCAGTATCTATCTGATAAAAATCAGTGTGAGAAAGTTGCTCTCTGTTCCAATTTTGTAGTTTTAGTAATGCCATCTTCGAACAGATGATGAAACTAGGAAGTGCCTTGCTCATGACAAACATTTGCTGATGCATGTCCAGTGAATGTGTCGATATTTTAACAAACTCGGACAAGAGAGCCAACCAAAGTGTTTAAGTATTTCTGCCTAAAATTAGGGCAGTCATGGGATGACCTCAAAAGGCTTATGGGCTGTCCTTTGTATGTACTGTGCATTTTTTTTTGCAATTTTCAATATGAGGGGGCTGGGAGGTAGCGGCTTTGACTTTCGACTGAGTCAGTACTTAGCTTATTGGTGAAGTTCAAAAACCCGAGAGTGCAAAATTTGTTCTGAGTAAAAATATTTGCTTGAATATGTATTTCAGACTCTTGCAGTTGGCAACAACGTGAATGACAACAAATGGCACACGGCTGAAATCACGCGTCGGGCGAGGAATATCAAGCTGCAACTCGACAAACAACTCATCCGAAGAGGTAAAGTTCCTTTTTACTTGACTCCTGTATGTTGTTGTCTGTTGGAAAGAATCACATCAAAGAATACATTAGCTAATTTGAATTTCTATCAGAATCATTTTTTCAATCATTTTGGTCTTAGTTCTACCATCCCAGTTAATATTTGTTGTTTCAGGTCAAAGTCAAGTTAGGCCTATATTGTTTCCAAAATGTTTTTTTCAATGTTTACTTGTTTGTTGATATGAAAAGTTCCTTTAACCAAGCATTCGCAAACCTAAATCTTTTATTTTAGCATTTAGCAATAGTTCTCTTGCGATCCCTGCAGTCAAACCCTGAAAATGGCTGTGTTAGTTTCTAAGCTGCTTTGAAGATGGCATAGCAGAGTAAAATAATTGACATTCAGAATTGTCTAGCTATTCAAAAAGATGACTCTCTTTGCCACTTGAAATGTTGCTTTTTCAATGATGAAGAGCTACCACAGAATTTATTCCATGAAATGTTGGTGTCATTTGACAAAAAAGTCTTTACTATTTTTAGTTAGCATTTATTGTTCTCGCAGTTCTATCGCTTGCCAGCTAAACTTGTGATATGATTGCTTGGTGGCAGCACTTTATTCTGCAGTATCGGTATTGATATTGAGGAGAAACCCCTGAATGCAAGAGAAACCAAATAAAGTAGGGGTCATTGTGTTCAATGATAACCTAGTTATTTGTTGGATCAGTTTGGAGATATTTGTATATTCCCATTAGCAAACGGGAAATGTATGAATGTTTAATAAATCTCATTCTGACTCCGCAAATCATAGTATCTGAGATCAATCTTGATAAAAGGTTATATTTTCCTTGCTACTTGACTGGGCAATTCAACATGTTCAAATTAGTGACACCTCACAATATGTACCCAATAACACCCATCAACAAATCTTGATTTCTATAAATGACTTTCATGGATCGTAATATCACTAACATACAAACAACTCTTCTTTGACATAAGATGCATTCATTGAAATCGACAAAATCCATTTTGCACCCAGCCGTCTTATTTCCTCATTCTTACGTTGGAGGTGAGGCTCTGTGCCAATATATGGACCTAATAGCAAATAGATCAATATGATACAAGAGCTTTAACAGATGCCTTTGATTGTCTAACTGATTAGTTTTGAGCGAATGTGCAATAATATTGACATAGCCTGTGTAAAGAAATCAACTTTAGACCAATTACGATCATTTGGTGTGTAGTACAGGATGTATCAGAATGGTCATAACCATTAAAATGTACACTTGAAGGCTATTCTGTTCACCAGTTTCAGATATACTTCAAAAAGTTTTTGAAGTTTCACCATTGTCCAAAATAGCTTCTCGTTAAAGACAGGTGTTGTTCATGTCTGATTCATGCTTTTGTGGACTATGTTGCAACTATTGCCCATTTCCCAATAAATCTGAATCAAGTGCTTTAAGTCCACCTGGGTGATTGAAAGTGAACACCAGTACAATTTCAAATGTACCCTAAGAAATAATGGATGGTTTTTAAAATTTCTCACATTTGGTTTGATCAACCATGGTCCCAATAATCATGATAATAGCTGACAACATTATCTTTCTATAAATTTACAAGCAAAATAGGTAAATTTTATAAGGCTGTACCCACCACCACCACCACCACCACCACCACGACCAAATAAAACTACCCAACAAATTGACGATCCATGTATCAATCAATGATACCAGAAAGTTTGGAAATATAATGTATTGAACAACCCCACTTGCTTCTTTAGGTAGTAGGAAGAATAAAAAAACTTCATTAATTCTTGATGATCATCTGTCTGACATGTCTGAGTGATGTTTCTGTGATCTTAAAGCACTGTTCGCGATAATGTAAGGCCTAATCAGCAAATTATGAAGTATTTATTCGACATTTTAAACCATCTATTCAAAAGATTGAATACCATCGAAGGAAACATCGGATAAGTACTTGTATTTGTGTACAAGTAGGTATTGATTCTTTATTTATTCTGAATCAATACTAGCCAGACAGAAAATGTTGCAAATTTTTAAAATGATAAAAAATCAATACTTGTTGCTTGTTCAAACACTAGATGTCGGCAGTTGTCCCCTCCATCCCTTTAAACAAGTTACATCATGCCATACATTTCAGTCGTCAAACTAATGGCATTATTCTTGTATTCATATGCCCCCCCCTTATTCTTATGTCTTTGTGATGTTAGTTATTTAAATATTTCTGTCCATCGTGATTGTATGTTGGTATCATTTCATAAATGTTTGATCATTTCATGAATGTATAATCATTTCTAAGTTTATGGATAGCCTGTCTAGAATAATCATTTCTCCAATATGACCGCCCAGTGTTGAAAGAGCAACATGGGGTGGGTTAATATTGGGCGGCCTACAATTATTTTTTTCTCCACATATGAGATATTCTGTATATAGGACATTGTTCTCTCTCTCAAACCCAATGGAGACACATATTGGGTCCAGATATGAGATTGGTAGTCCAGTTGTCCTGTAGGACCTAAGTTGACAGTTGGTTTTTGTCCTTCAGTCCACCCAACTGGGTTCTAGTGCATCCAGTTTTGGCAAATTGGTTAAACTACACTCCCAATGGCAGTGGTGTTGCTCAAATGCATGCATTTTAAACATAGTAACTATCAGCCAACTATTTCATCACTGGATAGGTGTGTAGCAGTTGACTAAGCCAGTTGAAGTCCAGTGGGTAATCCAGGAAAGATTCCAGTGGATCCTACCTGTAATTGGAGTCGAGTTGGTTTTCAAGATGGAGACTGAGTGAACTTCAAGTGGGTTATTGTTGGGAACCCAATGTGTTTCTAATGGGTTATTGGGAGATTCATTAAGGGTGCCTTACTTCTTTTGTTTGTCAGTGATCAGAATCTTCAAAGAGTATTTTATGCAAGTTATGTTAGTCATGATTTATAAATTGCAAATGCTCTGTCGGAAATTATGAATGTTTGATCCTTAGGTGTAATTTATTGTATTGATAACAGAATATTCCACAGTGGCTCACAACTTATCATCGAGGATTCACTGAATCCATCTAACTGTCATATCCCGCACCCCAAAGATGAAATTTCTATTTATTTCTCCAATTCTGCAAATAAATTGTGCCTAAATTCATCAGCAAATATTTTATGCAAAACCAATCTCTAGGAGGAATATGAGTATAACAAACTCTTTCTGACATGAAGATTAAGAGATGGTTGTTAAAAATGTCATCACTACATCAAGTAAATTTTAGGCATGCATATCATTCTAAACCAATATGGATTTCTATAATAGATCTTTACAGATAAAGTTTACAATTATTTTGGTTTGTCCGGTTGCCACCCTTACATAAGCATCCAAATTTTATATCATTCCACACATTCATAACACTCAATCAACATGCAAACACATTCAAAACATAAATCACAATAACAAAGGAAAACTAATTTATAATATGCATGTTTCCCTGCCTCTATTAAACTGAGGTCCCTTGTATACTAACTCCCCGTAAATTTCACCTATCACAACTTCCCTTGAATGCCCACATATACCCTTTCACCCTGGGCTCCCAGAACCACAGGATATACTCCCACCAGATACCCCCTTAAACCAGGGTGACAAGGGCACACTTTAAATAACATCACATTCTCCCTTATGCACCTCATCTCCCAGGTACTAACATTCTAACTCTGTCATTTCTATTGTAGCCAAACTACCAAAAGGGAAAGGCATAATACTCCGCGTGGCTGTCATACATGTGGGCTCATATGTTAATGTCAAAAAGCCCCGTGGTAAATCCCTAAGTCTCGTTTTCTTGTCACTTACAGCATGTTGAACCAGCCAGGCATGCATTGGCTCTCTCTCAGTCTTGCCCCACTCTCTCCAACTATAGTTTCCAATTCTCTACATAGAGCTTACACTTTCAATTGATTTAGGTGTGCACAAGGTTTATTGCTAGGTTTATTGATCCAACTGCGGATCCATCATGGCTACATCTGTCGCTAGTGCTAGCATCACGCTAGCGGTGTGGTGACGCTATCTCTAATCTGCATTCCTGCTCCATAGCCACAGAATAACTCAACTATAAATTGAAGCGTTTTTGTGTTAAGCATACTTTTCTGCAGTTACGTTGCTCTCTTTGAGGAATTCTTTTGTTGAACTGTGAAACGCGAAGATTAGAGGTAGCAGTGGTGGGTGAAAGAACTAGTTGGATTATTCTGCGGGTGTCAAAGCTCTGTTCAGCATCAAACTTTATCAGAAAGAATGCACCCCACTGATGTTTTGTGGAGTGACTTCATATCAACGTATTGTATCAACATCTTGGGGAAAATATTGATAACAAACGCAAATGTGTTACTAAAGATCGTTCTCAGAGTGTTCATCTGTTGTAGTTTGTCAAAGCATTCTAGATATATTAAACAATTAAACGAAATTCTAACCTTTTGTAAAAAACTTTGTAATTAACTAACAATAAACCTTGTGAACCTTAATTAGCGTTGAACACCCCTCTGACAGTGCTGCCCTGGGTTTGCCTGTCATGAAGCATAGATATTAGCTTCCCAGTCCTGGACAGGATGGGCATCATTTGGCCATGGGGGTGATTTCAATGCCTTACACCAATTCACACTTCAGGAGATGGGCGTCACGACCAGTTTTAATATCATACACTGTCAAGTCTACAATTAACAGTTCTCTTTAATTGACATTAGCTTCCTGAATGAGACATTAACTTGTGCATGATATAAGAAAGTAGACAAAATTAAGCAACTGAAACCTTTCTGATTGATGCCTTGAGTAAGTGCCATCACATAAACCACAAAATTAAACTAACTTTGTCTTCCCAATTGAGATATTGGCTGAACAACTATCACATAAACCACAATTTTAATAACCATGGCCTTTGCGACATTGGCACACCTGACATCACGTCCTGGTGGTTGCTGCTGGCATCAACTGATAGTGGCAGTTACCACTTGATCTGCCTTGTACTCCCACTTAAGAGCTCGGTAGAATCTCCCGCTTCACTCAATTTTCTACTGCTGTTTTAACATTACTATGTTTCTACAAGTAAGGTATGTTTTAAAATGATCAAAAGTATTTGTTTAAGTTTTGTTTTCAAAGTAATTTCAAGCCAGGTATGTCTATTTACTCATTCATATTCTAAATTGTCTGTATCAACATCACCACTCATAATAAAAGAAGTTTGTGATAGAGAAGTGATGACCTGAAAGCGTTCAACACTGTTGCCAATTCTTTCAACATTTAAACTGTATTTCTATTATTGAGTGCCTGTCTGCTTAGCTGCAAAGTATTCTATTTGTCATAATAATGCTTCGAGACAAGCGTGTTATCGGAAACCAATGTTGGCACACCGAACAGAAATGGGATTTATGATTGCTGCGTACAAACTCATTATATGATGGTATCTTCTCAAAGGTTCATAAAGCCATCGCACATGAGGTTCACAATGACAATGACTCATTCTGACATGCCATCAAATTATCATTACCCGCTATTAGATTCACGCTTGTTGGCAACTGCCATCGGTGCTGTTCATTAAGCGATGTCTTGTTAAAATAACATTCAAGAACCTGGTAACTGCCAAGAGAGCTGGACGTTGGTATGCCAATCGTAATGTAATGGGTAATATAAATTAATTTGATATAATCTAAAGCCCCCTGACTAATCTGTGTTTAAAATTATTTCATGGACGGGCAGGGTGTTGAAATATTTTGTCATTAAAAGTGCTGATAATCGTTGCAAAAATTTATATGAGCAAATTGATAGAAATGAAAATTCAATGTTGTAAAGTCATTCTACTAACATTAGCAACCAGGTTTCCTCCAGCTCTCCAATGAAGTCTCATCCAATTTTACAAGTTCTTCTTTTCTATCGATTACTCTATTAATTGTTGGTTCTTTTTAGCAGATATCACTGATAGAATGTAGAACAAAGACAATTTCTTTGTTTTTTAACACCCTATATAAGAATAATATGATTTATTAATGTCAAATGAAACACGACTGATATTCTAGACTAAAGTGACTCAAATTGTGTTGTATTCTGTGGAGGTGGTAACTTATAATACCAGTTACATGATACAGAAATAACAGATAATTAAGGGACTCGCTGACTTCAGGGTTATGCTGCGATACACTCTATGTCGTATACTACAACACATTTTCAAAGCTAACATTGCTATCATTTCTGGCAAAAAGGAGACAAAAAAGAATTGAATTTACGTGTACTGGAAAACGTGCATGTGGTGGTTGCCCCCCGTGAGAGGGAAAAAAAGTATTTGGAATTTGGAATTAAACCATCATCACGTATATCTTACTTATAGCAACTCTAATGATTTCAGAAGTCAACTGGTCTGAGCCCATCTCCTCTCTCTATTCCATCTATATTGAATACCTACTAAATAGTGCCCAATACCTAAAATACCACACCGTACCTCCTCTGCACCACTCTCAAACTGAAATAGACTAGCGTCAAAAGCACGAGAACCCTCTGAGCCTAGTGTAGTCAATTCGTGGTCTGCGGAGTCAACGCTGCCAATAGCTCTTTCCACCTACAGTTGTTGTCGTGCATGGTGTTCCTAGGCTTTTCAATGTGTGTGCACGGGTCTTTCTGCACGTGTACTGGTATCTTTGCACGTGTGCTGGTATTCTGCATGTGTGCTGGCCAATCTGCACGTATGAGGCATGTGGTATTTTCAAACTCTTGGTGTTTGTTTGGTATGCTGCATGTCGTTTCTCACGTCTTTACTCAGGAACGTTCCATGCGGACGTTTTTGCATGCGTGAACACCGCACTCTTCCACTTTCATGTTGTGAGGATATCTTACTTTTCTTTCTGCATGATGCATCACTTTCGGCATGTTCCTTCATCGCATGTTCCTTTCTCGCATGTTTTCTATCACTATATCATTGCATCGGGTCATCTTAAGCATGGTCTATCAACTTATTTACTTGAATGCATCACTTTTCTTGCATGAAGCATGAGCCTATCAACTTATTGCATGATATCTTCCTATTCATCCCGAGACACAGATTTTTCATTTCTTCTGGGATGCTACTTCTGACAACGAATGATATGAATGCATCCATTTTTATTTGCCAGAAGCATGATGTCACTCTAGGATTTCAGCAACTGGTTTTACCTTGTGTACTTATGATGTTCTTTTGATCTTGCAACCATGTAATATTAAAGCCTGACCAGCAATTTACACCTCAAACTTGAAAATTTAGAAGCTGCTGATATTAGAGAGAGTAAGAACATTAAGAATGCCTATCTTTTACTGAAATAAAAGCAGTTGATGTGAATATTGAAGATACTTGCATCAAAAGAACATCACCACTTATACAAGTGATTGAACCTGTTCACTGGCATAGAATTCCGCTTCCTCCTAAAATGTGCATGGCATGATGCAAATTCATCCTTCTTTGACCACCATTCAGACCTGATACGTAATTATTTGCAAAAACTGGCTGCATACTAGGACTCTGCACTAAAGCTTTAAAAGTACAAGCACTCCCTCCTATTCTTGCATGCAACACACTCCCACCCCCAAGGCTTTAATTTCTGGCAGCGAAATTGCATGAGGTTTTGATGACAGGCATGCAAATAGCTGCTTAAGGCTGGCTGAAACTGCACGTTAGCTGCTCCTACCCAGGTCTGTAATGTTCATGTCCACGTGCCAGCACTCAGTGGCAGACAACCCTTAGCCACTCAGAACTTATCACTTACTAACCAACTAACAGAAATAGATACATGACGCCTTGCATACTAGACACACATTGTATTTTAGAAATCAAAGATGTTAAGATAGCCCAAGTGTTAGAAATCCAAATTACTGGATGGCTGGGAAATGATGGATCTAGAGGAACCTAGCTCCCTCAGTTAACATCCAGACGATTCAGGATACATAGGGGGCCGCATGGAGAAAGGGAGTACCCTTTAACGTCATCCTATGGCAGGGTACACTGTGCTGAAATTAGTGAAGATGACTCAAGAATTGGAGACAAAATATTTTTATTACCCTTGACGACATAGAGGGGACGGTTGTCAGTCTAAACCAAGTGTGGCATTTCTGGGGAAAGTTGAAAGTGTATTGGCCTATATCATCAGCATTCACATACCTAAAAACCATACATTTGATCATTGTTTTCCCGGTTAGGACAGATATTAGTCGTCTCATATACCGTTTGCTGCATACAAGACTTTTGATAACAGTATCAGATAGGAAGTATATATCCTGACGAATATTGTTTGCCAGCGTCTCTCCTTACAAGAACGTGTTTTGCACTCCATCTAGCTTTCATGTTAGGATCCATCATGGACAAGATAAAGGCGCACTACTCCATGTTATTGCACTGTATCATAGATTAGCCAGCACAACAGGGCACGCCTCTTGTTCGAATCTCTCTAAGATACATCCTCCTGTAGCAGGCCTTTAATTGGATCATTTCTAAAAACAACTCAGACAAAGCCCTGCTGAAATTGGACCTCATACATGAGCATGGGTGCAGTCAAAAGGTCATTGCCCAATCAGAGTAGTCACTCTGATGTACACCTCAACCTAAGATGATATCAGTTACACATATATACTGCTTTCTGGGGTGGAAATATGCTGGTAATGAAATCGGAAGAGTTTTTGCTAGGATAGCTCTGTTCAAACTGCATGTTTTGGTGACAATGTAGGATTGGAAAGTGAGGTGATGTACATCGATCGATGTAATAGCAAGATATCTTGCCCAATCAGGCCAATTTCAGCGGGCTTTGATTGAGTGTATTTTAGGAAGGATACGAATGTTGGAGGATACTAAGTTAAGAACCATGGCTTCTTCATCTTTTACTATTTGATCGAAGTGCTTTTCTGTGGCATTTCTGGTGTGTCTGCTGAGTCACTTGCCATGGAAACTGAAATAGAAAATGTGACAGAGAGATTTAGACAATTTTAGGTGACTCGCATCAGCAACTGTGACCATAGCGCATATTTTATTATGTTTCCATATCAACAATGGGCATT
Organism: Lineus longissimus; assembly: GCF_910592395.1. Classification (NCBI taxonomy): domain Eukaryota; kingdom Metazoa; phylum Nemertea; class Pilidiophora; order Heteronemertea; family Lineidae; genus Lineus; species Lineus longissimus. The sequence goes on from NC_088310.1 coordinate 24,729,441, forward strand.
TTGCAATAACTAGTTTCGCTCTTTAAAGCTATAGATTTCAACGGGGTAAAAAAGCATTACTGTATTGTCAGACATACATCACTTTCTGTGGGCAAACTGCTGTTGAGACAAAAATGTGATGGAAGCAGGAAGCTAAACATCTTTAAAGATCTCTGTTACGTTTTACATTCAGTCCTACGTAGATCCCTGCACATGCATAGGCTTGTGACTGGTCTTCATTTATGGTATTGATAAGCAGTGATCAAAGCGGGAACTTGTGATTTCCTTAAATCTCTAGTCCCTTTTGGTGTACTGGTATAATAGTGTTTCAGAATGTGCCCTTCAACTAAATCATCCCTTGTCATGCCTGTAATGAGTGTAGATGCATTTATCACCATTTCATATTTGATCCACTTCCACATCATCCATCAACATCCGATTCATTACCCGCATGCTGAATCTATTTTATTAGTTTCAAACATTGCATGAATGTATTTCATAATTCACAGATTTACAGCTGGGATCTAACAGCTAGTCGATTATATTTCCTATTTTCAAACCGAAAATTTCATCACTCGATTTCTGACACTATCTTGATTATTTTTCCAATCTTCCAATCAGAACCTGTTTTTATCAAAATTGGTCCCACTTTGTTTGCTAGATGTTAAATTTTCATTTTCCTCTTGAATACGACCTCTTCAACATCAACTAACTCCAATGTTTTACTGTAAAACCGCCAAATTTTCGAGCCTGTTTGTTTTTGTGATTCGAAAACACTTCTCAAAAAGTTGATATTCTAATAATTTCTACCTTGGGGAACGATGACATTTTTCCAATCAAAAACAATTTCTAAATTTTGTTTTGCGAATCATGAAATTCAAAAAAATAAAACCCTCCCAAAAATTTGGCAGTTTAATTTGATTGTTACAGGTTTATCGTGTTCTCATGATATATTCAGACAGTCATTTGTTTGGGTCATTTCTTTTGTTATCATACTCATTATAAGATGCTAGAGATTTCCTTAGACAATGTAGAAGAAACGAATGAGACACACACCATCACTGATGATGTCTCAAAGATCTGCACTACATGAAAGCAAGTAGGTTAATCATGGAGCAATCACAAGACTGGCATGAGAAAACTGTCTAATGCTGCTAATAGATTAGCCTGATTATACCTCTGTAAGATAGAAACCATGGTTCTTTTGTTCTTTTGCTTGTGGCGGTATCTTAACGACTCCATGGGTATCCAGGTGACCTTTGTTGGTGTCTCCATTGCGCTAAAGCCCTGGCCTCGGCAAGAGTAAGCCCTTACCCAAAACCCATCCAGGGAGTGATCTCTTGTTTGTTCTTAACAAGATTAGAAATGTTCTTATTCAGACCCTCCAGTTGCCTGCTGTGGTTGAGTTTAAAAATCTGCCTTAAGGCAAATATATATCGCCGTGTTCTTCCCATTTTATGATCCCGGCCTTCTCAGATGTATTCCTGCAGTGTGACGGCCCCAATGATAATTTGACAAAGTAGTCTTTTTTTCCCTTTTTATTGTCCAAACTAACCACAGAAACATAGAAATGATAGAACTACAAAATTTACAAGAATGATATTCTTGTGCACGGTCTGTAAACACCTCATGAATGAAATTGACAACTTGTCGCTGTTAGATACACACTATGGTAGTCATTGTTTGTGGTGTGGTTCATACCCGTTACTGTATACTCTCTGTGCTAACTTGGCAAATAGAAAAACCTGACATGTTTTCATGATTTGTGAGGTACAGTGCTTCTGGTCTGGTTGTGGGAATTGATTCAGAAACATGAATATCTGACAGTGTCAGGAGTATATTGTATTTTCCCGTTCATATTTCATGGCAAATCACGATTGGAAAATTAGCATCATCTCAAAGTAAATTCTCAGCACCTAGCTGACCTAGCTTCATGTACAGTTAATAAGTCGGGTGGAGTCAATAACTTGTTTGGCATATTTTCTGAATTGATATTGATATTTTCATAGATATACTCAAACTCAACATTTCGGCACGTTCCAGCTCCTTAATTTAACTCCAATAAACCAATGATTCCAAGGATGCTGAACATGTATTGCCAAGGGTGTACAGCTTATGTGGCTCAACTTCACCAAACAGGCCAGAAGGGGCACTCCATATTTGCCTCCTTGTTGGACATGTTTGTTAGTAAAATTTGTGGAGCAATTTTGTTACTTGCAGAAAATGGTATGAAACAAATCTCTGTTTCCCCTCAACCGCAGTGTTGACTTTTTAGCCTGGGTGGAGTGGGGAAGGCGGGTGAACACCATTTTTCATCTCATGTGCAAGAAAAGCACATATTTCGAGATGTCTGCCCCCCTAAAAGTGATCGGCCAAACAATAAGTGATCAGGTTAACCAAATTCCTTTAAGTTCACATAGTTTTCAGAAGTGGGCTACCAAATTCATTAAGCACGCCATTACAGAAATCTTCAACATCGCCAGCGGAGCAATCCCATGTCATCATCGAGTAGCTCCAATTTGAGTCTGTTCAAGTTCTATAATGCTTCCGTGGGCTCTAATGGACCAATTTATTTGAATCCTGTCTACTCCACGATATCTGGCAAACTTCCTGGAGCATTCAATCTGTGTGGATCTGGCATCAGTGAACCAGTATCTGTATTGGTTAGTTCGTCTTTCAACCGAGTAACCTCATTGAAATTTACAAATTAAAGGCAAATGGCAAAATCCAATTTAGAAGTTTACATCTTCTAATACTGCATCCAAATATTTCAATGATCATTTCATCAAACGCTCCAGTGTGGCTTTAAATGTTTGTCTTTCAGTCTGCTTGAAGCTTCCCTTTATAATGGCATTGAAATTGAGTGATGATCTTTGATCTAGTGAAGTGCAGTTTCACTGAGTCAGATCAAAAGGAGCATTGCTTGTTGTGTTATCACTAAGCATGACTGGTGATTTGTGGAAAGCTTCATTCATCCATAAAATGACATGCTCAGTATAAGAGTAGCTGCAAACTTTTACCACTTCAAAGCAGTGTCGCTTAACATGATATTGTTTGCAAAGTTTTGGATATTGTTGATCCTGTTTCAGGTTTTTACTGATTAAAAAATACCTTTGAACTAGTTTATCATTTTCAGAATTGGCCTCTAGAAAAGCACTGGCATACTGGCATACTGGCATACTGGCATGCAATAGCACTGAGTGATAATTGGAACGTAGCACACAAATTTGTGCAACATATGGCAATAACACCAATCAGCCACAATAGGGAGCTGCATGCAGACAAGCATCATTTTTGTTACTGCATGTGTTGCTGCAAAAGATATCTTTTTGTTTCCAGGGCACTTTGGTAACACAAAGAACTGTGATCCTCTTAGGGTTAAAAATTGTGTAATCACCAGCCCGCCTCAATGAAAGCATCAAAGACATGCCCGTCTAATCTATTGGACCAGATAAATCTACTCAACGTCAGACTTGATGTGACATTACCCTATCTTAGCCGTTGACTCTAGTCAAACACAGCTCGCTCAATGTTTGTCCGCCAGTTGATGAAAGTCATTGATTCAAAGCTTTCTGGCCTGTGCATGGTTTCATTATTGGTTTCAGTTTTCTCTTGGTTGGGCGTCTTATTGAGTACCAATGCACATGTAGATTCAATTTCATATTTCATGGTGTTTGCATGTCCATCAGGGTTGTAATATCAACAGAGTTTGGCAAAAAGCCTTGTTTATTGCTTAAAATGAATGGGAGTGATAACTTGTTACCTTTGTTTGGCTGGCTCGCTTGAAAATGTAGAAGAATGAAACATTAAGTCATGATGATGATATATTTTTGTCAAAAACAAAACCTCAAAGTGTGTAGACATACATGCATTCCCTCAGGTCGATTTTGTCCGCATCATTTGGGGCTCTGGAGCACAAACTGGTCAAATTACTTTAGAGGTTTTTATCCTTAAAGTTATACATCACCCTGAATATAAATTTATAGAAGACAAACTTGTAGTTCAGCTAGTACTGTAACGTTCTATTATTACATTCTCAGATTAACAATTTATTTTAAATCAATAAAAAGGTGATTGCAAAATGTTCAATGTGAACTCAATTATGGAATGGATCAATTAAAGCACTGGTAGGTTCACAACATTGATTGCATCTTAGAATCCAGCTCATAATGTGGTACAGATTTGTGGCTATCGATAAACTCATTGAGATATTTTTGGACGATAAAAGACGTGATTTTGATTTTTGCAGCAGATTCGATCTATGAAAAGAGGAAGCATCACCTGAATCTGTTCTGTCTTAATAGAGTTATATCTTAACTTCCAATTATAGCCTCTATCTAATGGATCCTCCTGCACCCCTAAAAATATGATTGCTAGTAATGGTTTTTTTGCCATGAAGATGAAAGAAAAACAGTGGTTTGTTGCAAATCTCTTATCTGGAAATTGACCATCTTTCGCAAATGATAGCCATTTATTGCTAGTCAAAGTACCAATTGTGTTTAGATGCAATTAAGAAGCAGGCTGGAAAGTATGTGTAGAGTTCAGTCATGGCTCTACTGGGAACTGAACCTGTGATAAGCTAAAAAGTCCATATATCCAATTTTGGCGAAAATGAGTTAAGTACATCATTGCCTGCCAGGAAGAACTAAGTGCAGCCCCTAAAAACAGCCTAGACAGGTCACCATGTCCTGTGCATCTTGGATGCCTAGGGCTTGTTACAGAATATTTGAAGGTCACCTTTCTCAAAACTACCATTTTGGAGAGTCTGCCCATGATATGAGCCAAGGGTCATACCTCAGGTTCATGGTAATAACTACTGTTCATGTGATCATTGTCTTGAAGGTCATAATATCTTCTGAAGCCAAAACCTGACCCTATGTACTGGAATCAGATCAGCAGCCCTGTATCATCTATCACCTCTGGCAGTAACGTATTCATGGCCTGTTATGAATATGGTGTTACTTGATAACGCATTTGAAATGCAGCACGTCAGCAAGCCGTGGTCAAAGATTAGATTGTCAGATCGTGAGAGTTAGGGCACCCAAGACTATGGAAGGTAATTGGTGGCCATTTCTGTGGTTAGGAAATGGGCCATGAGCACGCATAGATCATAGAAGTTAATTTCTGAATCGCAAACATGGAGTAAGCTCGTCTACCACATTCGAACTTGAAGCCATTTATCATTCCACATAACTTTCTGACAACGTGTCTTTGGAAGGTTTGCCCAAGTTAGCAACATATCGTTTTATATTTTTACGATAGATGGCCGATTCTGAGAAGATTTTTTAGCTTCTTTGGCTGAAGCTTTAGGTTCAAAGCTTTTTGACTTTTATTGTTACACACTGACAGAAAATAAACATTCAATGACAGAACACTTATTTTCGTATAAGTTGCTATCAAAGGCAAAAGTGTCATTGCGAATAAAAAGGTGGAATTCTGTTTTTGAGTGGGTTCATTCAACTCATTAAAGTTACCATTAATAACTTTAAGAAATATTTGCACCCATTGGAGAGTCAACAAGATATATAAAAAAACTTGTTTACGGTCTTATGAGTTAGTTCGACTTTTATTTATCATTACATTTTGCTCACGATCATTTTACATTGCTTCATGTAACTGCACATACTGTCCAGTTGCTCACCAAATGCACAATACATGAAAGAGGCTGCTGCATAAGTGTACACTATCTTGTGAATGTTATATGTGCATTGTGAGGAAAGGAATAAGAGATTGTGGCAACCATGGCTTTGCCATCCATTTACTTTTGTAGGCGAGATGAAGCATAAGTGCTACATTTAATAGTATTGTCTGCAATGGTTAGCTCATTTTTATTGGCTGATACCATAGCATACACAATCCCTTTGCAGAGGAGATCGGGTGCCCCAATAAAAACAGAATCCCCACCATCAAAATCTAAGTTGGCTATAGCCACGCAGCTACGAGTCATGTAGGTCAACATCAACTGGTGAGGCAGCTTTAGGAGAGAAAAAAACCTTCCTTTTCAGTCCTCTACAACCAGGTTGTGTTGGTAAAAAACATGCACTGATGTGATATTTGATTCATCTCTCTATGACATGATAAAGATAAATATAATAACTGTGATAAAAGCACCAGTACATGTAATTCTTAATTAATGCCAAAACCCCTGACTTGTTAACTTATGATACTGATGCTGATTTTGGCCTGGGCAATATGTCTGAAAAAACCTGACATTCAAATTGTGTGCAATGAACAAAAGTACAATGATGACAAAAGTATTAGGCTGTTAGAATTGTTGTCTTGTTCAAATAAATCAAGCTGTAATGTAAGCTTACCTGCAAGGATGATGAATATATCAAAAGAATGTTCAATCCCACCTTACAAATATCTAACATGTCTAAGTAACTTTCTGATAGTTCCTTCCAAAGACACTTTCATTCAGACTTCCACAGCCTTTGTCTTGCCAAGTAGAATAGCTCTTTCAGAAGATGCCCACAGCAACTGTCTTGAATAATTATACTATGTGATATTATCAATTGCAGACAAAGATATTCCATGAAACAGGTATTTGAGTGATCATCACGGTAATCTCTGGGACAACTTACTTTAAGAAACAAACTTGTCATCTTAACTTGATACCATTCCTAGTTGGCCATGATTACCTGTTATTTGTGGATATAATGTACAGAGAAACCCTACGTGTTGACATGGAATGGATTCTATACATAATGGCAAGCTAATCCGTCCATTTCTTCTTCTCTCTTTATTGTTCTCTTGGCCCGATTGTCTTCTTGCACAACATCTTTGTCCTCGATCACCTCAGAGGCAACACGTAGCATACAGATAATAACTAATCGATAGATTAGGTTGTTAACCCTTTAGGGAGGCTGTTGGGGACCTTACAGGTTGTGTCAAAATGCAACAACCTGGAGTGATCATTTTCATTATCTTTGTCCTTAATGTTGGAGAGCCGCATTTTGTATTAGAATCTTGACTACCTATTCTTAAAAGTCCCCCGCCCCCGTCGACAAGATTGATACTTGATACAGTACTGTACTGGTTCCCCTTTCTAAGGGTGAGTGAGAGAAGTTCCTCTTGGCCCGGTTCTGATTTCATCAAGGAGAGGTGAAGGTCGTTCTATAGTCCGATGCATTCATCTTGCTTTCTCACAACCCAGCATACTAAGGTTTCTTCCTTCTTCACATTGCACGGGTGGGGAATTCCTTAACATTATTGCATTTTCTTCCGGTCAGTCACTTTCCATAGTGATCTCATTACTTATTTAGTCCCAGCTGGGAGATTGCTAATGACTGACCAGCCTAGGTGGGTGGACCCTTGTTGGGCTTGTGCACTTATAAGACTTCTCACGAACTGTGGCCAGTTTTGTGTGGCTGGAATTGTGATTCTCATCTTGAGTCATGGCTTGTATTCTTATTGTCCCCTAGTTGGTGATATCAGCTCACAGTAGAATATAAAGCAAGGATATAAACTTTGTATTTGTTCCAAGCCAATTGGAAGTGCTATATATGCATTTTCCTTTACATCAGCAGGAAGTGTAAATCTGAGAGTTTTTTTAGTTACCGTACATGAAACATGTGTTAGCTATACAATTCTGCTCTCATATTACGTGTTCTCACTTTCTCAAAGATGTTTGTCCAGCTTTGTTGCAAAAGCGTGATTTTACCAAGACAACTCTTTAAGGAAATTATCAATTTCCTAGTTGCTGTGGTAATCAATTTTGGTTGCTAGGGTCACCCCCATCGGTGAGAGTTTGCACGCCATTCTGCCTGATTGAATAATAATGTTGGACATGCACGACATTATACTCCACTTAGATCCAACTCCCGAATGACATTCGGTCAGGCAATGCAAGAGATGTTTGTCACTTCTTTCCTTGGAAATGTGTGCTGCACGCAATTTTTAATAAACTACTAACACTACTTTTGTAGTCAAAGTTCTTTGTACCTGTTGACATGTAGTTGAATTTTCTGTCCAATTGACTTCTTGTAGTGGAAATGGATTTTTAAAATTTTATGGGGAAATGTTTGAAAAACTTTAGCCAAAAATGCTCATGGCTAAATTGACTTATGGTCAAGGGATTGCTTTTTGACGAAGAGGTACAAAAATATCCTGTTAAAGTTATCACCATCCTGAGCTTCAGGGCCTTTCACTCACCATTACCGAGCTAATGCCGTGAGTAAACTCAAATTGCCAGCTGTTCTCTAACATCACAGCACCCCTGCCGCTTGGAGATGAACGATACCAAATTTTGTCTCGAAGACCATTTTGAATAAATACCAACCTCTTTCGTGTTTCTATATTTGTTTCGATTTGTTCATTCCTTGCGTCCACAGCCTTAAATGTTTAATTCTAGGTTGTGTGAAGGGAGGTGCGTACATGATCTTGGTCATCCGTGGATGAGTTGTCACCTGCCTTTCAACCACTGGAGCTGGTGTTCTTTCCATGCAAGAAGAAGTGTAGATCAATATCTTAACTAGAGTATAAGTCTTTACCTCTTAGAGATAAAGGAAGGAATCTGACTTAATGCACCATCCCAGGAAACCCCTTTGTAACTCAATAACCCCTCACTCTTTCACTCCCTTTCCATTTCCCGGCTTTGAAGTTATCATGGCTGCATAATGGACATCCTGTCACCTTATACTTTTAAAGGCTAATGGTTTAGTTGGAGAGAAGCTCCACTTTGCCTCAGGTGAAGTCTGACACTTGAGTCAACTCAGTGTCAAAAGCTGAGCTTTGCTGTGTCGTTAAATCTGACGTGTTTAAAAGTAAAGAAGGCTGTTTGACAAAAACGTTGGGATAATATTTGGCTCATCGTACGTCAGTGGCCATTTAAGAGGCTGTTTTAGTTGTGATGCTTGACAAGAACTTTGGGGATAGTGTCAGCACTATGTAAGAAGTCCCACAGAAATCCTGGTACTTTAGTTACATGTATCACATAAAGATGTGGTTGCCATTCAACTCGTAGGGCTGATGGTGTGTTTTGCCATGCCAAGCAAATATTCTCTAATACATCATAGCCATCCTGTCAATCTGCCGATCTGCCAGTGTGCTCTTGCAATCCTGATTGCAGAAAAAGCAGGGCAAGACAAAACTCGCTTTCACTCGACAGACACCCCGAGTGTGAAAATGCCTCCCTCATGTAATGCAAAAGGAAGATATTGACTGTATGAGGGTGGCAATATCTTTGATTGACTTGACCTCATAAAAATGAATGTATTCACTTTCTTAGCCACAGTTTCCAGCCGAACGTCTCCAAAGACCTCTCAAGCGATCACCAGCATGAGAAGGGTTTTAAATGGCGTCCAATGGAAATCTATTTATGTCTGATATGTGAATGTTGCTTAACTGGATTAGAGGAAACCATCTCCCGAGGCAGTGTCTAGGATCAGAGCTGCCTACTATGGTTGTTTGATAACGTTATGTACGAAACTGGTACAGTCTGGACGGAATTTCCTTGGACTTGGTTGCAGGTTTTTGGTCAGGTTAGATTCATTGGTGTTTGGGACCGAGTTCTGTGTTCCAAGTGAGTTATCATGTAGCAACCGAGTCATGCCAATTTGGGAAATCGTACATTTCATCAGATAAATGGTGCTTCTTTTTCGACTAGCACAATCGCCCCTGAGTAGAACCCGCCGTACCCAAAATGTTCCAAATCATAGCTGTTCTGTCACGTTTTCATAGAGATTCTTATCAGATCATTTTCATAAAAATCGGCTTGGCAAGTATTACAGATAACATTGGCTCAGAAAAATAAATGAGGTTGTCATGTTTGTCATCTTCGTCAAATGGATGTGGCTTGACTGCGGCTGGACAAAGTTTTTTTTGCTGTGAAATATGGTGTCTGACATCCACTGTTGTGGTCACATTTTGAATTAGCGATTATTGACCATACAGGCACAGTTGATCATGTTGGTTATGTGTTAACTGTGCTTCCAGGGGGGATATTTGTCAGCACATCCAATTTGTGGATATGATTGCACTGGGAGATGCAACAAATAATGTGCAACGGAAGTGTGATGAAAAAGTGCTCCGCAACCAAGAGATTTTTTTGTCACCTTGACATTCAGAAGTTTTTATTTCTAGTACCATCAATAATATTGCTTGTCTGTCGTCTATATGTGAAGCTAGTTGTTGTTGAGTTTGATAGTCATCGTCGGTTGCATGGTGCAGGAAACTGCGATGACCACTGCAAATGAGGAACTTGTTGCTGGTGACAACAAATGTTTTGTTTGCGGTGTGCTTCACTATGCCTTGAGCAGTGTGTTTTTCTGTTTTCTCACTCTGGTACATTTGGCCCAACAACTTTAGTTTTGTGATGCTGTACTTTTGTGATGTCTAGACAGGAATTGGTATTGTCCCAAAGGTTTCCATCTAAAGATGTTGCCTTACAAAGGAAAACCTACAGGTGCGTAGTCTCATCCAAAAAGTATTGACAAAATATTATCCAATAAAGATCTGCATATGACAGAGTTACAGGATGTATTATACACTTTATGAGGGATTGAGTCAGTTCAAGCTAGACGTGGTTAAAAGCAACCATGCTGAACATTTTAATCCCACAATGAAATTTTACTCAATCAATTAAATTGATTGAAGATGCTAAAAAATGACTGTCACGTCATCGAGATCCACAGCGATGCTGAGTCATCTTGGCACTTTACACTGCGGAGGGTATCAATCCACATTTTTTTGAAAAACCTGAGTGTTGGAAGCTGCCATATCGCACATGAGGCAGAAGTGACAACTTCTTTGACAATTAAAAATAAGGTCTTCTTTCTCTTTTCAGCAGTTTTTGATTGGGCACTTAGTGTGTTACTGATATTCCTAGTTGCTGCCAGTTATGGCCAAAATAATCCATTCTGGCATTAAGTCATGAACGTTTTTCATCGCCCCCTTGACCCAAGCCACGTCACCACTGTGGCCTTAGGTGTCGTCGTCAGTCGATATCAAGATATGTCAGAACCAATGAAACACTGCCAATGTAGTTGTTGATGTCGTACAGATTCTGCATGCAAAAATCAGCTCAAAATTCCAACCGCTTCATGGATTTCAAATATTTGGTAAATTTTGCAAAATTCTGCCATCAAACTCAAAAAGCTTATATGATACCGTGGCATTCTTCGTCCTTCGGTGTCCATCGTCATCGTCCGTAAGCTGAGCACGAATCAAAACTGGTGAAACGAGCCAGAAACTGTTCTCCCCATAATCCACTGCAAATGACATGAGGTGAGCATATGGTCCCTGGACCATTTCATGTTTTCTGGCATCAACCATTATTTTAATCAACATGGACCATTTCCCACCCTTGACCTTTGCAAGAAAACACCCACTTGACCAAGTCTTCCACATTGACGCTTCGAAGCAAAGAATTGGAAAAAATGTCGATTCTCAGACCAATCGATATCCATTCAGAAAGTAATTAGTAGAGAATGGATGGCAAGGCGGACATGATTTAGATGCATTTAGCCTAATATTGATTGGAGACAAGAAGTAATATATGAAGTGTACCAAGTGTAATACGACGCATCGTTACTTTCATCTAATAACACCCTGATTTGTTGGATCTTCCCCTAATGTTGACGCCTTGGTGAGCACTGGCATGGTTCCCATCCCGGGCGAGTTCGTCCAAGATCAAATTCCCCTCACATTGTGGTATTGATCTTGCAGTCGCCATCCAATTTCTCCCCAATGTCTATGCACCGCTGTATTAAGCCAGGCATGGAATTTGCGTCTTAGTGGATGCTGGGGCTGGATAAGCTGAAATATGCTGCTAAAAGTCGAGACCTCAATAACCACGGAGCTAAGAAAGTAGTTGTTATTTTTCTGATGCAGCTCAGATATCATATTTTGTGTTATGTTATCCGTTCTTGAGGTCAGAGTCATTTGGGACAAGATTTAAACCCCACTGCATCAGCCCTTAATCGCCCTTCAAGCTGGGTTCTCGTAATTTCTGTTGCAGAGCAGAAGCTTAGTGTATTAGAGCCTGCATCGTAAGTGGCATCAAAAACTAAGCCAGAAAATGTAAATTTAGCCCTATTGGATTTATCTATCTGGAGAAGTGGAGCTCTGTTACCCCACGAACCTTGTGAAGTTTACAGTCTATCGTGATCACAGCTCCATTACTCATAAATTGCGGCTTTCTTCAGATTGCTTGGCAACTCATAATCGTACATCCAATGTAACTATTGCTTGAAGGAATCATTTCTAGAAGTATTAGAAATGCTTTGTAAGTGCACAGTTTTGTGACTATCTCTCATAATCTGTGTCTACAGGTGACAACAGTGAATATGAAGTTAATGGTATATCACTCTGACATTTGTCTAATGGACTCGTGTTTCTTACAAATTTTTCTATGGCTCGACCTGAGTTCTATGCAATGCATCCTCTCTGTGGGTTCTTGACTCATTCGATGTGTCTTAGCAAAAAAAGGAGAAGACACAGCCTATTCATATCCGATGTGCCAATTACTCTGAGATATTGGCATTTCTTTTGCTTGGTTATTGGCAGGCATAATAATTGCATTGCTTTGCTGCCTTGGTATGTTATTCTTTGTCGTGGTCAGAGAAGCTGCTGTCCAGATAATGATATGTGACCATCTGCTCTCTTAGTGTTATTGCTCTTGCAGGAGTTATTGTGAAAAGTGACTAATTCTGATATCAACATTGGTAATGCTGTTGATAGTCATTCCATGACACATGGCCACGTTTGTATCACATATGTCTTCCACCTGATGATAGAAAGCAACATCAAATTGAAATTAAACTCTTTATTCAGTTCACCAGAACAATATCACTAATGAATCCTATTAAGATTTAAATGCTTTTGAAGTAATGGTCATTCCTGCATGAACATTGATGAAAGCGATATTTTCGCTGTGTGGTACAAAAACAAGTGTGTGTTATCCTGTGTCTGTCTTGCGATTCTCTAGTTTCACGCAATAAATTGGTGATAATGCAGGATCTACTTCAGGTATTGATCCCAATAGCCAAGCACCACATGTGCCGCTTCCTATTCACTTGACTGTAACTCCTCATAGGTTCTCACAACAAGCAGGACAGAATATCAAGAAAAAAACTTGAGTTTGAAAGAAGAGCACTTTCGCTGAAAGCGTTACCAAGGACATGACAATTTAAAGAAGCTAGAGAGGAAATTGAACTGCTTCCACACTTCTTTTGATGCAGAACTGGTATTGGCAAAACAATTACATGCTGATGATTTTGTTCCTGGGGTATGAATGTGAAAATATATTGAGAAGGTCGCTTATACCAATACTACAGATGGGGGTTGTAGTCTGACTTCAATTTCTCTTTGTCAGTTCGTGACCTTATACTCTTCAATAACCTATTGAACTGTGAGTCATATTAAAACAAATACCAGTGGGAATCTGGAAAGGGCATTCAGTTCTTTGTCAATGATATTAGCTTATTTGGTATTGTCGGAAAACTTTGATAGGATAAGAAAAACAGACCGAGAGATCACAGCAATATTGACTTATCATTGAAAATTCTTTTGGCACTCAATGATAGACTCCTTTCTAACTGTCGTTTAATACCTCTGCCAAATCTCATTGCTTTCAACAAATCCATATCAGAGAACACAAAACTAATGATGTTTACTGTTATTCACTTTGAGACAGCCCCTTCACTATAGTATATTGACAGGCGATCGATCGCGCTACAGTGATTAGGCTTGTGTTTTATTGGCATCTATACACTCGATAGTTGGCCATGAAGAATGACAAGAGTGACAAGATATGTCGCGTAAAGAAAAATACTCCATGGTCTCATGGGAAGTGCTTAGATTGGTGACATTTCTGGATTCGAGGTGTAATGTTTATATGACTTGGTAAGATATTACGGAACTCGTATAGGAAATCAATTATTTGATGTCAGAACATCTCTGTGGTTGTAAAAGAAGGTCATGGCAGAAGTTTTAAAAGTTTTTCTGAGCTAATTCTAGTTATCGCTTAAGACTTACACTGGTATTCATGATATTTACTTAGACATGTTGGAAATATGTAGATTTGAATCTGATAACTTCCTTATTTTGGTTCTTCAATATTCAAGAAGCGAACTGTAACATTGGCATCCTTTTCTGCTTTGTCAGTTTCTGTTGCCAGTAGCATCCATGAGAACCTTGAGGGGTTGCCAATACAATCTGACAAAGACATAATACTTCATTGAGCAGCTGTTTGCGAGGGATATTGTAAAATGTTTACCTGCCTTCAGCAATAGCAACTAGTCTGCTGAGGAATTGTGACAGCTAGGTGTGGCTGGCATTGGCAATGTGTCTAAAACATGAGGAATGTTACAGCAACAGCCAATGTTGTATAAACGGTCAAGATCTTAGAAGGCTTGGCTCATTCTCTTAGTTTCCTTTATTTAATTAGGAACAATGCTCCGTTGTCAGGGAGCTGTACTTAATAGTGCAAGCGGTGGAGACATGAACCCCAAGGAAAGTGGCCTTAACTCAAGCAATGTATAAATCGTTGTTTTTTTTTATGGCTTCTTGGCAGAGAAATTCAGAAAAAATGTTGCGAACTTATTTGGTTTAGACTTGTCAATTTATCTGCCTCAAGGCTCATTTCACCACTAAACAATAGAAGTGTAAATCCATCTTAAGAGGGGACATGGTATTTCCCTTTCTCCTCAATTGACAATCGGCTGCATTGCCGGTTTGAAGAATGATACTCCGCGTAACGCAAACAAGCTCCAAATGGCCTCATTTCTGGTCTTATTTGCTCTTTTGGTTGTACTCTACACTTTTATTTGCCAATTGATCCTGTTTAAACATTAGTAGGCTCGGATAGGATTTAATGATCATGGCATATGGGATCTATCCTCAGAATAATTGTCATTTCATCACCGATAACAGCTATAGATATTCTCCAGTTCAAATGAATTTTATAAGAGGCAAAAAAATACCGGGTCGCTGGAGACATATTGCAACTTCACCATACAAGCCTCTTTAGCTTCAAGGGCATTCATAAACAAACCGTGTCCCGCTTCATTTTTTTTCCAGCTCCCATCTCACACCCGCCACCGAATTTCCTCATAACCAAGGATGACCAAATTACCTAACTTCCATTTTCAGCAAAGCTTGTCAAATTGTTTGGTCTCGTTCCAGTTGGCAGTTAATTAGGATAAATGCACTGTTGTCAGCTATAGATGATGCACAATGCTATTCATTATAGTCGAACTCCTTAAAATCAGTCTGTGTATGCATGATAGCATTTATTCATTATATTTGCCTGTTGGGCTGTGAGCCAAATCCAAAAAGCACTCACATCATTTCGGGGGTTAAGTATAAAAATGAATTTGGTGATAATATCCCATTTTAGTTCATCATTTCACTCCTAGGTGGTCAAACCTGTTTCTTCAGTTCTGCCACCTAGGACCTCATCAACTTCAATTATTTCTTCCTTTGAAATAGTTTTCTGGTCAAAAGTATCAATATATAGTGGAACCCCGGTAACATGACCACTCATGCTCAGGCTACATTGTGGGTCACAGTGAAATACGGGTATCCTTTGTTTTTGTTGAGCACTTTATTTACCAATTCGTCTGATTCATGTATCTGATTGCATACCATTTGACTCTTTCTCAAGAACTTACTTGAGAACTACTTTGATGGTGTCATTAATTTCATTGACCTCTCACATTTCTGTGAAAAAGAATGTCTCATTGGCTCATCTTATTTACAACACTTCTATGATTTAAACACCTCGTATCGACTACAAGCTTGACACATCATTTTCAGACTGCAAGAATGGTTCAATATACTGTAGATATACCAATCCATTAACACATAGCAATCAATGTGGGAATCATATCATATGCATTTTATTTTTGCAAGTGAAACGCTCACCAAATTTCACAGATTACAGCAATCAAGAATGATTTGTCAAGACATTTACTTGTTAGTCACAAAGTGTGAGGTGTTTTGTCAAATTCCAACACCTGTTATAAGGGCCTTCTAGACATGCTTGAGTAGAAAGATACCAGCTCCTTTCTTCCATTCTCTTCCAAACTTCTCACCACCACTCATCAAAATCTTCATCATCTTCTAGGATCACATTGCACTCTCTTCCTTCCAAGGGTGTTTCATTTCCTTCACTATAAATGACACAATCTCTTGTAAATTGTACTCGTTCTTTTGTAAATTGGTGCTGTAAGTGTCACTATCAACACACATGCTGCGTTTTAGTGAGTGTTCTCGTATATCATGTATTGGTCCTTGCAGCCTCTCACTGTTCTGTAGTGGAAAAGTCTGTGAAGCAGGTTGTTAACTTCTAACCTTGAAATGCTTACTTCTTGGTACAGGTCAAAATATACTTATGAAAAAATTAACAACATGTAGTTTAAGCTAACCGCCTGTCCTGTGAGTTCTGCAATAATCTAAGTTTTATATTCTCAAAAGCAATGTGTCTTTTGTCTGATCAGATCTTTCAACTTTAAATCGACACAATATGGGCTAACGTTAACAGTTCCTTTTGTTAATCTATCAATGTAGCAATATCTATTGAAAACATAATATGTCAATAAAATTTCAAATAAAGACAACCCTGCTATAAAAACTCTTCCGAGTTCGTCGTACCAATTGTATCTGTACCTCAGCTCTTTCATTGCTTTTTCAGATGACATGACTGGTGAAGCCCGGCTCTTGGAGTTCAAGGATATAAAGGTTGGAAAGGTCAACATCAAGGAGACAGACAAAGCCGCAGCTGATGAGGGGAAGGAAGAACCTGTCAAAAAAGCAAAATACTCGCCATTCCTTGGCTACATGCAACAGTTTATATTCAATGGTAACCATTTCTTTGAAATGGCCAAAGAAGGAATATACAAAAACATTGAGATTACGGCAAAATTTGGAGAGACAGGAAAACTTGTACAGATGCCTGTGACTTTTAAATCGGGTGACTCTTACGCTTTATTGAGCCCTCTAAACATCTATGCAACCTTCTCAATCTACTTCCAATTTAAAACAACTGATGAGAACGGCCTAATGTTTTACAGTGCAGGTAAAGGGTATGATTTTATCGCCATAGAAATGGTGGACAGTAAAGTAAATTATATCTTTAACACCGGGAGCGGAACGCGCCTCATGGTGTCCAACACTAAAAAACCTCTTAATGACAACATGTGGCACGATGTTGCAATCCTTAGACCAAATTTACAGAAACAAGTACTAAAGGTTGATGGAAGTGCGGCGAAATTGACCACTCAAGATGATAGTAACGCTGTCCATTTTGATTTGGAGGGACCTCTGAATGTCGGAGGAGTTGAGAAGTCTTTATATAATTCTTTACCAAATCTTGTGGTCTCAAAGCGTGGATATCAGGGATGTCTGGGCTCATTGGATTTTAGTGGAGTTACGCCAAATATCATGGAGGATGCCCAGATACCCAAAGAATTCAGGGCTGAAGTGATTGAGGGATGTAATGGTAGGTGGAATTTCTAATGCTCTTGATGTCAGAGATATTTGCAGAACACAAAAAGTAACTGAATATTTAGAACAATTCTGTGACCTTTCTGATTAGGATCTCGTTCCCTTATGTCAAATTTGAATGTCTAGATACCAGAGTCAATATTTCGCAAGTCATGAATATTCCACCAGTTTCAGTACTTGAAAAAGGCTGATGCTGAACAAGACTGCCAATATCTTTGAATTTGTCATGAATGTTGTTGGTGTTGTGTGGATTTATATTGTGTTTCATAAAGAGGAGTCATTGATTTGCATTAAGTAAATGCAGACAAAAGTTTCAGTCTGGATGTTAGGATACCAAAACCAGTTTTATCCATGACTCAACCATCTAACATTTGTCTTATCGTATTCATGCTTTCCGAAAATCTCCAATAAGTCAGCCATTCAGTCTTGACCTTTGTATGAAGAACAAACCATATCAGAATGATCCAAAAGGATGCTGTGCCACCCACTGAAACATGAGATAGATAACTCTATTTTATAGCTTTGAGCCACCGACTCTAAACGTGTTCCATCTCAAGTTCAAAAAAATCTTACCGAGGATTTGTTGACTAACCAAGCCAAAATGCACTTTTGGTATTGGTCAACCTTGGTGGATTGACCTCACGTGAAGAAATAGACTTGTATCTCTGGCATATATATCAGATTTACAAAAGACAGTCGGTATGATTGTTGGTTGCAGGTAGAATAATAGTTTGAAGCTGCTACCATGGTCTTTAAAGAAAATCATGACAAGAATACATGCCTGCTAATTAACCTTTTTCTATTGGGAATTAGTAGTGTTGCAAATGAGAATTGTGCATGCATGCCTTTATGTCCTCAGATGGCTCCAGTACCATTCTTGTACCTCTCAGCCTTGGGGATACACTATAATCAGCAACGTACATATCCCTAATTAGGGGTCCACTCATGGTGATAATTATAACTTGCTGGAGGATGTTGCATACACTCTCCCTGGATTACAGCAGCTTCCAGGAGGAGCACCACAGCAGCCTGGATGCTCTCTTTCTTCTGTCTTGGAAAAACTTTATATTCAACCAGTGCTGAACAGACTATTCCACAAACGTTGCCAGGACCCAGCCCTTTTCCACATTGCTTAGGCAAGTCCTTATGCTAACAATATCAGGTATGACTCATTTGCCATGGAGACAAATTTGACAGAATACTTCTTCTCCGGGATACCTCTGCATGGGAAGAAGTTGCCACACATGATCCTCTACTATTGCTACAATATCAAACATTTGCCAAATCAGTAACCTGATCTTCCGGAAAGAGCCATTGATTTGATGGCTTGGCAAAGTAATGCCCTTAGCCATCGAATTCCCATCATAATTGTCAATAATGACAACACAGGGGATGTTTATTCCTCGGTCATGAATATTTACCCAACTTGGTTGTCTATGGACATGGTGGATAAAGGGATAGCCTATCTGGAGGTTCTCCTAAACGTTAGAGACAAATGATTTAGAGGTGTAAGTTATGTTTTTAGCGCACCAGTATCATGGCTTATAGTATCATAGCTTTGTATGCTAGGAAACCATGATCCCAAAAAATTGCAGTCTGTCCACTGCACATCGTGCTGTACCTTTAATCTTTTATCAAAGAGAAAGGTGATGCGTTTTCCAATAGGCTTATTTGCTATCATATCGCAATCGATATACAAAGTCGCACGAGGCTGGCATAAATTTATGTCTGCAGACTTGAATAGGCCTACGCAGTACATCTGATGAAAAGCATGTTCCCAATTTTCCCTGACTCATTTTTGGCATGTCTATGAACTAATAGGTTGGATGAATTTATCAAAGAGGAACCAACTTGTTTACATGATCCCCACTTACTCACTGTAATACAGTGAAGCAGGTTTAGATCTTGCCTGCTTGTCTCAGTTTATTCCTCAGTACCCAGTATCAGATCCATTGAGGCATCCCCTATATCCAATGTTGAAACATGAAGGTTTATCCTTGGGGTTTAAATACATCTGGGATGGATATTTCGTTATAGCTCATTGTCATAAAAATTTATGAAGTTTCACTCGCAAGACAGTGTCAAGGTATCATTGTCAATACTTAAAATTTGAAAATCGGTTTATCTTCTTGAAATAAATAACTAAACTCGTAAGTTGGCTTAAAATTTAAAAAGTCTAAAACGACTATCATGTAAACATTGTATAAGTAACACAAATACCTAAAACAGATATCATCCTAGTTAAGCTCCTCTTGTTCTCTAATCTTACGAGAGCCCTTGGGATTGTCTAGCAGACCTCAAAGCTTTTCACCCACACACTCCAGGGGCACCGTTTCTGCAGCCATACTTGACACTTGATGCTCGAAACCCTAAACTTATGTAACAAATGTCATATGTCAGTCTTTAGATAATCTTCAGAAAGCTTGAACTCTTTGCCAGTGTACAGATGGTTTAGCCTTAGTGAGACTTGTTATCAATTCTCACATTGTCAAAAAAAGTTTTTGGTGCAAACACTTTTTTCCACAAATGTTAGGTGTACAGTTTCAGCAGATTGGGCTTGATAATTGTACAATAGAGAACATTATGTCTGTTCTTGCATCCGAGTTGAGTATTTTGGAACCTTCCATGCCGTTTCTTGACATGTGATGGTAATGTATTGGAGGCTTGTACATTACCATAGCTGGTATCTGATGATGTTAGGGAGAATATGGAAAACCAATGAGACAACCATCTGCCATGTTCTTTCCATGGTCCACTCCAGGTTATCTTGACATGAACCAACACAGCTCAGCAAGGCATATTGTGTATGAAATGTGCATCTTAAGATGGTTTATTGATCTGGGATGGGGTCATTGTACCAATATAGAAACCACCAAATCGAGCTTGATAAAGAATATGATGTTGTTGTTGCATCTTTTTGGGTGGTTTTGCTTTATTGCCAAATCTTGCCAAAGCTTTTTATAGCTTCAGACTAATTTGCTGTAAATCATTTCTCTAGTATCCAAAAGCTTCGAATGATCATGTTCTGTCAAAGCATTTATTTCTTCCGATATCTGTTTTGATCATTTCTTTTATCACCTGTCAATGTATGTGTACATAGCTGAATCATAACCACTGTTTCTACCTTCTGGCAAGTACAAGTCCAATACCATGATAAAAAAGTATCAGATATGTCGATATGTTTTGCTGAGGATATTGATTGTCCAATAATACATCATTCACTATGGGCTGCCCAATGGTAAACAGAATGGGAAAAAAGCTTCTATGACAAAAAGGGTAGAAGATGATCCCGATTAGAATAACAAAATAGACAGGGGAGTAGCATGCCATCTTGCCCTTAATGACCCTGCTTTCTCATACAAGCAAAATGACATGAATATCTTTAATGTGACCTTGCTACATTTATTGACCACAATTAGATTGGATTATCCAATATCAAGGATAATAATGTCCATTCTTGTTTACGGGGGTGTCATCTTCTGAATGACAATATGAGGAGCTTCGTGCTCTGATGTCTTGGATGGAATACTCAGGCATTCCGCAAATGAGCTACTGCTTCCCACACATTATGGTGATTGAGATTGGAAAGCGGCCGCTGATTAAATGAATGACAATTTCACTGGTCGCAGGGAAGAAATCACTCATTAGCAGAATGCTTTAGGTAGTTTTCAAAAGTTAGTTGATGTGGTAACCAGCCTAAACATGCTAAAGGCCTTTAGGCTGGTGACTCTAAGTTCACATAGACAAACGTGACCAAAATGGCATGATATCCTGAAAGTAATCGAATGTCTGCTTGATGAAGATAGTCTCAATTATGCAGTAAGCTATTCCCCATGAAGCCAAGCCATTGACTTCAATCTTTTCTCAGGGTCTTCTGAAGGGCATCAAGATTCAGATGATGTGATTCTCTCTTTAAATATCAGTAGCAATCTTCCTTAATCCCAAGTCATTGAGTGGAGTCCTTTCTTCAGGAATTCTGATGTAACTTGACAGGTATCAAATATCAGCGTGTCTCCCTCATCAGAAGCAACTTTTCCCTAATCCCAAATCATTGACAGGAGTCCTTTCTTGAATGCCAAAGCATTGCTGCCAATCTTAAGAAATCTAAAGAATGTGCACATAGCTGCAGGTCATGAAGCCCCTGAGGGAGACGACCATGAGTAATAATCCAGCGATCTCTTACTCATCCCGCCTGATTGCCCACCCCCAAGATACCTAACTGCCCCTTGATAAACCATCTCGCTCTCACTTAATGGTGTTCCGAGGAGCATTCAGATCTTTATCTCGGTGACCAATATGTAGTCCATGGTATCTGAAGCAATAAAATTGCAATAAGCAAGATTTTGGCATTATCAGAATTCGGCAGATGGTATTTGAGGGTCAGCTGTCTTGGTACATGAAACCTACCTTTTTGGGTCCACTTTACTGGCTAGAAGTAACTTTTTGTGCAGTGTGATGTAACTATTGGCAAGGCCTGTAGATTTAGCATTGACCATGGGAAGCTTACTTGTTGTCAAATAAGAAGGAGATATACTGTATAGTCACCGATATATAAGACTGCTTCATTTATTACAAAGTAATACAAAGTTAACCATGTTGACACAGAGGTCAAGGGTGATGAATCTGACTTCATGACCATCAGAAAACTTGGTGTCATCAACCCATTTTCTATCCAAACGGAACTCTTTGAACAACTTTGTGCACAATATTTGTAGCTTCTCAAGTATTCAAAAACAGATAGATTGGTGAAACTGAATGCCACTGCCTCGGGCCATCTTTGGAAAGAGATTGGACCTATTGTTGTATTTGCCTCGAGCTATCTTATACATTGTCCAAAAAGGTGAGTAAAAAAACAGCCTTTATAAGTAAATAACTTGTCCTTGAGAACCATGTGGGAGGTGAATGATCTTATTACATGTATAAGATCCTTGTAGCGAATACGGACACTGATCATGTTGATTGTTTCTTATGTGTGATGCCACGAGCGAATATTGTCATATTTCTCTCCGGCTGGAAGCTGGAGGTAAACCTGATAGTCCAGAATGATCTCTTGACTTATGTAGCTGAAGTGCTGACAGATGAAAAAGATGAAATGAACTGGTAGGAAAATTTGAATGTTTTGGGGGGGGGGAGGGGCCCATATAGGATAGGGCTGGAACAAAAAAGCAAGTTTTTTGTTTACTAGGCCTTATATTTTCTCAACTAATACAATAGTATCGGGAACAAAGTCATTAATAAATTAGCAAAAGGACTGAAGGATATTTTCGTGTAACAATGTGAAAGAGTTATCATTGATTATAACACAAAAGGGCATGTTTGATGTCATGTTTTTTTTTCAAGTCAATACTGTCGAAATTATTAAAAAATATAGAACTTCATATTGGAAGAATGCATACACTTTGATGAAATCTCTTTGGTGTATATATTGTATGCTTGGTGCCAAAACTTCATATTTTCTGGTCAGTTTGTTGCGAGTACATGTAGAGTAGGGTAGTGCCAACACTGAAAAGGTGTTGATTCATACTCTTCTCTAATTTCCTGTAGTGCTCTACAAACTAGCGATTTCTAATGCTGCCACCTGCGACTTAGCCATAAGAACATGATGATTGAGATTGGAATGGGTCACAGATTCCTTAAATTGCAATCGCAGCAATCGAATTCACTTTTTTGTGTAGCACCTATTAAGAAGACAAGGTAACATATTGACATGTATGTTCATCATGTACATGTACCTGAAAGTTTTACTTTAATTCCTATGTTGTATTTCTTCTATCATTTCAAACAGCTAATGGAGCCTGAAATACATCAATCCCAATTATAATCCTCAGGCCAATTCTGTTATTTCCATGCAAGGGTTACACGTATTCTATTGATGAATGAGTAACATATCCCAAGGCTTCTTTATTGAAAGTTTGAAATTTCATCCTATTCAAATTCCTGAACAGAAAAACACTCCAGCTCCATGCTGATAAAATAACTGTCAATACACTCCTACTGCATAAATAATAAACTTTGTTGCATCAGTTTTTTACCTGAAATTTCCTGGTTCATTTTAAAAATGTGGGTTCATTTTGATAATTCTGTCTGAAAATGCCATTTTCTGCCACACTCAAGTCAAGCATGGCAATCAATTTCGAGATAGGTTCATTGTCTACTTGACAAAGTATTTACCCATTTTTTCAAATGGTGTCGTCAGGTCTGATTGCGATAAGTACCAGCACTGGATATGAAAGTTCTGGATCACCGGAAACAGCTACTGATATTTGTGCATCCACTTCTCTGATTGTCCTCCCACCAATAGTATCAAGATAAAAGGAAGTTAAGCCAACGACAAGATGCAAGATGTAAAAAATTAGCGAGCATTGCATGATAATGCAATGATGAGATGAAAGGAGGGAAAAATATTGCTGTGTGGTGATTGCGTGTGGTCACAAAGGAGCATAATGAAGGCACAGCATCAGTATGCAGTGGCTTGCCTTGTTTGAAGAGTGTTAGTGCTAACATTCGTCTAACAGAAAGGATCACCAGGAATTTCATGGCGATGTTACTTCTTGTAGCAAGATTGTTTTCATATTTCAGAGTCAGTTCAAAATTCTGAAAAATTTTCAAAGAAAGAAAAGTTTTGGGACTGATGATGTTGCTTCATTTTGAGCAGAAAAAAAACAAGGGAAAAAAATATTTGGACTTAGAAATGTTTTCGTCTTTCAGAGTCGGTTCAAAATTCCCGGGGGCCTTGTAATGGTAATGAAAGAGGAAACCATTTGGGAACGACAATTCTTGGTCGTCATAGTGAGTGGTTGTCGACCGGGGTTCCACTGTATTTTCAATTCTAAAATGCCTATGATGCCTAAGGAAACATATAATCGCCCAGAAATAATATGGGAAATAGAATTTCAGCTTCATACTTAAAGAACTGAATAAGTCCAAAGTACTTTCTTTTTTTCTCCAATATTGGATAAACAACTTATAAATATCACATCGGAAAAGCAATATAGCTACTTCATCAAGGCTAGTGTTAAACCATTCAATGACCAACCCCAATGATCTCAGCTATTTATTTAGTCCTGTCCCCTCGAGCGAGATGTGTATTGTCAACAAAACATCTCGTGGCCATCTCTTTCCTAACATTTATTGCTACTATTAATACCTATGGTTACCAAGACTTATTGATACCGAAATTACTACCGACCAATTGCCATCTCTACCGAGTTATAAGCCGCAATGTACAAGTGGAATATTTAGAGTATATGTTATAGGTATGATGTATATATCATTATTGATCGCTGCCATTTTGGAGGATGACTAGATGACATCCAATTACCTGATGTATGGTTAAGGTGAAGCCAGGCAGGCTGGAGGGAAATGACTTGGTTTCCCAAAGGTCTTCAATAAACCAATGTGTCCCGCTGCGTTCATCATATTTCTATCCAAACAGTTCCGCCATTTGCTTGACTGTATACTCCAGTAATTACAATCTAGGTCCAGTAGTTATACTGAGGGTTTCCCTGAAAGGAGTCTGTGATGGACGTTTCATTGACCTTGTGGCCTTCTTCCTGTTCCGTGGGTTGAACATTGTAAACATTGTCTCGGGCTGTTTTGCTGAATAGATGCAGAGCTATATTGAGGGATGAATACAGAACTATATTGAGGGATAAACATAATTTGAAACCAATTCAATTCATTTCAAGAATATATTATCTGCTCAACTTTGACATTTTCCTGAGGGTTAAGAGCACTATAGTGTGTGCCATGAATGCTTTGAGAGGATTTGAAATGATGGAAATGTTTGTCTGTTGAAAAAGGTAAGTTGGACATCAAGAAACCTTCCCGAAGTGAGACTCACACAGCGACTAGCTGGTCAAATCTGGGGACCTCGGGACTACAGACTGCAAAATTCCAAGCCACTCGATGACCATCTCAAGTTGTGACAAACTTTCACGAAATCTGAAAAGATCGGGTGGTAGAATGAGAAGCTGGCAAAAGGATGTGGTGAAATGCAAGCGTTTTGCCTTTCTGTAATGAAAGTGACTTACATCTGACTGACCTAACTGAGAAAGGCCAAGGAGCTTTGTGTTATTCTTGTTTTCTATTGACAAAGCATTCTCTGTCTCTATTTGAAATAACGTTCCCAGTCACTATTTCATTAGCCTTTTGAAAAACCTCATCTTACGCTTCAATTAATTACTGTCATCCGGTGAGAAAGAAAGCAGTAACCCGTGTGAATTAAGCTTGACGAAAAATAATGAGCAATCGTTGAAGATGACAGGTTTTTCTGTTAGACGATTGAAGTGTTGAGTGTGAAGTTTGCCCCACCTTATGAAATTTTACAATGCATCTCATGCAGAATATTCAAACACTCATCATGTATCGTCACAACTGTCGTTTAAATTTTGGGGCAACATGGTAAAAAATATGTTCTTTTGAAAGATTATTTTCTTCCTCGAGCATCACTCACTTCTTGTATGCTTCCCTTTGTCATGTTTGGAGACATATACCTTGCCTCTTATACCAGAGTAACCTTGAAATGGTTTTGGTAGCATGGTTGACTTACAGTGGTATTTTCTGAAAGATTGTCTTCCTTCTCTGGCATCACTCACTTCGTGTGTGCTGCAGCATCACTCATTTTAAAAATATTGTATGCTCCAGCATCACACACTTCTTTATATGTGCTCTGGCATTACTTACCTCTTGTATGCTGGGCATTACCCACCTCTTAATGTGTGCTCCGGCATCACTCACTTCTTTTGTGCTCTGGCATCACTCGCCTCCAGCTACACTTTGCTCTCTTCCTCGGTGCCCCCCCCCTCCTTTGCAGACGCGTATCTTCAACACAAATCTTACCATTCGTCATCTTTCACTCTTAGAGCCTGTGGGAGTTTCAGAATGAACCCCGCTGTCAATGCTGATGGTGATCGGTGCCATAAATCACATGATTGATTGGCCATTCACTCATAAAATGTGCAGATCTTTGAACACTTTTTGCGGGGAGAAATCACATCCCTATGGAGTAGAGTTTATGTCATGGATGTGCTGACAGGCACCGGTGCATTGCTGGGCCAACTGCAGTGAAATTCCATATATTGCATCATTTGCATAAAATGCCAGTAATGCCATTCCACAGTTGAATTTTTTTTAAATTGTATACTGCAGTTTGGGAAAGGCTCTGGTGTAAACTATGAGCATAACAAAATATAAAACATTTTGTGTTGCTTGCTCATTTTGTCAAAACAGCACCCTGGATGACCTCTTTCTCCAGTTTGCCTGATTCACAGCCATGGCAATTGCATGACTGCAGCTTTACATCACTTTGCTAAAGATAGATATATAATAAATGATATTCATTGCAACTGATCTGAGTTTGTTACTTAATAACTTTAAACTACCATGATTCATTCCAGTTATAAATGGCATTTGTTCTATATTGCTCATCTAAGATGATGTTATTCTTTACTGACAACGTCCCTCGGGGGAGATCATCAATGATAAAGCATTTCCCTGGTGGGCTGTTATTCTCAAGCAATTTTGTTTATAATGCATTGCTTGGCTTGTATCTATACAGTTGCAGTCGTATTGTAGCTGTTGGTTGGAAACAAAGTTAATAAACCAATGAAAATGTTCTTATTCTTTTGCTGGGTTGCAAGTGGAATGAGGACAAAGTGTTTTTCTAGAGCAAGTTTGTTTCTAATGTAATACGTGGCTTGTAGCTGGCTATACAGTTGCAGTCAAATGGTAGCTGTTGGTTGGAATCGAAGTCTACACTTAAACCAAGTGACATTCTGTTGCTTGGGTAAAGCTGTCATTTGCTTAAAAAAACTGGGCAAGGCATCTTGGCTGTGGCCTAAATTTTGACTTCACACTTACCGCAACAGTTTGGTGAGACTACCATTGCCTCCATTTTGGTATCAATTACTTAAACATCGGTTTCATTTTTTTCACTTTCGATTGTGGGCAATACCTGTGTACAAGTTGACCAAACTCAATACAGACGATCAAGCAAAGTGGAATAAGATCTGTTAAACCAGTTTAGCCACAGGCCATTTTCCTCAGTCTATAATTTCAGTAAATCTAGAAGCTTCCTATGTTTATCTGATAGGAAAGATTAAAAGTGAAATGAAACTTTTTATAGTACTGAGACAACTCCCTTTCCCTTTGATAGCGCATATCTGATTTCATGTGATCCGTATTAAAAAATATTTCATCCGCTAATAATACTTCATTGAAGCCATGTGAATGGGAAGAGCCGTTATATCAAATATATGATTTTGTTGCAGGGCAAAAAGTAATTATTGTGCAAATATTAACTTAGATGTTTGGATTCATACAGTGAACATTTCCGTGTCTGTATCTGCATGATGTATAGAGAGTGGTCGAGTTTCAAAAAGCGAAATTGAAATTTCATACAAACTTAAAATGTTCCCTGAATACAAATTTATACAATGTAGCTGAAAAATCAGGTTTAACTGACATCATGGAAAAGCGTGTCTGGTACAGTTATTGTAGAAAACTTCTACACTATGTAATATAACTGATATCGTTATTGGAACCCAACAGAACCAGAAACAGAAAGTTGTTTTTGTGTCGGCCCAGGGGATCGATTTTGCTGTAAACATTTATGTAGTCAGAAAATTTAGTGGTGCACAGGAATTGATATTACCAATAGTCCTACTAGCATCAGTAAAAACTAGTGTTTGTTTATTCTTGGTGATAAAGCTTGAATGTATTCTGAAACAGATACCTTAAGTCGTTATGAATACCGTTATCTAGTGAATATCCTGAGGGTTTAAACGATATAAATGATCTATGAGTTGAAATGTTAGCTTGAGTTAACTTTTGAAACTTTTTTTATTTGGTGTGCTGTACATGTACTTAGATTTTGGTATCTGTTGACCGTTTTTGATTTGTTTGAAATTAATACATTATTTTATGGATATGTTTTTTGAAAGGACACCCAGTATTTTATCAAAAATACATGATCTTTTATCTATCTGACACTGTATCTTATAGATACATATGTAACTGAAAACTACCAAATTCTCGCCGTTGTTCTGTTTTCACAGATAATACGAATATCCTCAAGGTTTGCAGTACGGTTAAAATTACTGCAAAATTCCCTCTTAGAGGTCAATGATCAATGATCCCTCACAAATGCTTCAAGGAGTGGTTTTGGTTAGGGTTAGCAATTTGACCTTCAGGCAGTGACGACCTATTTTGGAATTTGTCAGGGATTCTACAATTGAGCCGAAAGTAAATTCCGTCCTCTGAAACTCTAATGTTATAGGACATGCTACATGTAAAGAGGTAAAAAAGCACATGACTGAGGTATGCTTTTAGCTCAACACACCCGTGTGTCACATGAATGTAATGTCCTCAGATCTCCCTGAAGTTGCAATATGCCAAGTTAATATCCGCACCGATGTCAGATCAAGTATCTGAAGAGTGGTGAGAGTCCATTAACATGTCTAACAGGATGCTTTTGATGTATTATGAGCTTATATGCTGTACAAGGAACCGATAATTCTGTGTTACTGTTCTCTGCTCTTTGAAAGGTTTTTGAGGTTATGGAAAACCAACAGGTTTAAAGTTTTTTCCGCCGACACAAATAAGCACTTCTTAGAGGTAGTAGCAAAATAACCAGTCACCAGTCATCACTCCACCCAGTCTCTTCCCAACTTCTTCAAGATCAGATCAATCTAAAAGAAGTGATCAAGTCGGACTCCCATGCTAATACTGCCAGTCTCTCTCATTCCAAACGCTACGATTCAATATCTGCACTCAATGTCCAATCAAGTAGCGTAAGAACCAGGACTTTTTTCGCCGCTCGCCAATGGCAGGATTCAATCAGGTGAAGCACACGCCATCTCGTCCTGTTTTCCTTCGGATCAATATGTTGTCATGGGAAGATCACTAAAAAACACATTAGATGAGCACAGATATCTTCTGAATCAGAAATAGACTAAAAAGAACATCATTATAAATCCAGTTTCCTGCTGACCTTTGAGGATGTCCATTACAGACTTTGCTAATGGAATTGGACTGAGAAGAGTTCTCTCAAAATCAACAGTTTCAATAATTCTTTCCTATAATAGACTAAAATTGTTTTAGGTTTGTGGATCGTCAAGTTCATGCTGTTTGACCTTGGAAATGGACTATAAAAAATTGCAAGTTTGCTTGGTGGTTTATCTTCAATGTCAAACCTATAACCATATAGCAACATTACCTGCTTGCTGATCACATCTTCACTGACAAATCTAAGGAACATTGCTTGCTAGCTTGGTGGTTCATCTTCACTGCCAAATCTAAGCATAAAGCAAAATTGGCTTATCTTCACTGACAAATCTTAGCACACTGAGCCACCAACATTTCTCTATTTGTAGCAAAGAAAACCCACTATCCGAGTGTTCTTCAAACATGTGTAATGACTATTCAGTGATTCCATTCCATGACCTAATCAAAAATGTTGTCGCTGGATCTACCTTTCCAAGCAAATTTAATCAGTATTGATCTTCATGTTATATTTTCATGTGATATTAATTGAATGTTTGAGTCCTTCGTACTTTGATCTCTCATTGCTTTGGAGATATTTCTTTATCTTAGTTCTGCTCCAATACTGCGGCTGGCATGCAAGTGATGCAGTTCATTTGATCATTTGGTAGTTAAAGGGGGGGGGGTTGAGACAGCTTATAATCTCAGTGTTGTTATGTGGGTAGTGTTATGTGAGGGGAATGTCTTGTTCAAGATTCAGATGAGCTGTGGATTGCATTGAGATTCGGCCCAAATTGCTCATCAGGAATGTGGAGCTGCCCTTTTATAATGGGGGTTGGGGCATGTACCTCCTTTCCCTTTTAAAATCTGCAGTCGCGCTTATAGAGAATATAAGCTCTTTCAAGATTTTTCCTGGAATATCTTATTAAAGGGGATGCTACCAGTATGAAAGAGTAGACTTGGAATAAGAAATCAAACTGATCAAATGATACACCTAACTTTAGAACATTGCCTTTACATCTCATATTATATATTTGAGTAGAATTCCATTTCCATCCAATAACCAATAACAACAATACACCATCGCACCCCCACCCGGAGCTGAATTATTTTTGAAACTCAACGATGATGACTTTTTAAAAAGGATTCAGTTCTTTGATCATCGATGTGTCTACTCATCCTTAATGAGCTATTGAATTTCTATCAACGTTTTCTTGGAGTACTAAGGTGCATGTGCCTACCCGAGACGGATAATTACTTTATATCCCCATCCAATATTTTTGTTTGGAAAGTTGATTTTCTTGATTTCTTGTTTTATGGTTGATGTTGACGAGTAGACTTTGTTGGTTTTTAATCGAAATGGTTCACAAGAGAGCTTTCACTCTGCTACCTGGACATGACAACCTTAAGAGGAATCAATAAAAGCCAGACTCGAGCATCTAACAAATAAAAAAAAACTGGTTTGCTTTGACACAAAATCTCCAAAACAAACAGGAGTGTGTAATCCGTCTGTTTGCCTAGAGTTACGTATCAATGTGTGACATTTTCAGTTTTCCTATCATGCCTGTAAAAAATACAGAAACGGGATGATCGACCCAAATATAAATTGAAACAAACACAACAATCAAAAATGTGTAAATGACTGTGTTTGTTATGACTGTGTTTATTGTGCAGTGTTATACATCAATGGCTATGTGACATTTTCAATTTGCTGCTGTAAATTTGAAGTTTGAACTGAGACATGTAGAGATTGGATATTGGGCATGAAATATCAGCGTGTTAATAGTTTCAGCTGTTTTGGCAGTTTTGTGTTCTTTGAGGAAGTTTTGCTTGAGGTTGTGAAACTGTGGAGCATGTTCTGGGATTTGGAGCCATATTTGTCAACCTGCCATTATATACATGCCTGCCAACACAGGCTGCCATTTCTGATATGCTACTCCATAATCTGTGATAATAAAACACCTGCACAGAATTTGGTGGTTTACAGCATACCCGATAGAAGACGAGAATAAGCATATTCAAGATATTCCAATAAACAGCCAGTATTGGGAGCTCCAACTGCCAGAGAAATGTCTCCTGTCACTTCGTGCACCAGGGCACTGCTGGATCTAGATAAGGAATGCCATGAGCCTTATCTCCCCTGGGCATCGCTTTTCCCAATGATGCTCAAAATGGATGGATATATTGTACGCCCGTGTCAAATATGTGACATATTCTACCATATATTGAAGATACTATGAGTCTGCTCATGCACATGTACACGTTGTGCTACATCTGATGTTCTCTGTTAATGTAATCAAGTAATCCACTTCACTATACTCAATGAATTGATTACAAGCCATATGAGGTGATCGAAATACTGACAATTTTTCTCAGTCATTTTAGGCTTTTTTACACGCACCACATTTTTTTGGTGATGCGGACTCTTACATGTTTAAGTGTACCAATTATCATGAATATTTCATCCATTTCTCCTCACCACAGCTGCAGCTAGTCTCGATGGAGTTCCCATTGTTCTCTAGAGTGGCTAACATATGGTTACAAGATTAACCTCTGCCTTATAACCAAATATTATGTATCACAGGCAACGATTTTTGAATCCATTGAAGAAGTCCCAAGTGGGTGCTGTTATCATAGATGTTGGTGATGCATTGGTGATCACAGTTGGTTGGACGAGCTGATGAACAAATATTTTTTTAACAAATTTTTTTAGCAAGATTGTTTTCATATTTCAGAGTCAGTTCAAAATTCTGAAAGATTTTCAAAGAAAAAAAGTTTTGGGACTGATTATGTTGTTTCATTTTGAGGAGAAAAAACAGAAGTGAAAAAAATATTTGGACTTAGAAATTTTTTCAGTGTTAGGGTTAGGGTTAGCAGAAAAAAAATTCAAAATTCTGAAAAATTTGCAAAGCCAAAATTTTTTGGGGCTGATGATGTTTCTTCACTTTGAGCAGAAAAAAACAAGTGAAAAAAATATTTGGACTTTGAAAAAATATTTCGTCTTTAGTATGACAAATTAATTGCCGCAATCAATTTTTAGAAACAGAAATCATGGCAGCATTCATCTTTTCAGTTCTCATCATTCCACAATTTAGAATGCTCAATGTGTTCGGTGATAAACGTTGCCTGACTTAATGCTTGAATGCGTGATTGCTTGAATTTTTTCAAAAGTTTTCAATTTCAATTGTTTAAATCAACGGAATGATCACGGTTTACTGTGTATTCAGAAAAATGAACCATATGTTTAAAGTGAGGTACACTCTCTCTTTAGCATGTTTAGCATTGATTATGATGTCAGGGATCATATTGTTGTATCATATGAAACTACTACATCAGGATTTTAAAATCAACTCTATGTTGAAAGTTGTTTTGTCTGCACTCGTGCTTATGGCAGAACATGTTCTAATATCATTTAAAAATATTATATAGAACATGTCTTGCCATGGGCATTGAAAGTGATACATCTAACAACTTGACGGCTGCTTTTGAAAGTGAAGATGGAATCAGTTGCTTCAGTTTGGGTTGTGTGATGTGGTATACTTGTATTTTGTACATGTTTTCCGACATTGTTAGTTAGAGCATCGTTGTGTTATGAGCTAATTTTTACTGATTCGATGATTTGGCTCGAGGCAACATTTTTCTTCTTTATGTATTGCTTATCAGCAAATGGGGGGAAACTGGAATGAAGCTATTGACTAACCATAGGCCTGGGCAATCGAGCACTATATAGAGGAGCGCACCTGAGTAAATTGTTGAACAATCGGGCTGCTTTGCACCTGCATGCCCATTGGATGCATTGTTTTTACCAAGTACCAAGGATCATTTGCACTGTGGGAAAATGTCTTGATGGGTGTTTGTAAACTTCCGACCGCCAGCTGAACTAATTTATATTACACTATTGTTTGAAGGATAATGTACTATGTAGTATGATTCTGATATTTGCTGGCCTGAGTGTGTAAATTGGCAGAAGAACACCAGTTTTGTTAAAGTCCTCAATTTTCATTCTTTACAAATTCGTTTTGGCTGGTCTAACATTTGCCAATTTCTGAAACTTTGTAATTGATGCAAGAATTAATGAGCAACAGTTTCTCGAATGTGGCAAGCTTAAAGTATTGTTTGTTTATTGATACAACATGAATCTTTAATTCTTGAATTGTTTCTGAGGAAGTTTTTTTCTCCCCTGGCATTTTTGCCAAGAATGCTTTAGGGAGTTTTTAGTGTTTTATCATGTACATAACAGTGAATAATATAATACCTTTAAACAATTGATGATATCTATCACTGCATCCTATTGTTTAGATTTGCATAGCAATGTCACCCTTGGGGCATATGGAAGTGTAGCATTCAAATTCATCAAATCTTCGCTCATGATGATGGTGATAAAACTATTTTTATGTTTACTGCATGAAAGTAACAATGTCATGAGCCGAACATCATCAGAGGAGTATTGGCACTGGCTTATCTTCCAACCCTTCGTGCCAGTGAGTCTTGCTGCTGCCATCATATTGTGCTTGCCAACTGGAACTGCTGACCCGTGCCAGATTTGCGAAGTAAACTCCAGAACTGGAAAGTTCCCCTACTCTGCAAAACATGTCAAGCAGTACTGGGACCAGAGAAGGCAAAGTCAAGAGCATCATAATATGAAATCCAAGAACTAATATTGCACTAAAGTGACCATACATATCATTTGAGTAGCACCATCCAGTCCAGAGAAGGATCACTCATTCAAAACCAAGAGCTCCCAACTTGGTGGTATTGGTGCAATATCGAATGGTCTGAATCCGATATGTTTAAATAACCCATAAATCAAGAGATAATGGCTTGTGGTGGCAGGTATGAAGTGCAACTACTAGTACCAGATTGGCGCTGAGAAAATGGGATCAGAAAATGGAGGCAAAATTGGCTGACATGGAAATGTAATCTTGTTGATATGAATAACTTGGTCAACCAGAGTTGATCAAGTTTATTTATTGTTGTGTTCAAATAATCTTATTTGGCCTTGACAATGCTCGATAGTTTCTAATTCTGTCTTGTTTGGTGGTTCACTGGTTTCTTTCTTTGATACACTCAGCTTGATGCGGTCACTTGCATAAAACAACCAACCTCCACAGGATATTCCCAACAAAGATATCACCTTGCAGTTGATATTATAGACATATCATTCTTTCATTCCATTGTTGTTGTTGTCTTCAAAGTCATGTGAACAAAATATTGTGGATGCGAGTTTTTCCACACCAATCTCAGATTTCCAAGGCACTCTTGTCATACACAGCAGTATCCATGCAGCTTAGCCTTTCTCCACAGACAGTAGGACGCTAGGTTTGTTTTTCATAAAGATCTTATCTCTGGTGAACATGGTGAATATGGCAGGCAAAATTATTTGCCTTTGGTTCATTTGATCAAAACAGATGAGGCCCAAACAGATCATATTGAACCTCACAAAAAATATCTTCCCACTTCTTTGCTGGTTCCCAATGATATACTCCAGTTTCAGCGATGTAAGACCACTTCAATGGCTACAACGAACTGGACTCAAAGGTTAACAATGTGATAACATGACCATCAAACAACTGCGAACCACCCATTCATCTCTTACCCATTTGAATTTGCTGACTCGCATCGAACAAAGTTGTGCATAATATCAGGTCAGGCTTCGCTTGGATATTCAGAATCAGACTTAGATTGATGAAACTAGAGTATCTCTGCAGCTTCTTCTCTTCTATTACTTTGTCTTTTGCAAGAGTGTGTATCACTGCAGTTGTCAGTATGTGGCCTGGCAATATCTACTGCTTGATTGAGTGATTTCTGTAGTCATTATATTGCATGTATCCCACATATATCTTATAACCTCAAATGATCAACAAGCATCGCAGACTTTGCCTTGTTGATCCTTATGGATTGATTTATAGTGAGCTTTAAACTAGATTGCATGTTGCATACTCATTTCACTTCTGAATTATTACTGAGTGTAGGATGTTCAATCAAATTGAAATTGATTCTCAGGAAGCCAGCAGTCACATTAGTTATGTCAGTCAGGTGGTAATCAGGATGCTGATATTAATATAAATGCCAATCACATTTTATAAATGAGATCCTACATCCGATCTTCCGCTGATTATCCTTCTCTTGGGAACTATTTGACAGAGCAATGTACATTCGACGGTGCCACTATTAAGTACATTGGACCGTTGAATGAGGAGTTGTAAACACTTTAGCGTGTTGACGATGATCAACTTATTGACAACTTGAGAATTTGCCAGGATGTTGAGAACAAGGTTGCCTCACCGTTTCTTTCTTTAAATTTCTGTGGCCAAGCTCTTTGTGTGGTAGCAGGGATTAACCATGTTACGGTATATGTTTCACTGCGTTACATGGTTGCTTAGGCTTTCTCCAACGTCATTCACAGCAGTGACATGAACTGGATAAAGTGGGATCAGACAGATCAGTGTTCCCCAAAATATCTGTTGTCTCTAAGTAACAAGCTGATGGATAGAGGCCACACCTTTCTGATCCTATTACCCTTATTATATCAAAACACTACAGGAACTGAGGAAATCACACATCGGTAAATTGGCTGTCAATCATCCTGTCCTATTAGAAGACCAATCAATGCCATTTACACAGCCCATCGACAGCATCCTTGACTACTGTACCAACTATTGTTAAAATACATTCTGATGATCCACTTGTACATTAACCACACTGAATATAACACTAGCAGTGCGCGACCACATCAGCTATATTGATTGCCGCAGAATCAGGAACCGACTATATCATACGGCCGTTTCTCATTGGGCTGTTCTCGTGTCTCCGAGTGACTAGTGCGTACATTGTCTTGATAGTCTGCTCCCTGCCGCACCAAACGACACACCGGCTACATCACGGCAATCACATTTCGTTAGCTACCAGCTAACATCGTAGGATCAGATTCTGATATTCTAGACAAGAGGAAACTTATTAGTTATTGTGTCATATTTTGGACTACAGGGATTCAATTGTGGTGGTTTTATTACGCTGTTCATGGCCTGGCACCATGACGGATAAAATTGACATCGTGCAGTATATACTTTTCACGCTTATTCTCTGCCACACCATTAGTGAGTATAAATTAGATTTTCAGGTCACTTGTTATTCTCTACGACTAGTTTAAGCGACTTTTTATAGGTAATGACTTAATAAGGAAATAAATATAAGCAATAAGGTTAAAGTCCGGTAATTTCATGAGAGTATCAAAAATTTCCATTGACGTTGGCACTAATCTTTTTACGCCTTCTATTCCAAATCAATGTTAATTCATGAAAATATAACCAGTATCCGGAGATGGGCAGTCAACCATTGTTGTTTTTCCCCTGGATTTAGTTTAAATTCACCGAATTATAACCAGGCTATTTTCTTTCCACGCGCTGTTGCGTTATGATACTGTATGATAATGGCTTCCTTTTTGACTAAACATGGTTTATCGCTCCTGGCTTAAAACCCAGTCATGCATCCCTATTAGCAAATTTGATGTGGTGTGACTTTCAAAGCTGTAAGAAATTTTGTCATGATGTTTTGAATGCCACAATGGCTGTTCTCTTTCTTGATAATTCCCTCGTGGTAATGATTTATGATCAACATTTGGACAACCAAGATAACAGAACCGATGTGATATCACAAAAATGAGAATTCGTTTCACACCCCAAATCTCTCATTTTCAAGAGCTCCGGTAACGTAAACCATAAAATGTCTTCTTCTATTCAATTTTTCAATTCACAGCAAAGAGCAGCCATGGAAAGACGTAACAATTGTTCTTATCATTGCTCTTTGGCACAGAAAGAGATTCTGTCGTGCTTATACTTTCAGTTTGTCCCAAATTGGTCTTTTGAGGACAAAGTCACAACCAGAATGCACGGATAAGATCAGTTAAAGTGTAATGTTTTATCACGACAGTAAATCTTCCGGTCGTGGTCTGGTATTATGGAACTTTCTTCAAAGCAAATGCATTAGTAGATGTATCCTCTGGTTCTTTGAATACAATATAGCTTTGTCCCTTATAAGAAACTCAGGAAGTTGTCTCCTTTATATTCATGTCCTCAAGACCAGGACCAGCCATGACAGGAAGGAAACAGGAAGCGATATATACCTAAAAGGTCAACTGGCACTTTATATAGTTTTACTAAGTTGATACATATACAGTAAGGTCAGATTCCACTGCAGCAGTTTACCGTAATGGTTCTACGGCTTCGACAGGCTTTGTGGTGAGTTACCATTGTGAAGCCAACAATCTGCATTGAAAATAATCCAACGCCTGTGAAAGCCACATGGTTTCTTGCTTTCCTTGCTGTAGTGAAAACTGGCAATTATGAATTAATTTCACATCTAACCAATCTATGTGATGTTCTGATAACTACATTATCACTATCGAGATGATTCTTAAACATTTCATCGTATAGTTGTCAAAAGAGCACAGATATATCCACTCCCACAAAATGTTCACTTTAGTGGTTAGATATGCCCAAACAACCACCTGTCCATGTTGGTCAGTCATTAGGAAACATGGGTAAAGCCTGTGTTCGGGCAAACTGTTGTTTTCAGATTGGTCCAATAAGACTTTTATTGCCTCGGAAGCTGATAATAGCTGCGCTTACACCACGAAATATTGGTGGACCAATTGCACTTACACCACCACATTGCCGCGACAAATTGGTTCGGCAATCCATTGCCGATACAAATTGCCGAGCGAATTTGTCCCACCAAGCTTGATGGTCCAAATTCGCCCGGCTTGTTAAAAGCTCGGCTTTGTCGTGGTGTAAGCGCAAATGGATCGGCAATTAGCTAGTTAGATGGTTCGGCTCCAGGCGGCGCTTTCGAAATGGCGCTTTCTTCCTTGGCTTTCTGCGTTCTGCTTATTGTTTGCGCGCCATCTGTAGCCGGATTTTATAACTAGCTACAGCGCTGGTGTAAGCGCTTGGTGGATTTTCGATGGTGCGGCATTGGTTCCCGAACCAAGATTGGTGGTCCATTTTCAGGTGGTGTAAGTGCGGCTCATGGCAGTGGGAATATGTCTGAATATCTCTGTGTGTAAAGTGATAGGGCATCTGATGGCCAAGGAAAGCTATACCTGGGAATGGAACGTGACACACGTTTGGGTGTGGGTTGTACTGTCAATGTGTGTTTTTTCCAGTCAAGGAACTTGACATATGGGTAGGTGTGGGCTGTGTCAATGGGCTTGACAAAGCAGAATATTTTTTGTACTGTCAATGTGTGCATCACACAGCAGATAGGAGAGTTGTCACTGTGATTGGCATTGTATGTGTGGTCACCAAGGAATGAAACCTAGGAATGCCAACTTGACAGACATGTGGGTGTGGTTTGTGTCATGATGCAGCATCTTTGGTGCTGTCAGTATATCCATTTTCCTACACAGTAGAAATAGGTAATGGGATTGCAGTAGTAAATAAAAATGTAGGTGTATCTAGATAATGCTAAGGAGTGTTATTGGCTCTGACATCATTTTGCACAAGTGATATCATCTCTCTTGTACATGTAATGGAAAGGGACAGGTTCTTTACCTTTGTCCATTGTCATGTTTAGTTTTTCCATAATTCATGTAACATTTGTATCATCTTAGACAGAATAAGTCACTTAAAGGTCAACGCATGAAAAGATAGGCATAAAGATTTGTAGCCTGTTGTATCTTTTGCGGGGAACCACTATGATAGTGGCATAATTCAAAGTTTATTTCTGTAATGAGGTGTGATTCAGTGTGCTAACATATGGCCTTTAAGACACATTCATAAGTATGACAAGTCTGCTATTTTAATCTACTGCATGCATGCAATGACTTAAGAAGATCAAGGTTATGGGTTTACCAGTGAGATGCGTGGGTTTTCTGGTGAAAGATTTGTGGGTTTCGTGAAAAATGGTCCATTGTTGGGATTTTGCCATTAAGATTACAGTCACAAGCAAACATAATCACTACCTTGATTATTTGGGGCCAAGACGTGTTATAGAGCAGTATAAGGTGTTTTCTCGTGTATGTGTCTCTGGTTGCTTTTTCCCTGGTTTCCTCTTGGCCTTGGCCGCTTCCGATTACCAGCCGATCTCCTTGATCTCTCAAGCTAATAATGTCCTGACACTTGATTGCTTTCCTCCATGTGTGATTAACCGGAAGAGCTGGATTTGTTGGCTTAGATAAGATGATGGTCATTATAAGATATCTATTCAACCCTAACTAGAACTGTCACTGCTGTGCACTCTCCAGTGTAAAGTGTATATGTTTCTTAGTTTAATTTTCATGAAACAGACTAAGATGATGGTGACTTCTTTTTCTTCCACCTTCAGCCTGCCTGTACTGTATCTGCAGTCCTGTGGCAGAGATGACTTTTATGTGACCAATTCACATTTAACTTGTTTATTGTGGTCTATATGAAGACTAAAGAGCTTAAAAGAGTTGTCTTTGAGACGCCCTGTATAAGCACAATTGTTGCATCTATGTACTTCCTGGATTCATAAGTGTATATTATTGTTTTCCAAGATCTCAAGCAAACTTGACTTGGGAAGTTTAATAAAACTTGAGATTACTGAAAATCTGAGTGCAAACACTTGTTCCCATGCAAAATAGAATTCTGAAGTATCGAGTTTGATAAGACATAATGGATGTGCCACTCGAAGACTTGTTAGAGTGACATTTCAAGAGCTATCTTTATGTTGCATGATACTGAAATTTACCCAGGAGATGAATACACAAGTGTGCAGGAAGCCATTTCGAGCTATTCAACATGTTTGATGCTCAAGCAAGGAGTGGAGGGAATACTGTTGTTGTTCTAGATTGTAGACTGTAATTTCAGCATTACCATTCACATTATTCTTGTTTTAATGCGTTGCTAAGTCGATGGGCTTTGATATCTCATCCATGAAGTCTTTAAAAATGCAGACTGGTAGCATCAAGTTTCTTCGAAATGGAGCCTCTGGTAGCTGTGCCCCTCTTTTCATAATCATCATTTCAACAGAAAAAGACATTTTGACGAGATGTGTCTTTTTCACAAGAATGCCAAATATTGCTAAAAGGGAAAATTAATCAACCATTTTGAAGATAAGGTGTGAATCATATTCCTGTGCCAATGTTGCTGGAAGCAGTGAGGAGATACAGTTGTCAATAATACTGTCATTATAATGGCATAATATCATGGTGGCATCCTTTTATCACGTACATTGTTCAAAAGAAAAAGGAACAGAATCTCTGTCTCACATTGCTGACAAGATAGGTGCTGGGGGACTAAATTGATGGACTTCTATACTTGACAAAGCGAGTGTTTCGTGATGTTATGGGTAACTTCAGAAACTTCACAAGCCAATTAAGACATATGTCTGACTTGAAAAACATGATTTTTCGCATTAATAAATAGCCTAAATAGTCGACAGTTGTGAGAAATAACTGGCTGCAGCAGGAAACGGAAACAAAAATTAATAGCTGTAATAACCATTGCTGTCAAGAAAACCGAAATTAGTTATACATTTATTCATTGAGTCTTATTGCTTCATACTCCTAATGGGATTACTGTGGATAATCTTAATGTGTTGTTGTTCCTGTCTTTCAGGATACTTTTGTCAGTAACACAGTAATGCGTTTTCTCTTGTTGGATATAACGTCGGTAAAAGAAAAGTATGCCATTGGTGGCATTGCCGAGGGGATATCCATTTCAACTTTTTACCTCGATGGAGGATTATCATTAGCTTTTAATAAATACATTTTGCCTTTGAAAGTTGCTGTAATTGATGATGATAATAAAAATTCTCTTAGCACATTTCCCAAGTGAGTCACTGTTGCGCCTACCACAATCTCGTGACCAAAACGTTAAATACGTCCCTGCTCACCCACTTCTTTTCTTGTGGCCTAGAGTGATTCCTTAAAGCTTTCACTGGATCTGTTTCAGGTGGGCTCACAGGATTGGTAGGTACGAATTCACAGAGTGCATTTTATGAAAAGCTGATGCATGTTTCCAAGGCATTAGCACTTTCTGGGTAGGGTTTGTCCACAATGAATGTGTGCCAGTTTAAATCTAGTTTGGATAAATTTGAAATTCAATATTTTCTCTTTAGAAATTGCATCCACTTCCTTCCCAAACCCCATCTTAAATTCTGAATGCTTTTCTAGTCTTGGTCAAGTTGCCATTCTTCCAGTTTCCAACCAATTATTACTTCCCCATTTTGAAATCTTTAGAAGTAAACATATGGAAATCGAATTTCTCTCATATCCAATTTTATAGTCCTTAATTATAGTCCGGGATTATAGGAACAGCAGCAAGTTCTGTTGTTAACAAAATTCCCCATCTCTTTCATGCCCATTTTCATTTCATCATTTATCCCTCAAATACAGGCCAACTGGGTATGCGAGAGCGATCCATATGCTGCACAATTGCCTCAGTTTTTAAGACTTGTAACCTTGGGTGTTTTCCAGCTTATTTACTGATACTTTCTTCACGTTCGGGGCTAATTTGTCTCTACCGTGTTTTAAAGAACGTGCAGGCAGTTTTCAAGATCCTATAATTTTTTTTATGGATATGTAGAAGCATGCGATAGAGATTTTTTGTTGACACCGAGATACGGTATGTGTAATAAGTTTAATCAGTTCACCCAACTATCATCTCTAATCTTTTCGCATGCGGTGTCTAGTGGTGTAGAAGGCACTTAACTTATGAAAGCCTTGAAAAAGATTTCAGTAGAATCATGATATTGAGATCAGCAATTCATGAGGAACGTTCGTACTTTCTTGGCTTCCACATGACTCAACAAGTGTTCAAAAAGTTTTTGGGGTTTTCTAGTCTGATATCAACTATGGTAGAGATTGTTATCTGACTTCGCACTCTAACCCTTACCTGATCTAATCTGACCCAATTGCTTGTTTTGGCCTTGGCTGTATTTCATGGCTTTGGGCTGCTTTCAGCATTTCATGCATGTCAAAGCTTATCTCTGCATTTCATTTTGTTCATGAGATGATTTGTCTCCTAGGTACTCAGGCAAAGGGCATAGTTGCTCAGTCAACGTAAGCAGTAACATTGGCGTTAGTCATAACGAAACTATTGTAAAAGAAATTTACTGAAGGAGATAAAGCTTATTTGAGCTAATGCTTACATGTTTATATCTAACGTCAATTGAGCCCAGGGCGCAGCAGCTTAAAGAAATTTGCTTTTTCATCAGATTCTAAAATATTGATCCCATCACCAGACAGCACATAGCATTCTCATCAACTGTTGACAAAGCAGTGATGTTCTACAGTAAATGTTACTTTAAAATCATTGAAATTGAAATACTCAATGAAAATCTTCATAG
This sequence comes from Lineus longissimus, assembly GCF_910592395.1. Lineage (NCBI taxonomy): Eukaryota > Metazoa > Nemertea > Pilidiophora > Heteronemertea > Lineidae > Lineus > Lineus longissimus. The sequence goes on from NC_088310.1 coordinate 24,772,161, forward strand.
CTAACTCAATGAAAAAATCTCTATTTCATATACCCTTCAAATTATATCCATCTGTGTCTCTACTACATGTACTAGACAAAGTCGTGATTCCACGCCTGAGCAGTTTAGAGAGCACTTCTGTCCTATATACCATTAGACTGATTTCCCTGGTTGACCATCTTCCCTGTCTCTTTAGTATATTCGATCTAATGGCGTTATTAGTATTCATGTACTTCATTACTGAATTTCACGACTTAAGCATTGTCGAGTATTGGCATCCGGATCGGGTCTTCTCTGTTTAGATTTCATCTGTTTCTAGTAAGTGTTAGGGGACGTCACTGTTGTGACTGATAACTAGGAAAGTCACTGTCTGGATTAAGTCTGCTCTTGATACATATTAGCACGGTATCATTAGCGTACATCGCCTGGCTGATCACAACCAATTCTCTAACCCTTTATGACTGTCCCACTTGACAGATTGCAGATAGTCATCAGTTGCGAAGTATGCAAACCCGTACCAATATTTTGTTGTGAGATTGAAGATGTGTCAGAATTGTCAGCATTTCCATAAATTTTTTATGATGTATTTGGAAATCTAGAACCCTATTGGGTCCTCTTGGGGTCGATGGTTTTCATTGCTATCCCATCCACCTCTCCATTAGATGAAATATGCATAAACGACTTCATGACATCCGCACGCACTTCAGTAAAATACACAAACTTGTCATGAAATATGTATTGAGAACAGTTCATGATCGAGAGCTTTGCAACTGCCTGTAGCCAAACACAGAATGTACGTTATTCCAAGTTTAGTTTTGCCCCATCCTATGTCCTTTGTTAAAAGAAACGATACCTAATACCTAATAAATTACCGACATGCCATACTTTTGCTTACAAGTAAGCCTTTCTTAGTATCTGAAACAGGGTAATTTATTGTTTCTCCATATGATGGCAACTTGGATAATCCTCAAGCAGATAAGCCACCTTCTTACAGCAGACAATCCCAAAGCGCCATGTCTAAGGCCAGCCAGCTCAGAATTATCCGTCAATTATGGGGTTAACAATAATGAATCTCCTGACATTATCGTGATGGCTATCCTATCCGCTTGGGCACCTTCCATCCCGAGTAGGAGTGAGTAGCCAAGCTATCAATCTATGAAGCTGTAAATAGATTTGCATCGCAGATTGCTACAAGTAGCGGCTACTTTGCTAATGACATGATTTGATAAGTGAAACACTCGAGGACCACGTATACACGACATCAGCTGGTGACTTTTGTGACCTATATTGTATTTGAGACCAATAGGGGCTAATTTTAGTTTTAGAATTGAGAATACAAATTGAAAAGTTCGACACCACTGTATTTGAAGAGCAGAAACATCTTATTTCATGAATAAAGTTCGAGAAGAAAAATAAGCTAGACTCTTTGGGGATTGGAAAAGGTCAGCTGTCTGTCACTTTTCTTTGAGCTGACAAGATAATATACAAATGGCTTTTCGAAACTGCTAAAAACCAATTCAGTGAGTTGGTGGTGTCGTCTGGGCATTTCACAATTGTGGTACAGGCAGTTAACAACACAAATGATCAGGTACCTAGAACATTATTCTATAAAACATTGATTGCAGCTTAGTATTGCTACATTGCACCTCCTTCCACAGTGGTTTTGGTGTCGCAATTGTAACTGCTTGGGTTGATGGAAAATATGGAAACAGTCAAAAAGCAGTCAGAATCACCTTTCAGTGCATAGCTCAAGGTGTTCTAGAATAGAATTTGATACCTCAGTATTGGCCATCTCACCAAACACTGCCTTGGTGTAGCTGTCATTTCTCAATAACCTGTGTGACCTGAAGCAATGTGCCATAACAATGTACCTCAGTTTTCTTCTCTGTTTTCTTGATTTTCGTCTTGGTTTTCTCCACCATACTAAGTAACTAGAATAGTTTATGCTCACCAACGCACACAGACTGACATGCCGTTGCTTCAGCTATATCAATAGAAGGACTGTCACGTTTTCATTCAGTCTGTTCTTTTCTCTCGACATGCGGCATATAGATTGAGTGAAAAATACATGAGAATTAAATTCACTTTCACCGTTAGATCGATAAATATTCTAAGACTTGCGTGGACTTTTTCTGAACACTGCATGCCCTTGACTCATTTTACATTATTTCATCAGGAATTTTGATTAAATAGAGAACACTGGCACAGAGTGTCACAGAACCCCAACGGTTTTACTCCGACATTCAAGTCATTATTGACTATTGGTATGTGGGATGATTTTTTTGAATGGCTAGATGATTAAATTTGTCGATTTCCACCAAGCTTGGAGGAAGCTTTGCCATGCAGTATGAAGAGAAATTGGCTATTCATTTGAATTTCTCCAATAGTGGGCCCTAAGTAAAGCATCTTGGTTGGTCTTTCACTGCTTTCATGAGTATGCTTTCCAACTACACCAGAAACTGGAAAAACAAGCCAGTCACCATCATCTCCTCATTCAGATAATGACCTTTTCAACCCAATAAATCGCCCTCCTAAATCCCGCTCAATTGAGAAACTTGCAAACATCAATTGCTTTTGATTAGATTCGTATCCTGCGGACGTTTTACGGTTGATTTCAACCGATGTCAATTTAACTTTGGGTGAAGGGAAATTGCTTAATCGTGCTCTTGAGATTTTAAAAATAATCTTTGGTAAGAACCATACTGCTCGGGAGTTCACCTAGATCAGCCTTTGTCATCTTAGTTGCTTAAGAAACATCAGAAACCCGGTTTGCACTGCAGTTCTTTACATAGATCGTGATTATTGCTCCAGTGGTCCTAGACTGATTGTGTGACTTTTTTGCAAACAGTTTATTGTTTTGGGGTTCTTGCCAGATTTGTGGTAAAGATATGTTTTGCATGGGTGATGAAGTAGTTGTGATATGAGGAAAACAAGTTGGCCGACCAGGGCTTTCATGTAGTGTTGAACAACAGAACATGAATGAGTATTTTTACACAGGAAATTCCAGCAGTTGAAGCAGTCTTCCCAGCAATTTCGTATCTTCGACCAGTTAATCGTGCTTTTTTGCTACCACAGTTCCGCTGGTGCTGGCACTGGTGTTCTGGTGCTAAATCGCATTAGTATCTGTTTCAGGCAAGACATTTGAAGTAGAGGAATTGCCACCTATTTGTAATTCATATTCAGCCTGCAACGGGAAATATTTGATCAAAGAAATAATTCATCTGTCTAAGCTGCAGATGTCATATAAGGTTCTTTTGATGATGTTGAGAAATATATTATTACCACTCAAAGCCTGACTGAAGATGCTTCCTATTTGCATTGGACAAGACTAGCATACCAAGCATTGGCAAGCCATTAGCTAATGAAACACACTGCCAGCAATCAGAAAGTAAATGCGAATTAGCTCATCTCTGTTTCTTTATATTCCTTTGCTTTGTGGTGGCTTGCGATGAGGCTTGGGGAGATGTACATAGCGAGCTGGATAGATACTGATTGGTGATTGTCGCTTTTAACCCCGAGCTAGACACAATATGGGAAGCTTGAGACAATGAAAACCTGTTTCTGGACTTGAACATGTTGAAAGGAGATAAGCCAGGAACCATGGTTACCATGATGATGATGATGCTAAGCCAATTTTGTTTCTGAAAACCAGGATTATTTTCATGCATTTCAATTTCATGTTTTTCATGCCAAGTGTAATTTACAAAAAAAAATGGTGCTCTTTCATTAAATCCTAAGCCATTGCTGGTGGTTTTGCTGTCTGTTTACATTTAGTTACCTCTGAACTAACCAGATTTCCATTGTCTATCCTCCATGGGTGTTCCATTGCTATCAATATCTGATCAGTTGTCATGGAAACAATCAAATATTTCAATACATAAATGATGAGGCTGGAGGCTGGCTGAGGGTGAGCCAAGGGTCGAGCTCACGTTCGCCCCCAGTGGCACTATCGTCTCATTATTTAACTTGATCGCAAAATGATTACATCAATTTGACATTTGTCCTTGAGGGTATTGATAATGTCTTAAGACCAAAATCCCTTTCAACAAGCTATCTATTGAGCATTCCATCATGTATAACCAGGTGCACAGTTTGCAGGCTGGTAAGGTTGGATCCAAGGCATCCAGTCTCACCAAGGCCAAATTTCCTGCCTGCACTGGTATTGGTAACAATGGGTTTACACCTTAATTCTTGTAGCATTATTAACTCGTAAGAGCGCTTGGCTCATAATCAGGGGTTGTGGGTTCTACTCTCGGTACGATTACTGCTGCTACATCTTTATGTCATTAAACAAGACACCTAACGCTAAATTGCTTGATTGAGACATCACTGAGGCTCCTTGTACCTGGCGTCTTTTGCCAGGGCAACCAGAATACCCCACTAAACAAGTGAGAAATATGAGTAGCTTGCAAGGCCATTAAGTGGGATTCTCCCCATAAACAACACCTCCATGTGCGGGATGATGATGCATCATCATACACTTCTGCCTGTTTTTCTGAGCACAGACTCCCTCTTGAAGGGTGAAAAACAGGTATCGAATCAAATCTTGTGAATTCCACTTGGTTGGATCCATTTGAAATTTTGTCAATATCCTTTGTATGTGGCCATTTCCTTGTTCATGACTTATCTCAATGTTAATGATTTTCTATAGATTTCCCCTCAATCTCGATACATTGATCTGAACTTGACTGACCTTTCTTTATTTCATCTCTTACTAGCCTATACTGTTTCAATGATCCTACGGCGACTATTCTTACTAATTAGCCCAACTGTAAACCTTAACATTTTCATGGGCATTATATTATCACGTGTAATCTCGATTTGCAAAAATACAAATCACAAGAGATTTTGTTTGAGTGGAAAACACCTAAAGAAATTTCACAATCTGCCAAATGAAAATCATCAAGAAATTTATCCGAAATGGGAGAATTGCAAATATTTGATGATTTACAGAACTCAGTTTCTTCTTTTGAACTTATCTGGTTTTAGTTTCACCTAAGATTATTCTGTCCAAGTGATTTTATATTTTGGATCGATTCGTCAAAATTCTAATCATCTAGTTTAGTCCAAATTCTGTTCAATCAGTTGGATAAAGTGGAAAATATGACAAGACTGATAGGCAAATGCCAATCTATTTTGTGAATATCATTTTTACTTGCCTAATCCCCTGGATATCCAATTTTCGATTGATATTTAAGACCAGTTGGAAAAGAGTATAAAGTGGAAACCCGCTGACACGACCACTCATGGGACCGAGGTTGAATGGTCGCGTTACTGGGGTGGTCGCGTTATAGTGAAGTTGAAAATCCGGGGACAAAATGCATGATTAGGTTTTTCTGCCAAATTGTTGAACTTATTCATAAGTTCAAAATTCTGAAAAATATTCAAAATCAAAAAAATTTTGAGACTGATAATGTTTCTTCATTTTCAGCAGAAAAAAAAGTGAACAAAATATTTGGACTTAAAAATGTTTTCATCCTTCAGAGTTCAATTTCAACAATAAGTTCAAAATTCTGAAAAATTTTCAAAGTCAAACAATTTTGGGGCTGATGATGTTTCTTCATTTTTGAGCAGAAAAAAAACAAGTGAACAAAATATTTGGACTTCGAACATGAACATGAAACAGAACATTTTTGAGAAAAAAAATTGAATTATTGCGATTTTCTAATTTTTGTCCTCAAGATTTAATGCTCAAATTTAAAATGTCTCAAATAAGATTGAAATTCAATGATGGATTATTCAACACGCTTATGTCCTGTTGAGACAAGACGTCAACACTGGCCTTCATATGTCGTAAAATTGGATTTTCCAAATCCCTTGAGCATGTTTAACATATGAAAACTTAGTGTTTCTCTCCTTTCCAATGTATATCATTAGTGTATCTTAGTGTATCCTGTCAAAATGGATTACCGGTACTTGATTGGTCACAGAATGTGCACCGTTCCATGTTGTAAGCCTTGCAATTTCATGATTACTCATGGCTTCTCGCACAGGCAACAGTACAAGCTTAGCCACTTTGAAGAAAAAGCCGATCGGGCAGTATTTGAATAACTGACTGGTTTTTACTCCGATTATTGGAAAGCAATCAGAATAATATGGTAATGGATGAGAAAAGCTTTGCAGCTGAACCCAATTTTTGTGTCGATAGAACAATTTAACTGCTACACTGCTTGTAGCTGAGAGCTGATCTTGCTTATGGTTCATAGCAAAGTGGTTAGAAGTTTTTTGTGAACAGAACTGATGAAAGGCTTTGGAAACCCTCTGTAAGAAAATGTGACTAAACAGTTTCCGTGTTATCACTGACTGCTCCTTGAGGCCACCAGATTTGTAATCAGAGCATGCCAATGATTACTATGCAATGATTATCAAAGAATATTTAACTTTAATAGTAACATGAAAGAATATTTAACTTTAATAGTAATCGAATATGCTTTAGAAAACAGATTTATCCTACTGTCACATAGAATTTGAAATCTGATATGATGAAAAGTTGTGAATTAAAGATATATTATCACTTCATCATGGGGGACATTCCAGCAGCTGAGTTTGGAGAAAAAACAGTTGGTTTTCGATGTATATAGAAATAAGTAGTGATTAGAGGCATTGTGTATTTCTGTTTTCCTGATCCACCAGTCAATACAATGAACAAGTATACTTCTGTATCAACAAAATGCATTTTTTGTTGAATTCTTTTCCAATCCGCACAGTAGTAGCCTCCTCATCATTTAGGTCATTGTCTCCTTCATGTTTACTCCCACTAACAACACCTCACATCTCACCTTTTAGTGCTAACAAACAGCCACAGTCACCTAATACAGTTAGCTGAGCTGCCATAAAGATGCATGTGGCAAGCCAGATAAGTCGTTTCACAGCTACAGCTTCTGGCCATGCATCCATTGGACAGAAATGTCGATACTATTGACCAGTGGGTGGATCATCAGTCAATCCGCTTGGGGCCGAAGAAAAACGGTCGGTAGTGGATCGAAAAATTAACGCTGCCGGCAAATCGTGATAAATAATATTATGTGTTGGATTAGGGACCTTTACCTTTAAACAGTATGATTGATGGAAATGACTTTCTATATGATTGAAAAAATATCAGCCACACCCATGCTATTGTAAATGTCTTAAGATGTGCAAGATTTCAAGATGAATCACATCGAGCATTTTTTTGTGGTGTCCTACACCATGGTTGCAATTGGCAGAAATTGAAACAAATTTTCAGATTTTGGACCCGACTATGCAAGCAGATTGATTAATAACTGAGCTACAAAACAAGCCATATCAAGGAATCCACTACTCACCGGATGCAAACCCTGGAAATTTTGTTCGAACTTCTGCCGATTGTGGTGCTGATTCAAACTCCTCAAAGGTTTATTACAAGGCGATATATTATGGGCATTCTTCTACTAATTCAATTTATTGCTTTATGTTTTTTCACTGTTAATTAACTGTACTTTGCCAGCTGTGTCTTGCCAGTGTCTTCTTGCCTGATGGAAAGTGATGCGGAGTCTTGATAATGAACACTGTCTGCTCATCCAATATACTCTTAACATCCTGCAGTGCTACAAGAATGTTTCAGTGACAATTCTCCACAAGCAATATTGATCGTCCCCAGTGTTGTATATAAAAGCAATGAGAGACCATTTACAAGATGGCCGAGAGAGCGTTCATAATTCCAGCACGGTCAGCCGTCTATAACAATTTATGAGTCGCATTCAATTGGGGGGCATTATTTCACATCGGGGCATAGCTCATTAATAACTGACAAATATAGTATCGCAAATTCCTTCGCACACCCCAAATAGGAAGTTGAAATGACAGTTTTGTAGCCTTCATTAAGGGAGAGTTCTGTTACCATGGTAACCCGTTCTACTTAAGGATGGTGTCCATGTTCTCAAGTGGTGTTTAGCAGACTGTTTCGAGACTGGAGTTGATGTTTTTGCGGGTCGAGAAATGATATTGCCACGATTCTTGGCAACATTTGCCGGCTTTACGGAGCAATAATTGCCACTTGATGTCCGATCAGACGTGATACTCAGTGATAAATGTTTAACCCCTAATGGGTTGATCTGGGATTTAGGAGAAATCCTTCAAAGCACTTGTGCTGCTGAATTGCTGACTTGAAGCCCCAAATATTTTGATTTTCCAAAATCCAAGTTGTTAAACTGCTTTGGGTGCTTGGTACATTAGGCTTTCATCTTCCATCATCCCCAAACAATGCTTCAAGATGGTTATCTATTTCTGTGACAATCCAATAAAATTGAAAGGAAATAAAATCCGTTTTTGAGCGAGGAAGTTCGTGGCAGATGGATAAGAAGTTTGTTAGAGCAATTCCACCTAATCTCCCTCGGATGCTCTACCATTTTCATTTCCTGAGTTGCTGGAGTGGTGAAGGTTTGCAATGAAAACACCCTTGAACGTGGCTGTTCTGCTGACAACCTTTAGACAAACTTGATTGAAAAATGTGTTGCTTGTCTTCTGTATCTGCAGGTATAAAGGCCGAAAACCTTTGTTTTCATCGTATTTTTTTGTGCCATATGAGTTAGTAGAAATAAGTGTTGCTGTACAGTATTAACAGGTAACTTCATTGTGGTAATAATCAACCTATAGAGTACAACTACAGTAATCTTTTTACACAACAGCAATGTTGAAATTGATATTCAGTGCTCATCATAGTTTCCAAGACAGATAACTTCCTTGAGAGTGTCCACTTCCATGGTTCAGAGAGTTCCTGTCACTGAGCAGCGTAATTGTTAGTATCATCATCCATGTCCCTGTGACCAAACCAGGTGCCGCTGATTGGACCACTCAGAGCCTGTATGTCCAGGCGTAATTCTCATTACACTACACTGATTGAGAGACTGATGCTGGTGCTTTCATCTTGCTAGCAATCCTCTCCAGTTTGGCTGCTCTTTGCTCTAGAATAAATGGCCTTGTGATTGGTCTTTACTCTAGAATAAATTAATGGCCTGGTGTATTGGTCTTTCAGCCTCTATGAGATTGGTGTGATTATCCTTTTATTTGCCATGATGAGTTAGGGGATGTGCTGATCCCATGTTGACCATTTCTCCTTCCGTCTCTTTGCTTTTGTTAATTTCAGCAAGTCTTTGAGTGTCAGCTAGCACTGGTTCACTTGTTCATCATGTCTCTAAGGTCTGCTAGTCTTTGGTCTGACAAAATCACCTCTTTATCATTAGGGGTTTTCAACCTGTTATTATTGGTCAGTCTGGAGTTTGATTACAGTCATTGTAGAGTGAAAGATGGCCAGGAAGTTCTTTCATCCTTCCAAGTAAACATGATAGTGCAATTCTAATTAATCAATTTAGCAACTGAGAGTTATGTGGAACAGTACCAGGAAATATTGCTGGCCGTCAGTTACTCATACAGAGGAATGGTTTCATATGACATGTATGAGAAGATGCATCAGCAATGTACACAAAAATTCTTCTTTACCCTGATTTGTGGTAAGGAGAAATTAGCGGTTTTCTATTATCGATGACTCAGCAGTGATTACGAAACAAGATGTCCCAAAGTTAATTTACTAATTAAAATGCTGCTGCCAATTGGTGCATGAACAGACGGTGATGAGACAATAATCAGATTTGTGGTATTCTTCTTCAAATTGGGTTATTGATTGAAGATGAAATTCGATTTATGACGGGGTGTATTCATCTTTTGTGTCAAGCCGTGGGCTGTTAGCAACTTTTTAAGAAGTCTGAATGATAAATATTGGACAGATATCTGCTTCTATCTTATGGGCAGTTCTGTTATTCGCTTTTCTCTTACCATTCTAAAAGTTTCTTATTAGAGAAAAAAGTTTTTTTCTGAAAGAGTTCCTACTGCTTCCGTTCAGTGTCGTTTATGATATTCCAGTTATGCCTGTAGGATATTTCAGTAAAATGGTAGCCTTGAATGAATAAGCCAGTTACATTATTATTGTACAGAGGATTTATTCCAAACTATTCAGGCTCCAGTTAATACACAATAGAAATAAGAAGTTGTTCATGAATACAGCATGCAAATGAAAATTTGAATACTCTTGAACCTCAAGCTATTCATATGTGGTTTATAGTCCTTTTGATTTTCTGAAAAACTCTCTGAAAGGTGTTCCATTATCCTTGCCATCCCTTTGTTGGATCCCTTCAATGTTTCACAACAGATTTTAACGGAGAAACTGCTTCAGTTCCTACATGTACCGCCACTTCAGATGTTGTGTTGTTTTGACATTGAAACCTTTCATTTGCTGGGAAAGAGGTATTTTGGCAATGTAATGAATATAAGTCGGACTTGGTGATGAAAGTGTGACTATCCCATTCTCCTTAGTTCGGCTAAGTCACCTTGTATTCTTTGACTAGTTTGTCCCAAATGCCTTGTGTTCCTCTCTTGGGTATTCTCCTTTCTATCAAGTGCCTCCATATGTTTCCCTTTTCCAGCCCCAGCTTGACACTCATTACCAGTCGCATCTTTCTCCCATTCAAATCATTCTATCAGCTTGGATGAACCGAATTTAGTCCTCTGAACAAGCCAGACAATATCGTATTGATCAGAGAGGTTGAGAAATAATTAGTTCTTTATCCATCTTATAGTACTTCTCTCTTTGCCTTACCATATATATAGATATCAGTCGACAATGAATGGGTTTATATCTAAACCCGGCCCTGCAGGAGAACCTTGATATTTACCTGATCTGGCTTGAGCTAAGTTTCACTGGGGATTTTCGTCAAAATAACATCAAAACTTAATTGACTCGCAATTCTCCAGTGACATTCAGCGCCATTTGTGGCCATTAGTTTTGCTGTTAGCCTTTTGCCATAAAGGATCAGTGGTATAGTGGTTAGAGCAACAGGCTCAGGAGGTTATGGGTTCCACTTTTGAATGGATCTTCTGTTTTATCTCTGTGTCTTTGGTCAACCTGTACTTGTTTCTTGCCACCCAGGAGCCATGAAATGGATTTAAAGTCTTAAATAGTCTACAGTGTACTTGTTTTCACAACTTCTTAAACATTTTCAACAACTTGTTTCAGCCAAATGTGCCAAATGAGGAAAAACTCCTCTACAATTAGTCATGTTGACATGCTTCCTCAACAGCAGGTACACAGTTCTCATCTGCTAAATCCACTTTTAATACTTTGGAATGAATTGGAAAGTTGATGAGGCATTTAGTTTGATTTAAATTGGCCTGAAAGCCGCGTGATCGATGGGTGGTTCCAAAGAACAGGAAATGAAATATGCATGTGATGATTTTTTTAACCTCGGTGTAAGTGGTTTCTTAAGCTTTCAAGAAGTCATTACGAACATGACTAATGGTGTCGTGGACCACTGCATTTCTCAGTTTTGAAGAAAAAACTTGGCACTCTGGTTGAAAGCAATATTACAATAGAGGTCCTGACACGTTTGTTCAAGGCATGCCGACTGCACTAGCAATGCCGAAAAATCATGTTTTCTGGACAAGTTATCTTCCAATCCGGTGTCAAATTGAGTGTTCTGTGACATCAGACACATCATTACTTTGATTACAACATGTCTGACGTAACTAATGACATCACCCATAATGTCACACAACACTTGATTTGCCGAGTGATTAGAAGTTGATTGGACAAAAACATATGCTTTTTTGGCACTATGGAGTGTCATCAAACTGGGCACTGTCATCAGGCTCTAAATGAAAGTGACAAGCCATACTAAAGTTGACATTGTCGTTGCATCCAGACTTGTCCTTCGTCTGTCAGCCATGTATACGCAATCTCAGAACTGATTAGTTTATAACAGTTCTCAGCTATTCTCATGATTGATGCAGCCATCGCATGATGATATCTAAATTTCATTAAGAAGAATTTTCTTAAACAGATTTCTCGAGTGCACTCTTTGTCTTAGCATTTCTTGACAAAGTCCCCACTGCTGATACTTACTGACCACAAACAAATCCAATCAGCTCTTTAATCCTTTTCTCCTTTGATATCTTTCAGGTCCAACAACACAATGTAGTCCGGGTGCATGTGAAAATGGCGGCAATTGTGTGCAGCAATGGAATAGCTTTATCTGTGACTGTGATATGACGTCTTATTCAGGGGCAAGATGCAATGAACGTAAGTAGTACTGTTATTTCTCACTTCTCAAAAATATCTCTTTGGTGGAGGGCTCAGTGAAGCGTGCTTGGCAGACCGAAACAATGGTGGCTTAGCAACAGCCACGTGGAGAAGCCAGTGAGGCTGCCACCTTGATGCAAAGGTTGTTGGTTCCCTTCAACAGAAATGCACATTAAGGGAGGTTGTTTTTGCAAAAGCAACCACCCTATTGAAATATGGTACTTTCAAGAAATGGACATCACGTACACAATTGTGGGTAGATTATGCCCGATGGTCTTGCACGCTACCTTCATTGCAACCCTACCATTAGTGGTCACAATGTGTTTATAGGCAGCTGCCATTTAGATTTCCAAGAAAATGTCATCGTCATACCCAAAATGGCACCTCTGTGACAAGATGTAATGAGTGTGACTGTGCTCAATTAATTGGAAGTGCCGCCATACATGTATGTCCCAGTTGACTGGATATGAAGTGATACTCTAGCAGAAGATCAGAAAGCAATTTGATAGATTAAGATACTAAGCATTCATGGCAATGTCTTGCAACAGGAGCCATTGACAATAGTTAGAAAACAAAACTTCCATCTCATCGTCAGATATCTTCAGGTATATCTTCTGAAGATATATCTGAAGATATCTTCAGATATATCTGAAGATGAAGATATATCTTCAGATATATCAGAAGATATCTTCAGTTGTATCTTTTGAAGATATATCTCAAGATATCTTCAGATATATCTGCAGATAACTGAAGATATCTTCAGAAGATATCTTAAGAAGATATCTTCAGAAGATGTATCTTCAGATATATCTGAAGATATATCTGGATTTATACATATATCTTCAGATATGTTCCACGCGTGAATTTGACTCAGGAGTCAAATTCACGTGGAACATGTCGTCAGTGTTCGTCAGCAATTAAATTTTTTGAAAACTTACCACTGTGACAAGACATCAAATGAATGAACAGATATGAGAGAGAGGTAATAAAAATGGAAGTTTACGAGTGTAGTTTTCAAACTGAGTTACCGAAACCTCATAATTAAGTGACCAAATTGTTTTTGCCACTTTGGCAAAGTTAACATCTTCAGTGTGCCTGATGTACAAATCTTGGCCACAATTTCCACAGCAAATGAGATGAGAAATGTGAATAAAACAAAAATTTGAGTGAGCAATATGACATAATTTTTCAAATTAAATCTGTAATGAGGCAATTGGATCAGGTGCAGCATGTTAATTGGTTTGAAAAGTAAAGAAATGGGGGTAACATTGGGACGTGATCACTGCAGGGGTGAGTGCTTAAATCACGTAGAAAGATGAAAATTGCAAAGTGATGTGAAAGAAAGGAATTTAATTGCCTGTGTGGTCTAAAAATTTTGGTAAATTTTTTTGCCTTTTCTGGGATTTTGTTGCTTCTTGTGTTTTAAGACAGCTTATATCTTTGTTGGTGTCTCATTTTTGACAATCATGTGAATTCAAGAAAAACAGGTTTTCTTTGCACTTAATGGATTGCACACGGTAAAAAATATTGGCACCAATGACGTCAATGATGAGATTTTGCTACTGGCCTTTATTCAACATTTCATTGAAAAATTATTTTGACACTAAGTTTTTTTGCAAAGGTGATATTGATGGGGAAATCACTGCTGTGCACAGAAATCCATTTTAGCACTATCAAGAACAAGAATATGTAATTATTGCTCAGCGCATAGAATCCATCTATAAAATGAAAACTATATCTATCTTTGCTTAATGATAGCTAGAAAAAAAATTATTTGATGGGAATTTGTGATATTCAACTGCACTGTTTTCCATCCGGGAATTGCGACGATTCAATCACGGTCCCATGAGTGGTCGTGATACTGGGGTTCCACTGTATATCATTTCATGGTGATCCCATGCCGCTTGGGCTTGGCTGAAACCTGAAACCTGAAACCTTATGAAAGTATTTTATGTGTCACTTTGTCAGGTATAATAGAAGCTAATGAAACAGAATGGATGGCTCCCTATATGAGCCTCTAGGCTCAAACGAGGACCACCTGACATGCAATGTATAAAGTATCACCTCATAATGGAAATGATACTGTAAACATGATTTGGTAAATGACTGTTTGATATGTCTTTTCCCATGTGGCGACAAAGGATTTGCAAATTGCTACTCTAATCCACCTAATTTATCTTTGCAATTCCTGAAAATGTCAGAAAATTTTAACTTTTTACAATTTTTATCGTGGCAGAGTGCCAGGTACTAAAGATTTTCCCAATTAAAAAGCTCCTTTTGGGATTTTCATTTTTACGAAACCAATGTGATTTGCAGATCTGCACAAAGTGGGTCTAAAAGCCAGGCAGAAAAAGTCAAAATGTTTCCTTTAGCAACTCACATGGAGGCCAGATCCCATTATGTTCTCGCGCTGTCTAAAAAACATCCCAACTACGAACTGGTATACAATCTTTATAAACTAAAATGGATTACCCCGTACTACGATAACTGCGCGATGGAATATCGTCTCCTATACTTGCGCTAATGGCCCATTTAGACAGCGCTGTTATAAACAAATCACTGAAGAGGACTGAAAATGAATAGGCTGGTTTATTCATGAGGGTTGATGCATCATTCCCAGTTAATAGTTATCAGTGATGAGTTATGATGGCGCGTTATTTGCATTTTAATTTTGATATTGGAACTTGTTGAGTGAAATGGAATGTTTCTCGTACTGTAAGCCTCATTTTCATTGTTTGAGAAAATGATCTCAAGATTTAGACGATTTTTGTGAGCTGATTTAAATGGCCAGGTTTGTTCAAGGGAGAGCAAATGCGATGTGTTGATCAGTTCAGATTAGACATTGTTTGTTCAATTTATTGTAGGTTCCCTTCGTATTGTCCTAGTGTTTATGGCAAAAAGTAGGCTAAGTGCAGTCGGGTTGTTTTTTTTAAAAAAAAATAAAACTTTAACATGTTGTTTGCAGTAACTTCACTACAGAAGCACTTATTTGTTGCACAATTTTTATAAATCACAAATTTCTCACTATTCCACACTCACCGGGGGTTAAAACGATTTGCCTTGGGTTAAAAAATAACCCTGGTAATAACTAAACTTAAACCTGATATAGATAAAAGAAATTCCACCGTAACAAATACAAAAAAAAAACTAAACTGAGATAACATGATCCTTCCATTTGAAAATGCTATTTAATCCAAGCCAAGTTTAACATAACCAGCAATCTATTGATTTCTTCTGGGTGGTTTGTTGTACATTTCATCAAGTTTATCATAAAAATCTTGTTCAGTTTCATGTACATGTACTTGTGCATTCATTTCTAGATTCTTGTAAGATTCTTAGCTAATCTTACATGAATCTTGTAACGAATACATATGCACATGTACACGTATATCATCGTATAACTGAATAAAATCTTATTACTAAGTATCTTATCTGGATTTTGACCTAGGAAGATTTTGACAAAGCAAAAAAGACATTGACTTAGTAAAAACAAATCCATGACAAAAGCTGATATCATGAGGCACTCATATATGACAGATTTCTAGTTCCCTCCTAAGGTCATGCTATAGGTTTTGATAACTCTAACAAATGAGGTCAATTCGGCAACCGACATTTGGCATCTGAAGCACCAGCCACTGTTTGAAGCTCTGTCGCTTACATGGTGTAAAGGTCCAAAATAGCCAATGGCAAAGTATTCCTACCACAATCAGTAACCACAAACAGTAATAGAGGAGCACATTTTTTCACAAAGCTGAAGAACTTTGTTATTTTGCTCATGTCTTCGACAATCGAAGAGCCATAAATGTGAAGGTCATTATTCATGTTATTGGCAGAATATGCTGTGTGGGCTGGAGGGGGTGATTAAGTTTCCATAATTTTGTCCATTTTCTGTATTTTTAAGCATGTCATGGAGGTTTTAGTGTGAGCTCAATGTAATCATCTTATCGCAGAAGTGCCATAAAATTGTTTTAGCTCAGTTCATAAATTCTTTTAGTGAAATAAGTATTGTATTTGAAACAATAAGCCGTATTGTATAACTATATTGAATGAAAACATAACATTTTCCGATATGCTAAAAAAATAGTCGAACGCTGGAACCATGCTCAATAACAAGTAAATTATTCATGTCCTAGTATTTCTAACAAAGAATTTTTTTGTCAAAATTCTAGTCCATTTTTTGCTACAACATGGTTTTCACCTATTGTATCTATTTGAAGTAATGTGTTTTTGATGGTTATTTGCGAGCTAATAGTAAGATATGGTAAAGTAGTGCAATTACAGTCCCAGTACAATTATTGCCCCACAAGAAAACAGTTGGCAGTTCACATTGATGCACACATAGCCTATAATTGTACTGGGGCTATAAATTGCACCACAATGCCTTATGTCTATCAAAATAATTTTTGACTAGGGACTTCATTGAAACAGGCAGATAAGAACATAATTCAGTTTGTCAGATTGTCCCATGATTGTGTATCACTGCAGCTATTACCAGTACTTGGCTTTCTTTTTAAAGCAACCTGAGCAATTTCTTTCCACTCCTCCTTTTCATTGCATTGTCTTCTCTTTGCAGCAAGTATAGCTTACCGATTCGAAGAAGGTGGCTTAATAGAGTTTTCCTTTCCATATGGGATGCAGCCAGATACCAAACGGGATCAGTTGGCACTTGGGATTGTGACCACAGACACGAATGCTGTCCTTGTACGAATAGACAGCGGTTCATCTGACGACTACATTGAAATGGAATTGGTAAGTTGGTTTGTCAGTGTGCGTCTTGTGCATCCCCTCTCCAAGGGTATGACCCTCTTACAACAGGATGTCTCAAACTTACTTGGTAAATCTACCATGTACGTCTAATGATAACAGTTAAAAGGATCAACAACTTATCACCTCGAGCTTTAGGAGGGACGTGGTTACATTTCATTTTAACACAAAAAATTGTTACCGTGATCTTTCTACTAAATGTGTCCTCTCGTTCCTTATCATCGGACACTTCTAAGTGGTTTTCAAAAGGATGCTGTTTGTCAAGTTGATCTTTTCTTGTTTGAAGGTGAACGGCAACATCCTAGTTGTGTACAATATGGGAACAACTGACCACCCAATCGGAGAGCTCTTCCACAAGGTCAACGATGGAAAATATCATGTGATACGATTTACCCGGGAAGGGCCTAACGCCACGATTCAGGTGGACAACCTCCCGGTGCGACGAAAAAACCCGACAGGTCAGTTAAACGTTTTCTTTTTCCTCTGCACAAATTGGAAAACATTTAGAATACGATCAAGAAGTTATTAATACTGAGCATGTGTTCTTGGGGAATTCTCTACAGTATTTCATTTTGTAATCTTAGAGATTGGGATTTTAATATAAGGTTCATTGAGTCAAATTTCACGGTCTAAGACGTTTGATGTTTTCTTGTATTGTATCACTTTTTCCAGACATCATATTCCCTTATTGATCTTGTTGATTAATATGCATGCTGGTTCACATTTATAAAGTGTATGATAGGTTTCGAATAAAAGATGTATGTAGCGTTTAGACATGATGAAACGTTGCATTTTGTACATCAACATGTTTTCATAAATAATTGTTTATTTTTCCAAACTTCTTAAAAGTTCAATTTCGGCCATTTTGTTATGATGACAGTTTCTCTGTATATAAGATATTTGTACTGTGAAGAGTATTCACGAATGGTTTCTAGAGTGGTAGGGCGTTCATTTCGTGAAGACCGTTCATTTCACATGCTTATACTAATTATTTTCTTTTTGCTTTTAAAAACAAAACCAATGCTTGCATTGTATATGGAGACAAATAACACAACAAGAGTGTGAGAACGAGTTGTATAATTGAATGGTTTTAAAAGCATTTGTTTGAAATGAACTTTATCAATGGACAAATTTCATTGGTTACAATCGGCTCAATGCCATTGGTCGGTTTGAAAATTTATTGAAATATGATCGAGTGTCTTTTGACGCAAAGTCTGGTGAAGTGACCATTTTTGTGTCACTAGGGTTCATGAGGCATGGAAACTGCTGTAAATGCTGAAAATTACCAGTGTTGCTAGAATAGGTGTGTTTTACCAAATTGGAGAAGAAATCCATGAAAATTTTAAGAATTTTACTTTGACAGGATCATTATTGCTTGTCAATCTTTGTACTTTTTTTGCTGAAAGAAATCTGAAAGTTTTTGCCTTTCGACCCAAGTATGAAGTGACCTTCAGCCATTTGGAATTTTCAGCATGTAGATAAAAAAATTGTGTCAGTTTGCAAAAGCCCGAGTCACACACCAAAGGAGCATCAAACTACCAGCATTTGTGGGCACACTCAAGTGCCATAAAACAAACAAGCAATATTTATCACAGTGGCCTGCAATGATTATTGATATGCTTAGCAATAAAAAATGTCTATAAAAATTCTTCAATCAGCAGATTGTGGCTTCTGCAAATTGTTCAATACATGTTCTCATATGTAACCATATCATTGTTTCCATTTGAAATGTTCTGGGTATCCGAGGTAATTAACTTCCAATTATTACGATTGTTTTTTAACACACATGCATACAGTGGAACCATGGTAACACAACCACTCATGGGACCGAGGTTGAATGGTCGTGTTACCCAGGTGGTCGCGTTAGTGAAGTTGAAAATCTGGGGACAAAATGCATGAGTAGGTTTTCCTGCTAAAATTGTTAAACGTTTTCATAAGTTCAAAATTCTGAAAAATGTTCAAAGCCAAAAATTTGGGGGGGGGGCTGATGATGTTTCTTCATTTTGAGCAGAAAAAAATAAGTGAAAAAAATATTCGAAAGTAGTAAAATATGAATTCCGAAAGTAAGTGGTGGTAATGGCATTTTACAGTCATGATCAACGTGGTATTCCAAACCACAGCCCCATTTTATAACCAACATTGTAAGATGAATTCAGCATTACCAGAACATTTCAATACGTTTTAATGCTTTATTGCTGGAATGCAGCACCAGAGTCTGTTACTGCAGCCAGTAACCCTGTCTGTACATACTCTACATTCACCAATCTAAGAGTTCCTCTGAGCATTCAATTTAAGTTCAATATCATCCACATGGATGTTCAACATGGTTGTTTCAGTTGATGACACCAAGTTTTCTGATGGTGCATTATGACATGTTCTAGCTTGGCCTTTGTTTCGATATCCTAGCAATTGGTCTTAGATCAGTGAAAGTAGAGTATTATACATGTATATGCAATTTTTTCCCCTCTTTCTCCTTCAGCGCTCATCATTGTAAAATTGATGCATCTTGTTTGTATATGACAATGAATAATGATAATTTCTTTCTTTTATCATCATCATCATCATCATTAACATTATCTTATTTATGAACGTTCCTCATTATCAGCCGGCCACTAAAACTCAAGTTTAAGTGATAAGTCTGGCAGACCTTGGAAGGGTGGTGCTTGCTGGCGGGGGGGGGGGGGGGGTTCCAACACTCATATTTCCTCTCAAACATTGCCTGCATAGGATTATAAACCAGGTTTAAAATGGAAATTAAATTTAAAACAATGAGAATCCCCAGATGTGACCATTAAAAATGACTCATTTGCCCATTGATCACACTTTGATCTTCATATTTGGAACTTGGGTTCATTTCACATTAAATATTGATTCAATTTGGTTCTCTTCATGTTGACCAAGAGATTATTCATGCGTATCATGAATGATCGATTCAGTAGCCCTCGGGCTAGCGTTTTCATACATGAGGATGACCGGTCAATTTCTTAATCTCGAATCTCACAATTTCTTAAATTCATTGAACCCATCTTTGTCTTCTTATCATGAATCATTTGGCAAACCTTTACAGTTTTCTTGAACTGGTTAGGCTGGTGATCTTAATCTGGTTCCACGTGGTTGGTTCATATTGCCTGCAGGGTTTTAGCCGCCCTTATCACAGCTTCATCGATTGGTGGAGAATGTGGCAATGGACCTTGGGCAAAAATATGATAACTGAGGACAAAGCCTCTAATCTCTCTTACCCATGGTTTAACACAACAGCTGCATAACAATTTTTTGTTGATTTCCTGTTACTGTATATGTAAATTACGATGAAGGTCATTGTGTGATTGAAAAATTCATCTATGCATCTGAAATTACAGGTTTTGAATTAAGGTCTGTTTATTTTGAATCGATTTTCAGAAACATCTATTGATGTGTTAAACTCTCTCTGCTGCATAGTATAATCAAATATAATACACAGGTATCAAACTGGGATCATATTGATTGAAGCTTGTTGAAGGTTAAAAATCACTTTTGGATCAAATATCAATGAGGAGAAATGATACGTTGTTGACTTTCAAAGTTATCCTTGTCAAATTTTGTTTAAAGAATCATGAATGTGTAAACTTATGCCACAGAATACCATCCCCTGTGGTATGTGCAGCCATCCAGACATGTCGCACCAATCCCTAAAAGGCTTCCTCAAATTCTCATGGTTGTCAACTGATTTCACCCTCTTGGGATCAAGATGGCTAATAATATCTTATGTGCGATGTGCCACCAGTTACTAAGATCATCTGCCTTTTGTTATTTCTGTCTCATCAGTTTTGGATCAGGTGCACAAACAACTCGACAGCCTTCCTGTCCTGGAGGAATTTTGATAATAACATCTAATGAGTAATATTGCTACCTTTGCTATTTCATCCTTACAATCTTGAAATGTCACAGGTTCAGGTCACGTCACCCCTTATGGTGTGTTCACACTGGATGCGAATTGAAACCGAATTCCGTAGAGCGCTCTCCGGAATAGAATTGGTTAATCCAGTTTCAGAACGGTCGCGTCACACTGGCCCCAATACGCATTCAAATTGGTTTAAAACGCGCCACACTCAATGCATACTAACGGCGCGCCATCTATAAATACATCAGTTAACTAGTTCGGAGCACTAGTTCCCACGGTCAAAGGTCACTTTCCATGCGCCGGGTGCATGCGCAGTGCGATCGAAATTCTTAATTCGTATCAAGCGTGTCACACTTGAAATCTCAATACGGTTTCGTTGATTCGGATTAGCTGATTCGCATTCAATTCGGTTTAAGAACCGTGTTGGTTAAAGCGGATTGAGATCGGTATGAACCGAATTGAGTGTGACGCCCCAATACGTATCAACGTTTTAATTCGAATTCAATTCGTGTTAAAACCCCAGTGTGACCACGGCATTAGACTAAGCTTCCTGAAAGGGAGTAGTCAAAAAGCAAGGTAGGCAACCCTTAAGCCTTGATCAGTCACTGTCCTCTTGTCCCTTATGGACCACTAAGACTTCTTGGTCTGCATGTCACACCTGTCTTGCTCAGATTTGCACTAGGTGCTCCACTCAATCCCAGCCAGTTAATGGTCATATCAAAAATTGATGGTATCACTCCCATCTGCCTCAGTTCAGATACCAAAGGGCATTGGTAGTCTTTCTCAATCCTGTTGATGCAACTGTCAATGTGTATGTAGTAACCCCACCCACAGAGGCTTGACAACGTTATGACTTGTTTCCCCAGTCTTGAGGTTGAACTACGCTGTCCCATCACTCCAGATAGAAGAGGAGTCAGCTTATCTTTGCGATCACTTCAGGAAAGCATTTCCAAGTGAGAGATGAATAACCCACAAGCTCTAGACATCCTGTATATCCTTGAGGAGGAGGGAGGGATACAAGATGCAAATTGATCGTTGCACAACAGCAGACACATTTCTCACTCCGTTTCCCACTTAATGTGCCAGCCTTGAGTGCACAGCGTAATTCCCAAAATTAACCAGCCATCAATCAGCCACGCTCTGATCAAACTGCAAATTGCATTGCTTGGTTTAGTCAAACCTGCTTATGAAGGCATGGTAAGAAGGGAATTGGCTGCTCTTAAACATGTTAAAACACTGATGTCAGGAAGGGCTTCTGTCCATGTCTTGAAGGATGTCGCTTCTTAGGTCCCCTCTTCTCTCTTGCCAAATGTCCTGTTAGAAGAAGGACTCATCCCGATTCCCCATTTCCAAGTCTGGCTTATTCCGAATGCAATTCTCTAAACCATCCCAAACCCTGTGAGAATAAGACTGTATATCACCCTTTGGGGGTCTTTACAGAGGCTGCAGTAAAGTTGTCTTGAGTTCCTGCCTGCAGATATACATACTTTTCTTGCACAAATTGCCCGAGCCTACGACACAATTTCATATACCAGTAAACCTGCTGATCAAGTTTGACTGAGCGGGTATCTTAATTGGTGTTGCGAGCCTGATGGCTCCCTAATTGGCCTCTTCAGGGATGCCTTATTAGTTATAGGGAGGCGCTGATGCATGGCTTGATTAGCTCAGCCAATTCACTGGAACAGGGGAAATCCTGGTCATCCCTGTGGAAATGTTGCTTCGTGGAAGAACTATTCGATGCAGAATGCCTCGCTTTGCTAAGATTGTTCTGTTCTGTTATGGCTGTTTTTAACGAGTTGGTACCAGAATATGTGACAAGCATTTTCAAGGAACTGGTACCAATTCGTTGATGTGAGTTTGAGAGATTGCGTTCCTTGGGTTGAACTTGGCCGATTTTAGGAAAAGGATCTCGCAGTTGATGGCTCTTCAGTGTCTGATCTAATGCCATTTTATCAGCCTCAATCTGAAGTTGATAACTATAAAAGGATTATGGTTTCTTAAACATTTTAGGTCATCTTTTACACAAAGTCCCTTTCACTTTGATGGCCAAACCATTTCCACAGCCTGTTCTCATACACTTTGTATACAATGAATATCGACGATTCAGAAAACCTGCTACGCTTGGCTAAGGAGGACGAAACTAGAAAAAACACATTCTTACGAGCCAGCTAGTCCAATTAGGCTGGCACCATTTGAAGGATTTCTGCAAGTGGCTGAGAGCTTATGGGATAGAGCTTCTCATTAGTTTACTTCCCATAGATTGAGAAGCAGTGCGTGGAATATGGCCAGGTCAATGAACAGTTCCTATTTCCTTCTGATGCTGGCAACGTGATCAAGTGTTGGCTGGATGCAATCGGGTGAAAATTCCGCAAATAGATATGGTCAGCAATGGTTACCTTTGATTCCTGCTGTAGATTACAACATTTCCAGTGTTGGCTTGGGCAGTTGAATTCTTGCTTTCAACCTGAACCACAGGGGTAGGAAGTCAGAGTATGGAATATGGTCAGGTTCAGGCCAGAGGTTCCTGCTGAAGCTGGTGATGTGTCACAAGTGTTGGCAGACCTAATCAGGGTGGGAAGTAAGTGCCTGGAATACTGTCAGGGTCAATGAAAAAGGTTCATGTTTCCTGCTCCAGCTAGTGATGTGACCAAGTGTTGCTTTTACAACTGAGTCGATGGGATGGATGGTGGTCGGAGATTCCTGGTTCCTTTTCAATTTAATAAGAGGCAGTTCCTGGTTTGAGCCCAGACACTCCAGGGTAATATGACACTTGGCTGGACTTGCGGACATTTAAATACTTACATCAGAATAAAAGGTTTTGTCATTGATAACATATATCATCAAAGACTGGACTGCCAGGTCATTTACTCAATCCTGGGTTCAATACTCGAGATGAAACAAAGGCCATTGAATTGATCTTCAATACATACCTTTGGAATCTCGTGCTAATGTTAGGGAATGATAGATCTAATAGATCTGGTGAATCTGATCTGGAAACAGACTTCAATATCAATAGAAGAAACTGGGAAGGTTGTGGGCAAATATGGGCAGGTCTGATTGATAATTTTTTCCAATATTGACATCCTTTGCCTATTGCTCAGACTTCAAAGGATATTTTTGTTTGGAAGGCTGTGATTCATATTGTGTTTGGTAGATCATGTTATATAGAGAAACCCACTCACTGTTTGGGTGCATGTCATTGCCAAAGTCACATGTCAGGTGTATTTGCGCTCGACAGTGTATATACGTCTCACAGGGCTGCAGCAAGTCCCCCGCAGATAAGAGAGTTTTATTGCTACGACCTGCGACACAGCCATGACTACATAGCGATTGTGATTGGAAAGTGGCCACCTATTGATTAAATCAAAGAGTGATTGAAATCTGCCTTCCATGCTTTTCGATACAGACATGGCTCTGACACATAAATTGTGAAGCTGAAAGTAATGGATTCTGTCTTCAATGTTGAAAATTTAAAAGTGATTCCACACTCTATGTTTGAGCAATATGATAAAAGTAATGCTGTCACTATTTCATACAAGCATTTGTCAGTTAATGCTGTCTGTATTTTAACCTTCACAGTGAATATAGGCGAGGACAGTTATTTGTTAACCAGTGAGTACATTGGGAAAGGCTCAGTATTTGTTTCTGTAGTTTGCTAAAAGCAAAACTTCTGTACATGAACTGTACCCTGGGACCGTTTTCTTTAAATTCTTCTAATGCAGTTCGCTTGAAAAAGGTATGGCATAGAAATGCTACATCATCAGAGCATCTATCCAACTCGCGTCTTCCATTGTCAGAAGTTATCCTTCATTTTTAAACCAGAGGATGATGCATTAGAATTAAAAGAAATTGCTCATGTGGAGCTTGTGTCATACAGTGAGAGATGTACTGAAGGCTTTATCAGATGAACATCATAAATACATGTTACTGGCCTTCAAACATTTTTAAAAGATGAGAAGAGATTGATTTCATCTGACATGATCAGTGCTGAAGCTGTTTGTTGCCGAGATATCTGTCTTGTCAATTTCCATTTTCTCGTCATCGTACTATACTTATCTAGCTATTCAAACACCAGCTGGTGAATGGATGGATTACCACAGATGAAATCCGAGCACATCACCGCTACTATTGCCAGACATTTGTCCCTGATTACTTTCCAGTCTGAATTACAGACGATTCCCAGGTACCGAGTATCCGGTAACTTGAAAGAATGCTCAGAAACTCATCCCTGATTAAACCAACTTTTCTTTATCTTTGGTTACTTTGGTGACAAATGCCAGGAAGAAATTTCCAATGATCTTAGAAGTTTGACGCCCATTGGTAAATAGCGACTTCAAAGTTAACAGTTTTTCATTGCGGGAGTTTCAATACACTGGTAGAGATTAAAATTATGCTTTATGTTTATCAATCGCAATAAATGTAGGTAGTTTAATCCTTGCAAACTTTTCATTCGACCTCTGGACACCCAGTCTGATGGCACTGAGTATATTGTACTTGTTCAACCCACAGTAGTCAGTACAATGCGTCTTTCTTTGACATGTTTTTGTCTTTGGCATTTCAAAAAGTCGATGCAAAAATCAAGCAAAACTGTCGTAATAGCTTTCAGCATTCAAAGGTACCGGTAAGACCATGCCGCATCTGGTTTGTAGCAGGAAGGGAAAGTCCTTTTTGCTTGCAAGCATCATTTTTTAGTCATGGTTAACCAAGGTGCAGCTCGATAGTAAATGGAAGATGTCACTCCCATGCTGTTTAACTGTCATCTCGACTTCTTTATTCATTCCCTCTGGTAACAAGAACGTGGTGCTGGCACCCATTTGGCTTTTTAGAGGTGATTGGGATGTATGACATGATCATGATGTCAAAAGGATTCCTCTCCTAGCTCTCTGGAATTTTCTGGTGAATGTTGGCCTCAACTGACTAACCCGTTTTTGGTTCGCTCCTCACTGAAATGAAAAGAGGATGATTGTGTGAACTGGCAGAGAACGGGTGGCGGATGATATTATTCCATCACCAATGTCATGATAATCATATGGCAGCGATATCTACACCCGCCGGGTAAATTCTAGCTTCCACTTCTCAAAGTAGGCATAGAAATCATGTCTAAAGATGATGGTTCACTGGTACTGGACAGTTCTCCATTGTCTTTTGTGGCATTTCTGGAAGATCGGTTTACTACACTTGTTGTATTGAAGTGGTTTTAATTGCCTCTTTGGTGTGCTGGAGCGAATTCTGACTGAATTTTAGCTTGTATGTGCATGCACATGAAACACTTGCCACCACAGAACACTTCCATCCATATGATAAAAGTACATGTTGTCGACATCCCTGACTTTCCTAATATAACTGTAGATCAATGGTGTGACATGGTGTGACCCATGGGTTGGGCTAAATCAAACAAAACCTTTGTGATGTACTAATTAATAAGTTAGCAGGAGCGCTTTGTTTCCACTGTGTCAGTGATTGGTTATTGGGCTGCAGATTATGAAGATGGGATATAAGAAAACCACATGAGTGTGTTTTTATTGATTGGAGATATCATACCAGTGGTTGTCTTGGCATTGACGACTTGACATTACAACAGGGGCAAAGTCTTTACTCTTAATTTGGTCAACCCTTGTGATCCAAATGATACCAGCAACCACTGACAATACACTGAAACATACTCAACAAGAATCCCTTGGGCTTCTATCGGAAACATCTTAGAGAGGGATAATAGAAGCTGCAATGATGAAGTTGTTTTTCACTAAATGTGGGTGTTAGCTTATTGGTGATGGCACCGAGAATAGACAATTAACCTAAAACAATGCAAGTCTAAAAACTTGCAAATACACCTACAGCAATACTGATGGGCTGTTTCAATAAGGTTTCACGTCCACATCGATTATAGATTTGGTGTAGGCATCCCAACTATCAGATGTTTTTAATACCAACACCAATAACATGCAGAATTTTTTCCCTCGTGTGAAAATACATTCAACCTCATCCCTCCCATGATCTCTTGGCATATGCAGATGCTTCATTTTAATGTTGGTCAATGTATATTGAACAGAAATTTTAGCAGGCTCCTAATTTCAGTGTTGTAGAGGTAGAGGTGGTTCTCTCTCATTCCAACTCATCTCAAATGATACTGTTAAACCACATTTCACAAAAAAAGACCTGATAAGTTATTCCTAGCTGCAGATACAGTGCACATATTGACTTTCGGCTTAGATATGCTCCTTTCAAAAAGGATAGCTGTATCAATTGACTCTTCACCAAAAAAATTTGTCATCATCATAGCATGTCATCATAATCTAATCATTTTCTTTTTCTTTTTAACCCTTTTAAATTTGCAGCTCATCTTGTTCGATTTCGATCATCACGTTGTAGATTTGAAAATTTCACCAACTCATTTGTATCACTTTGACTGATACAGATAGTAAAATTAACATTGTATCCATTTAGTTTAAATTTACAGCTTGGCAGTAACTCGGGTTATCTTTTTTCAAACATATACATAGAATTGATAAAGACTAGTCATAATTATTTCTTGATACAAACAAGCTTACTTGACTGCACACATATTTTATACAAATCAACAAAGATTTCTGTTGTTGCTTTGCCAACTGCTCAACCTTTTGACATTCTTAGCTAAATTCATGACGAATGTATGATATAATCAGATCTAGCCGTGCACAAATAGTCTTTTTCCACTGGTGTGGTCTTTTGATATTGAGGGTTTGTTCGCTTGTTCAACAGATATATACAGTGGAACCCCGGTAACACGACCACTCATGGGACTGAGGTTGAATGGTTGCGTTGCCGAGGTGGTCGCTTTAGTGAAGTTGACAATCCCGCGACAAAATGCATGATTAGGTTTTCCCACCAAAATTGTTAAACGTAGTCATAAGTTCTAAATTCTGAAAAATTTTCAAAGCCAAAAGCTTTTTGGGACTGATAATGTTTCTTTATTTTGAGCCGAAAAAAAACAAGTGAAAAAAATATTTGGGCTTGAAAAAAATCATTTTGGTAAAACATACACATTAATGGTAAACTTGTTATGCATAAAAAACAGTCGATGCAATAAATCTTCCTTCTACAACATGACATGAATATTGTTTAAGTTCAAATACATTAAATATCTTTTCTCTATACTCGTAAAGGTGTCCATTTTAAGGGTGCCTTTGACACATTTGTTGATTTGACAAAGAATAATTCTATGAAATCAGTTGGAGAAAAATTGATTCCATCTTTTTGAAGTGCGTCTGCACTCAATTGTTGAAACAGCTTGTCATTTCTGTTTCATGTAGATTGTATATTCCTTTTGAACTCAGATGACATTCACATACCGGTAATATATAGTTCTAGTTCTGAAAAGTTATGTGGAAATTATGGGTTTTATTAGAAGAATGTAAGCCATCAGAGTTGAGCAATGTTTCTTGGATCCTTTTCAAGACCTCTGCCACATGATCTTGTATATATTATTTTTTGTAACGACTCTACTCGTAATTTCAAAAGCTTCATAGGTTTTGGAATTTTTTCAGATATTTTCTGAAACACAACGAAATGAATTATTTGTTAGTATGATTATTGAAAATCTTTAAAAATGCCTTTTTTAGAAAAAAAGGACAGTTTGTTTTTCAACACGACCTATATGGTATATGAATAAAAAGTGCTGAAGTTTTCAGCAAAGAACAATTGACACTTTATAAACTGGTATCTGCTACATGATACAATCATTTCGTTTTTTTATGCGCTTTGATGCCAATTGCCAGAATCAGGACTTGCGGCACTGTTAGCGAAGCAGAATATCCCAGTGTTGTCATCATTCGGATCAAAGCCCAACACTTGTTTCTTACAAGGGAACATCTTATTCACCATGCATCTTTTATTATCTCATGCAATGAAAGCCAATAATAGCACACAATAATTTTTTTTTTCTGATATTCGCAAAAGCGGATGCTTTTTCATTGGCATTATTTATATCTTTGATCTTCCCTTGTCGTATGACCAATATCAATGTCAGATATCTTGCAATTTTTTTTGGTGAGACAAAGTTTTGGTATCCACAGAAACGAACATCTGACATCTAAAGAATGACAATGTGTAAGATGGAAATTTTATTCAATCTTTTCATCATATTTGTCTGCTTGTGTGTGTTCTGAGAATTGAACAATACTTTAAGGAGTGTATTAAAAGAAGTTTATTAATACTGTATTTGAAGCAGGTAGTTTAGCATATGAACCATCTTCTTTGTCATGGTATCTGATATGTGCTCTGAAACAAGAAACATTGCTTGGCTCAATGGCAAATTCATACCCTGTATTTTCATTCCAATGTATGTAACTGTATAAAATTGCTTCGAATGGATGCATCTTTCTACACGACTGGTACCCGGTTATTTCCGGGAATGTACCAGATACCTATTGTGAAATGACATTGAAAAGAGTAGCTGCTATTTCTGTA
This sequence comes from Lineus longissimus, assembly GCF_910592395.1. Taxonomy (NCBI): domain Eukaryota; kingdom Metazoa; phylum Nemertea; class Pilidiophora; order Heteronemertea; family Lineidae; genus Lineus; species Lineus longissimus. The sequence goes on from NC_088310.1 coordinate 24,801,317, forward strand.
GGTGGCTCAGTGGATGTTGCTACGGGCAGAAATGGCTCCTACTACAAAAGTTCCTGAACAAATAATGATACTGTGAAGATGTATAAGGTTCTGCTTTAATTGAAATGTGGGCTGTTAGAGAATCTTATGCAAAAGACAAACATTGAATTTTCTTTTAGAATGGTAAAAAGTGGTAAAATGCAGGCACTAAAAGGGATAAAAAGTAAACCCCTGGGCACCCAAGCTGTTAATAAAAAACTAATTCCTTGAGAGAGAAAAATATGAGCACTGCTTCATTGCATAACTTCTAGTAAATTCTATGGTTACTGTCTTCCAGCTTACATACCCAGTGCCGTAAAAATGCAAATGCTAACCGGCTGCAGCTAAGTCGGGCAGAAAATGAAATACCCTTGTCAGCAGAATGACCCTTGGGTAGTTTACTGCCTGGGGCTCACTTCCTTAATCATATTGATATGATCAAAAGTGCAGCCTTCGTCATCAGCATGTTTGGTATCTTGTCAGAATGATGCAGTCATTGAAATTGGGCTTCATTTTGAAACGATGTGCATGTTGTTCATGTAAGTCCAATCTCAACATTTTGAATAAACAACCAATGACTGTTTTTCAATCAAAACATATTTCTCAATCTTTTGATCCGATCCGGTACACCGTGCTGCTTCCTCGAAAATGAGACTATTTCTGGCCTGTTTTTATTCATGTTACTGTCAATTCAAAATGTTGATTGGGTACTTAGGAGTGTTTTGAAATGAAACTCGGGAAACTTTTCCAATTGTTTGTAAATTATCCAAAATCTGCAAAGTTAAGAAGCTGCTTTTTGCTGCTTGCCACTTCCACCTAGCAAGTATTTTGTAACCACTAACCAATGAAAAAGTTCCTTTGGGTCATTTTTGGGTGAAAAGAGCAATCGTGTTTTCAGTGGGCACAGAGTTTGGCATAGCGTAACTTTTTTACTTTGCATATTTTGGTCCTCGGCAGTTTTATTGAAGCTTTCTTTTTCCCCACCAAACACAAGCTATCCTGATAACTGAGGACTGATACATGTTCTGGCTATTTGTACATGTATATATAGATTGTTCTGTTTTCCAGTGTTTTCCTGGCTTCTGGACGATGAAGTCCAGCTCACAGGTAAAATACCAGTGGACCTAATCTCACCATTTTATCACCATGCAATCACATTATTTTATGTACAACTACTATGGTGGAATTGGTGTAGTTTTCATTTCATAGAAGTTTGACTGCATCACCTGCTCATTTTGTATATAAGATGTACAGATGATTCAGACAAGCAAATGAAATTACTTGCATTGGGACTTGAAACAAAAATGGATTTTAAGCTTTGTAAAAGAATTGGTACAGCACACTCTGAATGATATTGTTGCCTTTCAAACACAATTTACCATTTCTTCAATTCACTGTTGACAGATTTAGAAGCTAAATCTGATGATTAAATCAATTGGAGACGTAATTTTCCTCAAATGGATCAAATTGTTTTCACTCATTTGCTTTGGATTAGATTTGTATTTGTACAAGTGCAGAATCTTAATTGATCAGTATGCATGCGGATGTCCCAATCATAATGGCACAAGCTTTCAGCTGTAGCTGAAGACCACGCTGACTTTTTGGCTCAATAATAATAATACATTCAGAACATCTCATGGATGCAAGTATGAGATACTTCTTGTTACGGCTATACTGTCTTAAGTAATGAATCATTACAGAAGGAAATAATCACGAAGTATTTGCCACTCCTTTCTATTGTGGTCAGCCGTTGGTCACAGTCTTTGTCTTGATTAAGAAACGTTGACCGTGGGCATGATAATTTGCAAGACGTGTCGTCACGTACCGCCGAGTTAAGCTGCCAGGTCAATAGGAATAGTGTGACGGAGTACAAGGTTGATTGTCAAGTCAGATATCAGGTGGATGTGAGCTAAGCCTCATATTTACTGGACTGTTTTTCCTAGATGCTGAGTTAGAGAGTGAATGATACAAAAACCTTTTTTTCACTGTGCTTAGTTGCGAGTATCAGGTATTGTCATATCAGAATTGAAATTTAAGAATAGGATGTCACTTCCTACATCTGACCTTGCAAAATGTCGCTATAGGAGGCTGCTCATTGCTGAGTGCAAACTAGTCTCATTTCTATGTGTCCCCGGGTGGTGTTGGAAAGACTATTCATTATGCTGCAGTTCCCACTTCACATATTGGATAACAATATTTCACAATTTATAACATTCTGCAGTTTCTCGTGAAGAATATTTGAAAAAACTATTGACTGGATGTGGCAAAAATTGGTGCTATTTGCTGCAAAGAAGAGAATAAACCAAAATGGATATTGACTTGAAATGTTTCAGGTTTTCCGTACATTGTCTCCAATAATGCAAAAAGATGGAGAAGCACGTTGAAAATGCCATTGCGCCAGCCAGTAGAATGAAAACAAATTGATATTGACTCGGTTCATGAATAAGAAAGTAACAGTTAAGTGACAAGAAGTAGATTCGTACATGGTTCAGACACTTCATCTATCTCTAGGCGACATTCTATAGAATACAAAATAATTCCTTAGAGTTGGTATACAGTCATAGAATAGGGTTGGTTGTGGTCTGTGGCATGAGAAAACTAAACAGTATTTCAAACCAGTGGTATATACATGTCAAACATGTTAAAGGAAGCATCTTCTTTGCCTAGATGGATACAAATAGTGTCACTATTTCATGTCTTTGTGACCTTCTAATCAAACAAGTTTCAACTCTCCTGGATTATTTTTGCATCCTATGTGGCAAAGACTTCTTATTCTTTGAGGGGAAAGGCTTTGACTTTCAACAGAGCTGTGTGCGTTTGGAGAATTCTAAGTCTACCGTTTCAGTAAACATTTGCTGTATATGGCTTTTATTTAGGAATCTGAGCAATTATTGGGCAAGTTGCTCTGAAGCGTATAGCAACACAGCTTCTTCTGTCGCTGTAATGTGGCCATGACAACATGAAGATAGTGATGTGAAAGTGGCCACTGATGGTGCAATCAGTTGTCATGTGCTTGTGGCTATGTTGCAGGTGGTGATGTCAGAACCCTTGTTAGCAAAGTGCTTTACATTTGAAATAGAACAGTAGAAATGGTCAACAATATCATCAGAGTTAGGACACTTTACCTAAAAAGTGCCTTACTTAAACCTCTCGGTAATTTCATACTCCTCGCTGATTCAACCATAGTAGTGTTTCTATGATATTGCATTCTGCCATGAAGTTATTTGCATGGAATAGGCAGCGTCGGCTGTTCATTTAAGGGCATGACGAGATATCTCTGTGCACCGGCAACATTCCCTTGCCTTTGGCTTGTTAGACTGGTGATCGTAGAAGAGCAAGACATTACCAAGATAGCTTACATGTCCATGGTACCAGTAGCGCCAGCAACAGATGAGAAAAGAACTACAACCCGAAGAAGACAATCAGAAATCCAGCCAATCTCGTCTCTGCGATGTGACTAAGTTTAATTTAAATCCTCACTCTTTAAGATATGACAGAATCTAAATTCACAAGTTCACTATTTGTTCCTTTTCTGTTCTTACACACCTGTCTTGTGTTTTTCTACGCACTACCTTCTTTTGTTTAGACCGTGTTTGTCCATTATACCCTTCCTTCTCCTTGGCCCTTAAATAAGAAAGAGTATGATTCGACACCCAAGAAAGTCTAACGATATCACACTTCTATCATTGAAAAGATTAAACCTCTTTAAGGAAACTACTTACAAAAAGCTTTTGTCAATATAGCCTACATTAAAAAACTTTACTGGTTATCTGTTATTGTCAAAAATATTGTCAGCTTTTCCAATGGCTTGAATGTAGCTGCTCTCCTGAAAGCATGACATTTGCATGCATATCGATAATGACATCATAACTGTGAAGATACCAGTTGGTGGAATCCTGTTGCAACGATTTTCTTCTAAAAACTGATACATTGTCTGAGGAGAGATCGTGAGAGATGCGTTTTTGCCAGTATGCAAAAACTGTCCCTGTTTCATTCCCTTTATGCCTATCATCGAACAAAGTCCACTGCAACAGTTGTCAGTTCACCCTGGCTGATCAGCGTCTCCTTTCACCACTGACACTCCTGTTGTCCATGCAGATGATTATCTCATTAGCGCAGGAAATTAACAATGGTTGCCTGTTTTGTGCAATAAGGCAAGAGATATCTTTATCAACCAATTGATGCCGAAACTTTTGCGGTGACCAGGGTTGAAATATACATCTATGGAAAAAGCAATCTGCAAGCTTTCTGTGCTGGGAGCAACTTGCTTGCATTGATGCTACTAGCAAAATACCTATAGCTATAGTTTAGAGGTTATTTCTTGCATGGTATCTTGCATTACACTGCCAAATAGAAGACTATTTGAGGAATTGTTCAAATATATAGATTGCATGTAAGAGAAGTGTTCTGTGGGATGTTTTAGAACCGGCAGCAATGTTTTGATTGGAATGTTAGGGTAGCTACATGACGTCATCAAAATGGAAATATAGTCATGTATGGTAAAACAAATTTGTGATATTTTACGGTATTTATCATTCATGCACAAAAACACATACATGATCTGGCATGCCATCAGCAATTTACAATTATGGATGCTCAAGCACCTTTTCAACTTTTAATCATTTTCTCTTCAATAAAGAATTTCTTTCTCAATTTTAAAGAAACTCCTCACTCTAAACATAAAATCTGAAGTTATTTATTGTGACTTTGATTTCATATAGGACCGACCTCGATGATGACTAACTAGTTATAAAGCTTTATTTTAAGATTTAAGCTCATATTTATGTATGCATTGATGTTGCACTGCTGAGCGAACTTAACCATTTAGATGCATCTACATGTAGATGCACATTAACATTGAAACTGTTGAAAATTCACGTAAAAAACAACTAATGCATTAAAGAATAACATACTATTTATTAATCTGGCACTCAATATTGGTAGAACAACAAAAATATCATATTCACCAAAATAAAAACATCAATTTCAAATTTCCCCAGACAACTGAAGAAATAAATGATTGCCAATGCTGGGTGTGCCAACTGGCTGACAGCCGCCGGCCTATTCAAACCCATTGATCATGTTGATTTCGTTTATTCATACTCTTCCTCTTACTTTAACCCTACATCAACTCCTTCCTCCCTCCGTCGTGTCGAGTGGTCGTTTTGTGTTCTTTCTGCACGTTATTTCAGGATTCGAGGCCCTAACAGTTTTTGCCGTTTGTTCCAGGTCGGCAGTTGAACATATTTAACAACCAACACAAGGTTTACATTGGCGGTAAACCTGCCAGAGATAGAATGGGACGGCGCAAGAAACGACTGGCAAGTCCACGGGTTACGCAGCCATTTTCTGGAACTATAGCAGGTTTGTAGAACTTGAGGACCATATCACAGCACTCCTCAAGGCCTTGGTCCAGGCATTTTGTATTGATGTAAGAACACTGGAACACCCCTACAAAAAGGTGAATGATTTCAACATGTTCAAGAAAACCATACAGCACTGCTCCGGACCTAGAAAGTATCCACTTCACCTATTTGCACCATAGCCAGTCAATTGAACCATCAGATTCCCATCCTTTTGCATAGTCAGTACAAAATTGTCATATATTTGTCCAAATACTGTCTAATCTTGTGACAGTCCTGTTCCTCGAGGTCCAGCTCATTATCAGCAACACAACCATACTCATTAGTTTAGCTACTATCATATTTCAAAGACTAGGAGTTGCTGATTTTGCTTCGTGACATGTCCGATCATATTAGTTATTATGACCTTCAGTTCACCTATGTGAGATTTCGAGAATGAGTAATTATTTAGTAGCAATCCTTTTGGTAATCAGGCTTACAGAAAGGTTCATTGTTGCTTCTTTCAACCAACATGACAGAAATGACAGATGTGGCCTTGCCTTGGCTCAGCAGCCTTGAATTATTTTTACATATGAACATGAATATGATATATACATGTGGTTTAGAGCACAACCATTATATCCACCTTGGTATCAGTTCCTTGAAAGAAGCAGAACAAAAGAGTTGTTAGGAAAAAAATTGTTAAAAAAGTATATAACCTACCTGGTTGGCTCAGGGCAAACACAAGAGAATACAACTTGTTTTGCAAAAAATTGTTGATACAAACATTATACTATCTCATGTTCTGTCTTGGTTGATTTGAATTAATGTGATAGTGGAATTAGGCCTTTATTGCTATGAGAGTGTCATAATGGAGGAATTTTGATAAAGAGATTGATTCTTGGTCAAATTTTAGAGTGATTGCTATAAAATTCACCTTTTGCAAAAAGATACCACAAACAGTCCAAGAAAGGATTGATGTTTTTTCCTATAAGACAAATTTGCAAACAGGAACGGTACTATAAGCTGTGGTGATCAAAGATATAAAAAGTACCAGCAGAAAAACCATTCTCGTCTGTTTGTCCATCTAACAGTATCCTTTGGCCTGAGGATTATCGGAAAAAAATCCCAAGAGTTGGTTCATCCAGACAAATCTAATTTGGGGCGGAGTGGCTCCTCGTGGCATACACGATATCCCAGCATACCTGTTATGAATTCCAAACCACAACAAGTGTGATGGAGATCGAGTAAACCTACTCACAGAAATCGCGTGATTGGTATATACAGTGGAACCCCGGTAACACGGCCACTCATGGGACCGAGGTTAAATGGTCGCGTTACCAGGGTGGTCGCGTTAGTGCAGTTGAAAATCCGGGGACAAAATGTATGATTAGATTTCCACCAAAATTGTTGACACGCTTTGTTAGCAACATCACGGCAAAGGGCAGGGGTTGACATCCAAAATGGCTGTCCAATAACGGCACTGCTCTGCCTCTTTAGACAAGAGGTAGAGAGTTCTGCTGGTGGTATAGAAGTGACTGATATAAACAGTTAGGGAACTGGGCTTGGTTTGGCATCATGACATGTCTCATACAAGTCTGAATACTACCAATGTACAGTGAGATAGTTGAGACACCTGACAGCAAACTTGTGTAACTTGTGACAGTCACCTGGCACCTCCCAATAGTCTCCCTTATGATTTTTGTGTGTTTTTCCACAGCAACTAATCCAGTCAAAGTACATTTTTATAAAACAAAAAAGCTTCATGTATACATCTGATCTTCTTGTAACATGTGTAATACACTTGATATCCAGTTTTCCCACCATGACTCAGAACATTGTCAAATGTCAGTGACGTTTTCCCCATGGCATCACTAAAAAAATTTAAACTTTCCACCCTAGGCTAAGAGTCAAATGTCAAAGTGACATTGTCTGCGCTGACGAGTCTTTCCTGTTTTTAATGTCACTTCCGCTGTTTTTACTTAAAAGGCCACAAGTTATTTGTGACGAGATTATTGCCCTTCTTCATCTAATTAATAGTCTTACATACACCAGACTGAATTCTGTTTGAAGGTATTTGTTGAAGTGAAAGAGTTTAAATTTTCTTGTAATTGGATATCAAGTCTTATAACAAACTCCATGTATGAGATTACCGTGGAACTTCATTGGTTGACACCTCTGTCACCAAGACACCCTCTCCGTTAAGGACACTCAAATTTTCTTACATTTGTCTTGTTTCAGGTCTTGTCTTGAATGGTCGGCATATATTAGAGGTGGCCTCAATGTCCCCTAAAGACAACCGGATAGCTATATCACCAGAGAATGTCTACCTACAAGTAGCTGGACAGTGGTCAACAAAGTAAGTTTGACATGCTGTTGGTTTTACTCCATTTACAGAAATGTTTTGTGACAAGATCTACATTCTTCAACTTTGTGCTGAATAACGTCTCCTCTTCTTCATGCACATTTATCGAACATTGCCTCTCATTGCCTCTCACATACAGAAGGGAGTCCTAGATATTCCAATCACATTCTATAGAATTCTAATCTCAAGCCCATCAAGCGGCCTGCTGTTTTCATGCTTTTGATCCAGCCATTAGTGAAAGGCTCTCCCCCGTCACTTCAGCATCCCAAATGGGCTGCAGCAATTTATGCCCCGAGTGTTCTTGTCATGTTAGTCATTACAAATAATGAGCTACGTCTTTTTCAAACATTGTTCTTCCCATGAACAACCAATTTAGCTTTTTGAGGATATCCACTTGGAGAGATTTCTTCAAATGGATGCCTTGGTGCTTGAGTAAGCATTAGCACCAGTTATAGCAAGGCCGACACTGAGAAGTTCAGGGTTCACATAGGGTGCTGCAGATAATACATCTGCATGCTAAAAGGGTAGAATGGTTGTGCATATTTTTGGATGCATCTCAGAGCAGGTGGTTTTGTGATTGCACATTGGGCATTGTACATTTAGTGTTGGCTAGTGGTAACTTGATGCACAGATTACATTAACAAATATACTCAATATTCTGGTTAAATGTTTGTACACGTACTTCTCTTGCTGCTCCTCAAGATGGGTCGCTCTACTCCTCCGTGAAGAGTAGGGTCTGATCTCTACTCCTCCTTTAAGATGGGTCTCTCCACTCCTCCTTTAAAGATGTGTCTCCTTTGTGTCCTGTACTTGATCAATATGCAGTGATGGAATGAGAGACTATGGCACTACAAAAAACATCTCATCGTCTCACAGCTATTCAATAATGTTGTCTTCATTTCATAGCTTTTTGCAGACCTACACTCCATGGCAACATCATGGAAGAGGTATTCGAGTTCAGTATTCTGCTGTCTCTTGACGGGATCTAACCCTGAGGATGATGAACTTTGAATATTGGTAGTATACAGTTTTAATTGGTGTCATAAATTTCATGTTCTATTGTTTCTCTTTCAGTGTAACGCCATTGACACCTACGAAGCCAGTGATTGGCACGCCTGTACCAGGACAAACGGCCACCACTGGCATGCAGTCAACAATGGGAATAAAGGTAAAATCCACTCATACAGTAAATCTTGGTTGTAATGTATCCCGACTGCCTTTCCTTGATTAATGATTTGTGCTGGTTTATACTATTTACTAAAATCAATTTTTTTTTACTTACGTACATATAACTAACAGCTTTTTATAGACTTTTATTAAAAATCATCCATTTTGAAGCTTGAGAATACTACTGTCCTCAAAGCCTGCATCACTGTCGTAACATTTCATTTCATTCATATTTTATGACTTTGTGCCAATATTAATGTAGCTTTGTCCACCTTGAAATGATAGCAGTGGCTAGCTGCATGGCATGACTTTGTCTTGTTGGCTCACCGTAGGGGAGTCTTTACAATACCGCAGTGTCCGTCGTCCGTCGTCGTCTGTCGTCGTCCGTCGTCGTCGTATCCTGTTTCAAAAACAGTGGCACGTTTCTTAACCGCTAAGCCTATGAACTTGTAACTTTGTACACAGGACTCCCTTGGTCAGATGACCTGTGACACTAAATTTCGATCCGATCTGATTCTTAATTTGGCCACCAGGGGGCCGAATGTAGATATCTAAAAAGTGTGATATCTCGCTTATTAATGACTTGTTTGGAATGAAATTTTTGTGGTAGGTACTCATAGCAAGGATACATCATATATCATACGGGTTTTTAATTTGACCTACTTTTCAAGGTCACAGAGGTCAAATGGCGTAAATTGGCTGTTTCAGTGTAACTATGGCACGTTTCTCAACCGCCACAGCTATGAACTTGAAACTTGGTACATATAACCCCCTATATCAGATAACCTCTTGTGCTGAATATCGGTCCGATCTGATTCTCAATTTGGCCACCAGGGGGTCGAATGTGGATATCTAAAAAGTGTGATATCTCGCTTATTGATGACTTGTTTTCGATAAAACTTTTGTGGTAGGTACTCATAGCAAGGATACATCATATATCATATGGGTTTTTAATTTGACGTACTTGTCGAGGTCACAGAGGTCACAACGCAGACACAGATATGGCCGAAATTGCATGTTTTGTGTTTTTCGTGTTGTGGCAATCCAAAGGTCGTGAGTTCAAACCCCGGTCAGGACGGCCAAAAATATTTTTTTATTTTATTATTTTTTATCTTTTCCCTTTTGTCTTTTCTGACTTGTATCTTACATTTTCTTGATTTTTGGCTCACCGTAGGGGAGTCTTATGTAATACCGCAGTGTCCGTCGTCGTATCCTATTTAAAAAACAGTGGCACGTTTCTTAACCGCTAGGGCTATGAACTTAAAACTTTGTACACAGCACCCCCTAGGTCAGGTGACCTCTGACACTAAATTTCGGTCTGATCTGATTCTCAACTTGGCCACCAGGGGGCCAAATGTCGATATCTAAAAAGTGTGATATCTCGCTTATTAGTGACTTGTTTTCGATGAAACTTGTGTTGTAGGTACTCATAGCAAATATACATCTTATATCATACGGGTTTTTAATTTGACCTACTTTTCAAGTTCACAGAGGTCATATGGCGTAAATTGGCCGTTAGAGTGTAAACTATAGCACGTTTCTTAACCACTAAAGCTATGAACTTGAAACTTGGTACATATAACCCCCTATATCACATAGCCTCTGGTGCTGAATTTCAGTTTGATCTGATTCTCAACTTTGCCACCAGGGGGCCAAAAGTGGATATCTAAAAAGTGTGATATATCGCTTATAAGTGACTTGTTTTCGATAAAATTTTTATGGTAGGTACTCTTAGGAAGAATACATCACATGTCTTACGGGTTTTCAATTTGACCTACTTTTCAAGGTCACAGAGGTCATATGGCGTAAATTGGCCGTTGGAGTGTAAACTATGGCACGTTTCTTAACCAGTAAAGCTATGAACTTGAAACTTGGTGCATATAACCCCCTACATCAGATAACCTTTGATGCCGAATTTTGGCCTGATCTGATTCTTTATTCGGCCACCAGGGGGCCATAATGGAAAAAGGAAGAAGTGCAATATCTTGCTTATTTGAGTGAATTGTTTTCGATAAAATTTTTATGGCAGGGACTTCTAGCAAGGATACACCACGTCCTACGATTTTTGGATTTGACCTCCTTTTCTAGGTCACAGAGGTCAAATGGCGTAAATTGGCCATTAGAGTGTAACTATGGCACGTTTCTTAACTGCTGAAGCTATGAACTTGAAAGTTGGTACATGTAACCCCCTACATCAGATAATCTCTGACACCAAATTTTGGCCTCATCTGATTCTTGATTTGGCCACCAGGGGGTCAAAACTGAAAAAGTAGGACATGCAATATCTTGCTTATTAATGACTTTTTTTCGATGAATTTTTTATTGCAGGGACTCTTAGCAATCACACGATATTGATCTTGTTGATGTCATAGACAATTATTGGTTGGATCATAAACTTATATATACTGCCCTGTCTTATTACTTGACATCAATACACATCTAAAAAAAGTCTTCATGCCTGATTGTGTTCACCATATTCACCTCTAAACTAAGCATGATCCTGCCTACTAAAAGATGTATACGGTGAGCACAATGGCCCCTGGCCGTTTCATTTATGATCCTTCTACTTTGGTTGCATTTCAAATAAAATTGTGTCCCTCGGTAGTAAGATACAATGAAGTGGTCGAAGGAGATGGAACTGCTCAATGAACTAAGGCTTTAATTAGTTACTACAGAGGCTAGATTGTATCACTTTTGTCATTCTTGACAAACAAAGCTTGGAAATTACAATGCCCTCCATACTCAGAAGTATTACATGTTAACATGGTTGAGGTGAAAAATCCATGATTCTTGCAAATGGGGTCTTATTGGATTACACTTTGTCAGAGTCGGTTGTCTCTATCTGCCTAAAGCATTTCGTAAGTCTCAACTTTCAATTTGTGCCTCTAAGGGGCTGGCAGGCCTGGCAGACTTCCTGACGGATGGGTTCCCCTTTCGCCAACGCTAATTGCCTTGATTACATTAGCATCAGATTTGAATCTGTCAAGCTGATGTTCTTATGCCTCATCAGGGATGTTGCGTGTTAAGTTGGAAGTGGGAACGCTGGTTTTGTTTAAGGCTACAGAATCAGGCAGAGATCTTTGAGATTATTCCAGCTGATAGGCCAATTTAGAAACCTACTGCTGTTGCATACAAAAGTATGCCACTGCAACGTTTGCAGCTGAATGTATCAAGTTAGGCAAAGCAACAAACACTTTTATTTGTATCAGTCGGGTAAATGTAGGAATGGTTCTATAAAACAAGTTTCTTTACGAGCTCATGTTCGATTTAAATTTCTTAAAGGAGGTTCCACCACCGAGCTCAACTGAAATTGAGACACCAAGTCTAGCGCAGGTAACCACCTTCTGGCCACACATACCTCTTATTACTAACTGTTACACTTCACTGGATGTAGCTCCAACTATTTGGTCTCTATGCTTGGTGGTATGAAAGACTATTTGCTTTAAAACCTCCATATTCTGCAAGCTTTATCTTTCTTGCTTTTTCTGTTGCTCCTGTATGTACCAAATAGTATACTATTGTCTTCACGTGATTTTAAACATTGCCCAACAGTTTCAAATCTAATTCAAGGTTTCCCATCACATCACACTTCACCCTGTAAACAACTTCAAAGACAGTTGTTTTGCACATTGTGTCCTGTTACAAAAAAAAACTTGATTCAAGACCTTTCTTTGTTGAACACTCCTTGGCCAGTATTCAAGGGAATTTCAAACATGAATTTATCAAAAAGTTTGATGATGCCCTAATGCTCGATGGAGCAGACATTAGAAGTGTACAATGGGATTCAAGTGGTGTGGTCCGTTTTGAAAGTCGATTCATATTGATTCAAGCTTGTGGTCTGCTGGGGTCGTCTGCTACTAGATGCACGCAAGCTGAATAAATTGCACCTCTTGTTCTAGGTTCAGCGTGCTGCCATCTAACCATTTTTTGTTGCACGAGAGGGGTTGTTAAGGTCTGGGTTGAACAAGCACTATGCTAAGGCTTGCCTGGTAATCTCTTCGAGTAGGTCAGTGAGATTTCAAGCAACAACCAAGTGCATGAGTTGACCTTTGGCTGACCCTTTGGTCATACCTTTATCCTTGAATAGATTCAATACCAATGAAATATTTCCTCAAGCCTAAACCTCATTTGTGTATTTCCTTCAGACAACCCCGAGACAAGATGGTGCGACAGACGACATCATATTTTCTGGTAACGGTTCCGGATGTCGAAGTGATGATGAAGATGACTGTCCTATGGGTTCCTCTGGTGACAACATCATCACACCGGTTATAAAGATACATACCACTCCAGCGCCACCTACAACAACGTAAGTCACCATTTTTTGGTCATAGACCACCAGTTTTTGTTTGGGAAAGTTGACGTGTACAACCATATAGAACACTTTGTTTTATAAGTCAGTTTTTGACTGGCTAGTTCCCTGGAGATGGAAGAGTACATGTAGGAATGACACCAGGAACTTGAGAAAATGACTAATCTATAATTGTGGTTGACTATTATTGTCGCATGTTTCACTTCAGGGTACCTACAACAACGTCAACAACAACGCTTCCAACAACGACTCCCGGTAAGATTGAAGGAGGATCGGGTATGGCACCATGTGACGATGACGATACGGAATGTGACGGATCGGGTGACGGAGAAGTTATCGTGGACGCAACACCAAAATCAAATAATGAGGATATTTACATTCATGGGAAGAGTACGCAGTCGCCCTCTATGGAGAGAGGAACACAAGACAGTTTAGTTATAACTGTTAATATGACTGAGACTCCGCCCAGGAGGAATTTTGACGATTCTTCTAAAAGACCTGGTCAAGAATCGCATGATTCTAGGGGTGGTAACGTAACACCGATTAACGTTGTAACGCCCTCTGTAGGTGCAAATTTAAATCAAGAAAGTAGCGGATTCAATATTGCGTCTTTCTTTACATTACCAGTTATCATAGGTATAGCCGTCGGCGGACTACTTCTTTTACTAATTATCATATATATAATATATAAGTGTAAAGGTAGGGACGAAGGTTCGTACAAAATAGACGAAAGTAAAAATTATCGAATAGAAAGTAAACCACTAAAAAGTGACCCGCATATTAATGGTGGACTAAAAGCTGGAGTAGCACCGGCGAAACCACATAAGAAGAAAGATGTTAAAGAATGGTATGTGTGATGTGTTCATGTGTGTACTTTGGTGCTCAAATTCTACCTGAAGTGAACCAAGATATTCTAGAATTGGAATTTCCAGGATTGGCCGATACAGAAATATTGGAAGGACTTGGATGTGTTATGGAAATTCATGAGTTCTTTAAAAAGTGGATGTGTTGTCTTAAGGCCACGAAACGGTTTCGTTCTTGAGCGAAGTGATCACCAATTACGTTCATTGAATTCTAATATCTGAGTTTGTGAGTGTATGGCGATAATGTGTTCTTCATATCCTCTTAAGTCGAACGGTATGGGATCCGGTTGACCGACATCCGGCGGTGCCAAACTGCATGGTACTTGTAACCACCTGAAGGAGATTATTAGGAATAAGACTGGGAAGTTTAAGCTGCTGCTGAGGTGTGCTAGGTTTGAGCAGAAAAGAGGCCAGGTCTTTCCATGACCCAAGGTGTGGCGCCAACTCTAAAAGCACTGAGGGCAGGCTGGGTAGATTACTGCACCACCTGGTGATCTTCCTCAAGTTACCTAAATATTGAATTGGAGACAATGAACATGTCCAAAAAATCTAACAGTTGTTTATGTATGATGATCAATTCCAGATAATTGCGTTGTAGCATTTTTTCGCTCTCAGTGCTGTATAGAGTTGCCTAGTACATGAAGTGCTACGTTCCAAGCCATTGGCGGGTGACACTGGGTCATGGGATACTGCATCATGTCACACTGCATCGGAGGACGCTGCGCCATGATTCTGGCCAACGGAATACAGAATCAAAACTTCATCAAATCAAACGAAAATGCTCAGGATAATGATCGTCACTGTTGTAGCAGATTTTGACCAGTCCATTGTTGATTCATCAGGATTATCATTCCCAAAACTACACAGAGGTGGCGTTAAAGAATTAGCTTGTGATATCGCCACGAATAGTACTCACTGTTGTTGTGGTGTATGTGAGAAACGTCTTCTGGTGTTTGTTGCTAATGCGCTTATAAGCTTTGTTACTATTGATTCGCTTGCACTCGTACCAGTAGGTCCCCCTATTGGTGGTTTCAAGTTGCAGAATATGATCTTACTATTTTAACGCTAAAAGGACAGCATGGTGCACAACAAAAAATCTACAAGTTTAACTGCTAAATTGGACATGGGAATACACTTGCCGGAAATCTCAATTAAATGGATATTGCATTATTTCATATCTTTGCAGGACATCTCAATAATGAACCCAAATGTATATTGCATTACATGTATTGCTTAATTGCAAGACATCTCAATCATGAACTGAATGGATATTACAAGTAAAAAGTTGTCTAAGGGCAACACAAGTCAAAAGACTTCGAAACTTAATTCTTCAAACGCTAACACTACAGTGCATGAATCTACTACACAGGGTTTTGAAATATGGTCTATCACCTGTTGTATTTTAAATGTTTCAGAAGTTTGTGATGCAAGAATCTTTTTCTTAAATGTGTTGCAAGAAGAATATGGAGAGATGTCTTGTATTTCATCCTTGATATTACGTCTACCTTGACACTATTTTCAGTTGGATTTCCCTTCATGTTCAGAACAAAGCACCTTTTGCGAAAAAATCTCATTTTCCTAAGTTAAGCCATATGGATTCTAACTTAAATGGATATTATGTGAAAGGCTGTTAAAATACCAATGAACTTTTTGTGCACTCCTCATCTTGGAGTTGCTTCTCCGAATCATCATTTGTGCTTCTTGAATGAACGCTCCATGCCGTCATCCTGTTTACAACAGGTTTAAAACTATGGCAGGGTGATATGAAGTAGTGGTTCTCATCTATGTCCTAATGACAGACGTGTTTTACTTACTTACAGTATATTTTAAGGTTTACATGGCGAATATTTGAAAGTATGCTGGCTTCTGGCACTGGACTGACTGGGCCTATGTTATTACTTCCTCAAAAGCATTAATTTTAACTTGAAAGATACGTATTTACTTTAAATCGATGGTAATAAAAAATGCTTTAGTCAAACCAGATGACACGATATGCCCAATTCCTGAGGACTGGCCCTGACTGTTGCCTACTTTTAGTCAAATTTAACTCAAGCATTCAACCATCACAAAATCGGCCAAAGGTTGGGATTTAGATTTGAATTTGTTATTGTAGTGTTTGTAAACCTTGCCCAATGTAACCTGGTGTGGCTTGGAAAATGGACCAAATAACACTTGAACTCATTCTGCTGCTATTTTTCCCTTTTGCCTTCAATGCCTCATTTAGCTTGACATAGGTGACAGAAAAATTATTCGATTTTGATAATCGTAAGACTTTGACAAAGTGTTCTTATTCTTCCAATTTGAAAATATCAAGCAACACAACTTCCAAATGGTTCGCATTAACATCTTTATATCTAGGACTGTCCCTGCCAAAAGCCACTCTAACCACTGCTATACCACAATCATCCTCGGTGGAGAATCTGCTCCCCAGCTGGCCGAGAATTAGATGGGCCTTCCAACTTTTTAAGCTGCCCTGTCCTCAGAGAGGGGAAAGTTGGAATGATTGAAACACCTTGTTGGTTGCTGTTCTTCCCAGGCCTCTATTAGGCACTACCCAGGGCTGGCTGATGGTAAGTTGGAAGGCCCGCCTGCCTTGAGTACACAGTGAGTTTCGGTCAGTTGCAGGGGAGCTGATTCTCCACGGTGTCAATGTGAGCCATTTTACTGGAACATATGACTGACAGCCCTTTCTACTTTCTTGTCATACATGTAATAGGACTTTAACATTGAAGTTACAATTGTGGTTATGTGATGCCACATCATGCCGTCTGTGCACATACCATGTGTTGTACACTTTTGTGCTTTGTGATGCTAGGTGCTAATGTGACATGTCATGCCAACAACCTGAAGCAAAGCACTGTCATTCTTAAATGTTTAACCCTTTGGTTAAAAAACATGTTGGCCTAAAAGGGGGAATACAGACACATTACATTCAATGAATCCTCGCGCATGAACGCAACGAAAGATATGTCGACACAGACACAAGCCAATGAAAATCACAAGTGACAGGTTTAGGATTGATGGTACCTTAAGGCTCATTTCAGGTTTTAATTGGTAACGTGCAACTTTTCACATGTCATTTCTGAAGAGTGGGCTACATAGGAGTTCATGTGTCTCTTTTCACCCTCATGTGTTCTCCTGTTTTCAAGACTGAGTCAATGACTGAACATGTATAGTGACACTTGACACGTGACTTTTAACATTGTAAATCCTATGTAATTGCAGCCTAGTGGACACCACACCCTGTCTTAAGTCTTCCTGTCACGCTTAATCAGGCCCTGAAGTGCCTTGGCTGTATTCCCCCATTTGTATGCCCACCATTCATCTGAAAAAACACATTCACCTCTGTTCTCAAGTATTGTTTTCAGAGTCAGTTTACTGATTCTCTGCCAGATGATGACTTTTTACTAAGCTCACGTTGCTGCTAAAACTACGATTCTTGCTTGTACGGGGGGCATAATCCAGTTATTTAAAGACAACTTTTGCTGCCATGTTTCAGTCACACACGAGTGTCGTCACAAACTTAGGCTGCTCTGCCTTGAGTGATTTTGTTAAAAGAAAAACGAAAGGTCCTACCAGTGTTTTGAGCCCTTTAATACAGAGCTAAATAATCCAGCTGATTATCAGCAACTTTACCTGCATGGTGCCAAGTTGCACGCATGCAATACTGTTATCATTCGAGGTCCGGCAACAGCCAGTGGCTGGTATAGTGCGGCATTTTCAGCTCTAATAAACTTCCCATTACTAAAAAACTCGAGTATCGTGTGTCATCATGGGTTATGTCAACCACATCATGATCAAGGTACGATGCGTCTGAAGTCACTCGTGACATCACGCAACACTCGATTTGTCACGTGGTCGGAGTTTTATTGGTCCTAAAAACACAATTTTTGACATTCAATTTTTGTAATTAGGCCTTGAACAAGCTGCAAGTTCCGTACCCTGAGAATGAACTCCATACAATCACCATAAGGGCTTCTGTAGACCAAGGGGTGTTTTTATAGATATAGGCCAAAACAATGTGAATTATGAAAAACACCACTGCAATTCTGTCTGCCATGAGAATACGATCAATTAATGCTTATATGTGCACGATACTTGGTAATGTTGTATGGTGCCAGTAATCCACTCCTCTTCTGTATGCTCTAGCTGGCTAAAATGGAGGCATGTTTAATAGATCATTCGGTTGGAGTTATATCAGATGAGGCTCTAGTAACTTTGCTGTTGTGTATGTTTTCTATGCGGTTTTCAGAAGAATCAATAAATTTATACGGTTGACTCAAGTGTTAACTCAAAAAAAATGATCTGACAAGCCAGAGTGCTACTATGTCATATTTGTCGAATGGTTTGAAATTGTCGCGTGTGTGAGTTATAGACTTGTCTCAACCACCGTAAAACAAGCTAAAGTTGCCAAAACTATAGGCCACCAAATTTCCAATTTAGCAGCGTATCATGTCAGTTTTCGTTGTCCATTGTTGGACTTAACTTTGCATACAGGTACGCTTTATTATCCTCGACTGATGCTAGAGTCACTAGTCATTTACACAGATAGGCTTCAATATTCTCGACTGAAATTTTAGTCACTAGTCATTTACACCGGTATACTTTAATATTCTTGACTAAAATTTTATGCTACTAGTCATTTACACTGTTTTCTTGTCTCTTCTGTTACTCAGTGCATGCTACTTCGAAGTATATCATAGTTATTTCACTTGAGACTCTGATTTTTTCTAGTCTGACCAAGTGCGATATGAATTTGGTATTAATGTACCTCAGTCAGTGCATAAATACAGTCAATTGCAAATATTTGCAAAAATAAATTGGCCTGAATATTTAACAATAGGTTTTTGACAGTAGGAGTCAAGTTAGTCAATGAGTGCCAATTGTTTCATTTGTTCTTCCAATTTATTCCCACCATAAAATGTAACTGCCACTATAATTAACATATAGAAATACATCAAACACTGTACAGTGCAAAGCCTGTTGTCCATGCCTTCATTTTTGCCTCATGCAAGTGAACCTATTTGGATTACCTATTCCATAATGTACTATCATAGATATTCATAAATTATTGTAAATTTTTATACTCATGATTCTGCTGTGTGGATGATGAACATGTAAATATAAATTGAATGCTTTTAGATGTGAGGTATCATATGTCATACATATAATGAAGATATTGATGTATTGGACGACCAGCATTGACTGGTAAATTACAAGAACAAATTTCTTACATTTTTAAGTGTGCAGTTGTGTGGAGATCAGAACATTGCAGCAATCTGATTGGAAATGCTTTTTTCAGGAAGTTTCTCAACTGTAGTTCCGCAGTTCTCAAGCCTGTTATAAACAATGACAATGCATCCAACTGGTCTCTTTTGAATCATTGGGGCCAATTGTGGACATGCAGATACCAAACGTTTTGTGGAAAGGGGGTCTATTTTGAGTTGAATCTGCAACTTAATTGGTACAGAAACCTCATGAGAAGTGCTTACAAATAGGGACTTAAAGTGGTATGATTCCTGAATGTCAGGGTGTGGTTAATCGCTTGGGGATGTGAATGTAGGACAATTTTTCTCCTCAGAACACGGTCTGTTGTGGTCGTCACCAGTTGAACTATAACTTTATAATATTGATGTTACTGCTGGTATGTAGAATGGCTCTTACTGATAAAGTGCCAAAATCTGCCGTTTTAGTTAGATATTTATAAGGGTCGCATAACCTTTTTGACTAATCAGGCGTGTGCGTTTTTCTACGTTGTACATAAGCATTTGGTAATGCACAAAGAAACTTAGGCAGGTCTCGGCTACACCATCATCGAATGGAAGTTGGCGCACTGCAATGTACAGTAGGGATTATTTGTCAACACTATTTACATGCAGAATAAGCTTGCCAGGGTTGAATGGAAACAATCTATTATCCCCTTCATCCAGTATGTGAAGTCTCCGTTTTTAGAGGCATTTTCCTATTCCTCTTGCACAAAGTGTAAATTGACAGCAGTGTATGCCTACATGTAAGCTCTCTGTACTCCGAATTTTCAAATCAGACCAAAACTATTTAGCACTCACTGTGCAAGTTAATGCACTCCCAAGGATAACAATTTGCCGTAAAAGAATTGTTCAAATGTTTTCTCTGAGCGAACCCTGCTTTGGACCTCTTGGAAAACTTGAGAATATGCATAATATCATTTATAACAAGAAAATATAATCATATTCCACACTTTACAACAAATGGTCAGGATAATGGTTTCTAAATTGTTTGACTTCATGAGACCGGATACGAAATGGTGTTGAATGAAATTTACCCTTGCGACTTAACAAGCCGGTTATAAATGTGGCCCACTACTTAAAACAGATTGTTTCCAATAATCCCTGGCAATTCACCTCACTCAAATTTCAAGACACGACGATCCATATTGTAAAATAGCTTCTCATTGTAAAAATTCACCAAAATTTATCGTCAGAAAAGGTATAGACTACATTGTACACGTGATTGATGTAGAACTTTTGTAAATTTGTGTCACCTATATCGCTTGACGTCAAAACAATGTGTTCATCGCTTGAAGTTGAGATTTTTATTCAGAGTTTATGTTGATATTAAACTATAAACTCGCATGTATACTTCAACTTTTGTATCGTCGAAGAGGGTTTGATTTGAAATTTTCTATTATGATGTTTCATAAGATCTTATTCATGTACTTCATTCTTCTTCCTGGCATACCTGCATCGTTCATGAATCTATTGTACAGAGTTCGTTTCTTGTCATAAATGGATATTGTGCAGAGGTGAAATTAAACTCGCGTGTGAAAATCGATATTGTGCAGGGGTAAAATTAAACTCTCTGCTAAAATAGAAGTCGTACGGAGGTAAAATTAAACTCTGTGCTGATTGTGGTAGAAAAGTTCATCATGAATATTGACAAGGGTTAAAATCTTCATCTGCCAACTTCATGAGTTTGGGTGTATGCCATCGGTGTTTTAACCCATGTAACTCCAGCTCTTGGTCAATGGGGGTTCTAACTCTTTAAAGGACTGGGCCAATTCTGAGAATAAAAAAGAGCTAAATGCATACTGTTGGTCTTTTATAAGGACTAAAGGGTAATTCCAAATTATGTATCTTTCTTTTGATGATGTTTAGTGGGGTATCTTTCAAATCAAATGTGTGACCAATAAGTAGATTATAACTGAATTGCTAGTCCTTGAGAAGTTTATAGGAAACAGAATTATTTCTCTTCAAAACTTGTTTTATTTACATTCCATGGTACATGTACATGTACATATAATGAACATTCCTTAAAACATGTACAATTAATAAAGGTATAAACTGTTTATGTGAGCACATGACTGAAAACCTCGGCAATGCCGTCTGAAAAGAATGCTTTCTGCTTCCACTCACACTCTAATTGGGTCACTCAGTAAATTCAAACATTCCCTGTTCAAATGTGATTTCATTCCAACCAGCACGTAATTACCGATATAAGCTGTCATAAATTTGGAGAGCGTGCATATGAAGAGAGATAATTTTGCTTCCATCTGATGACATATTATGTATCTTGATAATTTGTTGACAATCACATTTTTAGAGAGATAGTACAACCACTGTATTAGTTGGATATACAAGGCCTGTACCTCTCAAACTCATGATCTAAGACTGTCTTTGATTGATCAGCTGAGGTATAATGGCCTTTGATTGGTCGGTTGTAAACATACATAGCGATGGTTATTTGTGTAGTTCCTGTTGTTCATAGACGCTTGGTTTGCCATCCGCCCTTAGTTGACTGTGGTAGAGACTTGTAGTCAGTTTGATGTAACTGCTAGCTTAATTTTGTACAAAAGTCAAAGGTGATTAGAAATTTCAACAAAAATTTCATCAAAGCACTGAATCCATCAAAAGAATTTATGACCATATCATTTGGAGTTTATAAATTTCAACAGCTTTCGTGTAAACTAATATGAAACACTATACATGGACATGCAAAGTTTCATGGTTATTGCACAGTTACAGTCCTGTCTATTTACAGTCCCAGTCAGAATTGAGATCTCTTCTGCCTGGGAAAGCTAAATGCAACTACGATGTGTGTTTGTGTGAGTTGCAGGTCATGCAGATCATAACTGGCGTGCAAGTGTCCTGTAACATACACACCTTATTCAGGGATGTCAATTGTGATTGGGACTTACCAGTGTGAACGTGTATCAATGATCTATATAATCATAAATTTATCAATAAACGACTGAATTATCACAAGTCCTCTCTGGCGATTAACATGTCATGATGTATTTACTGTTTGAAAATGTCATTGGAACCAGCCAGTCATATGTTAGGAGAATTATGAACAGATTTTTAAGTGTGTACAGAAGACATCATCACAATTTGTAAGAACACTATTCAAGCATTATACTGGCATCCAGTCCACTCAGTGTTCGGTGACCGAGTTAAGGGCTAAACCAGTCTCCTGAAACTCTTGAAAATCTAAGAAACGGCCGAAATATTTAGAAGTGGTATGACCAGGAGGGACTCTCCCTCTCATGTTCTTCCCATTTGCACACCTGTAACTTCTTTCAAAGATGTATGCTGCTAATTGCATTCATGACGTTCCAGTTTGCACACTCTAATATGATTGGAATTAGACAGTGCTGTGTTAATACCAGGTCTCTGCACATTCTCACAGGGCACCTGAATCTCCTGGCAAAGAATACTAAATTTCTTCTTTCTAATAATCACAATGATTGCTTGAAAACCATTGTGAAATACATTTATTTGAGTGCCTATTATTTTCACAAATTTACATCAATTGGGGATAATTACTGAGTGTTATGTCATCGGATTACACATGTATATCCTTTTTGTGCTTGACAAGATAATGTGAAACACATGTACAGTAATCTAACCCTTTATAGTAGTCAAAGAGTCAAAGGCTTAAGGGTTTTTGCACTCTACTTGTAAATTGTGCATGAAGTCATCAGTACCAGAGTATGTACAGGGACTCTAGTCCAAAGAGTCCTGTAAGCGCTAGTAAATGAACTTTTTGATGTGCAATTTTGTTTATGATATTTTTCATAATTGTCTGCATGGTCTTAAATTTCCATTATGATGTAGTATGTATATGCAGATTATTAAATTTATGAGCAATAAATGACATTTTATACAAAATCATGTAGAAATTACCTCGTTGGTCTTCTTACTTACAGGGATCGATGTTGATGCAAACATTTCACCCCCTCTTCCAGAATTGATGTCAATGCACACCCTGAACTCAACCAATTGTCAATTGCCTAAACTTGGGGGTTAGCACTGAGTGCTGGAGAGTTCTGGTTGTCTTTACTGTCCCAGAGTGAAACTTCGTATTGTCTTTGTCCCTAATGACTTACTTACTCGACCTTAACACTGTTACTCCAAGTGGAGCATAGGTCGCCAACAAGATTTTTCCATCTCCTGTCCTGGGCAGTTCTCTCAACATCGGTCCAGGTCTCGCAACTTGGGTCCCTGATGAGATCTTGTGAAATGTTGAGATAGGGCAATAGCCGTCTCCAATAGGTGTCCTGGTTATGAACTTGGTGGTACCAGGTGCTACTTCATACTGTCCTTGTCCTCCTTATCAGAGCTGACACTTGCATGACAGATCGAGCAGCTGTCTCAAGTAGTTCTGGTAGCCTCCCCAACCAGCTTCACAACCAAAAAACCCGAGTACTACAGGTTGTGACATGTCTCATGGCATAGTGCGGATATTGCAGAGACAGATCAGGTTGTGGCATTGCCAGATGGCCACCCTGCATGAATTGTCCAGGTGATACAGATCGGTTTGAAGGAAGACGATTCAGGTTGTGGGGCTGTGAGATGGTCTCGCTGGTCCTGTCATTCATGAGACCGGTGTGCTGATAAGGGGAGACAAATCAGGTTGTGTCATTGTGGGCTGGTCTCGCTGAATGTGTCATTCTGGTGACCAGTGTGACCAGTGACCAGTGTGCTGGTAAGGAGAAAAAAATCAGGATGTGCCATTGTCTCTGAATGTCTCGTCCTGGCGAGTGCCCAGTGTACTAATAAAGGGCGACAGCGCAGGTTGTGCGATTGTGGCCTGGTCTCTCAGAATATGTCAGCCCAGTGAGATGGACACATTCAGTGAGACCAGCCCACAATTGCACATCCTAATCTGTCTCCCTTTATTAACAACGCAGTCTCTCTAGGATGCTTGACACATTCAGAGAGACCAGCCCACAGTCCCACAACCTGATATGTCTCCCTTAAGGATGATCTCTGAATATGTCTTCCTGGTGATAGTGTCTGGTGAGTTACTAAAGGAAGGACCGGGATCAGGATGTGCTATTGTGGGATGGTCTCTGATAGGATCATCCTGATGATAGAACTGATGTGTCGATGAAGGCAGATGGATCAGGTTGTGCTATTGTGAGATGGTCTCTCCGAATGTGACTGGAAAGTGAGTGGTATGTGTATATAAGGACACGAATCAGGTTGTGCCATCGTTGGATAGGCTCTCTGAATGTGTCATCCGAGTGAGGCTGCTCTGTCAATAAAGGCAGCCAAGGGGATCAGGTTGTGCCATTGTTGTATGGTCTCCACGAATGTCTCATCTTGGTTTAATGTGTCATACATGTGATTGTGGCTGGAGTGCTGATAAAGGTAGACAGATCTTGTGTCTAGTGTTTTGATAAGGAGAGACAGGCGGATCAGGTCGTGGCACTGTGAGATATTCTCGCTGGTTGTGTGATTCATGTGGCTGGTGTGCTTATAAGGAAGACAGAATAGGTTGAGCGATTGTACGGTGATCTCTGATTCTGTCACCCAGTTGGGTGACCGCTGTGCTATTAAAAAAGAGAGACAGATCAGGATTTGCCATTATGGGCTGGTCTCACTGAATGTGTCAGCCCATTGAGACTGCTGTGTTAATAAAGGAGGACAGTTTAGGTTGTGCCATTATGGTGTGGTCTCTCTGAATGTGTCATCCCGGTAAATGGCCAGTATGCCAAAGGGAGACATATCTGGTTGTGGGATTGTTGGGTGATCTCGCTGAATGTGTCTTCCTGGTGTGTGACTGGTGTAAGGGTGCGATTGTGGCCTGGTCTCTCTGAATATGTCAGCCAAGTGAGATGGACACATTCAGTGAGACCAGCCCACAATTGCACATCCTAATCTGCCTCCCTTTATTAACACCGCAGTCTCTCTAGGATGCTTGACACATTCAGAGAGACCAGCCCACAGTCCCACAACCTGATATGTCTCCCTTTAGGATGATCTCTGAATATGTCTTCCTGGTGATAGTGTCTGGTGAGTTACTAAAGGAAGGACCGGGATCAGGATGTGCTATTGTGGGATGGTCTCTGATAGGGTCATCCTGATGATAGAACTGCTGTGGCGATGAATGCAGATGGATCAGGTTGTGCCATTGTGAGATGGTATCTCCGAATGTGACTGGAAAGTGAGTGGTGTGTATATATAAGGACACGAATCAGGTTGTGCCATCGTTGGATAGGCTTTCTGAATGTGTCATCCGAGTGAGGCTGCTCTGTCAATAAAGGCAGCCAAGGGGATCAGGTTGTGCCATTGTTGTATGGTCTCCACGAATGTCTCATCTTGGTTTAATGTGTCATACATGTGATTGTGGCTGAAGTGCTGATAAAGGTAGACAGATCTTGTGTCTAGTGTTTTGATAAGGGGAGACAGGCGGATCAGGTTGTGGCACTGTGAGTTATTCTCGCTGGTTGTGTGATTCATGTGGCTGGTGTGCTTATAAGGAAGACAGAATAGGTTGAGCGATTGTAGGGTGATCTCTGATTCTGTCACCCAGTTGGGTGACCGCTGTGCTATTACAAAAGGGAGACAGATCAGGATTTGCCATTATGGGCTGGTCTCACTGAATGTGTCAGCCCATTGAGACAGCTGTGTTAATAAAGGAGGACAGTTCAGGTTGTGCCATTATGGTGTGGTCTCTCTGAATGTGTCATCCCGGTAAATGGCCAGTATGCCAAAGGGAGACATATCTGGTTGTGGGATTGTTGGGTGATCTCGCTGAATGTGTCTTCCTGGTGTGTGACCGGTGTAAGTTTGCGAATGTGGACTGGTCTCTCTGAATATGTCTGTCATCCCAGTGAGATTGATGTTTAAATGAAGGCAGACAGATCAGGTTGTCCCATTGCGGGACTGGTCTCTCTCAATGTGTCATCTTTGTGAGCAACTGGTGTGGTAGTAAAGGAAGGATTACGATCAGGTTGTGCTATTGTGAGATGGGCTCTGATTGGGTAATCCAGGTGATACTGACTGTTGTAATGGGGACGGATCAGATTGTTCCAGTGTAGGATGGTCTCCCTGATTGTGTCCTTCTGGGTGACTTGTGTGTTAGTATAGGGAAGCGATCAGGTTGTGCTATTGAGGGGTAGTCTCTGATTTAGTCATCCAGGCGATACTGATTGTTGTAAAGGGGACGGATCAGGTTGTACTATAGTTGGATCATATCTGAATGTGGCATCCTAGTCCTAGCGACTGCTGTGTCAATGAAGGGAGGGGGTCAGGTCGTGGCATTGTGAGATCATGAAGATGGTCTTTGAATGCGACATTCTCGTTTGACTAGTGTGTCGATAAAGGAAGGCTGATAGTTGTGTGACTGCAAGATGGTCTCTCTGATTGTCTCACCCGGGTGATTGTGTCTGGTTAGACGGGAGACAGGTAATGTTAAGTCATATTGGGATGGTCTCTCTGGTATCATACTGTTGATAGTGACTGGTGTGTTGATGAAGGGAGACGGATCAGTTTGTGTCATTGTGAGATGGTCTCTGCTTGGGTATTCCAGATGACATTGACTGGTGTAACGAGAGACGGATGTTCAGATTGTTCCAGTGCGGGTTGGTCTCCCTGATTCACTTATCCTTGTGAGTGACTGGTGTGTGAGTATGGGGAGGCGGATCAGGCTGTGCTATTTAGGGATAGTCTCCGATTCAGCCATCCAGGTGCTACTGACTGTTGGATGGGGACGGATAAGGTTGCGCTAGCGTAGGATGATCTCTCAATGTGACGTCCTGGTGATCGTGACTGCTCTGTCAATGAAGGGAGAGGGTCAGATTGTGGCATTGTGAGATGGTCTCTCCGAATGTGTCATCCTGGTAAGTGAGTGGTGTGTTAATATATGGACACAAATCAGGTTGTGCCATCGTTGGATTGGCTCTCTGAATGTGTCATCTGAGTGAGACTGCGCTGTCAACGAAGGCAGCCACATGGATCAGGTAGTGCCATTGTTGGATGGTCTCCTTGGTTAGTGACGTCACTGGTGTGTAGATGAGGGGAGGCGGTTAGTGATGGTCTGGTGTGGTAATAAAGGAAGGATCAGCATCAGGTTGTGCTATCGTGCTATTGTGGGACGGTCTCTGATTGGGTTATACAGGTGATACTGACTGTTGCAACGAGAGACAGGTCAGGTTGTGTTAGTGCGGGATGATCTCTGAATGTGACAACCTGGTGCTAGCGACTACTGATGCCATACTGGTGATAGTAACTGATTTGTTGATTGAGTGAGACGGATCAGGTTTCGTTGTTGTGGAATGGTCGTTTATGTGACATCCTTGCGATTGGGACTGCTTTAACAAGGGCCAGGTCATGGTGTTAGGGGCATTTTGGGATGGCCTCTCTGAATGTGTCATCCTGGTGACAGTGACTGCTTTGTTGATGAATGATCTCTGCTTGGGAAATCCAGTTGACATTGACTGGTGTAACAGGAGACGGATGATCTCCCTGAATGTGTCCTTCTGGTGAGTGACTGGTGTGTTAGTATAGTAGAGGGATCAGGTTGTGCTGTTGTGCGACAGTCTCTGATTTGGCTAGCCAGGTGATACTGACTGTTGTAACGGGACGCATCAGATTGTGGCATTGCGTGAGACAGTGGGACAGATTAGGTTGTGCTAATGTATTGTGATCTTCTGGATGGGTCAGCCTGGTCAGTTGTGAAGTAAGACGAATCAGGTTGCGGTATTGTGGGGTGATTTCTCTGATTGTGCCGTCCTAATGATCTTGACTGCTGTTTTGATAAGGGAGACGGGTCTGGTTGTGCCATTGTGATACGTTCTCGCTGAATGTGCCATCCAGGTGAGTGGCAGATGTGTGAATGAGATAAGGCGAATCAAGTTGTGCTGCTTCGTAATGGTCTCTCAGAATGTGTCTTCCTGGTGATAGTGGCTGCTGTGTTGATAAGGGAAGACGGATCAGGTTGTTCCACTGTTAGGTTATCTTTGAATGTGTCATCTTGGTGAGTTGTCGGGATGGTATCATTGAATTCAGCAGTCAGTGTGATAGTGACTGGTGTAATGGAAAACGGGTCAGGTTGTGCCGTTGTGGGGATGCTCGTTTTGAATGTGACATACTGTGATAGCAGCTGCTTTGTCAATGAGGGGAGACGGGTTAGGTTGTGGGATTGTGAGATGGTCTCTCTGAATGTGTCATCCTGGTGAGTGACCAGGGCGACGAAGCAGGTTGTGCTATGGTGGGATGATCTCGTTGAATGTGACATCCTGTAATAGTGGCTGCTTTTTGGTGAAGGGAGAAGGAGCAGGTTGTGGCAATGTGAGATATTCTCTCTTAATGTGTCATCCTGGTGATACTAGAGTGGTAATCAACGGAGACAGCTGGTCAGGTTGTGCCCTTGTTGGTTGGTCTCTCAATGTGCCATGCATGCTATGGGGACTGCATTGTTGATAACAGGGACTGATCAGGCTGTGCCATTGTGCAATTCTCGTGAGATGGTGGAATGGTATATTTGAATTGGTCATCCAGGTTATACCGACTGTTACGATGGAGACGGATCAGGGTGTGGCCATGAAAGATGGTGTCTCTTTCTGAATGTGTTATCCTGGCGATAGTGACCAGTGTAAAATATGGGGTGATCTCTGAATTATGGCGTGATCGCTGAATTTGCCCCCTGGCGAGATGCTAGTAGGGTATCTTTAAATTTGACATTGAGAGTGATACTGACTGGTGGACAAGGATCAGGTTGGGCTATTGTGTAATGCACTTTGTCTTATACTGTGGATAATGATTGTCGTGTTGATAGTGGGACAAGGATCAGGTAGGGCTATTGTGTAATGCTCTTTTGTGTTATACTGGGGATAATGATTGCTGTGTTGATAATGGGACAAAGGATCAGGTTGGGCTATTGTGTGATTGTGTCTACAAAAGTGTTTTACTGGTATGTTAATAAAGGAACATGGATGAGATTGTGCTATTGTGGGACGCTATTGTGTTACACTGGTGATGTTGACTGGTGTGTTATTAAAAGGCTGTGGATCGGTTTGGGCTATTGTGGGCTGGTGTCTTCGAATGTGTTATACTGGTGATAGTGACTGGTGTGTTAATAAAGGGAGATGGATTGCTATATGCTCTAAATGAGCCATCCTGGTGATAGTGACCAGTGTAAAGGTATCAGGTTGAATGTGTCATAGTGTACTAGTGATAATGATTGTTGTGGTGATAAAGGGAGATGCATCAGGCTGTGCCATCATGAAGAGGTCCAATTCCACCTCAGAACACAAAGTGCCTGACAAGGAAATTCCCCCTTCACAAATAAAATAAACTCAAAAGTGCGATTGTGATTACAATAATTTACTGCCTTTCGCCACAACTGACAAATAACAAACGTAAAAAATTAGGTTCATGTACATGTACCTCATCAAAAGTCTCTATATACAAATACAATATTAAGCTCAACAATTCTTTGATGACCTAGTGAAAGTTACTCGGAATCAACATTCTGTCGGTTTCTTTGTTTAACAACCTTAAAATTCTGAGGTGAATAATTTTTACCCTGTAAAATCACCGGAATCTCTGATATGGTATCTTGACTATCAACAACGATCGACTCAGCAAAAGAGTTATGCTCAGCTTATAACTAACTCAAGTCAACCCAGCAAAGCAGGCATCAAGTTTTTGTAACAGATTGAAACTAAAATAAATTTGGAAGAAGCATAGATTGAAGACATCACCCATCAAGAAGCAAAAATCTTCAAACAGCACAGCAGAGGAAGAAAAGATTATCCAATAAATGAGTCCCACCAACATCAAACCAGAGGGTGGGACTTAAAATATGACAGTTTTCACAGGCAATAGATATAATTTATAGTTTAGGAGATGCTTCCTTTAGCATTGTTTAGAATGAAAGGTTCAACAGCCTATGAAAACCAGCTGACTTTCACTCGCATAAGGCTGTTGATATAAAACACTCAAAACATTGACTGAAGGCAATGACAATTCCTAATGTACATTTTACATGTACCAGTATCACCAAAACATGTTATAGACATCAGTAGCTTATAGAGGCAGCATTCATCTCCTTATACCTGCAGCTTCGAGCAGCACCGTCGACATGATCATGACATTCTGTCAACATTTTCCCTCCCAAATGACATGTTAGACAAGTAATTTGCAGCCGACTGCCAAATGATGTTTTTAAATATTATGCCTGAAGACCAATAGAAAATACTGTGAAAACATGGAAAAGCCTAGTTGAATGGTCAACTTTGAGCTGTAATTGCACGAACACCATTCAGAACGCCACATTGTTTTAAGCCACATGCTCCAGCCAGCTCTTGAGTCCTCCGGCAACATGAAATCATGCTGGAAACCCACATTTTTAGCTGATTGGGGCAAGAGACTCTTGGTATTGAACTTTAATACTGCCTCTGATAAACTACTGTCAACACCAACTAACAAAGCAGAAATAGTAGTAGAACAAGTTTTGATAGCAAAATACAAAATTTAAAATTGTTTAGAAAGAGGTTAGAGATTGACGTGTGCTAAAATACTGTGTAAACGAGAGGGCTTCAAGTTATTGCAGAAAGGAGGTCTACCACACGACTCAGC
This sequence comes from Lineus longissimus, assembly GCF_910592395.1. Taxonomy (NCBI): domain Eukaryota; kingdom Metazoa; phylum Nemertea; class Pilidiophora; order Heteronemertea; family Lineidae; genus Lineus; species Lineus longissimus. The sequence goes on from NC_088310.1 coordinate 24,832,231, forward strand.
AGTTTTCAGCCTACATGTATTTGAGCAGAATTTACATGTAACACTGGGGTCATTCCATTTACATACTAAACTACAATTGATGCATAAATGAGTATCTATTTCAATTAGTTCAAATTGTAAATCCGACTTCAAGGGTTAAAAACAAATGCGAAAATCTACTACCGTCCAATGCAATACCAAAACAATACATGTAACTCTCTGAAAAAAATCCTATCGGGCCACAGCAACAGAAATACACAGCTAAAAGTGCAGGGGCAAGGTTTAACCCTTGACGACAAGTGTCCAATTTTTTGGTATCGTCAATTTTCAGTTTTCTGGCCAATGAGCTATGAGTGTTTTTTACGCCAGGAAAATCATGGCTCAACTGATGATGAAAGATGAAAGATGAAGGAAAAAACCTCACCCATTTCCTGAATGTGGCCAACGAAGACCATGAATCAAATTTTAATGCAAACATAAACAGACTGCACATGATTAGCACAGTTTCATTATCACTAACATTACAAAGGTCAAATTGATGAAATTGGTGAAATTGCACGCAGACGAAATACCTAGCAACCTAGCAAATCTTCAGAACTCTAACAATTAATAAGCCTTATCCAAAGTTAGCAAACCCATATTATTTACACTCTAGAACATTATTGGATACACTAACATTTGGCCGCTCAACAGTAACAAATGATCCCCACTGGACAGCAACGAATTTCACTCCTACATGTATTCTACTAAGACAGCAAAAAAGTGGAGTATCCAGGAAATTCATTGATATATAAAAGTTAACATCATTTATTAACAAGAAAGCAATATAGATCAAGATTACAATGGCCATTAGAATTGTATATGAAATATCCTGTGAACAACACAAATATAAATATCTCTAATATTTACACATAGAAGGGAAAGTCCCTCTATCATCGGATAAAATTTAAACAAAAAAAAGTAAAGCATCTAATTACACCAGACTCGTCTAAAGCTTTAGTACCACCGTCACCAGTTATCAAGTTAGAATCACTGACAATGAAAAGATTGCATGATAGTCACTGTATATAGATGCTACAGTTATAGGTTGTCAAGCCCTGGAACCCGCAATGTAAACCTCAGATTACACAAGGCCAGGGGTTCCAACGGCTGATGTAACTTAACCCATAGAAGGATACGGTGTAAAAGCGTGTGTGAAGAGTGGTATGTCTTTGTGAAGTCGCCACTGCACATGGGTTCCAGGAAGTTGCTGACCTGATGAAATATGCCCATTCCCCCACCTTAAAAATAGACAGTATATTCCTCATTGAAGAGACTTTACAATCTCACAGCCTCATGTGTCAAGATGATATTTGTACAGTATTATCACAAATCTTCTAATCTTTTTTTCATTATTGTACATGTACATTACCCTTGTATTTTTTCACATGGGATACTATACAAAGAAGGCACATCGGAATGACAACAGCAATCTATGTACAGCAGGCCAATGCCAAGAAGAAAACTGTGAATTGTTCGGTACATCTTTGATATCGACGATGTCCCACTTTACAAAATCTTCAGTGCTAGAATGTAAAATTACTAATCCTCTAAAGGCCCAATGAAAGTATGGTTGGTGAACAAGCCAAAGTCCACCAACAATCTGCCTCTACACAGCGCACATGGCCATACGAATCTGGAAGGACACTCTGGGCAACAAACAGTTTTCCTTGGTTCTTTTTGAGGCAACATTCAAATTAGGCAATGGCAAATTTGAGGTGCTGAAACTGTCACTCCAGATTTGATCAACCATGTGAATTAGGGCCCGAAATTTCATTACTGTGATATCTAGCAAGGTATATTTAACCTACATAACAATGAAATTATATTTTAGAAAGACATAAATCTGAATAATCCAGACATCACAATTTTGATTAATCATGCACCGGTTTGTAACAATCCAAGACCATCACAAAACAACAAGAAATATATTCATAACTTCAGCAGCAGAGGATGAACACCATTGCTGTCATTCTATCAGGCTTCCTTTCCCACCCGTGAGGAAATATTTGTATCTTTTCCGAAGCACATTTTAAAATTAACCGGTAGCGTGCAATACAAATTTCAGTTAAAGGAGAAGCCTAATAATTAGACTTGTGACAGCCATCATATCCACACAGTGTTCCTGTGAAAGTGAACAGTTGGTAAAATGATGATCAAAAGACATGTCTACAGTGGAACCCCTCTTATAGCGGACACCTCTCTATTAAGGACAACCTCTCTATTAGGAACACCAGTTTCAGTCCCAAATTGGTTGTTTCCATTTAACTGGACCTCTCTAATCAGGACACTTCTCTATTAAGGACAACACTTTTCAGTCCCGAGGGTATCCTTAATAGAGAGGTTCTACTGTATTTCCCTGCTCTAAATAGGCTCCAGCAGTGTCCCTTTATAGTTAAGAGTCTCTTTAGGGCAAATGCAATACAATGTGAAGCAACCCTGGCATTCTAGCTGTTACAAATATATTTTGTAGCTGCCATTTTGCAAGTTTATCAGGCTTATGTTGTAATAAATTATAAGCATAGCCAAAATGTGGCCTCATGATGATATCAGGCTAAGTACCAGAAGGCATAGAAAGAGCGTATCAGGTATCAGTCCAAGTTGGCAATGGAATCTCTAAGGCACAGAAAGCAATCTTTTAAAATTATTTAAGGAGAATCAATAATTACACTGGGGTGCAAGGCACCAGTGGCATTGTATGCATATCACCACCATACAAATACTAAGCAGAAACCCATTGGTTATATGATGAAGGCAAAGGGAATGCCATGCCGGCACACACCCTGGAAAACATAAAGCATGGATGATATATCAAAATTGTTGTCAAGGAACGAAATGACAGAATACTTTGCTGCAACCATTATCATAACTGTGCATTACATTTACAATACCCTGTTAAAGCCCTTGATTATGTAGCACATGTCTGGTTCTCTCAAAATATACAAATTTGACATTATCACAGCTTTAAGTACACTCGAAAAGATGCTTTTAGCATTTCTTCTTTGTGCGAAAGAAATGCCCAAATTTGTTTGAAGGTGCTTATATACACTGTCCAGGACCAAACGTTACACTTTTCCCCAACTTATTATACACTGTTTTTATGATGCTTTTTTCACTTCCACGAGCTAACTTTAACTCTTTCAGTGCCAAGGACGTACATGTACGTCCTAAATATTAAGGTATTTTAGTTCCTCCAGACGACACCAGATGTCCCCAGCTACTCAAATGTGGTTCATTTGGTTTCTCTGGCCTGGGGCGTCCAAATTGAATAATTTTTTCGACTGAGAGGGTGGGGTGGGGTTTGCCACCCCTCATTTTAGGTGAAAAATGGTGAAAATCGGCCAAAAATACCACTCCCTCAAAAAAATTTAGAACATAATCCTAGTATGCCCCTACTTATTACTGCTGTTTTATTGAAACAGGAGGTAAAGACAAAGGTTTTGAAGAATTTTGATGAGTGTATCTCAATTATTTTTGTGAGATTTTGGGTAGTGACAATGCCCAAAAATGCCCAAATCCTGGGCACTGAAAGAGTTAATAACAAGCTCCAATGTATACATGTATAGTTTTATGCTTTAATACAACTGGTTTGCAACAAGTGAGGTAACATTTCTTGTGTTTATCAGAAGTCATGAAAATCAGATGGATAAAATTAGAGCATGTTTTATGACAGCACATTTCGAAGCACATTGTCATGTCATTTACGGTACAAATTCATGAATACTGCTAAAGAATGCTAAAGGCGGTTCATTCTCCATTGGCATCTGACACAGGTTCAAAATCTCTCTGTTGATGCAAAGAACTATAATGATTACAACAGTGCTGATGCCTGATCATGTGTCGGTGTGTGAATTACTCGGCTGAACACTGATTGTCAAGCAACTTGAATCTCTCAAAATGGAATACTTGAAAACATAAACAGAGTTCAGAAGACAGAAAATTTTGCATAACACCCCATAGCAACAATCTCGAGGATGGAATTTTAGTGCGACCAAATTTTCTTATTATTCTTGTAGTGATATTTCTTATGTAAAACAAAAGAAAATTCAAAGTAACCCTTGGAACTTCCATACATGTAAATGGACAGAGTGGACTCTAAAGTACGATAATGCACTTGCAATTTTACAGTTTTTAATAAACCTGAGGTAGGTTTCCTTACTCTTAAGTTTCCGACCAAGTATAGACGTCTTTCTGAATGCACCACATTCGATAACAACTACGGGAAAATACTTTCATAACCAACTGTACGATATCAATTTTCTATGTCATCCAGCGTTATCATAAAGCATCCTCCTCCTTGTTTAAGGTCTCCTCGACGTCATTCAAAAACATCTCCGTGAACAGCTGTGGGAACGGTAACTCAGGCATTTTGTCTTTCAAATTGATGACAATCTGCTGATGGTTGATGCCGGCCAAGCGCAACTCCGGCAACCGCAGAAGCAAGAAACCGAAACGGTTACTTTCTGGGCCATCTTTTTCTGTGAAAGAAAGGATGATGATACAAATAGAAATCTCAAGAAAGACAGCCCAACAAAAATGTTCAGTTTTGGTGTCTTTTTTGGACAAGCACTTTCTTTGGCAAGGCATTTGAATCAATGCCACGATCGGCAGAGGCAACCATTTCAATCTCCAATAGATAGAGCTTGGTCAGGGGTCCTAGATTCTACGTTAACTTATTGTGAAAATAAAGCATTTTCTGAGAAACCTGATACTTACTTTCAATATAACGCTGCAGCGTCAGTGATATGTTTTCTTGCATTTCATCTATCAGCGCTGTGCTCTTCAACTCGCCCTCATCTGAAAACATGTTTAAATTTCACATTACAAAATTCAACTCATTATTCAAAATCTTGGGTTGGAATACCTAAACTGATCTGTTCATGCTTCCTATCTTAACCACTTCACTCTAGCTGTAAAACTGATTGAAATGACCATGTCACACAAAATTCCATTGATGCCATTTGTTGATTAAAGCAGGTCAAGAAATGTCAGGCGAGAAGGACAGCCAATCCTTTGAACCTTACCCACAACTACGTGCACCAGATTATCAGAGTCTATAGACGGGTTAACAATTTAAAAACACTGATAAACATGTTTCGGTTCATCCAGATGCATTTATTGGAGACAGGAAATAATCCTTTTGTTCCTATGTTACTTTTTCACCTACATGTAGATAAATTCAGTTGATATGTTCAACGTGAGCTGGTATGCCTAATTCAAGAGAAACAACCAGTAAGTAGGCCAAACATTCCTTGAACAGATATGACTACAACATTTCAGGTTTTAAGAAAAGATCAACTTTGTTACAACCATGATATATCACCACAGGCGTGTACACTTATGAATAAAGAAGCTTTCCGATATAATCTCGAATAAGATTAAGTGCCAAGACAAGCAACCAGGTCTTACCATTTTGGGATCCAGAAAAACAGTAAGAAAACATTTTATCCCAAAAACAGAGGCATACTCTCAACTCCTTTATTTTCATGAGCCTAATATTTTGTGATTTTGCGAGAAGGGGTACAATACTGAACTTTCGGGATGTGAACATGGTATCTCAGGAAATCGCACCCATCTGTCAAAGGAGGCCAACAATGCTGTAGTCAAAATCACTTGAACGTCAATCTCAAACATTCAGTTCCCCATCTACTCACCAGATGACATCAGCTGTATTGCGGACAGGAATCCATACTCCATGTCATCCAATCCTAATTCCTGAAGTGTCTCACCAAAATACATAAACTGGTCTGTGAACACGGTGAAGTTTGGAAACGTTTTCACGATCATCGCCAGTTCATCCTGTGAGAAGTTGAAGTAGTTGACTTGTTTCCTCACAGGATCGTATTGGACCACGTGCATGAAGATACACAGCTGATAAACACTAGTCTGAACCAATGTGATCTGGTCAGAAATCGGCAACTTTCGGAAACCTGGAGAATTTTGAAATATGAGGATTAATTCATTTGCTCCTACTATAGTTATCAGGCAAGTATCATCTGTGGCAATACCCTACAGGCATTCAAAGAGTAAAAATTTAATTCTTGCAACTCCTCAAGCTAATCCTCTAACATTATGTCAACTATGTAAACCAGGCCTTAAGGAAAGTCTCAAATGGGTCATATAAAATCACCTCTGCAATCAGGACACCTCTCTATAAAGTAACAACCCCACAAAGTCACAACCCAGGTGTTGCATCCTAAGAGAGATTCTCAATCTCCTTACCTGGAAGTTTCTTTGCAAACCTCAGGGCACAGAGGGCATCATGATTAAACTGGTCCATCATCAGGTTCCACATAGCAAGTGGTTTAAAGTCGGTCATCTTAGGCACCTTGGCAGCCTACAAGAGTGATACATATATGTTTAGAGGTGCATAACATTGATAGATTTGCTCTTGGCTCTCTCTTTCTCTCTCCATAACATGTGGCTTTTTATAGCATAAAGGCTTTGACTATTTTGTCCCATCTATCATGTGCAAATTTGCAACGTTTTCTTACAGGTTCCTTTGGACTTTTCAGATCAACCAATACACATCCAAAATTGAGGGTGCCAGTAAAATGACCCAGGGTTTAACAGCTAATGAGCTGGCTTTTGGTCCTAAGTGAAGGAAACAGAAATCACACATCTGGACTTCCCCAAGAGAGCAATGAATAAGGGACAAGAACCACACTCACTTTATCTCTTATTCCAATCAAATCCTTGACAGCATTTCGAACACCAACTTCATAAATGTCCATGTCCTCCTCCGTCAAAACTCCTGGTTCTTTCTTCACTCTTGTCGGTGCTGGGATAGGTGTTGGGGGATTTGTCGGGGTTGAAGGTATGGGTGTCGAGGGGCAGGAGTTCGTACAGAGCTCTGGTGTTGAGGGCACCGGTTGTCCTGTGCTGTGAATATGTTTCAGTTCAATCATTGTGGCACGTTTGACTGAGTTTGGCTGCCGACCAATTCTACTGCCTGCAGAGGAAAAAGAAAAAGTGACCTTTCACACAAGAAACCAAGTACACGTACTCAATACTTGAGCATCTTATTTTCACAATGCTTAAGTCAAGTCTGACACTATGTAAAGGTCATTCCTTAAATAGCAATTTTTTTCAAATTAACATCATAAGATACAGCACCACTAAAGGAATACAATACTGGTAAAATTAGCTCCTATCAATCTTTTATTTGCAGATTCCCGACAACCAGTTTTCTGTAATCCTACATCAGTTTAATCTTCAAGGCACCAGATTCTGTACCTTTAATACACTGGTTGGTGATCAGCAGTAGCAGCACTGAAGACTTTGTTTGAAGACCATTGAAGTTGATGATCCAGTTTAAACAGACTGATATCCTTTACAACAGCAACAGGAAAACAACTTAGTGATACCCAAATGTTTACAGTTGTTTGGTGATGAGACCGAGCAAGTTAACCATAAAGTCTGTGAAGGAAATTCCCGCATCAAATGGTTGGTTGAACAACACTTGTACTGCAGAGTATCAAGACAGTGATCTGGAGTAATTTATCATAGGTTGGAATAGTTTGTCCTACCACCTACCCTCTGGGGTCATCCCTGCCTCAACACAGTTTTTAAAGCGGCAGAATTTACAGGCATTTCGAGTTGCCAGGGTAATTGAGCAATTGCCAGCCTTAGAACAGCTATATCGGTATGAATCTCTTTCTTTGATTGTCCGTCGGAAAAAACCCTGGAAATAAACAGCGTTTAAATCTTTAGCTTCTGTAGACATAATGTTGCCTTTACCAACCGCCAGGAAAACCACTTTATACCATAATTTTTTAAAAGTTAATGTTAAAGTTTGTTTTCTTATATAGCACTGATCCATGAACACTTTGCCATCCCAGAGCATCCCGGGAATGTTAATGAGCAGCTAATCGCCACTCACTTAGTCTGACCTTCAAAGTCTTTTGGGAAAGAACAAAGTGCCTCAAAGAGGTTCAAACCAAGGATCTGTGTGCCGATATACTGAGGCTAAAGTGGCTAATGGAGTCCAGAGAGGGATGAATTAATTTCTGCTTTTGTGACTTCAAGGTATTTTGAGAAGGACCCTTAGACGTACCTTACAGCCTTCACATGTGATGGCACCAAAATGGAACCCTGATGATGGAGCACCACAGACTTTACATGGAATGTGCGAGATGTCTGCATCAGCAGACAACAGTGGATCAGTACCTACAAATAAACATAGGGCGCAGCATCAGCAAACACACAAAATCAACTCAATTTCTCTTGGAATGTTTTCAATCAATCTTTTTGTAACAAAAAATATGATCTTTACCAAGAGATTTTTGCAAAATCTGTGATGTCCTCTTGGAAATAATCTCCCTAAATCTTTTGTGACAAAAAATATTGCCATGAATATGAGGCATTTTGCCAAAACATTTTCTTAAGTTGGAAATCAGAACAAAAAAACACGTTAACAAGCACATGCGAAAAGCATCAATGGCATGGAGATCAATTTATAATCATTTCTCTTAAAAATAAGATTTTGTCCTTGATAATCTTTGTTAGTATACTAACCTGGTTTTAGCATGCCTATAAAAAGACACCTCTGGTAGCGGCAGTGTTGACATTGCGTGCGAGACTCCTTCGTGATAAGGCACGATTGACTTTTCGAACACACATATTTCATAGCACCGTTCTTAGTACTCCGAATGAAGAATTTCTGAAAAGAGAAATAAAAATGAAAACACATGAACATTTTTGGGAGAAATTATCAATGGCTTGTTGTCAATGATGATAATGACTGAACTTCATACTTAATTTTGAATGGCATTCTTTCATGTAAAAAAGCTCACTTTGGAATCTTTAATGACCTGTGAAAGCCAGGTTTTGGTGAGGTGGTCTCGAGTCTAAGTTCCCTTTATAATAATTGACCCAGATCACAAATTGTGCAAGTTTTTCAAAACTTTCTGAACAAGTTATGATTACAATACTTTCCATTTGGAAGACTTAATGATGATGTGAAATTTGGTCCTTTATACAAAACACACTCAACAAATCGTCATTAAATTTTTGTGAACTTTTAAACTGAAAGATCAAGGATGCCATTGACGCACACACTTGAATCAGCTAAAAAAATATCATCGAGCATGTGCCAACAACCAGTGTAAGGCCATGGGAATTATTAATCCTGTTTACCGTCCACCTCCCGCATGGGTTCTGAAGGAACATGAAATATTTTCATTATTTTAAAAAAAATCTATTTATTTTATTGTTGCCATCATTTTTTTATTTAAATAATCTTTCGAGTGGTTCATCTTTACCTTAAATGATTGAAAAACACAATAAAAACTTGGCAGGGTAGGCTCTTCATCATAATAATGACATTTTTTCAATGCCTCATGTTGATGACCGACCTGATTTCCATTTACTGGAACTTGCTGAATCGCGTGTTTTGACCAGTAAATCAGACTGTAAACCGATAATGAATACCGTAATGAAAAATGAAAAAAAGTCTCATCATCTTTTTAAATCTCTCGGACGGTAAACAGGATTAATCATTCCCATGGCCTAATAAGGTAGACATCATTATTCCTCTTCTTTACAATAGGCTGTCCTTAGTGCAGATTCAAAGGTTCCATTTTTAAGATTTAACAGCTTATAACAGGTGATATTGATTTCTCTATTGAACTTCATCCAAGCTGTAATTTACTTTCAATGACCCAAGTTGAAGCATACTGTACTGAGCAGACATGATGTCTGTCTCCACAGTCACATTCACCAACCAACCTGTCCGTGAGAGGTGCAAAATCAATAACTTATGTCAAATATGAGAGCCTGATTACCATTATTTTACACCATTCAGCAAATTGGGCAAATTGAAACATTCTAACGCCCACACTCAAGGCTATAGGAAAGTGAAGTAGTGGAGGGCAACCGTTGTGCTATTGCCACTGTGAGACCTAAAAACATCCATATCAGGTGCACAGTTGCCTGCAGCGTTATCACCAAGAAGGATCGCTTGAATCAGACAGGCCTTCCAAAAATAACTTTAACTACCAAAAATAAAAATCGCGAAAAATATTTCTTTCATTGGAAAAAGATTAAGAAATTCCGTAACCCACCAACATAAAAATTGTGAAAATCTGTATTTTTTTCAGAAAATTCTGCAAATCAGAAAAATTAACTGGCATGACCATAAGGCAGTTTACAGCAGCTGTTGGACGGACAAGCAGACCATTAACTTTTATCATCACATGTAACAGTCCTGTATAAATAATGGGTAATCAATCACGAGGTCATGATGTCCTATTGACACATAAACTTGTAGATAAGACATTTTAAATAGCATGCACTACATGTATCAAGGACATGGGAGTGGCACCGCATCAGGTAACAAATTTAAATGTCAAGGTGTCAAGAGGTGTTCCTTAAAGTGAGTCATATGATCTCATCTCTGGGTTGTATTGCCTTTTCCAAGCCAAATGTTGAACTGACAGAATCAGAATCAAATCAGAATAATGCCATGTTCTAAATCCTGTAAATTACAGTGACCATCAAATCAGCCAATCAGAACCTTGCGCAACTTATTTGATGCATGCATATAGCCTATTCGTCAAGAGAAAATCAACCACACTGATGTCACTGTTCAGAATTACAAAAAAAACTATCAGAGAGCTGTTTATTCATTGACAAAGTGTAGTTCATCGTGGATGGAAGTTAAAATTTGTGTTGCCCTCAATCTCTGTCATAAGAATAAATATATCAAAACCATTGTTTCATTATAAAGGTTGATGTAAGTTGTCTACCATGTTGGGCACAAAGGATGCATCTGTCGACATTTACCAATTAAAAGATTCCTCTCCTTTCTGCTTACCTTACATGCTTCACAAACGTAGGCGCCGCAATGGAATCCCGAAGCAACATCACTGCAAACCTGACAGGACACTTTCTCGATCTCCTTCTGGTACTTGGTACGCTTCGCTTTCGTATTCGACGGCGAGTCAATGTTCAAATCGAGTGACGTGCGTTTCCCTTGCAGCACACGGACACTGGAATCACACGAATCTAAACTCCTGTCACTGTCCAAGAGAGGAGAATTTTGATGAAACCCTGAAACCTGACCATGTGACTGACTACATTCCTGGTTATCTTTTTTTTCCTGTTTAATATTCCGTAATATGTCCTCATTGACACAATGGAACTGTTCCGTGGGCACATCATGAGGTAACTGTTGTGCATTTTGAGGCATTTGATTCTGAAAATGTCCATTACTGTGGGGTCTACTTATCAAAGAGTTGACCTGAGACGACGGTGTCCCCATTGAAGGCAACGCTGGGTGAATGAAGCGTGGAATGGCAGGATTAGATGGGTATTCACCAAAGTTATTCCCAAACGGACTGAATTGCCCGTCAAAGTATCCCGGCGCATCGTTCATGGAGCGATTTGGATCGTAACCCCATGGCTCCAAACTTGGTGCAATAAAAGTTGGACTGCACATTATGTAGTCTGTTTGATATTGATCCCGCTTTTGGGTGCTGGGAATCGAAACTGGATCCCTCAAATGTCTTGGGAACTTAAGCCCTCCAGTCAAATGGGGACGAGGACTTGGTTCCCGACTCATCGGTATAGACAACATCTCATTTTCAAAACTTCCAGGATTCATTGGTTGATTTTGATTTGAATGCGCGATGATATCCTTTGATTGTTTATTCAAATTGGACGCCGTACCAAAATCTATTGGTCTGAATGGAGTTACATCTTGCGGTTGTGATGAATATGGGCAAGGGTCAGGTGGTTCCCGCACCCGTTGTCTTGAATGCTCCTCTGATTGTCGGATAGTTTCAGCTATCGTTTCTTTCACCGGCAAACATGGACGATGATCCTCTGAAGTGTTACGATTGTCTGAATTTGACCTTGAGGTAAATGCCTGATATGAACAAACATTTTCAAACTGCCGCATGTCTCTCACCGATTTTGGGGACTCGGCGAATGATTTATACACATCTTTCCCTCCATTTCCATCACAGTCACCTTCAGATAAATACAAGTTCCTATGATCACTCTTTTCATCTTCATGTGGTCGTACTGAAGAACGACTCAAATTTGGCGACTGCAATTTCCCCCACATATCAACATGTTTCTGGTGGTTTCTTTCCTGCAACTGTTCTTCAGAAACCGCATATGGGGACACTGTATCTGCATGCTCAACAGAGCAACCCTGATAGTATCCCACTTTTGAGTTATCCTCTTTAACAGGTTCTCCAATAGAATGCCGTCTGCCCGAGTCTCTCCCTGAACTATCACAACTTTCCCTATGATTCCATGCATTGGATTGAGCAGGCATTTCCTTTAACATCTCTTGATCACCCTGACCTTTCACACAACCATGTCCATCATCAAACCCCTGCATATTATTTTTATTTGACAAATCAATCGTACTTTTACCATCAGTCTTGGCATTAGCCAGAAATGCCTCTCTTGAAATTAAAGCCGTGTTACTATTAGACAAAAGATAGTCACTGAAATCAGTCTTACTAGAATAGCCAGAATCCAACTCAGCTTCATCGATATGGACAACCTGCGCCCCAGGTTGAACACTATATGGGGTGTTTGGTTCGACATATGGTGTCCTAGGTTCAGAGCATGGGGTTTTAGGTTCATTACTGTCAACCGACTTTGGCAACCTCAAATCGATGATAGGTTGACTACCATCAACATTACGTTGTATCTCTGGCCAATAGGGTCTCTTTGACCCATCCTGATCATTCCATTGGGAGCCTCCACTCCCAGGAGACTCCAAACTTTGAGGCGTATGCAGTTCAATACTCTGTGCCATGGGAGAATTTATGACACTGAGTGGTGTCTGGGCACCACTACTTGGAGTCCATGGAGCACTATAAGGCGGTTTTGGTTCATTGTTAGTTTCACTGTAGGGAGTACTTGGATCACTGTAGGGCGTTCCAACATCACTGTACGTTGTTTGAGGATCACTGTACGGTGTTCGGGGATCACTGTATGGTGTTTGAGGGTCACTGTACGGTGTTTGAGGGTCACTATAAAGAGTTTGTGGTGCAACGCTTAAAGGTGTTCCAGGTTCGCTGAAGGATTCAATACTAACCGGTGTACGGGGATCAAAATGTGATGGATGGGACCTGCCATTATGTAGAATGCGCTGATCATGTATACTTCTTCTCTTTTCATTTGACTTTGGATTGACACACGGACGGTCACGAATTTTCTCTAAATGTTTTGATAGTTTCTGACTGCTAACGCTGTCTTCATCTTGGGTATCTGAGTCACCCAATTTTGGAATCTTCTCCCGCCTCTGATGGCGGAATTTTTTATGAGCATGTCTTCCCGAATGATCCACACCACTCCCAGATGACAACACCTCTTTCGGTAGCGCAATATCCAAGGGTATACTCCATAATGTCTGTGACCCCTTATCTTCAGTATTATTACCTGAACAGTCAGACGAATATTCCTTTTCCTGTTTGTCTGAACCTGATGGAATATTTCTCTCCATAAGGTCATGCACATATCCACTCATGAGGCGAGCCTTTTTTGGTATATCATTCCCATAGTCATCCTGTCCCTTGCATGCAGGCAAAGGTGGAGAGAGCTGTGACTGGATAGACTGGGTAGGGGAAGCAACAAGGAGAATCTTTGAAGACGGTGGGCTGAACATTTGATGTGAATTCTGCATTGCACTTCAAAAGGGGATTCCTTTTGTTCATCATCAAGAGACCTGGAAAGACAGCAAGGAAAACACTTATAACATTCATTAGGGAAAGGTGCATCCAGGAAAACAGCTGTGGAAGGAAACAGAAATAACAGAAATCGGCACTTTGACGTCATCCCGATAAGTGACACGTATTCCCGTTGAGGAAGGATCGAAAATTATTAAAGAATTTGGCTATTTTGAGACATATTCTGTGATCAAAAGTTTAACCAACTCTGAATTGATAAATGAAGATGAATACTTAGGCTATAAATGGAGAGGAAGAAGTACAAAAAATTACATACAGAAAAAGTCCATATATTTTGAATACTATAGTATCCCCAGTGTGGGAGGCCACAACATGTATTCTACCACATGGCGTGACGTCTGAGTTTTTTAAGAATCAAATACGAAATCCAATAACACCCACCACAATATAAACACTCTTGTCACCAATGCATGTGACACGTGACAAGTGACAATTAAGTACTCAAATATACCATGACATAATATTGACTCAGAAGCAGACAAATGTTCCACGAGCTAGAGATGACAAAAGATTTTTTTAATCGACCCAGATACTCTCATTTTTAATATTCCTGACAAAAAATTATCAATACTTTTCTTATTTTTTCTCTCCTTTTACCTGGATTCAGATCTCAATCCATGCCAAGGTGGCCATGATAAGCTATGATTTTATACAGTCATATGCGCAAATTCTTCATTCCAACCAAGATATAGACACACATTACAAGTGAAAGAGATTTCTAGGTCAAGATATTTTGTTAATTCTTTAGACAGTGTTCTCAAGACAGTGTACAGAACTGTGACATTAATTCGAGAAGATGATCAACCAGTAATAAGAGCTGTCCTGCAAGTGGGTTTGCCACAGCATTTTCTGAATTTAGTGCACAGATCTATGCTATAATTTCAGGGTGTATATTGCATGCGGTCATGCCCGCATATCGGTTATCTCACTTTGAAATTTCACTCAGTCCGCCCTTTTTGCGGTTATAGTCTGGAATATGGCAATCCAAAATGTCCCCCTGGCGGCCATATTGAATCTCAATGTTCACCCAAATGTGATGGAAAATGTTACAGGGCACCCGACAGGATGTCATATACCACTGTAACTATTCTGGTGAGTGTAAAATGAAATTGTAGGCTATGGTAAAAGTCGTGAAGTCGTTTGATAAAATATTTCTATTGTTTTTGAAGCAAATGAGGCAAAACCAAAGAAACCATGCACATTAACATTCCCACGAAGACGGAACAATATATTATGGGAATCAATTGATGTAAAACCTTTATTCCTCCAATAAGATAGGCACAAGTGTCCAGACTTATAGAACTCTTCTTCTTATATGGATGGACAAGTGCCATCAAAGCAAACCAACATGATCACAAAGACTTAAAGGAGTACGCTGTGCGTGATTAAGTGCAGGAAAATAACTCCGATGTGCAGTTATTATGCATACGAAGTTGCTGACATTTGGTATTTAAAGTATTTAAAGTATTCGTATATTTGTCTCCACAATAACAATGCTGAAAATTACATTTGGTATGTATTCAAGCAATTTGGAAATTTTCAAATTCAATTACTAATTTTTAACAAACGGTGTAGGCCTTTAAAAACCAAGCACCAGCATTGGATGAACACGGATCAATTTAGTGATACTATACCTTGGGAGCTGAAGATTGATTACTCAGCTGTACTAGGTAGTAGATAACCAATAATCGTGGCTCCTTCTGAGGCCACATGCAGAATAATATCACATTAATATATCCCCCCCCCTATTTTACGACAGGTGACTATATCTGAGGGTAGATTTCCCCCCTCCAACCAACTCCATGATCCAATCCATTATCACACGAACCCAATACTACATTTCACCAGTTTTTGAGACATAGTCTGCAAGAAAAAGTAACAAGCAGATTGAATGGGACATGAAATCAGCCAATTTGTCTGGTTCACTCAAAAATGAAGAAAGGAGTGTCTTTCTCATGTTGCAAGGAAGACTTACAACACAGCAGTTTTTTGCACCGTTGTATAGATAGAAGTCTCAAATAATTTGACTATTACTGCGCTTACACCACGAAATATTGGTGGACCAATTGCACGTACACCACCACATTGCCGCGACAAATTGGTTCGGCAAGCCATTGCCGATACAAATTGCCGGGCAAATTTGTCCCACCAAGCTTGATGGTCCAAATTCGCCCGGCTTGTTAAAAGCTTGGCTTTGTCGCGGTGTACGCGCAAATGGATCGGCAATTAGCTAGTTAGATGGTTCGGCTCCAGGCAGCGCTTTCGAAATGGCGCTTTCTGCTTATTGTTTGCGCGCCATCTGTTGCCGGATTTTATAACTAGCTGCAGCACTGGTGTAGGCGCTAGGTGGATTTTCAATGGTGCGGCATTGGTTCGCGAACCAAGATTGGTGGTCCATTTTCAGGTGGTGTACGTGCGGCTTATATGACCTCAACCAGGCATATATTTTCAATATCTTGTATGCACCAGTACTCTTCTAATCTTCCTGCTTATACTGAGTTATGCAAGTGATTTATCATCTCATTCAGAACTATCTGCAATAATGACTGAAATGTCTCATAAACCATCTAGATAATGGAGGTACATGTAACATGGTATCATTTGTTACATTGCAGTGATTGAAAAAACAAATGAATCTGTCAATTGTTATCTTAACAGTTGTTCATCATCCAATTAGGATTGGAGGGGACGACCCTCTCATAAATTGGTTAAATGGAAATGATGATGAAAGGAGATGATGAGAAAGGTCTCTATGTTCATTAATCAATGATTGGTGTGATCCCTACATCCAAATCAGTTAAGAGTTTTGCAAACATTAGCAACTTATGTGGTCTGTACGTAGCTATGACAACACGACAATTGATTTAACCAATCACATCCACTTACAATCATCATGCTGTCATGGCTGCCTGGCAGGTTACAGCAACATTTGCAGAGCGAGATACCTGCTGGATCCTTTAAGGTTGACAAAACACCGCAAGTTTGGAACCAGGCCAGCAAGACCAAAGTCTCAAACTAATTGCTTGTTTTCGCCTGCTATAGATACAAGATCTGCTGAGCAATGGCACTGGAATTGATCTTGGTACGACGTGCCTCTGAGCAGGCAAAATTGGCCAAAAAAGGAAATATGGACCTTTCACGACAACTTTCTGGCAGCTAGGCGGGATATTAATATTTGATCACCTGAAGAACACAATACACTATCCAATTTGCAGAACATGACAAACATGGATTGAGACAGTAACAGAGCATTAAGGAACCATTACAAATCATAAATCCAATCCAATCCAATGAATATAAATGTTTTGATGTTTCATCCAAATCACATCTTATCAACTAATAAAACACATGGCAAATGAGTATAAACAAATCATCAGACCTTATATAAGCAACGGGGTGAGTTAATTTGGAGAAGTTGGAAAGCCCTGTATTCCATTGAATTCCCCCTCTACCTGGCGTGTCAGTATAGCTTCTCTCCAATATGGAAATCAATTTGGAGACTTGAATTGTCAATGGAAGATACAGTGGTACTTCATGACAAACAATATGCTTCATGTCTACACAATTTGTAGAAAATTGCATGATTTTATCAGCCGCTGTTTTCTCCTCCTGTGACCTAGATTGCTTTGAACATTGATTGGACAGCATCTCCTGTGAAGTCAACGGTGTGCACATCACACTGGTCTAACTGCCTCGGGGTATGTGGGCCGAATGGGTATTCACTGACAAGAGAAGGTTATTACACAAACATCTTCTGGACATGAACAAGTGTCACATAAAAACTTCGATTGATATTCTAAACAAAGCCTCTGCAGGTGCACTATTTTAGACACTCATCAAGGAACAGCTGATGTGAGGAGACTCACGAACGTGGGTGTTCAACAAAGACAACTACTATAACACCAGATAAGGGATCAATGACAAGTTTACTAAGGCTGGGTCAACACTGATGTTCAGCTGATAAAATTTTTAAAGACACAGGGACATATAAAACTAGACGTAAGGGGGAGCTCGTTCCCAGCGTATGCCCCCCCCCCCACCGCTGTGCGGGCATGGTTCCGTCAGTTAGTCGATGAGCTTGTGTTTTCAGGTAACAAATGTGACAATTCTCAGACTCCAATCAATTCACTCCAGCAGGTATTTGCGAATTCCAATAATTCGCTTAAACAATCAAATAAAATGGGTGCCACCTGTGATTATAATTGTTGCTATGTGCGTCAAACGAACTCCTGCCTGTCAGTAAAACCCGGTAACTGATGGGTTTGATATTGAATGCAGATTACTGCCATTACAGATATCAGATTCTTGTCCTCACAACGACCAGCGGATGTTTCTAGCATGCAGCCATGATCTCAGTGATATAAAAACTGCTTGTTAGCAGTGCAATTTACTCATTAGCCAGCTCTAGAGAAACATGTATAGAAATGCTACTTAGATATTTCAGAACAGCCACTCTTTTCAAGACATGGTTCCGACTCATCTTAGAACAGTTCTTACCTTTATCAGTCTCCAAGCAACGCATTTCTGCAGTAGCCACATCCCAGTCCAGTTCGCAACCAAGAGTACAAGTACTTCATCTGTAATGATAAAATGTTATATCTGATAAGGAAACATTGGCAAAGGATGCTCAAAAACCTGATCAAACTGTTCAAAGATCAGTTCAGATTGTTCAAAGGACAGTGTCGGGGAACAAGAAAGAAATCTGGGTGGTGATTGTGAAGATATCTTAAAAATCAGGTATATTATGACCAACAATCAGGATTTTATCTGACGAGGAGAAAAATGATAGAAATTTTCTTTGGAAAGTCTAACTCAGATTGTCACAAATACATCATGTTGGAATGGGGATTTTGGACCTATTTGATATGATCAGGAATTCAAAGTGGCAATCACCCACTTTCTCCGCCTTCATTTTCGAGATGGTCCCTAACATGCTCATAACTGTGGGCGAACTCGAAGTTTTGGCGACACCACCCGACAGCGAAATGTCACATATATTGTCAAGGGAAATCATTCCATAAGTCGACCAAATGAACTTGTGAAAGTAATCAGACGATCACATTTTGATGAGAAATGGAACAATGATTGAACCAAGCCATGGAGACTTTTCATATGATTAACCAAGAGTCAATTCGAGAGTCAGTCTCTGATGGCATAATTTGCATTCAAATTGAAAAATAATAGTCACCGAAGTGCCTCCATTTAGAGAACAATGTTTTTCACGTTTGAGGTGAATGCCTTCGTTTCATATTAGAGATGAAGAAGTTGCGAGTTTTATTCTCATGTGATCAACCAGCAGTACCTTCTGTGGTTTGTTTTCAAAAATACTGTAGAACCTCTCAGAAGGAGGGTGGACCCCTGCCAACGGGGAACAAACCTCAAGCAGACTACCTGCATGCTATCTTGATTCCTGGATGGCACTGATGGAAGAATCTTGTTGAACTTGACATGATATACTCCAAAATGAACACCTGTTATGTATACCTGTATACAAGGGCAATGCCATCACCCAAGTCAAGGTGTTGGTTGCAGGTGGGAATCAGCTGGCACTTACATGACCTACTCTGACTGAAGCCCAACCTTGGGGTCTTTCAGAAGTTAGGTCAGGTTTTCCAAGCAGAATTTGGACTTGGCTGGCTCTGACCTACTAATCCAAGCCCATTTTGATGCCCAAGGCTTTGAAATCTCTACGCTCTTTCACTATTTGTACTGGTTGGCCTAAAGCATGAGGTACTGCAAAGACTAGGAGGATGCAAAAAACATGTACACTTCAACAACGAGAAAGATGAATGCCATCAATACATCATGTTGATAAACAGCCACCTATAAAAGCAATGCTGTAAGAATTCGTTCAGCAAAGGAATTCCATTTCAAGGTTAATTTTCATTCATTCCTTCTGGATCTATGTGAGTCTTATATTTCTTTGGTAATACCTTCCCAATGCATCTTTGTACCCCAAGGTGATCTAAAAGTTAAACTCAATCAAAAATAACATTGAAAGTAAATGTAAGAAGGAGACAGGTAGAATATAGGTAGATAGTATAGAATCAGGTTTAGCTCATATCTGTTTTCTGGTGGTAGAGTTCAGACTGATGAAGCTAGAAGTTTGTATCCCACACACATTCTATAATTTCCCAGTATCAGAAGAGTACTTCTATTACACTACAGATTGATTAAGAATTCTTAAACACCTTTGTTACAATGTTTCATTTTCATAACTGGATTATTATTTATTCGCCTCGTTTTAACTTAGAGGTTGTGGACAGAAACCACAACCAGAACCTCGTTTTTATGTGTCAAAAGTAAGTTTTCAGTGGATTATGCCTGAAGTATATAGAGGCGTTTTAGAATAGAAATTGATACCGTATTATCTGTATTGGTTGTCTCATCAAATACTGTTTGGGTGGAGCTGTCATTTTCCTCCACAACCTTGGCTGCTACCAAGGTTATGGCCTACATTTAAGCTCCATACTCAAGGCGAGTTGAGGTTATAGGAAACTACATTAAATATTCTACGTTTAATGTTAAGATCTTCAACAAAAGCAGAGAAATACATGCATAAATAACAGAGTCTAAGCATCTTTCCTAAAATTTGATTAGATGCCGTGTCTCTAAATCCACCTCAATAAATCAATACATTTTCTCAAACCAAGAGGAAACCATTATTGTGTGGCAACCAGTGTGATGCAAGCAATCATGGTGCTCCATCATTAAAATAACTACTCCCCATGGTCTTTTATAGTGCATGGCGCTCATTCAGAGGATGCACATTGAAACTTGAATGATGAGCTGCCCATCATTTCATGCATTTCTTTCAACTGGAGGCTACTTATAATACTCACATCGATCAGAAACATTACCAAAGTAAGGGATCTTGTAGAAGCCATCGCCAATGATTTGATATCATCTGACCTTGAATATTCTAAAATGAATACCAAGGATCTGATATCTACTGGGACAATCGCTTGTCTCAGACACTGAACTAAGTGAGGGTCAAGCAAAATTGCCAAAACATGGCCCAATGTATTTTACATACAAAATACTCCACATAACCAAGGTGTTTTAAAATACTAAACCCATATCAATCAACCCTGCTAAGTTCCTCCTATTCTTTGCATGGAAGGATCATACACATGCTCCTCTACCTGGCTTTCTACATGATCACTTCATAGCCTCCTTGATTTTAAAGATTAGTTTATTTAAACAGAGGCCTGCACTGAATGTTGGAATGCATGTGTACACACCTGTTCGTATAGTTTGTCTGACAAAATAATGATCCCAGGTTCGGTGCTTGAGTGGGCATGCAAATAGCGATAGAATTACTATCTATTGACTGCCCAGTGGTTCAGAGCGATGGAGGATAAAAGAGGTGTTTGCTCCCCACACCCAGCTACAGGCCTGGTGACAGTGATGAATTACTTTCCCCGGACTGCTGGCAAGTTTGAAAAGAAGAAATAGGTTGTGCCGTATGCCAAACAAGGGGGAGATCATTAGGAAAAGAGAGCGTATATTTCAAAGACCAGTTGCAGTCTTTAGGCTGACAGCTTGACCCAAACTTTTGTGGGATATTTGGATTTTAGATGAAAAAGAGTTGGAAGCCGTGAGCCACATCTAAACTGAGAACAACAAGGTTATAATACATAATTGTACGCAATACACATGTCGATTTTGTAATTTTGTTATTGGTCATACACCTGTTGATACAGCAGACATATTTCATCAATGAAATTTCATCAACTTACTGATGCTATAAGGAGAAAAGGAAGTCACAGCACCCAAATCAAAATCACTAGAATCACCAAATAAAAAACAGATAAAACCAGAAAGTTCCTCACAAGAGTTATCACCATTTTGACGAGGTATACTCAGACGCGCCAGTAACATTTCTGCCATTATATTCTGCTGCTTTCGTCTACCCAAGATGGCTAATGGAGATGGAAAGCGATCGGTGATCAGGTGTCATTTCCATTTCTGGGTATGTGCCGCACTTCCACATTACAAATGAAAATAGATCTGGCAAATCTGGTTCTTCGAGTGATAAATGAATGATGATTCTTTATCATGCAATATGTAGGGGGATGGAGAAGGTCAGAAGAAAAGGAAAAGGTTAATTGGAAGACTGTAAAGCAACGTCTCAGCCATTAGAGCTTCCACTTGCAGGAAACACTGCGGAAAAAATGCAGGAAAATACACTGAGTGATAATTGATTAACCAGGGTGTTTTTGTTGTTATTCAGCCAATTTTGTTTTCAAAATGTTGTCAGTTGTCAACGTTAGTACAATATGCCAATTACATTACATTACATTTTGACTCTGTGGCCAATCAGACTGTGATAAAAAGTCATGTGATTTTTACTCCATATCCAAAATGGCAAAATGGCTAAAAGTGACAAGTCAAATGCATATGAGCACACCAGCACACAAAGCTATACAGAATGGGTATTCTACAATATATGCTTTTATCTTACAGGGTGAACCAAAAACAAGTTTTGGTTGAGACAGATCACTTTTTTGTCGATATATTTCCCACCATCCACGAGAAATCTGGGGAAGAATCACAGTCCTGGGCCTACTTGCTCAATCAGACAAATGCCACCGGGTGCCATCAGAGACAAACGTCCTGTTAGCTCAACAAAGTGGAAGGCCTATCTCCTTCAGCAGTTTCATAAACAATAGTCATGATTGATACAGAGTAGCGTTAGGACTTAATGCAAACGTTACTGCTCATGCTGATTGAGTGACTTGGCCCTGTTCAATGATACAGCTATGTACATCTTCTCTCTGTGACTGCACCTGACCTACTATTTGTTTAAACTGACCTGTCTCCTCCATATCCTCATTGACAACTATATCCTCACCAACAATGACAATTAGAGGATTCAGAATAAAACGGTGAGCCTAAATACTGTTCTTGTTTGAAGAGAATGACAAATAGCCAGTCAACTAGACCAGTTTCTTCTTCAGCCATGCTTGCTGACCTCATGCAACCACCAGTATTCAACAACTATTAATTGTACACACTATTGCACTAAGATACTATATCTTCGATAATCAAGGCCTATCATGTAAGCCCTGGTGACTTGTTTGTTTAGGCTCAACATTATCACTGACCTGGTCCGATAAACTCAATGACAATGAAAAATGAACATCCTTTGCATTTTCTCCATTCTTGAGAACAATTAAGACAGGTAGGTATTATGCGGAATCACAAAGGATCCAAAATTCACTAGAACTGCACATTGTTCCAGCTGCTGAAACATGATCTGTAAGACATGTTCAGCCTAACCAATGTAAACATCAATTTGTTGCATCTCCTGCTTGATCGATTTTATCCAAAGCGGTCTTGTGCAGGCAATCCACACGTGGAGAAAACCAAATGGAAATCCAATGCAAAGTTCACCTCAAATCTGTCGCTGTGTTGCAGTTAACCATGCACATTGGGAGAGCATAACGACCCCTCATAAACACAATTATTCATGAATATCTAAAAAGGTACCAAACAATCAAAATCCAATGTAAACTTCACCTCCAAGCTATGTGCACTTAAGCTGTATAACCACAGGAAGAACCTGAAGATGGCTTTGAAACAAGTGGAGGCCCATCTAGGTATCACATGTAAAAAAGGTCTTTTGTACAGGTGCCCCTCAAAAGCTAACCAGTCTTGACACATTTATATACATAGTTATGAATGAGTATTGAAAAAAGTAGGCCAAGATGTATCAAGAATAAAAATCCATGTAAACTTCACCTAAAATGAAAGCCACTGACATGTACATGTTAATGAACCAATCAATGATGGATGTTTATGCATAATTCATCGGTGAACATTGGTGAACATTGGTGAACATCTCCAAGTATATTGACAAGTTCAAGTTCAATGGGAAGAAAACAGTTAAAGGGGATATGGAGTCATACAACTTCCTGCTCTTGAACGGGACGTTTATGAATTAGAGGGATGGGAAGAAAACAGTTAAAGGGGATATGGAGTCATAGAATTAGAGGGCCCTAAGGGTGTCACTCTAATTGGACCCTGTTGCATCAACTGGTCCTTTTGTCAAAATATCCATATTCAATAAAGGTATGGTGGAAAAATTTATGGTAGACCAGCTGCTTCAGAGATCTGATGAAGAAAGATCAATATAATAACTGCAGGCCATCGGGACTTGGACAACTGTAGACCACTCTATGGAACATGAAAGATGTACTTCCAACCATCCAACCCAGACAGTTTGGTTTGACATGTTTGAATACAGTGGTTCCCCATTTGAAAACTGCTGTTTCCTTCAGCACAAAACCTGGCGAGTACTTCCTTTTATTCAATATTGATAGAAACGGCGACAGGTGCATGGGCAGATAATTTTTGAGACATCCAGCTCAAATGACTTGTTTGGAATGGTGGCAGGAAAACAATATGGCAGTAGTGTTCACACTCGGCCACAATCGAAGTTTGAAGGGTGAGGCAGAGGATCGAAAATGGTATAACTATTGTTAAATCCACCACGCCGCCACTACCAAGCTTGCAGTGTTTCTTGTACTTTCATCTAGCAAAAACCAGAGTCAAAGCCAGCATTATCAATCAACTGACATTACCTTTTAAATTTTCAATATCTTTTATATAGATGTATATTGTGGCCTATACTAAAGGCGAAGCAATTGACTACACTAATGGATTCAAACCAGTCTGTGGTAATGATTTTAAAATGATTTCGTTAACACTAATTGTACCGACAGACCCAGGGAATGAAATATAACTGCACCAATGGATGATTTGATTATACTTTACTTGCCCGATATTCATAAACTAAGTGAAAAAGAAATCAGCACTTGCAATCAAGATCGAGAAGTTGAATGCTGAGAGAGTGATACATCAAGACACAAGTCATTAAAAGATTTCTGGTACCAAGAAATATTTTCAACTATTATCGAACCTTCCTGTCACCACTTCAATTTTTTATTTCAAACTTAATGACCAGTCAAGCTAAAACTACCCTAGCTATAAGCTGCGCTTACACCACGAAATATTGGTGGACCAATTGCACTTACACCACCACATTGCCGCGACAAATTGGTTCGGCAATCCATTGCCGATACAAATTGCCGAGCGAATTTGTCCCACCAAGCTTGATGGTCCAAATTCGCCCGGCTTGTTAAAAGTTCGGCTTTGTCGTGGTGTAAGCGCAAATGGATCGGCAATTAGCTAGTTAGATGGTTCGGCTCCAGGCGGCGCTTTCGAAATGGCGCTTTCTGCCAAGGCTTTCCGCGTTCTGCTTATTGTTTGCGCGCCATCTGTAGCCGGATTTTATAACTAGCTGCAGCGCTGGTGTAAGCGCTTGGTGGATTTTCGATGGTGCGGCATTGGTTCCCGAACCAAGATTGGTGGTCCATTTTCAGGTGGTGTAAGTGCGGCTAATCTGTTACTTTGAGTCAACAGACAACCGTTTAATTGGTAGGTAAATGTATAGGCCTACCCCCTCTTTATTTTTGCAATACACAAATTTCGGAATAAATTTCTTTGGTTATTCACAAAATCTGCAAAACTTAGCGGTTAACAGTAGGCCTGGAGAGACAATATGAACACTTGATGCTGAATAATATTAAATGCACCACAACCATGTCTATATATTTAACACTTGAAGGAACAAATCGATGATTTCCAGTGGATTCAGTCAATAATTGTAGGCTGTCTGTTTTGTAGAATGGCACCAAAGTGTTCAGAGTAAATGATGAGATCAGCAATGACTGCAGAAGTGATCAAGATGGCACCTAAAGCTGTTCCAATTGTTGCCGCAACTACACTTGACAACAGAAGTGATTTGGCACCTAATACTGTTCAAATTCATGTGTTGCCCAAACTCAACTTGACAATGTTAGGCAAACATTTTGCTTAGAAAAGTTCTATGTACAAAAAAAATTGTGGTTTCAGGTGACAAATTTAAATAATGAAAGCACAAGTTAACAAGTTTAATCCTGGTTTCCGAAAGCAGAAGAAGGGGCCTAGCAGACACCAAAACGTTCTCACCTCAATTTTGAAGTCTTTTGTTCAACTATCCACATTATTCACAGCTCTGAAATCTTTGTAGAAACCATCAACTCCTAAGGGAACAAACATAACTGCGGTTGTATGCTGGAGCAAGTCATCAACAGCCAAAGAAACACAACTGCGCAATCATTATATGATTCATGATTTTACCCAATGCCAGCGACTAATGTGAGCTCACAGAATAACCTTCATAGGATACTGGGGTTTTTTCGCAACCATCATAATACAAATTTCTATTCGAGTGGGATAAGAACAAACAATGTCAATGACACTCAATACCAATGCAAATAAAATATCACCTAATATCACCATCAAGCTGGGTGATTTCCCGATTCCTAAAACGATCCCGATCCCTCAAAGGAGTGATCAACAATGGTCAGATATTGATTTTTATGCCACCAGATAAAGCCAACACATATCACATAATGGTGATCTATCCTCATCAGAATTCAGCCACAATGGCCTAAATTATGATATTTTTCAGTGAAAGAGAAATCAGAATTGATTTCTTGCCCAGGTTTCTAATACAACTTTCATACGTACAACGACAACAGCCGCTGCAAAGAACATTGATCATATCATGCTGTGTTGATGCTAGTTTCCCACAGGTCACTTACATGTAAGGCAGGCCTTATTTCCAGGCGCCCCTCGATCCGGTACTGTTGACACAGTATCATACATGTATACAATGAAAATAATGAATCTAAATTTATTTAATAGGGATGACTGGCATGGCAAGAAAAATGAATAATCAGCCTCGTTACTATATTCAACTATTTTTGTTCCTTGGACAGTTCGAACATCTGTGCGTTTGTTAAGATTGAGATCTGTAGCCGTCTCATCACCTCATTATACTTTTACTTACACAGCTCCAAAGGTATTTTTGAAGTCTTGAACTAATGGACTTTTTCTATATGCAGTGGCTCAATCTATCACATCTCCCAGGACTAGATACGACATGAATTTTCATGTTTTGATGTCATCACAATTATACATTATCATGTACATCATCTGGGTCAATAAAAACATGGCTAATCTGGACCCTGTTTTCCCTGTTGCCCCTGATCAACACACAGAACCAACTGCACGTAAACGACAATCACGAATGCATGATCGATGTGTTCTATCGAGTGCTGGACATTGCCACTGTGCAAACAAAATGGTCAAATCAATAAGAAAATGTCTGGAAAAGAAATGGGTATACCAGGACTGAATGATCAGACTAATGGCATATTAGTACAAGCATTCAACGGTTTACCTTGCAATTCTCTATAGTGTGTTAGAGCATGTGTGCAAACTTACTCAACCTATAAGCCTTCTTTTTCCTCAAAGTGATATTTACCCAGTTGCAGCTGAAGAGGGACAGCCTCGGTCTCAGACACTGAATGCGACAGTATCTCAAAGATTGACCCTCATGTCAACACAGAACCAATCACCTTTTTTTGACAATCAATTGCATGATAGGAAATTGACATGTCCACCCTATTCTCTAAAACGGGATAAATCAACAAGATAAGGTCATTAACCAACCAGCTCTGCAATTGGAGGACACAGCTGGAATAAAACTGGAAGAGTTTGGATTTTTCAAACTTGCCTTAGAATAGAAATCTAAGAACCAGAATCTTCATCCGGACTCGAGCATTTCATAACTCAATACATACTGGCTTAGAGCGTAGAGATGTAAAACCTTTGGAGCCATGATGTTGGGTACATGAGAAACCTGCGGTGGAAGGATTAAAGGAAGACTAATAGACGTCTCTCAGACATCTATCTTACACAAAAAACACCAGATTTTCCTACGTACATGTACAGTGCTCCTAAGGGCAACATTGCCATCAATAACAAAAAATTCAAATAACGATCTCATCAAATGATTTGACCCAGGATTAAATTAGATTACTGATCAGAACAGACGTGCTGTTGCCTAACAGGACTGTTGAAAGGAAATTATACAAATATTATAACATTTCCAGAGGCAAGGTAAATATTTGCAGAGTCAACACAGACTAGATCTTGGTGCAAAATACAATGGTCGCATTGAGCGGCTTGATTGTGCTAAATATTTGTGGTGGATGGTTTGTGCCTGTTATGGTTGCATCAAGGTAACACAATTCCACAAATTGACAACCATCAATAGCATTTGAATGATACCCTCGGTTAACAGTCAGGAGATTAAACACAATATCGTTGGCTTCAGCTTAAACATCCTAAGTAACATAGTGCTGGAGGGCCAGTAAGATCCATAGTACAGTGGAGTTGTGACATGCAATGGGTGACCTTATTCAGGTTGAAGCCGATGTCGATCAATGAAACTTTGAAATTCATAATAGAATTTGAATATTCCTGCCTCTAAACCTAAACCTAGTTAGGGTGTTCGCATAGGGTAACAGCAAACTGATGATGCTTATCAACCAGGACGATGTTTTAATTGGCTCCCGACAGGAAGATCTACCCTTTGCATTTTCATTTGATTTTTTCACAGAAATTTGAGATTGGGCTACTGCCATTGGCGAGGGATGAAGGTTATTGTTGTAACCATGACGACTGCATTCTGAAAGTAGCGATACTTCATAACAGGAAATGATTTTGACGGAGGAAAAGATAAGCTTTTATCCTCTTCTTTCAAGACGAACTCCATTAGGATAAAGGTATCAAGTGGGTTTCTGCGTAAATGCCATGACGATAAACTGCCCCCTCCAGAAGATTTATTAAAGTGTGTTTTCAGCAGTACCTGAAGCAACATGTAACATGTTCTATTACAAGCGAGTACTTGTGCGACTATGTGACATAGCATTCTTTTTACACTTAAGGGCTCTCTCGGCATATCAGCTGAATATCTTTTCCTTAAGAAGCCCTATCAGTATGGTCAACTAGCAGTTTGATCTTGGCAATATAAGCCCTCTGGCAATTGGTTCCAGAGCTTGGCGGTAAAAACAATAATGCAGTTGGGTTTCTGACTGCATGGGTTTTACTACTTGCTGAGCAAGTGGTGCTAATGTTATTGCCAGAAGAAACAGAATATAATACAAGTAATATCAGACGTGCAAACATATGTAAGAACTCCAAATGTAGAAGTGTCTCCTCTTCATATGGTAGCACCCATGAGCAAAACACATGAATCGGCACAGCAGGGAACAATGTTTACACAGGAGAATCGATCAATACCTAGTGACCAAAATTGGGTTAGGTCTGAAGTCACGTGGTAGACTGCTGCCTGGTTACTGACTCTCTTGGCAAATATACTAATGCAATTGACGGAATTACTGCAATGTCAGGCTTTGGAAATCAACCGTCATTATTGACAGCTGGCAATCCTCCAAAGATATAAATCAAATGAACTGAATCAATCCCATGTCTGTCGAAAGAACATTCGCAACCATGTAAAAACCCAATTTGAACATGTTGAAGTAACAAGGTGTATGGTACAATAAAAGCCCCTTACAGCCTCTGTGTCCATCTGAATTGTCAGCTCTTTTCTACCATTATTTAGGTTATATGTCCTGGGGCTGCAAATGTATAGCAGTGCCACTTTTCCCCTCTCATTATAACACATGCTTAAACATCCATGAATCCTTTGTTGCAACAGAATTTCCCAGCCAAGCAAAAAGACCTGAGTGGCACTATCCACCGCCTCCGTACCAAAACCGGGGACCACCAAGCGACCATAAATGTCAAGCGGATATCTTAGGAAGCAGACATATAACTGCTTGATGTGATTTGTCGATAGAAACATCAACATCTTACAATGGCGTATTGATCTGATTTCTCCAGCCATACAAATGCTGTCCCGATAATTTGAAAGAATTGGATAATACGAAATAATCGGATAATACGGGGAAATTGCTCACTAGGCAGTTGATAACCCAATCTGCTAACAACACCCGGTGCATAAACGATTTGGAAGGAAGTCATATGAAATAAAAGGGTATTGACAATTCGGAAGGATAAGGAGAAAACATAATTGTGCAATTTTCTACTAGGGTGAAAAAGAGGAAATCTTCTTTTGGTGAAGTCATTTTCAATGGGTTGCAAATTGATAGAGAGAAATGTTTGACATCTTCGATTCAGGATGAAGCAAGCCTTGTTTGAACTACTTTTCTGACTGTTTGTCAATAACAAAATTAGGGACGATAAATGCAACCAACCCTAAAATAACTGATGTATTGTCAATACCAATACAAGCAACATGTACATGTAATGTCACCAAGGGTTATCTTTCAACTGCGTCAGGACTTCAATAACCCATGTCCATGTCTATTCATGCCCTCAAGAACGGCCTGTTATCGTTGAGGCCTCATTTTGCTCCCCGCACTCAAAATCAGTGTCAGCTTTAAGATTTCTTGAACAAAACAATGTGCTCTTATTCAAGTGACCTTTAAAGTACCAAGCAAACCTTTTTAAAGACAAGCGGGACATCTTTTTCACATATCATCCTATTTTGAAGATTTTCCAAAATCAGTTTTCCCCAAAAGGAATGCTCCTAATACCATTTGATAATAAATTATACTTTTGATACAAAAGGTGCATGTCCGGACATGCACCTCTTGGACGTCCAAGTCTCATGTTGTAAGTGAAAAAAATTTATTGTGTACCGCAGAATTTTCAAACCTCAACATAAAATTTCCTATTATTATGAGAGATGATATAAATATTTACGAGGATATGCAACCCCTTTTTTATACAAA
Source organism: Lineus longissimus (assembly GCF_910592395.1). Lineage (NCBI taxonomy): Eukaryota > Metazoa > Nemertea > Pilidiophora > Heteronemertea > Lineidae > Lineus > Lineus longissimus. The sequence continues at coordinate 24,862,685 of NC_088310.1, forward strand.
ATTTCTGATCAATACAAACCGAGTCAGTTCGAGTGCGCCACACGGCATCATTTGGGGTCATCATAGTACAGGCAACTCAATATGTTAGTAGACTACTAGATGAAACAAAAAAGACCACTTACTTTTGATTTTGAATAACTCCAAAAATATTTTTTTCCCAAATATTTGCCAAATTTCAGCTGTTGAGAATACCTATTCTCAAACATGAAAATCCACTAATGGTTATTCCGATGGTGGTGAATGGCAGTTTCCTATCTTTTTGTCTGATTAGCCAAAACGGCCATAATTCAACACCCACAGAACTTCAAAACAATGATGCAACTGATGACGGTGCAACCATAGATAAACTACACAAGGATTAGAAATTTGAACTATATTTCCAGATTTTGGCTCTGGTACGCGTGCTCACGTTTAAACAGGCCCTATCCTGGGGTACTATACAGACAATGTCCCCACTCCCCAGCTTTAACAAACTCACAGTACTATTGAAATTCGATCCCCTTGCCGGACAGGTGCAACTGCAAGGCAGCTTATCCCACAGTATTGAATCATTCATTGTTGCATTGTGTTGGGAGAGAAAGAGACATGGGGAAGAACAATTTATTGATTATTGAACGCATTCTTCCAACTTGTTGTATGTTACCATCACCATATAAGACAGCAGTCACATCAAATTCGGTATCCTCCAATTGTGCACCTGGTTTATTGATCCCTCAAGAAAAACACCTGAACATGACTCCGACCCAGCAGCAGAAAAAAAATCTGATATCACATCCTGAGAGTATAACCTAGAGACGAATATCAAATGGCACTGGTAGCAATTAACTACCCTATATACCCAAGCCATAATTATTCTTAGTCATCTGTGTTTTGTTGAAGTGGTGAACAGACTTTTATCACTTGACTGGAATCTATACACATAAATGTCTTGAATTCACCGACGTTTTCTCAAAGAGGCGAATTTTTATGGTTTACCACTTTGAAAAATACACATCGATAATTTCAGAGAGTTTGATTAGAAGTAAATATTTAAACTTCATGGAAGTTAGAATGATTATTACAATTACAATCTTAGCACGTCTCAACTTTTATGGGATTTTTTTCCTTTATTGATGTTGTCGGTTAATGATCATTGTAACCACCATGACAACTTCCCCAAATAATGGCATCAACTCTCTCAAAATAAAAATTCATTATCATCTCTTGACTTGGATAAAAAAGCAAATTGAATGCTGATGGATGTTGTGTGGTTGTAAAACAATTTTGATCGAGAGAGACAACATTCTCCCGAGATATGAATTCTAATATGTTACATTGCCGAGACCTGTTTGCCAATAATCTGGTTGTCACTTGCTGTTACAATAATCCACCAACTGACAGACAATGCTTTAGGCGTAAAGGTCTCATTTCATGAGCTTGCGTGCGTTGATGGCCATACTGAATGTGTTGGGATACCAGGAATCGATGGTAGGTATGTGTCAAAATCTCACCCAATAATACATTTCCTGTGATAAAAAGGTCGTAACATTGGGATAAGAAGCCTGATATCCTGTTGAAACAAGTTCAATATTTTGGATCTTTTTATCTCACAACAAAAAGTTCATGTCTACCTTCAGAGAGTTCCTTTTATTGCATATCTTCTTGTTTTTAGGCCAGTTATCTTTGCTAGAAGGATACATGTAGGTTTTCCAGCAAAGTGCCTCATCATTTTGACAACCAGTCAATCTCATCAAAAGCAGCCAAATCCAAAAGAACTAAGAGCAGACAATGATAATGACAAACTTTTCTTGGATTCTTTATCTCAGGCAAGATAAGTTCATGTCTACAGAAAAAACTAATGATAAAACATGTACACGTACAAACATACCTTGTGGCGCCAAGGTTAGGGCTATGCAAAACCATGTGTCAGCAAAGAAGTATGTTCAAACTAGAGCCACCATCGGAGGAAGGTTATTATGACTCTACGGCATGAACTAGGTATATTCAATTTCTACCACTTTTAAAACTATCAACATTCCTGATTGAGTTTCAATTGAAATTCAAACACTCATTCTATTTTCTTAGATGAGTCAACTCATTCCAAAATCAATCAATATTTTCCCCATCAGCCTTCAGTAGGAAAGAGGGTCCAGCCACTGCCAGAAAGCCACACTCAAACAATATCGAAGAAGCCTACTCATTCTGGAATTAATCTTCTCAAGTACACTAACCCTAAACAGCCCTTGGGTCAAAGCAAACAGGGTCTTGGAGCCATTAATACAAAGCCATACTCAGACAATAACTATTCCAAGAGTAGATTGAAGGTATCAGTCTTGACCAATGACCCAGGCAGGTAGACTGAGATAGACAAATAGGGATTTGCAGAGAATGATTGGAGAGGTTAACATTTTGATTTGAGATCCAGAACGAAGTGATGTATCTTGGTATCAGATGTACAATGAAACAGTGCGACTTCAATGTCTGGTATGCTTAGAATCAATATTGACTTGATTAAATCAACCAGAGAAAAAAATCACCTCATTCTCCAATCAAAATCTTCTTGAATCAAAATCTAAACCTCTCTGGTAAAAACTGCTATGCAGTAGAGTACAACCGTTTGCATCACTGACCTGACGTCTCTTGGTCATGATTGTATCTGGGCCCTGGACTCACAGCATCATAACTTGTCCTCAATGTGTTGATTTTCTCAAGTAGATGCTTTTTTAACCAAAACCATGGTTGGAAGATTGAATATGTCATATAAACATTAGACTTTTTGGGCCAAGAAATCAATGCCTATTGAAAACGTTGAAACACAATCAGGAAACCGTCCTGATATTAAAAAAAAGGCATGTATTGTAAGCTAATGTCAATCATAAACTATAAGGCGCTGTTCCAAATACATCATGCCTGTACCTTTAGAAACTGACCTGATTTTGCAAATAACAGACATCACTTTCAAAATATATATTGTCTGATCAAACAGTATAGGAACAGGTCATGGTTCATAAATTTGCTTGCTCTACATAATTTAGAATTCTTACTTCACAAGAATATCGCATTACAAGAAATAGCATTTTGCAGAGCATTGAAAAGGTCAAGATTGGTTGGCACATACTCTTGTTTCAACACTTCATTACTTACTACAAATAGACACAGATGACACCAAAACCATCAGACAACTAGGCCAACCATTTGTTTACAGTGGTAGTATAAGTGAGTGAGCTCTTATTACTACTATTCTATATTAGGTATATGACTTCCCAAAACATTTATCTTTTTTATCATAAAAATTAACGAGAATCGCAACATTTTAATTCAAAGTACTTCTGCTCAGTAAAACAAGGTGATAGAAAGTGTGATTATACGATTCTGTCACCAAAGGTTTTACAGCTGCTTTCAAAAATAGCAAACTCCAACATCATTTTATAAAGGAACAAACCACATCATCATTGTGTTAAGTAAGAATAGCATCATAAACATCAAATCAACTTTAAAAAGAGCTCACCTCAGCCTATTACATGGAGTATACTATCCCTGAGCTATGATATCCACCATCAATACGATTACGCACGTTAATAGTGCAACTACGACAGACCTCGACCGCAACTAGAGTGAGCTCTGATACAAGCGACACCACTTGGTCACAGAAAACAGCATCGATCCACATCATAGATGGCAGAGTTTGTTTGACGTACATGTATAACATGGCTCTGAATACAGCATGTACATATTTAAATGACATTGAAGGCGTTGATCATACATTCACTGCTCTCCAAGTTTACAGACACTCTGCATAATGAAGATTGATTTTAGAAGTGGGTCAAGTCCATGCCATGCCATGTTATTCCACATGGATTGACAGCAGAATTGGACCAACTCATCATAGTGAACGCCAGGTTATGCGTCGGTTTAACCTTGAACGGCATACTTAACCTTGAACGGCACTATGCGTTGGAAGCTCTTATACGAAAGGGGAGTCACGTGGATCCATACATAAAAAAGAAAGGGATAAGCTTTCATTGATAAATCTAAGGAGTTTCGAGGGAATGGAGGTTGTGCAAGGACAAGAATAATTTTTTAGAATTTTGTCTGACCTGACAAGGTTAGTCGGGTAGGTGGGTTGTGTGCCCTCACTCTTTCACATTGATTTGCCAAAATGGCAGTATTTTGTGAAATGCAAAACTTATGCAAACACCACACATTACTGCATCTGACTTGTATTAAAAACAAATCACAGAAAAAGTCTTATCGATCTAAATTCTGCATAACCAGCAAGAGTGCTCAATGGGTTGCAATTTCGTGGAACTCGTCAAGGAGTTTACCAATAAAGCGAATTGGTGAATGAGAGCAATCCTGTCTAGTGATATATGGTGCCGAACGACCTTCATACATTTATAACGGAATTCTATACGTTGTCAACTTATTTTTGGCAATAGCATATTATTATTTCCAGCAGTTGGTAATGAAATAGAATCAGTTGGCATGCAATGTGGGTGCACAATATTCTCAGTCAAGAGCAACAAACATGGTCTGCCATGAAGTAAAATCTATTTTTTTGAGAGGTTGAATGCTGATATTAATAAAGTAAGGTTAGTAAGTGACTGGGGAAAATTTAACTCTTCATTATCAGGTTTTTTTTCGTGTTTGTCTTTTTCATGATAACATTACTTACAAATAACCCACTTTCATAGTGAATCATTCAAAGTTATTAGTTGCAGCTCCTGCCATTTAGTGATTTCATGGTAAAATTTTTTGGAATTTAAGAGAAAGTTTCACCAATGGGGCTCATTCAGGGCGTCTGCCCGAGGAACTATTTTATTCAATACCCTCAAAGAAGTAATGAGGGTACATTACCTTCCTCCTAAATTGAGCAAAAAATTCATCTTTTTGACATGTTAGATGCAGAAATTTGTTTACCGGCCGGATGTTATCTTCACATAAATTCTAGTTGCTAACATTCGTGATGAAATTCTGCTGGAAAATGCATATACATGTATGTCTGAAATAAAAAGGTTTTTTTAGAAAAAGGTTAATTTAGAAAAAATTTTGCCCCTCCCCAAAAACATGCCCTCAAAATGAGTCCTGACAGAAATCCTGATTATCACCAATAGCTGTTAATTTTCCAATCACAGTTGTCATGTTGTCATGGATACGTCACAGGTTGCATAAAATAAATTGCTTGCTTGCAGAGCCCTTTAAGTGGTGAGATTCAGTGGGATCAGCAACGATTGTCCCAGCGTGTGTACAGAAGAAATTGTGGTGTTCTTATATGGACTGGCATCCTTGACAACGAAGTCATGGGAGTGTTAGTCAATAACTGCCACCAACAACCAACTTTCCAAATCCCAGATAATCCTCATCATACACATTGAGGATTATGGCATATGTCAGAAAAACAGGGTACTGCTGTAGTAGGATTTCATAGGATTTCACTCGGTCAGTTACAGATTCAGATCATTATGTCGATGTCATTGATATTCAGAAAATAATGGCCAGATATGAAATAAAGACTGTCATATTGAGAGTGAAGCAATAACTGACAGGAGATATGATGGAGAAGGATCTTAATGTGCCTTGACCTAACAAGATAATATTCACAAAGACAAGAGCTTCTGAGAATGAATAGATGCAGTCTGAAATGAGGCCCAAATTATTTGCTGGAAACATGTCTGGTTGTTGCGTGTATCCTACCTAAAAAGACCTAATACAAGAACGATAATGTTACTTACAACTTTTCAGTTAACAAATCAAAGACAAGCCAATACTTTCCAGGTTGACAGTAAGCTTTTTATGCCTACAGTAAGGTTACAACATGTATGATATAAATTAAGCTTATAATATAAGCTTACAGTGGACTGGAAATATTGGTTTCTTTAACATGTTTAAGGTAAGGTTTGTGTAGCATTTCTCATAGATATAGCAGCAATGGCAAGCAAACATTACCATCAACGCATATTTGGGTAAGCTACCTCAGCTTAGGCCTTTCATCAAAGAAAACAGCCAGGTAAAGTAGAACCTCTCTGTTTAGGACACCCCTGGGACAGACATGTCTGCCTATTAGAAAGGTGTCCCAAGTTCAAAGGTCACATTCACTGGAGATGCTCAGTTCCTGAACAAAATTAATTTCCTTAAATGGAGAAGGTGTCCTGCTATTAAGGGAGGTATCATCTAAGGAAGGTTCCACTGTATAATATATTCTTGACAAAAATTGTTCTAGCCAAAATGGTGGTAGCCAAATCTTAATAGAGAGGTGTCCCGATTAGAGAGGTCAAATCGAATGAAACAATCAATTTGGGACCAAAACTAGTGTCCTAACTAAAGAGGGTGTCTTAATGGAGACGTGTCCGCAAAGGGAGGTTCTACTTTGGCCACATTTCCCACAAAGAGTGGTTTGTTGCAGTTGCACCCCCTAGTAGGATCCACTTGTAACAGTGAGTATAATCAAGCCACACACACACACACACACACAGTATATACTATATATTAATACAAGCCGTAGCCATAGGCATAGACTAGAGCGCTGATTAAGAGAAAATGCTTACCTGATCTGATGATAGGCCTACACTTGGCTATCGAAGGAAGGTCGTCTTTCTGAAGCTATTATTAATCCAAGACAACTTAATGAAGACATATCATGAAATAATAGAATGTATAATCCAGAAGAAACGGCAAGCAGCCCAGCCAACAGGGGTGAGCTATCAGCTAGTTCTGTACTAAGTCAGCGTAAGTGGGTATGGTATTAGTCGTGTGGTATTTATCATTGTGAAGTGTTATTCATTGAGTTCATGCGGGGGTTCCAGTCCAGGCTGCCTGTGGATTGTATCTATACAGTGGAACCTTCCTTAGCGGACACCTCTCTATAAAGGACAACCTCTCTATTAAGGACACAAGTTTTGGTCCCAAATTAGTTATTACCATTCAATTTGACCTCTCTACGTCAGTCCCGAGGGTGTCCTTAATAAAGAGGTTCTACTGTATAATACCAGAGGAGTCTAGCGATGTAAAAGACTTTGTGTAGCTGAAAAATGTTCAGATGGCAGTCACATTCTTATAGCGCAGTGCCAGAGACAGTTTTTTTGGCCTCTTGAGCCACAGATAGAATGAAATATGATATACCTCAGCGAGAGCGATATTATGTCTTAATATCAATGGCCTGTTTTCTCACTTTTCAACATTTTGAGCATGATTGTGTTCGGGCCATAAAAACATCTCTATGGGTGGGACAAGATTGAAGGATGATTATTCAAGTAGAATATTAATATTAATATTACTAACTTATATTTTTGATAATACATAAGATTGGTATGTTGGCTGCAGAAGACAGCGGCAGTCCATATTGCGACAGCCGCAGATAAGAGGAGACCTACAGTAAAATCAGTTATGAGACGTCGTGAATTTGTTAATAAAGGAGACATCTTGAATTCGTTGATGTCAGATAAACTATTTGCTGACTGCATGTGCGTCTTGTCGAAGTGCAGGTTCGTTTGTAAAACTGATATAATTGTTTGTCAGTGACTACCGGTTGACTATCTTGCTTTATTGGTATATATTATATATCAGTATACCACGGAGCGTTCATACCATATCGCCGCTAAAGAGTAGATGAAAGAGGATTTGTCAAGATCAGGAATCCATCAGCCTTCGGGCAACCAATGGAATGATATATATCCAATTTCTTTATAAGGCAACCAACATCTGATATATCCGAGTGAATATGTCTGGCATATTTAATGTTCTCGTTGGTTTATTGCAAATGTCGCCTGATGTCAATACACCACCACCACCACCACCACCACCACCACCACCACCACCACCACCACCACAGTAGTGTCCTTGTACTGTGAGACAGTAAGAGCAACCTTGGCTACTGCATGTAGTCTCCCTTTAACTTGGAGATATAGTCTAATGTTTCACCATGTTGAGGTCAAAAGGTGCACGGCTCCCATGACAAGGCTCTTAAGCGCACTGGGCCACTCTGTGACACACTCCACCAAGTCTGCATCTTCACCAGCTGCATTGTGGGCTCGTCAAGGAGACTTTAATAACAGGTGCGTGTTTTGTGAAAACGATGGTTGAAATAAATCCATGATCATTATATTTTTCAAAATTTCATGGCAAAATCAAAGGTGTCATCTGGTCCTAGACTCCCGGGGCAGTCAAATGAGTTATCCTTATTGGATCTCCTTATGTGAGGGACGAGGCCGATCCACTGTGTCGGGAGTGTACCTGTTTAAAGGTGAATTAAACATGACCCATTGTCCTTACTGTGTATATCATATGATGGCCAATTTAACCCCCCTACTGCCTATTGTCCCCCTGGTAGCGGGTGAACATCAATGCTGCTGGCAGGCTTAGAATAGATAGGAAATAACAGAGTCTTTCAAATGAACGGATCTAAAAAAACAGCTTGTGGCAGTCGTTGGCGTGAAACTGCCGCACCTGCCTGTCACATTTGATAACGTCAAGTAGGTCTGAATGATTCGGTGCCAATACTTATCAATAGCAATACAGGTGGTTTCCTTCTACTTTCTATGATATAGAGAATGTTTGGTAGCGGAACCACAGGCACATGAAGATCAAAACCCATCAGCTCATCAAATATTATGTGATCAGTGCTGTTAGTTGGGCAGGAGTGCCTGTGGCGGAACTATCAAACCAGACATCCTGAGAGTCAGAGTTTTTTCACTTGTTTGTCACGTAACAAAATATCAAGTTTGAAATATCAAGAGGCAGAGTATGTTGAAAATATATATTGGTGTGGTGGTGAGGACGAGGATGATATGCTAATTTTGCAAAGGACCAGTCGCAGTGGTAAATCAGTTTTATTCTGCACCCCTTTATTAAAAATACAACAATCAAGTCACAGTAGAATTGTAACTACATATTACAAAATCAAGTATGCCCACCAGTCTGTTTAGCTTAGCTATAAGCTTCTGTATGATGTGGACAGTTTCTCTAAATGACTCAAAATTCCAGCCAAGAATTAAGCTTTCAAAACCATTGAGTAGCCTTCACCACGTTTACACATAATACTACAAAACTAACTTGCCTAAAAAGCTATGCCGCCAAATAAATAATAGAAGATATCGACCACTGACCATGGAAAAGCAGATGTGTGGCACCAATTCTGAAACTCATCGACCTCCATCTCAAAGTCGGTATAATGAGAACAAAACAGGTGCAGAGGAGTTGAGTACCGAGGAAACTGCAAACATGAGGGGGAAATTGATTTGGCCAATGTTTGTTCCAAAATCATGGGGCACTGTGTTATTTTCTATAGTCAAATGTGTTCTCAGTCTATTTTGCTGCTGACAGTGATTCGGTTTGCTCATCGGCCAGTTATTAAATTCATCCTTTAAGATGTTCTCCATTCGTGTACAATGTTCATAGTCTGTGCCACAAGTAAATAGAAATAAACATTGGCACTGTAATCAGACATATCAATGTGATGAAAACTGACATATAGAGCATATCAATGTGAATTTATTTTCAGCCTATAATACATAATTGAAAAACCTCGAATTCAGTTTCAAATTTCAAATTATGAACGAATGATGGAGGCCTTTAATCTGATGCAACAACTTACTGTTCAAAAACGTGGTTACATAAAACATTTGAGATGCTATGGAAGAGACTATGTAAATAATATAACAATTTGCCTCGGGTTTTCAATAACCTTTATTCAAATAACTAGAAGTTAAGGTTTAGATTTCAATTACACTCCACTCTTGTGTTACACAAGAGTGGAGAGCATCAGCAGATATGTCTGTCCACATAAGATAACATTACCGTTACTGTAACAGTCTGAAAGTGTTAAATGACAACGCAAATCATCATGACTGACATTGTGTATCCTTGTTTTATAAAAACTTGAAACTCACAGGAATAAGTACATTTGAAGGACATTTAAATTAGAGGTATCTGAGAATAACATCATACACCTCAAACTCAAAGGGTCATACTTTACCTCTGTAAGGTCTTTCACATTGAAAATTAGCATTGTTTTATTCAAAAGTTCAACATAATTTGTCTCTTTTTGTGCGTGGGTTTCTCTGGCCCTATCAGGTCGCGAAAAAGACTTTGATGCACAAGGCAAGACCCATTCAGTGATAACAGAAATTCCGGAATCTGGTCTCTTGAAACGGAAACAGAAATCTCAGACGTTCTCTAAATTATTATGTCTTCCATTACATTCCGAGTCGGGAGCAATTTGTAGATTAAAATGCAATATTTAAACTTCTCTTCTGACAAAGAAAGCCAGCGAGTAATTTCATCTGAAGCAATCGCGTTGAAACATTTACTTACTTCAGGGATACCATGGAAACACAGAGATTAGAGATGGAGCCAACAAGAAACTAAGGGAATCGTATGACAGAGACAAATCAGGCACGCTGATATTTGATAACTGCTTCAAGAAAAGTGTGGAATAACGATTAAAGGCCGGAGGTGGATTTTGACAATAATTAACACAGGCAACCCGAGTATTTCCCTTACGAAAAAGATCTCAGATTCACTACGCTCACCATGGTAAATGCAGAGTTTATCATGCTTACCATGGTGAATGTAGAATTTACCGCGCTCACCACGCAAAAAAGAGGAAAGAAGACATCTTGATGTTTACTCAAAATTTATTATATCTATTCTTTATTATTAGCATGAACATTTCTTATCGGTCACATTTTCAATAGTATCAACATCCCCAACCCCAACCCCAAAAGGTTTCACACATACACATTGTACTTCAAATATCATATATATGATAAAAGAGATGATGATGGCATTGATATCATTAAAGTAACTGTTTGCCTTTTAAAGGGAGACAGAGGCAGGAACCAGGTGGCCAAGATGAAGTTTCAACAAGCACCCATAGGTGTCTCTACTACTTCTTGTTTCAGCCAACATTCGAAGATGAGCACCAGTTGACTTCCCATGTCATTTTTGAAAAAGGACAATCATGAATCCTATCCCATTTCTAAAACGTCCATACATCTTTGGCAAGGTTGTCCCGGCTTCGTAGCAAGAGTACGCCGACAGCGCTCACAACGGTAATTAGGGGACGGAATAATCGTCAAAGTAAATGCCTCAGTGGTTGTGTCCTTTTCTGAAACGATTGATAAAATGTCCCACTAAGATATGTATTCAAAGACGTTTTTTTATATCGGCTACATGTATACACTTTAAGGCATTGAAATATGCACTTGCCCACCCTAGATGACAAAGGATGATTCTTCTGGGCTGCACAGTGAACTTGCACTGGTTTATTGAGCTGATAATGTTCTAGTTGACAGTCGGCACAGTTTTTTAATCCTTTTAATCTGACCATTCAGGGAATAAGGGCGTACATGTAAAGACTAGGAATAGCACTTACCTTCAGTGGCGATTTCTATTTCTCCATGAGCAACTCTCGCTTTTTCTAATATCACAGATTGAGGAGGGCCATCAAGAATGGTCACTTGAGAACACTGGAGTAGTTCCGTCAGTGGAGAATTACCAGAGATACGATCGGGTTGGAGAGTCTGAAAGGGGACATTAAAGTTGAACAGAGATCCACGATTAAATGAAGCAACTTCAGTAAAGGACCACTGATCCTTGTTTACCTTATGAGGTTGATTACGATGCCGAGGTCAATTATGTCTCTATTTGTGGCTACGTCAAAGAGACGTATGCACAAGCCAACAAGCCGACCTTACTTTGCCTTCCAGGTCAAAGACATTTACAGAATGAGCATTGTGCATTCTTATATCCAACCCAAAACCTAGAATATACAAATGTACCAACCTTGAGCAACTGAGAAAGTCGACCAGAAGATGAAATGGCCACATCAAACATCACAACTTCACTAGACATGATCTTTTTGTAGAACAAGTCACGAATCTTCAACAAGGATTTGAATGTGTCATCTATATCCGGGTTAAACCAATCCGGGTCTGGTTCGGACCAAGCTTCCTTAAAGATACTGTTTTCACCTAATGCATCATCTGAAGCATAGAAAAGTTACAAATTCAACCACAAACACTTTAAGATTAAAGGAGGATAGGCTACAAGTTGCCAACTGAATAGGACCAGTGGGTTCAAGTTAATGCTTAGACCATCAGAAATCAGATATTCATCAACATCTACTCTGAGTTTTTAGCAGAATTGCAACTTTGGGTTGAAATTGAAGACAAAACACATACATGTACTTCTACCCCGAACACAAAAAACTTCCTGGGGTAAATTTGCAATCTCTAATATGCTTAAGAGCTAAAACTGACCATCAGACATATCTCCACATCTATGAAGGTGAATCTCCTCTGCAAGATGGGGCAGTATTGGTGCACATGTCTTTGTCAGTATGTCTAAAAGATGATGAAGGACCATCTGCCCAGATCTTCTAGTAAGACTGTCTGCACAATCACAGTAAAGCCTGGCAAAAGAAAACATATGGTCAACCCCTCATTTCCATTCAAATTACTACATCATTTCCACTGGATTTTATTGCAACTTCTAGTGCTAAAGTTTGTCTAATCGGCCATGTCGCCTGATGAAGTGCTCAGAGGGTGGGTGCATGTCTTGTGGGAGGAGATAGCTCAAACCTTGAACATACAACACTGCCCTGAAGAGCACCAATTATTCATTTGAACCAAAAGGTTTATGTGAGTTCCAATGAGTAAAGAGACCTACCTATCTTTTGCTATCACAATGTAAGCAGCAACCTCCATATTGACAAATTTCTCCAACATGACTAAAACTCTGTGATAATCAAACTCATCATAACTATCAGTGACCTGCAAGAGATATAAATTGTCATTTAGATTACCTCAGCCAAACAAAGTTATCCTTATCATTGCTGTGCAAAGAAAGAGGTTCTGCGGTGCTCAATATTATAATTTCCACCTTTCCTAAACTGGTCTTTCGAGAATCAAGTCAGAAGTAGAATGCAGGGATACGTTCCCTGTTGATGGGCTCACAAATCATTCGTGCTTACAGCTTAATTTAGATAAAAACGGCACCTCCAATAGCAGCCCGCTAAGAGTAAATTGACTATACATGTATAGTGGAGAATGTACTAACCTTTGTAACAAAGCCATGTAACTGGTGCAGCATGTACTGATCTTGAGGGAGGAGGTCTCCCATGCCAACTTCATGTTCATCCAAGTTGAAGTCATTCAGATTGCCAAGGAGGAACCGTAACACCTTCCTCAACTGAAAAGGGGGCAATAAAGACTTTGAAGACTGTTAGAGACTTGCACTGCAAACTCGTTCTCATGATCATTTCAGTTCTACAACCTGATTGGAACTGAACCCACATGATAAAACTTAATACACATGGCTTGGAATGGTAACATTGGGTCGCTGAAAACTTGGTGCAATGTTAGACCTTTTGAGAATAGTCATATCCCCCCAACCAGTGCCTGAGAGAACATTACTTACTTTGTAAATAGTTTCATTGCTCTGTTCCAGAACTGTTGGTCCGATTTCAATGCTGTTCTCCGTATGGTATCTTGCAGCCCACCACCTCAGAACATCAGCACCATAAGAAGGATCCTTCTTCTTGTCCTAGGAAGGTGATCAAATGGATTCATTACTCTTACCTTACCCTAACCTTACATTTTTTACAACACAAAAAAACCAATGGGTCCTTTACGCATAAAGCAAAATCTTGTTAACTCTTCTGCTGACTTGATATTGAATGGATTCAATATGACCTGGAGTTCAAAATGTGATCTTTGCGACATAACACAGGCTGAGCGCTTGTGCACTCCCGGTTTGAGACTAATATCCTTGAAACCATCCTTTCAGAGCAAACAAAATGGAGCAATCATACAATTCCACTGACCTTGCCTCCGTCGATGACTACTTGAGGATCAACCACATTTCCTATAGACTTCGACATCTTCTTTCCTTCCTCATCTACAGCAAAACCGTGGACCAACAAATTTCTGAAGAGAAAAAGTTCGAGAACTTGAAGATTTACATGGCGTGAGGCAATAAATGTTGTTGAGGACAAGTTCAGCCTCAGTTCAAAGGAAATATTACGGTTTACTTCATAGATTTTTACTCATTCAGATTTCAGAAAGCAAATGGAGCTGGGGTAACTCGCAAGAGACACAACACACAGAGGTTACTTACTTGTATGGTGCTTGTCCATGAAGAGCTACATTGAGTAGCAATGATGACTGAAACCACCCCCGAAACTGGTCAGTACCTTCAAGGTAGAGGTCAGCAACAGGAGGTTTTTCTGGAAAAGCGCACATCCACGATGAGCCGCTATCAAACCAGATGTCAAATATATCGCCACCTTTTACGTAGGAGCCATTTATGTCCAAGCCACTCTGGAAAAAATGCAACAAAACATCTTATTTTGAAATGATGACTTAGGAAGCAACGACGCAGAAAGTAAGTACCCGTAACTAAAGAATTCTGATCTAAAATGTGACTCTACATTTACAGTAGAACCTCCCGATTGAGGACACCCTCGGGACTGACAAGTGCTGTCCTTGATAGAGAGGTGTCCTGCTTGGAGAGGTCAAATGAATGAAAACAACCGATTTGGGTTCAAACCTAGTGTCCTTAATAGAGAGGTGTCTGCTAAGGGAGGTTCCACTGTACTTTGATATCTTACCTTTTGTAGCACTTCAGTTGGTAGGAGCTCTTCCATGGGCAGATCCCACCAACAATCGGTCCCATGTTGTTTGACGAGTTCAACAAGATGACCAACTGTGTGACTGGAATAAAATAACAAAATACATATAGCTGAATACAAGAATACAAGATTGCCAGTTTAAAGATACAAAAGAGTGTGGTAACATTATAACCTAGCCACCATTGACACCTGATAATGTTTTTTTCTTCTCCTCTGTGGACAGAACAGACACTCGATCAGATTATTTTGGTAACATATCTGACTTAGAATGAAAGACAAAATGCACCTGTTTAATATTGTCTTCCCAGTATCCTGTTGGCAGAAGACTGGGATTGGCACTCCCCATACCCGCTGCCGTGAGATACACCAGTACGGCCGAGAGTTGAGCAAGGACACCATACCCTGTCCCATGGACTTTGGATAGACATTGACAGCATCAAAACACTCCTGGAAAGAATCAAAAAATTATTAAGCCATTATGCATAATGTGAATAATCTAGGGCACTATTTAACTTCCACTCACTCATTCTCTGAATGAGATTGAAACAGAGATACCTTGCATCTGGTGCCTATAAAAGGCCAAATCAAAGTGGAAGGTAGCTCTCAGTGGACTCCCCCCATGAAACTCAAGGCAGGCCTCATTGGGTGGTATGAATAAAGACTAGCAAATGCTTTTACTTCAATTTTGTACAGAAAGGCCTAGTGTAAATGTACATGGAGTTTTAGATAAAAGCATTTGCTAGTCTTTATTCATATCACCCACTGTATGATCTGCCATACCCTACCCAGGTGTATGAAGGGTCAACTTTCAAATGCAAAGCCAGATAAACAAGAGCTGGTCATATATACCAATGCCTTTTCTTTTATCCTCTCAGTGTTGATAAACCATTGTCTGCTTGCTCTGATGATGACAGGTTTCTTACTCCTCCAGTCAATTGGGTAACGATGTGTGAAGTCTTCAATATGACAGATATGCTGTCGCAGCAGTTCAATAGCTGTAACAGAATGCAAAACGGTCATGGAGAAAGTGACTTGAGACATCAACTACAACTTGCTGGGTCTATCAATGATATGTAGGAGGAAACCACAAAGCCGAGAGGAAACTTGCACTGTCAGTGAAAGTCAAAGCAATGAGATCAAGGGCGACAGGCGCTGATGATGATGTCGAACAATGATCGCCTTCACCATTCTGGCCACCTTTATTTTGTATATGAATAACTTTTTAGGGGTACCCTGTATACTACTTACCATGAGAATTTCCATCACCAAGGACTTCTTTTCCACTGAATTCAGGTCCAGCTGATTCATTGAAAACACCGTCCTCATTCACTGTGCAATCCTACCAAACAGATAACTCAGATTTAATTGAATGCCAAAACTGTTGTCAAGAGACATGTGAAAATACGAACTTGTTCGAAATCTGTGCGTTGATGCCACAAGGGTCATGCTAACTGTTTACAATTTAATGAAGCTCAAGGTTTCCAGTGAAATTACCTGTTCCAGCCCTAGCCTAACTGTGGTGCTATAGTTGTCTTGAACTAGAGTGCCAAAACATATAATTACTGATATTATAAGTAACTGTACAATGCAGAGCAAAATAATGTATCAACAATCTGATAAAGACCAATTCTCTTTATTCATTCTTCACTCTTCTATTTGATTCAGGGAGGGAAATTTCCAGATCGAGCGCACTTGAAGAGCTGCAAATAAAAACAATCAGTAGTCGCTCAGAAATACATACCAGAGACAATCCATTTTGTAAAGCAATTTTGAAATCGTCATGGCCGTGCGCGGGTGCAGTGTGAACAAGGCCAGTTCCCTTGGTGGTTGTAACATGGTGACCAGGCAGGAAGGGCAACTCTCTCTCCGGTGATAGGGGGTGGGTGTATTTGCTGCCTTGGAGTGCATCACTAGGAACTTCACTGATTATTTCAAGACGTTTTCCTAGAGTTTGTGATATATTCTGATGACAATCTGCAGCAAAGAGGAACAGCTCCCCAGATTCTAAACACTTCCCCACACAGTATCTGAAAGTGGCAACATGTGCACAGTGAAACCAACTATTTTGTACTAGCAATATTTCACACTTTCTTTTGGCTAACTCTGTACAAGGCTTTCAACTAAAAAAAGACTGGGACCTGTTTTGTTGTCTGATATCTTTGAAGCAGTAAAACGCATCGAGCATAGCTTTAACATTTCTGAAAGATACTGATTATCCCTCACCGAATACTGTTGTTATAACATATTGCCTGATTTGCAGGAATAGTCCATGGCGTGGTAGTCCAGACCAAGGCATATATCCCTTTAGCGGGAATCATATTCGTCTGAAGTGCAGGTGGAAGACGACTGATTGGAAACTTGAGGTATATGGCTTTGCTGAAAACAAATAACTGGAATTATGATACAAGTGGTTTCAGCAGAATCACTGTGATAGATATACAGCATGGTCAACGGATTCGGTGATCCCCTGGTTAAAGGGAGACCATAGACAGAAGCTAAGGGTTCAAATTGGAGGTCTTTTGGTGACCAATATTCACAATTAAGGGCTTCAGTGCGTTGGATAAAACATTAACTGTATTCCGCATAATGAGCGTCAATAGTTTCGATGTAATGAGAAGTAGGATGAGATAGCTACCATGATGTTGTTGCACTTCCACTCACCTGATGTAATCTGGATTATACTCCAGTTCTGCTTCAGCCAAAGCTGTTCTGAAAAGAAATGTTAGAAAAACGTTTGAACTGCTTCTCATTTCAACAAATGTGAAAACAAAATTGAAATCGAAAGTGTACTCAATGATGAGGTGACGAATCAAAAATTACAAATTGTGCATCACTGGTGTATCCAACATAACAAGCTGATCAGAAAGCTCCATTGTGGGCTCAGTATATTTCAAAGTCTGCTTTTTTAAATCGGTGAATTGGAAACTTTACTACTTGTTCAAAGGTTAATGGGTCAGTCAGAAAGGCTTTTTATCCCCTCATGGCATAGGCATGATATTTTCCTAATGATTGCTTACCTTGTTGACGGAGACCAATAAACTGGCATATAATCTTGGTAAACATAACCCTGAAAGAAACAAATGCGACTTCTAATTAGAATCCAACCAGCCTACTGTTTCAATTCCCTGTTTTTTTTCAAGTGTAATATCTACAAAGAATGAAAGCTACAACCAAACGGAATCATGTGAAAACAAAGACATACCTTTTTAAATAATGCATAAAAAAGCTGCAGCTGTTTTGCCTCATATTCCTTGTCATACGTAAAATAGCACGTGTTAGCCCAGTCAGCCATGACACCCCATCTTTTAAAGGCATTTGATTGGATCAGGATTGCATCTTTTGCAAACTGCCTAGCTGTAAGGGTAGGAAAAATGTCTACATTAATAATTGATTATGATACTTATCTGAAAATTTATAAGATTATTTGTTGACAAAATGAATAACAGACTTAGATTCATCATCTTCTTCGAAAATAGGGCAAGAGGATCATAAGACTTTTACACATTATGCAGAAAGAGACAAATCTGAAATCACCAAATATACATCGGCCTGTAGTTGACGGAGTCAAAGCAAACCACATGTTGGCAAGATGGCTATCCGCTAAATTACCTAAATGTATTTCAAAAGGAAAAATTAGCTCTTGGTCTGTTTACCTTTTTTTCTGATTTCTTGTGGTGCTGAGCTTCCACTGTTCACACTGGCTTTGTATTTTTCCATTGCTTTCAGTTCTATAGGCAAGCCATGACAATCCCAGCCTGGAACATAATGCACTTTATAACCTTTCAATACCTTGTATCGGTTGGTGATATCTTTTAATATCTGAAATTTGAGAAACAAAAGAAATTAATTGGTGATGAGACACCCACCTTTTCTAATTCTGGGACTTGGTCTTCTGTTTTCAACTTACATAAATTGAAAGATTATATTGGCTATGCAGTCATGTGAATGTCAAACAATTCTCCATGTGAAAAGGTGTCCAAAGTTGTTCACTTATGAAGCAAGGAACTGGAGATGAAATAATAAAGCAGTCACAACAGACACAACCAGAATCAAATACTTAACCGAAGCAGGGTGGTAAGAGGTGGGACATCCATGGAGACAGTTGAACTAAAACAATATAACAAAATGACATACCTTGTTGATAGCATGTCCAACATGAGGGTTTCCATTGGCATATGGAGGTCCATCATGCAAAATGTATTCTTCTCTCTTTTGTTTTCTTTGCCAGGCATACAACTCCGAAAATCCACAAACCTAGATCAACAGCAACAAGAATAGCATTGGTCTAACATGTCCTCTTCTCAATATTCAATTGCCGGGCCAATAATCATCACCTTAATCCAGTCTCCGAACAGTACATTGTGACTGTTCATGCTAAACATGCCTGGGTTCTAATTTTTTTATAGGCAGCCTCCAGCGAGTACAACAATTGATCTTAAACCCACTCCAACAGGACCTACTATGGATGACTGGTTCATGTATATCTTTTGAAGTATTCCTGTGTCTGACTGACACATGGGAGACTTTCGACGACTAGTGTGATGTCATTATTGTCAACTATGGCAAGGTCCTTGAGCTCTATACTACAGTATCGGTACACCATTAACCATTAACCATTGGTCCTGGGGCTGGGAGTGGGAGTGACGCCCCCCCCCCCCATCCCCACCCCAACCCACGGTATGCTGACCGACAGAAGTTGTTAAATACATACCTGCTGGAGTTCTAGCTCTCTTACAGCAGCCACACCGTTTTTCATGGTAAGAGGGAAAGTTGTTTTGGGTAAATTCAATGTGTCACTGTACTTTGAACTTGACTTTTTTCTCAACTTGCAAAATGCACGCCGGAAATAGGCATGACATGACCACGAAACTTTTTCAGCTATCAAGTATTGTCTAAACAACATTTTGAACAGCTGTAGCCGGAATCGGCCGAGTAAATCGTCCTAAATCGTGTGTAATATCCAGGGAAATTTTTTTTTTCAGCCGAATTTAATTTTAATGGGCGCAGCCATCTTGCTTTTCTCAAGCAAATTACAAAGTCATCACTGTACAAATATACAGGAGCAATTCTCTACATAGATATATTCCTTGCACACGACTTGCCCTACTTAAAAAATCAACGAATCAGACGGTCCAATTGCCTTCACTGCGAACCCCGACGTCACGAGCCTGTGCAAATTCTCAAATTTCTGTTCATGTCTTTATGCATTTTCATGATTGAATTTGGTCCAGAATGCCTGATTTCTTGAAAAATAGTTGGAGATCGACAACGCAAGATGTTGTGGACATGCCAGCGTACAAGATCTCCACGTCAATTGTCTCGCCAACTGTACAACCTGCGCTCTCGCCGAGTGTTCACCTGGGCTTGACTTGGACCTATGTCATTCTGTACAGTTTATTATTTCTGATTGTTTACGTTCAGCTGTGGATGATTCTATACTACAAACACAAACGATTCAGCTACCAGACTGTGTTCTTGTTCCTTTGTTTGATATGGGCAGGATTGAGAATGACATTGTTTTCATTTTACTTCTTTAACTGCATCTTGGCGAACAATTTGTCAATGTTTCCGGACTGGCTTCTTTACTGTCTACCAGTTTGTCTGCAGTTCATTACGTTGACATTGCTTGTCTTGTACTTTTCGCAGGTATGCATACAATCTTGAAGTCATGTCGTTCATATTCAATATCCCGAACCAGAAGCAAGATATATTTGTGGTGATACTGATAGATAAGGAGCTGGAGCAGTTTGACACTCTGACACCTGAGTTTGACACATGTGACGTGGAGATGCAGAGCTGATTTTGTTTGAATATCAATCGATTACAAACTTACTGTACACTTTCACTCAGTAACAAATTGACAATTTTCAATGATTGATAGCGATGAGAGCAAACGGGGACATAGGCATCTTCATTAACAAATGTTGAGTAGGCCCTATACCGTTTGATATCGGGTATAACGGAACTAGCCTACCAGTGATCCAAATATCTTAAACTTGAAAGTATTCACACCTATTTTGACTGTACTCTGATTATTTCCTTGCATCGATATTGGCCTCATATTGATCAGCGTTTGTGTAGTATGTAATTTAATTTAGATCTGGGAATTGACACCATTGTCTTTGTTTTTTCAGGTAGTATTTAAAACGAAGGCAAAATTTGAACCACATAAATACAAGTAAGTAAGACATCCACAACCACACATGCCAGGAAGTTTTTCTTCTTAAAACCGAGGAAGGCTAAGCCGAACTATGATTGGCGTTGTTTTTTACTGCTGGCATTGCAGGATTGCCGCTGATACACCTCTTGTTGCTTATAGGTCATGATTTTAATTCATCTTCCTCGTTGACATCAGTAAAATCAAAGTGCAGTCAGGACTCATCACTTGACACCCTTGTCTTTCAGCTCTTGACCTCACATATGATAGGTCGGTTCATTGTACCAAATACAGATTTAAAATTTGACAGTGTGGTTCACATGGATAATTATTGTTTTATATGACTTCATATCATGTTAACAGAACCAATCTTTCCTTTTTTCAGGCGACCCGTATGGGTCACAGTGGGGATATCGATAGTGATATTTGTGGCTACGAACATAACATGTGCAGTGCTAACCTTCCAGCATCGAAGAGACTATGACACAACATCATTACTGCTGATACAGATCAGAGTTATTGTCAATGATTCGCTCTTTGTGATATTCGGAATATTTCTGTCTTGCTGTATTTACAAAATTGCCAAAATTTCTTCTGCTGATCTAGTCTTGGAGGCAAAGGTTTGTTTGAAAAAGTATTTTCAGTTTACTTCTTTGTAAATAGCTCATTTATGTTAGATTTACAGAGACTGACTGTAAGGCCTAATTGCCAAGCTAAAAATCTTTGCTGAACATGAACTTTGAGCCCTGTGGAGGAAGAAGAACTTGACCTTATTTTTCTGATTGCTTGGTGAATATTTTCTTAAGTGTTTGTTTTGTATCTTAAAATTTCCTGCTCTGGTAGTGGGGCAAACTGATAATGTACAAAACATATTCCTGGTTGTTTGTGTCAGTTTAAGTGCAGTGTATTTAACATTGAAATAATACTTCATACTTCATTTTATTCTGTTTTTCAGGGTACAACCAGATGTCAATCTTTGTCTGCCTGTGTTATCATTGTTTTACTGTACACATCTCGTGCTGTGTACAACATTGTGGCAATCAACTGCAGAAATGACAAGTGTCACATTCCAGGCTTTGGCTTTAACTGGATTAATGTCTCTGATCAGGTATTCATTTTAAAGTAGTTGCTGTTCAGGTCCCCACACATCATCAGAGGCCCTTGGTGTGCCTGGGAGGCCTTTCGAATCGAGGGCCCCAATGAGGAACTTTATTACTGACAGGCAGCAGTAGTTAGTGGTCCAATTCAAAATAGATTTTCAGTCTATGTCAATTTCATCCAAAAAGATTCTGTATTGTTTTGGACTGGTAATATCACTGCCACCTTTTGGCAACAAAGTCCCTCACTGGCACTTGTGTACTTGAAAATATCTGAGACAGAAAAGAGATACAACATTTTCTAGCAAAGGGATTGAAAGTGGCAGGTTTTCAGCAACACGCTCTGTTCCAAGTTCTTGGAAAATGCATTAACTGGACGACAACCCAGTATGGGCGTGGTTCAAAAGACAAATTAGGAATCTTCACAAAAGTCGGCCAAGAATACGTTGCAAGTTGAAAAACAGTGCCAATTTCTCTTGAATATAATGTACAACATTGCTCTCCCTGTTTCAGGCCGATCAGGATCTTGATAAAGGCTATTCATTCCTGACATTTGGCGTTGTCCTCTTCATTTGGGAGTTTCTTCCTACATTCATTGTTGTGATATTCTTCCGGGTTAAAAGACCAACATCGACCCTGGTGAGTACAGTCATAATCTATAATACTGATTTTGTTATCTTAAGACACCCACCATTCCTGTTCATTGTATTTTCTTGTGGTTCTGGAAAATAAAATAATTGTGTGTGCATGGCTCTGGTCCCTTTCTCTGAAAGGACTAGTTGGACCAAAGCTAACCTCATGGACTGGGCCGGAGAATTTTCTGGGGGTGCATTGCACAAGGACAGGACAGCATATGGGGACCGTAGCTTTTCTATCTGTATTCTATTTTTCAGACAGTAAGTGATATGTCATCCCACAGTCACGGTTCACGGGCATACTTCTTTGATAACCCAAGAAGGTATGACAGTGATGAGGATCTCTCTCGGAGTGTGGTGTCACCGAGGGGAAGGTAGGTGGTGGTGCAACTGAAAGAAAGGTTTTCCCTACATTTATTGCAGGACATGTCAACATGCACTGCTTGTGATGGCATTCAGTAAGAGAGCCCTCATTCACTCTCATCTGTAGATTCTCTCAAGAGTAGATCGATTGGCTCAGTAATATCTTTCTTGAAAAATGAAAAAGGTTCAGCATTTTAGAAAAGAATGCTTCAAATTTAATTCACAGATTAACATGCATTCCTTATGGAAGTGACTAGGTTTTTGTGTTGATTTTTTCAGTTTATACGACATCAGCTCTAGTCCATACGCCATAAATGCTGGTACTCCAAGACAAAATTCATTCACGCCAAGGATGTCAACTCCAAGAGCTGGTGGGATGAATTATGGTGCTACACGGACTAACAGTAGGCCTAGTAGTTATTCGGGGCAGTACGCAGCAGCACATAACAATCCTCCAGTATTATTTGCTCAAGGGTCTCAACAGCAGCCATTCTATGACGGAACGTGATAAACTTGTGCTTTGACACTTTTTATTACAGTTGAGTTGTATTCAGGCATCACATTTTGTATTCCGTCAAACCCAGTTTGTTTGCATCATCATGATTAGCAATGTTTGCTTTAAAAGCATACTCAGTTAGTTTACAAATTTAAAATTTGAACTTAAAAAATTTCTAATTCTGTAAATATGTACATAAGACTGAATATAAATTTTAACAATGCAGTCATGTAGACTGATGAACAAATGCCAAGTTTCCACCCATTTTCATGTGTAATAACTGCAATACGGCAATGTTTATTCCTATTTACCTGAGCCACAAGAAAATGTAATAAACGTGCATGGCGTAGGCCAGGAGTCTTGTTTACTGAATGTTGTCTTGTGTTTACCACAGCTTTTGTGATAAAGAGTATAAAATAGCAAGCCTTATATCTTTTTTGTCAGTATTCATAATATTGAAACAGAAACTGGGTTTGATCCCCCAGAGTTGTGACCATGCCAGATTTGACAGTCGTCATATTTGTGCCTCTTCCATCAATCATTCCAATTAGTCTGTATATCTTGTCATTAGTTTTGGTGACATGGTCACATCACCAGAGCTTTGTATATTCAAATGAGTTTAGGAACATGGGCAATTGTGTGTTAGCCGGAAGGTTGCAAGGTGAATGTGTGATCAGTTTTCATTGTGCCAAATTATTCAAGTTGTCCAGTTAAGTTATTTAGATTTTTTTTGTATAGATGGTATGAATTCTAGGTAATTTTTGAACAGTGATCAAATACAAGTGAAAGTAAGCATATTTCGGTCGCACTAGCCAAAGAAGTATCTTGGGACGACATCCGTGCTTGATTGATATATGAATTTTGCCTTCTGCCTTCAGCTTTAATGAAAAGGTTGTGGTCATTGAAAGTTTTTACCGGAGATATAATTTACATGTTGATACTCCCATGAAAATGTAGCTGTTTAAAGTGATGTACGGCTTTGCCTGTCCATTCAAAAACTCTTTCAACTAGTAATTAGTCCAGCTCTGATGATACCAGATAATTGATGTGGATAATATTTCACTCTATAGTTTTCTGCACTTCACTGGTTAGAAGTGCAGTGTTCATGCCATTAATCAATATCTATACTGATGTATTCTTGTATGTCTAAAAGACTTTATTATTTCAAAAGTGCAATCCTTGTAAAAGTTAGTCAAATAGAATTCTGTGAATGCTGTGATAAAATAAATTAGATACATTATCTAAGAAAGTCTTGTTTTATTCGCCTAATTCGGGAGATGCATTCAGTATGAACATTTAAAAGAGGAAGATTTGCCATCATGGATGTTTCTCTTTAAGTATGAATGTCCACAGGAGGCACAACGCAATCCCTGTAAGCTTGCATGAGCCTTGACTCCATTGGAGAGCTTATGGCAAAGATACCAACTACACAGGATGATTTATGTCCACACAAGGCATTTGGGAGGATAAATGTGACTCGCTCTACCAAAACTAGGCGCTTGTCGCATCTGAACTCGACAGGTTGATACGGACTTGTTGTTCATTTCCCTATTGTAGACCTTTTGTGAAATCTATTACAAACTGATTTGGTCATATTTCACAAAAGGTCTACAATAGGGAAATGAACAACAAGTCCGTATCAACCTGTCAAGTTCAGATGCGACAAGCGCCTAGTTTTGGTAGAGCGGGTCACAAATGGTCTTCAGAGGCATTAAACCATAGGAAGACAATGTCCAAGAAACATACGTCCATAGGAGGATGAAAGTCCATAGAGGGACAAACGGAGGATGAATGACCAACAGAGGCACAACTTGATAGGAGAATAATGTCCTTGAGAGACATACCTCCATCTGCGGAGGAAAGCTTAAAAGGTGTACAATTCAAAAGAGTCTTCCCACTTACTGGATAACGAATGTCCACCAGGGGCACAACTGAAGACGAACTAATGTTGATCAGAGGTATACTGTATCCCCTAAGGAGACAAATAGTCCGGAGAGGTACATGCTTATCGCAGCTTGTCACAACTCCACAGGGCTGATGCTTGGACGAATAGCAATCAGACCCCTAACCTCACTACCCCACCCCGTCCCATAGGAAAATGAATGTCCCACAGTGTGGACCAGTGGTGATCAAAGAAACAGCTCTGACACATGCACTTCCATACAACACAAACTCATGAAACTAATGGCATCAGTAAGCCCAACTCGATAGGAAAGAAAGAACTTATGGTTAGCCACCGAGTGCCGTTGGATCCCGGGTGCTGGATACGGCCAAGGCGCGTGAAAGATGAATAAGGGGAAGAGAACTTGTATGGAAAAGGAGCACATGGTTCGACGCTAGGTATTCTCAGCTTTATATCAATTGCGACCCTTGTACGCAACTGTAACTCTACAGGACGTTAATGGTTAATGGTCATTGATTCCGTTATTTCATTATTCACCAGTTGACGTCATATGAATATAAAAATAGAATGCTGTCATTACTACTTAGTTAGGCCTATGCATAGGCATTTTATTGCACATAATGACACTCTTGGAACTCAATTAACCCTTTTGCTGCCAACTTCGCATTTCTGCACAATGACTTTTGTTCCTTTTGCTGCCAACTTCGCATTTTGGCGAAATTTTCCTATGTGGTGAAAATACATTGATTTTTCGTCTGCTAGCGTCGTTTATAGTATATACCTATAGATGGCGTGGTAGAGGAGTTACCACGCTACGTTTCTACTGTACATGTTATATATCGATTTGCTGAGATTTCGGGTGAAAATCACTTCCAAAAGTTCACAAAATGGCGAATCGGATGTCATTATCACAGGTACTCGATGAATTGGGTATCATGCATGATTCAAAGAACTGTTTCGAAAGGTACCAAGCAGTTGTCAATTATTAGAATAGAGTTATCTGACTGCTACATACATTCTATGACAGGACATTTGGCTGAGAAACTTTGAACTTTCATGTTTAGTTGAGGAAACCCTGAATTTTAGCTGTTTTATACCAGGCCCCCTCCATAGGGACCCCTGACCCCCCTATCTACTATTAGTTCTCTGGTAGCACTAAAAAGGAGCTCTAGGGAGTGAAGGTATGTAATTTAGTCCCAACATATCACCATAGGTAGTAATTTTTGGTCTACAAAGTAAATGGCTGATCATTGAATTTTGAAGAATTTTGCTCGATTTCTGTAAATAACGCATTGGTATTTCTTGGCAATTTTGTTACAAAGCAATACAAATTCAGGGTTTACAAGGTTATGGACTTAGAAAGGAAAGAGTAAAGAAACATGCAGATGCATAAAAATAGTTTTATTAGTTGTATTATTACATTTATTCCAAATTACAGTGGTTTATTCTACAAAATCTTCAATTCTCATTAGTTATTCAAGATGGCGGCATGCAAATTAGGGCGTGACCTACTTTTAAAAATTTTTAATTTGAAGTCCAGGTCATACTGAACAACTTCCATGTGCATTGTTTTGACATATCTCCAATAGTTTTCTCAGGAAAAATATTTAAATTGATCATATCAATTTTTTTCAATTTAACCTAAAATTGCTTGGCACTGAGGACTCAAAAAAAAAAAATTTGCTTGGCAGCAAAAGGGTTAATAAGGCAGAGGAAACAACCAGCAGTTGGGAGGCTCCTGGTGAGGATCAGGTCCTGGTCAAGCTACCGCATTGAGGTAAGTGTCACCTCAGAATATGTCACAATCAGTCTGCGAATCCAGTCTGCGAAGCCCAATTATGGTGTGTATGGTTCTATAGAGGCTATGACCGTCAATAGTTTTGTTCCCCGGAAATCTTTTCCAATGACATTTCAAACTTCTACACCGGCATGTCAGTATTTCTTTCTAATCCTCAGGATCAGGCGACCACGATGATAAACTCGAAGCGTAATAAATAGGAAGTATGTCTGAGAATAGGATTAGATGACGAATGGACTGTCTCGGGAGTCTAGTTCGCGACGACCATAGCTGAATGTCCCCATGGAAAGGGTCCTTCTCTACAAAGGATGTCATATAATCCAGAGCCGACTCGTGGGCTCAGAATAAAATAGAATCCTGGACGCACTTCGGACGAAGCCTTAATACAGTGAATGTCGTTACAACTGACTTATTGTCCACACTTTTCATAATATTCCGACAGGTTTCCTTTGACAAAACCCAGTGATAGGCCTAACTATCGGACATCGGATGAATATGGAACGGAAAAATAAGGTCAAAGGGGTGATCTACCTAATGCATGTCGAGTATGACTACATCATAGCTGACGACATCAAAATCCCCATTGATTCAAGTTTCTTGGGATTTAAGAACATTCCTGGTGGCGCACACAAATTGGAAAATAACGGAGTTGTCATGAAATTTACTGCCAAACCAAATGAATGCTTATGTTTTAAACTCATTCCGGAGGCCAAGGTGAGATAGGGCTCTTTTGCTCGAAAAATAATGCCCCATCTTTGAAGATTTGCCGACAGGGACATTTCACACAACTGTTAGTTCCAAAATGCCTCTTGTGATCAGGTAGTCAGTCAGTCACGAGCAGGTACACGAATAAACACAGGATTTACTTGATTATGATGGCATCATTCCAGTTCCTGAACAGCTAGCATCATTACATCAGATATCAAATGTAGAACTGTAAAAAAAATAAGTAATTCTTTCTTGATTTCCAGGTTTTCGTTCGAATAACGAAGGAAGAGAGTAGTATGCATGACTTCAGAAATTACCAAGTGATCGAGCGCGCCATGTCAGGAGATTTTCGCCCATCAAATGTTATATTGTTAAATTGGCCGAAGTCATGACGAAATATAGGTGATAATTTTCGTATGAAACCGACGAAGTTATTTGCAAATTTATAGTAAAAAACCGTTGTGACAAATCCTGGCAAACCCCTTATTTTAAAAACTCTTTGAAAGTGACTTTACCAGCGGTGACTATGCCTTTGGTGAATTCAAATCCGGGATTCAAATATCCTAAAAACGATCTTCCCGGGCGCCTTCTCAGACTCCTGGATGCAATCTGTGAAAAACCAGCGGGATGAGACCTCTAAGAGGACAACTCCGTCTTCTCTGCTCCATTTTGATAGACCTCGACTTCTCGGCAAAATCTGACCGAACTGCGACGACTTCCAACCGATTTTACAGTAATGCACGAAGTAATAAATTCTCGCCGTCCGCACTTCTTTTGGTCCCAAAATGCTTTGCACCTTGATAAAGAAACACCTCGCACGCTTAAGACATGATAGAAATAAAGAAATCAATGACATTTCGATTGACTGGTTTTTGAGTTTACTGTCACAATGAAATGGCCAGGGGCCATTTGCTCACCTGTTGTCAATGAAACTGATGGATATATATGCTGGGGGAATATGGTTACCATACCGTTATGGTTTCGCAGAGTTTGACCTCTGTGACTGTGGAAATAAGGTCTTGATCATTTAAATAATGACACACATTAGAAGATCACGCAGTGAATGTGGGAAATCAAGCTATAGTCTTTAGATAGAGTCAGAAATGCATTGAGACCCAAGCGACATGCCAACGAAAATGATGGTATCAGCTCTCTCCAAAAATATTGGGCACATACAAGTTACAACTATGATTAGTAGTAAGATAGACGGTGTCCGAGAAAGAAAGTCTCTGTGAGCTCAGCAGGCAACTTAGATGCAATTCATACCAATAGATTTTGTAAGACGACCAGCCCAGATGTTTGCAAGCCACTTGGGGGGGATAGGCTGTGGCAACTTACAGATATGACTCCCAAGAGACAACCAGCTTAGGGACAGGAAACAAAGCTCCATCAGTGTACTAGCTATCTTTGTAGATACCAAATGACTGTGGAGCCAATCTGTCCAGAGAAAACGGGAGAGCGTTGTACACCTGGGATTTGTCTTAGCAAACTTACTGGAAGACAGTAAGCCCTGAGACGCTTCAGGGCATAGCGACCACCTAGGAATAAAAAGTTCAGCAAGTACAGAAATACATTTTACAAAGTCTTTATTAATGATGATTACATGTATCCCAAATTACATTGATCTCTTGAACATAATGCAAGGTCATTCTTACGCATCTAAAGATATTGCCAATAACAAAATATTTACAGCAGCCACCTGGGCTTAAGGAATTGATAAGGAACTGAAGATACTGGTTTTCTCGACAGGCACTGCAATGGTTAAGTTAAAACGGAGGTGGTAGCCAAAGTTCTGGGTGAAAAGACAGCTCTACAAAGAGTTGTTTTTTGAGACAACCAGTAAAGACAGACAGAGAGGTATCAATTTCTATTCTAAAACACCTCATTATACATATCATATTATGGGTATTATCAACCCAGATTATGCTGTTTATTTACAGATTTTATATCAACCCAAGAGGCTATGGTCATCTGACCAAAACCTCCAACTGGGGTCAAAATGAGGCTGATACTTTCAAAACTCCTTTAAAAATGACATATTGTAACCAAAGTGTTTTAGAATACTTACTTAATCCAAACTGCTCTTATCTGTGAACATTACAATAATAGCAAATACAGTGGATTTGTCTGCAATGACCGACATATAGCAGACAGTGGTGTTAGCAGGACACCTGCACCTGCTGTTTTACACACAAAAGTACTTAACAATAAAGGAAATATGACCGCTTCAACTGCCTGTCAGTAATTGGAAAATTCTTTGGAAGCTGGAACTTTACAAAATACAAATTCCTAATGGAACCTTATTGGTTAACCCAAGCCCAGACTTTCAGTCCAATTGGGTTAAAATGTTGAAACCTCAAAATAGTCACTGGCATTGGCTACTATGGAGGAGACTGGAGGCTACTATGGAGGAGAATTCAGGATACTATCTCGGAGTGCCTTCAAATGTGCCATTACCTTCTTGTCAGCTTTTTTTGAATCATGACCAATTAAACGCGAACGATGGAACGTCATGATGGTTTTCCATGTTGCAATATCATTACTCACAATATCGAGGGTGGTGGAATTAGAGGCAAGGGGAGGAAGACTTTTGACAGACGACTTATCGATCTGCACTGTGTGGATGAACATTTCTATGGTCAATTCTTGTCGACTTCTTCGTTTAAGAATCTTTAAAATGTGGGCTTTCATCAAACAGTAGTTTTTTATAGCTATTTTCTTATCTAAACTGTTCGAAAAAAGCAGAAGACTGTTGTTTTTACCCGTGTTAACATTTTCAAATGGAAAGTGACCCCTCCTTTGTTCATGCCGGTTTAAATGGTTCAGTGAGTCAAACCTTTCATTACAAACTAGACACTTAGTTATGTTCAGTGCAGTGTATTCAGCTACCTTAATTCCTGATACTGGGGCAAGGGCATATTTCTCCATCACATCCGTCTGACAATGCTTAACCCTGTAATGCAAACCACACTGGAAAACATTACAAAATATTTTTCCACATTCGGGACATCTCACAATATGGCTTTTAAGCAGAGCAGAACGTTCGAGAACATACAATTTTTTCTTGACGTCAAGCAACTCAACATTGTTGCCCGTCTTCTTTACTCCATAAACACTAGCTGAATAATGCCTTGAGCTCTTTAAATGACTTTGCATGTTCAGCTTGTTGGACACATTTTCATCATGTTCACAGTAGTCACATTTAAGAATGTTAGTGATTTGCACATTTTTAACAGATTCAGGTCCTTCCTTTTTGAAGTCATTTTCTGGTGGTTTTTTTATCGTAGAAGTAGTGCCAGACACTGGCCTTGCGCTTTCAGCACTGGCAGAGCTGGAGCTATCAGAGGCAGACGATCCCAAGCTGGAAACTTTATTGACAATAGAAATTGCAGATGCAATGGATTTATCCACAAATCTTGAGGAGGAGTTAACAGTTGTAATATTGAGCACCGATTTTCCAGGTTCAATCACTTTCATTGGACTAATTGCTCGTTTCCTAACTTCCGTCTCCTCCTGTTTCAGGGGACTAACAACAATAAGATTACCAGCTGTAGCTTTTCCACTCATTCCAATTGATTCCGGACAAGGTCGTTTTTCTTCTCCCACGACTATCAAATTATCAGATTTCCGCTTCGCAACACTACCTGAACTAGATGCATTCAACTGATGAGGTGTTCCTGATGCATAGGTTGGTATCTGGCTTTGATTTAGACCAAACTGTTCGAAACTACGGTCAGATTTCCAACTGTATGAGGGGGGACCAATAGTGACTCCTTGATCACGCTGAAGTAGAAACATAACACGATTTGTATCGATTTTGTCTGGTATTCCTAGCTTTTCTTTCAGTTTGAAGGTGCCCTTCCTCTCTGACCACTCACAAACACCCTTGATAAGAGCTGCCCTTGCCTGAACCAACTCATGTTTAGGATAAGGATCTGTGTACTCCTCGATAAACTTTCTTGGAACATACTCTGTTGTTGTAAGCCGCTCGTCATCTTCAGACGCCATGACTGTGTCAGAAATTCCTTGCCTCTGAAAAAGTTAAAACAAAATCATATGATAATGGAGTGTAAGGAAATGACAATAAAATGACAAAGTTGAAAGTCAATGATGATGATACTATTACTAGATCACCCAAGACCTACACAAACGTCACAACACCAAGAATCTCAATCTTGACACTAGAGGCGCTTTTTGGAAATTTTTCAATTTCATCACTGTGCGAGCTTGCAAGAATCTATTTCCTAAACTAATATTGGACAGATTTCAATGGGAATGT
The DNA here is from genome assembly GCF_910592395.1 of Lineus longissimus. Lineage (NCBI taxonomy): Eukaryota > Metazoa > Nemertea > Pilidiophora > Heteronemertea > Lineidae > Lineus > Lineus longissimus. The sequence goes on from NC_088310.1 coordinate 24,894,729, forward strand.
GCACCCACACTCCAGGGCCAATCTTGACATAATCAATCTAATAAGATATCGACAGTTTAGGTACAATGGACATGCCCACTAGCTTTCACTATTCCCTAATGGTCTAGTACTAGTAAATAAAGACTAAAAAGAGGGATTTTCAACTTTTAATCGACAAAAAACTCACAATTTTTGCTTTTTGTTCTTTTGTTCGAGGGGATTTCCACCATTTTCAAAGATTATCACGTGAGTTTTCGCCATCGCTAAAAACTGCTGCATGGTTTTTCACTGATTTCGGGAGAACTAATTCTATTGTCTCGAAACTACTCCTCAGAGCACTTAACATGATGAAAATAATTCATAAATAGAGTACAATGATTACTTTGATAGTTGAAAAGTCTTGAAAATTAGCTCTGTATCCATTTCAAACCGCACGAAGTCTCTCGTTCCGCTTACCAGATTCTCATTTTTAGTCAAACCCATCGAGATCCCTCGTTCCGCTTACCAGATTCTCATTTTTAGTCAAACCCATCGAGATTTCCTCACTTCCGTGTTTACCATTTTCATGATTCAGCCCGAATAACATGAAATAGATAAGGACGTTATCTTCGCTTTTCCAGTGCAATAGGGCAATATTCACTATTGTTGGCTAGATTGGCATGTCGGCTGGAAGTAGAAGACATCAGAAAAGCAGATCTTCGAAACGATTCTGCGAAGAAAAGTTTGCATGCGACGGCGTTCGCACTGAAGCCACTTTCACTTGTGATGAGTGTGGGACTGGACAATGTGCTGCATGTGAGGCCAAACTGCATGACATTTCCAAGTTTAGATACCACGATCGAAAAAAAATAGAAGTGCCACCAGATCACCTGTTGTGTCAGAATTTCTCTTGCTCAGAAAGGAACTATGCAGACCTAAGCTGTGAGGAGTGCAAGCTAAATTTTTGCTTCTTTTGTGATTCAAAGTTGCATGCTGTTGGTCGGAAGAAGAATCACAAACGGTCACCATACCGACCACCTGTGCCAGTGAATAATCAGGCAAAAGACATTCTCTTGGTGGATGTAAAGCCTGTTGAAAATCAGATTCGTCAGAGAAGAAACAACAGTGGTCGTGGTAGAGGTTTGTCTTCTGGTTTTTCAATCAAACCAAATATCATTGCTGATTGTGCTAGTCCTAGCAGTCCGACCTCGGATGATGATGGTGATTTTTTTACGCTGGGACATGTCAGTGATGACCATTTCTCTTCTAGTCCTCCAAAACATCTAGCAAATTTTAAACATTTAAGATCTTTGAAGTCCAACCAACCTGTTGGTCTGAATGCTGCTGTCTTAGACCTTGATGTGCCAAAGGAGAACACGATTCCAGGACATATTGGAATCACAGGAAATATACCACATAAACATCCAGGATTTGCTGAACCTGTTGCATCAACTGCAACCAAAAGATGCGATAATAAAAGCACAAAGAAAGACATTGTGATCACAGAGAAACCAGATATAGGCCTTTCAGCAAATATTCAGGAACTTGGGGTAGATACAACTGTTCTGCAAGAAGACAGGTTTGACAGTCTATTCATAGCAAAATCAGACGAATTTAAATCTTTCCATAACTCCGAGGAATTTAAAGGAGTTGAACCTCTAGAGGATTACTTTGCCTCCCTTTCAAAGACACCTGAAGAAAACATACCTATTTTCAATACAGCCAACCATTTACCAGTTGATCTGATAGAGGAGACTGAGAGTGAGACACGCACAATCTATCCTGACATTGAAGAAGAGCTTGGCAATTGCACTGAAATTGAAGACATAAAGGAGGAGTCCATCCCCAATAAGGAATACCATATTCAGAAACAAAGTGGTCATAGTAGCATGTCAAGTATACCAGATATTGCTCAGACTACCCTTGAGAGTTCCTTGAGATCATTGGGGATGTCTAGTGATGACATGTGGAAGATTTATGAAGGATACAAGAGCTTCCCCATTGTTAATGAGCAAGAGGAACTTCAGGTGGGTATCATGTAGCATAATGGAATCCTGGTACATAGACATAGCTGGAATGTTCCAAACTTTCTATCTGGTTAAGACCCCTCTTTCTGTAAACTGCGACCATCTTGGGATGTAACAAGAACTTGTCAAATAGTCTTAACCACTTTGAGCTCATTTTTTCCCATTCATTAAAATAGAAACTGAAAGAAACATGACAGCTACACAAAGACATCTAAATTATTGTGACATAGAAAGAATTATATTTGCAGTGTCAGTCAAGTAATCAAAAATGTCTTTGTTATGCATGGTGTCCTTCTTTCGTTTTTCAATGGAATTTGCTTTGTACTATAAATATAACTTGTGTCTGCTAACATAATAAACGAAAGGATAAAGACTTGGCTTTGCAAAATATGCTCAGCTTAACTCAGTTTTGTCCTCTATTGCCTTTTCAGGTGGAAAGCGAGAAAGATTTCTTCCTAAGGTTAGGGATATCAAATGAAACTGATGTGAAAGTTGTCTCTATATTTGGGAACACAGGCGATGGGAAGTCTTACACTCTAAACCATACCTTTTTTGGCGGCCAAGAGGTCTTCACGACATGTCCTAGTCAGTCATCCTGTACAATAGGCGTCTGGTGTGCCTATAGTAAGGAGAACAAGGCCATCATAGTTGACACAGAAGGAATGCTGGGTTCAACCTCCAATGCCAATCAACGGACAAGGCTCTTACTAAAGGTTCTTGCAATATCAGATGTTGTAATCTACAGGACTAACGCGGAGCGGCTGCATGCGGATATGTTTAAATTTCTTGGTGATGCGTCAAATTCATACTTGAAGCATTTCTCAAAGGAACTCAGTGCTGCCATGAAGAGGTTTGATCTTGGTGATGGTCAACTTTCTCGACTTGGTCCATCTGTTATCATTTTTCATGAGACAAAACACACAGATATACTGGGAGCAGGCATGCATGGTGAGTATTGTGTACTTAGTTAAAATCTGATGCTCGGAAAGTATTAAGTTAAAAAGATTTCCTTAGAATATGCTTGTCAATAAATCTGGGGCAGTCTTTTGATATTGCCATTTATTTTGTTAAAACATAAGCATGACGTTTGTGTATTAGTACAGACATGCATGTAGGTTAGGTTGTATAGTTTCATGTCTAGTGTCTTGCATGAGGTAAATAACCTCTCCTACAATTTAACTGTTACCAGTACATGTACGTCACAGTATAGTGAACATTGTATGATGAACCAGATTTAAAGTGTTCGACCTTAAAATTTACATCCAAAGTCTTTGGTGAATCATACCGTTGTGCTATTGTGATCAATAATTGTGTGATAATAATCATGTGAATCAAGCACTTAATGCGTAAGAAATGACAGATGGATTTTCCAAATCACAAAACATAAAAGTGATGTCATTTAAATATTTTTTTATTATAAATCATGTAAATGTATATATCTCCAGGTCAAGAATACAAAAATACTGTCCACAAAAAGTTGACCAGCCACTTTAAAACATCAAATTGCAAAACAGATGCCTTTTGTGCCCTGAACTATGTTGGGACAAAAACAGAAAAAAACACAAACTTCAATGAGTTGCATCGTGAAGTCAGACAACAGTTGGAGAATACGTCAGTCAGGGCTCCCAGGAGTGTAAGGGTCATCTATGGAGCACTGAAGGTCAGTATATATTCTGTTTTCTTATTTGATCCAGATCATATGACTCGTCTTGTCCAGTAACCAAAGACAGAGCAGAGGAGCTATGGCCAGTGCAATCTAAAGCTACAACTTGCAAGCAAGGGTTTTAGGTTAAGAATAGAGTCCAAAAGTAAGAAAAGCCGTTTGATTTAGAAGTCATTACTTGGCCTCTGCTGACCTGTCAAATGCCTGCAACCATCCAACTCATGGCAACTCACAACCTTAGAAAAATGTATTGGTTTTTTTGTTGATGATTTCTCTATTCATTCTTTGTAGGCTCTCAATGAGAAGTTCAATGGTGATATTGGCATGCACTTGCCCAGTACATTTCCTGATGAGTATTTTACGTGCCAAGCTGTATGCTTATCCTGTGGGTAAGTGTTGTGGCAATAAAATCATTTGAATCCCTTTTAAGTATCATCCTCTCTAGGTATCCTTCAGCCTAGGGGCCAAGGGGCAATGGCAAGGAGCATCAGCTACTCTTCTTGCCTAAGGGGGACTATAGGCATAAGTAGGGGGGTTAAATTGGCCATCTTAGGGTAGTTGGAAGCTATTTATTGTGTGTGGAAGTGCAGTCTTCTCCACTGCGTCATTGACCTGACCATTGTATTTCAGCGCCCGATGTACCAAGTCCATGAACCATGCAAAGGAGGATGCAGACCATGATGCTGGGCCAGAGAAAAATTGTGTGTTTACCACCAAGTACAACAACACAGTCTTCACTTGCAAGGTAGCGTTCAATTCAGATTCTTTCAGGGCAACACGCTCCATATACTACGTGGCTGTTCTAAAAGTATACATAGCTATTTTGACTCTATTACAGGAGCTTAAATGATTGAAGGACACTTTTTCTCTTGCTCACTTTGCACACAATGCCTATGATTCATAATATAACAGCTAATTGACCTTTGGTGGCTTTCTATGACCAATTGCTGTAGTTAAAGGTAATTGTTTTGTTTTTGCGATCTTTTCTGATAGATAATATCTATATCAAGTAAACACGATATTTTAGATGTTTATAGGCCTATGTATATTACTTTTATGTGTTTTGACCTAATAAAATCTATGGCAAAACAGTTCATAATTCTTGTGCATGTTACTACAATGTAGCTTGTGCTTGTACTGGTGCCAATAAGTCAGTTGATCATTTAAACAAGTGGCTGATCTTCCTTGTGTCCATTCTCCCTAACAAAATAAACAAGCGGCCTCTTCTTTTTCAGATCTGCCACATGGCTGGGAAAGGTAATAAGATTGTCATACCAAAGACTGCATCATCTTCAGATGGGGCATGGGTAGGACTAGCAAAGTTTGCATGGTCAGGGTAAGTGTATGCTCCGAGTTTCTCCTGCTTTGCCTTGCTCTTTGGAGAAGATTTCTGAAATTATAAGACTAAGAGACATCTATTTGATTATTTTGAGTTGTATGCAGATCTTTGAAACTTGTACCTTTCTGTTGCAGTTATATCTTGGAGTGCCCACAACATGGCATCATCTACCAGAGTCGTAAATACTGGTATGGTAATGAAGAACCAGAAAAGGAAGCAGTCAGGACTGAGATCAGACATGTTTGGCCAGGGGTAAGTTTCTGGTGGTCTTCCGCATCAAGAGGCTACTCTTCTCGAGATGAAAATTTAATTTCCTAGTGTTTGTAACCATAAAACTACTAGGAAGGCACTGTGACCATAGTCAGGGGGAGAAAATGTGGACCTAGGAAAGCATGGATGAACCAACCTCGGCATGGTTGAGCCCATCAGTTAGGCAGCTGAAGCCAGGACTGGGCACTCGTCACTGTTGCTGGTTGGAATTATGTCTCTTAGACGACACTGAGCAACATAAGCATAACTTCCCCTAGTACAAACTTTGTGTGAATAGTTCTGGCCCAACATCAACTCCGACTTCTTCTCCTTAATATTGCATGTGAGAATTAGTTGTTTTTTTCTCTGTAGGGCAACACAGTGCTCCAAAGTTCTCATAATGCTGGAAGAAAGCTGCTGGATGGGATGTCCTACTTGTCTGATACTGTGAGTGGAGTGAGTGCTAAACCAACCAAGATGCTCTCAGCCTGGATGGCAGATCAGATCGCTCCTGCTTACTGGATACCCAATTCGGAGATAATTGTAAGTATCCCCCCCCCCCCTAATCACACACAATAACTCAAAGACAATATTTGGCAATCCATGAAAAAAATATATTACTTTGTCGTGACCTTACTGACCCTGCTAAAACAGCCCCTGCTTGAAAGCTTTAATTGGTAAAAAAATATATTTTTCAGAAATGTCATGCTTGTGAGGCTGAATTTGGCCACAGTGAAACGAAACATCACTGTCGGGCGTGTGGACATGGATTCTGTGATGCGTGTTCATCACAGAAGAAGCCAGTGCCAGAACGAGGCTGGGGAGAGACCCCAGTCCGGGTTTGTAACGGTTGTTACAATGGTGCTGGAAATCCAGGTAAGGTTGATTCCTATTTTCTCAAAAAATTCATGTTCATGATAGACTAGAAAATTTCACTTATTTCCTGAAGGTGTTTTGAGCATGCAAGAGCATGGGTCAGTGCCAAAGCCATCCTAGGACCTCATGTGGAGTAACTAAGTCATAAAGACTAAACCACTACATGTACATGCAACTGTATTATACCTTGTAGGTCAAGATGTGCTGAAACAACACAGTTTCTACATTTGAGTCAGCAGCATAAAATTTGTTTGGTTAGTGGAGAACACTGCAGATATTTCTTCATCGTGTTTTTATTTTACAAAATATTCACTGCATGTTTTTCTATTTTTCGTTTACCCATATATATAGTTGAAATTCCAGATGGGGAGGACCCACAGGTTACGGCTAGGAAGGTCGGAGAAACCATCGCTAACACTGTCGGCTTTGTTGCATCTGTCATAGAGTACCCCAAGGGTGAGTACCAAGAGTCAATCAACCTCATTCTTTTCAGGCATTGTGCAAGAGGGAAATGCAAACCAAGGTGTCTTCCTAAATCAATGAAAATTTTGCATTGCATGTTTTCTTGTTCAGATAGCTTACTCAGTGAAAGTAAATCATGAAAGTGCTGAGAATGCAAGATAGTTGGGATACATACAGTGAAGTAGAGGCAGGAGGTCCGATACTTTGATGACAGTTGAAGTGACGTTGTTGTATTCTTATCGGGGTGACATGGAGTCCAACCTTAGGTGCACTGGGCAAGCCCAGAGTTATTTTGAATATTTGAAATTTTGAATCCATGCCTTAAAGCGTCGTGTCACATCCTTTCAGATTTCATCAAGGATTCAGCACGGCCAGACTACTGGGAGCCAGACAGTGAGATCACCCATTGTAATGTTTGCAACAAGGAGTTCGACAGCAAGCTCAGCAAACACCACTGTCGGAGTTGTGGGAAGGGCGTGTGTCGTGTGTGTTCTCAGTTTAGGAGGAAGGTCCCATCAAGAGGTTGGGACGAGCCCGTCAGAGTGTGTAAACAGTGCAACAAAAAGAAGGGGGATCTTTAGTTGCTGATTTTGTGTGTTGTGACTATAACTCTTCCCCTATAGTCAATAACGTCCGTGATATGTGTTTTGGTATCAAGCACATACCATCGAGTCTGAAACAATGCAACAATGTTGTGCCAAAACCCTGGCCTTCGGTGTCTGATTCCATGAGAGCATTTTCCTGCAGCAGTGCTACTACCAGCCTGGCCGTTATTTGGTGGTGGTATTAAAAATAGCCTATTATCACTGTTGATGGTAATAGAAGAATCATCAAAAGATGCCAAGTGCACCAGTGGGTAATTTTGATTTCCAAACAACTGCTGGGTCCAAACGTAGTTTTGCCGAAGCCAGAAAGTGCTCTCGTTAAATCAAGCCTTTATAATCATTGGTCCCTGCAGCTTGGACTGGAAATATGAGACCCCTCTACCCTGTATACTATACCAATGCTATGTAAGTGGTTCTTTAAAATATAGTTTGCTAAAATACTGTAACCTCCTTTAACTGATGAAGTTATCCTTAGAGGAAAAAAGTTCAACATTATATATCAGATGTCATTGGCCTCAATGAGCAACACATTCACCAAATGTCATTTTCGGGGTACTTCAGTCAAAAACAAAAATGGAATGAATAGCTTTTTGAATACGTTTCATTGTGATATAGAAGATAACTTCATTGTTTATATTGAATTGCTGTACATTGTATATTTGATGTAAATACTTTAAAATAGTGTCATAGTCAGAGTAGGATTTATCATCTCAATTGTTGGTTATAAAGGGTATATTTTTTGCCGATATAGCATAGGAATAGATGAAAAACAAAAGACCCTTGCAATATTGACAAATTAGTAGTTACTCTTCTTGTATTCTCTAAAATAGTACTCTCTGCATGACCTTTGCATGTATGAATAGCATTGACGTCTTAGATCAGTCATAGAAAGGCTGTTTGAAATAGAAATAGACGCTTACAACACTGTAGTAACTGCGTAGTGCAACAATGGTCATAATTGTTGACCATGTAGTAGGCTAAAGCATTTGCCAGTGGTTCGTTCCAAATCAAATTTCTTGTTTTTTCTGCTGATACAGTGTCCGATTTTGTCAATGCAAGTATTTTAGATACTTAAGATTTTGAATTTCATCTCAGAGGAGAAAATGTATTTAACTGGTGCGGCATTTGTGTAAAATCACCACAAATCTGAGTGCCATTTTCTGATGAAATGGACAATTGGTCTACTGGAGGAATACTGATATGTTTTTTGTAGATAACAAACTTACTTTCAAAATATACTTAGCCTGATTATGCTGCTTGTAATGTATAACAAATGTTCTGCAGAAAGTCAACATAGTTATATCAATAACTCCAATAAATCAATTTAAGCTACATGTACACCTGCGTCAAAGGCTGTGGCGATGTCCATCCAAGGTTGTTATCAAAGTTAAGTCAATCACAGCCTTGAGGTAACTGAGATGTAGACACGCACACATGCTGTATCATTATAATTTACACTATCATCTGTGTACAGCAAATGTCAACACTTGGCTGTATATGTGCTTTTCTTCGTCTGTGATGGTAACCTTCTGATTTTGTGTTGCTTGGTGCATGTTTTATTAGCAACTCACTTGCGTAGTGTGTAAAGAGTACGGATTTTAACTTCAAACAAAACTATGAACTTCTTTGAAGGCCTACTCTATTCGTTAAGAAATTGAAGGTTTATGAAACTCCTTTGTGTGGGGAATGTTCTGAATATGAATTTCAACATAGCTGTTGCGTAGACTGATATACTAATACTGTATAACAGCTAAGTTTATGCAAATGGGTTTGCATAAAACTGCACTTTTTTTCCACCATTATAAGTCATTATTATTGTTAAAGAATGATTTAAGTATATGTACAGGTTTTCACAATTGTGTGCAGATTCTGGCTTTTTCTTTTGTTTGTATACTCAATCAATGGTTGTAAATGTACTGATGTATTATATAGTGGAGGAAAAATAAAGCTGAAAATAGTTACAAAATGAGTGATTTGTTTGTTTTAATACCTTTAGCTGATTGAAGGTAAATCTGATTTTATATCAAATATCAAAATCACTTGAAGTATCATGGGCGTTGGAAGATATATATGAATTCTAGTAGATTGTTTGGGTGAGCTTGTCAGATATGTCATCCTGTTGCCTGTGGCATTACAGGAAATGTCCTATGTGATATGAGAAATTTCTAAGGACGCCTAATAGACTTCAGATGAAAGCAAAATAGATTTGTACCTGTTGCAATAACCTGCTCATCAATGCCTCAGGATTCTTTGTCTCCAAAGATTTATCTGAGAGCTGGCTGAGACTAAATTCCCAGCTGGCAGATATGCTTCTCAACATCTCCGGATTGTTTGTCCCCAAAGATTTATCTGGGAGTTGGATGAGGCTATGTGAATTACATTCTCTCAAATGGCTCTGGAGTGCTTGTCCCCAAATCAGTATATGAGCTGGCAGAGATGCTTAACTGTAGCCAACTGATGCTCCTCAGTCCTAGTACACAGCAGCCGCTGATGGAGCTTGTTTCCTGTTCCGAAGCTGGTTGTCTCTTGGGAGTCATATCTGAAGAATAATCTTTTCCTCGTTTTTATTTCTGCTGTTATTGACACAAGCTTGCAATTAATATCTAGATCATTGATCAGCGAGCGATTTACAAAACTGTCTAAATTTACATCAAGCAACTCTTTGATTTGGGAAGGCATATGTCTTGTATGTCTCCCTGTAGAGACCATGTCACAACAAATCTGATGACAGTAGCTGCTACAATGTCCAAGATCTAAATAGTACAAAAATGTAGTTACCAGCTGGCTTCACTCGTCCTAGACTCTGTCACAACCAAGCTGATGACAGTAGCTAGTGTTACAATTCTGATTCCACTATCTTTTTCGTTAGGCCCTTGTGCCTGTGCCTATAGAAGAGACGGCCAAGTACATTGTACCTGTCTTCACAAGCATGGTGAGATGATAGCTCCGCCTAAAGGAGTAGGCCCTGGTGTGCATGTCATCTGGAGCACAGTGACATGTTAGGTCAATCCAAGACAGCAGGCCCAGATGACTACTATGGGAGAGACAAGACTGTGAATATCTTCCAGAAAATTGTGAGATGCCAGCTTAGACCAAGTCAGATCATAATGCATGTGGGCTACTGGAATAACGACCAGCTTATGCATGTCAGAGAGAAGTTAGCTCTATCCAAGGAAAAGGGTCAGGGCCTTTGGCAAAAGTCATTTCTAAAGAACACACAGTCATCCCTAGCAGCTTTACAACATAGGGCCATGATATATGAATCCGTAGGACATTTGAGTTTGGGAATGGTCCATGTATATGATCATTTTTTTCGAGGCACACATTTTTGTTCCAGCTATGGTATGAGCTGTGGTAGTGTCATTGATAATGAACCATGTCTTTGAGGATAGGTTTTAGGACATAGTCAACTGAGACAGTAAGTACCTCAGAGCCCAGGTAAACGAGATTTTTATCCTGTACTAAATGGATCAAACAACCTTAGTAATACTTTGGTCTCCGTGGGGCGTGTTGACATCCCCTATTTCTCCTCTCTATGCTTTATTGGGCTTCGTGTTCATTCCAGATGCCCTTTCATCTTGTCAACGGGCAATGGTGTCTTTGTAAGATGACGACAGACGTTACAGGACTGATTTTTTTTTGAAAAACAAGGTTTATTTTCAATCACAATATGACAATAGTGTTTGACTATCAAGCAGCAATACATGGAAGTACAAAGTGGCAAGGTCACAATTTTGCACCAGTGTCTTCAAGCAAGTTTCACTTGAAGATTCAAAACTTTTCCAAAAATCTTTAAAAAATAGCATTATTTGATGAGATCTAAATGCAACATGGTTAAGACTGTCAACTGTTGATTGTTGATCTTAAATCAAAGACTATGATTCTAAAGCAAAACTTACAGACACCAGAGATAGTTTTATAAACATTATTAAAAGACTCTGATCATGATGCAACCACAACAATATTGATGATAGGTGACTTTTGATAAAACTATTAGATGGAATCCATAAGTTTATTGCCAGGGCAGTAAGACTGTGTCCGCTTTTGAAAATGCGAGATGATGCTCTAGCAGCAAGGCCAGTCAGCAGGACCTGTCACCAGTGTGCATGTATGGGAATGCAGTTTTAGCTCTGTTGGCAATACATGCTCACTCAATGTGTTACTGCAGCTGGCACACTGTTATTACAAAGCTTTATCAACAACTTACATCATACATGGATAACTTATTGCCTCTACAGTTTCCAAGACGGTCAGTTTTGTGCACAATGACAAGTAAATGTTCACAACCCATCATAACATATACCGGTAGCACATAATGTACACTCTGTTACACAGCACAAGCAATGATCAAAACTTACAAAGGCTATTTATATTTCATCATCCTGCAAACAGGGTCCACAACATGACTCCATCCTTACACATGTATTCTTATTCTTATTTCCACTAAGTACAACCTTTAACAACCACTAATAACACAATCAAGCAAAAAATATTTGATACCATATATCATACAACATATTCCTTGCTCCAGTATTCTGAAAAATATTTGGACCCGTCCTCCATCTTGCCTGTATTCTCTTCCTTTCAATAAGCACCCTTCATGATATTCAACAAAATGCAGAAGTCAAACAATTGTTTTTACAATGAGTAGAACCGAATTTCATCCTTGATTCCCATGAGTAGACCAGGGATATTTCTGCCAGTCCATCGACCAGAGTAGCTAAGAACTGGAATGATCTCCCTCGACGCCGGGTAGGGTGGTGGGATCGTGTGGAGAAGCGAGCCATCTTGTAAGCTCCAGATTCGTGTGAAGCAATCCTGACCAGCTGAAAGACAGGATTAGAATCTTGTTTAAAGGGACATTATCACCTTATAGGCATTGACAAACCATGTCATAGATGGACGAGTTTATGTTATTGTTAGCCTTTGAAAATACCTGATGTCACCACTTACAGCAAACCAAACCTTGCAATGGTGTTTTAGATCACTCTTATAGGAATCTCTTCTGATAAACTTACCACTGTATATGATCGTCTCAGTTTCATCAACACCAAATGGAATGCGGCTGTAATCATTTTTGTGACCAGGGTATTCCATCACCACTTTAGCCTTACGGATATCCCACATGTTGATCTGAAATACAGTAGGTTAACGATAAATAGAAATGCTGAGAGCACCCAGAACATAACTGGCTCCAATTTTAAAAAGAAATTGTTGTTGACAAGAGGAATGAAAATTGGGGCACAGAATTGAACAAGGCCCTCTCTGCCACAGCAGTTGGTGCCCTCCAATATTTCGTGTCCTCTCAACTCTTCATTCACGCTTCCAATACCCAAGGCCAAAATGGTTATAAAATGGGTGACCAAATACATTTTGAATTTTAGACCTGGAAATAGTTTCAACTTCACCTTTCCGCTGAAATCACTTGCAAGAAGATAGTTCTCATCTCGTAGCAGATGGAGATGACAAACACTTGATTTATGGCTGAAGGAGGAGACATAATGTGTGGAGGAACTGCGGAGGTCATGTTGGCAGATCAGGCCACGTCTTGTCCCACTGTACAAGGAAGAGCCAGTCTGAAATACCGAGGAACAATGTTACACATGTATTCAACTGACAACAGAAATTTTCTACCAGGGCTGTCTTTTAGACTGATGTTGACTAATGCTGCTGTAGGGGCCCTAAATAAACATGCCAAAAAGCTCAAATTCAGTGAAAAAGAGGACTTCTGGAAGAACTTTCATGTCTCTGTATGATGGTGAAGAGATGGTGTCCTTTTCTACATCAGTGGAGGACACAATTACTGTCTTCTTTAACTCACTTACTTTTTACAAGTTACAGGATAAAATGAAACTACAAATGTACATTGTAATTGCAAATGCCAGGGGGAAATCAAATTATTTCCTATTGCAAATGCTTAACTTACCACAACTGCAGGTAGTTTTGAACTAGGAAGAAATAGAGATACACTGCAAACAAAGGTACATGACAAAATAAATGTACTCTTGACATGACCCACCTGGTGAGTAAAGGTTTGTGACAACACATCCCCTTTGCCTGTTTTCAGTTCCCATAAACGCCTTGTCTTCAGATCAACAAGGAAAGCCTTCCGTTCAGACCCGATGCTAAACTTTTGGGAAAATTTATTCCAAGCACAAGTCCAGGCGGCATTTTTACCAAGATTGAACTCAGTTGACACCAACTGTTCCACAGAATTAGAATCTAGTTTTCGAAAGAGGGCCAAACTTGGGTGGTTTCCTAGGATGCACATTGTCGTATATAGAACACAACTGCTAGAGTCCTCTGCAGAACTCATTGGGGCCCAGCAGAGGTGAGTCACTTTACTCAATGATTTCATGATGACAGCACCAAAGGGGTTCACATCAATGCCTGGTTTACAGGTAGCACCAACAGTTTCATCATCACAGATACTATCTGCAGTCATGGCTGGCTTTAAGTTCAAGAGCTGAATTCTTTGCATCACAGTACCAGAAAGGGACCAGAGACCGAGAAGACGATCATAAGTTGGACTCGTCTGCATTGCACGCATGTGTTCTATAGACTGGTACATGTCTGACGGTTCAGGAAACACTTTTCGAACAGAACACGTCCTCAAGCACGGCATTCGAAACCGCATCACATCACTTATCCATTTCAAACTCTTCCCAGCACCTGTCCTCAGGCTTCGGCGATACTCTACATCCACCATATTTGAGGAGCGGTGACTCCGTCTCGGTGTACAGGAAAGTTGTCTGATGCGGACAGCACCAAATTGTTGTCTGAGCATCTTCTGTCTTTTTTCTTCTGCTTCTATCTTTTGTATCTTTTCTTGCGTAATGGCGTGTGGGACACTGCTAGTCCCTGGCTGTATACGAAAATGTCGCTTCTTTTCACGGTCATAATAGAAACCTGGCAGATGTTTAAAGTGTTAAGGTCGATAACTTGATACAGGTCAAAGAAAACAAATTATACATTTTATGATCAGTAAAACTTGTAACTTCTAAAATATGATTACACATATGTAAGAAACTTTCGCTTTGATCACAGCGAAAGTGTGGGGAAAGCGATTCATTTTCTAAAGGATTTCTTACATTATTTCAGTTCATACTGAATCACTAGCTTCAACAAAAAGGATATCTTCATCTTCAGTGCTGCATGTGCTGCTGAGTCTGCTACTGCGATTACTCTCAATTGATGAACGACTTCCCGTGCTCCTATATCTGCCGCGGGAAAAGGCTGCCACACTTGTTGATGGTCTTTCTTGGTCTGCCCCATTGGCTTGGTGAGAGGCAGTGTTATGCTCCTTTTCTTTCCTTTTCTTGGATTTAGGTTTTGTTCCCTCAGAGTCTGAGCCATCATCTCGGGATTGACCTTTCCAATTCGGACTGGATGCTGTTTTTCCCCGTTTTCGATTCATTGCAGAAGTTGCATACTTGATGCCCGAATTTTGGAAGAGAAGAGAAAGCAACACTTACAATTCATGTATCTACAAAGTGCAGCATGGTGGGGGGGGGGCAATTCTGTCATGACAGGTAGGTGGTCCAAGTGGTGTCAGTGGTGACATCTCATAGGCAGGGCAAAATTAGCCACACAAGTCAAAATTACCCTAACTAAACAAGGCTGCCCGCCTGGGAACCACCTATAATGTCACTCGGATGTGACGCAGCCACTAGATTGTGTAGTAGTAGAAATTTTCTCTCTGATTCAAGTCAAGTGAACAGGCTTCAACAGGCATGCTGAATAAGTAGTTTTTTCAACAAATGTCCAAAACTACTCAATCTATTGCACTACAAATTAGTTTTTTGACTTATTTAATACAGTGTTTAGCTAGGTTAATTAACTACTTCTGTACTCTGCAGCCAAGTAAACAGACTTTTAAACTTGTGAAAATAAGAAAATTTACCCTTTGCAAAGACCGGATGTACTTTAGCATATTTACGCCCTCTTGTCGACTAAAGATTAACTAAAATCCAAGATGTCTGCGCCCATGGTGGAGGTTGCCTACGAAAATTCGTCTTCAAACGCCAGTTCAGACGAATCAGAAGGTGAAATTGAACATGAACATGAATCCTTAGGTAAGACAGATAGATAAGGATCAATTGTCTTCTGGATCTTGGTCTCTGTTTTCCCATAATAGTTATTTTTTGTATGCACGTGTGATGCTGTACTCTTTTATACAGGGTTAAGGAACCCTATTTTCGACAGTACCCGAACTCCCAATGTTTTCATTGACTTTGTATGGGAATGTGCATTGACCAGGTCTTCTTTTTTCCATAATACTTGCACCAGCAGAGAGCATGGAAGATGTAGCCAACCCTGAAGCAATATCCGAAGCTACAGATGAGAAAGCTGGTTTAGCCGATGTGCTGGCCAAGATTCTGACAAAGAAAACAGCTCAAAGTAATGTCATCCTATCAAAAGGAAAGTCTGACCGTCTCATACAGAAGGACAGGTCCAAGAAAAAATCTGAGGAGGAAGGTGCGGACCAAAACGAATCCAGCTTTCAGATTAAAACAGCCAAACAAATGAAAGTAAGTAGGTCATCTGAATGATACCCCAGTGTACTGCTGTCGAGACCTACATGTATCACAGTGATTAATGTTGAGATAGAACTGTTAATAACACAATAAAAACCACCATCATTTTAAGATAATTTGTCTTCTGTTTAACCCTTTCTTTAAAAAATCACAAAATATCTTGTTTCAGAAGCAATTATGGGAAGAGATGGGGCGAGTGAAACCTGACATTACAAAGAAGGAACATGAGAGAAATCTACAAAGAATAGCTACAAGGTAAATTGTTGGGGAATCATAGTAACTAGATGAAAGACAAAAAATGTCAATTCTGAAGTTGGATCAATTTAAACCAAAGATTCTATGACTATGAGATATGACAAGTGCCCAAACCGTTGTTCCACTGTTGTGAACATGGTATCATTTCATTTTCAGAGGAGTTGTTCAGTTATTCAATGCAGTCAAGAAGCAACAGAAACTCATTGAAGATCGGTTAAAAGAGGCTGGATCTACAACAAAGAAATCTAAAGTACTTTCTTCTATGACAAAAGGAGCTTTCCTGGATGTCCTAAAGAACACCCACACAGCAGAGGATAAAAAATCTGAAAAGCCTGGTCAGACATTTTCAAAGGTTTGTATCGTCCTTCGTCTTTGAAACAAGTTGTTACTGTGTAGAGGGAAATAAACTCCAGTTCTGGAAGACCATTTCACAAGGAAAATCACTGCGAATGAAAGAAATTTGTTGTCCCCAAAGTATACAATGTTGGATATTCTCAGGAGTATTGAGTATTTTGGGGGTGCTGTCACATCTTCAGAATACACAAGGTTAGGCAATGAAATCTGCCTGACTGATTTGCTACCTGCAAACATAACATATTTGTTTCTCTTTCATTTGTTGATGAAAGTTTTCATAGCGTCTTTACAGTATGATGATCTGCAGTACTATGCTTTATTTTGTTTCAATGTTTTTGGTCAATTCATTCAATCCTTTTTCAGGTAAATCTGAATTCTGGTGATGAAAAACCAACGTGGAGTGTACTGAGGGACGATTTTATGATGAGTGCCAAAATGAAGGACTGGGACAAGAATTCGGAGAGTGATGCTGCGGATGAGAGAGACGCCAGTGATATTTCTATGAGTGATGGCTGAAGTTAGGGATGGGATTATACAAACTTTGATTATCTTGAATGAAACATTGTCTGTTTGGGTCTGTGACATGCCTTCATCATTGCTGCATGTGTGAAGGATGCAGGATGTGATACCGTGGGGTTCAAATTCTCCTTGATCTTGAAACTATAACCTAAACATGTATTGAATAAAAAACATTTTTGCACAATGAATTGTTGGTGTGTTTGTTCTTCTTCAGCAGTCACTCTGCACTTAGAGGTGTTATTCCCCTGGGAGAATTCCTCCCCAACAGCAGGATGAGCGCTTTTTACGTGTAGCTATAGTTGGGTTCAATCTGCCCGATCTGTGATCTGATCATCCTGATAATGTTGATGTGATTGTGATGTGACTGGGCACTGCCACCTCGTCATTCTGAAGACTGGCACTCATCATTCTCGCTTTCACGCCTCATGGGCCGAGGGGTCAGTCACCTCTGAAATCATGAGACAGATCAAGTTAATGGTCAAATTCAGGAACACATGTGAAGATCAAGATTTCCTTCCAATAAATTTTCAGCAAGACTTGCCTTTCACTTGGACAGTCGCAATGTGAATTAAGACTATAGAGACCTGCCAATTTAGTTTTCCTGGCAATATGGTTCAACAGAATAGCAGGCACAAATGCAAACACTTCCAAGTGAACCCCCTACAAGAGAAGAGTGGCTCTTCTTCTCTCCGACTTGACACCCTACTACGAACATATCAATAGATCAGCCAGCGGTCCTTGGTGTCGCCGCGTGGGTTACGTCCAGTGAAATTGTTTGCAAAGGTCAGGGAACCACGATCTGACATCCATAACCAGCGTATCCCCTGCAAATACAGCTAAAGGGCCCCACCCTGTGTCTTATTTCATTGGCAATACCAACAAATCTATTTTTCCAAAAGGCCTAAAAACATGCTCAATTTCATAGGAAAGTGACTTCGGCGACAGTAGTGCAATCTAGCGGTAAAAAGTGGAACTGACAGTTTTGGACGAAGATTTCAGTTCCATTTTCTGCCGCGAGATAACGTTACTGTCGCCTAAGTCAATCTCATACTGCGGGTCCTGTAACTGATTGGTTCTCATGCCTTTGGAAGTATCAAACTAAAGGAATTTGAAAGAGATAATGACTTGCTTTAGTTGTCAAAACAGGTTCAGCACAGCCACAACCCATCTTCCCTCACAAACAACAGTAGATATTATTCTCTGATGGGATCAACGATGGTGGACGAGAGTTTCACCAGTGGCAGGCTCAGGGGTTTGTTCAGTGTACCCCTCTATTAACCTTGTCAGTTGCTTAGTAGAGGAGGCCTTCCTTGAACCCTCGGATTAAATATCGGTGCAGTCACTGATCTTCAAACCTTTAGATTTAACAACCTCAGTGTTTTCAATCAACTTAAGCCTACATTCAATTTAAACTTCAAATTTTCGGAGGCCCAGTTTCTTTTGCAAATGTAGGAAGAAATTTAAAGAAACAATTACTTAACATGGGGTAGGTTATTACAGTCCTAATCAAAATTGGCATCCATTGCTCGGCATCCAGGTCTCCACTGACTTTGTCAGCTGAGCTAAAAAGAATTTCAAAACTTATCTTGTATACAACTGATTTATTGGCAAGCTCATTCAGATGCAGCCCATGTACTTGTACAATTCCTTTGACAATAGTACCAGTATATAATACAGAATATCGGACAGATAAATTTAAGATTAGGAGGGCCAAACTATTGCAGTTGAAAGAAATGAGAGTGCCGAGAGACTGAAAGTATGAAACCCTTTTTCAAGCCTGAAATAATGCATTGGACAATGGCACTGCCAAGTTCATGTAAAGTATTCAGTTGGCCACAAACCTGAGTGTATTATATAGTATAGATCAGTGTGCTCAGAGGTATCCAAATACACAAAACAAGTTCATATTACTTGCTAAGTGACAGTATTACATTTATTTATTAAAGCATTTCAAGCACATCCATTCTACTTGAGCCTCTGGAACCTGAACATCTTGACCACAAATTCTGCAGACCCCAGGGCTCTCTGGAGACCCATGCGCTATGATCAGATGCAAGTATTCATTTACATAATTTTGAGGATTGTGAATAATAAAACATACAACTACAACTTCTCTTGGATAGTGATGAAGCTAAAAATTGGAAGCAAGCTGTAGTCTGTGAATACAAGTCGTCAATTTCGTCCCATTGGTTTTTACTCCTTCGGAGAGAATTCAAATACATCCTTTAGAACACAACCTGCCAATAATTATGAATCACATTAGTTTATACTGTTCCGAACCTTTGTGAACTCATTCAGTTCCCTGACAATCAAGTGACCAGTAGGCCTAGAATTCGGTAATCCTTGCTTTGAATAAATCTGACAGTTTCTTTTTGGAGACAGGCACCTCTTTATACAGCACATTTGATGCAGAATGTTTCGTGAATGGAAATATTCAGAAGTTACAGATCCAGAGGATACCATAGTCCAAATGAATTCGAGAGCTTCTCATTTGTGACGTATATCCACAAAACCAGCATCAACGAGCTTTTGGAACTTGGCACTGATATCTGGATTTTTCAAGTGGCTGAAAGATGAAATGGACATACTTTTTATCGTACATCAACAAAACCAGCATCAACAAGCTTTTGGAACTTGGCGCTGATATCCGGATTTTTCAAGTGGCTGAAAGATGAAATGGAGATGTTTTTCATTGAAAATAACTACATGACGGTCACTTTTAAGATAGATATAGAATAGTTCCTTAAACAAGAGTGTATCTTCTACTGTGTAGTTGGAGAAGTTTTTCTCCAGAGAGTATTTCCTCTAAGGCAAATGACTGTTTGGCATGCCATATGTAATTGGCCTTGCTACGTTGAATTTCAATTGCAATTGACCACATTTTCCATCAAGAGCACTAACCCACAAAGTAAGATGACATGTGTTAGATGAAGGATAAGATCTGACTGTCAACTATCATAGAATCTATACTTACTCCCGAACAGACATAGGGTTTTGCTGCATCTGTTGAAGGATGAACTGCATGCCAGGATCGCTGAGGATTTCCTGGATCTCTGGATCATTTAAGCCTTGTTCTGACACTTTTTGGTCTCTTGGTTGACTCCGATGGAGTTCTCTGCATTTACTAATGCCAGCGAAGGCTTCCTAGACAAAGCAATAAGAAATATGAAATGTAAGAAGCTGTTAAAAATGATGGGAGGTGAGTTTTAATTGTATGGCATCAGAAATTTATAAGCTGCAGATGATACCATTCCATCTATAAACTGAGCCTACAGTTTTTCCTCAAATCGTGGTGTGAGCATCAACATACCTCTGAAACATTTGGGTCTAACTTCTTTGCCTCCTCAAAAGCAGATATAGCTTTTATGTATTGCCCCATTCCTTGTAAACTTGTTCCTTTTCTCAGATAACCTTTTACTGTAAGTTAAAGAAAGGACAACATTAAGACTTAAACATTACGACATCTTGCAAAATCAACAGACATATCAGTAAATTAAAAAGAATTAGAATATGAAGTTGTTCAAGTCAACACCTTTATAAATTACTAAGTGGTCAAAATGTGATACTGAGAGGTCAGCGCTTGTCTAATCACTTTACAACACCAGACCTAATTCCTAAAAATACTTTCCAATAAGACATTGACTTACCAAAAGTAGGGTCTAATTGAATGCATTTCTCACTATCCTCAAGAGCTCTCCTGAAATCGAGCAGTTTTGTCAAACATGCCGCCCGATTGCTGTACAATTTATGGTCGTTTGGGTTCCTCTTGATAGCCTCATCATAGTGCTTCATTGATTCTGGGTAATTGCCTAGTCAATAAAACAAAACAATCTGTTAAAACAGGTGAACAGCCAGCCAACAGCCACATTATTATATCCACATAACCTTCTATAAGTATAAACAAATAGTAATGCTTGAATGATGACCATCCTCGAGGGCCTAAATTCTTGGCAAGTGCCAACAACAAGAAATACTGGAAGTAAATTGTGAAATACCTTCACATTCTGGAGCAGACAGCATTATGATTATGGGTCATTAAAGAGAGCTTCACTTGACCTGAGATGATCTATGGAGCTTTTGCAGTCCAGTACTTCTCTTACGCTGATGATACGCCATGCATTCTGTCATGCATTGCCTCATAGATGGTAAATGCGATGTTGTACTGTAAAAATGATGCTATAATGTTCAGTACTAAAGTAATAACTCCTTGCAACACAATCACACACCTTGCTTGAAGAAATCGTTGCCCTTCTGCTTTGCTTCCTCTGCTTTTTCTGGATCGAGATAGGCCACTCGCTCCTGTTCTTTCACAATCTTCTTGATCTGCAATGAGTACACAAGTAAATAAAATGGAATTGGCAGAAATGATACTCTAAAAGCCAAATGCAAGATCCTTTTTTTACTAACTCATAACTTTTCTAAGGGTTGTAACATGTAAAAAAATTTGCAAAATATGAATGCTTGGTTTAAATGCATTGGATGCAACATAATCAGAGTTTTGCATCACCAACCTGTTACTGATGGTGTGATTAGATTTTCTCTCTTATTGTACAAGAAAAGAGCTTTGAATTGACAGTCAGGCACACTGGCAGACATTTGCTCTTCTTACTTCTCACGATCATCTTGGAACTTAATAGTTAATCAGTTATAATACTTTTCGTATAACAATGATAACTAAGTGCCAATATCACAGATACATGAGAACACTTCAATAACAAACCTCAGTCACTTTTTTATTGATATCCGGATCTCGGTATTCTGATAAAGATTTGTTAAAATACTTCAGTGCCTCCTGATAATTCTTCTGCTTGTTGTATGCATTTCCCATTCTTGCAAATGCCCTGAAATAGTGGAGACAATTGTTAAAGTATGACAATGAACCAGGACTACATTTCATAATTAGTAACCAATTTCTCAGCAAGACAACAGGGAAGTTCGGGTCATCATGGACATCATTCCTATAGATTTTTATACTAGATTTTACACCCTGATTATTTTTTCTCAAAGTTTTCGAGGAATGAGCTTATCTGAAACCATACCATGAAAAAATGCCATGAGCAGGTGTACATGTACAGTACAGATAAGATCTTGTTGCACACTTAAGAACAAAATAATATCCAACATGCAACTTACTTAGCTATCACTTTGTAGTCGGCCCTATTTTCCCTGCCGACCTCAATTGCCTTTTCACACACTTTGACACACTCGTCATATTCATGCTTCTCAAAATACACAGCTGGAAAGATAACAGAACAAATTTTCGAACTGCAGAACGAGTTGAGAAGTCGAAGGACTATTTCCTGTTTGAGCCGTTTAACATGGTGCAAAAGACAAATGCCTCCCTTTCGCTTATGCACTGGGGGTAATGCCTTTATGCAGAAAATGCATATCACAAACATTCCAAAGTGTTGGGCTTCTGCCCTACCCAGGGAAAGTATATCTGACCCATCAGCTTTTAAAACATTTTCATAACTGAAGTACACTTTTTGCCAGATGTTCTCACCTGCTTTATTAGTATAGAATGCTACATTGGTAGGATCCAGCTCAATAGCTTTCCCATAGTGATCAAGAGCTTGGTCAAACTCCTTGGCCCTGTAGGCAGCATTACCCTTTTCTTTCTCTTCAAGTGCCTGTGGTAAAAAGATGTAGAACTAGATCCTAAGTTTGTAAAGAAGATGTCAATAAAAGATCTGAAATAGTGATCTAATAAAGAGTTCATCTATCTGACTGGTCTGAAATAAAAACACAAGATGGGTCACTTATCAGCAAAACTGTAAGGAACCATATTGAATAATCAGGGTCAAAACTTATTTAAACCCAAGATTGGTCAAAACAGGAGAAAAGAAAACTGCTGATACCCTGACATCAGTCACTGAAAAGAAATTATCTGTAGCAAAATATGAGGCCAGTGGCTGAAAACTGCAATATTCAATAATACATGCCACATAAAAACATGAAACATAAATAGTACTTCAGTAAAAAGTAAAAAGCATGCCACAAAGAATGCGAATTTTGTCACTTCTTCTCCTAACTTACAAGGTCAATTCCAAATACTCACATTTGATGCCCCCTAACCATGCCAACCCAATCACAACCAGCACTCCTGACAATATTGAAAACATGCACAAAACAACACACAAGTAGCAGGAAATGCATATAAGCATATAAGTTATTCATAGAAACTGTGAAAATGGGCTAGAGAAATTCTTTGCTGAAAATGCCATCACCTGTGCATTTTCAGCCGCTGGGGCCTTCGGCTTTGGTGAACTTTCGGCAGTTCCTTCAGTAGGTTTTGTGGGGCCATCCTTTTTCACTTGCGATGCCTTGGAGGCGGTCTTCTTTGTTTGACTTGACGCAGTTCCATTGGACAAACCACTGTCATCTCCATTTTCCGAAACTTCAAATCCCAGAAGAGCGCCCAGGGTTTCCAGAATCCTAGGATCACCAAGTTTTCTGAAATGTAGACGTCAGAATCAATAGTCTCAAACCACTAGTGTAAAAAATCCATTCACAGGAGCAAAAACTAAAATTATATTGGTTTTGCCGCAAATCCTATAAAAGTTGGTACATGTACATGTATCTATTTCAAAATCAAACCTACCCTGTATCTGTAGGATTTGCCTTGAGGGCTTCTATCAGTGAGCGATAGTCAGGTTCTTTCATCCATTCTGAAGTTTTTGGGTGGTTCTCCAGCTTTTCAATCAATTGTGGATCTTTAAATGGGTTGTCAAACTCTGAACTGCCAGCTGGACCTGGTGAAAAAATAAAGAATGTACTGTCGCGAATTGAAAGGGAGCAAGACTGGGTCTGCTTTTCTGCATGTGATTCTTTGGTCCACATTTGTTGGGGGGGGGGGGGAATACTTACAGCAGTCAGTCCAACTAGGCACATTCTGAAATCAGTCAAAAATGCATGGATCACTGGAGCAATCCACAACTCCCCATTCTCATTTCTGCCTCACGCACTATCAACTGCACTACATCTACATGTACTAGCAAAGCATCCTTATGCACACCATCAACAGCGAAGCAAGACAGATATAATCCCAGGGAAAACTCAGTACTAGTCCGCTTCAAGATATTTCATGTCAATGCTCATGTCAAATGCTATGGACACTCAATCAACTGCCAGTGTGCAACCCAATTAGATTTTGGATAGCTAGTGGAATTCGGTTTGATTTCATGAGTGAATGACTGGGAACTGATATCTCCCTGGACAGACAAAAGCTCTATCACACTACAATATTACGTTAAAAACACTCACCAGTCAATTTAGACTCAGACTCCTTCACTCCGTCCATCATCTGTTTATTTCCTGGATCAAGTTTTAGACCCTCATCGTACACCAACTTGGCTTCTTCATACCTTTTCAAGTATTGCAGAGCAGTGCCTTGACGGGAATAACCCTAAAAGGAAGAAAAGTGAGCCATGAATTGACAGCACCATTTGAGAACAAGCAGGGAACAACTGTACTTCATATTCAAAAATGATTTATGATTTAAATGCCACGAGAGGTACAAGTGTATAATGAGAACACGACATTACAGCTATAAAAAAACCTTCACATTTTATGAGAGTACAATATCTGCCTTTGAAAAATTGTGCTATCATATGCAGGGTTTTGTTTTCTTTCTTGTTGTGACTGATGTCCTGTTGTCAACTGCTACCTAATACAGTCAATGCTAGCTTGTGATCTTAAAAATGTGCAGGTTGATAAAGAAAACAGCTTTTTGATAAGCCTGAACAGTCTTTTGGGACAAGACTTTGAAATCTAGAAGAAAGACAACTCACCTTTGGCCAATCTGGCTTCAAACTGACAACTTTCTCTGCATCTTTGAGGGCATCCACATACTTTCCTACATTACAGTAGGCTGCAGACCTGTTACTGTACAAGATATGATTGGACTCATCCAATTTTATACCTTGGCTATAACATTCTATAGCGTCAGAATAGTTCTCTGCCTTCAGAAAAGCATTTCCCTTATCCTTCAGTACAACCGCCTACAAATAAGAAGTTAGTCGGATACAAGGGTCATGGCAATTATGTTTCAACTATAATTACGGTAGATCTTCACCTTTGCATACTGAAGCAATTAAGCATTGTTAACCAAATAAGACAGTACTTGTGTGAATTTAAAAACATTCATTCACACTTTCAAAACCACAATACAAACATACATGTCAGACAAAAGGGAACATTTATTTCACTTCAGACCAGATTGACACTTTGAAATAGTTTGGCTTTAGGCCAATCTGACCAATTGTGTGCAAGCAAAGTCTGCCTCATCCCGTCCGAGCAAAAACTGTTTGCCAAACCAGAGTGAGTGTCATTTTCAATTCATCTCACATGTATCAATCATGCATAGATTCAGAATCAGATTGGTCTGTCACATGTGATGCTTGATCTTGCACACTCAACACCCATCAATGGACATCCTCCATCCATCCACGTCACCCATACCATGGCATAGCAAAAGCATAGAATTTAGGAATGATAATCAGCACGACCATTCTTCTTTGAACAGCAAGGTGCCGACCAAAAATTGAGAGAATTTAGTTCCTCCATCAACCAATAGGTGTACAGTACTGTTAGTGTTTGATCACGAATAAAATGTAGGCTAGTTTCACTTTGTCTGCAGACAGTTTCGCCTTCACTACACCAAAAACCGGTACTTGTTGTGAAGCAAAATACATCATGTATAGTCGAAAAAAGGCAGTAGCACTCATATAAACGTGGGGGACACGTGGGAAGAAGTGACAAAATTCGCCATGCATGCGTCATGCGATTTCTCTCGCACGGCATATCCGGCCGCCGACAACATGCAATCTTATACAGAAGATGAGAACAAAACACATACAGAATAAGTTAAATTTTATGCCTAGATATTACTTTACTAGAATAAACCACATAGAAAGCAAAATATCGTCCAACGAGATGTTTACAGGCAAATGTCTATGACAAAGTTCATACCCTCTGCTTGTTGTCCGCCATGCTGGAATTTTCTAGAGTTCCTGAAGACGCGAATGCCATCTATCGAGAATCTTTGGTATGTCGGGATGTCTCCTAGCTGAGTTTACAGTACATGCAGTAAGCTATGAGACGAAAAACGTCTTCAGAAGTAAATGACCTGTACAAGTCCTAATTGACCTAATTAGTTATTAGTGAGGGTTTGACCATCCTGAACTTCAGACAAACATTTGGCACTAATTTAGTGCTCGCTAAGGAGCACACAACAGACTCTGGTGTTCCAGCTTGGATGGAGGTTTGACGCCCAACTATGACGGGACCGAGTCTGTCGCCGGGGATCGGTCGCTCACCTACATAAAAGTCAGCAGGGATTCCGATTCTAGTGCTGGACAAGAAGGGACGCTGAGTCACAAATGTATTGATATTTGTGTACTTTAATCGCACTTTTAAAGAAAAAAGGACATTGGTTTTCACTTATTCGCATATAATCACGTCGTCTCGACATGTCAAGGACGCCGGACGTCCTTCAATCTCCTCACAAAGTCGGCAACGGCGCGAAAAATGGCCTCGGACGAATGTTGAACCAATTTGCGCTCTCCAGATCCGCGTTATGCTGTTCAGTTTCTTTGGTTGTCACTTTTTGTCGAGGTTTCTTTCCGAAAGAATCTTTCACCAGTTTCACATTGGCATTTTTTAATGGTTCAAGAAGTTTCTTCTGCAGCAAAGAGTTGGTCGGCAATGTGGTTCCAAAAGAGTCAGTTTTCTTCACTGTCTTCCCATTCTTCTGCGCTCTTAACTCTGAATGTACCAACGTGGCCATGTTAGAGGTCTGCAGAACGGAGAGAGCGTCAACGGGTGCTCTGGATTCAAACCATTTCTGTTTGAATATCAGCAAGCTTTGTTCCTTACTCTTCTTTTCTTTGTTATTCAGTGAATCAATGCTTAGTGGCGTGCTGTCAGGAACACCCAAAACGCCCAGGTCTTCTGTCTTCCCTGAATCAGCAGGCAAACCTAATCTTTTTTCCTCTTCCACATTCACTGTGATACATCTTTCGACACCATCATGATCAACATTGTCAACTGTTGAGACAACCGTTACTGCCTCGGCCGATTGCCTATCTCCAGATTTGGACTCAATGGCATTGTCCAGACTCGTAGATCTACTTTCAAGAGCGTTATTTTTGGATTGCAGGTTAATTTGGGATACCACTGCACCATTTGAAGTCATACCAACAACATGTTCTGCTTCTGATCTTGAAGCATCGTCAACCGATGACCGGTCAGGACCATCGACTTTGACCCTGAATGATTTATGAGGACCGCTGACCTTGACATTTTGCGATTCTTCAAAACTGTTGACCTTGAAATCGTTGAAATTCTCATCCAGTATCTTCTCGATCTCTACCTCAGTTTGTTGCCATTCTAAATCTTCTTTATCAATGTTGCTGATTCTCTTTTCTTTTGCAGGGTTGCCATTGCCCGAGAAATCACTGGAGACTGTCTGCTTTGATTCTGAAAACGCGCCGTTCACCATGACATCCGAGGTAAACATGTTTTGACCCAAACTGCTCACGCTCTCTGCAGCCTCTTGTCTTGGTTTCATACGTGCCTTTACATTATCATTGACTCGCATTGTGCCACACCCTTGGTCCGTATGAGCATAAGACTCCTGGTTCAAATCTGAATCAGACATCCCATCAGAAGAGTAATCCTTCTCCAAAGAGCCATGGTTGTTATTTTCAGTTATCCCCTGAAGCACACCTGTGGGACTAGGCGTTATGCTTTTCCTTCTTTCTCCATTCCTGATTTGATGATGTTTCATATTTACCTTATCGCCGTACGCAGGACGACTTGGTAGCTCCACAACTTCAGTTCGGTCGCTTTTACTTTGAGAACCACTGGACGTGTAGTCTGAGTATCTTGCTTCACTTCCACTCTTCATGCCATACCTCTCCAAATCGTTAGACAGACTGTCAACCATCCGATTGCTTGTGCAAGCCGCAACTTCTATTGGTGGATTGACTGACTCTCTGTTCATGCCTTTCCCACCAGAGGTTACTTGGTCAAAAAATTCATATTTGTGGTCGTCTCCATTTTTAACACTACGCTCGTCCGTCTCACACCCTGTCTGCCTTTGCCTGCGAGGCACAATGAAAGGCTTTGGCTCTCTCCCTGTATGATTTTTGTTATCAAAACTCTCTTCCTCAGTACTAGTGACATGTTCTTGGTGGTCTGGCATTGCCTCATTTTCTGAGTCACTATCCCAGTCGCTGGTGGACGCCGAAGCTTCCACTAGCCCATCTGCTTCGTCTGGTGATCCTTTGGTCACCATTGCTGATGGCTGCGTTTCTTCTTCAGTGTGTTCATTGCTTGTGATTAGATCACCAGATTCGTCATTGTCAGTTGTCGTATGATTCTGTTTCACTGTCAAAGTTACATTTTCTGTAACCCCTTTTAAACTTTTGATCTTCTTTTTTCCACGACGAGGAGAAAACTTCCTGAAAAATGTTGCTATTGCGGAGCGCTCCGCGTCGTTCCTCCTTTCATTGGGTGGCTCATGTTCGTCTCCATTTACTTCTTCATGCACTTCTTGGTGATTTTTTTGTCTGAATCTTTGGAAAGGGCTGATGGTTCTAATGCTACCGCGAGGAGGCGGCTTTGGAATGATACGATTACCCTTGGGTGTCTTCTGACTGTTCTGCATCTGCCTAACTATTGCTGTCACTTGACCGACATTCTTATCTGGGGGATTTCTGTCAACCCCAATCGTTGTCTTTGTTTCCGAATTCAAACTGCTCGCATATCCAAAGACGCGTGGTCTGTACTCGTAGCTTTCATTGTTCTCCATGTTGCATGTGCCACCGCTGTCTGCTTCACCCTGCATCATGATCAAGTTTTCATCAACCTTAGGCGGACGTTCCAGGGATCTTCCAAAGTTCGCCGTGAAGGCGTTTTCCTTACCATTCATTGGCTTTTTTAATGGACTCAATTTCCTGAAGGCTTTCTTAATTGCGTTACGGCCAAGAGGTCGACTCTTTCGCTCGTTGATTTTATGCGAGCTTACTTGTTTTGGATGTGGATGCGGCAATGGCGATTTGCCACTCGAGATTATTGCATCGTCAGACGATACTTGCACGCGTTCTTCCGCTTTTTCTGGACGCTTCATTTCTTCTGCCCTCTTTCTTCGACGTTTGGTCCTACACGCACCATTGTTTGGTTTTGGTGTTTCGTTATGCTGAACTGGGAGAGGACTTGACGGGCTCACCACTGAGCCAACCACGGAAGGTTTCTCATTGTTATATGTATGAGAAAAAGTGTCTGAATCATCGAATTCGATTTCATGGTCATGTTCTAATGATTCGGATTCCATTCTTGTCATTTTAGTTCTGATGTTTGTCTCATGTGAACGAACAGGGAGCCTGTCATCTCTACTGTCTTTGCTACTGGTTGGAGATGAAGAGACCCGCGAACGAGTCATGGCGCTGTTCGGTGTTTTTCTTCTTTTCGCAGCCACTGGACGCTCCGCTTGCTCTTGCTTTTCGGTACCAGTGATATGCGTGCGCTGACCGTCTCTTCTGTCTCTACCTGCCGATGTTCCAGTATGTGTCTCAGGATACTCCGAAAACCGGCCCACTCCGCCTTCTCCAGCAGCTTGGCGTTTAGTGTGTTTGTCTTTGACCATTTCACAATTGGCCCTGGTAACCAGTTCTATCACTCCCAACGGCAAGTCCAATTCCCCATCCGCGAAAATGTCTTCTTCGTCTCCCTTAATAGTCTCAGATCGCACTAAGGAAGCTTTTTTCACAACAATGTGCTTGTGACAACCTTGCGATCCCTTTCTCGGGGTTGTTTTGGGTTTATATCCCTTCTTTCTAGATTTACTCACTTTTGCCTCACGATCAGTGCTCTTTCGATACATATTATCGTCTCCATCGGAAGACTGAGCTTGATTGGTGGTGTCAACGCGCCTGCAATCCTCTGATGTTTGGCGTCTTCCTTGTTTGGTTATTGCCTTACTTTCCCTAGAAGAACATTCATATTCTCTTCCCTTAAATTGATTTCTAGCTTCTTCACCGAAAGACAGGGTTCGTCTGATGTTGTCAAAGTGACTGTGGTGTTTACCTGGTGTTTTGGGTTTCTGCGCTTTATCGTGTTCATCGAACGAGAGAGCTCTTTTGATGGTGTGAAAGTGACTGTGATCCTCTGGTTCTCGTCGTACTCCAATAATGAGTTTGTTCGTTTCACACCTTTCCCTTGTACGCCCATCATTTTCTTTTTCCTTTTCAAAAGGTGTACCACAGTTTTCAATTCTCTTGCAATTGTTATTTCTTGCATCCTTGTCTTTTTCTGGATAGTTTTTTGATTCCACCCTACCTTGTGCCTTGACAGTCTCTGTCTTACGCTTATCAACAATCCGATCCTTTCTTCCTCGTGAGTCTCTTGAACGAACACGTATTTCATTGTCCGAGGCTTTACCCTTTTGAAAGCCAGACCATGTAGGACGTTGTTCCTTTTCCCAATGCACATTCTTATCTTCAAACTCAACAGCCTCACAGTAATTTCGCCTCAAGCTGTCACTGCCAGCTGTTGTCCTCATGCACCCAAAATATCTATGCGTCCTCTTAATTCCGTCCAAGTAATAGCTTTCCAACTTATTCTCCCCATTGGTCTTAAAGTATTTATACGTCCTCTCGATATCGAGGAGAAAATACTTCTCCAGTAGGCAGATTGTGTTAGGGTAGTCATCTCCTCCATCAGGAGGACAGGACGTACCCCCTTTTCCTGTATTATAAGATATCAGTTCACTTTTATCATCCTCTGGGCTCGATTCGCAGCAGTCATATTTCTAATCGAGAAAGGAAGATAATACAATGTATATCTTATTAATACACAACTTCAAACAAGTTCTTATGAACATTAATGGCGAGAAGTAACATAGGACGCATAAAGTTTGTAAACTTGCTGGCACGGTGAACTTGTTTCTTCTGACTGGCGCAACAAGAATCAGTGTCCCGTACATTATGGTGACCATCAACTACGTTCAAAGCTCCCAGAGCTATTCTCCCGAAGCAACCTCCCTCCCCCCTCCCGCACACACAGACGAAACTTGAAGGCAAGGATCAATTAGCGTATGCGAATCTTACCACATCCGTTCCAACTGAGCTGTCATCTGAAGAAGACAAGACAACACTGCGTCTTGACCTTGACCAGGAACGCGCTTTTCTTGATGTCATTCCCACTCCATCCTATTCGACATGCAACTTGCTGTGAACGTTGGTAACCTAACTCCGTTATCTTGGTGACGTTGCTACGGTCGCGCTATCCGATCACCGTACTCAACGTTGATGACGTCATACTCGTTGACGTCGCTCTCAATCTTCCATCCGATCGAGCCCATAATAGGACATGCTATCACCCACAAGCATACCCTGTATTGGTCGCTAAATCCCCGCCTCTTCCTCAAGGAAGGAGTTAAGAAGTTGGTTTAATTTGGTGAACACTGGAACGACCTAGGGCCACAGACTCGATGGGCGAAGGTGGACATGTGAACGCCCCGCCAGAATGTTTTGGCCAAAATAACTATGCCCTGGTGACTCTCCATTGGCGGAATTAGACACGAGCTAAGACCTGAGCGGATATGCCAGGGAATACGAAAACTAAAGATGAAAAAGAAATGTGATACAGTGTTTTATTGCTATACTAGATATAAACAGGAAGTACTAAGCATCTGTCTCTATACTCATGTCATGGTTGGTATTGCACACCCTGCCTGATCAAAAGGGTATCTCGCCATCCTGGCGCACACCGAAATGTTGACTCCTCTCCCATCAAACGGCCAATCGCTATGACTAACCGGCTATTGTAAAAAAGTTCTACTGTTCACAATATTTTTTAACTTGTCCAAAAGGCCAGTGTTTTTATCTATAGGATGCCGTCGATGAAAAAGTGTACCTGAAAAATAAGATAATCACCTGTTTATATCATCTTGACCACGAATTTCTTTTTGAGGTCGCGAAGTCACTCACCCTGAAAATGTTTGTGGAGCCTGATAGTAGTTACGCAAACGCATGAGAGGCAGGATCAGTTTGAGAATGGGTTTATTTAGAAAAAGGAATTCAGCGAAGAAATAACAGACGCCGAACAGAACGGCTTATAAGAACAAGAATATGGGAATTAACAATGCGACGATATAAGATGGAGTCCAGTGTTCACAGGCTATTATAAATATGGATATTCATCACTGGATGTGCTAAGGTGTAACACTTTTGTAGTCGAGACAACTACTGTAAATTCGGGTCTGTCCATTTTGTCCAGATGGAACTCAGCCGCTGAGAGTGCCTATAACGACACATCATTCCCGTGATACCAGTGATTATGGTGCTATGATGAGGTCTACTTCTTCTTCGGAGAAAACAAGAGAACTTAATTAGTAATAAGAAAAAACACCTTTGGATGGGACAGCACCAAATTTACAGTAGCTTGATTAGAACATCCGTTCGGTGGCTTACCCGCCTTTCCCGTCGCCTTTAAAGCATTGTATTTGGAATACATTAAAGAAGAGATTACCCACTCCATTGGAAGCTTCGGTGTTTGCCATTTTCAGGCATCTGTATAAGATTGCATCACACTTGCAGCTAGATCTGAAAAGAATTATTCAAGAAGAGTTCAACGGTATATCAACTGTAAACTCGGCTCTAAGGCATGCCTAATTGGTATATACACACTCTCACGAACGTCTATACCTCAGAGGTGTTTTAACCGAATCTATGTAAATAGATACATATAAAATTACTCACGCTGTATAGGGACTTGTATTTGCTAGCTTGTATTTATTATTCGCAGAGCTGCTTCCCGCTATGAAATCTTTGCAGTGGTCGTGTGTTCGACAGCATTTGTCGGTTTCGCGCTCCGTGCCGAGATCGTTGAAATCTTTGGCATTATTTCCAGGACCACACCATTTAGTACCTGAAGAACCAATTTCCTGGAGGATACATTTTGGTCCGACAAGATAAGAACTTAGAAGCCACGTAGGTGTAAGATTGTCCTGGGTACAAATGATTCTATTGTGCATGCGTTTTTAATCTCTGTGAAATGGTCTCTGTGACACTTTATCGGGGGGGGAGGGGGGGAGCCGGGCGCTGGCAGACGCGATGAGTACTTGCGGATGAAAGTCAGTTTTGTTGGAAAAAGAGACGACACCATGCACCATCTCATGAATTGGAAGAGTCATAATCCGTGTTGATTCATCATAGAAAACAACCTCCGGGACTTTCACACAACATAGCAGAACATGGTCGCTGAGAGACGATCTGATGAATATTTCATCTTCTACAAGTTGTCAATAATATGTGATATAAACTTCGCCCGTCACGAACTGTGATGAATATATGCTGTTTCAGACAGTGTCGTGTCGCAGGAAATCTTGGACCCGCCGGTCTCGGGTTTTATATCGAGAGTGTGGGTCAACACCGAGGTCAAACAAAACCATAGGCCTACTGACTGGCCGAAGATGCGAAAAATTAATCGTAAAATCGATAGTGATACGTTAATAAATGGTGCAAATTTTCATTCTCGATCCCCCACCGACAATTGCATTCGAGCCCCCATTAGAGCCAGGATAGCATTGAGCAATATCCTGAGATCTCCTACCTCGTATCGAGAAGGCGAGCATATTGAAAATAACTTTTGCCAGGCTGCGTAACTCACCTGGGTACATCAAGGAACTTGACCTTCTTTCTCTGTGGAGGGTTCGACGGCATCGGCTTAGATGCGTGTCGTAGACATAACGGCGTGCCTTGGTGAACGGTGGCCCCGCGACTCTGCGAAACAAAATTAATGTTGCGAATTTTTACAAAGGTAGACTGACCTGCAAAACTTTAGCACTTTACAGTCAAGGCATT
Organism: Lineus longissimus; assembly: GCF_910592395.1. Taxonomy (NCBI): domain Eukaryota; kingdom Metazoa; phylum Nemertea; class Pilidiophora; order Heteronemertea; family Lineidae; genus Lineus; species Lineus longissimus. The sequence goes on from NC_088310.1 coordinate 24,928,441, forward strand.
TATGCAATTTGTCGCACGATTTAAGCAGACATTGGGCCATAAAACCAATTGCTAGATGTACAATACGAACAACTTGTGACTAGCGCGGCAAAGCGCTAAAGTGGAAAGGGACCTCTGGATTGATCAGATAATACAAAACTTGAGTGGGATAGCTTTCAATGTCCCGGGTCGCGCGCCCCTATACATTTTGACTACCAGAGAACTGGATTTGGATCGACTTAGAGGAAGATATTCATATTGGGTTCTATATGGATTTTAATAAATTTAATTTGATTTGAATAAATTGAATTGAATTGATTTGTAATGTCACGGGCACTAGATTAATATAGTGTCCGTGGTAACAGCAGTCGTCGCAAGAGAGTACAGCAATAACTTATTACTCGATATTCCCAGCTGTTTAATAGCCTACGTACATGCATTACAAGGCGCCGAGTTGATATGAAATATACATGTACATGTATGTACATTCCTTCAGTAATGTACCTAAATGATTATACACCTCCCCTCTGAAAGATACAGCCTTCGGGGATCATCGCACCATATGGATTTTCAAATTAAGTAACGGACAGTTTAGACGAAAGTAAAACGTAACACAATGAACCGTCACATCCTTGGGATATATATATGTGTCTGCATGGCTTTTCATGAGATGGATGACTCCCAGTATGGAGGTTTATTCAAATCTCGTGATTCCAATTATAGCAAATCGATAATGCAGAGAGGTTCTGTATCTCTGCGTTGTTCCTTTATCGCAACACTTTGATAATAGAGAGGACGAGATACATAAATGATATTACCAGTTATGGTGTCTCTCTCTAAAGCGTTATCCCTCTCTGGGCTTAGATGAGGAATGTTAATATATTCACATGTAGTTCTTGATTGAATAAGTCACCGGCATAAAGAAAGCATGTCCCGTAGAGAAAATGTCTGGGGAACAAAGTGGTTGTTACTTCGCCCCCAAAAGAATGATTTTTGTCATATACTGTTACTATACTGAATCTCAGGATGGTTATTTCCAAGCAAAATCAGCTAACATCGCATATCATTTTTTCCAGGGGGAATCTTATTCTACTCCTATACCGTTTCAGCCGCAAACGAGAGATCATTTTGTCGCACGTAGCAGCGATTATAATCGCAGGTAGCTGCGAGTTAAATCGCTCTTTCGCGCGATGTCTGATTACTATAGTAAAATAAGATGCTGGGGGCGTTATGACCTTTACCCTTTACCAGCGACAGAGCTAAGCGCCAATGCTCTAGCTGCTAGCGTGTGCTCTATACAGGCTAACATGCAAGCCGCTATTTCATTGATCTGCAATAAATAGCGACAAACGACAAGATGACTAAGAGGATCTCTTGTGACTACTGCTAATGCAGCACTGTTTCTGCGGATGTCTAAAGACGCACTGCATTAATTTTGTTGGTGAGGCAGGTTTTTATTTAGCTCAACAATCTTTCAATGTCCAGAAACCAAAATCAACCATCACATATTACGCGGATTAAGTTCAAACGTTTTAATTCCAAGTGAATGGGTTTAATTGATGAGGAGTAAAGCCATATTTCGATTTGTCAACACCCGTATAAATTCCGGGGGTCGCGGGTTCGACCTGTCATGTGTCACAACATATATATCTGGAAGAAATAACTTACGTCCGTTTTACTGCTTCACGATGACAGTCTATATCCCTTTTCACCCTATCCAAGTGAGATTCCACTCCGACCACGAGAGTCAAACAGTAGCAGACGATAGCCACCGACAACCAGCTCACCATTCTCAAATATGTTCTCTTCATGTCGCCACCATTGTTTGGTTTGAAGTTGCCGATGTGCTGTCACACAACCTGCGGTTCGCAGCGTCGCCTACCGTAGATTTCAAATATCAAAATCGAAGATGAAAAATTGCCAAGACATTTTCCCCTTTTCCATTTGCCTATAAGCAACTTAGTGATATTTTTTATCAACCGTCATCCAATCCCCCTTCCGATCTATTTTTGTGTTTTTGTAACCCAGAGGTTGAACTTGTGGAGGCTTTTGTCCACCTCCCTGGTTGGCATTTGGAGACAGGATGTGACAGTGCTGAAAATGTGACAATATAAGACAGTCTTCACAAGATTGTCCATGGTGAGACAGTGTTTGTCCTAGGCAAGACCAGTTGTGACAGTATGCCTATCGTTGTTCCAAGATAGACAGTTTGTGACAGTGTGCCTGAGCATTGTTAATGGTAAGATGGGTTGGGAATGCGTCTGACAAAGTTGTGACAGTACATGATAGCCCGAGATGATTGTGACATGCAAAACAGATGGGTCAGGACAGGACAATAATGGCAAAGACTGATCCAATGAGACCAAAAACAACTCGAAGAAGGAATATAATTGCATCAAACTGACTGCTTTTATTATCAAACATCCATGACAATATTTTGAACATGTACTTGCACTTACACTACAGCAAGGGTTTGCACTGTCCACTGACTGGTAGTAGTAGCACTGCTACAGACTAGTACCGTACATGTACTTCTAACAATTTTGAGGAAAATTCAGATTCTCTAAAATTGAAACTATTTATTCTTTCTTACACAACATGCAGTTAAACAGCAGATCTGATGGCTCAGGCAGTCAGTAAAGGACCCCTCTATCAAGGACACCCTTAGGAATGAAAAATGCTGTCTTTTAACAGGGAGGTGCCCTGATTATAAACAGTGGTAAACAGGGGCCACAATCAGGGTTCCACCAAGGGAGATTCCAATACACTTATACTATTTTGAAGTCAATAAGACTTGCTGATGATGCCCAACTAATTTACAGGGTAACATATTATAAAAACAGATCCAGGACCCACCCACCCACCTTCCATCTCAATATGTATGTATGATAAACTAGATTATGACAAGAGATGCAAATTCGAATTAACCATGATTTACTGTTAACACCTGTTGGCTTCATGAAATTAATTGTTCTGACAAGCCCATCACTGGCTATAAAAATTAACGAACACTTTACCACACATGTGCTATTTGCCCCACATATAAAAAATTATCAACTTAGAACACAACCTACCAGAACTCTTACAATGTACTTGACAAATATGAACCTTACTGCTTAATAGCACTAAATTCTAACAATTTTGATGCATGTACATGTTAAACTGCACAAGGTAGATAAACATTTGTAAAGCAATAGATACAACATGTAAATTCCTCATATTTTTCTTTTAGACCTCGTCGGTGCTCCTTCTGAATGCTCACCAGCGACTTTCCTCTTTCTCCCCTTTCCCTTCACAGGAGCAGCTTCAGGTATATCACTAGCCTTCACCCCCTGAGTAACAATTGCACTTCCTTTAGCATGGGATATTGTGGTAGACACTGAAGGCATTACAGGATCTGTTAGCGACAATTTACGTCCATGAAGGGAGCTTATCTCTGCTAGTATATCAGCAAATTTCTGATCGTATTCTAAGAGTTTCTTGTTCTGTTCATTGATCTTATTATCTTGAGCGTTTAATCGCTTATTCTGTTTTGCAAGAGATTTCTTGAGCTCAGTTAAATTTCGTTCCAGTTTGGTGATTCGACTTGTTTGATCAGTATTTTTATTTTTGCACTCACTCATGTGTTTCTTAACAGATACAAGTGTCACAGCACATACACGAACTTGTTGTTGCATTTTTGCCATGTCCTGCCGTATTGAGGGTAAACGTAACTGTGGAACTGGTAAACTCATGTGCAATGGGTTAAATGATGGACCTGAAAGTACATAGACAAGACAGATTATAAAGGAGTCGACAAATATTTAAACTAATGAATGCAAAGTAAAGAAGACAAATTAAAAAAAACTCAGAGGGCTTTACCTAGATTTTATAACAGTGGTCATGTGGTGGCAACATGATGAAATGGGTAATGAGCAATAGGGCCAAGCTTTTTTTGGATTTTCACTGTTTTGATTTGTAATTCTAATGACTGTACACACAAGTTTGGGCCTCAAAGAATATAATTTCCAGGATCTAAAAGCCTTGAATGTCTTTTTTTAGGAGACATTCATTTTCCACAAAATTATCAGGAAAAAGTAACTTACATTGCAGAGATTCTGACTCACTGTCACCAAATGCATCGACTTTGTTGGGTGTCATCATCCTCTTCAACCTTGGCACAATTTTTTCGTCAAAGTGTTCCATGGCCATTGAAGATATGTCGCGGAGTTCTTGTAGCAGTTCATGGGCACGCGGTGGTTTGTTTTCTGCTCGTAGGAGATGAAGTATTCTGAAGATTTCATCCACAACCTATACAGTGGTTGAGAAAAGAATTGGCACAATGTAAAAAGGTGAAGACAAAGATACAAGCAAATACCTTGTAAATGTGCATAAATACAAATTCTCAATTTCCCTCCTTTCTTCATCTCTTCCATTAATCAAGAGGCACATCATGGTTTTCTCAAAAATATCCAAATGTCAGCTACTGCCTATTGCACTTTGTAGGGAAATAGGCATGATACTTGTAGGCAGCTACATTGTACTTAAACCTGTACTGGGTTGATATGCAGGGAACGGCATCTGATGAATATCTTATTCTTACCTTTCCAGGTATGAAACAACACAATCCCAAGTCAATGTATTTCATATAAGTCATCCCTAGCAGGGACATTCTTGTCTCTGTGGCTGACAGTATGTCTACGTGTCGTGCCAACGGGTGACATCTTCGCTCCGATTCTCTCCTGGGTAGCTGTGCTTTGATCTCTTTCTGACAAAGTGCATGGTATTTGTCTGCTTTGGTGAAACCTTGGTTCAGCAGAACTTGGCATATGTTGTCAAATCTTCTGGATACCTGGAAAAGATACCCATTATCATTAGGGCCTCCAACATTATCAATTGGAGGACAGAACTCGCTGTTTTATAGATCAGCAACTCATCAATAACACTTCTGAAATCTTGGCTGTTACATGTTGAACGTGTGCTAACACGATCGCACTGACAGTTTCCCTTACCGCATGCGACTGTTGAGGATGGGTGGATCGAATGTGGTCTATGAATGAGTATTGGGATTGCAACTTTGCTCACCACACTGGAACCACATAAATTTTCATCATCACATACTATCCCAAAATTCCAAGTGCATCTTGTCCCCGGCCCTGTGATGAGCTCTTGACTTTAGTGAAAAGATAAATGTTTTTTGGTGAATTCTTTTGTGATTCACCCTGTGACAAAAAACACAATAAAAAAATCTGGCACTTCCTATTTTGTAAATTTCTCCGAAATTAAGCAATTTGAAATACTGTAAACCGCTACAAAACTAGAACTTACTATTCTCAATGAACTTATGTTTTCATAACACAAGTAAGATATCACTTTCTCGACTATTTCGTTAGGTAAATCGTCAAATTTGGCAGGTGACAACAAAGTTTCTGCCATTTTGGAGTTTTCATAAGAAGCAGTGCAGACCAAATATCAAATGGGTAAAATGAACAACAAAGGAAGTTTAGATTTTATATCTTGCTTAAAATTGTATAAACATATTTAATGTATGTTTGTAAACAATAGGTATAAGAATTTCTTACCTATTTTATTTTATAACAAATTCAATATTGTCCGCAACCGGGTATTGCCAATTTCAACATGGCTTCCAAGGGCATGAAAAAAGTTGCCAGGGTGGGCAAAAAGTTTGCAGAAAAAATAGAGCACCCCCCGTATATGCGTGTTACTATACCAGCAGGAGGTGCTGTACCTGCCCCACCTTTGGGACCACAGTTGGGACAGGTAAGAGGCATATACCATCCCCTAATACAGAGGAGTGTTGTCAGAAATGGCTTGCAAATGCAAATTTAGTTTCACAACTCGCCACCAGATGGCAAATAAGATTTGTGAAAGCTAAGGCAAACGTACATAATCTAGAAATAGGCTCGAACAATGGGCCCGACAAAAGACCAAGACTGAGCGATATCCATAGCCATAACAAACTTGGTTGTTGCATAGCCGGACGTTAGGGAGGTAGGCTAATAAATGACAATTGTGTAATATGTGACCCGCTCTACCAAAACTAGGCGCTTGTCGCATCTGAACTTGACAGGTTGATACGGACTTGTTGTTCATTTCCCTATTGTGGACCTTTTGTGAAGTGTCCCCATTTTAGATCTGTTGGTGATGATCATCTATCTGCTACTTTTCAGCAATACTGTCTTTCTTTTTCCAGAGATCAGTTCAGATCCAACAGTTCTGTCAAGATTTCAATGAGAAGACAAAAGATATTAAAGATGGAACACCCCTGCCTGTTGATATCAATGTTAATGTAAGTCTTATTCTGACATGACCAAGTAACATTACTCAATAAACACAGAATCCCTGTAAAAAGTGTAGTCGTAACTAGAAATGGGTGTTCTTTACTTGATGTTCGGCTGCTGATAATAGATAAGTTGAAATATATGGGAGAAATCATTGAATGATCATTTCAGTCTTGCTATCTATGTCTGAGTGGCGGCTTCATTCAGAATGACCCCTTAGCTTTAAAAAGCTGAATTATCATACTGTCTACTCAAAGAGTAAGTGGTTTCAGTGTCTTTTCTGTTAGTGTTACTATCATTTGTAATGCCTTGGTTTTGCATTTCAGCCTGACAGATCAGTCATCATGACCATCCACCCACCTCCCGTCTCACATTTTCTCAAGTTGGCAGCAGGAGCTATGAAAGGAGCCATGAAACCAAGTAAGTTGTGCCTACCTTTGATCAGGTCAATAAACGACACACATGTACAACTTTTTTGTCTGTGTGTTAAAGTATAATGCTGAGAAAAGTCTGTTTGTTTTTCAGCAAATTCATCTGAACTCTTCTTAACTTCAAAATGGAAGCTGGCAAAGTTGATGATCATAACTATATCAACACACAGACAGTTTGGTTTATATAAGACTATTCCTTATTTAATCATTCCTTCAATTAACTTTTTCTCACGTCATCTTCTTGTCTTTCAGGTCAGCAGGTTGCTGGTAAAATAAGTCTCAAGCACGTGTATGAAATCGCAGAAATGAAAAAGGTGGACCCTGTCTTTGCAATGACTTCCATGCAAAATATATGCAAACTTATAATTGGACAGGCCCACTGTATGGGGATAGAAATTGTGAAAAATATTCAAACTGAAGAACTTCGAGAATTTTTGGCTGCTAGAAAAGAGGAATTAAAGCAACAAGAGGAGGAATTAGCGGAAATTAGAGCTGCCAAGATGTTGAGAGTTACATAGTCGCCAGTGGGAAAAAGCATCGACAGAGCTGCCAAGATTTTGAAATGATCATACATGTACATGTAGTAGGCATGAACTCTGTGATTTTAGAGCATTGTCTTCTTGTGATGTGACATTCAATCTGATCATAGTTCAAATCATGACAGTATATTTGGAACAACCAAAGCAATGTTCTGTTTGTGTTGGTTGGTTGTGTATAGCTGTACAAATCTTTTTTGTGAAAAAATAATCTGACTCTGAGTACACTGAAGTTGTTCTTGTAGTTTTTTTCTCATTGGCCCTGTGCATGTGCTGCATGTTGGTGGACCAAATTGAACTGCCAGCAAGTAGTTTGTTCATTCTCCAGGCATCTTTTGATTACAAGTCCGCTGCAAAGTCTCCTTGACAAAACCCAGATGTCCTTTGGCACGAAGACCTGTAATGCCTCATTCTTGAATTGAATATGGGAGATTTGTGGAAGGTTCTTATTGTGGTGCTGCATGTAAAGATTGAGCAAATGTCTTGAGTAAAGTCAAAGACAAGTTGCTGTGTCTTCGGGGACAATAAACAGACGTGATAATGCGGGTTCCTTCTTAGGGCAATGAATCATTAAGGAGGGTTGTGTAACCCACACACTGATGATCTTCAATGCTTGTTCAATGTATACGTAGCTGTTGTTAAATAGTTTTTTTCTCCACAGCCAAGAAGTGGCACTCGGTTGTGCTATGAAATGTACCAAGTAGTAGAAGAACACCATGTAAATGATTAAAAGGCTTTTTTATTCTGAACGAATCAATTCGGAATCAAGAATGTTACAACAGTTTAACCTTCATGGCTACATGTACTCTGTTGACTATAGACATTTCTAGCAAGATTCCTGGGGTTAATAAAGTGTTTAGGACTACAGAGTAGGAACACATCATAAGTGTTTGGTAAAATGATTTTTTTAAAATGGTATCTCTCCTTATTTCCCTTCGAAGATGGAATGCACCTAACGATTGCCCAAATCTGCATATACAAGACAGATCATAAATCCCAATTGGTGAACATTTTTTATCAAAAACAAAATGTCTATCTTGAATGCATATTAGGAAGATGTTTTCGGTCTTTGCTGGCTGTCTTCTTTCTTTTCCTGTTGAGATATTTTTCAAGTTTCCCAGATTTCTTCAGCTCCCTGAATTTCTCAGCCAACTCAAACTTCTTCTTTTCAGCTGAAATAATCAGATTTGAGAGGACGTTGTTAATACATGCGTCGTATTATCAGGAATCTTCGTTATGTATACAAGTCGATTCTCTTTGACAAATGATCATTATACTTCTGAGTAGATGCAGTGAGTTGGTCAAGTTAGAAAACTTCACTCAGTAGTGTTCTACCCCAATGGAACATGTCCAAGACAGAATCACATCCAGGAAGATCAAAATATAGACAGAATCACAACCAGAAGGATAGTTGGAGAAGTGCCCCATCCACAAGGACCACATTGGAGACATTGTCCCTATTCTTGAGAGATGAGCACATACCGGACAGCTCAACCAAAATAATCAAAATGGGGTCGGTGTACAAATATGTTGGGTTCAAGGCATCATAATATGAGACAATCCATGCCAGGAGTATATGTCAACTTTAAAATGTTCATTCAGACACTTAATATGAAATCCCCCTGCAATTCTGAATATTGATGAATATTTAACTTACATTTCTTCAGATAAAATGGAGTCTTTCCTTCCTGCACCAAAGCCTTTTCCTTCTTTTTAATCTCTCTTGATTGTTGTGACTTTCTTTCCTTTTCTTTATCAGATTTTTCTTGTTGCGTCTACAACATTAAAATTACTCATAAGAAGTTGATTATATCAAACATCACACCATCTCTACAATTACTTATTATGAGCATTTAGATAGTAAAGACTATCCATCCTGCAATGTGTCCATGTTATTCTTGACTTGTGATAGTTTCCAATACTCCTCTCTCATAAATCAAGTAATACATCTATCAACAATAACATTCTACCGTAAATAATCGTTTCAGCTGATTAAGTTAACAAACACTTAATCAAACATAACTGAATACTCTGTCCAGACATCAGATTTCAAACCAATGAATCAAGTTAGAAATCTTACCATTCTATTGACCAGGTACTTCATATTGACGACTTTATCAGGGTCTTTCTCTTTCTTCAACTTTTTTTGGATTTTCTGAAAGAAAATGACAAGTGACAGAGCTAGGAATTTCAAATGGTCGAGACATCCACATTATTACAAGTTAGCACTGAATTTTACATTTAAGGAATGTCCTCATGAATTCCAAACAGTACTGAAAAACAAATTCTCACGATAAACTACCAAGAGAGATGATCCAACTTGAAAACACACATTCATTCCCGAGATGATAAAGCTATTACTAAGTGGTTCAGAATACTGGACTTACTTCTTTCTCCTTTGCTTTGATATCATCAATGAATCCATAGGACCGCTTAAAGAGGTTCTCATTATACGTCCCGGATAGATCATCAAATCTTGGGTCTCTAGTTACCTGGAATGAATTGGTAAAATATCAAACAAAATAATTATGAGACTTTTGAAAGCGTTATACACGTACCCTTCCCTGATGTCAAGATTCAGACATTCACTTTGAGAAGAAGACCTTCATAAGCAATGTTTAAATCAACACCACATCTGTGAACTTCCATGCTTATAAAGTCTTGGTTAATTCTGAGCAGACTGAAATTGTAGGCACTGTTTTTACACAATCGATTGTACAGAACAGCAATCCCGAGTCTAGAGATGATTGCAATGATGGAAATCAAACAAAAAAGCCTTTTTATTTAAAAAACTTGCTGCACCTCACCTTTGCCTTTTTGGCTTGCATCTGTCTGTACCTTCGCACTGGAGCCTTTGATGACATTTCCATTGGTCTGAAAAAAATATCAATTTGATATCTGAAAGATTCTGCGCACAAAATCTAAACCTATCAAGGGCAGTCAAAAGGACTAATGTCAAGAAAAATCAGGAAATAGGGTGTCAATAACTTGCCTGTTTTTATTTGCTCTCTTGAATATTCTCTTCTTTCCTGTCTCATGGTTGCCTTTACCGAACAACGCTTGGTAATACCTGAAGAAAAAGAACCAATTACACAAATTATCATTTTCTCAAGAAATATCAGTAACATGGACAAAGAGTCAAATTAAATCATATTATCTAAGGATTTAATCCAGATCAGAAACTTTTACCAACATACTCTCGATCCAAAATCTTTATGTGAGAATCACTTCTTTACATTTTCTAGCCTTCCACAGGGGCAAATGGCAATGAGTATTTAGGAAAGTGTTTGATTGTTTTAGATGAAACATTATTTACACTTTAGATCCAACTCTTTCCCTTAACTTCTGAAGCTCATCAAAAGGCATGTTTGCAATTTCTGAAAGAAAGAATGGAAAGCGTATAACATATAATGATGATACATTAGACCTGTAACATGGAAGTCATCTACAGCGAACATTTATGTATACGGCAAATCTCATCAAAATTGATAAGAAACTCATATGATGATGATACATTGTATGTCATCAAGTTGTACTGGTTATACTGAAGGTTTGAAAAAGCTTACCTTTTCTGATGGAATCCTGGAATAAAAGGCAAGATGCTGATAAGGTATTTGCACTGGAATGAACTGAACTGAACTGTCCATGAACTGTTACATTGATAGGTTACAAAAACTGTAGCATTTGCTTTTGAAGGCAATGCACATGCCACAAATGAAGATCTAAGCTCAGGCAAACTTTTCAGGGACACAACAAATGTCACCTTACATGCTCCATCTGTTCTGTATGACAACAGACATTTGTTCTGCAGTTATTTCATCAACCCATAGATTTCTCAAGGTTGCATTGTATGTATTGTAATTGTCATTTCGAATTTGGTAGCAAAATGCACCAATCAGGGGAGGTAGCGATGGACAACCCAGTACTTACATATTCATCATTACCAGTTGTCTCCTCTAGTTCTTCCCTAAGGTTTGAATTGTCAGCCTTATCCTTGTTATAGTTTGATGCATCTCCATCACTCTCATCACTGACACCGTTTTCTGATGACTCATCTTCCGACTCCATTTCCCCGTCAGCAGGCTTAATCTCCTTTTCATTTGAAAGTTTTACTCTTTTTGCTTTTGAAGAAATATCCTGACTCTTCTCATCTTCATTACTGCTATCTTCTGAATCTGAGGCAGATGTGTCACCGCTTGAATCAGATTTAGCTTTCATTGAAAGTTTATTATTTTTACTAGTCTTTGCGGAGATCATTTGACTTGTTTTCATTTCTTCGTCACTACTTTCTGAATCTGAATACTCACTGTTCGATTCACCAGTCAGTTTATCAGGTACCACCTCATCTTGAACACCAATTACACCATTTATCGTACTGTCAGATTCACTTTCTGATGCTTCAGAAGATGAGGTACGGTCGGATACTCTCCTCTGATCTTTATATGTCACCTGTCTTTGTTTTGACACCACCCCAAGTGTAGGTCCCTTCATATTTTTTAATGAATCACCTTTTGTAAAGCCACCTGTATCAAGTTTTTGGACACTCATCTTTGTTTTTGCTTTTAATTTCTCAGCCATGAGCATCCTCTTTCTCTTGGACCCAGTTTGGCGAGTTACTTCATATTTTCCACTTCTCTTGCTCATCATGGTTACACTTCTTATATAGAGTGCCCTTTACAACTTCAGAGAAAACCACAATAGAACAGCAGCACTGTTTCACCTTGAGTCCAATTGCCTGATCAGATCACCAAATAGCAATCATCTGAAGTGAAACAAAGAGAAGTGTAAATTATATGATATCTAAGGTAAAAGGTTGAAATTCTGGAGGATAATCAACCGGGCAAATGGTGTAGTACCAACTGCTTCTATAACAAAACATAATTCATGAAATACAGGAAACAATTTACATACACATTAGGGATCTGGCGAAAAAAAGTTCCTAAAAATGTGCAGGGAGCCCTGCACAAAAATCCCAATGGTGAAAAGGTGATAAGTTTTACACCGATTTTCAAAACCTAGGTAACTATATGTAGTTTTTCTAGTAGCACTTATTACCAACTCATTCCTGAATGCTTGTAGTCAGTTTAGAGGTCGTAAATGTGAATTTTCAACGAAAAAACGGAAGAGACAAGACCACAATTGATTTTTTAAGCCTTTTAGCAGTTAAATTGTCAATGTTTGACCGCGACGCATCAAAGAACGCGTCAAGTAGTGAAACTGAAATTCGGATATGATATACGGGTTAGTCTTGCGAGTAACTGGTGCGATGGAAATTGGTGATTGACCACGGAAATTTTTTTATAATCGACAAATTAGACAGACTTTGATATTTCCACTGTTTTCAGCCAACTGGCAGAAAAAACTCAAAACACGCCCCCTATTACCCAATTAGCAAAATTCGAAATAAATTTTTTCATCAAATAATTTCTTTATATCTGTAGACTTGCCACAGCAAATATTTTTTCAATACCTCTCCAAATATGTACTTGAGAGTAAAAAACATGCACTCGTCTAATTGATAGGCCTCGACCCTCCAACCTATGAATATTCATTAGTGGTCTTGTCTCGGAAGAGACAAGACCACAATTGATTTTTTAAGCCTTTTTGCAGTTAAATTGTCAATGTTTGACCGCGACGCATCAAAGAACGCGTGGTGTTGTGAATCTGAAATTTAGATTATGTTATTCCGGACAGTCGGGCAAGTAAATGGTGAAAAATAAAATGGTGATTGACCACGGAAATTTTTTTTTAATCGACAAATTAGACAGACTTTGATATTTCCACTCTTTTCAGCCAACTGGCAGAAAAAACTCAAAACACGCCCCCTATTACCAAATTAGCAAAATTCGAAATTAATTTTTTCATCAAATAATTTCTTTATATCTGTAGACTTGCCACAACAAATATTTTTTCAATACCTCTCCAAATATGTACTTGAGAGTAAAAAACATGCACTCGTCTAATAGATAGGCCTGGACCCTCCAACCTATGAATATTCATTAGTGGTCTTGTCTCGGAAATTTTCTTAATCATGGGCGCAGCCATGTTTGCCGATTGGGTCAAGGTCAAATCCGTGGGCATTAACATTGCGCACGTGTCAATAAATTGCTATATTCTGCCCACCATCTTCAGCGGGACTCCGTGGCGCAACGGTAGCGCGTCTGACTCCAGATCAGAAGGCTGCGTGTTCGAATCACGTCGGGGTCAAGTTGCATTTTTCCCTTTTTATTTTTTATTTTCATCCTTCTAATATCCGGCCGTTCTCTTTTTATCAACAAGAAATCTTCGTTATATACTTAGAGGTTCAGAAAGTCATTATTGCCCATCATAAGTCAACCTTGGATCATCATATTGACATCTTGACAATATGACATACAATTGCAAGGCTCAGCGGTCCAGTCTCAGGTGTGTTCCTACTACTTCTTCTTCTTCTTCAGCGTTCAACCTGCCTTAGTACTATAACCTCAGTCCTGTGGCGGAGATGAAGGGTTGTAAATGCGTGCGTACCCGGTTCGACGCCAGTATGGCCGGTGCGCTCCGTCTTCGGTCAGGTTTTATATCGGAGTTTCCGTCTCCTAGTCTGGTTGCCATAACTCGGCTGAAGAGCCCAGACTACCCGGTTACTCCTTGGTGACCAGTCACATGTGTGTCTAGTTACCTGGGAGACATAGTTTCCGCTCGAGGACAACACCAATGGAAAGGCCCGAGGACAGCACCAATGGAAAGGACCTACTTTATCTCTTTACATACGCTAGACCCGCGTGCGTCATAGCGTCAAAGTCCTGAATACACAGCGTCATTATTCTGATATAGTTTCCCGGGAGCGCGTCACTGACGCGGCCGTATTTCAGGTAGTGTTTACATAAGTGATATTATCTCCGTTGCTGTTCATAGTACAGGACTAAAATTTTGGGGAGTAACTAAGAATTAAATTCCGCATAAACTCATGTAATTTATTTTGAATTCTAACGAAAAGTAACCGAGAACAAGGCCTGCAAACTTGGAGAGAAAAAAATTTCTACAAATCGCCGTAAACACAAAATGTTTATAATAAAAATCTAAGTCCCAGTCACTATCATCACTTCCTACCGAAACATTGATATCTGAATCTGCAAAACCTTCAAATTCTGATCCGGAGCTCGAATCAAATAAATCTATCATAAATAAACCCAGCTGGTCCCGAACAATGCGGCACGTCAATCAAAAAAAGATTAAAGAAACGTTTAAAAATGGCCGACGAGGTCAACTTCCTGGGGAATCCCGCCAATACATCGTTAATATTCATGCCTCATGAATACTAAATTAGAACGGAGTGACCTGAATAGAAAATAGAAGCTTATCTCTTATTGGCCATTCAAATAGGGTCACCATGGAGCCAGCCAATAAGAAATTACGATACATTAAAGTTGGAGTAGCTTGTAGTCGGCTTGCCGGAGTTTCGCACTGTTTGAATGGAGCCGAGTAATGGCGGCTCCTGGGAGAACAGCGTAAGTTCTTTGCGCCGACCAGCGGCGGCTAGCGCATGTAAAGAGTTATAGACCTAAATTTAGAGATGTGTTACATGTAGTCAGGGAATTCCTGTTTTGGCACTTGTGTTTCCGAGGTGTTATAGCCCAGTCGGTGTCGATGTGGAAATAGAAGATTGCCCAGGTTCTTGGATAGCCAAAATGAAAAGAACTTACTCTGGACTGGCTTCAATGCATACAGAGGGCGAGGCATACTGAAATCTCATTGTAGCCAATATCTAAATTGTACTTAGAGGGAATTCCAACACTTAAGATTTCCTTTGAGAGAGTATCAGACTGAGCTGAATGAACACTCAAACACAAATTTCATGAAGATCACCAGTTTTATTGTGATTTTTACATTGACACAAAAAAGACTATCATGCCTGTATACTACATGTAGTAGCAGAAATACATAAAGCCAGACATACCCTGCACAAAGACAGATTTTCTTGCAAAGTTTCATGTTACTGAAAATGAAAGTTTTTGCAAATCTGATGGGTCGACTCTCATCCCATTATTCTTTTCAATGTATACCATATGGGTGGCATTTCATCAATGATAATGTTTAACCTCTATACTAGCCCTGGCATTATATATCACTGTTTTTACTAACAGTCGTGATAGATGAGATAATCGCCATATTTACACTAACCAACTAAACTTTATATTACGAATATTTGAGACACAAAATTGCATTTCAGAAATGCACCATAAGATCAGTTTTTGAAAGGTGTTTGCTTATGATATTCCAGGTAGACCGAAAACTTTCAACAAAAGAGGTTTTTTTTACAACAAAAAAATAATGGAGGAAGGGCTTGAAGGGAGGGGTACATGTTATGTGAATGCTGAATTGCACACTTGGCATAAGCTTATGACAACCAGGAGTACAATTCCTTTTTTAATTTGATGAAATGTCACCAATGTTGAATAACATTCTCCATTCAATTCGCTAGCAAACATACTAGTATGTCCTTGAACTCTTAAACAATCAGGATTGAAACTCAAAATTACCAATCAGGATTGAAACTCAAAATTACCAAGTACAAATGTATTACAACAGGCATCCGAATAAAACAAAGACATCTTATTCATGAGGGAGTTTAGCATCACAGATAAATGCTTCTGAAGATGACACATAAATCAGTGAATTTGGTGAGACATTTGACAATAATGAGCAGTTGAGTATCAGTCAAAGTCAAAGCGACAGAGAAGAAGTAAGAAGGGACCATTCACCCATTTCCGAAAGCAAAATATATCGTAACTAACTGATGAGCATGCCGGGGATGTAGAATTGGACTCATTTGAATGGATAATAAAATTGGAATATTCCTAACCTTGTTCAACAGTCGTCCATTGCACACCTAAATTGTGCTTTCGGAAATCCCTGAATGTGTAGAAGGAAGACACACATCGTATTTTCTATCATCACAGTATCAGCTGATTTGTCAAGCTTAAATATAAACCCTGTTTTCAACTCAACCTCAGAGATTGAGATCTCGCTATCTACTGGCTATTACCTAAAAGACATACAAAGGAAAAGATAGGATACTATTGGCCAGTTGAAAGTAAAGAGTGACACTGGCCTGGCAATGAACTTACGACATTACGATCACAAGTCGGACCCTCTTCCACGCCCGTGAAACGAAAGACTTTCCAAAACCATCAGTTCAATAATTTTTCTGTCATTATTGTTTGCAACTTGACCCTCAATACACACAATGTGAAAAATATTGTGCTGGCAATGATATAAGGGTTCACAGTATCCTAGAACAATGAAAAAATGTGTATTTTATATGAAAAAAACTCATCATTGTATCAAATCTGGTATACACTGACAAATCAGATTACAATATGATTTTGTCTTCTATGAATCCAAATCATACTAATTGAGCGCACAATATGACACATATTGCTATCTACATCATGACCTCATCTACTGCCAAAACAAGTCTTAACCCACCAACTGTAAAACAGCCACACTCCCTACTAGCACATACAAAAGGATAATAGCCTTACTTTCACATTTCATAAGATATCCAAAGAAAAATAGAATACTAAATGCAAAGTGAGAGAATTAAATTGATACTTCAATAATATTCAAATTTACCAAAAGCAAATTGGTCAGATTTGAGATCAGTTGTATGTACTAGGAACTTCCCTGATCGTATGATAAAAGAGCTTGTTATACATGTATAGTATACAGGGATTTAGCCTACCATTTTATCTATTTCTTCTTCCAAAACTGTCACTCACAAACTGAAATATTGCATCTGATACAAATATATCATATTTCAAAGTTTAAACAGAGATTTCATGCATTACAGCAAAGTATGATAACACTATTCATCAAGATTCTAGAAACTACTGATACACAAACCAAAAGAAAGCTGGATTCAAATTGCATAAGATACAAATGAGTTCATGTTTTCACACCATAACTCCAAGATTGCTGAACATCTTTAGTACAATTGGTACAGCAATCTCAGGTACAGTCAGTGCAAAATGAAAGAATTTCAGATGAGACAAAACAACAACACAATGTTCTAAACAGCTACAATTTTTGCTTACCATACACGTGTTTTAATTTAAAGTGAGCACTATGGTTCATACATGTACAACTACGCATTATAATTTTGCAGGCAATATGAGTTTTATCGTCTTTGATAACACTGGAGATATCTACTAGGATACATGCGCCTGGGGTGTAATGAGTTAATCTACAAAGATTCACAGGTGGCACCCGACCCAACCCAACCAGCATCACTGCTTTCAATACTTAAAGGAGTACGCCGTTCGTAATTACTTGTGGTCCAATTAAATGGAAACCCACTAATACACAATGCTGTAATGCAGTTATTGTGAATTAAAATTTGTTTAAAGTTGGTATTCATAGTATTTGTATAGAGTCTACACAATGGCAATGTTGAAATTCATATTTAGAATGTATTTTTGCAATTGGACATTTTAAAATTCAATTACAAATTCAAAATTTTAACGAACGGCATAGGCCTTTAAAATAAACATAATGTGGTATATTTTTAAGTTGTGCAATACTGCTAAAAAGAATACAATGATTATTCCCCAATAACTACAATTGCAGAACAGGAGGAATCCATCATGAATTCATTGATGCCAACTGAATGAATATATTGAGGGTGGACTTGTACATGATTACAATGTAGCTAAAGCCCACGTTAAGATGTGAAAAAGCATGCACATAAGAGTAAATAAAGTGCTAGTTTGTCGTCCACATGGATATTCAAGTCTGACTGAATATTCAAGAACATACCAGTACAGACCCTACAACAAAAATTCACAAACGTCATCCAGGTCCCTGTGCTTAGTATGACTAATATTCCGTAGAAAGAGATGTGAAATTTTGGGGGGTCAAAATGACTGTACAGGGAGTGATGTTTACGCGGCTGCTAATTTCATTGCACTGAGATGCAGGGAGTTTCCACCTTTTCCAATCTGTAACAACATGATGAACTCATCATCTCTGCAGACGTTTTTTAACCGACAAAAGTACAACACCGTCCCTGGTCGGATTATTGTTTAAAACACCTCCTGAAGTCAATGCTTGCAATGCACAATATCAATGTCTATATCAGCATAACTAGACTTGTTCCTCCAGTACAGTGATGTACAATCCATCTATACTAAAGCACAGGTAAAGTTACATTGACATGCAGTCTTACACTACACAGTTCATAACTAGGGGAACTGTGTATTCCCAGAATATGGAATAGATCTAAGGCACCAGGGAAATCATGATGTTGGCAATGAAATTCTTCATTCGTTCTTTACGGTGATGACATTGGCGTCAGTGCCATCCTCCCTCGTGGCAGAAGGCTGGAAAAACATTGTAAACAACTTTAAGAATTTGCATAATAAAGGGGGACTATAGGCAGAAGCCAGGGACAAAATTGGTGGTCTTCCAACATATTACACTGTGGGCAGTGTTTAATCAGAGTCTTTCTATACAAATATCTTGTATAGAAAGACTCTGGTTTAATTCAGCAATACACATTCTTGCAGTGTCCAAAATTGACCCGCAACACAGTAGGCAAATTTATGATTTTTCTGTCACCCTTGGGTGGACAAAATTCTACGGCATGCCTCAGGATTGCATGACAAAATGAATTTGCAATATAGAGATCATACCCCAACGAATGAGATAATTGTGACTATTAGTCAGGATAGGGATTGTTATAGACTAATTACTAATTGATTTAATAGAATTTTATTCACTGAGACTGGCCAGGGAGGGGTCAGATGTAGGTCACATCCGCGATGGTATAACCCAATTCGAGTGAGGATACGAGTTCTTCTAGAGTGTAGTTCTAGTGGCTTTATGGGATGGTCGTTGGCTAATTTACTACAACTACCGGGATCAATCTTTAAAAAATTGACCTTGCATACTCAGGAAATCCACGAACTAGTGCTTCAATTCCAAGATGTTGTTTAAAAGTGAGCTCTTGTTACCAGATCAGAATAAATCAAGGAAGAATGAAACATAGTCAGGTTTTCCAGAATTGGCTGGCTATATTTTATCATATTACGCATTCAAATGACTAAAACAGACCTGCCAAACCAAAATTTTTCCAAATACACTTTGTTTTAGAAAGGGTATCCTGGGCCTAATCCTTGGGAGTTCTGCGGCATTGGAGCAAACAACCCCCATACGTACCAGGCTTGAGCTGATTTTCCATTCATCATCGACAATGAATTTGTAATAATGCTCTCCCTCTTCCAAGTCACAGGTCGTGCTGAAGACACCATCACTGAAAATATATGATAACTTGCAAAATGTGGAAGTGACAGTGTCTGGATGAAATAGAACTCTTTTAGATAACTGGTGCCAACAAACCGGAACTTAAATACATGTAATCATTATCAATAAGTAAAGAAAACTTTATCAATTCTTGTTGTCAATACACACAGAGCCAACTAAAGCATTCGATCTTGCAAGTTGTAATTGGTTTCCCTGTGGATGTTTCACCTCATTTGTAGGTTTTCTGGTTTGAAAACGGATTTCCTCATGAGCCTTTTAAAGGTATACATGAGTGACTGCACCCCTAGTGGATTCGATTAGCCACTAGCTATTTGTGATGACTGAAATCCCCTTGTGGTACCTCGTTATTGGATACATTACGACTGAAATTCAGCAGGGAATTCTTGAAAACAATGGGGCATAATTTCTGTCATTCAGGGTATAATTTGACCAACAGAAAATTACAGCAATTATTATGAGGAGAATATCGAATTTCACAGAACTAAATCACCTTATTAATTAGAGACTGGTGTATTTGTTCTGCTGTACTTTAGTATACAGCAGTTTTCAAAATGGAGCAAAACTTTTTCACATAAAATTAAAGCACGTGAAGTTTCGTACCCAATGTGTTTAGCATAAACTAGTAAGAATTGAAAAATACACAAGTTTTTAGACACAAACAGGACATAAGAGGGTATAAGAAATGTTTGCATGACTGGCATTGTTGCCATTAGGGCAAAGGTGAGACAAATTAAAGCAGGCAGACACAAGTATACACAAGTATACACTGGTTGAGAGACAGTGTAAACAGGCACACATTACATCGTCACTAAATTCAGCCTACTTTTTCTTCAATTCAATTTTTAATAATTTCCTTGTAAAGTACTGGAATGTAGTGTCTCATTGTTTCAATTGGTGGCACCACTTGTCATAACAAAGAATACCAGAAAAACACCCATGCAGGGCATTTTTTAAAACACCTATTCAAAGTCCGGAGACACCTTTCCTGCTTATTGTCGAGTATTTTGTTTGTGACACACCAATTTGCCCCAGCGGTCAATGTCTAGCTATCGATCCAGACGTGTCTAAGGTTTACCAGTGTCACAGACTACCCAAATATATCATTTCAGCTCCAACACAACAATAAGTTTTGCACTTATTATCAAGTACCCGATACTATCAATGTCACTGATATATACTAATTGAGAACAGACATGACCTTGTAAACTATAATATGGGCAACTTTGTACTAAATTTTAATTGATATGTCTACTGTTTTTAACCCTTAGGTATTTACTCAAATTTCAAAATTACTGTTACTCGTTTTTAACTTATTTCTCCAACAGTCACAGATCTTCATCATCACCCTGAAGAATTTAAGTAAGAAAGTCTGCCTTGAATACCCAAGACCAAGATCAGATTCTTGGCAATCTTAGGAACTGATTCACAATTGCGATCATGTCCTCATCGCAATCATTTGACATCGGTACCGTGATTAAGATTTACATGTATTTCCTGCTGGATGAATACTTTTTATTCGAAAAATGGACTGTACTTCCTCTCACATGTGTCACCAGTGGATCACATGTATCATGTGGCCTGGAATTAGAGCAGTCATGTTTTCTCACCTTCAGACCTCACATCAAGTGACCATTTATCATGGGGGCATATAGTGTAAATAACTGCCAGTGATATGTTTTTAAAAATATTTCACAGTTACTGTACAGACGTTGATTCTGGGATGCATCAGAATATGTACTTAATCATTATACAAAGTGCTTCTGTACAATCTTTCATGTACCTGGTGTGCAGCACCCTAAGCACTGCAAGTTTGTATCCATGTCTGTCGTGCCAACCTTTTCAAATTAGTTTACATTAATACAACTTCAAGGAACCTTGTTCAAAAGCATCTAGAATACCCCTTACAATTTTATCATACATTTCAATTCTAAAACATTCTCTTTAAATGTCAAGTATCTTACCTATTAGTCAGCTCCACATGATCAGTCCAGGTTGTAAAAGTACCCGTTACAAGAACGTTCTTGCCACCGTGTTCCCATTTGAAGTCTACGGACACTTTAGCAGGAGTGGTCTGAAGAAGAAGAGCAAACATGTTATACTAACAATTGAGAAAATTTTGTATGTCTACAGGTATTTTGGCCATCTCGAAGTAGATGAGAAAGGTCATTCTTTTTCTTGCTCCTCCCTACCATTAGTATACTTTAAAGGTGGGATCCAGTTGCAAGGAAAACTACCCACACACATTTTAAAACTGGCAATTAGACACGCCCGAAAACCTAGGGTTGCTAGATTGTCAAGAGGAAATGGCCCATTGAATCCACCAGGAGGAGCTGTTATGCTGATCCCTTTGTATGGCCTGCTATTGGCATCATGATTGTTACATGTTGGTTTGTTGTGGCTGTTACCTAATACACAATGGCCTTTAAAAGTTACCAGGTTTGCACCACCATCTCCAGGGATCTATTACAAGTCTGCTTCCTCATTGGAACATGAGAAAGCTGGATCAATACTAGAATTGCACAAAAAGCTCTCTTTAGAGAAAACCTTTGGGACTTAAAGTTTGTTCAAGTCCTTGAAACAACTGAAGAAAAAGGCTAATTTGCACTTAAACAATCAGCATTGTTATGAGGGAAGATGGGTTATTCATAAATGAAGTTATAATGTACATCTTTTTCAACAGCCAAGTGACAATCACAGGTTAAATGTCCATAACCATGACTGGAAGTCTTTGTACATGCCATGTTTGCCCTCAATAGCTCACGAAATGTGTCATGTTGTGCAACATAACATGATTCTTAGAATAAAATTCTGCTAAACAATAACAATTACATCATGTGCCTGCTGGTCTCTGGGTGCTGGTGCTTTTATCACTTGGTAGTACTTTCGTTATTCTATACATTCTGTCACAGATTACACCAGTTTTAAGATATGATGCCGAATTGATATTTTGACATCCTTGATTCAACCCCCCAATATCCCAATTTTGAAATGGCATATACCCACCTCTTCAACAGGAGTCTCAGTTTGTACTGATGGTGAATCTGAAATATAAAAACAAATGTTAGGTCACAAAGGTGAAGAAATCACCACTGAGTATGGCCACCCCAAATGTTTTGCCCGTGGTTGCCCTACAATCAAACCACTTTCCAGTAATGTTAAGAATAATAGAAGAGTTATAATTATACAACTACAACGATCAAATCATATGATTTTCACTGCAGGTTGTTTGTATTGGGTGTGGTCTGAAGCTCTTATTAACTGATGTTTACAGGGCGTCACAAAAAGCTTAGGCCTAACAGAGTAAATGTCTTGTTTCCTGGTATAGCCTGAAATGGTATATCAGGGGATCATTTTACCAAAAAGAAATACATTTTGGGGGATCAGAGCAAGGAAGTTCGATCCCCTCTGAACAAGGAAGATGATAGAGATATTCCTACGAGCTGGTATTCAATTGACAGTATAATTACCCAGAGCCAATCTTTAACTTTTACACCTCTTAACTGCTCTTGGAGCAAGACTTAGTAAATTAGTAGTGTAGGTGCTAACATGTCAGTCTTCAACATTGCATGTAATCAAATTATTTGAATTAGAATAATTCAGACCACTTTCATTTTTCGCTGAAGCACAGTGCCAAACAGGAAAAAAGCAACAACGATTTGCCTGACAATTTGTAGTGCTTCCCTGTTCGATGATTACAAATTTGGCATGTATAGAATTAGAAATGTGATTTAGTGTTGAGACAACATTTCAACCCACAGTGGGATGGATTTTGTGACACTGCATGTGGGAGACCCACAGGCCTTGGACATTGACGTGATGAGGACACAACAACCAATGAACACATTTGCCTACTTGTCCTCCTGAATGGGTTTGCAGCTCCCCACATTAATGATCGCTTTTTTGTCAGCGCTGAAAAAGGTAGCAAGATAACAGTTCAAGACCTAACTGATTATAGCATTTTTATGGTTATGTCCTCCCATCGAATGACATTGTGACACTAAACGCAAAACACTCCATTGGCCTATAGCGCTCCACAAACTAGTGACTTCTATTGTTGGGACCTACGACTTAGCAATATAACAACATAACTGATTGCGATTTTTAACCATCAGCAGCATGTTTCCAATCTCAATCTCCAAGGCTATGTCGCAGGATGCAGCAAGAGCACACCACCAACAAAATCATGTCAAATCATAATTAGAAGTAATAACAAATACCACAGAATATCATTTCACTAACAAATAGACCAGAAACAACTTCACCATGATATGGCCTAATTAAGTTCTGTTGGAACAATGAAGTAGGAAGTTGATAATGAGAGTAGGAAGTCACACATCATATGGTTCAGCAAACCTTCATGCATATGCAAATTGTAAGACATTTAAGATACAGTCTGCCCTTAGAACAAATTCTAAACTGATAAATTCATGAATTTTTGTGCACTTTTGCATCATTACAATTTCCAAAAATTTCAGAAAAATTTACATTTTGAAAGTCCACAAAGCTCAGTACCACAATTTGAATCTTTGTGACTTCTATGGGTACTCAATTAGCTAACCAGAATGAGCAATAATAACACCACATCTCAGGGTCATAAATATTTGATAAGTTTGATGATTATCATGTTATTCAGCATGTCCCAAAGGGTTAATGTGTCAATATCTCACCATGATAACAACACATTGGCTTATCATATTGATTAAGAAATGCACAGCTTTAACATAGTGCATTTCTTTTAATGTCAATGATGAAACATGATGACCATATGATATGATCGTGTACTGATACGATAAAACCCATTCCAAGTCAAAACAGCTAGCCTTCTCTATATATGTATAAATATATGATGACATCCCAGCTCCGTAATGAACAGTTACCAAAGCTTTTCTGAGTGATTCAACTGCAGAAGTTTGGAAAGTATATTTGAGGCTCTTTGAGCATCGATAGAAGTTCGCTAAAATTAAGCCAAGGAAATATCTGTACATCCCCTCACCTGGTGTTGTCTGCTGTATTTCCTCAGCTTTGGGTTCCTCAATCTCAGCAGCAGTCTCAGTCTGTTCTTGCTGTGGCTCTTCCGTTGGAGCTGCAGGTTCTTCAACCTCTTGCTCAGCCTTGGGTTCCTCAATCTCAGCAGCAGTCTCCGTCTGTTCTTGCTGTGGCTCTTCCGTTGGAGCTGCAGGTTCTTCAACCTCTTGCTCGGCCTTGGGTTCCTCAATCTCAGCAGCAGTCTCCGTCTGTTCTTGCTGTGGCTCTTGCTCAGCCTTGGGCTCCTCAATCTCAGCAGCAATCTCCTTCAGTTCCTGCTGTGGCTCCACCTCTTGCTCAGCCTGTGGCTCCACCTCTTTGGGGGCCTCTGGTTCTGCAGGCGTCTCTTCTTCCTTGGGCTCTTCTGGGGCAGGTTCAGCTGGTGTTTCTGGTTCCTGAAACAACGACTAAAGAAGCTCAAATTGGGACATCAACATGCACTGCACAGGATTTAAGTAGAATGCTCTTCTGAAACAAGCAATACAAACACAGACAATAATGGACAACACATGATTGTATATGCTCACCCAAGTGAGATAAAAACCTGTTCCCTTCCTGAATCAAATATGTTTAGAAGTCAGACTATAAACATGTCATGCCTACAAACAGCAGTGTATGATCGTCACAAAGGATAATAAACCAGGAAGATCCAAATATATATTACCTATGTATATTTTCTTATGGAGACAAGAACAGAATGAAAAACTGGACTAAGGTCTGAATACATGAAATAAATCTTGCATTATTATAGCCATTTTTATTAGGATTTACAACACAAATCCCTACTTCTTGCACTTTAGACTTGCCTGACAGATACCTTTCTTACCTAAATGGGTGAGAAGAGCTATCAATAACTAATTTTTTATGAGGTAACCCTACTTGTCATATCCAAACAACAGCTGTTTTTTTACTTCAGCCTATCGAATTTTGTGTGGGCATGACAGGTAGAACAGCTACCACACTGAACAAAAGCTTTACTGGCATAAAGAAGCTACCTGCAATGCGATACACATCAACAACTAATACTGACAGCAAATTATGGTAAATCATATTTCTGTGGAGGGAACAGCTAGCTGTACACATACATCTCACATGATAGCTGTTTGAGGTGCACAACTTCATCGGCCTAAAAAAGGGAGTCAGCCATGTTAAAAATAAGTAATCTGACATTCACAGCGATCATGATGTCCATCCGTATTACGGATGGACATAAATGATAGATAGGATATCCTCGGGACTATCGAACACTATCCTCGTGGGCCAGATCTGACAAGGCCTAATGAAACGGATGGCAAACACATAATCATAATGGGTGACAATAACACTATAGAAAGGCTGCACTCCTTGCAAAAGGGTCCACGACTTTACAGACAACCCAAGTGTTGTACTTACCTCTTTTGTTTCTTCTGTTGTTTGGACCTCCTCTACGGCAGCAACAGGCGGCGTCTCAACTTGTTGCTCTTGCGTGTCCTCCACTTGTGCCGATTCCTCTTTACTCTCCTCGGCAGCAGTTTCCGTTTCAGCTAAAGTCTCTGTTTTAGATCCTTCCGTTTGAACCTGTTCTGGTTCGGCTTCTTTCACCTCTTCTGATTTTGTATCCTCTTTAGTTTCAGCACCTTCTGTCGTTTTCTCCTCCTGTGTGGCGTCACCATTGTTTAATGGTGTTTCCTCTTTCTTTCCAGAGTCAGCTGCAGCAGCACTTTGCTCTTCAGCATTTGCATCACCGTTGACAGTTGGAACTTCCTAAATAATAGAATAGACGTGCGTTTGTAAAGGCTTTGTTTGAAATTACATTCAGGATAAACTGTATGGTGAAAACACTTTCAAACTGTGACTGGCACTGCGTTCGAGGCAAGGAGACTAATGAAATGGCCAGGGCCATTGTGCTCACCTCATGTGGAGGAAAGATGGATAAAGAGCATGGTATTGTGTCATAGGTTTGATGTAGGTCCAAGCAATTACAATTTCCCCAAAATGGCCAATTTACAGTACATTCGACCTCTGTGACCTTGAAAAGTAGGTCAAATCAAAGAAGACCCGGGTGACACATTGAATGGTTGTTAGAATTAGATGTACCTATGATATAAAATTGGTGCCAATCGGGCAAGTCATTATTAGGAATAATGGCATTTTGAAGAATTTAAGATTTGGCCCCCTCCCTGGAGGCCAAACGGCAAATCAGATCGCACCAAACTTCGGTACCTGAGATCACCTGACCAAGGGGTACATGTGTACTTAATTTGTGATCAATAGTCATTGCAGTTAAGAAACGTGCCATAGTTACGGCCTGACGGCGAAGTTACGCCATTTGACCTCTGTGACCTTGACAAGAAGGTCAAATTAAAAACCTGTGTGACATATACTGTATGGTGGTTAGATGTACCCATGATATCAAATTGGTGGCAATCGGGCAAGAAGTTAAGGAATAATCACATTTTTAAGGTTTTTGGATTTTGCCCCCTGGTGGTCAAGTGGTGAATCATATTGGACCAAACTTCGGTCCCTGAGATCACCTGACTAAGGGGTAAATGTGTATCAAATTTGGTATCGATAGTCATTGCAGTTTAGAAACGTGCCATCGTTACATCCTAACAGCCAATTTACACCATTTGACCTCTGTGACCTTGAAAAGGAGGTCAAATCAAAAACCCGGAGGATATATGATGCACCTTTGCTAGAAGTACCTACCATATTTTTTTCAAAATTTCCCGACTACTATTAAGGGAGATATTGCATATTTTCACTTTTAACGTTTGGCCCCCTGGTGGCCAAACCATGAAACGAATCGGACCGAAACTCAGTCTCCAAGGTGTCATTACATAAGGGTACATGTGTACCAAGTTTCAACTCAATAGCTCTAACAGTTACGAAACGTGCCCTGCTAACGGACGACGGACGACGACGACGACGACGACGACGACGACGACGACGACGACGACGACGACGACGACGACGACGACGACGGACGACGGACGCCACGGTATGGGATAAGCTCACCTCTGCTAAGAGGTGAGCTAAAAAGCTTGTCTATCATGCAATCAACCTGAAGAAAAAAATTATTCAGTTAGCATCTATCACTCAGTCTTGTCCTGCCATTGGCTGTCAGAGTGGAGAAGTTGGAAGACCATACAATCAGTGTCTCCTTATTTGAGCTTTTGCAAATTCACTCATTTTCAATTGGTGATAGCCTAATTACCGCAGTTCACAGTATGTGGTCAATAGGTTTGACTTCAAGTTGGGGCATGTCTTCATTCGACAGAGTGGGTGACAGCAATGTTCCTGAGGTATCCAGTTTCCTCCTACATGGCATACAGATCACAATTTACAATAGCGCTAGCCTAATAATATCATGGACAGGAAATAGGTATGTGGGTCGTATTTGTTCGCACTAATTCTTGGGGAAGGGGACATTGAAGGCAAAAGAATATATTAAATGACCACGTCTCAGTATTTGCAAAAGACATGAAAGAACACATCTCAGCACAGCACAAATTGCAAGAAACCATACAGCAATGAGTATGTTAAAAGGTTATACAATTGGTACAGAATCTTCAGGATGCTTGCCAGAGTAACTAATGAACGTTTTCATAATTCATGAAGAGACAGCCGGAGCAGCTGGTCTTTGTCAAGGCGATGATATAACAATGCCGAGGAAGAATGAGCGATTCCATTGGGACCTCGGGCCACTAACACAAATCAATGCTTGGGTCAATCACAGCAATAGGGAGCATCTCATAGGTTGAACCCTAGAAAGATGAAAACGATTTTTATCTGGAGGGAGGTCATCAGTTTCTAACAGCCACTGCACACTTGTTTTAAGTTTTCACTTTCAGTGCCGCCTCATGTTCAGGGTTGACGGATGTATTTTTTATTGATGTGACAAAGTTTTGAATGGTGTCTTTTTAAGCTGGTGATCTGATTCTGTTTGTCTGGACTGTTACTCTTGCGGTGTGGCTTGCAAACTCTCAGTAAACTTATGGAAATAGAGGAATAAATTAAGAAGTGAAGCAACAGCTTTTTGTTTTTTTAGTTGTTTGAGAGGGGGAGGGGGTTCTGACAAGGAGAGACTAAAAACCTTTGTCTTTTTGAACTCCAACCTATTTTGAGATGCTCCCTTATCCATAACTTCTAACACATATCTCCATAAGCCACACCTTGCACAGGATCGGGACAAAATGGGTTTGTATTGATATCGGTAGCAGTTGGCAAAGTGTGGGCATTAAATATGATATGTCCATCAATATTCATCTCTAGACTATTGAAAGCATAAGAATCTCAGTGTCAATGCTCAAATCAAGTGAGTACTAACTTTGAACATGTTGAATTAAGTCACAACAGACTATGATACACTGACTATGTCAGATCGACCTCTTTCTCACTATGTTCTCACTCCCTCAAGTACTAGATGTTTTTGCAATAGGAGGAGACATGAATTTCCTGCCCCACCCAACACAATACCATTATTCAGTTAGAAAGAACTCAAATATTGACAACATGATGAGGGGATTCACTACATCCATCATACTCACCTTTCTACGGAAACAGAACCAACACCTCCAAGATGATTCCTCCACAACTTCAGAATGTGTTATCATAGTTGTGGGTTTATATTCTTCAACAGTTGAGGCCATGATGAATTATCCCGATTTTGTCAAATCACGCTGAATTCCTTATCATACCTGCTCAAACCCCAACTTCTCACAAGTGAAGAAGTGATGCTAAACTACCACAAACATACCCGTATCATCAAATACATCAGATGCGAATAGTTGGGAAGCGCTAACAAAACCACACCTAGCAACAAAGACTCTGGTTGGTTAGCATAGTAAAGTTTACTTCACATAGCCACCCACACTATATAGTGGTGTAAATAACATGCAGCAACAGCCAATTAACCTCCTTCATCAAAGCTAAATATCATTCAAATTATTCCTGAACTCCCTTAGGGTGCTAAACAATAAGGTTTTTCAGTTGCAGGGGTGGCTAACTGTCCCCTGGAACAAGGTGTTATTTCACTGATAACTGATAGTCAACCTTATCACAAACATTTGAGATACTCGCAGACATTTGTGACCCACTCTGGCCAAAAAACACCTGAAGATTAGTTACTCAAAGAGAAGACCATTAGCAACATTGTATGAACTGCACCAGGTGGTAGAAATGAAATTGATAATTTTTCATTTATTTCAAAATTTCTGAGAATTGAGCATGAATGGGTTAAAGCACCATTTACAGGGGTTTTACTGAAGGAGTATCAACTCTGCATGAATAGGTTAAGGCACCTTTTACAGGGGTTTTACTGAAGGAGTATCATCTCTGCATGAATAGGTTAAGGCACCTTTTACAGGGGTTTTACTGAAGGAGTATCATCTCTGATATTACAAAACAAACCATGCACACAAATCAGATGGTATTGCAATATCAAAGAAACGGAATCAAACCCACTATATCATCTGAAGTTTTAGTTGTCTGATATATTGATGGGTGGGATCAAGATCTAGATCGATTCGAAATGAAAATTGATTTGTTGGCAAACACTTTTTTAACTGACAATTAAGCCGATTTTTGAAAAGCTCTTTTACCTTTTGAAGCCAAACCGCCACTTCCATCAGGACTGCGCAATAGGGCTTTGTGATGTCCTTTAGAAAAATGAGCAGACTTATTTACGTTTTTTAAAGTTGATTACAAACCTTTGCTGGTGCGTCACCGCCCGCTGATACTCCATTCTCTTTCTTTGCCTTATTACTCTTTACTGCCACCTCACTGCCGCCAGAATTGATCGTGGCTTTCCCGGATCTGTTACCCATTTCGATGAGATTTACTTCAAATAGTCTTTACACTGAAACTCAACTCGCTTCTTGAACTGAAAAGAGACAAAATGGAAAATACTGTTATAACAAAAAAAACCACTTGTATTTGCTTAGAATTCTGAGTCACCAGATTGAACATAACCTCAGTTCTGACAAATCATCTGAGGCTCAATTATTAAAACTCAGACAGGAGGAACAATCCTCAGCCTCAGGACAAACTGCCTAGAACAAAGTTCTGGAGGATATGTGTCCAGGACTGAATTGGTGTGGAGGATAAATGTCTGGGATGAAATCATCCAGGAGGATGATTGTCTGGGTCTGAAATGTCTTGGAGGATGATTGCCTGAGCCTGAATTGTCTTGGAGGACAATTGTGCTGGACTTAAGAAGGATAATCGTCTGGGAACAGCCTGTAGGATGATTGTCTTGGACTGACCTGTCTTGGACAATAATTGTCTGGTACTGAATTGTCTTGCAGGATGATCATCTGGGACTGAATTGTCATCGAGGAAACATTGTCTAAAGAATGCCATTTGTCAAAGTACTCTACATATTAAACATGCTAAAGTGCTACTTTATCTTAATCTATATTGACTAGTCTACATTTGGGTGACATGGATTTAAGCTCATAAAGTAGCATTCTGAAGTCATAAGTCATATTAGCAATACAGCATGTTGTGCTATGCTATTAGAACTTGGCTTACATCTTGTGGAACATTGGCCTACAGTAGGCCTGAAGGAAAAGGAATTCTGTGACTTAAACTGTGGAAGTCCTACATGCACCCTCGCTAACGAGTATTCGGATGAGCCGCGTCTAACACCTGAGACAATACATGGCATTTCCTCAAGACGCGTCACAGGCCTATGGAGGAATATGCCAAACATTGGAAATCATGCGATAAACGAGTAATCAAGATATTAACAGGCATTGTATCGAAATTAAAATACTACTTTTCCTGCGCAAATCAGATCGCAGCTTTATGCGACATTCATTCGCCAGGGTGTACATTTATCAAGATATTCGTTATTGCACCCCTCTGTGCACTGAAATCTGGAAGCTTTGAAAAGAAAGTGAAGAAAAGCATGCAAAAATGAAATGTAGACCACGGTAGAGTTTACCTGTCAGAATGCAGAGAATCCAGATAGGATAATGTAGTGTACAGACTGGTGTTGATTTTAGTCTTGACAATAGTCGTGAAGGTGTGCCAGATGTTCCTACTGAGTCTGTAATGACTGGGCAACTGGGCATAACTAGGTTGGACTCATCCACAAACAATATTGTTATCTTCTTCAGTAAACTGCCTTGTTTTTTAAAGGCCAGCAGTGCCCTCCACTTTAAGGTGTTATTCTCCAGCGGGTATTCCTTAACAACGCCACAAACAACTCCACAAGTTCAAAAGTAAACAGTCTATGGCCAGGAAGCAGCCTTGTGGTATCCTTGGCAGCACAAGCCTGAGCAAATTCCAAGCAGAACAGCCCTGTGATAAGCCATAGAATTACTGGTACCAGACCAGTTCTGCGGGACTTACAGGATTACCATCCATCCCTTCAGGGTTAAACAAGCATCAGACATTTATGACTATGAGTCAACCAATTAGACCATCTACATGAATCAGTATACTATACTGATTCCCTTTCTCAGGGTTGCATAATAGAATCCAATCAATTTGGTAAAGTACTGGCTTATTACTCCAAGGTACTGGCAATGCATACATGTGTCATCAACATTTTTGACAGTCATGATGGGTCATCATTGTATGATTTTGAAAATGAAGGTTCAGTAAAACTAATAAAGAAGGTACAGGCCCGCATATCGTAGGATTAGGCCTATAACTTTTAATATGGGCTAGATAATCATGTCAATGTTGACAATCAATTGTCCACTCACATTTTTCGTCTGTTCCTTTGGGAAGTACCAGGTGCAAACTTATCTAATTTCCTCCTCTCAAGGGTAGTTCAAACAGTCCTCCTCTTGTGCAAATAGAAATATCACTATTCAAATACCTTCACTGTATCAGTACTTGTGTGATATTGGCCTAGGGCCTAGGAACATTTGCAGTGGATGCAGTCAAGTGAGAAAGGCCTGCTGAACTTATCCAAAGATAATCCTAAAAATAGGTCCTGATAATGATATTTGTCAGACATTGCAAGAAGATCAGGCACAAAGAAAGGTTTGATGAGATCCAATTCCTATGTGAAGTTATATTAAGCCTTGGGCTTTATTTCAAATTAACTGAATTATAAATTGTTACATTTTTGTGGAAAATATGAAGTTATGGGCACTGACAAGGTCGATTGGTAGTCAAACATTGGGTACAGAGTGAGAACACAGAGATTGGACTTGACCTTCTTCAAATTCTTTCATTGAACTCCAGGTAAACAATTGATTAGAAAATGAGTCAACCTTACCTAGGCTTATCGGAATCAAGCTCTAGTACACTCATACCACTGTCCACCCATAGGTGATTCTATGTTCTAGGATTATGACCAATATGTCCTGTATTTACAAGTAGTATTCAAAACCATGTTGATGTTGAATAATGATTTTTAAAAACTTTTTTTAAAAGCTTGTTCCAAACATTTCAAAAATGCAAAAAGAATAGTGTGCTTGGAATAAATATGCACATAATGAACCCAAAGTTATTTTTTTCAAATCTCGAATACTCCCAACAATGGGCAATTAAGTATAGACTAGCTCAAGGCTTTGAATGAAGATCATTACTGACGAGTCGTTGGATTACTTCTACTCTCCATTGTACTCAATATTTATGCAATGAAAAAGTTTCAAAACCACTACAGAAGTTGAGTTACCATGCAAAACAATTTTCCACTTTCATGAATTTTCTAGTTTGATTTGAACGGCAAGTACATTTGTCACATCCTTAAAAAAACAGTGTGATATGAAACCAAAGACATAGCTGTGCAGAATACAATGAGTATTAAAGTGAGGCACTTGGGCTACACAAGTGGAGTCCAAACTACTGAAATTGACCTCTTCAAGCACTTTTGAGTCATCTAAGTTTGATTTCCCACCGCCGCAGGCTTCACAATGGTCACCTCTTCAAATGTTCTACATTGTCAATGACATTTTTTAGACAGCCTTTTTATCACTTAACCCTTTGGTGTTCATGTACTTTACGTAAAGTTGCTGCTTTACCCCTCCCCCATTAATTAATTTTTAGAGGAGGCAAAAAACAATTAACACTGATTTAGTGAATCCAAACCAGGGTATCAAACTGGTATCTCTACGTAGGCACTGTCTGAAAAATGATTACCAACACCATTCATTCTCGAAAATAATCTTACAGGTCATGATCATGTCAGACACGGATCGAGATACCGTGTAGACGATAGATATTGAGCCGGTTTTGGTGCGTCCGTTTCACATTGGCCTATATGTAGGCCTAGGCCTTTGAACAGGCGCCATTCAAACTGCTAAAAAGCTTCTTCTCAGTGACAGTTAAGTATATCAGACAGAATGTCAACTGTCACCTTCGATCTCTGCCAGAGTAGTCCGGCTCTCCAACAACGATTGAGAAGAATAAACTAAAACCGTCAAAGCAAAGTTGCTTGGCTCATAATGACTGATCCTCCCTTGAACACTTTAGTCCTAGTCTAAGACAAACACTCCTTCCATCTGTCCATACGCAAACTTCACAAAACCGGATTTCAGGTAGCAAGCATACAATACACCGAGAGGAAACAATGTATCCGGTTACACACTCCTCCTGTACATTTTGTACACGATGATTCAGATGAGAAAACCGCACAAAGCAAAGATATCCTGCGCCTGGGAGGCGGTACCCAACTGTTTGAAGTGTGATTTCTCTGCGAAACATGAATGAATCTTTACAAAAATAACATCATTTTATTGATATTTATCATATACACCTACCTAGCGTAATAGAAATCCTTTTTTCTGTATGAAAATAGCAGAAATCCTGAAGAAAACGCACAAGAAAACTGTCAAAGAAGAAACATGCCTCAGACGAGTGCTTGAACTTATGACCTCTGACCTCAGGATTACTCAACAAAAGACTAGTCATTTTTAGAGCGCGTTCGACTTCTAGCGCCGCGCTTCGGTAAGTACCGAAACTAGAGCCTTGAAGCGGGTGCAGGGCCATCTCGACCTACCAACTCGGCCTCGGCCCGGACCAACTCGGCCTGGGTAAAAAAACAACTCGGCCTGGGTTATACATTTTTGTTTTTTTGGTTTAATTTCTTCTTATATGTGAATATCAGTTGCACTCGTTTAGTTGGTATACCATTATATAGTCTACCTTTCCTGTAATTTGAAGATAATTCATTGGGCGATACAGGAGAAAATTAAGGTTTTTCTGCTGATTTCAGAAGGGCCGGGCCGACGAGTTCGCCGGGGAACGACCTCTCCTGTTAAAGGCA
The DNA here is from genome assembly GCF_910592395.1 of Lineus longissimus. Lineage (NCBI taxonomy): Eukaryota > Metazoa > Nemertea > Pilidiophora > Heteronemertea > Lineidae > Lineus > Lineus longissimus. Next base: position 24,963,206 of record NC_088310.1, read on the forward strand.
GTTCACGACCAAAATATAGACTAGGCATGAGGAGCACTGGAGGTACCTGGAGTGGGCAGGCATAAAAACTTAGCATGCTTAGTGCTGATGTCATCTTAAACTGCCGACATATTTTATCGGCAATTAATAGGAGACATAAAGATACAAGTGACATAAATACTAGTCATTCGTTTAAACTGACCAGAACCTGGTATAACTGTCCTAAATGTCTGGTCCAGAGTAGCCTCTTTATGTTATTAAGGGTGACTTTGATCTCCTGCTCTCCTCAGTCAGATGGACAGCTACACAAAACTAGAATCCTGGAGAAAAGACAACCTGGATCATGTCACATCTAGTCGGGACAAGACAAATAATCAGGTGGCATATGATCAGGGATTCACCATGGTGAATTCAGTGTTCACCATGGTAAATGGGAGTTAACCATGCTCACCATGGTGAAATCTTATCCGTGTGGGGTTTTTCAGCCTGCTCAGTTTTTTCCAGGCGCAGCACTGGCACGGACAAAATGATTTCTCCAAGCTGTACCCCCTGATTCACTGTATCACCTTTTGGGCTAGGCACAGCCCAAGGGTTTATGTAATACCATTTCTATCCCTCGGCATTGATCCCATACATGTTGCTGTGGCACTTGCCTAACTTCTTCATACATGTATATCAAAAAGTGGTTACTCTTAGTAGCTATGAAAGACATGCTACAAACGAGCTGCGAGCGATAATGTTCACGGCGAACATTAACCCCTGATTTTCTCAGGATGGCATGATAATGGATGAAATGACTGCAAACTAATACTGATGCCAGTAACTCAACTATTATGATAAAACATTCGTCAAAGTTGTCGTCACTGTCATGTGCCTTCACCTGAGCTAAGAAATTGGAACTATACTTTGAATAAAATCAAAAATATCGCCCGTTTTTAGGGGGAGGGACGATTTACAGCTGGAACCCCAAACCAGCTACCGCAGATCCGTCATTCATCATGTGTATAAGCAAGTATGAACCTGGTTTAATCATGCGGCTTATCTTACTATATATATATATGCAGTCAAGTTGTTTATATACCACCCAAATTCGGCCCGCATTCCTCCCATGGGTACGTCGTCTGTTCGTTTCTTGTAGTACCGTTGGCCCACGACAGGGGAGCTACAGGGAGGGAATGGACCAGAACCTGGTATACACAACAGGGAGCTGGGGAGGAAGGACTTTCGTTTAAACTGACCAGAACCTGGTATAACTGTTCTAAATGTCTGGTCCAGAGTAGTCTCTTTATGTAATTAAGGGTGACTTTGATCGCCTGCTCTCCTCAGTCAGATGGACAGCTACACAAAACTAGAATCCTGGAGAAAAGACAACCTGGATCATGTCACATCTAGTCGGGACAAGACAAAAAATCAGACCGCATTTCAATGATCAGGGATTCGCCATGGCTAATTCAGCTAATTCAGTGTTCACCATGGTAAATGAGACGTCGTGTCATTGTTGGAGGCAGGTAGGCCTGGCCTCCGCCCCGGCGAGTGAGACCGTAGTATAGATGGCCAACGGCAGGGGTTCCAGGAAAGTTTTTGATAGACCGAAGACCCATGCAAACTAACCCACTGCAGCGCCATCTAGTACATGTAGAAGGAAACTCCGCCATTTGTTGTCATGTAAAAAGTTTTCCTTCTAAAACACCGATTTTTCGCCCAGAATGGGTTGAATTTGAACTTTTGGAGATTACAGACAAAAATAAGAATCAAAGGCAAGGGCTTCATGCTACATATCATTTAAGTTCTCTGTCTGTGTTGTCTTTTATAAGCCTTATAATTGTTGATTGACAATCTCCATTTTCCAAGAAGAAACGAAAACGCATTAGCACCATGCATTGTTGTATGTACACTGTATACATGCATGCAATACGGTGAAACAGTACATGCAGAATGAGAATGAGCATGATGAGAGAGTAAATGAAGTTCGGCCCAATGAGGAAGGGAATTCGGGTAACCCCCCTGGCTTGAGCTTGTAGTCATAGATGGCACAGACCACAGTAAGCACGGACGGTACTGTCGGTCTTGACACTAATGACAGTGACTAGACGGTGTATACCTACCTGTCCCAGGGGCGCCGGGGCCTCACTCTCAGTGGAAAAAGGCTGTACCACGGCACAGGCACAGGAAGTTGTAGCCTAGATTGTATTGTGGCAGTTTGGGGGCTGTAGGTACCAAGGAGGATTGGGGACTGAAGGCTCCTTGCCTTGGCCGGCTTATCACATGTAGGCCTATTGGTTACGAGGCCTGGACATTGTTAATTCAAACAGCATGGAATGGGTGATTTCATGTGTGGGCTTGAAGGATTGAAGGCAGGGAGGGATAAACAACATAATAATCTATCTTAGTATCTCTGTAAACTAAACGTTAAAAAAAGTAAAATTCGGTAATTGAAGGAGTTGTCTTGGTGACTTTGACCTTTAATGTATGGTACATTTATCAATCACTCTCGACAAATAACATTGTTAGCCTTCATGAATCTATTTGTGGTTTTGAGTTTTAATTTCACATCTAGTTTACCCAGATTTACCACACGTGATGTGTAGTGTCATCCATAGGAATTCAGGTCAACTAAGATTGCCAACAAGCTGTTCAACCTGTACCCACAATACTAATGAGTACCAGTACTATTGGTAAGCAGATTCCATTTCTAACTGTAACATAATCTGCCCAGGTCACAAACTGAATTCCAAATATGTGAAGGATCTGCACACTTTTAGAAAATATTGCCTAAGTCCACTTAGGTGACCTGAACGAGCTTGTGAAGAGAAAGTGATGGCTGCTCTCTCATGACAAGTGCTTTGTTATGCTGGTTATTCTTCCCAGCTCTTATTTTTCTTGAAAAATCCTGGTAATTTAAAAGGTCTTAAATCTAATCATTGTGTTTCATGTTGATGGAGGTCAATACGATATTAATGCAGAGGATATGTGATGTGTCGATTGTTTTCAAATATTGATCATTTCTTCTAATTCTGTAAATTACCACCATTTGACTACCTTGATTTGACGGGACAAGAGTCGATTTAGGTCATCTTGGTGCCAGTCACTTAGATCACTTCAGGCACCCAATGTGCACAAATCTATTGATTACACAATGATTATGATACCCGGTAGGTCTCGAACAATGTTTTTGGACAGTGATTTAGGTGAACTGGTAGTTGTAAGGTTAGAAAGTTTATCAGAGAAAAGTGCAATAGCCATTTGAATGACTCTTCTCGACACCTGAGGTAGGTCTCAAAAGATGTTTTTGGACAATGATTTATTTAGGTAACTTGTATGGTAGTGGTAAGGTCAGAAAGTTTATCAGAGAAAAGTGGCAATAGCTCTTCTTGACACCTGAGGTGATATTCACGGGTAAATTATGAGGCACCTCTGTAAACAATGAATTTGTCTGAGGGCTGGTCTGCCCCATTGCACTAGACTGAAGGTTTTTAATTTTGGTCATCATTTAGGGAAATGTAGCAGGGGGAGCTATTCTTAATCCTCTTTGGTCAGAGGGGACCAAATGCATCTCCTTGAAGAACACATTTCTCACTTGCAGTGAAACCCTTTGCCTGAGGGGTCTTTCAATCATCTGGGTTAGCAAACCTGACTTAGTCACAGACCAATATCACTCAGGTCTTGAGTGAAAATGTTTATTTTACTTATTCACTTGTGTATCTGACAAGATTGAAGATGGGTTGGCACCACACAGAAAAGACACATAATTGATTATAACACTTAAATAGTCTGAGTGCCTAACCTAATTGACCCAAATGATTGTCAGAATGGCTGACATGCAATGATTTGGGAATATCCTACATATTTCTCACTAATGTTATGATGGTCCATTCCTCAGTTATTGGACAGGTATTTGCTCAACAATCCCACAAATGTTCTAAAGCTTCTCGACATGTTTGATTTATGTTCATGCAATTAAACAGATGAATCAGAAGGAGTTATGTTGTTGTATAAGGTCAGATGTTCAACATGGTATTAAACATGTATTTATTATCATTGACAGTCATGTCAGTCGTCCTTAAAAAAGTGCAGCAAACTGTTATTCAAATGTTTTCGATCATGTACACATTGTCAGGTGTTCGGTATGAATTACTGTCAACACTAACAAGTTCATAATTCATTGAAACAACGTGTAGCTTACAAATCTTATATGCTGGATTTTTGTGTAGTGTAGTGTAGTGTTGTCTGTCTTGCATTTTCCATTTGTTTACTCCACAAATAATTTGTACAATTCACTCTTTCAGTAATATGTTGCAGTATGTTCTTCCAAAATGAGCCGCCACAATGCACAAGGCACTCAGCACATCAAGACTTTCACTGTCTGGTCCAATCCTCAATAAGAAGGTCACGGTCACTCTCTTGTCTGGAGAAGAACTACAGCTAGTCACTGATGTAAGTACAAAATATTCAATTCACGCGGTCATTACTTTTTACATACATTTCCCCATCTTAAGTGAGTAAATCATTTGAATGTTTGCTTCTTAGGCCTTGAACACAAACCCCTAGGACATATTCCACTCTTTGGCTGAATTACGGTACGATATTTGGGACTTTTATTGTCAACCTCAGTACCAGGACATATATTGTTTTTTGTGAATGGAAATAGCAAAACTCCCTTTCTTTCTTTCAGAGCAAGGCTAAGGTGCAGCATTTATTTGACCAGGTCTGTCAACACTTGAGCCTAAGGGAGACTCAGTACTTTGGACTGGCTGTCAGAAATGGTACGTATACAAGGACATGCATACATCTCTGTGTGTTTGTGCACTGCTCTCTACCTGTCATAGGCTGAATTGATCAGTAGTCTTATATTTAAATCTAACCCTCAGTCGGCCTTGTCAAGGAAGTTTATTGTGTACATTGTAATACATTATCATATAATTGTTTTTAGATGGTGAATTCTGGTTCCTCGACCTGGTCAACAAGATCAGCAAGTATGCACCAAAAGCATGGAAGGGCAAGAGAGGAGATGTAAGTATATTGAACAAGCAAATTATCTCACTGGCATACTAAGTAACATCTTAAGATATATTATGATAAAGCCAGTTATTGTGTTGAGGACTTTTAATGAAGCCTTGGTAATGGCTGAAAAATTCTAAGTGAACCTTCAAAGACATTTGAAGTATTCTAGAACACTTGCTTCGGTCAAAATTGTAGCTGTCCCTGTGATTAATTTTCTTTCTTTGTTTCAGGGGTGTGACGGTGTGGGCAGACCTCTACTTAAACTCTACCTCAGAGTGCAGTACTTCATTTACTTCAGGCTTTTGAGGTATGCTTGAAAAGGTTTTAAAACTCTGAACGAGCATGTAGTGGAGACAATACTCTTCTCCTCAGACAGTGATTTACTTTTGCATGTATCATGTTGATACATAAAGATATTGTGCCAACATTCAAGATCCTGACTTAGCACCAAATTGGTCCTGACCTATATATTTTGTACCCACTATTGTTGAATGCAACACTAAACAGAAATTTTGCCGTTGAACATACAATTACAAACCGATTCACAGCTTGATTTCATGTTCTTGTTCCAGAGAGAAGGTCACCCGCCATCTCTACTATCTGCAACTTGTAGAGAATGTGCTGACATACAACCAGTCGACAACCCTCGAGAAATGTTTCCAGCTGGCGGCCTACGCTCTCCAGGCCAATCTCGGCAGCTACACGCCAGGAAAACACACGGGACATTATTTCCAGGCCAAGAAATATCTACCAGCATGGGTAAGATAGTTATTTGAAAACATTAATGTGAAAGGTTTGAGGAAGAAATATAAATCCCTTCTTTGAATTTTATTTTTTAAAACTTAGGGAGTGCAAACATTTTAAACTTTTTGGTTGTATCATTGGAAAATGCACCCATTCATGGAAATAATTGGTTGAAAAAACTGACGTTTTTGGGAACATCTAGGACCGCAAAAACAAAGGGGTTAACACTATGCATTTCTTCATTTCAGGTCATTGCCGAAAGAGGAGAAAAGTACATCATCCTAAACTTGTCCCTAATGCACAAAGATTTACGTGGCGTCTCAAAGGTCCAGGCGGAGCTGAATTTTATCAAGGAAGCATCTGCACCCCCAATGTCACACAATATGCTGTTATATCGGTTGAAAAAGAAAAAGAGTGAGCGAAAACCATCGCTATGGATTAGTATATGTCCAACTGGATTAGAGATTTATGAGGATGTTCCAAGCAGTTTCAAAAATGAACTGTCAGTATTTGAATGGGGAGCCATTGGAAGACTTCAATATAATGTAAGTATTTGGTAAGGAATATGCCTAGTGTGATTGCATTGTGGTTTTAAAGGTACCCGCCTTTGGAATTAGATTTTTCTTTCACTGCTATTGGTTGTCTCACCAAAGATTGTGATGGTGGAGCTGAAATTTTGACCAAAACCGAGGTGGCAGGCGAAAAGACAGCTCAACCCTAGCAGTGTTTTGTGAGACAACCAATACCGACAGAACTTGATATATCTAAGACAGAATTTAGATCTTTTAACTGATTCTGGATGCATGCTATAGTGTATTAATTCATGCAATTTGTTTCCAGAAAAAGAAGTTTGAGATTCAGATGGAGAATCCCCCTCATGGGCGCAAGTTTACTTACTACACGACTAGTCATGATTACTCCGGCCACTTACTTTGGTTGTGCCAGAAGACACATGCCTTACAAATGGCACTGCAGGCAACCGTCAGTGAGAGCAAAAGACAGGAGGAAGAAGGTAAGATGAGTATCTGATGTGTTCTGGTTGTGTTGTTGACTCTGAAACAGGAGGTCATGTGTTCGAATCCCTGCAGCCAAGTGCAAATTTCCATTTTAGAGTTGATAGTCAGATTGCACTCTTCGTGAATCAGATAGTCCTGGCACTCAACAAACACTCAGTGCAGCAAAAACAGTAGAATTGAATTATTCATCCTTCATTTCAGAGAGGAGACACTATCGTGAGTCTTATATCTACAGCGATGAGATGGACCTGGCTTTGGAGCAGCAGAACGATAAAACGTCCGACCGAGATAAACGAATCTCACTTATCAGCAAAACAAGCTCGGTCACGACTTCTGGCATCGCTAGTGAAAAGATGCAGGCTAGTCTAGACAGTGATAGTAAGTGTTTGATAACAGAAACGTTTACATAAGGTGACTGAATGAGGCTTTGCACTTGTCAATGCTGGAGCATCTGTGAAATGGATTGAAGCAAAAAAGGACAAAACTCTTTCTGTCGCAATGAACATTTGGGTGAGATACCAGATCGGTTTCTGCAGCTTAAACTTGAAACCCTATTTTGGTGATTTGATCGGGTGTTCATACAGCTGTTGTGAGTGCTTTTTATGGATGATAGCAATTCAATGATAGGTGGAGGGGGAGGGGCTCATCACCATATTGCACAATGACACTATCAGTCATGGGATGGCAGGCTGTTTCATTTTCACCAATATTCATATGTTTGTCTTCCCTCTCCTTCTCTTTCACTGCTTAGCAAGGAGATTCTCCTCTTTTATTCTCTCCTGCTGCAGATAAGAGGTTTGAAATAGTTCTCTGTTAGTGTCGATCCCTTTCTCTCATTTTTGCTTGGCTTCATAACATTGTCAATGTTTTGCCTAGACATGCCTGCTTTTATCAATGCTTTTGTTGGATGTGGGGTTTTATTTTCCAACCTTTTCAAGAAAAGTTGTGCTTGTAGTAGGATTGATGACTTGTATGCTGTGCCTTTTTGTGTGTTTTTTACCCGAAAGCCGTTTCCAGAATCTTTTCTATAATAAGCCTAACCATTCATATAACTGATAAGTCAATGTTTTCCTTGTTTACTATCTTGCAGATGGCGATGATGGCCTGAGTATCAAGAATCCGCCTTCAGAGACAGCTGTTGGTTTTTCCGAGAGCAGTGGAACTTCTTCCCTGAGTCGACAACTGGGCTCTGTAAGCCTGGAGAAAAAGTCTTACGCATTATCAGAAAGTGCTTTCAGAGAGCTTCTAAGTAATCGAACGGAGGGAGGAGGGCTTGATGAGTTGCAACCCAGTGGTAAACAGGAGTCGCGTGAACCGTCCAGTGATGATACAGTTACTACTGCACCCGTCCTTGCTCCTTCGGCTATTCCTAAACTGCAGCCTGTCCCGCCGGTGCAAACTGTCCACAAAGAGGCTCACTCTGCCCCAGCATCAATGGATATACTCTCCGCCTCTTCAATGAGATTTGACGACGACTTTGGGGTTCCTAATTCAACTGTGCGTCATGCTACAGCTAAATCTGTAGGTGGTGTACAGGAGGCGCCATCTGTGTTGACGGGGAATTACAATGATGTGGTAGACATGTTTGACATGATTGGGGAAGGAATGAATGTTCCGGTGTCTGAACAGGAAATTGCAAGTTGTGATAAAGTGGTTGAACCAAAAAGTGTTTCATGTGAAGTGATATGGACTAACAGCCGCAGTGCTGCAGTTCATTCAACAAGCTTATCCCATGCCTCGTCAGGGAGCCAAGCTACATCAGTAAAATCTCTTGGGCACCAGCCTAGTTTTGAAAGTTCTACGATTCCACGAAAGTTGTCCCATCAGCATTCTCTACCTCAGCCTGCCAGAAGTTATGACAGTTTGTTGCAGACAACAGTGAATGTACCTCGCTTTGAATCAAACAGCTGTTTATTTCATGGTTCTCAAGGGTTTGTGGACTACAACAACCCAACCCATAATGACAACATGGGATATTTCAATGACAGTTCGAACAACTTGTATTCCTATGTTCCTGTCTGCATGGAAAATGGGATGAACAATGTGGATGAGCATTCTGTGACTCAATTTAATGTCCCGCAGGTTGCCCAAGCAGGGGCATCAATTGTTGGAACACCATTCAGTATTCAATCCGATAGCATCCATTCTTCCCTGGCTGTGTCACAGACTATTGGAGCTAAGCCTCCTTCCCATCCTCATGAATCAAATGAAAGGACGATTCCTCAACTTGTGGGTCAACCGTTTACAATTCAGTCGGAGCCTGTTCATTCTGCTCTTGCCGTGTCACAGTCTACCGGCCACAGAATGCAGGCTGGCCCTGGACAGCCAATGCAGGGGCAAGTTATTGTTGGGCAGCCGATGCAGGCACAGGTGGTTGCTGGGCAGACCATGAAGGCTGTTTCTGGGCAACCTATGCAGGCAGTCCATGGGCAATCACCTCAGATGCAGGGACAACCAATGCAGATGGTGCATAGTCAGCCAATGCAGACTCTACAAAGACAACAGATGCAACCTTTACAAGTGCAACAAAAGCAGGTGCAGACTTTGCAAGGTCAGCACATGCAGACTTTCCAAGCTGACCCAATGGCTCTGCAAGGTGAGCAGATGACATTCCAAGGTCAGCAGATGCCAACTTTTCAAGGTCAGCAGATGAATTTACAGGGTCCGCAGATGCAGACTTATCAGGGACGGCCAATGCAGATCTTTCAAGATCAGCAGATACAGAATTATCAAGGCCAACAGGTGCAAACTTTGCAAGGTCAGCAGGTGCAGATGATATCAGGTCTGCCTGGGCAAAATCTGCCGTCTGTTCATGGACAACAATACATTGTGAACTCTGAAAATCACCACATGCCACAGGATATAAACGTACAGTATCATTACAATGCACAAAACTTTGATGGTGTCGGTGTAACTCATGATCAATTCAATGGACCATATGCATTCCAACAAGACAGCGTCCATGCCCCACAGCCTGTTATGAGGCAGCCCCCACAGCCTGTCATTAGGCCGCGGCCCGATTATCTTCGGCATTACGTTAACGAGGAAATGTTCAAGGACATCAGTGCCCAGAAGAAGAAACGTCTAAGTGCTGGTGATCTTATTAGCGGTGTTCTGCCTAACATTCAGACCAATAACTTCAGTAAAAGTACGGAAGAACTCTCCATTAAGAGTAAGAAACCGTCTGTGACTAAGGCATATTCATTTGGTGACGAGAAACTCCATCCCGATCTGGAGAATCTGCGTAGTGTGTCCTCCGATACGTCATCTTTGCCTCTAATGACAGCATTGTGTAATGATAGGACCTTATTTGACATTAGAACGGATACAGTACGCGAACATCCAAAAGAAATGAAGGAACTTCAACAAGAAGAGGAAGTTGTACTCCGGCAAAAGGTGGATCCAAAAAATCAAGTCCCAGAACAACGTCATTCGTCGTTGTGTTCAGTCGATACTGACTATTCTCAAGATACTATGCTGTCCATGAGTAGCTCCATCCAACAGACGAGTTCCGATGATGTGTCACTCTCGTCTGTTATATCCGGCCCGTTCGCAGTGAAAGATGGTAACCGAGTGTCGTTGTGTTCGGACAAATCTGACCTCCTGCAGCATGTTGGTGTTCAGAGCCAGAATGGGCAGCTGATTACGATATCATAAAGATTCTGCGACAGCACATTATACAAAATTCATTTTGTCAGTTCGGTTTTGACCAAGTATCAAGCGATCAGATGTCTCAAAGTCGCTGGTGCATGTTGTAATTGAGATCTGTTGTCTTAAAAACATGTTTAACACATCATGTTTATCCGGCCAATTTGAAGCTGGCAGTATTTTCAAGTATTCATTTTAAAAGTAAAAACTATGTACTTGTGTGCACGTACACCTGTGAGCCAATAGGTGTTGATGTAGAAAGTGAGCCTGTACATTTTGTATTTTTATGTATGTAATACATGAAAGTATTATGTTGCCTGTGGATTTTCAGAATGCATATTTGGGAAATCGGGTACACTGTTTGCACTGTTTTGTCAATTTGTGTTAGAATAACAACTCAAATCAAAATGCTTGAAGTGAAACAGAAGATGTTCGTCTGACTTTTGTCAGTGGGAACATGTATTGCAAAATTTTAACACTGGAGAAGAGCATGTTTTTCTTCACTTATATATCCGTCCTCCTCATTTATTTTGCTGATTTGACTGTGGCATTTCCAGTTGTGGTTGGCAGGAAATAGAACTAGTACCGATACTAGTCTTTGCAGCCATGTGTTTTATCCTGTTGACTTCAGAAGTGGTGCTGCAGCCAATTGGTATACAGCTGAAAATGAAGATCAGTTACAAAAATGTTTCTTGCACCTGGATCAGTTTGTGAAGCACTCTGAGTAACCCTCTATATCTTTTCTTCTTATTTTTCGTGTATTCATTCTCATGGGGGTAATCTTCTCTTCAGAATATTTCCAGATTTGTGAGAATGTATTATAAGACCAAGAGAGGCCAATACATGTAAGAGATGTGCTTGTTTAAAAGGAACTTTAAGGCAAGGATTTTCCCACCGTAATATTCCATTTCGATATTTTCGTAACTCGATTGTTTCCTTGAAGAATATTTTAGAGGGACAAAAAAGTGTTACAATGATTTATACTGTACAACTGTCTTCATGTCTCTGATCACATTGCTGTAACATATTTGTGGGTGAATTATATCAGTATGTGTAGGTACGTGTGCTGTAAATTACAGATGTAGGGTGGATGCATATGACCATGTTAATACATGAAGTAGAAATCAAAAATTGAGAAAATGTGAATTGTTAGTAGATTTTAAGATTTTAACAGTAATTACCAAAATTATTTTTGAGATTAATCCTGAAATGTAATCTGTTTTTAATCTTTTTTACTACGTTTAGCTGTACTAATGGCATGAAAATGTCACGCTTGCCAAGTTCATAGTCCTGTAAAAGTGTCATGGACATGGTCGTTCAATCCCATTTAAATGTTCAATTTGAATAGACAGTGAGTTGTCAAAACCAAGTTGTCCAGTGGTTTTGAGGTCATGTTCCGGCTTGACCTTTATTTTCATATAGGTACTTCTATGGACAGGCTTGGCCTTCTCATGTATCATTTCACATCATTGTTGTATAATAACTGTCATTTTAGCATGTTTTCTGTGTATATAGAGAGAAATCAAAGCAACAGGTTTGCAATAGGGCAGGATCCAACCATACCAGCTTTTGGTGTGCAAGCATGTTGAAGTAGACTTTAGTATGTGTAGAAGATGAACTCTGTGATATGTTAATGTATATAGCTAATGCAATGCCTGTGGACCTGGTTAGTAGGACAGTTTCTGAGGCAATTTAAGAATATCAGCATCAGTTGGCTCCATTCAAAGATAGCCTTATGATTTTTAGATGAAAAATGCTAAGAATTATGCTGTGGTTTTGAGAAAATGCATGCTAGCACTGATAATGTGCATTTCACTTGACCGTTTTCTATTGATGCTGCAAATCAACCTGGAGAGAGTACCACATATGTTGTTTCTAAAGGGTTTGAATTACTTTTCCCTGAAAACTATGGAACAGACAGACTGTGTTAATTTTTGGGAGAGAAATTGCATTTACAGACTGTTAATAGCAATAATGCTGTGGTTTATCACAAATTAAAATAGGGCCTAGTTGTTAAAGGAGTACGTAGTGTCCCAAGATAATTCTGGGTCGGCACTTCTGATATTCATGAAGTTTCAGGACAGTGGGACTGTTACTTCTTGGGTGAATCAAAAGACACTCCTCCTTTAAAAGTACTTTTATATGTCAATAAATGTATCTTTTAACAACATCTGTTTTGTGTTTGGATCAGTTTTACGTGTATTTTATATCACTTCTCACTACATATTACATTTGATTAGATATTCTAATCATTCTAAGTAAGAAAGCAGTAGTAGATTGAATAGCGCATGTATAGTTTGACATGCAGTGTACATTATTTCTTTGTATATCTGTGCATATTATAAATGCACCTTGCTTTCGACATATTCCAACATATCAAACTAATTACATGTACCATAATATCCACATCATTTTAACTTCTAACTTATCATTAGTAGGGTTACTACTCAAAGTGATCTTGTAGTCTTTCAAATATCTTATCGATTTCTATAAATTTTCTTTGATAAGGATAATCTAGTGTCTGTATTAACAGTTGCTGCAAATCCATCCACTATAAAACTGGTGAAGAAATTTGGTCAGTGTTGGTTACCAGGTTATTGGGAAAAAATGATGAAAAATTTGTTTCCTGAAAATCCTTTAGTGTTGGACATTAAACTAACATGGCTGATGGCACCAATAAGTTCTTTTTTGACAGAAGTCAGAAGGGCATGTGTCACCAGTGGGTTGGGTAGTGGAAATTTCTTGAGTCCTGCACATGGCAAAGGAGTGGCCTGAGTCCCTGAAGAGCAAATTTCAAAATGCTTAGCACACACATGATGTGGGAATGATTTCTCCGTCCTGGTTCCAGCGATATCTTAATCTTCTGATTCTGTCAATCTTACTTTTGCTGAAATTACATGTCCTTTGATTTATAGTGTTAAAAATGCCATGTCTCAAGAGAAAACATTTCATTGAGAAAAAAAATTAACATAACTTGACCGTCATTTTTCTGGTTTCGATTACGGGCTGGTAAGATTATTCTTACCCTGAATATTTAACTGCAAGTCTCATGACAGAAGTCTATGATGCATACCAGGGTATGTAAATAGTGTGAAAATGTAAAATTATGTACTTTGATTCACTCTTCACAATTCTACCTTTTGTGAAATGAAGAAATATTTTGTAAAGTTAAACGCACAAATTCATTTATTGCATAATATTCCTATTGTACATGAAAATTGAAGTAATGCTTGGCATGTGGACTAGTAAATTGATGCCAAAATATTGCTATGTTTTCAACAAAAGTTTGTATCTTTATTTTACAAGGACTTGACACGAATGCATTGTCTGTTAAGACTAAGAGTGCTCTTGCATCAAAAAGTATAGCATCATCCTCCATGATGAGGTTACACTATTAATTCTTGTCAATGAAACCCCTGTCCACTTTATACATGTTATATTCATTTGATCTGACTTGTAATGTATAGTTATGCATATCATATATCTAACATTGTTTAGGCCCCAACATATTGTGTGAAATCTACTACTATACATTATTTAATTTTGAGTAGTTTTAAATCATATATGAAATCTTATTTTACCTTGTTACAGATACTGACATGTTTCCTTCTGACAGGGTAAGAATAGATTATACTGTTTCAATATAATCCCGCCCATTGAGGGGTGTCTGTTACTCATAGACCTACTGTGAACCATGAAATTTTCAAGATACTAAAAGTTGGCGAATTTCCTTGTTTTGAATTGGGGAAAGACTAGATATTCAGTTTGCTGCCGAAAGTTAACTTTTTGCCATTTATGAGTTAGCGCATAGCAGTGCGTTTGCAAAAATCACAAAAATAAACCACTCGTGAAAATTTTTCGGTTTCAAGTATATTATCAGGTTAAGGCATATTTTGTAGTACAGGCACCTCTCAACCAGCGTACATGTATCAACGAAGTATATTCCAACAGGAGGAATCCCCTTCAGAAAGCTCGCAATTCGAAGTTTGAAAGCGAAGGAATTCTGTATACATCACAACAGCTGTCAGTGAAGCTCACCACAAATGAATGATTTTTATCACTGCAACATGCGATATTTAGCACATGCAGCAAATCTTTGTCAAAACACGGTCATCACTGCGATAACACCAAACTTGTTTGATTTTATTGCAGACCACTGTAACCAGAGTATGACTGCAATAAAAGATAATTACTTGTCTGCAGCCTGTTTCTCGGTTTTGGTGGGCAAAGCTTTTCAAATCACCTCCTGTCATTGTGTTAACTATCATTATTCCCGCTTACTATCTGAGCTAATTCACCATATCATTTGTTTTAGGAAATATACATGTTTATATACAGACTTTGTACACCTGTATGTATGTGTATGGAAATAAATTATTTTATGTATTTTGGTATAAAGATGAATCAAGTGTTTCTTTAAATTACTGATTTTGTTGTGTGAAACCGATTTGTGAGGTTGTGAAAGTTGCAGGACTGAATAATATAGTCTTGGCCGATGTTTGGATATGACAGTAAGGGACAATGTCACAATCGAATTCTGATGGTCAGCTGTTGATCAAATGAAGCTAATCATTGTCACAGTCAGATTTCTGCCCTCAGCTGTAGGTCATGTTTGGGTGGATGTCATAATCAGATTCGAAGGAGCTGTACATCTGATGACATTCTTCTTACTGCTGTAGATCCAACCCCCTCCTCAATAACAGGCAGTTTGTTAAAGGGACTTCGTGATCTCGAAGACTTGTGTCTAGATAATGAGTGTGGCCAATGTCTCAGTTGGATTCGATCTGATGAGATGGGACAATTACACAATCCAGGTTATGAACATTGGCTTGGGGAACTGATCGGATATCTACAGACCTGATTTTTACATGTAATGGTTCTCAGATTCATGCCATTGTCTAAATCAAAACTTGTGAGCAGCTTGATCAAAATCTACGACTGGGTCTATCAGGTCTTCAGTATCTAGCTAGAGTAGTAGCTTATTGATATTGTTGTGAAGACTAAGCGTTTGCTCTTGCTAGCCTGCATTGTTATTGGCCTCACCACTCATGCCTTTGGCCAGGGATGTCCATCACCAGCTACTCGTCTTCAACACTTGGATGAGACCTTGTAACACATCTCATTCCAATGATATTGCATGAGATGTAGGCAACGTGCCCAATGTTAAGCGATGTGCAAGTGCAGGCAGCAAAGCCTTGATTATGAGTCCAACACTGAATCAATCAAACAATGACAAACACGATAGTCTTCTTGTCTGAGCAGTGCAGGACACGTTCTAGGTCTGATGGATGCAGGACACGTTCTAGGTCAGATGGTTTGTTTGCCGAGTAAACAAAACAAAACAGAAGCAAAAGGAGACTGCCATTCTACCAGAATAAACTGTTTATTATCCTTTTTTATAAGTACCCTACCAACATATACAAAAACACTTTAAGTGTTCACACTTACTTAACTACATTCTCAATTTTTCTATACAACTAAATATCTCAAATAAATATCACAAGTAAATATCTAAAGACAACAAGTAAGATAAAGGGGTCATTGTAGCCCCCTTTTCCATTCACCAAAGATTCTTAACTTTCTTAACTAACTGAGATATGGGGAGCTGCGACAAGACAAATGCTACTTTTCTTCACTGTTACTTGGGCCTTCATGTTCACACTGGGCATGCGTTTCCAGGCGCGAGATCCGGTCAACGCAGTTGGAGGTTGTTTCTCTCCTTTGAACTGTATTGAGATCTTTTTCAAACAAGTAACTGAAAATGATGCTGACATGTCCTATATATCCAGTGAGTAGATATGATTGCTGTATAAACTGGGTTCTGTAATGCGGCGGACAGAGATAACCCAACCAACAAGTCCTAGAGTAAAGGCAGCCATGAGGAAAAGTCTTGTCTGTAATCTCTTGTACGATAAAACGGCTCCAAAGTTGGGGAATCCCATGTGGTTGCAAAAGGCATGAACAATGACTGGTGCTGCCAAGTGCCCTGAAATCATAAAGAAAGTTAGGCTTATGACTAACACACATTTCAGGTATTTTAGAATAGGGAATGTGTACAATAAAACACACTGTACTATATCACGTCAAATACTTTCAACCAGATTAAGATCACTCTCGCCATTGTTTAGATCAGCAACAGACACAATCCTTGCCCTCTTTGTAGTCATAAATGCTCTGGGGTAAAGACAATTACACAAATAATATCAAAGTCTAAGTGACTCACCTGTTTGAACAAACAGATACCCTGAGTATATTCCAAATAGAGTTGTATATACGAACTGGAACACTGAAGAAATAAACAGAAAGTCAATAGCAGTAACAACACATAAAACATGTACATCCACTGTAAATAGTCTGAACTTGACATTGCTCACATGAATCGTGGTACATCGTAACTAAGCAAGTCAGTGAAGCCAAAAAGTACAAGGAGGACGAGCAGGGGTTTCTCAGGATTAAACCACAACAAAGAGTTCTCTACACTTTCCATGACTTAATTTGAGCCACAAAACCACGATAACTATCGGAAATAGATAAAATATACTTACAGCAAACGAACAAAGCATCTTGGAACTGCGTTCCTTGTTTTACCATTTCATACACATGATGTAAATGAGCTGAAACCACAAGTAAGCAGTGTTAATCATTTAATGCACAGTTACAAAATTGTTGTAGTGGAGAATGGTTTGTTCTGGGAACTACTTTTAGACAACTATAAAAGCCAGTAAATACACCTAATAAACCACATAGTCATGGGTGTACCCCAAGAGACAAAATTATTTTATCTTACCTACTCCAAACAGGAGTGGACACATAAATATAGCTCTCGTGGCACCAAGACTTGGGACTAACAATGGCAGCATGCAGGCACGGAAGATGAATTCCTCTGAGAAGGGGGCCTGAAAAATAGATTGGAAATGGATAATTCAGTCAGAAATAAGCCCCATCTTGACTTTACTTCTTAAAATCTGAAGGAACAAGGTTCACACATGCTGCAACCAGCCTCAATGTGAGTGTGATATTTTTAATTAGCACCTCATGTCAAAAACGAATATCGAATATTAATCATGAGCAGAGGAGGAGCATGCTAATGACCTTAATTGTGTGTACATGGGTTTGAGAAAGACAGTGATTAAAGACTATAACTCACCACAACATGATTTCTTAGCCAGTAGATGTCTCGGAGGCTTGCCCACCAAAACCTTGGATCTGGAAAAAAGAACTGCACTAACAAAGTCGGTCATAATTGCCCGTCATCTTGTAAGAACGACCAGTATTTTTCCTTACATATTTTTACATGTCATCAGTTCAATTTCGAAACAGGTGTAAAAGACAATGCAAAATTCAGCTGCTTTAGAAGAGATAAGAAAGGTAGACAAAAAGATCATGACAAAGCAAAACCATTCCATGTAAGACTAAAGTTATTGGTTTATTTCTGCTTCTCAAAGCCAATGGCATGTATCCAACTAACGAGGAGCGAGCAACAACTTGTACCCTAATTTCCTTTAAACAAATTTTTGATATATTTTTTTCAAAAACTTACCAACGAAAACATATATTATACCCTCCACATACTGAAGAACTACTGGGCCAAGGAACAAGACCTGGAAACAAACAAACATACATACTATTACTAAACACATACACATTTGAATCAATCGATAAAGAACCTTATAATGCAAGCATCAGCATCTTACCGAACATCCATCTTCCAACCAAAAGATGTTGGAGGAGAAACAAGAAGATTTCAAGATTGCAAAACTGTCTTTGAGTCTTAAATTCCATTCGAATCGTCCTACCATTGCATGGCTAATAGAAGCATGAAGATTAGATGAGTACTTCCAATTTCTCACTCATACTTACAAAGGTTAGAACAAATGGAAGAACAGAGGCGGGAATTATCCCAGAAATTCTAATTCCTAACCACTCCCATAATGTGCGTGCCTGTAAAACAAAATTCTGAGTTAGTAAATACAAGATTTTTAAGGTATAGTGAATAAACCTCAACTACGGTACATAACAAATACAAGTACTATAACCTGGGTTACTTATCTATGCACATGGATACAAAATCGGGGAACTTCTGCAGATATGATAGTGGTGTTGATTTAAGTCCTCAAAGGAGTATACTGCTGTCACTTACATCCGGTGCATCGGAGTTTGAGGAAAAAATCCAAAGAAATGGAGGAGCAAGGAGGCAGACAATGGATACACTAAGAAAGCGTCTCTTTATGGTGTCTGGATTATCTCTGAAATGACAAAGAAAGGTTCCAATCCACAAAAATGACATGTTGAAAGCACTATTCATTCTATAGGCTAGTAAGACTACTCCTATGGCTACGCAAGGTATGTTGGCTGCTTTAGTTTGGCGTTGATCGGGAGTCAGATGAACTGGGAGTGCATGGGATAGGGATCTGGAGTTGGGGGTGTAGGGTTGGGGGGGGGGGGGGGTGTTCAGGTGTGTCTGAATATCAGTAGGATTCAATTTGGTTCAAAATCAGAGCCTTTTCGATTTAATGATGATAATAAGGACGGCCATGTATTGTAAAATCAAAATCTGAAAATGGATGCAGTAGTTTCTCATCCGACAATAGGTTTCATACACAATTCCAATGTTTTCAACATCAAAGAGAGTTAAAATGTTAATACCGATCGGCAGACGTCTTCCATATATATAAACTGCCAACATAAACAATGGCTAAAAAGAGTGAAAGAAGGAATGCGGGGGGAAATC
Organism: Lineus longissimus; assembly: GCF_910592395.1. NCBI lineage: Eukaryota > Metazoa > Nemertea > Pilidiophora > Heteronemertea > Lineidae > Lineus > Lineus longissimus. The sequence continues at coordinate 24,982,325 of NC_088310.1, forward strand.
CGAGTTGAAATTCGATTGCCATTTTTTAATTTTTCTTCTCCCCACCATCACGTTGTTACGTCGTTTTCCCTTTTCCACCATTGCCGCAAAAAGCTCTGCCGAAGACAAGGCTTTCCCCGAAGTTTATAAATTGAAACGACAACAACTATCCTTCTCCCGGCAATTTTTGCCCCAGACATCAATAAAAACTCGATATGGCGAACGTTTTGAGTGGAAAAGAAGTTGCCCAGTAAGTAATTAAAAATATCTTAGTATTCATGAACTTATTTATGTATCTCGATTTTGCTGTCAAGTCTGTAAATCAATGATATCATTGGCTCATCACCATGATGATCACATCAGACTCCTCAGGCTGGATCAGACACACATGCAATGATGCATGTCCATGTGGCATGTAGGCCATGACACGTGCAGATGAATTAATTTCCATGATGATATACATGTAGCATGTACAATAACGATAAAACATGACTAGCCCAGGCTCGTGTGTATTGTACATCTATCCATCATCATCATGATATCAGACCTTTTGGACTGTCTTAGAGATGAATCGGGGCCCGGGCCTAGTCGGAAGGCCTAGGCCAGGCTAGGGCAGGCGGCAGGCCCTATTGGCTGGGAAGCCAACTTCAGACAATGTCATATTCATCATCACTGTGAGCCTTTGGGAGCGAGATTACAGTGTCTCCCACATTCTGCTTTCAGAGAGATCCGTAACCAGATAAAGGAAGAGGTAGCAGCTATCCAGGTATCAGAATGTCCTTCTTTCAAGCCTGGCCTGTCGATAGTCCAGGTTGGTGATAGAGATGATTCCAATGTTTACATCAGGATGAAACTGAAGGCAGCAGCTGAGTGTGGAGTCAATGCACAACATCTCAAATTACCAAGGACTATTACCGAAAGGGAGGTAAGTCTGCCCTTGTCTTCCAAAAGAGAACCTCTCTTGGCGTAAAAAGAGATGGGCATCTTTGCCAGTCCAAGCCGCATCACAAGGAGTTGGAGCCTCCAAAAAACAAACATCAATCAGGAGCCGAACTTTAGGGATGAAAAAAAATTTGATGTTAATGTAAAATATCATTGCAAAACGCACCTTATAATGTTTTAGTTACTGATAATTTGATCAATAACAGTTATGTAACCCTGAACTTCGATTGATTTACTCAGAACTTATTGTACATTCCAGTTGATGAACCAGGTCGAGGCATTGAACCTTGATCACACAGTGCATGGAATTATTGTTCAGGTGAGTCTTGTTTATACATGTATTTAATTTGAGAAAATCAGTTTGCAATCTCTGACGCAGGTGATAACTTGATCTGATGGCACAGTTTAAGCTTTTGATAGGACTAAGTAAAAAAAGGTGACAGACAGTAGGCCTAATGAGCATTATGAATTGGGCTATTGACTTTAATCAATGATATTTTTCTGTTTTATATGTCCTAGTACTCTACTCTACAGATATTACTTTTATTTCAGCTGCCTCTTGATACAGATAGTCCTATTGATGCTCATAAAGTCACAAATGCCATAGCCCCAGCCAAAGATGTGGATGGGTAAATACTCAAGTATTTCTCTTCAGGCCGTACAAATGACGTCATTGCAAAAAAGACTCCATGTTAAACGTCATAGTTACGTCAATAAACCAAATGGTGTACTCTAAACCCAGAATATTTGTGTACCTTTTGTTTCCGCGTTTACAGAATGTTGCCAAAATATATTTCCATCTTTGGGGTATCATAAAAATTGATTTCTACGTTATCTAATAGGGTATCATCAGAATCTGTAGATTTATCATCGAAATGAACTTTTACAGCCTTGGAGAGGACAATGCAGGCAAGTTATCAAGAGGTGATTTGACTGATTGCATCCCACCATGCACCCCTCGCGGATGCCTAGAACTCATCCGAAGGACTGGCGTCAAGATCGCTGGCTCACAGGCTGTTGTGATTGGCCGCAGTAAGATAGTTGGTGCTCCAATGAGAGATTTGTTGACCTGGGAGCATGCCACAGTCACCTGCTGTCATTCTAAAACACAGGACCTTAAAGCTGAGGTAAGCGATGAAATATCAAATGCTTAGGGTACATCTGTCTTCCTGTCCATCCTTGATCTTGGAATCAGGGCTGCAGTATTCAAGACTTGAACTTTCAAAATGCCTAATGGTTTTGCCTATTCAGAAATACCAAAAGATAAACTCGCTATTTTGCAGTTATAGATAACCTTTAGCTGTGGTCTCTCTGTTTCTAGGTGAGTCGAGCAGATATCCTGGTTGTGGCCGTTGGGCGTCCTCAGATGGTGAAGGGAGACTGGATTAAGCCAGGGGCGGTCATCATCGACTGTGGCATCAACTCCATTCCAGGTATATTAACCAATAACATATGAATAGAATCAAGAATGATAGAGATTACATAGTGACCTGTAAGAGAGATACTTTGAGAGAGGTGTCTTGCAATTAACTCTGTCCCACCTTGATTAAAAAAATGAGACCTTCCAGACTGTTAACAAGTTTTTCTCTTCTTTTACTCAGATGCCACGAAAAAGAGTGGTCAGCGTCTTGTCGGTGATGTTGATTATAATGAATGCAAGGAACATGCTTCGTGGATTACTCCTGTTCCTGGAGGTGTGGGGCCCATGACTGTGGCTATGTTACTCAGGAATACAGTAGATGGTGCAAAGAAATGCCTGACGATTTCAAAGGTGAAGTTTATCTTTATTTATTTACACTGATGTTCTGCTTTAGTGAGGCGTCTGCTTATGTATGTATTTTAATGGTTCATTAGCATCTTAGAATGACTTGTTGTATAGACTAGTAATTAATGTGTACATTAGCTGGAGTTAAGCTTGATCACAACAATTGAACACCTGTGGTGGATTTGTATAACAAAGGCAGTAGGTGTGACATAGCCTGTCCCCAGATGTACATATTCCATTGAACCTCACATGTATGCTAGTCTACATGTGCACTATTTTCTGTTCAATATGAACCTTATCAGACACTGTTCCACCATGTTACCCAGACATGCTGTAATTTGCACCAAGAGATGCCTGGTTTCCTCAGTGGTGAACATTGCTTTTATTTACACTCACTCATTCTTCATCTGTTTTTACCTATTTCATCTTTTATTACTTTTTTTATGTCGACATTTCATTCTGATGTAGTTTAAAACAATAATCTCAAGAGGTATGTGCTTTTACTCAGGACACAGTCCCAGTTAGTTCTAGCCTGTATTTCCCTTGTCTTTGACTGTGTGAGGTGATACCTGTCCCAATATTCCTGTGAGATTTTGTGAATTTCCTGTTCCTGCGTGGAGTTGTCAAGTTTACTTCAGCTTTTGTTGAAAATAATCTGTTCATTTAAATGTATGTGTAATTTCCATTATATTAAAAATATTTTATACACAGTTTTAAAAATAACCAGGGAGATTACCTTTGACCATATTATCTCGATTCATGCAATTTGTGATAATCAGTTCTATTTGGGTCAAATTGACGTATTGATAACCAAATAACTACTGGTTTGGTTATCGCAAATGTGGTCTGTACTGCCGCTATATACTAAGTGTTTGATCTAAAGTACATCTAGGGGTGTGAGGGCTCTATTTGGTTTGGCAGATACATCAGGACACTATGACTTCAGGAACGGTAGGATAGGATGTTTTCAACTGTTCATGTTCATTCCATTTGTGATTGTCATTTTACATGTTGTATTTAGAATTCTAGTTTAGTTACTACCTCCCATCCCATCATGGATCAGCTCCCTATAAGCACCTGCAAACAAGCAATTTATATCTCTGTGACCTGCAATCATTATTGCTGCAATCGGCAACAAAATAATCTCTCCTATCTGATTGATTCAGTACACCAGTCATTAAGAACACCTGAAGGATGCCTCATGAAGTGCTGTGTGTGATTGTTGACATGAGTCATGAATTCATACAAGACATTCCAATCTGTATTCTGTCTCTTAACATTATCAGCTCAAATTCTCCATTGACTCTTCTAACTTTCTTTCCAGGTTGGAAAGTGGGATTTGTCACTGCTGAAGTTGAATCTGCTTCGTCCTGTTCCCAGGTAAGTTAGGTGCGGTTGTTACCTCAGTCTCAAGGACATGGTTATCAAAATAGCTAAAGTCAGTTGCTTCATGTATGGTCTGAAGCATTCTCCAATTTATGAGGTTTTAAGCGAATACACAAATTGCTTTCCAGTGATATTGACATCGCAAAAGCTCAAGTCCCAAAGAACATCGGAGATCTAGCAGATGAGGTTGGCCTCCATTCGGATGAGGTTGACCTCTATGGCAAGAAGAAGGCAAAAGTATCGCTGAGTGTACTGAATCGGCTTCAGGATCAAAAGAATGGAAAGTACGTTGTTGTGACTGGAATTACACCGACACCACTTGGAGAGGGCAAAAGTACTACCACCATTGGTTTATGCCAGGCATTAGGAGCCCATCTGGAGAAAAATGTGTTCGCTTGTGTACGACAGCCATCACAGGGTCCCACCTTTGGAATTAAAGGTAAAATCTTAAGGAACCTGCAGTGCGACTTAGGCTTTTCAGAAGTAAATGTCCACGTCCTTTTGGTCCACTGTGCACAAACTACTGGACCAATTTCTTCTAGGATATATTACATGTACCGGTAGTATGATTTTGCATACTTAGCTTGAAATAAAATCAATATCATGAAATATGTAGGTGCCTAATGAAGTATTCTACCATGTTTATGCCTTTGTGTTCACACCCTTGTCTACTTCCTCATAGTTTGATTATCATTGTTTTATTCTTTTTAGGTGGCGCTGCCGGTGGTGGCTATTCGCAAGTCATTCCCATGGAAGAATTCAACCTCCACTTGACTGGAGATCTCCATGCCATAACTGCTGCCAACAACCTTCTCGCGGCTGCAATTGATGCCAGGATGTTCCATGAGTCAACGCAGACGGATTCTGCCCTATATAGCCGCTTGGTACCAAAAAAGAAGGGCTCAAGGGAATTCTCTAAAATTCAGCTGTCCAGGTTGCAGGTAGGTGCCATTCAGACCTGTTGTTATGGCAACCCTTGGGTCTTACAAAATGCAGTCCTTACAGTGAAGCTTTCCGATTGTGAGGGTTCAATTGTTCTGTTGGCGGAGTTATGACTTTCACAGTATTCTGTCATCTGTGGTGTGGAGAACTTCCAAGATGGCCAGAGCTGTAGCTCAGCAAGGCCTCCTGAAGTTGGAAGCAAAAGGTTGATTGAGAGAAGAATACAAATTTGAATGCCTTTGGCAACATACATGATGTATTATGTGTTTGAAATCATTTTCAGAAATTGGGCATAAAAACAACCAATCCTGATGAATTGACAGAAGATGAGATCCATGAGTTTGCTAGACTTGACATTGACCCTGAAACTATCACATGGCAGAGAGGTAAGTCATGGAGTCGAAGGGCCTATTCACTAGCAGCAACGGCAGTGATATGAATTAACAGCAACACTTAAGAGCAGTGCAGAGGAAAAGTAAGTGATGTATGACACCAATCTAGCCATATCTACCAGTCAAAATGTCACATTTTAAATAATTTTTTGCCCCAAAACCAGTGAGTATCACACCAGCTCCAGCTTCATCAGTACTATTATTTACAAACACATGCCTGGCGCTGTCCAGAAGATCTTGCATCTGGGTATTGATCTAAGGGAGCCACACTCAATCAACCATAATTTCTATGTCACATCTTTACAAACACTTCGTTTTCTGCAGTCATGGACACGAATGACCGATTCCTCCGTAAGATTACAATTGGTCAGTCACCGACAGAGAAGGGTAAAACACGAGAGACCCAGTTTGACATCACGGTAGCCAGTGAAATCATGGCAGTGCTTGCTTTGACAACCGGTTTGCAGGACATGAGGGAGAGGCTGGGGAAGATGGTGGTAGCCAGTGATAAGAAGGGACGCCCAGTCACTGCTGATGATGTGGTGAGTTGATGTATGGGTGTTTTCATAATCTATGATATTAGTGACCTGGACCAGAATGGTAATAGTTAAAGAGTGATCTGATGGAAATGCTTATCAGACTAAGCTTATCCAGGTTCTCGTAGCTTAAAAGAGACAATGAGATGCATCTCTCCTTCTGAAGAAGTACTGGTCAATTATGGGTAATTTTTAGCTCCCAAGCACTTAACCATTCTACATGTACATTTTGTTCAGTTATATTTGATTTGTTGACGTTCCGTTCCAGGGTGTTAGTGGTGCTCTTGCTGTACTAATGAAAGATGCCATTCGACCAAACCTGATGCAAACATTAGAGGTATGATATTTGATTAGTCTTAAAATTGATGTCCTATAACCTCCATCACATGAGATATAAAAATGAGCATCCTTGTACCTGCTGTCTATGTCAGGGAAAACAGATAGCTCCATCCATGTTGACAGCAGCTTCAGCTTGTCTCCAATCCAGTCACCAGGCCACTGAAAATATTTTCTTTACTTCTTTCAAGGGAACACCAGTATTCGTCCATGCTGGTCCTTTTGCCAACATCGCCCATGGCAACTCTTCCATTCTAGCTGATAAGATTGCTCTCAAATTGGTTGGCGAAGACGGCTTTGTTGGTATGTATTTATTTCAAACTTACTGAGTTGGGTATGTGACTCACAGAACGAGAATTCAATGGCCTATCATCTGGACAAACGTGTGACCAAGTCAAGTGATCCAGATTTCCCCTAGCCCGGCGCTGGTAATCATATACACTTAAAATATGTGATTATAATGACTTTCCATATTTCCTTATCTTTTCTAGTTACTGAAGCCGGTTTCGGTTCAGACATCGGTATGGAGAAATTCTTCGACATTAAGTGTCGTTACTCCAGTTTAGTTCCCAATGCTGTTGTGCTGGTCGCCACGATACGAGCCCTGAAGATGCACGGCGGTGGGCCGACGGTCACTGCTGGTGTGCCTTTACCCTCGGAATACACATTAGAGGTACATGTACTTACAAACCCACTACTCAATAGAATTTACTGAAGTATATTTTCAAAATTAAATGAAAATTTCATGGCTGTGCCCCTTAAAGATAAAGATGTTATCACTTGAATATACATAACTTCTTGATATTATAGGTATTCTGTCATTGATTTATAACTTCCTGACAGTTGCTCCGAAACAAATATGAAAACCCTAAACCTTCCATTTCATACAATATTTTTTTCTTCAGAATCTTGACCTTGTGTTGAAGGGGACTGCCAACCTCAAGAAACATATCCAAATAGCTCGAACCTTCGGTATCCCGGTGGTCGTAGCGATCAATGGTTTTAAGTGAGTTTGCTTATGATGATCAATTTGGTTTGTCTATCCAAAACTGATAACTTCCTGTTAGTGTTCTGGTAGACACATTCACGAGGGGCAATATCATCTGTTATGGTCCTATCTCATAGGTCCTTGTTTGAGATTTTATTTTACCAGAAGATCTGCAGATACGGCGGAGTATCCTTGTGAAATGCTGATAGCTTGTTCATGATTCCCTGCGTGGTTCCCCAACTTTCTGCACCAGACAGTAACACAGAGTTGACATTGCTGTTATGGAGCTTCAACTTGAATAGGCATTAGACAGGTTCAATCTACTTTACAAAAGGGTACAAGGATCAGGAGGGTCTACTATTTCAGCATGATTTCTATGCTAATAAACATTCTGTATATTTTCCCTTTTGCAGCACTGACACGCCAGCCGAGCTTGAGCTTGTCCAGAAGGAGGCGAGAGCAGCAGGTGCTTTTGATGCGATCATTTGTCAGCATTGGGCAGATGGTGGCGCCGGTGCCAAGGACTTGGGGGAAGCAGTCGACAGAGCCTGCAAGGAACCAAATGACTTCAAATTCTTGTACGACCTCAGTGTAAGTTCATTTCAGTACTCATACTGAAATTTTGAGTTGGTTTTTTGTGTGAAAGTGACATGAGGGAACCTGAAACTGAAGAGCTATTTACCTTGAATTGTACCAAATATTGCCAGGAATTTGGATAACGTAATATGAGGATTTGTCTGTTCTTAATTTTACAGCTCTCCCTGGAGGAGAAGATAGAAACTATTGCCAAACAAGTTTACGGTGCTGATGGGATCGATATATTGCCAGATGCCAAGAAACAACTTGACACTTACAAAAGACAGGTAGAATTTCCATTTGTTTCTTATTTCAGTTTTCTTGTTATAAGAAGCGGAATGAAGGATATTTTCTTCTGAAGATAGCAATGATAGATTTAACTGCATAGTCACGTATCTGTCATCAGGTGGTTTTTGGTTCAGACTGACAGGATCTTCACGCCATCTGTGTCTGTGTTCTCACTTTGAGATGTTTTAGTTTCTTATTGAGAGCTTGCCGTGAATGTTGAGTATCAAAATGTTCTTCTTTCATGCACTCACAACCTTATCGCTTTGCTAAAATTATTCCATGGACATTTTCAGGGTTTCTCTGGATTGCCCATCTGTATGGCCAAGACTCACTTGTCGCTGTCTCATGATCCTTCCCTGAAGGGAGCCCCGACAGGGTTCACAGTTCCCATCAGAGATGTCCGTGCTAGTGTCGGTGCTGGATTCATCTATCCATTACTCGGAACCGTAAGTATTTATCCTTGAGCCTCCACACTTCTTCATAGTATGCCAGTGGTATCTTTTGCAAAGCGAGAAATATTCAAACTTTTAGAATTCAAGAACCTAGTGAGTGAAGGGCTTGAGTCCTATTGTTGTTGCTGGCAACTAAGATAGTAAAATGTTTTCATCTCCCTGGGAATTTAACCTTTTGGCGTAATAGTCCATGTGAACTAAAGCATGCGTGTTGCTCTTTACTTGTGATCTCAAAATGTGTAATGTAATTTTCTTTGTTCTTCTCTTTCAGATGAGTACAATGCCTGGCCTGCCAACTCGTCCATGCTTCTATGATATTGATATCGACCCAGAGACAGAAGAAGTGCTGGGACTCATGTAAACGACCCACTTGTGCCAGTTGGACTTTAAAATACCATATCAGAATAATTATGCCCCCCGACGTCTGAAGAGAGATGGGGGCATAATGTTTTCACCCTGGCTGTCCATTTGTCTGTCTGTCTGTCTGTCTTGGTATTTATGATGAATTTCATTTCTGATTGTGTCCAGATGATATGTATAGAAGTTCTCTTTACTGTTGCAGATTAATCCTCTCCTCAGTATTAAGTCTCAGAATTCATTCATTACTGTATTATTGTTTACTCATGAAGAAAGTCATAAATTGCATTTAGGCTTATGTTAGTGATGATAGAAATGATAAAGATTTGTCGATTTAAGGTGAACTTCTTGTTATCATGAAGTAAACACTGTAATATGTATTTGATTTCATATCATATCATGAAAAGTTATTTGAAAAAAAATAAATTTCTTGATCTATGATGCAGTACTTTGTTCTTCAATAAACCGTTGGCCATCAGAATTGACTCAGTGAATTGTTCCTGTATAATAGTGATGGGTGATGAATTGTCTCCAGTATTTTCATTTAAGCTTTGTTGACATTATTGAGTGTCTCCTTACCATCAGTGGTAAGGTTGTGCCTTTGTCTTCAATGAAGATAATCTGATTGGTCAGGATAATGAAGATGAATGTTGCTGAATTGGCTGTGACTTGTTCCAAACTGAATAAGGAGTTTGGCTTGGTTTCCAGGGCATCGGTAGGTTGGGTCCACATGTGTCTGTCGGCTTGTCCCTTCATGCCAGTTATTTTTTATAGGACAATACGATGCTGCTACCTACCGCCAGTAATTAAAACTGACTAAAATTAAGGACTACAATGCTGGTCGTTTCGCTTCATGACCATTTCGCCCCCAGTCGTTTCGCTCCAAATCGAAGTTTCGTTCCAAGTCGTAGTTGTTTCGTTCCTTGGGACTTGGGGATAGTTCGGAAGCTAGGCAAGTGGGTTAATGGAGAAATCCCGGGGTACTTTTCAGCCACGACCCGATGGGAATTGACCATCTGCAATGGCATGAAACCGTATGAAATTATTGGCAACAGTAATCATGGTGACTTCCTCATCTCTCTCATCATGTTGTCAACACGGTGGAGCAGCCAGGACTGATTCGGCCTGGCTGTGACTGTCTCATCTCTCTCACCATAATTATTGTCAACACGGTGGAGCAGCCAGAACTGATTCGGCCTGGCTGTGACTGTCTCATCTCTCTCGCCATATTAACAACTAGACAGTGCGGCGAAGATTGATGTGGCCTGGCTGTGACTGTCTCATCACTCGCATCATGTTGTCAGTACGGTAGAGCAGCCAGGATTGATTCGGCCTGGCTGTGACTTCCTCACCTCTCTCATCATGTTGTCAGCACGGTGGAGCAGCCAGGATTGATTCGGCCTGGCTGCGACTTCCTCATCTCTCTCATCATGTTGTCAACACGGTGGAGCAGCCAGGACTGATTCGGCCTGGCTGTGACTTCCTCATCTCTCTCACCATGTTGACAACTTGGCAGAGCAGCCAAGACTAATTTGGCCTGGCTGTGACTGTCTCATCTCTCTCACCATATTAACAACTAGGCAGTGCGGCGAAGACTGATGCCGCCTGGCTGTGACTGTCTCATCTCTCTCACCATATAGACAACTTGGCAGAGCAGCCAAGACTGATTTGGCCTGGCTGTGACTGTCTCTCATCTCTCTCACCATGTAGACAACTTGGCAGAGCAGCCGAGACTGATTTGGCCTGGCTGTGATTGTCTCATCTCTCTCGCCATATTAACAACTAGGCAGTGCGGTGAAGATTGATGCGGCCTGGCTGTGACTGTCTCATCACTCTCATCATGTTGTCAACACGGTGGAGCAGCCAGGACTGATTCGGCCTGGTCACCTATCCACGCACCTGCCGCTGTTCTCGCAAGGTCAGAGGTTTACAGTCATCAGTATCTGTCTGACCGTTTTTATCTTTGTAACAATCCGGGATGTCACACTTGTTAGCTGCAACATTTGGCTATTTTCACATGTTCATCGTCTGTCAGGGAGGTCCTCGAAGTGAAAATTCACGCGGCTTTTGTCATGTCTAGCGTGTGGCATTTAGGCCCTATAGTTGATCACTAGTTCTCATTATCTTTTTTGTCTGATGATTTAATTTGCCTGTGAGACGTTTTGAAACATGATGCTGCATCATTTTGAGCTCTAATGGCATTGACGTGTCGAATAACGGAATTCCCACGAACCTGCCACTGATCACGCTTCCCGCTCACAGCCCGTAGGTTCCCACATCACACATAGGTCATTTGGCTGGACACTAAAAGCACGATGTTGGAGGAGATGGTGGGTCATTGGCGGTTCATCAACAGTTATATAACGGGAACAAAATCAAATACGGCTCTATTTATTTTGCCGAGCCGTTTCACCAGGATCATTTTGCCTGAAGCTCGCAAGCTAGGAAGAACGATTGGGACCGCAGCCAGAATTCAGCCAATTAACAACGAAACGATGAAGTCTCTGTTGCTTTGTTTGATCATCTGCTTGGTTGTGGTGGAGATTTCATCGGCTGTTATTGGACACGACAAGATTATGACCACACGATCAAAACGTGAGAAATCTTAGAAATTCTGTTGGTAGGCTTACTTCTCTTGGTGCATTCCCGAAGTGTACGTTCGGGTTCTGAAGGATTTAAAAGTAGCAGCAACATCAGTAACCATTCTGATTAAAACCTCTTGTAATACTGATTCTTCCTGGTTTATGAACCACCCTGGGGTAGCTTTAAATGAACGCTGATCCACAAAATGCAACTCTGAAATATTTTGTGATTCAATTTTCAGGTTCAAATGTTATCTACAGAATAACGCGACCTGGACGAACACACAAGGGAAAGTAAGTGATTTACATGTACATGATGTAGGCATGCGTTTAACTTCGTTTCCCCACGACTTGACAAGTCAAGGTATCTGCCCCAGGACAATATATTGTCCTAGCACAATGTCTTTCAATAGTCAAAGTAACTGCTCACTGATCCGTGGTCCCGTCCACTTGCTCCTCAGTGACAATAGCTTATGTCCACATAGTCAAAGTAATTGCTCCCTGCTCCATGCATGGTCCCGTCCACTTACTCATCAGTGACAATGTCTGATGCCCTCATAGTTAAAAGGAACTGTCCCTGCTCCACATAATGGTCCCCGCTTGCTCATCATACAGGCACAATTTATTCAAAAGTTCCACGGGCTAATTAACTGTTACCCTGTTCCATATACTAGTACATGTAGCTAGTGGTTCCATACTACTTACTATATAGTAGCTCGCAGTCAAGGTAACTGCTACGCTGCTCCATATACGGCCATCAGCCCTCACAGTCTGAGCTATAAAACGAGTATAATATTGTATTGAGTAGTTCACTGTCAGTGGAGGTAAGGCTTTGGAGAAGACATCATCGCAGATGAAGTTTCTATAGTTGCTACTTTCTGCTGATTTGTTTATTTCTCGTACTTTTCAGTCGTATCTGCCGGAAAGAGGGCCAGACATGCAGCACATGGCCCGGTGGTAACTGCTGTGGTGATCAGAATCTTTACTGCGCATTCATCACATGCAAGAAATGGAAACATGGCTGACGATGAGAAAATACAAATTCAAATTTGTGAGGCATTTTACAAAACTACACATCGTCTTCTTTGGTACTGATTCGACATGTTCGTAGACGAGGAAAAGTTTTGGCGAATACCAAACCTAGTTCAATCTCAAACCTATAGGCAGTGTGTAGTCTCAAAACAGATTAATCAGGTTGTGAAATATAATGTGAATGTCATGTGCTTTTTATTGGGTGTCGTGTTGTTTGAATAAAATATCTTAAAAGTATAGATGTGGGTCGTAAAATTCATTCTGGTGATCTTTGGCATTCAGAACAAACACATCGGAATGCTTGCCTAAATTCAATATCCCATATCTACAACGCAATCCGCGGTTGACTATAGCAAAAACAACGATTCGATGGAAATAGCTTTTATGCTTTGTTTTATGCGAACCGATGAGGAATGATGATCTGAAGTCGTTTAATTTGACGAACGTGTTGTTGTTGAAGCGAAAGGGATAATAGAGGAGTTGATTATATACACATGTACATATATATATTACCGTTAGTTCCCTTACCGTCAACGTCGCCGGAGACGGTTGCCACGATTGTTCACATCAACTATGTTATATTATGCTCAAAATCAGTTAATGAAAATAAAGATTAGGGTAATATTAACCGAACAAGCGCGAAGGAAGTGTAAGTGATTTTGTCTGATTCTGGTTACTAGACTCAAAATGGATTTAAGTGTTTCAGAATGCAAACCATGGGCAGAAAACATCACAGAAACATAATTTCCTAAATCTTTTCACAATTTGGTCGTGGTGGTTTGCCAATGAAGACATCAAGGAAACCAATCTGCTCTGTTGGGCCTTAGCGCCGAACCACGTAGATCTCATGGCCCAAAGCCCCTCTTTGAGCTGGTTATCGGTGTCTCATTGACTTCATGAAAGAACTACGCCATCGCCATTTTCAGGGCAAGGTAGGAACTGAAAAGACCGTGAAAGACCGTTTGGTCCGATAACCAGCTCAAAGAGGGGGGGATTTGGGCCACGTAGATCTACGTGGTTCGGCGCTGAAGGTGTTAATTACTGCAGTTGAGTCGACGCAGGCTGATTACTCTTCAACTCATTCGTCCTTTCGGATAATAAGAAATCATTATTATTGTTATAATGGACTTTGTCCGAGACTTTGACCTCTCGATCGGAATCTTCTAACTATCAATAAACAAACTAATGTCTTGAACTCCGTCTATTTCTAGTTACTATTAATCCCAAGTGTCAAATGCCATAATACTGATATCACTTATTAAAAACTGTTTGTATGGGCAATATCTGGCCGAAGAAGGGACAGTGTGACAAAACATCAGGACGATGGCTCCAAGTATACTCCATCATTTTCAGAAAATAATTTGTTTCTTGTTATTCAAATAGACATCTAAAGCGAAATGTTCTTGACACTCCACCAATGTCCCATGTCTTTAATCCTCAAAATCCACAAATTACCAACGTAATCAACAGCTATAGATTTGTGATTATTGTTAGCTAAGTCTTCGGTATAATGCCGTTATCATTCTTTCGTCATCATTGTGCCGATGTCGGCCGGGCAGGATCAATGTCACAATATCTTCATGACATTAGGATTTTAAGGGGATAAAAGACTGTGAATATAATGATACATGTTGGACAAACTTGTTACCACAGACTTAGACTAAGAGCTTGAAGGAATGGATGGTCAGATTCTTCTTTTAGTCAGCCTGTTGGTGAGTTGAGAATATTTTCTTCTTTTGTTATCTTAATTGTTTTAATGGGTTTTGACAGAAACTTTCAAAACAAGTCAGCTTAGAGTCAACAGGTGTCCATGGTTCCATGCAATGTGAGTAACAACTAAAAGCGTTGAAAGAAGAACGACTTTTTCTTACTACGTAATAAGGCCGGTTTCGCATGCAGCAAAGCAACGTCGCAAGGAATTTGAGTCTAAGGAGGAACTGCAAAATAGGCAGTGGAGCTAAAGCTATCCTGGTTCGAATCGGGATATCTTGGTCTCCTTCTTCTCGAAAGAGTCTTCATACACTGGCATTTGTACGTTGAGTCTGCGGGTGGTGGAGGAATGGTCATTCGTTCTACGTTGTTTATTTCAGGCATGTTTCCACCGAGGGCACGGTATGTAACGAAAACAAAATACCTTTGAAGTAGAGAAGAGCATCAAAACATGCTGGGAAACACCTAAATTCCTTAAACAAGTTGATCAATTGTTTTGTCAGATTTAACTTTTTAGAAGGGAATACCTGAGTCGTGTTAAGAGCACAAGAAACCTGGTAGCTTGGGACCGGACATCGGACCACTTGTTCGGACACTGAAGCCAACTAAGGTGGCTTTAAATCATCCGCCTTGCAACCCCTAACCGTAGTTCCTAGAAAAAAATTGGATTTCCTGCTGCCTATTACATCCATTCACGCAGCACATGGCCAAAATCGCTCTCGCCTGGCCCCGGCTGGTGCCGCGGCCACCTTCACAGACCTTTGCCCTTTGCATTGCCTTGTGATACAATCTGTCTTCAATAAAGGTTGTTCTCCAATACACCAGAGCTAGCACTGACCAGTCTCAAAGATGGGTTGTTTCCCCAACACACCATCGCCCAGAGCTTGCACTGATGCTTTTTTCAAGATAGGATGTCCCCCAATGCACCTGATACTAGCGTAGCACTCTGATCCTGTACCCGTAATAACGATGGCATCCGATGTCCGAGCGCTTGCAAGAATCAACAATGCAAGTATTTGAAATAACGAGCATTAACCATGCACCTTCCTTGTTGATTGTGCAGCACTTACGACTTCAACTCTAACGTGCATGGTGCGCAACCACTCTAATGTCTTCTTCCGAATTCAGGTTGGTGTAATGACACCAGACAAGTCCTTCGTGATATGACAGGGACCATCGCGTGTCCGGAAGATCCCCTCAAACCTGGCTTCTACCTAAATAAGGCGAAATGCAAATGGGGCATCAATGTAAGCAACAATGTTTATGAACCATCAGCTTTCAAATGATGCAAGCAACAACATTACTCTCCCTCGGTTCCCACATCTATTTTCAAGTGCTGGTAAACTGGCGAATTAAACGATTCGAAGGTGCAGGGGAGTTTAGTAAAGGCGTTGCACAATCGTGTCTGCCAGCCAATACCACTTCATCAACAGCGTTGGCAATATGCCGATATAGGTTTACCAAAACTCCGTAAATGTACCTCAGGGAGGCTTATGCTAACACTTCTCATTTATTAGGCATCCAGCATTGGTGGCCCGTACACAATTCGGCTTGAATTTCCCGTGTTTGAACTTGAAGGTGGTAAGACGATATCGATATGTCATGACACCTTGACGATTACAAGTGTTTCGGAGACTGGCGTGGAATCAAGTCCCAGAGAGTAAGCAAAGATCTGGTCAACCACATTTATCCTTGAGTTTTAAAAAAATGTACATCAACGAAGGAAATGTAACCCACTGGCTAGTCGGCGACTCTTGGAGGTGACCTTCCGAAAATAAGAACTTTTCGACCTTCTATAGGCCTACAGTCTGCAACCCCGTATAGTTCACGTCACATTCCAGTCGCGACGGCGCCGGCACTGAAACACTGAATTTACAGCAGCGAATCGGGAAGGAAGTTTTGATGGAACTTGTCGTGAAGGTCCACAGGGGACGATTTTCTTGTTGGAATGAGACGGGGACGTGTCGGGAGGTTGATGGAAAGCCTCTGGATCACCCAGCTGCAATAGACTCGCCAGGGAAAACAAATTATCGTCTGGGTGCTTAGTCAAAACTCACCTGTTGCGATTCTTATTTCAACTACAGATACTGTACCAAGATCAAGCCACCAGATCCTCTTGATTTCAGAGGAGTCAAAGCAGTGCGTCTCAACTTCAAAAGCGACGAATTCGTCAATTTCCAATGTTTTGTTATCAAATACACCATTATTGGTAAGTATACACAGTTTTGTTAAGCTCCATATTGAATTTGTGAGATTGTAGTCACGTTGTTTCAAAATAGACACATTAAATTAGTTTTGTACATCGGATACTGCCATGGCCTTATTCTATAGTAGAAATTGTTCTTACCTTTTTCTTAGCTCCAACGACGACGCCACTGCCAACGACGACCCCAATTTCTACTCCACCTCCGTCGTGTAATGAAACCATAATCATACCATCTACTGGATCGAACTCCTTGACGACTCCCTTCTTTCCGAATCAGTATAAGGCGAATACTCATTGTTTTTGGATACTAAAGTTAAAGGTAACATCTCTCTTGAAAAACTATATATCCAACCAACACGTGTTGTCCATTATATTGGCGTATGCCAAGGACAGACGAAACGTGTTTCATTCACAGTGATTCGATCAACAAAGATGTTGGCATTGATAAAGATCTGATTTTTCCCATTGATGCAAACTCTCGCAAGGCCCACAGGCATGTCTGCCAGCAAGTGTTGCTTGTTCAGTACAGCCACGGAAGATAGAAGTCCTAGATCTAGCTTTAGTGGCACTTTTAGCCGACCACTCCGACATTTTCCCGATCCTGACCTTCTTCTTGTTCTTCTTCTTCTTCTTGCTCATCTCAGGCTGCCGATAACTTGGCAAGAATCGTTCTCACCTTCCTTGAGTTCGACATAGATGCGTCGAATCGACCCGCAATATGTTCAAGGAATGATTTAGTTCGTGTTGGAGAACTTGATGATCTAGGCAATAGAGTCGGACAGCAACAAGTGTATGTATACGGTGACTTATCATTTAATTCCTCATACAGCCAGACTCTTTCCTTTACAAAAATTGCACTCAACCACCTTTCTTACATTAGCATCTGAAATTCTCGTGATCTCAAGGCAGTTAACAATTTTCAATTCAGTAACACATACGACCTCGGATGAAATATTCTTAACCCGGTGTCATTGTCTTCGTCCAGGTTCTGCGACACGGTCACCAGCAGACCATTTGAAGCCGTTACCAGCGGATCCTACAAAAGTCTGATTATTGAATTCATCAGTAACGGTGATAGCTTTGTTGCCACAGGATTCAATGCTTCTTACCAAACTGACTGTAAGTGAAATGGACATTCACCACATTTTTCTCAAGCATAAAATGTTGATTCGTTCTATTATATAGTACTAGGGGATCAGAATCCTTTCTCGTTTCTTCGGTGCACGAAGGTCACAAAAAGTCTGCTTAGAGAAACCATTTAATATCATATTTATGTAGTAAGGTCATCAGAGTAGTTTGAAGTCAGTGTGGCACTAAATTGTAATGCATTTAAGTGTAACTCAACATCAGTGCATACGACCATGCCAGGTCTTAGAACAGGACCCGGTTGTTGGGCGTTAACTTAACCTGGCTTTGCTAAAGAAGATAGCGTCAAGTTACAGTCTGCAGTTATCGCCAAGTAAGTGACTATAACTTGCTTGAAACAATCAACGATAGGAACCTGTGGTTTTGCAACATGATAGCACAGTAGAATACTGCTCCATTTGCTTTCGTTTGGATAAATGTAAATGACTGCATGGATACTGATGTTGCATGGAAGAGGAATTCCCGAATCAACGTAAGTTTGCTTCAAAAGTAAAACTTGTTCTTCTTTTTGCTTTCAGGGAGTTGTAGAAATCTTGATAAATCCAACAAATGTAATAATGGCGTTTGCAAGGTGGGTGTTCTTCTCTCTTGTTTGTTGGTTCTAGCAATTGCTCCTATCTTCAATCAAAAACTTAGCAATTACTGCCACACAGCATCACTAGGTAACAATTGCAGCAGGAACGTATGAACATTTCAAGGAATATCGAACGACCAGACAATTCCATCATAACCAAACCAACACTTGTCGTCAATGCAACCATCTAGAGACATTTTCTGGCGAGGCAAGTTGTTCTTCTGGTCTCACTGGGTCCTTACTTACAGCTTCTCCCTAACCTGCATACCGAGTGCCAATGTGATGCGGAATACTCAGGGGAACTCTGTGATGTAAAACTGCACTGCTTCAGCGGTCCTTGCGCGCACGGAACCTGTCAGGAAGCAACTGGAACGTACATCTGTCTTTGCTATCCTGGGTACTCTGGTAAGATTATCCACCACCATCACTAAGAGAAATCCCGTCCGCAAGTTAGGGTACGAAGGCCGGCAGGGTAGCCAACACAACATGAAGAATGTCCCGCGTCCCGCTCAGCTTTTGCTGACAAAGCATTTTATGTTTGTTTTAATAGGAGATGCTCTCATGGATAGATCTTCCATTGTGAATCCGTCACCTTAGCCAATTGATGCGGTCTGCTACTGAAATAGCAGTAGCCTATAACGTGATGTTGGTATGCATCTTGGCTATTGATCGAGCGCTGTTTACCAATAGCGATACTCTTTGATAAAAATGATCGTCAATGTGGTCAGCTTGGAGTCCCTGACTCATGTACTGCATCGTAAATAAATTCACAAATTCCTCCACTTCTTTCAGGAAATGATTGTGAGAAGGAGACAAACGAGTGTCTTCCAAACCCTTGTCTAAATGGAGGATCATGCACTGACAATAATAGCAGTTATACATGTTCATGTCCGACTGGATTCGATGGCGTGCACTGTGAGACAGATCTTGACGAATGCGTGTCGAACCCTTGTAACAATGCAGGAACCTGTCACGACAGTGTGAATGGTTACAGTTGCTCCTGTTTACCTGGCTTCAACGGAACACATTGCGAGTTGGACATCAATGAATGTGATTCGAACCCTTGTCAGAAAGGAGGAACCTGTCACGACCGTGTGAATGGTTACAGATGCTCCTGTTTACCTGGCTTCAATGGAACACATTGCGAGTTGGACATCAATGAATGTGATTCGAACCCTTGTCAGAATGGAGGAACCTGTCACGACCGTGTGAATGGTTACAGATGCTCCTGTTTACCTGGCTTCAATGGAACACATTGCGAGTTGGACATCAATGAATGTGATTCGAACCCTTGTCAGAATGGAGGAACCTGTCACGACGGTGTGAACAGTCACTCTTGCTCCTGTTTACCTGGCTTCAGTGGGACTACATGTTCTACTGATATTGATGGCTGTGTCTCCTCTCCTTGCGTGAATGGAGGAACATGTCAGGATGGTGTCAATAGCTACACTTGCACCTGTTCACCCGGATTCAGTGGGACTACGTGCTCCACTGATATTGATGACTGTGTCTCCTCTCCTTGCATGAATGGAGGAACATGTCAGGATGGTGTCAACAGCTACACTTGCACCTGTTCACCCGGATTCAGTGGGACGACGTGCTCCACTGATATTGATGACTGTGCCTCCTCCCCTTGCGTGAATGGAGGAACATGTCAGGATGGTGTCAACAGCTACACTTGCACCTGTTCACCCGGATTCAGTGGGACTACGTGCTCCACTGATATTGATGACTGTGCCTCCTCCCCTTGCGTGAATGGAGGAACATGTCAGGATGGTGTCAACAGCTACACTTGCACCTGTTCACCCGGATTCAGTGGGACTACGTGCTCCACTGATATTGATGACTGTGCCTCCTCCCCTTGCGTGAATGGAGGAACATGTCAGGATGGTGTCAACAGCTACACTTGCACCTGTTCACCCGGACTCAGTGGGACTACGTGCTCCACTGATATTGATGACTGTGTCTCTTCTCCTTGCGTGAATGGAGGAACATGTCAGGATGGTGTCAATAGCTACACTTGCACCTGTTCACCCGGGTTCAGTGGGACTACGTGCTCCACTGATATTGATGACTGTGTCTCCTCTCCTTGCCTGAATGGAGGAACATGTCAGGATGGTGTCAACAGCTACACTTGCACCTGTTCACCCGGATTCAGTGGGACTACGTGCTCCACTGATATTGATGACTGTGCCTCCTCCCCTTGCGTGAATGGAGGAACATGTCAGGATGGTGTCAACAGCTACACTTGCACCTGTTCACCCGGACTCAGTGGGACTATGTGCTCCACTGATATTGATGACTGTGTCTCTTCTCCTTGCGTGAATGGAGGAACATGTCAGGATGGTGTCAACAGCTACACTTGCACCTGTTCACCCGGATTCAGTGGGACTACGTGCTCCACTGATATTGATGACTGTGCCTCCTCTCCTTGCGTGAATGGAGGAACATGTCAGGATGGTGTCAACAGCTACACTTGCACCTGTTCACCTGGATTCAGTGGGACTACGTGCTCCACTGATATTGATGACTGTGTTTCCTCTCCTTGCATGAATGGAGGAACATGTCAGGATGGTGTCAACAGCTACACTTGCACCTGTTCACCCGGATTCAGTGGGACGATGTGCTCCACTGATATTGATGACTGTGCCTCCTCCCCTTGCGTGAATGGAGGAACATGTCAGGATGGTGTCAACAGCTACACTTGCACCTGTTCACCTGGATTCAGTGGGACTACGTGCTCCACTGATATTGATGACTGTGTTTCCTCTCCTTGCATGAATGGAGGAACATGTCAGGATGGTGTCAACAGCTACACTTGCACCTGTTCACCCGGATTCAGTGGGACTACGTGCTCCACTGATATTGATGACTGTGCCTCCTCTCCTTGCGTGAATGGAGGAACATGTCAGGATGGTGTCAACAGCTACACTTGCACCTGTTCACCTGGATTCAGTGGGACTACGTGCTCCACTGATATTGATGACTGTGTTTCCTCTCCTTGCATGAATGGAGGAACATGTCAGGATGGTGTCAACAGCTACACTTGCACCTGTTCACCCGGATTCAGTGGGACTACGTGCTCCACTGATATTGATGACTGTGCCTCCTCTCCTTGCGTGAATGGAGGAACATGTCATGACGGTGTGAACAGCTACACTTGCACCTGTTCACCCGGATTCAGTGGGACTACGTGCTCCACTGATATCGATGATTGTGCCTCATCACCTTGCACGATTGGGGGGACTTGTCAGGATGGTGTTAACTCTCATACATGCTTGTGTTTGCCTGGATATAAGGGGGTCGTGTGTGAAACAGATGTGGATGAATGTATTTCTAATCCGTGCAAGAATAGCGGCTCTTGCCAAGATGGCGTCAACACCTTTACATGTGCTTGTCCAGAGGGAGTTTACGGTGTCGATTGCGGAATTATTAAATCTGTCCCGACAACAGCGATCATACCTGAAACAGATCGCCAATCTGTAACGGATCTTTACATCCCGATAGGGGCGTCCACCGCAGGTTTCCTCCTGCTGATTGTGGTGCTGGTTGTTGTTGTCGTGCGCTATCGCCGTTCCCGCCCCGCTCACATTCCATGGGAGAACTTGGGGAGGAACTCGTTCTATGATTCTAAAGGGTTGCAGGAGTCTCGAGGATCGCTAGGATCTAGTGGCTCTAGTGCGAGAGGGAGCCAGCAATATGATACTGGATACAGGCAAGTTGCGTGCGTTCGAATGGTCTGTTTAGAACATCACTGATGTCGTGACAGCATAGGCGATTGATGGTGATGGAGAGATGAATTAGGCCAACACATTTCATACCATTTACAATGGTCACCATTTAGTGCAGAAGTAAATAATTATGCTAATTGGCTAAGGTCTTAGTAAAACGTAAATAATATAGACCTGTTATCACGCCAATGTTCACCCACGCCAGCACCCACGTTCCCCCGAGGCCCAAGTTGTTTCGCCATGAACTTCCAATGTATTTTCCTAAGTTTGGAACATATAAGTATATGAAGCACTGTTCTTTCACCCCGACCACCGCTACCTTTAAGTTATCGTAGCTTTTTCTTTATATTACAGAAACCCATTATACGGCCATCCGCACGACAACTTCCAGACAGTGACTCCGGACCAGCTGATATATGCTGAGGACAACTCGTACGTGTACGACTTCGGAAATTCTCATCTGGCATTCGAGAACCCGCAGTATAACTATCGTCGCGACGCAAATCGGGGTGCTCATCTAAGAGATCCGTATGAAGGCCCGATGCACCAACAAAGGAATATGCCTTTACACCAAGGACGCGAGTCTTCTCGAGAAGCGGACCCACGAGGTGATGTAGAAGTGTACCAACATCGTCCGAGTTCTGGTCATAACGCTGAAAATGACTGGCAAGAGATGTTCAGGCGTGGTCAGGTTTTCTGAAGTCTTGGATAAAACTAAGAAACTTTAAGAGTTTTCGGCGAAAAGGCTGTCATTTACAGTGTATTTTTAATCTGTCGTACAGTGTGACATCATCTGAAAAAAGTCCTTACTTGCAAAGAGGCGCTCAGTAACGGACTCCGCACGGACAATTCGTCTGCGGGGACGATGTCATCGAATTGTTTTTATTCAATAAATGTATAGAAAAAGTGTTCTCTTATTGCATCGCATTGTTTAATTTCAATGAAATGTACACAGAAAACAATATTTTTATATATGATTACAATATTGCATCGCATTACTTTAATAAATGTACATAGAATAACTGTACATGTATATTTCTTATTCCTTTCTGACTTTGATAGTGTTTGAAGTTTTGTGCCAGACGGATACTACTCGGGCGCGACATTCACCCCGGGGGCATAGACCCAAGGCGTGTCGTATTCAGTTAACCATGCAGTCTCGCCATTGCGCTTTGCCGCAATATCTAATTATCAGAATACCCGATGGCAGAATATCAATAAACTTACTTATCCGGTCTAATGACCTCGTTTTCAAATCGAGTTATCAAAATTATCGTCAATTGATCCAATATTCACGGATCGATTATCTGAATAATGTATTATGAACTGATATAGCTCAGTAGTAAGTAGGCTAGACTACGGTGGCCCATTAGGGACATCATGTTTTTTTTTAGATTCAAATACGATTTTTTTTTCTCGAATTTTCTCCACGGAATTAAGTATTTTCTCCGCGGAAATAACATTTATCTCCACGGAAATAAATACTTTTCTCCACGGAATTAAGTATTTTCTCCGCGGAAATAACATTTATCTCCACGGAAATAAATACTTTTCTCCACGGAATTAAGTATTTTCTCCGCGGAAATAACATTTATCTCCACGGAAATAAATACTTTTCTCCACGGAATTAAGTATTTTCTCCGCGGAAATAACATTTATCTCCACGGAAATAACATTTATCTCCACGGAATTAAGTATTTTCTCCGCGGAAATAACATTTATCTCCACGGAAATAAATACTTTTCTCCACGGAAATAACATTTATCTCCACGGAAATAACATTTATCTCCACGGAAATAAATACTTTTCTCCACGGAATTAAGTATTTTCTCCGCGGAAATAACATTTATCTCCACGGAATTAAGTATTTTCTCCGCGGAAATAACATTTATCTCCACGGAAATAAATACTTTTCTCCACGGAATTAAGTATTTTCTCCGCGGAAATAACATTTATCTCCACGGAAATAAATACTTTTCTCCACGGAATTAAGTATTTTCTCCGCGGAAATAACATTTATCTCCACGGAAATAAATACTTTTCTCCACGGAAATAAATACTTTTCTCCACGGAATTAAGTATTTTCTCCGCGGAAATAAATAATTGATTCCGCTGATATGATTGGTCCTGCATTTTAGAGGACGAGGTCAAGGTGAAACTATTAACCCTTAAACCCCAACCTTGCGGTAGGCTCGGGAACCAAGCTGTACAGGCGCTGCCCGCTGGAACACGAGGCCGCTTGTCAATCCCGTTTGACATTGTCAGATCTGACTATACGTGTATAGTGTTGGCATGAAGACTGTGGAAGATGTAAGTAACACGATGATTGTCAGATTTGATACGTTTTGAATCATAAAAATGCAGTTGGTAGCATCTTTGTAGAGTGGCCTAGTATCAGTGAAGAAAACGGTACGTGGAGACCCACTGCCGATGTTATGTATAGCTAGCTATCGCGCGCAGTAGCTAGCTATACATAACATCGGCAGTGGGTCTCCACGTACCGTTTTCTTCACTGATACTAGGCCACTCTACAAAGATGCTACCAACTGCATTTTTATGATTCAAAACGTATCAAATCTGACAATCATCGTGTTACTTACATCTTCCACAGTCTTCATGCCAACACTATACACGTATAGTCAGATCTGACAATGTCAAACGGGATTGACAAGCGGCCTCGTGTTCCAGCGGGCAGCGCCTGTACAGCTTGGTTCCCGAGCCTACCGCAAGGTTGGGGTTTAAGGGTTAATAGTTTCACCTTGACCTCGTCCTCTAAAATGCAGGACCAATCATATCAGCGGAATCAATTATTTATTTCCGCGGAGAAAATACTTAATTCCGTGGAGAAAAGTATTTATTTCCGTGGAGAAAAGTATTTATTTCCGTGGAGATAAATGTTATTTCCGCGGAGAAAATACTTAATTCCGTGGAGAAAAGTATTTATTTCCGTGGAGATAAATGTTATTTCCGTGGAGATAAATGTTATTTCCGTGGAGAAAAGTATTTATTTCCGTGGAGATAAATGTTATTTCCGCGGAGAAAATACTTAATTCCGTGGAGAAAAGTATTTATTTCCGTGGAGATAAATGTTATTTCCGCGGAGAAAATACTTAATTCCGTGGAGAAAAGTATTTATTTCCGTGGAGATAAATGTTATTTCCGCGGAGAAAATACTTAATTCCGTGGAGAAAAGTATTTATTTCCGTGGAGATAAATGTTATTTCCGCGGAGAAAATACTTAATTCCGTGGAGAAAAGTATTTATTTCCGTGGAGATAAATGTTATTTCCGCGGAGAAAATACTTAATTCCGTGGAGAAAAGTATTTATTTCCGTGGAGATAAATGTTATTTCCGCGGAGAAAATACTTAATTCCGTGGAGAAAAGTATTTATTTCCGTGGAGATAAATGTTATTTCCGCGGAGAAAATACTTAATTCCGTGGAGAAAATTCGAGAAAAAAAAATCGTATTTGAATCTAAAAAAAAACATGATGTCCCTAATGGGCCACCGTACTAGACGTATCGTGAGCTAAATATAAACTACATTATCACCAGAAAAGCGGCAGGTTATAGTTTCTCATAACTCACGCTCGGAAGCAAACAAGCCGAGATAAATTACCCAGTTTATCGTGACTTTGTATACCAACGTTCAACAAAACCTTCCTGAGTGAACGTACATGTACATACCAATACCTACCGCTGCTCCATAACCAAGGAAGAGTTGTAGACCGACCGCGGGCAGGAAGGCTCCGGCATTCGCAGGAAAGTTCAGGTACCCATGTTTACTTTCTTGATTTTGATTTACTTAACCTGTTGAAAATGTGCACAGCCATTGTGAGGTTAAACTACAAACGGGACCGGACACACGACACACTGATTGAAAATAACTGGAGCACGACACCAGGGAGGATGATATAGCACAGCATTTTCAAACAACATTTGATACAGTAGAAACGAATCTACTGCATGATGATAATGTACGTCTAATGAGTATCATCATTCTTGTGAAACGCTCTTCGGACTGAGGAGTGTTCTGTTGACTCGAGATCTGCTGTTAGGGGGGGTTATCGCCAAATTACAGGTAAGTAGGCTTACCTTCATCCTGAGATCAGGTTTTTGATACTCCTACCTCGTATACAAATTTGAAATATCGAGAGGTGGAGTAGTCTATATTTAAAACCACTGGCATGGTTATGTTAGGATGGATTACCTTGAGAAATTACTACTGGCTAAAAAGAACGTCCACACGAATTTAAAGTCGCATATCTTTAAGGTGACCAGCAGCACCCAAATTTCAAGACATCACCAGACCGGAAGTTAATAGTGACATCAGTAAACAGCGTGTTTCACATACAGCCAACGGCCCTGGGCCTCCTACGGACTACTGCAGCGTGCAGTTGATTCATCAGTATAGTACGAGTTCCAAATCCTCCTTCGGTTGCACATACCTGGAGAACTAAGCGCCTACAGTCTATACAACGGCTACTGCTTTGCAGAATAAAGTACATGTGTATTTTTTTTATATATATCATAGTACCCATCGCCATCCACTCTTCGAGGTAATTCCAACCGATTTCTTCGGTACATGCAGCAGTTTCACCAGCGGGGCAAAGTGTTTCTTCTTTTTCTCTCGTTGTATTAAACTTGCGTACTTCTTCCATCCAAACAGACTTCGCACAGGTGCTGGTAACAGGTCCCCAGCCCAGAATGTCATCCGGATCGGAGGATAGTGGACCGGTTATAAAAGAGAAACCGCGCCGGAGCTCCTTTCATGAACTGACGACGGGGGACACGGATCGCCCACGGCCCGGGGAATACGAAGGACAACGAAAGACCTCCACGGGCTGTGAAAGAAAAGTCAGCATACGAAGGGTACGTACCACTAACCAAACGCACCCACAACCGGTAATACATGGTTACACTCGGCACGCAGTGGACCGGCGGCATCGTCCTGTCGCCCATTCAGCGAAGAAAAGTGGACTGCATAGGAGTCCAATACATTGTACACGTTTTCAAACTTCTAATGGCGAAAGTCTGTCGCCGAGTTTAACAACCCATTTAGTTGCTAGATGAGAAGAATCCCATCAACTGGTGGTCGAATTCCTAATGCTTTGGCTAAAGCTAGGGGGGGACGAAATACGGACTCGATGGTGATTTATATAACGCAACATTACCTCATGTCTGCACTCCAAGTATATACATGTATATCATGGGCTGAAACTTCAACAACAAAAATGTTGGCCATTGGTGAGAATCTTACACCTGCCCTGACCAGGAGCCTAAATTCAACATTCCTCGCCAACCTTATCATAAAACCGCACTAATAAAACAATGTAATGCACACATCGCTCTAATGGTTTCCAACAGAAATTGCCTTTATTATGGAGAAACAACAATGATTGAGTCCATTAAGTTATCTTATCGCAAATGAGTGCAACAATTACCATATAAGTCACAGTCTGTGTAGGACATCAGCAAAATACATCACATCATGTCAGCTCAGGACGATTTGGGTGCTAAAACTGTGGGCAGTGTTTTGGAGGATACTGCCTCTCTCATAGGGGCGACGGCTATACCTTCCAGTTGGAGGGAGATGGGGGAGACTAAAGATGGAAGGAAAATCCATCGGATTATAAGGGTCAAGAAACATATACCAAAAAAGGTGAGAGGATTGCATCATTGTGTGGTCACTATCATTGGGAGGATGTCTTCCTCAGATTTAATCGACACATGATGTGTCTTACTTAAAGTTGAGAGTTGCTTTGCCTTATCAAGCTCAAGCAACTGTCCGTTTCAGGTATTTACCCACTTCATGTGACAAAGCTGCTTCTATTCGTCTTTTTCAGAGAAAGATCTCCTCGATTGCGGTGGGGGAGAACCCCAAACCTATCCCTGTGATCCAATGGGGCCAACAAGTTGAAGAATACGAACAAATTGTCAAGCGGGTCATGGCTGATCCCTACGTCACCCAGAGTCTCGAGGCACTCAAAGAGCGCCTTCGCCTGCTCCGACTCATGCAAGATGACTGCGCAGACATGATATCGAAACGTTTGGAAATCGAAACACGGAAAAAGAATCGGATAGAAATGAAGAGGACGTTTGTGATTATAACTTATATTCTAGTTGCTCTATCCATATTTGCAGTATCTTTGAAAGTAGTGACTATGTTGATCATTAATTAAGCGAACAGCTGGTTCCGGGTAGTTTGAGTGAGATCGACGCTCTTAATGAAAATGTCGAACGATCCCAGACATGCCAAACCGAGTCAAAAGATTCTAACTCAGGTAAAACCTCTGGAACATTGTTTCTGTAAAAGAGGCATAGTAATTGCTCTCAATGATTATTTCTTACAATAAGGATATCTGAGTAGTTAGATTATAAAAATGCACAGCTCCTAGCAGATGGTGTCGGTTGCAACTATACGACTGCTGGTAGAGCTTGCGATGCAATCCAATTCATGTTTTGGGGAGTGTCAAGCAAATAGTCGAATTTACATATATCGAAACTGATAAAATGGATGAAGGAAAAATTGTTCTCTTCGTTTTTTTACCGAACCGGATTTCAATGGTACCTTACAATCATGACATCTGCGCTGCTAATGGCAATGACAAAATACTTCGTCCTACCGCGACACGCTAAGAGCCACAAGATATTCAGTTCTATCTTTGTCAGATAGTTGGCGATGGCGCTCCAAATGATGTGAAAGGAAAGTCTGTCCCCAGGCAAGATGTCCGTGAAACAAAGTACCAATCGTCTCGTAATTCGCTCTCATTCGCCTGCATGGCCTAGTGGTTTACAGTATCGGGCCAATGCTGCATGCACCGCTCAGTCCGTCAACGATAGGGTGGATTCCTCAGAGAGAAGGCCTAGGTTGCTACGCACGGGAACACTTTTTATTCGCGGTTTCGATACCGCTATCCCAAGTGGGCATGGTGGGTATGACACTGACTATCACGCGAGCCGGGGACATCAGGCTGTCACCATTCATCTGGGCATGGGCAAATATCGATCAGGTGTGATTTCACTCACTAAAACGAAGAACTGCATGGCAGGACGGGCAAAAAGTGCCCTCAAATCCCTGTGACTTTTGGCGTACCTCATTTTCAAGGATGACGCCATCCTGAGATCAGGCCTTTTTACTCCTCCATTGGTTATGTCAGGATTGGATGACACATTGCATATTCTGAAATATGTTACATCCAAAAGATCAATCAGGTACCACGCGGCTTAGGGTTTGCTTAGTACGAGTGGGAACTGTAGGCTACACTTGTCAAAATGCATTCTGAACCATCAGAGTTAATCGGTCCGTTACCTCCCCTCCCGTTGGTGTAACAGAGACCGGGTCGGCGGAGTAGATCCAAGGCTTGAAGGTCAAGATGGTCAAAATGATACATTAAAAGGTCAGGAAGGCATTCAACATCAGCTTTTAGGAAAATGCATAAGGTTTTCTTAAGTGGGACTTGGAGAACCTTATTGATTATGTTCCATCTGGCCTTTTGTCGTTGACTAGACTGTGTAGCGAGGTCTGTTCGTCATACTTGTATATGATTTTCGGGTGGGTCTTCAATGAATCAATTTGAGCACCATTCATAACCTTCGATCAGCTGATTATTGTAAATCATTTCGCGGCACTGGCCAATCAAAATCAATTCCAATTACTCTAAGCCAATAGTATGCGCTGAGCTATAAATGGGTCAATAGGGTTCTTCGCACGTCACTGACTGTGGCATGAGTCCATTGTCAGATAGGTGTGCATGCGTTAAGGTTGTGCGGAGGATATCGCTCTTGATGTTTTAGATAGGTTTTATTTTGAATACAAAAGAAAACGTAGCTGACAGCTCCGAAGTTTTGGATGTATCGAATCACTGTATTGGCGACCATAAGTTCCATTGGAAAGCAAACACGTTGGATTAATATTTAGACAGGAAAACGAATTTTTGTCGAGAGAACGAAAAACTTTCGGTTTGGGTATTGTCCCAATGTATCAGGATTAGCTTTTGCGCGGGAAATTATTCTCTCCGTTTTGCATTCATATTTCATTCACCCTGGAGCGGGATATAGGTTCTCGGCCGGTGAGAGCCGCAAATAGCAACGAACTCAGTATAATCATGCCACCTCAGCTTTTAGAACACTCAAGTACGTTTTTATCAGATGGAGGTCCGAGCACGGACTCCAACGACTCCGCCAGTTCCACTGGTGGGGATTCGTCCACTCACAGGGATAGTAATAAAGTGAAATGTGTGCTAATTGGCGATGGAGCCATTGGAAAAACTAGTTTGATTGTGAGTTATACCACAAACGGATATCCCACGGAATATGTTCCCACAGCTTTTGATAATTATTCAGGTAGGTAAGAATGGTGTTGTGTTGGAGCATGATGTATATGTCTGTGTCCTTTATGAGCTCATTAAATTCTCCATGCATGACAAGCATGATTAACTCTTTAATCGCTTTTTGGATGAAGGGTTTAAACACCTACCCATTCATGGATGAATGCTTTAATGTTCCCTGAAAATAATGACTTTGTTGACTGTTTGTCTCACAAGTTAACATATTTGGGCATTTGGAGGTCGTTTAAGAAGATTAAACATTTTTCACAGTTTCCACCTAGAAACTTTGTATTTTCCAAACACTATTGTCTTGGAGCAAAATGCAATAGTTTGGGTAGTTAAGGTAAACATGAAAACTTCATACCTCGGACTTAAGAAGTTTTTCCTTTATGATTTGAAGAAGGAACTGACAGAAAAGAATAACTGTTGATAGGGTGAATGAATCTGACGGTCTAGATGAAGATTTGGTTGTTTGTGGCACCATTGGTTCTTGACCCAGCAATGGTTAACATTAAGCTTCAAGATGAGACTCCTGACCAGGGATGAGGGGATCAGAGCTCTAGACATTTTATGAGATGGGGTGAGACTGCACAGCATTTTGGTTCTAGTTAAGGCCTATGAGACAAAACATTGTGGAATTTAATAACATTTAGATATATTTTATAACCTTGCTTTGAACCTCCATATGGGTGAATTCCATCACCTGTGCAATGATATTGTTCAGATATGTCAACACAACAGACTGAGGTTAAATGGTCAAATTGTTTGCAGTACATACCTGTTAATATTGACATGCAATATGTATCCATATCTTGTGTTTAGGAATATTTGCGTATATTTCATGCAAACAAACTCAAATAATAATCTGATAAAAAAGCTCTAAGGATATGTTCCAAAGACTAATTAGGTGTCAAATCAGATCTCAAGTCTTTCTGAAACTGGCATTGTTTAGTAGCCTTAATTGTTCCCCAAGTGGTAGAGAATTCATGTTTTGTTCACCAAAGTGACTTGGAAAGCAAGCTAACCGATCTACTCACAGCATTTGACCAACTGGATGGCAAGGAACGGGGTCAGTTTAGACAACTGGCTTAAACCTATACTCACAGTATTAGGGATTTGATGGCAATGACATCCAATCTAATTTGTTGGCTTGCCGCACTTTCCCCTCTGACCTTCAACATCACAATACTGCCCTAGTTATAAATGAAATAGGTGGAGTAGTAATTGAACAATCATTTGATAATGTCATATCTGATATGACTTGTATCATTATCATTATGTTGGGATATTGATTGAAAGTGCAAGTGAAATTATCCGCCTGGCTGTGGCTGTAGTCTGTATATTAACCCTTTGTTGCACTTAGGGAAAGATTGGCAGACAACAAAAGTTTCCTGTTCCATTCGACCTCTCCAAAAAGAGATTGAAATTGGTATCTTACTTGCAAAAAGCATTGCAAAACAAGCCAAAGTTATATGATCACATTAGGGCAAGAAGTGGTTTAAACCAGGCAGTTCAGCTTTAAGTAAAGTTGGTTTAATCAGGCATTTCGGGGCCATTTTGGTACTTTACAAGGAAAACATCATTAGAAAATATTGGCTTTACAGCTTTATGATGTAATCAACCAAATGAGCAAGAACAGGCTGGAAAACAGAATGCTTGTCCCACATTACATGCATATCTAAAAGTGAAATTGACAAGCTGGCCTTTTTGTTGTTGGGCGGGGATCAATAGGAAGTGCTTCAGATGTATGAAGGGTACTTCATATTATGAGAATGGATTTTTAGCTCTCTAAATGTTATATGCAACGGTATACATGTACATCTGTAGCAGGTGCAAGAGACCTGTAGCTTTTCCACCTTGGGCACAGAGAAAAAAGTCTGCTAGATCATGTGCAGAGGTGATTTAAAACAAAACCAGAAAAGGGGTGGGCCTTTGAGATTGCATGACTTCATTACTTGTATTGTTGCATAATATCATGTAAAACATAATTTAGAGATTTTGGATATTACATGCATGCTTTGGTAAATCGTTTGATCTTGTTTGTTTATTTTGATTATTAAAAAGAACAGCGATAATACCTTAATAACATTTGTCAACAAATACAAGCATTATATATTAGGTTCGCATTCTTGTTGCTGACACCTTTGACAAGTTTGGAAAGATTTGAATACTTAAAATCTTTTAATCTTAAAAAGTGTGAAGAAATTCTTATCCGATTGCATTTTACATAACTGTAACCTTCAGGTGACACTAAAAAAAGACAAATATATCTATCCAGGAGTGGTAGTGGTGTTATTACAGGGTAATGAATTAAAAACTTGGAAGTATTTGGCTTTTTCATGCACTTTTAACAATAAGTGTTGGGAGCTATCTGGGATGCGTGCCTAGTCATTACCCAAAAAGGTTTTGACTCCACACTCACAAGCTTAATATCAGTAAAATCACCTTATTTCAATATTTTTATTCCAAATTTTATCGTGTCTAAAGTTGGTAATAACATTGATATAATAATGATCTGCACTTAGATATAGAAATCAATGGTCTATTTGCAATATCAGTGCACTGCTCCCTGCAGTCAAAACTAAAATTAGCAACATGTTAGTCTACAAAACCAATAAAATATCATCATGTCTGGTGACGTCAATAAACTGATCTATCACTTCCATTTTGTGACATATCCACATGACTACCACAGACATGACTTTTTTCCCTAGTTCAAAAAGGCACATAAACATTTCATAGCAGATATCAGAATGAAAATGCTTTTTTGGGGTGCCTGGGTTTTGGCCAGTAAATTATCACACTGAAACAATGCCTATCCCGTTGACTATTTTGCTTGGAGACATTTCATTCTATTGCCCCATTTGTGTACCTTTCAATGGGTATCACGTTGCATCCAGTCAACCTGCATGAATAGGGCCTTTGGATTCTAACTGTAGCATTTTCCCCATTGCATATAGTTGGACGTGAGAAAGGCTGGCTGGATAAAGCACCATTCGGTTTGCTTGCTGAATAGCATCAATAACTTGTTGCGCTGTCACGTATGATGGATAGCAAGTTGGATTTCGGTTCCATGCTGGTACCAAGGGAGAAATAAGAAGTGGATTACAGCAAAACATTGTAAATCATGGAACTCATTTCAATGCACGCTGCAATGATATCTCAAACGAACCCAGAATGGATGATGGGGAGTGTGATATTTGCCCAGAGATGGTGAACTCTTGACAAAATGCGATAGAGATGTTCTCCTTCATCATGGCCAATCCTCAAGCTATGCACACAATCATGATGGTGGTATTACCTAGATTGAGATGGTATTAGCCTAAGCCCGAAGGCTAGCTGTAGCCGACCTTGAAATTAAGGCACAAAATCAGTTATGGGATCAGCTGTGATTATTGATGAACGTAGGATGATATCAAAGACAGATTTTTGCAGAGATGCAGATTTCTCATTCATTGTACAAATGTACTCTGTTGCTATATTTCTTCCAGTCTACACTGGGATCATTAATTCCTTCTATACTTTTAAACCTTCATCCAGGAATCGGAAGATAGAACAGGAGGGTTGTTGCATTCTCACCGCCTTGTTTCAAAAGGTCATCTGCAATAATGTTGTTAAAACTTCTTATTCTTTCAGTGGAAGTCACAGTAGACCACAGACCAGTCCAACTGCAACTTTGTGATACAGCCGGCCAGGTATGTTGATAACTTTCTTCTCAAGAATTTTTAAAGCCTCATCAAGCCGAAACCGCACTAGATGCGGTGATGTAATTCATGCAACTTTTACTATGTTGACAATTCCACCAAGCTGGTTTGAGGATATAGTCACAGCTCCCGTGAAGATCCATGATTGAATCAGCCTTGTTTCGACAAAGATCACTGTTTTTGATGATGATCAGATTTTGGATTGTAATTTCTTCATTGCCCCATCAAGCTAATTTGCAGTAAATAACGGCAAAGGATACTGGTAGACTTTGAGTGATTGGCCATATTCAGACCTCCTTCCTTACTTTAAACGTACACATGACTCCAATTGAATGCCCCTCATGTCACCTTTGACTGTTGTTGCTGTCTGTCTTACCCCATGCTGGAGGCTTCCAGGAAGGAGTCAAAGCCTTCAATAGGAACCTGTTTTCATGACTCTTTTTCAATACAAGTGCAGACAACGTTTGTGTCATGGATCATCTTCTGGCTTGAACTTATTTGAACTCGAAACTGTGATTATATTGTCGAGATTGCCTGCCATTATCATCTGGTTTGAGACTGCGGGTGGAAACATGTTGTACTCATGGTGTAACTATATGGTGTCTGATTGTCGGATTGGAGGTCAGCAAGTTTAGGGTTACTCAACCAAATCGTCGTATTTGAAGTATCGTCTGCCCAGTTTCTGACAGATAATGATGTCATATGAGGTCAATATTACTTTCAGATGATGGCTTATTTGAGAACATTTAACAATACATGGAGACAATGAGTAAAATCCTTTGAACAAAAGTCACCAGGCATGCTTGCCATTGTCTTTCCTATTACAATACTATCCAGCGGTATCACCGAATTATCATTCAGTCGTTTGTTGGCTGGGAAGATTTCACAACTCAATTCAATCAATCCATGCAATGTCATTGTCAATGTCTGTCTGTAAATCACTACTTTGCCCAAAAAAATGTTCAAGAAGGTAATTTACAGATTGCACCTGCTCCTCGAAGAAGACATGTTGAAGAAACGTTTCAATGCTAGATCCTCGAATAAATCACCTGCTGTCATCATTGTAGTCAATGCAGCAAGATTTACTCAGGAGGGGGTGTCAGTAATGGGGCTCCTTTTTAAAAAAGTGAAAAAAGCCTCTTGACTTGTCAATAGAAGAAACTTTCCTGTTCATGTTTCGCTCCAGGGGACTTGTTTTTCCAGACATCCTTGATCCCACTTTTTATTTTCAAGAAGAAAAAAGTTTTTCCTCTCCAAATAAGTTTTCATGCTTTATATTTTCTACTCTAATTAGTTGTCACACTATTTTCATGCAAGAACAACATGGACAAATCTATTACTTCCTCAGTCTTTTCTTCTCAAACCACAAACAGCAATAACATATTTGATAGGCCTACACTTCAACAACACCATACAAAGCTGACCCATTCAGAGAAATTTTATTATTTTTCTTTTGAGAAGGAAGTCCAGAAAGCTACCACAATCATGAATGAGGTCTGTGAAAAGCATATGAATGATAGCCTAGAGGCTTCCCGTCTGCTGTTTTGATATCAAATTCACAAACTCATGTTCATATATTTGCATAGCTTATACATGATCATAGCATTTATTCAACATCTTCAATGGTATTTGATCTTGACGTACAGTTTGTGATGTCTTTTGGGACGTATTTCACCAGTCACTTTTGAAGCCAGAAAATTTTCGGTTTAAGTGTTTGCAATAAGGATAAAGATCACAGGTCAGACTGTGGGAAAAGCACATCAGGTCGTGAATTGGCTATCTTTCAATGTTTTGAACTGCAATCCCTTGTGTCAACTGGTGAAAAAACTGTTCACATTGTCACACTCCTAAACCATTCGAGAATTTTGCTGCTAAAATAGTTAGCATGGTCAGTCATCTTTAAAATCTTGCCATGCAGAATAGGGCTTCAAAGCAGACATTTTCTACATATAAAGCGTGAATGGGCGGCCTGTGATATAAATATCCCCGGACTTTAGCTCAGATTAACGTCCATACACCGAGCCACAGTTGTTCAAAACAACACTTTCTTGACAAACGTGATTGCACATTAGATTTTGGTGCCGAAGGTGCCAAATTAGTACATTAAGGGTGGGTCTTGAGTCAACAAAATGACTTATATTGGTCACTGAGCCTTATTATAGGCCCTTGTATTGCCTATGCTGTGCACAGAAAAGACCCTGAAACATGGCCAACAGTATATCCTATTCAGGGCCGACATGCCTGATAAGTTTTAATTGGTGATCGGCAGAGTTCAGAAATAGACTTTTGAACCATCTCGGCTTTGGGATTTGGTCATTTGTGCTACAAAGTTAAGGCAGTGACATATCCTAGTAATAAGAGCATTAAAATGCAGTTCTAGTACTGTTCACGAACGAGTGGTGATCACTGGAACTGAGGTATTAGTTGTCTCCATATCGAACACAACCAAAAGTAAAGTTAGAGACCGAAATGCTAACGTTCAAAATATCAATCTTCAAAGTAAAAGAATTGATTTAAATCGGCTTGTGCTAAGATAGACTTATCGATTCATTCTAAAATCGATGATATTTGATTTGAGGAATCTTGTTGGGGATTTAATGGCATTTGACGATCAATGTCTGTGATGCTTTCAATTTTTTCACACACTAAGTATTTTGAAAACATCGAGAGGAAACTCTGGAATTATCACGCAAAAATAAACTAATTGATTGATTATTGCATTTGGGTTTAACTAATTTTCTTAAGAACAAATAAAAAACTATGGTGCATCAATTTGTTCTGACATGCCTGAAGGGAAATGTTGAATTTCATCCTACACAAATGCTGTTGTCAGAGCTGAACTCTTAATGAGAAGCTTGGGCTCAATTTATGAACATAGTCAAGTGACATGCCAAAGGCTACACTAACATTTACCTGACATGTACGTGTGTGACCCTTATTGTACTTGATTGGTGCAAAATTATGGCCAATTTGTTTGTCTCATTAGGGACTAAATGACAATAGGGTTAGTTAATTTTTAGGGTACCTGGTTGAACTTGGTGAGAACTGCCTGTTCATGTCAGGGAATAGCTGGACTTGGTGAACCTACTGCTTTTGTGTGAATAAGAAAAGCAAAGCTAAACTTTTATTTAGTGAGAGAAAATTGGTAAGCTTTATCTCATGTTGAAAATAGTGTTATTACTCTGTTTTGTAATCTGTACAAGAACATTCCTGAAAATTCCTCTATAATTTTGGTCTTAGTTTTCCTTTCTTCTGATTACAAATTGTACTTTAGTTTCACAATAGATGTCCAGGGCTGTTTTATTACTGTAATTCACGCAGAAAAGTAGCCTGTTTATAAAAATCTTTGTTGGGGTAATCTTAAGAAAACATGAGGTGGAGATACCCAGCCCTGTCATTATCAGGCATAACAAACCAGGATATGACCAGGAGCTGTGAGGGAGACATGTCTAAAAAGTGCTCCGCACACCAGAGATATCTGTTGCTGTGACCTACACTGCAAGATGCATGCAGTAATTGAAATATCTTTTTGCAGTTTGTTCCCCACCACCACCAACCTCTGTGCTAGAAACTGCTGAGATATTGCCATATTCACCTTTATGATTTAACCCCTCTTTTACTTGTATTTTCAACTGTATCATAGAAAAGGTTTATTCACCACTTCAGGCATAAAACCTTACCTTGAGTCAATATCAAAGTTGGTGTTTGTCTTGGCATCACTGGTTGACTACCTTCGAGTAGAACCAAGAGCCTTCCAACCTTGTTCTTCGGTATAACACTTCCAAGGCCCCTTCTGGGGAAATTTGGCAATCACAAAGGAATGAAATCTTGCTTGGATCAGAATAGCGCCCCTAAAACTGTAGAAGGTTTCCTCAGTTTGTTCTTCACGGGTATGACTGATAGTGATTTCTTTCTCATAAAGGCATCTGCCCAGGGCATACAAGGCATGGGGCATAATATGTCTTCGTCTCCAATATACATGCATAGGGGCAATACTGCTTGGTGAAGGCTTACATGCAGAATATCATATCACATATTGTAGCCAACAAAACAGCCTGAGCTAGCAACACTGCAACATAGCTCAGCGAATATAGCGTGCTGGAGAGGGAATAAATCTGTGGATAGAATGACATTCATAACAATGTGACATAAGATAACGTTATTGGAATGGAAGCAGATATCATAATGCTTGTGTAGAATATCTGCTTTGTCAACATAAGACACTTAGATATCTCATGAGATATTGGATGACACTCTGCTGTTTTTCCAGTAGTGGGAAAGCCGAGGATAAGTGTGCTTAATGTTCTTGTCTAGCACCATCAAATGCTAAGCATATTTGAGTTCGGTCATGAGGCCTCATATCCTTGTTTTACTGGTATCAGATGATGGCCATCTCTCGGAGTCCCATTCAAATCATGCTTGAGTATGTATCAGTATTGGTTTCTTCCAATGCATACGAGATCAAAGAATGAATTAGTATTCCATCAGGTGTCCCTTTGTTTCTTTATATCTGCTTCATTAAGATCACCCATCCTTCAGGGTGTCTGCATGAACAGAATAAAAAGCAGCTGCAGGGTTTCTTTTTTGCCAAACAGATTGCAGAAGCAAAAGTGATGCACTTAAACCTAGTTGTAGCGTACAGACTGCTGTTGATTGCTGTGAACTCTCTAGACTGTTGTTGATTGCTGTTATTATGTTAATTTTGTGTGTCAGCTGGTCCAATAACAAATTATGGACATTGATTTTCAAGCCAATACTAAAATTGAATCAGTACTATAATCTGCAGGATGGAGATTATTGTGGGTTGTGGGAAATTTCCTGGTGGTTGTTGAAAACAATGCATTTACAAGAAATTTCCTTTTTGTGTTAATTTGTTTGAGCACCACAAGTTTTCAGAATCCTTGCCATTGTCTTTTACTTATAGTAACCTTGGTAAATCCTTCGGGAACTAACGGCACCTGCCTTTAAGAGCTTGTTCAGGCTTTACCCAAAAGAAATGTAGGATTACTGTAAGAACACCTTTGATGTTATTGTTCGGAGTTTTTGTTTTAATATTTTGTATTCGTATAAGCCTGTGTCCTGGGCCAACCTCGACCTGTGTCTGTAGTCTATGGTATTAGCCTTTTTATTGTGTGTTGTGCCAACTAACCCATTATTACATGAATTGTTACATTCAAGTTCAAACACAGCTGTCGTAGGCATTATACATACGCGGTGATACTTATTATGTTACTAATTAATCGGAAGAGTAAGCTAATTACTAGAAAAACTATGTCCTATTAGGTTGTGTTGCCAGAAAAATATAGGCCTACTGCGCTGATTTTTTTACACATCAACCAGGATCTTGTTATAAAAGTACCCATCATTGTAAACATTGAATTGTTTATCAAAAATTGCCCGGGTATTGCTCTTTGTGTCCCACTTTACATAAGAATTGAGAAGCCGCATTGTGACGGCATACATTTCTCGGCCTTGCATTGTCTAGGCCTGTAGACAAGCTGTTGCTGACTATGCTTACTCCCATAAATCGTGTACCAGCCGATACTTATATGGGCAATTCACCAAATCGAATAGATTTTTCTGGGCTGATCAGCGGTATCATTGTAGCCGTATCATGTCTGGAACACCTGTTACTAAAATAGTATAGTCATACTGGTCATATGACGTCAATGATAGCTGTCATCCATATGACATCATTCTTTGACGACTTCTTTCTGATTGTCTGATATTTCAGCAAAAACTTCTCAGAAATGCCAATGAGAGAAAAGGGGCTTTGGTGGAACATATGAGTTGCAGATCGGACCGCATTCAAATGCATGAAAAAAACTTTTGCCTATCCTAGTTTAATGAGCAGAGAAGTGGAAATCATTGTAAAAAATGTCTTCTAAGGGATTTGATTATAGCTTTTCCTTGTCTTTCCCTTGAAGATTTCCCATGAAGTAAGACCATTCCATCTCCAGATTGACATGATTTTTGTACACTTTCTCTGCTGAATATGGTCTATCACTGCCAACTGGTGGAACAGCTAGACTTTGGTGTATATTTATATATATTTGGGTCACTTGCTTGTCATTTGGGGCTTGAAGGTTTAGTCTATATATACTTTCGTAGCTGGATCACGCAGTCGTATTATTCAATTTTTTTCTCCTAGAAGGGCTTCACACTGAGAAAGCTTTCACACTGGTTTTAAAACCAAAATAACCACTTTCAAACACCAACGATCATGACATTTGTAAACAAGTTACAAGGAATTAGAGTCAACTTTTGAAAAATATTTCAACTTTTGTTATTCCCGAACAAGTGTAAAAATCCACACTTAAATGTTAAAAAGTGTTTATATTTTCACCAGACTTGCTGACTGCAAATACACTTTACAATGCCTTACAGAAAGTGAAATAGTTAATGACAACAAAAATGTTGTTTGGTTAAAAGTTTGTCAATAATGTAGCTTAGTCTGGCATGGTTTCCAGACTGTTGTTCTCTGTACATTAGTTCTGAGCCACACTGTATGGTTGTACATGCCTTATAAATTGTGTTGAGAAGATAATTACATTATTTATGCCAATTGTGCAAAAATCCCGGGCAAAAATTGGCAGTATCTCATTTTAAAATCACATTCCCAGCAAATTGCACTGATTAATTGACTGACCATGTCTGGCTTGCCACAGAAGGTTGTACTCAGCCTGTGCTCTTGATTCATGTCTCTTGCATCAAACTGCCTGAGAAAGTTGGAGATGAGACAGACACCTTAACAATTTCCTTGCTGTGCTTAAAGGACTAGATGCCACTCTAGACACACACACATCCCCACACACGCACACAGTAAGGCATAGTGGTACAATTATAACTGTGGTAGATACAGCTCCTAAAGTGTTGAAAACAACTGGCAATAGACAATTTGCACACAGAGGCTATGACTTTACCAGGTTTATAACTGTACCATCTAACCTTATAGAAAATGCAGAGCAAGCAATATTGATTTTGCCAGTTTCCCATGTGGGGATCTGTGACTGATGACTAGATGCAGAAACCAGCCTCGTCATGATGGAACCGCTGGGGCCGTTAATGACTGTCAGTGGCTCCTTGCAGCCTCCCTGATTTTGTTACAGGCACCAGAATGAACCATCAGAGATGGCACTTAGATACTGATTCAGTTGGCTAATTCCCTAGTCACCTGATTACACTGTCACTGGGCTCCATCACTGTGGCAATTAATATGGTAGTTAAGTTAGTATCCTGAGGACTTCATTAGTTTTAGAATCTGTTGTATAAGGTTTCACTAATTTGACATAAAACTTTCCTGCTCTCATTAAGAAGTCATTCTATCGTCAATCTTCATTCAAAATTTATTCTATCGCCAATCTTTATGGTCATTTTATGTCCTTTTGGTAGGAAGTTGGCGATATTGTTAAGGATTGTTGCTACTTTTCGAGAATGATTCATGAAACTGCCAACAAAAACCGGAATGAAGGAATTATAAGCTGGTTTTAGTTATATGATTGCATTTTAGAGAGTATAAAACATTTATAAGTATATAGGTTGATAGAGAACTGTTCACAAATTGATCTGAAGTTATTTTGATCTCTTGAAAGTATTGAAAATTTTCATGACCCATCTCATTCGACAATATTTTATTGAAGTGGGTGCATTGTGTCTGGGTAGTTGGCAGTATATAGGCTAATCATAGAATTTGATGATCCGGTCACCAAAAGCACTAAGTATAAGTACACATTTATGAACACATAGGCCTACTCAACTGTTCTCTTTATCATGACCGTCATTCAAATGGAGATGTACATGTACATCACAATATCTTTGTGGCCTTTTGACACCATGAGCTGTGAACTCTCATGTAAACCAGACTTTCGGCTCCAAAGTGACCATAAATGCTGTAAAGAGATAAACTATTCATTGTTTTGAAATTGATTTAAGAATTGTTGAGAGTAATTGTTTCACAACATTTGGTCTCGGATTTGATAATCAACCCCTGGTAATTTGCCATAATATTCTATCTACCATATATCTGGCAGTCACGGCGTGGCTTATTGCTGGTAATCGACACTACCTTCTTGAAATTTTACAACTAAGATATCTTTTAAAATCAACTTTTGACCAGGCATTACCCTTGTGTTGTGCCGTCTATTGGAATATTTACTCCTTAGGCATGTAAGCTTAGGCGCCAGTTCTGCAATATTCTATCATCTTTGTGATTGGTAAAGGACGCTCTAATTGGATTTACCATTATTTGGCGATTGTTAATTGTTCATGTTTTTCAATTACTGGGCTAGACTTTCTGTCTTTCTCTTATCTCACTTTGTGTCACAAGTGATTGTAAAATTCTGTGTTCATGAGTTGATTTGAATTTAAACCTATGTTGACTGGCCGCTTTTAATTTTGGTGTCCTTGCATTAGATTCCAGATCCCATTCACAAATTTAGGGCTTCCAGTCTTTGCAATCCATTGAACCCAGACATAAGTGTTTTATAAGAAGCCCCAAACTTATCATTAAAGTCAAAAGCTTTTTTTAGTTCAGTAATTCTAAACCTCGCTCTGGCACATTTGGGCCCTTCCCAATGAGTTGGTCAGTTTGTGATTATTCGCTTGGTGAGAGCCATTTCATCTGGGGAATTATTGATCGTTTGCCAGCAAAGAAGGGGAAATGAACACCAGAAGGAGCCTGGTGTCGGTCTAATGTTTGGTTTATAAAGTAATCTACTAGTCATCATTTGATTTTTTGAGTAATTTTTGGGAGAGCAAGGTACAGTACAACCTCTCTATTGCGGACACCCATGGGACTGGGCCCAGGTGTCCGCAATAGAGAGGTGTCCGCAATAGAGAGGTTATGCCAAATCGTCCGATAGGTGGATTTGAAGTTCCCGCCTTCTAGGTCTTGGTTTTCTCTGTGTCGACATCTAGCGTAGAAACTTTAAACCTGTTGGCTGATCGGTATTTGCTTGTGATGTTGCGTTGAATGACGTGAGCTACTTTGGAACTCAGAGCGTGAATAATCTCTCTAGTAAAAGGTGCCCCTTTTATTGCAAAATCTCCTCGACATGTGATAATGTGTCAAAAAACACCATAATTTCTGTCCATCAGCCACCTTTGATAAATAATTATTTTTTTCTAATTTCTCTACTAACGCATATTCGCCGCAACACTGACAAAACCGCGTGGATTTATGAGTGTCCGTAGACACAAAAGGCCTATGTGATTAGTTGAAAAGATGAGTAAACAAATGCCACGGCTTAATTAGGATACAAAAACACAATGCCAATGCCGCGGCTTAATTAGGATACAAAAACACAATGCCATGGGGTAATTACGTTGATTAATTGCGCGAATATCACACCTGTCGGGCCTACTTGACTCTCCAAGCGCAAGCGGGAAGCCATTGTTTTTGCCTACTGTCCGTAATTGGGAGGGAATTGGACCAAAAATTGGCTATCGCCCTGTCCGCAATTCGGAATAGAGAGGTGTCCGCCGTACAGAGGTTTTTGTTATTGGAAATGACTTAGAAAAAAATCGGGACTGGCCGGACGTGTCCGTTATGTAGAGGTGTCCGCCTGGCAGAGGTGTCCGCAGAGGGAGGTTCTACTGTATATTGTACCATATCTCACGGGGTGAAATTTTATCGCCCCATTACAGTCTGCAACATTAATGAAGTTTGGACAAATATAGTAAAAAAATCAATGAAGCCCCGTCTCTTTTTAACCACTCTCACTTGAGTCTTACATAAGTCATTGCCACTGTCAATAAAATTTCATTGCACTATTGGGAGAAGTTGATTGCTGACTGGGGAAAGTAGACACTACTATAATTTGGTTGAATATCATGAAAAATATATCCAGACCATTAGTGTTGTGAGTCATGTTGAAGGAGCTGGCAAATCTTTACTGACGTTTGCCATATGGTGCATTTTGAGGAGTTTAGAGACCAAAACAGCAGCTAAACTTGATTGTTTTCTTGACTGAGAACTCTGATGGCTGTAAGCTGTGGTGCAGGCAGTTGGTTCCATCAAGTTGTTGAAGGATTTCTTGCTCTATATATCGTTGCTTGAACTTTGTAACTCTAAAGCATCGGTTTCAAATGTTGACCTGGAATGTTTCACATGATACAAGTAGAAAAAGAGCTGAAACATA
The DNA here is from genome assembly GCF_910592395.1 of Lineus longissimus. Taxonomy (NCBI): domain Eukaryota; kingdom Metazoa; phylum Nemertea; class Pilidiophora; order Heteronemertea; family Lineidae; genus Lineus; species Lineus longissimus. Next base: position 25,026,417 of record NC_088310.1, read on the forward strand.
TCGGAGAAATGTAAAAAAATCTGCTGGCTGGAAACGGGTAGTGCACTCCGTTTCTTTACCAAAGCATCTCCTGATTATAAAGGATTTGGAATTTGATATATTGCATGATGTTTCATGACCTAGGCTTGATTTGGCATGAACGTTTTTATATCATCCAGGCATTGTTTTGCTCTGTTTATCAAGACTTTACTTTTGCCATTTCAGTTGGTTGATATATAGATTTAAATTGTTGTGCATTGTTCTTTAGTAATAACTGTAATGTATACCAATAACTAAACATTTCAGTAGTTTAAAAATCATACCTTCTTTTTTCGGAAGATGATGCCAATATGGCCAATCTGCCAAAGAAGATGGGACTTGATAGAAAATGCAATAAATTTGCTCTTATATTTAAAGGGAGTTTTTCTTTGTTTTAGGAAAGATTTTCTAGGGCTGCCTCGTGCTTTGAAACTTATTCACTGTTACCAAGTATTCTATGAATACTTGCTGTTACTGATATCAATTCTAATTGAGGTTGAAAACTTATCTTTTTCTCTATTGTATCTTTGCAGGATGACTTCGATGCGATACGGCCACTCTGCTACCCCGGCACCGACATATTCCTTCTCTGCTTCAGCGTGGTGTCGCCAGCATCTTTCAATAACACACTCGAAAAGTGGCACCAAGAAGTACGGCACTGTGCGCCAGGGGTGCCGGTGATTCTTGTCGGAACGCAATGTGATCTACGAAGTGACGTTAAAGTTTTGATCGAACTTTCAAAATACGGTGAAGTGCCAGTTCCAGAGGATCAGATTCTTGACACGATGGAAGATATCGGGGCGCTCAAGTATATCGAGTGTTCTGCATTGACGCAAAAAAATCTTAAGGAGGTGTTTGATACGGCCATATTGACTGCTTTAAACTGGAATGGTTATCGGCGGAAGTTAGTAAGCCGAGGTACCGGTAGTAAAAAGTCACAAAAGAAACGAAAGAAGAGTCTCCGCGAGGACCGTGAACTTATTCCGGCGCCAGGTGATCAGTCAAAACCGCGGCGGTCTGGTTGGAAGAAATATCTGTGTGTCACGTGATTGGACGATATCAAAATTTGGTTCTGCTAAAGCAATGGTCAATAAACCCTGTAGACCCCTCCCTTCTCGTTGAAGCCATGAAAGGGTTGAACTCTGCAGATCAAAGTTACTGTGGATCATTTTATTATTTTTTTGTCAGAACATCTCCTAACAGTGACAAACTGAATTGAAAAAATGGTGACCATTGCTTCATTTTCATATCATACAAAACAGCACAAAATGATCCATTGTACCAATAATTTACAACATGTAGATTTGCTCAATTTTTGCCATATTCCATCCTTTGCTATTGATGGCCAGACATATGGCCAAATGAGAAACAGGACACAATTTAGTCATAAACTCTATGTTACATTGCCTTTACTGAAGAAGACAAGAAAAATGATGAGTTACATTGAGTTTGTGATGAAACTAAACTTAACCATAATTTCCAAGTATGGGATATCGTTTCTACTCCTCTGGTTCATACAGTTTTCATTCTCACTTTCCATCCTTGCATACCTTCTTCTAACACCGTTTAAAAGAATTGAATGACTAATTCAGCATTCGTAACCTTAACTTGAGTGGATTTCAAAGCCTTATGAGATCATAGTCCACTTGACATGGTTCATGTTGCCCACGCTTTCAGAGAACTTTATATTGAAACTGATATCATTGAGCATGACAATTTTCCTGTTAAAGTGAATTTCGCACAAGCAATACAATGCCCCTCCATTCCCTGCACCTCTTTCAGTATCAAAGCCATTGTTGCATCAAGTCACTACAATGGAATTCCCATACAGAAAGATATGCTTTAACATATTCATAGTAATAACAGAATACAATTTGAACTAAGTATGAATGTTTCATTTCACAAGAACGATGTGGGTTTTTACAACTAATGTCATGCTCCAGTAGTTTGCTTTTTCGATATCTTTTGCTATGGACTATTAAGGTAAATCATTTGCTTTGAATTTTACGTCATTCTATTGCTGGGAAAGCCAGAGTTGTCTACTCTTGACACTGTTGAAATAAGTTTTAGGAGTTATTTTTAAAGGTTTCGAAAAATGTCATGCTACTTTTTTGGTTTACGCATGATACAGGAACAGAAGTGTACAAAGTTCAAAATTGTTGTTTTTCAGAATTTGATGATTGGACAAATTTTGAGTTTTCTTGTTTTATTTGCTTGTTGATTACATTATGGTCTATTCTGGCTTGAAAGATCAAATGAACTGTACATTGTAAGCGGAGATCCTGTACTTAATGCCCATTGCAATTCAGCAAGCTTGTAATGGAACAGATGAACTTAAATCTACTGCTGCCCTGCTATGTGATTACTAAGGGAAAAAAACCAGTATTTTAATTCTTTTCTTGTTAAAATTATGCTTGTTATCGGTCAAGAATATTGGGTGAAGGGGATATATGATAAAAAATGTTACTCCAAAATTAACTTGACAATGTCTGTTTTTTGTTCGGGTGAGAAGTGTTATTCCAGCGGTTCCAGTGAAGAAGTCCTTGACAGCTAGATTTCGTTTTGATTTTTGTCATATATTTTCTGTTTCGATGACAAAGTTTGATCTATTTCTCCAGCTGATATATCACAGACTTCAGTTAAATCTTCATTTCGACGCAGGCGCCTGAATTTGTCACCCATATCATGCCATTCAGTATATTTTGCTAGGCTATTGCTTGTGAACAAAAAAATGTTTGGATGATTTCAGTCTGGTTGTACCAAAGTTACCGGAATTCAACTGTCAAAGTTAAAGTCAAGTTAAATCTTGCAATTGTGGTACACAAAGACTGATACTGAATTGTATATGAGCTAATGATCAGAATGGCCCAGATGGTCACTTTTTTGACAAACTTGCACATCTACACTATTGAGAAATGTTGAAGAAACCATCATGTTTATAATGATAATTTCTGCTTCCTCAATCAGAGAGCACTTTGATTAGCTTTGCAGGGTTGCCAACATTCATTTTATGTTGTATATGTTTCTAATCAAAATACCTGAGCCCTAGGCTACCTAAACTGATTGTAAATAATTGTTAAAGCTGCAGAATGTGATTTATGAAAACTAATTCATTTAGTTATAGACAACAGAGTGTCTCAAAAGGAACAAACTGAAATATAAAAACTCTCTAAACATGCGAAAGGATGAGAAAAATGTATCATTTATGCCAAAATTGAGACACTATACTTGTAAATTTTCAAAAGAAGAGCCTGCAGCTCGGTGTAATATATGATGTTTATAAGATTTTTAAAAATAAAGTTCTAAACTTGATCATATAAATGACACTTTATTTTATTTTCTTGACATGATTATTGAACCTTGACCTTTTCCATCCCCTCCATCATCCAATCACATGGCAGCCTCTCGCTGATGGAAAGACATTTTGAGCCTTAGTTTTGACCCATTCACCAATAAGCACAAAGTCTGCTCTGCAGTGCTATGAAGAGCTGGGGGTTCAGCATTATCGGGCGAGGCAAGGAGAGCATACTGAGGGTACTGTCGGATGTACAAGCCTTGGGCATACTACTCCTCAAATTAGCTACAGTCGGAGTCGTTTGTCTGCTTCACTGCTTGTGACAGGAGTTGTCTTCTATGAAGCGTTAGGATGATAGCAACAGTGGTTCCCATAGTAAAATCAATAATCTTGGTCTAGGATGATATATGCAGGAAGTCGGGATACATTACCACTTTAACCAGATTCCAGGGATGATTTCATTGACAGAATGAATACTGTGGGAATAGAAGAATGTCATAAGTTGGTTGTATTACAATTAAACGCACAGCATTGTTGGCATTCATCCTCTTTGGAAGAATATGGAATCGAGTTTTTAAAATCTATAGACCAATACGATTGCACCTGAGAGGCCTTGGCACACCAAGCACATGAAAAAAAGACTATTTTCACCTGAGCTGGGCATAAATTAATAGGGGCCTCTGTGCTACTTGAATGAAATATTCTTAGACACTTGAGAATGTATTAACTCATTTCTGGTGGCCTTCACGAATGACCTCAACTTCAACAACAGCCAATACTTGATTCACTGAACGGCTTGTCAAGGACCCGAGCTGTATTTCGTAAAAGAAACTGGGGCATACAAGTTAGGTAACATGACAAAGGCAAACAGTGTGGCCCAAATGATCCATCCTTGGGGACAGTATCGCCCCTTCAAAACCAAACACAAACACAAAAACAAACACTAAATGCCAACATCAACTCAACATGTATGCTATTTCAGAGTCATCTCTTGGTCTCGACTGGCTGAGTGGACCGTGTACTCCCAGTTGGTCCTTGACATTTTTCAATGGCTGGATGTTCGGAATCAGAGTAGTATGTTTCAATGTGAGGAGGTACTTGTACATATTATGTTGGCATTGCCATTTAAACTGACTCGATGACCCACAGGAATGACTGTACCGACCACATCAAGCCGAATTATCGACGATGTGTGTCAATCCTAAAGTCTCCTTCAGGAGGAGGGTTACCGACGCACAACGCCGGTAGATCGGCATGGACTACCCGAGAAATGTGATACACCCGAACCAGACATACTTCACCATGGGCCATGATGCAGGAACACGCGATCACAGCTATGTATCCTCCATACATCGTTTACAAATACCCCGGGTATACGCCCATTTCAACATTCTGGCTACCATCGAATGTGCATGTACGTCTCCATATTTAGGCATTTTACACCTTCCTAAGTCTCTAGAAAGACGCAGTAAACCAAGTAGGCCTGGATGCAATTTCCAGTGACCACCCTGTTGACAGACCAGAACCCGGAAAAGAGGTAGTTGAAAGGCTGGGCTGTTGATGCGGAGGGAGGGAGGGTTCCTGCTCTCTCGAATCGATTCTGCACATAGGGTTGTTTGAGGTAACTCTAGCCGAGTCAAATCACCTATCCGCCATAATGTCTCAGTTTCAAAGCAGTAACATAGGGAGACTGGGACATATCAGCTTCTCGATTGATGTTGGTGAGAAGAGAGGTACGGTTTCTGTTATTGACAGGAGGAGACCCTCTAGGCAACATATCTTAGCGGTTTAGGTGTGTACCAAGGCGACTACTCGTGCGTGTGCCCTCAACAATCATAACAGGCACTTTGTGTACTAGTATCTCTAATTCTGAAGCAGTGATGAAGAGAGCCCGGATAACAGCTTGCCTGATGGCTGTTGGAACGGTAGGAGGGAGGGTTTTCAACCGTTTACAGGAATCGACCCTGCACACCAGACATGAAAAGGTGTTTATATTTTGTCCCGTTTATGACCTTTGTTTCTGCATCGAAGGCATTCGAGAATGAAGTGTACCTTCGAGTTCAAACTAAGCAGAGAAACAGAATCCGGAACACAGCTGTTGCCCGTTGGTTCTTGGAACGGAGGGAGGGAGGGTTCTCATCAGCTGCCTGATCGGTTCCCTTAATTTACATGTCATATCAATTTCTCCATTTCATTACTTCAACTGATGCGGCTTTTCTACCGAACAGGGTAGCGCACACGAATATCGATTTCTGAGAACTCACAATGGTTGCTATTAGAACGGTAGTTGCATTTCTGGTCCGTCAATATTTTGGAACCCATATGGTGTCAGAATTTCATCATCTGGCGGATATTGTCGTTCTAGCTTGTCGTGCTATCAAGCAATGATGATATGAGTTATGTCAGCGTGAGTATGATGAATGAATTGGAGTTACCAAAACCTTTTAGTGCCACAGAATAAAGCGGGACGTGTTTAAACCAAAATCTCCCATCCTCTTTTAATCAGACGAGAGATTATCCACACCCGGCCTCTCACGGACAAAATTGGCTAGTTGTGTCCTATAATCTCTCGAAGCCTTGGCCGCGTCAAGTTGTAGCCTCATTCAGCCTCTCGTCGCCCTCTCTACGACATCTGCTGGGATGAGTGGGTCCTTGGATCTGTCGCCGGGGAAAATGTAATCAGAAGCTGAAAGTGGCATGAGTGATTGGCGATGGTCTGGCGTATTAGTGGTTGGTGGATTGGCGATGGTCTGGCGTATTTGTGGTTGGTGGATAGCAAGATTGTGCAATTAAATAAGAGAACAGCCAGTCTCTCTCGTTTATTCTTCGCGCCCATCATAAATGCCATGCTGACATTTGTTTTTTACTTCATTCATTATTTGCTTTGGATTGGCGCATCGAGTTACGCCATTTCTGAGTAAATTTGGGTCAAGTGTTGCTGATAAGAAGCGGAAATAGATCCTTCAAGACACACTTTTTGAAAAAATAAATACGGAAAACTCCTTGTCTTCTACTCAATTGATTGGAGAGCTCTTACATAATATTGATACTGCATCGGCTTTCCTTTACAGCAGAAAAGGAATGTTTCCAATCCGTCTTTCGGTCGCCAATTGGGTTGCTCTTTTATCCTTTCTAAGAACTTTAGGTGACAAAATCTTCTTAAGTTGATACTTGAACGATATTTAGACCTTAGCGTGTGAATTTGTTGGGTTGCTTGTCCGCGACAATAATAAAATAGTTATAAGTTATGTCCTTTTTTACTGAAGAACTTGATGTTGGTGGAAGCAGAAATAGCTGAAAATGTTTTAACTGTCAAACATGGGATAACCAACTTATTTATTTAACTTATTGGTTGCCAGAATAATAAGAATACAGTTTTCAACGTTAGTCGGGTTGTTCTATTGCATCTAGGTAAATATGATGGTAAATGAGAGACCCTTCATCATTTCCACGCATGATCGCGTGTACCTCAAAAGAAATCACGCAGCAAAAGCGTCAGTCAATGCATAGGAACCCTCACCCCCTCCGCGGGAACAGCCAATTATATTGTTTTGAACTTGCCTGTAACCTGCTAACCGGCCGAAGAGGCGAACTTGAAAAGACACAGCGTTGCATTAAGGGCTAAATCATTGAAGTTTTAAAAGATATTTGGAGTTCAGTGAGTGCACACTTTCATTGATTGACAGATCACAAATGCCGACTAATTTGACGATTTCTAGTGTTTGTCTTTAGGGACTTCGGACAACCAAGTTGACGAATTAACCACCATGGGTTCGGTAGGAATTTGTCATCGGATCATCAACTTTCACTCTCTATCGTGCAAATGACACTTTGTACTTCGATGTTGTCCCCCTGGGTATCATTTCTTAGTTGTATGATGTGTCAAGGGGCTTTCATATTCGTGGGACTTGTAAGTATGGGGTCAGACGTGGTTTAATAGTTTTCTTGAATGAAATATTGACCTGTCCGTGTTAACTCTGTTTTGTTTAGGTATAAAACTATTATAGCAGCATGTGAAGAGAAACGGAAAAGTCCCAACCCAATCATTCTTGGTGAAGTACGGAATTGACGTTTTATTCATGGAGGTATGACATCATGGGGAAGAGATAACCACGCCCAGTCGCTATTAGTATACCCCTATCCCCACATCACTTAATCACTGGTAAGATTATCAAAGTCAGTTACAGAAATCATCGACTCCAGTGACTGGTGGAGAGACGAGGCGAATACTACTGCGTCCTTCGTGAACAGAAATGTGCTGGTTATTAACTTATACCATTGACATCAGCTAAAGAGAATTCCCGTCATCACGAGATCTTATGGGATTCACAAACATCACAAAGATAGCAGTAATTCCCTGGCTGTTTTCCCGATGACATCCTCCCCTATCTTATTTCATGGAGCTTATTCTAACCACTCCCTACCCATAGATGCTTATCACAGCGGCGTTTCTTTGAGGCGACTCCTCGAAATGAAGCCGACTTATCAAACAAATTGTTTGAGCACGCATCCTCTCCGCTTTCCACATTAACGGGAGAAGCTTAAATTCGTTGTGGAGTCTCCGCGACATGAAGCTTACTTATCGAACAAATCTTTAGGGCACGCATCCTCTCCACTTTCCGATGATAACATTAACGGAAAACATAACGTTGGTTTGGCAGAACATTTTGAAACTGATAAATTCTAACATACTGACTGCACGAAATTTTCAGACTTATCAATCCTTTTATCTCCAAACCGCCTTACCAATGGCTACTCCACGATCTCTTGCGGTATCAGGACACACGACATAAGCATTCTCCTCATCAAGACTTATATAGAAGACGCTGGTGGCTGATTGTATCAAGTCATCCTTATATCATGTTGGCGCCAACAATTGATATTTACTGCTCTAACGAAGCACCCATTGCTGGCAATTGACTTCAAGGCTCATCTGACTACTGTATTTGATGTCGTTTTTGGATGAGAAGTTTCAGATTGGACCAGATTTCAGACAAAGAAAGAAAGCATGACTGTCTGTACTCTGGCGCTAGATCATTCTCATTACTTATTGCTTTCAGGACTGTGTTGTCGTTGGCAGTCCTTTTTTATTTTGACAATAGAAGGTTAAACTTGAAAAAAGTATACCACTTCTAAGAAGGCTTTGCCTTGTTCTTGTGGCATGCATGGAGGTAATATGCAGAAGAAATTAGGTATATATCTGCCCCGTGTTGCGATCGACCACGTTTTCGTGGTCGCCTGAGCACGCCCTCAAGTCGACACGAAGGTCAACAGTCCAGGCCAGCAAATATAAGAATATTATTATTGCAATTATTGCCTAACAAAAGTGCTAGTTGAACTTTGATAGCTAGTGTAAATGCGTAACTCTCACAATAATAGCCTTTTTTTCTACCATCAAACATTACCCACAGTTCAAAATTACATTACTTATTTCAAGTCGGCTTTTCAATGCTTAATCAAGCGTATGTTGCACGAATTTACGCCCTTTCCGACACGTGGGAATTGGTAGGGGAACAAATTGCCTTCTTTGATTGTCATTGTAGAACTTTACACTTTCGATCAAGAGACTCGGGCTAAGGCCTCCACTGAAGACCGTTTGACATTTTCGAATACATAAACCTATGTCCATTGAGAATAATTTCGGGACCTTTAACTCCGAGAACCAGAAACAGCGTCTCTCAGAAAACAGAAATAAAAAATTGTAACGGCAACCATTTTGAAAATATTTTTTCTATAATTTTCAAAATGGTTGCCTTTACATGCTTATTGGTTTAAAGGACTTTCCTTATAGCGAGGAAGCTACAATAAAGCTAAATAGGTTTGACCGATTTTGAGATACCATCAACAGGTCATTCTCGACCACCAACTCCGCGGAGGACACTTTTGCGCCAATTTCACGCCGCTTTGATCAGGGAAATATGATCGGCCATTTCGGACCATATCAGACACTCATTATTTGTGATACCTCAAATTGGTGTCGTGGTTTATATTCAATTCCAAATCCATACATATATATGAGTAAATCGATTCATGTCTTCCAATTACCGAATGCAGTGGGCGAGAGGATGGCCATTGTTGTTTACAAATCTCCTATAATCATGTGTCGTCTACTCAACCTCGTTTTCATCTTTCATCTCCTCACTGCGCAGTGCATGTTTAATGTACGGTGACTGCATGCTAAACGTGGGACGGGGTTGTCGTCTGCTTCGTGGCGGGAATTGATTTCGGTGGTTGGTCCGTGTTTTGGGGATTATTACCCAGGCTCCACGGGCCATCAGTAACCAGGAGACGCTACCAGCATCTGTTTTATGTCTTCAGTTGCTTGTAGCCTAGTCAATCGAGTCAAATAAGAATCTGATAACCTGTTGAGACCGTCTGCCCAGCTCACGAATTCGTGACTTGGTAATGGATAAGCGATGCATGTTGCTTTTGGTAATTTCCCCCTTTGGAGATGGGTCTTCCTTTATCGTTAGAGGTACATGTATATCTATAGGCTGACCAGAATACACTATTGCCAACACGGGCGAAGGCATTTGCAGATGGATATCGCAGAATGTTTCTGCTGTTGGCGGGGACGTAGGCTGCTGTCATGTCAGGCAAATATAATCACCATCAAAGCAATATATCAGCGGGAAACCGTCACGGAAAAGGACTGAAAACCACTGCGGTTATTATGAACGAACATGGCTGAGAGCACAGTTGTTGGAGGAATTTAAAAGCTTTACGTATTTTTACGGCGAGGCTTTGCTGTTAAGTAAAATGATCCTCAAACACTTCTTTACACTGATCGCCTTTGTCGATCTAATAACTATACCATGTCGTGAGACTAATGAACGAAATATCCCCTGCGAAAATCCATCAGCTTCTCATCAAATACACCAACGACTGGTGTTGCTGCGCAGGAATACGCCATCACAGTGAAAGCGTAACGCTCATTACCTAAGCAATACTGTACATGATATATTATATTTTGGTTGCAAATGCTATTTGTAATGTAATAAATCTTTAATGGATGAGAGAGTGATTCGGAATAAAACGTAATTTACTTGCATTTTGTTCGGCACTGCACAGAGCTTGTGTTTACGTAATAACCGAAGCACTGAGTTACAATAATGCACATAAAAATCGCCCGGTGAACATCACCGGATAAGGAGGCAGGAATGAAGTACATAAGACGCAGTTCGTCAACTTTCACCATTTCTGTTACAACACCTAAACGATCACTCGCTTTCTATCATTATTTGGTGAACTATCCGAGATCAACATGTCGATAAATCATGTTTCTAATACCATATTTGACCACTAAATTCTCAGACAAAGCATCGACGAAACACCACCCAAAAGTCCAAGTAAGGTCAACGCACTCTGCCTCCACATACCAATAAACCAATAAATCATTTTCACAAGTGAATACAACTTAAATCGATGTGAAATCTTCCATTCGACACTTTATCAGAAAGATTTTCAAGTGAAACAAGGTAAAAGTGTCATCGAAGAGCAGTGATATGATATATGATACTGTTTGTCCAAACCGTATTGACCACAAATGTCTACTTGTTGTTCGGCTGTTTGACTCTCAGGTTTGACCTCAATGGCCTGAATAACCAACATGCATATCAATGACACATGTATCTTTGATAATACATATCTGAGTGCGCACTTGAAATAATATACTAGTATTCCCGCTGGCAAACAATCGATCATGAGTCATTTGATGTCTTGTATATGCCTAATGAGGTGGTTGCTCTTTATTCAGTAGTCAAATAGAGGAGGTTCGAGGGTTACGTAGTTGCCCGAATAGAATGACGATATTGAGAGATGAATCCAGTCGCCCAAAACCTGTTAGTGTTGTGTGTTGATCAGTCCCTTCGGTTACATACCAAAGGATGACATTTAGTAACAACTCGCCCACAACCCACTAACAGAAAAAGCTAGTTGTCGGTCTCTTATGAAATTGTCTATGATGCTGTAGGCTATTTTCCATTGTCATATTATGGTCAAAGCACATAGGAACGAATGAAATCCTCTTGACTGCTTGACCGTTCACAAAGTAAGATGAGACTGAATTGTGTATGTTGTCCGTCTTTGATCATCAATGGGATTCCTTTCTATCAACGGGTGGCTGCACCAAACTTATGAAACACCTTGACTACAGTGTACCACAGTTTACAGTATTTAATGCCGTACTGTGCCTCGTTTCGACGGAGCGGTTATGGTTAAACGTAAAGCAGTAGAAGGCAGTCAACATTTAGATTCAATGTCATTTCGCGAAGAAGACGAAAACCATACATGCTACACAATACAGGATCACTCAGAAAGATAAAAGAAGACTGAAACTACCCTTCAGACTTAGTCTCAATGAGTAGTGGCTACAACAAATTCTTTCTTTGCCCTCATCCATTTCTCAACGATATCACCCATCACAATGCACCTTAATGCGTGCACACGGCTTCGCTTCACTCCTAAAGGGGGCAAGAAGGAATAATCGTCTTTGAGTAGTTCCTTAAAGGTCTTCATTTAGTCAATGTGTTATCTTCGTCACTCGGCCTACTCAGACTTCAGCGAATCATCACTTTCCTATTAATAGACAGGACGTGTCAGGGGAGATCACCATTATACACGTTAAGGGAAGTAAGTCTAATTAACCTAATGCAGCTTGAAAGCAACCAGTGGTTATAGAAGTCTCTTTCTCACTGACTTCCTTACAACATTGCACCCTGACATATCGAGCCATCAACTCGATACATACTTTCGGAAAGATGGTTAAGGATGGAGTCCAGTCACGTTTATGGTTGTAGACTCTGTTTATTGCAAGAGGATGACAACATTGGTTGTTTGGAAAAAATCTGTACACTGAATATGAGGAGAAAGAAGCAAGCTATTCATCTTCTCGGGCAGTTCAAGCATCCTAGTTTACCTTGATGTTAGATGCACGCCAGACATAAGCAAACCTGAGCTGCAATCAACACTTACCTTTTTACCGTGAGCAAAACGGTAACATTTCATTTTACTGACATTCTATTCTTTTTTAATGTCTCGCGTTCGCATAATATGAATTATCATAGGTACACCTTCAAATGCAATGTAGCGAAAAAGGCATCTCATTTGTCAAGGAAAGCTTCAGTGCATTGGTGCTAAAGCACTGAAGAATGGCTGTACTGATGTATTGGAATCAGAAACTTCTCACTGCGACTTATCGGCGGTGTATGTCAAGCCTCAAGTCTGGATACTGACGAAGATCGGCATGGAAGCTTAAAGTAGACAATCTTCTTTTCCCTTTTGTTACATTTTTTTGTTTCAACGAGGTACATGTACATGTAAGCTTACTTTCTTTCCAGACGCTTAATAAGGGTTGGAAATGGGTAGAGGTTAGAATTGCTCATGTTGCAGCGCTGACTGACCAGAAAACTCATCTGCATGATATCTACTGTACAACACATCTCGTCATGTTATACCTCTACTACGATGTTGCGGATGCGTTACACGCATGGAAGAACTGCATGATCACTTTGCCCCCAATGTATCATCTTGATATGCCATGCCAAGTTTCAACCATTGCCAATCAGCACCAGGGATTCGCCCCATGGTTTGCGGTTCTCATTAAACAGACAACCTAATCAATGCCATAGCCGCCACGCTCTCACCATCCGGCCATTGTGATGACTGATCAATATTTCTGATCACGTTTATTGATATTTGGTGCGGATCGATCGTGATTGACCTCCTGCAGGGCTATGGGCAATGATAAGGCACGCATCAATGATACTATGGACCGATGTACTTAAAAATAGTCACATTACTGAGACTAATTCAAGGGTTCGCCGACAACGGTTAGCTGTGATGAGCACATTACCAAGCCAATTTTTATTGTACTCGTTATTCTGTTTACCGCCGAACATGTCTTGCAATGTCATCAAAGACGCTAGTTCCTCTGCACCCGGTCTGAAAGTGTGGTAGCAACGCGAATCGTTGTTCTTTGCCAAATTCTAAGGACATCTGATTGATACCACTGCTAATGATGAGTCCCCCGAGACAGATCTGTGGAAACTGTTCAGTCTCTGATGAAATATGCAGCGGTATGGGTCTGCCGCGACAGATGGGTGCTGAATGATAGATAGGGTGACAGTCTGCCGCTTGCGGATATTAGATTTGTTGGAATGGTTGCGAGAGAAACCTACTAGTTTATCACTAATTGCACTACAAGGAATTCCCTCTGACTGACTGGTTGAATAGGAAGAAGTATTCCGTAGCCAGAGCTTGGGGACACTCTCGAACTCTACACTGGTGGGAGCCCATGTTCCTGCTGGGGTCATCACTGACTACACATAAATCCCGTGCAATTTATTAAGGGTTAAAACCTTTGGTAAAATACACAGTAAACATATATTTATATGGGCATGCAGGTTGACATTGGAAGCGGCCTTGATCTCAAGAATGGCACTGTTATCTCCGGCTGCTTAATTGCTGTGATTATAGGGCATAATTCGTGAACAAGGCAATGTCGGTACTTAATGGCGACAATTTCCATGTTCTTCTCTTCATGGACACTTTGACTTCTCAGTCCGAATAACAAATCAAGTCTCTTATTAATGAGCGGAAAGTCGAAATCTACCAAGGCTATTGACTTAACCGATCTATTGGGGCTTGTCATTAATGCGGACATGCTATATTCAAACATTGGGACAAGGCATACGAGCAAGACTTCGATGTCATATCCTATGCTCGTTATATCCATTTAAAGCGCTTTAGAAGAACTTTTCCCAACCATCAGCCAAATCAATAATCAAATTTCACCAGCATATTCAGCCATCCTAACACACAAGGCTATGTGTACAGATACTTGCACGAGTCGGCAACAAACCACAAACCAAACATCATTGAACTCGTCATATCATCACCCCATACTGTTATCTTGAATTAAAGTCTGATAACCCCAAAACTTTAATTTGTTACATGGGAACTTTCGTTGGGTTAATTCATAATCGGAATTGTATGTTTGCTGTCGGTAGATTGCTTCATTAAGGATCATAAACTTCTTTGGATAAGATCCAGTACAGTATTGCTTCCAACAACTCACGAAGTCAAGGACGTATGAGTACAGCCGTCTTTAGTATTTTCACATCCTGATAACATTATCTTCGAATGTCAGGGTCAGTTATCTGCTCCTCCCCTCGCATACATCACTGAGCTTGGTAAGTGCTGAGTAAAGGGTCCTTAAGCTCAGGATTTGACAACATAACCCAAGCGAAAATATCTGATTCGAGATGCAGAAGAAATGGAGGAAGGAGCTACAAAATATCAAGTTAGGTGGTGGGCAGCATATCATGCCTTAGCCACGAAATGAGAAGAAGAAGAAGAAGAAAATGCGTTACATTCTAATTTGGTGATCTGAGTTAAGACCAGTAAATGGGGTTACTTCAGTTTTGTACAGAAAGGCCTAATGTAAATTTACATATGACGTTTTCAGTAAAAGCATTTAATCTTTATTCACATCACCAATGTAAAGCATTAAAATCTTACTGCCAACTCCCCTGGAGAGAACAAACATCAGTTCTTCGACCGTCTTCTCAACGCTTGCCATATATCTCATGAATAAAACATCAGCTACCCTGGAATCTATCTGAGGTGGTTGGTTGCTAAGTGGTAGCCAGTTGGCAATACGCCCCTGTTGATCTGAGTTACAATGCTTAAGAGGTGTGAGGGAAACCAAAGAAATTTGCCAAGACAAACCATCAAATCATTCTTAACAAAGTTATACTGACCAACGTTATTGTCATGGAGGATGGTTCAGCCCTGAGGTATGTCTGTGCCGGATATCGACGAACGGCACCTGCGACTGTATGGTTACAATAGAGATGATTGTGTTACTGAAGTTGGATTACTTGAAAGAGGATCTGACTGAACTATCATTGTCTCTTCTGGTTTGAACATCTTAACCACTATGGTTTTTGCATCTTATCAAAGGGAGTACAACACCATCGGAGGAACAGCATGGGTCTCAGAGGCACTTTTAGAGTTGTTGAGCATATAAGTGCCGAAGGATTCTTTCAAGACGACTTTACTTCCAAAGCCAGATTTTCAAAACCCTTGTTGTTACAGTGAAATACCTTCCCGTAAGAAGCGCTTAAGGAGAACACCGCAAAACCATTCCCAGCAATTCAATATTTTCTGCTAAAAAAGGAACATTTTACGCGGCTAGGATGTTGCCGTTGGATTCGCCTGTGAGATGTAGCCTGAAAGGTCACCGAAACGAGGATGACCCAGTCATGTTTTGATCAACAGCTACCACCAGCGTAAAGTACACAGACATGACAGAACCCGGAAAAAACCCATCTTGAAATCAAATTCCCGGGGATTACAAAGTAGAGCTGCCATCTCTTTACAACATGCGAAGTCGATACCAACAAAAATCCCAAACCGAGGAGCCGCCCAATTGCCAGGCAAGACACAAATTGATTTCCCTTCAGATCAAAGAAAACTAATGAAATTTCCACATCTCCGCAGAAGCTTGTTACTTCTGGAGGCTTTTGCTTTTAAAACACACAGCGGATTGATGGTTGAACTAAAAGCAGGCGTTGACCTCAAATTTGACCTTGACCTTAGTTCATAGATGTCAGGATGCGCCATCTCCTTTTCAAGTTTAAATCGACAAATGTTCGGCTGCAGAGCCTTCAACCAGCCTTATTTCTGCATCTTAAGTTGCCTACAAACCAGCTTTCTTCTGCTTGCTTGGTCGCCTAAAACCAGCCTTATTTCTGCATCTTAAGTTGCCTACAAACCAGCTTTCTTCTGCTTGCTTGGTCGCCTAAAACCATCTGTCTTTCTACCCAACGAACTGCCTAAAATACACAGTAAGTTGCCTCAGATCAGGGAGCAGGTTTTCTTACGCTTCCCATGCCTCCTCGCATGATCTACACAATCCTTTGCTCCCCATCCTCAGGATGAGACCAGTTGATCTAATTCTATAATCACTGCCCTCGAGCAGAAGCTGCATTGTACCAAAAGACCCGCTGAGGTCGATTAGGAAGGTCCTTGATCTTCTTCAGAGATCGATATGTGGTCCTTGAAGCGAGGGATGGAAGGAAGTTGCAATTATACTGGTTTGATTCATGGTTGGTTGCGTGTTTGAGGTTGACGTTCATATTGTCTGCTGTGTCATGTCTGGAACCGTCAGGACGTATTTTGGGGCACTGTAGCCTTCTTAGCAAGCAGGGGATACTGTTCGTTACTGCGATGGTTGGGTATGTTCTTAGAGGCTGGTTACTCAAATGTATGTTGAACACACGTTCACGCATTTGGTTAGAAAGTGGCTGTTCGTCAAGCGATTGGTTGGCCAGGTTGCACACGGTCACACAGTCGGTTGGAAAGTAGCCTACATGTATCTCGGTGCTTAGAGTAACCAGCTCGGTGTGATGAATATTCTACTTCTTGTTAAATAATTAAGCAAACAAGTGGAAGCTGGTCGCTATTGTCCTTCTATGATCCTTGCCTGTGATCGTGATGACTAGCCAACCCAAAGCGGCGCTATCGATATGTCAGAAGCATCTTCTAAGCTAGCGATAACCTTATGTGGTCATGCGCGCTCCCGTGGACATCCTGTTGTTTCCATGGTGAGGTGAATATGACAGGTATAGGACACCGGAATCAGTCTTAGCAACGCGCATCGCATCTGCAACATAGTGTTCTGGATCCGACGAATGTCCTCTAAATTGGAACATATTCAGGTTCTTGAAATAACTGTTTATCCGCTTAAACTCGGGTCTTTAGACCTGATGTCGCAACTGCAGCCATGGAAACCCTGAAACATTTTAGAATACTAGATGTCAAGATAACTGAGGCTCATGTATGTAGATCCAGAGTTGCCGCAGTAAGCTTTTTGGAACGTATGATATTTCAGATAGCCACCGAATGGCAAGCCGGGAGACAAATCTAATAGATCAATGCGGTTTAATAACACGCTAACGGCAGAGTCTAACTTGAAAAAGAAAGTGATCGATGATTCGGGTGATAATATACGATATGTTGGAGGCGCTAATGTCTCTGTTTCTGAAATCTTCGAGAACGAAAACGATTTGAACTTTATGGCTTTAGAGTGTTCTGGTCCGGGGTTCTGGCTCTCCAACTGCTTCATTAACCACGCAATATTGCTTATTTTGTCAAATTCATCGATTAAAAATGAGCACTGCGGCGAACTAAGTGTGCACACCTGTTGAATTTCTCGAATCTGCGACATCAATTATCGCTTGCAGAGTGCGCGCTTATATGCCATCCATGGTGATTTCACGCCCGGGCTTGCGTGGCTTATATGTAATTCCTTCTCTCAAGGAATAAATGTTTACTAAGATATTGGTGAATAGAGGAAATATCGTATAACTAGCTTAATCCATGCGGGCACACGGCTCATC
Organism: Lineus longissimus; assembly: GCF_910592395.1. Taxonomy (NCBI): domain Eukaryota; kingdom Metazoa; phylum Nemertea; class Pilidiophora; order Heteronemertea; family Lineidae; genus Lineus; species Lineus longissimus. The sequence goes on from NC_088310.1 coordinate 25,044,135, forward strand.
ATTCTCCCGGTTTGTTGACAACATGAGAAAATTAGGTGTAAATTATGAATGAGTTTTATTCCAAAGCGATCTTCCTTGGAGCAACGAAGGGCGGTTCAACATGTGAGGTAACCTCTCAAAGAATATAAGCTTTTGTGTACATGAACCATTGATAGTTTTGAGGTTATTTACTGAATGAGTTTTGTAGGCCAGGCGATTGGTGGCCTTTTTCTATGAGATTTTAAGAACTTTTCTGAATGAGGTCTATGAATGATGTCTAGAGTATCATAGGCCTTTCTAAAAGGTTCAGACTGTCGGCGGTTTGATGCCTCTAGCTTGTAAACCCCATGTTGTGTTCTGTGAAAGGAAGACGTCCTCATGGACATGCAGTCGTTCAGAGAACGGCGCGTTACAGGCAAACAGCTGAGTTAAGATACCGCTTTCGGTCCGCGGAAGTATCACCCGCAGATATGGTACGAATCTGTCGCTGAAAAATAATTCCTTCTTCAAGTGCAGAGAGAATGCTGTGGAAGGAGAAACAGTACCTATATCATCTGACTGGAATGACCAAACGTTACGGCTCTTATCGCCTCACTTGAAATCTTGCTATTTTGCGTTGAACCCCATTTTCACTTTGAAGTTCGTGGTACGCCATTTATTGATCCCCAAGTCACGCACCAACCAACGGTTCGTGCAACTCTTCACGATATGCAAACGATCTCCTCGACCCAGTATGATATGGCTCAAGTAGTTTCCTCCGCAATAAGGACACCGATTTTTAATCACCGCTTCAAATGCATCGATTTTACCTGTTCTGTGCTCTTTGACATTTACTGACCTATCAGTAGTCTGCGGTCTCGGTTTTCATGCAACTGCGTCCAGTGACCATTATAGTTATAGAAATGCTAAAATTCAAAAGATATTCTTCAATTTGCAGTAGGAGTTTATCAGAAAATTGAAAACCGAAATTTCTGCCTGTTTCAGACACGCTGTTTTCTTGTGAAATGTGCCTCCCTCGGCATTCTGAAAAGGCGCTTTCCACCCGCGATATATAGATTCAATTAGAATAGAAAGTCTTCTGGCACTAACGCTTCCAATCTATGCATCTCGATCCTAATCTTTAATTAGACAATATCGATATTCCATATTTTATCGGAGTGAGCGATTGCATTAAAGCTTTTTGTTTTAACTACACGAGCATGATCTTTGAAAATGATATCATAGACGAGTTCAAGGTCGCATATACAGGATCTTGGATCAGTCTTCACAACTTTCCCTATAAACATCAATATTTTGTTTTAATCTGAGTTATCCATTACATAAACCAATGTCTCATAAATTTAACCGGCCTCGTTAGGCTGCGACATCGGAACACTCACCCCTCACTGAAAGCTACTCTGTGATGTAGTTTGGACAATAGAATGTATAGGGCAGGCCGACAAGTTTTTTCTTAGCCTTTAAATGCCTATTGCACAATCATGGGCCGATGGTAAATAGCTGTTTCGCCACACACATGGCCTAGTTTTACCTTCGTTTCGATTGAAAAACCCATTAAGTGCTCATGTGTTTAAAAAAATCAAATCGATGTTTTATTACTCATAATCAAAAATAGTATGTGAGGCATCGCTCAACTTCTGTTATGTACAAATACTTATAAGTTTTGTCATATAAATGTGTGTGTAGGCCTATTTTGTAGATCTTCGTCTAGTTACTGTATTAACCACCTCAACTGCAGTGCTGAGGCGACCAGCTTAGAGATGTTGCTTTATATGGGATGTTGATGTAGACAAGTAATTTCACCTACAAATAAATCTCAACCTGACATTGAATATTTCAAATATCCTGTTTTCTGATCATCTCACTCTGAATGCTTTAAGTACACGTCACTTGCACTAAAGATCCCTATTTGTTTTTGCTTATACCAATGTAAATGCGGATGGATTTTTTCTTGTACAACCCGATGTCAAGGAAGCATTTCTATTGGTCAATTTTAACAGAAAGATGTTTACCGGAGATGTTTATAATTGACAAATCGGAAAATACTAGAATAAGCAAAGTATGCATGATAAATTTAATGTTTTTCGGCTCTACAGAGATATTCAAAAATGTTGACCGGGGATTCGGTTTGAAAAGAATATGTGATTTCTTATGCACCAAAGGAAATATTATGTACCATTGGAAATATTCATTATCATCTTTGTATTGTGTTACAGGAAATTGAGCGTTATAGGCCTGTAGACGGGGTCATGTGTCATCAAGACTTAATGATAGTTTCAGAGCATGGCAAATGAATGGGGCAAAACATAATTTATTTTTGTTCAGGTTCAGTACATATTAAACCGGCTTTCATCTTTTGTTTGAAGATCAAATATCAGATAATGTCGTGATATTGTGATTTCCGGTTCCTTTGTCGCGAAAAATTGTAATATTAAAGTTCATCATGAAGTCACTGCTCTTCAATAGTGTGTGTCAAAACACTTCCGTTTTCGTTCACTCGTCAATAAGTTCTGCCTCACAAACGAAAAGAAAGCCATGTGTTTATGAGTCACCTAACGTTGGTGATGGAAGGCGTTCGAACTTGTTGCAGCCTGCTTGTTGTGGCGGTGTTATCAGAGCCATCGGGGTGCTGATCCCACAGCAGCTGGCCCAGATTTCCCCTAGTGAATCATTCCGATGATCGATACCTTAAGAAAAGTCTGATCAAAGATTGCAGATAATGGATGTGCATGTTCACTGCAAATCGTTTCCCGTTATTTTTTAGGGAAAGCTGTTGAATGCAGGTGCACAGAATATCGAATTCCCATCCCTGGTAAACTTTCTTCCAACAGAATTATTTATTTTCAGTCTTTTTTATATTGCAGCTATTGAATTTCATGATTTTCCATCAAAACCTTGAGGAATTACACCCGCTTCTTTTCACCACAATGAAATGGGTTGGACTCCTTCAGCTCATAACTGGATATCGTTGTTTCTGTTGTCGAATGCTGGACTGTTAATCTGGCACGAAAAGTTACGTCTACCATACATCATTTACCCACTCAATGGTGCAATACAGCGTCCTTGAGCTTATACAGGCTTCACGGCAACTTGAACGCTACTCAGGAAACCCTGAAATGAAGATCAACAACCAAATGAGCCAACTCGGCATGATCTCTGTCGCCTTTTGTTAGCTTTCTAGTAGACTGAGCATTTCCTTCTCGCGACTATTTTCAATTACATCAAATAACGTTGCAAAGCAATCCAATTTGTGATATAGGTGCTCATATTGATTTCCTGAAATTCAAGAGGTAAAAGCTGACCAGACCGGTGCGTGGTACGGCGGATTCATGTTAACAGTACGCTGGGGATTCTAGATTCAACATCAATCAAACACTTTCAGGTCTTGTCAGACTGTTTTTGTTTGACTTTCTATATCGACTGGGTTTTTAGAAATGATTTACGGTTTATGCAAATACACTTGATTTAAGGTTCATGATATAGAATGGTTCAACATATTGTGCGCATCTAGCCGCAAGAAAATGTCACCCCATCCTACTTCGGAGAGAGTGACGAAGAACGAGCCAATTGAGGCGAAATACTGACAACTTTTCCCAGCCATGTTCGGCGTTTCTCGCCAGTTCTCATTGGTAGATCAAGTGTCATAATCCTTCCTATCTACCGTAAAAGGAGATCGCAGGTCGCTCCCGAATGACGTCATACGCCTACAGCGCTCAGAGAGTTACTAACGGAACGTTACCTCCGATTGCTGATTCTCCGGTGACAGATACTCGATTGAGAAGCGGTTTCACCTCCCACTTACTCACCAATTTCCCTATGTTATCATTACAACGGTTTATAGATGCACTTTCAATATTACAATTTTGGTAAGTTTTGGTTGGTGAAAGTGGAACCTCTCTCTGAGGACACATCTTTATTGACGACCAAATTGGTAGTTTCCATTGAATTTGGCCGCTGTAAGACTTTCCGTCTCGGCCGAGCTGGACTACACTCCTCTGCAGTCCATTTCGTCATCCTGGTTGTCTTTCCACGGGTGACAGGACGAGGCCGGTCCACTGCGTCCGGGGTGTAAGATGGACATGCTTTGACAAGAACCATCCTTCTTGGAACGCATTGAGAGGTCAAATGCAGGTCTTATATCTCTGCATCAAGCTATAGACCTTTTGAAATCACAGAATGGTCGAATAAGGCCCCCTGGCAGCCCCTCTCCATGGTGGTGCTGGGGTCATGGCCTTGGTTTCTAAGATCAACATAAAGAGGATAACGATGATTTATCCATACCTAAACTTTCTGTGAAACGTTTAACAATAAGACGTGATATTTCGACAGTCCGAACAAATAGGTATATGTTTCGATATTATCAGAGTGATTTTGACATTGTGATGTTCGACAATATAGAGTGAGATTTGATAAGTTAAGATGTAAAGTTTGATTAATTGCTGGACAGGTCCTAAGTACACCAAGTGAACGTGACATCATCTATGCATGGAACTCGTAAGAACGTGACTGTTTGTATTGCCATTAGACGCACGCTTCAACAAAAACCGAGTGACTTAATCCTGATTGATAGGAAATGTCATTCAATTATGGACAGTATTGCTGATATACACCCTAGGAAAGGCTACTGAGCATGAATCTACCTTTCATCGGATGGGTTTGTCATTGTGTACGGTCGGTCTGTAAGCTCCCAGTGGTTGCCCAATGGCATTAAATTCTTCCCGGCCGAGTTGGCTGCAGCACATCATCCTCACACTACCCATCATATCACTGATTATTACATAATCAGTCATAAATTATACCACTGGTTTGGAGACTCCATTCGGTGTTCTAAAACAAACACATGGCCACGTAATTTCCCATGCCACTGAACAATGCAATGACACTTCTCTCAGTCGGCAGAAAAGCGTTGCTTTCTCATTTCCTCCCCGGTATTATCAATTTCCATTAGATACTTTTTAATGTCATGGCTGTTGCAATTTACTGGCAAGTGAGCCTGAGGATTTGCTCGGGAAACGTCTAGATATTCTGCGGCATTCCTGCTTCGTCATTCTGAAGTTTGGGATGGACTTTTTATAGAATGCTTGTACATTTTTAACAGAAATTCTTCTTGTCTTTGAATGGGAAATAAAATAAAATTCTGGCAATATCTTATTTTCTTGTGAGAATATTACTTAATTTATGATATTCAACTCCGCATATGAAGGGTTTGCGGAAAGGCCTTCTACACCAAACAGTATAGATTCATCAACAAAGGTTGACAACCGGAAATCGGACTGAGTTACGAACATGGAAATTCATCATAAGCTTACAATCGTTCTCAACGATAACTCACCATAAACTGAACAGTGCTTGCCACTGTAACCAATTTCGGCCATATGCGGATACACCCCTGTGAGAAGTGCTCATTAGTCGAACAACCACCTCCAGAAGTAACATCGTGGTCAATGGACGACCGTAATTAGTATAATGATATCAATCCGTGTTCGTTGTCCATGGCCCTTCACAAGGGACTCTCTCATTGTCGAAGTCCATTGTTGACTATCATCAAAATGGTGACACCTGCCAGGCGGAGGAAGCGTGGAGACACCCTTGGGGTTGACTGGGTATTGATAGCTTCGACACGGCAAGCCGGCAGACAGGTGTGCCTGATAGGTAACAAGTGTCCCCCGTGACCCCTCAACCAATGTCCATGTGACTCCGCAATTGTCTAATTGCATGTCTGTCAACCTTCGAAGAAGCAACAACTCATGGGATGGTTTGCTCATGAAGAGATACACCCGATCGGTGTATGGCTGATGTCGGACGCGGTTGCAGTTTGTTACCAATTAGCCATTTTATCTTTCTTTGTGAGTTTCATTATGGGGTGTGGAGGTTACCAGAACACTAAATTCGAGGATTTAAATGTTTCTAATGAAAATTATAATGACTCTGCAGGTTTCTACAAGCCTCAAGCAAGAAGTTTCATTCCAAAACAAATTAGATAGTTCATTAAAGCTCGTTCTCGTAGACAGTAAGGCGCCTAATGATGACAAAATGGCATGTTATTTTCCTGCCTATCCCGGAGCAGCAGCCAGGAATGAGAAGTAACACAGATCATAATCATTTAATTATTGGTTAATATCGGCTGATTATGGGTTTCTGTCAGTTGATTCGTAGGTTGAGCAGCACGGCTATGATGTAACATCACACGGAAACGTGTCATGTCTTCGGGTATAGATTTTCTAAAAAACAAAGGTAAGTATCCGAATGCTTCGTTAGTTTACCACAAAAAAACTATGCTTCAGTCAAGAGCTGTTTCTGATAATTAAGTTTGAGATGAACACGTACTTGAAGTATTTCATATTGCAAATGTGTGTGCATCGTGTGTGCTTCACGCCGCCATTGCACTTGATATCGACATACACTATAATTTACATCAAGTATGTATAAACCCACTCGTTTATATCGATGTTTCTGCAAATAATCGAACCCACAACCTTAGTCTTCTATATCATCATCCTGACAATATCAGGCCATTTTACCCGATACATACTTACTCCCTTATCGGAAACATGCGTATGGAGGAGTCATGTTGTAGGCCCTGTTTGCAAGAGGATGCTATATCATCGACCCAAAGCTTTTCGAACATTCTCATGGCTGTTATAGTCGCCATGACCACATCATTCCACCCATTGGCGATCAATCTCCAGCCACAAATATTGGTCAGGAATAAACAGAATCGACCACAATATTTGTTCCAATTATTTCTCTTTCGCCAAGAGAGATAATCTTCAATGATTCGTACGTTCGGCAAGCAGATTCATGATGCCAACAGCACGTGCATGACTGCATGTGCAGCTTTTGTCTGCCAGCAGTCTTGACCCACCTTCGTTCATAATCTCAATACACTGGGATAATATAATCAAGCTTAATGTCTTGTAGGCTCAAAACGACAGGAATGTCGCCACTTCGCTGATTATGATGTGAAGTATTGAATAAACTATGCTATAAGTTAGGAAATTACCTTTTGTTGAATAATAACTCGAAAAGATAGATAATCTCCGCTTTAATCTCATATTTGGATCAAAATATGGGAGGGCAAGGTGACAAAATGCCTACTTAATGTCGGGGTATAAATATTTATTGAATAAGAAGAGCGATATTTTGCATTCTTTAACCACAGGACGGTGATTAGCCAAGACTTATCAACTTTAATGTAGCTTAGGACAACTTTATGGAGTCGTGTGGCCGACACTTGCCAGTATGAAAGACCCTTGGCCCATACCTTTGATGGAAGACTGCCATCTTTGAACCGTAATAGACCCCAAGGGACACCATGAAGGTAGCCGCACATGGACCGTATCATAACTATAGGACATTGTTGAAAACTTGGCTTTGATGACAACAGAGACAAATAATATGTAACTCCGCACAATTGGATGATGAATTCCTAATTTATTGATAGATGTCTTCACAAATATTTGCTGAGCACTCCAAAACTCTCTTCAATTGTGATCAAGAAAGTGTGTTCTGGCCAGGGCAGTGAGTCACCTTCTGCGTCATCGATGCTTCTACCTTCAAATATGAAGTCCATATAGTACTAGTATATCAAACGCCTTACAAGAATTGTTCCTTCCACATGCTCACAGACCTCGGGGACGATGGCGCTCTCGAGGTAACCTCGCCATCACCTGCGCCGTAGTGACTAGTTCCATCTCTAAATTACATCAAACGTTGACTTATTATATCAATTAAGTGACAGTAAAATAAAACAGGAGGATTTAAACACACAATTGTAAAGGGTGACTCAGCTATACGCAGAGGCCGCTTTTGTCAGTGAACTCGTTAATGGGACTTGATCATCTGCGCACTGTCATCCAGCAGATTTTATATCAACATAAAAACGCAAAAGTAAGGAATAAGAAATCGTGAAGTGCACTCTGTGATTGAGATGATTACTAAAAAACACTTTCCTTAAAGAGTCTCATTTAATCATTATTGTGTAATTGGTTAACGCTGATATTTCTGCAGTGTTTCCTCTTTACGAATGCACGAGATGGCTACGTACAATGACATTTCCTCAAATAGTGAGCAACAAGACGGGTCTCAGACGACATATTGTTGTTCCTGAACCGCTAACATCTTCCTTAAGGACCATTGGTATTATAAAGGGCTATATTACCAAGCTGCCGGCTGTCCAGTCACCTCCTAAGTAGTTTCCATCAACAATTGCCGTAACCTAATCGGATCTTTCCGCCTGTGCCAGGTTATGAACCCGTGGTCATATACATCAGTCTTAAAGTTTCAGTACCGCTGCTGATACATGAATCTAGCACACTTTATACATGACATACATGCAAGTATCGTGAAGGATATTTACCTACATGTATTTAGACATAGCCCCACCCTTGTATTTCAATCTTCTGAATGAAGTCGGTGATGAAGGTTTTTTTAAATAAGTGTGGTTTAAGTATACCTGCTGGTCGAACAAGTATCGCGTTATTACAGCAGAAGTGCGCGATCATCTAAACTAAGTGTATGAAAAAGATTTTTTGCCTTCTCGCCGTATTCTTTCTCAGTATTTCATTACAGCCACTGATACGAGTAGGCCAGCCGATATTGAAACAGGATTGCCATCTATGTTTATATCATGAAAATATGACCTTTCTCTTCTCTGTACCCCGCTGACTTATGTTCTCGACCTCGTAATTGTTGCAATTATTGTTCCATCTTTGGGGGGCTTTCTTTTGAACAATCTCCCGACTCTTGCCAGGCGCCGCTCAACCGTCACGGCAACATGAAGACGATACAACAAAAAGATGACGTCGCCATTTTCTTTCATCTCCATGTGTTTGTTTGACATCAGCGCGATCAGGAAATTCACCAGAAGAATTGGGACGACGATAATAAATACCGTATGGAGGATCTGGGCGACATAAAGTATCTTAGTGTTATAGTCATTTACATTTACCATATTCAGCATCATTAGGAAGGTACTATACAGTGCTGCTGGTGTAGTAGCATATGTTGACGTTGTGCAATCTAATTTCAATATGTCCTGAATTGTTAGGGCAAACCAAGTAAACGTGCTAAAAAAGATCATGAGGAACTGTAAGCACGTCGTCGTCATCCGTTGTAATCCAATCACAAATTTACCGATGCCTGGGAGGAGTTGGGTGAAATACAGCAGTGACCAGACGGTGTTGATCTTTGCCATTCCATAAAATGTAACTGATACCGTCGACATAATCGTAAATCCGGTGATAGTCTGCAGCGCCCCTGTTTGCAAGGCAAATCCGAGGACAAACATCAGCAGGTACCCAGTCGCCATTAAAGCGGTTGATACTCTGTAGAGTGTCATACTAATGACGTAACAACCGTCCCTCGAGAACTTTCGATTCATGCGTCCATTTCTCACGTTTTCTACCTTGGAAATGATGAGTTCAAGCACATCAAATGCAATTATAGGTACAAGGAGACAGGCGAGAAACGACAACCGAGTGATGGAAACAAAAACCGCCCCTTCTGTTTTGGAGGTTAGGAACTTTATAATTCCCTGACAAGCAACGATATCACTGTGCTCCCGAATCCCGCGGGGAGCGACTGCACGAAATGCACTAGATACTTCTGCTGTGGTGCTGTTGGCAGGAATGTATTTCAGGACCTCAACAAAGTAGCTGAAGTGGAAATCAAATGTTCGCAAGGCATAATCAATATAAATGTGAATGTTTCCCAAATTGTTTGCGGATCCGAAATCTACAGATAAAACAACGAAATTTCTTAGGAGTGTCCAGATGATGATCATTCGTTGATGCCCGTTGTAGGTTTGTTCGTACCACGTCTTGAACGGGGGTGTATCCATTAGTCCTGCTGCAGAGATCGCAGGTAGTTCATTCTCTCTAATGCGAAGAAGAGCCACCAGGGGTGAATGGCGATATCTTGCACCATACGGTTGATATTCCGACATGTCGTAATGAATTTTCCGAAGGGGACCTGTCTGTGTCTGGTTTTGTCTGTATACGCCTTGCGTTTCCACCATGGCGTTTAGGAGCCGATACTGACAGAGCCGGGATGCTAGTTCTAACGGCCTCAGACCATCTGCTGTCTCTCCATGAAGAAGACATCGTCTTTGTCCTACGTCCTGGTACCAGGCCATGATTTCCTGGTACAGCCGAACATAATCCTTTTCCTCTTTTATCTCCAGGTAACTCCCGAATACTAACGCGTGAACGATGTTGGCGTTCCCAACATCTCTTGTCTGTAGCACTTCATCCGGAAACGTTCTGCAATAGAACTCAACAATGGCTCCGGCATCAAACATGGCTGCGAGGATGGGCAGATACTGAAAGTAACAATCTTGCAGTAACTCCGGCCGAATATCAAGACTGTCCAGATCCAGCGGCAATGACTCCTTGGTAAGGGCAAGATGGTGGAAGTTGTTTCTTGCATTCTCTGACAAAAGGCTGTAAAGAGTTTCAAAGGTATCAATATCTCCCTCCCAGATTATTTCCATGAGGCGATCCTTTGCTGGTCCACCAATGTCATCGTCGCTCTCGTCAATTAACACATTGTTTATCTCAAACACGATGTTTGTTATTGTGCTCATTGGGTCACTCCCCTGATTTGGAGTATCTTCCGCCATCATCTGGTTGGTTTGGCAAACTCCCGGCACTAGCAGTAATCGTTGGCTTAGTTTCTCCTCTCACCACTACTGAAAACATGAATACCATTACAATACAAGATGCGGCCACCCAATGAAGTAGCTACAATGAGCGAATCAGATCATCAGAGTGGCTCAATTGGCCACTGACTACACCAAACAGCCATTCATATACTATTTAGCATAGCCCCCATGTGGTGCATCGATGAGCGTCGCATCATTGTCATAAACGACCGCGAGGAGAGACTTCGTGAACAAAACGCAGGTCCTTTCTGTATGCGGATTAGTATAGCTCACATTCCTTGGAATTCTTTCTCATAGAGAGTTCGCCAATGGTCCTGAGGAAATTTGAGTAACAAGTACGTGTACACCTACTGTTATTTCGATCGTTCCCTGGAGGATTTTCCCGAGTGTCAAAAGCACATACTCTTCCAGAGGAACACGATCATTTGAATCCAAGCGATATAATAAGGGCCGATATTTTGAGTCTAAATCGTACTCCCATATCACTTCACTTAAGGTAACGTCGCCGCGCCATGAGTCCAGATACGGTATCCAATTGGTATAGTTTGACTCCCTGATGTGTCCAACCGAAACGGGAGGTTCCCAAAGCAACTGTAAATCGAGTCGACGAACCTACATAGCGACTGAAAATACATATTTGCCAGACCACATCCTCCATCATCATTGTCTCTTGTCCAATCATCGCTCTGGAAAATCTATATATATGTATGTTAATGTGATTGAAACTTGTGCATCAGAACTGTTCCATCCATCTAATGGCCAAACATTAAAATCAACGAATTAGGAAATTGATTACCGAAATAGCCATGGGAGATGATCAACCAATGTAAATATCATTAATGCATAATGACAAAACGTCCATTTAAAACTGAAGTCGTGCATATCATTTTAACGTCGCGGGTTAAAACTCCCGGCGTTGTGTCCACAACGACGTTGAAATCTAGACAAACAGGACACGAGCATTTTTTTGAATATGTTTGCCAATCGATAAACCATTTTCCAACCCGTAAAGTGTGTAAGGCGGTTTTATCATAACTACGTAGACACCAACATGACCGGTGGTGTCCACATGTATTACAAAACATACTAAACAGCAATTATTGTGACAGTCAGTGCACCAGGAACAATGCTCAGTGCATTTCTTCTCTGATGCCATGGCTTCATGTAATCTAAGATACCACTCATAACCCTATTTCGCCTATTTTCATATACATGTAACAATGTCCCACAAGGAACGAAGAGCACTCGCGATACTAGTGACCATAGTTTTGTGGATGCTGTCTTTAACTCGCCTGAGAGGAATTCTGTGCAAAATTCTGACAAGATCTTGAAGCATGTTGCTTATTGGACATTATTAGGATCTCAACGTTGAATATACATGTATTAATAAAAATCTGATCAATGTTGTGAAATGTCTTTTTTGCAGTATAGACACATCGGTTGATAACTTCCAAATACTATCAGAGGAAAATCATTGTATAACATTCATTATTGGGAATGGACTATATTTTGCTCAGTATAAATACATTTTGCTTTGCTTTGAAACATAGGAATAGATGTATTCCCGTAATTGCTATATCAAATTCCATTTTCATCATTGTTCTATATCACACATCTCTCTTGCGCCGAATAGCCATAAAATGACAATGATGCGCCGATCAACCGTTCATTTCTAACGAAGCACAGACGAAGTGCTTGTTCGGTACGCATTCGAGACCGAATTGCAACAGCGTGATGGACCAGTACGCATACAACATCACAGCAACACATCCTTTGCTTGCAGAGGACGTGCTGGACAATGACCAATCGGTAGTATTAAATGTGATTGGTAAAATTACAACATACACCAACAAGTATATCATGGGATTCGTCATAATTATCGGCATACTGGGAAACATTTTATCCATTATAGTTTTCGCAAGATGCAAGAAGCGAGATATGGTGACTGTCATGTATCTCACACCTCTTGCCTACGCCGACCTCATCACCTGCCTCGTCGGAATTTACCCGTGGGTTGTCACGGGAGTGTTTGAGGAAACATTCGGCTATTTCTTCATTGAACCTCGCCTCTCTTTAACCCCCGTCGTCCTTTGCAAAGTAGTATACTACGTTTACCGGACTTTTTCATGTTGTTCCTCTTACCTTCTAGTATTGTTTTCTTGCGAACGATGCTTGGGGGTTTGGCGCCCTATAAAAGTCCACCAGTTTGTTACCAAAAGGAGGCGAGTTTGGGCAATTACCCTGACAATCATCCTCCAAGCATTTCTCAACTCCCCTATCTTGATGTATGTTACGATATATCTAATCCCTGGTACAGATTTAGTTAGCTGTTTCTACTATACTCCACATCTATCCTTTATGGAAAGATATTTTCTCGTTAAGTTCATGCATATGGTTCTGCCTCACGGTCTGCCCTGTGTCCTAATTCTGACTTTGAGTATCTTGATAGTGGTCGGCTATCGCCGGGCCCAAAGAGAGACCGCTGCGGTTTCGGGAGAAGTCCGGAGGGACCGGAACAGCTTGGTGAGTTTATTGCTGATTTCTCTGCTATACATCGTGTGCACCATCCCTTTTGTGTCAGCCTGGGGATACTATGACTACGTAGAGGACTTCACGGACCCCGACACACAGCAATTGCTAGTCCTATTCAAGGTTGGGATGCTTACTACGTCCATTTCCATGATGAACTACAGTTTTAACTTTCTGATGTATTCGTTTACTTTGAAGGTATACAAAGAAGAACTAAAATCGTTGCTTTCGTATATCAGTAACTTGTGCTCAAGAAAATGACCAAAAGAAGTCCAATAATCGAGCTGCTAAGCTTTCTATGTGAATTCGACTAGTACACATGCGATGCCAATGACTAGCAATCGAGAACATTATGCTACATCAATCATTAGACCACATTGTCGTGGTAATTTGGAGCAAGCACTTAGTCGTATTAGAAGGGTATCCAGATTCTATCCCGGAAAGTAATCAGATGTTATTAATTCGTTAAACAAGTGACGAAAACGTTATGATTATTGTTTCTATTCTACAAGACCGGGAACCATATTGCGCTTGGTCGTGGTCTGTACAACCCTTGAAAGGCAACCTAACCTCGGGAACCTTTACCCTAGCAACACGGTTGGCATCATCAAATATAGATCTCAGACACCCGAGTAATGGTGAAATTGACATATCAAAGGTTGATATTATCTCTGTTATACTATTTTTCCATCTGATGCTTCTCGACAAGTAACCCGTCTCACCCCTATGTTTATGGACCAAAGCAAGTTACTGGCGTCATTGGCTTCACTTTACATTCCCTGTGTCAAGATGAAAGTGGGTGAGATCAAATGTCTCCTTTAACTCAATTTTATGTGCCCGTGTTAGTGTATCTGATCAGAGTTATAACATGTCCTTTCAGCAGTAAGCAAATTGAAGGGTAACTTCTAAAGATGTGATAACGCTATTCGAGAAAATGTTTTACATGTATAGGCCTATTACATTCGATTTTGGGAATGGTCTTTATTTTGTTTAGTATAGATAAATTTTGCATTGGAACAAACGGATGTATCTATTCCCGGAGTTGCTATTTCGATCCAGCAATATTAATACTATTTTCATCATTGCCCTTTCGCACATCTCTCCTGGAAATCGTTCTGGAGCGCCGAATGACAACAGTACATGAAGTTTGCCCATCACGTAATGACGACTGTTATAACGTTAACATATCAAGTTTTATCTTGAACGACCAACTGTTGAAGTTTTAAGTCTTTCGAAGCACTCCCATATGAATCATCGGTAAGGAATTCTGCTTGACCATTAAGTGATGGTCATGTACGTTTAGCACCGGTACGCATTATAGTGACCAGTTTAAAGCCAAGATGGACCAGCACGCATGCAACATCACAGTGACACATCCTTTGCTTGCAGAGGACGTGCTGAACAATGACCAATCGGTAATATTAAATGTGATTGGTAAAATTACAACATACACCAACAAGTATATCATGGGATTCGTCATAATAATCGGCATACTGGGAAACATTTTATCCATCATAGTTTTCGCAAGGTGCAAGAAACGAGATATGGTGACCGTCATGTATCTCACACCTCTTGCCTACGCCGACCTCATCACCTGCCTCTACGGAATTTACCCGTGGGTTGTCATGGGAGTATTAGAGGAATCGTTGGGCTATTTCTTCATTGAACCCCGCTTCTCTTTAACTCCCGTCGTCCTTTGCAAAGTCGTACACTACGTTTACCGGACTTTTTCATGTTGTTCCTCTTACCTTCTAGTATTGTTTTCTTGCGAACGATGCCTGGGAGTTTGGCGCCCTATGAAAGTCCACCAGTTTGCCACTAAAAGGAGGCGAGTTTGGGCAATTACCCTTACAATCTTCCTCCAAGTATTTCTCAACTCCCCTATTTTGATATATTTTTCGTTGCATCGAATCCCAGGGACAAATGCAACCAACTGTTTCTTCTACACACCTCATTTATCCGATATGGAGAAATATTGTCTCGTTCAGATCATTGATATTGTCCTTCCTCACGGTCTACCCTGTTTCCTTATTGTTACTTTGAGTATCTTTATAGTAGTCGGCTTCCGACGGGCCCAAAGAGAGACCGCTGTGGTTACGGGAGAAGTCCGGAGGGACCGGAACAGCTTGGTGAGTTTATTGCTGATTTCTCTGCTATACATCGTGTGCACCACCCCATATGTGTCAGCTTGGGGGTACTATGACCATGTTAAGGACTTCACCAGCCCCACCCCACAGCAAATACTAGTCCTATTCAAGGTTGGGATGCTTACGACATCCATCTCCATGATGAATTACAGTTTTAACTTTCTGATCTATTCGTTTACTTTGAAGGTATACAAAGAAGAACTAAAATCGTTGGTTTCGTTTATCAGATGTGCTTCTGAACTTGACCCAAACAAGTCCAATAATGGAGCTGCTAAGTTTTATATGTGAATTTGACTATAGGGCACATAGTCATTGGCATTGCATTGGCAATCGAGAACATATGCTGCATCAATCATTAGATCTGACCATGCCCATTAATGTAGTAATTTGGAGCAAGCACTTAGTCGTATTAGAAGGGTATCCAGATTCTATCCAGGAAAGTAGCAGATGTTGTCCATTCATTAAACTTGTGACAAGAACGTTATGGTCTCTAATCTTTAGCAATAGCTCTATAGTTCTTGAAGCCGGTTGCTTATATATCATCGGACATATTGGAATCGCAACGTGAATCTAATGCAGTAGGCAAATTGGAACATAGCTTCCAAAAGCAGA
Source organism: Lineus longissimus (assembly GCF_910592395.1). Taxonomy (NCBI): domain Eukaryota; kingdom Metazoa; phylum Nemertea; class Pilidiophora; order Heteronemertea; family Lineidae; genus Lineus; species Lineus longissimus. The sequence continues at coordinate 25,060,062 of NC_088310.1, forward strand.
GGAAATGCGTTGCTTTACATGTACATCGGCTATTGGAAATGGTATATACATGTACATGTACTGTGTAGACATTATTTAGCCGGTTTTAATGCGTATGTTTTACAAAAGCCTATACTTTTCTACAGGCACCCTTCAACCGGCAGAGAGCGTATATTGCTCATTATAAACACGAATGTATGGCACTATACATCCGTGGTATAAATACATTTTGCTTTGGAACAAAGGGATGGATCTATTCCCGTAATTGCTATTTTGATCCAGCAATATTAATTCCATTTTCATCATTGGCCTACCACACAGCTCTCATAAAAATCGTTCGGGAGCGCCGAATGACGTACTGACGACTGTTATAACCAAGTATGTATAAATACCATACTTATAACATATCAAGTTTTATATCCAACGACCAACTGTTCAGTTCTTAAGCCTTGAGAACCATTTCTATGTGAATCACCCAGAAGAATTCTGCTTGACGCCATTATGTGATGGTCATCAATGTACTGATTGTGTACGTTTAGCACCGGTACGCAGAAATAACCAGTATTACAACAAGATGGATCAATACGTATACAACATCACAGCAACACATCCTTTGCTTGCAGAGGACGTGCTGGACAATGACCAATCGGTAGTATTAAATGTGATTGGTAAAATTACAACATACACCAACAAGTATATCATGGGATTCGTCATAATAATCGGCATACTGGGAAACATTTTATCCGTTATAGTTTTCGCAAGATGCAAGAAACGAGATATGGTGACCGTCATGTATCTCACACCTCTTGCCTACGCCGACCTCATCACCTGCCTCTACGGAATTTACCCGTGGGTTGTCACGGGAGTGCTAGAGGAATCGTTCGGCTATTTCTTCATTGAGCCCCGCTTCTCTATAACTCCGTTCATCCTTTGCAAAGTTGTACACTACGTTTACCGCACTTTTTCATGTTGTTCCTCTTACCTTCTAGTATTGTTTTCTTGCGAACGATGCCTGGGGGTTTGGCGCCCTATAAAAGTCCACCAGTTTGCTACCAAAAGGAGGCGAGTTTGGGCAATTACCCTGACAATCTTCCTTCAAGCTTTTCTCAACTCCCCTATTTTGATATATTTTTCGTTGCATCGAATCCCAGGGACAAATACCATCAACTGTTTCTACTACGCACCTCATTTATCCGTAATGGAGAAATATTGTCTCGTTCAGATCATGCATATTGTCCTTCCTCACGGTCTACCCTGTTTCCTTATTGTTACCTTGAGTATCTTGATAGTGGTCGGCCATCGCCGGGCTCAAAGAGAGACCGCTGCGGTTACGGGAGAAGTCCGGAGGGACCGGAACAGCTTGGTGAGTTTATTGCTGATTTCTCTGCTATACATCGTGTGCACCACCCCATATGTGTCAGCTTGGGGGTACTATGACCATGTTAAGGACTTCACCAGCCCCACCCCACAGCAACTACTAGTCCTATTCAAGGTTGGGATGTTTACTACATCCATCTCCATGATGAATTACAGTTTTAACTTTCTGATCTATTCGTTTACTTTGAAGGTATACAAAGAAGAACTGAAATCGCTGGTTTTGTCTGTCCGTCAGTTGTGCTCCAGAACTCGTCGAAAACCGGTCCAATAATCGAGCTGCTAAGGTTTCCAGTTGCTAAGGTTTGACTAGGACACATGCGATTCAAATGGCACGTGGAGCACTTGGCATCTGAAGTCTTGAAATGTTCTCACCAATAAGGCTTGCATAATGTCTTTTTGTAAATGTTGGTATTTAGTAACGCGATTACCACACGGTATACAAATGACTTTCTGCAATCATCGTGTTTTTCGTCTTATCATGAAAGTAAAGTACCTTTGCTTAACGAGTGTCTTGAAATAAACTCTTGTAATCCTGGTGACCAAGGGTCAATGATAAGGAAAGGGAAGTCATGTAAGTTGACCATTGTGTTGAAATAGAAGAGGAGTACTGTACCGGTATCAAGGAAATTACAATGGCGTCAGAGAGGAAGAATATGTATATTTTCTAATTTTTCATTTGGAAATATTGAAGGAATGTCTTTGAGGAAGTTTTGGTGTGTTTGTGTGCAGGTCCTTAGCACTTTGGTAAGTCAAGTTACGTTATCCTTACCAACACTAATCAGCCTTTTTTCGCTTTTTTAAATGATGTTAAGTTGAGAGCCGACATTTGTCATCAAACACACAACGAAAGTCGCTATTCATTATACACATGTACTTCTTTTTAATGTAAATTTCAGGTGTTACTACACAAAGTGGAAGGTAAACCATTTTCCTTTTCTTCCTTCCCAAGAACTTCTCCAGCTTGTGACCAAATCCATGTATATGAAAAAACAACCCTTCGCAATGACCAAATTGCTATAATAAATTCACTGAGATATTTGATATATGTAGTTGAAGTTTCTGTCAGGTTATGATTTCGCACGTCTTTGAAATCCTCCAAATATTTCGGCTTACGTTTCTTTACAAGCTTTGTTCTCGGTCGATCACAGAATATCGTTTACTTTCACAGGACAGTGTACGGCGGCTCTAACACTCAGCGACATGTCTGGGGCCATCAAATCACCCGGTTACCCAATTAGTTACTCGAGAGGAAACTTCTGTACTTGGAAAATGAAGGTAATATTGTTGTAATGACCGAATCTTTTTATATCTAATCGTTGGAGAACCAGTGAATATGAGAACAACAAACATTGAGAGAGACTTAAAAACTTACTCCGCCAGACCTTCTTTAGAAAGGGGTTTATTTCATCCTACAGTTAGCTTCAGAGCCTTCACTCGGCACTTCCTTATGCGACTGACTCTGCATATGCGATGACTTTGTCGTAAGTTGTCAATAGCACTCAGCTACATGTGCCAACGATTAGATTAGATGGCAGCGCCGAAAGGAAACTGCCCTTTGCATTGGATTAATATCGATATAAGTTACTGGTCTGAAACTGCAACTATCGTGGTTACCAGTGTGATTACTCAAATATTTGGCCGGGGAAAAGATGGAGATAAATGCATTCTTAAGAATTCTAAAACTTTCCTTTTTTAAGGTACCATGGTCGATGAATTCGCACACACTGCAGTTGACAATAAAGGATTTTGACGTAGAAGCTGGGGATTATATTTCGGGGCTGTGCATTTACGATTACGTCCATATCACTGTTAAGACAAGCACTGATAGTAATAGTGCACTGAACGAAATGTAAGACGTGTGTTTATCTCATACAGCGTACTGGTGAAATGTTAGGACAACGAGTGGCCTGAAATAGTCATATACAGTGGAACCCCGGTAACAATACCACTCATGGGACAGGTTGAATGGTCGCGTTACCGGGGTAGTTGCCGACCGGGGTTCCACAGTAGCTCTCAACATCGCCGCCAGGGATGCCAGAATCTGACAAGTATGATACAGAATGTGGTTGCATGTATACCTGCCAGTTTTGGTGTTGGCAGGCCAGTCAACCTCCCCAAACGTCACGACAAAAGAGTCGGTTCCTTTAAAAATGCTAGATTTAAACATCATATGAGCGCGTTGTCTTATGTTGAAGTTTAGTAAATATCGATGAAGGTTTTCAAACAATGTCTTCTTAGGTTCTGTAACACTGAACTCCCTGCAGACAGCTACACCTTCGATAAAGTCCTGGAGTTCCAAGTCGTATTCTCTAGCGATACATACACCCACAAGAAGGGATTCTGGATATCATATCAAATCATCGGTAAGGACTAAGGTGGCATTCCGTACGACCCATAGCGGCTCGTTTCTTTGAAGAGGAAATCTACTGCAATAGAGAGGCTGAAATGAATTTACTACTCTCTAAGTTAGACCGACCATTCAGACTGATATATAGCCTCTATCTCCATGCGCCGATTCGAACCATCGTAACGGGGCGGCCCGCTTCGAACGCCTGGATTTAGTGTAAACTTCAGTTTGTTTTCTTCGTGTTCAGGCCGGGAGCACGTCATTCAATCTTGTCTCCAAGTACTTGTAGATCCTCTTACCTCTAATCTTTTCAACTATGATATATTGTGTTGATATTTTCCCAGAAATTGTTCCGACCACCTTCCCAGCCACGACTACGGCAGTGAGCGGTCAGACAGGGAGCGGCTCATGCGGTGGCATCAGGACAGTCCAAACAACGGGAATCGACTATCTCATGAGTCCAAACTATCCTGGCCAATACGACAATAACATCTACTGCGCTTGGAATATACAGGTATTTATTAACAGATTGATTTATTGATTTAAGCAATGATAAATTCATAATGACGCCGGTTGATGTCTTACATGTACATGTATTTCTTTATCAGTCAGAAAAATACTGGGGGTTAAAAATGCAAAAAAATGGTCCAGGCTGATTACTCTTTAAAGGAAGAGGCAGGCTTTATACATGTAATTATGCTTAAAATCTCGTGATTGTCATATATTCACATAGCACGTACTGCTATTCCTCTCACACATTTGTCATATTTCAAGGTCAAAGAAAACAACGCCAGGGTCGTCTTGAAATTCGAAGATTTTGACGTTGACACTCGCGGTGCATGTACAGCTAACGACTTCGTGAAAGTCCGCCGCGGAGGAAGTACGGCCCCTGGGGACATACTCACGTAAACGAATAACCAAACTCAGTTTCCTAACCCAAAAAAACCACTTACTGCTCACTGGCCATCAGCCACCAACACCAAGACGTATAACTAAGATGAGGTTTCAAACCAATTCCGCAATTCCTTTTTCAGAAATATACGTGTATATCTAATACTTCAAAAAGGTAATGGCATCCCATTACATGCCATGAACTATCTTACGTGGCATATGTTTGTCTGATACATTTTGGTTATACTGTACAGAATTATACAGGGAAAATTAATGCGACATGCATTCTAGGTTACAAAGAGCCACCTGCATGGTTGTAGATGATGAAACTCATTTTACTCGTACCAGTGATTCCTTTGCAGTAACTCTTTATGGTAGAGTTTCATCCGTGCATACATTCCTCTTCAGTTTTTGCAACGCCATGCTATCCAGACCAAATGGGCTTATAACATCTGGTAGTTACAAGTCCTTGGTTGTCGAATTTTCTACCAACGATTACACCAACGCCAGGGGATTCAAAGCCTCGTACAAGATTGACTGTAAGTTCAGATACTGGTTTACACAGTACAGATCCTCCAAGAACATTTTCAAAAATATCGTAAATAAGAAAAAACCGTTTCCCCGGGAAATCATCCACGTGGTGCTCTCTGTAGAGAAATCCAAACACCATAGTTGGAACGCTCCAACCGGCTGCATGGTCGTTCGTAGTATCAAGAAGTCTATTAAAGGAGGAGATTTGGGCTCGCTGTCGCCGGGAGTGGCGCAGTAGAAACAAAGGCACTGTCAACTCTTAGGTTCCGGATCCAATTCCCGTCTTTGGTTCCCCTATCCTCATGAGATAGAGAGGAATCCCCAATATATATATAGTCAATGGAGCTAAGTACTGATGTCCGAGTTGTCGCTCAATTCTCAGCTCAGAATTTTGAAATTAAATCAAGTGACAATTGTTTATTCTGCATATGTGTATGACTACTTCATATGTAGAACCCTTGTTGTTTTAGGGAGTTGTAGAAGAAGCTCAGATCAAGAAAACATTTGCAACAATGGCGTTTGTGAGGTACGATTTTATAAATTCGGTTGATACAGCCTTCATGACACATTTAATTCGCGATTCTCACGTCCGGTTTGCTATCAGGAGTGCTTTGACAGTTTTGGAGAATTCTACCTAGACGATTAACCTGATCGAAGTAAGTTCAAAATGTTGAGTAAAGTCGGAAATTCTCTTTGTTGTTGACGCTGGCGTGGTTCTTCGTTTGAGCACAGGCCACTGAATCAAGTGTCAGTAAGGGGTCAAAACCTTGTGAAATGGTTCAGGTAGAAGAGGGAGCAAGAAATCCAAGAGGAAGCAAGAAATCCCTTACGGACCGACCTCTGTGGATTCCTTCTCCTTCTTCTGCCTTAACCTTTCATGGACATTTTACCACCTTTTAACCCCTCACTAACCCCTGATGCAATGGCCTCCAGTTTGAGGCAATCATTTGTGTTGGTTTGCAGCTTTTCGCCAATAGCTCCATTGGCTGTTCGTGCAGCTCTGGTATGGGGGGCCAGTACTGTGACCGGACCTTGTACTGCGCGAGTAGTCCTTGCGTGCATGGCCAGTGTCAGGAGGGATTGGGAGCCTATGTCTGTGTTTGCAATCCGGGCTACGCCGGTAAGTATATTGCAGTAGCTTGCGTACATGTACGTATATGATGGTTGATTGTGTTCATTGAAATGCACAATCATTGTCAGATCGGCCTAAAATTTGAATGAAAAACACATTTTCCGGTGACCTTTGGGGGTATTTGCCCCCTGCCCCCTCTTCGGGGCTCCATGGACGGTCCTTTGCCTTTGGTGACGAACTCAGGTCGAGAAAATCAACATCTGCCGAGAGTACTCGAAAGGACCAAAACGAACAGTAGACATTGGGCTGGATGGGTCGATAGCACTTAAGACTACTCTCCACGCAATTTCGGTCAATGATCATATTGTCATGACCTGATATGGTCCCTATAGGAAACTCCTAGAAGTCCAGATTGTCAGCCTCGCATTAATAATCTCAGCTTGACAGTAGCCATTCATCAGTTTTTAGTGATTTCCTCCTCAGACACGAATAAGAATGCAATTAAAAGCGCAAAGCTTGGAGATTAATTAAGAGGGAGTCATAATGGATGGGCAGATTCCTGGCAACTTAATAACAAGTTCACCATAGTTTCTTTGTGAAGGCGACGATTAACTATATTATCAAGAATGAGCTATTTCATGATTGGAAGCTGCATACTCAAGAATATGCCTTATTTATCACCCCGGAGAATTAGTAGCCTCTGTGAAGCAACTTCGCGGACTGGCAAATATATACAGGTTTGAGACTGGTTTATCTTGAGGGCACCAGTAACGAGGCATGTTGAGATGTTTTGCCTTCTAATGCCTTGCAGAGTCAAAATTTTATTGCTTGGTAACTTGTGGCCTCTGACAGAATACTGATTCTCAGGGATAAATACAACCTGGTACCATACGTGAGCAACAGCATGCCGCATAGATTTCACTGTTGTTTCTATATTTCAGGTGTAAATTGTGATCGACAAATCAACGAATGTTCCTCCAACCCTTGTCAACATGGCGGCCTGTGTAAAGATGGCGTCAACGGTTTCCAGTGCACGTGCACATCTGGTTACTTTGGCGACAACTGTGAGAAGGACGTGAATGAGTGTTTGTCCAGCCCATGTGATAACGGTAGGTGGTTTGGAAGAGGTCTGTTCTTCCCGATACTGGTTTCTTTTTGGCGAATATGGAAGAAATAGCATTCCGCGAAGATGACGTCACTGCAGCTGCTGCCCTCTATTTCCCCATCGCTGAATTACAGGCAATGTCGGACAAACATGCGGTTTCGTAGTGGATTCAGGCTTTCTAACTAGGGCAGTTAGATTCAATCTGGCACATGTCCGAATGTTGGAAATACTACATAAGTGTTCTGAATATTTCTCTCTCTGACTCTATGGTATCATTCATGCTAAAAACAATGCAAGGTCAAAGATAATTGACTTTGAAATAAGCTCAAATGCGTAGAAATAAGTGTCGATGTCCGACTGTCACGTGACTAAAACGTCATCAATATCTTATGCAAATGACCTTGTGAGCTATAAATAGTAACTTCGCGGGATGCTATTTTTCTAAGTGGCTCTTATTCTGTCGACTGTTAGTTGTCCAACATGTTACTCTAGTGTGAACGTGTTTCTCAATGTATCATCCTCCAATTGCAGGCATTTCTATGGCTCGCTTGATCTACATGCATATTATTTGATAATGTTCATTCAGCCGAAATAGTGTAGATTTCCCTTGGGATTGCAACTTGCATATCTGCATGTATGTAATATTGTGATATTTTCACCAACACCAAATGGTCGTTAGTGATGGATGAATGCGTTATAAATGCACTGATGCAGCTGTGGGAATTAGTCTACATTGTTTCAGCATTGTTTCACTATTTTCATATATGATAGCAATACATTTATGGCGTCCTATACATACATATTGGTAGAAAAGTAGGCTACTGCAATAGCTGTTCATAACCATTAGTATGTCAGCAAAATTTCTCAAATTTCGAAAGCGTTACTTTTGTGAGGACACCCTTGTATATCATGTACCTCTCTTTCCGATAAATGCATTGCCGTTTCTATCCAGCACCTTGATATATCAACCAAATTTACTACATCCTCTGTGAGTGTTATATAAATTATTCAAGGATAGAATGATTTATTTTCTAATTACATTAAACTGTTCAACTGCATGCATCCGCATGCATCATTTAGTCCTCATAATGGTCGCGAATACTTCATAATCCTCGACTCTTGCACATTACCAACCAAATTAAATCAAACTGCTGGGGATTTTATTCAACAAATGCTAGACAAATTAGGCAGATGGCGGACGAAAACAAAACATTACTTCAATTTAATTTAATTTAATGAAAAAGCCGAGTCCGCCTTATCGAAATGGGACAGGAACTGAATTGATTTCTCTTTATATCAAGGCTCATAACCCGAATCCCATCATGCGAATGAAATGGCTCGGAGCTCGATTGCCCAGATGCCCATTGGGAGCGGGGACTCCGAGTGAGTGCACTAAACTAAACTTTGAACTGAGCTAAATCATGGACTGAGACATCACTCTTCGAAAGGGACTGCTAATAATCAACAAACTAGAGCTAACCTCGAGAACTAGAGCGGGGCTCTAAGGTTTTTGAGCCTAAAGGATTTTTCTTTCCTACACATAATCATCCCATGTATACATGTATAGAGATTTCCAGACCTTTTCAGTTGTTTTCACTTTGCTGGCCATGTGTTTCTGCTGTTTGCAAATAGGGCTATACGTTAAAAAAAACCGCCAAACCTTTGTTTTGGTCGGTCTGTGCGACAAAATTCTGAAGAAATATCATATCAGAAAAAAATTGGTATTCCGTTAATTTTTGCTAAATCCCTTGGAACTTCTAACTCGGATGTATTTTATGCAGTGGTCTTTTCTGTAAGGTTCGTTTCAGTCTCCAGGTCTTCGATGCCATTTTCTTTGGCAGTCCCCGGCGTGTGATGTCGACGAGAGAAAATCATCCCACAAAAGTCATAGAGAAGCTCAACGGCCTCCATTACAGTAATAAGAGTGATCCCCAACCAAAAACTCAATGTTCCTCCGATCTTACTTAACATTTCGCCCGTAGAGGTGTCTGGTCGTTCCTCAATGATCAACACCTCAAATGAATTTCTCACCACATTCACAGAAACGAAGTTCCTCTGAAATGTATCGGTGTCCATGAGAACCTTCTTAGCATCTTCTTTGGCTAGTTCCAAGTCGACTCCACTGATAAAATTACCTTGGTGGTGATCTCTCGAAATTTTGATTTTGTCCCTTACAAGATGAGAAAACATTGCGTCAAAATCAAAGTTTAAAGTGTCGTTGTCTTCATTATTGGTTTGGTTGGAACCATATAACAAGGCAGTACGAATCTGCAAATGGTGGGATTCGTGCGGCCATTTTGATAAACTTGGAATAGTGTTGTATTCATGTCTGCGGCAGGGTAACTTACATTTTGAGCACTCGGAGGGAGGGCGGAGTTCGTAGTCATACTTACAGGCAAGTCGCCATCGCAGGACGTCCAGGCTCGCTTTAAGATTGGCGCAGAATGGTAGATTCTGGTATTCAGGCTTGTTGCTTCCAATCAACCAAGGGTCAAAACATCCACACTTCTTATTAATCCAAGTCTGAATGCACTGATCTAGGCACGTTTGCTGTTCATATTTATACTTCCTACCGTTGTCGCCGATTGTGGTGGCTGTACCTTCGAAACATTCACCATAAGGCGTGGGGAGCAGCTGCTTGATCGTGGTGGACAAGTAGAATTTTGCGGCCATTCCCGGCGGAATATCATACCCTTTCTGGGTGAGGTCTGGGTACGAACCTGGCTCGTGGATGAGAATCTTGACACCGTGCAACTGCGAGTCGACGTCTGTTATATAATTATCCGGGTAAAACAGCTGGATACTGTCATTAAGAAATAGCCTCAGAGACATTTTCATAACAATACCAGACCGGCTAGCAAGCTTAGCGGTGTAACAATTGAAATACTGCGGATGTCTGTGTAAACCTATCTTACAATTCTCCGTGCGCAAATTGTCATCATCCTTTAGCGTGTACGAACAACTTTGAATAAAGTACCCAGGTCCATGCAATCCTATACTATCACGGACCGAATCATTCAGATTCTGATAAAAACCTGCCGTGGTCATCATAATCTCTTCCAAAGTCTCTTCATCAACAATCGGATCATTGTCTTCGTTCATCTTAAAAAATTTCTTACTTTTATTTCCGGCGCGCTTGCGTCGTTTGTAAACCGGGTCCTTCATTTCCTTGAAATGTGGGTCGTCCTCATCCCCGTAAAAATCCTTGTTGTATTCATAATCTTCATGCACGTCCAAATCGTCGCGATCGATATCCTCATATTTCGCATGGTAAGAGCCTTTTTCGTTCAACTTATCCCGAACATTGAAGAAATAATCACTCACCATTCTTTCAACTTTACCATACAACTTCCCATGGTCTGACCGATCCGCTGGGAAAGGTTGCAAACTACACAATGTCACATCCGGAAATCGCGAACTCGTCCGTAAACTTACTCTCTGCTCCTGAGTTTTTTCGAATTGGAGGTAGTTGAAAATGATATCAGTTAATTGCAGAAGCGTCCCGGATAGAAATATTACCACAGTGCCAATCCAAAGGACCCTCAGCAGTCTATTCCTTGCTTTAATTATCCGTGGGACGCCACGAACTGAACTGAGCATACAGAACTTTTTGAGGAGTTCTTTACAATTCCTTGGACGATGAAGTGGGTCGAACGGTCGCCCTCCATTTGTTTCTGGCGTTGACATGTTGATGATTCTAACGACGTCACCTTATCCCCCGTCGGCCAAGCTGGTCACAATATTTTTCGAAATTCTCAACTTCTGTCCTGATTTCGGTCCTATCCACCCAAGTGATCATTTTGAAAGCGTCCGAAAGGCAGACGGCTCTGATGAGAAATGAATTCATCGCGAGGCAAACAGATGATATTATCGGTTGCTATGGCTACGAAGGGAATCTGTGTAATCATTGCATCACGGAAGGAAGCCTGCTTTTTCGACGACGGATGAGTTTATAAACCTCCCTTCGTTTTTTGAGCGATTATTTAGCTATTGCCGTCATTTCAAAGAAAATCTCAAACATTTTCAGTTACCGGCCGAAATTAGTAGGAGAACTTGACCGTTATGTCTTTCAGGTGGTACGTGCATCAACCTCGCGGGTGGTTACCGCTGCCAATGTCCTGCCGGCTATCATGGCGACCGTTGCGGTACCGACACAGACGAGTGCATCTCATCACCGTGTAAAAATGGGGCGAGATGCGTGAATGGAATCAACAAATACACGTCAGTTGCATTACAAGATATGTCACATAGTTTGAACTACTTCATTTTACTCTCACACACAGGATTACTTGCGACTTTAGTTGTTCACTTGATTTCCACACTTCGTGTGACCTCAGCCAATAGTTTTAACTTAAACCTATTACCAAGTCTGTAAACATATGCTCTTGGTTGGACTGATACCAGGCCGGATATTGATATCTTTTCGAAGGCTGAAGAAGGCTGTTTTAACCCTGCTGATTTTTGGACAAGGTAAGGGAAACTAGTTTTTTCTCAGAACTAGCTACGGCAATAGGGCTAAAAAAAGTTGTAGATCTAGTAGCCTATAGATATGGTGCAACTGTTTTGTGAGCAGATATCGATACGTCAGATCGATTCCTTTCAGGTGCTACTGTCCTTCTGGTTTCGCTGGCGTACACTGCGAGACCAACATCAACGACTGCCAAAGCAATCCTTGTAAATACGGCCGCTGCATCGACTTGGTGGACTCATACACTTGCATCTGCAACGCTGGCTATTCGGGCAAGAACTGCAGGACGAACATTGATGACTGTAAAGGAAATCCATGTAAACAGGGCGCACTTTGCCAGGATCTGGTCAACGACTTCGCCTGTTCCTGCCCTCCTGGCTACGATGGAAAGACATGTAACCGGGACGTGAATGAGTGCGCGAGCTCGCCGTGTGCGCACGGATCCTGTACGGACGCTGTGAATGGATTCACGTGTGCTTGTGACCTTGGGTACACAGACACCCTCTGTGACCGTGACATCAACGAATGTGCGAGCTCTCCCTGCCAAGGCGCTGCCACCTGCGTTGATTTGGTTGGTTTTTATCTCTGTAAATGTTCACCAGGGTTCTCCGGTACTAACTGTGAGATTGATGTCGATGAATGCAGCACCAACACGTGTTTCTCTGGAGGCACGTGCGTTGATGGGGTCAACGACTTTACTTGCAAATGCCTCAGTGGTAAGTTGTAGTGTCCAATTCGATCCATGTTTCCTTTTGATTGAACTACAAAACCACACCTTCGAAATGTAACATGACCGTCCAGTATACTGCCAGGGGTGGTGTTCCCTAGGTTTCCATGCAAATCAACTGGTGGCCGGCACAACGATTATCTGGCCTTCTAGCAAACAAGAATTTTCTTCATCTTTAGGCTATATACTGGTGGATGCATGGAGCGGAGTCAGTCCCGTTCTATAGTGCGTCCCTCTGTTTCTCATGAACTTTCTCACAGTGATCCAACACACGGTAGAATATTGAGTTCGTTAGTCTTTGTCTTTGTTTTTCAGGCTATAGCGGACGGCACTGCGAAACAAACATAGATGAGTGTAGTTCCATCCCTTGTCGAAATGGTGGCAGCTGTGTCGATAGGATCGCAGACTACCAGTGTATCTGTCCTCCGGGATTCCAGGGAAGAAACTGCGAAACAGACACTGATGAATGTGGCAGTTCACCTTGCAAGAATGGCGTATGCACAGACCTAGCAAATGGCTTCTTATGCCAGTGCCACAACGGATACGATGGCGTCCTCTGTGAAAGCAACGTAGATGACTGCGCTGGAGGTCCATGTCGTCATTCAGGAACTTGTCTTGATCAGGTAGCCGGTTATAGGTGTCTCTGCCCTACTGGATTTATGGGCAAGAACTGTGAGGTAGACGTGAATGAGTGCCGCATACGACCGTGTCAAAATGGCGCCTCGTGTGTGGACGAAGCAGGAGGTTATAGTTGCAGGTAGGATACCGACATTTCATTTGTGGCATATTGGCATTATGATGATCCACAGAGGGCATTGCTGGCCTACTACCATGGAGAAAGCGTTCCTATATACCAATAGTATTTGCCGTCTGTTTCCCAAATCGATGCAGGAGTAAACGATTTTGTCGTCTGCTTTATTTCAGATGTAAACCAGGCTTCAGTGGCAAGAACTGTGAATACAACGACAACGAGTGCGCAAGCTCCCCATGCCAAAATGGCGGATCTTGTGTCGATGACGTCAATGGATACCACTGTACATGCGTTGAAGGATTCACTGGCAATCTTTGCCATACAGATATTGATGAATGTTTTGGAAATCTTTGTCTGAACAGTGGCACCTGCATTGACAAAATCAATGATTTCGAATGCACATGTCCATCAGGTAAACACAGTTTCAACTTTCTTCCCATTCTTAAATTTGTTTCTCTTTAAAAATATAATGATGTTTGTACTATATCCAACAATATATCCTTTTTCGTGCAGGTTATTTTGGACGAACGTGTTCGAATAACACAGATGAATGCGTGCCAAATCCGTGCCAGAACGGAGCGCCGTGTATAGATCATCTGAACGACTACACGTGTCAGTGTCTGGCGGGTTACCAGGGAAAGAATTGTGAGAGGAACGTGCAAGAATGTCTCAGCAATCCTTGCCAGAACGGAGCAAGCTGCGTGGACCTTGTCAATGCATTTCGATGCACATGTTTAGCAGGTGGGTAGAGGAAGTGTCACCTGAATCATTGCCACTAACAACCTTAATGATTCTTGCTTGATTTTACATGGAGAATTGGGTCATTTCGTAAAAGTTCATCTCGCATTTTACGGAAAGCTTTCAGTTTCGTCATTGCCTTACTGACCAGCCTTTATCCTTTTTTCTCCAATTTAAGGTTTTACGGGGAACCTTTGCGAAAATGAGATAGATGAATGCCTTAGCACACCATGTCTCAATGGCGGATCATGTTCAGACATTCTAGCCGGATATACCTGCGTATGCGTAGATGGTTATGCCGGGAGGCAGTGCGAGTTGGACGTGGATGAATGTCAGAACTCTCCTTGTCGAAATGGCGGAAGCTGCACAGACATATTGAATGGCTATACCTGCGCATGTTTACCAGGCTTTGTCGGCAAGGAATGTCAGGTAGCTATAAGACGATTAGGCTGAAATACGAAAAAATGTTTTAGACACTAGTGACAGCGATCGCCGAAAAAGGACCACAATTCTCTTTTATGTGACTGAGTCTGCTTGCAACTATGATGAAATTGCACCTATTTAAAGCTAGAAACCTTCGACATATATTTTTATTGAAATGTAAAGAAAAACTATCAACCGGTCATTACTTTCAGACCAATGTGAACGAATGCACCAGCAACCCCTGCCAGAATGGAGGACGGTGCATCGACTTCGTCAACAAGTTTGAGTGCGTTTGCCCACCAGGGTATGATGGGACACGTTGTCAAACTGATGTGGATGAATGCAGCACAGACCCTTGCAAGAATGGCGCAACCTGTCTTGACTTGGTCAACGACTTCTCCTGCTTATGTCATGTTGGATACGAAGGGAAAGATTGCTCCGTTGAGATTGACGAGTGCTTATCTTCCCCGTGCAAAAATGGTGCAACTTGTGCTGACCGGGTTGGTGGGTTTGTCTGTGCGTGTCTTCTTGGGTTCAACAGCTCAGACTGCTCTGCCAACATTGACGACTGCGCTGGGACTCCTTGCAAGAACTCCGGGACGTGCATTGATAAAGTTAATGGGTACGAATGCTTCTGTCACAATGGCTACGAAGGGCCAAACTGCGAGATTGACACAGACGATTGCCTTGGCGTCATCTGCCAAAATGGTGGGAGCTGCGTGGATCATGTTGGATACCATACGTGCCACTGTCCAGCAGGTTTCCTAGGATCAGACTGTGGTGCCGACATCAATGAATGTGAATCATATCCTTGTAAAAATGGCGGAGTTTGTACCGATGATGTCAATTCCTTCCAATGCGCATGCGTTGCAGGATGGGCAGGAAGTACCTGCGAGGTTGACATTGATGAGTGCGCAAGTCAGCCTTGTAGAAATAATGGTACATGTGTGGATGAAAAGTCTTCCTTCAGGTTAGTAAGACGGCACTAACTTTAAAACCTGGCAAAGGAATATTCAGATCACCTTGAAAGTTACTTTTCAACAATTCAATGACGGAAAACAGATTATCTCATGACTATTTAGCGGTAAAACACCGATACGTTTTTGCTGTCAAGACCTGCAGTTAGGGAGAATTGGTGTATCTTCTTCTTTATCGTTAATTTTTTTGTAATCTCGATTAGGTGTTTCTGCGACCAAGGCTTCATCGGGAAGAGATGTGAAACAAATGTTAACGACTGCAGGCATCAACCATGTTTAAATGGCGGGCAGTGTTTGGACATGGTGGCCGACTTCCACTGCACGTGCGCGGCTGGTTATGGCGGAAAGACATGCGCAGTTGACATTGACGACTGCACTAATCACAACTGCAAGTACGGGAAGTGCGTTGATGCAGTGAATGGCTACAGCTGTGACTGTCAGAATGGATATAAAGGTCAGCACCGCGCACCAAATATTTGTGAAGATCTCTTTAAGATAACTATGCGTTGCACCATTAAATCTGCATCTGGCGATGTGGATCGAGAGGGAATTTCTATGGAGTGTCAGTGAAATTCCGTGTAGCTTGATGTATTTAAGACAAACAGTTCCGACCCTTTCGGGCTGAGGCCGCGTATCGTAATGATACCTGACATATAATTTGTGCTTTCTTCTTTTCACATCAGGTACCTACTGCAACGAACTAACTGATTACTGTTCGCCGAATCCTTGTCGCTACGACTCCGTTTGTAATGGACAGATCGGTGGATATATGTGCAACTGCACCAAAGGTGTGTAACACTTAACCTTTCTAGGTACATTTCCTCAAACTGTACCTTACCCTTGATAATAACGGGATACAATTGATTAAGTAATGGACAAACACTTCAATATAAGTGGATAGGATATGTTGTTTGGTAAAGTTTCCCGCCCGACGAACTCTCGATTCCAAAGTTCAACTGGCCTTTCGAAATGGCAAACATGAGTTTTATGGTACGGTTTTGGAAATGAAATCTTAAGTTCAAATCTTAGCTTAATTTCTTGCAGGTTACACCGGTTCGAACTGTGAGACTGAGATCCGCGAGTGCCAGTCGCAGCCCTGCCAGAATGAAGGCACCTGCGTTGACCTGGTCGGTGGATACACCTGCAGTTGCTCAGATCTCTACTCGGGACACAACTGCCAGGACGGTGAGTAAAAACTTAACCACACACTGATTCTATGCATCCTTGAGCAAGGACTACAAGTGCGGTTATACGATTTACATTTTTTTTCCAGAAGTGGATAGAGAAGGAGGTTGTGTCGATGATAACAGGAAATTGCGTCAAGATGGAGACTCGTGGAAAGTAGAATGCAACGCGTGTTTCTGTTCTCAGGGCATCATATCGTGTTCAAAGGTACTTTTGTCAGTTTGTTATGTGTGATGTGTAGTGCTCTTTTTGTGCAGCTTTTCATGGATGATATATCTATGTTCGAAGAGAAACGTCACATTTGATACACACCATAAAGTATAATTGCAAAGCAAAGGTTCACTTCACTGCTTTTGAACAATACTTTGTAGCACATATACCATCAGTATGGCAGGCCACGCCGATCTGAATGAAACCTAGCAGTTCTGCCTCTGTCTCACTAACTTATTCGTAAACTCTGTAATCTTTACCCCCAAGATAAATTGCCATCCACTGAAGAAGTGCTGCCCAACTGGCATCTTCTGCAGTCCAGGAATCGCTAGAAAATGTACGGATGGTGCACCCTGCCAAAGTGAGGCCTGCCTGGTCAAGCCATGCGGGAGTCTTGGGTACTGTCCGAATCAGGACAGTGGCTGTCATAATGGAGTCAAAGAGACCAAGGATTGCGCTCATTTGGAGTTGGCCATCGGACGCAGTAGTTTGATAAAGGTTAGGTATACTAACACCGGTAAAGTTTTAGAACACTTTATGTGGTGTTGACATACCCTGCAGTAAGCAATCGCCCCCCGCCCCGTGACTCTCCCAGGCTTCATGAAAGATTTTAGTGTGTATGGTATGACGACCTAAAACTCGATAGGGGCGACTCCCTTCATATTCCTTTCTGAATTTCTTTGAAACAAATAACACTACACTTTGAAGTATACCGAATTGGATGCACTTTTGTTTGTTTCAGGGCAGTTCTGTTGAAGGTGTTTGTGCGGAGATCAGGCAACTCCCCGCGCTTTGGGACTATGCCATGAACAACAATTTGACAGTCACCTGCAAGATGGCCGACCATACGTCAGGAGAAGAAAGTCTTTTGTACATCACGATTGTGAGTATAGCTAGTTCGACTAAACATCCAAGTTTCAATCCTGGGTTAATTCCAAAAGGGAAAGCCTTGCACACGTGAGATATGAAAAAAGTGATCCGGACCTCCTGGCCCAGGACGTCAGTGAGCTATTTCCTGTACCCGTTCACGCCGAGACACCAAAACCTACGCCGTAACAGTGTGTATGGCAATCTTTACGACTAAAACGTTTCCATTTTAGGGTAGTTCTGAAGGTTCCGGTATGGCTCGACAGGCTAAAGAGGAACTAATTATATACCTTGGTAAACACAAGAAGATCAGTGCCATTGGGGCCAGGCCAATCGTTGCTGCATCTCAGGACACCAGTAAGTAATTTCGCTACGGTGGGTATCAATCACGAAGCTGGGTGTGTTAAGAATTCAGGAAGCACATGGTCACTGCAGAACGGGGCGATATAACCATACAAAAATTTGATACATGGACAAGGACAGACGCTTTGCTCATCAGTCCCTGTTCAAACACCAGTGTCCGTACATGAGGGAGGCCCCAGATGTGGCAGAAAAACTGAGCATGTTGTCCAAAGACTAGTGTTCTTTCCTAAGATTCGTAGTGTGCTTTTCATTGTAGAGATAGATCCAGTCGTCCCTAGTGTGGGAGGGGCCCTTGCCGCCCTGCTGATCATTGCCGTAGTGATAGTGGCCATCCTCTACGTGAGGTACACCAGGAAGCGCCCTGATGGATTCTCGTGGCAGGAACTTGAACGCAATTCATTTTACGATGAGTCCAAGAGAGGCAGTGACACTACGTCGCTTTGCCACACTGGTTCGATTAGAGGTGCAAGATCGTAAGTAACCACTGCAATAGGTAAAAATTTCTTCATCAAGTAACGGTCGATAAATCAGTCAAAAATATATTGCTGAAAAAACAGCGTCTTTTACTTTGGAATGGAAAATTGCCTTAACTTAGTTGTTGAACTTACAATTTCAATTTTACCTACATGTATACCAATTAATCAATATCTAATTGTCATACGATTATAATAAGATAAGTTGATTGAGATCTCGAACATTCATTGCAGAAATCCACTTTTCGAGTCACCAGAGGATGTAACAGAGGAGCAGTATATGCACGCTGATGATCAGGTATTCCCGGCCGAAACCACTCAGAATGTCAACACGAACTTCCAGAACCCGCTGTATAACTTCATGCAGAGTAAGGAACTAAAGCCCAATGACTACTGGGAGGGCATGTTCAGGCCGGGGCAGGAGGAGACACCCGTGGAGGTGGCAGAGGTAGCCCCAGTTGCCCGGCAGGTTAACTCAACCGTTTTTAACAACATGGACAATGATCTTACGAAAGAACTCGATATGCTGAATGAGATGGAGGACGAGATGAACTCTTGTTAGTTTCACGGTTTCAATCCTGTGGCCCTCTCCAACTTCCGATAACGATCAGTAGTGGCAAACAATCGTAAATTCGCAACAATTTTGACCTTTCTTGCTCCGCACCCCTCCTTTCGCTCTCCTGTAGGAGGACCTGGACCCGAACTGTGCCTTGCCTTCCTCCTTCGTTGCACCATAGATTTCATATCTTGTCGAAATTTCTTACAGCCAAGAAAATACATATAGAAATTAACACTATGATTCAGCATCCTTGGTACGGACACTAACGTCAGAAACTGAGACTCGGTACTTAAACACCCAGAGTATTTTGGAAGAAGTGATTCCGAATACGTAGCCATAATCTTACTAAGTTAATATTATGATCATCATCTCATCGTCAAGATCCTTTTTAATCTTAGCTGTATTCTCATAATCTAGTACACTCGTCTTTGGTGGCAAAATGAATGGCATTACTATTATCACTCGCTGGTATTATCTCCATGCTTTTAGGTCTGATTCCTTGATCATTTTCTGTGTTCGAAACAATTGTAGCGACCGTGTTTCGGCTACCAGCGTCAACTCCTTGTAGTAGGGCACAAGACTTCTTCTTCGCTGCTGCGATACTGCCACGGGACGTCCACACATCGGAACTATGGTCTCTTTGGTTGCTCTCCCAAGCAGTCCTACCATTTTTAAAGATAGTTTTTAAATCCTGTCGAAATTTTTTACACCCAAGAAAATATAGATAAAAGTTTACACCTGAATTTAACATCCGCGGTATTCTGATGAATTCGTATACGAATTTCCTAATCGTTGCAACCTTTCCGACAACTTCGATCGCCTTGAACACATCCCAGAAGAAATAATCAACAACAACGGGAACAAGTAGAATCAAAAATGTCCAACTTACTAGTAACAGCATTGCTGTAATGTTCCGTTCGGTGTTTCTCTCCCCTTTACTTGTTGCAAGGACCATGGAATCACGCCTTTTCTTGTTTCTCTTGACGATTATGACAATACCCATGTTTGAGATGAATAAAATTATCACAGGCACCGTGTGGCACACACCGTAGTAGAGTATGTTGTTGGCACTGTCGTACCAATCGAATACCCCAGTCAGAGGGCAACGCTTTGTCAAGGTCAAACCCCCTGGGTTATAAGCGCGCCACCAATTGGGAAGAAATATGATATTCAATATGAGAAAGTTGAGGAAAATGCATATTTTCGCTTTCTTGATTGAGCAAACTGCTTTTGCCTTCAGTGGGAAGGAAACGGCAATGAGACGGTCCAAAGCCATGAATGAGAGAGTCCAGTGTGCGATACTCATGTAGACATACGATATGAAGAGGAACTCCCGGCAGAATATCTGAGCCACGAGAGTATCCGTTAGAAACACGTAAGGCCACACCATGTAGATGTAACGCTGCACGTACCGCCCTATTAAGGTAATGTTGTCAAATAGGGCCAAGCAGCGCATATAGCAACAATTTGAAGATTTCTTGTAGCGGGGAAGACTCAATACCAAGTAGGCCATGGTGTTACCAAATAAACCCAAAACGATCACAATTGGCGGCACATACCTGGAACAGTATTCTAAAATGCTGTTCATTACAATTTCATCCTGATCTAGCGTCCGGGATGTTGTTGCCAAAGAAGTATTTACACCGGAAGTGTCGTTTGTGTATGTCGTCTGCTCGGTTGAACCCGATGTTGTAAGCGAATCTGTTGGCGCCGTGGTTTCCAAAGCGACACAGTTCGGTTGGTTCATGAAAGCCATCAAAGAGACGGCGATTCCAACCGATGATTTCATGAGTTCAGAACTGAGCCCTTCGAACTAACCTTATCATTCCGGTTAAATCAACATGTTATCACAAATTCGTTATTCCTTTATAACAACATGTTTGGACTATTACAAATGATATATACTAGCGATTTTTAAAAACAATATTGGCCAGTGGTAACTCTGGTGGAATCCGTAAAAGGGCATCACGCGCGCCAAACAATATGGGTGTCGGAATATCTGTTGGTTTTATCCATAGAAGTGAATCGAGTATTGAAAGCATTAACTCGTCGTCGGAACAAAGAGCAAAGAAAATGATTTCCACAGTTCTATCGGACGTACTTCGTTAGAATCGTTGATGTTCGTATTTCTTGTCGGCCAATAATGGGAATGTCGTATACAGGTCTACCAGGTACTTGATCGCATATGTAGTGCAAAATACATACGCAAAATACATTTTGCAGCTTATTCGCAAATGAAAGAAATTTAAATATGCAATGCACGCTTTGTCTACTGATTGACTGTGACAAATCAGAATTATTTCACCATTCTATTTAGCATTTCAAATTAGTTTATAACACGCAAACGGATAGTTTGTGTCATGGTATCAATAACCTGTCCAACCACTTTTCGTGAGAATACGTGCAGGAAATAAATCAGGAATAAAGCAGGAAAAGAATTAACCTTGAAGTGAACGATCAACCTTGTGAAAGGTTGTTTTTCACATTTCTTTCAAATTAGTTTCGTTGTCTTTCGATTAACGAAGGATGCACAAATTCTTCACTTGTATCGCCGAATATTATCCCAATTCCATACTCGGAGTTTGAACCTTATGTCATCCATGGGGACCAGAATTCCGTAGACTGTGGTCAAAGATTCACCAAGAACCACAATTGGTAAGCTGAAGAAGCACGCATCCCCGACTTGTTGATTTCCTCATGTCTATTAAGCCCTCATGAGCGGAAATTGCCCCGGTGATTCAATCCTGATTATGACGCAGATGTGTGGGGATATTTTCTGGCGCATGATGTCTTCCCGACTATTGGTTCCAGGTTATTTGTTGTCCAAATGTCACACATCCCTCCGTTTGAAAGTTATATCCATGCAGGGTATGCTTTGTTTGCAGCGACCCTGATTTTTTAGTCAAAAACGAAATGTCTCGAGGGAAGAGATGGAAGGATCATTAAGGCAAAGTGGATCACATTATGCACTTCATGGCCAAACACAGAATGAACCGTTAGGAAAATGTCGGAATATGCACTGGTTCGAAGCTGGTGGAGTGTTGTTGCTCAGCTAATACGAAGACGTAACCATCGTTGAAAAAATATCACCTATCCAGCGTAATTATTGTCATGAAATGCAATAGATATCGTTATATATGTTCGTTTTTCGGAGAAAAGCATATGTTATGTCATCGTATACGTTCTTGTGAGATGATTCCATGAACGTAGTTTTAGTTCCAGTTTCCAAATGCTCGGCAGTGACACACATTTCCCTGACATGGATGTGCCCCGTGCGCCTATCGTTAGTACCAAGTATAGATAATGTACATATACTGGTATTCATCAGGTACAATTCTTGCCCAGTATGACAATGACGTGTTTCCATCTGGACTTGGATATTTTCCGATGTTCTCGACCAACCGTGAAGAGCATTAGGCTATCCTTGAGTAAACTTGACATTTTGACACATGAGTACAGAATCGATTAGAAAGTTCTCTGTTGATATTCATATTTCTTCCGTTATGACACCATGCAACTGGCTACATTTGTATTATCAATGCATTATAAACCTCTGCAGCCACATGACCCCCCCCCCCCCCTTCCCACGTCAGGTAATCAAAACATAAATCAATGTTGGTCAACACAATGCTTCCGTCGCAAATCTATTGAGAATGGTGGTCAAATGAATAATTTAATCAAATTTCTCGTCTGAATATTACTAAAATATCCATTGCCTGATGTTTGTCATCCCTTTAGAGCACTTGTGCGTGCATTTGCCGCCATTATGTCAGGAGCCATAACGCTTGGTACTATTTTAGGAATACTGCCCACGGAAATCAGTTTGCACCAGGGGTTTACTTGATCTTGACGTTCGCAGTACAGTATCGATCGCTCTGCTTGCTGAATATTTTTTATCACAAAAGTCCAGATTAAACATTGCTGTTTTACCTCGACACTCAAAGGATTATTATGATATCAATTATTACAAAGGACAATATTGGTGGTTACGAACAAAGTTCTTTTTTGTATGTACGGGATGTTAAGAAATAGTTAGACGTGTATCGGGTTACCATTTAAAAAATCGCAGTAAGTATGACGTCATCCAACAGTACCTCTCTAAAAACAAACGAGTGAATTCTCGCTCTTTAAGAGCGAATTCTCGCTCTTTGAAAGAGCTATATTAGTGATCGCTCTTCACAGAGCGAAATTCGCTATTATGAAAGAGTGAAACTATTCGCTCTTTTAAAGAGCTAAAACCGAGCGAAATTCGCTCGTTGAAAGAGTGAAAGCATTCGCTCTTTTAGGAATGGTCCCGAGTGATAAAAGTTTCCATTCGCTCTTTGAAAGAGTGATCAAAGTTTCCATTCGCTCGTTAAAAGAGCGGTCATGCACTTCAAACGAGTGAAATTATTCGCTCGGGCCCTTCCTCAACGAGCGAATAATTTCACTCGTTGGAAGTGCCATGATCGCTCTTTTAACGAGCCAATTTGCGCTGAAAAGGTTATCAGTCACCCACTTCTTGCAAGTAAGTCCAGGAGAGTTCAGGAGAGTTACTGATGCCGTTCCCATGCTCGAATGAAAGCGGAGACCGGCTATCAGCTCACCTGGTAGCATTACAGCTGCTGCTTGTAGTATAATATTCAACGTTGCAGTTCAAAGCGGTCTCGGGATTGATTCAGTAAACGAAACAAACACAATCGAATGCTTTGAAACGTTATGACTTTTTTATTGAAGTTTTAGAAAACCGTGGTGTGCAACGAGAGAGATATACATGATCGATTCATTTATCGTACATGCTAGAAAAGACGAGAAAATGGACATTCTGAAAATCCAACATGGAGCTGATCCTGATGCCATGAAACCTCATAGTTTTCATTTTTTTCATTTTAACATTAGGTCGAAATGTTTGCCGACTGACGCGCGAAAATCCGCTCGTTGTCCCCCGCTCTTATTCTCCGCTCTTTTGAAAGAATGGATTGGTCACCCAAAGAGCGAGGGGCTAGAATAATCAGATAATTTCACTCTTTTCGAGCGAAAAGCTATTAGCTCTTTTGAAAGAGTGAGAAATTCACTCGTTTGTTTTTAGAGAATATACACGATTCCGGGGTTCTGGCTCATGTTCAAGTTTGGGAAACTGAATTAAACTCTTACATGATATGTAGTCGTCTATTGTTTGTAACTATTTCTCAGTTTTCTTTTGAAGGGAAGCTTCACCGTCATAGCCCGTGAGCGAGTCTGCCATCCCATGCGACGTTTCATTATATCCACATGTGGAAGAATGTTCGCCACCTCGCCAAGGCTGCATTGAATGTGCGAGTCTCTGGTTCCTTCACCAGAATTCCCCGACTGAACCGTTAACCCTGGCGTAGATTCTGTGGCTTGTGAGGGCATTTCCACATAGTTCTTCCCTGAGTTTCCGTGAGAGATGTCAGAGTTCCCGGACACTTCAAGTGCCTCTCCAGCTTGCTGGCTCCCATCGTGTTCTCCGGCGCTCTGATTTCCGCTTTCATCCACATAATTTTTTGCCACCACTGTCGAATTCCTACCGCCATCTTTGACATTCGTATCGCGAGTAGACTTTTCTTTGCTTCCTTCTCCAAGCCCTGTTGTAATGAACTTGTACAACATAGACAACAGCTCCTTGCCTCGGTCCGTTTTGTTCGTCGTTCTCCTGTGCCATGCCTTCACTTGCTTCTCCATTTCAAGGGTACAATTCTCAAGAAGGCGAGGCACTCGCTTGTATTTCTCCTCATATTCAGACAGGATAATGTAGCACAACTCCTCTCCAAGCAAGCGAAGAGACAGCAACTCCTCTGGACTAGCGCCATTCTCATAGAGGTAACTCAAGCCTGCAATCTCGATACAGTGACTCAGGATTTCTTTCAAGTAGTCATCGACGTCCACCTGCCGATGTTCTTGTTGAGAAGTTGATGCTGCTGTAGTTACACCTGGCATTGAGTTGACAGTCACGTCGATTAGGCCTGTCAACACCGCAACTAAAACCTGCAGTTCGTATTTCGGGCGTCTTCCAACGAGTTGAAGGACTTTGGTGACTTTCTGAAAGCCATGAACTGAATGAAGAGTGTTGATGTAACCATAAAGGCGACTTTTTATTGTTCGCTTTAGGTTCGGGAGCTGTGACATGTCGGCGCGAAGCATTAGCGGACCCTTCGGAGCACTGGGAACGTAGCTCGAACAAAATTGGAGGGATGGGTTGGCCTGTGCACCAGAAAGGGTTGTTTCTGTGGGCGTTGGAGAAGGTAAACAAGCAGCAGAGGACAGTGTAACGTTTGTATGATATGAAGTGGGGACGATGTCATGGAATAGAAGACCAGTTGAGTCCTTTTGGCAAGTACATGTTATCCTTGCACATTCATTATTGTGATGTCTGTGCCTTGATGGGTTACTGACAGTTTCCTTCGATGTTTCTAACTTCATTGTTTTGTTGGGTGATCGATTTTCGGTTTTTTCGCTGCATGATTTTGTAGCATTGTCTACGTTTCTCTGAAAATTCGGTTTGGAGCGCTCTCCGGGATTTTTTTTGTCACCAACCCCCTTCTTCCCTCCACTTGCTTTGACTACGGGGTTACCAAGAGGCGTCAACACAACAATAGCGTTTTCCATTCGATTTTGATTTGAAGAGACAAGTTGAGTCGGCCCCCCTGCAGCAGAAGACGCTTTTGATGTACCGATGGTCGGATTTGGAGCGGGTGTGGTACTGGTAGATGTGTAAAATCGGTACCCTTGTCCAAAGTTGGGATTAGAATACGGGTTGACAGTGTACTGTGTCGCAGGCGGGGCGTTTCCAGGCAAGTCCTGGTACGTGCAAGGCTGTCCAATAGTAGGATTTATGAAATGCATTTGTCCACCTGTTGATCGTACAACATTGGCATTGCTTTGCAGGAATATACATGAACTGGTGGACAGCCCGTCATTGCCAGTGGCTCTCGTGGAATTTGTCCTTGGCATTGAATTTGACGCAACTGTTGAGCTGTGCCTTTGCGGCGTTTGCACGGGATATGGCAACTTCACACCGGGCTTTATGACAGAGTGAATGGGCAAATACATCGGATACTGTACAAAATATCCGGTCTGATGTGTCGACACCAAACTCTGTGCATCTGTCGGTGCGGTAACGGCGATAGGCATCGAACTTCGTACTTTTTGAACATTCATACCTGTGTCGCCAGTGACTGGCAGTCCATTAGAGGTAGACGTATGCCTCTGTCGTTTCATGGTGTAAAACTCAGAATGGGAGCTTTAGAAAACGGGTGTTCACCAAATAATCAAGCTGCAACGCACGATTCAGACGCACGATTCTTTGACGCAGGTGTAGTCGAAATGACGGAAGGACATTGTTGCGCTGGAGCGTCGCATTCACGGTTTATTACGTGACGTAGCGGTAGTTGATAAAGCTTGGAATCAGTGAAACCTTGGAACCAGTGATAAACCTTGGAATCAGTCCTAAAAATGCATAAAAACATGAAATAATGCCATTCGAACCTAACGTGGTTACGAATCAACATTTGGAGCTTATTCTTACATGATCAGATCGGAATTTTATCGTAATTTAGAAATCTGTCGCATATCCGATTCAATAGTCTATATTTTAGAACAACCCAGTTGTACCTCGCCTCCAGTGTACAGTACTGATCTCCCAAATATGGGAAGACACGCCCACCACACACCCATAATATGGACCAATAGCGCTCCGCTTATAAATACGCCACCACCACGCGGGGCCTATTTGAACTACGGATCGGTCTGTTCATACAGGGTGATACAGAGAAAATTGGGGGCCTGTCATGCATTATGCATGGATAAGGTTGACGACTATGTCTAGGCCTAATTGTCTATGATTGACTGATATTTTATAACAAACGATGAATAAAAGAAGCCTAGTCATGTATGTTTATTACCGAAGTTTGCGGATGAAAATTTCCTTCGCCGTGAGCGATTTCTTACATCTTCCAGTACGCATCGAGGGATGCAGAGATCTTTGTGACGTCACCGGTTCTAAGCGGTTTTTTTATTCACGTGTGTGTTTGTCCTATGATCTCGTGCATCTAGTACCGAGCATAATACTTTATCGTCTATGGAATACAAAACAATCATAAAAACTAATTTTTGCTTCCATTGAAGAGAAATAAAATATTTTAACGACCACAGCGCATTGCCAATTGATGACGTCATCCTCCACATTAAAAATGTTGGCTTCTGAACTGACTGGCAAATTGCTATCAATAAAGTCAGCTGGGACGAGACTGTCAGTTGGGAGGGTATAAATCGTGGAAGGAACGCACCCGGTTTCCCGCGCTATTTGCACAGTGATTCCATGGTTTACATTGAATATTCCAAGGTTTATCAGTGTTTCCAAGGTTTCACTAATTCCATACTTTATCAACTACCTGACGTAGCGCCCTGCAGCCGTATCCGCGCGTTTGATAAATAAAGTCATGATCACCTCCATTACTTTATTTCTCCCCTTACCTTGCGTTTAAAAGCATTCAGGCCTGGCCTAATACATGGTCTATTGTCTTTATACACAAAGCCCGCTCGCACCTAGTTATACTGTCTTTTCAAATGGTTATCAGGTCACAAATCTTGATAACACTATAGATCGATGCACTTGATTGGGAACAACGTTTACGTAAACGTTGTTCCCAACGTAAACGTTGTTACGTAAACGTTGTTCCCAATAGCATTCCGCGACGTTACTATTTATAGCTCACAAGGTCATTTGAATAAGATATTGATGACGTTTTAGTCACGTGACAGTCGGACATCGACACTTATTTCTACGCATTTGAGCTTATTTCAAAGTCAATTATCTTTGACCCTGCATTGTTTTTAGCATGAATGATACCATAGATTCAGAGAGAGAAATATTCAGAACAATTATGTAGTATTTCCAACACTCGGGCATGTGCCAGATTGAATCTAACTGACCTAGTTAGAAAGCCTGAATCCATTACGAAACCGCATGTTTGCCCGACATTGCCTGTAATTCAGCGATGGGGAAATAGAGGGCAGCAGCTGCAGTCACGTCATTATCGCGGAATGCTATTGTTCCCAATCAAGTGCATCGATCTCAGAAACAGCTTCCATGGGGGTCGACATTTCGAAACCGGCAAGGACAAATAAACGAAATGTCCATTTTCTGTGGATTAGCGAGATGACCCCCTCTGGAAAAGTGGTGCTGATTGTGATGATACTTAACTTTCCAAACTCGAGACAGACAAATGGAGAGTATAGGCGTTCTGGAATGCAGGTTATTTTTTGACCTATATCAGATATTGATGTTTACATTCAGTGCTTGGCAAAAAGGGGAATATCGCCAAATTGCCTGCAAACCCGACATTTTGCTTGTCAAAGTGGACAATAGTCACACTTAAAAGCATACCCCAGTCAGAACACAGATTATAATCATGTATTAGAAGCATTTATGAATTAACGCGATGATTCACAACTGGACAGAATGACATGACATTTTGCTGAATAAGTTTTCTATTCATTCGTAGCCATCGGAAATGGTTCAAAAGTTGCATGCATAAAAACCGGCAGTATGCCGTTTTTTCGATACTCTCTTTTCACTTTTGTAAGGTCAGTTGTCAACGTTCATTTCTTTTCCTATCAGTCTCATTCTCCGTGAGTGAATTCGTCCAAGGATTACCTAGCCTATGAAGCACAAATCAACTAATGCCGGGATGTGCGGATGTGACAATTAGATGCATAGATTTAATAGTCTACTGATGTGGAGCAAGAGCAATGCTGAATAAATCCACTTATTATGTTGATTATGATGATAGTGCATTAATGATATTTGGCCTTCTACAGAAAAAATTCCCCCAAAAAATTGCTTCCGCCAGCTCTTTTTTAACCCGATCTGGAAGGTACATTGTCCTGGTCCCGTATATATACTTGGACAATTATACGTGATTTGAGAAGACAGTACAAATATTTCATTTGATTTGGTTGTTAATCGATGTACTCGAAAGCTATCCAGATGACACTGATTGCATCATGTGTCCTGAAAACCCCTCCTCGGTCTATTTATCTGTTCTCATACTGCGACAGCAAACAAAGCTATAGCGGACTCTCTTGACGTTTCCAGTGAAGTGGGTCAGGAGCCGCTTGTTTCGCAGCAATTACCGAAACGGATCGCATTGGTTGAAATTGCCACGAGGCCAACTGATGATAAAAGGATAATGAGACTGTCGATTTGATCATTTTTGATCGGTCCTACGCAGCTTGAAGACCATGGCGTCCTCTCTAGGCCTTATTCTGGTTGTAGCCGTTTCCGTAAGTACTAGACCATTTTGCTTCGTATACACAGGAATCTATCTCAATATTTCATTTTCTTTCCCTGTGAACAACAAAAAAATCGTTATTTTCAGTGTTTTTTCCTTCACAATTACAAGAGGCTATCTCTTTTGAGTTTTTCTTTTCGATCCATGTGACATAAAAACCAATCCCTCTGACTTTGAGTCGTCTTTCCTAATCCTGAACGCCGAAAGAGATCCATCTCGATTGAGGTTGGTTTTCTTCCCTCGTCTCGACATCTCTATTTACGAATTTTCCGTTCACGTCCCGACTAAAATAGTCAATCCTAATATGAGTCGTCTTCCCTAAATGTCCCATCGAACGAAATTCAGCTCAATGTTAGTCTTTTTGTGTAAAATCGAACGAAATCCAGCTCAATATGAGTATACCTTACCTGTTACGCAAAAAGTCAACCATCTCAGTTGTAGACCATGTTTTCCCTGTCCCGTCGAAAGCAATACATTATTATAAGTCATCTCAGTTTGAGTCTTCTCATCTCCGTTTACGTCGAAAATAGACCTTTCGTTCATCCCAATTTGAGCCTTCCAGACGTCGAAAGTAATCTAATTCTGAGTCTTTATCTGTCACACCGAATGTGAGCCATAATATAATTATAGAGTCAAGTCTTATATAATAACCCATACCCTGTCACGTCGAAAGAAAACTAAAAAGTTAAAATTTCGATCTCAATTTGAGTATTTTCTGTCCCTGTCACGCCAGAAGTAATCTATCTCAATATACATGTATGTATAGACACCGTTAAAGTCTTTTTTCATCCCATTTATTATAATCAAGCTGGGCGAGACATCGTCATTTTACGGTGATGCATAGACTAATTTCAATGTCGACTAATTTCAGAGTTGACAAAAAGGCCAATTTATGTGATCATTACATGAATGATGTTTTCAAGCGTAAAATAGACTCATCATGATTGATATGATAGGGTAAATCCGCAGTAATTTTTAAATTCAATTTGGAATAATCAGCGGAAAACGATTGAACAAATTGCCATAAATTACTAACTGATTAGACGGTGAAATTAATGATCCCGTAAATCTTGTTTCCGGGATAAATGTTTGGATTGGTGTGGGAAATAAAGATTTATTTGGCTGTTATCGTCGGTAAATTCAGATAGCAAAGTAGGATCAGCATTTTTTATTGCGTTTGTCCTCGACCAAGTTTACTTTATCATTGCTTCCAAAATTGGAGGACAATTACAAGCATCTTTGACCTCATTGTGGCATACCGCGACAAATTTTCATGTCAATACATGACATGAGCTAGACCTATTACATGATCTATAGCTCTATTTAATGTCCTGGCATGACAGTGCAACTATAAGTCGAGAATTATCAAATGATGACCAAAGAATAAACCTTAGTGATCAATGAACATATGTACTCCAATTTAGATGTTATTCTCTCTCATTCAAACAGCAGTATAGATATAGACTCATTTACTCCGTGTCGCACATTGCTAATTTACAAGAGACAAGTGGGTTAAATTGTCCGCAGTGGATGACAATCATACCCGAAACCGCCTTCCGCGGCAGATCCACATATACATGTTCCCATCAAGTACCCGTCAATAAAAAGGCGCTCTCATTTTATCTCAAAACGTCGCAACAGGATTCGAACCTCTCCATAATTGATGGGAAAACGGCGGGGAACGGATCAACCGTATAAGCGCAAGATCCGTGATACAGAGTACAGGAAGTCGCCTCTTAAACCAATTTATCGGCACATATTTTTGGTGCAAATTATGAGTATCAGATAAAAATGTGTTTACGGGTGTCATTCGGACATTGAGCATTGATCTATGATATTTACGCCTCTTTATTTATTTGCCATGAGTCATCTAGTACTGGTTGTTATCATCTTGATGAGCAATGGTAATTATCATTACTATCTCTCATTACTGTGGTAGATTTAGCCAATTGAGACTTAACAGAGGTAATTTTGGATAATTAGGCCCCGGCTGGCTTTTTTATGGCGGTTGTTCGTTGTTTTTTTTGCTTTTGAATTGGGATCCACGAGTCATTTTTGAAACAATTTCGTATTTGTTCAGATTTTTTTCCGACTATTACACAGACAGACAGACTGACACTGTCTAAAAACGAAACAAGGTGCAGTAAAGCTGTTTCAGTCACATCGACACAATTTTTATGTGGAGCGATAAAAATCATAGATTGCAATTTATTTATTTTTTTAATGTATCAGTCATTAGATTCACGGTTTCATTTTGGGACCACTTCGCCGCCATTACAATGCTAGTCACATGATGTCACCGATGCGAAATTATCCACCTTAATGTCCAATCTTCAATCAGACAGAAATTACTTGAAAATAACATAGACAATCACGTTTATCTGTAATTTGAAGTTTTACTGAATTATTGATTCCTTTTTGCCAATAATACTAATCTCGCTCGTTTCAGATACATACGGCATGGGCAGGTAATTAGAATTATGATTATATTGAGTTCGTTCTCTTTTAAAATGTCCTTTCTTTTAACATTCCCGCCGGCGTTTTCCGTTGCATTTTTTCCCTTACGTGTACATGTATTTGTAAGTCTTAGATCAATCAACTAAGAAAAGTTTACCAGCACAAGCGTTGTTGTATTATGATAGTCTAATTATTACCGAAGACAAATTTTAAAAGGTTAACACATGGAACACGAGAAAACACCTAAAAAGCAGCAAAGTTTCTGACCAGAATCTGGACAGAAATTTCGTCTCAGGTGTCAGGTTTTTTTAATTAATGTATTGCAGAGCGGGATTGCTACTCAAAGAAGGCGGACATCGTCTTCATCATGGATGAATCGTCCAGCATCTACCCGCAGCCTTTCAATGATCAGAAATTGTTCATCAGTAAACTAATCGACCACTTCGACATCGGACCTGAAGGCACCAGGGTTGGGCTGCTCAGCTTCGCATCGACACCAAGGGTAACAAACTTTCTCTTTGCAGCGTCTATTGTCATGATTTTAAACATCGGAATCGGTCAGGGATTTCCCAAAGCAGAATATAGTGAGATGACCACTCGTATTAACCAATCAGAAATGCCGAATTCTGCATAACCGCTGCTGTTATTAGATATGGGCCAATAAGAACAATCAGAAGGTGTTGTTTTGGGGACGAAACTTCATTTTTGCTTTAAGCCTTTTATTTTTCACTAATTTAACTATGTCACACATCTCCTTTATCTGGAGAGAGGAAAATTAGACTATGTTCTCATCGCTACTGCTGTTTTACTTTATTTCCATGGCGAGTATCGGCGGTGTGCGTCAATCCTAAATTCTCCTCGGTATTTTCTTTCTGGTCAGTCATCGTAATCTTTGCATTTGTAGCCAGTATTTGATCCTAAGACATTTAAAGACAAAGAAAGCATGGAGAAGACCGTCATGGCCATCAGACAAAAAGGAGGCAACACCTACACTTGGGATGTGCTTGACATGGCTAGGCAAAGAAGTTTCACCACGCGGGCTGGAAGTAGGATGGGTGATTCGAGCGTCCCTAAGATAGGTAAGTGACAGAGAGTAACTGCTTTCCCTCGGGCACAGGCATTACATGGTAAGAATGGCAATTTAAAGGGAGACGACAGGCAGGCCCCAGGTGGGTCAGATACACCGAGTTACACGATGTTACTGATACCTCTGACCCTCTGACGATTTCAGATTGCATCGGCACTTTGCTTGAATGAAACATATTTTTATCACTCACTTTGTCACACTGGACACAGTTTTCTAACTGTGCATGGCGACCAGCAATTGAAACCCTACTTCCTGAATTGTCCACCTCTAATATGTCGAACAGTCTCAAGTGAGGCTGCAGAGGTGTGATTTGTCGTAATCGTTAAGCAGACACCCATTTTATTGATGAGTTCCAAATCTGATTTAAAAACAATATTAATATTGAAATTAATGTCAATCCTATTCAATGTTGACGTCTGCCCGGCTAGCTCAGTCGGTAGAGCATGGGACTCTTAATCCCAGGGTCGTGGGTTCGAGCCCCACGTTGGGCGATCATATATTTTATAGTTACAGGAGGGTGCATGTAATTAAAGGGTTAACTAAAGGTACCACCATTTTTGACTGTAACTTATATCAAGCAATTAGAACTCTTTTAGAATATTATTCAATATTAAATCTTTTTCAGCCATTGTTATCACTGATGGCAACTCCCAAGAACCTCTTGAAACCGCGAAAGCAGCACAAGACCTTCGCAATGTCGGTGTCGTCATCTATGCCATTGGAGTGGGCCGCGAAGCAACCATCAGTCAGAGGGAGTTGATCGCCATTTCAGGCAACAAGAATAACGTGTTCAGAGTGGAGAGCTATGATAAGTTGAAGAACATTGAGAATGATATTTTAGATAAGGCCTGCGGTAAGTGTTTAAGATAATTATTCAAAGGGATGGTCCTCCGATG
Source organism: Lineus longissimus (assembly GCF_910592395.1). Classification (NCBI taxonomy): domain Eukaryota; kingdom Metazoa; phylum Nemertea; class Pilidiophora; order Heteronemertea; family Lineidae; genus Lineus; species Lineus longissimus. The sequence continues at coordinate 25,093,837 of NC_088310.1, forward strand.
TGTATTCTACAAGGTGACCCACCTGTAATTTATATGTAGATACTTACATACCTGTCGTGCATTCGTATTTTCAAGACCAATGACACTGGATCTCTGTCATTTCTTTTACTTTGAATGTGATTGTTGTCATTTTTGGCTCTTACACATCTATCATAAAATTAAACATCGTAACGAATGTGTTTTAAAACTGAACGTACTGAATGAACGGCCCCTCACCAGTGGTGGTTTCTTCAGTGCCAGAGACACCCGCACCTCCAACGCTTCCACCAGTTACTATCTTTGAGCCCTGCGAGGATAAGAAAGCAGACGTCCTCTTCGTGATGGACACCAGTGAGAATGCCATGGACGAACAGGTCGAAGGGATGAAGGAGTTCCTTGGGGAATTGGTGTACTCGTTAGATATCGGCGCAGACAAGACCAGGGTTGGCCTCATCACCTACAGCGCTACAGCCAATCTTCAGTTCGGTTTTGATACGTACAACAACCACCAAGATATCTATAGCGGGATTAAGGCAGTAAATGCGGACCTTCTTCCTCAAGCGAATCTAATGGAGGCACTGAAGGTAAAACCAACATCGACAGACAAGCGATGGGAAAAATGTCACGACTATCATTTACCAATACTCATAGAGTCCGATTCAGATATGACATGATTATGTACTGGTATGGCGAATGCATCACCATTTTCTTTTTTGGCAAGTGAACCTTAAATAATTCTGGCAGAATTCCCCAATTACTATTGCTGTACTTGTATTTAATAGTCCTTAATGATATTTTCCAGATGGCAAATCAACAGAATTTCAACCCCAGCAGGGGTGGAAGGACAAAGATTGCCAAAGCCCTAGTCCTCATCACACCAGGGAAATCATCTGACAGCGCCGAATCCATCCGGATGGCAAGAAATCTGATGACTGACAGGGGTGTTAAAATCATTGGCATTGCTCTGACCGGGGCCAGTAGAAGAGAACTGAGCTCCGTTGCTGGTGCCAGTGATGTCATTGAGGTTGCTGACGTCAGCGGACTTCCGGCTGTTAAGGACCGGGTGGCTGGAAAGATTTGTAGATCACGACCACCACCGAATGACTTTGGTAAGAAGTATTAAACTTATATCAGATGCGGTGAAAATGTCTCGGAGTCGTCTTATTCTAGTTGACCAGGTACAGTATTCCACCCCGTACTGTAACCAAACCCAAAATGTATATTTGAACGACTTCCACAGAGCCTCCATCAGCAAGTTATAGAACATGCCAACCAATTAATTAATGAGGTTGCACACATCAGAAGAATCGTTGCATAGTATCAAAGCAGGAAAAAAAGGCCTTTTCAATTTTTAATGAATCTTTGTGTATCATTCATTTACCGTATAATACATTTCTCTTTGCCAGCATGTGGAGAGTTTCGTGGCATCGACATCGCCTTCGTCATGGACACGCAGTCTGCCGGTGGTCACGACATGGTCTTTGCATCCGAATTCATGCAGAAAGCATCAGCGAAGTTCGAGATCGGGCCAGACAAGGTACAGGTGTCTGTGGTCCCAGCCGAATGCAAATCTTTGCCAGGATTTGTCCTGGATAAATATGCAACGAAAGAAGAATTGATCAAGGGGATGGTGGTAAAACAGGAATACAGCCTTGGGCCGCTCATGACGCAAGTTACCTCGACAACTTTTGCAGCTAGCAACGGTGCTCGGTAAGTTATGAAGCTTCTTCCATATAACAATGAAAGCGCTCCGTAAAAATTGCCATTTGGAACGTATGTGGAGGAGGTGGCAGAAGAAGAGGGTGGAATGATTTTTATATCAGTTGAGAAGAAGGAATGGGACATGTATAGAGAAGGAGGTTGGGTGGTTTGTATGTCGGTTGAGCAGTAGAAAGGGGACATGTACGGAGAAGGAGGTTGGATGGTCTGCATGTCGGTTGAGCAGTAGAAAGGGGACATGTACGGAGAAGGAGGTTGGGTGGCCTGTATGTCGGTTCAGCAGTAGAAAGGGGACATGTATAAAGAAGGAGGTTGTGTATGTACAACCACAACTACTACTTTACGGAGTAGTTTTAAATCCTCTAAGTACTATCATTCCACTCCATTTTAGACCAAAGGCGGAAGTAGACCGCGCGATCGTGATAGTTACCGACGGCACACCAGACCAGGCGTCGATAAACAAGGCAGCTCAAGCCAAGGCCGATGGAATTGAGGTGTTCGTGGTCGGCGTGGGCAAGAAGGTCAACTCAAGTGTTCTTGCGAGTATGGCGAGTGACCCTGCTGCAACTCATGTTTATGGTGTGCCATCCTATCAGGAACTGGTATCCGATCCTAGAATCGTTGACGGAATCACCGCCACCATATGCCAAAGTAAGTATACGCAAACACGAATGGGTTAACGATTATCGTGGGATCGTGTCTATGATACTGTAATAGTGACTATGAGCCATCTATCCCAGTTCCGGTGAAAGAGTGAGTATGTGTAGACGTCCTTCAAATGAATTTCTTTGATTGCCTCTAAGTTCGTTTGATGCATCATTCATCATTCATTATCATTCATCACGCAACCTAGTACTATTATTAACCTATAGCAGAAGTGTTTATAGAGGCTTCATTAAAGCGGGTCACACAAAGCATTGGTTGTGGTCTTAAAAACTCTACTTGGTATTCAAACCGGAATCAACAATATGTCATCTGCTTCATTTTAAACTTTTAGGAACGAGAATGAGATTTAATATCGATGTTATCTACTGACAGCAAGTTCATCAGGTTTGGGCAAAATCCGTTTTAGAGGGTTCTTTTTTTTCTTTGGTCCAGTGCATGTAGATTTGCTGTGTATAATACGGTAAAGGGATTCTATCTTTGGTTCTTTGGCCTTATTGCCATGGAGTCATGAATATACATATCATCTAAAAATTTGAAATGAGGTGCGGAAGTGCTGGACTCCGTATGATAACAAGCCTATGACATACATGTAAAGGCGTACTCAGAGTCGGGCTAAGGTGGCCCACTGAGTCACGTCAATAATATGGCCGGCAAATTCAGTTGTTTAACAATCTACAATGTATATAAAGCTAATTGCTATATTGACGCGTTTGGCACCTAAATACAGCTTTACATAATTGTGCAGGGCTGATGCCTTTCAAAACTGAAAGAAACACTTACATATACATGACATAATTTGCATAGTTTAATATACATTGCATCAGGAAAATCCCAGCTACTTCAACATCATTGCTCATCCCGTGTGCTTCATGACACTTACGTAGGAGAAACTGGGCGTGCCATTCAAGTCCAGGTTTGGTGAGCAAAGGCACCCAAGTTGAGCCGGCACCTCAGATGTAGCGCATCATATCCACAAGGCATATCACAGACATGAAATACGCTAAGGTTCTTGAGTCTATAAGTGGTTCGAGCGAGGGGTACATCCGTGCCCTACAGACCAGCCTGAACAGAGACGGGGTGTTATACTCGGCTATTCGCTCTGACGGCGTCACTATACTACCGATCAGTGACTGTATTTCAGCTGACAAAGGATCCAGACAGGCTCGGATTTTCACTACTTATGCGGTCATTAAAAGTCTTAAACGACTTTGAGTAACACTGTTGCGTTTCATCAACCTGGCTAGGATGGCTCAGAGTAATTTCCACAGTAATAAGACATCTTTTTTCAGGTTAAATAATGACTGCCATACCCATCATCCCGGACCAAAATCTGAGCAGACGACATGAAGCAAGCATCTATATATGATCGCGGATTTCTCGAAATCAGGTTTTGGTCATGATCATCGTACTTCTGTACAATTCGTGCAATAAAAACTTTCTATTTCAAGACATTTATTGTTACTTTAACTATTAGCAATTACATGTCGGACGTATAATCTGCTAGAGGACGCCTGTCAGCTCATGTCTTCATGTCTCTATATGAGACTCGATGTATATACCAGTCACAATCAGGATAACGCTGTATCCACAAGGAAATAGGGAAATACATGTATTGGCATCAGATCAGAACATCGATTTTCTCCAGGGCCTGCAGGAGAGACAGCCAACACCAAAAGGCACATCCTACAAGGGTGTCCTTTGCCTTTGATGAACAGACGGTGGGACGTTAATCGGTGTCTCCGTCACTGAAACCAAGCTATGTGGTTGCGACAATCTGAGCTTTATCTAATGTGACACACGGACAACTCCATTTGCCCCATCAGACAGATTTTTCTATAAAAAAAGGAGGAGATTGCGTTATTGTCATCTGGTCAGGCTTGGACGCTGGTTCATCTTCATTGCTTTTCCTTTGCTATTATTAGCCTGGGAACGTCCCTCCGGGTTGGGTCCCTCAAGCGCCTTTCCTGGCAGGTCTGTCTTATATCTTCGAGTGAGACCCCGTCAAATTGTACCAGTGTTCACAACGAGTGGACAGTCACGAAAAGGAGAGGAGAACTCTTAATTTGTCTCCACAAGGAGTCTACGCTAATGGTGGTGTCCCCATCGATATTCAGAGCCTGGGATTGTCTGTATAAGGGTTGGGTCCTCTCCAGTGCCTCTCAATTCAGGTCTGTTTTCATGCCTCCCATGCGAGACCCGTAAAATATTTCATCGTCACCACCAGTACACAGTCAAAATTGGGATAGACTCTCCACTTGTTTCCACAAGGAGGGTTCGTCGTTTTTTTGTGACTCGCCATATGAGTCCGAACCGTATTGTAGGACTGACGTGATCTTTGAGTAGAAGTTTTGGATCTTGGTGTGAGAAGAATACGATCCCTAGAGTGCCAAACCTTTGCCTACATCTGAAATGGTGTCCGTAAACAAAAGCCCATGGTCACAACCAGTGGACAGTCGATCACAATTATGGGAACTCGTCACTTGTCTCCACAAGAAGGGTAGGCTAGCCAAGCCATAGCCAAAACAAGAAGACAGTCGCAACCTTAAGACGGTCCAAACCATACATTTGTCTATATACGACTTCCGTATCATAAGTTCAGTCGATAGTGCAGAGTGCTGGCCTGAGCTTCAGGATGCCACAACGTGGACTCGTAAAGATGTGACAAATGTCATACGGATTTATATACCGTGACCCTATGTTGGATATCTGCTGGGAGGACCATGTTCTTCAGAAATGACTTTTGCCAATGAGACAGTACCGGCCTGGCCCTTCCCACTACAAGTGTATAGCTGGCACCACTTGACAGTGACGGGAACGGAGATAGTCCGTTCCGGGAGACAGTAACCAACTGGATATTGTGTCTACGTTTGTGTCATTTCGTTTCAATAGCGTACAAATGTGGTGTCCCTTTCCCTATTTTATCGGCTTGGGAACGTCTCCAAGGGTTGGGCAACGTCCCCTCAAATTCCTCTTCTGGCGGGTCTGTTCTCCGTGAGCGACGCGTAAATATACATATGGTCGCATCAAGTCGACAGTCACAATTGGGACAACTTTTCACGTCTCCACAATGAACAAGGCTAGGTTTTTTCAGTACTTGTCACCATTAGAATGATACTGTCTGTCATGTTCAGAGGAGGCACCACAGAGGTGTTGCGGTTTGTTTGAATGTTTGACATCTCGACACACTCCGGACGCAGTGGCGATGTGATCATTTATTGGGGTCTGTTTAAGACGCAAATGTGCCTGTCGTCACCACCAGTGAAAGACACAATCATGAGAACTCTTCTGTTGTCTCCACATCTAGTCTTGGTTATTCTGTAATAGACACTCCAGAAGACAGTCCCAACATGAAGACGGCCTCAACAACCATCTATACTACATGTACCTTAGTGTTATTTTGTGTCCACTCGGTACAGAAGTGCTTGCTTAGCCTGGAGACAGTCTCAACTGTTTGTCACAACATAGAGAAGACACTATGCATTCCACAATAACTGATCAGAATTTCCATTCGTCCCCAATGGGTCTTACGAGGACAAAGTCACAACCAGATGGCCAGGACCATACCATGAGACAAGAATAACTGAAAAAAAATACTGTTTATCTACAATATCAACTTTTTGGACTTAAATAAAAGTAGTACTTCAGAGTCATAGTACTCACACTCATCCTATCTGCACTGTTTCTTCAGTAAGATATGATCATTTCAATTTCAACCACATACATGTAGCACAGATTACACAAAGTTTTCGGCTAATGTACAAATAAACATGTCATGCATGGGTTCTCAACTCACATAAATATCAATTCTCAGACACCAGCCAATAGCCGTTTCAAATCATCACACTTTAACCCCGTTTTGTACACACAGAGAGATATGATTGATTTGACGGTTACAAGTCGAAACAAATGCAATCTTATACTTAACTGACCAAACCCCTTCTGGAGGATTTCATAATGACGATCGAAGAACCATCAGAACCAACCCATCCCCACCCACCTCAGTGACCATGACCATAACCATGACTAGTGCTTTGAGAGTAATGAACTCTTCTGTTATTCATATTTTTAGGCACTAGTCACTCAATTAAAAGATCACTAATCCACATAAGAATTACAGGTTAGATACGTGTTATGTAAATTGAGAGGAAACATATCACTCAAATACTACAAGAACAATACCCACCACTTGACATGCAACTTTCTAGCTTGTGTTTTAAAGTATGTGAATATCTAGATTTGTACCCCATTGTCACAACAAGAAGGCAGAACAGAGGACAAATGGGATTATTGGTTTTGGTTATGCCTGCCACTGTAGGATAATGTAACATGCATGTTATCATTACTAATTCTCTAGGCCAATCAGCGCTTGCTATTGTGACATGTGACATGCACAATGTGACTTCGACAATCAAGAAGAGGATAAAATTGAATCAGCATAAAGACATTTCCATAATCAAATGGCAGGCATGACCAATTGCCTCATTTGTCATGCTCGCTGCTATCGTGTGCGACGATGAGGTGTCAATCTAGTGACATGATTATCGTCTACATTGCCACATACTCCATGGAATTCATGCCATATAATACTATCTATAACTCAGCAGTCACAACTATTTCAAGTGCCATTATTGCCACAGTGATATCTCTGCAGTCACGCAGATATTTTACAATTACAACGTACCAAAGACATTGAACATGAACCACAGGACAGATTTCAGACACTATGAATGGATCTTTCAGGGCCTTTCAATGCACATTGCTCATTACCTCCCTGAATGCTTACAATGTATGTATTGAGTGGATCAGGCCATGGCCAAAAATGGTGGCCAGAATGAACAATAACAGCCAATTTGAGGTGATTTAAGCTTTTCTATTGTCATATCCACCAGATTTCGCCAATGACTAACATGGGAGTCAGGACTCATCCAATTCAACGTCCGGGGTAACCCTGCATTAAATGTCTCATTCTGATATTCAAACTTTAAATTCTAACAAACAAAGACCGAGCACATTCTAGCTCCTATTATTCGAGCTCCTATTATCCTTTTCACCATGTCCACTTCTCAGACCTTGAATTCTACAAAAAGACTCCTCCCTCTCTGAGTATCTGAGTTCTCTCAATACCTCCAGCTCTGTTCCTTCAGTGATGATGCCCAAGTGATAACAGCACAGGTACTAATGATCCAATCACCAATAAAGTCAACTCTAACCACGTGAATCCCTTATGTTCCCTGATAATGACAGTTCCATTAACTGTGGTAGGTTGACTGCCCATACTAGCTATCTCAGGAAGCACGTGGACTGTGGAGACATAAAGAAAGGTGCCAGCACTAAATAACATAGCGATTCCAGTCGCGTTTATATTAGATAGCGTTTCTTGACTTTGCTGCAAACAGAGAAAAAGAGAAGTTAGGACAGTAAAGTTACAACACATTAATACTCTCATGGCTGGACCAACAATCCACCAAACACCCCCTCTTAAGACCCCAAGGATAGAAATTCTATTGGAGACAGCTGTATGAGGTCTTCAGCTGCAGCTTCTCAGAGACTAGAGCGCCCTGAATCAATAGACAAAATATATGAGTATCCACACTATCTTAATTTATTTCATTTTTGGTTCAAAAATGTCAACAAATTTGCCACTTTCCATCTTGGCAGTACGAAAATGAACATAGCAGAATACGTTATACTCACTTGTCCTAGGCAAAAGAATGTTATCAAAGCTAGCACAGGAGCAGCTAGTGAAAATACCAGCAGATGTCTACGTATCCTGTTTCTTTCAAAATTATCATGAAGTAAAAACGTTACTAATCCAAATGCCGCTGGTGCCTGAAACAACAAGAAATAAATGCATCACAATACGAAAGTGGACTTTTGATAAATACCTAAAGATGGTGCCATCTGAAGACGATCATACGAGATGTTACTGTTATCTCTGGTATGAACTTTCCATGGTGCTTTCTCGTCTCAATTTGATCAGGTAGATTTTTGTATACAAGTGGAGAAGACCAATATATGAGGCCCTACCTTGGATATAAATATACCATTACAGTTCACACAGGTGAATGAATCACAACACAACAAGATATACTGTACCTTATGAAGCATGATCGCAATGAAGACTATCATCGTAACATGAGCCTGTGACATACTTGCAGCAGCTCCCAATGCAACACCATCGGCTGGAAAAAGTTTTTTAAAAGTTCCTTCAAACATTATACTTAACTTGTTTTAAACTAGTTCCATTTATGTTCAATTTTACCAATTATGCAATGATTTGTGACAATGTTGGTTCAAATATGTGATTGTACCATCCATCATCATCACCCACCACAGTATATCACATTCAAAGACTGGCAGAAAAGCATGCATTCCCTAAAGACGGGAGAATGTGATGAAATTGCAAAGAGAGCTTTAGATTAAGCCTTGAACTTCACATTTTCCCTTTATCGTCCACAAGGAGTTGGGGTCATAATTCAGTCCATCCTAAATAACCTAGGCCCATCTGTGACACTTACTTACCTGCTGCATGCACTACTAAACCAATGGTAGCTGTCATTTTACTTCGACTCTGTATTGTTGTACCAGTTTCACTATCTGAAAATACGAACAAAACTGAGTCAATATCAGAAGTGAACATGGAGAAGAAGCAAAAGCAAATATCATCACTCAGCTAAATAAAATCATTGATTTTGAAATGATCTGAGAACTGTAAACGTTCCCTCTATTACTTGTGAGGGTAAATTCATACAGCTGTCCAAATCTTTCAAAGGCAAAAAATCAATCATCATCTAAGTGCATAATGCACAAACATCATTTGAAATTTTTCAGAAACAAATGTTCTATTTTCAACTATACCTGAGACATGATGACTATGTGATCCACCCCCGATCTGATCGACCAGCAACATGAAGACGAAGCCAAGTACAAGAGCCACACCGATCACACTATGAAGGTCTGCATCGTTATGGTCATGGGAATGTGTAAGGCCATGGTCATCTGCCTTGACATCTTTCTTCACAAGAGGGTTGGAAGCAGCAGCAGCAGCCTCATGGAGATGAAATGCCTCTGTAATCAAAGAGAGATGCAAATACAATGTTTTGAAGTACAGTACCAGGAGGACACTCTCTATCAATATCCTCCCACAGCTGGCCTCTGTATCATTCCTAAAAATTAACTCAATCAAAGCCCTGCTGAAATTGGCCAGATTAGGTAAGATAAGCGTGTCTTGGTCATTACATGTACATCGATGTGCATCACTCCACTGTCCACTGCTGTGAGTGTATTTTACTTAAGAGACAATCTAAAGGACAGCTATGGGAGCAGGCCTCTAAAAGGCAAGTACTCTGATTTGGTCCCAAATTGGTAATTTTCATTCAATATGACAGTGGTAAATCAGGACATAATTTGTCAGTCCCCTACTAGAGAAGTTCCAGTGAAGTTGAAATTTCTGAATGACTAAGCCTTGTGTACATGGACATGTTTGGTAATGTCTGCAGTCAAATACTCCTCTGACTTACGTTTCCTAGTTTCATATAAAGTGTGCACCCCTTCTGGTATGATCACAGATAATGCAGTTCCGACAAGCAAGCCAGCTCCAAGCACCGTCACAAGTTTCAACTTTTCCTGGAAAGAGAGAATTAGCCAACCAATATCATCACATTTTTCAAAAATATTGAGAGTGTGAATTTTATTCATTATTCTTGTCATTATTATTCAATATTGTTACTTTTACCAATATTGACTCTGACAGTGACACCGAGTGGAGTCACTGCTTACTGCCGAACTGAGAAAACAAGCACACTCTGACTACACCTACTTATGACACCAACACGAACAGAAGACACCCACACTATTTTCAAGAGCTGCAAATGTGGAATTAAAGCATTGTCACTCATGACAGTGTTGAATGTTCATCCCATCAAGTGTATGTGAATAACACAATTCCTTCACAATTCAACTGAATAACATGAATGAGGAGCCTCAAACATGTCAAAAGAACAGATGGCAATATCCTAATGATCAAATTCATCAATAGGCCCTTTTCCAGATACGCTGATACCACCTAGGGACGGCAAGACAAACTACCTTTACAATAGGTTTTTACAGTCAATGATGCCAGACAATGACTCTCGAGCCATTGGGTGATATGAATAAAGACTAGCAAATGCTTTTATCTAAATCTCCATGTACATTTACACTAGGCCTTCCTGTACAAAACCGGAGTAAAAGCATTTGCTAGTCTTTATTCATATCACCCATTGTCTGGCGTCTTTTACCGTGAAGATCTATTGTAAAGATGGTTTGTTTGGCTGACCCTAGGCTGTACCGGCGTATCTGGCAAAGGCCCTATTTAGTATGTATGCATGCAACACCGGAATACTCCTCTGATGACTTTGAATCTCCTTTGAGGACTTTGAACCAATTATAGTCGAATCTTATGACCACCAGAAAGTGTTCACCGAGGGGCGTTGCTAGCGCCCCCCCCTTCCCCGCTCGAACCCTCCTCAGCTACTGGATACTGGAGTACTGCACTGTCATTATTAGTGTCAACTGATCAGGGGCCGAGGCCGGGGGCATGGCCATGGACACTGGACAGTCCAAATCGAAATCCGCAAGAAATCTAAACACTGACTGCTGAGCTCTGCCATTACGAGCACCAATTAACATGATCATGTGTGCATGGCAACTGTGGCCTACATCCATCCGGCCCCACGCATTGCACATTGTGTACGTGGTGATGTGTACATTTTGTACTGACTACGACTGAAGTCTGAACTGAACAGAAAATTACCTCGGAAAAAGAGACCGCCAATGGAATGGAACCAGCCAAATAACAGCCAATTAACATGGCTATAGACAAGAGAATCACTGTCCAGAAGTCATCCATGATGTTATATAATCAAAATAATCATTCATCGACAATAAATATGAGTTTGACAAACAAATCAGACTAAAAGTGAAAATCACCACCGCCACATCAAACTTTTGATTGGACTGATTAACGATTGATGGCGCTGGAATCGCCAGTAGACGGCGTTGTAAATCAAAAATCCGATAATCGATACTTCATTATTTTATGTGGCATTTTCGCATTTTCTGTGCATTTTTGGCAACAAAAACACACGATTGTTGGGCAATTATCAAGCAGAATGGTATGTTCGCCGTTCATGCATGATGGAGTCGTGTTTTTAAGTATTACAAAAAAACAGTGATGTTCTAAGTCAAGAATGCAATTTAACATAAAAATGTTCAAGTATTTTTATGTTACCTATTTTCAGACACTAACTAGTTTTGTCATCTTGAAGGTGTCTTCAGTTAGGATGCATTGCGGTACAAGCCTCCACTCAGCCCATCTCACTGCCTTGGGCCCCATATCCTGGCTTTTAAGAACATGTGAGACTGATGAGTCTCACTCTCTTAGTAGGATTAGGAGTAGGATGATAGATATCTTCCTTGCAATTGCAGTAATAGAATCCTGATTAACATATTTTTTTGCAGGCTGGAGTAATTGGCATGCGTGATCATACGATACTCCTGTTACAGACTGATGCGAAGACCAAGACATTTTCAGATTATGAGACCTGCAGGGAATCCCTTGACGGTTTGTCATCATTCTCCCGGGGTTTGAAATGAGAATGAAACCAAATCAGCTGGAATGGAATAAACTTGAAAAATCTCATAGCTGAAGACTATAGGTTGTCAGTTTGGGCATGTGGCTGAAGGAGTATCAAGCCTCTTTTCAAATTTATTATCTCAAATCCTCAAGACCTGAAAGCAATCTTGATGACTCAATACAAAGAACAGAAAAGATTCTGCCACGTGATACACTTTTACTTCCATTATTTCAAAGATAAAGAACTTTTACTCCAAACAAAATTGTGTGCTAAATCAGCCTTATGAAACTGATTAGATTGCTATTTATGTTTCAGATATCTGTAAAATATTCGAAGATCATCTCCGTAAGACGTTCCCACATAATCAGTCCATTACATATGACATCAGCCAGTTGTTTGATTTCATTGACAAGTTCGCTGACATGACGTGCTTAATGTAAGTGTGGAATTGTATGAAAAAGATTTAAGGCTTGCCTTTATGTTTTTGGTTGCATGCAGTAGGAAAAATAACTTTTGCTTCTTTATGGCCGCAATGTAACAGTTGTACCTTTTAGATGTGATCAAGTAAAATTAAGTTGACGTAACTTGGGTTTCATCCGCAGAACTTCCAATTGACCCCAAACCCAGTCTACCAAATGCTGAAAGTATGTTTTTTAAAATTGCACAATGTAAACCAACATAAATTCTGTCTTTCCTCCATGTGAGTGGCAGTTGCCTTGGTTGCAGAGGATTTTAATCAACTTCATTCGTTTCAGATATGATCCAGATGACCGAGCATACGTCCCCCACACCAAGGCCTGGATCAAAGAACAGATCTACATTCTCATGAGGAAACAAGCACAGGGTCATGATTCATCAGCGCGTTCTCATCATAATATCACAAACTTTTAAGTACATTTGGAATTGGAGTCATTTACATTGCATCGTTGGAAGTAATTTTGTAATGGGTTGATGACACTGACCAACACTGTAAACCCGGGATTTAGCGACTTGTTCATTTGGCACATATTTTTGTGTTTTTTTTCTAAATTGAAAAACACTATTAGGTTGTCCTTCAGAAATGAATGTCATTAAAACAATTAATTTAACACTGTTTGTTTCAGGGATTGAAAGTATAAGTGAATTTAGAACAGCAGGTCAATACTTTCAGGTTTACAGTGTCTTATGCACACCTTGGAAAACAGATATCCAGCTGTTTGAGTTAAAGTGAATCCTTTTGACACAAGTAGATCAGAAGAAAGTACTCTAATGACTCTTTTAGATGTGACACTTTCTGTGGATTGTGGGTCTAATGTGTGGCACTGCCATCTGCGAGTTGGAATTCAGATAATGTTCCATTTGCATTCTGATTCAAGAGACCAGTGTTAGGCTGTAGGGTTCCTCTGTCTGAGAGTGTGAGAAATATGTAGATTTTTTAAAGGCCATCACAATTATGTTTCAAACATGTTAAGAGATGCTGGTTGAGAGAAATTGTATGCGACAGGCATCTGAAATCCAATCATCAACTAAGCATGGGCCACCTTGTGCAAAAAAAACTTGTAGTAGGAAATATTACTTATCTTACTTTGTGATGTAATCACTTCATGACCTATAGAATATGCCTTTATGAATTTTCTTTGTCTAATTTTCTGTCATACCTGAGTAATAAAAGGTGTGATTGTATGTACAATATAAGTTTACTCTTGTGTTTCTTTTATCATGTCTTCAGTTCCATTTTCCTCAATTTATTGATATCTTCCATAAGTCAGGATAGGCTGTACTCATGAACACAAGTGTTCACACCTTCTCAAGCATTCCATTTTGTCATGCACTGCATTCATACTCAATGATCCAAGATTACAGGGAAACCACGTGCTGGCCACCAAACAAATCCATGTGGCAAAGTCTCCCTGCCCTGATTGGGCCTTGTGAAGACTGGAAAATAAAAGTGGTAAACATGTACATGTGCACCCTCTTTACAGTACTCTATCGTTTGTCTTGTGCACTGTGTAGAGACGGGAGTAAGCTCTATTGGACACTGGGCTGGAGTTCATCTCTCCACTGGAACATTGGGTGGTAGGACTATGTCTCTCCTGGACACTCAGTAGCTGGGGTTCGTCTCTCCTGGACTCTGTCCCTGGGCAGCCCATCGTGTCAATACGTGTATCTTTCCCAGACACTAGATGCCTTGCTTACATGAGTAAACTTTGCATGATTCAGCCTTGTATAAACCACATCTTCGCATATGGCAGGTCTAAGTCCAAGGCAGTTTACAATACATGTACGATGAATAAAACAGATTTCATATAGAACACACAAAAAGTGCTGGTTCATGATCAGTCAAGTCTATGCAAGGTTTATCGTACTCCTCGCATGGGCACTAGGCGACAATAGCGAGTAGGCATCTTTTTTATGTGCACTTCACAACGGGAGCAGACTTTGGCAGTAGTGGATGACAGGAGCAGGTTCTCTTCCTCTTCTGTAAGCATCTTTTCAGGGAGTAAGCACAGCCTTCATTGTATATAACTTGTAATAACTGACAAAAATAAAATGTTTCCACCGAATACTTTTATTTTCTTAAATATTTGGAATACGATACAATATTGAAATGAAATTGATGAAATGAACATGGGACTATGAACTGATATTTGTGACAACCATGTATGGTTTCTTAAAATGTGTAGACTAATCTATGGGGTCAGAGTCTATTGTTTTCTTTACAATTGAAGACGAAAAGAGTGCTGATGGATCCATGATGCACTCAAAAACCACAATTTCAAATTCAGAAACATTTCTGACAACTGACAAAAATGCAATATTTCGACATCAGAATAAAAAGTTGAAAATGATTTTTAAAGATGATTTTGATATCCAAGTCCTGATACTACACCAGACTGACGAAATGGTGTCATCACTGCACAATGGGCATGTGAATATCTACATTGTCAACACACAGGTAATGATGCAAACAAAGCAGACACAGATGTACCGAGCCTGATAGAATAGAGGCATGTACTGCACAATGGCCCAAACAGTGCTCACAAGAAATCACATCCCAAGAAAACTGCCGAAGTAACTGCTCGATAAAATAATATGGCATAGTGCACCTAAAATACGACCAAGGAGAAGAAAAGCGAAATTTACTGCATTTTTTATCACCTTTCTCTTCCAGCCAATATTTCAATACAGGACTTCTGCAATTATCTCAGGATACCGATGAATAAATAGTCTCTGATTCATCCTGTCAATCATATTTACACCGGGGCCTGACTCTTGAGAAGAATGTATATCTTTTCCTTGATCCATTCCTTGTCACGGGGAACATAGACCTTCGTTGACTTTTGATACCTGGAAGTGGAAAGCAACATATAAAATGGTGAAGCAGAATTTGCCGAAGTAAAAACTTAACAACCTACTGTAGTATAATGAGCAAGAGAGGATAGTAATGCAGAAGCAAAATAAAACATCTGTTAACTGATTTTAGAAACAGTTCCATATCCTGTGACCTGAATTTTACTTTTGTGAAACACAAAAATGAATACTCTAACAAACTGAATGCAGTATACCATACATTACAAACAGGTATAATAAAACTTGTCATCTGTGTAATTGCTCTCCAGACTTCTGTACTGTGCAACCAATCGTTGCCAGAAAGTTTTACCTGCCATAATAGGCTGGGTGTCGTACATGTTAACTTCTTGAGATTGCTACTGTAGGTGCACGAAATTCCAATGTTACAAACTACAACAGACTCATGACTTGACATACTTTCTAAAGCTCAACTTGCCTCAAAAATGACCAGAGCAAAATGTTCAGTCATGAGGAGGAAATAGCAGTCGACAGTTGACCCCAAAATAATCTGGAATGATGAAGCACTTAAATTTACCAAGGCAAGAAAAGCAAACTTTTAACTCTCATTCTCTAACTTACACAAGACAGCTGACATCTGCAAGCTGATCCAGGAATTCAAACAGTTGACTGATGTCGTATGTGATGGATGGACTGTTGGGATTCATTCGCTTCAGATGTTCTTCATATATTTTACAGACTCCTGCAATGGAAAAGTCAAAACCTTTATATACTTTTAGATATCTTTGAACTGTATCAATCAATTCCTTGCATTTACCTTCACCAATTATAACATTTTTTGGAAAAAAGAACACCAAAAAAGGACTTAAGGCTTACCTTCCAAGCAGTCATTCACGGCTTCATAATCTGAATAGGTCCTTGACTCCGGCTTGTGCAGTGTCGGCTGGACAAGCAGAATTGTGTGAGACTGAAATATAAAAGAAGTTGCTGTCATCTCAGTGAACATTGTCATTTCCTAATACTGTGATCGATTGAATCTGAAACAAAATCATTCTGTCTTGAGATACACCATTTTCTTCCAATACACACGCCATAGCAGTGAACATTGTAAGAATGTGGTATGATTCCATTCATTTGGTAAAACAGCATTCACACATACATTTATTGCAAACAAGGTGATAACTGCTGTGAGGAGCCCTCAACAATTTCAGGAAAACTTGAATAGCAACAACTGCAAAGTACAAGTCTACATACAAGTTCAAAGATTGGCTCCTTAAGAGTTGATATGTCCTCCATTGTGATTCACAATTAATAATGTCCCGATGTCAAAACAAGTCCTCACCAGCAAAGCACAATCACTAGAATGGTAGTTTGGAGGTCCATATGGTTCAGTTCCAGGGGCCTCTACTAATCCATGCACAGGGAACAAATAGTGATGCTTTATGTTTTACATCAAGTTCCAGCTACTCCAGATGACTTGGTGTTAGCCAAAAAACAATTTCTCACAAGCGTTTTATTTTTGCCAAGTGAACTTGAAAACATTTTTTGTTGGGCTGTTCTTATATCTAACTACTACTTTGTCAGATTCCTCCCCCCATTCTAAAAGCTAGATAAATGGTGATTCATTTTCTGATGCCACACAACCCTTAGATAGAGGTAGAGGTAGATCTTATCTAAAGAGAAAATAGTGACGAAAGTAAGAGAACAAATAAGCCCACAATTTCGAGGAGACTCCAATGACTTGGCATAGTAGCCTGCTCACACCTCATTGAAGAACAACTGATACGACAGATTCCAAAAAATTACTTCTTCTGGCCTGATCACCTAATGAGATTCTCATCACCTGCTGTGCCATGGGCTGCATGCATCAGCAGCACCATAGATTATGCCACAGAGCCCATAGTATCTGTGGTGATAGACCAAACAAAAGAACTGCTTGAATAATTCATGTTTAAATTTTAAACTGGGATCACTGCAGCTTTTGCAGGCAAAATGCTCTGGAGCAGACCTATAGATTAAACATGAATGAAGGCCCTGGGTCAAATTCAAAAAGCTGTTTGTTTTGTCAACATTTCAACGACAAAGTATAAATGCTCACATGATCCAACAGTAACAGTTGCATACTATTCAGCCGGTACCATGCACCTACGGTCGGACCAAAAAAAACCATCTTTACAATAGATCTTAACAATAATGACGCCAGACAATGCTAGGTGGTACACTACCGGCATATCTGGCATGCAACAGCAAAGGGCCTATTGGCTATTCAGCATTGCCATTGATTTGATTAGCTGAAGACCCCTTATCAAAAGTCCTCAGACTTCACATTAGCGGCATCAAACACACATTGACCTGGTCTCCAGTTTACTACTTTCTTTATCTTCTGTTGTTGGCATAACTTAAATTTTTAAAAGTCAAAGAAATGAGTGAATGAAAGTGAAACATCCACTCCACTCTCCACTCCAGTGACCAGTCAATCAGGAGTGTGGCAATTACAACATTTTCAAAGCATCGTTCTTCACCAAAAGACCTCAAAGTCGCGGTCCCATAGCTTATGAGTGTTCTTTGCAACCTCAAGTATTTCACTAACCATTATTAAGTGAGAAATACGGAATTTAATCGGGTTTTTTCAAAAATAAAACAATGTGTTCTGCAATGCACGCAACAATGTACGTAAAATGGTTTCATCGATTGGCGCCAGGTGGGGCATTAGTTGTTGTTGTCGTGTACAGTAAACTCCAAAGACATTTTCTCCTTGAGACTTGGTCTCTGACGATGTCCTGACATGGTTTATTTTGTTTGATTGCTAGCGCCGCGCTTGCGCGAGTAAGCGCCAGTATGTTCTTTTTGGCGCTTCACCACGCGCCAGGCCGAAGTGAGCGACCCTGCGAGTCCGAGTGAGACTTGACAACGATGAGATGTATCATTTCTTTTATGTGTTTTGCTCCATCTAGTGGCAATCATATACACTAGCATATTCTGTACAACTCTAAAATGGAGAGCAAGAAAAGGTGCAAAACACGTGGTCGAAATACTTGCAAATATCTGCTTAATGGATAATTGATTTTCGATGTCATGTTGCTTAGTCTAAAGCATTTGTAACAGGCATCGTTATGAAGTAAAGTTTTGGGTGTTTATTTCCCATCGGAGTCGAAAAACGACTAACGAGTGCTGTTTTCTTCTGTGTCATAAATACCGATTGTCGGATGGGTAGTTTTTTTGCATTTTGACGAAAATATCATGTCCGCAAATAGATCACCAGGGATGATGTAAGTCTCAGATCTGTATAGAGACTGAGTAAGCTGTAGGCCTAATTAGCAATTATAATGAAAGAGATAAGTGTTTGGTTAGCATTCACAATCCCCGATCAGAAATGACATAGAATATAGATTGACAGTATTCAGATTGAATTGATCGCATTCAACTGTAAATCCATTGTCATTGGACAGTGGCACTTATTTGTCAATTGATGACCTTTTTTGGTCCGTGATCAGGGATTGTAAACTTGTTCCAAGCGTTATATAATCCCCAAGAAAGACATAATTTCACAACTTTTCTCTTTTCAGAAAGCGTCTTGCTGACATGAGCATAGATGATTTCATGAACTCGGGTTTGAATGACAGCAGCAGTGAAACAGCAAGCATTGGTGGAACCAGCGATGATAGCCCAAAAAAGCTAAAGAAAGGCAAGATAGCCAATCAGAAAAAAGGAGGGAAAGTTGAACAAGCTGCAAAGAAGATACAAGAAAGTATTCCGAAAGTTCATCAGCACAAAAAGTCCTTACAGAAGTTGAAGGAGACTGATCCTGATTTTTACAGTTTCTTAGAAAGTCAGGATAAAGATCTTTTAGATTTCAATGACAGTGGAAGCGACGATGACGAAGATGATGATGAGGAGGAGGAAGAGGAGGCAAATGAAATGGAAGATGAATCCAGTGATGAAAATGATGAGTTAGTGAGGAAGCTAGAGGCAGATAGCGATGACAATGACAGCGATGATGAACTTTATCACCAACCCCCTGCAGAACTGGAGGTAGCAAGTGAAAGTGATGAAGAAAAGCCAACAGAGAAGTCCACCAAGAGAACAGGTACAGGAAAGAAGACCTTGGTAAACATGAAGATGCTAAAAGAATGGGGAAAGTCACTCAAGAAGACTCACTCTTTGGCTGCCCTTCACAAAGTTGTCCAGGCTTTCAAAGCTGCTGTTCTTCAGACAAAAAGTGAGGAGTCCAAGATGTGCCACTATGTTGTGGAGGACAGTAAAGTTTTCAATGGAGTCATAAGACTGTGTTTGTCATCTGTTCTGCCAACCGTCGAGAACCACTTAGAGCTTACACCATCTAAAGACCCCAAAAATCCAACTCTACCAGATACCAGTCCTCGTTGGAGAAGAGTAAAACCTGACGTCCAGGCATATTTGAAAAATCTTCTCCGGGTAGGTTGTATGTCTTGTCTCAAGATGGAAATGAAATGTTGAACCCAGAAAACTTGTTGGTATCAAGCCATGTCAGCTCCTGTCTTTGGATAGTGACTAGGGACATGTCCTCCTTGGTGGTTGCTTGAAGTGAATAGTTGCACAACTAGGTGTACATGTTGTACACCTTATGGAAACTGAAAATTACTTGTTACTTTTCCGAAATATACACTCTGTCTCCTGAAGCTACATGTTGTGGTACATATTTGTATCGGTATGATTTATATAGATGCCCACTTTCAAATTGGGTTTTCTTCCATGTATTGGTTAGTTACATTGCCTTGTTGATTTTAGATGGTGTCAGGGATGGCGGAGGCGGCGCTTGTGAATGTTCTCCTGAGGCATATCCATCAGCTGTTGCCATATTGTCTCTGCTTTCCAAGGATATTGAAGAACTTGATGAAGATGCTGATCAACACGTGGTGCACTGCTGAAGAGACCACTCGAGTTCTAGCATTTGTCACCTTAATCAAGCTTGTCCACATGAGGCAAGACACACTACTGGAGCCATGTATAAAGGTGAGATCAATACAAGTATTATTTCATTGCTAACTAAATGCGGAGGAGGTCACTCTTGCAGTCATTGTTCGAAACTAGTATAGTGAAAACTGCTGCTCTTTTTTTCATATTAAAAAATGTTGAAATCTGATTCCAGCAAGTGAAGAAATTGAAACATGGAAAATATGCTCAAGCTTGCATTGTTATGGCTGAAAGCAAAGACTATACGTGTACTAGAATAACTGTTGAAGAAATTGATAATCTTTTCACTGACATTTCCTTTGCTTATTTGTTTTACTCTTTCCAGAAAATGTACATGGCATACATCAAGAATTGTAAATTCACATCTCCAACGTCATTGCCACTGATTAACTTCATGCAGCGCTGTCTGGTGGAGTTGTTTGCAATCGATGTCAATCTTGCCTACCAATACACCTTCATTTACATTAGGCAGTTAGCCATTCATTTACGAAATGCATTGACTATTCGGAAAAAGGTAAACAGTTTAGTTACAAAAGTGTTTGCGATTTATGTGCCTGCCAACCTACTTTCTTATATGTCGTCCCGTTGTCATCATTGACTTCAGTTTAACGTCTCTTTCAAAGACGTGACAATTAAGAAAAGTTTCTGGCCCAAGGTCACATAGGAATCCCAAATTTGACACCTCAACCTAGCCATCCTTCTTTTAACAGTTCTTCTGTTATCTTCCAGGAAACGTGTCAATCTGTGTACAACTGGCAATACATCCATTCGTTGACACTGTGGGTCCGTCTGTTATCCACCCTGCATCCAAATGATGTAATGGATCCCCTCATCTACCCTCTTGTACAGACAATCATCGGCACTGTCAAGTAAGTTTCCTAAAATACAATGCGCATTGATTTAGGGCCATTTAGAGTCACCCAAGAAAGAGAGACGCTATATTGAATATTACTTTTGGATATGTGGTTATACAGTTGCCCTGCTACTGAAATTCTGTATTCCCACATTAACATTTTTCTTCTATTTCAGGTTAGCTCCTACAGCTCGATATTATCCACTTCGGTTTCATTGCATCAGGGCATTGAACAAACTCTCAGAATCAACTAGCACATTCATACCAGTGCTACCATTGATTCTAGAGGTGAGTCTCGTACAGTGTTCATCCAAGGGAAGATGAGCATTTTTTGCATTCTGCTACGCTACAGTTAGGCACTAGATGCGTTTTTGCCCCAATGGCTCTGTCTTTGGCCAGAGGACGAGTCTTATCACAAGTACTATGTGTGTTTCTCACTTGGTTGGTCTCTTGCTTGCCCTGGCATAGGCACCAGTGGATAGAAATCTCGGCTTCACGTCTCATTCCAAGGACAAGGAATTTGATATGAAAGACATAATTTTGCTTGTTTCACCCCTTTTCGGATTAATCCTGTGCAAGTTAGGAAGAGCAGAGATATCTGACCCGTAAACTGTAGGCCTCCTGAATGTCGTTTCCAGGTGTAGGTGTAGTATGTTTGCATACAGGTTCACTCTCTGTTTTCAGGTTCTGGAATCAACCGATTTCAACAAGCGCCACAAGTCCTCCAGTTTCAAGCCATTCAATTTTGCTTGCATACTAAAGTTCTCCAAAGCACAGATAGAAGAGAAGGGATTCAAGGATGGTCTGGTTGAACAGTTGTATGATCTATTCATGGAGCATTTCCACATTCATTCGCACACTGTCGGTTTCCCTGAACTGGCCTTGCCTGCTGTGATACAGGTGAGTGGGTACATGTATAATTCTCAAACGCCTAGTTCACGGGATAAAAGCGTTTCTATTGGAAATCATGTTGGCCTCGTTTTGATCACAACGATCCTTGGTGTCACAACAAAGAACTAAGATTTTAATTTGATAGATATTGTTCACTTAAAACCCTTCAGAATAAAATCATTACCTCGATGTTGGTCCTTGGTTAACTAATCAAGATTGATGGGTTTGTCATCGAACGATGTCCAAATTTTGATCCACCCCAGCAGTCTCGAGGACCGCTGGCTTGATTTTTATATCCCAACATTTTCGTTTCCAGATCAAGGATTTTATCAAGAAGTGTAAAGTTGCTAACTTCACAAAGCAACTGAGGCAGATCCTTGAAAAGGTGGAAGAAACATCCAAAACAATAACACAGCGGCGGACGTCATCTGCTCTTGATCTGAAGAATCTGAAGGCTGTTGTGAGTATCAGTGCATGTACATGTATGAGGAGGCTGATAATGTCTGATATGTGCATTACAGGATGGTGCTGCCGATGCAAATAAATAAGATTATTGGAATGCATACTTGTCACCCAGAAACTACCAATAGACATCCTGGCACCTGCCTTCAGTGCCTCATTGTTCATGTGTATTCAATCCTTCAACAATTTCCCCATTGTGTTTGTTGACAGCAAAGGCACAACTACTTTCATAGTATTACATTTCTTACAATGATTATACTTTGTAGGATGCTTGGGAAGTTCGCAGCAAAACTGAGGGAACACCGCTGTCTAAATACTATGCCACTTGGAGGAAACTCAGAGACAGAGAGTTGATGCATGAGATTGCTGGAAAGGAAAGGGTAAGTACATTTTGAGATGCTTTGGTAATTTTTGGATACGGAGGTCTGAACTACATACATGTACTCTCTTCTGTCAAGTGTTGTGAGAGCTGATTTTGTTTGTCGAAGTTGGGGCCTGTTTATGTATGTAGGCTACATAGCTGGTGGAGAGGAATGTCGCCCCCTGATGTATGCAGTGACATGTTTGGATGATTCATATTCATGTGTGGCATGATGGGACAGCCATGTTTGCAGTTAAAACCTACACATAACAATCCTTGTTTCAGATTGTTGGTGATGACCGTCTGCCATCCATAGAGAGGCCTGACAAGATCAGGAAAGCGTCTGAAGATGATAGAAAAGAATTCTCTGAACTTTTTGATACAGAAAGTGACGAAAGCGAGGAGGATGATACTAGGTGAGTACAGTCCTGAACTTTCTGCTACAGAAGGTTGGAAAAAAATCCATTTTGGCAGAGTAGTCTGTTGGTAAAGGTGTTGGACTTGTGATTTGAATATGAGCGGTTTCTAATTGATAACTCCTTCTTAAAGGAGGTCATCAGGTCAAAAACCTGTCGAGGAAGAAAAAAAGAATCCGACCTCGTTTTCCCAGTGGCTTCTGTGTGATATTCCCATTTCTTTGCAGGTTCCTCTTGCGATCTGAAAGACCAAAGAAGAAGAAAACGAAGAAGGAACAAAGTGACAGTGACTCTCAAGAGTACAGGTGTGTATAAACCCTTTGTCCGTTGATAACTTGTCCCTTTGTTTTTTGCATTAGAAGAATTCCACATAAGCGGCCACTGATTCCATGCGGCTGACATCCTCTGCAGTTCGCTTCCCTTACAAGGTTTTCTTATTAAAAAGCTTTGAAAATACAAATGTTCTCTGCCTTTGTCTCACTTATCATTGGCCTCTTTTGCTCATTGCAGTGATTTTGATAGTGATGAATTGGAACAGTTGGCAGGTTCAGCCAGTGGGGGAAGTGATGATGATGATGATGATGATGATGATGAAAATGATGATGTGGAAATGGATGATGACGAAGATGATGCTGGGGATAGTGACGAAAGTGATGAAATTCCAGATAAGGAGGATATTGTGGAAGATTTTGCATTTTCGGACGATGACAATTAAGTTCACATGAACTTTTAGGCTTGAATTGCCCAAATGATGCCAAAGTACCCACATGAGTATATTGTGTTTCATTTAGTCTCCTGATGCATTGTTTAAAATGGCTATATCTCCAAACATCTCTTTCATCAGATGTGATATTTGTTGTATATCGTCTCATGTTACTAAGAGGTTGATTCATCTGGAAAGAGTCAAATAAAAATCACTTAATCACTTAATCTCTCTTTATTTTTGGTTGTTTTCAAATGTTGACTTTGGGATATCCTACTTTTGCCAGGACATGCAAAGGTTTCAACAATTTTAAAGAGATTCTGTCCCAATTAACAAAACGTACATGTAGATCTTCAACTGCCTGTGATGAAGATGACGACAATGAGGAATGGACCAATTACTTTTGAGCTCGAGCATGTCGATTTGCTTGTAATTGACAGTTCCCTCTCCCTGGCTGAAAGTCTGAAGAAAGGCTTCATTACAAGGCAACTGGCCCATGGTCGGAGACCGTGTTGGCAAGCACAAATAAGCTGATGAATGGCTGATTACTGGCCCATGGTCAAAGACCGTGTTGGCAAGCACAAATAAGCTGATGAATGGCTGATTACTGGCCCATAGTCAAAGACCGTGTTGGCAAGCACAAATAAGCTGATGAATGGCTGATTACTGGCCCATGGTCCAAGACCGTGTTGGCAAGCACAAATAAGCTGATGAATGGCTGATTACTGGCCCATGGTCAAAGACTGTTGGCAAGCACAAATAAGCTGATGAATGGCTGATTACTGGCCCATGGTCAAAGACCGTGTTGGCAAGCACAAATAAGCTGATGAATGGCTGATTTATCTGATCGGGAGATTCTTCGATATTCATTTAACCCAATGCATGTCTCCTGCGAGTTGGAGAGGCCAACTGGTTGTGACAGGATGGTTGCCTCTCGAGAGTTTCTTGTATCTGCTAATGACTCTGCTCCTTTGTCCTTGTCCGTGATTTGGTCAGATCAACTGATCGTCTGCTGACAACTTGTTGTGACTACAATAAACTTGTACGTGCTGGGCCCTGCTTTGGGCTGCTAACATCGGTTGATGGGCGTGCGAATCGGTTGTAACTGCATGGAACAACAAGTTGGGCAGATTAGCCAGTATGACCAAACATTATATCTACTTGCCCCAGTGAGTTGGTCAGAACAGCTTTCAGTTGGCAAACTGTTTCTACTCTAGATTGCAAGCTCTCCTGAGAGTTGGTCAGAAAAGTTAATAAGTCTGCCAAGTGGCTGCGACTATATGCTTGGCTCTCATAAGGTCTATTTGGTCTTGGGGGCCTTTCAACTGGTTCTGACATGTGGAGTAGATATTTGGTTGGATCAGGCACTGGTCTTTCAATATCAGCTGATCAGATGATCGGGCGTCTCTCAACTACATTTAGTTGTGAAAACTCAATTGTTCTTATAGTTAGGGCAGGTTCGGTGGCTACATAATTCACAACAAGGTATACATGTATGTCTTTCACTGAGCGAGTTCTTACTTGATGTTGAATTACTAAGTTGGGAAGCTGCAATCCTCAACGGCAGTTTGTCCAGAAATATAACTAAAACACAGTTCTAACAAAAAATAAAAGTGTCATTTATTTATTCTTATGAATCTACTGCCAAAATTTAGTGACTAATTGTACAAAAGTTATATAAACACAAAAATACACGTAACTAAATAGCATGATACCACAACACACAATACAGGCTGGGTTGTTCAAAACCATGTCCGCTTCACTAGGTCCTTAGTCTTAAGATGAAATAAAGGGATTAACTGAAACAGATAACGTCTAAGTTGAACTGAATCTAAATCAAAGTAAATGTTAGATAGAGAGATGGGATACTGTGTATGTTTCCCAAGGCTCATATCATACGTGAATATATAAAGAACGAAACAGGTTTTTAATTATCTAATTACAGTCAATTTTTTGTCCTTATTAAAATGTTATCAAAGCAAACTCCTTGCCACGCTCAAGCACATAATTACATGTACAACCAATTTAATTGCACAAAATACTTATAATTGGTTAATTTTTAAATTGAAATCAATATCTAATAACTGGACAACATTAGGACTTGCCTGTCAGATAATTCTAAATGTTTAGGACAGCAGTAAGGACGAAACAGTAGTACAATGTACTTGTAAATGGCTGAATACCTACAACCAGATCTGACATGGCAATTTGGGGCAAAATGGTACATGTCGTGATGAGTGTTAAATCACTATGGTCCCAAGGAATCTTTTGTTTAGTATAATACATTTTGAAATAGGCATGATTATTTCAGCCAAGCTGCGGAACATTAAACCAATTACATTCATTCAAGACAAGCCTAGGTTTCAATGCTTTGGACACCCCATGTCCCCATGTACACAGCACCAGGACAATCAGCAACAATTCACTACACTAAGCCTCTCTACACAATAAGTTAAACTAAAACAGACTGAGGTCAGTCCAAATATACATACGCTAGATTCACCAAAATATGCAAAATGAGATCTTAGTCCCTACTTCTAACTAAGTTTTACATGTATTTTGACTGCATCTTAATCACCTTAATGTTACTCTCAGTCTCAACTCCACCAAAGCAAACTGCTTCTTGAGTATAACACCAACAGCTGCCTATTGTGATATCCCCGACGCCACCATTCTTGAACTCGGCCTAAGTCAATCCAATACACATATGAAGGTTGAAGACTCCAGTTAAATTCGCTGCTTCAGACCATGAGTTGGAGTTTAAACAGATTAGAGAGGGCACAACAAATATTCTAATGAGACAATTGTCCACTGCGACTCTATAAGATCTGACTGTCATTATGATGTCTGTCATATTACCCTGGAAAGAACAATTCTTGCACTCCGCCGTCTTTGCACTGGTACACCTTCTGGCTCTTCTTTTTGTGTATTACTACTTCTTGTCACCCGTTTGGTATCTGACGGCTGCGGAAGAGATAACCGTCTTCGCCTCACTTTCTTTTGTGGAGTTGCTTCTCTTGGTGGAGTGGGTTCACGGCAATCCCTAGCAATGAATATCAAATGTGATTATCAACATAACAAAGTCATGAGAAAGGTGTGCCATGATGAATATTTACAAAGAGATTACAATTTACCAATCACTGATTCATGATATGATTTCACTTACTTGAGGTGCTCTTCCATCTCCCATTCCCACATTGTCTCATTGCAATCTTTATGCGGGCATTCCCTTACTCCTAAACAACGCTGTGCTTCAATACTGTCATCTGGAATATCTGGTCTGAAACATGCAATACACATAACGATTACCTGATAAGCTTTTTCTGCAGCAAACTATTATCAATAAGAGCAAACATGGGAGAGTGTGGCAGTTTTGGTGGACACAAAAGAAGATAAACACACTTCAGGGTTCAATCTGTGAAATGAAATTTCAATTGTTTGGAGAGCTCGAAGACTCATATTGAAATTTTCATCACCAGTTTTCACTGTGTTAACTTACTTGCAAAATGGGAAGGAGTGAGGTTTTTGACAGGTTGGACATTTCATTAAATCTTCTCGGCAGAATCCATTCTCGTCATACAAGCAGTCAGCGCAAATTCTGT
This sequence comes from Lineus longissimus, assembly GCF_910592395.1. NCBI lineage: Eukaryota > Metazoa > Nemertea > Pilidiophora > Heteronemertea > Lineidae > Lineus > Lineus longissimus. The sequence continues at coordinate 25,121,347 of NC_088310.1, forward strand.
GTTGACAACGGCCATAGACCATTCGGAGTTTTGGATACCAGCAAATTATGCAATTAAATCTGAAAGACACAATGAATTAATAATTGGTTAGCGAACATAGGTGAAGTAAAACTGGACATATGTCAATCTCAAAGACCTACACTAGTATAAACAAACAGGAGGCCTAAGCCTTGAGCTACTGTCAACATGATGGCGATGAGCTTGGGCAGTCAGATCAGTGACAGTGGGGCCAAACATAAAGAGTCACACTCATGCTTTCTTTCTGGGACATCCTGTGATTTGTATTTCCAACTCAACTCAGTTGTGTCTACAAATACATAGGACGGTTTTTCGAAAAATCGCCCAATATCATACCTATTTTCATAATTGTTTTGAACCTCTTTCAATCTCGACACATTAGATGACATGACTGGATCAGAAAAATGAACTCAAGTGATAAAAAATCGGCATTTATTCAGAGATGTCAGAACGTTTTCACAGTCAGTTCCAAAGAAAGTGCTTTCGTCATTCCGCGCCAAAGTGCACGGGCCAATCAAAGACCTTTAAATTCGTTCAGCGCCATCTCGTGCAAAAGAGTGGAACCAAAAATCCAACATGTCTGCGCCCATGGTTTTCTAAACAAAACACATTTTTGTCGATAAAATCAAAAATCTGGAAATAAGTTTGGGAAATCTTTCTGTAGATTAAAGATGAGTGTCTTCTGCGAACAGGGCGATGGTTACAACCTGGATTTTGACAGTGATGAGGGAGTGTCATGCAGGTAAATATTCTGCCCTATGGTTATGTACAGGGCCCTGTATACATTTTGCATGCATTGTAACTGAATGAAGACTTTTATGTGAATACTGAAACCAAACGTTTCAATTACATGGATAACTCAGATAATTCTGCTGTGTGTTTCTTTATGTATAACTCGAATTGTTATTGAATCAATTAAATTTCTTTTATATGTTTAATTCTTCAGCAGTGGATCAGAGGACGATTTGGATGTTATTTTGAAAGGCACACCTGAACAGAAGAGAAAGTTACAGCTGAAATCAGAAGGCAAAAGTTCCACTGAAGATGAAAGTGACTTTGAAAAGGAGATGGATATGGAACTCAATTGCACTGTCCAGGACCTTGAATTGAGGAGGGGCTTCACATCAGTGAAACCTGGTATGATGAATCATTATGCATAGTTTTCTGTTTATTTCAGCAAACTGCCCGTCTTTCTGTAAAAAATGCTGTGCCCTTTCAATCTAAAAATGAAGATAGAGGCTTAATTTTGTGTAATGAAACTGTAGCATAAGATCCTGACCTAAAATCATGATCTCCAGGTGATAACAGTCAGTGTGAAGATAATGTTTTTGACTCCATTGTACTCGCTCTCTTGCAGGATCATCATCATCTGGCAAAGAATCGAATACATCATCAAGTCAACCAAAGCCACCAACGTATTATGAGGAGGATTATTTTGATTCTGATGACAGTGAGGATGAAAATGACTCAAGGGGTAAGATTCCTCTCTACTTTGAAGAGGGAAATTTGCCTTTGTCAATGTCAGGGCTTTCAATTACATGAATTAGGGTACCCTGTATTTCAAAATTTGGGTTGATGATCGGCAAAATGCCATGATGAAGTTGTTTAAGAATTCCTAGAAATGAGCTACAGCATTTATTTGTAATCATCACCTGTCTGTTGAACACGTTGTGAGTTGCTATTCATCGAAAAGTCATAGACATTGAGTGGTACAAATGTAAGTGCTAAAGAATGTAGATGACAATTTGTTTCAATTTTTTCAGCTCCAAAAGAGAAACGCCCAGTTGTTTCAAATGATGACCTTCTATATGATCCTGATCAGGATGATGATAACCAGAGATGGGTGGACCAAATGAGACGGAAACACAGACCAAAGGCGGCCAATAAGAATAAAGTAAAACCTGCTCCTCAAAGTGATGCTGTACTGAACTGTCCTGCATGTATGATCACTCTTTGCATTGACTGTCAGAGGTGGGTAGTCTTCTTTTCTAGATAGATCCTATGCCGTGGACCCAGCGGACAATACTGTCAGCTCGGTCATGTTTGACTATCAGTTCCTTGTCATCTTTCAGTCTAACCTTCTAACCCTTGGCAGCTTAGAATTGGCAGTCTTAGAAAATGCCACAAGTAGAGTTGTCATGGTGTCCAGCGAGATAAATTAATCAAACTTTATTTATGATGAAACTATCAATGTGTTGCAGTCACAAATAAAGGTGGACTTCTGGGCAATCTCCTCTCACATAGCTTAGTTTTCAATTCTGCTCCTTCTGGCCAGGTCTATAGATGGTAGGCTTAGAAGTCAAGGCAATCTTCTATTGTGTGGTCTTGAGTTTGCCTGTCATTCCTATTAAACGAGATATGTTTATTTCAGACACGCTTTGTACAAGAACCAATACCGTGCAATGTTTGTCATGAACTGTAACGTCAACAACACCGAGGTGCTACGATATCCAAAAGGCAACCCCAAGAAAAAGAATAAGAGTAAAAAGAGGAAACATGATGCTGATCTGGAGGAGGAGGCTGCACCAGATTGTGGGTTGAACGAAGGTGAAGCTTATCACCCTGTAAAGTGTGGGGAATGTACGACAGAAGTTGGTGTCATGGACTCTGACGAGGTGTATCATTTCTTCAATGTTTTGGCGAGCTATGCTTGAGGACATTCAAGTTTGGACTTGGCTTTATCTGTGATATCATGACATTGTCTTCAAGGCTGTTGTACCAGTCACTAAGTCTACTTGGGATTTTGATGCGATTCATAAAACAATCGCATTTTACCTGCAACAAATCTAAACTGGTTGCTCTGCTAAGACTGAAGACGTGCAGGCTGTGTGCTAGACTGTTGTACAGTCTTTGATGAGTAGTCTGTACATCTAGACTGTCTATTGCCTCCAATAACTATTGGAAAACCAGCAGTAATGTGACTCTCAGCTACTGCGCAGACAAAAACTCCAGCTCTGTAATGTAATTTTGAGATGTATTGCCCATCAATGGAGCTGTTTTTAGGATAGCTGTTGACATCCTAATGTAGTTGTACATGGAATGCAATAAAGAGCTTACACAAGAGCTTATACAATTAACTTCTGGTTTTGTTTCTCATGAATGACGAGTGCTTTGGCATATGCTTCATTCCATGTCACTTTTGACCACCAAAGCTAATATCGGGACCAATTCATCCCCAGACTGTCTTATATGGATAACAATGAACTGGAGGCGCTGCCTTCCCTCTCCCCACAGCCACTTATTATGGATAGAAGCGTTGAACGGCTTCTCCTGGTCGTTCAATTTGGTACCTAAAGTAGCTCTTCTTGTACCTTGTGTTGTACCTGATGCAGACTAATAACTTGGGACAATATCGGGACCCTTTTCTCTGGTAGAGATTCATCACACTGCACTTCGAGGCAGGCCCAACCTGGAATAAGAATAGCTCATCTCAAGTAAGTGCTTGGACCTTCTGCCACTGGTGGAGCTTCTAGCTCACCGTACTTAAACAACAGGCATGATACCCTACTTGACAACTCAAGTAGCTTACTTGGAGTATAAAATGTACCTCTGAGTAACCTTATGCACCTCGGACAGCATCTGGACCACACAGGCCATTGAGGCAACTTATGTACCTGATACAGCCCATGTACTTACGTGAACTGCATTGGCTGCCCATTGTCAGTCGGGTAAATTTTAAGATACTTCTGCTAGCTTTCAAAGCCATGCGAGGACAGGCCCCCAAGTACCTGTCTGTCTTTTTAGAGATCCGTCAGTCACGGCGAGTACTTCGATCAGCAGATACCATCTCGCTAGTGCTCCTGCGCACAAAGATTAGATTTGGCGAGCGTACATTCCAGTGTGCCGCAGCAGCACTCTGGAATGACCTCCCTAGTAATATTCGAAATGCGGACTCCATCACAACTTTTAAGACACTCCTGAAGACCCACCTTTTTCAACAACATTACGAACATTAGAATTGTTTATTGTTGTCAAAGACTATATACTTCTTATAGAGACTCTGTTTTTGTAAAGCGCCTTTGAACGGCCCAATATAGGACTGATAAGGGCGCTATATAAATGTGATACATAGATAGATAGATAGAGTACCAAGGACAGCATCGGAACCCTTTTGCCTCTAGTACAGCTTCTATCACACTGCACTCTTGACAACAGACCCGAGTATGCTACTTGGCAACTAAGGTAGCCTACTGGGAGTGTATCATGTACCAGAGTAACCTCGTTTACCTGGGACAGCATCCGGACCCTACAGACCCAAACTTATTTAACTCTGGGATTTACCTGATACAGCCCATGTACGGTACCAGGGACCACATCGGGACCCTTCTGCCTCTAGTACAGCTTCTATCACACTGCACTCTTGAAGACAGGCCTGTGCAAGTACCATACTTGGCAACTCAGACTGTGTACAAGAGCATGTTCTTGGTTCCTTCCGTGCAAGTGATGGCATCTGTATTGGTACTGGACATGCCAGTTGTACATGTTACTGGGTATGAAGTTTGGTCCGATGGGCATGGCAGAATGACTGCAATGGGATATAGGTACCGAATGACATCCTGGTAACTAGGAGGGTTCCCCCTGATGGTGAAGTACAGTATGTACACATTTCTGGCCGATGAATTGTGCAGTGTCCTTGATGAAAGACCAATGCAGGGATATGGTAAGAGAGAGAAAAGGGCCAACTGCTCTCACTGTAGTGATGAAGGACTTCATGAACAAACCTTTTCTGCAATTTCCCTTTGAAAAGAGCTTAGAAGTTACAAGATTGAATCCAAGAGCTTTCCAGTTCAGCTATAGTCTAGCTTTTTTTAGTGAAATCAACAACACCAATTTCATATGCAGAACATGTATTTGAAATTCTATATGGTAGTATATAAAGCGTATCACAGTTGAAATATATACAAAATAAATACAATATGTTGGACGGTGAATAACACAGTGCACTTTGAATGTTTCCTTGAAAATTTTCTTACAACTGTCAGGGGCTGGCCTCGAAAAGGATTCTGTTTATCTAAATAAATACTTTCTATATGTAACCAATGTAATCGACATTTATTCTCAGGCGAATGAACCACACTCAATTGGAGTGTCCAGCCAGTCAGAACACAGTTGGCCTAGAAGCAACATTATTCCCTTTTCGTAAAGAGTTTCATCAACTTAACCATGAAACACAAAAGTTTAGGTAATATGCCAAAGCAAGGCACTTCAACCTAGTCTGCAACAGTCGAACTTTCTAACAGAGAGATCTGAATATGACTGATAATGTGACCACTGTGTGCTAATAACAACATCAGCTGAAAACAAAACGTAAACAGTTTTCTTTTAACTTTTCAACTGACCTTCTTTCAAATGTCAAACGTTTCTTTGCTCAAAGTTAAAACAAGTCAAGCTCTGGATTTTTCTTTTAAAGGCCTACGCTGTTCATGTACATTGTTTTTGTCTGTGCAACAAAGAAGTGAAATGAACATGGCCAATGTTCAGTCACCAGATATGTCAATGTGATGAAACTTGACTTGTAGAGTATGTCTATATCAGCACACACAACAGCTATGTTGAAATGTATATTCAATGTCTATTTACATAATTGAAAAATGTCGAAATCAATTTCAAATTCTGAACAAACAGCGTATGCCTTTAAGGATCCAGCTCCACACAAATCAATAGTCTCTTTTACTGGATTCAGACTCCACCTGTACGTTTACACCATGCCTGGCTTGGCATACATGGGCATGTGGTAGTAGTTGTAACTAAGGAAGCTAAGAAGCCGGGTTTCCACTGCACGCTTGGCGCCACTCTCTTTGAAATCGTTCGTCAATCTGCTTCTGTTTGCTTTGCTCAACTGAAAGGAAATAAGAAAATTGTGAATACACAAAAACGTATCGGTAGTAGTCAAAGCCTTCACATTGGGCCGAGGTACTTGGTTAAATTGTTTATCTCTACAACAAATGTGGCTTGCAATGCCACATTCAGAGTCTCCATTTTTAGATCTATAAGGGCATTCAGGAAATAAGTGCTAATGTCGAGTTAGCACTGTTACATGCACCTTGACCTATTGTATATGTAACACTAACAGATAGTTATGAATCAGATGCGCAGTATTAGTAACCTGGCCTACTGACTGAAGGACTGTGCAGTCTGAAACCACCTTTATTTTTGCAATGCAAGTGAAGATATTTGAATATGAATCGTATACATGAAAGATGTAACCATTTCGACTTCCGAATGAAAGGAAGGACTGAAAAAACCTGTTTATTGTTCACTGTTAATATGCTGTTTACTATGACCAACACAACTACTTTTTTTGGAGAGTAAATATTGGACCTAGTGATTACTTTGCTAAAATGTCTAGCAGTCTTCACAAACATGTGCTGCAACTAACTCAATAAGCTGGAGTCCTGGTAAACTACACTGGTTGTTTTCAAATTATTGATTGGTTTGTTGAACAGCAATGACCAAAGGCTGGACCAGAATCAAACCATTTCTGCCATGACAAAGTTCTATGGGGTCAAAGAATTGTGTGGAAGTGATAAAGTGGGCTGACAATGCCGATTATAGATGGCCAACTTTCAAATACAACGGCTGCTAAACGAATCAGAGATTATCAGCTTTCACGCACAACGAATTATACTGTAAACCAGGAAATGTATTTCATATCATATTGGCAGATAATTGCAAAATTGTTTGGCCATGAAGAAGAAACCTAACTGAAATTACTGTTACACTTTTCTGTGTAGTCAAAATGTTACATTAAATGTACGGGTCATTCCGAAGTTGTAAATCGCAATTTCATGAAACCGGCCACAACTATTTCCGACTTTACAGTATACACCAGATATCAGCTGCAGCAAAGTATGAAAGGAATAAACAAGTCTGCACATTACATCAATATTGCATCAATGTCTGACCACATTTGCCTTGATGGATATTGACAGTTGATTGTTGCCAATAATATCTATTCTCTCTTCTGTTATATCACATGTGAGAACCAGTAAAGCTGTTGATATGGTTCACACAGGAACTGACATAAACGTGTCCAGGCCTGAATTATTGAAAATCTTCAGACAATTCAGGACAAAGCAGTCGATTCTGATTGAACAATCAATCAATGTTCCTAAAGATTTTGACTGTCCAATGTTGCTGTCTTCGAAGTTGTTGCAGGCCATCAGGACAATTCGTCTATACTTACCATTAAATCATCCTCAATCAATTCACGAACCTTCTCTTCGAGCGCGGGAACATCCTCAGCCTGCAAATGAAAATGCAGAGTTGGTAGTACCAAAAGCAAAGAATAGGGTATGAAATTCTAGTGCAAGGAAGCTGCAAACTAATTTGTTCTCTGAATTTGTAGAGGTTTGCACTTGCATCGCAATAGCTATGAAAGAACAACTTCGAAGTGTATTCCGTTCTGGACTTAATCTCTGCAGCTTAAAGCGTGGTAGATTATTGACAGAGTTATGCATTTGCCAAACTGGCCCCTCACTTCTCTCTCTGTGTGTTTGACAACAGGCCTGTGCCAAGTCAATGGGCAATGTGATGAATCTTGAATGATTTGCATTCTTGCCATGACCGGTCGGAGAGGCCATGAGCTCCAACCCAGAAGTAGAAGAAGAAGAAGCTAGAAAGGATAAGAAGACATTGGCACAATCTAACAACTTACTGGTCTTGTAAGCAACAGTTCCCGGATCTCTTCTCTGAAGTCAGCGAATCTGTCATGGAAGATTGCAAGGCACCATGTTTCACCGAAGAACCTGAAAATGGAAACAGAAGGATGAAAATTAACCCATTAACCCTTTTGCTGCCAGCACAATTTCACACTCCTTCCATGTGTGCCAGCACAATTATAGACTTTTGACACTTATATCATGTCTCGTAGAAATCTTGGACGTGAAAAATACATCAGATATTCCGTTATGATTGTAGGAAATCAGAAAGCTTTCTTTAGGATTGTGATCAAGCAGCCACAACTATAATTCCAACCTCAATACTTACTCATACAGATCATTGACAAGTCCTTCACCGAATCTTGACATCAAGTTGTTAAGGTATCGCTCGTGGAGACCGTACAGGCACAAAATGTTGCTGGTAGGTAGGGGCTGCAAGAAGCAAGAATCAATAAAAGATAAGTTCAGAATCACATTTTTGAGTACTTGAGTGACTTTCCTGAATTCATTCAAGATGCCTCCCCCGTACAACAACAACATACGCGGCTGCATTCAAACCAGTAAACAATCAGGCTTGCTCAGACTCAAATTACAAGTCAAATTCAAAATCGCTGATCACTTGAGCAACTGTCAACTTCTTCCTAGCTGGTTTACAACAATTAAAACAACCTGCACGTGTAAACATTCCAGCTGAATAAATTGAAGAAATCAATGCCAATGTCTACAGGCCGTTTTCCGACCGAGTTGACGCAAGGCTTATCCAAAGTGCGAGAGAGAATCTTTCAGTTGCCATGGTGACACAGAGACAATGTCTAATACTTTATGAAACAATAGAAATGTCAAACTCGCGCTTTGTCAGTTTTATGGATTAGAGGAATGAAATCGGATATTTTGGAAATGTATAAGATGTCATGATAATAGAGAAGTTTCATGAAGTGGAAATGTCCCTTAAAAACAAAATAGGGTGGTGGCCGAGTCTCTCATTTGTAAAAACATTGCATCCAATGTTCTTACCTTCTTGGAGAGACATGTTATAGTCTCTATTGACTTGTACTGGTTGATATGTAGACGGAAATAATCCTTGTTGCTGTTGGGACTGCCAGTGATGATCTCATCGCCCTGTCAAGAAGAAAATCAATGCAATTCATCATGCAAGCAGGAAACAATCACTTCTGAGCAAATAACGAGGAAAAAATGCAAAAATATCTCAACACCTTGATGTCAGAAGACAATATTATTGCTGGCTCTGTTGCTCAATGCTTTGATTTTTTTCGTAATCAGTGCTACATTTCATCGGGAAAAACGTCATGACGTAAAGCCAATAATACGCACGACATATAATATTATGTCTTCTGACGCCCAGTGTCCTCTAATATTCACAAAGTTGATCGTTAGTCCCTGAACTCAGTTAATCAATTGTTTCTTTATGTCTTTAGCACTATAACACCTTAGGAAATGCACACACACAAAAGCTATTCAAAAAGAGACAATGTGGGAATCAAATTTGTGTGTTCGATCATTGATCTTTGTCTGTCCTTCACTTGCCATTGTTCATGTTTGTGTGTTCTTAATTCATCTGGCCTTTGTTAATCATCTGTAGTGTACAAAAGTCATTGTCTCCCAAACTCAAACAAATTGTCATTTAAATTAACACTCAGCGTCAACAGCACGGCAACATGCAAAAAACTCATTTTTAGAATTGCCATGAAGGACAACTTGTCAGAATACCTGTTGACTCTAATAACTTGTACTTCATTGTCAATATCCTTAATGGATATGATAAGGTTCATTATCATTAGTCGTCATGGTGAATGCCACTGTATCAAACTTCCACGTGACAAGAGGCCATGAGCATGTGAGTAGAACTGAACTATTTGAGCTGATTTGAAGTGTCAAGACTAAGAAATTGTTCCAAAAATAATGAAACGGCCAGGGGCCATTGTGCTCACCGTATACATCTTTTATTAGGCAGGATCATGCTTAGTTTAGAGGTGAATATGGTGAACACAATCAGGCATGAAGACTTTTTTTAGATGTGTATTGATGTCAAGTAATAAGACAGGGCAGTATATATAAGTTTATGATCCAACCAATAATTGTCTATGACATCAACAAGATCAATATCGTGTGATTGCTAAGAGTCCCTGCAATAAAAAATTCATCGAAAAAAAGTCATTAATAAGCGAGATATTGCACGTCCTACTTTTTCAGTTTTGACCCCCTGGTGGCCAAATCAAGAATCAGATCAGGCCAAAATTCGGTGTCAGAGATTATCTGATGTAGGGGGTTACATGTACCAACTTTCAAGTTCATAGCTTTAGCAGTTAAGAAACGTGCCATAGTTACACTCGAACGGTCAATTTACGCCATTTGACCTCTGTGACCTAGAAAAGGAGGTCAAATCCAAAAATCATAGGAAATGTGATGTATCCTTGCTAGGAGTCCCTGCCATAAAATTTTATCGAAAACAATTCACTCAAATAGGCAAGATATTGCACTTCTTCCTTTTTCCGTTATGGCCCCCTGGTGGCCGAATAAAGAATCAGATCAGGCCAAAATTCGACATCAGACGTTATCTGATGTAGGGGGTTATATGCACCAAGTTTCAAGTTCATAGCTTTACTGGTTAAGAAACGTGCCATAGTTTACACTCTAACAGCCAATTTACGCCATATGACTTCTGTGACCTTGAAAAGTAGGTCAAATTGAAAACCCGTAAAATATGTGATGTATTCTTCCAAACAGTACCTACCATAAGAATTTTATCGAAAACAAGTCACTTATAAGCGAGATATCACACTTTTTAGATTTCCACTTTTGGCCCCCTGGTGGCAAAGTTAGGAATCAGATCGAACCAAAATTCAGCGCCAGAGGCTATGTGATATAGGGGGTTATATGTACCATGTTTCAAGTTCATAGCTTTAGTGGTTAAGAAACGTGCCATAGTTTACACTCTAATGGCCAATTTACGCCATATGACCTCTGTGACCTTGAAAAGTAGGTCAAATTGAAAACCCGTACAATATAAAATGTATATTTGCTATGAGTACCTACAACAAAAGTTTTATCGAAAACAAGTCACTTATAAGCGAGATATCACACTTTTTAGATTTCCACTTTTGGCCCCCTGGTGGCAAAGTTAGGAATCAGATCGAACCAAAATTCAGCACCAGAGGCTATGTGATATAGGGGGTTATATGTACCAGGTTTCAAGTTCATAGCTTTAGTGGTTAAGAAACGTGCCATAGTTTACACTCTAATGGCCAATTTACGCCATATGACCTCTGCGACCTTGAAAACAAGGTCAAATTAAAAACCCGTATAATATAAAATGTATATTTGCTATGAGTACCTACAACAAAAGTTTTATCGAAAACAAGTCACTAATAAGCGAGATATCACACTTTTTAGATTTCCACTTTTGGCCCCCTGGTGGCAAAGTTAGGAATCAGATCGAACCAAAATTCAGCACCAGAGGCTATGTGATATAGGGGGTTATATGTACCAAGTTTCAAGTTCATAGCTTTAGTGGTTAAGAAACGTGCCATAGTTTACACTCTAATGGCCAATTTACGCCATATGACCTCTGCGACCTTGAAAACAAGGTCAAATTAAAAACCCGTATAATATAAAATGTATATTTGCTATGAGTACCTACAACAAAAGTTTTATCGAAAACAAGTCACTAATAAGCGAGATATCACACTTTTTAGATATCTACATTTGGCCCCCTGGTGGCCAAACAGAGAATCAGATCGGACCGAAAATCAGTGTCAGAGGTCAGCTGACCTAGGGCATTCTGTGTACAAAGTTTCAAGTTCATAGCCCTAGCAGTTAAGAAACGTGCCACTGTTAGGATACGACGACGACGACGACGACGACGACGACGACGACGACGACGACGACGACGACGACGGACACAGCGCTATCGTATAGACTCCCCTTACGGTGAGCCAAAAAGTTGCAGAAACTACTGACATGACAAATTATTGGAAAGCTTTTCATGAACATTCACTGATGGTGTACCATGCCACTGGAGTCTTGATTGCTCCTATTCTAGTATTAGTTGTCTTTTTGGAAACGTTGAGGAGGGACTTAAATCCCGAGAGTGAAGTTTTACTCATGGACTGTCCATGCTGTACTTACATAATCACTCTGCGCCATCTGAGTATCCAATGGCGTGTTCAGACCTGGTTTGCACACATGGACGTACCAGAAGTCACCTGAAAAATAGGAAGGAAGAAACTGCATGTTAGTGCACTGTAACTGACAGTTACGAAATATCTGATGTACGAAATGTACAAATGTCTTTTTACAAAACAAGAACCCATGATGTTATCTCTGAAATAATGCACCACATCCAATGGATTATGTGCTGAGTCCTTATTTTATATACATGCAATAACAAAAAATAACTGACGACTGATGAAATCAGAGAATCTTGTGTCATCAGAAGAAATGTCAACAACAATGCAATCTACTAAATGGAAGGACAGCTAGTATTGGTCAATATTACTCTTTTCAGATTGCAGCCAATTACAAGTTGACCATTGCCATGACAACTCTCAGAAAAAGACTGATTTTGAAGAAGGGATAAGCCAAACACCTTGACGCAAGTGAAATCTTAGCCTTTCTGCAGTTTTTGTCGTCCTTTGTAAGCCCACTTCAGGGCGTCTATGGTAAAGATATTGTGAAAGGATTACTGTGTCCTTCTTCAGGTTACTCCAAAGGCATCTTATATTATGAACATGATTGTTGGCATCTATACGAGCAGTGGAAACACGCTGCGCAAATGTCACAAGATACAGCAAGAGAGCTGACATTCTTCTGAAGATGAGGTTTTGCGTTGGCCTAATGTCAAGTGGGACTTCAGATTACCAACAAGGAAAGCCTATTGGCTTAACAGGGCAACTGACAACTTTTTTTTTTTAATCATCTTCAAAGGCAAGAAAAATATAAAGCTGGCATGCATGAACAAACCCCCAGTACTAAATTCCACCAACTTGGTGACAGAGTTGCAACTGACCTGGTATATACCACACACAACAACCAGGTTTTAACAACATTTCAAACATCACAAAAGCATCATTTTCACTTGAAAAACCAAAGCAGAGTCTGTACTGGATACCACCCTTGGGAGTCATCAATTCTTTTAATTGAAAACATGCTGTTTGTCCTGTTCCTCGCATTAGCTACAATTGACATATGCCACAAAATCTACAGAGGGATTAATGATCGAGCCACGTAAAAACCCAACAAGATAATGCAAAATGCAATGTATTTCTGGTAGGTTTTTGCCACTCATGATCAAAGAATGTTTGCGGGTTGTCGAGGCTGAAAATCATTCTGATGATTAATGACAAGTTGATCAAACAGAGTAAGGAGCAAGCGAACAGAATTGTCACTTATAGTCAGACTAATTCGGCACTTGTCATGAGGAAAGATCGATAAAGTGGTCAATTACTTCAGATAATTGATGATATTAAGAAATTGCATGGTCTCTGTCCTTTGTATCACACTAGGAAAATAAATGGCACCTCTCCGTGCAACTTTCTATGAAATCACAGCAAATTGGGATTTACACACAAATGACTTCAGTTCCCAATCCCGGCCATAAGTATTGACCAATCACAGAGATAGTATCTGAGGCTCATTTTCATAAATTTCGTTTAAACGACGGAGCACGTACTCCATATCCAATATTGGCATTCCGGAATACAAGAGAGAGGATGATCGCAGTACTGATAACAAATGTCGTAACGTCTTAGGAATTAGTCACCACTGTAGGGTGAGTGATTTTTTTCAAAATGTTGTTAGTTTAGTTTCAAATGTTGTTGATATGTTATTCACAAACTCCATGGCCAAACGGGAGGGAGTCCATGCTTATCAATCTGTTATCTTTAACGGGAAGAAGTACCCAAGATCGGGTGGGTCAAAATGAAGTTTGAAATTCTCAAGATGGGGGAGGGGTTATTTTGGACTATGGGTAAAGACACTGCTCCCCTCTTAAAATTGCTAAGCAGGGGGGGGGGGGGGGGGGGGGGGTTATACATGTATAGTTTTGACTTTAAAGCCAGAGACATGGTTGACTTTGTGATTAATATGTACTTGATCAATGTTTAGACAGCATATTGACAAACCACTTTTTAAACTGTGCTATCAGATTTCTTGACCCGCAGGAATTCAACTACATGTATTTCCATCACGTACGATAGTTTGGTCACATCAAAGGTCTGCAGTTGAACTACAATCTTTTTTTTGAAAACCAGCAATTCCAATTTCCTCATTCCAACTATGATTCCTATATCAGGACAAGTGGGAATTTGATGATTTTTCTCAAATCTCACATATTATCAGTATATTCGCAGCCATTACAATGCATAACTTGGCGTAGGACAGGAAAGCAAATAATCCTTGATAAAATGGAAACTAAGGCAACCTTGGTGATGTCAGTAAAAGCTGGCATTCTAATCCAGAAATGGATTGGCTCCAATGAGGCAGTAACAAACTAATGAGAGATTAACTACCTGATTTCTATTGTTTATAATCCGTAAATCGGACTTCACCGCACGGCACGACGTGATATGAAAACTCCATCACCATTATTTCGAATAATTATTCAAAGCAGAGCATGAAAACATAGTTAAACTGCTGGCTTAGTGTCCTATCAATGACTGAGGTTGAAAGTAATGAAGACTTTCTATTCTATACATGCACCTTCTCTTGTTCAAACGGCAAATTAAAGGTCGTTTGGAATTTATCTCATAAAAGCTAAAAGCTTCCAAATGTAGTTAGCAATCAGCCCAATCATGACTGTTCTAAAATCTTTTGGTATGTATTGGTGTCATAAAACTCTGACTTATTCATTTACAAGAGTTGCATGACATTTTATATTGCAGCTGAGGCTAATATCTTGATTTTGCTAATCAATTTCAAAACCGAGTTTTATGCGGGTGATCAACTGCAAATGGTTTCTAGTCACGTTCCAACCCACTCCGTAATAAAAAAAACAAACTTTAAACTTACCAGGAAGAATACCTGCTTGCATCTTCGGTGCCCTGTACATAGGGATGAGTTTCATCAGCTCCGCTGGTGGTTCTGGTTCTGGCTCCAGTGTTGGGTCAAACAATGTTAACATAGTATTTGCCAGCTGAAATGATAGAAGAGAGATCGGTTGATTGAAAGAACTGAAAACATTACAAAAAGTTCTTTCTTGATGCACATCAGCTAAGACTGCGAACTTCCTGTGGACATGATTCTTAAGTTGACAGGTCACAACGATCGAGCAACAGATATGAGAAAGCCATTGACAAGATATAAGGTGTCTGCAGTACAACTTTTTCTCCCATCGCCTGACTCATGAGACTGATTTCCTGTACCGGTCACTAGGCATGAGCGAGTATCAAAGTGGAGTTGGCTTATCGGACAAAAAAGCGGGAAAAAGTTTTGCCGTCTGAATTAGTCTGATGGAGGTTTAACCTGCCATGTATCAAAGCCATCCCAGCTTCTTTTCAGTATTGGGTACTAGCTCAGGAACCCACAGCTTTGTGACCAGATAATGGAAGTTTTCTGGCAGAAGGTTGTAAAAAGTTACTTTTCCTAACCATTGAAGAGAGTTTGACAAAAGACATCCAAGCTTGTGTTTTTGAGGAGTCATTCTTTACCAGTGGCAGTCAAGTCAGAAACTAGGAGTGATCTTCCAGGATACAGGAAGTGGGTTCTCCATTCTTTTCAAAAAGCAAGCTGGGCAGCAAGCTGGTGTATGTGTGTGTGTGGGGGGGGGGGGTGTCACATTGCCTGGATTAGAACTATCAGTTAAAAGAAATGACTCAGATTCCTTCGACAGGGTGCCATGTTAATTGTAGCCTCTACACAATAGATCAATGATCTTTTACGACCACAGATCTGATCAATAATTAAGGCATTCAGCCCTATTTGTCGGAAGACGTGTGATCGGTACATCAGACCCATTTCACATTGAATACATGATTCGTGTGATAGATTCGCTGAAATCAATTTTGCTGACGCATCTGGCGAGAAACTGAGAGAAGCTTGAGGTCTGTCATATTCCTTTGGGTAAAGTTATGCACAAGTCCTTTGGCAGCTTGACACCGACAGGATTGAAATTGAATTAGGTCAATTGACTTAGGCTCAGAGTTAAAGCAAACTCTTTGCTTTCAAGAAGTCAGATCAAGAAATTCAGACATTCTTCCACGGTACCTTCATGCTTCGAGAGCAACATCATCTGTCAGAGGGTGGGCAGAAAATGAAAATTGAGACTATGGAGAATCACCATATTTTAGCAATGTTTGGAACCAGCGGAGAGCCAGCAATATATTTTGGCAGGCTTCTGCAGGAATTGCTCATTAGGAGTCGAGATGGGACCTTTTTATAATGGGACATTGGACTCCAAACACCCGGCCCCATTCCCCTCCAACATCTCAATTGCTCACAGTTTCCCATGCTGCTTATGAGAGTATGTGAATGTAATGTTGCTTTCAACAAGAGATGTTACTTCTGACCACTCCTTTAACTCCTTTAATTCAGATGCAAACCGACATCTCTGAAAGCAAACTTAGGAATCACGTCACAAAATACAACTTACCACCACCTTGTTATCGGACCTGAGTGGTCACAAACTGTGGCTAACATGACATTTACTCAGCTAATTTGTCGTACAAAATATTGTCCTGAAAATCATTAAGAATAATCAAATTTCCCATTTGCTGATAAATAATTCACGTGGTATGATTCTTTGTCACATTATAGGAAACAGATACGTGACAAGTGGAGACATTTGGTAAACACGGGTTCTTAGAGTGAAGATGAAGGGGATATAGTGTTACCGATGGGGTTGGTCAGATTCTGAGAATAGTGTGAACACTTTCAAAGTCTATGGCGACCACATCTCACCGCAATAAGTCTACCCGGCTTACCAGGCAGTCCTTTACTAGAGAAGGCCATAGGAAGGCCATTGCAATCTTAGAGCCTTCTCTGTCATGTCTGTGTCATATAGCACCCAATTTTATTGATTCACTGCATTTTCTGTTAATGAGATAGCCCTTACCTCAATCAGCTGCCAACAACTGTACCCAATTCTAAATGGGGATCATTAATCGATGTTCATCATGTGGACAAAAAGCATCCAATGGCAAAAATATTTATCCAGGTACAATAGTTTTCAGTTAGACCGACCTCTGTGAAAACTTGATGCCATATTATTGTAATGTATGCTTCAGTTTTTACCACATCAAACAATGCCATGTAATGCACGACTACTCAATTGGTCAAAAAGTATACACAACTCATTCAGCCATCCATTAGTCCTTCTAAATAACAAATCTGTCATGTCAGTTTTACTATTTTCCAGTGAATGTCCGATTGCGATAGAACAAAAAAAATTTACTCATCAATTGCATTAATTCAAAAAAACAGTCCCTTGCTATCCATCAGCTAAATCTGTTGCGGCCCACTATTCATCGCTTTCGCTTTAATCTACATGTACAATGTAGTCCCCATTAATATTTTGTTTGAATTACATTTACACTAATTACAGTGTGGGATAATAAAATATAGCATTTGCTTGATAAAATCCTATTCAACCGTGGTGTCATTATATGTCAGCTAAACTCTAGCAGGAAACAGTCATTCAGCCTCAGCAGTGATAGGATTAAGGATGTTGATTTGGGGTCATTTTATTATTTTCAGGGTGAGGCAGACGTTTGTTATCAAATGCACCCAGTAAACACATCCTGAGAGATAAAAAGTTGTCACCAGAAAGTTGAGCAAACTTCTTAATGATCTGTCTAATCATGTTTTGATTATGTTTTCAGGGTAATCAACAAGATACTGTTACAAATTGGCAGGGACGAGGAAACTATATAATCTGAGGTACCCACAGATAGGATTCATCTCCGGTCAACAAATTATCCCAACACCTAATTACGGCATCGGAAGGATGACGGGCGTGACACCGTCATTATCAACCCCGGTCAGATGTTGCGAGCAAGGAGGGCTTATTAGCAGAAAGTTGACATTAGCGATGAGAAATTCACTGCTGCGAGTGCCATCATAGGTTCACAAAGAAGTGTGACTTTCAAACAGAACAAAAGCATCATCATTAATGCTTCAGTGACAAAATTAAAAGCATAAACACAGTGACGTTACTGGGAATGATTGGATCAAGTGGTAAACCATGACAACATAATTTGATATGACAGGTATATTGATTTAAACGAAGTGTCCCAATCAGCCTGGCTGCCCAAAATCCCACTGGTAAACAAATGCTTGGTAAAAAACCAGCCGCAAATGGAATTCAAGTAGTGACTCATTATGCAACAAAACGATTTCACAGGCAGACAACTTTCAACCAGACACTAGTGGTCAATCATTCAGGACAGATGGAATGGCATCGTTTCTGAGCTCAGTGCTTGATGAGGCATAATATCACCTTTTTCACAAAAAGGATTAACAAGTTGACTTCTCCGGTCTGAAATCCTGATTCTGATTCGTTGTCAAGATGCTACAGGATTGCACTAAAAACAAAGCAATGTGCATGGAAAAACCAAAGCAAAGCCATGTTGGAAAAAAGGACATCAAACCAGGGAGCTGCATGATCAAATAGCGCTGTGGCAGACAACGGAAATTCTTGAACTTCATAATTGACAAGATTACTCCAAGTTTTTAAAAAAAATGAGTGTACATTCAAATGTCAATTTGGGAATAGAGCTGGTTATTGGCATATTCTCAATCTTTGGAAATGTTCTGGTAGTGTTAGCTGTGTGGAAGAACACTCCTCTTAGGACCATTACGAATACCTTCATTGTAAGTCTTGCCGTGGCCGACCTGCTTGTCGGACTTGTGGCTGTACCCTGTGCCGTGGTCACATTCTATGGACACCCTTTGAACGATTTCTACGGCTGCCTAATTCTCAACTGCATCGTTGTGATTCTAACGCAGGGCTCCATTTTCAGTTTGCTTGCAATAGCATTTGAGCGATTTGTGGCTGTCAGACATCCTTTGAGATATCAAGAATGGTTCTCAAATAAGACAGCAGGTATTGCAATTATAGTGTTGTGGTTGGCAGCAGTTCTGATTGGACTCGTACCAACATTCGGCTGGCATGGGACTCGATATATCGAAGGTTCATGCCAATTCACAATAGTCATCGACATGAAATACATGGTGTACTTCAACTTTTTTGGTTTCGTCCTCATTCCTCTCGTTATTCTCTTCTTCATCTATTTTTACATTTTCTACGCAGTGAGAAAACAATCTCAGAAAATTGCCGCACTTGAAATTGTGAATGATTCGCTTTCCCGCAACAATGCCAAGATGAAACGGAACAAAAAAGCTGCGAAATCTTTAGCGGTGATAGTAGTCATATTCGCAATATGCTGGTTGCCCCTGCACATATTGAATACATTGACTGTTGTTTGTCCTCAGACTTGCTCATATCCTTTTGAACTCCTCCTCTCAGCTATATACCTCAGTCACGCCAACTCGGCCATTAACCCTCTCTTGTATGCTCTTGGAAACTCAGGGTTTAGAAGGGCATTCAAGAAACTTCTGTGCTGTTTTGGGAAGGATATCGATGAGGCCAATATTTGGGTCTCAGCGACAATTTATGGCAAAGAAAACATGGCAACAGCAGGTGCTCAAGCACAAGGTACCCCGGCAAATGCTGTCCTAACATCGTCATCAAATTAGGAGTACTGTGTGACCATTCAGGAAGTAGATATAATGATGTCTAAAACCTCTCTAGAATGATATGTACACAAAGTAGAACAATATTAATCATTGTTTGTACGTGGTTGGGAGTAGTTCTAATATCTGTGTCCCATCACACCAAAATGGCTGGTAAGTCACATGACAGGCATATGGAGTAATCCACATGTTCATATAGCTAAGGCACACCACCATATTGTGAATAGTGCGAATATCTCGTAGACAGTGCACATATCAGATAGCATAGGTTTAGAGACAATGGGTGATATGAATAAAGGCTAGCAAATGCTTTTACTTCAATTTTGTACAGAAAGGCCAAGTGTAAATGTACATGGAGTTTTAGATAAAATCATTTACCACTCTTTATTCATATCACCCAATATCTATTTCACATGATTTGATCGCGCACAATTTTCCTCAAAGTCATCAATATTTTGTTATTTCATCACAACGTCCCCACGATACTGTTATATTACATGCAAATAAATGTTTTATTTTTCTAAAGCAAAACAAAGCCGTTTGTTTTTTTTGTTGCAAATGACCAAATGAATGAATATAGGATGAGAGAATCAAGACTCGAGATCCATGCTTTTAATCAGGAACAATGCCATGTCAAAATCCACTGCTGGCCTAGCGATTTAACATTATACTTAGTGAGTCTATGGCTAAGGCAAAAATTATTCCTAATCATGTCCGTGACCCGAAGTAAAGTGTAACAAAAAGAAAAATAGGGAGGTTGTAAGTTCACTGTCCTGACTCCCACTCCCCATGGTCTTATGGTCCAGAAGATTAAATATTCCTACCTGCATTCCTACTTCTTTTGAGTTGAAGTTGGCATGCGTCCACTGATCGGCATGGTATTTTCTCTGGAACTTGGTCAACGTGCCAGCGCCTCTAATGGACACATCATTTGTGTGGAAGTTAGCATCGATGACCAGCTTGCCGTCATACACCAGACAGGCATTGTTGATTGCTGGAATAAAAATATACCATCGGATATAAAATCTACTTGGCATGAACTTTGGAGAGGTTTGTTAGTCAAAAGGATAATAAGATAGACGAGAAAAGATTATAGTGTCACGAAATCAAATACTTACATTTAAATGCTTGAACATCGACAGCCTTTCTGTAGTAGCAGAAAAATGCCTGAAAGAAGAATTGAAAAGGATGAGCGTAATTATAAGCAAATCTTGAATTTTGTTAAAAGCAACAATGATCCCACACTTCCCTGTTTGTAGCAGCAATGGAAACGCGTCCACTAGAGTTGCACAAAACTTCATCAACCAAAGTACGGGAAAAATATTTCAGAGTGTCCTCAGTGCTCAAGATCTTGACAGCATACTTACTGAGCACTCAAATCGAATAGGTTTAGTGCTGGACGTGAATGATGCGGAGTAGACCTCTGGCCCACCATTTCCATCGTTCCATTCGGCTAAAAGGTACCCCTGATGAATTTGGACACCAGCTTCCTTCAAGGCATCGGTGACGGCGGTCTCCACATCCGGGTTGTTGAAACATGTCTGAAAATAAGGCTGAGAATCCAAAGACCATTTAGAAAAGTGCTACCACACCTAAAGCAAGCAACAAACACTGGGCACCCATAACAACCTACGCATGATTTTAAAGCTAAAATATAAGGCAACAGTGCCTAAATCTAAGTTGACTATCTCACTACTTTTTAGCTGAACATCGGGAGAAATTTTCTGCTAAAAAACTTGTAATGTACCGGTACAATTAAAACTATTGTTGTCATTATGGGAACCCTAAGGTGAGTGTGAGGATGAAGTTGGTAGGTTAGTATTGGTGATGGGGATCAATAGACATATGAGACATGATTGTGATATCAGTCTTATGGTAGGACTATAGACAGGAGCTTTGGACATCATATTGGGCAGTATGTTTGAAAGGTGGAAAGGTTAGACATTAATTTGGTTAACCATGGACATAAGGTGAAGTTACATAGATCATAAAACATACAGTTGATTGCAAGCAGTTTCAACTACACTTCTAACACAGTAATATCAGGAGCAAAAGTTAAACATTAAGAACCAATTATCGAAATCTGTCTTCTGTTGTGTATGTCTTGCCAAGTACTAAAATGATTTTTTTACTGTGTATGCTCCAAATAGTCTGTGGTTATTACCTGTTGCTGTAAGGGAGGCTGGACCATGATGATTCTGTTTCCAGACACACCCATGCTGATGAGTGCCTGTATCGAGCAGTATGCATCCAGTGTGTTCCCATAGATAAGAGCCTTGCCTGAAATGGGGAGTGTGTAATCACTCTAACGGTTGCACAAAAACAATGACTGATGAATTGGGTAAAAAGTCAACCAGTTAAAAGTATGCTCTATCCCCAATTCCTGAAGCAAACAACACTTTCCAAGGTACACTTCAATCAATCTCTCTCTAGCCTGTGTGTAGTCTAGCCTTCTAGAATTAGTTTTCCAGAATGTCTCAGCCCGTCTGTGGAGAATCAAAACGGCAAACGGCAAAAGGAAGAAAGTTAGCTAATTTTCAGATATTTGAGCCTTCGAGGAATGGAGTAGACAGTTTACAAAAAGCGATGGCCTTTGTCTTTTCACTCACCAGCCTTATTCAAAAAGTTATTCTCGATCCAGTACAGGATAACAGCTGCATCGTAAGCATCGTTGATGGTGAAAACATTCTTTGGTACTTCTCCCATGAAGCGGCGATCAGGTCCATAAGGTGCTTCATTGCTTGTGACAAGCTTAGAAATATCCGCCTCGTTCGGTGCGGGGATATGGTACTGCATTCCCGTGGCCAGTATCAGATGATCAAAGGGAACGATCGTGCTGTCATTGACGACTACATGTTTCTTGTTCCTGTCAATGGCGGTCATGCTGCCGTAGACCACATTGACCCAGGTTCGCAGTGAGATTTTGGTGTAGTCATCCTGATCGTAGGCAAGGCTGTAAAGAAATCAATAAAGCTTCAGACATGTCATCTAAATCATAGTAAAAAATGGCTAAAACTACACACAAGGTCTTGGCACCAAAAACTTAAGCCACCAGTTCACCCTGTAGTCATGGCCTTGGTATGATGTTAGTGAGCTTAGAGCAAAGCCAAGTCAATAAATGTATCTGTTTTCTTACCTTGACCCAAGCATTGAGTCCCGAAGTTCATCTGGTGGTAACTCCCCTGGCAAACCATGAGGGGAAATCAGGGTCAGGTTATTGAATCGTAAATGTGGACTGAAAAAAAGAAAACCAGCAGTTGAACAGTTTTGCAAGCACTGCAGAATATTTATACTTGAGAAAAGATTGGTAATCAGGTGGCTCGCATTTATAGGGACACTTTATTTCCATGAAAATTTTTTTTTTTCACCACACCAGAACTTTCCTCTATGTAAGAGATTAGGGGGTCCAGTACAAATGTTGTCTTAAACTTTAAATTTACTAGTCCTTCAGTGCAAGAGATGATTCATACGGTATTGATCAATATCCTTACCAAAAAGCAAATGTCTCAAGGAACCCAATACCGACGTCTGATGCTCCAACCACAACAATTCTAGCATTGATGGTCACTTTGGGCTCAAGGGTCAGCTTCCTGTTGATGTGACTGAGAGCATATGGCTCAGGTGACGCCAGTACTCTCTCTGAGGGAGAATTCCCACCAAGGGCATTCTGAGGATATGTAATTTGTCGGCGGGATCGGACAGGGACCATGTCGTTCAGGGCCGACACCAAGGAGTGTTTCTGCAAAACCTACAAAATACGCAAGATAGGAGAATATTGAGAACAGATGACCAAATTACGACTATTGAAAGTAACAAATGAGCAAGTAAAATCATGTTACTGGGAAATATTTACAGCCTTTTTCTTTCGCAGTTTCACAAAATTGCAAATTTGACATTCCTAATATTTAGCATTTTGTCAAGCCTGTAACAGTAATTTCAATAAGATTTTAATTTCGCTGATGCAAAATGGTTATATTCAAAGGAACAAAAACACTTCCAAGTTTGGAGTAGACCATCATACAAGCTAACTTACAATGAATGAATGAGTTTCATGGCATGTGTTTACTGACCTGTTTGTCAACATAGGGGGGATAGACAGGGTAGTAGAGGCAAGTCTTGTGGCCAAGTCTCAGCACCTCCTGAAAGGGACAAAGGGTGATGATGACACAATTGGATGAGTTGCTGAGAAAAAAACAGCCTCTTTCATTTCTGACATCAGCATTGTGTGAATTTTAACTTAAAGCTTTAAGCTGGTCCACATCATTATCATAACATTACTTCATGGAATGTGTCTGACTGTTCAGGTTTAGTTTTGAATACATGTTCACTGACCTTGAGGAAGTATTTCGAGTAGTGGGCAAAGATTGGATTCAAAGCAAAGTGGTGAAGATGGCCATGCTCATCTCTCCTGTGATGGTTGAAGTAGATGAAATCCTCAATGTTGTAATGCGACCTGATGAACTCGATATCCTGAAACGATAATACCATTCTACAGATACTATCTCTTGGCTAACAGTCTACAGCATAAACATCCATGCAGGGATCTGTTTTATGTCATTTCAGAAAAGAATGGGGAGACTGGCAAGAGGTCAGCAATTGCTCCCAGAAGCAATGGACCTTGGTCTGTCCCCAGGTTTCAGAAAACACTGACGTACCTCTTCTCTTCGTATGATCGCAATGCCAACCACTTGGCCAAGACATTCTGCCACAAACGCTTGAATCTCTGTTCCATCGCTGTCTCTTCTCATTTTGTTGAACTGCTTCAGATCGTCAAGGAGATTCTCATGCAATTCAATGGTTTGCACCAACTTCTCAACACCTGCTAAGTCCTTAGTGCAGGCTGGGCGTACATCGAAGTTCCTAAAACACAGAAAGCAACATGATTATTGTGAGTGACAGCCAAAATTTATCCCGTCTGTATCTTGGGGAAATTGTCTATATCATAGATTCAAATGATCAGTGAGCTTTTTAAGATAATGAAAGTAGCAAAGAATGTTAGCCAATGTTAACCAATGTTATCTTGTCCAAGAGCTGGAGTACTGGTTGTATGCTGCTGCAAGCAACCCAACTCTTGCCTCCTTTAATGAAACGACTTACTTGATAAGTCCAGATTTGTTGAAAATGTACAGTTCTTGTGAGAGGACGCTTGGTGTTCTTGGGGTGACACGCTGAAAGGCAAGTTGAAATAGTTCAAAGACTACATCAGAGGGCATTGGTTTATACCAGCACAGCACAGCATTCACTTCACTTTAAATAATTCTTGAGGAATACGGGTAAACACGCAAACTTTAAACACAAGATTTTCATCGATGTACAAGAGAGTAAACAACTAACATACCACAAACTGTTGGAGGAGTGGGAACTCTGGAACAAGGTGTGGAACGGTAATAATGACGAAGTCGAGATTAGGGAACAGTTCGAAGGCTTTGTTCAGGAAATCAGCAGATCTGAAAACAAGCATAACAACAATCAACTCCTTGAAAGGACATGGGTGGTCATTTATTCTAGAAACTCTTTTTACATTAACCCCTTGGCCTTGTGAAAACTCGAAAATCGGTCACTCTGTTTTCAGTAAAAACCTCTGAAGCAAAATATTCTTTGCACGCCAAAACTTACCTCATTTCAAATCGTTCGTCAATACAGAATAACTGTATAGAGAATGCATTTGCTTCGCCGTAGTACTCAGGGACGAATCTCTTTGGTAGTCTAGCATGGGGCGTGATCACTTTAGGAGTTGGCAAAACAGATGCTTGTGACTGAAAACAAGGCGATGTCAAACTGTAGTGTAATCAATCCTTGAAATAAAACATACTATGATTATGAAGAATGTCACCGTATAAGATACCAGCAAAAATACTATGACTGCTGACTTTCACTAGGTTATTCATTCTTGCTTCTAAACTTTCTTACCTCAACTCTCTTCTCAGACTTGGCAGATCCTGGTAAGCTAACAGACTTGTCGCTACCGTCATCCTTGCCATGCTCACTTAGCAGTGAGGCCTGACTTCCCATTGGCTCATCACTCAATCTACGACGGATAACAGTTTCATCATCTGCCTGGAGACTCCCTGAAAAGGCATCAATAGTCTTTGAACTACATGGTGTGCTGGTTATGGGAGACTGTGTGGTAGGTAACAAAAGAAGAAGATGAGGACAATGGACAATGGACAAAACAGATCAAAGTGATTCTAGAGAATGCAAGCACCATCGATCTGATTCAAAGAAGTGTGAACTGGTAACTTATTGATTGAGGTGGTGACATATACATGTTGCTGAATACATTGTCTAGTGAGTGTATCATGTCAAATTTCTTCATACCTTTGGAAGCAGTACTTTTCTCACTCTTTGCGCTGCTTGTCCGAGCAGGCTTTTCTGCTTCGCCTTCAGGAATAGAGCCCTCTCTTACACTTGAAGCAGACTTCTTAGATCCTGCAGACTTGGCCGACCCAGCTGATGAAGGACGAGACCCTTGTCTAGAAGATTGGGCTTCCTCTTCTAGAAAAGAAACGACAGACACTATCATGATGAGGAACAGCTCTCCACACAAGATCGTTCATGATCATGGTCTTTGAAAAGCAATGAATGGGTTTTGGTGATGTCCGAGCCTACGTTGGGTTTGGTTTCCCTAAATTTTCAAGTCACCACAATCGACACTAACTAGACTTGATATCAAGAGTTCTTGGTCATATGCAATAAAACGCCAACAGAGATGACATACCTGGTGGAGGAGAGGGTGATGGCGTCTTTGGCGCAATCACAACATCATCAGGATGCTCCTTCCTCAAACCATGGAATGGACCAAGTTCAAAACACTCATTCAGGAGATTCACGTTGACTTCGGAGCAGATACTCATAAATCCAACAGCTGTACCTTCAACCTGAAAACCGTGTACAATTTTTTTAACTCACAGCTGTTAAGAAATTAAAGGGGAAGAGCTTCAAGTTCATGGATATAAAATACATCAGCTTTATGAGGAAGGGCCATCTGAAAACATTGTCGAACTTCTTCTACTCCGAACTCAGTGTTCTTTCATCATTATTTTTTCATTTTCAAGAGACAAGCATAATATGCTAATCTATTTATATTTTAGTTCTAGAGACAACTCACAAAACTCATCAGCATAAGCAATGGAAAAAGAGACCTTAAATCATTTCTCTGATCAGTTTTTCTTGTGTTAAAGACAACCTTGAACCGCTGTCATGTTAAATTTTGTTTTGATTCATGAAATCCATGCAAAAGCCAAATTATTCACATCTGGTATATTTGAGTTAATATTTCTTCTTTTGCAGTCATGCTCAACCAATAAATAAGTACGGTAACATATTGTTTAAACTGGCACCTTATGAGTTAATAAGTAGATTGTTATTTAAAGACAGACACCAATATAATTGTGATCAGGAGTTATGCATGGTCATAATAATGGTTGTTGTATTGAAGTGAAAATAGAAATGACCAAAACTTGATCAAATGATCTCCGATTGGGTGGCAGGGTTAGACTTTTCCACTTGTCTGCTTGACCTGGACATCCAAATTTTCAGACAGACAGGGGATTTCTGGAGATCAACCTCCATTGGCTAGATCATGGGTTTCTTAATGCAATCTTGTAAACCTCGTCAAAAAACTCAATCAGTTTTTTGACGAAAACTTTGGAAACGTGCACGGTCATTCTGTGAAGTGCAATTCAACATCAACTTCAGTGTTCACCAGGCATATAAATACAGGTAGCCATGCCTAAAGAATGTGTCATACAAAGATGATCCCAGTGGTATTCAGTCTAAACAGCCCTTGTGACTTTGGGCCAATTTGACTGGTAAGCACCCTGTTTACCAAATTTATGAAATTGGAACTTGGAACAACAACACCTATAAGAGTGTCAAAACTACAGAAATTCCTCTTAGATTTTTCATTGGGAATGACTACCATCGTTACATATACATGTGGAGAACACTGAATACTATAACATGGACTGTGACATTTTGAGCTGAACCTTCAGCTCTGTGAGTGTGGACCCATGCATTATACAATTATCTGATATTTCAGCCTTACCACAGTCGTGTGTTCAGTTTCAGTGATTGAAATTTCCTAAAATTAGAGTCATTACAAAGTTATGGAAAACATCAAAAGCAGATCAACACACAAAATGGTTATTCAACACGATTAAACAATTACCGTGCTTGATTTTTTAGTCTGAAGTGCACAAATCAACATCATGAGAGAACAAACGAACGCATGGTGCTAGATGCCTACACAAGATTTAGCCCTGTAATATGTTAAATGACCAGCGGACCTCCAACAAAAATAACTGTCCCTGAAAATGACACTGCTCTTTGCTTGTAATGAAAACATTCAACAAATGGCCCCCTTCAAATCTCAATACCCTTGCCATACCTATCTGGAACACAGTACATGTAAGCCCACTGTCACATTATTTCCTTATACTTATACACTGACAGATCAAAATCTGAGCTAATCTATTTTGGTTAAAGCTACTTTAGAATCATGTTTCTATGTCATTTGAATAAATTTGGGGGAATCAACCCACTGCTGTATGAGATTATCATTTGATCATACAATCATAAAAGGCCTATCGCATACGCACCTCAGCAACTAAACACTGCATATCCTCATCCTGAGCTTCAATCAGTTCAGCGAGAAAGTAGTCTCCATATGTATTTCTCAGCATGTCACTTTGGCGATTGAAAATCGGTGTCAGGTCATCATGGTCTTGAACTCTGCAATCAAAATAATTATCAATCAAAATGCCTGAAATTGGTGTCGACAATAATCTTTCTGCCAACGAAATATTGCACATTGCGCAGATGCACCTCCTCAATTTTCACTGTTTTGCTAATCACATCAGTTTATTCTCATGACATAGTCCCCCCGTATTTCAGACATTCTAACTGATATGAAATTTGGGAAAGTTTCAAAAAATGCCCCCCTGCCCTTGTTGGGGGTTCAAGCAATCAAGTTGACATACCTAGCCTGCCTGATGTGAAGTACTGGAACATGATCATGTCTCTTGCAGACAAAGACAACACAACCATCTGGACCCTTGGAACCACCCAACTTCTCCATTGGCTTGAAGATCTCAGAGACAGCAGAATCTAAAAGAAAATACATTTTGTTTAACTTAGCTTTTATTTCTAGAGATACTAAGTTCAGATCAGTGTTGACTGAGAATTCGGACACTTTTTTCAGCTCACCTGGGAAAACTCCTTGTGGGACGATTAGGTAAATGTAATGAGTGTCAGGAACAGCATTGAAGACAGTCCGAATGATCTCTTTAGCACAGCCATGGGAGTACTCTTGCTTTGCCACAAAGTAATGCAAAAACATTGTGTTGAGTGCAGTTGATTTCTTGCAGTCATAGTGTGAATTTAGCCAGCCTTCCCACTCAGCAGGATCCACACTTGGAAGATTTGGGTAGTCAAATAAAGCAGCATGTCCGAGTAATTCTTCCTTCTCATTGCTCAAAGTAACAGCAAGGACAGCTTTTTCTCTGAAAAAGTAAATTGCACAGAGATAGAGAAGCAACAAGTGGAATTTGCCAGTTACAGACTACTTAGGAACCAACGGAGAGGTTGCTTTTTAAATCATTTAGAAAAATTCTAGACATGAACACTAAAGTAGCTACAAATATGGAAGCACAAAAGTAGAACATAAGATTAGATAGTGTCATGTAATTGTATAATGGTATACTTACATCAGGTTGACAACATTGACCCTGCCAAAAAGAGCCTCCGTACTGGGCTGGACAAGCCCCTGAATACTTGGTGCATCAAGGGATTCTGTCCTTCTAGCATTAATGACCTCAGTGGGGCCATCAGGTGTTTCAATGGTTGTCATCTTGAGATGATTGACCACGACCAGCTAGCTGCAAGTGCAAGGCAAAATTAAGGCTTCATGGGGATGGACAACATCTGTAGGAGGTAATCTTATCAAGTCACAGTGATGGCCATCTGTGGCATTGAGTGGTAGGACCTTCATCAGGTACTTGGCCGGTCGCAGCATGCAGTGAGGTAGCTGGGTGGGAGGTGGAGGATCTTCTTCAAAAATAATGTCAATGTGTGCAAGAGAAAAGAAAACAGCAACATTTGGGAAGTAGGGCGCCACTAAACACACCTAAAGTTTCTGTATACAAACACAATAAGTCTTGTATGTTATTGCGTTACTAAATTTGGGAATCGGTTCAATCAGTTAGATATTTTGAGGTCTTTTTTGGTGATTTTAGTACAAACAGTATCCGAACGCCGCCATCTTTGTTTACAACTCCTAGCAACAAATGTAGCAAAAAAATCAGCTAAAGTGAATATAAAAATATTGAACCATAACTAGCAATAATGTTAAAAACTATCAAATAATGTATTGAAGTAATCATCATCATGTACATTTATTCAACTAGGCCATTTTGACTTTAATATTTTGATTCAAACTTAATTCTTTAGTACATTCGACCAAAACGTGAAATTTTCTTTTTTCAGATTTTGAGTGCACAAAACCATCAAAATGGACATGGATGAGATGGATGAAGGCCGAAAGAACAAAATGCCGAAAGTGGCAAAGGTAAAAAAGGCGTAAAAAACTTCCAAATATCTGCCAACATCTTTATGACGATGATTTAAGTCATGTGTTTTGAGACATAAATTTCTTGTACATTTTGTAGTGTACTGTAGTGTACAGTGTAACTTCAAACGGTTGTATTTATTTTATTGTTATACACTGATACTGGTAGTGATGTTTGAACTGACGAAATATGAAATGATGACACTTCAGCTGCACCGAGATGACGTAACGACAAACGTCGACACATCAACAAAGCCACCCTGCTGCAAAAACCAAGGTCTCATTTAATGTTTCTGTCCAGCAGCCAGTATCGTGGTCACGACGATATTGTGACAAGAGATGTTGATGTCTATTTTCTTTTCACTGATCATGCTTCTTTTTCATATAGGTGAAGAACAAGATGCCTGCCCCTGTGCAAATCACAGCGGAGCAGCTCTTGAGAGAAGCCAAAGAAAGAGAACTAGAGATGGTACCTCCTCCTCCAAAGCAGAAAATATCTGATCCAGATGAACTGGCTGCATATCGTTTAAGGAAACGAAAGGTGTGTTTTGAAAACTATGTAACATTTTGAAGAGTAGGGACCTACGTTTTTAAGTATATTTGCAGAACCATCCGAGTTCACCTGATGACGTGAACACATAGAAAAATGTAGTGGACTAAAAGCTAACTCCGAATAAGTCCATCATACTGTTGCTGTCAAATTCAGTAATTTGTTAGGTATGTTTAGGTAGTGACAATTCACAACAGAGTCAGTGTGGCTTCCTCCCACAATGACTTTCGAAGAGGTTGGGCAAAAGTGAATATTCCCTTCAATACAAATAGTTAGACATTCATTGCAGCATGACATTACAATATGAGTATTTGTTACAGGCTTATGAGGACAGTCTTAGAAAGAATCGGGGTCTGATGACCAACTGGATCAAATATGCTGGTTGGGAGGAAAGTCAAAAGGAAGTCCAGAGGGCAAGATCTGTTTATGAAAGAGCCCTTGATGTGGACCACCGGAACATCACCATCTGGCTCAAGTATGCTGAGATGGAGATGAAGGCTCGGCAGGTGAATCATGCCAGGAACATCTGGGATCGAGCAGTCACTATACTCCCCAGGGCGAACCAGTTCTGGTACAAGTACACATACATGGAAGAAATGCTTGGAAATCTTGCAGGTAAATTAAGACAAGAATTGTCGCAACCATCAGACTAATTGACAGCATGCTGTAGTCTGGTTAGTTAGAATTGTCACAACCTTGAAGACAGACTCGTATCGTCCTGTAAGTAAGGTTAGTGAGAGTTGTGACCACCTTCCAAGTGAGACAGATTATTGGAAATCAGCATTCAGGACAAACTCACTTACTGTGCTGTATTTGGTCCATAACTATCAGTATAGTATGAGAGTTGTCAACATCCTTAAAACATGGTGTCATTTCGACGGAAGTTGTCTCTACCTTCAAAAAGACTGAGAGCATCCTATGGTCGATTCCATTGTGGTTGTCGCAACATTCAAGAAAGCAAATATCATAGTACTACATTCCTTGTACACCTACTCACTCAGTCCTGGTCGCAGCCTAAGTCCTCAAAGACCAATATCATTATCACATCAAAACTGTAGTTTCCTTTTATCCAAATTGCAGGAGGAAGACAGGTCTTTGAACGCTGGATGGAATGGGAACCAGAGGAGCAGGCCTGGCATTCCTATATCAACTTTGAGCTGCGATACAAGGAGCTTGACAGAGCCCGTGATATCTACGAACGGTTTGTCCTTGTTCATCCGGAGGTGAAGAATTGGATCAAATATGCCAAGTTTGAGGAAAAACACAACTACGTCAACAGTGCCAGAATGATTTATGAGAGAGCTGTGGAATTCTTTGGGGAGGACAACATGGATGAGAAACTTCTGATTGCGTTTGCCAGATTTGAAGAAGCACAGAAAGAGGTAACAATCTTGCCCTTCCTCTTCCAATTTTCTTCAGGAACAACTTCTGCTACAGTCTAAGGTGCATCCACTGCAGTTTCTAATGATTCTTATTAATACACCAAGGATCCCTGACTTTCCAATCACAGACATTCCTGTGGGAGTGGTCTTGGTTTGACATGTGGTCTTCATGATTCCAAACTTGGACATTTTAGTATGAATCACAACCAATTTGCTTCTATTTTAGCACGACAGGACGCGGACAATCTACAAGTACGCTCTTGACCACTTGCCCAAGGAGAAGTGTCAAGAGATTTACAAGAGTTATACCATTCATGAGAAGAAGTATGGTGACAGAGCAGGAATTGAGGATGTCATTGTCAGCAAGCGCAAGTTCCAGTATGAAGAGGTAGGTACATGTAGGATAACACCTAGCTTGAGGTTTATTCCTTTTGCAAAGAAGCTAACAAGAGAGAGAAGAGATGAGTAACTCCTTGTACCTGGATACTGCCAGGACAAGTAAAGACCGCAAACTGAGTATGAATTCCTTTCTCTTGACAGTCGCATGTCTTGTGAAGATTAAACTATTAGGCCAGTATCCCAAATTAAAAAGCTGGCCATAGTTGCAAAAAAGCTCACATGTCTTCTTAGCAAATGTTGAACGAAACGCAATAAGCCATGAAACATATATTTTAACTTTCAGGAGGTGAAAGCCAATCCCAACAACTACGATGCCTGGTTTGATTACATCCGCCTGATGGAAAACGATGGCGATCCTGAACAAGTGCGAGAAGTTTATGAGAGGGCTATCGCTAATGTGCCACCAGTCAAGGTAAAGTAATGGGTTGTTGGATAAAGTTTGTGCATTTAGTACGGGTTGAGGGCTGAAATCCCTGGATTTTTAAATTGAACAGCAAAACTGCAATGGTATACTGCTGTCGAGGAATCTGTTCTCATACCTTCTCAATACTTTCAGGAAAAACGACACTGGCGGCGCTACATCTACTTGTGGATCAATTACGCCCTCTATGAAGAGTTAGAGATGGAGGATGAAGAAAGAACACGTCAAGTTTACCAAGCATGCGTAGAACTTATTCCACACAAAAAATTCACGTTCGCCAAAATCTGGTTGCAGTATGCTCACTTTGAAGTGCGACACAAAAATCTTACAAAAGCTCGGAAAATTTTGGTAAGTCGGCAAGTAATGTGGAAAATGGGTAGCTATTTTCCATTATCTTTGTAAGCGTACATAATTATAGCAGCCTGTATTCACTTAATGCAATAAAGGATCATCTGGGATTTTGACCTTGTGCGATGATCGTATGCGATGATTTGTCAATATTTTTCAGGGTGCCTCCATCGGAAAATGTCCTAAGGACAAGCTGTTCAGAGGTTACATTGACATGGAGATTCAGCTCCGAGAGTTTGATCGATGTCGGATCCTCTACGAAAAATTTGTGATTTTTGGACCAGAGAATTGCACCACATGGATGAAGGTAAATATTGTTTTAAAAAAGTTCACTGTTACTCACCAAGTTTTCGTGTTACTGTATCTGTAAATGGAACTTCATGAAGTAGGTCTGTTGACAGTGCTGAGAATATGCTTGCAATGGAGTTTCGAAAGGTTATCTTTGGCCAATTGCAATATGGTAATAACTCATAACCAACTTGTACAAGTAAATTGGTAAGATGGTACCCCGAGATCTGATGTCATTTGCTTTGTTTTTCAGTTTGCAGAGCTTGAGATGATTCTTGGTGATTCCGACCGAGCAAGGAGCATCTATGAACTAGCCATTAACCAGCCCAAGCTAGACATGCCAGAAGTGCTGTGGAAGGCGTTCATCGATTTTGAAGTCGAGTTGGAGGAACATGACAGAACGAGAGCCCTCTACAGAAGATTACTTGACAGGACTCATCATGTCAAGGTGTGTAAATGGAGGAACACTCCCAATTCGTATTAAGTTATGCAAAGTAACTGTCAAAGTATGAATGCAGAAGAAGGTCCTTTTGAATCAACTCACCAAAGCTAATGGACTCCCTCTGCCCGACTATCTATTGAGAGACTCTCTCCCCCTCCCACAGGCACTCTCAGTTGGAGCTCGACTGCATCAGGGTGTATGTTTGTCGGCCAATGGTGCTTTTTCATTTCGAATTTTTTTCTGTCAGCAATTGCCATGAAGAGAAGAGTGTGCATATTTCATCCACTTGAAATTTCAGGTTTGGGTCAGTTTCGGCCAATTTGAACTCTCAACCGGAGCAGAGGATTGCATTGAAAATTCACGCAAAATATACCAGGAGGCGAACAGAACATTAAAAACGCAGGGAGAGAAGGAGGAGAGGCTTATGTTACTCGAGGCATGGAAAGAATTTGAGGTGGGAGTCTTTAATTTGCATGCTAACTGTCAGGCTATTTCACTCATTTACTCGCTACATTACTCCATTTTCTTCATAAACATCCATAAGGGTGGAGTCATGTTCTAGACCATGTTTGTGAGGGGATGCCAATATGTGAAAAGAACAAGGTCAACCAAAAGTATGCGTATATCAACCCTAAAGGCCAGTTGTGGTTTGTACTGTTGTATATTTCTGATATTCGTTTGTGTTTCAGTATGAATATGGCGATGAAGGAAGTAAGGTCAGGGTGGATGGCCTCATGCCAAATAAGGTGAAGAAGAGGAGGAAGATAGAGAAAGATGATGGGGTGAGTCCTAGGGCAATTAATGTCGATAAATATGAACCAAGCATTTTAGATCTATTGAGTATGTGGTCATTTTTAACTTTCATCCAGAAGGTGCAGAAATACTGACTAAGATCAGAGGAAAAAAACTTGAATTGCCATGTGGTGTATTTCTAAAATGGATTTAGTCACTTAACCTCAACCACATTTTGTTTCAGTCTGATGCCGGTTGGGAAGAATACTTCGACTATATCTTTCCTGATGATGAGGCTGCTCAACCGAACCTCAAACTCCTGGCGATGGCCAAGAAATGGAAAAAGCAGCAGGAGGAAAAGGAAGAGCAGGAGGAGGAAGAGGAAGAGGAGGAAGAGGAGGAGGGGACGGATCAGGAGAATACTGTACAAGGAGAGGAGGAAACTGCCAAGTCGTGACCAGATGCGCTGTCCAACTTCAGAAAGGATGATGTATGATTATGAAACTCTTGAGTAAAACATGAACTCTGGCAATCACTCATCCATTGATGCAGTGTGTTCGCCAACTTTCAGGAAGGAGCTGCATTTCAGTGAAAATATTTCTCTGGTCAACTGTGTGAAGTCTCACATCAGAGTCATGATTGGATGGGATGTCTACTTCAGTAGAAAAGATTTTATCATCAGTGCCCTCTCATAGAGTTATTACCAGAAGTGTTGTTTACTTGAAGAATGTTTCACTGACTGTGCTGTTCAAGACCAGTTGTTTTGTCAACATTCAGAAACACCAATCAAAATGAATTTGAGTCGAAATTTCACTTTGGTCAACTGTTTTGCTAAGTTTCACAAGCATTAGTGTTCCGACTTTCAGAAAGAATGAATAAACTTAAATGCTTTTCTAGCCAGCTGTAGTGTTTTGTGTCACAGTTCTTACCAGTAATGATAGAAGATGGCAGAAAGGACCACTGAAACTCAAGTTGAACGAAATTCCTTTGATAATAGTGTTAATTGTCCAGTACTTCCGTCTGAATATCCAGGTAGAGTGCCAGTCCCTGGGACAAAGGCAAAATTTATGATTCACATTCTTAAAAAAATACTGCCATTGTTTCTGTACAAAAAGTCACTTTTATAAATATACATTTTATATCAACAAAAATGTGTTGATTTTTGTTCTTTCCTTTATGAATAATTATCTTTTCAACCCATGTCTTTGAACCAGTCAGTCACATAGAGTTTATAGACATGTGACATCCACGATACCATTTCTAGGGACCTAACAATTGGACATGCAAGTGTATTATCTGATCTAATCTCTCGGGGCCAATTACTATCAGATTAACAAGTGACTTGTAGGAGACCACACTCTAAAGGATCAATCGGAAAAGTTACTTGCCGAAGACCATACCCTTCGGCCTGTGGACCAGTCTGGCAGATAATTGTTCAAAGACAATAATAAGTGACTTGGCAAAAAGGACCTATGATAAAATGCTCAAAAAGCGGGTAGGTGTAAACTGTGGACGAAAGTGTGACTGGACTGATGTGGCCTGGTTGTGGCTGTCTCACTCTCATCTCTCTCATCATGTTGTCAACACGGTGGTGGAGCAGCCAGGACTGTTTGGGCCTGGCTGTGACCGTCTCATATCTCTCAGTCTCACCATGTTGACAACTTGACAAAGCAGCCAAGACTGATGTGGCCTAACTGTCTCATCTCTCTCATCATGCTGTCAACACGGTGATGGAGCTGCCAGGACTGATTCAGCCTGGCTGTGACTGTCTCATCTCTCTCACAGTCACCATGTTGACAACTTGGCAGAGCAGCCAACAAGACTGATGTGGCCTGGCTGTGACTGTCTCATCTCCCTCATCATGTTGCCAACACGGTGGAGCTGCAAAGAGTGATTTGGATTGGCTGTGACCTTCTCATCTCGCTCATCATGTTGAAAACTTGGCAAAGCAGCCAACAAGACTGATATGGCCTGGCTGTGACTGTCTCATCTCTCTCATCGTGTTGCCAACACGGTGGAGCTACAAAGACTGATTTGGACTGGCTGTGACTGTCTCATCTCTCTCACCATATTGTCAACACGGTGGAGCAGCCAGGACTGATTTGGCCTGGCTGTGACTGCCTCATCTCTCACATTATGTTGTCAACACGATGGAGCAGCCAGGACTGATTCGGCCACGAGATTTATGAGCTCCTAATTGATTTAAACTTTTGTTCTTGTCGTAGCACAGGTCACAAGTCTAAAAGCTGTCGTGACCTGCTACTCCTGTTGTAACATGGGTCAGCTTTGTCCCCAGGATATTCTTCATCCCCATGGTTCACCTGGCTAAGTTCCAATTCATCTTTTAGCATCAACATCTCCTATGACCCATCTCGCATGTAAAAAATGCTCCAGCATGATGCCTGGGCAGAAATCCCCCTACAAGCAGCCTAACATCAACTTCGGAGACCAAATTACACCCAAATGTCATATAAAACAAACATGATAAACAATTCAATGCAATGGGAACTCAAGTTAATGTGGTCATCTGAGGGATGTGGATTCTTACCGGCGATGAACCATTCAATGGGAACTAAAGTTAATGTGGTCGTCTGAGGGATGTGGATTCATACTGATGATGAACCATTCAATAGGAACTCAAATTAATGTGGTCATCTGAGGGATGTGGATTCATACTGGTGATGAACCATTCAATGGGAACTAAAGTTAATGTGGTCGTCTGAGGGATGTGGATTCATACTGATTATGAACCATTCAATGGGAACTAAAGTTAATGTGGTTGTCTGAGGGATGTGGATTCATACTGGTGATGAACACTTCAATGGGAACTAATGTGGTCATCTGAGGGATGTGGATTAATACTGGTGATGAACCATTCAATGGGAACCTAAGTTAATGTGGTTGTCTGAGGGATGTGGATTCATACTGATGATGAACCATTCAATGGGAACTAAAGTTAATGTGGTCGTCTGAGAGATGTGGATTCATACTGGTGATAAGTCATTCAATGGGAACTCAAGTTAATGTGGTTGTCTGAGGGATGTGGATTCATACTGATTATGAACCATTCAATGGGAACTAAAGTTAATGTGGTTGTCTGAGGGATGTGGATTCATACTGGTGATGAACCATTCAATGGGAACTAATGTGGTCATCTGAGGGATGTGGATTAATACTGGTGATGAACCATTCAATGGGAACCTAAGTTAATGTGGTTGTCTGAGGGATGTGGATTCATACTGGTGATGAACCATTCAATGGGAACTAAAGTTAATGTGGTCGTCTGAGGGATGTGGATTCATACTGATGATGAACCATTCAATGGGAGCTCAAGTGAATGTGGTCATCTGAGGGATGTGGATTCAGTTGGTGATAAGTCATTCAATGGGAACTCAAGTTATGTGGTCATCTGAGGGATGGATCTATGGATTCAAGCTGGAAATAAACCATTCAATGTGATCGCAAATTATTTCAGTAATCAGAGCAATGATGGATTCATAACTATTTTTGCCTACAACTGAATGATATTGTCATTGTCATTCAAATAAATAAATAGTTTTTGTGAAAGAATATTATTTGGACTAGTTAGAAATATCCCAGTTTCAACAAATTCTTTGATAATTAGTCCACATTTGGACACTAGACCTCGCATTTCCCCATCCACAAAGTCTAAGGCCACTTCGAAAACCTTCAAAAAAGCCCGTCCACTCATTGATCAAAATCACCCATCAAAATAATTTTTTTCTTTTTTTCTTTCGCTGACCCATTAAAAAGATTATAATGCATAATATACTGCAATTTCTTTTAAATATATTGAAAGACAAAGAAATGCCAGCCCACCAAACTTAGAGGGCCGCTGTCCACACTTTCGTCCACACTTTCGTCTATACTTTCGTCTACACTTTCGTCTACAGTTTACACCTACCCCTTGCCCAAGAGCACAATCATAGTCGCTTTTACTGCGCATGCGTATTTCGAGTTAAAGCGCGCAGTTTGGAACTGAACTTTATCGGACAATAAAAATCACGGTTTGTTTGAAGAATGAAGCCAAAAAGGAGAACAAAAACGACACAAAACAGTAGATATAGATATGGTAAATCTTGTTATATGACTTTGTGTGCTATGAAGGGTGCGATTTTGTGTTGATTACACTACATAAACTACACTACGTAGGCCTACAGTGCATGATGATGATGTGTACGGCTATGTTGATGCATCAAATTCAATCAAGTACACGTCCTTCATCATTCACATGATGTTTAGACCGTGTCTGTCCAGTGACCATTGCATTGTTTGTTCTTTAGTTCAGAATGTCAGATGGATGAGCATATGCCACAATAAACCCTCTACCGGTACATCGGAATTCATGACGGACAAATTCGAAGAAGTCTGTTCTGTTCTGAGTCGTGCGTTTCACCGTGTCTCTGGCATTGTCCGAAGTCGGCTTGGGGCTTCTGACGTGTTCTGAGTGTGTGCATTTGATTTGTTTTGGCGTTCTTCAAATTTGTCTATTGCATAGGCATAGGTCTACCATAGTCCATACGATACGATTAATATTTAAGTTCATCAAGGTGTCATTCACTCATTGAATGAAATTTTTTTGTAGGCACAGCCACATCATCGAGTTCTGAAATGTCGGGAGCCGAGGAAGGATCACTTGGAAAAAATGTGGGTAAAGATGAGAAGGACACCGGATTCTCAAAGACAAAGATGGCAATAAACAAGTTATCGCAACAATATCTGGTAAGCTCTCTGGACATGATGCGGGTGATGGTAATGCAGATATGGTAAAACTTAGAAAATCCAGATCTTGTATTAGAAGGCTTTTTAGCTAAAGGAAAGATAAATTGAGTACAATCACGCATCTGAATTGAATGTTCATCAATCAAGGAATTTAATGTGATAATGAATTGGAAATATGCCCGAAAATGAACAACAATAACGATGGCGGAAAACGTGTGCACAAAATATGCAAATTGCGAAAATATTCATTATTGGTGTACCTCATGAATAACCAGTGTTGTATGTTTTCTTGCCAGACAAGAGAATCATCAGGATGTGAAGCTGATACAGAGAACAGCACAGCTGAGAGTGGTCAGTACGACTTCGAAGCAGCAGAGAACAACTTCACGCTTTGCTTGTCGCCAACCAAGAAAAAAAACAAAAAACCCAAAAAGCAGCCAAAGAAGAAAGGGAATGCCAAAGGGAAAAAGCAAAACAAAATGGACACTGAAAATGATCAGAAGCTAAAGCGAAAATTCTCAGCATTGGGTATTTCTGACTCTGAGAACTCAGTGAACATATTATCAGACAAGCCAGTCGAAAGTAAGAAAGCTCGTCCATCAGTTGTTACTTTCTGTCTAAAGGATGTTGAAAACATGGATTTCGATAGTCCATTCCAGAGTAATGCTGGTTCTAACGAGAGCAAAGGAAGCAGCCTGTTCATTTCACCAATTGGCCATGTTGGTGCCATAACTGAGCCAGATACATTCAAAATGATGCGGTTCACTTCAATTAAAGAAACATCTACCCCTGCTGAGAGTAAGCCTGTTGTCGATTCTGCCTCCAGTGATGGTTGCTTTGGGTTCGATTCCATCATGACACCAGAGCCTGAAGTATCCCCAGTTCGAAAAATCTCATCAATGGACTACATGATGACAGGTCGATCAATCTCCCCAACAGATCTCGGTTCACCGGAACTGAAACCTGGTAGAAGATTGCAATCAAGGTGTATGGAGTCAAAGAAACCCGAAAGACCTGTTCTCCGGAGGTCAAAGAGGAGTTCTGTCTTATCATCGCTGATGTCGTCGCCTCCTCTGACCCATGAGACTAGTTGTATTAAAGTTGTTCCAAGGGCTGAAACTCGTGCCATGTCCTCCAGCACAGCACCAAGGAGAGCAAGCAAAAGGCTTGTGAAACCCATCAAATGTGAAGTAAAATGTAACAGATCACCAACTGCAAGTAAACAGTTGAAAAAGAAAAGAAAAACAAAACCTTTGAAAGATACTTCTGCTTCTCTATCCTCAACTCAAATTGACAGGTCATTGGGATCGATGCTGACGTCGATGGACTCAGGAATCGCAATGTCATTTCAAGATTCAAATGTGTCCCAGACAAGTCCCAATAAGGAAGATGACATATTTGCTTTAAGAGGTAATTTTTTGAGAATTTTCAAGCACAAATTGGTCTCAGACTTGGTCTAAGGAATAGGTGTTTTATTTCATTTTTGCAAGTATGCCAGCCTTGTTTTGTTGTTGTTAAGTTTTGTACATAAGTACAATAAATTCTTCGTAAACTCGACTTACTTTGTGTTCAGGTGTGATCCAGATTAATATGGATAATAGCAAGCATGCAGCATAAGTTTACAGCAAACACTTATTTTCTCTTCTGTTTACTTCCAGCCCAAAGTTCCACGGAAGAATCGTGTCCGAGCTTATTTCAATGGGATGAGCCAAAGATATCAACTCACCAAAGCTCTCGCCACACAAACCCAATCCGAAAGCTGAAAAGCAGCCAAGCAAAGAAGTTAATGACAAAGCCTCCTCGTACCTCTAAACAAACAAAGACTGGGAAAGGAGATGACCAGGTATTTTCAGTTTTCTTTAGCTACCTATTAAATTAGCGCCTGTGCTAGAACAAGCAAATAGCCCCATCAAAGCTGGAAACCTGTGGCTAATGGTGGGTTCTTTCTCCCTAGCTGAAGCTCTACATGTACATGTAATCAGTCAGTAAATTTTACTCAAATTGGTGACAATGTTGCCTGTCTGACAGTGCTTTGCACACTGAGAATCTCCTACAGCTTTCTTTTGTTTATTTCAGCATATCAATCAATGGGCATCCAAGATCAACCATGAGTTTAGTGAGATTGAGATGTTCGATCTGGTGATCAGTACATAGTTTCAAATAGCAGATGGTATTGTGGAGGATTTTGAAAGCATTTGACCAGACAGGTCAGAAACTTTAGCTGCAATGGATTGTTTTGAGAAGTGTAATATGTGGCCAAAATAGGTTTTCCACTCAACATGGCCAAGAGTGGACTTGTGACTGAGAACTATTTTTGGTCAGAAAATGCTAACATCAGTCTTATAAAAAGAGAAATAACATGATCTTAATGTGAAAAAATTGTATTTACCTACTACTTTTC
The DNA here is from genome assembly GCF_910592395.1 of Lineus longissimus. NCBI lineage: Eukaryota > Metazoa > Nemertea > Pilidiophora > Heteronemertea > Lineidae > Lineus > Lineus longissimus. The sequence continues at coordinate 25,163,005 of NC_088310.1, forward strand.
CAAAGATTGGGGTAGGAAGGTTTTCATCCAACAGTTTCTCAGGAATTCTTTCTTCTTTGGCAAAGATGGTACGATTATTCAAGTGGGTCCTGAAGCCAATACATGTATGTGACCAATTGAGTGTGGTTACTCATAGAATTTGATGTTATCTGATTTACGATACATGGAAAGTGTAGCATTTTATTGTGTTATACATGTTGTATTATTCTCATTGTACAATTGTGTAATTCTAAATTGGGATGATTTTGATATTAACGGTATATGGTTTATTGTCGTGGTTCCGATACTATAAATTGAGACCAAGAGAATTGAGCTAAAACCTGAGGCACTTTGGCAGAAGATTTGAGTTGGAATCAATTGATCATTAGTTTCTATATAAATAAAGAAGAGTAGTGTACATATCATGATCTCATATTGAAGGGAGACTGTAGGCAGGAGCCACTGAGGCCAGATTGTATTGTAAATGATGAACTTGTAATGCGCTGAGTAATTAGGATAGGGCGATGCATGTACATGCACTTGTGTGTAGTTGTAGTAGGTGCTTTTATCTGTAGAGAAATTTGATGTCTTTAAACAATGAGCTTTTTCCACAAGACACATTCATGAAGCCTACATTTTCCTCGACAGTACCAAGTAACCAGATACAGTTGATATGGTAGCAGCCCAACAATGTTCTGTAATTCTTTTTTTTTCTTGTGTCTGCAAAGTCAGCATTTCTGTTTTATTGGCTTCATTCCTATGAGTTAAAAAAATAGCAGGCTGGAAATGGAATAAACCTTTTAATTTATGTAAAATCTTAGTTTCTCAATTCCCTCCATTGTTATGCTGGTGAGAGTACCTCCTTTCCCATCAAGTAATGTCAACCATATATGATTGTCATGTACATTCTGAGCTAAATATTTTGAAATCCCCCCCCCCTTTCCAAGTGGTGATCTTTCATCAAGCTGATGAGGTGATCCATGTCCATTCATCTCCTAGCTGGGCACACATGATTTGTTACATCCCAATCCCCTCCCTCAGGAAAAATGTGTCTCTTTTTCACCTGTTATCCACAATTCACCATGGTAAACTGACAGGACTTCATCAAGGTGAATTGGGACGGTGAAATATTTCACCATGCTGATGATGGTAAAATTGGGACATCACTTTTACTCAAAAAAACTATTCTCCTACTCCTCATAGTTTCAAGACCATGTTTGCTGTTGATCGCATCCCTAACAGAAGGACAAAGCTATGCTACTGAAGACAATGTCACAATCAGTCCTTTAAGGCCTTTGGTGCCATTATTTTCTTCACACTGCCCAATGCCAATCAAGAGGTGGTCAATTGTTCCCCAATACACCATCGGCCAGAGCTAGCACTGACCTCCCCCCTCCTCGATAAATATTGGTTCTGGTTCTTCGATTTGCCGCTAGGGTTCCGTCGTTGGATGTCAGCTTCGCCTCTGCTTGTCGGCCGGAAGACCGGGAGATTGGCCAGGCCCGAGTAACTTTATATGGTGAAGTAGGGTAAAAAAGAATGACCAGACACACTACCGGATGTGCGTTAACTACAAAAACGACTCACTAACATTATTGAACAATTTTTTCACATCTAGATATCAATTTCTTCTCCAAAAGCTATTCTATTTTGGGCAAAAAAGGGCAGTCTGATGCAATAAACATATTTCGTGTATTTCGCAAAGCCGGCATTTTGGGATCGTTTGCCATCTTTTCTCAATGGCCACGTGAACCCGTTCGCGGGGTCGCTCTCGCACTTCGACCTGGCGCGAGATGAGGCGCCAGTATCAAAAAGAACGCACTGGCGCTTACTCGCGCAGGCGCGGCGCTAGTAATCGAACACGCTAAAAGCACATGGCAAGCACGTGGTTAGATCAAGATCTGTCAAACGTCGCCAACTGTGACGATTTCTTCCCCTTTCATTTCGTCAACATTTATGATTTGTGTATGTTATGTACTCTTAATAATCACTCTTTGTATTCACCGTTTCAATAATGAATATTGATCATCAGATGATGTGATAAATCGTGAATTTACTGAAGTGATCCTGTACAGTTATACTAGACAACAGGCCTACAGGGTGGCCCAAAATTATCGCACGATGGATACACAATAGTCTAATAGAATTCTATTGTGCAAGGGAAAACCTTTCTGGGTCACCCTGTATAATGTAAGGCAATGCTGTGGATGGTTTCATTTTTATCATCAGATCATCATGGGCTCGGTTTGGCGGTCGTCCTCATGTCGTTTTTTGGCAGGAGACTCATAATTGTTGGTCTTTACCACACAGAACTCGGCAGCAAAATATTGGTTATAACATGCAGCATGAACATGTTGGATTTGTAGGCCTATGATTGTAATTCTCGGCATACAATAGACTGATAGACTATAGAGTTTTTGAATATTTCCTACCGAACAGGAAAACTGTCCGGGTGAAATATAACGATGACTGACAGTCATGATGATGAATAGCTAACCACTCCATTTGCAACTGTGATTTTGTCTGAGGTATTGGAATTCTTTAGGCCAAGGGCATTGAAATAGATGCAACTATTACCGGTACTAATACTATTACCATCAGGAAAGACCAAGAATTAGACAAGGACAATGGTGAAAAGTAGTAGGCTAGGTTTAATTTCAATGAATTGACATGGACATATACTTACTGAAACCTTGTTACTAGAATTATGCGGTGTCAGTCAGAATTATGGAATGCCTTCACCCAGAGATTTTAATTCAGAAGGCCTATGCAAGGCATGAATGATTCATTTTAGTTTAACTAACCTATCCTGGACAATGCGTAGCTTTTCAATCCAGTCCAGGTTGTTTTGTTGGATGCTTCTGGAAATTGTGTGCTGTCGAAAATTAGGCGATTTGGCCAAGCATTTTGGTAAACAGGCATGTTTTCAGTTTTTACTGGCGAAGAGTTACTGTTCTTTTTACAGAACCAGATGCAGTAAAAGTTTGAAGTTTTCTCTTGAGTCAAACTCAAAGTAATTTTACATTTTAAAATGGATTGCACTGTTTTCAGATGTCAGAACTCGACTGAAAGTGTTTCTGTTATCTTGTGGCTTGTTGCTTTCCTTTTCTAGAACCTTAAGTATTGTGTTGTCAAAAACAGTGAACTGCTTATGTCTTGTTTCTGTCCACTTTCAGAAATCTTGATGGATGGATGACGCATGAAGTTGGCTCAAGCGGGTGAAGAATGATTGTCAAGAGAAGAGGTTCATTGTTCTCAAGTGAAGGTATGTGTGATAATGCACTCTTTTGTGCTTAGTATAATTATGAAATTGCTAATATTGTATAGAGTGTGTAGTTTTATTGGGTCGGGTTTTATTCTTAAGTTGGAAAAATATACAATCATGTAAGTTCCAAAAATCGAAAACTTTCAGTTCAGCCAGTTGTCTCACGCTAGGCCTTAAAGGGAACTGAAACCGCCAAGCCAGTTCGTATGACCTCGTTTTCATTTCCTGCGTATCGGGTGATCAGAACGAGGCATGAATGAAACATGGCGCCTAGCTGTCAATCATTGAGTGACGTCACTACTATGGAATTTACTACGAAAACTCATGAATGAAAGATCGCATGACTCACATGATTCTCAATAAACAAATTGAACTGCGTATGCTCGGGCACTGGGGGCGGAGCTACAAATCTGAACTCGAATAGGAAGTTGGAAGTTTGACTTTCTCGGGCGGTGAAAGTCGAAAAGTTGAATAAATCGCTCGGCGGTTCCAGTTCCCTTTAACTTGTCTTCGAAAATGTGTTATTTCACACTGCTACTTTAAGAGTTTCTACTGGAAACACAAAAATAGCAAGGCAATCTAGTACAAAATTACCAACACATTAGTGGAGTTCCAATAATAGATAGGTTGAGATAATTACTATAACACTGTACTTTTCAGGCTTTCAAGTACTGGAACTAACTGATTTGTTACAACCTGAATGAACCATCGATTGATGTGGAGACTACCAAAATGAACACATCCCCATCCGAGAAAGATTTGGTTAAGGATGTGAATGCTAAAATCCTTTCCTCCCCGGATGAGAACGACTCGGCCAAGCTTTACTGTTCGGAGTCTATGGGGTCGTCGAATGAGAGTCTTCAGTGTTCAGAGTCCATGTTCAGCTCCGCCTCGGATGACGACTTGGCACGTATCACCCTGCTTCATCAGGAAGCTTCAAATAGAGGTAAATGTCAATGAAAACTATTACATGTTATTCGTCTTCTGCATTCCTCCATTCGTCATTGTAGGCAGTCCATAAAAAAAGGTCCCATCCACTCGCACGTGACCTCATGTTATCTGTAAACGAGATATTGGTTTGACGACTGAATGCAATTTGAACTTCATAGACATTATGTTATTCCAATGCAAATCTTTAAAATTTCACTTCAGGGTTTCCATCCAGTGCCCCAGATTCAACTGGCTACCGACAAAAACTTTCTATGGATGCTGGAGTCCAAGAGAGCAACGGAGAGGCGTTCTTCCAGTCGGCTCTTTGGGAACACCAGTATTCGGATCCATCTAGCTTCAACATGGCTGACAAGTTTGCCGATTTTTCTGGACAGCATTATAAAGCAGGAATTCAAGATATCTATGATCTTTCTGCAATGAGTTCAAGGGGAGGCATGGGCCGTGGGTCTAGCGACTATGGACATGTAACAGTCCAGCCCGTTAGCAGTGCAGGCCTGGTACCATACTGGAACCGGGAAAGTATGGTTCGGCACCATCCAATGTCTTTTGGGTCTCATGGTAGTACCACTGAACTGTTTGCAAATTCCTATGGTAGCTATGAAAATATAAACTTGAGGCAGAAGGGTACTTTTGGGTGCGATCAGAATTCCGAGTTCGGTGCTGTGTCCTATGATTCCAGAGATGGAAATAGAAAAGGTAACAGCTCGCATGTTTACTGTGAAGAGAGCAGCAGGTTTGGGCAGTTTCATTCCTCATCCACTGTTATTGAGTCCCAAAACCAAATACCTGCATTATCCACCTGGTACTGTAAGCCCATAGCTGCATCACCTTCTGTAGATAGACAAACTGATTTGGAGGTTGGCTTTGCTATCCCTCCAGATTTACTGGGCAGTCTCACCACTGGCAGCGCTGATTCTGATTTCAGCATTAGTGACTTTGACCAGTATCAAAAAGCTTCTACTGTTAATGTTGACTCAAAAATGCCTGTTAATCCTGTTAGTGCTATGGCGAGTAACCCTCATCCGTTTCAGATCTCTGGTCAAATGCAAGATGCCCCAACTGTTTATTCGGCCATTGGGAATGATACTGAAATGTCACCTGGTCGTTGGGCTCTACGCAGATATTTGAAGGAAATGGAGGATGTGAATTTAAAAGGTACGGCAGATGTGCCAGGTAGAGCAGGTGGCTTTATGCTTCAGGATTTGATAAAGTTTGTTGGTGAGACTGAAGTCTGGGACTCTCATGTCATTCATGAAATAGTGATAAAAATGTGCCGTACTGAGCCTGGATTTGACCTTGATGACGTGGATGCAATCTCAAAAAAGGAACAAACTTTGAAACTTCTGGTCGAGGAAATTACAAAACTGCAAAAAGATGCATGTCCAAAGGTCGGCAATGATCCTGGAATGACTGCTCAATCTGGTTCAGGAAACAGCTGTGTTAACGCGTTATCATCTCTCAACTCCCCATGTACTAGTCTCTCATGTTCCGATTCAACTACTACAACAAGTTTAACATCGTCACTTGTTAGAAATTCTTCTGGAAACAGTGCGACACTGCCTTGGAATACTAGTACAGCTGCTTTGCCCAATGATAGAAAAGAGTCTTGTTCAGGGTTGAGCCGCCCCTGGGAAAACGCAAAGGGCACTGATGAGAATGGAAATACCCTCGACTTAAAGTCATTGCAGAGTTCGATGAATACCAAAAATGAATCTGCATTGTATTCTGAAACTGCTGATGATGCTGAAGTGAAAACTGAGCCGACTCGTGGAATAACTGTACTTGGGAAGACCTTTGATACTTTATCTGCTCCTAGTCATAACACTGCCAAATCTAATCGAAATGTGTCTGGTCAAACGGATGTAGTTGGTGCATGTGATGGTGCTCCCCTTAGTAAAACTGCCAATACCTTATGGGACAATCCTGCTGATGCCAGATTGCATAAAACTGCTGATATCAAACTAGGTAAAACTGCTGTTGTCGAACTTGGTGAAACTGCTGATTTGCTTTATAACAAACTTGCCAAATCTGAGCCTATTGATGTATTGGATCGAGGCCGGCCTGACATTACTGCTGAAGTTCCAGGTGGTATGAAAACTTTCCAGATTGAAAATCTTGCTGATGTTGTTCCTCAGACCAATCTTGCCTACTTGAACTCTGGATATGGTGCAGCTTGTGGTGCAGATGATAAGAACATTATACACTCTCAACCACCACATGTTGTCCCTGCTGAAACTGCTGACATAATAAACACTGTAGATATTGAGCCATCAGATGTCATCGAAGGTAAAACTTCTGACTTGAAGAGATTCCCTCCCGCTACCTTGCCTGCTCCTGGTGCTAGAACTTCTGACGTGAAACTGCCTGAATCTTCTCTGCTAAAATCTTGTGCAACGGACAACCTGGGAAAAGTGTCTCAGTTTGACTCAGCTGTTGGAAGCAAACTGGTGATGGAGAGTAGACATGGAAAACTTGTTGGGTCTGGAGGGACCTTAGGATCAGATGTACCTTGCAAAGACACAACCTGTCTTGATGAGGCTGATGTTGGAGAGGAACCTTTTAAAGTTGAACCAGACTTTTCTCTGTCTTCTGGTGAAAAAGTCGAACTTGCTGTTTCCACGCCTTCTCATGATAAACTGAATGAAATGGTGACGTCTGCTGGTGCCTGGATGTTCCAATCTTGCCTTGAGGAAGTTGACGGTTTAGGAGGTGTCCGAGTTAAAGGATGCGATGAGCCCAACAACAAGGAAGCTGCAAGAAAAGAGAAAGATTTTGATACTGGTGATGTAGCCTCCAATGAAGATGCATTTCCAAAACTCATCATTGATACATATGAAGACATCTCCTCCAGTTCAGACTCGAAAAGTGATCCTGTGCATCCAGCTAGCAACAATCCAAGGTCAAGTGTTGTGAGACAGTTAAGGTTAGACCCGGGCCCCCCTAAAGCAACTGTAAATACCATACAAAATCTCGAGGACTTTATCTCAAACTTCTCTGTTGATGAAGATGTAGGGTCTGAATTGTACGAAGTTTCTGTTGCTGAGCAATCTTCACATGACTTACCCTTGGCTCCCAAGAATCAAGATCAGATGACGACAGTGCAGTCAATAGACGCCACATATCAAGAAAACAGCTCTGCTGAGAGACAAAGGTTGTTGCTGAGTTGTCGTGAATATAGCTTTGGTGCCAATCTGAAATCACAGTCATTCTGTCAAGGTGATAGTTCTGTTGAGAGTCGTTTGTTACAAAGGTCGCAGTTGTCCTGTCAGGACGATCTGGTGTTGCAGCCATCATGGAGGATTAATAGTTCTGCGAAGAATCAGAAATTACAAGTTCCATGTAATGAGATTGAGAGTGGTTATGCTGAGAGCCAGACAGTACGAAGTTTACCACCTATCTGTCAGGAGAGTAGTTCTGTCGTAGGTGATGAGTCACTGAAGTCCAATCCGGAGATGCCGTCTGCTGAAGATCATGCAATGAAGAAACCTCAGCTTTCCCATCGTAAGAGTAGTTCTCCCCGAGGTGCGAAGTTGAAGAAGTTGCACGCTTCCAATACAAAGAACAGATCAGCTGAGCATCGGCAGTCAAAGGCTTCCCATCGAAAGAGAGGTTCTGCAAACAGACGCAAGTCACAGCCATCCTATTGTGATAACAGTTCTACCAGGAATCTGAAGTCACAGCCCTACTATCCAGAAAGTAATTCTACTGAGAGTCTATCTTGTTTAGGAATGTCATCTGCTTGTATTGTGTTATCAGATGAGTCTGAGCCTCCAGTTGAACAAACATGGAGAACATCGCAAACTGACTCCCAAGAGCTCTCAAACATGTCTGCTAATTTTGGAACCTTAAGTCAGAACCCAGTTTTGAGGAAAAGCGCTCCAGTACGGCCTGTCCCAATTCGTTATTCAGGGTACACGCCATACTCTGGCTTTGAAGCAACCTACAACATGAGTGCTCCCTATCACCCTTGGTGGGGATCATACCAAATGAATTACTTTGCTCAGATTGAGCCTTTGGATTTAAGTCTTCCGAAAAGGCACCCTCGTAGTCTTACTCATAGTGTTGGAAGGGCAGGTCAGAGTAGAAGGAAGTCGTCTGTATCCCATTCTGATAAGGTCAGCCCATGTAAGAGAGGAATTGAGCAGTTTCATTCAGTAGATGGCCTCAATGATGAACAATCTGGTATGACTGTGATTTCCAGCAAATCTATTAAAAAGACTTTTGATGATGAGGAACTGTCTGCTTATTACACAAAGGAAAAGAATAATCACACCTCTCTGAAGCCCCCCAAGAAACGTAGGTATCTTGATGGAGAAAACAGAGACATCACTCCTGTGAAAGAGGTTGAAAGGGCTAAGAATCTTCAGGCTATTGTGGCATCCTCGCCATTCACTTCTGCAGATACTGAATCACCTGCTGCCAGCATTTGGAAGCACCCAAAGAAACGAAAATATGTTGAGAAAGAAGATAACCTGAACATGACCAATACCCCAAGTTTTGAGGTGTGCAAACTGGAGAATAGATTTGAGGGTGAACACAGAAAATCAAGCCTGAGAGATGATGTTGAGAGTACTCATCCTCAGGCAAACGTGAAGTTCAAGGAACCTGCTGTAGACTTGGACTTCAGCTATGAGGAGAAAAGATGGGCAGCAATGGCAAGCAGATTTAGACAAGGTGGGCAAGATGTTCACATGATGTCCGAAGCATCTACTCCAGACCTGAAGGAGAAAAAGTTGCTGCTGTCTTCTGTCGGTTTTGGAGAGGAGTCTCAGAAAATTTCACCTGAAGGATTCCCTTTATCCTCAGGTCAAGGCTACAGACACATGAATTCACCACCGATGAAAGATGTGAAGCAAGTACATGTAGATGGTAAGCGAGAGGGGTCTTCTTTTGGTGGTCAGGACCTGAGCTACGAGGAGAGCAGGTGGTTGGCAATCCTAGGAAGTTCTGGACAAGGGTTGGAAAAGTCAAGATGTGTGGTTGGCGACAAGTTTAGGAGGAAGCAGATTGTTAAGCAGGAACCCAGGGGAGATTCTCTGTGTTCGGGATCAAGCAGGGACATGTTCGCTGTTCATTCTCATATGCGAGGGACAGTTAAATCGGGTATATCCAACTTTATTGTCAGTTCTCAATCGGCTATCAACGTCGGAAAGATGGATAACCCTGTGTTAGCTGATAGTGTTAATAAAGTGAAATATCCATCGTGGTGTAAGGGTATGGTCAGCTGTGACTCATCTGTATTAACTCCTTATGGTGGGGGAGACGGCAGTAGAGATATCGATTATAGCCACGTACCATGGTATAGGAATGAAACTGGGGATGTCATAGATGCGCTTCTGCCTCTTTTGACTTGCGGAATCTGCGCCCAGAAAATGAAGGGCTACTTTCTGATGGCATTGCACATGATGAAAATTCACGAAATCAATTTTGCTCCGCAGCGCTTGGCTGGATTGTGTGACATATGTGGAAACCAGTATCCAGGGGGTGGAGTTTTAGAGAAGCATATCATAACTGGGCACACTGGTCTCAGCGCAGGTGGAGCTCAGGCCAATAAAAAAGGGAACTCCGGCGGGAAAAAGAAATCTGTGCATCATCGTAGGAGGAGGAAAAGATCTGGGAAGAAAGTGAAGGGGTCAACAAAGATCAAAGAAGGTGATGGGAATATCTCCAATATGGAGTGTCGAGACGAATCCCAGGAGTTATGGTATCATATTGAAAATGAAGTGTCTGGTTATGAGATGATTGAACGTTCAGATGGGAAAGATGACGAACTAGAACAGAAAGGACTGAGTCCTGTTCATTATATTGAGAGTGTTGAAGGTCAATGTCATAAACAGGTGAAAAAGGAAGCAAAATCAGAAGATGATGGTAGTCAAGATCGGATGAAGAAGGAAAAACCAAGTCTAAAAGGTCAAATGAAAGTGGTGAAGAAACTAGTTGAAGAAGCTCAGGGTCATGAGTCTACTTGGGAGGTTGTAACAGAACTGGTTGATGTGGTTGGACAGGGAAATGAGGTAAATGTACCGGTGCCTGGGTCTAAGAAAATGACACAAAAGAAAGTCAAAGTCAAGGTCAGGGAAACTGATGAAGATCATGGTTGCTTGGAGAGTCAAGATGGTGCAGAGGTAGAAAATACAATAGAACTTGGAAGTAAGAAAAACCCAAAAAGGGGGAAGGGTGGACCAAGGAAGAAAAACAAATACAGTATGAGAGAAGTTGGTCCATTTGCTTGTGAATGGGAAGGTTGTGATATGATTTTGAAAACTCGGGAGACATTGAAGGTGCACATGCGCCGTCATACGGGTGAGAAGCCATTTGGTTGTCATGTTTGTGAATATAAAGGGCGCCAGATTGCATCATTGCATTGGCATCTAAGCCACTTTCATGGTATAGGCGATAAATACCAGTCATCCATTAGAGTTAAGAACCGGACCAAGGCTTGTACACCTGATGAGAGTAATTCTACTGATGGTCAGAAAACAAAAAGACTCGGAAGACATCTCTCGGATGATGAATTAAAAGAATGTACAAAGGTGTCAAGAAAAAATACTGGTCAGCCTACTGATGATGATAGTAGGCAGACACTTGCTGCTGGTCTGAGTATGAAATGTGATGAACCTGCTGCTGCTGGTGTCAAAGTGAAAAAGAAGGGGAAGAAGTCGAGAAAGGTTGAATTGGATCCAAGACACCCCCTGACTATGAAAATCATTGAAACTGAACGGCCCTCAACATAATCTTGGTGAATCATGATTAAAGTATCCTCAGTTTAGAAAGGTTGCGCTCAACTTGGTTAATCTTTGACCCGCATGCCAGTTCGATACGATTTTGATATAAGTGCTCAATTTATCGTCAGTCTTGCATTTGATACTTAAGTTTCTGTTCAAAAAGAACAACCAAGCAAACCTTCATTCCTGTCTGATTGTTCTCAGGTCATTCCTTTCTTAGCCTTTGCAGTTGAAAAGTTTTGGTATAATGTGTTGTTGAAGGTTGTCAACTGTACATTCAGGGTTCAGTATGTCTGTTATGTAACCTCCTAAGACTAGGAAATGTCTGTGTGTTTAAATGAACAACTGGTTTTGTGTGCTTTTCAAAATTGTTTGCATGCATGTTTTTTATGCATGTAATTCCAGCTGTAGTTCAGTCTTCGTATATCGTTGATGTTCAAAGCATGAGATTCAGTGCCCAGACTAACCAACAGCTTGATAGCCTACCATACAACTGGTCAACCAAAGAAAAGACATGTCCTGGTATGCACTTTGCCTAAAATTCTTTGTATGCTATTTGGTTGAATTCTTGCAGGTGGGTTGAATTCCTAAGGTTTATTCTACTAAAAGCAAAACTCCAAGAACCTGACTTCCAAATTGTTGTAGGAGAATTTGCTCTTTACCTATAGTTCACCTGTTCTGAAATGTAGGAGGCATACTGAATGCTCATGTTTCTCAGTCACACTGGGTCTGATTCCCCAAATTTGTATGCCATTTTTTATGAAGCAATTTTTTAATGTTCTTCAATTGAATCTCATACGATATGTGTAAGGTGAACATTCATGGCCATGTTCAAATGTTTGATTAGATTGAGTCTTGTCAATTGTAAACTGAAAGCATTAGATTATCATAGCATTTTATAGTAATAGTAGTTTCTGCCAGAATGATTTGTAAAATATTTTTTAATGATTTCTATTTTTGTAGTTGTTTACAAACAGATCTAGTTCTTGTAATTTCTGAATCATATTGTGCCGGTGCCTGTCAGTGTTCTAAAACATTTACTTTATTTTTGTGCAATTTATTGTTTTTCTTGTACTTCTTCAGAGAGGCACACTGGTATTCTTGGTTCTATGTTTTGTAGCTGTAAATGTATATATCCAAACAAAATAATGCTCAAAAGTTTAGCAGAATCTTTAGTTAAAATAGATGATCAATAACAAGGCTCAAAATACGTGTGTGTAAGTTCAGAGTTACCAGAAAGGCAAATTAAAACTGCTCAATTGAGTTTGATTGTTGCAGGACAGTTTAGTTCCAAACTTGCTGGCATTGATTTTCAGTCTAAAAAATTCATTAACAGTTTTCAACATATCTCAGTATCTACCTCAATAGCCACATATTTTTTGCCTTGTGTGATACTGATGGAGATTATTCTTAATTATGATTGAATTGATTATAACAGTAATTTTCTGTAATGAGGTGAGTCAATTTAGAGTAGAATAGAAGGAATTTTCTCTCGGATATATCAAGAGTTTTATTTAGCTTTAGTACAGTTGTTGTGTATTGTTTATTTTTAAAGCATCTGAAAATCCAAATCCTAAGGATAGATTGTATTTACCAATATAAGTTGTGTTTTATTGCAATTGCCAATAATGGATTAATCATTATTGCAATTACAAAGGAGCAGAGAACATAAAAATCACATACCTTGACAGCTTATCAACTTCGTAAAGTCAAATTTGTGAAGAGAAAAATCACATGCTTCAGACTGATGTGAAGAAAAAGAAATTTGGTTGTATTAAAGTGCGTCCAATGTGAGATTTGAGAATTTTTGTCGAACCTTTATAATTTGTTTGCTCTTTTTGGTAGTTCCACTTCGTATGAATGTGGCATTTAAGTGTCAGCTGTGGTCATTCAGGTATGATATAAAAAACTTTGCATCTACAACTATTTTATAAGTATAATTGTATGCAGCATTATGAGGGATAAGAGTGTGATTTCCCAGTTACAGCAGAATAAGCACTTTTGCAAAAGAGGTAGATACTGGCCGAGTGACCTCGTAAGTCACTGCTTGAGATTACTGTGCATTTATCAGATACTGTTCAATATTTTTCTAAGTTTTCATTTGATATTTTTATATTGGAATCGTTTCCAACACATATTACTTGTAGCACAAGCATGATTTGTTCAAATCAAATAAAAGTCTATTTGGTGTAAGACATATGTTGTTTTATTTTCTGTTTCATCAGAATACTTTAAGTGTTAAGAAACTATTTGGAAGCACAAAAACCTGTGAAGCTATCAAAGCTTATTTTGGTAAGTTTCACTAGTCCACAGTGTCAGTAGCCGATAACAGTGTGGTAGACCCATTGCAGACGAAAAACGCTTTTGGGAAGCTGTGTCATCTCCACCTTCACCACCTGTTGGTCAGGCACAATCTAGAGACCATTCCAGGATGACAATCTAAAGGTGGTTCCAGGATGAACTGTCTTCGCAACCCTTCACAACCTGTAGGTTGGTCTGTCACATCGAGAGACTCCACAAAAGCCACTGGCAGGGGACAATCTGGAGACCATTCCACCCTTCACAACCTGTAGGTTGGCCTGTCACATCGAGAGACCCCACAAAAGCCACTGGCAGGGGACAATCTGGAGACCATTCCACCCTTCACAACCTGTAGGTTGGCCTGTCACATCGAGAGACCCCACAAAAGCCACTGGCAGGGGACAATCTGGAGACCATTCCACCCTTCACAACCTGTAGGTTGGCCTGTCACATCGAGAGACCCCACAAAAGCCACTGGCAGGGGACAATCTGGAGACCATTCCACCCTTCACAACCTGTAGGTTGGCCTGTCACATCGAGAGACCCCACAAAAGCCACTGGCAGGGGACAATCTGGAGACCATTCCACCCTTCACAACCTGTAGGTTGGCCTGTCACATCGAGAGACCCCACAAAAGCCACTGGCAGGGGACAATCTGGAGACCATTCCACCCTTCACAACCTGTAGGTTGGTCTGTCACATCGAGAGACCCCACAAAAGCCACTGGCAGGGGACAATCTGGAGACCATTCCACCCTTCACAACCTGTAGGTTGGCCTGTCACATCGAGAGACCCCACAAAAGCCACTGGCAGGGGACAATCTGGAGACCATTCCACCCTTCACAACCTGTAGGTTGGTCTGTCACATCGAGAGACCCCACAAAAGCCACTGGCAGGGGACAATCTGGAGACCATTCCACCCTTCACAACCTGTAGGTTGGCCTGTCACATCGAGAGACCCCACAAAAGCCACTGGCAGGGGACAATCTGGAGACCATTCCACCCTTCACAACCTGTAGGTTGGCCTGTCACATCGAGAGACCCCACAAAAGCCACTGGCAGGGGACAATCTGGAGACCATTCCACCCTTCACAACCTGTAGGTTGGCCTGTCACATCGAGAGACCCCACAAAAGCCACTGGCAGGGGACAATCTGGAGACCATTCCACCCTTCACAACCTGTAGGTTGGCCTGTCACATCGAGAGACCCCACAAAAGCCACTGGCAGGGGACAATCTGGAGACCATTCCACCCTTCACAACCTGTAGGTTGGTCTGTCACATCGAGAGACCCCACAAAAGCCACTGGCAGGGGACAATCTGGAGACCATTCCACCCTTCACAACCTGTAGGTTGGTATGTCACATCGAGAGACCCCACAAAAGCCACTGGCAGGGGACAATCTGGAGACCATTCCACCCTTCACAACCTGTAGGTTGGTCTGTCACATCGAGAGACCCCACAAAAGCCACTGGCAGGGGACAATCTGGAGACCATTCCACCCTTCACAACCTGTAGGTTGGTCTGTCACATCGAGAGACCCCACAAAAGCCACTGGCAGGGGACAATCTGGAGACCATTCCACCCTTCACAACCTGTAGGTTGGCCTGTCACATCGAGAGACCCCACAAAAGCCACTGGCAGGGGACAATCTGGAGACCATTCCACCCTTCACAACCTGTAGGTTGGTCTGTCACATCGAGAGACCCCACAAAAGCCACTGGCAGGGGACAATCTGGAGACCATTCCACCCTTCACAACCTGTAGGTTGGCCTGTCACATCGAGAGACCCCACAAAAGCCACTGGCAGGGGACAATCTGGAGACCATTCCACCCTTCACAACCTGTAGGTTGGCCTGTCACATCGAGAGACCCCACAAAAGCCACTGGCAGGGAACAATCTGGAGACAATTCCGTGTTTTTCTGTCTTCTCAACCCCTCACGTCCTGTCAACCAGTCACAATCTGGAGATTATTTCAGAATGAACTATTTTCTCTACCCTTGGTCAGGCACATGCTAAGGACCATTCCAGGTTGTCCTATCTTCTCGACCCTAGAGACCATTCCAGGATGACCTGTCTTTTCGACCTTTCATTATTGTCACAGTTGTGAGTATCTTGCAAGACCCATTCAACTTTTTGAAGTGGGAAAGTCCAGACTTCGGATTTCGTTTTTAATCATATTTGACCACAATAGTACACCAAATTAACCACTCAAAGAAAATAATACATCATGACATCTATTCAATGTCTCTGAATAATCCGATGATGACTGATGAATTGATATAATGACTGTCTCACGGTTGCGACCAAGAACCTATTCACTTATTGTGAGTGTATGATATGAGTCTGACAAAGAAACACTTATTGTTAGAGGTTATCGGTATCACTTCGCCATAGATACTTGACATCATTCAGCAGAGCCGCCAAGGCCTCGTTGAAAGGTTCGTAAAATGCATCCAGCTTTCTTTTCGTTCTTGGCCACATTGGTCCTAAATCCACGCTGTTGTGACCCGGCCAATACGTAGCAATGACATCATTCAGCATTTTTTCAGGATTCTGGCCCATGTCTGTCAAATGAAAGAAATAAGAAGGCGAATCGCATCAAAATTTAAAGTACTATAACAGCATACCCGATGGCGCATCGAGACAAAAACAGAATGACAAGCAGTGTTCAACTTCGTCGCAGTGGCTTCCCCGAAACAGTGTGCAATGTTGGTTACTGAGTGATAGACTGTTCCCCATCCAAGTGAAACATAAATCTATGTCGGACAGGTGGCCAAATCCCCTTTAATATTTTGGATGATTGGTTAGGCTACTTGGCCGTAGCACTATCCTAATGATGTACAAAACAATATTGTTTCCGTAGACACATCCCTTTCATTTGGACAATATCTCCACCAACCAATACAGCATGCTCTGGGCGGCACAACACCAACAGAAAACCGGGTATGAACATATAAAATACCAACCTAAGGCAAGAAATTGGAATATTTCCTTCATAACCCGATTAGGGTTTGCGCCGTATTCTTCCGTAGTTGTGAAGTAGAACTGGTTGCGTGGAAAGACAGTCAGCCAATCCTTGATGTAGACCACGTACAGTCCTACTTGAAGTAGTACCTGGAAGGAAACAGACAATTTACTGCAAAGTTGACTCCGAACCGTTCGTCCCGCATCCGAGTCTCAATAACTTAGACGACCACCTGAAATAATCTTGAGTAAAACGAGGTGGAATATGAATTGCGGATGTTGTTCATACTGAGGAATGTTGCTCTGAATCGTGCTGTATTAACTCCGTTCTGAGTAGCCTTCTTGATGAGAGCCTCGACTTTGCCCGGGACTTTGCTAACTTACCCGAGTGCGTTCGCCGTCCAGTAAGAACGCTGGGTCATAGGCACAATCCCGGATAGACTTTTTTTCAAAGCAGAAGTCCAAAATCGGTTTCATCTGTTTGACGCCTGCGTCAAAGTTTTCCAGCGTCCGGTTTAGATGGCTGTCGACGTTAGTCGACGGACCTCGATAGCGATAATGTGAGAAAAGCCTGAAATGATAAATGGGGTACATGTATGAAGAAGGAGGGAATCGACACACGTATGGAGAAGAAGGAATGGGTCTATATGGATAATAGGGACATGTCTCGGGAAGGAAGACGTATATACATGGAGAATGGGAGCATGTATTGAGATGGAGGAAATTGATTACATTGAGAATGGGGGGCGTGTATGGAGAAGGAGGGAATAGATGAACAGGCAGAGGAGACAGAAACGATACGAACCGGAAAACAAATGTATGCATCGAAAGTATATTATGGCTCAGTCGCAGTCCTAAATGCATCATGGGGGCGGGGAGGTGGGGCAGAATACCTTCTCTCAATCTTCTTACCTCTCGGTTGGGTTCCTCATGATGATGACAAACTTAGCCTTGGGTGTGAATTCCTTTATCAAACTGGCTGGCAAGACTGTGGGTGCTGGGACTAGATGGAAGTACGAGCGAGATGCCCTTAGCTGTGCTTCCATCGTTATCCCTGGGTTCCAAATGGTGTCTGGGCTCCCGTCACCTGAGAAATATATTTTTTAAATCACAGAAAAGCCCGCTCTTTTGTCGCTAACGTTGGAGGCATCTTAAATAAAACAACGTTTAACCACAAGATCATTCGTTGGCGTCCCGGCTACGCCCAGAAAATAGTGAGTTGTGAGCTGGGGAGTCATATACGTGTATATGAATGATGAAAATAGCAGTGAGAGGGACACAGCAAGTGTCGATCCTTTTATCAGAAATGGCCGAGGAAATTCACTTACACATTATCCGGGATTTGTTCCTTGCAGACTTTGCCAGTGTTTCTCCATAATGTTTGGAATAATAATTTCCTAACAAACGCGTACCGCCACCTATCATAAAAATACAAACAGTACATTTAAATGTAGTGACTAGGCCTACAACCTAGATTCCAGCATCCGATGATATCAGGCTTTTTTTACTCCTACGTGTAGGCCTATGTCGTGTATTTGTCTGAAATATCGAGAGGTGGAGAAGGCCTATATTGAAAACTGGTGCCAGGATGAGATTGTGCACTTTGTTGATGTGAATAGGAGGTGACTGGGCAGCCGACAGCTGGGTAATATTGCCCTTAATAATACCAATGGTCCTTTAATGACATGGCAGCAGACTGATGCCATCAGCGTCATATCGCTTCAGCTAATTCTGACTGGAAATTGCATGTTTCCTATATTACTTGCAGGTGAATCAGTTTACATACTTGCATAACGGCCTCTGCCCCACCAATGCATTTCCTTCGTCAGTCCGTCACTCGACCCAATCACAGACGGATGCTTTGTCATTCTCGTCCAGAGATCCGTGGTCGCGGACTTCGTGAAACCTAGGAGGTAACAGTAAGGAAGACATCGCAGGCTGCCGCGCTTTGAAAACCAGCAGGGGTTGCGGTAATCCGCCAAAAAATCGACTGGAGGCTGCAATTATCAAGAAAAATTCTCATCAAATCTTGCAGCCATTCATATCAGTATCAACATATCGAACAATATGTTAGGAAACGTAAGCACTCGGGGAGTATTGGTGTTAGCCCTATTCGTTTGCAGTTTTTGTGTTGTCATGGTCCATACGGTTACATCGTTATATCAAATGTGGATATACAAGTACTTGGTTATACGTTATTTATGGTTTGGGAGGTTTCGCCATACATTTTGGGACATTTATTGCACCTGAGCATATTAACCACATTTGGGGTGGCACCATCCTGAGGAAATCAGGGGTTAATATTCGCTTCTCCGACCCTGTGATTTCCTCAGGATGGAGTGACACAAGAGTGAAGTGTCCAATGGGTTTAAACGTCTAGACGTTTTCAGTTGTCCTCCATGGTCGTTTGAGCATTTTATCACCGGCGGGCAGCCTCATAGAGCCTCCGAGAGCTCGTTCAAGGGATTTTGCGATCTCGGAGACAAGGTGTGATAAAATAAGTTTGAGGAGCCGGGCCCTTACCTTTAAATCAAACCCTTCTTTTTCAATCATATGCTTATGAACACGTTCCTTGTTCGGCCGTTTGTATTTTGACAACTCTTTCAGTATCCTCGAACAATCTCCACGGCAAAGTAATGTGACGTTACCATTACTGTTTCTATGTCCCTGACGTGTCTTCTGACTGGGGCTTTCGTGTCGTTTATGAACTGAGGACGTCACAGCTCGCGACACAAGGACCATATTTCTCAGAGTCTGTGTATTCGAGGGGTGTCTTGTTTGAGTCCAGTCTATCTCGACCACATATAGGAATCCAATGATGGTAAGGGTGATGGTAACAAACGCCGTCGTCTGCCAAGTAATACACCATTTTTTCGGTTGCGTCATATTTATGTTATAATATGCTGGAGCCAGACCTGCAAATCAAGAAACGAGGGGTGTAGTTGTTCGGCCTATACCATTTAAGGTTTAGTTCAGAATTTGACGTTGGTTATCCCATCATTGGATAAAATTCGTTCAATTGTCTTTCACTATGACGGCCAGGGTTAATGGGGGTTGTCCAATGACTTTATATCCTCAGGGGTCTTAGTTCCCTTTTACATCAGTAATAACTCCTCAAGATTACTTTTGACCTATACTGTACTGTGACAGTAACATAAGGACACGTTAACTATTGTTTATAAGTATTGCCTAGCGTTCACTGAAAAGCTTATTTACCTTTATACGTTTAAGCAAGTACCGTAGGATTAGGTCCATACTTGGTTTCTTCGTTCAACCCTTCGAACACACATTAATGAATGGGCTTTAGCTTTACAATAAATGGATATTTTCATAAGGGGATTAAATAGGCCTAAATTATTGCATGGAACGCCATGGTGGAACTACATGTAGTATCAAGGTTATTTCTTTAAAAATATTCATCGAGTCTTTTGAAGCGTCGATATTATAACGAATCCAACCGAGGTAGGTGTCTGAATATTCATGTATAGCTCCATATTATTGTGGGAAGTCTTCTTAGCAATCATGTGGTGACCGTCGGCTATACGCCACGCCAGTTTTCGACATTACGGAAGTCTGTCACGGCGCAAAATTCCTCTGTCCCCGTCCTTCAATGTTACATTTCTTTTCAGCCAGATGTCAGACTAGACTTTTTCTGATTAGTCCAGTCGATGGTGTCAATGTGGTCCTTGACGGCAGGTTATCTTGAAAAGAACAAAGACATACGGCCTGCATCTTCTTAGGAAAACCAAAATAAAAGTTTTTTGAAATAAGTGGATCGAGACAAACCCACAGACACCAAGCTGTGTGAAGTTAAAACATGTTGACCCTCCTGAGAAAGAACTTGAAATTCTCCATGCCTATCCTGGTAATCGGCATCGTGTTTGTGGCATATAGAGGTATACGAATTAGCGAATATAACGACAACACACTCGGGCTCGGTATATCAAAAGTAACTGCGGACGGACTGTTGGAAGAGTTGAGTGAATACGTTGAGCCGAGCAAACTCGAGATGGATCAATACTTGAAGACCTCGCCGGGACTCGACATTCAGGTAAATAGGTTGATTGTGATTTTGTTTAGTTTTGCACTGTCACGTCATTTGGCGACCATTTTTGCAAAGAGCGATAGGAGTTTGTATCGTATAGTATTAGTTTATTTTTTCGCTACATCATTAAGAGAGGAACATTATGTCAGCACTGTTTATGATGTTTCTCTCGTCATATTGTCATGACCCTGTCGCATGTCGCAGCGTCGACTAGAATCGCCCGTTTGCGCAGCGCTTAATAGCCGCAGATTAGAACTATAAGGTCAGTTTTCTGTTAAGAGAAATATGTCACCTACGTTTATAATCTCAACCCATCCGTATGCCTTTCCAGCCGCCCTTAAAGTTTCTACCAGACTACAAAAATCCCTGCTGGTACATGAAGAAGGCTCTTCACTGCCTACCAACTTATTACATCCTCGGTTACCCGAAATGTGCCACCACCGACATCTGGCACAAGATTGCGCAACATCCACAGATTGTCGAGCCAGCCCAAAAGGAAATTCACTGGTGGGCGAGTTACCGTTACAAAGGTGGTAAGTTAAAAAGTGCTTTCTTTGCCTCTATAGAAAGTTTGTGTTGGGAGGTGGTGCGAGCGCAGGCATGGCTGGCCTTAAAGCGCTCTGGGTCTCTTTCTTTCTCTAAATGTTGTAAATTAAAGAGCTTTTTTTCGTTATCATCCTGTTTGCGAAAACCTGACGATTGGCACCCCAAGACTCTAGGGGCGTGGTTACCTGAGCAGGTTCTGCAGAGCATTAGTCGGCCGAAAGCAATGTTTCAGACTCTTGAGTCTCATTATCTGCGCATTGCTGAGGTAACGTTCAAAACAGCTGTAAAGCGTGAAAAGGGAAAAGTGTGATATACACTATGATATAGGGAACACAGAAAATGTGACATAAAACTAGCCCGAAGTTATTCCAGCCGCTCATTTGAACCATCCTCCGAAAAGACACGCCTCCGCGCGCAGGGCTAACATTTCACGACTTTCTCGGCCAACTGAAGACATGCACCTTCACTGAAATATTCTTGTACAACCATTTTACAGGCAAGGAGTCTTCGTTTCGAACGTTTTATTCGAGAAGTTTTGGGAAAGCTGTCTCCGAAGCTGGCAACAAAGAAAGTATTATTGGTGAGTACGTATGTAACAGTCATGAAAATAACGATATGACACGGCCGATCAGAGCTGGGATCAGTATCTCAAGGACCATGTCAGCGCCGTCGTCCCCTTTCATGCGATTTAATTGATATGCAAGTACATGTATATAGAAACCAATGACCGAATCAAAAGAGCGTTGGGATGTTTATGTTACCGTTGAGGGAGCACGTTAGTCAGTATTTGTGTGATGGAGTCAACGAGTTAAAAAAATTCTGTAGCATATTCCTTTATCCCACCTGAATGTCCCCTTATTCTTGCCCCTTGAAGGTGATGCCAGCCCAGATACAACGTGGGAGACGAGACCATCGTACAGACAGATATCTTACGCAACAAGGCTACGCAGTGTCCATGATGCCCCACGCGTTCTCCCTGCCAACGTCATCAAAAGATACACCCCAAAAGCCAAGTTCATATTCATGATGCGGAACCCCACAGACAGGTTGGAAAACAGAGCTATATTTAAGTTTTTGGTCCTGAGGGGAGGAGTAGACCGCTTGGGGAACTGCCCCATGCCACAGTGTTAAACCGACTTGTTCATAGGTAATGTGAAACGCGTATGTTTAGATAGGCCATGGCAAATCATTAAAGAGACTGTGATGACGTAACGTTGGAAGCGAATAATTATTGTACTGTCTCCCTTCAGAGTTTACTCTCACCACCTCTACGAAGGGAAGCCAACCGTGCAAATTGGAAAGACACCAGAAGTCCCAAGGTCGCAGAACATGTTCCACATCAAGGTGACGCAGATCATTGGACAGTTTCAAGACTGCTTCCAGAGGCGATCGGTCAGGGCTTGCGTTTATGACCCGAATCTCCTTCACGAAGCGGGAGAAGCCAAAGTCCTCCTCCAGCCTGGTCTCTATGCGGTCTTCATCAGTGATTGGCTCAAGATATTTCCACGGGAGCAGTTCTTGTTCATAAATACGGATGATTACAGCCACAACCAAGAAAGTGCTCTCAAAACGGCATTTGAGTTTTTAGATGTCGGTAAGTGGTTGGTCCACTTACTGCGCCGCGAATAAATAATTTATTTTCACATCCAAACATAAGACACAGAGAGACTTTTCGATACCGTCACGGCTACCCACCACGAGGTTTTGATGCTTGGTTCATCCTCAATGTGAGGAACCTGTGATGTGTCGGTGAAATTCTAGCCATAAATTTATGAAAGTTGGCACACCCTGCCAGTACACAAACAGCAGATTGTGTCAAATGTCGTTGCCTCCTTCAGCTGCTGTGGGGCTATACATGTAGTTTAACCTTGTGTTCTCAGGGTGTATCCTCTTTATCATGCTAGTCAAGGTTTATCATTTGCTGTACAGTCGAAACCATGGGGAAGGTTGTAAAGAGAAAGCCTCGGTCGAACAACTGCCAAAAAAGTTCGCAGCCGATTGCTACTCGAGTCCTCGCTTGCCTCATTATATCACTACTGCTAGGAGCTAAAAACTGAAATTGTTGTTTAAAGTATCCTCTGTCAGAGCCGTTCCCCAAAGCTAATTTCTCTATTTGCAGATATACCAGCAGACGACACAATAGAGAAGGTAATAAAGGAAGCCGTTAGGCCCAACAGCCGAACGGTCAATGGTGTTGCTATAGGGCCAATGTGGAATGATACCAGAGAGCTCCTGGATGACTTCTATGAACCTTTCAATAGAGCCTTAGCAGAAATACTTGGTGATGATCGCTACCTTTTTCTCAAAGAAGCCCCCGGGGTGGAGTTTGCTCCAAACGTTATCAAGAAAAAAGGGACGAAGAAGACTAAGACAGTGAGTTGACGGGTGGCGAAGGGTCGGAAAGGAAGTGGCCTAGCAGACCTTAGCGAAAACAGACAAATACGTCCAGGATAGCAAATTCATCCAATTGACAGACGATTGCGTACTTACCTTGTCCGAATTGACGCAGCCACTGGGAATGCAATGCTGGGAGTAGATCCTCATTTATAAGGCGCGCTGATAGGTTTTGCGGCCAAGACTATAGAGTTCGACGAATATTTTCCGACTGTGCTTGTCGGTTTACATAAGCATGCAGATATAATATTGTGGTCCATTGTATGCACGTGCCCTGTAAACATGCTTCAAATATTAGTGGTGTATTTGTTACTGATTTCCCGTCCAATATTCCCATTAATAAATTATAGAAACCAAGTTCAATATTTGTTCTTCGATACAACGTGGCTGCTTTGCATGGACACTTATAGCCTACTATTGGCCTTCTCTGGAACAAGGAGCCGCAAATCAAAGAGTCGTGAACTACCCCTACTTTTGAAGTGCATCTTGAAAATGATAGATCGTGAAAATGGGTTTCAGGATAGACGGTTACACGTTCTACTCCTATAATCCTAGGATTGTGGTACATGTACAGGCAAGGGTGCCTCTCATTTTGACCAGCAGAGAAGATGGGGCAGTGCTAGCACACCAATAGATCCCAGGTGGCACATCACGTTTCTCTTGTGACAGAGGTACAATCCAACTTCTTCTCAAGTCCATGTTTCTTGTGTCTTATTTATTTCTAGGGCTGTCCAAACATGACAATGCTTGCAGTCATATAGTCCATGTTTTGGTTGTCATCGGACACTTAGCATCCAAAATAAAACGTCCATCCAAAACACTCAACACAACAATGATGTCATCTTTTGCAGAAGCAGCATTTATTGCAAAACTTTCTCACAGTTTACAAGAGCGGACGGGGACATTGTCGGTGATTGCGCTTCGTCATTTACATATTCCCGGGTTACAGAGGAGCAAACAATGCTGATTCAGCACAGCAGGGCAAAGAGGTGATATCATCTTGGGTAATAGCTGAATGAATAGACAGTTATGACAAGACATAAACATTGGAGTTGACAGTTGTACAGCTAAACATGGACTTGTCTCTATAATGCAAGTTGGTGACAAAAAGGCTACAATAGTAATATAGCATGTTACACTGATATCACACTCTAAACCTGCACAAATATTTTTTCTTTTGCTTTTCTAGAAGACACCAGTTGGTACAAGCAGTTTAATGCTCAGTATTTCTAAAGGGGTACGCCATTCCTATTTGATCGTGGGTCAGGGAAATAGAAATGCAGTTAAACACAATACATTGGTACATTCAAATAGGTTAACCATTGATAAGACAATCTCAAGTAAGCTACGTTCTATTGAAGGAACAATAATAAAGGTGATTGGCAATGCCAATACAGCTGGATAATACACTGGAAATATTCATATTTTCATGAGGAGAAAAATAATCTGCTGACTTTTGGAAGCCATGCTGACCTAAGGAGACTGGATCATTCCAATTGGTGCCTTTTTTATCTACAGAGTACACTAGTGTCTCTATTGTGACCACGGGAACTTAAAGATGACAGCCTCGCCAGGGTTCAATAAGATGTTAGTCAACTTCACGGTCTTGCCAACAGCTAACTCTTCATGGTCAAAATTGTACGAATTGAAGACAACCTCGCCTTCCTCCGGGATGAGGTTCTTAACAGCCTTGGTGTAGTCATCGCTGGAAGGTTGCTTCCCGAAGTTGATGGCAACCAAGTAACTAGGATGACCCTCAGCTTTCCTGACGAAGGCAAAGATATTGTCATTGAGCTCGGCATCGAAGAACTGACCCCACAGCATAGACGGCTCCTTGCGCAGTTTCGTAAGCTCAGCGTAGACTTTGGGGAACTTGTGAGTGCTGCCAACAGCTTCTTCTGCCTGGAATATAAGATGTGGAAAAATATAAATTGCTGTAGGCTTGGCAAGAGATCTAATCTTGAAAAACTTAAATATGCCTGCCACAAGCAGGACACAATGCTTGGCCACAAATGCCAGAACATGGCATGATGACCCAAATACAGATATTTTTCTAAATTGTTCAATTGATTACACTTGGTTTAAATCTATCAACTTTGATCAAATGACGCCGATCTTGCTTTTCACATGAATTCGTAGTGCTGACATAGTTCCCTAAATCATGAACACGTCTCCCTCAAAAATGAAAACCCTTCACAAGATTCACATCTCACTTACCATAACATTGAACTCATTGTAGTTAGTGGTAAGAGGCAACCAGGATGAAGCATTCGTGAAACCGGCACTGGTTTTACTGGTCCACTGCATGGGGGAGCGGGATGGATCTCGAGAAACCAGCTTATAGTCAGTAGCACCAAAGTTCTTGCCCCATTTGTCCTTGGTTTCAGCGAAAGTCAGATCCAAGCTGCTCATGCCAATCTCATCACCAAAGTAGGAGATGGTTGTACCAGGCAAACTCATCATCAGGGTGTTCATGGCATTGACGGACATCACTCCAACTCGAGAAGCAACACGTCCAATGCTGTCATGGTTGCCAGTCTGAAAAGTTAAAAGACAAACAATAGTATTGGTATTTGTAGCAATAAAGGCAACACAAATCACTATTGATGATCTGACCTTGTGAATATTTCCCATAGTCTTTGTTAAATAAAACTGAATTGGTCTTATATTGTCAAAGGCCAGCCAAATGGGCTTAACAGGCAGCGACTATATTTCTCAACCACAATGAATACTGAGTGGTTTGAAATGGTGTCCCATCCATGCGTAGTGTCTAAGTGGCAAAGTTTTGATTTAGCAGATAATGAAGGCAGATATTTCCCACTGGGGAGAGACATTGATAACCAGAATTATTACTATTCCAACCTGGACGTCCCAACATTGACATCTGTTGCCCAAAACGACCACAAGATGAGTAGGATAATTGCACTGATCTCATTTTTAGAGGACTCTAACTGTAAACTTTCCTTACCATCCAGTTGGCCCATTTCTTAGGGGCAAGTGCGGACAGTGCCCTTTTGACCTTCTCAGCAATGCACCTGCTGTTGCAATTGTACTCCACAGAGAACAGTTCATAGTTGAAGACCAGATTTGCACCCTTATTATCTTCTCCTCCCATGTAGGCATTGGTGGCATTGATGTCGCCAAAGGCTTCCACGAGCAAGACTCTAAAATATAAGAGACATGAGATTAGCTTCAATGGTGCTCATAAACAGAAACATGAGAAGAAAGTAGTTGATTCAACTACGAGGCTCTCCCCCTATCCAAAGGTCCGACATCACTGAACAAATGTCCTTTACGGACCAGATCCTGTCTGCCAGCTGATACACAAGCAATCACCCTGTTGTTTTACACACTATGGAAGAGGATGTTTACCTGGTCTGATCCATTCCATCCTTAGAATACCACTTGTCCATGAACGTCCTAAAGCGGTCGGTGATGTTGTAGGATTCTGGCTGATTCATGGTCATGGTATGGTCAAGGTTCTCATAAGGTTGCTGAAATTAAGACATGGTTCATTGGGTCTGTAGGATACACAATGTATGTAAGTGAACTTTTGTATTTTATCATTAAAATAATCATGAAACACGTTTTACCGATAGTTTTACTGTGCCTTCTTATTTAAGCAATTTTTTCAATAAAGAACAATTCACCCTCAATTATAAAGTCAAAAGACTATTCAAATCTCAGTCCAGTAGTTCTCAGAGCAGTTCCTTATATTACTTCAACAATGTTACCCACCCTGCTGCTACCACCATTGGTTTGTTCGTCAGCCAAACTCTCTGCCTCAACCAAGTTAGACACATAGCCCACACGGAATCCATCAACGCCCTTGTTCATCCAGAAAGCCATGATGTCTTCGAGCTCCTTCATCACATCTGGGTTGCGGAGGTTCAGTTCGGGCATCTCCTCAAAGAAGGTGTGGTAGTAGTACTGTCCACGCTTGGCATCTCTGGTCCATGCCGAGTTCTTGCTGAATTTGCTCAACTGGAAAAGAAGACGTAATTTTTTACAAGCTCTCACAACCTACTAAGGAAACCTTTTTTGGCTGGGAAAATCAACCATTCAATACAAATAGACAACAAATACATGCATCTATCTTTCAAATCGTTTTGATCAGCAAAAATGTAAAATCGCTTCCAAACTAGCATGGGCAGGAAGTTCATTCATATCAAGGAAAATTGTCTGACACTTACCCAGTTGTTTGGTGGTCCAGTGCCCTTTCCGTCAGCCCAAACATAGTAATCACGATACTTGTTGGTGGCATTGCCCTGGCTGCTTTCAAGGAACCACTTGTGTTTGTTGCTAGTGTGGTTAGGAATGAAGTCCAGCACGATTTTGATACCTTAAGAATAATCAATACATATTATAAGATAAGAACTAGATGGTGGATATGAAAATCAGATATAACAGCCCAAACACCAGCTTCTCTCTTGAAATTTGAATGGAGAGCCAAGGCCAACTGGCATAATAATTTTTAATCTGAGGCCTGTTACTTAGCGCCAATGCACTATTTCCCAACATAACATGGAGGAGTAATTACCAAAAATGTTTCTTATATTTAGTACCAAATTAACAAAATGTATTGTGTAAACTAGATCATCATCTACATTGTACCGACATTAACCACTTGCCCTTTTGACTCCTGTATAAATGACTACTAATAATAGAACTATGACACATGCAATCAACTACAATGTGACAGGTTTGCCTGATTACCCACAATTTTGCATATTCCAACATGTGTGTGGTAGGTAGACCGTAATATACCACTGAAGAGTACAGAATATCACAGAGCCGTCAGCTGTCAGGAGACCTCCTACTTTAAGAGTGCCTCGCACAGAACAACTTACAGCTGTCTCAACCAACCAAGTGTATGCAACACGAAAAAGTTATCTACAATACATTGTAATTGTATATGTACATGTACCAGTCTCTATACGAGAAGGCCTGGTCCATGCATGCAAGCAAGTTACAACTGCATGTAGGAAACAGAACTCAAAACAAACTACCAGGTATAAAAAGAAAAAATGATAAATGTGACAACTACAATTTGGTTTCCTGTGATACTTACGATTCTTATGCGCCTTCTTCAGCAGAGAATCGAAGTCTGCCATGGTTCCCATCTCTGGGTTGATGGCAACATGGTCTGTGACATCATAACCAAAGTCAACATTTTCAGTCGGGTAGATCGGTCCAATGATCAAGGTGTTGACTCCAAGTTTTGTGAAGTAGGGAAGTTTTGATTCAATACCTGAATGTAAAATAAAGTAAGGTTAAGAAAGCCCAACACTAAAATTGTATTTCATTGACTATTGATGAACCATGTTTATCAGGAATCTGGAATAGACTGGAATAATGAATAATCACTAATCAGGAATCCGGCAATGCATTCATTCAAGGCGTTCATTCAGTGCTCGTCATCAAGTAAGTAACGAAGTGATTCACCGATTGGTAGGCCTAGGCATTATAATGGTATTTAGAGCCAAGTTCTGTTCAACTTGAACTTTGGCTGAGTGATGCATTATGCAATCCAAAACCTATTCATTCTCATTCTGAAGTTAGAACTTCAACTGTCGGAACGAGTTTACAATCCCCGATCACACCCCAAAAAAAGGTCATCGGTTGACTAACGAAGCACCACTGTTCAATGAATTTATATTTGAATGCGATCAAACTACGTCATTTCTGATCGGGGATTCTTAAGTTTAGCCCAACTGTCTTTACTCTTTGGTTTAAGAAAAACATTTGAAAATGAACGAAGAAGTCATAAATACGGGGTAACCTACCTTTGATATCTCCGATTCCATTTCCATCAGTATCGAGGAAAGATCTTGGGTAAACTTGGTAAGCAACACTGGTTTGCCACCAGTCCAGGTCAGGCTTTGGAGGGCATTTTGGGGCCAACACGATGATGACGATGGCAGCGGCCAGCATGCCAAACCATGCCAACCAGAAGGTGATGAACAGCCCCAAACGGATCTTCACCCAGAAGGGCTCTGTGGCATACTTCAGCAACTCTTCTTTGCCGATTCCAGCGAACTCCTGGTCTTCCTTTCCGCTCCCAACAGTGAGGACGGCATCACCTCCATTCGGTGTGCTTCCACCGTTGATAAACTTGACCTTCGAATCGTCAAGTTCGTGATCAGCCGTGAGCGAGGCATCACGATCACCCTTCTCAAGGTCCCCTTCTCCATTAAGATGGGTTTTTTCACTTGGGTAGGCATCAGCTGCCTCCTTGTTCTCTTGATCTTCGGACATGATCCCGATTTTGGGATTCTCAATGTAAAAATCAGGTAGAAATTTGTGGAGATAAAATTCGATGTCCTCTGTCTGAATCCTGTTTCCGTGCAACGTGTACAAGAATATACATTATGTACGTGAAGTACAGAGCAAGCACTTGCAACCTTGAACCCACATATACTCTACGTACAAATAGTGCATACTATTGTATACAGATGTACCTACTGGAGAGCGGTTGATGACGTCAAAGACGCGCCCTCGCCCTGGTATTTGTTGCATTTTGTAGGTATACTATGCTGCAGCTCTAGCATGTCTAGCGGCTGATGCAATCAATAGCATTCCGCGAAGATGACGTCACTGCAGCTGCTGCCCTCTATTTCCCCATCGCTGAATTACAGGCAATGTCGGACAAACATGCGGTTTCGTAATGGGTTCAGGCTTTCTAACTAGTGCAGTTAAATTCAATCTGGCACATGTCCGAGTGTTGGAAATACTACATAATTGTTCTGAATATTTCTCTCTCTGACTCTATGGTATCATTCATGCTAAAAACAATGTAGGGTCAAAGATAATTGACTTTGAAATAAGCTCAAATGCGTAGAAACAAGTGTCGATGTCCGACTGTCACGTGACTAAAACGTCATCAATATCTTATGCAAATGACCTTGTGAGCTATAAATAGTAACTTCGCGGGATGCTGTTAAAGTAGTCCTCGATTGTGCCATGGCCGGCCTTAGAGTAACCAGACCAATCTGATTTCTGGTTACACAGTGCGCAGGACGGCGTCAAGGGCAGCGTCAAATAGTTCCTGCTGAGGCCTAATCATACATCGCAGGCACCATAATCCAGTCATTTCTGGGTTCTTATGAATCCAGAGAAGAAGTTTACAGCATTTTCATTGCATTTAATTCATAAGTTCATCGATAGGTGGCGCCACCTTTGACACCACTGGTAAATAATTGGCCAAGAAATGGCATGATTTGTGCGATCTTCAAACGGGCCTCAATTGGTTCAAAATGAATGATTTGGGAATGCCATTACCACCGGCAGATAACCGAATGCATCTAGTTTCTTTATTTGATTTGAAAACATGGGGAAATCTCGTCAAGACGAGCACAATTGACACTCTCACAACAACGCCAAACCTCGCGTGGCAGATGGAAGGTTGAGGCCAAACTGGGGATTGAGACCCGCTTCAAATGGCACAGATTCTAGCCTCATAAAATCGCTAAAGATCCCTCTGCACAAGGAAACTAAGACCAGGGCGTCAAAGTATATAGTAGTTGGAACAGGTTGGACTCATTCATGAACATGGAAACGGCCTGCGTCTTAAGAAACGGACAAAACGGACCCCGTGCCACCAAAGAGCCCGCAAAACACCGGATACGGAAATAGCGCCATCTTCCCGAGGTCAACAAAATGGTGGCCTGAGTGTGGGTTGACGAAATTTGGGTATATCCTGGCATTTATACACTTTTCTGAAGTCATATTATCGCTGTTATCCGTGTTCAATGTAAGGAAACGACAGTGATGTACCGTGTATGTTTTCAATGTGAAAAAAACTAGTACTGAGTTGGAACAAAACGGCATTGAAACTGAAATTCTTTAAGTTACAGAATACAGCGCCGTGTAGCGGTTGAAATTGAAACCAATGTTACAAGCCTTTTCAGCATAAAAATGCAAGCGGGGAGATCTGGCCTGTCATCCTGTACATCCTAATGAGTATTGAGTACTACCTGGTTCTCCCCAAGTTCCACATAAGTAGAAGCTGGTCGCTGCTGTTGCCTGTGTTTTGTTATTGTCTATATTATGCCGTCATGGTGTGGATGACGGATATGAAATGGCATAAATTTTGTTTTTATCTTTTGCAGCTACTGCTATGAGTATGATTAGCTAGCTACAAGCAGTAGTTTGAGTTAATTGGAACACCAATATCAAGAATGTCGTTCCTTGCAGCTTTGGCAAGGATCCCTCCAAAGGCAAAGGGAATCCAGAAGTTGCTTTGCCCTGGAAAACCAGTCTATGTGCCGTCTGCCTCTTCATTCTGGGAGCCTGACAAGAAGGGTGGATATGAAACTGAGATAAAGCGTCCTGTGAAGAAAATGGTGAAAGACGGACTAGGAGAACTGGCTAAAGAAATAAAATTATTTGGAGTAGAAATGAAAGACAAATTTGAATTGGACCAAATTTACTTTGTGCATCACATGGACTATGCTTACTTTGCTAAATTTGACAATCAGGAGAGAATCAATTCTTGGGTAGTGTCTTGTGATAAAGACCATAATGAAGGCAAAAGTGAAGCTGACTTTGTGTTGAGTAAAGACAACAATGGGTTATTTCATGGAAGAATTAACACTGAAGTACCCAAGGATGGCAAGATCAAGAAAGCTGGCTATGTCAACATGAGATCGCCAAGAAGAATGGTAATTTAATGCTCTGCTCCATCTTATGTATCTCTTTTGTGGCTGGTGTTTGCTGCATACATTTACATGTACATGTACCTGTAGTTTTATGAATTAATCTTGAAAAAGAAAAAGGTCTGACGATTTTGATTATTGTTAAAACTAAAAGTGACCATCTCACTTCGAATTCTCAGCTATGCTAATGAAGCTCGCTAATCATCTTGACAACATTTCAGTACAAAATTTCATTCATTTCAGAAATCCTTCAAAAGGTCAATACCATATGATTACTTTGCGGATTTCACTCATTTAGTGATACGCTGTCGAGGAGATGGGAGACCTTATATGATGAATTTAGCAATGGACATGTACTATGATATCAATTGGAACGATCAGTTCAGTTATCCACTATTTACCAGAGGTGGGCCCTATTGGCAAACGTCAAAGGTGAGCGAATTTCTTTTGTACTCAGATGATGCGTGACCATGTGTGTCATGCACAACTCACCAAATCTTTTTTGGTTTTTGCTGGCCAAAAACCTCGAGAGAAACTCGAGGTACCACAGGACTTGGATATTTAGTCAAATCATATTCCTTGAATACCTTCACAGAAGAACAATGTTTAGCGTCAAACTTATTCCAACACTTGTGAGAAAAAAAGGAAAACCAACATTTAGAATCGGTGGTTGATGCCACATTATAACTGAAAATTTGTTTTTCTATTATTACAGATACCATTTTCAAAGTTTTTTCGAGCCAGCAAAGGACGTATTCAAGATAAACAGGAAAAAGTGATTTTGGAAAAAGTAGCCCACCTTGGTTTTACATGTGCAGACCAGAACTCGGGACCTTTTCTATTAGAAATAGACTATATAATGTTGCTCAGAGATGAAAATCACTCTGAAGATTTTGCTTATGAATCCTATGAAACAACCCCAGGAATTGTGGGATGTTGACAACAATTGAACTCTGTGATTAGATTGAGAGTCTTGAGAACTCTGTAAACCTTTTATTTTCTTGAGCCTGATATTTATGTTAATGTAGGGCTCTCTGAATATATAAAATGGTGCGGAAATTCCTAATCAGATGGTCTTGTAATTGGGAAAACCATTTGCAGTAATCAGTTGAATAGGAATCGTAAAATCCCTAGTCTTTTTCATGGAGACCAGGGACACCAAAACAATGCGGTTTACAGGACTGGTTTACAGCATGACTAGTTTTCTTTAAAAAATGTCTTTCATTGTTTTCTTTTTTGTTTGAAAAGACGCTGGGGCATTTATGTGAATGTGTTCTGATCATGGGTGAAATAAAGCTGGAACATTCACAGAAGATTTTCATTGTTCTTCATTATGATATGATACATGTTATGCTGGGCTCTCACTCTTTGCTCTGCATACCAATCACCAATTGCTCCCAGTTTTTCAGCCACACCATTGTTTTTTTCTGAAATCCTGATTTCAGTGTTGGCCCCCATGAGGCTCTCGGAGAGACGGAGATAAAACATGACATTATGGCTTGGCTTGATAATGGGTACTGTCCCATCCTGGGTTGATATTGGCCTATAATAGCGGTCTCTGGACAGTTTGAAGTGATTACTGTACCCGGTCTGCCAAGAGCCGTCGTTTCAGAGTGACACACTTTGCACCAAGGAACGGAAACCCAACCCTGGACCACATTATTTGGACAGGTTGAAATGATGTGACAAATGATGTTCCTGTCCCTGAATGCGACTCTTTGGGACATCTCCCTTGCAATGAAATACTGGGATGTAACACTGTGATGTCTTTGTCTTTGGCATGTTGAAGTAACCAGATTGTTGGCACATGAAACTTGTCTTCTGAGAGAATTTTGGGAGTTTCGAACCAGGTTGAAATAGTGGACCGGTGGTTGTGATCAAGGACACACCACACCAAAGATCTATCTGGACCCACAATGACTGGTTGTGATACTTTCCCAGGCATTTCTTGTATAGGGTTCGATTTTAGCAGTGGTCCCAGTGCCCACCTTATTTCATAGAGGGCAATTTCTGGAGTATTGAGACTCGGATATTTCAGCTTTTTTCCTCCTAAAACTACTCAGGAGGACTTCTGGTTTGTAGAGAAGGGTGACCTCGACATGGCAGGTTGCCCGATTGGCAACTTGAACTAAAGCCTTAAAATCTACCACTTAATCATCAGAGACAAGGCAGAAGTTGCTCAGAATAACATAGTATTAGTCAAAAAGAAGAAAGTCAAATTAAATATTTATTGATTTATTTTGCTAAAGGAGTAAAAATACTAATATCCATTTCACAAATTCATGCAGGTAAAAGCAAATGTTTCTTGACAAAGGATGTTTTCAAATTTACAATGAATAAATAAATCTATATGAACTATCATGAAAGCTGGAGTGCAAATTCTGGCAATGATCCTGCTTTGGTTGAATCTTCATTTTTCACCAAAAACCATAGTGAGCATAGTTGGCTTTTGACTGATGTAAAATGTCTACATACCGGTACATGTACAATGTGAGCAGGGATTTCACTATTGCAAAATTCTCCACATGTGCAAATTTTGTAACTTTGAGCCATTAATTTGACCAAATATGCTTTTAACAGTACCATTCCATGAAACAACTAAATAATTAACCATCCTAACAAGTTGGCCCATCAGGTTCAAAACTAACCATATTTCAGCAGAGCATAGCGTTTGAATTTTTCAAACTTTCACTACTAAAAAAACTATTGTGGCAACTCTCTTTTGAAACTAAACTACAGTTCCACTTCTATAAACCAATGACAAGGCCATTGCCGGTAATTCACCTATACGTTTTTAGCAAGTTCTATGTCGTAAAAATACCCGAGATGGAAATTTCTACCATCTACTTCAACTAAAGCTAACTTCTACAGTTCAAAATTTAAATGAAGTTTCATATGAAACTGACAAATAGTTAACTTTGCATAAATTAGACTTGTATAAACAAGATACTTGCACATACCAGATGGACCTTCAAAGTCTCAGGTCGTTTACCAGAAAAAGAAAAAAACAGATTTCAAGGGAAAAATGCAGCTCCAGTCAATTCTGATACACATCTGATGAACGCAAGGTTGACTTACTTGTACATCTACAACATTCAATATCTGGGGCCAGCCTCCA
Organism: Lineus longissimus; assembly: GCF_910592395.1. NCBI lineage: Eukaryota > Metazoa > Nemertea > Pilidiophora > Heteronemertea > Lineidae > Lineus > Lineus longissimus. The sequence continues at coordinate 25,197,953 of NC_088310.1, forward strand.
ACAGATACAAAAAATTGTCACGTGTAAAGTAACTCAAAAAATAATGGTTAAAGTAGAATAAAAACTACATGTATAATCATAAATGAACAATAATAAAATAAGACATTCAAATATAAATTATGATATGGATATGGATATGTATCGTACCAATTTTTAATCAAATTGATGAAAACGAGAACAAATGATGTTAAGAATGATTAGTTGAAGGGGAAGGGCAATGTAACACATTTAAATACTGAAACAGCACCTGTATCAGTTGGGGGAAATTTAAGCTGCGTCACAACCTAATATTCAAGTATCATTTGCTACGCCAGTCTCAAGAGGATAATAAAGGGACCAGTGCGAGTGTTTCCAAGACTCACTTCTACCCAATGTCATACCAGACAGATTTAGTTCCATGTGTACCCGAGTCTACCTGCTCCCTTCGCAACAGTAGCTTCAGACGCTGGTTTATAAACTGGCTGATAGGCCCCTTCGCTGTTGTCGAAATCATCAGAATAGTCATCATCACTGCCATCATAAGTCATGTTCAAATCAAGATCAGACGGTATGTAGGAGCTAACAGACTCTGTATGGATGGATGGCAACATTGGCTTGACAAGGCCTTTTCGTTGTCTTGTAGGAGACTCGACGCTTTCAGCCGAGGGTGAACGTCCTACATTAGCTCTTCTTCGTGGAGTTGGCTTTTCTTGACTCATTTCAAGTGACGATGCAGGATCAGCAGACTTTGAGCCTTTCCGAGGGTAGGGAGGAGGGACCTTCTCCTTCACTGGTTCTTCTTCATCAAACTCAAAAGAAACACTTCGCTGGAGTTTCAGACGTTGTTGAGATCCATCTCCAGGGGGTGTGACAGATTTCCTTGGCACAGGGGTAGGGCTTAAGCTCCCCTTGTCAGTGCTGGAGTCACCTTCAAGAGTTCTAGCAGTAGAATCTGCAGCACGGAATGATGCTGATTTCTTGATGGCAGCCTTTGGTGAATTTAAAGATGCCTTTGGATTTACAATTGGAATACGGATAGTTGTTGATGTTCGGACACCATCATCAGTTGGATCTGATGCTTCTCCCGTCAAGGTGCACGATTCGGAGCCTTCGTCTCCAGATTCTGAAACAGAGTATCTCAACGCCTGAAGCTCTGGCTCATCAGTTGACATCCACTGCTTCGAGTCTTCAAAATCATCAGTGTAATGTAATGTTGACTCTGTCTTTGCAGTAGTTTGTGTATCGTTGAGTTGGAAAGCTGTTGGGAAGCCAGGATACGAGGATCGTACCTGGCCATACTTTGGTGGTCTCTCTTCTGGGTGAACTGGTTTTTCTTTGACTGGTTTGTCATCAACTTTAGACACTACAGAGGGTGGACGACTGTCTCCATCCGTGGAGTAGCCAGCGCTATCATTCATCGAAACAGCTGGGACACGAACCTCAATACTTTTCTGGCTGCTTCCACCACTGTGTTTACTACTCGAACCACTTGGTTCGTAATCATAGGCGGCCTCATGAAGGTCCTCCAATTTCATTACCTTACCAGAAGGGGTATCAGGATGGTCAATTGGCACCTGAGCTTGAGCAAGGCGTGCTTCATATATCAACTCTGTTGGACTAACTTCCTTAAGTGATGCAGTATCATCAATTGAGACCTTGCGGGGCGTAGGAACTGGTTTCATGTGGGAAGGCTTCTGAACAAGCATGGTTCGACTATCAACAGTAACGTCATCCATGCCTCTCGGAGCAGGATTCAGAACGAATGTCTTGGCCATTGCTTTCTGGATATTTGACATATTTTCAAATTGTTCCTGCTGTTTTCTAAGCTTCACCTCTTCTTGTTCCAACTCCAAGCTATGCAACAGTTCTGGATTGACCTGTGCCAGCCTCAGACGCTGTGTGTTAGTCATACCATAGGAAAACTTGGGCTTGGTTTTCCTCTGACCAAAAACAGGTTCCTTTCTCAACCAGCCTTTATTGCTTGGGACAGCACCTTGTTTCTCTGGAAGCTTCCTTTTTGGTGCAGCTAATCTTGTCAAGAAGTGTTCCCGGTTTTCCTTCTCAGCTGGTGGCATCACCTCGAGACGGACATCACGGGGTGTCTGTGGAGTCCGGGGACTTCTATGCTTCTGTTGCGATATTTCAGTTGTTCTTGTTGGAGACCCCTGGCCCCTACCGGCCCCCTGAGACTGGCTTGCAACTTGAGCCTGTGTATTTTGTATGAAAGCCAATTCTGCTGTGAGTGCCCGAAGAAATGGAAACTGACCCACTTGAAAGTTGGGAGACATCAACATTTGTTGAAGATCAGGTTGTTTAGGGGGAGGCGGCAACAAGCTGTGTTGGTAATGAATGAATTTAGTATCAGATGGTTTAATCAATGTCTGATCTAAACCCTGCTCAATTAGATCAAACAACGCATCATCACTACGAACACTTTCAGTGTCAAAATCTTTCACTTCAAGAGGCTTTGCCGGACGGCTGTGATACTCATAAATCTCAAGTTTTGATGGTGGCAGTTTCTCTTCGGCAGTGCTGTTATAGAAGAGAGGGGGAGGGCAGTAGGTGTTTGTCAAATATACATTATCTAACTCATCAGACAAGTCTGATGAAGGAAATTGAACATGTTTAGATTTTCGTGAACGTTCAGTTTGTGTCCCGCTGTTTTCCAACTCTCTTCCTGTTTTTGCAGCCTCAATTGCATCTTTAGCAGACGATATGATAATAGGCTGTCCTTTTTCAGGTGCCTCAAGATCTTCTACAATCAAATCATCATCAGTTTTTCTAGGAGGAGTTTTGATGACAACATGCTTAGGGGTTTTGGCTTTTCTTGGGCTGTCATCGACCTTTCTTGGACTTCCATCTGAAGACTTTCTTGGTGTTCCTGGTTTTGTCTTTCTTGGCGAATCCTCCTTTGCCAAAATGCTGTTTCCTTGGGCATCCACTCCAAACTTAGCAATTGCATGATCTGGAATGTGCTGCATAAGCCCTTCACCAAGACTTAGCAAACGACAGGCAATGTTGACATGACCGACTTCAATCCCCATCAAATTATACAGCTTGTATTGTCCTTTCTCTCCATGCACATGAGGAACGGTGATGCCAAGTTTCTCAATGTCATTCTTTATCTTCTCCATGCACTCATTGAGAGGTATCAAACAGCTAGCAACTAACTTGGGAGTTTCAGGAAACTGATCAATCACCAGCACATAGAGGGGAGTGTTTGAGAGATGGATCTGAAGAGTCTCACTTGAAATTTTGAACAAACATGATTTGCCACGTTTTACAAGAAATGCACCATTTTTGTCTTGCAGTTCTTTCAATTGTCTTGGAAGGTTGGCTTGCATTTCGATGGAGATCTTTTTCTTGATACGATCAGCAAGTTCTGGTTCAACATGTTGCACTAGTAATGTTGGAAAATCGAGCAGACGGAACGCTACGGCGGGGAAACGGCATGTGACACTTGGCAGCACCAATTGATCTACGATGACCTCCAACGAGAATAAGGAATCTCGAACAGCCATCTTTGCTTCGGATGACTCTCTATTTTTGTAGAACCTGAAAGGACAAGAAAGAATATGTTTTGATGTTGAGTAAAAAATGTTTGCATCAACTGGGATTCAGGCTGATCATCTCATCATCATCATGTCACTAAACAGGACTTTATGTTGTACCGATGATGATGATGATGATGATGATAATGATGTCATTGTCCGGTGATCGAACTTGGAATGAAATCGAATGGGACAAAACCGTTTACATCTAGGCTAGAATCTAGGTCCAGGGCCGTGGTAAGTTACGTTCATGTTACACCTGCGCGGTTGTACAGGATAAAAAGATTAATTTGAGGTAGATTTGATGAAAATGCAAAAGAAATTAAGAAAATGAGAGCGATATGCAACATTTCTAAACATACACAAGACCGCCGGATACATTTTTTGGGACATGCCGTATGCATTGAAGTGCAGAACGACAACGCTGGTAACAGTTGAGAGTTGGCGCCTTCATAAACATGATAGCTTACGTCGACAACTTTCATATTTCATGAATTAATCGTCCAAAAATCAAGGCTATATACCTTTCTGCAACACTTTTGGAAGCTTTTGTTGTAACCAGACTGTTTAATTTGAAGCAAATCAACAAATAAATGAGAAATTTCTTGAGATCGTTACAACAGAAGCCATGTTGTATACAGTGGGAATCCCTTTCTCATGTCGAGGCCAGACATTGGGGAATCCCTTTCTCATGACGAGGCCAGGGGAATTCCCGTTTCTGAATGGTCCAGAGAAGACGGTAAAAACGCGGGAAAGTTAAAATTCCCTTATCTTTGCAGATTCGGTATATCGAGCACAGGCACATGGAAATAAAAGCTCAATAGCCCCAATTCGACTGACAAATACATCCCCCCACTGTGGGTGTGTGTTTGTTGAATCGAAATTGGAAAACGTCCAAAACTTTTTTTAGGTTATTGATGCAACAGGCGGAAATAGAGAAAAAATGGAAGCTGGAAAGACTCACCTCCTCAGTGATTCGCAACTGCATGATGACGCATATTATTGTTAGCCAGGTACGCATGTCCACGATGGATGCCTGTAACCATGGTTATTGGTTGAGCACTGCGCCAGGTGTCCACAACGAACAGAATTCAAAATCTGATTCTATCATCAGGATATGATTGATTACACCCCAGACGCAGTGGACCGAAATCGTCCATCCAGGCAATACTTGACTTGCCAAACTCAGCTCGACGCCGAACTGCAGCGCCACTCGCGGACAAAGATAAAACAACTCGACATTTTTTTCACCGGTTTTCTCGCTGCGCATGCGTACCAGCGTCATCTTTTGTTGATTTCCGCTGGTACGCATGCGCAGCGAGAAAACCGGTGAAAAAAATGTCGAGTTGTTCTATCTTTGTCCGCGAGTGGCGCTGCAGTTCGGCGTCGAGCTGAGTTTGGCAAGTCAAGTATTGGGATGGACAGGGAGTCTGACAAATTGATAGGGTAGGGGATGTGAAGCCCATTGACATAGCCTCCGATGTGCTACTTTCCGCTCCGATGGGAACATTGTTGCGGGACGGGCCTGCGCCGGTCTAGGGGATGTCCACACGCCGCGGAGGGAAATGGTATATACAGTAGAACCTCCCCTTGCGGACACCTCTGCCAGGCGGACAACTCCGCATTACGGACATGTTCGTCCAGTCCCGATTTGCTTTAACCGAAACCTCGGGAGGGCGGACACCTCTCTACTCCGAATTGCGGACACGGCCATGGTGACTTTTTGGTCCAATCACCTCACAATTACGGACAGTAAACAAAAACAATGGCTTCCCGTGTTCACTTAGGTAGTCGATTAGACCTAACAGGTGTGAAGTTTGCGTAATTGATGAACATAATTAGATACTAAGTTCAGTTAATTGGAGTGGAGTGAATTTAATGTCCGTTACTCTCCTAATTAAAACAGAATGTATTGTTTAATTATCTTCACTGTGCATCACATTGCCAAGCTACTGTATATTGTAACATTAATTGCAGTCCATTGAGTTGTTTGTCCCCTTGTGCTCTAATAACAAGTATTACTATAATGATGTACGCTGTCTATGTAATATGTAGCGTGCGAACACAACCTACATATCACAATGTTGGCAAATTAATATTACCTCCACTAGAAATGCCAATTTCGCATATAAATAGCATCAAATTATTTGAAGTATAGTTAATATTTATACAACTGAATGGAATATGTAATATGTAAGCTTCACGACCCCCATGTTCATACACATGAATCCATTTTTTTGACAAACTAAATGGAATATGGAATATGCAGGCTTCACGACTCCCGTGTTCATAAACATGACTACACCTTTTGGACAATAATGGCATAACCTCCCTATAAAGGACTCCTCTACATTACGGACACCAACGCCCAGTCCCATGGGTGCCCGCATTGAGAGGTTGTACTGTACTCGTAAACAAAACAGTACCTAGAGCCTACTACTTGAAGTCTCCTATGCAGTCAATTTCGTCATCCTGATCGTCCTTCCTCGATATAATGGCGACAGGACGAGGCCGGTCCACTGCGTCCGGCTTGTAATTACTTGTTTTTCTTTTATGCCTATTACTTGTCTCTCTTTGATCTTGGTCTTGTGACAACAAGGACTCCATTGCTTTTTCTTTGCCGATAAGGGCAGATAGCGGTGAATCTGCGGGCGGCCGTAAGGGTCACATCCAAACAACACAGCTTGTGGATGATATCGCTGTATTCCGTCATCTCGGCGTACCTGCTGGACATCAACGCGATTAGGAAGTTTATGATGAGGACTGTGACTATCATTATGAAGATGAAATGTAGGGTAAAGACGATTCCTTGGACTTGAACATCAAAGGTCCGTAAGTCGACCATATTTAGCATCAACAGAACAGACGAATACAAACTCGTCGCAAAGTCTCTAAATTCTGGCTGCGTACAGTCCTGGCTGAGGATTCCGCCGAAGGTCACTGCGAAAGAGATGAAGATTAAAGCAAAAATAACGATGAAGTGCATCAGGGCCATCACCATTCTCTGGAATCCAATTACAAATATTCCCAATCCTGGAAACATTTGGATGAAGTATAACAGTGACCAGATAGTCAGGATCTTAGATAAGGCAAACGACGTGGATGCAATGACGGCCAGCGTTTTGGCCCTGGCGATATCTGTTCTAACTAGTTGTTCAAATTGAAACCCAATCGCATAGAACGTGATGTAAGAGAGTGTCATAATGAAAAAGGTCATCCTGTAAAAGCGGCTGTTGACTACAAAGTTCCCAGACCCTTGGCCGTAACACGACGTTCCACAATTCAATAACTTCAATCTTTTTACCAACAATACAATCAGTTCAGTGATATCAAACACGAACGAAAATAGACAGAACGTCAATAATGTTATATCTTTCACATGAAATTGAAAATTTTGACTCTTTATAAGCGATTGAAGATAGCACATCATGCTCTCTAAAGAATCATTGAAAGTCGAATTGCCATAACGTTGGTAGATGGAGATATTCACATCCGCCGCAGCAGAGATATTGTTGTCTCTCAAATACCCCACTTCAGACTTGTTGGCGTCGCTCGTAAGTACGATGTAGTTCATGTCCAGGAATAATTTGCCTGACATGGCAGATTGTGTCATTGCAACGGCAACCAGGGTACATCGGAAAGCCACCCAGAACAAAACAACCAAGAGATTCTCACAAACGATGTACCGCATGAAGGACCGAATAAGCGGTTCTTGGAGAAGTCCGCTGTCTCGTAAGGCGGCCAGACTGCCCTCACGGATTTCGACCATATCGTGCAGAGGGGACTTATCCTTCCGAGTTCCAATAGTGTAATATTCCGAAATGTTGTACGTTATGTGTAAATGCGGTCCATATTCCTGGACTCTGACCTTGTACACGTGTTCTGTTTCTAGAATTTCTTTCACCAGTTTGTACTGTTTAAGTTTCGACGCCACCTCCAGCGGTCGTAATCCTTCACTGTTCTCGAAGTACAGAAGAGTCCTCCTTTGTTCACAATCCTTATAGAAAGCGAATATGTTGGTGATTATCTCAATGTAGACTTCTTTTGGTTGTTGTTTCATATAACAACCAAGGACTAATGCATGAATCAGATTCTGGCCGTTTTCCACCATATCCAGCAGCTCAAAAGAAAAATGCTCATAGTAAAACCTGACAATATCTTTGGAACCAAAGAAGGCAGCTAAAGTAGGTCCCAGTTTGAAGCTGGTCTGTATGAGGGACGCCGAAGCGAATTCAGAGTCTTTTGCAGATGGCTTCACGTCTTCGCCTTGCAGAATCAACTTATAAAACGATACCTGGTGTTCGCTGGAGAGGTTTTCGTGTATCCATCTCAACGATTGGAAGTCGTCTTCATACAGAATCTGCAAGAACTTCGATTTGTAGTTACCTGATATTTCTACCTCTGCTCCTGGTGTCTCTTTCTCAATCAAGTCAACAATGCTATCGAAAGACACTTCCGGCTTTGAATATTCTGTTGTGGGTTTCTTGATACATATATTTGGCAAAGTTTCTTCAGAGGTCAAAGTAGCATCGTTGTCCACATTTTCTTTTTTTTCATTGGTTGGGCCGTGGATTGGTTGTGACAGTTCTAATGTTTCGACTGGTGTTTCGAATTCCCGGATTGACCTTTCCTCAAACATTTTGCCCCTTGGGCTGAAATAACGATATGATGTTTCCATGGACGTATCCACTTTGAAGTCCAGTGGTGATATCTCTAGATTTAAGCTGGAATATTGAAGCTATATTTTTCCAGTTCTTTCCACGCCTTGGGCAAAGCTTGCGGCTGACGTTTTCGATCTGCATTTTGGTTTGCTGGTTTGCGCTGTATACATACTCGAGTTATATTTACTTTTGATATTGCTGTAAAATACTGATGTTTAATAACCACTCAAATGCTGTCATATTTCATCTATCACTAGGCGTGGACATTGATCAAGTGACAAAAATGTAGTGTTTGACTTCTGTCTGACATCAGTTAATTTGCGATACCGCAGAGGAAGTTGAAAGTCAAAAATGATACATGTACCTCTGCACAATTATAGGTCCGTAGTTTACACCGGAACAAACCGATCTAGATCCACAATGGTCCGCCGTGTGTGATCTTGTCTGGGTATACATATGTCATTACCAGAGTTACGTCAATCATGACGTAATGAGCGATGGTCAAGGTTTGGTACCGTGTGAAACGCCCATTATGAAAGCACTTTTGATAAACTGGCCATGGGGATAAGTGCGCGGGGGGGGGGGGGGTAATAAGTGACACAATGAAGTGTTGCGTTAATTTCAGTTATTGGATAAAATGTCCCAAAGCTATTAGACAAATTGGGGTATTTTTCATGGAAATGACGAAAGGTAAAATACCGATGACAAATTTTATACTGGGGATGATAAGTTAGCCTGAGCCCACCTGTCAATACTCATTTAGATCACACGAACACTCCTAGAAATATTGGCCATGTTGATATTCGCCCCTGTCTGTAGAATGAACACATAACGAAGAACGGATTTCATCGCTGTCTGAGGTGTGTTGCAGCCTATTAAATAGGCTGACATTAGGCTATCCCCAGATACGCCATCGCGCCGTGTTCACGGTCGTGTGGCGACACTAAGTGCGGTCCAGGTGAAGTGATGCCGTAATAGGGAGTTTTCGCAAATCCCCCGAGCGCGAAACCACGGGGTGGAAACGCCAACGCGAACGCCAATTCTATCATTGTTCAACCACCTGGATCAAGCGATCGCGTTGGCGTTTCTACCCGGGCCGGGGGATTTGCGAAAACTCCCTAATGGAAGTTCATTGAACGTGTGTTAGTCTGATAGAGCGGACATACCGAATCGGGTATATGTCGTCATGTATATTTCATTTATGCGTGCGTGTCCACAATGAGAAATGTCGAATGTATTCGAATATTGAGAATCTATATCATAATACTATAAGGCGGCTCGATAAAGTGCCATTTGGGGCTAGTGTTTCGTCTCGAAATTTTGCACGTTGGCAGGTGATATGTTATCCTGATGCAACGTTATGTTTATTTTTCGGAAATTTCCTTATGCGGAGCAGTAATGAGGGATTTTTAATCGGACACTGTCAATTCTCCTTACCACTCACAGAAGCCAAGTCATTGCTGTTTAGTTATGCAGTTCAAATGTAAACAAAAATGTATTTTTGGTACTTTTGGTGGGTGGACTTGGGTTTTCCCGCAGTAAGGACTTGGGGTCAAATTGGTGGTCTATTGTGTATGGGTGCTGTGTTAGCCAGTGCTAGCACTTGATTATGAAGGGATTTTCAAATGAAGGTTACCATGGTCTGTTTATGTGCTCACCACAGCTTTCAATACTTGATGTATCTGAAGAGGCACTCTGAACTTGGCATGGCCTAATCAAGGACCTGCTCACGGTGCTGAACTTCTAGCTTGCCTGTCGACTAAGTGCCTTGCCCGAGATCATGCTACATGTAGGAGGGGCACGCATTTTAAAGTTATAGTACATGTAGTGATACTGATAGTGCAATTGGTTCGAGCCATTGGAAGCTGACATGAAGGCCTATCTGGGTTCTCCTTCTTCTCCGTATAAAAAGGAGCATATTGCTGACTAAGGAACGAGGCATATTCACATTGCCTCATCATCTCTATCAGACCAATTGATATACTTTTATATGCACGCATACAGCACGCCACAGGGTCCGAGTCTGTGGACGAATGGTTGGTTTAATTTGTCTCTTCGATATAGCTCCTTTGATATTGCATTAGATTTTCATTGCAATTCAATCTATTCAAGGTATAGCCCATTTGAACCTGCCTACGCCACGGGTACAATGCTAGTGTAGAGAATGTAGCCCAAGTATGTCAGCATTGACGTCACATGGCTCACCGCCAATATCTCGTGACGAGGCCATATATCAACCTCGTTTCCACAAATTGATCTGTAAATTTCATATCCAATTTGATAGCAATATGATTCGTACGTTGGATTTGCATTGGAAGGTTGCCTGAAACAAGTCCAGACAGATCTCTGACGTCATTTCTTAGCAGGGGAATCCCGATCAATGAGGGCTTGCCCGAGCGTGTTGTCGTCTGCTATTGATTTGCTGGCGTATATAAACTCAGAGCCGCGGACGTTTCAAGCAGAATCAATTGAATCGTTCAGCTGATCACACATGCGAAGCACACGGCAAACTAACTGAATAACGTTGATAAAATAATCGTCGCTGATTTCTATAGAAACTTGAGAGGTAAATGCTGTGTGGTTTTGTAAAAACGGTAACAACATTGTGTTGGACTGCCTCTTTGCTCTTAATTTATCAAAACTACTCCAGTGGCAGAATAATAAGAAAAGGCCGGGGGGGGGGGGGGAGACGCAAGGAAATGTGCCGAATGAGTTTTTTCAACATCAATCAACCTCGGATAAGATAACGATTGTCAAAGATCCCGCGGTAGTGAAAAAAACCCTATATCATACATACTAGTAATTACTGCATTTGTCTCGGATGAGCAACTTGAGCCCATTTTTTTGCAAATCAGACATGAAGTGTTCTTCTTGTTTTTAGTGACTGAGCTGAATCATGCCTGCTACGAAGAGGAAAGCTTCCACGACCGATGAATTACCAGGTATATCCAAGCGTGTTCGATTCGGGGGCGACGCCCCAACTTCAGCCGCGTTTCCCGCTGGACCCGGTGGACCAATGGAGATCGTCTTCTCATTCGATACAACAGGATCAATGTCAAGCTGCCTTGTTGAAGTCAGAAAGAATCTAACAGATATGATAAATCGTCTGCAAAAGGACATCCCCGGCCTCCGGATGGCGGTATTCGCTCACGGAGACTACTGCGACGAAAGAACAACCTACGTCACAAAATACGTCGACTTCACGAATGACGTCACGAAGCTTGTTGACTTTGTCAATAACGTCCAATCGACTGGTGGTGGGGATGCTGATGAGTGCTATGAGCTGGTTCTGTACGAAGTGCGGACCAAACTCTCCTGGAGCCCTGGGACGCAGAGGTCGCTTGTCATGATTGGAGATGCAAACCCACATGGACCGAAATATACCCAAAACACTCTACACTTGGATTGGAGGAAGGAAGTCAACATGCTTGCCAAAGACCAGGTACGTTAATTCATTAATACATTATCATTTGTTATCATAGTTATTGCTTAGCAATTGTATTGTAATGAGGGCTTGCTGTAGTTTCCAGCCTCCGGCGACACAGCGGGCTCTGGCAACCCTTTTTTGCTATCACAATATTTTTATTAAAATGTAAGAGTATATGACACCAAGACTATAATAATAAGCTTACATAATAGGCCACTCATGGTGTTTTACAGATCCATTGCAAAAATATATGTTTGCCTTTCCCTCCATTTCTAAAAACAACGCCGGCAGAGACTGATGTTGCCATCATTGCTTTTTAGGTTCATATCTATGGTGTCGACTGCGGAAACAGTTCCTGTGAAGATTTCTACATGTCGCTCGCTACGAAGACCGACGGAAAGTACCTCCAATTGAAAGACTGGAACAACATATTTGATATGATGATGGCCATCTGCTATAGGGAACATGGAGCCGAATTCTTCAAGGTAAGGGGCAATTTTACATTCTTCACAGCCGAAGAAAAAGAGAACATAGTCAAGTCCAGAAAGTGTATTGTGGGTACTCAAATTTATTGCATAGGACATGCCCCCCCCCCCCCCACCCGTCCTATGTTTTAACCAAAGTATAGCTTTGAGACGAGAGCCTATGAATAAATCCATTGCAGTCGAGTTGCTATAACAATACCAATGCCATGTATAATGAATGGTTTTTCTACATCACATACAACCGACTCATCTTCTCCGTCGGCGCTCTTTCCAGGCCTATGAACACGAGGTTCGTTCCCGTGGTGCCGCAGTCACGCATGAGATGGATGCCATGTTGAAAACTCTGAGACATTCAGATGCTGATGAGGGTTATGATACTGATGGTTCAAGATCAGCCGCACCTACTGATACATCGGATTCTTATTCGTCTTCAACTGCGACACCCACTACCATCGGTCCTGCTCTGAAGGCGAAACTCACATCTACGAAGGTACGGTCGCTAACTTGACCATGATCAGTCGATGATATCACACACTCAGAATTGATCAATCTTGGTTTGAAGAATGCCACCCATATAAACTCATCTGTGACTGATAACCGTGGCCGCATGAAACAAATGAGCCAACCCTTCTGAATTTCGAAGAAAGCTGTCGCGAAGTGCACGCGATGTAACTGCATTTTTTCGTTTAGCACATACACTCAAGGCTACGAGTTTTCTTCATGATCCGGTTTTGTCTTTACAGCGGTCAAAGGTACCAAAGCCACGTTCTCTTCGGAAGGTAATGTCGCCCACAAAGTTGCCCAGCGTCAAGAAGCCCAGTAAGACTGCTTCTCTAAAGTACAGGGAAAGGTTGGGAAAGCATCCGTTCACCTCATTGGACTGGTCAAGATGGCAACGCCTCATGACCAAGAAGAAACCCACCAACCGCACGGCCAAGAACTGGATTCCCAGAAGGTTTGGAGCTGTTGGATATCGAAGAATTGGACTTTTCAGAGGCGAAACTCGCAAACCAGCATTTTACGAAGTTGGTGTTAAGTTACCTGGATCTCAGAAAGTAAACGCTGTTTACTTTCGATTGACTGATGGATTTCGAAAGGTGTGTCATATCGACTCTTACTTATTCAGACACGTACATTTGCACTCACAAATCGACGATGTCATCGATAGTGGATGTGACCTTTACGTCAGGCGAGCTAATGTTCCAGCCAACGTGAAAATTGAGGGAAACAGGCTTGCGCATGTCGACGAAGTGAGAGACTTTGTGAGAAATAAGTACGAGTATGCTTGGAACAAACGCGTTTACGGGAAAAGGCGCCATAGGGTTGTTGTGAGGAGAGACATAAGAATATCCAGTGACGAATTCTAAAGACATTTGATACAATTATGGTCTTCGAACTCTTAATTGGTGTCCAAACAACATTTTTTTTTAAAACATGTGACATCGAGTATTCGCAAAGCTCCAATATCCTTACCAACAAAAAGAGAGATAATCCATCTTGTTGCCCCGTTAATGAGTTCTCACGAAGTTCATTCTATAACAACAATTAAACTTTTTGTACGGTAAGATGAAACTGGTCGGGCTTTATTTTAGATACTCTGTATAGACGCCAATTAGCCGGTTCAAGGTAGACTCCTAAAGAGTGAAGGGCGCCTGTACAAATGGCCTGTGTTCATAGTGTAAATATGTATAATATAAGCATGTATTATTATATTCATAATAAATTGCTGAACATAAATCAATCTCCGATGGCTATCTGTTGTATATTACGCGTTGATATGTGGACTATACGGGCAATGATCCAACCTTACCCTGCCACGAGAGTAACGACTCATCTGGCAGGTGCCTAACCCCCCCCCCCCCCCCCTCCACCACCGCCACACACACACATATCAAGACACACAGAATTCCTGGGTCTGCCCCTGCGACCCAGCCTGAAACTACTGGCCGGCTGGTTGGCTGACCAATGGCTCAACATTTATAGGCCTATCAATATGTACATAGGCTATCGTTATTACAATTTTCAACTCAATTCAAACATAATGTTAGCCTGTATATAACTTTGCAGTTTTACTTGAACTGTATGTGATGTTCGCGTGCAAAACATAATCATAATACCACTGGCATGATAAAGGTCACGGGTCACTCAAAGGTCACTCACCTTGCAGGTCACTGGCCACTATAATTTCCGATATCAGTCGGAGAGGTGTGAGGAGGAAAAAAACTAGTCTAGGGATTGAACGGGCTCATTTCGGGAACATCAAGAAGAATGGGAACTCAATCAAGGTTGGTATTGTCAAAGTCTTGAAATCCTGAGTACTTCTATATGTCGTATACAAATAGGCCCTTTGCCAGATACGCCGGTACCACCTAGGGATGGCAGAGAGGTGGAGTATACACCTTTCCAGAAATGGGGCGCTGAGTGTCCGAAATAGTAATGTCATAAGGGGAAACTGGGCCTTTTGGTGGAGGGACAAAGGAGATGGTCATGGTTGACCAACACACTTGAATGCCTTTAATGACGGACAAGGGGGAAAAAGTTAGTTCCAATGCAAGCCACCAATTTCGGGAAGCATGTACATGTATATTGAAAAAGCCGGTAAGCCACCAATTTCGGGAAGCATGTACATGTATATTGAAAAAGCCGGTAAGTCGGTCGGTATGTTATCACCGTACGACACATAGGCCTAGTTACATTAGTTCATCCTGATATAACCAGTGATTTTCAATATACTCCGCCTCTCGATATTTCAAACAGTTCGAATGAGCACTTTCAATAAGTGTTGGCTGAAGTGTTCAGAAATAACAGATTTCATGTCACATTGCTGCACCGATGTTGTGTGATCATCATTATCCTCGGCTTTCTCCAATACGAAGCATCGCAGGAACAGTTAGTCGCAGCGACCAGCAAGAGAGCAGCCATGGCAACATGACGGGCGATTGGTTGAAATGTAGTGATGTCATGTTGTCATGGATCCGTCGCAGGTCCTAGCAACTAAAAATCGCTCGTTTGAACGGCGCTTTATACCCTAGTCACCACGTCCACATGTATACTTCAACTGTTTTAATAACACTAACAGTCCCAACATGAACGCCTCAATCGCTTACAGAAACATCCTTGAAGTACTGAAGGAGCGTCCAATCATCAGTGATGGCAGTTACGTGTTTGTTCTTGAGAAGAGAGGGTTCGTTAAGATAGGACCGTGGACACCAGAGGTTGTAATTGAACACCCTGAAGCAGGTAAGTAACACCATACAGTCACGTGCTTCCGTTTTCTCGACTTCCGGTTCAATAAAGAATACGTTGTGGCTATTCACGAAGTTATAGAAGCATGGGCATCTTATACAAACTCTACGAGTTATTTTTGTTCTTCTACTGCCTCCTAGGGTGACCAAACCCTGCTCCATTCAATGCTGCCGCCTACAGAATTAGATACGAACTAAAAATGTTCTTTTTCTGGTTACTCATATCATTATCTGGTTTGGGAGCAACAATTTTTGCGCGAACCTTGTTATATTGTGCCGCCTGACAAATGAAAAGGACATTGGTTTAGAGGAAACAAGTCCGTAACAAGCTGATAACATATGTAAGCATAAAAGAAGACCACGGGTGTTACGGACTTCCAGTTTCCTCCTTGAGATATTGTTGTTAATATTGGTTCATACCAGAATGATTACATCGAACCATGACAGGTTTGATGGATTGGCACAAGTGCCATGCACGACGACGTGCTGCGAGATATTGTTACCCGGAGCCTCATTCTGTTGGCAATATTTCAGTTCTCCAGCTCCATCGGGAGTATCTGAACGCCGGTGCTGACATCATCCAAACGTTCACTTTCTTCGCCAGTGAGAGTCGACTATCGATCGCGGGAAAAGATTATGACGTAGGTATCAACAGAAATTCGTAAGCGCGCCCTATTATACTTGTTGGTACTGCCGACTTCGTTACCGACAGCGGACTGACTGCATGCGTCTCAAAAATTCCGAACGCAGAAGAAGAATAAGTCATCCTGAAACAAGTGTCCGTCCTGTTGTATTCCGATATTAATAGAAACCATGACCGTCAATAGCTTAGAGATTAAAAAGCATACTAGAATACTTTTCCCCAGGACATCTATCCTAGGACAATTCAAACTTCCACACCGGGAAAAAAATTTCAATTTAATTTCTTCCCAGGCAAAAACAAATTCATTTCTTTCTTCAGACAAAACTAATCAATAAGCGTGCCTGCGACCTAGCAGCCGAGATTGCCCGACCAGGCAACGCATTCGTCTGCGGAGGAGTATCACCAACAGGCACTTACACTGATGGAAAGGGGAAGGCGGCAGTTCAGGAAGAGTTTAAACAGCAAGTCAATATTTACGTGGACAATCATTGTGATTTTCTCCTGGCAGAGGTAAGCGAATGTCCGTCCATCCTGAGGTCTGACCTTTTTTTCACTCCTCGTCATACAAAAAATATCGACATGCGGAGTATATTGAAAACCACTGGTCATGCCAGGATGATGTTCGTCATGACCATTTGTTTCTCCAAGATTGGCCTGCAACTTCCGGCCGAGTGCCTATATATGACATAAGCAAGTCATTTCCGAAAACTAAAACCTTTGAATGTATCAGAGTCTCAACTCGTCTGCTTGCCATGGGAGAATGTTCTCTATAGTGACAGATTTATGAACTCCATGATTCAACATATGCAGATAAAGGGCATGCAACTCTCTATAAAGGACACCAGTGGGCAGTCACATGGCTGTCCGCAATATAGAGTGGGAAAACTGCCTTCAGCGAAACAAGAATTCATACAAATGAAGTATAAATGCTCGAAAAGACCTTAGTATTCTCTCATATCACTTATTCTTATCCAGTTCTTTCCATATGTGGAGGAGATAGAATGGGCCATGGAGGTCCTGAAGGCGACCAACAAACCTGTTGCTGTCACTATGAGGATTGGGCCCCTGGGTGACTGGGCTGGTGTGTCCGTGGAAGACTGCGCCATACGGATGGCAAAGGCAGGAGCAGATATTGTCGGAATCAATTGTCAATTTGACCCAGATACCTGTTTAAAGGTGATAGCGAGGATGAAAGATGCTCTGGACAAGGAGGGATTGAAGCCTATCCTGATGGTGCAGCCCCTGGGGCACATGGTACCTGAGGTGGAGAATACATACGAAGGTTATTTTGCATTGCCAGAATTCCCAACAGGTAAGCTAGATTATAGCAGTTTTATCTACCACCATTACGGTACGTTGGTTCCTGGGCCCGGAACCTGAAATTCTGCCAATGAGCACCGTGTGGCAATGCAATGAAAACTGTCAGTTCACGGATATTATGCTGATAGAGTGAGACACTCTTGAATTCATCACGAGACTGGTCCATGAGATACCAACGATACTCAGCCAAATCCCGCTAGAGCCTCCTCCTTCTCCATACAAGTTCCCTTTCGTTTGCCTTTCTGAGGATTATGTGGAGGTTTCGAAAACGAACGTATAATCCGTCCACGTCAGCTTTATCTCTGATCAAATATAAGAGTACTTGTAGTTGTAGAAGTTCCTGCAACCTGAGAATATAAAGTCTAACTATTCTTTCTCTAGCTTTGGAGTCCCGTCTCCTGACACGACATGAGGCAAGGAAGTTCGCAAGAGAAGCGTATGATCTGGGTGTGCGTTATATTGGAGGGTGTTGCGGATTCGAACCTTACCACATCCGGGAAATGTCTGATGAGGTAGGCACGAATGTTAAAGTCAATTGTTGGCACTTTCATGCTGCAAATCGTGAATTATTTCTCGCCAAGATTTCACTTGGTATAAATGAGGACGAGCAATTTGATAGGGATCAGGATATTCCAAATATCCTATACATGTACGTCTCTGAGAAAAATATGCAAGGCATTGTATGATTGATTGATTTGCGGAGAGTTAATAGTTGGTGTTAATCGCGCACTGAACACCTGTCATGATCATAAAAGGCCATCTTTCCCGATTTGATTAAAAGTTACATTGGTCTGGGTCACCTATTATTTCTTTTTGTCACTCTTTAGTTAAAAGTTGAGCGAGGGTTCGAGGCCCCTGGTGCTGAGAAGTGTGCGGCGTTTTGTGTGAACCTAAACGACAGTCCTTCACTGAAAGACATGGACTCCACTAAAAAAAAGTATGTTGGACGTAATTTTCGTTTGATATAACACGATTAGGCAAATGATTATCTTCGTTGCCACAGACAGGCATCTGCACGCTCAAGTTTTCGACTCTGACTTTGTTTTACACCAACTGTATGTGGCGAGAACACGGAAGGAATACCTCAGGGAGTTATTCAGAATGCGAAATACATTTTCATTTGAAGTCCAAGAGAAAACAATGGACATCGAGCAATCATACTAATACATACAAACTAGCAAGAATTATTCAATTTCTTTCCGGTCGACTATCTTTAAATATCTCGGGGTCAAAGGGTGTCTGCTATCATAGATTACATGTAGGAATTCGATCATAGATTACATGTAGGATAAAACATTAGCAGGAACGTAACAGATTTTAGCGACTATAGTTTAGTTTAGTTTAGTTTAGTTTAGTTTATTAATCAAAAGGCCCGGAGGGCAAAGGTACACATGGTACAATAGAAATACAATGATTTTGATTGAAAGTACATAAGACATACAAAGGATACATGACAAAAGTAACAATATAAAGTCTACTACCGGGGTCAAACCTGGAGTAGATACTAGTAGGTGGGAGAGAGGAGGTCCTTATTTTATGCGATCAGAAAAGGCCTATAGGCCTACTCTCGTCTTGTATACCTGGCCAGGAGGATAATTACCCTGCTAGCCACCATTGTAGTATTACACTGTACTGATCTCTAATATTGATTTTGACCATGCAGTGTTACGCGAGCTGAGCTGCCGCAGGATCCTTTGTTTTCAGTTTAAACAAAATTCGTTACTCTTGCAGGGTTGGTCGAGACTATTGGATGAACTTGCGCCCATCATCGGGTCGACCAGAAAACCCCCGATTACAAGAACTGCAAGGAACATTAACTCCAAAACCAGTTGTCCACACAAATCCATTGAATCAGTGAGAACGATGCTGATGTGTCCCTATGCTGAGAAGTTGGCAATAATCAGTGCAAAGGTTTCGTTGAACAATAAATACCAGTGAGAACTGCACCTAAGAATACCATTTCCATCTTTCAGAGTCGAATTTATTCATAAGTTCAAAATTCTGGAAAAAAATTCAAAGTCTAAAAATGATGATGTCTCTTCATTTTGAGCAGAAAAAAATCAAATTAAAAAAATATTTGTTCTTGAAAATTTTTTCTCAACATCGATACTTGGTGGTGGTTTCTATCTCGTAGCTTCTTATCATATTCTCAACAGTCAATAATAAATCATACACGATTGGGGATCTTCGACCTCGACAACTCACGCAATGTCGGTGGCGTTTTATCCGCCAATGACATAGGAGTCATGTGACTAAATACTACACGTGCTTCTTGATTTCCCGCCATAACATCGACTCGGATCGTTGACGATCTAGCCTCTCCTGTCTTTGGTCCGTCTGTCATACACCCGCCTTCTCACGTGGTCCCTCTGCAACGGTTTGACCGTCCAGTGTGTATATTGCGCTGCTTGTAACATGGATTAAAAAGCCTTCTTGTTATATGTAGTTCGAGTGAGCTTGACATTGATGATCACCATTGACGACGCTTGGAGAATGCCGTAGCACTTTCATTCCTTCCGAAGCGGCCGATAAGCTGACATCGAACGGCGGAACCCCAGCGGCAAATCGAAGAACTAGAACCAATGTTGTATATTGTGTTCCTTTAAAGCGTCTCGGAAGGTCTTATTGAGGGGGGGGGGGTTAAAATGCTCCAGCATGATGCCTGCGCAGAAATCCCCCTACAACAGTACAAGCAGCCTAAAAGCAACTTTGGGGACCAGAGTGGGCCAGGAAGAATTTCCTAGCTCAGTGTAAAGAGTCGCAGAACCCAAAGAGCAGCAACCCAAGGAAGCGAAGCTGTTTAGGGAAAATAGGACCCAAATCTCTTCAAGCAGTGAGACACCACTTCGGGGGAACAAGTGTGATGGTCCAAGATAAAGTTATTTCTAAAGCTATTTCCATGACTTGAGTCATTCTAAATGTACTGTCAAGGATGCTGGTCCCAGGAGCAGAACTAGATATGTGCATGTTGATATGATGCCACCCGTTGTTCTCTGTGAACTGTTTGATGACTGACACCTTTCTGATAGGTGAGAGAAGTGTGACCAATCTTTTGATCTTCTTCGATGAGATAAACGGGTCGAATTTGATTGGTTCAAAAGTTTCTAATAGTAAACCTGTGGGGGAAAATTTTTTCCGCCGACCGGCCCTCGTTCCTCAAGGGATAAACTGATAGAGGAAGGACAACCAGGATGACGAAATAGACTGAATAGGAGTCTAATTTCCACTTTCTGACATCGCCACTGACCTTCCGGGGGCCAAAAATGAATACGTTTAATAAAGCCTGTGTTTGTAACTGTATCAAATCAACTGAAAATGGTAGCCATCGAAACCTTAACTGTTTATTCTTAAAATTGCGCAAAACTGATTTTGTCTTCGGCGCAATAACGAGCAACAGCCGGGGTGGTGAATGGATGGAAGCCAGAGTTTACCTTTCACGACAATTCAAAATGGTGGTATCATTGCTGAAATTTACCCGTTTTTCGGGTGCAATAAAAGTCATTGAAAATGTGGCTAAACTACATAATTTTGATGGCAAACTCGGTTTAGTAAAATGTACAAGTTCTAACCTTTCTAATAAGGTCTCCTTTAGCACATCTAATCGCTGCAATTTGAAAGAAAGTGAGTAGGAATGAATGTCTTTTTTATCACTGAGAGACATCACAAATTCACATGGATAGTCATGGGATAAGATGGACACACACTAGCACAGTTACACTTTACAGTATAGTACTGTGGACATGTACATGACAGTACAGTAGATTACACACATGGAACACACTACTTCATATACGTACGTGCACAGTGCCATGGCATGCTGTAGATTTGCCACTGCCAGGCTAGCACTGCCACTGTCACTGACTGTGGTAGTGGTACGTGGTAGTGGTACGTGGTAGTGCATGCTCTTGAGCTTGTCCTGAATGTGAAAAGTTAAAAATAAGTTTAGAAAACAATTAACATTCCTGGTTTCATAACAACTTTTCTTGATCCATTCTAATTGTCCCAACAAGTGAGGTATTTCCATGTTGATTTCAGTTGTAAAGAAAGAACAAAGTGGTGTCACAGTGGTAAGTATTGTTGTGTAACACTAAAAATGGTTCCATGCACATATGATGTAATTGATTATTCCTTAATATAAAGTAGAAGTCATTGCCAATTTCAGTATTTTTTGTTCATTAATTATGTGATTGTTTGTCTTTGCTTTCTTACTTGGCATCCTTCATGGAACTTTCGGTCTTTCTCTGCCTTTGGCTGCCTCATCCCAAGTAAAGCCTATCTCACTCAACTCAGCTAATAATGTGTTTTTTCCATTCACCCATCAATCCATCTCATAGGTTGAAGGAAGATATGTTGGCTCTCCTAGATCTGATTATGTAGCACCACACTTAAAAAGTGAAGAACACCAAGGAGCCTGTCCACTGTGTCGTCTCAACCTCAATGTAGATTACACGGTAAGTCAAGGGAGGTAACTATGTGACAAGTAGCAATGATATACAATTTGACTATTCTTCATGATTGATCTTTTTAGGGTCATTCACTTACAATTTGTGCCTCTACAATTATGGGCGCCAGTTGTGTTTATCGACCTGGTGACTCCATTGACGGCCAGGGAAACGGATCACTAACCTGTCTTGGCTTCTCTTTCAGGATGTTCTTATCCTCAGCCAGTTTTTGGATCCAAGTGGAGAAGTGCTTCCACGGGAGATAACTGGACTGTGTCGCAAGCAACATGGCAAAGTGGAGTTTTTAGTCGAAAGATCAAAAAGAGCTGGTGAGTCTTACTTTATTCTCATAAGCTGTGTTTAACCAAGGGTCTGTTTGTGAATTTGTTTACTGCTGGAAAAGCTGGTGTGCTCCTTACAGGTCAAGGTGCCAGGGTTAATGATATGCACTTCACACTGACCTGTGTAGCCAAGCTGTTTCTTATTACTTCCGGTGTTCCCACGGAGGTAAAACCATAATAATTTAAACTAGTATTAATTCCAATCCCACTGAAGACAACTCAGACTGACTACATGTAATTATCTGGTATATTAACTGTTTCAGGTCTCATGTCAAACTACCCAACACCACCACTTGCCAACCCAAAATGGACACCAAGACCTTACCTTGATAGGAAGTATAAGGTGTTTTACAAGAAAAGAAGACCACAAAGGATTCCAGTCTACCAAGATTGATGTGTATAATGTATATACTGTGATGGAAAAATAAAGTTGTAATGAGAGAAAATTAGTTATGCTTTTGTATTCCAGTTACAATGTATAGAGCCTGTGCCAACACCTGTTTGAGTTGTCTCCTGGTCCAATTTACCACACCTTGCGCCTCTTATATTTGAGTTGTCTTCAAGTCAAATTGTGATGGACCACCCCTGGAGCATCTCATGTTTGAGTTGTCTCATTGTTCAATTGACCAGGCCTGGAGCCTCTCCTATTTGAGTTGTCTCCTGTCCAATTGACCACCCCTGGAGCCTCTCGTATTTGAGTTGTCTCCAGTCCAATTGACCAGCCCTGGAGCCCTTGTATTCGAGTTGTCTCCAGTCCAATTGACCAGCCCTGGAGCCCTTGTATTCGAGTTGTCTCCAGTCCAATTGACCAGCCCTGGAGCCTCTCGTATTTGAGTTGTCTCCAGTCCAATTGACCAGCCCTGGAGCCCTTGTATTCGAGTTGTCTCCAGTCCAATTGACCAGCCCTGGAGCCCTTGTATTCGAGTTGTCTCCAGTCCAATTGACCAGCCCTGGAGCCCTTGTATTCGAGTTGTCTCCAGTCCAATTGACCAGCCCTGGAGCCTCTCGTATTTGAGTTGTCTCCAGTCCAATTGACCAGCCCTGGAGCCCTTGTATTCGAGTTGTCTCCAGTCCAATTGACCAGCCCTGGAGCCTCTCCTATTTGAGTTGTCTCCAGTCCAATTGACCAGCCCTGGAGCCCTTGTATTCGAGTTGTCTCCAGTCCAATTGACCAGCCCTGGAGCCTCTCGTATTTGAGTTGTCTCCAGTCCAATTGACCAGCCCTGGAGCCCTTGTATTCGAGTTGTCTCCAGTCCAATTGACCACCCCTGTAGCCTCTCCTATTTGAGTTGTCTCCAGTCCAATTGACCAGCCCTGGAGCCTCTCGTATTTGAGTTGTCTCCAGTCCAATTGACCAGCCCTGGAGCCTCTCCTATTTGAGTTGTCTCCAGTCCAATTGACCACCCCTGTAGCCTCTCCTATTTGAGTTGTCTCCAGTCCAATTGACCAGCCCTGAAGCCTCTTGTATTTGGGCCTCCAAGTTGTCATTGCCAGATGGTTTGCTGAGGAAACTCTTCTAGAATAACTAAGGAGGACTCTTAATTGGCGAGACACCAGTAAAATGTCCCATCAGGCAACATTCAAATCAGAAATGATGAAATCAAATTAACATATTATTTAGTAGGATTTTATGTACAAAATAATGAAGTTACAGTATAAATAAGTCAATTGCATTCTTTTTTAAAATACCTGTACTTTCCTCTGTCCTCAATGGAGAAGAAAATACAAGTTTATATACACACAATGGATAAAATTAAATATTTCTGCAATCAAAAAAGATTTTCGATTTTCGGTGTCATGAAGAAAACATAATCTGTAAACAATTGGATTCATTTCCCGACAGTTGGATGTTACACAAAGACAGCAGCGTAGTAGAACAAGATCAGCGTTTCACAGCAGATCCCAGCAGACTCAGAACTGCAGTTGAAACGAAATACCCTAGTTTACTGGCCTCTGCAGTAATTTTTGCTAGATTTTGTCAATACTAACTCCTTCCTAAGTTATAAATCTCAGATGGACTGTGTGGATGGTGCACTTGGGCAGCTAACTACAGATGAGTTTTACTGGCACTGCATCATCCAATGCTTACCTTGGATGAGGCATGTAATCCACAAGCAAAACAAAGATATTTCCCTTGCGCTTCTCCTTACTTGGTCTTGTTGATACTTAGAGCAAGAAATAAGAATTTTCACCACAATTTTAATTTAGAGATGATTTCATAAAAAATGTCACTTTTTATTTTGACATCTGCTTTTCAAATATTTCCATACCAATGTCAATTCTTATTGTTTATCAGTCTTTTGTCTATAACATAAACGGCAGATCTTTATTCTTCTCTCCATAGCCTACGTAGATGGAGCCAAATTCTCTGGTTCCTGGCACATGGTAGAAGATGTACCCTTGCCACAACAGACTCCTAAGTGTCACCAGTCCACTGCCTCTCTCAAATTGTAGACTCCACGATCCTGAAAAATGAAATCATGTTATGGTTAGAAATGATTATTGAACTGCAATGGCTATGCACCTACAGATAACCTTTCCCTGCCCAAAGGCTGTTGCAGCAACTTTAACTCGCTCCCCACAATCCATTGACAGTTAAAGTCCACCCTGCCCAAGATGAGTTCAACTACATGTCTTCAGGTGAAACAATTTCAAGATAGCAGATATACACCTTTTGGTACATCCTCCTCTACGGGGTCCATGAAGTCAATGGCTTTGTCAAGGTCAGCTCTCTGCAGCAGTGACTTTTGTGGCAGGTTGATCGGTTCACGGAAATGGAAATAAGAAGAGAACTTTGCAGCATCGGCAACATTTAAACCTGAAAGAGAGTTAAGAATTTTAGATTATGCTTTAAAGTTTGCCACAATTTGGTCTTTAAATGTAACCTGGATTTTGTTGAGTTTCCTGTTCAGAAAGATCATTGTCTTTGTTTTTAGTTTGGTTAGATTCTATGTTGCATTTGGCAACTGCAAACAATAGAGGTCCTTTAACAAAGTAAATTTGGTTTCTTGTAGTCCTACATGACAGCAGGAGTGTCCTTATCATGAGTGCAGTTACTCTCTGAGGTCTTGCAAGTTGCATAATGGTATTCTGGACATTTTATCTTACCTTCAAAACTTCTGTTGTTAAAAATTTCCCCAACTGGAGTTTTGGTGTAAGCTGCTCTGGGCACAATGTATACATCTTCCATAATCTCAGCTATCATGGCAGCTAGTCTGTCTTCTTCTTTCACTGTTATCTAAAAGAGTAACAAACTCAATTTTAGCACTCCAAGATTCTCTGAAGCTATACTGCTGCAGAATGATGCAAAATATATGTTGATACTAACAATGTCAATATGAGTATAGAGGAAGTTGTGTGGCATCGTCGTCCGTATGTGGATGTTCATTAACAATATTAGGCCAGGTAAACATAAAGATGTATTGCCCAACAAGAATCCTGGCTTTGCAATCAGTTCTCATGTCAAGAAACAAATGCTTTTCTCCTTTGCAAGTGCTTTTCCCTTTGTAAATAAATGACTTTAATTGAGTTATTTTACACAATTTTTGTTTGTCAGTCAAAATATCTGAAGAAGGCACTTTGATTCTGAATCTGTCTCCAACCCTGGCACTGGAAACTGGACAATGAGATGCTCCTCATCATTCAGTGGAAACTACCTACCGTTTCCTCCTCCTCCACAATCTCATCACCTTCTCCAGGAATCTTCTTGATCTCTGTGTGTTCATACTCAAATGATGGGTCACCAGTGAATCGACCTTTGACTAATCTTGCTTGCTCCTTCATTGCCTCTGTGGCTGGTGGGAGAAGACCCCAGCGGACACCATCCTTGCTGTTGAATAAAAAGAAACAGAAACATGGGGTCAAACCTAAAACTAAGGTGAGAACATATCAAAAAGGATGAGATCAGAATCCAAAAGTGTATCAACCAAAACACTTTATAATGTAATGTTTCTTTATGATACCCATTCGCTGGAGTTCATTCACTAAAATGTCAATACTATACTAACCTGTAGAAAGTTTTTCTCTCTGCCATTTCATCTTTTCCTACACCTTGGGCAACAAAGTACTCATCTTTGATGCCCAAAATTTTCCCCCAGAAAAAGACTCTCTCAAACTTGTTTTCACTTTTTAGAATCACCAAAGAATTCTGTAAAGCCGCCTTTTGCTCAGGGTTCAGAACAATACCACTTGTGCCAACATAATCTACAGCTAAATGAAGGCTACGGGAATCCATTTTTGCGTGTTTAGAAAGAAATTCGGGATAGGAAAATGAGACTTTTTGAGTGTTTGACTGAACAGCAACAAATGCAATGCTTTCCTGTACAAATTGTTATCATCGTTGTCATGGTCCCCAATGCGTGCGCATAAAAATTACCCACAGTCCATTGTGTTTTCGGGCTTCCTGATACGTCACTTCCTGTTTATTTTTGTAGCAGACCATGTATTTTCACCAGTTTTGGTGTCACTTTTTGCCCATTTATTGCCAATTTATGGTATTGTTCTTCAATCTATTTCTATTTATACGAAACCTAACATTGCATAATGGATCCTGACATTGAAATAATGATCTTCACTCCCCATTCAAAGCCAATTTCACGAAATAATACCTCTGTCGAAACGTCCAAAGAGTTCAACAGGATACTGTTGACATCTGACATGGAAAAAGTAGTGCAAATGTACTGGCAAGAAAGAATCCAAGCCAATCCTAGACTTTTCAATGGGACCAAGTTCAGATTACATAGTGTATTGCATTCAAAAGAGGCAGTTACCTTGAATTTAGGAATCACCTGTTACAAAGACTATCTTGGTACGAACTGGGGACCTAACGCAAAAGTATTGCTGAAACAAGGTGTTGAACTTCACAACAATTCTCAAAGCTTTATGTCGGATGCTTTGGGCGTTGGCTCTCTTGTGGTTACTGCTGACAGTTATGTGATACTGCTACGGAGGAGTCTGGACCTTGCTGAGGCATCTGGTCTTTGGGATGTCCCAGGAGGTCATGCTGAACCTGAGGTATGCTCAGCACCCACTGCATTGACTGAGTTACAACACTGATTTTTTTGACTGACCAAAAATATCTTGTCTATGTCTAAGCAATTCTTTATTCCTCCTTATATCATATAACAGTGGTCCTACATAGCAATTGTTACCTATTTTTATTTAATTCTTGCTTATACCATTTGCCAAAAGCAAACATTTAACTTTTACAGATTTTTTAGCGTTCCCGAATTAAAAGTAACACTCACAGATATCAGTATTAAATTCAGAATCCATACACCTCAATTTCAAAAGTGCAAAGTTTTCTTCTTCTTGGAGATATAAGATGATAGAATTCTTTAACCTACACGTTGTGTAATTTAGATTACAATGGTTGCAGGCCTTTTTCAGATGCTTGTTGGCAAGCGAGCAGCTTGTGATATTGAACCTGAGAGCTTGAATCCCTCTGCTGTGGTGGATGAAATATTCGACTCTGTGCTTAGGGAAATCAGAGATGAAGTCAACATTCCTATTGAGAAACTGTCGGATCCGTCCATCATGGGGATAGCAAGGAACACACAGAGTGCTGGAAGACCAAGCATGGAGTTCATGGTCCGGTAGGTTGGGAACATCTACATCTGCTACAACTAAAGATCACATGATAATGGCTTACTAAGTCTCAAGCCATAATGGCTAGGCTTTTGACCTATTTAGTCTCAAGCTGTATTGTCTTAACTATCAAGTCTCAAGCTATAACAGCTTGACTATTCTTCATGTTGTCAGTTCGTTACATATTATAGCCTTTCTGATTTCCGTCTAGCTTAAAACCCCTCTCCAATTTGGTGTCTTTCATAAAAACATCTCCCTGAAAGTGAAGGATAGTACAGGAAAACACCATGTCAACTCTACTTCCTACTAAGATAGTTTAGGTCAGGAATTAGGCCTACAATTTTAGCCAGATAGAATTAAGTAAGCTTGTTTTTCTAAGTGGAACACTGAATGTGTGCAAATGGAATTCATGAAATTGTAGAGAGGATTTTCCAATGTAACACCTCAACAATTTGACCAAGGTAATCAACAGGTCTGTCTTATTTCAGGTGTAATTTGACTTCATCTGAGATCATCCAACTTTATAGCAAAGGGGATCATAAAGAGGCTGATGAATCTACTTCCATTAAGATGCTGTCACTAGGAGATGTGAAGACACTTCAGGATGCAACTATTTGGAAGGAACTGGCTCCATCTGCTAAGGGATGCATTTACTTGTACCAGAAAGTATTTTCATAGTCGAAGTGAAGACATTCCTGGGTCAAATCATGAAAGATATGTGGCTTGTGTTTGGAAGCAGCCAACACTGAATCATGTACATGTATATGTTTGTAGCTCAGGTTGTTTGTATGGTACATCTTTCTTAAACAGTGTCAAAATAATTGACAAAATAGTGGTGCACCAGTGTAGTCATCTAAGCCGTCATGTCAGACTTCTTGTACTTTATCAATGTCTAGCACTTACTTACATGATGTATTATTGTCAGGGTAAAAAGGGAGAGTTTAGGTTATGATCTGTTCTGTTTTAGTACATTGTATTGAATGGGGACTATTTCTTTCTCTAGGACAAAACTAATTGTCCTTTTGATTTTTATCTTGGGAAGACATTTTTGATAATGAGAGAACAATGTTATTTTCATGTTCAATATAAATGTATCTACCAGTATTGTAAAGGTTTACAGTTGATATATTCATTTCTTTCTATAGCAATAAATCTACATATATTCAATCTGAATCCATGTCTCTCTTTCTCCGTCCATACAATTACATCCCAACACCATCTTTTACGTGTCTGTGTTTATTGTGTTCACTATTTCCATGCATATTGGTGTATCCCCTCCCACTTAAAGTATTTGTATCCTTAACAACAAGCTCCCTGATGAACACCCATGTTGCATACTCTTGTCTGCCATTTGCAGGATGGTCTCTAACTAGGTTGTGACTTTGTCCACTGAAAAGATATGCATTTTGCCTTTGCACTGGAGCTTTTGCCTTTGCACTGGAGCTTTTGCCTGTACTTTTATAGTGAAGCTGGAAGTTTCCTTTGAATATAAATATATTCAAATGTCCCCCAGATGTCAAATCATACCACTTCTATCAGGGAGGAGACACTACACCCTAAAATGAAGGAGGGTAGCTTATTGCCCTGAGACACTCTCAAATAGGAATTGAATTCCGTCAAGGGAGCCCATGCAACCCATTTGAGAACCAATGGAGTTAATAAGCCCATGCAACTACCCATTTGGAGAGTCCTTGCAACCAATTGTAGAACCCATCTAACTAGCCCATGTGCTATAGTCCTTGCATGTCAAGATGCTAGTAAACACTGGTCATTCATGTTCTGGGCTCTAAATTTGCATATTTGCCTTTGACAAATGGCGTCGAACCAATCACAACACGTGTTTCTTAAATGCCGCCTCCACAATCCGTGGAATTTTCAGCTGGGTTTCAAAACGTGTGTTTATTGACTGATAACTTTGGAAAAACAAAAGTGAAATATTTGAAACTTTGGCGCACCTAATATCATTACATAAGACACATTTCACTAAATTTTGGATGCAATCTGAAGCTTCGCTCATAAGTTATGGGCATGTCAACTACCCCATCCTCAAATCGAAAACCTGCTCGTGAACACATTTCGCGCGAGCTCGACGAATCGTGACCTCTTTGTCGGCTGGGTTGCATCGTCCACTGAAAAACGCTTTATTTTCCCCCAAAATTGACCAATCGCCCCAATATTTTGGCGTATTTCGAAACTTAAAGTGTTCTAGAACCTCTTTATCGCCTCACTGACTCGGTAAGGTGTCGTTCGTGTGGTCTTTGGCCACTCAGGAATCCTCCTTGTTTTTCCGCCAAAATTCAAGATGCCTCTTTTACGTCGTCAACTATTTGTGAAAGTGAAACCCCCTCCTGGGTTAAAACCCAGTGACGAAGTCTTCCACTGCAAACTGACGAACGAAATATTCACTGACTATGAGTAAGTTCACTTCCTTTCTGTCCTTGTCGATTTCAACCCTGTCAAAGTAGTCCTATGGTCCCTTCTGTCCTGAGTGAAAAAAAGTCTGTCCAAAACAGGATGTGGATGCAATTCATTTGTTTTGTGAGTTTGCACTGTGAATAATGAATCCATTTATGTTTACAGTCAATTCTTTGAAAGGATCATCCTCTGTAACAGCCTTGTGTGGACATGTGCAGTCACAGGCAGGCCTCAGCTGACCTACCAAGAAGCGCTGGAATCTGAAGAAAAAGCAAGGAAACATCTCTTGACATTTCCAAAGGTGTTCCAACGACCAATGCTTTGTCTGGCCTCTATGACCTATAGAAGTCGCCTTGGTGATCTCAACGATGATATCTTCTTGTTCACGAAGGACCGATACTTTGTGGGGGAGGTGGTTGAGGTTTTCCATAGGAATTCTAGGTAAAAACATATTGTGTATATGGACAGTTCAATGCAATTTACCGGTACATCTTTTCTGGTTGGCCTAATGAGAGGGCAGTTCTGCTGCTGGGATGGATCAGAAAATGTACACAAACGTTCTACCAACTTTAATGTGTAATCAGGTAATGGACACCTGAAGTCATGAAGGGGTTAAATTGAGTGATCATATTGTTAAACCTTCAAATGATATTTCATGAAGATTACCACTATGTCATTGGCTTCATGTGTAGGCCTAAGCAATTGGATTAGAGATAATTTGTTACTTGCTGGTCATTGATATCTCCACTGATTTATTAGTATTACTATTTTCTTCAGAAAACTGGGCACAGTTCTCAATGTTATTCCGCCAAAGGAGAGACCAAAAGTCGCAAAGAAACCACCCACCCCTAAGAAGCCCATTCCTGATGACACTAGTGACAGTGATGTCAAGATAATAGAAAAGCCAGACCTCATTGATCTCACACTCTCTGATAGTGAACTTGATGATGGCAGTAAAGACAAGAAGAAAGTGTAAGTTGACTAAGTCTGTCGTACACTACATGGATTCACTCTGAAATTGCTAAACAAATAACACCCCCATTTACCTCGAACATTGCTGATTTCGAAACACCTTCTTTTCAGTCCTGCCACTCCACCTAGATCCAGTCCAAAGGGCACTCCAAAGTCGACACCTAGGGCTACCCCTTCCAGTTCTTTCTCGTCACCGGAGAGGTTTACAAAGAATAAAACAATTGATCCAGATCGATACAGTTACCTCGTGAAGTTACATGATGATAAGAAAGATGCTATCACAATTAAAGCCTGTCATGTTAGGTATGGAAATGATGGCCCTTTTCCTTAATATTCTCTGCATGTAGGAGGGCGAGCTTTATTTTGAAGACCTAGTATAATGAGCCTTATCCACTTGACAAACAACCTGAGAGACAATTGCTCCAGTAACAACGCCAGCAGATGCAGAAACTCATATAGAATAACCAAATGTTCTTTCTTAGCCAGATTCAATTATGCTGGTGATGGTACAGCCAAAATTGAAAATGTATTGAGATATGATAGGGCCTGTTAATTGTTTCGTCCCTTTTCCAAATCTCAAGGTCCAATCTCGCATTTTTACCCGTCATGATTCTTCTGAAATGTTGAAAGTAGATGCGCTGTTCATATCATGTAGATGAAGTTGACTTCTGATTTTACAAAATGAATTGTAGACATTCTGTTTCATTGATTTTCAGTCGCAAGAAGGGCACGTTTACAAGGGACAAGTGTAAATTGTTCCTAAAACAACATTGCGAGTCCGGGAATGGCATCTGGAGAGTCAAGGTTAGTAAAAATATATTACGATTAAAGATTTTGTTGCAAAATATTCCAAGAGCCTGATTAAATTAGCATGATCTAAGGGCCTACAGTTGCTTTGGTAATTCTGGGCCAAGGTTGTAAAAAATTACAAGAATCTTCTTGGAACTGCATTCTCTGTCTTCGATGGACAGTTCTGTCCTGATGACATGTATAATTGTATTGTATTGCTTGTATTTCCAGCCTAAATATGTGACTACCCTGATGATTAATGATGACGCATGGAATGATATCTTCGCTGGGCCTCGTCCTGCTTTTGGCCGAGCCGAACTCAAGAAGAAGGCTGGAAAGATGACCGGCAGTGCGGAGAAATTTTTCAAGAGTAAGAAAGAAGAAAAGAAACAAAAGGAGAGAGAAAAGAAAGAAAAAGAGGTGAAGAAGAAATTGGAAGAAGAAGGTATGGCTGTGTATTATAATCAATTAACAAATTCAAGATTGGATCAATCAGCTCGTCTTCACTCCAAAGAACATTGTTATGTACCACAGCCAATCGGCACTGATTGTTGTGTACCACAGCTGTTGGGTACCAATTGTAATGTGACACAGCCATTTGGCACCAATTGTGGGCCACAGCAATTGAACACAGACTGTTGTGTGCCACAGGTGTTCAGCACCATTTGCTGTGGGCCACAGTCACGGGAAGAAAAGTATTCTCATTCAAGATCTTTTGTTTCCTCTTTTCAGCCAAAGCAGCAAAGCGCATAGAAAAGTTGGAAAAAGAGCAGGCCAAGCAGAAATTGACCCCTGAAGAAAGGGCTGCGATTGCGGAGAAGATCAAGCAAGAGAAGCTGGAGTTAAAGCTGAGATTGAAGGAAGAAAGGACGAAAATGATGGAAGAAGTGAGAGCAAAGAAGAAAGAGGAGAGGGACAAGGTTATTATTTGAAATGATTGGTATTTTTCAATAAAATGCATTGTCTTGACTTGTCATAGCTGAGGGTGGTGTTTCTTGAGGCGGCACTTGGCAGTCCCCTATTCATAGTTGGTAGATAGTCACCTCTTGCTTCCTGTCACGCTGCTGACTTTGAAGTAAACACAAAGCAGTAATAACTGAAGTGATCCACATAAGCTTATTTTATTTGAATTTTTCCAGGAGAGAGAAAAGCAGAAAGAAGAACGACGGATCCAGGCTGAGTTTTACAAAGAATGGAGTAGGATTCGTGATGATATGGAGTGTGATGACCTCAGGGTATGTTCAGGAGTTCATTGTCCTGCAATGTACTGATACCATACTATGGAAAATCAAATCAATGACCTCAGAATAATCCCCAAATGTAATCAGAAATATTTTCTGGTGTTTTACTTTGACTGTCTGTTGATTGGAAATATGAACATATTTTAGTTGTTTTTAAAGGCACAGGTGCCCTGTGTGCAGTGCCCATCCTGTGACACTCGTTCCCTGTGAACCTGCTTATAAAATAATACGGGCACCTTTTTTTGCAGCCCCTCCCTGAGCCTGTTCCAGTTGGCACCCAGATCCCACAGGAGGTATTTGGAGATGTCATTATGCTTCTTGAATTCCTCCATCACTTCGAGTCGCTGTTTGATATCACAGAAACAATCCAGAAAGGCATCGATCTTGGTAAGAAATGACTAGCGTCTATTTATTGACCTGAAGTGGCTTTGATGGCTTTTTGCAATTATTCTTTTGACCGTAGTGCCCTTTAGGATGTCAGAGTTGAAACTTGTTGAAGCTCCCAGTGAAAAAAATTTAACACATAAGAAATAAGGTGTTCCCTTCTCTCCACCAGAACTGATAGAGAAGGCGTTATTGGACACCGAGACGAATGGCACCTGGTACGACCTGCTGAAGCTCCTCCTGACCACCATCTTCAGTCTTCAGGAGGAAGAGGAAGAAGAGGAGTCTGAGCAAGAGAGGAATAATCACGGTGGCATTCCTGGAGGTGAGAACATAATCATTCATTTCTAGGACTGTGAGTTATCTCTGAATTTTGTTGTACTTACTTGTGACTCTTCATCCCTGGCAGGTTTAAACTGCAGATACAACACAGTCCCTCCACTTCTTTCTTTCACTGTCTTGGCTGCCTTGACCTAATTCTGCCTAATTGCCTAATTCTGCGGATTGAAAATTATGATGTGTTCGTACTTACAGATATACCAGAGGGGATAGATGAAGACATGTCTGATGTCTCAACTCAATATCTAATCCAGTCCGCGACAGCAGCAGCTCAATGGCCGGTACTCTACCAAGGCACACCCCTGTCAAAGCTGTCTATAGACTCCTTCACCCTCACTGAGATCCTACGGTTACACTTCCTTTCCTCGGGTGCCCGGGCGAGTGCCCTCAATGCCAAGTTCCGGTACCAGCAGCGGGGTGGCTACACATCGCTTGACGACGCTGGGTTGGAGTTCAGAAAGGAACAGCCTGCTATCATCAAAGCACTTGGGAATGGAAATGTGTTTGATCTGGGGCCAAGTAAGTTATATCAATAGGCATTTAGTAGACTAAATGTCTTATACAGGCTTGGTTCGAGGTGCGGTTCGGTTCAGATATGGAGATGGGGATAACTTTCTGCCTGTATGCCTGCCCCTGACTTAATCAAGAAAGGTACTCCTGCATCAGCTCAAAATTTTACCTGCAGGCCTTGCTGTTGTTGTATTTCAACAGGTTTGAGTGTATTGGTCACTAAAACCTAACTCTATTCCCAGGAGACAAAATGAAGATCGTACATGCCTTGCTAGGACAGGCGCTAACTTATGCTGTGGCTCGTGATGTTGTTGAAGAAGGTTACGAGAAAGCTAAACAGCTGAGGATTGATCTGCGGTCATTGCAAGCTGGTGAACAGAAGCGGGAGAGAGAAGAGGCAACAGCTAGGTATGTATTGACAGTTTAAAGAGAGCTACCCAACTGATTTTCTTAAGAATGCCTTCATTTTGAATTTGAACTTGTCGAAAAGTGCCAGTTGGAAAGGGAATGCATTCATAAGGGGAAATGTGGGGTTGTGGAAAAATAACCTGTGAACTCCCCCTGAAGATGTTGCTTTCTCCTGTCCAGATGGAAGCGTCGAATGGAGGAGCGAGCTAAGGAGAAAGAACGCGAAGCTGAGCGCAAGGCGCAAAGACAGAAGGAGAAGGAAGAACAGCTTCTGGCTGCAGCACAGCAAAAAGAAGATGGGGCATCAGCAAAGTAAGTAGTGCTTGATTAAACTCGCATCTATCTCATTCCAGCATGATGCGATTTGAGACAGTTTACAAAGTATGTGTCTTGATAAAATGTTCGTCTCTGTGCTCAGAATTTTATCTGCTGAATGTTGTCTTAAAGCATTGAATGATTGCTTTGAAATGTCATTCAATATTTTGTTTTGAACACATTTCAGGTCAGTTGAAAAGCCTCTAAATCCAGAGGATGTTCGGACAAGTGGTCGTCTCAAGCAGAAGAAAATCGGCAAAGAGGAAAAACAAATTGAAGAATTACTTGAAGATTATGACAAATTAAAGGATCTTGACCCGGCCAATTTGACTGAACGTCAAAAACAAATTGTTGAGGCAAAACGGGCCGAGTTTGCAGCAAAACGGAAAGAGGAGATGCTGGAGCGAGAACAAGAGTTCCTTGATGAGATTTATGAGGTTCAGAGTTCCTTTGCTGTGTACCCGATTGGTCGCGATCGTTTGTATCGCCGCTACTGGGTGTTCAAGTCTTTACCTGGTCTATTCATTGAGGATGACGAGGATTTCATAACAAGTGATTGTTTGAAACCTGCTGAACAAAATCAAGTCGTCGTCTCGAATCAAGGTGTTCCGATGAAGACATCGGGGGTCCAAATTTCAGAGAAAGTAGTGAGTACTGGAAGCGACAAGGAAAATGATTCTTTTGAAGGAAAGTTGCCAAATGGTCTCGATAGTGGTAAATCTGTGCTTGGATCAGACGATGGAAACAAACGGACAGATCTACTGAATGTGGCTCAGGCAGAGAAAATGGATGTGGACGTGAAATTGCCGGACATTGAGAATAGGGCAGTTGAGCAGATTGTTAACCGGAGTCACATACACTGGTCTTTCTACAATACTGTGGACGATCTTGACCAGTTATTGAATAGTTTAAACAAACGTGGGGCAAGGGAAAGTGCTCTGCGTCTGGCAATTTTGGAGCAAAAGGACCATATTATCAAAAGCATGCAGCTCTGCCCTGTTGATATCATAACATGCCATGAATCGCATCAGTTTGAGAATCCCAATCCAAAAGAACCACAGCGGACTTTCATGAACATCAAATCACGAAATAAGTTCACTCAGGGAAGTGTGAAAAATAACACAGCTCAGGAATTTATTGAATTGAATCTTCGGGAATCACTGTTAGATTTAGAGGAGAGGATATTCCATGGCAGTCTTGGGGCCATTAAGGTGAGGAACATTAAGAATATAATCTGTACAAGTAATTTGTTAGTTGCTCAGTGCTCCATTCAGATGCACCTGGATACTGCAAGCTCAAGGTGAGTTTGGTCTTTGTACTGTAGAGTCTCTGTCAAGTTGAGATAAGAATTTATCCTACTTTAAGTAAAGAACGTTAAAGTTTGAAAACCGCAGCAAGTTATGGTCATTCACTGTTGTTTGAAAAACAAAATACATTTAAAACTTAATTGGTTTTTTTTCCCTCCAGGTTAAAGACCGCCTAAAGTGGCGTGATGCGATTGAGCAGGGAGGATACGATCGACAACTCGATGATATACAATTAAATGGCAAGGATGAGCAGGTCAAGATGGAAACGTAAGTCAAACTAGGAGCAGTCTTGAGTCGCGGATATTGCTCTAGATCGCTGCCAAAATCGCACGGGTTCAAATCTGGGGGAAACCAAATTTGTTATTCTCGGCGAACCAGCGTGGATTCGGAGGAGTAATATTCGAAGACTTCATATGCAAAGGCTGCTATATGTAAAAAGCCTCTCCGAAAACAAATGAGGTAACTGTGTTGAAATGAAGCTGACCACCTCGAATCTGATACAAAACAGTTTCTTTGCACACCTGCAGGGGATTGAAATTCTTGTTTTAGACGTGACTTTGCAAACGATGATGAGACTTCTCATTTCAATATTTCCAGTGATGATGGAGCTTCTGTGACATCGTCAGATTTTGAAGAAAATCAAGTGGTGAAAGACATGTCCCAGGCATTGCTACAGCTGGCTCGAGGTTTGGAGCCGAAATACCTCGGTCCTCCTCTTGGTAAGTTTTTTCACTCTACATGTTTTTCTGAACAAGTCATTGGTACATTTAGTTTTGCATACTCATATCATCTGGCATGTCAACGGGTTAAGGGCATGTTATGGCCCATGGGTCCGCCACATTCTGGTCAGGAAACCTTCAACTGAAATATTTTCTTGTCCTTGTAGGTGAAGAGGATACAAAGAAGAAAGGCAAAACGAAAGCAGCTCTCAAGGCACTGGCCAAGAGGAAGGAGGAAAAAGAGGAAGCCGAGAAAGATGGTACGCCTGTCTTAGGGTTTTTGTTTGTATGAGATATTTTCAGAAATTTCAGTGATTGTGCAGCAGCTGAATCATGACTGGGACAGATGAAAGGGGTTGTTTAACTCAGTGAGATAAGGCATGCTGTTTTGATCTCTTCGCCACCACCTTCCTGGAATGACTAAACTGAGAAATTAGCAAGAGCCTCATGAGCTTCTAAAGCTCATTTTCTTGCTACAGGAAGTGAAAGGGAGGATATGCTCGTGTAAAACATCATTCATGTTTGCAGATACAACATGTGATTTGACAAAGAATCTTTATTTTTCACAGAGGCAATCATGTTCTTGTACATTTCAGATATATCTGATGACGGCAAGGGTGCTAGGACACCAATGGAGAAATGGGAGGAATCGCTTGCCACCGTGAGCGGTCTTTCACAGATCTTTGTTCATCTGTCCACGTTAGAATCCAGCGTCACATGGTCCAAGTCTGCTCTTCACGCCCAGTGTCGGATTTGTCGGAGAAAGGGAGATGCGGATAAGATGCTCCTGTGTGATATCTGTGATCGTGGTCATCATATGTTCTGTCTCAAGCCGCCAGTCAAGGTAATCGGCAGGGATGGAATGATTTGAATTGATATTCTACCACACCTCAGTTGCAGTGAACATTGCATGTATTCACAGCGCTAGTAGTTGATTTTGAGGTTTTCTACGCAGTATCAAAGCCTCCGTTGTCGTCAGATAAAACCAAGAGAGGAGAGTCTGACGAATATCATCACGTATGCTCATTGCATTTTCAGCACATTCCCACAGGTGATTGGTACTGCACCCAATGTCGACCAAAGAATGTTGCACGTAGTCCACGTAAAGCTCGTAGAACGTTTGTCGATACTGAATCAGAGGAGGAGGTCGATTCATCCGAGGAGGAAGAGGAGGAGGATAGTGATGATGATAAAGACAGTGATGAGGAGGAGGCTGATAGGTAAGTACTCAACCAACTTGGCCTAAAAATGCTTTTTAGCAAATCTTATACTTATCAGTAGATTACCTATCAGTGGAAAACTGATTTTTGTTGGTTGACAACTCATTGGCTGAAAACCTTGTATCTAAATTTTGTAAATATCTTCCGGATTATCTGACTGAGTTGTGATCACTTTTGTTTACAGCTCTGATGAAGAGGCTGACAGTGAAGACAATGATGATGATGATGATGATGATGATGATGATGATGACGAAGATATGGAAGACGACGACGATGATGAAGATGATGACGACAGTGAAGAAGAGGAGGACGTACCACCTACTCCTGCCAAAATCAAACTTAAAGGTGCGTTTCAGAGTTAGGGACCATTGTAGAAGCTCTAAATACGAATCAACTTGCTTTTCTCAGTGTGTCATTGGCAGCTTCCCGTCTCATTCCCTCAAACTGTTGATTTGATAAGCTTTAGCTTACAAGATAAAGGCGTTGCCTGGTATTCGTGCAGATGGTTACTGGCCCAGAGCAGCCGTCAGGTATACTTCTTTACCTTTCCAGGAAGGTTCAATAAAAAAGCCGAGCCCAGGAGAAGTAGTGGTAAGGGAGCACCTACTGCTAGTGCTAGTTCATCAAGAAGGGGAACTCCAACCATGGAGGGAAGGAATTCAAAGAAGAGTAAGTCTTTGAAATATCATGATGCCCTCTCTTAAATATCTGTCAAAGAGCGCACAATGAGGGATTTCATGCCATTGTGGATTAGGTGTCGCCCTGTAAAAATCAATTGAGATTCTTGAGTTACTGGTCCATGATGATTAAGACCAGTATTGTATTCGACTGCTTGTCCAGTCCTGCCACCAGCAGCTAAGAAGTTCCTCAGTACAACTTACTTTCCTTTTCTAGATACTCCTAATGATAGGAAGAGTGGCTCAAGGCTGAGTAAAGGTGGTTCGCAGCCTAATTCTGCCTCCAAGCTTAATAAGAGGAAGTCACAAGATATGAATGGCAGTGTGGATAGTGGACCTACAGCTAAAAAGACCAAGAGGGTCTCCTTAGAAGTAGAAGGTAATAACTCTATTGTCTTGCAAGTTTGTACTGTAAGATCTAGACTACAAGCACTTTGTTTCATGATAACTTTGGTCCGTAGCAAAGAGAAATTTGCCGCCAGTGAGCCGGGATATATTGTTTGCGTCGTAAGTGCTCCTATTCAAAGTATGTTATCATATGTGTCATAATCATGTCCTTCCAAATTCAGAGCATTAACTTTGTTCTTTGTGTCGTTGCAGCCAAACCAAAAGCAAAGAGCAGTTTCCGAAGCAACGAAACATTCCAGCAGATCAACCAATGTGAGGAGCTCGTGATGGAGCTTGTTAAGCATGAGGACTCCTGGCCATTCCTAAAGCCTGTCTCAAAAAGAGATGTAAGTAGTCGGAATATAGATACTGAGATGAGAAAGTAAGGTCCCTTTAGCCTGAGTCTGTAGAACTTAGCAAAGGATTTCTGGCCCTATATAGCCATGACAACGCAGATGGATGATACAAAATAACCAATCCCATGGCTACATCACAGGTTGCATTGACAAATATAGTTCGTTTTCGGAGGTCGTGAAAAGATTCCACACAACCTGATATCCTCATGGAACCTAATGGGCATTGGCCTTGGTCTAAGATGTATTCACTGGGGTGTAGTGGCACATAACCCAGGCCAAAGAAATTAAGAAATCTGTCGGCACCAGTGCTTGGCCAATCGTCACATTCCCATGAATGCCTTGAAAAATTCAACCCTTGCCTTTTGTTTCCAGGCTCCAGACTACTTCGACATTATCAAGAAGCCAATGGACTTCTCCACCATTCGTGCTCAGATGAACAAGTTCATTTACACAGAACCCTCTCAAATCATTGACGACGTCCGTTTAGTGTTCAGTAACTGCGAAAAGTACAACCTGCCCACTGCTAAGGAATTCAAACTCGGGCAGAAATTGTCGAAAGTATTTGAGAAAAAGGTCAAGGATTTGAAATTGGACAAGCCTGCGAGTCAGGGGAAGGGTAAAAGTGGTAAGTCGCCACAAGTGGAGGAGGCTAGCAGTAGCAGCAGGCGAAGTTCACGCCATTAGGGCTTACCCAGAATTCTGGCTAACGAAGGGTCCTAACAGAATTCTGGCTAACATGTGCACGTGATTAGTTGTGTATGCATCATGGGCTTGTGATGCTGAATGAAATAAATGATAAAGATGTAATGGTTCACCTTGACATTTGGGACTCGTAGCATTGGGAATAGTCGACAACTATCTAATATTGATACTTGCTTCAATAGACCTCATGGCATCAAGATCAGGGATACAGGGTAAACTGGTGGTGTTGGGGGGGGGGGGGGGGGGGGGGCACCTGCTGGTTTGGGTAATCATATTGATTATTGATGTATTAATGGCAAATCTGTATGAAAGTATTGTGAAGGTCTTCCAAGTTGCTCTCTGGAAAGTTGCGTCAGGTTTGATCTGGTTCTTATATTCAGATTAATTGTTCTGTAAACTTCAAGCCTTTTGTAATTACCAAGACCTAAAACATTGAAGCCTTGTATGAAGCCAATACTTGTGGCGTTTGAAAAATCACTTGAATCTTTGATGAAGTCGGCCTTGTCTGTATTGTCTCATTCGACATGTTCAAATGTTGAAGGGTCAGCAAGATCTCTTATTCACCTCTAGCAATAGTCAGAATATTCTTGATGTTGAGAACTGATGGTTGTTGGGGCTGTGAAGGTATAATAAATTGTGGACTTTCTATTTTCTAATATTTGTATAATCGACTGGTTTGTATAAAGATGGTCAGTAATGCACTTTGTTGCTTGGGTGGTGGTGTACATAACACGGTTCACAAATGTAAACATCATAATCTGATCTCGTAATCGAATGCAAAGTAATTTTCCCGTTCTCAAAGCAGAGTAAAGAATTTTTTTCTCTGCCAACACAGATGACCATTATACCATGTGGCCACAGGCATGTGAAGGTACTGATATCAACAGATCAATTAGTGCTCACTCAGTCCCAGTGAAACTTGCAGAAACGCTCATAAACCTGAACATGGAAGAGTGATTTTGCTTTTGTAGGTTGGTGTATCAATTTATTAGAGGCTGATCAAACTTTATGATTCTAGTATGTTCAAGTGCTTGTGGTTACTCCAAGTTTCTTGCATTTATTATGATGACCATTGTCTCGTGTTTGATCTGTATATAATTGAATGATGGTCATCCAGTAATCATCGTCTCAGTTTGCTGTTGCACTCCCAGCTAGTTATTTTTAAGGATGCCATCTTTTAAACTAAAGAATTCCAATGATCCAAATACAACGTAGTTTCCAAAGCCACTGCTGTCAAGGCTATCACATTTTTGATGAGGCATTGTTGCCGACGACATGTGCATGTTATCCAAGTTGTCAAAATAGCACTGTTAGTTTGTGTAATTTTGGTAAGATTTTTCAGTTTCCTTTTGGACTTGTACTATGTAAATCAATTCAAATTCAGTATGATATCTTGAGCTATAATGCTTGGTGTGGCGCACTCATTCATATCATTTGTACATGTATCGTGATTGCATTTTGTAGAATCCATGGATTGGAATAAACACAAATTGATATTATTCATCATGTTTTGTCACTTTCTTCAGCCCAGTAACCAGAACTGCTGAAAGCTTTGAGCACAGTCACAATCTGTCTGGCTGTGCAATCGAAGACGGGTCCAACATGACAATTAAGACAACTCCTATATCATTTTTAGCTCACTTTTCAGGTGTAAGTAGGTCAGGTCATAAAACACAATGTCAGTTATATCAAGAAACCTTCACTGTGTGATCCTCAAAGGTGCATCTTTGATCGATATGATCAAGATTGACATGGAGCTCACTTGGGAATCATTTAGTAGCAGATGAAATGACATGGAGGTTAAATTGACATTTAGATGTGACAAAAGGTCAATTTAACCTCCGTCATTTCATCTGCAACTAAATGATTCCCAGGTGAGCACAATGTCCCCAGGACATTTCCTTCTAGGTACTCATCTTTGTCCCAGCTAGGGTATAAGCTGCAGTAGTGTCATTGGTAATAAACCATGTTTGAGGATAGGTAAGGACACGGTCAATTGAGACGATACCTACTGTTGCTGGGTGGTTGAAATATCGTGTACCATCATGTCAATATCTCTCGAACTGACTCGTCCCAAAGATGGGTTGTCCTCCCATTAGACTGATGCCCAGCAGAGCACTCAAACTGATCGGTCTCCAAGATAGATTGTTTCCCAAACACACCATCGCCCAGAGCTAGCACTGAAGCTTGTCTTCAGGATGGATTGTTCCCCCAGTTCACCATCGTCCAGAGCAAGCACTGATCTGTCTTCAAGACATAGGTTTTTCCCCCCAATAAACCAAGAGACCTGATTTGCATTGACTGAGGACAGGAAACGGTGCAGCTGTCTCATTGGACCATTGAAATAGGCTTTGATCCGCTACGCAGTTCACTTTCAGGGGGCCAGGCCGGTAC
Organism: Lineus longissimus; assembly: GCF_910592395.1. NCBI lineage: Eukaryota > Metazoa > Nemertea > Pilidiophora > Heteronemertea > Lineidae > Lineus > Lineus longissimus. The sequence goes on from NC_088310.1 coordinate 25,240,768, forward strand.
TGTCTCATTGGCAAAAGTCATTTCCGAAAAACGTGTGACGCAGGTAATTTACTTGTCTTCAATTGTCTTCGGGGGTTGATTGTGCCTCTGCGCCGTGGGTGTGTCCCGGCCAGAGTGGAACCTGTTGTGTTCATCACGTGTTGATGAAGAGACAGTTTGTAAAAGTAGAGTGAATAAAACGATAAGAGAAAGTGGTGAGATTATACTGTGCGCCACTGTGTGTCCGGCTAGCTCTTGTCACAATCGATTAAATAACTCCGAGAATGATGTATAATCTCACCACTTTCTCTTGTCGTTTCATTCACTCTACTTTTACAAACTGTCTCTTCAATTTCATCAACACGCGATGAACACAACAGGTTCCACTCTGGCCGGGACACACCCACGGCGCAGAGGCACAATCAACCCCCGAAGCCAATTGAAGACAAGTAAATTACCTGCGTCACAAACGTGTGTCGTCCTCCCCAGCAGCAATACAACACAGGGCCACGGTAATCCGTATCTTTACGAGTCCGAGATCTGATGGCAGTAGCTGTCACAGTGTCCATGGCCTGAATACTGGTAGCCAAAACGATTCAATCTCCTCCTGTTGAGACCTTGTCACAACCAATCTGATGACAGTCGCTGAAACAATGGGCCAGATCTGAATAGTAGTTACCAGCCGGCTTCACTCGTTCAAGGCCTTGTCACAAGCAAGCTGATGAGAGCAGCTGACCAAGCTGATGAGAGCAGCTGTCACAATTCTGATTTCACCAAGATTTTACCGGGGTTAATCCAAGACCGTTTTTGTTAGGGTAGCTAGGTCCTTGTACCTGCGGTATCGCGACGACCAGGTTTTACCTGTCTTCATCACAAGCATCATGAGCATGGTGAGATGATTTTGAGCTTAGTCTAAGGCAGTTGGCCCTGGTGTGCATGTCGTCTAGAACACAGTGAGATGTTAGGTTAGTCCAAGGCAGTTGGTCCAGATAACTTTTGTTGAAGAGACAAGGCTGTGAATGTCTTCCAGAACATTGTGAGATTCTGGCTTAGACCAAGTCTGGTCGTTTTGTGTACCACTGTCCGGCACTGATGACCGAGCTTATATGTAACGTGTGCGAGGGGAGGAGCAGTCAGCTGGTCTCGAGGATAACGTAATTCATGCTTTGAGTAACCAGAGGTCCATGGGATCGCTCGATTAGTTTAGAGGGCTACAGCTTTCAGCGCAAGTATCAGGACAATAAATTAACTTTGAATTAGGACGGCAAATGTGTGTGAGTGTGTGGGGGAGGGGGCACATTTTGTTGCTCTCCCTCTGTTGAGGGAATACAAGCAAGAAAAAGTCATTGACCCGCTAGTTGTCTATTGTATTGTTCGAAAAAAAGAGTTATGAGGAACATCAAATATGTTACACAAGCTCAGGCCCGGCGTCTGGAGAGGGCATAATATGATGGCACATTCCTTATATACTGAAGTATACTGTGTCATTTAAGTCATGATTTCAACCCATTCGTGCAGTGTCATCTCTCTCCCCATGTCAGGAAGACAGTGAAGCTGCCAAGCCCTATTAGGTGTGGTTGTAACCGCGTCTCATCTTCTCACTGTGTTGAAAGGACGTTTGAGCAGCCAGGTCCGATTCGGTATTGTTGTGACTCTCTGACCTGCGGTGGGACCATCTCAATTCGGTCTGGTTTTGACCGTCTCTTCTGCCTCAAGGTGTTGATAAAGGCGGTTGGGCACCAGGCCCTATCTCCTCTTGCTCACCGTATCGGCAATATGATGCCAAGCAGCTAGACCTCGTAGCGTCTGGCTGCGACTGTCTCATCTCCTTACCCAGCAGACAAGCCTTGAGTGCCGCCTGGCCTTATCGAATCTCTCTCACCACTATGGAAGACGGTTTGGCAGCCAGGATCGATTCAGTCGGGTTGTGACTGTCTCATCACGCTCACAATATTGGCAAGACGGTGTGGCAGCCTGGCCTGATTAGCTAGGTTTGGTTATGACAATCACATCTCTCTCTTCGCGTTGGCAAGTCGGTAGAGAAATAAGACACGATTCAGTCTGGTTGTGATTGTCTCATCTCGCTCGCAATATTGGCAAGAGGGTGTGGAAGCCTGGCCTAATTAGGTTTAGTTGAGACAATCTCACTCCTCGCATCGCCTTGGCACGACGGTTTGGAAACAATGCACGATTCGGAGTAGTTTTGGCTGTCTCGCCTTCTTCACCGCGTGAAACGAGGGCGTAGCCGGTTGGTCTGATTCGGTCTAGTTTTGGGAGGCTCAACTTTCTCACTATGTACATGTCGGCAAGACGACGGGGACAGTCAGGCATCTATTAGCCGTATTCGGGCAGTGTCACCTCTTCCACTGTGTGTGCTGGCAAGACAGCGGGGACGTTTGGCCTGATTAGGTCAGTTGGGACTGTCTCATCTCGCTCACCGTGTTGGCAAGCGATTGGGATCAAACCCCATTCGGTCTGATTGTGACTGCCTCACCATTCTCACAAAATTGTCAAGAGAGTGGGCAGCAAGGCCTTACTTTGTGTTGTAGTGACTGCCTCGTCTCTTTCACAGCATTTGGTATGTTGTTACAGTCTCCTCTATCTCTCAGCCTGGCCTGATTCGGTCTGGTTGTGACTGTCTCCCCTCTCTCACCGTTTCGGGAAGACGGTGTGGCAGCCAGGTACCATTTGGTCTCGTTGCGACTGTCCCTATCCCTATCATCCCTATCATCATGTGATTGACGTGACTCTCTCACCGTTTTGATAAAGACAGTTGGGCGCCCAGTCACTCTATTCGGTCTGATGGCGCTAATCGTATTGGCAAGGCGATGGACTGATCTACCAGTTCGGATCGATTCAGTTTGATTGTAACTGTGTCTCAATGTGTTGGGATGACCTTGTGGTCGCCAAGCCCTCTTCAGTCCAGTTGCTACTGTCTTTTCTCATTCGCCGAGTTGACAAGATAGTGAACACAGCCTGGCCTAATAAGATCCGGTTGTGATCGTCTCGTCGCTCTCACCACGTAGGCAAAACGGTCAGGCAGCCAGGATTGATTAAGTCTGGTTGTGACTGTCTCATCTCTCACACCATATTGACAAGACAGTGAGGCAGTCTGGCCGATTAGGTCTGGTTGTGACTGACACATCTCTTTCAATGTGTTGATGAGACGATTGTAGTCTTTTTGAAGTTGCATGGATTACGCCTGCTAAACAAGCTTCTCGCTGACCAAAAGCTTGGATGTGCATGAGACAGGGAATGGTCTCACTTGAAGAAATCAACATCAGAAAGTTTATCAAAATTCATTTATCTTTTTATCACAGTATCACTGGATTTACAATAAACATGTGTATGTCTTCATAAATGAATGATAACATAATTGGACGGAATGGTTTCAAAATGTAAACATTGCATGAGATTCAAAAATATATTCACACAGACTGGACACCATCACCTACACGGTCATGAGGGTACATATATGGTCACAGCAAACCAACATATCTAGGACAGCCCTTCAAAACCATCATGTTCCCAGACATGCTGTCCTACACAGGAATGAACACCCTGATGACATAAGTCTTCTCCAGGAGATCATCCGGAGGGAACTTGTTTTTAGTAATGATAAAAAGACGGAAGTTTGCAGTTCGGTAATCAATGAATCTGTTCTTCTGATAATCGTCGTCATCTGTTTTCTTCACAAGTTTCAGATACCTGAAAATACGCCAAAGACCATTTGAAGAATTGTGTTGTAAAACTTGCTATTTTGAGACAGAGTTGAGGAGACCTATATACTTGCATGCGGTACTTTCCCCAAGTCTTTTTTGTCTTTTCCATTGGACCTGGCAAAACTACACAACTGTGCTGCCATTTGTGAAGAGAATTCCAAACTAATCAAGACAAAGTGGTTGGTACAAAAAGGGTGAGCAGCTTACTTTTCTGGTTGCATGATGCTTTTGTCCATAATCCAGCCAAGTAATCCTTTCTGCACTTCATCAAATCTGTCACTGCATGTATCAAACATGTCAATCTCCATCATGTCCAAAATTAGAGGTTTACCAAACCTGAAAATCAAGTATGTCCAGAATTACACAGTGCATGTGGAATAAAATATTTGAACAAGGAGGCATCAAAGTCAGCTTACTTTTGTTGGTCTTGATGCATCAGTTCAAATCAGCGCTAGTTTTTTTATGAGAAGTCATCTTCAAAATTACGTGTATAAAGCCAAGAAAATGTTGGAGGTACCACACCTAGGAAAGTGTTGTATATGTCATTTGCTATTTGAGCCCAGTCTTCCTACTGGTATTCAGTCATACATTTCTTACCATTTGGTCTGGTTGCGACTGTCCCTATCCCTATCATCCCTATCATCATGTGATTGACGTGACTCTCTCACCGTTTTGATAAAGACAGTTGGGCGGCCAGTCACTCTATTCGGTCTGATGGCGTTAATCGTATTGGCAAGGTGATGGACTGAGCTACCAGTGAGGTACCACACCTAGGAAAGTGTTGTATATGTCATTTGCTGTTTGAGCCCAGTCTTCCTACTGGTATTCCGTCATACATTTCTTACCTGACAGCACCGAGTACAGCCAGTCTGATCCTCTCAGGCTCCATGTCTACAGGCCTCAAAGCACAGATGTAGTTGGTGTCTCTGTATCTGAGGAAGGTGGCGGCCTGTCCGGAGGGATCGATAATCAGTGGCCAGCTGAAACAGTTAACCACAGATGAAATACAAAATGTGAATATCACAAAGTACAAATTTACCAAGTATGAAGTACAAAGCCCAAGAGGATTATCATTATCCAACTTACCAGCCAGAGTCATTGATTTTATTTCCAACATCTCGCAACAAGACATCATCAAGCTCTCTGATCATCACCTTCAGGCCTGGCAGGCTGTCCTCGTCAAAACCAGCTAAAAATATGTCACAGATTCATTAAAAAATAACAGAAAGGTCCTCGCATCTCTTGGTTTCACTTGGTGTCCAAAGTGGATCTTAATCATAACTAAGAATTTTGATTTTGCCTGCATCTCAACCCAATTTTGTTATTTTCCTTTTCCTATATCAAAGGGGTGTAATATGACACTGACAGGTATATTGGGTCTGAGCAGGAACCCAATGCATTGTCTTTCCAAGCACCTGCTGCTATTCTTTGTCTTTTGTCTTGTGATCAAGGATGGAATGAAATGGTCTTTCTTAAAGACAAAAAACCTCAATTTCAAGAGTCAGAGTACCTACCAGCCCCCTGTTTCTGTTGTTCACGCAACTTGAGTCTGAGCTTGGCCACTTTGTCCCTTGCCTTCTCATGGTCAATCTTGAGGATGTCCAGGTCTGCCTCCGCATCGTGGATGGTCTAAAAAGATACATTCATCATAGCAAGACTTTTCGTGGGGCACCATAATCGTTTCAAGACGAATCAAGCACATATTTCTTCTCCTTAGACAGTTAGCCCTGTTCATCGGATGTTCTCAGTTGTCCTCCACAATCCACCCTCTCTCATCTGTGCAGCGGATCCTGCGTGTTGATGCCTTTTGGCCAGATTTTTTCAAGTTAGCCAATAGTTACCCGTATGATTTAATGGCTACCTACCTGCAGTGTTAGTTCTGGTTTGTCAAATCCCTCAGCAGCTGCGTTGTCATGTTCATAGATCCTCTTGTTGAGCTCACAGTATGCAGTGTTCAGCTGAATAAGGTAAGCAATTCATTAAAAGACACGGGAACGGCAATATCTCTTTTTTTAAGAGTAGAGTGAATTACCATGATACCAGACTTGTTTTCTTTATAAAGACGACCAGAAAATAAGTTAAGAATCTGTAACATAAATCCGCTGGGGTGTGCTGTAAGTGTACAAACTTTTAACAGCAAAGGATACAATATTCCAACGAGGCTGGTACAAAAAGCCCAATGCGCCTTTCCTCTATATCTTAATAAATCTCTCATACCTGTTTTTCCATTACTTTGTATTCTCTCTCCGCCTCTTTTAGAGCATCTTCTAGCCTGGAGGTAGAGAATTTAGGCCATGAGGAAAAATTCAAAAGACTTTATCAAAGTAGGGCAACATGTGTCATTAGAGCACCCCAATTGTGTGTGGGACAGTATACAACATCATAGTTTCAAAGCAGTTTTGACGCACCCAAGAGTTCAGTTTTTCATTTGATTCTCTGTATGAAATTAACGAATGATTAACTCATATTGATTGACTGTTTGATTTCGATTGATTGATTGACAGATACTCACTTATCTGTTTCTGCTTCTCTCCTCTTCTTGTCCTCCTCTATTCTTCTTTCCTTCTCCTTGGCGATCTTCTGCAACAGGACATCCGTCTGCTCAACGTCCCAGTCCCTCAATAGCTCAACCAGCGCAGCTGCCGAGGCAACCTAGATTATAGAAAAATGCTGTGAGTGTAGGGCCAAGAAGCATCAGTCTTGCTATGGTCTTTGTTTTAGGAAATCACTCTGGAATTATTTGAAATGTAGCCTACATGTACTTTCTGAAGAAAGACCAAACAATTTAGTCATTCTAGCTGATAAGAGGGTCAAAACAGTTTGTTCATAAAATATGTCTTACATGTTCTGGAGTTTGTCCATCGCTGGCGTAGAGCCTGGGGTCAGCACCGTGTTGGAGGAGGACCTGGAAAAACAAGCAATCTGATATAAAACACAGTGTTGAAGATAGCATTGTAAGTATTATGTTCCACTCTTTAACTACACATGATGAAAATGAAAAGGATGCAAGACTAGATGTCTCACTGGTAATAATACTTGGGTGCATCAGATTTTCAATCTGCACCAGTATGACACTCGTATCGCTTTCAGATAATGACACTGGTATTTCAGATGTACCTAGGGTCATTTATATTGAGTGACACTGAAACAGAAAGAGCTTACCTCACAGGCTTCAACGTGACCAGCAAACGCAGCTCTATACAATGGTGTCCTCTGGAACTGTCCCTTGGTATTCACATCAGCACCTTTGTCTATGAGGAGTTTAATTGTAGACACATGGCCACCGCCTGTAATCAACGAATTACCAATTTCAATCATTGGATAAGTAAAAGAATGAGGTGCTCCTTCCATAACCCAGCCTCAGATCTTATGCAAAGTGAAGTCTTTCAGATATTTGAGGGAGAGTATAATCGGGCCAGAGCTAGGTAAGACAGATTATGCTCTCAAGCTGATAGGTGTCTCTTCCATCACACACTCACAGTGTATCGGCATTATTTACTCAGTATGAGGAATAAATTTATCACAAAGTCACACCAGTATCTGTGTATAAGAGACAACTGAACCCACTAGCTCTTGCCCTTAGATCCACTTGAGTATTGGGGAGTTAATGTGTCTTAATCAGCACATTCAAAGGGTACAAGAGCCTGTCTAGGCCTCCCTTTTCTACTTACTGGCTGCCTCTGATATTGGAGTGTTTTCATTTGCATCTTCACAGTCCACCATCTCTTGTAAGTGCTTGTTCCTGAGAGCTCGACCAATCACATCATTCTTGAGCCCGGCTTGAGTATCGACGTCAGACACCTAGAGGGACCAACAACAGGTGTTAAGTTAACTTAAAAGTACATAATGCTGGGCCAATAGATTATCTGTTGTAATTGTATTGGTTTTACTGATCAAAGATCATCACTGGACTATTTCTACACCCAGAAAACCCATTCGGGCCGGGTGAATTCATGATTACAATAGCATGGCTGTCAGGTAATGTGATTATGAAACATCATCCTACCTCCTTGAGAATACCTAATATCTCATCATCATCGCCATCAAAGGCCGCCTCCAATATTCTCTTGATCCTCTTTGCAGCTTCTCTTTTCTTTCTTCTTTCCTCTTCTTCTTTTTGTCGTTCTTTTTCGGCTTCTTCTTGCTGCATCTTCACCAACTTGACAAAAGCCTAAAAAATTATATGAAGACCTCTTATAACATAACATGTAACCTCTACAATGAGAAACGTTTGGCTATTGTGGATTAAGGCATCCAAACAGTCCTGCCACCACCGCGCATGAAGTCCCTCATTCCAAATGTAACTTTATCACAACAAAATTTGTAAACAACAACATACAAACCTCCTTTTCCAACTTGTCCATCAGTTCCTCATACTGCTGCTTTTCCTTCTTCAGACTGTCCAATTTCTTTTTTGCCTGGTGTCGTCTGACGTGTGTCTGAATGGTACGTGCAGCGACATCTTGTTTGGTTGAAACTTTTGCCTTCGTTGGTGCCGCATTTTTCTGGTCAGCTTTGGCTGGCTGTTTTGCAGCTGGTGCACCTTTCTTGGCTATAAAAGAGGACAGAAAAGTCAACTTTGATTCCTAACTTTTTGCAATTTTTCCTTATTTCAGCTTATGGTACAAGCCTTTGGAAGGCTTAGGGCATCCTGCTGCCGAGGCCTAACAATAACTGTTTGGCTGTCAACAAATAGGGTCTTTACCTTAAAAACTTCTCACCTGTCGTCATGCAGTCAATCAATGAGTCATGGTCGACTCATGGTCAGCACGTTTGATTGGACAACCCACACAATGTCATTCAGCATTGTCACAAAAAGGTGGCACTCAGAAAGCCAATGACAATGTCATGCAACATGTGCTCGCATGCCCTGCATCCATGGATCATATGACAGATCAACGTCAAACATACAGTACACGCACCTGCTGCAGCAGGAACCGGCGGCCCTTTCCTCACTGCAGTTGGTTTGGCGGCTGGTCCTTTTGCAGTAACTTTTGCAGCAGGCCGTGCTACAGGCTTAGCTGCAGCTTTTGCAGCCACTGGTTTCTTCGGTGGCATGTTTTATTGGCCAAAAAACTAATAAATTAGGCCAAAAATTAGGAAGCAACCACACATTCGCCTTCTTCGACCACCATTTTGAAACAAACCAGGTTCGCACTTAGCGATCTCAAATGCAGCATTGTGATTGGCTAATAAATCCCCAAACAAAAGAACAACGCCTATTCAAACTACATTCTCCAAGCGTCGTCAATGGTGGTCATTGCCGCCAAGCCTCACTCGACCTACTCACCTGTGACAATTTCAGCGGGTGCATGTAAATTGGACATTTGGCCCGGCGCCCGGGAGATTGTTCAAACTGGTGAAAAACCATAGTGCATCAGCATCTTGACCCTCAAGCCTTGTATCCACCATATTTGGGACTAAATGCATTGTCCTCAACAGAGAGGTGTCCACTAAAGGGAGGACCCATTGTACTTAAGAATAATCTTGGATTTTTTTTACCCACCCCAATAAGATGAACTAAGAAAAACTATCAAAATTGTGGTCATACATCATCAACTGTTTATTTCGTTTCATTTTACATGCACATTTTATTTCGAAAATCAATCCGTAAGACATTACATCAGTGTTCTTAAAATAGTAAAATGTCCCCTAAAAGTAAAGGAAAATGATAACTGACCATGGCCTCCACTCAGCCTCTGCAGAAACAAAGATTGTCAGCATTGTTGGGGCAAGAAGTCACTGATTATGTCTCTTATCTCAAACCAAACGCAACACCCAGTCCATTAAAGGGAACTGGAACCGCCGAGCGATTTATTCAACTTTTCGACTTTCACCGCCCGAGAAAGTCAAACTTCCAACTTCCTATTCGAGTTCAGATTTGTAGCTCCGCCCCCAGTGCCTGAGCATGCGCAGTTCAATTTGTTATTATTGAGAATCATGTGAGAATCACGTGAGTCATGCGATCTTTCATTCATGAGTTTTCGTAGTAAATTCCATAGTAGTGACGTCACTCAATGATTGACAGCTAGGCGCCATGTTTCATTCATGCCTCGTTCTGATCACCCGATACGCGGGAAATGAAAACGAGGTCATACGAACTGGCTTGGTGGTTTCAGTTCCCTTTAACAGTGCACACTTGGAGACTGTCAATCTGATCACTTAGCTCCTGCCTTTTGTCCTGTTCAACAACTTAAAGTCCTAGAAATCATTCCATCTTTAGCTGGAAGAATTTCGTTAGATCAGCACATTTTCCAACATGTTTGACCCTCCGTTCGATTGCCCGCTCTCGGTTCTGTTGCTTCGTCACAACTTTATGGCACAAGTAGCACAGCGTACGTAAGTTGTCAATGTCACACTGGCCACCTCCATCAGCAACGGCTGTGATGTGATCAACATGCCAAAACTGAAAGAAAGATTCTGAGACATAAAGGCTGGGTTTGTATAGAATTAACATTGTCTCTTATCACTGTATGGATGGCATCCCGATTGGCAATAACTTAAGCACTGAATGGGACCATTTGTATAGTTCATTTTGTCAGCTGCCAGAACTTGAATTGTTCAGGCACGATCAACGCCAATATAGGATCTAGAACATCACTGGAGAGCTGCTGAAGATAGGGTTACTTGGCTGTAATAGCTGTCAACTAAACACTTCAGCAACAGATGGAGGTACTTAAGAACATACCATTCCTTGCTTTGGATCCTTGACCATTCTCTGCTTGATATCAGCACTCAGGCTGCTGAAGGGGCTGTCTTTGATCAAGGATGCTCGACTCGCATAGTCCTTCATTGCCCTGGTGAAGAGAACAACCATTTGAGCACAATATGCAACATTCATATTTCTGGTGATGATTTGTACGACTTACAAGTAATGGCAGACAGCTTCGGTAAACACTTGTGACATTGACAGTAGAACTCCACCAGACGTGACAAGCAAAGTAGCTCCGTTGTGTTTTCTTAAAGTGGTACTACAGGCAGGGTCTAGCAGGTCTGATTGGTGGCCCACATGTCGCCTGCCAATATCAACCAAATTTGTAACAGTGAAAACTGAATATAAACACAATTACTCACTTAATTTGTTGGAAAAAATTGCCTGCATCAAAGTTACACAACTGACACACACCATGCTCCAACTCAAAAACATGGTGTCTGCCATACTGACGATTAGTCTTGAGCTGAAATCAAACAGGAAAGCCATTAAACCACAACTACATTGGGAAAAACTATCAACAGAAACACAAAAAAACCATGTTGAATTGGTGCAAATTCTTATTTTGTTCAAGCAGATTCCTTGAAATGCTGTCCAATTGTCTTCTTCCGCAGAAAACTTAGGCTTGTATGGCACATAACTAACCCCCACCAACCCATATAGCAAAGATAGTTACCCAATATTGTTCCTTGCATTGTCTTGAGCAAAGTCGGAGCTCCCAGGCTGCATCTGTACTTTTCACCGTTGTTTCGGAGAGAGATTGATTTGTCACTGGGGTGTGGCAATGCAGGCATAGTGGTGTGCCATCTTGATTGACAGCCTGAAATCAAGAACAGATTTGAGATAACTTTGATTGTCTGATGATAGCCTTGGTGTTAAAATCCAGGGGCAGTATTAGTAGAATGGAAGTGTCAGCGTCATGATTCTGGTTCAGGCGCTATTTGGTTCCCTACCGGTTGAGTTCTATGGGTGCTTTGTAGCAGCTCCTCGACACTCCAGACTGATTTCTGTGAAGAACAGAAAAATAGTTTCAAAGAGTAAGCAATCTGAATGATATAAAGAAATAAACTAACTACCTGGACAACACCCTGATCAGCCTCACTGAATATAACCTTTCCATTCACATCGATCGGTAATCTTGAAAGATCTAGACTCGGTCCTGCCTCATTTCCCACATTGTTTTCCGTTCTTCGTTTTTTGGATGGCTGGTCCTGGTCTGTCCCTGCTGCTGCCTCATTGGTTACTTTCCTTTTACTTGTACTGCTGACTGAAGCAATCGTAACCAAGCTCCTCCCAGGTTCTTTTACGTTCTGCAGCTCAGCAGTCGAGATCTGCAGCATAGTTTTCCCTCTCCCAGCCTCTTCACTGACCATAATCTGCCTCGTTGAAGCACCATGTCCTACCCCTGTCACATCACTCCCCTGAAAATCACCCAAGTTGCGTTTAACACCATCAACTCCAGCAGTAGGGGTAACTGTCTCCTGCTTGCTTGGCGTTACATGTGAACCGGCTTTCTTTTTCTTCCCACTTCTGCTGCTTGGAGTATCTTTTCCCGCGCTACCTCTCTTTTTTCCAACCGAGGCTGTTTTCTGCGGTGTCTTCCTCTTTCTTGGTGTTTTCTGGGCAGCACGTTGTTTTGATTTGGCAACCTCGTGCAGGCGCTTCACAGTGGCATCAAACTTGACCTTAGCTTCTGCCACAGTCAGCTTTGGTCTCTCGATGATCCGAAGGCTGCCCTGGACCTCGTCTGCCTTCGCCATGGCCTCGACTGCAACATCAACCTAGAATATGAAGATACCAATGGATTTTGAAAATACATGTATGTATGTTAGCAGATTCCTTACAATCAGCTCAAAATAAGTAGCCCTTACTCTCGAATTGAAAAGTCATAATCTCTTACTCGGCTATATTTACCTTTGTTTGGTATCTCTGGTTGGACTTGGACACTTTCTTCCCTTTCACTTCCTCATAGAAGGCAAGAGGACTCTTGAACAACATACCCTGGCGGAGGCACACACGCTTCTTCGTCATAGACAAGCTGGAGATCATCAAACAGAGAATATACCAAATTTTCTACAGGATTCTCTCTGGTCCACACGATTCACTTCCTATTTTTGAACACCAGCGAAAAAATGGATTGGTGCCTCGCCACATCACTTCATCAACATTTCACTGGTATACTTGATTTGACAGTGAAAATGCCAAGTGCTGAAAAACTCCCCCTCCCTCGGGCAAAGCAACAAGTCTCATTTTCTTGTGCAATTCATCAAATCTAATGAAATATTTGTACCTGTTCCATTCTTTTACAAAAGTTTTTATGATTTTGAAATGCGCTGGATGCAGCAGAAGATCTGGTATATCATCCAAGTTGTTTGTCTCAACATCCATCGGAATGAAGTTGATGTTCAATGCATTCACATTCTGGAAAAAACGATCTATTCATTAAACCATTCCCACCCAGTTTCTTTTGATAAAACTATTTTCCCTGCTATCTGGGATCACACAATGGAAATCTGGCAAGAAAAACAAGCCAAAACCGTGTCCAACAACTTGCCAAGTAACAGAAACTATGGCACCATTTACATGAAGCACTCAGAACTCAACTCTGCTGACCACGTTTCTACTTTGAATGACAACAGTCAGAAAAAGGTAGCTTTCTGATTCCTGCTCACCTTGTCGTAGACGAATACCCTCGATGTGTTCTTACTGCAGCAGAACAGGAACGTTTCATGGACCGTGATTTCATCCAAGTTGATTACCCTGTTTTCATCTTCTCTCTTTCTTCTCTCATCGCATTTCTTGCACAGTTTGTCAACCAGTCTCAGTTTGGCTGCAAGAGAAGCATTGCAGAATTTCAATACTGTTGTACATTATAACATTGTTTACAGTCAGGTTACAGCAGAAACATAACACTTGGTTCTTCGTGTAGAAATTCTTCAAGATAAGGCTTTTTTTGAAGACTCTCAGCACAAAACACGATATACATACTACAAATCAAAACTTAGAAGAAATTTTTCTCAAATAAATTTCTGTGTCCTACTCACATCCCTGAGGTGGTTTCTCTCCTCTTTTTAAGAAGCACTCATCACAGAGATCATCTTCTTCCAAGTTGTCGTGGCCACACTGCAGACATGTCCATGTCGCTTGGGTTGGGTCGAGTGTCCGACAGAAGATGGCATCGAGGTCATTGAACATCTCATCGACATCACCAGATTGATTCTCTGGATTTGAGGGACCAGTTTTCATAATATGTTCAGTCGGACAAGGACAAGGATTTTCCTCCTTCAACATTGGCGATCCCCAACTCGTCAACTTCGTATCCGAAGAAGTGTTTATTGCTGGTTTACGATTTGAGCAAACAAAACATGTGACATCGTCTGCACGGTTCTGAAAATCGCACTCCAAACATTTCCAGCCGGTCACCACCTTTTCCCTCCCGTTGGATTTCTGTTCCGATTTGCATCCCACCCCTGGGCGAACCAAGGAATCCTCCAAGGGTGACAAGTTCTTGACGGGTTTAGGACAAAAACATTCATCGCAATCGTCATCACTTACATCATTGTTATGTCCGCATTTATTGCACGTCCAGTCTCCCAAAACCTTTTTGGCACTGCGAAATGAAGATTTTGGACTGAAGAGTTTAACTGCAGCCTTAATTTCTCTGGCCAACAAACCTTCGTTATTGCTATCTGAGTGAGCAGGTAACGCATCAATAGCACCACTTATAATCTCAACTTTTGGAGAGGCAAAATTGCACGCACCAGGACTATTTCTGACCACTTGATTTCTAGTCACAAATTTATCAACAGAACTATCTGTATTCCTTATCCTCGGTTCTGAAATTGCATCACTGACAGCAGTATTGGTAAGACTTTGCATCTCAATATCACTCGCAACAAAAGCATCATTCTTAACATCAGCAGTATTTAGGCAAACCTGACTAGACTGGTTCGTTGAAAGTTCCAATAGGTCATCATCATAACTTATATCAGCATCTCCACAGGCACCATCTACATCCAATACTGCGTCATCACCACAATCACTATACGAATCATCAATTTGCATTGAATGTTCATCTTTAGACATATCTGACAAATCAGAGTCAACCTCAACAGACCGAGATCTACATGCAAAGTTTCCTTTTCGCACTTTTGGACGTTTTGTACTTGATCGGTAAGCGGAAGCCTGACCTCGTTGACCAATGTTTACCAAGTCTGGATCAAGAATGAGCCCTGTACCTGAGGTACCAACCCCTTCTTCTTCAGTCTCCTTCAAGGACTGACCAGAAGAAGCTTTGTGATAACTTTTAGTTTGTATTGACAGACAAGTCGTAAATTCATCGTCGCTATCATCAAGATTCGGATCAAACTTAGTCACAGAAACAACATGGCTACTCCTTCGCCTTACTTTACGTTTTTCACGTTTTCTAGGCATTGTACTTGGAACCGGCTTCATTCTTTTTGTTTCACATATTTCACAATAAGGCAGGTCAGCATGATTGACAAAGGTGCAAATGTGACAGGCCCATTTGTCAATCCTGTTCAACATTTGAAGAGGCAGTTGCTCATCAGAACTGGGAGAACTGAACGCACGTCTAGAAGATTCCCCTAGTGTTCTCTTAGGCTCGAATTGCCCGCACATACTAAGACCTCGTCCAGGAGTTTCTACAGACTCCAAATGCAATGATGTCTTATTGTTTGTTTCAATTCTACTGACTATTCCCATAATATCATCACCTCTTTGTGACAAAACAGTGCTGTCCATTTCATTATCTGATGCAGTAACTTCTAATCTCAAACTCACATTGCTTACATTTGACACACAAGTTTCCTGAACCAGTACATCATTTTTCTCTTGCTCATCACTATCAATATCCATATCCGTTTCTGAGACAACCCCAGGCCTGTGTCCTCCCAGGACATGATCACTACTACCAACACTCAAAGCATCTGTCTCAGAATCAGTCTCAACTTCTGTCTCTGATACCCTCACTTTGTCATCTTGAATATTCTCAGCTGTTTCCTCATCCCTGCGTTGAATCTCTGCCTGGACCCCTCCAGTCTCCTCATCATGCAGAATCTCAGAAACATCTTTGTCCCCACGAATATCCCCAGCTTTATCCTCTTCCTTGTGGACTTTTCCAGTCACATCTCCTCTTTCAGGAGGGACTCTCACATTTTCGATCTTGTTAGGTCCTTCACAGGTCAGTGGACTAGTTGTAGCCACTTTTTCATTCGAGCTGCCCTCACATGCTTTACCAACAGTTTCAGCACCAGTGCTGATTCCCTCAATAACAGTTTCATCTAATGTGACAGATGACCAAGCACTCCCTGACACCAAACCAAAGCTTTTCCTTGACTTGACTTTTCTCACAGGCGTCTTATCACTATCATCAGAGAGGGAATCCTCGACAACAGATTCACTCTCGGTCCTAGCACCTTCAGGAACTCCATCAGCTGAACAATAAGCAGCAGCTTCTAGTTTCTCACTTCCATTTTCTCCCAAACAGTCAAGACGAGGTTTAGAATCTCTTACATTGCTTACATTTTCAGAATCACAACTGGAATCCACAGAATAAACGTCAGCTTTACCCAAACCAATCTGGTCAAAATCAGCCTTTTCCTCTTTATCAGAACGGCTCCCACAGTCATCAGACCTAATCTCTCCTCCATCGTTAACGTCATCATAATCATAACAATCCACTCCTTCAGGGTAATCCATCCAATCAGGGTTTCCAGTACATTCCTCGTCTGTGACCCTGCTCTCCTCTGGGAATCCAGGACATGGTATATTGAGTACCGGTACATCCACACTCTCGTTCAACCCTGTTTCCTTTGTTGTAACGGTCTGCACCTTAGACTGAGGCATGGTTTTCTCCGTCTTGTCGGAAACAACAGAGCTATCAGAATCAAGAATCTGATTGATCTTGGTGATGGTCTTGCCTCTTTTCTTTGTCGATTCTGAAATAAGACGAAGAATGTTAATTTCAAGGGATTCGTGACCAAATTCATGCAGGCAAGCTCCAAAAATGATATCAATTGTCGGATTGACCAATGACATCAAAAAGCTTGGGATCTTCTGTGACAATCATGAACTGGGACCACCCTGTGGATTAAAATGGAGGTACTGCAGCTGGAATACCCCCTGGTATGGCAACGATCAAAAGTGTCGATACTGAAACCCCGTTGGCCTATAGTAAGACAACATATTCTGGGAAAGAGTTTACATTTTTTATCATCCATGCCATTCTGACCAAGGCAACTAGGCTACAGCAAAATTACTCTCAAACGTATCAAACTAAGGGTGGTTTCCCCTGAACCCCTTAAAACACACACACCTTTTTTCGATACAAAGGTAATCTTCTTGGCAACATCCTTGAAGTCATCTCCATCACTGTCATCATCAATGACAACAACATCATTGCGGTTCCCTTTCGCTGCTCGTGGCATGAGTAAGTTCAGTCCATCTATCCGGGTCTGAGAAGTGTTACCATCTTGTTTATTCTTGGCATGTCTGCAGAAGAAGTCTGTGATTTGCGTCTGTGTGGAGGGAAGATCATCCTGAAGGGAAAATGAACAGAATTTTAGAACCTGGATTACAAGTACTTGCCATGAAGAAAACGGCCAAAAGCAAAACACAGAAAAAGAAGATACTTCCAATCAGAGTCGGCAGGACTAGGTAGACCAGAAGTCCCACCAAATATAGAGGTCAGACAAATGTTAACCACTGGAATTTGCATCAATATTAGTTCACCTAGATCTCCAAATATTTCACGGGGCTGCTAAGCAGGCAGATTAATCACAAACCAAAGTGGAATTTCACAAATCGTCTTGATTTCTTACCTCCTCGGTGTCAAACAACTGAGTCAATTCTAGCTCATCTGCTGGATCCGGGGGTTTGTAAACTTCTGCATTCGTGAGACGGAAAATCTTGTCCTCATCCTGGTTAACAACTTCTTCAAGACTCTGGCAGACACCATTCAATATTGTGCTCACGACAACTGTCTAAATTAAAACAAAAAGACGTAAATTAGTTTTTGTTCTCATCAAAATTAAAGATTTCTTGACAATTTATATGGAAATCAACACACAAATTTTCAGAGACAGATGCTGTTAATTCTGAATCATTGGAATGTAACTGGCTCCAAAAAGAAAACTGCAGCAAGACACACCAGAAGAAAATATGAGTGTTGAGCACGCAGTATGATACCAAATCACGAGGTCTACTTCTAAGATATTCCTGTACATATTCCATGGCATACCTTTTTCTTAATGGCACCCCATACCCATTCATCGACTGATCCTTTAGCCACAAGGTAGTGTATATTGACTGGGTTGGTCTGCCCAATCCTGTGGGCACGGTCCTCGCACTGTATTAGGGTACCGGGTGTCCAGTGGAGCTCAGCAAATACAACAAGGCTGGCAGCAGTAAAGGTCAAGCCCTAGAAAAAGAAATGACAGTGTAGGTCTTATCTTGAGGTGCCAAATTCATCCTACACTATGCTATGGTACAAGTTGTTCAGTATTGCTAAGACAACTCACAAATTAGTTTAAAACAGTTCGCTCTGATTATCAGTACACACGATCAACATCAGATTTTGAGTACCTACCACACCAGCAGCTAGTATACTAAGAATGGCAACTCTAATGGTCTTCTTAGTTTGGAAAGTGTGCACCAAGCGCTGAAAAGGATGAAGCATAAAATCAGTAATGACACCCATTCTGTCACAAACTCCTCTTCTCAGCCGTCAGGTCACCGAATACGCAAATGTTTGGTGTTCAAATGTTTGATGTTCAAATCTTTGGTGTTCAAATCTTCGTGATTACAAGCAAATTATTAATATATGTATCTTCTTCTTCTTCTCGTTCGCTCTACTTTAATATATGTATGATATCACAAGGTCTTTCTTATGATGTTACTCAATAAAGACACCATGATACTGTATTGACCACACCAGGATGGATGGCAGACATGATGAGAATCTTTTTTGAGGAATCTCTGCAAGACACCACACTATCTAACGCTCTCTCTCTCAGTGGCACCTATGATAAATGGTCTACAATCAACTTACAGCTCTGTCACTCTGGGCAGTGCTTCCATCAATCCTAATATACTCAATCTTACTGAGTATCAACTCTTTCTGAATGGCATCCATCATCTCATGATGATGTGCAAATACCAGAAACTTGGTCGAGGGATCTTCAAGCAGGAACTTAACATACTCCACAACAGGACCAATCTAAAGATTACAAAATAGAGGCTTTATTACAATAAACTGCTTATTAATGACATCAGCCATGGCAGTCTCAATTTTTCCGTCCAGACCCCTGCACTTTCCTAAAACACAGTTACTAAGTTTCCTGCAACCTCCCCTGTCGTGCGCAGATTACTTTCTTTATTTGAGGCAATTAAGAAGTTGAAATATTTTCCCAAATGGCTCATGACCTACCTTAGCTTTGCATGTTTTCCTGTAGAGTTCAAATATCAGCCCCTTCATCTCGGATACGTTATTTCCCTGTCGAGCACCTCCATCCCCATCAACTTTGAGGACGTCCACAACATTCATTTTCAGGTTCTTCAGAACTGGACTAAGGTCGTCCCAGGCCCGGTCAAGATCCTTCAACATACAGTTAAAATATCAGTCCATTTGATTTGGAACCAGTTGGCTGTGTTTAAAACAAACATCAGCACCTGTCGAGGGTATGTAATCAACTCCCAGTGAGAGCACATCTTCTTGTGATAGAGGGTGAGAGACTGGTGAGAACGGTGCATGGAGATAAAAACTCTGGGGGTCAAGAGAGGACGCCAGGTTTAAAAAAGACGTAGACCTGATTTCGCAGCACTAGTATAGTCATAAAAAGTAAATTGAATGCCAACCTTTTTGAATTTGGACTCCTTCAACTCGAATGGAATTCTTTGTCTTCGTTTCGGTGGCAGTTGGGTGAGAACATCCTTCTTGAGCCTCCTGATCATGAGAGTATTGGACAGGCGTTGCTGGAGCTCATCAAGATTACTGGCCCCACTAGATCAAAGAAAGAATCATAGAAGAGACTGGCCACCATAAAAAATCAGGAAAAAGTTTCGTGAATAGAAATTTTGAAAGAATGAAACAGATCGACTTTCATAAATGAAAACTCTGTTGAGAGTGTTTCATAGGGTCGGACAAACTCAAAACGTACTCAGTCCTCCACTTCCTGATCCGACCAATCCACTCAAGGTGTCCATCACAGTATCGCTTGGTGTAGGTGTTAAAGGATCCAAACTGTCCAGGCAAAATTGCATCCAACTGGCCGTACAGCTGAAATCAAATACAACATTTAAGTAGAATAAAGTGTAGATCTGGAAATACTACAAAACATTAAGGCCAAACCCCTTTCATCTATTGGTACCAATTCCTTACCGGGACACCCAAACTACCCAAGGGTACAAGACTCGATTTCATTGTGTTCTGCTAAAGCGGAACTGAACAAATGGACTTAAAATGTTTATTCTGTAGTGCAAAACAAAAACAAAGATACTTGTCCAGGAGAATATCTCACCTCAACCGGCCGAGACAAGGCTGGTGTTCCAGTGATCAAGATCCTCCTCTCTGCCTGCTGGATAAGTGGCATCAACACCCTACACGATGCAGTCTTCGTATTCTTGATATAATGTGATTCATCAAGGACTACAACCTTGAAATTTTGATTGAAGAGGGCTTCAATCAGGACATGTGCATGCGAGCTCCTCACTAGCCCATATGTGACAATCGTGATCAATGCATGTGGTATATCACTGAAAAGAAGGTAACCGTCAACAAATTTTGTTCTGACCAAGTTGGGCTAAAATACTCAATTGTCCATGTCAATATTGTCCATGTCAAAGCCAATATATTTCATAACAGGTTCTAAAACTTCAGAGGTGAAATGAATCTTGTGATTTCTAGCTTCTGGGGATAGATGCAGTGTGCTATGCCAAATCAAGATGTTGTCTTCTTAAAGATGAAATAACAGCAAATTACAAAGTTTAACTGTACAAGGGTCACTGACTCGGGAGAAATCTTACCTGAGATCGCTTGTGTTCAGCAGTAAGTTGATGTCATGGGGCATGATCTCTGGCAGCCATTTTTCTATTTCTTCGATCCATATAAACTTCATGGATGATGGCACAACAATCAGCAGAGGCCACTCCGACTTATAGTAATAGGCAATACAAATGGCTTGTAATGTCTTACCAAGTCCCATCTGAAATTCAACCAACCCCAAATTAAAAGATTGATCCAATCCACAAATGCAATCTCTTCTCCCCTTTTTTGGCGTCAGTTTGTTATTTGTTTTATATGACACGGAGCTGATTCCCCAATAGTTGGATCTAGCAAACGATTAGTCCGGCCAGGACTGAATCAGTGAATGATCAAGTCATTATGTCCTTTCATGTTATTTGTTCTATGACATAGTTGGAAGTTTAAACTTTTTGGGGTCCTACCTCGTCTGCCAGAAGACATCTGAAAAGACAATGTTGATATCAACAGATAAAGATACAGAACTGTATCACGGTACAGTATAGTACTATAGGGCCCATTTCACACTGGTCCTTTACGTGAGGGTGACAACATCACCGCCATATAATATATTGGATGGCAAACAGGTGGTCTATTCTTTGATGGCAAAATGATGACGTTACATCAGTTCTGCACTCTGAGGCATCACATAGCAAAAGACGCATTTGATTTGTACGCGCATTTGATTTGTTTTGGGGTTCTTCGAAAAGGCCCATTGTTGGTGACACTTTTTTGAGACAACCTGAACAGTACACGACTTTGACTTGAGTAGAAGTTTTATGGTGTTGAATTTCATAGTTTTCTGGTAATCTATATCAAATATCTACCTCCCACTTTTATCTGTAGCATATTTTATGCCTTCACGTTGAAAAGGCATAAGTTTTTGCCGAAGTTTGATGGGTAAAAAGGTGAGAAAATCATGCCAATGACACTCGCACTTTGAAACGAGCGCCATGGTGGTTGCTCCTGCTATACCGGTAGTCTCGCCCAAGAAGATATGACTGGCCAACTGGTTCGAAATTGAATCACTTTTAGTATCTTGCGCGAGACTTGCTAAAAGCTATCGGAGAGATAGACCAATACTTCTTCTCGATATACAGCGTAGTGGAGGGTCGAGGGTACCTCATTGATTTACCCGAGGCGAGCCGTGCATACAGTGGATAGACTGTCAATACCGAGTATACTGGTATTCCTTGGCTCGAGGTTGCCCATCTTTGTGAGAAACACATGACCCGGACACCGAAAGCTTACGCCCCCAAATCGAGTTCATGACGAGTAGATTGCCGTCAAGTACCAGTCTCTGTAATGAGTGAATGGAGGAGACAATCCAATATGTCAGCCTCCATGAGATGACATGACCTCTGGAAATTTCTCACTAGTTTGCTAATTTCTCAGTTACCAAGTGTTTTCTGCAATCATGGCTAGGCTAATTTCAAAGAATACATATGATACTATGCAAAGAATAACTAATAGCCAGATGCCATTTTCATTTTGTAGAAAAATAAGCTGTAGAACTTTGTCCTCCTATACCAATGCGTACATGCCCTGTACATTATGTACATCAAAGCAGGATTTCAATCTCGGGCAATTTCTAAGCACCAACAAGAGCAGTATAGCATTCAACAGACTCTTCTCTCAAAGTTGCAAGAGATTGGCCATCAAAGTTCCAGCCCGTGAATTTGATATCTCAAAAATACGAAATATTGGAATCATGGCACATATCGATGCTGGGAAAACAACGACCACAGAGAGAATGCTCTTCTATTCAGGCTTTACGCGCAATCTTGGTAAGAAGTTGTTAAAAATTAAGTGTTTGCAACTGGTGGCAGTGATTTGACGAATTCAACCTCGTGGCAATGTTGAATCTATCTTATGCTTGGTGGTATCAATCATATTGTATTCTTCAGTTGACACAAGAGGCCTGGGTCGTGTTAGATTAAGCATAAAATGATTCCTTGTTCAAGCATGAATAGTTTTGATGTACTGTGAGATGGGAGTGACTTGGCGACTTTATGTAATTTAATCTGACCTACCTGGCTCCTGCCTATAGAGTTCTGTTAATGTGAAACTGTTGTGTGTTGCAGGTGATGTTGATGATGGAGATACTGTTATGGATTACATGGAACAAGAACGGAACCGCGGTATCACCATAACGTCAGCTGCTATCACATTCAACTGGAATGGTCATAGGATAAATCTCATTGACACGCCAGGTGATTAACTAAATAATGGATAATTTCTCGGTTGATAAATTGACCCCAAAATTTGTGCACATCAAACTTTGTTGATTATCAGAAATGGAAAGGTCTAGAGGGTGTCACTACTGCACTTCCTTCCTAAATATGCGGTCAAGGAATTGTGCCTATTCGCTTTCAACCTCACTTACTCACTTTAAACTTATCTTAGGCTTATCTGTGCATCATCTATTATTTCAGGGCATGTGGATTTCACAGTTGAGGTTGAAAGAGCTCTGAGAGTGTTGGATGGAGCAGTCACTATCTTGGATGCATCTGCAGGTGAGTGTGCTGAAGTTGTGATAATAGATAAAGATCCACTTTGGAGTAAAAGTACATGAGATGAAGAACTTTTACATCATCTGCTGTGCTTATGTAACTAAATGGACAAGCTCCTCATAATAATCAGCAAGTTCACACACATGTGAACTTCTTTTTTATGAAAGTGTTCAGTGGCCAGTGCAGATCTCTTGCCCGAACTCAAGGTGACTTTTCCTTTCTTTCCCTAGGTGTTGAGGCTCAAACTTTGACTGTATGGCACCAGGCTGATCATTACAACATCCCCAGAATTGCCTTTGTGAACAAAATGGACAAAGCTGGTGCCGATTTTGAATACTGCTTATCATCAATTAAAGACAAACTGAGAGTCAGTCCTTTAGCGGTTCAAATTCCAATCGGAAAAGAACGAACATTTAGTGGTTTGGTAGACTTAGTTTCTATGGAAGTTTTAAAATGGACAACAACAAAATCCAAACAGTCTGATGGACTCAAATTTTCACGGACTCCTGTTGATAAAGATAATCATGGAGAATTATGGGAAATGGCAATTGAGGGACGGGCAGCGTTGCTTGAAAAGATGACTGATCTCGACGAACAGGTTGCGGACGTGGTTCTTAGCGATATTAGTTATGATTCTATTCCTGTGGAATTGTTAGCATCGGCATTGCGGAGAATCACAGCAAATCAGACGGCCATTCCAGTCTTTTGTGGAAGTTCTTTGAAAAATACTGGTGTTCAGCCTTTGCTGAATGCCGTCTGCTCATATTTGCCTAGTCCAATCGAACGTCAGCATGATTTCACAGACTATTATGGAAAAAATCTTTGTGCTTTAGCTTTTAAAATTATTCATGATAAACAAAGAGGTCCATTGACATTTCTCAGACTCTATTCTGGCTCAATGAAAAGTGGAAGTTCCATCTATAATGTAAACCAGAATTGCACAGAAAAGACGTCACGGCTTTGCCAAGTATATGCGGATGAATTCAAGGATATACCAGAGGCTGAAGCTGGGAATATTGTTGTTGTCACTGGATTAAAAGATGTATGTAATATCAGGAAGAATGCCATGTATTTCTCTTACGAGGAACAATGGCATTTTCTTAGCCAAAACAATTTACTTTCCAGTGGTTTCAGATGGTTAGTCATGCCTTGCCCTTGCCTTGCTAGAGCATCAGATGTAAAGTAATTAGCTCTACTGTAATTTGAGGATCCAGGAAAACCTGCAACTTTTTTCAGTAAGAATGAATGCAATATTTAGATGATTGCATTGAGAGGCTAAAGAGGGAAGGACTTTTTCATACGCATCAGTGCTCTTCAGCTGGTACTCTTTCCATTTCAGACAATTACTGGCGATACCATTGTCCAATCCCACCATGCTTTCAACGAAGTTAAGAAGGCTTACATAAGTGCCAATCAGCTGGACCCAGATGATGCCGATTCCACACCAATCCTGGCTGGTTTGGATGTCCCCGATCCTGTCTTTTTCTGCTCTGTAGAACTCCAGTCCTTATCCCAACAGAAACAGCTTGACCACGCTTTGGCATGCTTGCAGCGGGAAGACCCCAGCTTTAAAGTGCGGGCAGATGCTGATACAGGTCAGTAAACCAAAACAAGCTCATATTTATTTCAGCGTTTAACTTATTGTTGGTGGATTGTATTGGATAGTTTTAGTCTAGAACATGTTGGAACAGTCATTTTCAAATTGTCTTCCTTTTCAAATTTTAGCTAATTTTGTTCTCTCTTTCTTAGGCCAGACTATCTTGCTCGGAATGGGTGAACTTCACTTGGAAGTGATACAAGACCGTATTCGATCCGAGTACGGGCTCGAAGTGGATCTTGGACCTCTTCAAGTCTCGTACAAGGAGACAGTGTTAGAATCCATAAAGGAGACATTTACTCTTGATAAAACTATTGGAGATCGGAACCACCTTGTGACAGTTATGATATCGCTTCATCCAGCAGGCAATGAGCATGTTCCAAAACATGTCAAGATTGTTCATTCAAAGGAGGTCAACCTGGAGGGAATGAGGCGGGATCATTTGAAAGCTATTGAGAACGGAGTTCAGTCTGGGTTAATTCATGGTAAGCAAGCAGAACTTGTAGGAGATCATAGGCATAGTGGTTAGAGTTCCTAGCTTATTATCAGGAGGTCGTTGGTTTGACTCTTAAAAGGATCATGTGAAAACCTTTCCATGTCATCTAAACAGGGTCTATAGGTAGGAGGTTGGGGTCCAATTAGTGGTCTCCAGGCTGCTGATTTGCATTGTTGGAAACTAGGCCTAGTAATTTCAGTAATAAATCTGCTTCTGCTTCACCTGGCTCTTGCCTATAGTCTTCCTTCAATAACTTACTCGCGTAACTATTGCACAGGCAACAGGCTTGAGGACACTTATTATTACAACTGTCTTCCAGGTCCCATCCTTGGCTTCCCACTCACTGGTGTTGAGGTTCATCTTCACGACTTCTCTATTGGTCGAGGCACATCTCTCGCCATGGTTACTGCATGTACAGCGGAATGCATACAGAGGGCAGCTAAAAAAGTGGAATCCTGTATGAAAGAACCCATGATGGACTTGGAGGTAAACTTTCTTGTATAGAACCACTATGACCACTGTGGCACCCTGGGTGACTTAACCTGAAATCTAACGGTAATTTGTTCAACTCTCAGTCATCCTGGTCTGGGTGCCTGACTCAAAAAGTTCAAACCTGTCCGCTTGCTGCTCTGTGCATGAGCGACTGAGCTCAAGTGATGGCCTGTGCCTCTGTGGAGGCATGTGGAGTAGTGGCAATTGTTAAAAAGTAGCCCTCTCTACCAGCTGGCGATTGTTTTCATGTTACTGAGTCATTTCTGACCTTTGCATTTCAGATAACTACCAGTGAAAGTATGGTACATTCTGTTCTTGGCGATTTATCATCAAGACGAAGTCAGATTTATGACGTCACTGAACATCTTGACAACAAGGTCATCTTAGCCAGAACGCCCCTGTCTGAGATGATGGGATACTCTACAGCTCTGCGGACGATCACCTCAGGGACGGCTTCATTTACGATGGAACTAGCTTGCTATGAAAGAATGACTTTAGCAGAGCAAACAAAGGCTGTGACTATATTAACTGGTTTCACGCACTAAATCCCGATCGGTGCTGAAGCAAACTGAGCTGCTATCAGAACAATAGATCATTAAAAACATTTTTGAACTGGTTTCACTTAAGTTGATTTGTACAGCTTGCAAAGTCACTGTTAAGATCGCCAGTGTTGCAATGACACGTTGACTCCCTCCATTAAAGGAGCCATTACACTTAAATGGTAGCTACGATCTTGAAAGAGGTGAATTTTGAGAGGATGATCATGAAAATAAGCGTGGAGACACTGCATTGAGAAAGAAAAGAGAGCGGATGATTGGTCCTCAGGAAGCTCCTCAACACTGGGCGAGAATCGTGTACTTGTACTACTATTTGGAGACATAGATTTGATTGACGTAGCGATGTATGAAATGTTTGTTTTATTTGCATTATCTCTCATATATATCAATGAATAACATATTTATTATCACAAACAAATGCCTTATTTCATTCCATGACAAATCAGCGAAGTGTTCAGACTGGTTTGTGAGTTGTGCTGTGCTCTCCACTCCTTCAGAAGGAAACTGCCAATACAAGGGAGATTGTTCCTTTAAACTTTGCCACAAATAATCAAACTGCATTTTGGTTCGATATAATGTAAGGATACTGAGCTGGAGGAGGTGTTGGTTGTCTCACCAATCCCCTCGAAGATGGAGGTGAAATGTAGGCCAAAACCAAAGTGGCAGCATAGATTTAGGTCACAATCATTCTCGACCATACTGCGCACCCGATACGACATGTATCCTCTTGCAGATGCTTGTCTGAAAGTCCCTCACCAAAGAGGAGAGATTGAGCAACCAATCACCATCATCAGGGCTTAAACATGGGCCGATTTTAGAATCCCGAGGCAATCCATTATTAGTCATCCTAAATTTTGTCTTCACGAGAGGCCAATCCACCAAGTCCGGAGTGTAAGGTAGATTATGTGTCATCCTGAAAATATTTTGTCACAACTATCCGTGGATAAACTATAGGCAGGAAGATACTGTTACAACCTTTTTTACTGATTATAATTATTCCTTTCATCAATTAAGATAAAGCTTTGGAAGCAACATGGAGATATGTTGTCACAACTAGTCTTGTCACAACCAGTCTTGTCACAACCATGCTTTTATTGTCATAAATTGTGGTTTTTTACTTTGTAATTTGTTCTAGTTTCAAACTAGTTTAATTTGATTTAATGTAGTTAGAAAGAAGGGTATAACCATTGCTTGAATATATGTGGGTCATTTATGCATGTTCTTTCTGTGTGGCACGTGCCGAAACTAATGGGTTTGAATTTGGCGCCTTGGAATACTTAATCAGGCAATCAGCACGTGATACATGATGATTGACAGCTGAAGCCCGAAACATAGCGCTGAAGAAAGTTTATAATCCAATTGGCCAAAATGATAATAAACACAGCCATGACAGCTAGACCTATGCATAAAATATCTTGGGCTAAAGTATGGTAGTGTTTCACCACATCTAAATGTATTGTTGAATTCTTCGGTACAAAAATAATTTTATTTCCTTTATTTACGGCGGTAGAATATTTAGGTGAGATTATGAGCCAATCAGAATCTCGCAAATCTGATGGTGAGGTAAAGCAGTCAATCAAATTAGTGACAATGATCGCTGACTAAATCTGAAAGTCCTGTTCGCAAATTTCTTTCTGTTCAGTTTCCTTTAACCGTAGTTCTCGTCAGTCCTACGAGGAGCAGACGTCCAAATGTTTCGCCGAAAGAAGCCACGATCTTGACATTCCTAGAGAAGACAAAATAGTCGAGATTCTCTGTTGAAAGTGCAACAATCAAAGGCAAGTTTTTCGCCGGGTTCGACTCCATATTTTCTGTGTGTATTTTTGTGTACAATGCATTGGTTTCTCAGCTGAGAGGCCATCACTCCTCTTGTTTTGGGGGGAAATCTACCCTGAAAAAGTACTTTTCCACCATCGATCCTGTTTTAGTATTGTGTCATGTCACTAAGTGTTTGTATTTTATAACACTAGCTGGTTATTTTCGTTCATAATCACTGAATTCAGTCAGTGTTGGTCTTTCCTTTGAATGACCCACTTCTGGAACTGGGCCAGCGGTTTCCAAAGAACATGGCGTTACTGACTCAGCTCAGCTGGAGAGAACCTGTCACTTGTGGTTTCGCCTGGTTCATTGCTGAGTAGCGACTCTTTGTAGAATGAATTTCACGTTAACGTCAAGAATCTTTACATTCAGATTGGCATGATTGGTAAGTCTCGAAAAATAGATGAAGTTGTACTTGTATTGTAGTTGACTTGTTGAGCCCGAAGCCGAGGTGCCGCATGTCTCCGAGCTGGGCATTTTGGATTGGCAGTCATTTGTCACGTTTGTACGATGATGGGTAATGGTATGGTCAAACATCCTTTTTTTGTCACATGAGACCATTTTTCATTATGACGTTTACACTATCTCGTCCTAATGAAAATAAGAGGGTTTAGGCCTATAGTTCATGATACATGTATCGTGATGAAATAGCGACTATAGGATAGGCCTACTGTGTAAGTGTGTTAGAAGGGACGTTTTGACTATGAAAGCAAGCAGTGGTTCAGATTGAGTGGACCTCTTGTGAAATGAGAGACACAACGCATCTAATCCAAAAGTTAGTGAGACGACTGACGTCGACCTAGGCCCTGATAATGCAGATATCTGCAGAGTGAAACCAATCAGGTCACATTTCAGAGTCAGATATCCAGGCTATGGTTTAGCACAATCCCAAGTGAACACTTCTACAGTCAATCCATGGGGTTATACTTCATAAAGTTCATACTAGATTCACATCAACTTTAACCCTATTGGTGAAACATTCTCCTATCTCAAATTTATGCATGGTTTAAACCAGAGTGTACGCTGGATACAGTAAGCCAATTTTCCTTGTGCAAGGGGATTCCGCTCTCAGTGTCCTTGTGAAAGGGTTTCTTGAGGCAGGTGCTGCCTGCTACATGCTAGACTACAGTTTCAGATATGATGCCCTGTCCAACACCCCAACGAGATAAATAATGAAAGTGGTCACTATTAACTACTCTAAGATTCTGCTTTCTTTTCTTTTGTGATCATTTGGTTAGTTTCCTAGATGAAAACGGTCACTGGGAATTCCCCTCACCTTTAATACCGTGTAATTGGCATGAAAAATCCTTTGTGGTACCATCAATGATTTATGTATTCATGAAGTGTGCCACTAGCTGAGCGTTTCATAAACCAACTTGCTTGTGAAAAACCACATAAACTTGAAAGCTCTATTCATGCAAATTGTATGTAAGCTTTATAACTGTAGGTGTTATGTCTATGATCTCGCAATAGAAAACCTTACCATTAAATGGCTGAACTTTTGTGAAGAGTCATTCTGATTGGGCCAAAGGCAGCGATTGATTTTCCTCTTTCATAACCCACCTGTAACTAGTAGACTATTGCTCAAACATTGGAAACAAGCTGATTAATATTCATGATCTCATTTTGATATTCAGTGGGTCAAGTGTGACATACATGTTGTGGTAATACTTATGGGGGATTCTTCCACTAAAATCAAGCAGTGGCATTACAACTAAAAAAACAACTGAAAACAAATTCAGGTGTGTTCTGATTTTTTCGGAAGCAGAGAGTCCAGCTGAAAAGAGTGTCATCAAGAATCTTTGCCACCGTCTTCTATTGTAAAAGGTAAAAAAGATGTTCTGATAAGTCGGTGCCTGACATCCATGGTATCCTGATTGCTAATCCCCACCCCCACAGTCATGACAGTGTTCTGTCAACCATCCCAACTTCTTTGCAGTCTCGTTCTAGAAAAATGTGACATGTACATGTAAATAATAATGATTGAACAAATGTCACTGACAGTGAAGAACTAGTGTACTGGTACACCTTCCAAGGCAAGTGATATGATCCACATTTTAAAACGTTTGACAAGAAGATTTAGTGATCTTCATTTTCAAGTCGAAGTAGTGTTGGCATTTCTTGTGTTAGTCAACCTGCGCTCACAGCTCTGCCATTTCAACAATTTCATGAGGTTTCAAAAACTCCTCTTAATAGGTGTTTGTTCATTTCCCTGGAAGTGTGGGCAATCTCCACATTTGATGACAGTTCACCCAGCAGAATTACATTTATTGTAGGTCCAAACAACGTATGTGTAGGCTACCTTTTCTGAAACTCTCTATCATCCCTAAACCCACATGAGATTCTTGCCTTTCCTATCTGAACCCACATCAGACTTTCACCTATTCTATTGAAACCCACGTAGCGCACACTGTGGGCTCTTTCCAATTACATCCTAATCGACTCCTCGCCATTAAAATATTCCATCACCAACCTGTTCGCTGGCTCCTATGCTAGCTACAGATGGCAGCGTTGTACATCTTCACCTGACCGTTTCAGCGTGAGCTGCCTGGGGCCAAAATATCGCTAGTTTCTATCTCCATGGTGATAACATCGTGATTTACGCCAGCCATTCTGCATCAGAAGTGAATGAAACAAAACAATCAAGCGCGATATTGATTTTGTGTATTGACTAGATGTACTAAGAGAGGTAACCTCCCAGTGTTATTTGTACTTCATACAACAGCTACATGTGATGGCATCTAAATCCTTAATTGTACCAAAGATCGAATTTACAAGCATTTGATTATTTGAATGGCTTTATTTAATATTTTTAAAATGGTTGAAGTTGTCGTTGGAGTGGGGTGAGAAGGTGCATGGTTGTGTATTGGGTCAATGTCCTGGATTCTGGTATTTGCGATCAGGAAATTCTTCATGAATGAGCCCATCTGAAAGATAGTGCTGGTGCCATGCCCTTGAACAATATTGCTGATACAATATATTTCCTAATTGTCTTTTGCAATTTGTGCAGAATTTTTGCAAATGGTCCATTGTTTCTGAAAAAATATGATTTCACCATCAATATGTTACTTGGTACTAATATGCAAGTATGAACCGATTAAGCCTGTCCATCATGGCCTTCTAGAAGGTTGTTGAGGTCATCAGGTATTATCATTTATCAACTCGTCCTCCACCTAAGCAAGTGACCTCAATCGTCAAACAGCGGTGGCCTTGTGTCCTCGCACAGCCTGATGACTGGGTTTGGATTAGTGAATACGCACACATCGTATGTGCATACTAGTATGACCCAGTCCTGAGCTGACCTAAAGCAATTTTAGGTGAAAAGTTTATGACCGTGGTCTGTACTAATACACATATAATCAGGTCAATAAACGGCATTTGTGAATAAGAAGGGTGCCCTGGATCGAGCAGTTTTGTTCAATATATAAAGTAAAGTTTGACCCAATGAATATTATATGTTGTTAGTATGGATGGTGATATGTTGTGTTAAAAAAAATCATCAATTCCCCTAAAAGAACTGACACTACACAATAGATTCTGGTGAGTCTATTGTCAACTTCCGTGGGGGGGATTATCTTTTGACCAGTTTGGAGATTTGTCCTCTGAGTGAAGATCAGTGTATCTAAACCGAAGGTGAAAATCATCTTATTTGTGATCAGGGTCATTTTGTTCCACATCCTTGTCAGTTCCCAGAATGCCCTTGCGCATGGTGTTCCCAGATTGTGACTCAGTGTGTACAACGCTAGCGACGTTGCCTATAAATCTACTGATATTGATCGGACAGCCGCATCCCAAGCTTGGAGTCGCAGCATCTCCAATGGCCCATACTGTTGGTAACGCTGAGTTTCTGTGGTGATGAACAAGGCATGACGTCTGCATCTCAAGGGCATGAAGGCGGGTGGTAGTAGGGGCTTCAAATTCTATGATTGCGGCAACCTTGGATCAGTGTCAAACTGACTGATTCCTTTTGTCCTTGATGTCGTTAAGTCTGATGGGTGTCACTTCCTCTATAACATGTATAACATTTATAATACCATGAAAAGATATTTTTAAACCATGATTGCATATACAGTATATCCAAATATATCTTAAAATTTGAAGAGATTTACCCGTTTCCCGGTTGCCACTATGAACGTCAGCCCACACTCTTTTCATATTCAGTCTGCCGTTTAGGGAGTCATTCTCAGCTGACTTTCTGGGACACATGTAAATTTATTCAGATTAGTTTCTCTTTAATTATATCACAATCATAACTTGGGGAAGTAACGTATGTGTCAATCGACAATCGCTGAATCGGTATTTCTATTGGGAAAAACCGCTTGTGGCACACTTTTATTGCAATAACCTATAGAGAAAGTCATAGTTTGGTTATGTGTTGTACTGGATAAACGTATTTTGTCTGTGTCTCGAATCAGTGTTGGACTACATGTTGTGTGTAGGATATAATGGGTTCATTATCATGGTAAGCCTGATTTGACCACGTTTTGGTGCACTACCGTCTGTCGGCAGTCCTGTGTTCCTCTGTAAGCCTAGCCTTTTGAGATGCCTACATGTTTATGCTACAAGAAAAGTGTCATCTCAAACTTAGATGATTTGTCAGCTGACAGGCTGCTCTACAATTTCGTCAGCTGACCCTGTTTGGCAGAATATTGGACTTGGGCTTAATAAATTTGAGCATAAACTTGATAACATTTGAATTTTGATTTTGAAAACGTAAAACTTGCCATCCAGTCAAAGCGTGAGTGTAGCCTGGGCATGTCGGGACCCACCTCAAGCAAGTCGGCCACACATCATCTGTTTTGTGTACACCACCCAGTTCGGGAGTTCTCAGTAGTGTCAAAAATAGATTTTGCGTATTGTACGCTGTGGTTGGGTGTATCCTTTGTTCGTTGGTTCAGTACATCTGTATTGGCCTACACAAGTTACTCATGCCGTCACATATCCAGCCTGAGTCTCGTTGATGGGCACTTCGCCAACACTTCACCAGGATCTGATACAAATTGATCGTACAGCAAGCGTGTGTTTTGGAAATGAAGGTGTTTTGAAATGAGCTACTACATGCACATGTTGGCATTCTGAATCTTATTATCGAAAAAAGTTGTTATGGTCTTCCATCTTCCCAACTTCTTTGATTGAGCCCCCATGTTGTTGTGGGGTTGCATCGGGATCAACGATTCCATATCTATATATTCTCAGAATGAGTAAGGTGGTAACTAAAACTACACATACTGAGGGTGGTTGAGGGCTTGGTTGGGATTTTAGTCATCTTACCCCAACCCACTTGTAGCCCTTCACAAAGATTTTCTCAAAAACATGATTCTTAGTAACTCCACGTGTATCTGTTCATGCTGTTACATTCAGCTGTTGGTATCAGATAACTTTATTAAAGAAAAACATACGTGTTCTCTTTTGAAAAAGAACAATCAGGAAGTCCCCCCCCCCCCTCCTCTTCCACACACGTCCTGTGTTTTTGGGCAAATCCTTTAGAAGCCCAAGTATTGCTAGCCATTTTAAATGGTTAAAATGTTTCTCACAACTTAAGGGATTGTTTTCTCGACATTTTATATTTTTAGCCTTCCTAAATCTATTTCCATCCCAGAGTTATTAATACATCTTTACTCACATTCTGCCGCATGCAGTTATAAGTCATCCTAGCAATCTTTTTCCATAATTGGCGCATAGCACTTTACCCTTTTGTGGTAGCATGTTAGCAGTGTGACGTTATTCGTATGAAATTAGCGCGATAATTCATGCTAATCCAATGCACAGCATATTGATCCGATCATTGACATCATCGCCAACGTGTTTCTACGTTGTGCTAGTGCCCAGTTTCGCTACATGACGCTTTGGAAAATTACCGTTGAATGTAGCGACGGTTCCCACGTCAAGGACGGTATTTCACCGCCTACTTGGTTTTACCTAATACAGAAATGATGGCCTGATGGCTTTCTGTGTCATTTTGTTATTCAACGCTGTTCTGGATAGATAGAGATTCTCATTTCTCGACCTTTCCTATAAAGCCATGCACTTCTTACGTTCCCAGTAAGTTGTTAATTTGTTGTGCGTGGTGTCACTTCGCGTTATTGATTTTGAATTTTCATTGCTGAGTTTGGTGTTTCATTATTGCTGTTATGCACGAAGCCTAGTTTACAAGGCTTTTCCTCAGGTATATTCTCAGGTGTACACGAGTATTAGGATAATGCATTAGTATTTAGGTAAGTACTTCGCTTGTGTATATGATGTGATTGTGATGTGTTGTCAGGTCCTTTTCAGTTCTATCAGTTTTGTGAAACATTTCTTATCTTGGATTTTGGGATTTCCTTTAATTGTTAAATCTAAAAAACAAACCTATACTTGATTGATTATTAAAATTAAATCAGTAAACTGAAGATTTACTCTGATATTATGACGAAGGCACTTCGTCAACTCGGTACTGGTAGACCCATACCATTCCGATTGATCAGTCTTAAAATTTCTTTCCTGTAGATTGGAAATATGTTTGCTCCTCCTTCAGTTGGGAACATTTGATATGCATATCCCTCATGGTGATCCACCCACGTCCGTCCTTGGTTGACATTGTTTTCCACGGAAGTTCTTGCATACTGTGATAGTAGGCCCTATGTATTCATTGAAAACGTACGTCATGAGGCCTGTATTGCATTATAATGTCGTTTGTTTAGCATTATCGTTTGTGCTATAACCTGTATCAATTAGGGGTGCACCTGCTTTAGGCTTGTGTGATGAAGGGCTACTGATCAGATTGTTTTGATCCAACTTGAACGGTTTGGCGCAGAACGGGGTAAATTTCTCGATTTTCGTATTATGTTCATATGGTTTTCCGCAGAAAATGAGAAGAGCTTTGTAACTCAAAATGAAAAGGTCTAGAAATTACAGGTGAACATCTAAACCATTTTCCAAGTTCTTGTGCGGAATGTCTGATCCTGAAGCTATGTTGCTGATATTGCATTTTACCAGTATCTGATGAATAATCTGACATTCATTTCAGGCATTGTAGATGCATAATTATTGGATACCAGTCCTGAGGTTTTGTTTGTTTCTTCATCTATGTAGCAATGCATGCATTGACACCTGCTTTAGTTGATAAGCAGAAAAATAATATTTGCAAGTTGCTAGGTGTTCCTGTGTCAAACACAAAATGGTTTTGTTTTAAGCTCATATTTTCATGATTTTCTCATTTCAGGTATGCAATGCTGGGCACAGTTCAAGTGGGCATCAAGCGGAAGCTGGATGATTCCAGTCTCTTCGACAAATCATATCATGAGCAACGCCAGTCCATCCTCAACATTTCCATGTGCAAGTTGAAAACATTCCCGAAGCGTCGTGTCGAGCCGTCGCTCCTTCACTCTGTCCTCATCTTCAACACGCTCCGCTGTATCGAACATGAGCTCCAGGAGGAGGGTGTCAGTGTCAACCCGGCGACGACACCTGCATTCCTCCCCAGCATACAGTCTCAGGATACCGTCAACTTAGATCCATTGCCAGGTGCTGACACCTCAAGTCATAATCTAGAACTACATAATACGAAATTGGAATCGAAAGGTGCTCAATCTGTGTCAAATCTAACGCAAACATGTCGGACAATGTCGGTGACACCAATACCGATGGACACGAGCAGTCCGGACACTGCCAGTCCAGTCTCCACCAAAATTGTCAATGTTCAGGTGCCACCTATAGCTTTGCCAAAAGAACAAAGTTCAAATGTTACAAAACCTGCTGAAGTTGATATCAATAGCAATTTAAGTTCTTGTGAATCGATGAACACGACTTTGACAGAATTTAGTAAACTGCTAGCATCTCAGTGGACTACAAACTCAAATAGCAATAGTGGGAATGGTGTCAACTCATCTATAAACGGCTTTACTGCTAGTGCTATGTCTACTGCTGCGTCAAATTTTTCGACTGCAGCATCGAACTTTTTCAGTTCTAACTCGAGTAGACTGGATGATTTCTTTAGTGACGCCGACCTGGACTTGTCCGTGTATGACTTTGATCTCTTCTCGCCAATATCAACAAACATGAAACTTACGCCATTGAGTGCGGAGGAACTCCTGCACACGTTTCCATCGCCGACTGACCCATTGGTTCCGTTCGCCAGTGCAGGAGGGAGTTGCAAAAATGACGTCTTTTGTGATGATTTAGACCATATCATGCAAGTTTTAGTGGGTATATGACCCAAACTTTAGTCATTTTTAACTGGTTTCAAATGTTGATCATTTGAAATAGTGCACCAATAACTTGTCGAGGCATCATCCATTTTAGACAAACATCTATAGACACTTCTAGTCTTGAACTGTTTGCCTAGTGTATTTATTATTATTTATTTGGACACAAGAAGAACCTGCTTTTAAACCAGGATCATGAGGTAATAGTATTTTCCTACTCCAAATTCTATATTATTGGCGGAAGTATTTACACGCAATTCAATTGTTTTTATTTGAAAATGACAAAAACAAAAAATGATTTGTGTGTGGACTTGTGTGCATTGCACGCATGGTGTGATACTGTCGGTACGTGTTGTGATGCGTTCGTTAGTCGGACTATTTATCGTGCGAGTCATGTGACTGGGGACTTATTTATAAACGATATTAGACAATGCCTGAACGTGCCATTAAAATGTGATAACATAAGGAGATACCATCATGACACAGGAGAGAAGTTACATCACGGACCCAACGAACTATCAATTCTTGGAAGGAGGAGCCAAGAATCAGACTCTACGTATCAGGGACTCATTTTATGATACATTTATGCTGCTTTTGTTCTGAACAAAGGACAAATTTTCCCACCATTTTTCTAACATATTAGTTAGGAAGGTATTTTCCGAGACCAAAGAGTTATTATTAGTGGCAAAGTACAGTATATATGCCTCTGAGATTTCTAAGCCAGTAGAATGATATCAGCCCCGAAGCTTTTGGCGGGGTTACAGGTTTGTGTACATCATATTTCAGCGTTGTCATGCTCAGCAAGATGTGTTCTCGCCCACCTGTTCAGCAGTTATTTGTGCACAGATGACTGTGAGAGCGTATGGACATTGTTGTACATCCTCGGTTGAGCTTGGGTGAGTAGGGCTGAAGTATCGTTAGAAATATCAAGGAGACCAGGTCTATTGGGGCCAAAGTTGGTCCAGATTTTGACTGTAGACGGTGATGTCAACATAATGGAGAAAACCAATGTGTCTTCACGTATGACCATATCGTACAGCAATAGCTGCGAAAAAGTGGAAAACCACAATATTTCAGTCCTTGTTGAGCGAAAAGCTGGTGTTTACCATTATAAAACTAAAGGTCTTTCATACTTTTCTTGGCTGGTCAATGTAGCTTGATGCTGCTGACACTCAGACATGTCAGATAGGCAATATGAGTGACTGTTTTTAAAAACATGCCTTTGGCTGGGTTGTTCTTAGTGTTTGGCTGAAAACTAGTGAAATGTTGGACGGGAAACTTGGGTACTTTGAATTTTTCTAGCATATCTTCTGCAGATGATTTTCATTTTAAATTTGAGCTAAACCATGTTCAGTTTTACCAGACCAGCATTTAGCAATACAGCTGATATTCAATCATCCCAGAGATTTGAAACATTTCCTTCTTTTTCATTTACTTTGACAAAAGGGATATCACACAAGGGGTCAAAGTTTAGCCAGAGGGCTCAAAAATCACTAATCAAAAGCTTATTTTTGTTACAAAAGCACTGTCTTGGGAAGATGCATCAAGTGAAATAAGAAATGTAGACTTTGTGAACAAAAGCACTGCTTTACCATATGTGCTATAAACAGTGATGTCGACTGTGGTTTTAAGTACTCTAATGTTTCAAGAACTATAATGTTTGCATCTTCAATTTGATAGGCCTGTCTGATCTCAGTGGTGCCATTTTGGTAAAACACCATCTCAAAACCAGGCCCCGGTAAAACGTGGTGTAGTATTGATAAGTCAAAGGAGGTGAGAATTTTACCTCACCAGGGGCAACAGAAAACAGCAGATATGTGCTGTGGTGTTCAATGCGAGTAGAAATACTTTTTTAGGAGAGAAAATTAACTGACATGCATGTAAGTGTGCAGCAGGGTGATCTCAGATCCAGGCCTTCCTTACATTGCAACTACATTGAAGTCACATTGAGATTTGAAGATTATTAGTTAAGAATACAAAATACACAATTGTATATGTTGAGTTATTGCCTATGGTAAACCAAATGTCATACATTACTAATTTCAAATGTGAATTTTTGTCGGTGAAAACATGTGACATTTTTGGCATTTCAAGAAATTTTTTCAGTCTATTGTGATGTCAAAGTCTGGATCTGAGTCATTTTATAAACTGCATGAGGCAGCCTGAAATATTGACAGTTCTTATCTAGGTCAAAGTTTGTACCTTTAAACAATGAAGTATAGTCATTGCTGATGACATACATGTATAGGTCTTACATAGGCCCACAGTGAAGGTAGTCGGAGTTCATTTTAACTCATTGACAACCAATGGAAATTTGCTTGATAAAAAGGAGCATTCAAGGTTGTCCAAACTGATCTCATAGTTAGTGCTTTAAAGCCAGCTCTTAACAGTAATCCATCTAAGTGCTATCATGATCATCGTGGCAATGTTGAAGCCACTGCAAAGGTCGGCAAGTCACTCAGCCTATCAAAATTATACTGAAAATGTGGTACATTGGTTTTAGCACTTTTCTTCTGGTTTCATGAGTTGTCGGCTATGATTGCGATCAGTTGAAAAGGGCAGTGATGTGCACTGTGAATGCTGAACTGACAAGTTGATGACCAATTATTGCCCTAGTATCTTCATGAAGTGACCTGCTCCAAAGTTGGACGATCAGTTTATTTCTTTGGTGTACTTATTGGGCTTGTCCTGTATGTTTCCAAAATCATGGCAATTAAAACTGCCGAAAGCCAGGAATGAAATAGTATTTATCAGAGTGAGTATTGTATTGTATATACTTGTATTTAATTTATATATTTGTATCAAATAAAGTGTCGGCCTACAGAGGTTGACGACAGAGATGCATTTGCGAAGACAACACCTTGTTCATATTGGTCATAAATGTCAATTTTATTGTGCATGGTAACTTATTTTGAGTTATATTGTAACTTTTAGTAGAATCTGTATACGCGAATAGATTTAGACAGTTCATGTTCATAATAGATTTGAGGCCAACTTGTAGGATCGAAGCGGTACTCCCACCCTTAGATAGGAATTTTCCAAATATTTATGCCAAAGTTATCGATGTCATTAGATCTCTCGGAGAGAGTCGACTGTGATATTATAATGTTTTGGTGATGTGTAAATTTTTCATTTGAAGTCCGCCTCGGTCCTCGTTGGCTGTATTGTCATATTTGTATATAGTGTTGATGCAATTGAGGTGGTATTCTCAAATGTTTATATGTATCATAACATGTAGTTTTGCTACAAGACACCAGTTGAAATAAGTTTCAGAACGTAAATTTTACTATTGAAATTCAGAGAAAGTCTCGTGTGCTATGAGGGTCCATTTCATTTTGGCTGATATACAAATACATGTTGTGAAGGTAAGAGTTTCTCAATACCAGTTGTTGGTATATCTGCAGATGAATGAAATGTAATTGATGATTGCAATAAGGAACTGAGATTCCACAAAAATCAATAGTTTGCTCTGGTTATATCTTCGATAGATTTCAGATGATTTCTATGTTTTTTGTCTATTTGTAAGTTGTTTTAAACAGAGTCTGTGTCAAGCACTCGTTGGTGATTTTTCACCTCACTTGGTCATATTTGAGAATGCCACTTTTTGTTTTGTACAGTTTTGTAAAAATCAAAGTGAATGAGATGAAATTTTTATATTATATTATAATATGAACTATTAAAATGTTTTATGCCACCGGGGTTTGACCTGCACTGAAAATTGAGCATTTGCTGAAATTTACCAATTAACAGAAAAAGGCAAAGTTCCTGTGGATAGAAATATTTGAAACAATGAAACAAAGTCTGTAGACAGTTTTGATAAAACAGCTAGTTTGAGAAATTTGTCATTATTATTTGAAATAAGCTGTTACTAGTGTTAGTATTTGAATTTTGTCCATTTAGAATGAAATGATGACAAACGGAACTTGATGGAGATGATACTTTTATAGTATTCGCATCAGTGTCATGATAATCCTCGTTATGCTACACTTGTAATGCAGCCGTCAGTGCAAATCATGTATCCCCCATCTCAGGCAGTCAACTTTTGTAAGTAACTCTCTAAATAATGATGAAGGGGTTCAGAGGTGTTTGATACTTATTTTCATGATCAACAGGTGGAAGCGAACAGTTTGCTAGAACTCGACCTTACTTCAATGCCGATTGAGCAGGAGGAGGGAGGGGGAGGGGTACAGGGTTAGCATTGACTGCTGCAAAAAATAATTGATCAAAGTATTTCTTTACATATTTATATTAATATCTTGTGTATTTTGATTGTGACATTCCAGTCTCAAGTCAGGCCCCAAGGACAACACATTTTTTGTGTCAGTAAAGTTTCAAATGTTGTGTATGAGAGTCTGTACTTGTGGGTTGGTTTACCAAATTGTCAAAATTGTTAAGACATTTTGATGGGCCAACAAGTCTTTGTCATGTGGTTTGGGTTGTATGAGCATGTATGAAACAAAATGAAAACCATACAAAGCAATATTAAAAGGGTCAAATGTGAATTTGACGGTTATGTGTGCTTCTTCTGAAATAGCTGGTGCCAATCTGTGCTCTTCAAGTAACAGATTGCGACATCTCGATGCAATTCGTATAAAAGTTTATTATCAACTTTTGAGGGCTAAAAACATATCATCAAATGACCAGAGTTGCTGTGTCTGACATGACTTCTCAAAATGCTTATCCACCCTTTTCGGTGTCATCTTTGTCACTAGATGTCATGTAAGCCCTTCTGGTAAGCCTAAACTTGTCAAAAACTGAATTGGCTATGATAATTTGAATTATCCGGCATAGCAATAGGGCTACGATGCTGCCCATACCATTATCTGGTGGCAAACTCTTCCATCTTAATATCTTGTCATCCAGAGATCCTTCCTGTAGATGGCTCAATACACCGTATTCTCTATCCATCTCCATCAACCTGAAGAGACATACGAACCATCCTTGTTTTCCTGAGCTATTTCGAGTGATTCCATCTCACCGCTCAAGATCGTCATTGCAACGTGCTACTATTCTTTTCTACATTTATACGTTTATATATATTTTCGTACTTTGGTTTCGTCTCATATGGTTTTCGTCTTTAACACTGTTGCTTTCTGCTTGCAAATGTTGTCTATTTGATCAAAGAGCAGAAATGATCAGGAATGTCAGGTCAGGATTTCAAACATTTGTTATCTACGTTTAATACTTGTGTGTCATAGACTGAGAGTATGGGTTTAAGCCAGCGGAGAAGCTTTGAAATTTTATTATACACCAATGATCAATTAGGCCAAGTACACTATGATTTTCAATGCTTCTCAGCGAGACTAAACCAGGACTCTCACTATGTTCAGCATGGGGTCATATCAATTGAAATTTTGGGTAGTGAAAAATTAGTTATCAGAATCTGCAATAAAGATTTCAAAATCAAATTCTATCCAGCTGATGAAAATTTTCCATCATTCAGGTACAAAGGAGCAAATGTGCATCCTATATGCATTTTTTGCCTTGAGTCAGCTTGAAATCACCGCTCACCTTGGCTATTTACTGCTGCTACTATGTATCAAGTATTTACCTGCGCCCGTTGATTTTATTGTTGCCATGCTTGATGAGCTATACTACCAACCATATTGCTTGCTAAATCAGTTTCTCACTTATTCACTCGCCATCAAAATCGGTGTTCCTTTACCTATGTAATCTACAGCCTTCTGCGATAGGTAATTAAGAGCTCTAGGGTTGTCTTGAAAGCTTGATATGTATAGACCCAACCAATGGTTTCACCTCTTAGTTGGAATGGGTTAGAACAGAGGCAACATTGGGTGTCAAAATGCCTCAGCTTCCAAGTTGAAAAACGAATAAGCTTTCTGAAAAAATATCAAGCATAATGAAATTTTCCTTTAAATTTGTCAGCTTCGTCATTGCCAATTGCAGTTGATGCAAGTTGCAAACTTAACATTAATACTTGAATAATTACTGAAATTTAAAGCCAAAAAAAGATTTTTGAAGAGCAAAATATGACCATCAGTGTCGATCCAAAATTCAAATCAATCCTTCATTGGGTGCTACAGTTGGTTTTCGTCCCCCAGGTCTTTTCCACCAGATTGCTCGTTGTCAAAGTTCATCCCTAAGTTCAAATTTTTCAATAGCAGGATATTTTCGTGTGTGACCCCCTGATCCAGGGCAGGCCAGACAAAAGTCCATCCCACTTAGTCTGGCTCTGGTCTATTGTCATCTGCTACTGCCCGTTCCATTCTTTTACGGGGAGTCGTTGAGTCGCTATATTTATGAACAGCACACCATCGAGTCAGCCAGGGAGACCATGTATGCATGGTGATACATGTTCAACTGAGAAGTAGTACATCACCGGCTCTTGTGAAACTGCTGAAGAACAGCCATTGATTTTGTGCGCTGGCTCATTATGTGCCGGGAACATTTCTATAGCGATCGGGGCTAGAGGACGGTGATTTACTGGCTAGTGGAACCGACTGAGTATTCGGATCACAGATAGAGATATACACTGATGATATGGAGTGATGAATTTATGGAGAGGCTGGTTTCAGCCTGTCTTGATCGAAGAAATAATGGCGATATAAAAATCTGAATCCTATATTGGAAATTAAGACTTATAAAGTTTTCATATACCCAAAATTTTGGCTATGTAAAGGTTCAGATCAGTGTTCTGATAAATTTTCCTATTAAAACCTCCGGTCTTGAATCTTCTGATGAGTTTGAATTACTTTCTTTGCTAATTCAAAGCAAAATGCTAATGGGTTAATGAGGTGTAATTGAAGCTGCCTGAATTCCTGATCAAGATCAAGTGCTCACTTTCACTCCTGGCTTAGCTCCTGTAAGTTTATACTGTCGAGTAAATCATGTTATAGCTCAGTAGGCATTGAGCCAACATGCTGACCTCTGAATGCCTTAAATATTTTATGCAGCCCAATACAAACTTTTCTATTCTTATTTATATGTTGTGGAAAGCAGCTATGGTTACATCTCGACTGGTAGGCAGACCCAGGAATTCTTTCAAGATATTCTGTACACAAAAGTCCATGGGGCGTACTGATATTTTATCAATCTGTACACAGAATAAAGAATTTGTTTTATTTTGCTCAATTCTTGTTTGCCCTGCTATAAGCTCTGTAACAGTTTTGATTCAAATCAGATTAGTGGCCTATGGTCAAATCAAGGCTTGATTTACTTTTATTGGCGAAGTGTGCCCCGGTTTGGGGACAAAGGATTGTAGCCTGCTAGGGTAATACTCAAGCGTCTGTACATAATTCCCATGTATTCTAAACTGTATTTATTTATCCTATTTAGAGAATGAGACAGGTGACCATTATAGGCGGCCATTTTAACTCTCAGTTGTACAATGTGTACCTATGAAGTGTGTGCTGGTAATGTGTTTCATTTTATCCAGAGCCAAAACCATGGTACAGTGTCTACAATATTTTGTACTGTATATTGGTCTTAGAAAAGGTGAAAATTAACTGTGCAATGCAGTGTTTCATTTTAACCTGAACCAGTTTTGTTTACATTATGTACTGCCTCTGTGCATGTCTCTTTAGTTCAGGTTAGCATGAAATTACTGCTTATTCCAGGGTATGATTCAGCCTTGTTCCACAGGCCTTGTCATTTCCTTTGGACGAGGTTGGGTATGTTGATGATGGTGTATTGACTGTAAGATATGTAGATATTGGGGCAAATGATGATGAATGAGTGAGTAATGGTGGATCATGACACAGCAGCTCATGGCAATACACAGTGACTGAGTGGGCCCAATTTAGACCAGTCAGGTTTTGATCAGCTCTGTGCAAGAATTTGGACAAAATCATATCATCCTTTGACAGATACAAAATAAAACTTTCAGGGTTGCAATTGAGAAAGAAAAAAACATGTTTTCCTTCAATGCTTTTACTTTTGTCACAAAATCATTCAAACATTCATCTCATATTTTCAATTCTGGAGATTAAACAATGTCACTCTCTTTCCTGCAAATTCTTTGTTGAAATATTCAATGATCAAAATCTGCCTGTGTATGGTTTCCCATAAAATGTTTTCAATAAATGATTTTATATTGAAAAAAAAAGTATTTTGTACTGAAACCGTTGGGTACAAATTTTAAGATGTTTATGCAATGTTTGCATCGTGCAGTTGGTAGAATTGGCCACAATTTGGTGGTCTGGAATTTTTCTACTTAAAATTCTCTTGGTTAGAATATGAAATCTTCTGCACTGTTATACATTTGTAAGATTTTCAAAAAATCAAAAATGTTTGATTAACCCTTTGAGAGCTGATAGTATGTTCTATTTGAAATGAAACATGACTCAAAATAGCTATGACATATCGTGTACGGTAAACCCAGAAATGTTCTTGTGCCTTCTGTTTTCGTGTTTACAGATAATAAATCACAAAAATATATGGCCGCCAAAACGAAAATATATTTAAAATTTGTATAAAGAATGCTAAATTAAAAGTACGCCAAAGTTGCA
The DNA here is from genome assembly GCF_910592395.1 of Lineus longissimus. Classification (NCBI taxonomy): domain Eukaryota; kingdom Metazoa; phylum Nemertea; class Pilidiophora; order Heteronemertea; family Lineidae; genus Lineus; species Lineus longissimus. The sequence continues at coordinate 25,285,344 of NC_088310.1, forward strand.
ATTTTTACAAAAAAAGAAAAGGTTGAAATGAGATGACCACGAATATTTCCTGGTTTACGGTGCATTTGTTTATGTCACTTTTGAAGTTCTTTCAATGAAAATTGGATCATTAATCGGAAATTGACATTTAGAGGACTGTTACTCTAATGCTGTCATTCGTCTCAAAGGGTTAAAACTGGAGAAATCAAGGTGTAGGTCCTGTGTTATGTATAAGATAATTTATAAATAAAATTATGATGTTATGTATCATTTCATATAAATAAATGAAATACAAATTGATATTGAATCTTATTCTTCTATTATTTCACTCTCTGGTATCTCACTGGAGAAACAATCATCTGCCATTTCAAATGATGGTCTATCAGAAAAATGAAATTACAGATGACAGTATTGTGGGTCTTCCACCTGCAAGTCACCTGTACAAAATGGACCTCCTTGCAGCACATGGACGAATTCAATAGAGTAACTGGCCAAGGAATATTGGTCAAATACAGTGGAATCTGTCCACTTCTGGGAACCTCTGTTAAGAGAAGCCCTTCCTAAGGCAAACAGATCATGATGTTGTCCAAGCTCTCATAAGCAACCAAGTAGGCCCTTGTGTAGTAGGAGTAGATTCTGTGGCAAAGTTGGCATGTGCCTGTCTTCATGGTACAGTGAGACAGAAGCTCTACCAAAGGCAGAAGGGTCCTGGTGCTGGCCCAGCTCTCTCAGGTACATAGTCTGTAGGAGCAGTTTCTGTGGCAAGCTGGTCATGTGCCTGTCTTCAAGTATAGTGAGACAGAAGCACTATCAAAGATGCTGTCCCCTGGTAAACTGGGCATGCGCCTTTCTTCAAGTGTAGCGAGACAGAAGCTCTACCCAAGGCAGAAGAGTCCTGATGCTGTGCCCTGGCAAGCTGAGCATGCACCTGTCTTCAAGTGTAGTGAGACAGAAGCTCTACCAAAGGCAGAAGAGTCCTGATGTTGTCCCCTGGCAAGCTGGGCATGCGCCTGTCTTCAAGTGTAGTGAGACAGAAGCTCTACCAAAGATGCTGTCCCCTGGCAAGCTGGGCATGGGCCTGTCTTCAAGTGTAGAGAGACAGAAGCTCTACCAAAGGCAGAAGAGTCCTGATGTTGTCCCCTGGCAAGCCGGGCATGTGCCAGTCTTCAAGTGTAGTGAGACAGAAGCTCTACCAAAGATGCTGTCCCCTGGCAAGCTGGGCATGGGCCTGTCTTCAAGTGTAGAGAGACAGAAGCTCTACCAAAGGCAGAAGAGTCCTGATGTTGTCCCCTGGCAAGCCGGGCATGTGCCTTTCTTCGATGGTAGTGAGATAGAAGCTCTACTAAAGGCAGAAGAGTCCTGATGCTGTCTCCAGGCAAGGTTGGCATGTACCTGTCTTCAAGTGTAGTGAGACAGAAGCTCTACCAAAGACAGAAGGGTCCTGATGATGTCCCAGGGACATGACATGTCCGTGAGACATGGCAAGTTTGACATGGGGCTTGTCTTCAAATGTACAGTGCCAAGATAGAGGCTCTACCAAAAGAAGAAGGGTCCTCATGTTGTCTAGGGTAGCTCCCTGGTACTTGGCCTTGTCTTTCCCTAATCAGCAACTTAAACTCGACCACAAATACTACCAGAAACAACCATCAGTCCTTGAGGGATCACTACAAAAGCAAGGCCATTTGAAGTTAAAAGAAGGCAGCTACAGAAAACCAAGGAAATACAGCCTTAAAAGTCTTTTTGAGATCATTTAAATCGTCTTAGACACTGTGGCTGATCAGTGTGCTGTGACAGAGGGGCCGCTGAGCACCATTATATCCATCGAAGTTGGAACATCCCCAGCACTCTAACCCAGAGCCTAAGGATGACAGCATAAAAACAATTCAGGACATCATCATAAACGTCATGGAATATTGGTTTCTTTGCAAATGACCCGAGATCAAAGGCTGATAAACCACGTTGAAACGAACCAGTGAAATTAATCCATCTTAAAGAAGCTTTTATTTCATCCGTCCCCATCTCTTGGCACTTAATTCCCAGGGAGGGATACCCAGGCTCAGATACCATACCAGGTTCCAAACAGGTACCAATAGATAGATCTATGCTGTGTTTGGATATAAAAGCTTCAGTTTCACTTTTAGAGGTGCAAGATGGTCCCCTGGGGAAGATTGGGGGCACTAGGTTTGGAAAACATGGTCTTATGTCTGGTCAGTCCTCCTCTTTGGATGCTTCAATCAAATTGAAGTGTTGCCCAAGGTTGAAAGCATTGCACCTGTGTCTTATTGTGCTTGCCCTATTCAGCAGTTCAAACCCAATATCTGTCTCCAGCTGGTTGGTCATCCTAATATGTAGCTGTGTCATCAAGTACTGGCACTTTCCCTTCAAGTGTAAAATCACACCCAATCGCCAAAATCGAAGCAACCGCTTCGATTTCATCATTGCTTGTGAGTGACAACTGACAGGCTCCAGAGATTGGTCTTCACTCTGACTGCGAATCTGAAAGCTGGCCATACTTCTGTAGTTTTGTGACCCCAGAGGACACTTATCAGCGGTTATATGCACAAATCATGGATTTATGCCTAGGCCTGTTATAAGCATAACAATACTGACAATATATAGGCCTGGTAATAACATTAACTGTGTCTTCTACTGTTTGGAGGCCATTGTTATTGTGCACTAAATGTCTCTCATTTGGTGTATGTACAAATAAGAGAAATGAAGTAGTTCTTTGTTGGTTCAAGTGGAAATGTTTTTAGGCCTTTTTATTGGGAGATGGCCTTGTGTAAGTGATTTGGATATCTCTAGCTGCTAGCCTTGATAATGTGATGGCAAAATTTAAGCCTGGTCCGTATTGACAAAATAGTAATTGGTGTTAATAGTCCATCTCATTACATTGATGATAAGGATTGCCAAGCAAAGGCGACTCACACTAAAAACAGCATCTAGATTTCCCCACAAGTGTGTCACATTGTTTATCTCAGAAAACTAATTTCAGCACGATTGAGTCTCCTGACATCCCTGCTGCAGTGCGATGACCATATCACTATCACATGGGAAGTCATTTGAAAGATATTAATAATGTTGATCAAATAATCATAAAACTACTTTGATGCATAATGCTCCAGGATATAATGTGGGCCAATGGAACGGAGTAGGAGTTGTCATTTCCTGCATGTCAACAAAGAAAAAGCTTAGTTTGCAAATTCTTGGAGAAAATTGCCCACAAAACACAGAAAATTACTGATACTAGTAATGAAACATTTATAAGTGCAATAGTTTTACAAATGTAGTCTGTTGAGAATGAGAAAGTGAGAGCCAGGCTCATGTATCTTGAGGTTGTGGGATCATTGCTGCTTTGTATTGTGTCCTTGAGCAGACACATAACCCTACATTGCTTCATCCTTCCTTCGAGTAACCAGTCTGATTACTCTGAGATCCTTCCAAGGGAAACTGTTCATGACTCCAGTTGGTCCTTACCGATGTAGGTCTTTAACATAGTCAAGCTACTCATATCTTGCTGATTTCCATCTCCATCCAAAACACATCTTGAACCATGTAGTAACGATTTTCTAATTATCGAGACATTTTCCCACTGATAATTAGCATCAAATGAAGGATGAAATTAGTTCCGATGACTAAAATAAGCTGTTTTTTAAATGCTGGTGCCATTTGGGTAGGTATTGGAGAACAATGAGAATGGTGTATTATTCAGATTTGTCCTCATCTTGATGTGGGTCTGTGGACCAATGTTTTTTTTTTGTGGGAATAGCTAGTCAAACATAAATGGGCCCACAGGAGCCATCTTCTGCTCAGAGGTTCCCGAGTCATGTTAAATGCTTACTGTGACATCATACCAGGACGTTTGAGTACATTGCTTGATACATCATACATCCCGGAACCTTCTCTCTTTGCAGTTGTTATCAGCGCCATCCAGACATGATCTCCAGACCTCTCTAATAAGGTTGCCCTCTCCATCAAGGACTCTGCATCTGGTCTCAAAATTGATCACTGACCTCTCTAACCATGACGTCTTTTTAGAGAGGTTCTACTGTAGTTAAGACAAACTGCTTGCACCACAAGCCAGGTCTTGATGCTAATAAAAAACATTTCTTAATTTCCTGACTGTCTCAAGCAATGAAAGCATTAGATTTCAGAGGTCTATCTGATAAAAGTGGGTTAATCTCGACGAGACCATGTCCCTTTCCTCATCTCGTATCCTGCGGCTCTATCATATGGGATATTTGATGTTGAATATGTTGTGTACAATAGCTGGCCATAATTGACACACTAGTTTTATCAATGGATCAATACTTCCCGCAGGAGAAGCAATGGCGGGAGGACATGGAACATATCGGAGTGCCGAGATGGAGGCGACAGGTCTGTTCCAATCAATCAAGTCTAGAACCAAGTATGAGTTATGCAAATATCATGTACAAATTGTATACAGGGTTCATGTCAGGATGAATTGAAACTTAGATGCTTGGATTACAGCACTCGGAGCATCCACTATTGACATTTCTGTAATCAGGTGTAAAATGCATCTTCTTTTAAAGGTCAAGTGCCTTCGATGAAATTAGAGCATTTGCTTAAAGGGGAGGAAGCACTGAAGAAATATGAAGCCCCCAGCACAAACTAACACTGTTTATCAAGAACTGAGCCATGATTGCTGTAAATAATGAACTGTTCGCAACACAAAGCCACGTTATTCTGACGGTTATATCAAGTATGTTTAATCCTTATCTCTTTCATTTGATCCCTTTAAACTTTTTCACTTTAAGTCTGTTGTGCTGAGACGGTTTCCAACAACCCAGCCATTGACTAATCTGCTTCTTTTTATTTGGCAGTAGGGTAAATTCAGCGTGTTCACTGCCAAAACTTATGATGAAGGATTAATATTTTAGAAATTGTGACCATCACGAACATAGCTTATTCATTTGTAAACCTGTCAGCAGGTGGCGCTGTACTTCTGTTCCTTCAAATGTCATCAAATTGTTTAAGCCTTTGGAAACTGTTTTTGTACATTTTTGATTTAAAAATTTATGATCATATTTGTCCTGAACAAATATCTTCTGATTTATAGATGACCTTATTGTTGATTAGAGCAAAGGCCCACACAAATCATGTGATAATTAAACTGTTTGAGATAGAGAAACATTGTATTTACCTGGAAGTAGGCCTACGTATCATACACCCTGGAAGGTCAGATTGCCAGATTTATACAGTATCTACATATACTGTTTGTAGCAAGGTTTTGAAGAAGAATACTTTCTATTTTAAAGCGTAATATAAATCTCAACAATATCACAGAGGATGGAGACTCGTATTATGTGCCAAGTTTCAGCACTATGGCAATGTTCATTATTTTATTGACCTGATCTGAGCAAAAAGAAAAAAAAATGAGTACGAGTGGCGAAGGCCTGTATAATTTTGTCATTAATAGGCAAAGAACGGACAGCTGAAACAGGCCTATCATCCAATTGCACAAATGTTAATGCGACTAGGTGTACAGTGCATGCAGATAGTAGAAAATAGTGCATAACGATTATTTTTATGCAAGTAATTGTTGTTAATTGTGTTTGATGGCACCTGCTGTCAGTATATACCTTCCATGTCCTTAAATATTACATCCATTTTTTTATATAATCACATGTATAATTAACAATTCCAAGGTTGTGGCATCCTGAACTTCAGGGCCTTTCACTTGGCACTTGACATACGAGGGGTGGACCAAACGACTGACCTCTGGTAATCGAGGATGAGGTTGTGGTTATGAAATAGTTAGGGCCTACTTCTCTGTTAAACATGGCTATATCTTTCAGCTGAATTGTTCAATACTATAAATTAGATATGAACTTAACATTTGTTATCTTTTTTGAGAAATTAAGCCTTTTCCTGCCATTTTCTCAAAATGTGTTCGAAGCTACAGAGTGGAGATGACCCAAATTGTGCTCTTCCAATGTGGCCTTCTGCATTTCAAACAATCAGCTCACATCTACGTCTGTCACATGTACACAGACATGCAACAATCCATGACAAACACAGCTGACAAAAGACTCTGCAACAATTCTATTGTGTGGTTTATAATTCCAATGTGATGTGTATCAAGTTTTATAGTGATAATTCAATAGGTATGTATATGAAATGACCAATAGGGCAATAGTGAGATCCAGAATAATCAATATATAGTCATTGCAAATGCGTTATCAACTCTTTAAACCATGAAACAAATGCTGCATTATTATGCAGTTAGAGTTGGTCTAGTGATAGGCTAAAGCGAGGGCTGCTCTACATGAATACTGGCAAATATTTTAGACCTTTTGGGAAAGTTGGGGTTTGATAATTTACCGAGAGGGGAGTTGGGGTTCTTTGTGCTCCCAAAGGTCACTACAATAAACGAAGCGATTCAGGGATGCTTTCCATGATGGAGTGTAAATAGGTCCACCGACAGAGGTGCACTTCATCAACAAGGTCACCTCACAGTGACAGAGGTAGCTGTGATGCGATAGACTTTAATGTCATTTGGCGGCTTCCCAATCTGTAGATCAGTGCAGTTTTTGGCAGAAATGGCCAGCCAGACATGAATAAATGACTATTGCTATCTGCGGTGTGACCTGAAATCCCCTGAAGAGTTCTCTGCATCGCTATAAGATCTCTTTGTGACTAGTACAGTATAAGCAGTGCTGCTCCAATCTTCAGAAACTGACTCGAGGATAACACAAAAATAAAGAAACAAAATGACTCTGATATCTCTATGGATGAATTTATTGATTCCATTCATCACTCTGCACTTACACCAAATGCACAAATAGATACAGTGACCATTATACAGAATGAATCAAAAAAAATCCCCAACTTGGCAACAAAATCGTCAGAATCATCCCAGCAAGTTTTTCCAACCATTTTTTGGTACATTCTGTATACCCCATCTCATCTTCTACTGAAACCGTAGTACATTGAGATATAATGTGCTGTACAAATGTACAGTAAGTAATTCCAAGTTAAGATGAGATAGGTTTTATTATATTTACATTAACAATTTTACACAATTTTTATGCAACCGTAAATTCAGTTTCACAGGAAAATGACTCAACAACTATACATCAATCATCAGTATACTTGATATTTCATGTCAGATTCTGACACTGAATTTCAGGTTGTCGAGATTTTCAGACACTACTTATTAAATGACATACATATTATCTACAATGGACCCTGAATACCCAGGTACTAGTATTATATACTGGCATGAAAAAAAGACAATAGATTTAGCATTTTGTTTACACCTGATTGAACAAATGGCAAATTATGCACTTCTCCTAATCTTATACAACACACATCTCAAATTTACCTCATCTTTTTTACAAGAAAAATAGCAGGTCCATAATTTAAACTATCTATTTTTTTTCAAATGATTTGCACACATAAAATCAAGCACATTTTACCAAGCTTCTGTTCATTATAAATAAATATACTCAGTTTTAATGATTGACATTTATCAATTAATTAACAAATCAACTAATTAAATACAACACATCAGTGTGGACTCGTAAAGTGATGGACTTGCTGCTACAATACAGAGCATACACACCAGTCAGAGAAGAATTTCAATAAGGAAGTAATTTCGAGACAAATATAGTTATAAGATACCTATCTTGAATTACCTATCAATTAATTTACCATTAAATACCAAAGAAGGATGGGGCTTCATTACTATTTCAAAGTATACTATATGAATGTGACAGTGTCCCATTCTCTGCACATTAACACTGAAATATTATCATATTTTAGTCTAACCACCAAGCGCCGAGGCTGGTCTTAAACAGGCTTTAAAGGGTTGATGTACCCTTTAAAATGAATTTGTTCAAGCTGATTCAATCTCAGAGAGTCTCACATACACATGAAGATACCTTCAACCAACCACGTTAGCATATTATGCCAGCACATCACACCAAGCAAAGAGCTTCGATGTGTGAATACGGCAGTATCAGTATATATTGATTGTGCGGAATGCGATTGGCTGTATACGGTCACATGATCAGTGGCTCATACATAACGGCAGTGAAAGGAATGTCAGTGGGAGAGATGGACAGGGACATAACACAATCTGTTGGTTATGACTAAATCTCGCTTCAGCTGGAATCTTCCAGCATTTAACAATTAATTCCATTAATTCCATTAGACCTCGCGTAGTTTTATGTAAACCTCAAGTGAATGACCAAGTTGTTATGAACAACTGGACTCTACTGATGATGATGACCTCTTTGTCTTACAACAACGAATGGAATATAAAATTCATCAACTTGAGCACTTTTCAACCATGCAGTCACTTATGTAATTTGAGCCCATGGGTTCATTGATATGTTCAAAGCTACATATGTATATATTCAAGGAAAATGGTTGTTGGCTCCTAGCAGTTTCATTGCAAAATATGTGACTCGCTCTACCAAAACTAGGCGCTTGTCGCATCTGAACTTGACAGGTTGATACGGACTTGTTGTTCATTTCCCTATTGTAGACCTTTTGTGAAATGTGACCAAATCAGTTTGTAATAGATTTCACAAAAGGTCTACAATAGGGAAATGAACAACAAGTCCGTATCAACCTGTCAAGTTCAGATGCGACAAGCGCCTAGTTTTGGTAGAGCGAGTCACATATAAGCTTGGACCATTTTAGTGTGATAAAACAGTGTCAATGCAGAAATGTAAATAGTGCTGTTCTGCTTTGCTCTGCTAGCCATGTTTCAATTGGCCAAAAATTGTCAGAAAACAGATTCACTTATTGAAATCAGAGATTTGGCAAAAATCCCAAAACACAACCCCGTCACTGGTTTAACCTGGTAAACTTGAATCTTGACTGCTTTGTGAAACTGAAAACCACACAATTAGTAGCAATCTGCCGCGAAGTTACTATTTATAGCTCACAAGATCATTTGCATAAGATATTGATGACGTTTTAGTCACGTGACAGTCGGACATCGACACTTATTTCTACGCATTTGAGCTTATTCCAAAGTAAATTATCTTTGACCCTGCATTGTTTTTAGCATGAATGATACCATAGAGTCAGAGAGAGAAATATTCAGAACAATTATGTAGTATTTCCAACACTCGGACATGTGCCAGATTGAATCTAACTACCCAAGTTAGAAAGCCTGAATCCATTACGAAACCGCATTTTGTCCGACATTGCCTGTAATTCATCGATGGGGAAATAGAGGGCAGCAGCTGCAGTGACGTCATCTTCGCGGAATGCTATTCGAGAAGGCAGTAATAATGCATAACGAGTGACACACCTTTTGATGAGTTTACAGTTTAACTATTCTAATTCCAAGCAAAAACACAACAGAATGGTATAAGAAAGTTTCAACAACATTGATAAGGATTTCTTGCAATTCAACAATGATCATTTTCCTAAAAAACACCAAGCAAATGAGCAATTTGAGTCGCCATGACCAGTGATGGCGCCATGACAATATGATGAGGGCGACTCAAATTGCCTGTTTGTAGAGGACTCAAGTGTAGAGGTTTTCACAAAATGTACCCAACTTCACTGACCTACATTGAAATTGCTGTCACCACAACAAAACATGGCAGATTTTCAACATAACTCTCGCCACAAAAGATTCGTGTAATGCGATCCAGTATGAAAACCACAACACACGCCATGCCTAATGACCCAACCGGTCACAGTTGAATACTCTGTGTACTAAATATGGCCTGCAAAACAAATACAAGCTTCAACCGACATGAATTTCTTAGTCGTGATTTCAAGATCAAACAGGCGAGCATGATATTCATAATGGCAATTGAGTTCAACTGACCATTCTGTGTTGCATACAGAAGAACTGCTTTCATAAATGCTATGATAGACTGTATTGAAGTGATTTGCAGAAACATCTCAGGCAAGGGAAATTCATTCTTAAAATCGGAAACTTGTATTTAATTACTATTGGTGCTTTACATCAACAGTAGAATGAAAAATCAGGACAAATTCCTCCAATAAGGTTGCACCAGGAAACTTCAATTTGGCACAAGTACATATGCTGTGGAAAACTCTTATAAAATATTGAGCCGAGAGTAGACGAGGTCAAATTTGGTTCATAACAGGCTCTTTAGATAACCCCTGGAGGGAGGGATTTGGCCATCTTGTAAAGGGATGCCCCAGTAAATGAAAGTTGAATTGCCATGACTATTGCTCTGCCAAATCACATCCAACAACACACAAAAGATAAGGGTAACTCCATGGCAACACTCCAGACAGACCTTAACCTTGAATAGTATTGCAGAAGAAACCACTTGCTTCAAATAGTTACTGATGAGATGTCAATGATTTTCTTAGCTTGTTTGCAGCAGGGTAAGGCAGGACCAGTGAACTGAAGATATCTCGAGAACTTGAAAGTTGATGATTTTAAAATTTATACACATTTTATCATAATTGTTGACTCAAACATTGAAGCCTTTCAATCAATTTAATTGTCTTCAACGATGACTTGATGACTTGCTCTGAAATTCAAAATCTTTTCACTTTTTCGCCTCATTGATCGCCCAAACTTGTCACAAGAATCCATTTTTGATGACCTGAAATTATGAAGACAAGTCCAAACACAAAAGCGTATAGAGACTGTAGTTCCTCTCACAAAACAACTCTACAAGTCTGATTGAGTCCACAACAAGCAGACAAAGACTAAACCAAAGCGGTCGAACCAACACAATAGCGATTATTGTCCTAGGGACGATAAGCAACACCATGATAATCATCCCAGGAACACCAAGAGGATATCAGTAGACCTAAACCCATTCATCGCAATCTCATCAAATGGAACCATAACCCAGTGTTTGATATCCTTAACCGAGTTTTTGGAGAAAAAAGTTGAAAAGTGTCACCCGGATTTCGTAATAACAAACGATTCTGAGCGACTCTGGTCAGACAAATGGTGTCAATTTTCATCAAAGAAGTCCCTTAACATCTGAGACTGAAACCTGGATCCGGGTATCTTCAAAGCAGACTTTCATTTTGTCGCATTTAAAAAAAAAATTTGTGCGGGCCGACATCATTTCAAATGTTTTTTTATTCCAGACTACCAGAAAATGCAAATGGTACATGACATCTTCAGCCTTTTTTCCTGTTAGATTTCGCAGGTTATCTCATGGCATTTTGTCAGCACACAGACCTTCCATTTCCTGATTATGATATTGACCTGTCACTTTGGCAAGTTGCAAGCCATTGTAGCCGATGCCTTGGAATGATTCACGCCTGGTGACTAATTATTACAACTTCCCCAGATCCAGCCAGCCACTCCACGGGAGATCCCTCCCGACTCATCAAATCATGAGCAATCCAAGACTCATATCGAGATTTAGGTTGGCAATAACCAGGCACGGGAGTCATTCTGGAGAAGGCAGAGTTCACGGCCATGGTCACTGTCTCTATCTTACATCACGTCACAATGCAACAACAAAACCGGAGTCCAAAAGAACAAACTCTCCAGACAATAGAATGCATCAAACCGCCAGGGGTCATCTTAAAGTGTTAAATGGCTTTCAAATTTAAAAAACTTTTCATTGGCAAAATGAGATAATTTTTGAGTGGTCAATGTGATGATGCATTGTGGTTGTTTGCTGCTTCCTGTTCTTTCAATTAGATGGTGAGAATTTAGACAGAGTTGTGTTCAATTATATAATTTTTAAGAACAGACAAATAGTTTTCCTCCTTCTTGACAATTACCGGTAGAAAAGAATTGTTCATTTGTGGAGACAACACTTAAAACATTGTAGCATCTTCTCTAGTTTCTAGCTCAGTAAAAAAGGTTGATATTAACTAGGTGAAAGTACGAAAAAGTCAAAACTACCCAGTAACTGATTTTTAGTCAATGACTTCTAGAAGTCAATCTTCTTAAAAAACAATTCAATACTTTGATCTTCCTAAAAGACGCTTTGACTAGTGCCAAAACTCACCGACTCATTAGATGTCAAAACTAATGCCACCAAATCAAAATACTAAGAAGTACACCTTTATCCTTGATGACCCAAAAACAGTCCCAAACAAACAACATTGGAGACAATTTACTTAACCCTTTATCTGCGGAGTCAAGCACGTCATAGCGCAAGGTATATTCTAAACACCATTTGCACTCAGCAATCACATGCTATCGGGTGAGACATGCCGAGTTTGGTGATGGTATCAGCCCCTTGACAAGGAAATTAGTTTTTCTTCAAAAGTGACATCAAACCGTTGGAATATTTTTCAAGCAGTCATTGTCTACGCCATGAAAGAGTATGCATGATGCACCTCTTTCGAACTATCATAACCTACATTCAGAGAACTGGCTCAGTACGTCAATCACTAATGATGTCACAGCATATTGAAAATGTGCCAAGTGTATGGGTGCTGCCACCTAGGTGTGGTGAATGGTATCATGAGGTGTTTACCTCATAGGGTTGTTTGTCTCGAGAATGGACTGGTGGGTTGTTGAATGTCAAGGTGACCAGTGATTTATCCTGTTCCGACGCAATGATTGCAGATATTGTAAATAAAATATTTTGATCATGGAATTGGGTGAGGGATGAGAGAAAACACCACTTAAGATATCAGAGCCACTGATTTCAAAAGTTTTAATCAATGACAGAACAAAAGTGGCATCTTCATGAGGCCCTGTTGGCAACTTATCAACATCAACAAACTCATCGCCAAGATAAACAAGACCCAACGAAGACCTCATTCATGTCACCTCACTAGTGTGGAGATAATCAGAATAAAATCGTATCGAGAACCTAAACAACTTTTCACTCGCTAACTGTTTCAGACCAATATGACGTTCAAATGATTGAAGATTCTGGAAGCTTGCGGCAGTACACGTAAATAAGAAAATACCTCAAGCCATGTCAAATAATTGCAAGACCCACCGCCCTCTTAAAAAGTAATCCCAATTGTTTTGACACTCTGACTTGACATTAAGAGACTGTCAGCCTTGGCAAAGGCTGGCGATGAACGATGGAACCGCTCAGCTTCGTCTTGTTGGTGGCATCAGCCGGTAACCATGACAACAGGAGACCGGAGCAAGCAAGCAGATTCCATATGACGCTGGTCGCAGATAATGCGCTGGATCTTAATTAATTTGCAAAGTGACATCACATATGTAGCTATGCTGGACCGAGGGTGATTGAAATTTGAAGAAAGAGGGGTGGACAATGATGCAGCCCTGGACTAGTCATGTAAAACTCATGACCTGCAACTCATATTCAGCAAATTCTTTACACAAGGCCGATAGCCCATCAATCATGCCATGATTGATAGAAACCTCAAGAATGTACTAGGACTGCACCAGGATATACTGATGAATACAGAAGATCACCTTATGCCAAATGGACCATGGTAATCTGAAAAGAAATAGCTTTCTGTCTGGTGCTGCCACCTGTGAACATGACATGGAATACCTCATAAAACCTTGTAAAACAAGATGTAAACAAGCTGACTAATGGCTCCACTTCGGCTGATTAGCATCCAGGCAAATATGATTCAGAACTTAGATCATACTAATTTCCACCAAAAATGAGTTGACTGATTCAGAAGAAACATTCCAACAAGACCAAAGTTGTGTACAGTAATGCTCTGTAACTGCAAAATGTTATCAGAATGAGTATTTCTCGTAACTGTTGTGGCCCAAAGTTCAGTTCATCAACTTTCTAGATATTAAGAACACCTTCAGTTCTAACACGGGGTCAAGGTAACAGAAATCTCTGATAACGCTTATGTGGTCGGAAGCTTAACATACATGCGGCAATGCCTGGTTAACTCATTGAAAGTCACAGTTTCCGTCCAATTTACATAAATAATGCCTCTCACATACGAGATCCTGTACAGTCCAATTACTAAAACAAGAAACCTGACTTGACAAGTGTGCCTCTTGTGACACCTTCCACTACCTTGGTAGGGTGGGTTTACAGCTCATACGTTAAACGTTGTTACATATCTCACTATTTAAGAATTCAGTGGAAGCTAAGCTCAAAGCACAAAATTCATTTTTTAAAAACTTGCCGACTTCACTCTGGGACTGATGCCTTCACTGGAAACATCAAAACTTTTGCCTGCATGAAGCTCAAATCGGGTAAACTTCCCAGGACTTTGCTCGCATCCGTAGATATGTTTTCGTCCTTCGTGATTTTGGGCTTGGCCATTGTTGTCGTAAATTTCATGCCGCTAAGTAGAGACTCGAGTGAGTTCATGGGTTTGGATTCGCTCGGTTTAGGAGGTTCGATCGAGCTGAGGAATTCAGTTTCAAATGCTGAAATCAGAAGATGTGACGATTGTCAGAGAGACATTTTGCCAGTATCATACTGTCATTAATTGTCAGTATAATAAAGCTGTTCTTCTCCAGCCCAATTTTAACTTCACAGTGTACTGAACATTTGCTTCAAAACTGGAGGCACCACCTTGCCTGGCAAATTTTATACCTCATCTGAGGGATGTGCGTTAAGATTATACCTGACGAACTGTTATGAGTACCTTGAATGAATGGGCAAAGGTTCTGGGGTTGAAAGTCAATCCACTGGTACAGTCACAAAGGTAATACTATTCATAGTTCCAGCAGTAAATCATTTGCAATCAACTTACCCGACGACTTGGAAGGGGCTGAAATGTTGTTTTTCTGGTTTTTGGTAAAGAAGTCAAGATCGAGCAGGCTTGAAGAGTTGGTAGCTGAAGTGAGGAGAGACAAATGTCAGAAACGAGTACAAACTTGTCAACTCATGGTTAAGACAGCTACACACACAACACAAAACAAACATGAAGGAAGAGCATCCCAAGGTAATGCTGGGCAGTGCTGCATGCTGAGAATGACATTAGCTACCATTGCAAACTGAGAGAGAGATTTGGGGAGTAAATCAAATTATTCAAGGAAAAGTAATGAAAATATCTAAGTAAACAAATTAAACAATACAATATGTATGCCATAATTGAGTTGTTTCATCGTAACATTTCAAAATTGCCTTTATTTCAGCTAGGTGGCACTTCAGTCAATGAATAACACAGAACATCACAACTTTGACACAACTTCACATCAACAAATTACACACTGTGCTTAAACCTATTCTTGACTTTGGTGCCACCTAGCAACATGAGCAATAAGAGTTCTTTCATTGAAGTTACATTGTAAGTTCACGGAATCAAATGATTCTGCATAACAGGATATGTACACTTTCAAAGGCTAAAAACCTAAGGGATTGGTTAGTGAGAACCTTATTGGGATGTTAGAGAGTATATACAGTTTCCTGGCTGAAACTAACCAATTTAGCTAGTTAAAATCTTTCTAGGTTGCTACTGAGTTACAGGGAGATGACAACCCCCGGAACGCATTGGGTTCTCAGTCGGAAAGAATTGCCTGGAGTGTTAGAAGGTTATGGACAAGTGCCTGAACCCTGTGCTCTTGGCTACTCTTGGCTACACCAAGGAAGCACTCCTGGCAGTTCAGGGATAAAGGGAATACAAAATGACGATCCTTTGAGCACACTGGGTTCTCTGAAGGGACTACCTGGCCTGGAGTGTTAGGGAGTTACGAACACTTCTCTGGGCCCTGCGTTTTTAGGTCATGGTAGCACCGAACCTTTTCTGGCAAGCCAAATGTTCTTCTAGGTATAGACCTTGTGCTCCGGGCTAGGCCAAGGAAGCACTCTGAGGTGCTCTAGGGATGAGTATAAAGTGATGACCCTTTGACAAATGGATTCTCTTAAGGAAGGACCATGCCTAAAGTGTTAGAGGGTTATAAGTCTCCAGACCTCATGCCCAACATGGGGCAGAAAAAGAAAGCCCAATTTGGGTTCACGGTGGGAAGGACCTTGCCTGGAGTGTTAGAGGGTTATGTACAAGTCCCTGGACCTGGTGCCCAGGGTTAGGAAAGCAATTACTTGCTATTTTTAGACATACTTGTTTCGGGCGGTTCTGGTTCAACACTACTTGTTGATGTTGTATCGGGCTCAAGATTTGATGATTCTGGCTCACTATTTGTTGAGGGTTGTTCTGGGTCAATAGAACTTGTTTTGGAAGGTTGTTCTGGCTCAATAGAACTTGTTTGGGATGGTTGTTCTGGTTGGACATGCTCGATGATGGGGTTTGAGGGTTCTTCTGATTTGTCTGATGATGTGTCTTTGGGTTCAACAACATGCCTATCACCTGCAAAATAATCAGTCGAAAATGCCGAGAAAAAAATTAACAAAAGTCGGAGAGAAAAAATTACAGAAAGATAGATATTATGACTGAAGGAAAGATGTGTTTGTCAATGGGTTTTTGTCAGATAAGAGAAAGCCCTGTCATGAGATTTATAATTTTGCATATGGCAGTGAAAAGAATATTGTTGTTCTTTTTGTATAAGTGGCAATTTTGCCATCTTTTCATAATATGTGTGTAACTGAGGCACCTTCTCTGACAGCTGATAGAAACTTGAAAACCGACTCAGAGAAATTCTTTCGAAGAGTATGATTGAAAGGGTGCAGAGATATGGGTATTGTGTGATGAGGTTTGGTGGACACTTTATATGTATTTATTAGAGTTTTGAATAGAGCATACAGACAAGACTTATCTGTCACAGAAAATACAACAAAAATCAAAACTATTACTCCTTGTAACTATATACTAGAGAAAATATCTGGGATAAGCTTCAGTCTGTAAGCAACAAATAGCTCAAGCCTAGGTCGAGCAGGTATCATATTACTTTCTAAATTCCATTTTCAACTGCAGAAACACAGGCACCGCCTGCTAATTCACACACTACGACAAACTTAAGCTACAGGAATCACACAAAAATACACCGCTAACAAACTCAATAAACCACCAAAACAAAATGACTGGAAGCACTTTTAAAAGTTAGGTTGCCGCCAAATAGGTCACAACAAATGAAGCAGATTTAAAGCGATGCCTGCTACCCAAAGTCAAACAAAGGATCCTGGGTTGAAATGATAAATAAAATACATCACATACCAAGCTTTCTTGTCAATAAGGTAGCCCTGAATTTATACAAACAAACTCAGAACATAGAATCGGCACTTCACATCCAATTTTCTGGTGATCAGAGACACCTAATTCCATTGAAGTGTATTTCCGCTCCAGAGCCTTAAACGGTGTGGACAAAACATTTCCAAATGGGCTGTAGCAATTTGTTGAGAAAGACACAATCACACAATGAAATTTTTACTATTTGTTTCACTAAGGGCAGCAAGCATTGGAAAAGTAGGGATGTTAGGAGGGATTAAAGATGATAAGATAATTAGTGAAGAAATTCAAGTTGAATTCAAAGACGATGAACGAATTTGAGCTCGAGTTAGGATGTTTTACTTGAAGTAAGGTGCTGCCATCTACTCTTGTTGTGGTACACTAGGTATAATGCATCAGAATTTGAGTCTTGAGGCAACAATATTCAACCATTATGCAATCAAGGGTGCACTGGGAGCAGTGAACCTTTCCAGTCACTATACTCCACTAAATCGCTGAATTCATTCATAACTTAAAACCTGATTTATCTACCAAACCACAGACGTAACAAGGCCAGATGTCACTGAAGGAGAGGAATAGGCCAGAATAGCACTCAAAAAGCTAGCTAAAGAAATACCGACAAAAGCCACCACAAACTTTGAGCAGTTACAACAGTGTGATACACCACCACCTCCCTGCCCCCACCATGCAGATGTGATTAAAGTTGTGCTTACAGTCAAGAGGATTGGTCAGGCCACTACTGCCCCAGTCAAACTCCACAGGTGGAATAGCCTCGCCTGCCTGAAATGGAGAGGGACAACAGGCTAGATAGTGGTGACATAAACAACTATGCTCACATGAAACAATACTATCATTTGGTTAAATTGATTTTTTTCAACTTCAAGAAGAAAAAAAAATTTAAGTCCTTTTTTTCGTCCCAAATGTTTACTTTCAAGAGTTCAAGACTAGGAATGCTTTTGAATTTTCAAATAGGGCGTGGACTCAATTTGGACTAAAATGTTCTGAATCAAAACAACTGATGCCATATCGGTGGATAGTCCTAACTGAAAAAGGAGGTAATTTTCCCCCATTGCTTTTAACCCATGATAAAAATTTTTGGACCAAAGAACATAGAACACAATGAAAAATATTGCATCTCAAAGTTAATATTTTTGAACTTTTCAACTACTGACCGTTAATATTGTACAAAACGACACATACAAAACGATGACGACATTCACCATTATGACCAAGCCTCCTTGACTTAGAAATTTGTTAGAAAAGTTGACCCAACCCACAAAGTGAAGATTAAAGACAAATATATCCTGGATTACTCTACAGTTGGTCTCAAAAGTTGTAAGTTGTGAAAGTCTGTGAAACCCCAAACCCAACTCTAGTGAAGCAATATCCCTCACTGCACGCTATATCGTTTTCTAGTACCTAGTCTGTGTTTGATTTGATGACCAACAATTTTGGGAGTGATGGTTGTATTTTTTGCCAGTTAATAGCAGAAGCAGTGCATCACCATAATCGTCTATTTACAAAGCATATGAATTGAAAAGTTAAATAATGAGCCCAGACACTTGGAAATTTCTCACATTATTTTTATATTCTCTGCTAAAATACCCTTAGATTTCAAAAATAGAATACAAATTTTTACAAGAGTCAACTAAATTTTCACAAATTTGCTTATTTAAAGATTATATCAACTGTGGGAAAAGCTGTATGATAATGATTCATTCAAAGTGCAGGACCAGTACTTGTTTGTTTTTAGGAATTTATCAGGCAAAAACTTTCATTCCAATCTTAGTTACCAGTTCTGTCTTTTATTTGGGGAAAGGTTATTAAAGCAACAGCTGAAATGTATCATTAAAACAACTGAAGTTTGTACTTGACTACTTCAGAAAAAGTGTCTGAATTCAGCGCTTACAAGACAAGACTCAAACACATTCAGTGAAAAACTTCTTTTTGGCAGGTGGAGGGGTCACAATATGTGCACTCACCCAAAAATTGTCAAAAATAATGAACCTGAAGGAATTAAAATCATAACATCAACAACTAGAGTCTGGACTAGACAATAATGCTAAATAATTTTCATTGTTTTAATCAAAAAATTTGATAAATTTAATAGAAGTGTGAAAGAAGTCGGGAAATAAATCACAAAACACATCATGCAAACTGGGTGACCATTCGGTATTGACAGTTCACAATATTAGATATAGGATGAACACACTGTTGATTGAAAAAATACCCTTATTTGGTGAAGACGGCACAGCCCCTCAAGGACTGCAGGTAACTTTTGTCTTTTTTATAAATTCTCATTCAAAAACTTTAACAAGAAAGTTGAACTCAAAAATTGCACTGAAGGAACTTCTCAATTTGACACTGGTCACCCCCACCCCAAAAAGTCAATCCATCAATCAATCAAGGCCCCTGCAACTCAAATTTCAAACTTGTTTACTTGAACACATAACCTGCAATCCTTCTGGTTAAACCAGTCTCCCATCTGATCTGGCCCAACTTACAACAGGCTGCTGGACGGGTGTTTCCTTTGATGTGTCAACTAGGGTCGGCTCAGTAACATCTCCTGGTTTAGTGGGTTCTAGAACACCACCCCGACTCGGCTCAAGTAGACCTAGACTTGCAGCAAATATCGGCACGGCGGCTTTCTTGGTGACAAGCTGCAATAGGAGGTCAGCTTATTCAAATGATGGCGAAATCAATCATGGTAGAAAAACTGTTTTATTGTACAGTGGAACCTCCCTTAGCGGACACCTCTCCTTTAAGGACAACCTCTCTAAAAGGACACAAGTTTTGGTCCCAAATGGGTTGTTTCCATTCAATTTCACCTCTCTATAAAGGACACCTCTTGATTAAGGACATCAATTTTCAGTCCCGTGGGTGTCCTTAATAGAGAGGTTCTACTGTATTTCTAAAAGTATTGATTATGAAGAAGCGATCTCCTCCTCCACATGGATATGATTAGTTCCGTCTTTTAACACAAGATCGCATGCTAAAGGAGCTACATGTATCTAAAGGATACCAATATGAGACACTCCCAGTGGTATTCTAGCATCAGGAGTGGTCAAAGGGAGAAAATTGCCTCAGCAGGATTCTGGTCATATCATACAGAACAGGTTTTACTTGCAAACTCTGCAAGCAACACTGGTCGCGGCTCATACAGATCAACATGGTGATATTTCGTTGGAAAGTATCATAATACGATAGTTTTACTTACAATATTGCGAGGGTCTATAGCCAGTGCCTTCAGGAGTCGCTGGTTATTACTAGAGTGACTCCAAGTACACGTGAGGGCGTTAGTCTCCTCCAAGTCTTTTAGGTGCTGCCAGATGTTCACATCGATCACAGATGGGGTGCTGAAATGAGACAGAGACATTAGCAAAATGATGCGGGTTCAAAGGAGGCAGAGGCTTATCCAGGCTGCCAACCACGTATATATTGAGTTGAAGAGCCGAGTGTCAAGTTGAAGACTATTAGTTCTACAAACAATATTGGGGATGAGATGTTGGTTGAAACCAGACATTCAAGTCTACGCTGTCAGAAAAAGCTGCCCTCTTTATTATATGGAGACTACTCTGACAGCCCACTTGAACCATATCTGGGCTCTTGGTAAGTTCTTTTCTGTATGAAGTAATGTTGAAGCTCATTCCAGAGAAGGTCCGCCCCATTAACTGAAGCTGAAGAGCCACAGAGCACAGAAATGCGTCCCTGCTATACTGGTGATAGGGGCTACACCAAAAGCTACACTAAAACCGACGCTGACCGACATAACCTGCTGTTGTGTGCCTTGAAATGGCTGAAGACTAAAGAGCTAATCCATCAGCGGCCAGGAGACCAGCGTACACATAGCAATTTTCCACTCAAGCACCAGAAAATTGATTTACAATCGAGACTTGTGTACATAACTACCAAGTTCACAAACTAAATGTTGAATCTGATTTGGCTGATGATAGCGATAGATGATAATACTTTTGCATAACGTGAAAATTACAAACCACGTTTAGAATAGGTTTGATTTGGAGGTAGCTACAGAGAAAGTCCAGTGGAGAAACCAGTCTCTTGGCCTACACTAGAAGTGAAATATCAACCCAGCAAAGAAAGAGTCAAATAGCAAAATATGAACATATGGCATATGATTTAAACTAATCATTCTTCCAGGACATGCTGTGGTATCATCAGAGATGTCTAAACATGGCTCTCGTGATCAATAGCCCAACTATGGAGGGCGTCATTCAATTATATAGAATCCATTTTCAAGATGATTGGTGTGCCAGCTAGAAGATATTGTCAGCGTGGGCTGCAGGATGGTGGATCATGCAGCCCTAAGATGGTGTCAGTAATATTTATATTGGCGATGATCAGCAAGGTTTGTTCTGGCTAAAGATTTTCAATGCTTTGTTAGCTACCCTCTTCAGTGAACATAGTCGACTGGGAATCTGGAGGTAAAAATGTTAACGAAAATGATCAACCTGACAAGTTCTTCAACAAAATCCAAACAGTTTGAGAACACGATAAACATCAATTGAATTGATTTTTGCAATGAAATCATGACAAGTCACAGATTGATTCCCGTGACACTATCTGATGTATTTATACCGCTCCAGCCACGACCGATTTACAATAAATCAATTTATGATTTTTATGCCGAGCCATCGATCATTGGAATAGATGTACTTCAATGAGCTGACACATGATTGTCAGTTCGTGTTCAACCTTAGGGGATGAAAGGACCTGGAGATGTAGAGATTTTAGATGTGATTAGCTGGCACCGGCTAATGTCCATCGACTGATTTTTTTCAGGGAGTCAGGAAATAGCTATCATAAGCATCATTCCCTGATGTTTTGCGTGCAAGCAATTTTGGAAACCATCACAGGGTAGCTCGTCTCAAGAAATATTAACAAGTATAGGCAGTGTCACGGCGCCTCATCATACTTAGCTAAACTGACATGAACGTTTCATATTAAAACTTGTCTGGCCTCAGGCAGTGTCGCTTCCAAGGAGAAATCAATATCTTTGAAGACATAGAAATTTAAAATTGTCAGTGTTTCATTTTCAAGGGGCTAAATGAAGTGATTTCTATCCACAGTGGGAAGGAAGTGGCATTACTCTTACTGACTGACTCAGATTTGAGTTTGAGACAAATGAGAGATATTCTGGAGGGCTGACACTTGTGAGGAGGAGACAGAATTAGTCATTTTCTTCATGAAAACTTCAAAATATTTTAGCTCCAGAACATTGTTGAGACAGGACTTGAGATTCTCATTCACTGCCTAACTGAGATTGTCTGACCAGTGCAATCATATTGCCTCCTGAAATCCACATTAGTCCAACTCAGACCCATGACACGGTCGTTTCGCGATCAATGGAGTCGCACTTCAAAGCAGTCGTCATTCAACAAATCCTACCAGCACGCTAACAGTATCTGACAGGCTCCATATCACAATGAAGAGCGACGAAGCACACCGATGGTAAATGGAGAAGACTACAAGGCATTGGTTCAGCTGATTGCAATTGGGGACAGTTGGCTGGATGATTACTCTGACTGTCAACAGAATATTTGCACACGACACCAGTTCAGTGGACAAATACCACTCCTTCAGTAAACAGTCTCTGATGGAGAAAAGCAAAACCGGTTCTAACACTATGATACATGTTTGAAGGCTGATCAGATCTAGTTGATCTTTCACCTTCGATGCAACAAAATTAGGATACAGCACCACCTGTTCATGGTGGCTCTCCCCTACTCCCAGCCTGTGGTGAAGGAACAAAGTACATACAGGATTCCCAAAACACTGATGCAAACAACTTTAAGAACAACTAAAACCTCGATTATCTACAAAATCTCTTGGTGATGAGGGAGCGCTTTTGAGCAAGAACTCGATCCATGAAATAGTTATTATGCCCCAACTCAACAACAACAAAAACAACACCAGTCCATATATCATTTGTTTTTCATCTCAGCAGCTCATCACTCACTGCAAACAAGATGAGCATTAATCAAGAACTCGATCAATAATTCCAACAAGAGGATAGACACTGAAACAACTTTTCTGTTCCTGATGTCTCTGTGCATGATCTAAAGTTGCAGAGTCGTAAACGGAGGATGCTGGCATGTCTACAGTACAGGTATGGTCATTAAATGTTGGCAGCGCTGACAATGATGTGCAAATTACAAATCACCTTTATGATTATCTATCAAAGCACCCATTACTTCAAGACAACTCGAACTAAAAGCACCACAGTTTGGAGTCTGCCCATGCTCATTTAAGTAGGTGGGCACATTGCATCCTTGAGACGGACAATACATGCTTACATGTATTTGAGAACATCTCACAGACAGCCTCATAATAAAGAAAAATTCCCATTCATTGCGCTAGAGGAGATATCATACCAATGCGTATAAGAAAAGAAACTGGCTTTGAGCTCGGCTTAGAACTGAGATCAGACAAATGACTTTTCCGTCACGTCTCAAGGGAAAAAAGGCCGCAGAGTTTCTAGGTAGATTATATTGGATATGATAAGAATACTGCCGGAGTGTCTGATCCTCGTCACCACATCCCATGAGCTGATTTTCTCTGGTCTCACAAAGCTTGTGATGGCTGGTTTAGAGCTTTTGGTTCAGAGAAAATGGAGCCAGTTTCTAGTCAGGATTACCGACAGTGACACTCTGAATCAATCAACATCTGAATTCAATTTCAAGACATTTTAGCCAAAAATAACACACGGTCCACCCTAGTTTAAGAAATACTCTACCGCTTTTCTCCTAACGAGGCATAAGCAGTATGGCGACACCTGATGTTACTATCAATACCACCCCTGACGAATCAAACCAAATTACCTTTTTTGCTTCTTTTGACGATCTGTTGTCTTGGGCTTTGACGCTCTCTCAAGTTCTTTCCCTACAACATTTGTGAGCGTTGCTATGGTAACTAATGCAGCATTTATTTGTAGGTTAGGAAAACACTTTGAGATGGCACTGTCGACTTTGGCTGCCTGTGGTTTGGCGACCTGTAACAAGAATGAAACAATAGGTTAGCTAACGCGATGACGCATTCCATAGGGCATCATTACCAAAAAGCAGAATAGACTTTATAAACTGATCATCGACAATCAATACATTTGTTCCATCACTAGCTACACGTATCCAGGTTATTTTTACCCAGTTTCACATTTATACCAAGATAATCCACAATCAATAAGGCTTTTGTGAAGGATGGTGATAGTTTTGATAATCACAGGATTTCAGTCATATTCCATGTCTGTTTCTGATATTGTGCAGTTGAGACCATGTGCCTTGAGGTGGGGGTCCTAACCATTAAATTGAATTTAGAAATATAATGCAAACTCCAACAGATGTTGGTTCACTTGCCAAAAGGCAATCTACTTCATGTCATTTTCGCCCACGATACAATTATAGATCCCATGTTCCGTTTACCACCACACCGCTACTTCAGCAGATAACACTGAACGAAGTGATCATCACTTCCATTCATATGTCATCATGAATTTGAAATGAGCTCGAATAGGAAACGAATGAGGTGGATAACGAATGTGGTGGATAAGGACTTATCTGCCGTACACATGATACGAGGAGCATGTTCATACATTTCAGTACAGCTGCACCACAATGCATAATCATGACTCGGGTGGTTTATGTGAGGGTCATATTCATGTGAACCCTACACATGTGAGTGTAGGTTTCAATGTTACAAGGTTATATAATACCACTGAGACGGAGGTCTCTATGGTGAACCCTACACATGTGAGTGTAGGTTTCAATGCTACAAGGTTATATAATACCACTGAGACGGAGGTCTCTATGGTGAACCCTACACATGTGAGTGTAGGTTTCAATGCTACAAGGTTATATAATACCACTGAGACGGAGGTCTCTATGGTGGCAATAACTCTCTTTTTTGTCATTTCTTGTCATTTCAATTTTGTTTTTTTCTGCTGAGAACTCTGGTGTGGAGTGGAGTGCCAGCATGAACATGTAGTATCTGTCATATTTTGGGAAGATTCTGAGCACGCATTCTGTAGAACATAAAATCATTTCCAACTACCCATGTATGCATTACATCGCACAATACAAAGCACTGTAGTGATCATGTTGACCAAGTAGCTATATCGGGATAGCGCAACTCAAAATCAATGAAAGGCTCGTACAGCAGTGTGATAAAAGAAAGGTCAATGTGAAAACAGGCAATCCACATTCCAATCTCTCAATACAAAATTACAATGATTAGTTCATTTTTGATATTGATAACACATTGCTTGTGATAGGCTTGTGACCTTGGACAACTAACTTTACCTTTGTCACATCTTTTGAATGAGACACAGTACAACGATTGACTACGCCACGACAAGATCATAAGCCCTTACAACCAAGTGAGAAACGTGCATTGAATTGACTGAACTTTCCTCATCAAGAAGAAGACCAAATTGCAATGTTGATAATGCTGGCCAAAATTGCCACACATGAAATTGGCAACATGAGGAGTACCCACATCATGTACTATGAGTCTAGAAATGAAAATTGATATATCCCATGGGTCTTCATTCGGAGAAATCAATACTAGGTCATATTGGATTCCCATTCATCAAAGAGGGTTCAACGGTTTGGAAAATTAGTTCATTCAGCAGTGTCAAGAAATATGAACAAATGATAATGAGCTTCCCCATTGCAATGATTTGCACACCCACCTGCAGCATCTCCCAAAAGCACACAAATTTCCTTTTACAGCAACATTATGGAAGGGAATTTTGTTTGAGGGCAACTGTCTGTATTGTATGTAGTGTACTATGGATTCTTCTTGCAACTAACATCATTCGCCACTGTTCAAGTCGAGTCCTACCTAACCAGAAACCGGCTTGACAGGCAGAGTGGCCTCGATACAATTCTGTCCACATAGGCAGCCCTCGTTCACTCTGTTGAGTGGAAATTGAGTTGATGACAGTGGCAAGCCGTTAAGCCCACACATCTTCACACCGGTCATGATGTAGGCAAATAAATCCATCATGTAAACTGAGGTAGTTAAGAATTATGCATAAAGTACACATGGTAAAAGGCTGAATGACTGGTACAGCAATTGAGAAGATGTAACACTTACACACAAATCCTTTTTTGAAGCAAATTGTAAAGTCTTACCTTTGACCAGACTTGAGCAGTAGAAGGCTTTTCAGAACTTGGCGATGGTTTATCCAGCGGTGCAGGCGGTTCCGTGAACTCTCCAAACTCGTCATCGTCATCCTGAGTTGGACTGGTGTCCTTTGCGACTGGTTCAGGGGCCGAGAATCCTCCCCAATCATCATCACCATCATCATTGTCATCATCAGGCATTGGTGGAGGTACTGATGAACTAGGACCAGAAAACCCGGCCCACTCATCGTCACCGTCATCATTGTCTGGAATCTCTGATTGGGGTGGCGGCTCTGTTGCCGTCGGACCTGAGAAAGTTTCTTCATCGTCGTCATTGTAAGGCAACGGAGGTGGCTCCGTCGTGGCACCAGAAAAAGCTGCCCAATCATCATTATCGCCTGCTGGAGAATCAGCAGTGCCAAAGGCCGCCCATTCATCCCCGTCATCATCGCCAGCACCACCCTCCGTCAGAACCCCTGATGAACACCCAGCCCATTCGTCACCAGTGGCATCACCCTCCACACCGTCAAAACCATCCCCATCTTCCAAACCCTCATCAGGTGTCCCCGGGGCCCGGAATGAAAGTTCGCCAAAGTCTAATTCCTCCTCTCCCTTACTACCACTACCAGTGTTACTTTCACTGTCATCTTTTTGTTCAGAACTATCTCCGTCTTGTTCAACGACAGTTTTCATATCAGAAGAAGCTTTGACATTCCCTTCTTCATCCTCAACCTCTTCATCTTCCCCCAGCGTGTCATTCTCAACCACCTCACTTCCCAATGTTACTCCAACCTCAGAGCCTTCTTCCATTTCCGAACCAGTCGATTCAACATTTGCACGGTCTTCATTGACACAGTTGTCAACTTCAGTTCCATGTGTATCACCGGGACTGCTGGAATCTGATTCAATCTCAGTATTCTCCTCAAAAACAGAAGATTTATTTTCGGCAACAGGTAAAGAATCAGTTTCTGTATTTTCTTCGGAAGGTGTAGTATTAATTGTGCCCATATTTTCCGGGATTGGTGATGATCTATCACATTTTTCATCACCAGCACCACCCTCTGACATGTCTGAGCTACACGAACCAGCATCATTCTGCACGGAACTGAACCCCCCAAAATCATCACCATCAGCGACGGTGCAATCCTGAGGAAGCGTGGACGAATGATTAGAATTCTCCTCACATAGGTGGCGCTCATCGCCATCAGAACCATCTGACCCATGATCGGAATTCGTTTCACCGACCTCAAAATCTGCAAAATCATCCTCTTTTGACACTTCTTTTTCATGACCAGAATCGACTCCTTCGTGAGCACCACAAGGTGCCACATTCTCACCTCCAGACTCTGAAGTTCTTTCACTCGGACTTTCACTTTCAGATATTAATTCGCTTTGGCAATTAGATACATTTTCTACATTTTCATCCTCTTCCACTGGTTGCTCGCTTGATTTCGAGTCAACCAATGTGTCTTGGCTATCGTCGAGACCCTGACTGGGTTCACCCTGGCCTTGGAATGAATTACTCATATTATCACAGCTGGTAGGATTATTGTCACTATTATGGCAAGAACTGACGGATTTATTTTCAGCGAAATCACAATCTAAATCGTTGCTTTTATTGTCTTCGCTGAAGTCTGGATAGTCCTCGGATTTTGGCAGGGGTGAAATGTCACTACTCAGACCCGAATCAATGATGGAGTCCTGACTAGTATTATCAATACTTGACTTTTTAAAACCAGGGTATCTCTCACTACCTGGGGTCTCTGTCCCAGACGGGGTATCAGTCTTTTCTGATCGCTGAAAATGGACAGAATTGGGACGTTTCGGCGTGTCTGAATCAAGTTTATTCTCTAAAATCTCACGTTTCGTCGGACCTTGCTCAAAATCTGCAAATTCATCATCTTCTTCATTATCATTTAACCTCGGACTCAATACCGGAGGTCCTGAAGATGCAGGGGAGCTGAGATCGGCAAAGCCACTCTGAGAGTCGGTGTTAGGAGACGTGTCAGAATGTGCACTAGAAAAATTTGCCCAGCCAGGCTCAGAGTCTTTCCCACTTTTGAAATCGGCAAATCCACCAAAATCGTTTGCATTATCATGGTCATGAGAATTCAAATCCTTAACTTTTTGCACCTCAGCGGGGCATTCGGAATTGAAATTGGCAAAGTTTGTGGACTCCTCTGATTTTGTTCCTGCACTGGTAAATCCTCCAAAATCATCGTCATCATCGTCGTTGTGTTGCGGCCATCCATCGTTGAAAGACTGTGAATCATCAAGGGGCGGTGGGCTCGATGATAGCATCGGAATGAAGTTGGACATCTTGGGAATTTTCACCTACACTGCAGGAATCTTCTTTATTGCTCTAATCATCTCATAGATCTGCAAGTAGAAATAAAACACATGTTTTAAAAAACTTGTTTAGAATTTTCAACAAGCTTAAAAACAGGCCACACATATCAAACCCATGCAGATTGAGATTGAGATCAGACCAACTTCTAAATGAAACTTCTCATATGAATTTGGCTATCACACTCCTATTATCACAAAGAGATGAGAAAAAAGACCTGCATGACCTTTGCTAGTTCCAGGTTATCATTCCTGCTGGCAGCATTCAGCGATAACTTGAGAAGACGGATCAATAAGTGCCGAGATGATTATGGATACAAACCATAATGTAGACTATATGACGCATTGTTGACTATACAGCGTATTGTTGACTAGACTACACAGTGCATCGTGCATGTATGGCTATTATAACCACACTGGATCTCAGTCAAATCAACCTGGTCTTAGTTTACCGAGTCTAAACAACCATCCTCAACAAATATCTCTACCATCGCCATTACATTAACAGCCATGATGGCAATGCCCAGTCAGGTGGGCCCCCAGACCAACATCAGAGTGGAAAACACTGGAGAGCCAGAACTGGACCATAAAACCACTGATGGTGATACTTCAGCCAAGCCAAGAGGATATGGAGACTAGTCACCAAAAAAAATGTTTCTTGTATTCATAGATATATTTACTAAAGCTATTCCACTGATCAAAAGAAAACCATTTCAAAACAGAACTCCCAGCAATGGCAAAATCCTCCCGAGCAACAAATCATTAATTATGAAAGACCCTCGAGAACTGCCTTGAAGTGTCTCCTCCAATATGACAAGCACGCCTGTAATTGACAATGAGAATTGAATCATAAGATAAGCATGCAGAGCTTGAAATGGATTTCAATCTGAAGCTAAGATGATTAGGAGTGTGGAATGAGTCTATGTTGGACAATCATCATTTTGCTCCATTTTGTGAGAGTCCCAGCTATCCGTCTGCGTGATTGGTGAATATCTTTGTTAAAATCAGACTATGAATCTATGAATCTGGTATTTTCACACACCTTTAAAAAAGTTTTCTCTCTCCAAAAATCTTGGCTGAGGTGAATTAAAATGGCGTCTAGGGATCAGGGCTCGTGCTTGCCCATGCAAAGGCTCCACGCACAAGGAATCTTGCTTTTACGTCTCATTCAAAGGCTGTACCACCTCATCAAACAGTTTTACATACACGCACAAGAGACAGATGTTTATCACAGCTGTAATATCACACATGTTATACAAAGGGTTAACTTGATCATGTTTTAACCACCAACTGACATGACATAAGCTGAATGTCCATTACACACCAATGGCAATAGATATATAGAATGTCAAGAAATGATCATCAACGATTCCTGTTCATGTCAAACTAATTAATCAGAAGATTCTAGCCAAATGTGGTCTCATCTGATCCTTCATTGGAGGCAATATTGCTATTGATCCCTCATAAAATGGACGAAATTGATGAGGGACATAAATAGTAAGAGTTCAAGGTCACTAGAAATTGAGGTTATTCACCGTTCTTCACCAAGAAGGGAGTCAACAGATGTAGATTACCATAGTCATAACCAATCTACACTCAAAGTAATTATTTCTTTCGCTGTGACCAATTTTTAATTTAGAAACCAAGGGTCAAGGACGTGAAGAATGATTATAATTGAGGCAATGGGGCAAAATATTCTCTATCAACTACCCCACATTTGTTTACATCAATGGTGCAATTAATTTGTAAGAATGGCAGATGAGTCAACCGTCTTGTGGTAGAAAATGTACTTACATCAGGTACATGTAGCAAGTAAATCCCTACGTTTGTAAAAGTAATTCCCAAATGAATATTTTTGAAATGTCAACAGAAATTCACTGAAGAGTAAGAAATCCAATCATAATGAAACTGCTGCAATGCAACTGAATCTCCACTTCACCGGTAGAAGTCAAACACTCAAATGAAACAAATTCTAAGACAAAGTAGATCATATTATTCATATGCATGTTTATGTCAGTGATTTTAAATCAACTCTAATCTGATTCGAAAAATGTTATATCTTCATAATCATAACACAAAATGGATGAACAAAGGGTATAATTTTCAAACGAAGCAATCCTTTTGTACCTCAACAACACCAAAGTTATCTTCGAGATGAGTAACGGAGAGTTTGGTTTGAACCAACAAAAATGGTTCATTCATCTTACTGCAGACAGTCATATCATACTTTCAAAAGATGTGATGAAGAACTGACATGAAAGCTGGGGTATCCCCGGTATTGCTTTAATGGTAATGACATCATGGAATTCCTTTGTTTCAATTGAACCACCATCTATTTTTGGCCAGTTGAGGGAGTTCCCTTCACAATTTGAACTTTTGAAACATCAGAACTGCAGAGCGTGGGTTTGAAAATAAGCAAGATGAAACAAGGTAGGGTTATTCCTCATTTCAATTACAAAGTATGACATCATGGGAGACCTACTTACTAAGGATCTGACAAATATTTCTATTTCGGATACAAAATTAGCCCGCGTAATTACCGAAAGTCAAAATTTAAAGATGAATATGATTGATGAATCAGATACTTGCAATGCTCCCTCATGCTCATCATGACAACGCGATCGTAGGAATTCTACACAGCAGAAAACAGGCATTGTATTTGCATCAGTCAGAAGGCAGCCAACACATGCTACATATTGTACAATGCAATCAACAATTAAATATAGACAATTGGGTAACAGTTGTTAACTGATATCTCACTCCCACTCCAAAGACATGTAAGAGTTACACTGGGCTTACACTTGCAGAGTTTGCAACTTATTTACGACTCCAACTCCGACTTCAACTTTGAGGCCGAGAGTGAATTACAGTTGACCTGTGCATAAGGCGGAATTCCGAAATAATGAAGTCATATTTCAAGACATGGTGATGGCTTACTACCTCGTTAACTACTTTGTTACATTGTGTTACCGTCTTATGCACACGTTTCCTTAACAGAAAGGGGGTTTTTGACAATAGAGAGGTGTCTGCTAAGGGAAGTTCGCTGTACTTTGTTTAGGAAGAGCTAGGTGATCACTCATTACCAAATCAATTAGCCATGTCAAAGGATTTTGTTAATGATGACTCACCACTTGGGTCAATGGGAGGGGCTCTGAAGCTACTGACGAGTGTTCGGACATGATTTTATGGACTAGATAAGTATTCACAGCTTGCCACTCGTTGCCATGGGCTGGATGAGACATGCCGAAGCCATCCCATGCCCATGGATGGTGTCACTGTGGTGATGACGATGTCACACTGGATGACGATGTCTTGGTTGACTTTGAAGATGTGTTTATGGATCGATTTATGGGAAAATGAAGTGAAGAGTCAGAGTCTCTCTCAAGTCTCAGGCTCGGTCACCAGGGACAGGGTGACGCAGTGGACGGGTTAGTGGTCGGGGAGGAGCATGTACTTGACTTTTATGCAGCAGAGATCTGAGAGAGGACATGGACTGGAGTGGAGATGGAGGAGGGAGGTGGCAAAACTGAACCTCGCCAAAACCAGGTGTTTATCAAGAGTTTCCTACGTTTGATTGCATGTATCTTTACATAGTTATGTGAAAAAAACATCACTCTAACATAAAAATCGGAGAATAGCCTTACCAAAATAAAAGGAACATCTGGAAACTAATTTTCTCTACCTTTCATCCCAAAAATTTTGCCAGCGAAAGCCATTTTGTCGATTTCCCACAATTCACTGCGAAATAATTTAATTACTCACCTTGCAATTAAAACTATTTACAAATATCCAAGTAGTTTGCAATCCAATCAGAAATGTGCACTATCAAAATATTATACTTTAAGATTTTTTAGTGGCCGTTTCGAATACACGGGTATTTTGGAGTTTTATTGACCAATCCGAATGGAGCAAATTTTTCATCAAGATGGAAGAATTCGGTGCAGACGAAATTTCGACACACTGTACAAAAGAGGATGCCTGGTTGATAATAGACGGAAAGGTAAATACATACACGAAGTATGGCTCTCTATATATTGCTTTTCAATAGGCTGGTATTGAAGACCGAGTGGCTTGTCATCTTTGAGCAGGATGGCCAGATAATCAGGTGTCCGAGAATAGATTCCTGGGTGGGTGGCCACGTGTATTGGCGTTGCACAGCATATGCATTGGTTAGCAATAGCATTGGCAGCATACACTGCGATTTGATTATCGGACGAATTGGTGGTTTAGGGGGCTGACCAGAGCCAAAACGACGAGTCCTATTCAGTTGCATTTCAACAACACATACTGCCATTGCTCAATGCTCACACTCACATTCACAATCAAAGGACCGTGTGGCTGAAGAGGTTTAGGGCAGGGCTGGCAACACTGCCAACAGGAAGGCAGAATGAGGTCAGGAGAAAGGCCAAAGGCAAAGGGCCAAAATGTAAAATTCCAGCTCTCCAGATAACATCAAAAATACCAATACAATAGCAAAGATATAGTTTTGATGACATTCGCTATTTATCATTTCTTTCTTTTTTAGGTCTATAATGTTACGCAGTTTGGTAAGACTCACCCTGGTGGAGATGCTATCTTCAAAAATGTTGGAGGAAACGCATCGCTTGGGTTTCATCAGCAGCAGGCTCATGTGATGGTCAGAACCATGATTGAAGAGGAATTAGAGAAGATGTGCATTGGAACAGTTAAAGACAGCTAATGCAGTGGTCCTCAATGAACATACATGTAAATATGGCAAAAATAAAAAGCTTTGATGTGCACTAAAAAGTGTTGATGTCACCTTTTTAAGAAAAGCATGGGTGGATTTTAGTAAAGAAGTAAAAAAAACCTGTTTTGTATTGTAAAAGTTCTTCTACCACTGGCATTAATTGCCATAGAAATTCTATACTGTTAGATTTACATCCGCAGTGCATTGTGGGTATGGTTTGAGAAAAACAATGAGATTTTTTCCTCTTAGTTCCAGGCAATATTTTATTACAACATGGATACCGATGGTGAAGGCGAAACAATGGAAAGATACGGTCTGACACTTTTAAGTCAAGCTGCATGGGACGGAAATGACAACACTGTACAGGAATTAATTGAAAAAGGCGCTTCCATTGAAACAAAGGATTTTAAAGGAAACACTTCTTTGATCCTTGCTATCTATCAAGGCCATAGCAGTATTGTTCAGGTACTTTTAGACAAAGGTGCAGGTATCGAAACAAAGGGAAGTAATGATTGGTCTCCCATTCATTTCGCATCAAATAGAGGATATGAGAATACAGTGAAACTTCTGCTTGATAGAGGTGCAGAAATTGAGACTCGGACAAACAATGGTTTCTCTCCTCTTTCAATAGCATCTGAAAATGGACATGAAAATGTTGTCGAACTTCTTCTTGACCAAGGTGCCAATATTGAATCAAAGGACAATAGTGGCTTTTCCCCACTGGCCTTAGCGTCAGAAAATGGAAGGAGTGGTGTTGTTAAACTTTTGTTGGGTAGAGGTGCAGAGATCGAGGCAAAAACTTTGGATGGGTTTTCTCCTCTTTCACTTGCATCACAAAATGGACATGAAGATATTGTGAACATTTTGCTAGACAGTGGTGCAAATTTAGAATCGAAGGGAAAGGGTGGTTTCTCACCTCTTTGTTTAGCAGTACAAGATGGACATGAGAAAGTTGCTGAAGTTCTGCTGGATAAAGGTGCAGAGATTGAGGCGAAGACAAAGAGTAATTTTTCACCTCTTTCTATAGCATCACTCAATAGACATGAGAATGTTGTTAAGCTTCTGCTAGACAGAGGCGCATCGATTGAATCGGCAGAAAATAGTGGTTTCACTCCTCTTTGTTTGGCGGCACAAAGTGGAAATGAGAACATAGTTAAACTTCTTTTGGATAGTGGTGCAGACATTGAGACAAAGATCAACTATGGTTATTCTGTTCTCACAATAGCATCTCAAAACGGACACGAAAATGTCGTTAAACTTCTTTTAGATAGAGGTGCCAATACTGAATCTAAGGGTGCATATGATTGGTGTCCGATTTTCGAAGCTATATTCAGTGGTCATACTGGTATAGTGCTTTTATTACTTGAGTTTGAAGCAAATATCGAGAGCAGGGACAGCCGAGGTCGATCTCCCCTTAGTGTTGCTGCATCTATAGGGAAGGTGGATATTGTGGATATCCTTCTAAAAGACGGTGCAGACTATGACAGCAAAGACGAAGATGCGGTTTCCGCTTTGGATAATGGTATCATTCATGGCCAAGTTGATGTGGTGGAGTGTTTTTTGAAACATATCACCAAAAAAGGTGACCTGGGAACCATTGTATGTGAGAAACTGTCACTGGCAGCCAAACATGGACAGAAAGATGTTATCTTGTGCATTATGAAACTGGGAAATCAGTCCGATTTAGACTATGTTGATAGAAATGGTTGTTCTCCCTTAGCAGAGGCTATTTCACAGGGTCAGCTTGACTGTGTACGGTATCTCCAATCATTGGGCGCTACATTGTCCTTTGTTGGAGACGACAAATTGATCCAGTGTCTGTCTCGGTGTTGGTCTCTAGATATGTACCAGTATCTTTTAGTTGCTGGATTGAATCCTCTGGCAGTTGATAACAGTGGTCACAAGGTCCATGATTATGTTTGTTATGGTGAATATATTGACTGGGATGTCTTCAAGACCCTGTCACCTGCAACGGTAGATGGTCGCCCCAGAAAGGTGACTGCGACAAGTTTAGTCACCTATCCAGGGTTAGGCTCAGTGAGAGCGCTTCCTTACTATATAAGACGTGATTTGACACAAACTATCCTTAAGAAAGTTTCCAGTATCACAGAGCAAGCTCGCAATTTTTATAAATTGTCTTTTGAACCAATTGGAAGTTCAGTAGAGTCGACAAAAGTGGGATTGACTGATGAATTTGACTTCATGCTTCAGAGTTCAAGTAATATTGTTATCGTGGACGAACTCTTTGATGTTGGCCATGGATACATAAGGTATGACGAAGCTAACAGGCTTTCCAACAGCAGCAAAGTGTTTCATAACAACGTTTGGTTTTACATGGAGTCCAAGGATGACATGCTGATTTCGGCTCCTCCAGCTACCGCTGGGGAAGGTACTGCTAGTACACCCATCAAAATGCGATACCAGAAAGAGGCAACTGATCAGAGCAGCCTCATGGTATCTGTCGACCTCGTCCCAGTGCTTCAAGTCAAGGACTGGCCCAGTGATGCTATACAGAGAACCTGGATGATGACTCGTAACGACCTGAGAGCACGTGGATACCAGTTGGTTGCCAGGCCACCGCATCGAGACAGTGAATTTGGGAAAACATTTGAAGAGTCTGAGCGAGAAAGGCTCTATCGTGTCACATTCTCTAAACTTGAAGTTGAACACATCAGGAACCTACCGGACAGGGTAAAGGATGCCTACATCTTGGCCAAATGTCTTCGGAGTCCTGTGGTATGCCGTGTGGTTGTTCAGGATGATGATGGAGTAATTTATTTTGTTGATAAATTCATCACCAGTTATCTCCTGAAAACGGTCTTCATGCACAATGTGGATGAGTTCCTTGTACACCAGAGACCCCTGGTGGAGATGGCATACATTCTGTACTGCCAGCTTGAGTACTACCTGTCGCATGGCTTCCTTCCTCTGTTCTGGATGCAAAAGGTCAACCTGCTGGAAGGGGTTAACATCAATGCTGCCAAATCACACAAAGTAGCAGCACATATGAAAGCTCACATAGGTAAACTTTACCATGAAGAACTTGGCAAGGAACCCCCTGTGGACCTACATGATACCATTGAGATGCCTCCAGATTGCCAAGCTATTGACTTGACAGTAGCTTCAGGGATAGAGATTTTATGTTTGCCTTTGAAACAATAAAGGAAGGGTCAAATGTGTCCATCGATCTCGACAGAAATACTGGTTGTGACATTGGTTGGGTTTAATAATGTTAGGTTTTCAGTGTGGTGCCATCTTTCTTGGAGTTGTTAATATGGTCGGTGCCCGACTTCTCATTTTTGCGTTAGTCACAACATTCCTGCTTGTATTTGCTTCAGGTGTGCTGTCCAGATCAGTGATTTACTGTAATCATTAGAATAGTGTCTGTAGTATTGATGTGGTGGTGGTCAGTATTGGTATCTTTGCAAATATTTGTGGTTTACTGTAATGTAATAACATTGTCTTCCAAGTTTTGCTTTTTGGTATGCCCAAAGTCAGGTCACTGGTGGAAATTTTGAACTTAAAAGTACTCATCTGGGTAGAAGTGTCATTATTGCGCCATTCAGTGAGTAAAAACTGGGAGTTGGTTTTCCAGAATTATTGAAATTCTGTACACCAAATTACAAATTTGTATCGTTTGAAATTGTAACTGGCTCAATTTACTTGAAAGCACTTGAGGTTTGACATTTATATTAATAAATTTGTACAAAATATGGTAATCTTAGTGTTATTTCCTTTAAAGATGTCTAGAATAGATTCAGGCAGACAGACAGCAGCAGTCTCAATCTTTCAATCAGTTGAGATAGGAGATAGGAGTATTGATGTCTTCATCGTGCTCTCGGGACAGATTCTCCTCACCGTCTCCAACCTGATTGTGAGATGATGGTCCTCATTGTCTCCAACCTGGCCGAGATATAATGTTCCTCATTGTCTCCAACCTGGTTGTGAGATGATGGTCCTCATGGTCTCCAACCTGGCTGAGATATATTATTCCTTACTGTCTCCAACCTGGCTGAGATATGATGTTCTTCATGGTCTCCAACCTGGCTGTTAGATGATGGTCCTCGTTGTCTCCAACCTGGTTGTGAGAAGGTTTTCCTCATTGTCTCCAACCTGGCCGAGATATAATATTGCTCACTTTTTCCAACCTGGTTGTGAGATGATGGTCCTCGTTGTCTCTAACCTGGCTGAGATATAATGTTCCTCATTGATGTTCCTCATTGTCTCCAACCAGATTGTGAGATGATGGTCCTCATTGCCCCAGGCCAAGTTTTGAGATGGTGATCCTCCATGTCTCTAGTGTGGTTGTGAGATAATGGTCCTCATAAATTCAAAGTGCATGTTGAAGCAGAATATTCCTTTATATATCAGAGAGAAAAATTTAACATTGATTTCATAAATAAGAAATATTTATTCATATTACTAGCATATTATCTGATAGTTACGTACATATGAAACATCTTGCTCCAGCAGGGTTCTGACAATATAAAGTACCCTCCCCCCTTTCTCAGGGACTGCCAACTCAGTTTTGGTCAACAAGCACATCATTTGATGTAGATGCTATAATTTGTCTCCTGCTACTATTCCCTTCTATTGAATTTGCACCATCCCCATTCGCCTTCATCATATTTTTCAAAGTTACCATCTTATGTAATGAAGCGTTTGGGGAAATTATCACACCTTTTCCAATGCGGCTACTGAAATTTGGCACTGATGGCAGAGATGACCGCACCGTACTGGTACCTCCACTATTCATATACAACATGCTGATCAAATCGGGAGAAACACGACTGTTCACACGACTTAAGCGAACGACTGAACTGGGACAACCAGTAGGTCCGTTAGAAGACAAACTTTCACGATCTTCTCGGTGACGAGTGAATTTAAACGGTGTGTTTTCTAACAAGCGTCTAAATGCCGCCCGGAATTCCCCATTTCTGAATGCATACACCCAGGGGTTGATACCATTATTTACCATGGCTAATAATATTAGGTAATTAATAATCCAATCGTTGACTCTCATTTCGGATGAGACTTCCATCAACATGACGATCTGGAATGGTAAAGTCAAGACAAGAAAGCCACCAATAACGATGCCAAGAGTTTTTGCGTACTTAGTGTCCTTTCTCAAGTACTTGAGGTGCAGACTTAGATGGACAGCTCGTTCGACTGCAGCGATGGCTCGAGCATGGTGGCGGGCTATAAGGTAAATCCGAAAGTAACAAAAGAATATGAACAGACAG
Source organism: Lineus longissimus (assembly GCF_910592395.1). Classification (NCBI taxonomy): domain Eukaryota; kingdom Metazoa; phylum Nemertea; class Pilidiophora; order Heteronemertea; family Lineidae; genus Lineus; species Lineus longissimus. The sequence continues at coordinate 25,323,740 of NC_088310.1, forward strand.
CACGGAAAAAAGACAATACCGAGTAGTACGGCTAGTGCCCTCTGAGGTATCCAACTGAACGAACAATGGGTGGACATCATCAATCCGTCATCAGGGTCATGTAACCCGTGGATCATACCCCAGGTCAGAGCAATGCTTATAATCCATATTGATACGATCATGATGAATGTTCGTTTGATCGAGACAATTTTTATGTATTCCATCGGGTTGACACAAGCGGTGTAACGATCAAAAGCAATGGCAGCCAGGGTCAGAATAGACAGCGCAGCACTCATCAAGATGGTTGAATACGCTGCTAGACACAGGTGATTATTTTGAATGAGTTCCTTTTTCATCTCCACAATGACAAGAGAAGGTATGAAAAGTCCACTTCCGAGATCAGTGACTGCCAGCGACATAATGAGATAGTTTGTTGGCACCTGAAGTCGCTGGAATTTTATCACAGAAATGATGACGAATAAATTTCCAATGACAATGAATGGCACAAGGACACAAATAATTGCCAGGCAGCTGATTTCATGGATACTCCATGTTGACTTGCCTCCAATAATGTCAGACATCTCCTTCCCGAGTCAACCTTTACAAGGACATGTTGACCGGTAATGTTCCGAGTAATTCCGGAGGTTTCTGGAGTCCACACATGACAAGAGTGATCAAAAAACTAACGTTGTCTTGATTTGGAGTTTGTCTGCAGTTTCACCCCTCACTTGATTTAACTGCTCCATTGATCTGAAATGATAGCAGTGTGGTATTAAAAAGTTATCAAATCTTTTTCAAATACTGTCAATTTCAAAGATTTTTTTTGATTTGTGTTGACTGTGTTGTAACAGAGTCATGAAACCACATGCAACCATTATGGTATCACATGTTTTCTCATCAGGGAGGTTGGAGGACCCAACAATTATACAAATATAGTCCAATTACAAAAGGACATGACAAGGAGACCATCTATTTGTAGCACCCACCTTACGTGGTCCAGACCTGATTCCTTATGAAACTAATACTAGAACACGAGAACCTTCATGTCACTGATTGCATTAGTTGCATTTCTGCTTCAATGATTTGAGAGATTGTTTGCCTCCGATCTATCTGTCCACTAAAACAGCCTTGTTATCTTTGATCTATTCATCTTCTGAATCAGGGATACACGATACTATTATGGGGAACAAAAAAACCATCCTTGACTGAGGTTCCACTGTCTTTATTCATCAAAAATATCCATTAATTGACATTTTCTCACACAAGAAGTGCCCAACATTACTGATTAGCAACAAAATCTGATGAACTTAAAGATTACTAATTGGTTTATCATTGAGTATGTGCAGTTAATTGAACGGTCAGAAAAAAATCAATATTTTGCCTCGTGCGGTAAATGTGGTGGGTAAAGATGCTGCGGTGGAACAGACTTACCATCTCATTTTGTGTCATTAACCATAGAAACCTTTCACCTGCGAGATGATTTTATCCGTAAGTCCACACGCCTCATCCCAACGATTCTTGTCACTGCTCGAGAAGGAGACGATGTTCTCACAATACTGGTTCAGGGACTTTAATAATCTGAAGAGGGACAAATGGTCTTAATTTGAAGCTGAACTATCACCTTTTCACCGCAAAATGTTCCCGGATAGTTTATCATCACACCATGCAGCTGACACTTCAAACCTTTCATTTCCTATGATAAATCCGTCACTTGATAATCATACCATCCTTGACCGCAAAGTCTACTTCCTGACCAAAAAATGCTCAACAGAAATTCCAAGAGCGCTGAAAACACTTCCAGATTAATTTGGTCAAACCAGACATCTCTACATCAGGAAGTTGTTGACCATTTAATTTCCATAATTTGCGATCAATTCCGCATCAAGTCAATACCATGAATGAACAACATGTCAAATATTGCTCAATTATTGGGGAGATCAATCATAATGTCAAACACAACCAGTATAATAGAACAGCCTTTTAACCATTGAATGAACAAAAAACAGCTCAATCTTTTTGTAGGTACAAAGACCGATGGACATCTCACCTTCTGTTGAAAAACCGAAATGTACGTTAAAAATTGAGCTGAATCGCAGTCACGTCTTATCAGAGGTTCTTTTTTTGAGAATGAAAGACTTACAGTGAGATAGACCATCTACTCACCATTCTCCCAGCTGATTCATGCAGCAGATTTCTTACTGGGATACAATTTATTGCGATCCAGTTGAGATTGACCATGACGCAAAGCAATATCATGTCAATCTTAAAGATGAGAATAGTCATTTGAATCTAAATATAGCAATTTGTGGTTTACTTCTGATGTATGAAGCTGGGATGATGAGCAGTTATCAAGATATTGTTCGATCTCATGAACTCATGCTATTTTGATGTTTTATTCTGTATCTGTTGATAAACCCACGAGTGTGATCACAAAAATAATCAAAACTCACAGGAATCCTTCCAACACATGAGCATTATCGTAGGTGTTGTTGAAGGCTTTATCCAATTGTAGCAGCTAAGTTCAAACTTTATCAGTCTGCTCGTAAGGTCTGCACCAAATATAGACCAGTTGATCGATTGTAATAAGTGACACCTGTTTAAATCTCACGGTAGACTTTGGATATGAAAAAGTCTGATTCAAGTTCAAGAAGACTGAACAAGTTCAAAACATAAAGTTCTATGAAGAAATACTTTTTGAATGTGGGTCTCAACTAAAAGAAATTGTTAAAACATTCACTCATTTATAGTGGTAAAATGTCAATGACCCCCCCCCCAAGTTATTTTTACAAATACAGAAATTGGAAAAAGGTTGCTGCATGGTATCCTACCTGATTTATCACTTTCTCACACTTCAGAATCATTCGCATCTCAATCCCCATGGAAGTTTTCATAGGATCACAGCAGAACACTCTGACACGCAATTGAGAGCTGCAGTTCCTCGAAAGGCGAATCAATATCAAAGTGCCACCTGTGTTCAATATCCTGAACTATATATAATTGACCCGTGACAATCTTGCTGTGTGAAAAGACAACAGAGGGACCATTCAGACCTCATAGCTCAAGCGGTAGTCTCCCTCTTACAAATATCACTGATTTTCTCCAATACAATCCCAAAATTAAACAATGAATGAAAAAGTAAATCAACTTACTTTAGATGATCATGTTGAGTCTTTCTCTCCATTGAGGCCCACATATCCAGATCTTGGTAGATATTCAAAACAATTAGAAGGACAAGACGTAGACCAATGGAGAGGACTGGAACGCTGAAATGAAAATGAAATATTTGAGTATAGGAGGGAGAGGAAACTGTCCAGGACAGGTGTCCTGATATCACTGAAAATCACAAATAATCAAAAGTTTTACCTATCCAAGTGTCTCTTGTATGTATTCCTCTGTCTAGATCTCAGTTCCTTTGCTTCCCATTGGTTGTATCTCAGTGTTGTCACGGAACAGACGTTCTCAGATGCTTGCGTCCCATTGGTCAAGATGCGACGAAGTAAACCAATCAGTTCCGACATTCTAATAGGTTGCCGGTTTGAATTATGGGTCTGCAAAACAACACATGAATTCTATTAAAGGAAGATTGTCTTGAGAAAATTAAATCCAGCACTTCTTTAATTTACACCATGCCTGTATTGTATTGTGTACTTCATTTATGCAATTTTTCGTAAAAGACGTCGCACGGTTCAATGATATTAAACCAACTTGAATGTCATCCATTTGCAGTCGAAGACCACGTTTGCTGTCCAAAATGGTGGTAACAACATCATCTGCACATCACGTATAACGTTGAAATGTAGACCCACTTTGAGTGTAGGCTGTATTGTGCTTTGGCTTCTGTAGAGTATAGCTGACTTTGAACCGAGATATGACTGTAAAGTGTCATGGCTGTCATGGAACGGCTCAAGGACCTGGCGTTTAACATCACCGTTGATGGAAGCAATCCCAACAATGGCAGCTGTAGCATTCTTGTACACTTCTAACATATCACAGATTCCAGATTGTAAGACCTCCCAGTCCAGAGTTGCTGGGCTAAAAATAAAAGGGAGACAATTACCATAATATCAAAAATTGGCCTGATCAAATTCCGCTTCTGCCCTGCCGAATCTTCAGAGAGATACTCACAGTTGTTCAATGCGTGGTTTAGGAAGTTTTTCCCAGTCTGACAGCTTGTTGATGTTCTCTACCATCTGTCTCCTCAGGAAAGCAAGGGGATGGAAGACAGACTTATATCTGGATGAAACATGCACAAGTTCACGGATAGACGGCTCCTGTAATAAGAAAAATAAACGATGACTCGAGTTTCACAGGGGGTCCTCCTCTTAGAAATTTGTCAGTGCTAAACGTACATTTTCGTGGTATCTGAAAGCCAAAATTAGAATGCTATCAATATTTTCTCACCTGGAGTAAAGAGTTATCCTGTATCTTCTGTATTGACAATATCACAGTTATCTGGATCACATATCGGGCAACATCCCGACTGATAGAGGCAAGGTCCACTTCTCCGTGGCTAACTCTATCGCGTATTCTTGGGCCCTCTGGATACATCAGTATGTCATACAACATCTGAATATGTTGATCCCCCAAGTGCTTCAGAAGTTTATTTTGAGAACCATCTGGCAGATTTGGGCTCAATATCTGGAAGAAAAGTTTACCGGTAATATTTTAGTTTTTCTGTATGCAGATATCCTCAGGTCTTGCACCGTGTAAGAGTGGCTGTTTGCTGCAGGTCTTTCGTAGTTCCACACAGATTCATCCTCAGTGACAATCCTGAAAGTGCCCCCTTCCTCCCCTAGGGCTTATTGCCCCCTCCAGGACCAAAAAGTTGAACACAATCCTGCCAAAATAACACTGTCACAATTTGATTTCGGCACATTAGGAAGAGAGAATGTTTGTACTTGTGAACTTTGGAGTTGTTTAATACAAAAGTTTATACTTGCCTCATCAAAGGTTGTGTAGAGGGTGGTAGACTGAAATAAAGCAGCATGTATATCAATGAGAGCTATGCATAGAATGACTATAAACAACGTACACCACTCACTTTCATATGCAAATGTAAGGTATAGCGTTTAGTTGGTGCAGTAAACTGGTCCAATAATAGCTTGCACAGATAAGTTACTTTCACACATATTTGAATTTGGTGTAAATCTTTGATACCCAACAAGACATATTCTACAATATATTCCAGAAAACATCTTTAAACTGACCTCAGCTGTCATTACGCGTTCTTCACAATTGTTGTACAAGGAAAATGCACACCTTAAACCATGTTCCAACTGGGGAAGAACTAGCACAAGACATTCACCATAACTGCAAAGAAATTGCCAAATAATTACATTAGATACAAGTGGACAAAGTTTACCAGTCTCCCCCACAGAAAAAATGTAAAACAAAAGTTTATAAATCCAACACAAGGCTGACCCCTCAGAGACAATCGTATCTTGCCGTGCCGACAATCTCTTCATCCTTACCATTTATTTTCATACTTTTCAAGAGCCAAAGAAAGATATGGCAGCATGGTTTTGGGGATGAAATCAGATGATGTGATGATATCTCTGACAGCTTGCAGATTCAGATCTTCAGGAAATATTCCCTTCAGGAGTTCAGCCCGAGAGAAATCCAGAAACGGTCTGTGTGGGATGTCACTGGATCGAATGCCCTTTGATTGAAGCACTTCTCCTAGACTCACTGTCATCATCATTAGGAAATACCCATACCTGAAGAGAAAACAAACGTTGAGGTGTTATGAAATGGTCAATGATTTTACTGCACAGGTGTTAAAGCAACACAAGAAATTGTTCCAAGAAATGTTTGACTTACTCCACAGGTATCTCATTTGGAGCAGCAAATCCATGCCAGATCACATTTCTGATGTTTAGAGAAATTGGCGGTCCAATCATGATTGTTAAGAGCTGAACCTGGCAATAAAGAGAAACAGATAATGTGACATGCTTCAACTTACTCCCACCCCAATAGATGTTAAATAATTCAAAAGCCACTTTCAAAAGGCTTGCTGCAATGAATCTCAACAACTGAAAGATGTTTTTAAAGACAAGCTCAGAGGTAAGGTAGGGGCTATACAAAGATTCTGAGACAGCCTCACTTATGATATTACTCACCACAGATGAACCAAAGATTTCCCTGAGTTCAGGTGTCACCAGTAAGTCCTTTAAAAGAGATGGGCACTGATTGCCTTTCATTTCATAAACCTGAAAAGCAATTAAAAGATTATTTTCAGGCTAAAGATAAGCTTGCAGCAGGTTTCTTCATTCAAGTGTAGTTCAGAACTGCTGATAAAATGAACCAAATTTGCAAAAGTGCCAATTAAATTTGGAAATTATATATTTTTTTAACCAAAATTTCATGTGAGTGAATGAAGTAATGCGGAGGGCGGGGAAAATAAAATGAAATGGGGCCTAATACAGCAATGCCCACTTACATCACCAAGAGACCTTTCTAGGATGGAAGTTAACATCAGAAGGGATAATGCTGTCAAGGGACCATCTTTACTCTGAAGATTATCAAAGCATTTGGGGATCAACTGAAATAGAAAAGTGGGAAGATGTTAAAATTCTCTGCCGAAAGTATGTGCTTAAGTAAAGAGACAAGTTCAGATTGAACAACCATAACCCAGACATCCATGCCATGTTTATACAACAAGGAAGGGTACAATGAAACTCACATTTAATCTAAGGAACAAAGAATGGTCATACCAACAGGTTCTGTCAAGTCTTACTTCTGGGAGAACATCTTTGTCTCAAACTTGGTTTCGCTAATTGTGGATGAAAGTTTTCAATTGACCAGTTTGACTGTTGGCTGTTCTTTCAGGCCATACCTCAGGGCAGCTTGTCCATGTTATGACATGCTGGTATTTAGATGAGAAATTTTCCACTGTCATAGATTCAAGATGTTCTTTACTTCTCTTGAAAACTGCTGCCAAGGACTGGACATATCTCCGGTAAAACTTGGCGTCTTCATCAGATCCAGCATCTAGAAATATCCAAATTAACAACAGACTTAACCCTATGCTTCAAAATCAACGGTACTCTGTAATTTTTTATCAAGATGATGACAGACTTGCAGGGATTTGCACTGGTAAATGTTGATTAATTCTAACTTGAACAGTGACTAGAACTAGGAGTTACTGCTTTGGTCCAAACGAATACCTTCACATACCTGCTTGAGACATTTGTAGACTGTCCTATAACAAAGTTTAGACTGTAGTGTAAGCTTTCCAATTATTCCAATATTCTGCATATTAATATCTACGGTTACTGACCTGGTAGCAGACAAGCGATATGAGTAAACCTGAGGTGATCGTCCTGAATACATCTTTCATCAGAATCCTCACCGGTGACACCAATCTCACATAACATCTGGTAGACATTGGGTGATAAGAAACTTCTGGGTTTTTTAGAACTCAGCATCTTGCTTGGAAGATAAAGATAAAGATATTTTAAAAAGCAAGAACTCTTTCTCATCATGCTATCCTATGAAATGATTACGGGGTTGAATGACGGTGCAAAGTCATTTTTAAAGAACGTCTTTAAAAAAGCCCTGTGAATTCACCAGTTTGTTTGTATAAGAAATACATGTACATTCATTTATATATGTTTGTATAATAAATACATATGCATATACATATACCAGACATGGAACCCCAAACCGCCCTCTCGATCGTATCAGTAGGCGGCCGCGCCACTAGACTCAGACTGTCAGCGCTCACGGAATCAGTATATCGACCACCGGACCTTAGACGACTGAGCTTTTCTTTACCTTACAAACGCGCCTCACTTAGATGTGTTGTTTCTTTGGACATGCAACGATGCATTGTTCTCGTGGTGTACAGAAAAGTAGGCCAATACATGTAATAGTGTCTAAAAACAGTATTCAACTAATGGAATCACACTTTCTTCCATTATTGTTTGCTTGATATTGCCCTTTTGCCCTTTTCATGAATCGATTTTGAGCATTATGTTTACAACGTAGTTATTATAACACGAAATATGACTCTAATTTTTTGCCAAATACTTGCAACTGTCACGCATGTCACGGCCATCACGGAAATTTTAGTTTATTAATTGCTCGCTATAAGCTAGGTGATTGCGCCCCTAAACCAACTGACAACTCTACTTCCACAAACTTAAACGTGAGTTAATTGTAATCTCTACATACCAAAGTGATTTGTCTAGGAATACAGTTAAACTTCACTAAAAACTAATGATGTGTTGATGAGTTCAATGAATCCTTCAATTCCTTTGGTTTTCTTGGCGAACTGACGTCCGACAATTACCCGTTGACGTGTACCTGCATTTGCCATTTGTGTGTAAACGTAAACAGTTAGGCCCTATCTATTTTCGGACGAAACTCAGTTCATCATCATCATCATCATCATTAGGCATATCAGTGGCCCTCCTGTGTCTTCGCCTTTTCTCAGTGTGTAATTTCTAAATAACGTGTTTGTGTGCACCACGGGCTGATAGAGGTCATCAACGGAAAATCAACGAACTAAATTTTTATCTATTATGACGTTGGCCTTCACACTATTTACAAATAGGGCCTACATCCTGTTCTTTCACAAACTTGGTCGATTTTGTTTTCTATCCATCTCGACTGCACAGTCATTCACCAGCAATCTTTTCATTTTCATTGAGGACCCAACAACGAAGAATACCCTGCGTGTCACTATGGCGTCTTGTGAATGTGATGAACCAATGCAGAGTCCAAGAGATGATGATGACTCTCAAGATTCCCCTCAGAAGAAATCCAAACGTTGTCCAGAGAATAACACAAGAATCAGCCATATCGCAGATCTTGAGGCGCTGAAGTCTAATGACAATGGACTCTCTACATTTTCTTCATTTGAACAGGTCAGCTCTGCCAATGGATATTTGATTATATTATGACCAGTTACTGTTGAAATTTTGTGAGAGTGATGCATTGATAGATGTATGGAGCATGCCTGAAGCACATAGCTGGTATCTGGTCTCTATAGATCGATGCATTTGATTGGAAACAATGTTTACATAACGTAGTGTTGTTCCCAATCAAGTGCATCGATCTATAGCTTCACATTGACATAGACTGACTGTTTTCCTCCCTTCATACCTGGGTCAGCTTGTTCCTGACCAGGGCCTTTGATTCTCTGTTGTACTGGTAGTTAGATCCTCTCTGTCATTGACATTTTGGGTGTCAAAATATTAATGTGATGAATATGAATTTCTTTATTCCAGGAAGAGGTTGAGCAAAAAGTAATTGCCATATTCAGGAACTTCAAAGAGCTCTTGGAGGAAGAAATAGAAATCAAGTACGTATATTTTCTGAAAAGTGAATGTGTGAAGAGCTTCAATGAAAATGATTTGGGTGTTTTAGTGTGTTGATCCATCATTGCCTACATTTTGTTTTTTGCATCTAGGTCTTCTGGCCAGTATAAATTCTGCTATAGATTAATTCATTGTGATTTTTGTTTCAGCGAACCAACGCTGTTGAGATCTGCGCATATGAAGTATCTCATAAAAAATATTCGCCATCTGTCCACGAACTATGAGTGCTTGGATGCAAGTCAACCATGGCTATGTTACTGGACACTTCATGCCATGGAGGTCCTGAGTATCCCCATTCCAGATGACCTGGCTTCCGAGTAAGTAAGATCACGCTCTTGGAAAGATGGGTATCAGCAGTTCATTGGTAAGAATCTGGAAAAATATGGACTTTTAAAAAGAAATTAGATTCAAGTGGTGCTGAATTTTTCTATTCAAAGGAGGAGTGATTTTGCCTGGCACTTTGAACCAACAAAATAATCTGTTTGATCTGTTTGATTTGGGTCGTGAAATTGTGATTGCATGCATAGTATCAGGGAGGAATGATGTTTGAATAATGTACATGTACATTGAAAGGGAGGAAATATAACTTCCCCTCTGTATTTCATATCAGCATCTTTGGTGTTCCAACAACATGCACCCGTTTCTTTTTCAGCATCGTGGCTTTCTTGAAGAAGTGTCAGCAGCCAAGTGGAGGCTTTGGGGGTGGCCCATACCAGCAGGCACATCTGGCGCCTACTTATGGTGCTGTCAATTCGTTATGTATCATTGGAACAGAAGAGGCCTACAATGCGGTTGACAGGTAGGTCGCGCTGCATCTTCTTCATCTGCAGCATTCAGATGTGCTATGTCAATGTAAACCTTGTAGCTCCCTGGGCAGGCGATAAACAGTTAGTCGATTCTTTGCTTATTTTTAGGGCCAGGATTCAGCATTAATTCACAATGATCAGATGCTTACCACATCGTCCTCAAACTTTCACTGATCATAAGTCACTATCTTTTGAAAATGATGAAGAAGACAATGTATTCGACACTGCATTTTTCTTTTGTCGCCAGAAAGTCGACCAGCAATAATAACAAAAGTTTGATGCCCTATCCTGATGTGAATGCAAATGTCAGGTTGGGAATTAATGACTTAAGGTTTTCGCTTCTATTTCTAGAGAAAATTTGTACAAATGGTTGACAAGGCTTCATGATAAAACAGGTGGAAGCTTTAGCATGCATGAAGGCGGAGAGGCGGATGTGAGAGGGGTGTACTGTGCAGCTAGCGTAGCCAGATTGACCAATATCTACACACTAGGTCTCTTTGAGAAGACATCAGAATGGGTTGTTTCGTAAGTAAAAGTCACTTGTAGGTTCACCATGAATGAGGGTGCAGTGGCAGACGACGGGGTGAGCTGCCCAGCTTGTTGCCACCTGAATGAAACACATGTAAGGGGTTAGCTATGGTCAGAACTCATGAATTTTCTCGGCTCTTCAAACAATTTATCACTGCAATTTATTTTTAGAAATGCCTTTTTTCAGGTGTCAGACGTATGAAGGTGGCTTTGGTGGTGCTCCTGGCCTCGAGGCCCACGGTGGATATTCCTTCTGTGCTTTTGCCGGCCTGACTCTGATGAACAAGGAAAACAGCTGTGATATCAAGAGTTTATTGGTACGAACGGTGTTAACCTGTGTTGGGAGTTCAGTTGGCAGCAGCATCAAGAGTGAATATTTGATGGGATTTCTCATGTTCTTGATTAATTGGGTTTTTTTCTACGGTAGTCAGTTTTGAAAAGGCAAAAACCTCAATACATTTCAACACATTTCAAATTCTGCTACATCACTTCCTTTCCTAATCGACCATAGATCAAAACACTGGTACAAGTACACTAGTAGACATCTCCTGCTTATGATTTCAGCGCTGGACAGCAAATCGTCAGATGCGTCTTGAAGGTGGTTTCCAAGGTCGAACAAATAAACTCGTTGATGCATGTTATTCATTCTGGCAAGGAGGTGTCTTCCCTCTGTTGCATAGAGCACTTGCTGTTCATGGTGAGTATGCTTAGGGCTTGTACAAAGTAATGCTGGTCAATGACTGCATGAATGCATTGTGTCATGATATCATATGACCGCAATTGTGAGATGTGTTATCGCATAAAATCAGTCATAATATGTGTTGTACATGTAAGTGTAGTCCCCCTATATTTAGAAATCGAGATTTGATGTATCCAAATTTGATTTATCCTTCCAGACGACCCTGCCTTGAGTTACAAGCATTGGATGTTCGATCAGAGAGCCCTGCAGGACTACATTTTACTTTGCTGCCAGTCTAGCCACGGAGGCCTATTTGATAAGCCGGGGAAGTAAGTTATGAAAAAGATTATATCGTGTTTCCTGCAAGAAGATTTGGTGGTTATATTATGCATTATACAAAGATCCAGAAACCGGTTCAGTGGTTAGTGAGGAAGTGCCAGCATTGGAGACTGCCATCCTGTCACTTTTGTTCTCTCTCTCTCTTTGTCTGAGGGGATGGGATAAAACTGACAATGTCTTAGAAACTTGTTGTGTGAAATTTAAAAACAGTTCGATCACAAAAATTGCTTTTGTGTCTACTCTCTTCAACATAATCTTCTCTAAATGTATTATGCTTTTCCATTCCAGGCACACAGATCTTTACCATACCTGCTATGCTCTAAGTGGTCTGTCAGTTGCTCAGCATTTTGACTTTGGAAAGTTACATGAGAAATATCGAGTGGGAATTATGGACAATGAATTAGTAAGTACTAATAAAAACTTACATCAGAAGACATCATCTTTATTCCAGGTCGGTCAGATGGCTCCTACATGTAGTAAAAATTTGGTCACAATTTGCAATTTTCCTGCATTTGCTCATGGGTATTGGGCCAAACACATGCTGGCCAGTACAGTGTTTTCCCTGACCAGTTCCTTACTCAGTCCTGTTTTGAAATGTGGCTGCAGATAATTTAGTCCCGTTTTATCTTCTTCTTTCAGAAAATCACCCATCCAACGTTCAACATATGTCCAGTAGCTGTAGTGCAAGCGCTGCAGTACTTTTCCACGCAGCCTGTCCCTGGAAACCATCAAGCATCTGCATGATCAACAAGATAGCTGGTCGTACCTTCCATCAATCAGAGTCTGCTAGAGTCAGCTTAATTCATTTATGTGTCTCAGGTTTTGGTGATGTCTTTTGGACTGGGTATCAATGGGCTCCTGTCTTGTAACTGTGGCATCATGACCTTTTGGGACCAGACAAAAGGATGAGCTTGTTCTTTAGATGTGGTTTTTAACTGTGATGTGTGACAAACCTTTTCATTGGCATTTTTAACCTTCTGGAAATATGAAACATAGGATGAAACGCATCATATGAACTTTTCACACTGCAAAATGACTTTCAAATTAAATGCTGCCCCTACTTCCGATCCCTCAAGTTTAGGCCATCGAAACCTGATATAACTCACTGTTGGTGAGCCAATCTTTTCAAAGTTCAGGTCTGGGGGGGAATAGCCACATTCACCTCACATTTTGTATATATCCATACACTGGGCAAGATTCTGGTACAGCTTTCTTTGTCTTTGAGTTTGTTTAATGATTGTGTAGCAAGATACTGTTACTTTTTGTACTTCATTTATGGCAAGAAATAAATCTTGAAAAGAAATTGAGAAAACTGTCTTATCTTGACGTTTCATTTGCATTCTTCCACGATTGTTCACGATGTGTGGAGTCAAATGTCTGCAGTTTCTGAGTTAGGTTAATTTACTTTGCGTGTTAAATACCGAGAGAGGCATATCTGCATATTGAGCTGGATACAGGGTTTTGATTCGTCGATGACTAGGGCATTTTTATTCGAGGTGCCTTGCTCTTGAATGCTGGGCGACTTGGGCCAAAAAACTCAAAATGTCAAAAAAGTGGGTTAGTGCTTTGAGGATACAAGGGCTGTCCATGATAAGCACGGTGCTTGCCGACAACCTAGGTGGGAATGAGGATGCCCGAAGACCTGCTTGGCTTCCTTAGTGATGGTAATTATCCTTTAAGATCATACATTCACAAATTCTCTGGTGGTCCAATACTCAATAGCATACATGTACATTCATTATCCTAGGCTATCATTACCCATGATGTCGGCATCCTCTTTCACAAGCAAAACCAGATGCTCCACCAGATGGAGGAACTCGACGGGTATGATACAGGAATCCAAAGAAGACGAAGTGAAGTTTGATGCACGACTGTTAACTACGGGGCAAATCTCATTTTGAACACCATCCAGGCAAAGGCTACAGCATAAGATACATTGGCAGTCTTGTCACAAGTTTTAGTACATGTACTAACCTCCATGACCTTGGGGAAGAACAAGACATCAGCAAAACAACACAATTCTACATTGTATAATACACATTTATTACTATTTACACTTACTCAAAAGATAGAGGAACTTTAACATGTTGCACAGCCAATAGGATTCAAACCTATGGATATTTACATTTGATTCAAATGGTTGTTGCGTTCTAAAGACTTCCCGACACAGAAAAATGACGAGGAATGACAAAAACCTAGTGACTCTGGTTTTCCAATCAGGAAGGACTGACACAGTTCAGTTATCAGATAGATTATCACAAATCCAATCGGCTCAGTACTTAAGCCTCCTTTAAGTTTAATTTTCTGCTAATTATCAAACAATTTGTTTAGTGTCCGTAGAAATAAAATTACCATTGCTGAGCCCGAGGCAATGGATACATACATACTTCATGTATGTTTAAGTTTACTTTGATAAAGCCAGGCTTATAAAACCAAGAAATCTTTACAACTTGACATGGATATTTTGTTAAATCAAAATTAAAACATGGCATGTATTGTCAACAAAATACATAAATCCGTTTTTATCCCAGTCCCAGTAACAGGATTTCAACAATTGCTGGTGAAATGTTAGGACACCTCCATGTGCAAAAATGGCAAGAGATCACTTTTCTTTTTCCTCATTGGGCAAAAACCAAACAGAAATTGAAGAAGAGGAAGTTCCACTGTCCGGCTATATAGAAATAAAACACCCTATTCGACAACATCCGATTTTAGTAAAGGTTCCTAACTACAGTTTTCGGGACGTATAGTGAAGTCATTTGTGCTAGGACATTCAACACTGATATATGGAAGTCAGATAGAGGACAATTCCAAGTAGAAGACTCAAAACTTTAGCATGATCAAAGAATTTCAGTCTTAGCTTGGGTTCAAATAGAAAGATTTTTAAATTTGTACCTTTCTCTGAAAAGAAAGGTGCATATCATACTCTTTGAAAACTAGATGATAAATACTTGAATGTTCCCTCCACGACACTAAGGAGCACCAACAAGAGAAAAGGACCTACCATACGACAGGGATACGTCTATTATTGAGGAACCGAGATCAATAATTACCACACACCTACATGCACAACTAGAACTGGACCATTGATTTACTGGCAAACTAAATTGTCCTTCCAGACTTCAGTTCATCAGAGCCAAGAAAATATCAGCCATCTACATGTACGGCATGATGAATTGCATGCTTCACATTTGCTTTAACAATCATAAATCATAATAAGAGTGCTGCTGGTGTTGCACTCCACTTGAATACTCATGCACTCCATCCCAGAAACAACTTTTCTTTGGTGGGATACAATAGCCTTTTGTATTTTTCTTACCTCTAAAATTTATTTCCAGTGAATGACCACATTTTACCGACATTCCACTAGATTCTCAGCACCTAAAGACAAGTTTACTTGCAAACATTTTTCCTGCGACCACAATTCTTTTTTCAAAGGCAACTTTTTAACAGAATTGTCATATCCGAAACACAGCCAACTTTGTACAATGCAACCCGTATATACTCATTATCTACAATTTCAAGAAAAAAATGTTCTGAACTGGCTATTTTTATATGTATTATACACTGGATTACATGGAAAATATAACCAAAAAAACCCTACAACTAATGACAATTGATGCACCAGTCATATTCCTTGCTGTATTTTACTTATTGCACCGGTATCACTTCCAACTGCAAATGATGTGGACTACATGTACTTCTTTCGCACACATGCTTTACAGCTGTGGAAAGACCAGACAGACTAAATATAAATCATTCCATATTTTTATATGGGTAGGCCAAAAGGTCAAGTTGGTTATATAATGCATACAATCCAGCATTCAAAGTTCGATACAGCTAAGTAAATCATGAAATATGCATAGACCAAAAAACTTGTATGAAATCATAGGAAATTCAGGTAAGGAAATATTGTGTAGACGCCATTGAGCCAGTTGAAGAGTGCAGGCCTGCACAAACCAGCTCAATAGCATCTACACAGTATCTTGCAGCTGTGTGGTCCTGCCTGTAGAATAACACCACCAATTCTTGCTATCAGAAAGGAAGATACAACCTGACTTAATGCCTTCAGAATTAAGTATTCCGCAGAGTGTGGAAAAATGCCACAAATACCATTTTTAAATAGCACACATAAACTGTAAACTGACTTGAGATGAATTTACAAGTTCTACCAAAGACATGCATGAATAGAACATGTGAACCATGCAGTGGTTGGTGTCATTGGTTTGGACAAAAATTGACATTTTAAAACAAAATTGTCAAAGAAGACTTAGCAATTTTATTACTATTCTAATATGGCATCCTATCAGTAAAATTCAGCCTTCCCAGAATGTTGACCTCCTGCAATTGATCTCACAGTTCAAATAAGATCTAACAAACAAGTATGTCCACAAAATTCATCTCAAGTCACGCCAGGGATTTAATTTCAATGAGGAAGGGTCAAGAACCACCCACCTGGGCCATGACACATCCACAATTATGATAATTTGATCCATAAGTCCACCGTGAGTATTTATCATGGACCTTCCCAAATGCCACATAAAATTTGGTGCTGGATGCTGCCTTCCAATTCATGACGCTCTACCTATATTTTTAATCACCACAGTCTAAAACCACCCAGCTCACTTAGGCGTTGTTTTTAGCTTTTTTCGTTTACTCTTGCTAGCGTCTATCGATTCTGAACTCTCCGAATCAGATCCACCATCGAATGCCGATACGGCACCGCCTTTAGGATTCACAGCTGGAGTAGGGTTACCAGCGGTCGATGCCTGGTTGGCAAACTGGCCGGTTGATTTTGCTTTCTCTAATGCACGGACTGAAATGAAATTTAAAAGCATCAGTCACGGAATAAGAATTTACTTTTCACTATATGAATATGGCGCAATGAATTGCTTGCACCCAATCCCCTGTTTATTGCAAACATGAACTTGATGATGTACATGTAGAAAAATTAGTCAAGTGATTCTGCATGACACAGCACTCTTTTGAAGCCCAGGAGGTGCAGATCTATTTCACAAACAATCAAACCTCACCTTGGGAGTCTAATAAATAATTTTGTTTCTTCAAATCATCTATATCCGATTGATGAGAATGATTTTTCTTCCTCATGTACTGTATGTAATCAGAAGCCTTTTTCAAGATCTGTGCCCGAGACACCTGCAACAAGAAACAACATACTATTTTATGTCAAGGGCCCATGAAATTACCAGTGACGTTTATCACACTAATTGCTTTTAGGCAGGACTTGACGATAAATTCTCTGAGTAGAAGTTGTCCTCAACTTTTGGTCTGGAGCCTGTGAAGTGTAACAGACAATGGACTGAAAGGTGACTTCTTCTTTCATGACTTTTTTCACATGCTGTGGTTGTCCTTGTGAAATCTCTCTGTTACATTCAAAGACGCCGCCACAATTTAATTCACAAGACAGGTACAGTGTAAGTAATACTAATAAGACGATATCTCACCTTAGGCCTTACCTTTTCGCCATGTAAAGCAGGCACGGAATCCCTAAGACTACTAAAGCTTTCTTTAATATGGTCTCGACGTTTTCTCTCTAAAGCATTGTGGTGTGCTCTCTTTTCAGCCTGGTAATATATAAGGAAAAGAGAAATTACTAAAGGTTGCACAAAACATGTCCAATCTTAAGACTTTCTTGCTCCTCCAATTGGAACTTGGATCCTATTTTTGCTGAAAAAACTTCAGAAAGCATCACCACCTGGCCTAGGTAGTCAACATCTTAAACCAGAAGCTTCAAGTTCAACCAATGTGCCAATGGACATGTATTAACAATACTTCTGGTGCTCGGCAAACAGGCCTGGCTAGCAGTTTGGTGTGCATGCTGCACACCCATCTTCCCCAGATTCTTGGATCCGCTCCTGAAAAAATCTCATTCCCCAGCACAGACTTAGATATGCCTGAAAGGAAATTCAATCACTCAATCAGTGTGCCAAGGGTCTAACATGTTCACATCATTAATTGATAAGTAGGCTTTTTTTAGAACAAGCGGAAGGTCAAAACCTACTGAACGACAAAAATTCAAACAAGTTTCATTCTAATTCAATTCAAGGGATTAAGTGTTGAATGTTGTCTCCTACGTCAACTTTCTGCCCCATGGCATGATGATATCAAAGCTTAAAGCCGCCCTCGTATTTCAGATTCAAATTTTTCCATAGAGCTGATTATAGCGACCATTTTGATTTTGATTTATTTAATATTATCCAGTTTCATTTTCAATTTCATTTTAATCATTCCCTAGCATATAGCTATGCCATAGAGATATACATCACTGATACTCACTGATTTGGAAATCAGCAGGCAATAAACGATAAAGAAATTATGCTTTGCCTGAAACCATGATAACATACGAACACGTGACTCAACTGTCTCCACATGACAGCTCGGCTCTCAGATCACCAGGCAGTTCAATGACGATGTTTGTTTACAGAGCTCCAATCTACGAGGCTGAGGGATTATAACACAGAAATAGATTGACCAACACATTTGAAATCATCTTAAGTTGTTATTCCAATGTCTTTTAGCCCTTATTTCAACCCACCTGGGTCATAAACTGAGTTCCATCGGGGATATTGATGCCACTTCCACTGCCGCTGCCACTTCCCATTCCGTCGATGGAAATTTGGTCGTCATCGTCGATCTGCAAAGATATTGCAATGACATGGAAATGGTTACATCGAGGTGCGATCGGGCCACACTGATCAAAAGATTAGCATTTTATCTTTGTACTCACGTCACTTTCGATATCCACGTCTCGGTCTTCATCGCTCATTTTTGCCCATTAACCGCACTGATCGAACAGAAAAAGGGAGTCTCCTGCTAATATGGCGACCAAACAACGCCACGCGGTCAAAGCACGTGGATTCCATGCGGAGTTGGCGAATCGTTTCGCCAGTGTTTATTTTGATAAAAAAAGCCATTAAATACCACATTGACTGTCAAGAAACTTCGAAGCTAATTATGTGAATTCCATAGTTATCAATAACTTACCTTGGCCCCCACACTGATTACACCAAACAGTGTTTTATTGCTGCACTATTTTTGCAGAAGTTTTCTGAATATGAAAAGCGCCGTCCTTCACCTCTGACCTCTGACCTCAATTCGCCGTCATCAGAACGGGCAATTTCCCTAAAGTTCCGTGTTCCACCAATTTTGTGGGGGAAAGTATTTTCTCATAAAATCTATTTTTAGATCCAAGTCGGATAATGTGATCTGAGCGCCACTATCGGTGCTGATATAAACCAGGCTGCTGAGCGAGAAATTTCCTGACAAGTTAACCAGCTGGCAGAGGGTGGTTGTTCCATCGTCAGTCCTGTAGTCTCCATCAACCTAATAGTGTTAACTTGTCAGAAAAACTTGGCCTTCTAACGTTGTGTAAAGGTCTTCCCAACCTTGTCAGATAACCAGCTGGCATAGGCTCTTTGTTCAATTGTCTCTCCTTGCCTGTGGCGTCTTCGTGGAGTTGTCCATTAAACACTCCTGTCTCCTGGGTAAAACATGGTGAGAAAAATGAGTGATCTTTAATCCAATCTTGCCAGAGTGACAGTCCTTCTCGATGGTTTAGGAAGCATCAGTGCCATAGCAACAGCTGATAGTTTTGCAGGGTCCTGGCATGCAAGTAGGTTGGAATAAAGAAGAGCTGTGATCATAACGGTCGTCAGTAGGCCTACCATGTTTGGGGTTCATGGATACCTCGTCCCCCTCCCCACTAATTTCCACCTCAAGATGGGGTAATTTTAAGTAATCGCGTAGTTCCACTTTTTTAGATCAGATGGCGCCAGCTAGCCGAGGTCCTGTCATGGCCCGCGACACAGGCCCGTTGCGGTGGAAAACAGAAATGTCCTCGTTTTCCACTCGCTCCAATGTCTTTGAACAGGGTGACAAGTTCATGTACTACAGGGTGGCCCAGAATTGTTTTCCCTCACACGATGGATACACAATTTTACCGTCGCTTTATATTGTAACCTGCAGAAATGACTTTCGGCCAATGAGACAGCTAGTGCACCATATCTCCTCTGGATGTGCCCTCCCCTTCATAGCTCGCCATGTTGCCCAAGAGTGTACCAAGTCTTTGCTGGATGTGTCATGCCCCTTCACTATGTGTACTCTGTCTGATCCGTAGATGTGTACTCTCCTAACGTAGTGCACAATGTTTCTACAGGGTGGACCTTGTCTCCACCCTTAGGAAAAATGTGTCTCATTTTCACATGGTGAATACCTGATCATTTTCATAAAGGGATTGCATGAAATCAGAACACCTTTCCTGAAGAGACAGCAGGTACTACCACAACCAGACCTGATAATACAGCATAAGCTGTCACAACCAGACCTGATAGACAGGATATGCTTACACAACCAGACCTGATAGACAGGATATGCTTACACAACCAGACCCGATAGACAGGAGATGATGCCACAACCGGACCTGATGAGATTGCAGATACTGGCACAACCAGACCTGGCGAGATAATAAATGCTGTTACACCCAGAGCCAAGGGCAGCACGAGCAGATCCACACCTGATAATCCATCTCAAAGCAGACCAAAGAACGAGCTCGATAGCAAAGATTACTTCGGAGCAATCCTCAACCGTTAATGTTTTGAAACAACCTGAACCTATAATCCATAATAATGTGACCAGGCCAATAGGAAGGATAGATGCCGAAGTCCGAGTGCCCTTTAAAGCATTTCGTGATATGTTTCCCGGTAAGTGACTTGACGGAGGTTATATTATACCCCACAGTCGAGCCATATTGATAAGCAAAGATTGAGTAAATATGCTTAGACATAAACATCTGTAAAAGAAACGGAAATTGATACAAATTTCCAATTCATTAGCCGTCCAAAACGTAAAGAACAACACGTGAGTATGACCTTAAAATAGATACTCACACGCTAATGAACGGAATTCCACACCATGACGTCATTTGCACCGACGAACGGCCATGTTTGATTTCCCCCACAAAATTGGTGAACATTGGAACTTCAGGGAAATTGCTCAGAACAGTCAGAACATAAACCTGTCGACTTCTGAAACTATTGCTTGTAAGTCACTATTCGTTCTTAGCCTATACCTGAAATTACGTAGGCGGATATCTAAGTATGATATCTAGACGTATGACTTGAATTTAAGAAAATATATTGTTTATTTGGTCTTGAAAATGAGATCAAACTGCTGACAGCATTAGGCCTACTGTATACATTTTGGTGTACATGATAATTGACATCATGTCATGACATAGGCAAGCCGGGTATACATGGTGTATAACATTGTCATTGTCATTGTGTCAACAAAATAAAAGGTGACGGGTGGTCAGAGCACTGTCATCTTGATCTACATACAGACTATGTAGTATATACTTATAGTCTGTATGTACATCCATGTGACAGTGACACTGACAGTCGACAGAGGTCCGAGTTTTAATGCAAAGAACAGGATCTGATCACATTTCATTTGAACTGCACTGAACAGTAATTCAAAAAACTATTTTGATCCACTTTGTTAAATTTTCAGGACTCGTGTGTCATGAGTAAAATGCAAGATCAACGTACGCATCGAGTTTCAAATTTATTCTTGTTTGAACCTTTGTTCTGTTAAGCAAATTTATCTTTCATCATCACGTTCATTCTGTTAAGCTACAGGCTATTTTATGTTTTTCTTTCACATGTTTTTGTTACTCTGGTGATGAACATACTGTTGCTGCCATGGGGAATTCACTTGACAGTGATAATCACAAAATATGTCATGGTCTTTAAAATAGCAAAGAATGAAAGGAAATGGATCAGCAGATTTGTCTTTTCTTCGTATTCTTAAAATTTTGCCCTTACAAAGGATTAGATCCATCCATCTTCAGCAATCCTCTTTGTCTTTGAACTGTGTTGAAAAAAGCTCTTGCTTTGTTGTTGGTTCTTTCTCTTCGTCATCTCCCTTGCATGATTATCATCATGTCCAACAAAAATCGACTGAGTCACTTGTCCATGTCAAACAATGATCTAGTGCTAATCTTGTCTCTTGTTACGACATTTGACCCAGCCGTTTGTTGGTCTCTTCTTAGATCATGTTGATGTCAAGATTAGAAGTGGTATCATTTCATGTTTTCTTCATTGATTGGTGCCATTCTTCACTGAATGACTTCTAAATCTGAAAAAGTCTTGATTCTTTTTGCAATATGTCTGCATCGCGTCATGTGAGAAAAGATATGAGCAAAATATGAAAGAATTGTTAATACTGGTATTTACCTGATCGTACAGCCTATTGACTGAAAAAATTTTCAAGAGATAAACTCACTCTTACTCTACTTTCTTTTTCCCATTAAAATATTGGGTTTCATAGATCTATACATTTGTAACTTGCATAGGACTTTTTCTGATCAATTAGATATTTTATTGAAGACATTTTTCATGTATTCGTGAATTTTTACTCATCATGAATTTATATGTTTATTCTGATTTCCACATGATTTCTTACATTTCAGCCTGAAGCAATGTTGATAAGGTTCTGATCTCATTTGGTGTCTGAAATTGACGGTGGTTTAGATGGAGTCCTAGTCAAAGGTAAGCCATATAGTATTCTTTGTGCAGATTAATTTCTTTCTTCTTAAGTATTTCTTCTGCACTTGGAGAAGTTATTCTCCAGAGTCCAGGGAGTATTTCTCCTCTAAGGCGGGATGAGCATCTTTGCATTCTGCATTGACACAATTTCTAGCTTTGATGTTCCTTTCTGATGATAATCACATTAGAAGCTTTGATAACTTTGCCAATTCAAACTAATATTGGAACTTGTAATTCACAGGCTAAGTTTGTAAACTGCATGTTTGTATTTCATGCATATTTAATTTAAAATTCACTGTGAAGTATTTTCACCTTTTTTTTCTTTCTCAATTTGCTGTTGGGAATTTGCTGGCATAAAGGCTTAGATAAACAAGCCTATGAAATAGCTCTCAAGTGGCACTAAATTCAGCCGTGGCAACAAAAGCTGCATTTGTTTAGCTTAGTAACCAGAAGGCAGTGCTGCCGATTGCCAGGCATATTCGATGCCTCTCTTTATCTGATCATGAAAAAGTTGCAAATATGCCAAATCTTTTCATTGTTACTTAGTCCTTTAATGAAAATGGTACTTGGCTATACATGTATATCAGTGTTAGTTACAACTGGGTTGTATTTGCTAAGTCATTGCAGTGTAAAGTCTTATGAAAACATCTACAATATTGACATCCAACTAGCATCCTCCATGATCAGTCAGCATAAATTATACTGATAAAGTTATATTTCCTGTCTCAATAATATGAGAGATAATATTGAAAATTGGTAATCAATTTTATGTGTGAGGCATGATTCTTTTACATTTTTTTAAAAAGGGTATAATTTATGAATGATGTTGTCAGTGACAAATTGGCTTTCTTTATGACCTGTGGCTGTAGAGTGGTTTCATGATTTATAATCAGTAATGACTTTTTTTATGAATGATTAATGATCAAATCTTCTTGTAGATATTTATAGGTTTTCTGGCATCTATGGTAATGATTGATAAAGTTAATATATCACATCGAAAGATACCCATTCTTGTGAAAACAGACCAAAAATATACAAAACTTAAGCAAATATTAACTGAAGCCAGAAGTCAATGGTCCTTATGTTTGCCTGCTAGAAACTGCAGTGATACACACTTGTGCCTAGAGCAAAAGCAGAGGAAGAAGAAGAGTCTTCTGTGTCTGGATAGTTTGTATTGCACCAAGATCTCCAATATCCAAGATGAATATGAATATGCACATGTATCCACCAGGAATAATTGATTTACACAAGCAGACGGCGAGAGCGCTACGGGATCCCCTTCACCAAGTAGAATGGTATCACCCTCGATCATGCTCTAGTCGGGGAATTCCCCATCAGAATCAGTTGGCAAATTGCGCCGCCAACAGCAAAATCCTAGCATGCTATGATTGTGTATCAGCTTTGCTTCCTTACCTTGTTCCGGCCGTGTTCTGTAGCAAGTCATTATCAAGATTCTTTGCTGGCAGTTTTGGCATTCTATTCAGCATTCTTGTAATTTGCTGATAACCTCTAGGATTCATCGAATGTTAGGGCAAATAACTTATTGCTTCGATTACACAGACTCTGATTAACACATTTAGTGCCAGGTTGGCTCTTACAGAAGCAGACAGAACATTTCTTGCGGATTACAATGGATTAATTAATGATTTGATTGGTAAGAAGGATTACTCCCATTTGTTTTGACAGTACTCATCCTCTTCTGCTGTTTGGTGTTAGTGTTCTGCATTGTCCTGTAACTTTTTTTTTGCCATTGAAATATGACATTTTTTCAAATGTTGCATTTTATGTACAAAATGACAGAAAATCTAAGTGCCATTTTCTTGTGAAAGACCCTCTATCTACTGTATTCTAATTTACAAGTTATGCGGTATGCAACCCATATCATGCATACGGTAAGCAACCCTTTCACTCATTGAAAATTCCAATGATATTGCCATCAGTACATTGTGTGCACTTTGATGACAGTGTATATTCCTCCTTTTGATCTAGATTACCATCGTCACGCCTCGCCCTGCAGCACTCCCAGCGTAATCCAATAGATAAAATGAAGCAAGTTACCAATGGCTCCTGGAAAAAGCATTGGGCCCTTCCCTCCCGATGTCACAATTACATTCACCAGGCAAAGACTTCTGTAAAAGGAATAATTATCGTCTCGCGGTGGTTGTGATTATACTACAGAGAGTTTGGTGCAAATATTTGGTGGTTTACAGTGTCATCATACATGGTCACGAGCTAGATAATCTAATATCTATATGTAAATGTAATGGATTTCATATTCTGTATTGACCTCTGATTTCATTATGTTATTCAATATCTTCTAGAAAAGAGATGCACCAAAATAGAACAAATCGATTGATTTGACATTCTTGATGTCTATTACTGGACTGGGATAGTTTTCTCATTGTCATTTTCTCATATTGCAGCTGTTACTCAAGGCTAGATCTTAATCATATGAAAGGATTCCATAATGGTATTGACTGATCAAACCGCCACATTTAAAACAGTGCCAACTAGTGGCCAACATGCTTTTGAAAAATACTTTTTTTCTGAAGTTATTAAGACCTTCCCGAGTCATTTTAAAAACCATCATACAGTGCATCCCAGATCACTCAGAAACCCTTTAAAATGCATTCAAATTCCATAAAGCTGTGAAAAATATGCTTTCTTTAAAACTTGCATAAAGAGAGATATATGTTCTGTTCATTAGTTATTTATTAAATTTACCCTTATATTGTTTTGAAAATCCACATCAATTAATTGTTAAAAGGCATCTAACAAATATCCTCATCAATAAAATATTTTTCTGTTTGAAAATCTATCTGTGCAGATTCATTCCAAGCTTGAGTATTGGTTGCCCATTGTGTTGCGCGAGTTGTACTGAAGAAGTTTACTTGTTAATTGATGGTTTTGGGGTTATATCTGAATGAAACAATACTGCAGAAAAGAATTATATTCTAAGCTTAAACACTCAGCAGTAATGATGAACTTTCAAATCATGATGAATGAAGAAGGAAGGTTCTCTTCATTCAAATGTAAGGGTAATTGTGTATTGTTATTTAGTACTATGTGTTTCTTGACAGTGTTTTGGAGCACCTTGCTCAATTTTGTCAAAAAATCCTAAATGTTTGTCATAAATGACATAAATTAGTGCCAGAAATCTTGAAAAGTGTGATTTTCATGTGAATTAAGGTGGTGTGCTCAACATCAATATCAGAGACAGAAAAAAGGGCATTTAAACATTGACGACACTTTGAAAAATACTTAAAGACCCGAGTCTTTTCTGTATGTCATTTTAAATCCTTTGAAATATTAGTTACTGTATTATATTGTGATATTATAATTATATGTATGATCATGATAATTATATATTTCCCATTTATTTATTTGAAATGAGTATCTGCCTTTCTCTGTAGCCTACCCTTGAGACATTAGTTACTGGTCATGTTGATGTTTTGGGTAACAACGCGAAAAGAAGCACATATCCGGCAACAAAAACGCAGGAAGATTTTAACAATACGAATTGATTTATTGGATTTTATAAGAAAGTCTGAAGTTATATAGGGAAACAGTGACAATAGTTTACTTCAGATCGATACTGATGATAGAAAATAATACAAGTTTTTACAAAAGAAATATTTCACTTGGTCTTTTTTTGTGGTGACTATTTGTTCGTTGACGAATTAGTTTTGGTGCCTGAACCAGAGAAATGGGCGGGCCCATTCTTCTTCTGTCTAATTTTAGTGTTCCACTGTGTTTTTCTCAAAAATTTCAAAGCTTTTCAATAAGGATCATTTGTCTAGCTAGAATTTAATATTTCATACTAAGTGAAAAGAAACATGGGGCTGTTTTTGCATTGTATGTTTGAATTATGAATTAATGCTTCGTTAGGTTTGATCGGAGACGCGTTGAAGTGGGTTTCAGGATTTTCGTATCAGTTGAGGGTTTGATCGTGCAAAATAGTGCAATATACAACTATAAACTACAATTTGCAACTCATGTCAGTAAAAAAATACAGTTAATCCCGTTTTAAAACCCTCAGTTGAGCTATCTTGTACTGTATTAATGTGTATAACCCCCAAGTGCTTCACATTCACGTCCATTAGCAATCAAGGGTTAATGGCAGTATTGACAGTTGCTGCACTTGTTGTTGACTGCAATTTATGGAAGTTAACAATATTTTTGAACTACAAAATGCATTCAATTGCCACTGATTTGTTATCTTACATCGCACAAAGTGGTAAATACACTTTTGTAGTTTTTGAGATAAAAGTTACACTGTCTGGGTAAGTGGTCCTTGATGATTTTAGTAAAAGCATTAGCATGGCACCTGAATGAAACTATGTTCCAATCTCCACATTTCATACTTCATGTAACTCCCATTGTCGGCACTGATATCGATGTGATCTTTTGTAAACCTTCCCTCAACTGGAATATTGGCGCAGCAATATGATACTAATCTTGACAGAGTTGTGATCTTAAATTTCATAGTTTACAGTATTGAGGTCTGTTTGACAGATTGTTATCAAAGTTACCCAAAACTCTAATAAATCCTTTTTGTAGCCCACCAAGTATGGTTGCCTTGGTTTAAAATTAATCAGTAATTGTATTTTTTTACGTTTCAAAGAATGTTAGTATTGTACATCAAAGAATTCAACCTCTGGGTGTCTGTTCCATATAGTTGGTGTAACTTGTAACATGTTGTGTTTCATTGATTTCTACTTAGGCCAAATGTTTCCGACAAACCATCTGCATGTTGTTCACCATGTGAAACTCATTTGAGAATATTTTAAATTAGAAGTAGCTGTGACTGTGAGTGTAGGATGTATCGTTGTGTCTGCTGCTTCATTCTTGACTAGTGCTTTCAATAAAAGGATTGGTGGTACGATCTGAAACCATGGAATTTTTTCTGCTGTCCTTATCTCAAAAGGTTTATAGTTATGCAACAATCAATACATATGTGTTGTGCCCCTCCTCCTATTAAAAGGGCACAACACACTCATCACAACAAGGCCTCTGGTGTTGTTTAACAGTGGACCTGAGATCCGTGCCTTGAGTGTGTCTTCAACTTTTTCCACTCCTTACTCAGTCCCCCTGTAATACATGCTAGTGGATGAATAAGTGTCCCAGTGGCATTTCAAGCTCAGTGCTCTGGGGTTGGCATGCCTGTGATGCATGGTGTCACAAAATGATAGATGGGACAAGGGAAGAAGATTCCTGTCACTGAACCTGTCAGGTGCATCCATCTTTAGCTCTGTATTGTTGATGTGCTCTGAAAGAGACTTTGTCTGTATCTGTTAGGCGTGTTCCTTGCTTGAAAAATTTCTAGAGATTTGACTTTAAAAAATCATTTGCCCTGAGGCATCACTGCATTAGAACATACAGACTTTCAGTTAAAAAAAATGTGCAATGTTAAACTCCCCCCCCCCCGCATTTTCTCATCGCTTTTATTCCATGAATTTTGCTGTCACCATCAGATCAAAATAAGCATCCATTTGCCACTTTATGTAATATTAATATTATGAATGATGTATGCTTGAATGTTTTGCCATACGTACAAATTAAATTTATTGGTGTTCATTTTGTGACAATTAGCTGATTGAACCACTCTCGTTCCGCACCCTAAAATGGATGAACAATTACTCTGTAGCCTGGTGTGTGTACATATACACTTCAATTCACTGTTTAAGTAAACGGCTTATGAATTTAACACAGAAAATACTTCATTGTTGATTTCCCTAGGCTCTCATAAAAATGTCAACAACCGCAGCATCATGTATAGAGAGAGGGTGGTTCTGGCAAACAGATTCTGTTGTTCTTGATTGTGGGTTTTCAGTCCGTGCTCAATGTTTCCGAAACCGATTTTAAAAATTCCTCTGATTTAGTTTTTGTCTCAGAACAGGAATATCGTGTTATCAATTTACACCGCCAAAAGAGTTTATTGGCGCCAAATGCATTCCTGCCTTGAAATGCGGGCAGGGGGAAAAACACAGCCAAGCAGCCAAAGTCTCAGCACTGTAGCCTTGGCTCGAGTTTTGTATCGAAAATCGGTACCGACCCAGCTTCAGTTAATTCTCATCTAATCCATCTTGTCAGCTGTAACTTTCTTGGCTCAGTAATTAGCCGTGCATCTAAATTAACGACTTTCTTGAGAATTAAAGTACTTTGATCAAAAGCCTGGGGGACGTTTGAAACATTTTGTACGTTATCTGTGGCACTGTACTGATAATTTCCTCTTTGCCTTGGGAGGAACTCTTTGAGACCTTAATTTCAAAATGTTGGTTTTAATATGAATATTCTAGGTTGTTAGAAATTAGCAACAGATTTGAAAATTGAGGTTTAGATTTAGAGCAGGCAATATAATTGGTTGCAAATTCTCCTTGTTGAAATAATTTAGATAGATGGGCTGTATTTGATCTGCGGTATCTTAACAGATGAGATGATCTTAGGGTCACGACCTTAGTCCAAGGACAGAGTTAATCAATGAAGACCAATCAGCTGTGACTAGCAATCTTTTATACCTCCCAGCAGATTTGCTTTTTCCCACAGTCGAACAACGCAACGCAACGTGGCGTCAATTTGATTTGTTCTTGATGCAAAAAGTGTAGGCATTTTTATCGCTGCTCACAGCTATCGGGTATCTTTATTAGCCTGCTATTCAGACACCTTGGGTGAAATGGACGGTGTAAATTTGATTCTTTTTTTGAGCATAGGGAACACCTAAACAGTTTAGACTTACATCTGCAAGAACTTATTGTACCACAAACCCGATTTTAGCAGTGTGAATCACTCGTGACAAGATAGCTTTGAGGCAATGGTAGTATCAGTATCTTATGCAGGATGTTATGTGCGGAAATGTTTCAAGTGATTCCATTGGACTTTAATAACCTAAAAGCAGGCTATGACTTATTCACGAACCTGTATAATTGGTAATTTATTTGGCCAACATAATAATTAAAGTACATGTATGAGATTTTTAACAGTGGAAATAACGGCCAGGGACACAGCCAAGATCAACAATTAGATCGCTTACGGCTGTAGCAAGCCATTGACTGTAAGAATTGAAAAATGAATCAGTATTGAATAAATGATAAGTTCTTCAATGGAAAGGCAAAATGGCTATGGGGCGTCAACAGGTTTTTCATAGATTCTGATTTATAATTCATGGCGTTTATTGATAATTACTTGAAGCATTTCCGTTTATTGGGCACAGAATCAATGGTATCACAAATCAGCATTCCTTGTATAAGTCACGTAGCTGACTTCATGATGGTCACGACTTCTGCAATAATTGAGATGAACTGGCGACTCATTATTTGATTTCTACAAATTCTAGCTACATGTACTTTACTGTACAAGACTCTCTCTGAAGTGTAAGCCATATCTCCTAGACACAAATCCGCCTGGCAAGGGATGACGTGTTTATCCATGCTGGTTTATCCTGAGCAAGTGCACAGTAATATGAGGATTCAATATCAGTGGTGTTACTTTCCTTAGCATATTAAACCCAGGTCCGGTGTCTGGGGTGAGCATTGCTTAGGAATACTGATCATATCCTGCATCTGGTACTGGATGGTGATGAATGTTTCAGTTGTGTCTTGATGACTTTCAGTCTGGGTGATTTGCAGAATTTACAGATTTAGTGCCATGATCTGTAAACTGATGGCTCCTTAATTGTACAGATCTGAGCAGATATTGTACCATGATCAACTGATGATTTGGTTTGTACAGATATTGTGGCACATTTTGTGCCATGAATGATCTGAAACTCAATGCCATTTCTTTCTATTGGTTTTCCATTGCTCTTGATATAAGTTCTCATTACCACCTCCTAATGTAGCCAAGCAAGTAATCAGTCCCCTAATGAGTGGTGATTAGTGTTGCCTCGTGGTCCTGGTGGGATCACAGAGTGTCGTGTGGGGGAAAGTGGCCAAGTGGGAAGTGGCGAAATGGGAAGATACCATCGTGTGGGCGCACAGCGATATCTAACTGTGATATCAATCTGACAGCAATCTGTAACAATTCAAATTAATAACAAATCATATTTGAACCATGGCTTGGCTGTCTGCAATCACAATTTGTTTGACTGTCAATTTGATTCCAAAACCATTTATTTTTCTTCTCAGATCTTATTTGATTTGTTCTAAAGATTCTATAATGAAAAATCACCTTTTAATATCCCAATATCTGTTTATCATTAGTCTGCATCGTTCAGTTTTAATGAGAAACTTCTGAATAAATATTGGAAATATCTGTCACATCCAAACTGATGAAAGTAATACCTGAATTTCAAAAATTAATCATTGAAAATGTAAAGTTGATATGAAAGTATTGATTTTAGTCATCCACAACTGATTGCTGGCACGTTTTAGTAATATGTGGCACATCTGTCTAGAACTTTAAGGTCTATATCCGGACGCCAGGCAAATTTTCCACAACATGTACAGGATGGGGCCACTTAGGACATGATTCAAGTTATTTCACTATGCCGTCTCTTCCAGGGGGTGTGCAAAGCTCTTGTTTGTTGTGTTGAGCCTCACAGCTTCTCCTGGTCTACCCTGTTGAGTATTTTACCCTGGTTTTTCTCACAGTCCACAACGCAACATGACCGTTGTTTTCTCTTTTTTTTGTTACAGTGAGTGATGTTAATGAAGTATGAAAGGCACATGGCGTATCATAGCGGTGCTGCTGCTCTTTTGGCTCGCAGTCGTTCTTTACATGAGCACAACACTGTTTCAGTCAGGTGACCTAGGCGAGCGTGCGGAGAAACAGTTACAGCAGGCATTGAAGGAACTCGACGCCCTCAAACATCAGAATGACGAATTGTTCAAGCTGGCGGGAGAAATAAGGTGAGAAAATTAGAATTATTGCCAAGAAATGTGCCTGAGGTGCTTTCCTTGTGAATTGGGAATGTGCCTGATGATATTTCCCAAGGCAAAGTGATCTTTTTCACTCTGATTAATGAAGTTTTTTAGGGTCTTCCAACTTCTCTTCATCTGCGGTTGTGCAACAGGTTGTTGGCAAATTATGTTCTTTGGTCAGCTTAAAAAGGACAGACAGAATGTACAGTACCTCTCTGGTCATTCAAATACCAAAGCTAACATAAGAAAATCGCTAATGGCATAAAAAGCATTTGAGATCTTTCTGGTCCTGTATGACAAGCTGAATTTGATATAACTTGACTGTAATTACAAGCAAAAGTTGGCGAGTAGATTTTAGCTGGAACATCTGATTTCAGAAAGGAGACAAATCATCCATCTTGATATCTTTGTACTTGCCTATGTTTTTCCTGAAACTATTGAGCTGATTTCATTCTATTAAGACAGTGACTTTGAAGAAAAGTCTCTGATACAGACATCAAAGCTGTATGAGTTAGGAAGGCAGTTGAGATAGTCTTGTCCTCATCAATATTTCATTTGAAGTCCTTTTGATACTTTGAGTAAATGTCACAATGAATCACTGTCAAATCAAATGTAGGTTTTGAATTGTTGATGTTGTTTGTTCATCTGATTGTTCACCCGGCTGGTTATTGTCGATGTTCGATCTGATGGTCCTCCTCTGATTGATGGTGGTTTCCCTGAATCATCTGACACAGAAAGCGTTATAGAAAACATATTTCATCTTTCCCTATCTTATGAATACTTACACAATAACAAGTGGATGAAAATGTTTGATATGTCTGTGGGGTGTTTCTCAATTGCTTGAATTAGTACCTGAGGGTTCATTATTTGTAGCGCTGAAAAGTGGCCAAGCTGCGTGTGGTATGGTTTATATAGGAAATTACTAGGATATTCCTTGGTGCAATATTCGTCAATTGTGTCTTATTACATCAGTCTTTTTCTGGCATCTGCCGGGAAGAAGAAAATTGGCATGCCCTGCTGTATGTCACATAGCATTTTTTGCTGAAATGGGGTTCAATTAAAGGGTGTCCATATGTCACTCTGTGGAACCATCTGCTGTTGATCTTTCTAGGCAGTCATTGATGAGATTGTCTACTTGCTGAATAACCTTACTCAGACAAAGCTAAAAATGCTCCTCAAGACAGTCTCCTTGATGACATGTGTTGCCTCTACAACCATCTGCTGATGGTGTCTCTATACACCCTCATTGATCAGATAGTCTGCTTGCTGAATAACCTTATTCAGACCAAGCTGACTAATAAAGCGTCTAGTTCCATAAGACAGCTCCTTCATTACATGGTGTTATGAGACATAATCAGTCCCCTCCATTACTGTCTGCTGACGGTGTCTCTACACTCTCATTGATCAGATCGTCTGCTTGCCGAATAACCTTACTCAGACCAAGCTGACTAATAAAGCATGACAGAGATGAGCCAAGAAATATTGATATCAAGAAGATGCTTTAGATGCCTGTACATTTCCTCTCAAGTTTATGTGGAGTTATATTGGCATTCTCTGAAAGTATCATTCTGAATTGGACCAACCATTGACTGTCACATTTCCTCACTTATTATCAATATCCTTTACAGTAATTACATCCAGTATATTTTGATGCCCATTGGAAAGTTATATTCCAGACTTCATTGGAGATGAAAAACATAACATATAAGGCTTCAGGCTGCGGACTGAGTCTTGACCAATATTATACTCAGCCGTTGCGACATGCAACAGACATTCAGAATCCAATTTAGATTTCCTGTTTCATTTATAATACATGTGTCCATGGCAATAAATCTGTTTTCACCAGTTAAAACATATTAGATCTTTTTTAGTGGAAGTTGCGTTATATCACTTTAATCCATAACTAAAGCTTAGTTTTGAATTTGTCAATTTCTTGTAATTATTAACTAGGTATTATAAAGAGATTAATCAAAACATCGCTGCACAAAGGCTATTAAAACCGCTTTGCTTCTCATATTAGGTTTAATCAGATCTGTTTATTAAAGATGCTGGTTACCAATGGTAACTAGTGATGTGCCCTTCTGGGGACTGTTTAGTAGCTTAAATATGAAAGTAAATTTAAGGTTAGCTGGTATTCTGAAATGAGAATGGCAGTTCCCATGCTTTTGAAGAGCCACTACATGTTAGTGAGTTATTATCACTCACCAGCTGTTGAGGAACACAAGTTTGTATCTTTGGGAAACAGGGAATTCCTTCTCCAGGCTTGCTGGTTCGGGGTTCTTAGAGGGTATAACATGAAATGTTTTGGTTCGTGAAGTAGCTGATATGTTGAATCTGGCGTGTAAGAGAAATTTTCTTTATCAGTGTAAAAGGGTTCGGGTGAAGACTCAAAAAGTATGCTGATAGATGTTTGAGATGACAAACTGCAAAGAATCTATGGAGTGGAATGCTCATCTCTGTTCATGATGCTTGATATCTTATCAGATTCTTCTTTACGAATTGCAGACAGCAAAGGGCAGTCCTGAGATTGTAAGAGGTTCCTTTAAGTGTCATTTGGTAAAATAGATATGCAAGCAAGAGGTGCATGGTCATCAGGATTTACTTGGAGGAATTCCATGACAATTATTTTCGCGCTTACAACGAACTCTCATTCTTCAACAAATGTGACTCAAAAATATCCTGGTTTCCACGGTAAATTGCCCGCAGCCTCTTGCTTGTACATTGGCTTCTTGTCACGCCGGTTTAGACAATGTCTTTGCTTATTTTATATCAATATCAACTTGTTAGTGTTATTTTGAAACTGTTCTTAAAGTGGCTTACCTCATGATTCTCTCAGCACCCCAAGTCCAAAAGTTGTGCACCATTTTGTGTCAACCTGTTTTCTCATGGCATTCGGTGAAAGTGATTGTCAACCTGTTTTCTCATGGCATTCGGTGAAAGTGATTGTCATACATATTTCATTATGTACTTGTTGCCTCTCGCTGTCCATCCTGAAATTTGGTCAATGCACTACTGCCTTTCGTTGCCCCATTTGAGCACAAATCTACCATCACGGCTAGCGCTGAAACTCGATAGAAACAGTTTTAGAAAGACCTCGGTTTCATTCCATAACAGAGACCCCACATTTGTCTGGAATGTGAATGCCGAAGTTGAAGACTGATGCCAATCGAATAATCTCGATTCTGATTATATATGGGATCACAGCCAAAACCCACTTTACCCATTAACACCGTTTGCGTCGAATGAAAAAAAAAAGGAGATTATACGGGAAAAACAAAAAAGCATTACGTCGGGAGAAATTACTATCATGGTAGATCAGACTTCCAAACTCAATTCATTGATTGTGGATTGCTCTCCTCTTTTGTTGGCAATAATCATCACACTGCGGTCAAATTGGATTTGACGTTTTGTGGATTAATCAATATGATAAAAGTCAACACAACATTCATGAATTAGTTGGGATTGATTTGCGTCACTTCTTCATTGAATGCATTTAGCAGGATTTTGGTGCATTTTATCAAGGGAAGACTGGGGAGGAATTTATTTTCATGAGCCATAGTGCATAAATGATATCCGATGTAGTAAGCTGAACTTCATATAATGTACTTCAACTGCAAATTCAATGTTCCTTCACATTAACATATCTGGCTCACATGTAACATACAACATTGTCAACCGTCTTCTTAATGTCGATTCACAGAGAATTTACGATGAATGGTGTAAATCTGAAGGAACTGTCATCCACAGACATGTGGCATCTGAACCCTTTAGGCAAATGGAATTACAGTGATGTAGAAACCTCCGTAAAACAAAACAGCATTCCTCTAGAGCTGTTAAGGAAACGGAAAATAATCCCAGCTGAAAGGTGGACCAGAACTCCAAGCTTGAGAAACGTAATTAAAGTTGTATCTTGGTGAAGTTTGCGTATCCATCGGAAATCAAGCAAAATGTCAGCATTGCACTAATTAACCAATCCATCACATAAAACATTCACAGAGTTATTACAGCGTTGTCATTTCATAGTCAATTTGGAGATTTCTAAATCCTGATACAGAGATGGGAACGTTTTATGGTTCGAACAACCGTAAATCAAATTATCTGATATTAGTGATAAGTTATGTGTGTTTGATGATTCCTTGGAATGGGAGTTGGCAATTAAATCATTTGCTCTGCCTTGATCACTGACATCACCGCGGTGATAAGATGTCTCTGGGGAAAGATGCTGCAGATATTTTTGTCTTTATGAGTGTGATGATGTTATACTGAAAACCAAATTCTCTATGCAAACAGCAATTTTGGTCACTGTGATCTGCAATTGTGAACTCTTTTAAAATCTCAATTTATAATGGCTTCTTTGCACTCCGTCATGTCCTTGACAGAAATGAAGATCAAATTTGTGGTTCTTGCAAAAACTCGAAGTGACTCTTGAAATTGTTGTGACCATAACGTAAAGTCATATGTGTATAGATGATAATAGCCCACTTGGTGAGAGGTGCAATTTTCTGGCTCTCCTCCACCCTGAGCTGGAGTGGTCAGCAAATATACTGCTTAACCATCAAATTGTAATTGTGCGGTCTGAATTAAGTCGAAAGTGTGTCCATTTTGCGATGAAGTGGTTTTCGTGATTGTGAGTGAGATTGATCGGATTAGAAGTGAGTCCTTAGGTCTGACATGTAGCCCGGCTCTCAAATAGTCATTTAACAGGTTTGGTGTTGAATCAGCAATTCAAATATGTGTGGTCTGACGCCTTCTGGCCGTGAGGATTCGTGTCCGGTTTCCTTCCAGAAAAATGAAATGAATTCAGTGGTGGATGTAACAGTAGAATTGAAGAATTTTGCGATCATACTCATTCTCTGAATGTCACCATGCACTCATTCTAATTCCATTCTGCAGTGTAAACATGCCTTGCTCTCGTCAGTCAAGTTTCTCTAACACTTCTCTTCTTCATCTTCAGCGTTCGCTCTGCACTTGTAGGTGATTTTCTCCAGGGAGTATTCCTCTTCTAAGGCGGGATGAGTGTCACGCATAAACGCTCATCTTACACTCTCATTTGATCCTCTTTCCAGAGATTTAAAAACTTCAAGTGGAAAGGGTCACCTGCTGGCATTGAAGAAACTCCAGGAGAAGCTGAAGAAGGTGACGGAGGAATTGGAGAAGGCTGAACATAACAAAGCAACTGTGATCTTACAAAGTGATGTCCCAGATATACGAGCAGGAGGTAGGTCACACTGTTACGCAGATACATCAGACCAAGAATTAACAAAGACTATAGTCCTTATGAATTCATGATCAGATTGATTGGATTCTGGTTAGGGGCCATCAATAGGATAATTTCTTGCCTTTTGATGCCTTTTTCTGCCAACGAAATCGCTCTTGTCAGTCGGCATTATGGGTGATTATCCAGTCTTATTTCAGCTCAAGTGTATTGAAAATGGACTTGCTGGTTATTTCAAACGTGCCAGATTCTTTCATTATGGGATATCAAATATGAATCAATCAAAGGAACGGCACGGTCAATTTAAGTCTACAATAGTGCTCAAGACCTGTAATCTACTCAATTATGATTTCTCGAATATGTGGACTTTGATTCTCGCCGACTTTGATTTGTGCGTGGAATAATTCATTTGCGTGATATTTCCATAAGTTGGCGTCATTAACCTCTCAAATGGGCTGATGTATAAATAAAGATTGGATGAGAGACCAGTGCATTTGATCAGTATGAGGCAAGAGTCTAAGGTGACTTCAAAGACATGATTTGTATCCAGCTACATTTTAGCTCCACTCTTGTAGTGTTTGGTGAGAAAACCAAAACTCTTCAGACCATAATGTAAACTCCAATGTAAGTTGCCCCAGTGTCTAGTTTACCAGGGTGATATTTAGTTTTCTTTCCCACTACTGACTAGCACAGTGTTAAACCTAGATTACACCTACATTATTCTATACATAATGCATTGACACACATATCATGGCTCCTTATCGATTCAAATGACCTGGGTTAGAATAGGGTCAGGTAGAGCCGTAGGAGATTTGTATTGTAATGCTGATAGGATAGGATTAGTCAACCCGGTTTATGTGACAATGTATTGAATAGAACTGGGCTAAGTTTAGATTAAGTCGGTACTTAGCGCTGTGTGTTTGTGTGTGTATTGGAGGTGGCTGTAGATAGTGTAGGCAGGCATTTAGTCTGGCATCGGTCAGAGTGTAGTCTGGTTTAATGCAGAAGCATACCAGACTGGTGTGTTCTTCGGATGTGTTAACTTGCTATGTGTTACATGTGTTACAAGTTATTCGTGGTGTTTTGCTGATTCATTATGTTTGGATAGGAGTCAGTTCTTACCATCAGTGGAGAGGACAATTTATTCATGTGTTACGACAGTGTATGTTTGATATCAGCAGATGTGTTAGCTCAAAGATAGGTGATTTCACACCCAGTGTTTAGCAGTTTGATGCACCTGCAGCTACCCTGCTGACGTTGTGTTAATGACGAAGTTCAAGGGTTAGTTATTCATGGTTAACACCTAAGTTACCAAGATTACAGCTGGATTCAATAAACTGTTGTGTGGATTTTATGAAAATTACACTTTTTACAGGTCATCTTCAGTACCTGTGCGGCGAAGACACTAATTTCTCCGTCATTTTAAGAATTGATTTTGAGATCGTCCGAAATGCATCACCTGCCACAGGGATACCAACAAATTCAGATGGCAGATCTGACAAAAATGCGAGAGAGGACAGAAAATTTTACAAATGAAGAAAAATGGACGTTGTTAGCCATAGTTAAGAAATTTGACTTAGTGTACACTATTGACAATCAGAAATGTGATACTCAAGCAATCGGCGAGAAAAAAGCTGCGTGGAGGTTTATTGCAGATCATTTCAACGTTCACTGCACAAGTAAGAAGCCACGCAGCATGTTACATTTGAAAGATCTTTGGAAGAGACTCAAACAGAAGTGCAGACGAGTTATGGTTCGTTTCCGAGCACTAGCGGCACTGGACGGTGGTGAGAGTTTACAACCTTATGACATTCCGGATGACATAACACGATTTCTGGCGGAAATGATCGGCGAGGAAGCACCGCCAATTCTGAATCCTTTAGAATTGCCAAAAGGACTTCTCGACATTGATGTCGACGTGAAGCCAGACCTAGAGAAGTTGCAGCAGTATTCTCAGATGGCGCCACCAGATACACCGCAGTCGGTGAGCTCTACTGATACTAACATTGACGACAGGTAAGCCCAACTTCTTAATCTCATGATCTAAACAACATGATAAAAGTTTTGATTTAATTGTATTGAGAGTCAGTCGATATTATATTAGAGAAAATTTGTATAAATGCTGTACGGAGCAATCTGAAGGAATCCATACAGAACCTTAAATGATTTGTATACATAAATGGCATTGTTAGTTCCTCAATCATGTCAATATTGGTCGAGCCTGATTGTGGTTCATTCTCTTTCAGTTCCAATACATTCCCAACCAACCTGATCAAAATCAATTCTGAGATTGCTGACTACGAGTCCCAGCAGGAACAAGCTACGACAGGCCAGGCTTTGAAGGAAGAGGTCAGCAGCGATGGGATAGGAAAGATATCGGCTGTGTCTTCGATTGCTGATATGAGCCCCTCGGGTTTGGATGATGATCAATCACAGGAAAATGAAGGACTGAACTTTTTTGTGAAGATGGAGAATGCACCCAACATGGCTGCTTCTACCACTTTAGTTTCACTTGCTGCCTCGGTCCCAAGGCCAGGGTCTGGGTTGAGTGCATGTGGTATGCAGGGAGCTAAACGCCCTAGGTTTGAGAGAGATACGCTGCAGTCCCATGTGCGGATTCCTACACCTTTGTCTCATCCTGTTGAGCATCGGAGTGATGCTATTGGTCGTCCCCAAGATGACATTCAGCCAGAAATTCTCCATATGAGACGTTTAGAACACGATGAGAAAATGTCAAATTTGAAACGACAGAAAAAGAATGTGAGGTTGGAGAAAAAAGTGATGAAACAGCGATTACGAAACCTCCAAGCAGAAAATAAAGTGACTAAGTTACGCACTGCCATACTGAAACTTGAAAAACAAAAACTGGAGTTGGAATTAAAGTCTAAATCAGATTGAAAAAGTGTTTGATAATCTGGAGCTTTTGCAGTGAGATAATGTGACTGGTACTTTTGTTGCCAGTATTCAGGTTGTTTTTTTGGAAACATTGCACAGTATCTGATAAACTTGATCTTGTCCCAATCAAACCTGGCAGTTGCCTTTGCCCTGGACGGCAATAACAAATTACATGGATTAACCAGTTGACGCAGCCAACCTTCCCTAATGCCCAAGTAATTGGAGTTTCGAATGTAGGGAATACATCCGCTCGTTGATTTTTATGAAGTCATTGCTGGGATGTGGCAGTGGTATCACCAAGTTATTATCTTCCTCATTTAGTGCATTGGGACATGGACGGAGTGCAAATGCAGTTGAGTGTAGGTTATGCATTAGACTTTTTGCAACGAGGCTGGAGATTTTATTGCACTCTGTGTGCAGTTACTTTTAGTGATAAATTGTTTGGTGCAACTGGTGAGCATGGAGTCGGTGGCATGAATAACAAGGAAGACATCCTTTATAGCTGCATCCATCCGCTATCAGCTAGGAAGATGGCTTTGGTCAAGAAGATGCTCAAGTGATAAAATGTTGTTTGCCAATATTACCACACTCCCACGTATCTTTGCTCAACATCCGGACGGGAATTGACATGTCTGGTTCATCTCTGGTCAGGAAAACTTCCATCTTGTCCGATATGCGTGGACTGGTTTGTGGACGATCTAGCCCAGTATACTAGCCTTTCGACTGTGTTATTCACTTTAGAATTAAATAGCCCAAGGGCTGAGTCTTATTTGAAGATGGCCAAGTCTGGTTCATGCTCCTGGCTTCTGCAACTTTGATCTTGTCTGGAATCTATAAGCTTGCATATCTTGCTAGGTCAGTGCTCTGCCTCAGCTTTGGAAGATATAGACAGTGACAGGATGGTGGAAGGTTTTGGTGGGTTAAATCAAAATATTCCAATTCATATCGTTGGAATATATCTATAATTGGCTCTTCTCATTTCATGCTCCATCTAAAATTAATTCTGTCCCCCAAACTTCTAAGGTTGAATTTCACTCATGTTAATTAACTTGAAAAATAATCTCAAGTTTACCGCGGTTAGGCAGGAGACGACCCATCTATCTCATAAATGTCTAAATTAGATTGCTGGTCGCCTTTCTGATGCAGTCTTAAATTTAAGCCACAACCAAATTGCGCCCAGGATGACACGACGTGACGGCGGTGGATTAATTTAATTTGGTCGCAAAGCTGACAAACCAAGATTGATAGGATGTAAGAAATGGTGGGATGGCCCTAAGCGCTGGCGGTAGGCGGTTAGATAGTCTTTGTATAGATTGTCCTGTCAAGGAGAAGAGAAGTGGATAAGATTGAGAAATACCGAAGACACCGTCAATGATAATCTAACCAGACCAGACTTTTAATGGAGGTCAAAACTGTTAGAGTTTCACACGTCTTACATGTACACAACGATGTTTGTAGAAGGACTATACTAGGAGTTAGCAATAGAAGCCTCAGGTCAAGAAACTTAAAATTCTAGTTCCACGTCGAAGGTATACCCTTTTGAATTTACTTAGGTTAGAAAAAATAGCAAGACTCCGGGGCATTTGCAGTAATTGGTGACTGTTTTTGTCTTGCTACCTTTTTCCCCATCAAAGCTC
The DNA here is from genome assembly GCF_910592395.1 of Lineus longissimus. NCBI lineage: Eukaryota > Metazoa > Nemertea > Pilidiophora > Heteronemertea > Lineidae > Lineus > Lineus longissimus. The sequence continues at coordinate 25,364,564 of NC_088310.1, forward strand.
GACACCAATCTGATGGTATTATATATAATGAGTCTGGGAAGGATACATAATAGATCTTGTTTGTGAGATCACAAGAAGTCATGATCGTAAGGATCATTCGCCCCTCTCTTTTGTAATGCTATCTTGAGCTTAGGTAATTGGCAACTGTTGCGTCTTGATCCTTGCGAGGCTTCAGTCTCCCAGATGAGTTGCTTACATTGTGAACACACAGTAGAAGAGTAGCTGAGGTGGGTTGAACGCAAAGTAGAAGAAAAGTATAACTCACATCTTAATCAATCCAGCGCCTGTGAAAGCTTTCATTGCTGATGTAGAAACTAAGTCTTATGGATTTGATTGCAGTCTAATAATGTCTTGTTCCATCTCCCCACCCTTACTAATTATCACCCCCTAAGCCGACCATGTATCTCTGTTGATCTTCTGCTTTACATGGATGTTCGATGTTGGGGTTATTGTGTTGACATTCATGTGAAGGACGGAGCATATTGATGACATAGCTGTTCTCGGTGTTAATTGCAGTCTCATCCTGGATTCTCTTCATATGATTGATATTCTCAACTTGTACCAAAAGGATGCCCTTGTTAGGTCCTGTGGCACAAAGGGGACTGCAGTGATCTATCCTCTCTTGATCTTGTTTTGACACAGTTGCTGTTGATATCGTTGAAAACATGAATATACTGATATTTGTTCTGTTGCAATAAAGAGATGCATTGTTGTTTAGAAAGGGTTAAATGTGTCATTCATCAACCTGTTTCAATAGAGGAGAGATAATATGGTGGATTATGACAGCCGTACCATCCCTCTAATATTGTCACAGTCACATGATTATGTTTGTAGGGTTGCCATGAAGAAATCAATTAGGAAGATAGGAATCATTGATGGATGCCGATGCGTTGCTGGACCAAGGTCACCTCGTGCCTCGTTGGTGTAGTGACTCGGCTCTCGGGTTTGATCTACACTTTCAGCGGGATGCCTTATTCAACTCAGGTTTACAATGGGGGGGAATGCTCGGGCTGTAACGCTTATTGAGCAGCTCATCTGAGTTCTACTATCAGATGGTAACCTCTTCCGTTGTTGATATCGGACCATAAACCCCTAACATTATAAGTTTCAAGGCTTCTGTGTAGTAATGATGAATAAAGACAGGCGTCAGGCCTAACACACATATTCAAAATGTATAGTGTCCCAAAGGAACAATAATGAGTTGGCCAATAAAATGCTATCGGCATTTTCTGATGCTGACTACTCTCGGTGGTATAAAAATGCCAATGAATTCCATGTTCTTTATCCCAAGTATGTTAATGTAATATGTCTTCCCATATGAAATATGATAGAGAATATTTTCTCTTGAGATTACTGTTTGCTCTGTTCTTTGTTTCTTCATTTTGCAAGAAACCTGATGCTAATACCAAGAAAGAGTTGTGTGGAAAGACAGAAGGAATTGCCTTGCTTCGAAACAAATCAAGTTTGTGGTCTGCATACTGCCTGGAAAAAAGTCTCACACTGCAGAAGACAAGGATTGTGCGTTCTCCTGCTGGGAATCAAACCCGTGACTTCAGCCAATGAGATGATCATGAATCATTCAGAAAAGAGCATTCACTTCATCAACACTTTTGAGTGCCAAGGGGGTTTAACCATTAGATTTTCTTGAAATCACTCTTCAAATTCAATTACAGTGCTGACGGGATTATTTATAAATCGGCAGTCTTGTTCAGAAGCCAGTTAAAATGAAAGCATTACAGAGTGGATTGCAGCACTCTGCAGGTATATCGTATTAAAGTTCCCATAAACCATCTTGGAGAGGAAGCCATTACTACTAAAATCTCCGGGGCATCATTCAAATGCCAGTCTTGCTTGAAGATATAGCGACCTTTGCATTGATGTTCAAATGCTTAATGGGTGTCTTGAACATGAAGGTGTCAGGATTAGGAGCCTGGCGGGAAGGAGTAAATCAGTGACAACAATACGCCCAGGAATATTGAGAATTTTTGCATTTCACTCTGCTATTTGATTAATTGTATAATACTTGCACAACAGGGCACCTTATCAGACTACTGGTCTTCCTGAGTTGGCACGTTCTGCCAAAGATTCCCGATCAGCGCCCCCAAATGGTGGACTAGTGTACAAATGAAATGACTGATTTATCATTTGTTGATTTAGTGCATGTCACATGGGAATCACACACCCTGACATCACGTAATGTTCAACAGAGGCCGACCACAGAAGTCGGCCATTTTTTATCATTCCATAACCACTCCACTTCCACTCATTATTTGGTGCTGTGTCCACCTCAAGCCAAGAGATGTACCCCATCATGGTTTAAGACAATTTTTTTGTCATATCCAACGGCAACGAATGTCTTATCAAACGGTATCAGAAAACTTCATCTTAAGTTAGGAATGGCAAAAAGGCGTGGTGACATTGATATATTTTTTCTATGGCGACTGTTTGTGATAAGGTCGCCAGGGCTTGATTTACTGGAAATTCATTGCTGTATTAAGATGGCGACAACATGCTAGGGCAGCATCTCAGTATGACTCATTGTTATCTATCAGGAAGACTTCGGGCAGTGTCAGTTGCGTGTAATAAGTCTTGAAGAAATGAATTATGCCTTTTGCTCTGGGCAGAGTTGCGGATGTTTCCTCTATTTGCATGATTATGCATGGTGACTTCGTTGCCGAAGGCCGATGAAAGATAGGAATGAATTGATTGCTCTTTCGCACACGTTTCATTTAACGTTTTCACAATCCTGTAACAGTAATTTCAATAAGATTTTCTCTCTCACGGCCAAAAAACAAAAGCTATTTTCATTTTATCATTTGCCATCTTATAGTTACCAAGAAACAATGGAATGACAAAAGGCTTGATTGGCCTTCTCCACTAACCTCAACCTGGGCTAATATGTGATCAGTGAACTACATGACTACTGCTAATGGCTTGAAAGGAAATGCTCCATTTCCTTGGCATGGATAGGGGTCAGTGTCACTTGATAAGATTTCGTCCATTCAACAGATGAAGACATCCTGAAGAAATATACTCGGCACGACCAGTGAGGTATATATACAGCAGAGCAGAGGTTGCCATGCAACACTCTGTTAAGTTTTTAACTTAGAGTGTCCTTTGGTGATGCTTTTCTTATACTTGGTCAACTTGGTCAATGCTAGGATGGGTAGTTTTATCATATCATGTTGCAGTCTTGGTTACCAAGACACAACAGTGTGACAAATGGCTTGTTTGGCCATCGCTACTGACTGCCTGGGCCAATATGTGCATATGATCAGTGAACTGCATGACTCCTGCTAATGGCTTGAGGAAATGCTCCGTTTCCTTGGCATGGAAATGGGTCCTTTTAGTGGCGCTCGCTTTTCTTTTTCAGCCATTCAACATATGAATAAATCTGGAAGAATTCTCATCACAGTCAGTGAGGTATACAGCACAGTCGAAGTTGCTATGGGACAGTTTTGTTTAGTCTTAATGGACTCGAAGTATTCGATGGCAGTGCTTTATGTTAGGCTTATACTTTCACAAATGTTTGGCTATTACGATGAAATGTCAGCTGAAACCAGAGTCTGAAGGTCGGAGATGTTCAAAATTAGATTGATGGCTTATGAGTTGTCCAATTTGGTAAATGCGATCCAAGAGAATTAGATTTGGCAATGGCCTATGGCTCTTGACGACCACAGAGGCAGAGTCAAAGACAGAAGACATGTTAGACTGATCCTCATGTAGGGACTTGGTTGTGTGACTTCGGGGATGTAGTTGGCCGTCATACTAGTATAGCACTCTTGCCTGACTGATAATGAGCATCTCCATCCCAATTATTCAGACTCTATTGCCATGTCCAGACACGATAGTTTATTGGTTTGTTTCCATTCATTTGTGGAGAGATTATCTTGATGACATTGGCAGTTCATTAGTGATAATTTGTGAGGCATCCGATATCAGTGCCTCCTGTATCCTCGGCTGGCTAAAGTAGTGGAAAGTTTTGTTTTTTTGGCCCGAGTTTGATGAGACAGATCTAATGAGATTGTCTATGATAGTCTTACTTCAAGGGGCTTTGAAGATCACCAAGGCACAGTCAAAAATAGAAAGCATGATTGACCAATTCTCATTAGGGACTTAGTTGTGCAGCTTAGGTGATGTTCTTGGCAGTCATACAGTCTTCAGGAATCTCATAGGACTGTTAATGAGCACCTCCATTCCAATTATCCAACCTGATGGCCATGTCCAGACACAACGACTTATCTGTTTGTTACCCATTGTTTGTGGTGAAATTAGAGAGTAATGACATTGGGAGTTCGTTAATTATAATTTACGTGGAACACCTGTCGGTACCTCTAGCATCTCTTGCCAGTCTGTTGTGGAGAAGTTACATTTTGGGCCCGGGCTACTAATGAGACTTCAGAGAGGCTTTGAAGACCGCAGAAGTGCTGTCCACAATACAAGACTTGTTTGACCAGATCTCATAAGGGTCTTGGGCTGGCTGATTTGCTTAGCATGTAGACTGCTAACGAGCACCTCTGTCCAATTACCCAAACCAGATTGTTATGTCTCATACCGTTTGCTGTCGTTTGTGGAGAAATAAGGGTGATGACATTGGCAGTACGAAAGTAGTACTCTGCATGGGTCAAAGCTCTGATACCTTAGTTAGAACTGCAATTCATGAGTACATGCCGCAGTATACACTGCTGGTACATGTAATGGTAATAATTCACACGTATGTCGTACCTTCTGCTTGATTTATTTGATTTCACCTTTGTCAGATAGAGAGGGCATCCCCACCTTTGGATCTTGTATTCATCAGGGAGTCAAAGTGCCACGACCGTAGGGCTTACAGAAGATCAGCGCGGCGTGAGGTTCATGTCAATCACTCACGATGTCTCACATGTCCCAAGGAATTTTCAAACCAATTAACGAAGATGTTACTTCCAGTGATAATGTGATTACCTTGATTAGTGGAGTTGTCTGTGCCTTTCTTGATGTTCGTCCTGATTGTAACTGGATAAATGTTATAGCTTTTGCACTACTGTGGTTAGATGGGGGAGGGGGTTTGCACAGGTTATGTGAATCCCTCTATTTCATACTATGTGGAAAGCTGTGAAAGATCATGGCGGGTCTTTGAGGGTGGATGGCCACCACAGTTAGGGGCTGTGACTGACTTTGAAGGTTGATGGGGGGTGGGGGGGGATACCTTGATTACATGTAGAGTGGAACCCCGGTAACACGACCACTCATGGGACCAAGGTTGAATGGTTGCGTTTATAGTGAAGTTGAAAATCTGGGGACAAAATGCATGATTAAGTTTTTCCACCAAAATGACAAATTGACAAATTAACAGATAGATGTTCAGATTTTTCTTGTAGATAGAATGTGACTAAACTCTGGACACCCTCGGCTCTTCAGCATTTGCCACCCCCTCAGAGTAGGGGCGGGATCACCTCCAAACCTGGTCTCTTCTATCATCTATCCCAGTCCTGTTTGGCATGTCGCGATAGCACATCCCAAACACCTACGACAGCTTACAACAGCTTAACATGTCGCATAACATAGATTAACAACCAACCTGATCAGCTCGTCGAAACATTTCCATGGTTTTATAGTTCGTGACAAGCACTCTAACGTGAAGACTTTGCGGCCGGGCTTCATTTCATCACGCCGGTACTTTAATTCTGGTAGCTTTCCAAGTAAGCTTTGAAGTAGCCTCTAAATCTTGTGTCTGGTTTTATCTCGGTATAAATCTACTGAGATCGATGGGGCGACAGAGAGGTAACTGTGGCATTTTAGGCAGTTGAGAAAGTGGGTGTAGGTTTAGTGGATTGATTTGGTCATAAAACTTATATTCATTATGACGCTGTATAGTTGCTGGCGAAATAATTTTGCTAACAACATTCCAATTTGGCCGAACAGCCTACCCTTCAAGAGTCTAATCTGACAGGAAGGTTTTCTGTGGACATTTCCAAAGCAAACCCTGACACCAAGGGGAGAAAGGTCGATGAAATGTTTAGTGCTTAGACTGCTTAGAGACAGACATGCAAGTCTTGAAAGGTGATGTTGAGGACGCTCTAATCCCTTGTCATAAGGCACTTGAAAGGCTTGATGAAAGAGAGGGATTTACTAAGTGAACATTCTGATATGTATGGAAAGGATGATTCACTGAATGGCTTGGGGTACCTTTCAATATAGTGCAGGAAGAGTGCTTTATTGGAGTAAAATTGAATGTGAGTAAATAGCTAAGAGCTTTTTTGTTAGTCTAGGTGCGTTTGATGGTTGGTCAAATGAACAGTTTGTTAGCTGACTGTCACCGTTTGATAACGTGTCATGGTTCAATCTTGACAAGACATCTTGTTGAAGCATTGCCGGGAGTGCTTGCAGTGGTTTTGCAACGTAAGTATTCTGAGATGGAGGAGAATATCACTATCTCCTTCTCTTTTGAGTGAGTTTGGTCTGGATTTGACAAGAATGCCTATGAATTATTCATTTTGTCCCCTCTACCAGGTTTTTCAGGAACAGCATAATCTATGTACTTCAAATATGTTAGCACCTTGCTATTTAGTCCCATGACTAACCAATTTTTCAACATGTTAGCACCTTGCTATTTAGTCCCATGACTGACCAATTTTTCAACCTTATCTCTTTCCAGCGAGTGTTCTGGGTACAAGGCATGAAAAATTACGACGTAAGATAAACAATGGTGTGAAAGAGATGTGGTATTACCTCAGCAGCGAACTTAAAAAACTCAAGATAGGTGCTATTAAGGACCCAGTTAGGCTCAGCAGACAAATAGATAATGCATTAGAAAATGGTGCTGAACATCACAGGTGAGTCTCTGACTTTTCAACATGTTGCTACTTTGGGCTGATGGACTCAGTGATTGGAAACTACACAGCAAAGGGCAAACGGCAAACAGAGCTCACTAGTTCTGTGAGAGTCACCATGGCATCTGATCTATTCTGAGGTATTTCAGCCCGGGGGCAAGTTGAGATGAAATATTTCTATGACTTTCGACATTTCTTCACTCAAAATGCAGTGAACCAAACCTATAAGCACAACCAGAATTCAGAGTTTGAATTATGAATGTGATGTCGCATACATAATGCTGTGGAGTAAAAACTACTTCATCTGAATGTCAGCTTTACCCCTGAAGGAAGAAACGATTTAGAATCAGCTTGGCAATGTTCCATTGTGTTGCATCTTCTAGTTGTTCTGTCAATAAGACTTTGTATGCAGCATCAGAACGAACCTTTTAGCGTCATACGCTGCTAGTCTGTTGATTTTTTGCTCTTTTCTTACTAGATTTTCACTAGATTGTTTGTATAAATGTTCCCAGTAGCCTTTATTGTTATCAGAATAGCTAGTTGAATCAGATAAACAACTCCAGTATACATGGACATTATCCCTCAATCCATCCCTGGGTGTCTATTTTGAAAAATTGAGGCTCAGGGTCTCCGTCAGGGGGTACAGATACATATGGTATGGTTTGTGCTCTTTCATTTTCATTATGGTGTATCCCTTGGGCACTAGGTGGAGTAGGCTACTGCAGGTTTGCAAAAGTAACATTCGTTTCAATTTTTCAGAGTGATATTAAGTGATCTCGGGGTGTTGAGTGAGAGTGACGGGGCCAAGGAGTGGCGGGAGAAGGAGGCCAAGGATCTGATGGACTACATCAACAAGAGATTCAAACAATTACAGGTTAGTTATAGCAAAATATATAAGCTCGCCTTATATAGTTTTGGTTATAGTCAGTCTGAGCCATTGACATGCTTGATTAAGTCAGCTCCCAACATCTAACGGCCCATCTGTAGTAAATTTTTTCGAGTTCAGCAAATCAGCAGAGCGGCCAAATGCTAATGATGCCATTGCCTTGATTAAACTAATACCACAATTACATGGGTGGACAGATGGATTCCTACAGATAGGTTTCGTCGCTGACTTTGAATATTAATGAAAAATTAACGGCAGTCATGATTTATCCTTATGGAAACCCGATCGCGAGCCAGTATGCTAAAGTTCAAATCAGTTTGTGACGTGATGGCTGATGAATGGAATTATTTCGATCGCATTCAACCACATTAAATCTAGGATATTTGTTGATTAGTTTTGTGTTGAGGATCGAGTCTTATTGATTTCTTATGAATAAATCATAATTGCGGTGTTTGCGGATAATTGTCAGTAATCCTTCAACGGTCTCAAGAGATTAGATTCTGCGGTGACTACTTGTACTCTGGTTGAGGTCGCATTATCATATGATGAAGTATTACTCTTCGTGATTGGAAAGTTCACCTTAAAGTACATTAAAAAAAGCCGATTTCCAAAATTATAATCTAGGGTCGGAGATTGTAGAACTATAATTTAAGGTTAAAGTGGTGTAGTGTAGTTTGTAGTCCGTCACAGTAAGGTAAAGAAAAACTATTATCGTGGTGTAATTAGGGCTGATATGAATTTATTCATTGAATCCCTTCTCAAACAGCATTCGCACAAATTTCTAGTTATTTCTCTTTCTACTTTAGAATCCCAAAGATTGCAAGACAGCCAAGAAAGTTGTTTGCAACCTGAACAAGGGTTGCGGGTTTGGATGCCAGATCCACCACGTGGCTTACTGCATGATCATAGCCTACGGCACAGGGCGCACCCTCGTCCTAGACTCGCGTGGATGGCGCTACTCTCACGGGGGGTGGGAGAAAGTGTTCAAGCCGCTCAGTGACACTTGTCTTGATAAGTCCGGGACTTCCAGTAGAGCTTGGGGTGGTAGGTATGAGAAAGAAAAGAGGTTATCAGGAAAAAGCACACTGAAATTCTTATTGAAATTACTGTTCAGAGCTGTCAAAACTCGAAGTTAAAAGTACACAAAAGTTGTAATTTCACTAAATCATGAAATAAAATGGCCACAAATACTTCTTGGTTTACAGTAATATCCTTTGCCGTTTCAGCTAAGGAGGTTATAGAAAACATCCAAGTGGTGGAATTACCAATTGTTGATAGTTTGCACCCTCGGCCAGCATTCATGCCGTTATCTGTCCCAGAAGACATTGCACCTCGGTTGACGCGTCTCCATGGCAACCCGATTGTGTGGTGGATTGGTCAAGTTTGTCGTTTTCTAATGAGACCGCAGCCACGTTTACAAAAAGACTTAGATTCGATACGGGAAAAGTTAGGATTTAAAAATCCCATTGTGGGGTAAGTACCTGTCATGGTATTCTCGGCAATTGAAAAGTGACGTTTTCAGATCGCCATTTTGTACCACTGGTCTAAATTGGTTGTAGCTTGAAATGGCCGATCACCTTTCTTGGCTATGAGACATCTGTATTAGCCTGATAGCCTGCGATGTAGCAAGGCCAGCAATATGGTTGTACCTGACTGGTCCATCTCCGATAGTTTTACCACTGTTATATCTCTTCATGACTGTTTTCTTTGTTTCAGGGTCCACGTGCGTCGAACGGATAAAGTTGGCACTGAGGCAGCTTTCCATAAAGTAGAAGAATATATGTTGCATGTGGAGGAGTTCTATCGAAAATATGAATTAACAAAACCAGTCGATAAGCGGCGAGTTTACCTTGCATCGGATGATCCATCTGTCCTTCCTGATGCCAAGCAAAAGTAAGTCTCAATTCTTCTTCTTCAATATTTGCTATGCACTGAGAGGTGTTATTCTCAGGGAGTATTCTCCTCTTCAGCCTGAGTCTCCTGGCTTTGAACACTGGAATCCTCTCCTTTCATTTTTGCCGACACAATATATCTCATTGCTCAATTCTGTTGGAGTTGAGCAATGGAAACCTGCACCTCGGTTGGTTGTAATAATGTCAGAGTTATTGCCTCTGGAGACCTATCAATGCCATTTCCAATGAAATTTCTGTGATTATGCAGGACACTGAGATAATAGGACCTCTGATGTAAAAGTCGAGTCATTCTCTTAAGGTCACAGACCTCTTGTGTTTGAGAGATGTCTCTGTAAAGAACTATTTTGTTACCTCTGCGTGTCAATCGGTGATTCTGATAGAGACTTTGTGGTTGTCTCTTTTGAAAATAACCTTCACTCGCCTGTACTAACCATCTAGGTCTCACTTACATTTGAAGAAAATGGTCTGTCAAGTAAGTTATTTCCCATCAGGCTTGTATTGGTGTGGTTTGCATTTGGAGTGGGAAAGAGCTTAAGAGATGAGGGTGCATAGTGGTTAGAGTCCTGGACTCATAATCAGGAGGTCGTGGGTTGGATTCGCTTCAAAGATTTCTGGTTTATGCTTGCTACTTCCAAATTTAACCATTGTTCCAAAGGAAGGTAGAGTTCCTGTTCTTTATAAGAGCTTTGGAGACAGTAGTGCATGATTGGTGGCTTTGACACATATTCTCAGGCCAGTATGAGACTGCCATATCCATCTATATCCAACTCACTATCCTGGTAGATATAATTTTATCTTGCCACATTCAAGTTTTCCTATATTGTCTCTTTGTCAATTTCAGATACCCTAACTATGAATTCATCGGTGATATTGAGATTTCCAAAACTGCTGGTTTGAGCAGCCGGTACAGTGATGCATCCTTGCACGGTATCATAGTCGACATTTATCTTCTTTCATTGTCGGACTTCCTCGTCTGTACATTCTCATCTCAGGTAAGCAAGACTGGAATTGATTGAGAATTTGCACATTTATTGTCAGACCCTCTGATGTTCTTGTGTTCATAGGGATGGAATCAGTACCAGTTCCAGAAAGGACTTGCATCCTACCCTAAAATAGGGTGCAAAAAAGTACCTACAGTTGTATATTGGCAATAATGAAGCCTATGATCACATTATGACACAGTCACGATTCCCAAATTATAGTTTGATTTACTGTTCGCACCGACATTGGTCGATTTAACCTGTAATATGTCTCTGTAATAAAGACACCTCTCACCTGGCTCAATTCTAATGCTTTCAATGTCATCATTTCCAGGTGTGTCGATTAGCATATGAACTTATGCAGACATATCACCCTGACGCTCATGATTGGTTCCGTTCACTCGACGATATCTTTTATTATGGCGGCCAAAACGGGCACGACCAGCGAGTGATTTATCCGCATCAACCAAAAGTCTTCGGAGAACTTGAACTTAAACTCGGTGACCTGATAGGTATTGCTGGTAACCACTGGGACGGTTATTCAAAAGGGACAAATAAACGGACGGGGAAGGTTGGGTTATTCCCGTCGTTTAAAGTGGAGGATCGTGTCGAATCAGTCAAGATGGCGACATTTCCTGAACTTGACGAGGAGGAGGAGGAAAAGACGAGGTGATGACACGTCACCGTAGATAGTAATAGTTCAAATGTGCGTTTTTTATATATTTTTCTATACCCATGATTCTAGTCTACATGTGATCAGTCGCCACACCAGGGAGCATTATGCCATGAATCTGTCATAATATGCATAGTTTGGTTTCAAAATGAGATAAATCCATTTTTGAAATTTTTGACAAATTAGAGATATTTTGGACAGTAAGTCAGTATTTGCATCACAGATTGAAATGGTATATGACATGATTTCAAACTCCTTGTGTCTGCCTGTGTTGATACTAATTATCTGCTCACAGTGTGAGTGCTTCTCTGCATTTGATAGCTTATTATCAAGATGAGTGATTTGCTTCTAGTTTGCTTTGCCTGCAGTACAACACCAGAGTAGCTAACTCAGAAATTTTAGGTATGGCGTTTATCTCGATTTGTAACCAAACTTGTCATCTCATTTTCTTGCCAGTTTGTACTCGATTGAAAATGTAATGAGTTTCTTGTCCCCTTGTGTGGCAGTTGGTCACATTGGAGCTCATTCAAATACACTTGTACATAGAAACTGTTTGTTTGGAAGTTGTGGTAATATATAATAAAATCAAAGGGAAATAGTGAGCAGAATGATGCTTCATTAACCTGATTGATTTTCAAATAAATCCAATTTTTTAGAACGGGATCACTTTATAACTTGTTCACAAGTAACTTGAAGGCAAATAGTCAGGATAGCATGTGATTTTCAAAACTTCAAAAGTCAAAGCGCAATATTGAGACAATGAACTAGCCAGTGACATGTCAAAATTGACTGGTCTAAGTCGATCTCAATGAGAAAGTGATGTCACTTGTTGCCCCTAGTTATTCTCAGCCCCAGGTTTACCGCTACAGGTGGAAACAACTGGGTATTTTTCTGCAGGGTTTGATGCTGTTCAGTGTAACACCATCAATTTTTGTGGTAGGCCATTCAAGAATGTCATTGTGACCATTTTCTGATCTAGTCATATCATGAAAATGCAGATGATTGATTAACGTAAACGCTGTGGCTCTTCTTACTTGAGTGTTAATCATATCCTGCATAGAGTGGTGATCACAAGCTGGGGTCAACAATGGGGGGGGGGGGGGGGGACAGTATCATATGGTTTATGGTCATGTGAGACTAGCCACAGCTATGTGACTTTATACTATTATTATCATAACGTGCAATCATTAACTAATCTGCTGATTTCAACTCAAGATTTCTTCTTCTGCAATAAGCAAGGACCATAACATTGTATATTAGAGTAACTTGTATTCTTTTACCTATTTGAACTGTGAGGATGTTAACACTTTCATGCCAACGTTGCACACCCAACACCCCTTTTCAGACCCCAGGGGAAAAATCGATCAGAGAAAACTGTACAAGGTCAACTGTTTAAAATCAGCTGCTGGGGTATTTACACAGAGAGGTATCTTGGTGAGGTAGATCTAAGTCAGATGGCGCTGAAAGTGTTAACCACTGAGTGTTTTACATGACTATGTTTCACTGCCAATTCCGGTTACTATCAACTCCTAATGAGATAAAATGGAGGAGAACTAGCCCTTCTGTTGTGTTCTATTCACAATATTCTCGAGTGTCTGATGAGAGAACATGGGCAGGGGTAAGCTTTCCCCCATTTCACCTTGCATTATTTATTACTGCTTTAACCATCATGAAATTGACTTGGAAAAAAGTTTTTTCTATCAGGTGTCATTTCTTACCGTAGATGTTGCTACATATAAACAAATACTGCATTGTATGTCAATCCTTACCGTAAACTATTCAGGCACATTTTTGTATGCCAGAGAGAAACATGACAGAAATTGTGCAAATTGCGACAACGACTGTGAAGACTCACATGTATTCGGGGGAGATTGAATTCAATGATATATTTCGGACTTATAGTAGGAACTTAAAATAACATCACAGTAAGGAAGGATAGACATGACACTAAATGTATTTCAAGCACAAATACTATGGTTGAAATATTACTGTCCTTTTGAACATGGGCTGAGCGCAAAACTAGGGTGTGTACATTAAACGTTATTTTGAAAACCCAGTTTATGACTCCAATGGGAATACCATAAGATAAAGTTGTGTTCCAACAGTAGTGTGACCAGCCCCTAGCAGATAGCAGCACCAAACAGTTTTGTAACATTGCACTGATATCTGGGGCTTACTCAATTCATTCAAAATTGTGACTATCCATAGTTTTCGCTCAGCTTGCGGAATTTCGACATTCGTCATCTACTCTGATTCTGTATTATACTCACTTCTGTATTAAGGTATTGTCACCACTTTTGTGCTGCCAACCACCATCTCCTTGGATAAAAAACGGTGTTAAGCTTTAACTGTTACTCTTCGTCGGCTCTGACAAACGAACCTATATTCTGTGTGTTTATTTTTTTTCAAATAAATTTTGTAGCTTTGTTTTTGTAACTTATGAAATGATGACCTAGGATGAAATCATTCCTATAAATGGGACATTATCACCCGGCTGACGACCAACTTTTGTGGCTGCAACCTGGAATCATGAACACCTGCGACAAAATCACTCTGCGATGGTTATTGCAGGTGCCTGTGATCGACAGCTTGCCAGAATATAGAACTAGCGCCGGTCTCCAATTATTTAAGGGTCACTTTTTTACATGCTAAATGTATTGGGATTGCGTTGCGTTTGACCTCAATGTTGATCTTCCTTCAGGTCGTTTGTACTCAAGAATTGGTACAGCACGTGCTCCTTTAGTCACAACTTTTAGTTGTGTTTAAGTCTGCTTATATCTTTTGGTTTCATTTGAGGCACTAGTTGATTGGCCGTTTTACTGACCTAGTACTCTTTTATATGTGGATGAATACATGAATAATGAAGATATTGTTAAAGATAGCTTTATAATGTGAGTGTGTAGAATTGGGGAATAATGTACTAATGGCTACTGTACTTACAGAAAACCCTTCTTTTTGGGTTTACATGACTTATATTCTGATTCTGTCTCTAGTTTACACTGGGAACTAATTCAACAAATTGAGTGACTCTCTTAAAGTTTATTTTGTATTTTGTTTGTATCTGGTATTTATTAATGTAGAAATAGTTTAGTTTTGTCACATGTATCACTAACTACTATCAAAATCAGTCATGACTTAATTCAGGGTTTTTGCATCATTCTGTATACATGTTCACACACTGCTGAAACTGTCAAAAGGAAGTGACTATCAATGATGATTCTTCTAGTCCTGTATGCAGAGTAGGCCTTGGCTCTGCAGGGTATTTTCGCCAACTCAGCCTTTGGAATCTTTTTCTGCCTTGCAAACTAATAATAGTCTTGATGACGTATTCCTCTTAAATCCATTGTTGTAGAGGACACAGAGCTCTCTAGATTTATGGTAGGCCTACAGTAGAATTTTATGTTCCAATCATTGTTATTAGCATTAGTGCATTGCATCACAAGCCTCACGTTTTTCCTAGAACTGCAACTTGCTTGTTATTTTTGTTGTCCTACTCAATTAACTGAGCATTTAACTGGAACTATGATTGTCATAACTCTCAGTTGTGAGGAATATTTTTGGTTTTCGTGATACTTGCTATGCTCTGTCTCAGTCCTGAATATCTAGTCCTCGTAAACTAACTCGTTGTCTCTTTATGTGTTCTCTGCAATCAAAACTTTTTTTCTCTGTCACCATGGTGTGATGGTTTTATGTGTGTATGAACCTAATGGCAAATTTTCATTGCAATTACGGGGTTGAAGAAGTAATTTGAATACAAAACTGTATTTGTATTGGCTAAGATGAATTTTGTAATTTGTGATTTCTAATGATATTCCTATAAAAAGATCCCGAGGTGTGTGTTTGTAACCTTTCTAAACAAAACCATTACTGCTAATATCATTTGTGACCCGCCATGGCAAATGAGTCACATGTCACTCCGAGCTTGACATGTTGAGACGGACTGGTTGTTCATTTCACTATTGTCTGCCTTTTTGAAATCTGAGCATATCAATTTCTTCTATTATGTCCAGGTGTCATTTTAGGCTCATCTTCTGTGCGACATGCGACTCATTTTGCCATGGTGGGTCACATTTGGTCTCTGTCACCTAGGTAACAAAATTAAATGTCATCAAGGATGCGTGTCACATTAAGCTTCATCCAAAGTTCACCTGGGTGCAGTGGTGTTTGCCGCACCCTGTATGATATTGATTGACCCTTTGGGTGCCGGGATGTAACCCTCTGATGAGAGTAATATATGTTTGTTCTAATATACTATGTCAATGCTATTTAACAGTTTGAGGAGCGACTGGACAACAAGCCTAAGAGGCCTATGTGTCGCAGACACATTTCATCCAGATATTTAGCATCTACACTGTATGAGTCTTTGTAATTTGTTGACAACGAATTCTGTATCTCCTAACTTACTGAATCACTTGTTGATGAATGATGCATTTGTAAAGTGTCATTTTGATTAATAAAACTCAAAAAATGTTTGTAATGAAATCAATTGTTATTTTTAGCTCCATCTGTGGATAAAATCAGGCATCTTGTAACGGTAAGACCTAGGCACTAACCTACCCATGTAAAGTAACTGTTTCCGAAAATTTCTTCCTACATTTGCAAAAGAAACTGGGCCTCCGAAAATTTACCCTAGATCTTTTATACAGCTTCTTGTTCAAATTGAATGTAGGTGTAAGTTGATTGAAAATACTTATGTTGTTAAATCTAAAGGTTTGAAGATCAGTGGCTGCAACGATATTTAATCAGAGGGTAAAAGGAAGGCCTCCTATACTAAGCAACTGACAAGGTCAACAGAGGGGTACACCGAACAAGCCCCTGATCCTGCCTGCCACTGGTGAAACTCTTGTCCACCGTTGTTGATCCCATCAAAGAATCATATCTACTGTCGTTTCACTGGAAAGATGGCTTGTGGCTGTGCTGAACCTGTCTTGACAAAGCAAGTCATTATCTCTATCAAATTCCCTTAGTTTGATACTTCCAAAGGCATGAAAACCAATCAATTAAAGGACCCACAGTATGAAATTGGCTTAGGCGACAGTGACGCCGTCTAGTTTCCATTAAATTCGACCTCTCTAATCAGGACACCTCTAGGACAGTACTTGGCAGTCCCAATAGTACCCTTGATAGGGCGGTTTTACCCTACTCCAATTTTTGTTCCCAATCCGTTGCTGTACTTGCAACTCCAGAGCCACACAAGGCTATTTCACCTGCTACACCAGACAACGGTTGTGATCGGCCAAGGACAGTACCTCCTGCTTCACCAGCCAGGTTGTGAGAGATGGGGCTACATCGTAAAGGACATGGGACCATCATGTAGAAATGAGTGGGCTATTTCACCTGTAACACTAGACACAGTTTGTAAAGGCTCCTGTTTCAGCTGCTGTTATGAGAAACGGGGACAACCAGGTTGTAAAAGACATTTGGTAAAGTTTTGAATGATGGGGGTACTCCTCCTGCTTCACCAGCCAAGACCTGTGAAAGTCAGGGGACCACGGTGTGAAAGTCAGCTGTTATACCTCCTACCAACTGCTGTGAAAGACCAGGGGCTACTCGGATACCTCCTGGTCACCAGTCACAAGCTGTGAGCGGTGGGGGACCTAGTTGTGGGAGACAGGACATTTCATTCTACTACACAGTATAGAATACAAACAAAACTATGCAAGCAAAATGGGTTAAAATGACACAAGTAGAATAGCCATCCCCTGCTGTTTTGCATAGTCAAAATTTATCATTTCGTGCAATGTGTTTTTTCAAGACTGATTGTTTTCAACGCTCTTCACTAGGCAATGTGGTGCTTTCTTCAGATTTATCGGATTCTGATTGGCTGAGAACCTGTGTACAAATGTACACTGTACTGCCCGAAAGGTTCATGAAAAAAAATTCGCTAGCGGGACGAATAGTTGGTTGTGACAATGTCTTTCATGACAGGCCTAAGCCTTGTCCATTGAAACATTTGTCTGTGCTTGCTACGAATGGCGCTCGTTCTTGATTAATTCTCTCCGAACGCCCAGTTCATCTCCATAAGTCAACAATAGAGACACAGTCCTGAGAAAAATAGACATCTCCGGCCTAGACTCCTATGCTGTCCATTTCGTCATCCTGATCGTCCACCGGGCGACAGCGCGAAGCCGGTCCACTGCGTTCGGATTGTAACAAACACCTGAGACATTTCTAACATTTCCTCCGCATTGGACGATCTATTTTGTTTGATTACCAAACCCTATGATCATGCCCTGCTTCTAAAACATCGTCTTAAGAGAGCACAATGCCCGTTATATCAGTTAGGTCATGGGGCAAATCCAAGAAGATGTCTTTCGTGACAACATTTCGAGGGGGGGCAGAATGAAATGCCTTTAACATGATGAATTAGGTGATCTAATCACATAATTTAAATGTTCCCACAAAAATAGCTGCATTTCGATCAAATATACTAACTTACAAATTATCCTGTCCCTCCAGTCTGACCACCTGTCCTGTGCCTTCAGTACAACCTGGATGCGACCAGTTTTCGGTTGGGAGACACATTGTACTGTCCCTACAGTGTAACCACCTGTCCTATGTCTTCAGCATAGCCAGGATGTGACCACCTTTCATTCTGAGACGAATTATCCTGTCCCTCCCTGTGGCAACCTGTCCTGTGTCTTCAGCACAGTCAGGATGTGACCAGTTGTCGATCTTTCAAATGGTAGACGAAGTGTGCTGTCGCTCCAGTGTGACCACCTGTCCTGAGTCTTCAGTACAGAAAGGACTTGTCTACTTATCTCTGTCCTGTGTCATTAGTACAGGCATGGTATGAATACTTGTCAGTGTTGCAGAAGAGAGACTATCCTTATCCTTGGGTGTTTTGTGTTTGGCCTGAATGTGCTCTCATGTCCATTCCATCTGGCTGCGATATGGCATCTAGTCCATAGGACGTCCAAGCCACTCAAACCACTTTTGAGGAGATTTGGCTGGGATGTGACTTCTCGACCCACTTGTATGGGCACTCAACACTCTGAATGAGGAGATCAGTCCAATACATTACCTTCACCATCAACATCGAGGTAATATTATAAAGCTGATGTTGTCCGCAAGTGGAATACCAGTATTATCACATCCAGGAAGACAAGAGACCTGATATGCCTTGAGTGAGGACAACCGGGCCCTGAATGGCTAAGATGTGAATATGTCGGTCCTTCAGGTATAACACGAATGAGACTATTGTCCTGATATTTCAGTTGTGCTCTTAGATGCGCAAGTCTTGCCTTTGCTACAAATACCGTTCACAGGACAACAGCCAATATCCCCTACGAAAATGATCAAGGGATTCAACATGGTGAATTCAGCATTCACCATGGTTAAATCGGTGTTTACCATGTTCACCATGGTGAATGCAGATTTCACCATGCTCACTAAGGTGAATATTTCGCCGTCCTAATTCACCATGGTGAAGTGCTGAGAGATCACCTTGTGAATTTTGGATTTACCATGTGAAAATGAGACACACTTTTCCCAAGGGACCTGTGACAACATCAGGACACCTTTGGTATAGCCTCTATCTCACTGTGCCCTTCAAGACAGTCCTAACTACTCTACTCGGCCACTCAAGTAGCCAACTTGAAAGATCTCATGTAGACAGCATCTGGACCCATCTTCGTCTGATAGCTTAGCATCCATCTCAGTGCGCTCTTGAAGACAGGCCCAAGAACTGGGCAATTCAAGTGGCCTACTATTTCCTAATGTGGCAACAAGTAAGTGCTTGTTCTTTCACTTGCTTGATCGAAGTACTCAAGCATAGCTACTTGGCTACATTATGTTACTGTACTTAGCTATAGGGCTCTTTCTTCCCATCCAAAACAGCAAGGAAGGGTAAAGGATAAGACTGTCTCTTTGGTTCGGACTGGATGTGACAACAAAGATGTGGGTGTTCCTTTGGTGCCAACATGGATGTGATTGTCCGTTTGACGACAGTTACCTGTTCTTCAGACAGGCCAGGATGTAAATTTTGTCGTCAATCCAGTTTATGCACTCTTCGCAGATGAGACTCTTTAGCGAGCAGTAACGTGGAACAAAAATGGGCAATATTGACATTTCTCCCTGTAGATTCTGTTAAATGTCACAACATGAGAGCACACGGAACAGCCAGTGTCAAGAATGTAACCGACTCTCTGGTGAGGACAGGTTGTGACAACTTTTCCGGTCCTTCAGCAGGTTTGGCTAGGAGGTGAATAATGGACACATGGACCATTTCAAAATAACAAAAAGAAACTTAGCTTGCACGTTCTTTATAAGTATATTTTTATTTGCAAATTCATAAACACTGACACAATTTTTGGAGCAAAAATAAATCTGCTAACAACAGTTGCCAACTTCTCAATCACACTGCATTTAATGGTCTCTCACTTGAGGAGCATACTGAAAACCAGAACAATTTCGGGCGCAGGATATTTTCTTGATTTTGCAAATGGATTGCAATTGGAATTCATTTATTATCATGAAATTGAATTGTTTTCAAATACATTATTAACAGAAAATCGAAATAATTGCACAACTTAACATTAATCTACACTGACAGCACATGGACCACTCTGGCACCAACAATAAAATGACTGGTGATTATAAACTAAATAATAAATAAATTGATGGAACAATATTGTTTCTTTACCTTTTACAGGTAAATACAGTCTGTTCCGTTAAAACAGATTAATTCTGCAGCTGTAGAGTGAAAGATATAACAAGTGTAAGGAGACTAATTGACTTGGAAACACACAGAAAATATTACGTCAAAGTGATAAGACCATACAAAATGATGACAGACGATTTTCCAGATGATCTGTTGTAACAAGACTTTAGATGATCTGTTATAACAAGACTTTAGATATGTTATAACAAGACTTTATAACAATCATCCTTGAGTCCGTAGATAATGATGACAGATGAGTTCCCACCAGATCTGAAACAACAAAATAATTCGTTTAGATAATAAATAAATTAATTTTATTGTGGTTTTACAACTGCATTAGCTTGTGACTGATGTTTGACTAACACTAGATAACTTCATGTACTGGAAACTTTTCATGGCACAACACAAGGCAAGGTTCTTATCAATTAGACTTAAATTCAAATAGATTGATGTCTCTTGCAGGAGTGGCAATGAAATTGTGTAGCCTTCAGCAGAAGACACATAGTTGCATCAACTACTCTCCTCGGGACAATCTAAGATCTTTCAAAAGTGTTATCAAGAATTGATTATATTAGGTAGTCTTCATTAATTTTTGGCATGGTCAGGGACAAGGCAAAGAACCTCTCTTGGCTCTCTGAATGAAGGAGGGGCATGAAAACTATCAGTATAGGTTTACTTACGTGTTTTCAAACTTGAGAGAATGGATTTTGTCAAAGATCTTGGTTAAGTACTTTCTGAAACGTTGATGTCTGAAACAGAAAGACCGAGATTAGTAAGATTGATACACAAGAGTCATTGTAATACAAAACCAACAAATTACCTATTGTATGGGACATAATAATCTATGTCAGTCTTGAAGCAGTCACCATAATAGGCCATAAACATCAGGGTATCTAGGAGTTGCCGGCACAGCCCTTTTGCCAGAGCACAGCCCAAGGATGATAAAGCAGCAGCTCTATTGGAGCTTGTCTCACAACCCTTGGATTTTGAGAGAAAAAAGTTCCAAAACAGATTTAATGCACTTTGAATTAGACTTACTTTTCAACAATCTCACTGATACTGCTATCATATGTTGCTTCATCACCATCAATCTGAAAAAAACAATAAGTTAAAAACTTCAAAGTAAACCCCAGGAGTCCAAGACGTCTAGTCTACCGGAAAGAAGAAAGCTTGGCTGCCATCTTTAATACCGTTTGGTCTTTCACTTTCAACCCCTGATCATCACTATTTATCAACTGC
The DNA here is from genome assembly GCF_910592395.1 of Lineus longissimus. Classification (NCBI taxonomy): domain Eukaryota; kingdom Metazoa; phylum Nemertea; class Pilidiophora; order Heteronemertea; family Lineidae; genus Lineus; species Lineus longissimus. The sequence continues at coordinate 25,385,729 of NC_088310.1, forward strand.
TTACTGTTTTTTGGTAAAAATTCATCACCTGGTCTACATTATTTAGTTATGATTTTACAAAACTTACGTCGAGACATGCGGCAATAGTCTTGAGCACTGCAACAGGGAGTTCCACACCGATCACAAACACCTTAGCCTTACTACTCAACTGCTTCAGGGGTGGCGTCACCTTGGCATAGATCTGCGACTCGTATTTCTTCTTGGTGCTGGTGGCGAGTTTACTGTCAGGCATCAAGAAGGTTATGGTGAAGTTAGGTAGGCCCGTGTGACTGCTTGTGTGACTTGTCTGGGTCTGGCCCTCTGAGGGGACTTGGGATGACATGGACGATGTTCTAGATGTCTGAGGAACGCTCTCCTCCCTTAAACAGAAGTGGAATCTAATTGATTTATCTAAGCCTGCTTGAACCCCATTCATAGGCAAGGTGATTCATTGGTAAGACTTTCATGGAAACCTTACTCAGACCAGGTTTTCATGGAAACCAAATTCACAGCCCAGGTTCCACGGAAACCTCATTCACAAGTGAGGCTTTCATGGAAATCAGGCCAATAATGGGGGGGGGGGGGTTCACCCCCTAACCCCTCCACTCTATCCAACCCTGCACAAAATACAAGTATTGAACAAGGAGTCACGACCACAGCTCAATCAGAGCACCACATTAAAAAGATCTTCAAATACCAACATCAATCATTCAAAGTCTCAAGCCACCTGTTAAATAATACTCACAGCTTGGCCTGGTAGATGCGCTGAAGCCCCTCAGTAACCTCCTGCGGTGACATCTTCTTCTCGATGGTACGGCTGGTCTCCTTATCAAACGACTGCACCTTGACAGAACCGATCTCGGTATCCTTGAACACGATCAGATGGGAGACCCCCTTGTCTCGACAGATATCCTGCATCTCTTCAAGACTCTGCAGAAGAAATAGTACATTAAAAACTCACTCCGTTCGTTCAAAAATTTGAAAACTTGAATTTGAAAATTTCGAATTCTGTAAATGAATATAAATTCCACCAATGCAGGAACACCCATCGTCGTCAAAATTTCTGCCATTTTGCTGAATAAAGTGAAGACCAAATCAGGCCTAGTCAAACAAACTTACCTTCGTTGTGTCATAGAGAACCTGCGTGCTGATACCAGCGGCCCACAGATCACTTGCCAGGTGGAGTTGTTCCTTTACCATTGCCCGATGCCCGAGAGTGCAGATCAACACGTCACTGATGGTTGGAATCTGAAAGAAGATCAAATCAAAGTTTGAACGATTCATTTGATTAGATTAGTGTACCTGCAGTTGGAGTATTCTTCATCCAAGTACTTACAAACGTCAATGTTTTGTGTAAGTTTTTAAGCTAAATTCACATACAAAGTTTCAAGTCAACCAACCTCCATCTCAGTTTTATCACGGATGTCCATGCAAGCTGCCACAATCTTATCAACTGCAATACTGGCTCCAACCGCTGTCTGACTCACAAGGTCCCGCGACATCCTGAACCGCGCTATCTGAAAGGACAGAAAAGGATATCAGACTTTTCATGTTGTTTTGAGCTGCTGCCTTAAGGGCCCTTCGTGAACAGGTATTCGATCAATTAAAACTTTACAGGCCCCTCACTAAAAGATCGAGAGGCAACTCATACTGGTAGACTAGTTGACTTTAAGAGTTATAGACAACAGCACAGTCAGCAGACGTAAGTAAAGTAATGAATCTCCTTACCAGCCCATCATATCTGCCTCCAGCAGCCAAGATATCCAGGACGTGCTTGCCCTTTTTCCTGGGCACCTCCATCACAACCTGGAACACCACGCCGGAGAAGTGGTGTGTGTTGTAGACGAGACCAAGGGTCAAGATGGCGGGGACCTTCACTCCGAGGTGTTCAGCGTTTGACAGAATTGCCTCGAGCTCATGCAGGCCTTTCTTTGCCAGGGAACCAGCCTGGAACATGGAACATTCAAATACATAAACAACATGGTATTGTTAATTCTTTTCCTGCTATGATTTTTTTAAACTCTATCGAGAAACACCAGGTGGTATGACAAAAACCTTCTTTCTCTGAGAGATTAAGTGTCATCTTTTTAACTTGCCATTCATTTTGTAGCAGTTGACTGCTTGATTTTAGATCAGTAAAAATATCAGTAATGACAACGAAGTGAAGAACAATTACCTGGCCTTTCGTTTTCGTGATTGATTTCAAAATACTGGCCACTTTGCCGAAGGAGCCATCTGTTTCAATATAGGTGATGAGTGACTCAATACTCTGCTCTGCAACACCAACATTGGTCAGGCGATTGAACAACTGCTGTTTCTTATGCTTGGCAGTCTTCGTCTCATTGATGATGGTCACAACGTCATTATGGAGCTCATCGGCAATCCCACAATGCATCAGTATACCTCGCATCAGGGCGGTGTGGTTTACGCGGAGATAGTAATTCCTGTCTTTTAGGGGTGGGAATTCATGGATGATTTCGTGGATGATATGTAGCACTTCGGCCTCTGGGACAAGGCTGTTAACAATTAAACATAAGCGAGATCAGTACATTCATTCAACACAACTCATCAATGACTCTTGGTATTAACATTAGTTACCAGGAGTGAAACTCAAAAAAAATCAAACTATTTATATACGCTGTGGTAGTCTCAAAACAGCCTCAGTCTATCAAAGGAAAAAGCCCTGAGAAGGAACATGCGCTAAATAGTAGACAACACACAGCGCTGACTAATTTATCTCTGATGACAAACTCAGGGTGCTCCATTACAACTCAACTTACTTTCCCTGATTGGGTGTAACAATATCGACTGCCGCCTCAGTCAGTTCTCGTGGATGGAGACCGTACAGCTTCTTTTCCCGGTAGACACGTTCAATGGAATAGCGTTTCAGGCTGCTGACATTATTTCGGGCTAAATAACGACTGAATGGTGCCTGTCAATGAAGACATTTGTCCATAAACGTTGATAAATATTTCAATCAACTTTTCTTTATAGTCTTGACATCTTGACATAAACACTTATTAATCTATCAGTAATGTGGAACAGTTATCATATTTACTCTAAGACCGGTCAAAAAAAGGCTAGATCGTTGGACTGGATTTGCCAGAGTTCACGTTGTCACTTTTAACTAGTGCAAAGTCAATATTGAGTAAAAGCCAAGAGTTACATACGCGGAGGTCATAAGGCAGTGCCACCAGCCCGCCACTCTTATTCATGAAGCATGTATACTGATCATTCTGGTCATAGAGAGTATTCTTTGGCATCAGGGTCGGCGTTGTGACTTTGATAGCACCGTGTTTCTTGAAGATTGTTTCCATGGTGTCACACACATAGTTAAAGATGAGGGTAGAGTGGGTTGAGAAGCTCCCCTGTTGTGAAGATAAGATAATATCAAACTCAAGAAATGACCGGACTCTCTGTAAGCTTAGGCTACAAGAAAGGGGTTGCTGGATTGTCCTCTCTGGAGTGTTTGGGCTATTCTGGCTAAAAACCCAGGCTCTTTATGTCTGTTGGATGGGACAGCAAGTCATGGTCAGTTGTATCTGCTGTCTATGCTGGAGCAACAAAATGAAATTGACTTGGGATGAAATTTATTGTATATTGGAAATCCATTGCTAACTACTGCCACCTACTGGTAAAAAGTTCCTCATTGAGCTGCTCTCTTAAAGAAGTTTGCGGTTATGATCACACCTGTGTGTGTGTGTGTGTCACCTAATGGTTATCTTACCTTATGAATATCGACGTCAAACATAAATTCATCCGCAGCGGAAACCGGCTGGGAGAACATAGCACCAATCATTCGTTTGTAAGCTTTACACTGCGGGTTGGAGATGGTCGATCGCAGCACCTCATTCAACTCGGCCTCCTCCATCTGAGGTGGGGGTAGGTAATCTGATTGTAACAGCTCTTGAGACGTTGGTCGATTCACAGGGTCGTGCTGTAACATCCATCTAATAACTGCAACCTAAAAGTGATTGGACTATTCTAAATACTCAATTTTTCAATCTGTAATGTTGGTGTTTAGTCTGATGCTACTATTGTGAATGATAATTGAGCTAAGACTGCTGTTAGTCTCGAGACTGACGAAGGTGTGAGAAAAAAATGCACATGAATTACCTGGTTTGGCATTTCAATTTCATCAAAATCATCTGGCAATTCTATGGTAGCCTGCCTCAAGTTACTCAGTGTCTTCACACGCTCCATACCGGTAGAGAGTGGACGGTAACACATCTCGAAGAATATGATCCCCAAACTGTAGCTGTCCACTTTCTAGAAATCAAGAGAGGGGGAAGAATGTTACAAAACAGAGGTCGCAGGAGAAAAGTTGCATCAACTTAAAAAGACTTGAAGAGTATTTGGTGGTTTTTGTATATGAATACTTCATAAAGTATGACATCTATAACTGCAACCTCATTATATCCAGAGACTGACCCCAACAGTTGACAATAAATCACTGATAGTCATAATAAAATATAATCCTTTACCAATCAAAAGAATTGCTAGGAATTATTTAGATGAGGCATCAAGGCATCAAAAGGTATATTGATTGTCTTCAAACCAGACCCTTACCTGATCATAGTGCATTTTCATTGTTGCAGACTTCATGACCTCAGGGCTGACATAGAGGGCGGTACCGACCTTGCCAGTCATGGCTGTTTCACCGTCTGCTGTCATACTACCAGATTTGGAGGACGTTACTTCCGTCTGAGAGGTGGAGGGCAATGTCACGTCCATCAGGGCTGTATTCTGCTGCTGAAAAATCAATTTGAGTCTTACATGTAGCAATGTCACCAAAAAAGCAGAGTGTAGCGGACTTTTACTTGTAATACTTCAGGGGCAGTTTCTTTCACCAACTTAGAATAGATGAAGATACATCAAACTCAGCTAAAAGTGCCATTACACATTTGAGCACGAATGAAACTTTACTTATGCAATACTTTACCTTGGCAATGATATCGGTTGTCGCCAGTCCAAAGTCGCCAATCTTCACATGGTCGTTTGAATCCAAGAAAATATTCACAGGTTTTAAGTCGCGATGAATCATCCCCTGCTCATGGATATGTATCAGGCCTTCTATAATCTCACGAAATAATCTCCATACTCTGTTGGTATCTAAGTAAAGCCCGGCATCTATACAATTACGCAATGTCGATTTTTCACAGAATTCCATTTGAATGTAAAGGAACTGGGCTTTTGGGCGTTCTTCACTTGACTTGTTGGCTTGCTGCTTTTCTACTGTTAGTCGACACTCCTGTCAAAATAATCATATTTAGATAACTCTCTGAAACAATGTCGGGAAACTTTTCCTTCTGATTTTTGTCACATAACTGTAAACTTCAAATTGTTTGTTTTATTCAGAATGTCTTTTTTTTAAAAACCCACCTTTAAGTCTGTTTTCAGGTAAGACAAGAGGTGACTTTTGTAAAGAATACATTCTTGACTAAAGCAGTATGAAATTACTTTTTTGCAGAGAAAAGATTTGCCCTGAAAGGGTTATATAAACAAGGAAACAAATTACCTCTGCATGACTAGATTTATTCGACCTCTCAAAAATGATTCCTTCGTCTGATTCTGATACGCTATCGGAATTCAAGAACTCCCTTCCAAACACGGCAAAATCACGGTCATCATCCTCGTCGTCGTCATCATCTGAACCAGAATCACTTGAACTTGATTCTGCACCACCCTGTGGAACGTCCACCGAGATACTCCATTCCCCTGAGGCGTCTGCTAGAGTTGGTGCGAAGTTCTCGATGTTGTCAAGGAATCCAAGGCTGTTCCGTATTGAAGCTGCAGCTTTTGGGTGAGGTGGGGACTGGATGAGATCGGCTGGGGAGGAGGAGGAGGTGCACGAGTCGTCAGGGACGGGCTCCATGCTGGTTTCTATCCATGAGTTATAGTACCTAGAAATATGAAAATCATGGAAAAATGATGCTAAGAAAAGGTGAAATAACAGTAACTAGCATTCCTCTCGGACACTTTCAATGATTTTGGAGGAGTTTGCATGTAGTTTTCATGTTAAATTTCGATGGTCTTCAAAGAATGTCTGACCAATCAGTGCACTTGCAGTATGTGATAATGATTCAGATTGGACTTCTGATCACATGCATCTGACATCTTTGGAATACATGTCACCATCCTTTGGTATCAGAATTGCATTCCATGATATTCTTAGTTTGATCGTATGCAGGTGAAGCTGCTTACCTGACCACATTTTCATGATTCAGCCTTGACAGCAGTTTAACCTCTCTTGTGATCTTTCGGTTGAACTGTTTACTTTTAGGATTCAGTAAGATTCTCTTTATGGCATAGAAACGTCCATCAAGTTGGTTCCGAACCTGGAAAGAAAGATTAAAGACTACCAACTTCAAGGTCATCAGGTATTAGGTATTAGAATGAGTCCAGGCCTATTTTTCAAATGAGCAGTAAACTAGGGGTCTTTCCTCGGAAACCACATGCCGAGATAAAGCAGTCGTCTGAATATTCACAAAACTTACTTTGATGACATCACCAAATCCACCCTTGCCAAGCCACTCCAGTATCTCAAACTCGCTAGTCAAGCGTGACTGGCCGCTGGTATCACCCCGTAGGAACAACGGCATTTCTTGAGACTGGTCAGCATCTTGGTCCTTAGCACCTGAAAGAACAGCTTTCCATGTACAACCCTATTTCTCTACAGTTAGATTCTCAACCTCTTTTTTCAGCATTCACATGTTCGAGCATTTTCTTGGGTACCAGTCGACTAAAACGTCAATTGGTCCTGTGACTCTGCCTTTAACCTGAAAGAAGATGTCTATCACAAGCACCCATTTTAGAAGCAAATTAATGCAGTCTGCTCATAATAAAAAAAATATAATAATAAAATACCATATATCAAAGTGCTCTGTACATGCCATGCATGCTCCAGAGCACTGTGCAGTAGATAAAAACAACCAAGAAGAAAAGTTCTAAAAACATTATAAAAGTCCAGAAAATTCGATAATACTAATATGGATTAAAACATTTGAATTGCACGATAAGATATTAGGAATGTCACACATCGTAAACGATCTGAAATAGATGAGTTTTGAGGGCTCACCTTCTTTTTGGAGGAAATCTTGAGCAGCTTGTACCTTCCTAGCATGAATAGCAGCATGACTCAGCGAAGTTTTCACAAACTCGTGCTCCTGCAACTGAAATGCTGACCATCTGGTTTTTTCGTCTTTCATCAGACACTTTGTTATAAAGTCTTGCAATTCCGGCGGCAAGTAAGTCGGAACCTCCGGCAGGGAATTCGTAACTGGTTGCCCTAATGCTAATGACAACAACATGACACCCAGCTGATAGACGTCTGCCTTTTTAGCACTTCTTCCAAGGGTAGCTGGTCTGTTTTCCAAGTTGGAGAAATGGACACCAGGGCGTGTTAATTCTACCATCTCGTACAGATCGGCTATGCGTTTGTCGAGGCTGTAATCGGCAAGCTTCACAGCACCATCCTTTTCTAGAAATACGCATGAGGTCTGAAAAAACAAAAGACATTGACTTTTCAAAGACTAATCATTTGTAAGAAACAAAGCAAATGCCTCCCATAGGTAACTTGGATTGTGTGTGTTTTAATTTTGCGTGTTATACCTTGTTACACTGGCTTAGAATTCAAGCAAGTCAAACCTTTATGTCCCAGGTCATATGTGGCATCACGACACTTCGATACCTACCCTGAGATCCTTATGTGTAACAGCCTTATTGTGTAGATATGTTAAACCCTCCAGCACTTCAAAAGTGTAGAACCTCAAAAGCTCATACGGCACAGGAACACGCTTCTTCGTATGCATTTCAAGATTGCCACCGCCAGCAAACTCCTTGAGGACATAGATGATGATTCTTCCACCGTCGTGCACCCACTTCATTGAGAGATAATTAAGGAGATTCTTCTGGTCGAGTTTCAGAAGAGAACATAATTCTTGTTCTATGTTGTTAACCTAAGATCAAAAAGGAGGTTTTGGTTAAAGAATTTGGATCTAGTTCTCTTTAAAACTTTCAGTTATATCTATTTCAATATTAGCTCTCACTTGGCAGAGCCGGCATATCACTGCTGTTTCTTTCAACAGCGCTTCACACTGTACAACTGTACCGTCACAAAGCACTTTGTTTTCAATGTCTAAAAATAATTTCACTGCTTACTTGTTTGAGATATTTTGATGCTTCCTTTTCATACTCCTCTTTGTCATCAACGCCCATCTTCCTGCCGACATGTCGCCATTGCAACACCCATTCCGCTATCGAAACCAGCTCACCAGTCTCGGTGTCCATACCAGCGTACACTGTACTACCGCGCGCACTATGACCTAAACATTTGCCCCTGTGAATTGTTCGCTCCGTTTTTATATTAAATGCTAGAATACTGGTCCCTTTATGTTCCTTGGAATGGTCCCCGATTTCAACCGAATTACTCCGATCCCGATCTCGTGTCGGGGTACTCGTACGTCTGAAATGACAAAACACCATCAAAGTTATCAGGTGAGAACTCAAAAACTGTGTGTGACTTGGTGAGAAAACAGTGAAAACTAAAAGAGTGCATGTACTGCTCTGTGGGTCAAGGGTAGCGAAAGAGTTAAGGAACAAACCGATGGTAGTAGATGCACCTTATGCTCCATGCAGACATAATCAGATTTACCTCCTTAAAAGTTCAGTTGAATTTCTTCTGTTTCTGGTCTTCTGGATCTTTCGGCCATGACTTTTAGCCCCCTGAGGCAAATTTTTCATGACTACATTTGAAATTAAAATATATATCCAAGTCTGATGCAAACAGTCAACCACTTGGTCCGGGTTCCTCATATGAATACCATAATATATTGCACCAACCAACAATACCAGATCGATTTCAGTTGTAACAGCTACTGGCTGAGTGCAAAATGAAATTTACAACAAATTATTGATTTCTCATAGGCCGATTGAACCTTGTGATAATATAATCAATAACTTAACAATAGCCAAGGCTCCCGATACCAAATATTAAGAGTAACAGCTGGTACAAGTCGTAAGAAGGATTGGCATTCCAGACCTCAAAAGTAGTATCTGCTAATGAGGCAGCCCCTCCACACAGACCATCACTATTAAAGTTGATAAATCTTGAAAATGCATTGCTTCCTGTTGCTTTTATCAGCACCTCTTTACTTCGTCTCTGCTTCGCACTGCTTCAAAGTGAAGTAATATTTCATGAATGGGATGAATGTCTCACCTTTTTCTGTCACCTTTTGAGAAGCTATCACTGTCTTTCCTGACTCGTCGTGGAGACAGAGCCGGCGATGATGATGATCTGTTCTTTGGATCAGAATCCTTTTTGATTGAAGTTACATTTATTGAATCGTCATCTTCCATGTCTGCCATCTGGAAAATATAGAACAGATACAAAAAGAAACCAGAGAGAAACATATAAATTTCTGATAACAGTGATTACTTATCGGGCCCTTATTCTTCTACAGTAATCATCAGAGCTTCTCAACCAATTCTTAAGAAGTCCAGCTTAACTTTATGTAAGTATCAATTCGTTTCTTGTACCCCCCCTCCTCAAGGGTAGTTAAGCTATCACCACTAATCTTTGCCGATGCTTGAGTAGTATTTATTTTTCCTTTAGTGAAAATTTGGCGAAGCTGGAAAGAATAAGGATGATAATGTGTCGATGTCTTGTCGAACATATAGCCTTACCCAGTAAAATTAGTTCGGTTACTTTATATGACGGTGATAACTGATATATTGTTGATGGTGATGTCTTGACGAAAGAAAAAGTAGCATTGGTGAAAAAAGGGTGATGCTTGAGCCTTAAGATGTCGTTATAGGGTGATAAGGTGTCGTACCCTTGAGGAGGGGGGGGGGGGTACAAGACACGAATTGATACTTGCATTAAGGAGCACTCACCATCCTTGCCTCTTTCATCTTTCTGGTTTCCTCCTTCAGAGCTTCTTTTCTCTTGTGAATTTCATCTTCAATTTGCTGCAGCTTGATGAACAAAGACAAAACAAAATCAAATCATCTGTAAAGTAACATCAGGCAAAAACAATTTGAGCGGGGCCCCCACTAGATTTGCCTTTTAGACTGGCCAATTATGCTCAATGCTGTTCCCCACATTTAAAACTTGGAGGGTTTTTCTTACTCAAATGACAGCTATATTGTATTTTATGAAATAAACATATGCAATCACACAATTTATGAACCAACCTGTTTTTGTTCTTTCTTCTTGAGAAAATCAACTTTTTTCTGTTTTTCCCTCATCTCCTTTTCTTCCTTCTCCTTCTTATTTGACATCATCTCCTCAAAGAAAGACTTGGGTCCTGGCTTGTTATTCAAATGGAGAAAGTTCTGAACATGTTGAGCTAAATCGTAAATCATGACTTCTCCTACTGCTTCTTTGGCTTGATTCTCTAGTTCCGACTTGAGACTGGCAATCTGTTGGTTTGAAAGTCCTTTTGAATTCTCCAATTTTATTTCTGGCATGACATCAGGATATTTTTCGGGACACCTCACAATCATATCGATCTTGGCATAAACTTCTCCGCCATAAGTACTTTGGAGGGGTATCAGAGATAAGCATACCTCCGGAGGACGGTAAACCTGCAAGTAAATATAATGTGCCAATTACTCATTTACTGTACTGATAAAAAATTGTCCAGACAAGCAAATTAGGCCTACCGCCAGTACCGGTTTACCGCGTACAGATGAGATATGAAGACAGATTCGTCAAATAGTTTGGTGTGTGGCACACAAAATAGTGTGTGGCTTAAGGAACTGTGTCAACTATTTCAAACTTCCTGCTATCCTTAATCCTATTCTACCTGAAATTTATAGTAATTTAATATAATTGAATTTCCTGTACATTTCCTGTACATTTACACTACCTTCCAAGCGTCCTTTTTCCTCAGGTCTTTGAAATCATCCATAAACACCGCTTGCAACACTTCCATTTCTTCAATCTGGCGCTCCTTGAATGAATCATTCTTTTGCGCCATGTTGTCATATTTCAGTTAAACAAATGAAAACCCCGAATGCATTTATTTTATCCAAAAAAAATTGTTTTGAAAAAATTTCATTTCATATATGGGCGCTGACATATTGTAAGTCTCGCGCAGATAATTTCGATATGCATAGATTTTTGAACTGCCACGAAGAACAATTCCTGAAGTCACTGTGCAAGACTGTAAGCATGGCTGAAGCAAGTGCAGACAGCTCAGTTTCTTCTCCACAAAAGCCGAATCCTGAGAAATTCAATGAACTTGTCGACGAAGAACAATACACAATAAAGAAGAGGTTGCCTAGGACATTCCCTAAACGCAAAAATGATGTGTATGTCAGCTCAAAAACGAACTTAAAAGTGCAGTTGAATAGGTGCCTGAAACATTTTGATGAAAATGGTTTCCAAGAAGTGTTCATCCATGGACTGGGTAATGCCATAAATAGGGCCATAAACCTTGCCCTCCAGGTTCAGGTTCATTATGGAAACGTGATGGAAGTATCAACACATACGTCGACGTTAGAATTAATAGATGATTTAGACCCAAAAACAGAAGATGCAGAACCTGGTGTTCATTCGCGGAATAATTCAGCCGTACACATTCGAGTTTATCGGAAAGACCCTGCGTCAGACTCTCCAGATACAGTCATTAAAGGGACATAGGTTATTTGACACTAAACTTGGGATTTTATGCAGTGATTAGGCTGTCTTGGGGCCTTTCCCAGTTGATCAATCAATCAATGCGTCTGGACATGCAGACCACAATGGACATGATAGCAAAGCTGGAGATAAGCTACTGTCATCAAGACCACATTCATGCCCAACAATGCAATTTATCCAACCTGTCCTGAGAACATTATCAAATATTTAGCTTTAGCTGGGACTTGTGTGTGTCCAGAGTGTTGCGGAGATGCCAAGACAGCAGTTTAAGAAGACAGTTCACAACCAGTCAGAATGCCAGTTGGATTGCAAATGGAAGTACATGCAGCAGTTTTGAACCACAGTTTCAGACTGACAGTGATTGGACATTGATTTACATGTATATATGCTTTTGTGTAAAATGGTATTCCCTGTGGATGCATACTCTCAGATGAACCAACCAACTCCATTTCTTGACTATCGGGGGGGGGGGGGGGGGTGGGGGGTGGGACGAGTTGCACGAATTCCCAACTTGTATTGTCCAGAATGGCAATAAATCTGTGTCTTCACAAGTTTTCCTGATCGTTGTTATGTTATTGAAATCAAAATCATGTAAAAAGTAACATCAAAAGATGACTCGTAGACAAACAATGTGAAAGTCAATCAGTCAAACACTGTTCGGGAATGTCTACTGTTACACCACTGAACCTACGTATAAAGGTATGGGAACAGGGAACACTGTTTTCAGTTCCTTAAAACGTAGATACTTTTTAATTAGACCTCCAGACACTTTGTATATATAGAATAAACCGGTATGCTCAGGTCACTTGCCACGTACCCAATCTCACAAACACTGCATCGCTGTTTCCTTTGTCCGTGGACCCTGCCATGTTCGCGGTATGCTCGATATTCAGTCGGATCGGCTGGGCAACCTGAGCGAACACTATAAAAAAGGGTGAATTTCTTTCTGCACCATGTCAGGAGCAATTAACAAAAAGACATTTTATATCATAAAACATTTAATGTTTCATTCTTGACTTAACATGATTATTATCTCTTACAAAAGTCTCCATCACCTTCATGATATCAGATACCTGATCATTGGTACTGGCCTGGTATCAAACATTCTAAGCACATGAAAATACTAAATAACAATTCTTAGTAATAGTCCTGGATGGAAGTACCGGCAACTTGAGCCCTTTCCTTAGAAAAATAAAAAATTTACCCTTGAGGCAGAATACTCTCTGGAGAACATCACCTCCAAGCTGCAAAGGGACTCGGAAGAAGAAGGAGTTGGAATATAAATCCAAGCGAAAGAATGAATGCAGCTGCATCGAGCAGTTCTTATCTCCAAGTCCAATAATTATCAAAGAAAATGACATAAGTTTGGAAGCCATAATAGATTCATCCTAAATGCACCCATCTGACAAGTCCATTCCTAAGGGAATTCGAAGTACTGCATCACATGTCTGTTCATGCCCACTCGTCATTTGTACTTTGTCTTTGCCTCTTGTGTTGTTTTGTAGATCTCGTACGTATCTTTTCGGAAAACGTAACCAAGGCCCGACCAAATAGTTGTCCCTGCTGTTATGTACCTGAAAGGGAGAAAAGGTAAGTTTGATAAGATATTGAGTTATCCTGTCCTATCATGCTGGTTGTGATTTTGTCCTCACAAGACCAGTTTGTGGCGAATTGGAAATGAATCAACTGAACATCAAAGAATCTCCTGTGTAACTCTGTAATACGTTAAAAGTTTTAAGTCTGCTGGGCTACAGCCCAAGCTAAAAATGGCTCATTAGGTCAGAGGTTATATCGGATTCTGTAGCACTAAGCAACTAGAAATATCACTGTCCATCCTAGTAAACTACACACCTAACTGCAAGACCTTGTGAAATTTCAAGGGTGGTTGACATGTTCTGAGGGAATCTAAGTAACTTACCACAGGGCATGTAATAAGGTATGGTCCACATAATTGAAGACTGGGGCTGCCAGTGTGGCACATACTAAACCAAACTGGATGGCAGTGTTCACCTGGGAATAAAGAATACATCAATTAAAATGGAATAGGTTAATACATATGTCAGAAGCAGTGTAAAGGGTTAGGTGTTTTGTCCAAGGGCATGGAGATAAAATATGTGTAGCGGGGATCCTTCCTAGATTTGTTCCCATGACCTGAATATGAGCCTAGCATTCCGACAACTTTGCCACATATCCGGGGCATTCCCCCTTCTTACTCTGAATAGATTCTTGTTAATGTATTTCACAGTAAACTGTACTTGGCAGTCAGTCCCCAAGATAACATACCTTACTTATGGTTGTTGGCTTCAATTGCATTGTCACATTTGTTCCATCAAAGAATCTCGTTAGTGTTAACTGAAAGCAGAAGTACAAGAAATTATACAAATGAAGTCAAAGTATACACGTTTATAACTCAGATATTATTAGGGATAAAACATGAAGGCAAATGTTACTTTGATAAAGTCAATCCATTCAAGTAGAGATTATTTAATACTCACTGGAGGAGGCAGTGATAGGTATCTCACATAGAAGGCAGCACCAATAAGGCAAACATCTCTGGCAAAGATCAACACTGTCAATGGCACTGAAATGGAACGGATGAGATAGCATGAGACATCAGTAAGTCAACAGAATAAAAAGAACAAGCAGGAAGACACTTTACAGTTTACTGCACAGTGCTTATAAGGACAACCCTTATATCAAGGACACTAGTTTTTGTCCTAAATTGGGTGTCTCCTGTCAATTTGAATAACAGTCATTATGTAAGAGATTTTCACTTACTGGGAATGAGATCTACCACAGACAGTGTTATGTATAGAGTACTGATAAGAATCTTATCAGCTAAAGGGTCCAGGGCTGATCCAAAGGCAGACATTTGGTTCGGCCAAGTACGAGCTATGTGGCCATCAAGCTGGAAAATGACAAGAAATTGATAATATTTACTCAGAGCAAACAGATTCTTTTGATGCAATCATCTTACTTGTGATTAGTCAGTAAAAGGGACAAGTGTTGTGAACACTGAGCAATCTCCAACACAATGGTCACAGAGTTCTTATGTTGCTCATTGTTGTTGGTCATCCAACAGTTGTCCGCTGACAGGACAGTACACACAAACACATATTGACTGGCTAGTTCATTCAGCCTATACATGTACCACTAACAACATTTACATACTTACCATATCTGTAAACCCAGCAAATATGAAAAGCCCTCCAGCTAAAGCAAACTCTTGCTTGACTACTAGATAGCCTAAGTAGGGCGTCAGACATATCCTTGATACTGTTAAGAAATTTGGTATTGTCCATATATTTTGTTCCTGAAAAAGAAAAAAAGATTATAGAACAAGAAATACATTGTAGTACTGTAGAATCTCCCTTAGCAGACACCTCTCTATTAAGGACAACCTCTCTATTAAGGACAGTAGTTTTGGTCCCAAATTGGGTGTTTACATTCAATTTGACCTCCCTAATCAGGACACCTCTCTATTAAGGACAGCACTTGTCAGTCCCGAGGGTGTCCTTAATAGAGAGGTTCAACTGTACATGTAAACTAAGAAACTAGAAGCAGAGTAGAAGTGGAGAGGAACTGCCAGTCAACCCACCCATATTTTCTTTTTGGTTTTCAAGACTTCTTCTTCCGGTTCATCTCCTTTGTTCTCATCCTGTGGGCTCTTCTCTGGAGATGGATTAACGTGTGAATGGCTGCTGGTAGTACTTATTTGACATACATGCTGTTGATGGCTGCAGCAGCAGTTCATTGGCCAATTGAACTTGTTTTCTGAGCAAAGACTTCCGTTCGACAAAGGCGAAGACACCTTTTGGAGAATATAATTCCCAATGTTTCTGCACTGTCTTTGAATCATTGTTGAGTGTTCAATAGATGGTGCTTTCTCAGTTTTAGAAGACTGTTTCTCTTTCAAATAACATCTATTTTTCAAACTATCACAAAGGTTGTTGGAAAGTGTCACTGTAGACACAGACGGATAATGAAATAAAGCGTTTATAACTCTTGGGTTGCCCAAATTTCCATGGGCGTTACTGCGATCATAAATATCTGGCCAGTGTTGTCTGACAGGGTGCTTGCCAAACATCTCTGACCTTACTGGTCCTGCAAAGGCTGATTTAATGTTGCTATGTTGATTTTGAAAGAACATGGTTGGGGTCATCTTCATGGATGCACTTGAAACAGTGCATTTTGTACACAACTCCAGTCCACCATTCCTCAATTTTTGGGCAAAGTTTGCCCTCAAATTGAATGACTTGCGCGCAAATAAAAACATTGTCCTAGCGATATTTAGTTTAATTGCTTATTCATTGTCACATCTGTAGCACTCCTATTTCAATTTTAAAACTGACATTGATGTTAACAGCATTTACAAGAGATACATTTCATGCAATTTCATGACCTTTAGGTTGTAAGAAAACAAGGACTGTGTCATGAGTAGTTAACCAGTTGATACCACGGTATCAGGCTGTTTCGCTGCATTGCCAGTTCGCTACCAGTCGTTTCGCTACATGTGGCGGTCGTTTCGTTACATGGTAGGTCTTTTCGCTACATGGGTGGAGTCGTTTCGCTACATGATGGGTACGGTCGTTTCGTTACATGGAGGGCGTTTCGCTACATGGGTGGAGTCGTTTCGCGACATGGATGTAGGTCATATCGCTACATCGTAGGTCGTTTCGCTATATGGGTGGAGTCATTATTTTTACTCTATTTTACCCTACTATAATTCCCGGTGGTGACTACAAATTTATTATAGCACAGTTTGCCGGTAAAAAAACTTATACGGTTTGATGGCGCGCAAGGGGTTCTTGTCGTCCTGGCCTGGGTTAGGCCACATAAAAAAAAGAGTTGGTGATCGTCCCCGCCCGCCCCTACGAAAAACGCCCGGCCCCATTTTTTGTTAAAATCCTAAAAAAGTTGGTATATTGTTCTATAGGGTCAGAATTGCACGATTTATTTCTTTATTTTTATTACTTGCTTAGAAATATCGAAATATATAAGTTCGATTAAGTCGATTCTCTTATCTTTTCTCAATAACGCGTGATCTCGATCATGTCGACACGAAATTGAAATTGAAACGTCAATTCGAAGTCTTCCGCGGCCGGCGAAATTGAACTAGGTTCCTCAATGGATGATTCATTTATCTCCGGAATTCGTCTTAATCGAACTTATATATTTCGATATTTCTAAGCAAGTAATAAAAATAAAGAAATAAATCGTGCAATTCTGACCCTATAGAACAATATACCAACTTTTTTAGGATTTTAACAAAAAATGGGGCCGGGCGTTTTTCGTAGGGGCGGGCGGGGACGATCACCAACTCTTTTTTTTATGTGGCCTAACCCAGGCCAGGACGACAAGAACCCCTTGCGCGCCATCAAACCGTATAAGTTTTTTTACCGGCAAACTGTGCTATAATAAATTTGTAGTCACCACCGGGAATTATAGTAGGGTAAAATAGAGTAAAAATAGTGACTCCACCCATATAGCGAAACGACCTACGATGTAGCGATATGACCTACATCCATGTCGCGAAACGACTCCACCCATGTAGCGAAAAGACCTACCATGTAACGAAACGACCGTCACATGTAGCGAAACGACTGGTAGCGAACTGGCAATGTAGCGAAACGACAGTAAACCGATACCACGACGTACTATTAATTGAATATTGAATTTAGACGTAAAAAAGGGAAAAAAGTCTAAAATTTTCACATGGATTATCTTGAAAACAGATTAAGAATGTGTAAAATGTGTGTATTATCTTATGATATTATGTATTAGTTTAGAAATGACCATTTCTATTAATCGATGTGCCAAGAACACAACAGTGGCAGGATCTTGGTCCACATTTTGAATTACTTCCGGTTGAGCATGCGCAGTTGAGTTTTGAGGAGTTGGAATATTGCAGACGAACTTTGATTTTAAAGTCATTTCTACTGGACAACACCTTCTAAAATAGGATTTAGTTTACGGCCAAGTGATCATGGAGGTAAAAAGATTTTCTAGAGTAGTAATTTGGGAAGGTGTTCTGCCTGGATTTGTAAAAAAGGACTGTTTTTAACCCGGCATTTTCTCCACCGCATTGATATGATTGAATTGAATGTGCACTGCCACTGAGTAATGACACTGGCCTACACTACAGTACTGTAGTGTAGGCCTACATTTTGTACATACCTGTACATGTATGCATGGTACAGGTATGGTTTGTATACATGGCTGATCATGTTCATGTGACCCACCCTCAGCACACATGTCACGGCATGTAGCCTACAACCAGATACAGTCCAATCATCCAACAATCCTATTCGCCGTATGGTTGATTAGCGTTATTTTTGATTCACAACCTACCCGGCCACACAGTGATGGGTTGGGCGTTACTAGGCCTGTCTACTTTCGGGCTGTAAGAAAGCAATGACTGAGTCGTGTGTTGTTGATGGCACGATTTTTTGATGTACAAAGGGAAAGTCTAAATGCCCTTTGAATTGCTTGAACGTAGTTAAGGAATGTTATCGTTAAGTACTTGCATGTGGTACAAAAAAATTACATTATCAACATCCGCTCTGCGTCTAATCCGTGCGAATTTCAGATTATGGCTGCCCCTGGTAATGTAGATGGTTGTCTTGCAGGTTGGAGAATAAGCCTCGGGCATTATTCGTGAATGCAGACAGCTGCGCCTGCAGTACTGATCTCATGTAACATCAAACACGTAGGGTTCAACAAAGTTACATTAAATTAGCTGTTCTACTATTTCAAAGAAAACATAGATTTATTCTCTGTTCATTTGTAGTGATATTTCTTTCAGATTCAGAATGGTATAACAGATGAAGTACTATTCTCCCCAGATCTGCTGGAAGAGATCGATTTTGAGGCTGAGTGTAATGCCACCTTCAACCCAAAGATTAGTCCATCTTGTCCTGGTGAATCTCTTCTCATGAGACCTCTACGCATCTCAGATTATGACAAAGGTAAATATCAAACTGTCAAAGACTCAAAGCCTTACATTTGCTCTGTCAATCTGATTTAATTAATTAATTGAATAAATTTTCTTGCAATTTGTTCAATTTATTTTTGATTTTGTTAAGTGTTAGTCTCAGTCAGCAAAGTGTTTAGGTCTTTTGATAATCAGGCCATCAGCATTGTGTGACAGATTGATACTTAGTAATGGTACATTTATTCAAGTATTCAAGGCCCTGTGAAACAAGCACAGTTTGATATGCTGCTAGAGCAACACATGTATTTGTTCGCAATGTATACTATAATCAATTGTGGGCTTGTCCCTACCACATCCCATGAACGTAATATGTGGGTGGATCGTGTTTCAGTTTTCACATCACTTGTGCCATCTGGCTACGAAAAGTACTTTGATTTCTTTTACTTCAAACAACTGCTGCTTCCATCCTATGTTTACATGTAGCAGCTGTGTATTCTGTACCGTATACTCTAGTTTCCCGGATCTGAGACTGCTTCTGAATGTCAAAGTAAATGGGAAGATGGTTTTTCAATTCAATGCCATTCAAAATTTTCAGTTTGGATGGACAATGTGTTGGGTTGGCTTTACTAAGTTGTCCAATGCTCATGACGCCAGACGTCATGTTCTGGCTCTGCTGTGTTCATTTCATAGTAACTAATAAATGTGTCTTAGATTGTTGAAACTAAGGTAATTTTGTGTTCATACAATTGTACAGGGTTCTGTCTATGCCTACTTTAGAGGGGTGTGGGCCATTTTCTTTAAGTGAGAATTGAAAGGTTTGAATACTGTGACCAATGCTTTTTGAATCATTACAGAAAAGATAGCTTCGGTCTTCTGAACAGCTTTTACAACATGTACATCTTTTTCAGGTCACACACAAGTACTAAGTCAGCTGACAAAACTGGGTGATGTTACACGGGAGGCATATGAAGGTACAGTTGAATACGAAAGAAAAAAGGGCGTTGTTCTCTTGTTTGCCATATATACAGCCTAGGTATCCCTTTCATAAAGAATCAGACGGGCACACTGGTGCCTCACCAGGCTGAATTGACCCCTGGATATAAAATTACTGATGTTGTGATTTTTTGAGAAAAGGTGGCAGACCATCCTGCAAATGTCGTCTTTGCAAGTTAAACAAGTATGTTTTATTGCATCACAATGTTTTCTGTTTCTCATCTCCCTTTTGCCAAATCTCATAATTTTCCGCTCAAATTTCAGCTCAATTTCACCACATGAAATCCTGTCCATCAACTTACTATATTGCCGTGATAGAAGACATAACGTCCAACCTTGTGATCGCCTCAGCTACATTGTTGGTGGAAAAGAAGTTTATACACACATGTTGCACTGTAAGTTGACCACCTGGTTTTATTACGCGCACCTAGTACTGTACAGTACTGTAAACCAAAAAATTTTTGCGTCATTCACTTTCAGCGGAATTGAAATACTGTGAGGTTGCCAAAGTTGAACGTTCATGGCTTGTCCAACTGACTGTCACATTCTTACTTTCAGAGGGGACGAATAGAAGATGTGGTGGTCGATAAAACATACAGAGGAAGACAGCTGGGGAAATTGTAAGTATTTGATATTGGTACTTGAAATCCTCATGTTATTTTTATGAAGGTGTTAATACTAATCATCCTTTTGCTTTTGTTGCAGACTTGTTGAGACTATGACGTTACTTGGGAAGCACTTGGGAGTCTACAAGATGACGTTAGAATGTAAGGATGACAGGATGAAGTTTTATGAGAGTTTCGGTTACATGAAGGATCACCTGAATAACTTCATGACTATTCGTTACAAGGATTAAAACATGAACTTTTATGCCCAACAATGCAGCATAGATGTATTTCGTCAAAAAGAAAAGGCATTTTGGACTGTGATTAACACTGATGTTTGTCACACACTGAACATTCTGGTATTTAGATATACTGGTATTGTAATGATGGTTGAAATTATTTACTTAACAACTGCCTTCGGTGATATTTGGTGCAATAAACTATCTGGGATTATGTTTGGTTATGGATATCCTGCTACTTAGTGGAGCCAGTGCCAGACAACTTTTGAAACTACTTATGAAACCTGTGCTATCAGAGAGAGTTCTCTGCACCACTCTGACATTCCATATGAACAATTGTATCATTATCCCTTGTATAAATGCCATCAAGCCATCCACTCTCTGAAGGAAATTTCTTTTTGGAGTTGTGTTTGACCAGTTCGGCGCTGCCACTGATGTGCAATAGTGAGACCAATTTGTTATTGGTGGATGGGTGACCAGTGAAATATAGCAATGATCATGTAAATGTGTCACTACTATTTATTTTTGTTTAACTATGGCATTATACAATTTTCCTTGGGTTGTTGAGAATGTTGTTTTTATTTGGCAAAGAACTGCTACTCTATCTGTACCGGTGATAAGTATGAAATAGTGATGAGCAAGTTTAAATATTATGGTAAAGGGAAGAGATTTTCCTGTCATGTATATGTATTTTCTCTGTTCTTTGAATATATCATGGTGTTTTGATCTCTTGATGAAATGAGACCATACTGTTACTGTACTGTCAGAAGATGAAAATCTAGACTGTGAGATTCTGACAACAATGGCCATATATTGATTATGATAAAAAACATATAAAAATGTATAGATAGATATTTGATGACATCTCAACTGTGTGTAAATGCAATGAGCACACACACTCGCAGCCAGTCTCGTGCCGTTATTTCTCTCAATGACATATTGATGCTTTATTCATGATGTATAACTGCTAATTGTACCAAAATTGTCTTCAATATTTTTCCAAAATATTCCGCCAGTCATGAGGTAGGTGAAAAAACTCCTCAATTGCAAGTTAATTTGGCATTGATTCTTGTGCGATACAACATTGAGCATGTTGATAATGTTGCATCACGCCATCATCTGTTGAGTGCCGGTATGCAGACGCACACTGGCAGCCAGTAACGGTAATTTATGCAGAAAGACTTCATTTTGTAAAGGAAGATATTTAACTATTCTGGTGGAGATTCTTCTGTTGGGAATCTGTAATAGAACGGATATGTTGTTCATTCCACCAACAAACATTTGTTGGAGGATTTGATAATATTTCTGTTCTAAAAGTATAAAATGTTTTGTACTACCAATATTTGGTCATGCAAGGATAAAAAGGTGTATGGTGTGTTTTCTTTTGAACTATTTCTTTGTTATGTATATACAGCTGAATAAATAGATAATATATATTTTAGAGACAATTACTTGTTTGGTTTTATTTGCCCTCTTCAAGGAGTAGTATAGAACACATTTGAGTACCAGTAGACATTGATATATATGAGGCAAGGACCGAGACATTGATTGGAATGGCTCGTGTGCTGGGTCAAGACTACCCTGAAGGGGAGGGGTTCAACTTTCCATGAAACATACTGTTACATGAACACCGTTTATAATGTGGAATAAACATGCGGGTTTCATATGGGGACCAAATAGGCAGATGTGGGCTCACTGTGAGGTGTCACATGCATGTTGGGCCCACATGGGAACCTGGGCGGATTGCTCAGGTCAACTATGTTATGGTCAAGGCCCTGGTTTAAATCGCAGTGTGTGTTGCACCACTGAGCTCAAGTAAATATACTAATCCCATGGTTAGGTATCTGCCTTGTGAATGGACGGTCAGGTGTAGCTGATGGGCGTGCTGCCAGGTAGGGTACAAACTGCTGTAATTCTTGCTGCCTGACATAAGATACAGGAGTTTGGAAGTAAAGAATGTCTCGTATGCCAAATCGGGCAGGCCATTTCATAAAGGGTGCCATTATGATGGGCAAAATTTTCTTTAAAATGCATGAACAAAAAGAAGAATACAAACACTGATGTTATAAAACTTATTATTATTCTAATGGT
The DNA here is from genome assembly GCF_910592395.1 of Lineus longissimus. Lineage (NCBI taxonomy): Eukaryota > Metazoa > Nemertea > Pilidiophora > Heteronemertea > Lineidae > Lineus > Lineus longissimus. The sequence continues at coordinate 25,408,214 of NC_088310.1, forward strand.
AACATCTGATGATAACATATTGTTTAAGTCTGGCTTTAAAATATCTGCTTCAAGTATTTTACAGTTATCATGTACACTATATTAAATGTCAAGCAAAACTCTGAAGTAAAACAACTTTCCGTGACACCTTTGGTATCATAAAATAACATTAACAAAACATACAAAATTTCTTAGCACAAGCAATACTTATCTAAGGGTATTAAATCAATATAGAAAATGAATTTCTAATGGATGAATGTGCTTGGTTTAAAGGGGGTGCTTTTGCCTCCATCTACAGTACTATTGATTCCAACTCAAAAGCCTGACATTAGATATTCAGGTGTAAAAAATAGTGGAATAAAACATGTTAAATTTGAAATACCAAGAAACTACAGACATTTTGCACGACTAGTTCATGTAGTAAATTTTGATCTACCCAAAATCTTCACAGACATATTTCATAAATAGTGGTCTTAAACATATTGAACACATTGTCTTTGTACAGTAACTGAACAGTTGTCTTAAATATGTTGAACACATAATCTATGTTAAGTAACTAAATGATTGTCTATGACAACATAACATAGCAGTAGTATTTTCTGGCACATGAGAGAAACAATTAACAATTTGGATTTCAGAAATAAAATCATCACCAGGAATTATGGACAGTCAGCCATCACTAGTATTGTTGAATTCCTGAGTTCTACATCAACAAATCGTGAGTGTCCATTTTCAGATGCATCCCTGCATTGTGGTCAGCACATGAACTGTGTACAAATTATACATTGAAAATTACTGTATCATTGGGCTCATATCATCAACTGAAATGCCTTTGACTTGTAAAACATATAACTTTAATACAGACCTTATCAAACTAAAGCCAGGATTTGCATTTTAAGGGTGAATATATTCTGAGGGCCATCAATACAACAAACCTAACTAACATTCCTGGGATTGTAACATGAGTTGAAATTGCGAGATCTCAATAAGTTTTTACCGGCAGCTAGGATTCATAACACAAACCCTAGACTACTTAGAGTCGTGATTCATTCTCAACAAAAGTTATCTCCTAACTTGAGTTTTGATGTTTACTTTTTACCAGTGATGATGGCATTCAATGTGTTGAAGCCATATCTCTGAGGACATCTGGTGAAGGCCACATCCTTTCCAGTCAACTGTCCATTGACTAAATACTCCTTGCCTATCTTTTCCTGGGCCCAGCAGATGAGTTTATCATTGTTGGGGATGGGAACACCGGCTGCTAGAGCAACCCCCTTGAATACAATCATACCCATAGGGATATCCTCTGTAAGGTAACGGTTGCTGAAATCGGGCACGACACCCCCCGCAACTGCTTTCACAGGGTGAACAAGTCCCTTGTAAGACTTGTTAGTAGTGATGGCATGAAACAAATCACTGTCATTAACAATGTCCTCTCTGTAATACTCAAGGTACCATTGGTATATATCCTTGACGTCATTCAGGTCAGTGTCGGGGCAAGCCTTCATGATTGCCTGGGCAACTGCCTTGCACTCATCGCTGCAAATCGTCAGCATGGCTGCCGCTGCCTGATCTATCCCCTGATAAAACAATGGTGCCTCCGGAACTGGTTTTCCATCCCAGTCCTTCCATCGTCCATGCAAGATAGCCGGATGGACGAAGGAGTAACTCATGATCAACATTTCTAAGAAATGCTTAGCAAGGCGGAATTTGGGTTCAGCTCCGTGCAGCAACTGTAGAGTGGACAGAGGGTCCACAGTTTTTGCAGTGCCTTTTATCAAAGACGCTGCAAGTACGGACTTCGTACCCATTACCTCCACTTTCTTACCAAACTCCTTGATGCGGGTTGCCCAGGGGAGAGTTTCAAAGGACATCATGGAGATTGCAGCTGCTTTGGCTCCAAGGATGTCCCTACACTGGAACTCAAACCCAGCCTGGCTAGGGAGACCAACAACAAGAGCAGAGTCCTGGATATGTGGCGCCATGGCCTGAAAGTAACCCTCGTGTGCAAAAGCTGGTACAGTCAGAATGATGACATCAGCTCCAGTGATCGCAATCTTAGGGTCTTTGGTGACAACATGCGGCTTTGACTTTATCTCAGTGGTTGTACCATCTTTTTCGGTCACCAGTACAGTGAGGCCACCCGCTTCCTCCATTGCCTTGGTCCAGCGCTCTGCTTCATCAGCAAACAGAGTGAGGACACGAACCTCCACTCCTTCCCGGGATGCGGAGAGACCGGACAAGGTATGGGCACCATTGCCGCCTCCACACACACAAACTTTGATGGTCATCTTCTGAGTGGGTTATGCGCCTGGACACCTGAAAAGAGACAGAAGTAGGGGGCTCAAAGTTAGTAGATTTAAAAGACAATTTTCTAAGTGACAGTTACCAGAAGCATAGCACATGTTTGAATTGTGAATTTGTCCCGTTTTTTAATCAACATAATCAAAAAATTGACCACCATTTGCGCCCTCCAGGAGTAGGAGTAGGTATTTTTTTAACCTTTTTAGCAAATCAATGTACGGTATGTTTTCAGTGATGAATTTTTGTGCAGTGGTACATTACAATTATAACACGAAGTACCCCACAGCTGGTATTTTCAAGGTTAAACAGAGAAAAATGCAATATCACAAAGGTGAAGGTGAATCTGCTTTGCCAAGGTTTGTAGCTATCGCTCTAAATGAAATCTAATAGGCCTACCAGCTGTTCAGCTCTGACATGTCTGAGAATGTGAAACACAGGTATATTTTGACTTTTGTTCTGTCTTAGTCTTGCCTGGTTCAAGGAAACCTGAATGGTTTGCTTCATTCACTTGGACTTATCCTGAATACTGGAGTACAGTCACAACGAGACCGAAATGAGACAGTCACAACCAGTCCCTTTGGTACTGGAGAAGACATGTCACCATCTAAGACAGAGTGATTAAGGAGGGCAAATTAAAAACCCCAGGACATCCAATCCTGTCTGTCTGCTAGTAATGTGACATGCCCATTGAAGAAAGTGATTTAATTGGCCCGACATAATCCGGTAAAATTTAAGCACGCACAAGCTGTGTGACGTAACCAGTCCCGGACTTTGGGGTGGGGCCACCACACCGTGTGGACTAAGAAGATACACTGTTGCCTTCTTCTCGGCTGCACAAGAACTGACTGGATGCAAATGATGCAGACTAAGGGGTTCATCAATTAATTCACTCTTGGCACACATATTCCGCCCATATCCTCACCAGTTCAGTAATAAAACGGCAAAAAACAGATCACAAATTCCACCTTCGAGTCTCCTTGACTTGGACAAATCCCTAGCGGCAATTTGTCGAACCAAATTCCTTTGAGGAACCGAATTCTTTTGAGGAGGAAGTGACTTTTTGGCAAAATCAATACTTATCCCCTTTGCTGTGGGGTACTGGTGAGTGTAATCTGTGGTGCTCATATTAAGAAGGGTTAGTTTGATATGCTCCATCATATGGTGTTGTTGTAAACTGGTATCATTGTTTAGAGCTACTTAAAACTACTAAATTAGATGCAAATTTTCATCTTGGCGTCTATAGGCTGTCCCAAAAAAATATCCAAGATTTTACTTTGGGATCATATTGCTTGCATTGACCATGGTACGCTATAACGGAGGCAGTTAGGTAAACATCTTTACAAAAACACAGCTTGTAGTTAAATGTCTTTCTCAAGGACTCAAAACAGACGGGAAGCATTCATCTTTTTTTAGTTCTGTTCAATAGTTCATGCTAGTCATAATTTCTCATTACAGATTTCTGCTCCAAAGTAGCCAGGAGATGTCCCTCAAAGTGTGTGTGTGTGGAGGCGGTAATGGTGCCCATACCTTGTCCGGCCTGTCCGCATCCCGGGAAGGAGTGGAGGTTCGTGTCCTCACTCTGTTCGCTGATGAAGCAGAGCGCTGGACCAAGGCAATGGAGGAAGTGGGTGGCCTCACTGTACTGGTGACCGAAAAAGATGGTACAACCACTGAGATAAAGTCAAAGCCGCATATTGTCACCAAAGACCCTAAGATTGCGGTCACTGGAGCTGATGTCATCATTCTGACTGTACCAGCTTTCGCTCATGAGGGGTACTTCAAGGCCATGGTACCCTACATACAGGACTCTGCTCTCCTGGTTGGCTTGCCTGGACAAGCTGGCTTCGAGTTTCAATGTAGGGACATTCTTGGCACCAAGGCTGCAGCTATTTCTATCCTGACATTTGAAACACTTCCTTGGGCTTGCAGGATCAAGGAGTTCGGTAAAGTAGTCGAAGTCCTTGGGACAAAGGCAGTAATTGCGGCAGCTTTGGTCAAAGGAACTGCAGAAACAAAGGATCCGCTATCCACTCTCCAAATGTTGCTTGGTGCAGAGCCAAAGTTGCGTCTCGCTAAACATTTCTTGGAGATGTTGATAATGAATCACTCGTTTATCCATCCATGTATCATGAACGGTGAATGGAAGAACTGGGATGGGAAACCTGTTGCTCAGCCTCCGTTGTTTTACCAAGGGATCTCCAAAGAGGTCGCTAATATGCTAATGAGTTGCAGCGACGAATGTGAGGCCGTAGCAAAAGCGATCATGGCCGCCTCGCCGAAGGATGACCTTAGCGACGTCAAGAGTATCTACCAGTGGTACTGTGAATATTACGGGGAGGACATTGTCGACAATCGTGATCAGTATCACTGTATGAGGACAAATAAATCCTACAAGGGACTTGTACACCCTACCAAGGCAGTTGAAGGTGGATTCGTCCCCGACTTCACCAACCGTTACCTTACCGAAGATGTCCCAATGGGTGTGGTCGTCTTCAAAGGCCTTGCTTTAGCTGCTGGGGTCCCAACTCCTAACCACGATAAACTCATCTACTGGGCCCAGGAAAAGATAGGTAAAGAGTATTTGGTCAATGGACAGCTGACTGGAAAGGATGTGGCATCTACGAGATGTCCTCAGAGATATGGCTTCAATACTTTGAGTGCTATTCTGACTGGGAAAAATTAGTTACAGCGTAGTGTTAAAAATGCATGTAGGGTAATATTAGCTCTGATCAAAACAGATACTGAGCTTGCTCTTTGTTTCTGCTTGGCAGTGGAACGGATAGAAAACAATTAAATCAAAATTTATTCTGTTAAACTTGGGTCGTTTTTCAATCTTCCATGCCACCCAAAGACAAATAAGAATATGTAGAAGTCTGCAGTTTGTTTCGCTTTCATCAATATTGTGTTTAATCGGGTTGCCATGGTTACTTTCCTTGATCAAATTGAGGCTCCGCTGTTGCCCTTGTCCAATATTTACATCTGTCACTAATGATTGATGACCCTGGTCTTGAGTGAAAAGGTAATGAAAAAGATTTTTTGACAACTTTCATCTTATTTGAGGAAACTAATATTTTTGTCAAATCGTGATGTAACCATGTCAGAGTATTTGAAGTTAAGTTATTTTTGCTGTTTATATCAATTGCAATGAAATTACAATGTCAAAGTTTGCAGTCCTTGTCATTTGAAGTTTGCTTCTTTTTGCTTTGATATCAATCACAGGGCTTGAAATCGTGACAACTCCTCAATATGAATTTGTACCATTTCGAATAACTTGTAATTGATTTCTTCCCTCAAAGTTATAACTTTGTTGATTGGACGAAATGTGCTTTGCAAGTCTAGATTTGCATTACATTTAGGGAGGTTATATGCAAAAGATGATTATCGCAAAATTCTAGTTCTCTTCCTTTAAAAAAAGCTAAATGTGAATGTTTTCTTCAGCATTTTGTTGTTTCTGTTGTTATCTGTTATGTAAGTGGACATGAAGGTCTCGTTTGTTGTAACATTCTGGTTATTTAAATATCAGGTCGTTTAGCCGTTCTGAGTTCAGAGCAGATGATACCAATGAAACTGCTCAGGGTTTAAAATACTGTTTGCTGATGCAGCCATATTTTCAATTTCTTTCTGTGCCATAATCTGTAACCTGTTCATGTTTTGTTTTTGAGAGTTTTCTTTTTACCATTAGTTAGGATAACAAAAGATATATAAAGCTGTGTTTCAGTTCCCTAAAAAGAACTTTAGCACCAATGAACTTGCCAAAGATTTGCTAAAGTAAAGATTTTCATCTGATAAGGGGTCAGAGTTAGCGTGGTATGGACCATCCTCAGCAGTTGATTATTGGTTTTGTTCCGTTGCCATAGTTACTAGATCAAAGAATCCAAATGTCACCCATCTAATGATTGATGACCCAATTTCATGAATGACAATGGAATATTTCAAATATTTGAATTATTCAACAAAGTCATCATTTTGTCAAATAAATGTTAGAAACCATGTCAGAGACGCTATGCTATGTCATGTTTTGATTGCATATTTTGAAATGTAAAAATTGAAATGTCATGGAGTATCTGCGTCTATATTTGAACTTTCTCCTGACGTTGATTTCCTTTTAAGTTTGACTTCTGGTGCTGAAAAGGTTGACGTGGTGTTAAATCTCGATTTATCATTTTGTGGAATGACTGAGCGCTCTTGTCAGGTTGTGTGAATGTTTTTTTACACCCTGTATATGTAGGTATACTATATGCCTTATAGCTAGGTATGTTTTTAAACTGATTATTTATACTCTTGTTTGTAGTGCGAGTAGAAGAAATATTTTTTTATAATAGATTAAAGATTGCTTTGATGATGAGTATATCTATCTTGTTCCTTTTCCTTATTTCATTATTCCAGGAGAGCAAAGTCCAACATTAATCTTGCTGAATTGAAGAGGAATGATTTTGGGCATTGCCTCATGCCCGCCCCCTTTGCAGTAATCTTCCATCTTAATCAGAATGCCTATGCCAAGTAACTCGTCAAGTTACTTGTTGGTCCTTAATCTTTGAAGTTACCCCAGAGAATTCAGTTCAGCTATTGTATCATAGATGGCTTCACTGTTGACCCTGAGCTGTATCATTCAGACTATTCAAAAATTTCTACGCTATCACCTTTATTCATAAAAAAGTAGACGAAGTCTCAGATTACGATTTGTCTCTACTTGCCCCTGATTGACGAGTGAAGGTGATTGTGACATTGTCCTTGGTGTCCTCATGGTGGGTGGGATGCAGTTCTTTGGCAGGAACAGGACAAAGAGGTCACAATCTAAGCCGTCCTGAGACATCCCTTTGGAAAGGAAGATTGTAAAAGTCTGTCCATTCTGTCAGAAATATGTTGTGACGATGTCTTAAGGCCCTCGAGGCTCCACAGATCTCGTCCAGAGACATCCAGTTGGCAAGGAAGGTTGTAACAGTCTGTCCATGATCCAACGGTCAGAAATATGTTGTGACGATGTCTTCACGCACTCGAGGCTCCACAGATCCCGTCCTGAGACATCCCTTTGGCAAGGAAGATTGTAACAGTCTGTCCATGATCCAACGGTCAGAAATATGTTGTGACGATGTCTTCACGCACTCGAGGCTCCACAGATCCCGTCCTGAGACATCCCTTTGGCAAGGAAGATTGTAACAGTCTGTCTATTCGGTCAGAAATATGTTGTGACGATGTCTTCAGGCCCTCGAAGCTCTACAGATCCCGTCCTGAGACATCCCTTTGGCAAGGAAGATTGTAACAGTCTGTCTATTCGCTCAGAAATATGTTGTGACGATGTCTTCACACCTTCGAGGCTCAACAGATCCCGTCCTGAGACATCCCTTTGGCAAGGAAGATTGTAACAGTCTGTCCATGATCCAACGGTCAGAAATATGTTGTGACGATGTCTTCACGCACTCGAGGCTCCACAGATCCCGTCCTGAGACATCCCTTTGGCAAGGAAGATTGTAACAGTCTGTCTATTCGGTCAGAAATATGTTGTGACGATGTCTTCAGGCCCTCGAGGCTCTACAGATCCCGTCCTGAGACATCCCTTTGGCAAGGAAGATTGTAACAGTCTATCCTTTCGGTCAGAAATATGTTGTGGCGATGTCTTCACGCACTCGAGGCTCTACAGATCCTTTTCTGAGACATCCCTTCCTGCCAAGAAGGTTGTAAGTCTGTTCATTCGGTCAGAAATATGTTGCGACGATGTCTTCAGGCACTCGGGGCTCTGCAGATCCCGTCCTGAGACATTCTCTTGGCTAGGAAGATTCCAACAGTCTGTTCAGTCGGTCACAAATATGTTGTGACGATGTCTTCAGGGCCTCGGGGCTCTGCAGATCCCGTCAGGAGACATTCTCTTGGCAAGGAAGATTATAACAGTCCGTTCAGTCGGTCAGAAGTTGTGACTTCCTCATCTCTCTCATCATGTTGTCAACACGGTGGAGCAGCCAGGTCTGATTCGGCCTGGCTGTGACTGCCTCATCTCTCTCACCATGTTGACAACTTGGCAGAGCAGCCAAGACTGATTTGGCCTGGCTGTGACTGTCTCATCTCTCTCACCATATTAACAACTAGGCAGTGCGGCGAAGACTGATGCCGCCTGGCTGTGACTGTCTCATCTCTCTCACCATATAGACAACTTGGCAGAGCAGCCCAGACTGATTTGGCCTGGCTGTGACTGTCTCTCATCTCTTTCACCATGTAGACAACTTGGCAGAGCAGCCGAGACTGATTTGGCCTGGCTGTGATTGTCTCATCTCTCTCGCCATATTAACAACTAGGCAGTGCGGCGAAGATTGATGCGGCCTGGCTGTGACTGTCTCATCACTCTCATCATGTTGTCAACACGGTGGAGCAGCAGGACTGATTCGGCCTGGTAGTATGTTGTGACGATGTCTTCAGGCCCTCGGAGCTCTGCAGATCCTGTCATGAGATATTCACTTGGCTAGGAAGATTGCAACAGTCTGTCCATTTGGTCAGAGATATGTTGTGACGATGTCTTCAGGCTCTGGATGCTCTCGAAACTCTAAAAGCTCCTTTTCTGAAACATCCCTTTGGCATGGAAGATTGTAACATTCTTTTCAACGGTCAGAAACATGTTGTGACGATGTCTTCACACCCTCGAGGCTCCACAGATCTCGTCCGGAGACATCCAGTTAGTTGGCAAGGAAGATTGTAACAGTCTGTTCATTCGGTCAGAAATATGTTGTGACGATGTCTGCAGGCCCTCGAGGCTCTACATGTCCTTTTCTGAGACATCCATTTGGCAAGGAAGATTGTAACGGTCGTTCATTCAGTCAAAAATATGTTGTGACAATGTCTTAAGGCCCTCGGGCTCTACAGATCCCGTCCTGAGACATCCTCTTGTCAAGGAAGATTACAACAGTCTGTCCATTTGGGTAGAGATGTGTTGTGACGATGTCGTCAGGCCCTGGAGGCTCTCGAAGCTCTAAAAGCTCCTTTTCTGAGACATCCCTTTGGCAAGGAAGATTGTAACAGTCTGTCCAACGGTCAGAAACATGTTTGGACGATGTCTTCAGGCCCTCGAGGATCCACAGATCCCGTCCTGAGACAACCAGTTGGCAAAGAAGTTTGTAACAGTCTGTCCAACGGTCAGAAATATGTTCTGATGATGTCTTCAGGCCGGAGGCTCCACAGATCCCGTCCTGAGACATCCAGTTGGCAAAGAAGATTGTAACAGTCTGTCCAACGGTCAGAAATATGTTGTGACGATGTCTTCAGGCCGGAGGCTCCACAGATCCCGTCCTGAGACATCCAGTTGGCAAAGAAGATTGTAACAGTCTGTCCAACGGTCAGAAATATGTTGTGACGATGTCTTCAGGCCGAAGGCTCCACAGATCTCGTCCTGAGACATCCAGTCGGCAAAGAAGATTATACCAGTCTGTCCAACGGTCAGAAATATGTTGTGACGATGTCTTCACGCCCTCGAGGCTCTACAGATCTCGTCCTGAGACAACCATTTGGCAAAGAAGATTGTAACAGTCTGTCCATCGGTCAGAAATATGTTGTGACGATGTCTTCAGGCCGGAGGCTCCACAGATCTCGTCCTGAGACATCCAGTTGGCAAGGAAGATTGTAACAGTCTGTTCATTCGGTCATAAATAGGTTGGGACGATGTGTTCACGCCATCGAGGCTCCACAGATCCCTTCCTATGACATCCAGTTTGCAATGAAGATTGTAACATTCTGTCCTTTCGGTCAGAAATATGTTGTGATGATGTCTTCAGGCTCTCTGGGCTCAACAAATCCCGTCCTGAGACATCCAGTTGGCAAGGAAGATTGTAACAGTCTGTCCATTCGGTCAGAGATATGTTGTGACGATGTCTTCAGACACCCAAGGCTCCACAGATCCCGTCCTGAGACATCCTCTTGGTAATGAAGATTGCAGCAGTCTGTTTAGTCGGTCAGAGATATGTTGTGGCCATGAATTCAGGCTCTCGAGGGGCTACAAGTCCTAGTCTGAGACAGCCTGTATGGCAAGGACGATTTAATGGTCTGTCTATTTCGGCAGTCAGAAGGTCCATAGCAGGCGCTGCAGATCCCGTCTTGAGACATCCTGTATGGCATTACTATTGTCAATAATAGTATTATTTCTCAGAAAAGGATCTGTGGAGCCTCGAGGACGTTAAGACATCGTCACAACATATATCTGACCGAATGGACAGACATACAATTTTCTTTGCCAACTGGATGTCTCAGGACGGGATCTGTGGAGCCTCGAGGGCGTGATGACATCGTCACAACATATTTTTGACCGAATGGAAAGACTGTTATAATCTTCTTTGCCAATTGGATGTCTCAGGACGGAACTGTTGAGCCTAGAGGGCCTGAAGATCGTCACAACATACTTCTGACCGAAAGGACAGACTGTTACAGTCTTCAGGCTCTTGATGCCCCACATATCCCGTCTTGAGACATCCTGTATGGCAATAAGAAAGATTGCAACAGTCTGTCCATTTGGTCAGAGGGATGTTGTGACGATGTCTCACGCCCTCGAGGCTCTACGTGATCTGTTTCTGTGTGGAACGAGGATTGGGGACAAAACGGCTGAGCTGCAATAGATCAATTTCTAAGACATTCTGTATGGCAACGACAATTGAAACAGTCTGTCCATTTCGTCAGTCGGATATAAGCTGTGACGATGTCTTCAAGCTATCGAGGCTCTACTGCGAGATCCTTTTCTGAGACATCCTGTATGGCAACAGTTGGTCCTTTTCGTCAGTCAGAGATAGGTTGTGACGAAGTCCATAGCTGGCATTCAGATAGGTTGTGACGATGTCTTCAGGCTCTCAAGGCTCTACTGCGAGATCCTTTTCTCAGACATCCTGTATGGCAACAGTTTGTCCTTTTCGTCAGTCAGAGATAGGTTGTGACGAAGTCTATAGCTGGCATTCAGATAGGTTGTCACGATGTCTTCAGGCTCTCGAGAATCTACTGTGAGATCCTTTTCTGAGACATCCTGTATGGCAACAACGATTGCAATGGTCTGTCCATGTGGTCAGAGATAGGTTGTGACGATGTCTTCAGAGAACATGCCTTCGACTGTCTGCGACACATTTCCTCCAAGCTTAAGGACAGGGTTCCATGCCTACCAATATTGGGGCCTTTTGGTGAAGGTTCTTTTTTACGGTATACTTGAAGACAAGCCCAACCATTAGCAAGGGACAGGTCAAGTGGTCACATCCTATATAGTAGTATTAGGAGGAAGGACAAACATCCTGACGATCCTCATGGGACATAATTAGTCACATTTTTTACTGTTTACTGCAGAATGTGTCAAAAATTGAAGCAAAGATTCACATCATTATTCAAGTGACTGAACAACAATAATTTTATTCCTCATAAAGTACAGCATTTATTAATTTACAATATGTTGTTATGATGATGATTGGGCATTGATTCCGCCGGCATTAACAGCTGGGTTCAAAACAAAGATGGTGGACAATGGCAATACCTGTTGTCTGCATCTGGAAGCAATAAATAGTTAACTGATACATCAGCTGGTGATGGTTTTCCATATGGGATTCTGGCTAACTGAGGTTATCACCCCGAGTAATCTGCCACATGTACGGCAGATTGTAGTGTGTCCAGATTTCACCTGCAATATTTGCATGACGAATTCTGTCAAGACTGGGTGTACATACAGTTCAAAATAAGTCCCCGTTCAACCTCCTGTCATATCCGCTTTCAAACCCAAGTCAATATGAACACTTGTGTGTGACAATATGACACGTTAACCATGACAAGTGGCAATGTATACCCAACCTAAGACACTACCATATACAGTAGATAAGGCTTTTTCACCCCTCCACACTGGCCATTATCAACATACACACAGAAGAGGGGAGGTATTTTGAAAGATCCTATTTCAAAAGCCGAGGACTTGTATTACAGACATACTTGAACCTTCAAGTACTATATAAGAAGTCAGGAATTGCATGAAATTTCTGGTTCTAAAGAAATACCCCTCCTCTTCAGTGGCATCAGAAGGGGCTGTGTACCCGCTCTGACACACAGGTCAAGCATCAGGCTGAACAGATAAACTGCCAAAAGGGGGCGCCCAAACCCAGGGATGAAGCAGCGCAGTTATTAACAGCCGAGACAAAGCTACGGAGAGCTAACAAAAACTACGACAAAGGCTCCAAATTCACCTGACGAGAAATACCGGTACATCAGAAATAACAGCACTTTTTAACATTCATTTGTACATGACATTTTATAAAAATTATTCCCTTTCGTTACAACTTTAATACTTTGTATCAAAACACTACCGACGCGATGAGGTGATGTTGTCTCTTTTGGAAAAAGACGAAACAAAAATGGATGAATGACAAAATTTTTACAGTTGTATTTTTTTGTGTTAATATCTACTACTACTAGAAAACCTCAAATGCTGACAAAATGTATTTAGCACATAAAACCATTGAATTTCGTTGTAGTTATATCATCAAACTACGGGAAGAACTACAAGTATATTCAAGGAAATTTGAAACAATTTTTTTACAAGGACTGGTCATACATACATGCAGAAAGGTTGGAAAAGTTCTGCGTTCTGAGTTAAAGACCCTCTAAAGTTGCCTTTGATTCGGACCCACAAACAAGGAATTTTATAAACTTGGAGTTAAAATGACCGAGGCCCAAACATGGGAACAATATCTCTCAACAAAATCTCTTAGGAACAAAAAGCAACAGTTATAGATGTTTGAACTGTAAAATATGAATCCCCTCAGCTCAGAATCTCAAAGAAACAAGGAATTGATACCGAATTAGAGGTATTTAAGTTGTCTCACCAAACACAGTGAGTGTGGAGCTAGAATGAAGGCCAACACCGAGGTGCCTAGGTGACACCGAGGTTTTGAGGGAAATGACAGTTTACCTTGTGCTTCGTAAGACAACTATGAGGCTCTAAGTATTTTTTTTATTGTTTTAGAATAAACAATTGCGATTTGAATCAATTAGGAACTGCCAACAGAATGAGATCATACTATTTTCACAGGCAAACCTCTAAAAAAACCCAGAAAGTACTAATAACCAACTGGAAGAGTGTTTGAGTACAATTTGTATAAGACCAAGGATATGAACTGGTTTGTGGCCCTCGAGGGCTAATACTATTTGTAATGAGAATTTCAAGGTAAAGCAAACCTATTATTATTTATTTGATTATTAGCACTTCGATTCAGAATTTGATAACATATTTAACCCCCTGGACACTAAGTCTGCTGCAAAGATGAAAAGTCCAGATCACCATTAGGAAACACCATGCCTATTTATAGAGGTTAGCCACCAAGATCAAAGTCTAAGTCATCATGACCAATTGGTACAGAGATCAGCCTAGATATCATAATTCAGCCCTAAAAAATAGGCATGTCGTTTCAAGATATATAATCAATCCCATCCCATCAAAATTATTTTGAAGAAGATTTTGTCAATAATATCAGGAATAAATAAAGACTAGTCTTTATTTATTCTTTGATGTGTTATTTTTTCTTTGTGTTCATTGCACTGGAAATGCCTTGTACACCTAACAGAACATCTGAAGTGATCAACCTCATTGTCAACAAAATTCGTATAAATAACAACAATAACTCGTAAAATCATCGGTAAATGTGAAATTTCAGTGGCGATGAAATACATTTTAAAACTAATACTGGAACTGTCAAATAAAGTCATACAATGAACATCTGGCCAACATTTTTTCATGTCATGAACACTTGTACACAAAGGTTTGCAGGCTGTGAATCTTAGATTGACATGGATATCTCCCTGCCAAAATAGATTTCCATTACATTATGAGATCCTGGACATGTCACAGGCGCATGATAGTATCAGAATCAAGCGATCAATTATCAATCGATAATTTACCACAAAGCCTTCATTAAACCTGGACATACAAGAGTAATATGTGTAGAACATATTTTAGGTATTGTAGATCAGTTCAGGGTTGATCGATCGCTAAGATTCTGGTATCTTCACACGCCTGTGATGTTTTCAATGAATTGTGGGATACAGCTCCAAAATGGTGGCCTATTTTGGAACAATTACTGCGCAGGTGTCTATGAATCAGAGTTAAAATATTTCGCTAACATTGCTCTAACATGTCTAAGCCTGGAGTTAGTGTGTTTTAATAGCTATATCATTGTACATGGGGTACTGCATGATGAAAATGATCAACTTTGCCAATAGCAAATCATGAATTAAATAGCATCTAGATTGTTTAGACTATATGACATCAACAATAATTTTGAGATCTATCGACTTTTAAAAGAAACCTACCATTTAATTCAAAATTTCTACAGCTGGCAAAATAACAACTGCATGGCTGCCTTCTTAAATTCAATATATCAACTACATTTGCCTAAATGATAATTAAGTTCCAAAATTGAATTTAAATCATGATCATCCGTGACCTGGGGGTGGGGGTTTGATCAAGTCAGAATCTACCTACATTCCCTGAAAATTGATGTTCACCCCTACAGTTATGGTCAGAAATAACTCCCCAAAAATACAGCAACATGTTGTACGTCTACAGTACCACAATGACATGCCAAAGAGAAGTTCATAGAGACAATCTTTGTCATGTTGGGAGCACTAGGGGATATTATTTCTGACTAGTGATGTTTAGAAATGTTTGACCCTTAAAGTACTAATGGGTAATGCAAATATAAAGTAACCGAGAATGGCAGAAAAGGGGTTCAATAATTCAACATCATCCATACTTTTTAAACTTTTCGTGGAGAAAAATTACTATATTCAGGACAATTACCTAACATATACCCGCAGTACTTTAAAGACCAAAACCCAAACTCGCCAATGATGAAAAACCTTGGTTTTGCTAACATTGAGTGACAAATCTTTTACATTTTGTATTTACAGCTAGTACAGACACTCATGCCACATTTGTCAGTTTCTGTAGTCGTCACACTTGATTTTAAGTACAAGGTCTAATTTACCTGCGAGGAAAAAAAAGACCCTTATCCCCAGGATGAAGCTGCTGTAAAAACTATGAACAAGAAAGTATTCAAGGGTTTGTGACTGGCAGCATTCTTGATGCAAATTGTGCTGAGTCATATTCCAAGTGATTTCTCTCTCTTGCGTTTTTTTTGCACTCTGCCCCTACCCAATCAAGCAATCAGCATAAGATGACACATTTGCTTTTGGACCGTGCTGCATATCCCTAAATCTCTGAAGCTTTGCAGCACCTTTCAAAAGTAACATTTTGTACCAAAACATGTACATTAACGTTCTGTGCACATTACTTGAGTGCATAGGGGATTGGCCTGCAAAAACAATGCAAGATCGAAGAGAGAGAACTTATTGGCAGAAATCTTGAAAATGTGTCATAAAAACATAACAAGATGGCTTCCACCTAGGTACCCCTAGAGCCCATTAGTGTTGTGCTTATTTCATCCCTCACCGAGTTTACAAACTCATCCTCCAATACCAGGCCTTTGCGCTGTTCCTAAGACACACTAGGTGTGGTTGTACTTTAGAAACAGCCCAAAGGCATACTATGAAAGGATGCAACACCTGCACTACTCTTTGTACAAAAATCTGTTTGTAAACATACACGATTTGTTAGGAAACTTTGGTTCTGATAGCATAATATGCATTGTCCCCGAGACAAACACAGGTTAACACATATTGTACACAGCACACGTTGAAAGAAAAACATCACAAATGATATATCATACAGGAATGAAATCAAAATGCAAGTATGCAACATACTCGAATCAGTTGGAGACGCTCTCACTAAGGTTAAATGCAGTACAAGCAAGGCTATGTCAGCTCAGGCTCTCCAGGAGTCATTTCAACAGGGCCGGGTCAACCAAAAATCTATGGTTTTAGTCATGGTTTACAAAACTTTTCAAAAGAACATCACATTTTGCCAAGATCATTAGCAAATTTTGTTCTTTACCAATACAAAAATGTTTTTGCAGAAGAACTGCACCCCACCACGAAAAAAGTAATAATTTCACCAAATTTTCAGTTATATTTTGAAAAATTTGTTCAAATTTGCATTACACCATGCTGTTGTTTTACAAAATACAGCTAATTCTCTACTTGGCCTTCCATCCTGCAAAAATGGCTTACGGAGAGCACTGAAACTGGCCATGGGTTATGAGTAATTTACAAATGATGATGTACCCTATTGAATGATCGTATGGCACCAGACAAACGGTTATATCTCAAAGTTTTCAGTACACTTGCTGACAATTATTTACATCACTAATTTTCTCGTCACAAGGGAGTATATTTTTCACTATCAAGTCTACCATGAACCTATCTAATCTAATATGTACCCTGTCTAGTGCCATCAAACATTTTACAAGTGCTCACCAGCGACGCCTGGTGGCCTATATTTTAACGTCCACGGACAGTCGTGGAACAACTACCCTGTTGGTTATTATTATGAGATACGGAGTGCAAGATGGAGACTGGAGATCCTGCGATGGTCATGTGACAAGACGACGACTCGAAACCCTATCAGCAAGGTCAAGGTCACCAATGTCAAAATAAGGCTAGGACGTAGTTAATGAACTTGGAATTAAAACCCGCTGCTGTCCACGGGCAGTTTAAGCCTTTGTTCAAGAAATTTTTCGTCGAAACATCTTTTCATTTAAATTGAATTTTGTACTGATGAGGGTTTTAATCCGTAGGACTTGACCACATCTTGTCATCATGCGGGATATGAGATCAGACCTCAGATTCCATAATGCAACTGGAAACTTTATGGGGGACCATACCAAATTTCATGACATCCAAAGTCTTTGAGTACAACTTTGACATTTCAATTTGTTTTTTAAGCCAAAAGTATGTCTTTTTTATCACAGGACAATTGCTGTGAGAAATGACTTCAGCATTTTGTGCATGACTGTCAGATGTGTCCATAAGCAATGCAACTAAAAGCAACCTAAGAAGTTTTGGGGTAGCATAGAAGTTTGAAGTGTTTGGTGTAGATGGATTTGGTACAGGGAAAGAGAAGTGGAATTGAAACACAGCATTACGCAACTCTAACTTATTTCAGCCTAGTCTTCATGTCATATTAGTTGGTGTGTTTGAAAGTTTTCTTCCTTCAATTTGTACTGTTTTATCCAAAACAGCACTCAAATTTCCAAATTTCTGGATCCGTCATTGTTGTTGGCTGTTTTTGGTAAAAAGGACATAAGTTTAGTCATCTCACTAACCATACAAAACCCGACATGAAATATGTTAGGAACACAGCTGAGACACAAGAAACTAAAGAACTCACTAACTTTGTTGGAGAGTCAAGATCAGTCACGATATTTCTGTGTTGTTTTTGTGTCCCTCTATTGTGACAGTTACATCAGAACTTGAGCTAAACCAATTACAAATTATCAAAGAGATACTGGTATGGTAGACGCTTAAACATTCTGACAAATCGAAAACACCCCTTTTTGTAATCTTATACCCATCAAGTTTTCGGTAATGAAAAAACTCAAGACGATCAGAGGTTCTGTTTCATCTGATAGATATCACTTCAAAAGATCCGGAGGAAACTACAATCTGTTTTTGCACAAGTTACAATAATCCCAGTTGTCACAGCCATAAGACAAGAATTACAAAGTCATTAGGATTTCCCGATCATGTAAGAAAACTAATTTTTTTCTTAATACTTTCATTCCTCCAACTTAGGAGAGTCTAATCAATCAAGTGACCCGAGCGACACCGTACACTATATCTTGATCAGAAAAAATATTTCCCCGGTCATCTGTTTTGACGTTTTTGGGATTACATCTCTAACTTGCTCAGATTCATTGAGAAACTGTTGTAGAATATGCCGTCTGGGTAAAGACTATTAGATGGAAAATATCAGAGATCACCATCAAATCTCCATTTGGAACCTTTAGATTTCATTATCTGACATAACAACATCGTACCTTATCTATAATCATTGGTAGGCTCAAACTCTGAAAGAACTGAGGGCAACATTTGCTGTACGAGGGGTTCGAATTGCCATAAATATTTAGTTCGATTTTACTTCTCATTTCACTGCACTAAATCACCATCCCTACTTCACCTATACAGTACAATTTACAGGCAAAACACCATGTACAAATCTCTGAATATGTCTACAGGGTTCTAGGTCTATCTGGGGGAGTTTGCCTCTGAAGTCAAACTACACTGACATAGTTTGACTCGGTGACATATACACTTGAAGAATCAAGATGTTTACAAAGGCTTTCGAAAGTTCCATTGTCTTTTGACTAGGTTTTGTTTGCTGTTATATGCACTGTGTCATCAAAATACTGTCTGTTGTTCCATACCACAAATGTCTGTCTTACGGTACAGTACTACAAATGTCTTACCATACAGTACCACAATGTCTGTCTGCCTGTCCAACACCAACCGGATCTGTTATCCATAACACGAACTCCAAACAAATACATAGATTGGCAGACGTGTCAATGTTTACCAACGATGTTCTTTTTCCATATCCCAGCACATGAATTCAACACTCCAGTTCCTGGCTTCACCTGATGAGGGCGCTACTCATCACCTCATGCCACCTCACCGCCGATGCGACGGTCAATCATCCTAGATCGGCAAGGCTGATGATATGCGACGTCCAAACACCAGTGCGCAGATACACTCAACCTGTCTCTGTGCATGATGTTGGCTGACGTTATTGCTGTCTTAAAATTGTACCCGTTGATCACCCGTTTATCCTGCGTGGATGTCCTGTAATGGTTGTCCCATGCTGTCAACGCCGTGGTGTAGAGGTGGACTCTGGGTGGACTGTAACGACATGCCATGGTGGCCCATGTGCGGACCGCCATGGGCCATCATCATGTGATGTGGGTGGCCGGGTATCAACATGGCCTGCGAGTGAACTGGTGGACGTAACTGCTGCATGTTATAGGAGTTGGTTACTGGTGGAGCACCATACATATCAGCACCTGGCATTCCCTGCAGTCCTGAAAACACAACAGAGGACATTTTGAGAAAACATTGAGAAGACAAAGCTAATAGATATATATTTGCTGCACTGGAGGGGCATGCAGAGAGACAAGATTTCATTTCTTTGGAGACCAATAGAATCATGAGTGTCACATTTGGTCATCATCCATTTGTGTACTACCTCCTCTAATTCTGAGCAGCAGATTATTTTTTTCATGTATCGCCTCCTAATCATCACAAGCGGCTGGACATTCTTTGTACCTAGCTGACAGCCACTGCCCAAAAAATGTGTGGGAATAACCAGACAGATTTTGATTTGCCTGGTACGTCAGACATCTTTTGGAGCTGAAAGCCTTTTTAATAACAGTTGCAATCTCTGCGTTTGGTTTGCTTAGGGGACACATGGTGCACCAGTCACAATCTGGAAATATTCCCATTTTTGATTGGCGTACTTGCTACATCCCCATCACGAGACACAACTTGCTTCATTAGCCGCTGTGACAGTGATAAATGTCCTGTCGGCGACCACGGCGGAAAAGTCGAAAGATTCAAAATGATGACGTTTTGTAAACTCAATAATGCTGCGGCAGTCCACAGTACATTTGGTTGCAGGTCACAGTGGTGCCAATGAATCACTGTGAATAACTGAACTGGCTTTTGTGACAACTATGATACCATATTTCTTGTCATTTCTCGTCACATTGCAGGTCAAAGCAATGCCTGGAGTTATGTAGAATTATCTTATATCACAAATGTTGCCTGTTTCGCAGACATTCTATCCATATCCAGGAGTATCCTCGATCTCATATATAACAGTCAAAGTTGATGCGATAAAAGTTTTCCCGGCAACATTTTCATTCTAATCAACGTGTCCATAGATCAGCTGATTCAGCTGGTACTCTCTCTGTATTCCCTGACCATTTCCTGCACTCACCCAACTCATAAATAAATCCACAAATGACATTTATTCCCAACTCCGCAGAAAAAAAATACTCGTTACCGCCGTCAGCCATTTTATCTTAAACTGACGTTAGTGGTCATTGTTTGGCCAGGTACAACAGTAATTATGAGACAGGACAGTGACTGAATACAAATTACTGTTCTGGGGATGTTTTTTGTCACATTGCTTTCCCAAGCCTGGCAACAATTCGCCCCAAAACTCGGAGGATGCTTTTTACGGAGATAGGCAGCTGATGGAATGGATACTGAAATAAATGACATCTGATTGGCCAGTTTATGACCTTCTGTCATTGAAGGAACATTTTCATATGCGGCACGTTGGTCTAAAGTAAACAATGCCAGGATATAAACTGGTCGGATTGAGATTAATGATTCTCGTCAAATTCCTGTAATTACAGTGAATGAGGGAACTGTGGAATTGCAATAGTCAGGAGGGACTTCTGTTAGTGGCCATTTATACAGCTGCTTGGCGGGAGGATTTTTAAACAAATTCCCTTCAGATGCACTCATAGCATTAGAATTAGAATAAGACTTAGCATTTTTTGATGCCCGAAATGAAAGAAAATAGCATCAGGTTTCAAAGGTTCTACTAAACTTCTATCAGCTTTTTGGTAAAAAATACTTGGGGACCATTTTATCACGAGCGGTATATTCCTGGGGGCCATAGCTTTTGCCCCAGCAGTCGTCAAAGTTGGGTTATGCTAGTTACCTGGTGGTCTCATATGTGGCATTTGTTGATTGTCCATATACCCCATACCAGACCCGTCTGGACTGTACGCACTAGGCCCTAAAAAGATAGAGAAGACAAAACATCAGACAAGCGGCAAAAAATCAGACGTGGAGGAAAACAAGAAGGAATATGATGGCAATGCCATGTATTTTTCTCAAAGCTTCATCTATCCTTCAAAATGGAGGAACAGTCAACAATTTCCTTTGAACAGACCATCACACATCTCTTCAAGTATGACTTGTACTGACTCCGTTCTTGAAATTGCAATTTCTGGATCTTTTCCTTTTATACCCTTGCCGGACAACTACATGGAGCCACTTTTAACACTCAAAGTTAGTCAAGGCTAGAGCGTACAAATCATGTCCCGGGTAGGATCTGACAAACATGGTAACTGAATGCAGGAAAGATTCCCCAAAAATGATATATCCACATAGAACAACATGTTAGATTCACACTGTTCATGCTACAAAGATTCAGAGCATGGGTCAAAAGTAACATCTCTTGTTGCATGCCCAACTCATGCCAAATGTAAGTAATGCTTCACCTTGA
Organism: Lineus longissimus; assembly: GCF_910592395.1. NCBI lineage: Eukaryota > Metazoa > Nemertea > Pilidiophora > Heteronemertea > Lineidae > Lineus > Lineus longissimus. The sequence continues at coordinate 25,429,683 of NC_088310.1, forward strand.
GTACATTTCAAGTGCATCTCTACTGAAGGGTATGGCATGATTGCTAAATTCTGACCAGCATATCATGAAGAATGAGAACCGACAATCAACTGGCAGCACAACGATGGGAATATAGGGTGGGGTTATAGTTATATGTATTAGCAAAGATTTATAAGTTCTTATAAATCTTTGGTATTAGTTACAAACACTTAAATGAAATGAGGAAATAGACCAGTACAACTTAAATGCACTACAAACTAGCGATTTTAGTAGAAATTTGTATCTGTCACAGTCCTTATTCAAATTACTTTTCACGTGCCAAACAATATTTCTAGGTACAACAGAACCATAACCACAACTAGAGAAGCTATGACCTTGGACAAATTACTTCTCAACGAAGTTCAGTACACCACAAATTTAAAAGGATTCAATCTGAAACCAACCCCCTAAATGACACACACTGATTTCTATGTACACCGAAGACTGAATGAATGAGTGAAGTTGGGAACCCACTGTTGCGGTTTCGAGTAGAGTTTTGGTGTCTTGCAGAAATGCGGGTTGCCATTTTTGTTCAAGACCCAATGACAGTGCTCACTGTTTCGGTCCAATCAAGTTCTCATCACGTGACAAATCAAATCTTGTGTGACATCATGGGTTATGTCAGCCATGTCACGATCAAGGTAAAACGTCTCTGACAACGCGTGATGTCACGCAACACTCGATTTGTCACATGAATGGAAGTTTATTTTACCTGAAAATATGCTTTTTCAGCAGTGATGACATTGGACCTCATGCTGACATTGGACCTTGAACAGAAGTGACAAGTTCGGTATTCAATCCGTAAAGGCAACAGAGGGTTCTCGGTATGAAAGAATGAACATGGGGAGAAGATGGACAACAGCAAAGGGTTAATCTAACTCCAAATGCAACACGTCACAAGAATACACTTATTCTGTTATCCACTTACTTTCTCCCCAATAGCATTCTGAAATGACAATAGTAATCATAGAATACCTATTGTAATGACAATAACCTGATTGATTAATATTACTTAAAGAGAATACAGCTGGAATTTTGGTATCATTGATAGTCAGTAACACCGAAACTTTTTGAAAGATGTGTTATGTTTTTCGAAGGCACAGGAGTTTGTCCAACTGTTAATAGCTAGTCAGGAAGAAAACACCAGCATTTAAGCTGTTTGTCAACCATTGTCAAGAAAATCATAGTCGGCGGCACGAAAATATTTTCAAAAATACTTTCAATTAAACGGCTAAACCCAACGATTGTGGTCATGCCTCCTGCTGGTAAGTTTGTGCCGCAAACGTTACCATTTTTAGCGAGACAATCACTGAAACTCTCCACCGATCAAATAATTACTACAGGTCCTAATTCCAGGGACTGGTTTTGAATTTCAGCATTAATTACGTGCAGTGAAATGATACAGTGTATCCAATCAGGAGTCCAGCAGAGTAATTGGTCTATTACCGGCATGTAATTAGCGTTTGTTTTGGACCTGTCAAACTCACATGTTTGTCCTGTGTATTGAGCATGTGCAAGTGGCAGCCAAGGGCAGGTGGGATTAATGAAGAGCCGATTTGGTGCGGCACTGACGCAGGGTTAAGGAGAGAAGAGAAACGTCCCACCCCACCCCCTAGGGCTGGACGAACAGACACACGGATCACCAGGACGAGTATTCTGCAGTTCAGATCAAGTTTCTTCTAATGAAAGTAATTCTCCAGTCATTTCTCCCGAATGAGAACGATGAACATTAGAACAAAGAAATTTGCTCTTTTTTTGCAACATACCCCGTGAAAGTGGATAGGGATAATTCGAACGCTAAGACCACTAGAGAAAATTAATTTTGCGAAAGTTCCAATTTTAATATGACTTCCTGTGGCCCGGCAAACAGATTCATATTAAACGGGTAACTTGATCCGTGAAAATTATTGTTGAATTAGCAGATAGTGAACAAAGGGGATGCACGGAACATTAGTTTATCCCGAGGAACGGGAGTGAGGCGAGCAGTGCGGACCCGCACAGTTGATAATGGAAAACTCTAAAGCAATCACAGGGAAAACAAAATGATCACTGCACTCATTATAAACCAATTGACAGGGTTATTTGATAGGGAAGATTTTTTCAGAGATTGCAATGTTAAGAGCAAAGCTTGCATTTTTTCATCATGATCTAATAATTATTTCAACGTGGAATTAAATCTGTGAGCACTTTCGGAACAAATTTGTTTTTTAAATATTTAGACTTGAACTTTTTTGTACATATTTATTTCTCCTTTTCATTTCATTTCCTTTCTTTTTCATTTTTCATTCTCATTAGAAAGAACAAGTGTTTTTTTAAATGACTACCTGTACATGGTATTCATTTGCACAAATCTGCAAAAATTTGACAGTTTACAGTGTTGGAAATATCAATTGAATAGGCAAACCCTCATGATGAAAAGATTATCAGAGTTTTTCAAATGCACACTCTACACAAATGACCAAGAGTAGCCGTCCCTAATGATAATGGCTTCAAATTTTTCTGTCATCTTCCATTTATACGGAAAAGAGGAGTGTTATTGGCAACATACCCCAGGGTGTTGAGGCGAATCATCACAGGCACTCAGATAATGAAAAATTTAATGATGAAAATCGTGGCAATCACATAAACGTATTCGGCGCTCCGTGATTTTATTCCGTGCACACTCCGCCTCCCACCGGGTCAATCTTATTACGACTCCGCCACAACAAAGTACAAACTGATCTCGGCTATAAACCCAGCTATCAGCAGTCTTATGGTCATTTTATGAACCCTGATGATGTGCTATTGCCAATTTACCCTGGTCCTTACATGTTGTCGTACAAAGTGGACAGGCTATGGGACCCATACAAACAATATGACAAAATTACTCTAATACTGGGGGGTGGTCCATGAAAATGAGTCGGTCTGTCATCTCAGCTTCATTATGTATGTTTTACGATCAGGTTAAACTCATCCTTGCACGAGTCTGCAATCTCGGAGAATTAACCCCTAATGAAACATCGGACAATTTGCAACTAATGATCCAGAGAAGGCAATTCCAATCATTCTTATCTTGTTAAGCATTTGAAATTTGGAATTCCATTTGAAAATTTCAAATTGTGTAGATACACAAATACTATGAATACCAATTAAGTTTCAGCACATTTGTATAGTATGGCATTATGTAATTTTAACTTGCGCATGTTGTACCTAGTCTCTTAACAATGAAATTCTACAATTCAATTACTTTATTATTTTTACAATGCAATTCAATTAACGATTTCCTGATGGCTTTATTGGAATCAGTCAAGCATGTGATTTAATTAACATGCCGACCACCAAATGAATTAGAAGCTCAGCGATTGAATTACCAAATTTGTGGATTAAATGGGTTCTTACAGAAATTAATGGGAGGACCATATCATTGTCGAAATTTGATGAACTCATTAAAAAATACAAAGGCATACAAATTGTTGTTACTTGGATATCTGGTAAATTATATGTTTAAAGTTGTATATGGTGAATCTCTGTTGAATAAAGCAAGGTTCATGGGTTCAGCGAGGCAGTCAGTTGACTCGGTCTTGAAGCTGAACTGCAAAAGTTACAACGACTCTCAAAATATTTCTAACTTAGATTAACTATTAAATGTTTAGTTACTTCTATCGCTTATGAAGCAATATTAAGGTTGATGTACAGTTTTAGAATGTTCCCAGTTTAAGAGAGGCATGAAGGGGTTACCCTTCAGTTATACAGGGTCTACTATCAGAAATGAAAGGCACAAGTTTTCTACCATTTTTCGCAATTTCACAAGCTGACATAATTACTGATGTAGGAATATATAGGTAGAAAATTGAAAAAACAGCAAAAGGAGAACACATTTCACTGGAATAATAAGTCATCATTAGTTCCAATATCACACATGCTGCACTGCCACCAGGAAGTTTCCCAAATGCATTCCACCATCTTTACTTGTACCAGTATTTAGAAACACCAAGCACCGCCACATTCAGAGAAAATACCCTGATTTCACCAAGTAAAAGCATAGGCGCATACAGCCTGATGATGACTTACGGTTCCAGGGATTAAATTCAGATTTAACTATTGACTTGCCTGCACGATTTGATTGGTCAATCATAGGTTGTACTATCCTCCGTCTTGCATTTATAAACCTGCAAATATAGAAGAGAAAAGAACTAAGTATATGATGATATTCACAGTAACAACAGTCACAGTAACAACAGTCCCTGTATCCTGTCAGGGCTACCATCAATGAAGAATGAATTCGCATCCATTTTGGCTAACCTTTGCCCCAAAGTAAAGTTTTGAAATTGTAACTTTAGTTTTCAATGGATTTTGCTGTTTTGAGAAACTTGGATGAATAATGAGACAAGTTTATCAAACAAGAACCTGATGTTAACGAACCGATGCCAAACGTCACCCTGTAATCCGTGCTAATGCGGCTAAAACAAAACTACTGATAAATAATGATGGATAGCAAAACTGGTGAAAAATCCCAAGATAATTCCCAGGCAGTTTTTACCAAAATGAGCCGTCACATAATGGGTAGAAAATGGCGTTCCCCGTAATATCCCGTGCTCAATCGTTCATTTATTTTCTCGGTACATGTCTTCGTTATCGAGGTGTACAATGATAAGTATCAAATATGTCACAATTGAGATACAAAGTGACACACTAACAATGGTGACGTCTGTGGCTGGCAGGGCGGTGCTCGGCTAATTAAACAGATTACCACACTTTTATAGCGCATATCTGGAAAACGTATGCGATGTTTGTCAAAGGTGGTCGATTTATGAAGCTAAAGACACGAGATAGCAGCTCAAGTTTGACAACTAAGGAAGTGAGCAGGCCCAGTTTGGTGTCCGTCACTTGTTAATGAGCTTGTTATCACCGCGTTGAAATTCATTTATGCAAATCAAACCAGGGATATTTTGCTTCTGCGACAATTTGGAAACACCTCAGGAAATAGCTGGTGGTTAACCAAGGGGCTGTGAAAGGCACCTTCTTTGAGTGGGGAAATGAATCAGATTTTAACCGTCCTCATCTCAATGGGGTATGCTACAAGATTACGATACTGTAGAGGGCATAACAGAGCAAGAGCTAGCTAGCCTAATCACAAGGGGCCCATCAATTTTAGCTAATAGGCTAGAAAATGACTACCTAGCTACCCAACATGGAGATATGGGAATTTGATAGAGCTCTTAGAATTTATGATGTCGAACTGTGACGGGCTCAAAGATTTCAAATTTCCAGTGGTCGTGATACGATCTTGAGCATGGTGCAAGGAATATTGGGAAAGTGTGATTGCGTAGAACAAAATGCTGAAATCAAGAGAATGCAAATTGTAGCTGGGATAATCAGTCTCCTCGTCGAAGAGAGGTTGAAAAAGATGCATCTTTTTTCCGAAATTTTGTTATCTTATGCAGTATCTTGTTCAAATTGTGTGGGACTCTATTGTGATGAATTGTGGTAGGAAAGTACGATATATATGAAGTTGAGATCAAAAAGAAGAAAATATTTCATTTTCAGGAGGAGAAAATCAATGCTACGTTGATTTAGGTTGCTGAAGTTCTACAGTGATTGGGTTGCTTCAACAGCGCATATCTCCTTTTACCATCTAAGACCAGCTAAACCTTACAAAATGAAGAAACATTGTTCTAATGGTCAATATGACTAAGTTTTCATCCACTTTTATCCCATCCACATCAAGTTCTTCAAGAAAATCAACCTTTTCTTGTCGTCAGCATCCCAATAGCCATCTGGCCAAGGAGGTGCTGCCCCAAGTGGTGATATGATACACTATAGCTGATCCAGCCCCATTGTTAACCAAGTGTGGAGTTTTCGCATCATCGGTGATGAAAATGAACAAGACCGACAGCGAAATTAATGTTCTAATGTCATCAGTTGCAGGAATATGCAAAAATGATGACAGGCATGAAAATTAGGGGGCAGTTTCTAACGGCTGGCAGAACAACCAGCAGCCGACAAGGTGTCACAAAAATTTACCAGACGACTGAGCAAAGGACACAAAGTGTAAACAGCGGCGATTTGAATTATTAGACAGATCTATTGTTCTCAACGATGTCATGGATTTATCTCAACAATGCATGTCACGGATGCAACAAAATGCTACAATTCCGACACAGCAACTTCACTAAGTTCATTTATTGATTTAAGTGCGCTATCCGTGAATCACCGAATTTTACTCTGTGAAATTTTCACAGAAAAACCATCCCACTCTTCAGAGTATTTCTCCATTAGACTGCAACACTTGGGTCCACCAAGGTTAGATTACACGAGTCTTGAAATCGTGGAAGAGCCCTTCTATTTGGGTGTAACAATGCACCCTACTAATCCCGATACCTATTCAAAATTTTGAAGCGTCATTCGCACACTTGACAACATTTTGAGTGTCTGGTTGAGTTAGCTATTGATTGGTATTTTTTGTCCCAAAAATGAAAGGGATTTGACAATGTGACTCAGTGTCCCTTTCATGTGATTGTGGGAAAACTGGTGAAATATGTGATTTTAGTTTGCTGGTAAATCGCTACGGTACTACACTACGTTGTTGGGGGGAGAAGGTTCCGATCAATCAAGGGCGAACATTGTAATGGTCTGGTTCAGATGGTCAAATCCAAGTCAAATGCAGAGCAACACTGGCAAAAACGGGGTTACTCTTGATTCAAATTATAGCACCCATTGTAAACCACGCAGACATTGATTCGCAAATGCACCCTGTTTGACTTGTTAAGTAACAGGGTCCTGATCAGGGAAATCTGCGATTCTACCGGATAGCTCCACTGGTGTGAATGGGTCTCGATCAGTGAACATCCCGCTCTTGTCGATATAAAGATATCCCTAGTATGCGGCCACAAGCAGGAAATAGCTCTTACTCCTCTGGCATATGTCGGAAAAGTTTAAAACGTTGCCAAACCGTGGTTGGAAGCAACCGGAAAGGTATTAACGCAACCGTCTGTCTCAAGGGTTCTTGATCATGTCACTGTCATGTACATGCACCCAAAAATCTCTCCTGTCCTGGGAAGGTAAAATCAAACACTAACAATCCCCAATGGAGTTCTGTAAAACTACTGATGTTCACAGTTTTGTAGAAACGATATAACTTACTCATAGTGTCAAATCTGTTGTTTTGATTTCAAATTTTAAATTTCCTTCAGGTATTCTCTCATTAACTGTCCAACAGCCACATCAAGTTTGGGGCATTATTCAGAAATATCCTCACTCTATGCAAAGGAATCAATTTAAACAATATCAGATATCATTTTCTTCTCTACATTTCATGTATTGCTTGACCTCAAAAAACACTTTTGAGTCAAAATCTGAAAAAAACTTCCAAATTCTTTTGAGATAGTCCCCATCTTAAACCTAATTTTCTTATCTCCAAAGCCGGCAACTTTCCACAGTGATAATGTATGATGTGTGGCCCATTGCTGGAAAGTAAGCAGACCGAGCATTATCATGCATCTGTTGATGATAAGGGTCACTTCTAGGGGTCATCACTATGGGGATCACTTTATGAAAAACTTCAAGAAAAGAGAAAGAAAGATACTCAATAATCAGTAAATAATTAGATGCAACCTTTTGCTCATTAGAATTCAAGATAAGACAGATTATATTTCTAACTGGGGCCCATTCTCTGGACATTGTGTTTCATCACTTTTATATATATCTTATAGTAAGTGCATATTCAACTCGTTCGACAGTGCGTTTTTAGACAGATGTCAATCACAATAGAAAATTCATAATAATTATCAAACATTTATGATGAAAATGAACAGCCTTTTACATCTATAATCAAAACAACACCTTGTCTTCACAAAATACACCAACCCTGACATTCCTGTCTAAACAGCATCACCTTTGTGATAAAACTGACAACAATCATCAAAATCAGCATCAAAACGCAATCAAAGATATCAAGAGTAGGCCGGTGTAAAATATGCATGCTTCCGAATAAAATATGTCTTTTAACCTCTGTATCTCTCCGTCACTCACTCATTCAAGACATCATACCCATAATGCATTTCACTTTGAAGATGAGCGATGGTGACATGAATAATTAATATCGTCTTCAATTGTGTTTTGTTCAATTGCTGCGTACCTGGGCCGGGAGAGAGAACTTCCTTTGTGGGAAAGGCTACCTCTACATTATTCATAGTCTTCAGTATCATCTGATGATGTTATTATGGTGAGCACAGTAAATCAGCAACATCTATGCAAAGATTTGGCAGAACATTTCCTACACAGCTGATATTGTAGTCTACAAGCAGGACGAGTACTAAGAAAGTCAGATAAGAAGCCAATAAATTTTGGGACAATTGCAAAGAGGCCAATAGTCTCGTTGAGAAAAACACACTTTGATGCACTCTACAAGATCAAGTGCTCTAGATGAAGAAGCAGCCAATAATGCACTCTACAAGAACTGGAGTGGACAATGCTCTCAAGAAGAAATACAGCCAATGCACTCTACAAGAACAGCGCAATTGTCCTGGAGGAGGACTAAGTCTTCAAAGACTTTCAGAGGGAAGACAAGATTGACATTGGAAAAACCCAAAATTGGCTATCAACCAGTCCTTGGCCAGCAAAGATGTTCTAAAATATGGCCAAAGGGGTAGGTTATACATATTTGGCGACTTAGTCAGCCCACTGGCGACAATTTTTATCATCGTAACTGATTTGTCACGGACAAGGCAAGACAAGGGGCGGGGAAAGATCACGTGAGTAATCTTTCATGTGGACATGATATTGCGGAATATTTGCCAACTTCGGGGTGCCATTTGCAGTGGCTCGCCTAATGCGTCTGCAAACAACCCAGCAGAGAGAAAGTCCAAGACGAATAACTCGTATATAACCAAAGTGTCAGTTTTATTGGCAAAATCTACAAATATCTCACCAGCGATTACACAGAATGGTGGCTACAGGGTTGTAGGGCATCCTTCTATGTAACGAGGGGAGATAATTAGAGAAAACTCCATTGGAAAGCGCTGGGAAACTATTGGCGCCAAGATTGTTCTCAAGCTCATTAATCATCACTAGCATACATCATGACAGGTCGGCTTGTTTTCAATCTCACTAAACTGCAAATGCACAGACTCAGATTGGTTATGGACGTTTCTGAAATACTGTGCAAGATCTCACGAAAATATTCTACGACAAAGCTATTTGGCTGCTTCAATTTTCACCAAATTGCCTCAAATCAACAGAAAAATTAACTTGTAGAAAACTTTGTCAACAACCCAATAGGCCTGTCATGAGTTATTTGATTGCATGTAGTACTGTCTCAGCTCTGAACAAAAACTCCAATCAAATTTTGCAGTATATGCTAGCTTATCTCATACTGAGAGCAAGAATTCATTCCATCGAGGTGAGAAAAGACGTTAAAACTGTTTGATTTTGATTGGACAGCGTGATTGGACACGATGAAAGAATCGAAATCAAGGAACTATCAATTGGCTTGTGATGTGTTCAACACAAAGAACCTTGAAATATGCGAGGAGAATATTTGGCGTTGAAAGTGGGCAGTGCAAGTTGTTGGTGAAAACAGCCATATTAACTATAGCTCGAAAGGGAAAACAGAGGCAGCATCTTCTCAAACTCTCCACGTTAGGTCTTGACAATAGAGGGCCTACTTTGTTTGGTCATTGGAACTATAGGGGGCGCTAGCAATGGAGTATGCTTGATACTGTGGGCAATAAGGTTTACAAAATGACATAGAAACAGTCTATAGTCAATATCAATGAATACAAAAACATAGGATTCCATAAATGACCAAACGCCATCTCCAGTTTCCAAATTAGAGATCAAAGAAACTTGATGTGGGAATTAAAATTGCTTTTTGTCAATGATTAATGGGGCGAATTGATCAGATCTAAAGACTGGAGAGCCGTCCGAACCCATCCGCTAAATTACTCGGACTCTCGGTAATGGTTCAAGTTACATGGATGAGATTGTAGAGACCAACAACTGATTTAATGCCGGGACCACACATATAATATACTGTGTCTCAATTAACTCTGGGACCCATTAATATTGAACCGATTTCAGACATATTTTATCAGCGGTGTATATCTGGGTCATAAAATGTTAATGTGTAGGAACCTGGTTTGAAGATTTATGAGGTCTGCCTGCAGCTTTGGCCATAAATTCCTAAGCCAGGCTTTCTGACGTTTGTGAAGGCCTATCATTCACTTCACATAAACACAGTAGCAGAATGTAAACTACCTAAGGGGTTGTCTCACAATTTTTTTTCATTGGAAAAGTTGAGTATATACATGCAGAACCTCGGTTTTCATGATCCTAAAAGTTTTCGTAAAATGGGACCGAAATATGAGAAAATGATGTTATCAATGGATATGGCAGAGTTAGAAAGCATAATCTGATCTAAATCCATCATATTCTGGACAAACCGCAATGTTGCTGTCATAATAACTGGAACTTCTTTTAGGGACATACTGTATACTTTTTAATTTTTCAGCATGTGTCAGAATCTCTGATTTAGAAGGCAATACTCCTTTGTTAACTCATTTAAAGACACACAATACACAATTCAAATAATTCATTTCACTGCAACATTTCAAACCTGAAGTTGACTGATGAGATTGCTCCTATAAACACGAATTTCTTACCTTTGAGAGCACCCCACAGCCTACCAATCTTTCATCCCTCAGGTCAAACTTATGGTCCAGTCCAACAGTTTGGCAGTTTAATTTGACTGATAACCTAGGGGCTGACCATGCTGACAAGCCGTGGTTGTAAACAGCATCTCACCCTAGTTTATTATAGTGTGGAAGTGACAAAACGACAATTATACTGACATGATTATCTAGGAAGGTGACAGCACAGACATTGATGAATATATGAGACAGATTATCCAACAGATTACATGCTCACATATCAAACGCATACCTGCACCTTGAGCTGAACTTTGGATGGGGCAGCTGATCAATCAGTTTGGAGAGTTTGAAGCGATAGTATGAAGCAGTGAAAAATGTACCAAGAAAGCCACAAAGTTTTGACATTTTGGCCAACTACCTTGTTTTGAGCTCATCAGGGGCAGGCAGCTTGATTATCATTCAGTTTCTTGGGACTTTGAAGGATAGTTGCCAAAAGCGGTAAAGAATATACTTAAGCCACAAATGTTCTTTAGAGAATACGATACATTTATTTCATTTTTTTCACCAAACTTTTTACCAAGCGTGTTAGCCAACAACAGCAATGCAAAGAAAGACGCTTGAATTTCCACTTCCGAGACGGAAACAAATTACAAGATTGCAAAATCACGATTGACATGATTTTCACTCACGGCAGGTCGTCACCACCTGTAGTCTGCCGGAAATCGAAAGAAACCACGAACTCAAATTTCCAGGAAATTATCCACCAATAATTAATTCTCTCCCCTCAATTAGCAATCATTAAACCATAAAATTGGCTGAATTACGGGCTGTCAGCAGGAGAAGAAGGGTTCTTAATCAGCCCCTTATTTCCTGATGTTTCCCCTCTGGTAGGGAGAGACACAGGAACTGATGCCATCAACCTCGAGCCATGTATGACAAGTGCCAATTTAGACATGACAACTATATTACCTTGAAACATATTAAGATTCGAGAGTGCAGGGGAGGGAATCGATTAAGAATTTGGGGGAAGAGATATCATTTTTGTGGATTAAGAATCTGTTGCGTATGTTGTAGCTTTGCTATTCATGAATCACAACCACTTTAGGGTAGGGCTATCGATGATCCACATGTTTCCAAGACAACTTCTTTTGTGAAAAAAGTAGAGTACTTTTTCTAAGAATGGTACTTTCAATGACTTGCCAAAGATGAAACAGAACAAGTCATGTATACTGCCCATGTCGCTGAAAGAATGCATTTGTCATTTTTACATGTTTTGCTCAACTGAATTTGAAAATTGAAAGCATCCATTGAAATCATGAGAATGGCAGAAAGTGAATGGCAGCTTCCAACTATGCTTCCTCACTGAACCATAAGCCTCTCCGACAAGGCCAGGTACAGAAGCCGTAAAATCACCTTTAATTTAACGCAGAGCAGACTAAACAGTGCCAGGGAGTTTTTGTCTCTTCGCTCCGAAGCCCCGTAAAGAGCTTGCTGGTATCTCCACATACGATATTGCAGTACGATGCTACAATCTCGCCCGCATCCGCTGCCTTTGTCTTCCATATGCTCGGCTTCCCTAATTGTATCGGGCCGCCATTAATTAACCTGTTTCTTCCTTTCACAGATGAGATCGACTAATGCCCTTATCTTTCAGGATAAATGACTAAATAGAATCACATTTTTGTCGTGATTCTCTGCGACCACAACACACAACGCCAAGCTATGATACACCTGGGATCAAAAACATGCTATTTGCATAAAAAATCAACTGTTTATTCTTATACTTCTGATAAAATACTTATCTTTCAGCTTCGGGGAAGTTTTGATTATACTTTTGAGAAATCATGCTTTTTTTTACAAAAGACGGAACTGGCACAAGACTTGCTGACGACAAAAAACTTTTGTTTCATTACCAAAGATTGAACCATTTGTAGTCTATAAGTGTAAAAGCTAGGTTTCAAGAAAGGGTCAATCATTACAAACTGAAGTCATTAACATGCTCCTCCCCTCGCATCTTTAGCATTAATGAGCTGAAACAGAAGCTTTGTTTTTTACTAATTGTGCATCTACAAAATAAGAAGTCAAAATAAGGGGATTTCTTTGAGGGTTCTAGCAAAAATGTAAAAAAATAGCATCACTGCTCTTTCTTGTGAAACTGCACGCCAAGCTGCATGTTCAGAGAGTACACAATGAGCAATTGAAGCATGTGCTCCCCAATAGTTGTCACATTAGAACCTCATCTCTTGCGATTCAATCCATACACTTTTTCTTTAGATTAGCCCTGTCACACTAATGTCACATCTTGATGGTTTTCTCGAGCAAGGTACATGTGGAAGAAACATCCTGAACAAAGGATCATGGGAAGGCAGGTGCGCCCAATTCAGACTAAGGTTTGAAATAAAAAAGATATCAACGAGACTTTTTATCGAAGAAATTGTCACGCCCGAATCTCGATGTATTGAGACAATTAATTAGAAACTTTTCCCAATCTCAAAACATGAAGAATGCTCCGATCATTTTTCGTGATATACAAGGATATTTTCAAGGACAAGATGATACATACTATGATAAGCAAACTATTGACAAAGTGACAAAAATCTTACGATAGCATTTCAAAGGACAATTAGCCTGTTCGATTTGACAGTATTCAGAGGGTTGGCCCCCAGCTCGGTTGACGTCTGAGGTTTTTGTTTCCATGGCTAAGGATATTCAACTGTCAGGGTGGAGAGTTTGTTAACTTTGTCTTTGGAAGGTTTTTGTCATCATATATCAACACAGGGAGAAGAAGACATTCTCATTTTAACCTGAACTGATAGACAAAGAGACATGGGAAAAACTTCATCAGCTTATGTTATCGGTACTTATCCACAACTAACCTTATTGAATGTACTTTATGACTTAATTGAAATGTGTGTTCCATTGTTATTGTTCTTTCTGTCAAACAACTTGATGTGTTATCAGGAATATTTCTGACACATCATTAGAAAGTTTTATTTTGACCACAAATGATCACAAAATGTCCATTGACATGTCAGAGACTATTGTGTACATGAAGGCATACTCAATTAAAAAGTTCTGAAATTTTACAAGTTAATCACACGTAAATGACTTGAACCATCTATGGAGTGATTTAACTAAATCTATCAGTTTTCTAGTTTTGAAACAAAAATCGTACCACTTTTCGATCAAAATTGCAACGATTCTATAATCGTTTGAGTTCCGATAACCTCTCACACAGTCGAGTGCATCATGACTATACATATACCCTTGTCATCTGTCGGAATACGGCGATAAGTTGACGCAAGTTTCCTAGGCAGGTAATCATGGCTGATCGCAGTGTCAGACGACTTTCCGATGCTTTTGTGAATAACAGTGATGTATCCCCTCTGTCACACTCTCATGCAAATTGCGGCGAAAACACAGCTTTTAGGTTGGTAAATGAGAAACAACAGAGGGTAATGTGGCTTCTGACATTTGTATCTTCTCAAGAGAGTTTGGTTAATCAGGCTTGTGTCTTCGAGATAATACCCCCCTTTGCATGGTAATTTTCCAGAAAGTTAGAATTTTCAAAATAATCATTACAACCCCGAAATATTCAAATGAGACCATCCATCATTTTGGTTTTTCCGCCACGGGTATCTGTATTCCGGCTTGATAACCATTCCGTCTAATGTTGTTACACCGTATAAGACCTATCCATTATTACTGTGATCTCAATTAATTTCCATAGGCATAATTTCAATTATGCCGCCACAGGCATAAAACCTATCATTCGATGACAACTTGATTGCAGGATTCCGAGCCAGGAGTTTTGAAATTAAAATGAACAGTTTGAAGAAATTGAGGTAAATTTTAACTACTGTGATTATCGCCCCAGACATATGTGTAATTTAGCATAGGAATGATGGGGGATTTTAGATTGCAATTTAATGAGATACGTTAATAATCCAGCTTCTGGGTAGACTATGGTCCACTTACGGTAACCATCATCAAAGTTATTTCTTAAAAGTACTCGCAACAAAAGTTTTGGTGGAAAATGGCCTAGAGTCGCAAATCAATAACTTTGTGTCACTGAAAGCGACTGCAAGCTCAACACAACTGGCTGCACCTTTCTTTGTGAAGATCAAAGTGATCCACTGACCTACAGAAAGGTCAAGGTGATAGACTGACCTTGAGAGAGCCATACATGACCTTGAATAAGGTCAAGTGTCATGTTGGTGTTACCAGATCTAGGAATTTAGAGCATGGGGGGGGGGTTAAGGGCCTAGCTTTATTTATTTGGGGTCATGTCAGGACATTGGTTCCTTACAGGGTAATTCAGTAGTAGGCCTATTTCCTTTGTGATTCTAATATTGGGTGTAGGCCTATGTGGGTTCTCCCTGCCTGTGTTCTGGGCCATTTCACCAGTTCATGTCCGTGTGAGAGGTTTAAAATATATATCTATATCATTTACAGGTTAGTGCAGTTTCATTTGTTTTCTGTGTATTTTCATGTTTTGTCATTGTAAGTGCTTCATATTTTGTCATCATTGTAAATGCCATTTGACCAGTTCATGTCCGTGTGAGAGGTTTAAAATATATATCTATATCATTTACAGAAGTGTCATAAGTTATTGCTCTGAAGAAGAAAGTCTATTGTTATCCGGAAGAAGCAGTTTGTCTGTCCCCGGTTACATTGGGATGAAAGTTTTAAATATTTACTGGTACTATGACAACAATGTAAACTTTTACCCCAAGTGGAAAATAATTAGCCAAAAGTTCAAAGATCCCATTATCTGTAGCACTTGATGCAAAAAATGGCAACAACACTCAGGCAAAGTCAGTTAATGTGATTAAAAATTCTTCGTTGAAAAAACCTGCCTGGAATAGGTGAACAAACGCGAGTAGGGGCTGATGAGGATGCAGCTGGTTGCGGCAAACTTCAAACCGGCCAGGTGACCGCGTTGAAATTCTACCGATATTCCACCGCTTGCCTTGCCTTTGAAACGGTATCCTTGGTGAAGTTGATGGAAAAAACACACCGCTACCTGAATGCTTACTATCACTATCAGTAAGTTGTTTGTTACTAAGCATTGGCGATGTTTTGGCAAGCGATAGCGTTTGTTGCTCAATGTTCTGTGCCATGTTTTCCACTTGTCATCGGCGAAGGAAATGCTAACAAATATTAAAGGTCTACTCTGTACATTCAAAAATTTGAAGCTGAACTTGAATTTGAAAATTTCCAATTTTGTGAATACGTCTCAATATGAATGTCAACAATGCTATTGTGTAGACTGATACACAAATACTCTAAATGCCAAGTTTCAGGAAATTTGCACACCTGATAACTGCACTATGATAATTTATGTTTACCTGAGCCACAAAAATTAACAAAGAAGATGAATAGGGTAGGCCTTTAAGGAGAGATGAAGGTATTCCCAGAGGGGCACTGTGAAGAATGTTCAGATAAGCAAAAAGTGAGGTTTCTCTGACTTGAGGCTCAAACCTGACTGATTCTCACTTCTATTTGAGCAGAAAGTTGATAGGCGTTGCTTACATATGAATCAAGACTCACAAAATTGCTGCTGTCCAAATATCAGCCATATGATGGGTGGACCTGAATCCTAGATGTAGGGAGACAGATATCTTTGCCGACTTTGATATACAAAATTATTCACAAGATCATGTATGTCATGTTTTATGCATGTAAATGCCACGTAGATGCACGGGATACAAAAATTAACAAGGGACTTAGCCAGCCTGTTTGTGCGCTCTGGAAAAAGCTTAACTTCAGGCGGGAAACCCCACGGGAGTAAGTCAAATCAGCGCCGCGCATTCCTACGGCATGACCTCAATCTTTCTTGTGGCAAACGGGATGTGAGTGGAATTTAAAGTAACGGCACTCTAATCCCGAATTTTCCCCGACATGAAAATATGATGAGTGAAGCCGGGCAACACAAGAGCATTGCATAGATGCTCGGAGGAAGCAATATAAAGCATAATCGCATCCCTGACAATGGTTATTGAAAATTAACGCGACCAGCTCATCTTCGTGATGATTGATAGCCTCTGTATGAGAGGGTCGAAATACTCAAGTCTCTCCCGCCGCAATAATTAATTAACTCAATTCAATGTTTGTCATTAACGAGGCTAGATCCATTGACCGTCTCCCTGTTCCTTACAAGATGAAGATAAAATTGGTCCATGTTGGGAGATGGAACCATAGACAATGGTTCCAGACCATCGCTAAAGCGTGATGAAAACGAAAGAGTTGAGCTATTCAGTACCGACAATGAACGTTTGAAAAAACTGACGTCTTTTTGGATGGGATGGCTGCATATCCTTGATACCATGGTTTGTATATCACTAGGTTCTGTTTCATACCAAGACGGGCAGAAATGAACGCACATTTTCCTAAGCTTGTGCTACATGTTGCACCATATTTTGTGCCGACTTATACTGAGAAGATGATAGAGAAACTCCAAACGATTCCCAAGCTGTTTTCAACAGAGCTAGTGCTTTATTAATCTTCCTGGTTAGACAATGAGGTTCACCACATTTATGCATAAGGAACATCAAACTACTGTAATCCCATTCATTTTCATGGCCTAATATGTGGGCGAGTATATGGGTGTTTGAATTTGCTCAGCATATGGGAAGCCCTCATAAAATAGAACTGCAAATATTGAGATGACGAATTGATAAATATTTAATGTAAAATAGTTTATCAGACCAAAGTAAATGTCAACTGACAAGCCAATATTAATTCAAATATCCAACAGAAGTACAGTTTCATGGGCTGTGAAAAGTACCTAACCACTTCCTTGCTTCCATCTTAACCCTCGTTAATCAAAATCAGCATTATTGACAAAAGGATGCAGCGAATTGACACTTTAACTACACTTTACGAAAAAAACATGTCATTTATTGACGTATGATTACAAAATCCATCCTCAGAACAGGAATAGAATTCCAAAAGACTCTCCTCTGGTTGAATTAGCATTATCTCCACGCTAAAAAAACCTCATCGCATCATCTCCCGGGCTATGCATGCTATAATAGAACCCTCACAGAATAGAAAGCGAATTTCAATTTTCAACTTTTTATACAATTTCTAAATTGCTTTCACTACCTCTAAGTGTTCTTGTTTAATTAATGACGAATTCTCGCAGTCTGTTTATTACGCGTAATTGAAGTGGGGCGGTGGAACGGCATTCCTCTCTACGCGTTTCCCTCAGAGGGATGAAGTCAATAACCTCTCCAGCCCCTTTTCTCACCATAGCCATGCTACTCATTAATTCGTGTGATTCCCAGAAGCGTAGCCACTTTGCCGAGCATATTTGTAGGTCTTTTCAGTACAATAGCTACACGTGCGATAAAACAGCAATTACTGCTATCACCGAGTAACAGTCTCTCTCCACAGATACTCCGCCATATTAAAATACGCCAGCACGGGGACCCTGCCGTGGTAGAAATTGACTAGGTTGAGATAAGGCGATAAGGGAGCGCGTTGGGGTTTCACTGATGCATCGAAACAATGTTGTCATAGAGTCGAGAGATGAGCCAGGGGAAGGAAAATGGCCGCGATTAATGTTATAGCCATGATAAGACCTGAATGATGGGATCGCCATTAGATTAGTTGGACCTGGCCAGCTTCCTGGTGATACAGCTAACTGGGCCATTAGTTAGGCCTGGATGGTTTTGTCTCCTGGAGTATTCAGCAGTCAACGTCCTTGGTGGCGGTGACATAAACCCACAAATGACTGCATACAAGGTACTTGTCCTGATCTCTTGAAAAGAATTTAATTCACTTTGTCCAATAGCTTGTCCCTAGGCTTGGACACCACTGCCGCCACCCTGCTTCCAACTGCTTCTCTCCTGGGACACTCTAACTGGAAGTTTTTCACTTTGACAAAACATCAATGAAATATTGAAAAGCCGAAACCTCCACACCCAACTCAAGTCAAGAGAATCTCTTCAGTCCAGTTCCACTAATTTGACACAGACTCTGAGATCTCGGCCGCAGATTATAATAAATTTGTTACTACCTAATGGTCCCCTTAATTTTATTAGATGCACTTGAAGAAGTAACTTTGTTATATCTGCAATGTCTGGACGACTCACTGGGCGAAATTTGCGCCATCCATCATTACTGCGGGAAAGTCTGACAATTGCGTGGACTCTAATCCTCGCTCAAGTCAATTTAGTATTACTTTATTCAATGATATGTTGGACGAATTATTTCTGTGCTCTTCATTACGCGACTTTATTTTGCATAATTACTTTTATTTCGGCATCCATTTCCCTGTGACAATGCATGGTCGCCGGGACGACACAATTGGTTCAGCTGCTGGTAGAGATAATTCAGTTAGACCCCGCAACACTGAAGGAGACGTCTAATGGAGGCTCAAGCACCGTTTTTACGACAAGGACACTTCAGGAAAAATAGCCTTTATTCTTGCCTTATTCGGTAGCGAGACTTAATTTTGCCAAAGTTCAAGCCTAGTCACGAGAGTGTGCATATGGCGATGGTGAGGCTCACCAATTAGCGGTAGTAAATGCAGTTAGCATTAGCCAAAGATGACTGTTAATGCAAGCTGGAGAAACCCCTGTCCAAGGGCAAAATGTTAACTCACACAGTCTGGGAGGAACTTGCTTATGGTTACCAATAGGAAAAGAGGTTAGCAGCAGTAACCGGAACACACGCGATAGACAGAAATTTTGTATACAGTTGAGCACGATTGTGGTGTTGCATGATTTAAGTCCTCAAAGGAATATTGGAAAATCCTACCTGACCAGACCTTGAGAATGATATTTCAACTTACCTGCAAAAGACAAAGTAAAGAAGACATTAGAAAACACTACAATAAACTGAAATATTGGCAAAGAAGATCATATGAATTGTTAGAATTGCCCTTTTCAACACCACAGCAGAACCTCCCTTAATAGCGGACCGCTCTGTTTCATAATAGCAGATCACTTGCTGGTTTTGGAACTGGTTTTCCAGCACAACACCATGGAACCCTTGGTAAAAGGTCCAGCTACCCCTTCAGAAGAAATATCTGGGCAAAGGACCTCTATTGAGCACCTATCAGTGCCAATGTTCCAAATTATGGGACAGAGTATTGCCATAGGGGACCGAGCTAAATCATCATCTGAGGATTTGTTGGGGATCAAAGCAGCTTTTGGAGACAAATCCCATAATCTGTCACTTATAAAGATATCAAAACCATTTTTCCAATCGTATAATGAGAAATCGACCAAAGGGACCCTCAGCCACATAAAAATAATACACTGTAAATGAAACGCATTAAAGCGATTGAAGAATTTCACCGACGCTAATCAGTCCATTAAAATGTACAAGACCCATTGGTCACATGGTCTTAACGGATATCGTGTAATATAGGCCATGACTTCTGAGTATGAGGAGTTGATAAAATGTCACTTCTGAGCAGCAGAAAAACAAGATTTAATTAATAATCTAAGATATCACTATCCAATAATCTCTCTAATTTTATGTGGAGATCAGTCATAACATCATAAAAACGCTGCGCTAAGATTGTGTCCTAACATGTGTCAAGTCTTAGGTGAGCCACTTGATTCAACTACCACTACTCGAAACTCCCATCCAAACTGTCCCACAGATTATTTCGCTGTCAGAGTCACAAGATTACAATGGGGAATTTATCATGTTACCATTAGAGGGCTCTCCAACTTGTCTTAGCAATGAATCCAAATTAATGATGGAGTCAGTCTTCGCGACAATGTTGTCTTTGCTGTCGACGCTGTTGGTCCGAAGTCTCCCGCCACTTCCTGGGCAAATATAGCCAATCAGAGTCTGGGAGATGATCTAATGAAGTCTTGGGTGCAGTCCGACCATTGCAGTCGCTAAAGACGACGTTAGAAGGAGACGACATAGACTGTTTGAGAAAGTCACAACTGTCATATCATGAGCTTTATCTTCAAACTTGGCAATTTTTTACCAGTTTATTTCAAAGTCAGAGTCTAGCAATTTTCTAAGCATGGCCTCTTGGGTCTATGGCATTGGTACATGGACATCTTGATCTGGACCAAGCTGTTTACAAGCCTTGCCTCTTCAAATGCACCCCCACGCTCAGGAATTTCATTTGAATGCCCTTTTCTTGGCAGCAAACATCGACTCCAAGCAAAAGAACATGAATGAATACAAAAAACTCCAGAACTTTTAACACATTGATTAGTCAAAGACAATTGACGGAGCTATTTCAATCATCGTACGGTGGTACCGTCCACACCCCGGCACGTCCCTGATTGCGTTTTATTCAAACCATTTTTTAAAGGCTGTAATTATGAAAATCTTGCCGCTTTCTAGAATGCGTTGAGCTGAGTGAAATCAAATCACTTTGGCTTGATTGGAGAGTGTTTAGACAGTTATGTTCTGTTCTGGATTGAAATTTTTTAATGAATTTTATTGTCTGTTTTCAATATTGAACAACTTGTTTTATATAGTAACAGAAGATTTGAGAAGATTTCAACTTATTACATTAATCATCACATCACTTTACGAAACTTAAAATCGCTCCATCAGATCAACCTAAACCACTCCTATCAAAGAAACATGGAAGCAACTTAGGAAGACATTAGCAATCATAGCCATCGGCAATTCAACAATATCCACGATTTTTGTCTTGATGTGCTCCAGAAGAGAAATGTTATTTCTCCAAAGATACGCTATTGCTCCGCCGTTGTCGGATAATGGTTGACTCGGGCGACGCGAGGAAGGAAATTGGACATGTTCTTCCTGGCGTTCTTTGTGACATCACCAAACAGAGCTTCCTTGCGCTAGGCTTCTCTTTAGAGCCATTAAGGCTCTTCCCGTCTACCTCTTCACCCGGATGATAGCATACCTCAACATAAAAGGGCCAACCTATGTGAGCTGAGATTTTCCAAAAAATGCATCATTTATCACCACAGTTTCCAGGAGATTGTCACTCTTGAGAAATTCATTGGGGGGGGGGGGGGGGGGCATGATTCTCTTGATGATGGACAGATGAAAGTTTAAGAAAGGCCTCACCAATTCCATAAACATGGCTAATGAGAACCATAAAATCTAATTTCATCGGCCTCAGGCTAATGGCCCAGACCACCTTAGCATAGCTGAACACCCTCCTTTACTCTCCTGAAGGAGGGATCGCTTCCTGTCTTCCTCGATCGCGAGCAGACGTTTGTCTCCATTCGCCGATGTCAACAAAGAAACATATTGAAACGGGAAGTGTGTAAAGTTACCAAGATGCTGCAGTGGCGACCGCCGGCACAACTTACAAGATTTGAGTAGAATCTGCAAATATTCGTTCAGCCATTCACCGCCTCTTTATCCCCTATTCCCGTGAAATTCGATCGGCGTTTATAAACATTCTTCAGCTCAATGGCGGTATGAGTGGTTGCTAAAACCATTAATTCCTCCGAGACACAATTCGATGGTGAATAGTTTTGTTTAGAAAAGCCACAGCGTGGGGAAAAAGTATTTGTTTGAGGTTCGGAGTCAAACGATAATTTTCGCTGGTAGAATTTCATCAATGTTGGTGTTTGTAATTCAGCAGTCCACTAGTAAATCTGCGGCATGCTTTGTGTACGATTTTATAGAAAGAAAAGTTGGCATTTTAAAAGAATCTTTTGAAATATAACAGACTTTGTAGCAGATAAGATAAGACAACCTTGATGAAAAAGAACCTAAAGACTTCTTTTGTAAATAAGTAGAAAATAGTAATTAATATAATTTACTTTTTAGTAATTAACCTTGTGGAGACAACCATACACTACATTACTGACAGAAGTCCAAGGATGACTCTTTTGTTTTCGATATAAGAACATATGATACTTGCAAGGTTAAAGTTCACATTTGCCTCCCAAATCGTGAAAATAAAACGGTCGTGAACATAACTCTGATCTACAATATTCCGAGTCTCATCAACATACATGGAATCTGTGCAGCTCAGAAATTGACTGATTGATAGAGTTAATCTGAATTCCAACACACACTATGACAAGCAACAGTGTCATGATGAATTTGAAGATGATTAAGTTATACTCTAATACATTGGGAAATCAACATCATTTTCACTAATTGTATTTCTTGTACATCAAAGTGCAGGAGTCAAATGATAGAAGATGAGATTTTATCAAACTTGTAGTTGTAGCCATAGTAATTATGCTTCAGTTTCTTCTACAATACTTTGATGGTAGAGTCCGTGTTGAAAGATAACGTCTACGGCACGCGCCAACCTAACGCCGTCAACCATCCCGGAAGGAAGACGAATTCACATCGCCTCCAGCCATTTCCCAGAGTCCCTTGCCACATCCCGTCATGACATCACCTCCTCGTTAATTCCTGCTTTTGTCTCAGGACTCCGTCTCATTTGCATATCAAAGGCTGATAAGGGGAATTAATTGGCAATCAGAGGGCTGCTGCGGCTGCTGTGCAGGCACCGCATCTTCTTGATGGTGCGCCCCCAACATGTCGTACTGAATAGCAAGTGGCGACTTGGGAATCAACAAATGAGCAGTCATACATTCTTCATGATCTCTGGTGGCGGCCCGAACGCCCACCAATAAAATACACTGAAAGTTTTAAGTTAGGAGAAGGCATATGTGGAAGGAGACACCCCTTTTTAATTCATTTTATGATACATTTCCTCTGATAATGGAAACAATTTCCATCGTGGCATGCACAGCTATACAAATGAATTTCAGCCGGCAAAAGACCAATCAAAGTTTGCCTTGATAACACCAGGTGTCTCTGTCCTTCACTGGAGTGAAATTCGAAATGGACTGCTATGCACAATTGGAGCGCAGCATCTGCTATTAAACCAAAAGATGATTGGAAAGGTGTCAAGTTGTAATGGGATCCAAAATATCCCTTGTAACAGGATCTTTATCTCCCTGAGGGGGTGACGAGGGGGTCGTCACCGGTGACCGGCCATCTGTTATGATACTAACTAGCCCACTGGACATGCCACAGGTCCTCAATTTATTCAGCTAATGACCACAAATACAAACAATGGATCAAGTTCACAGAAATTTTGATTTGAAATTCTGAAGTCTTTTGCCAGAAGCCTGAACTAAGCAAAAGAAAAGAAAACAGCAATGACCTCAGGATATTACTTCGAAAGTTATTTTACTTCACTAGACAAGGCAGATATCATTGGTTAGTATGTAGTAGAGTAAAATTGTCCCACCACGATCTAGTGCCTGACGGTGTGCACAGTGCCAAAGAATGTTCCTTCGGACTGCATAGACCTGCTGGCTTCATCACCAAAGGTACATGTGTACCGTGTCACCCTCTGAAGGTGACTTCTATTAACCTGTAATCGTCTGTGCTGAACAGATAACCAGAATTGAGAAAGTTATCCCTCTGTGACATGAAATCCCCTAGTCACCTGTTTTCCCCATCAACCTCCTGGACCAGTAGGCCAAGGAAAGTGAATTTCATGGTCCTCCTCAGCCACTCTGAGGAAAGGTTTTTACAAAGGTTTGGGACTAAACTCACCTGAGGACAGTGACAAGAACCATAAAGTCATTTTCGATTGGCCTGATGGAGTTTAGATACACTGTAGCATCTCAAGAACATGCAGTGCCTGAACTTACCGAACTTACAACATGAGGTACGATATTTTGTCACTTTTGATCAGACAGACCATTCTTCTTGTGGATGGCTCTGATGTCAGCAACAGCTAGACATGGATACAGTTACAAACCAGGTGTGCAGATGATTAACACTTCAACGCTAGCCACCCAGTTAAAGGGGGCATTTCAAGAGTACAACATATCTAAAGTAACTTTCACAATAACTCGCTGAAGGTCATTGTCGGCTAATCATTCACTTTTTTCCATAACAGTTGCACAAATAAACAAAATAACCTTGTTTATTTCCAGTTTCGCCAAAAGCTTTGATAGTCGAACTTCGCAGTTGCTGGCTTTAAGGGCAGTGCTTTAGACGATATATCGTTTGATTGCATTGGGACCATTCATCAACATTTTGACGCAAATTTGAAAGATCGAGCGAAGAATGCGAAATCTTTGTCTGCATCTTCCAACAAAGCTGGGATTGCCAATCACTTTCATTTGGTAGAATGGCACAATAAAATGAACGATTTGTGGAGAACAGGGCAATAAGAAATGGATGCAAGCAACATTAAAATGACCATGTCGATTTATTTGATAAATTGTGTTGTCAATTGTTTGCCGACATCAGAACATGTCGGAATAAATGTCCGACAGGTTACAGTTCAGTACTCCACTACTAAATGCCCAACAACCTTTTTCATATACCACTCAAAAGCCATGACCCTTACCATGGGAGTGACCGATGTTATAGTCTTTTCTCTTGTGAAAACCACACTGGCACAAATATCGGGTTCGACTTTCCTCATTGTTATCATCGAACATCACAGAAGTAAATCTTTCGAATCACCCTCCCGGCACGACCTAATGCAATTTCATCAGAAAGACCAGCTCAACTCCTCACCAACATGGCCAATGTTCCGGAACCCAAATTAGATTTTTGACCATTTTCTCGGGTCACTTTTGCCGGCAATTGGTCTCCAGAGATTCATGTCCTGTTCCTTATGTAATGGTGCCTTCGTAAGATGTGTATCTTGTGACACGACCAAACACAGCCTATCAGTTTAAAATCAGATAAACACTGAAAATCCCGAAAACTGAAGCTAAATGCGCTTCCGGGCATAAGACAGAAGGTCAGAATAGGTCACATGGTCAAAGCAATCTTTATAAGATCGTAACCTCATCAATCATCGCAGACTCCATTTTATCACTTATAGAGATAATTTGATAACTTCATTTAATTTCAGGGTTTTATACTAGAAAACCCAATCAAAAGAGAGACACTTGTCTTGATGGTTTCGGCCCTAATCTTGCTTGGTTTAAAAAGGCGTCTATTCTGTTATGTTTGTGTATCATGACAAAAGAAACCAAGGCGGACACACAGGCGGATGATTCTTACCGATTGTTGGAAAACATGAGACAATAGGCAAGGAAAATTTTGAATTTCAATTCCCATTTTCCCGATCACCACAATGTCATGCTCATGTATAATTCAGTTTTTTCAACGAGTTTTTTCAACGAGTTTGAAAAACCGATTTAAACCATTTGAAAAGTTCTGATTATGAAAGGAAATGCTGATTGTATTGACGAATTAAAGGTTGCGGATCAGCGGTAATGATACCGCTATCTACGTTACATCTGGTATAATATATTCCTTGGTTTAAATCATCAAACAGACTATTTAGCTGTTTATTGCCACCATCTGCATCCAACATCAACCAGATCGAAATGTTACCCTTTCCCTTCCCTCCTTCACCCGTCACAAACACCGGCTGCCGTCAAACCCGTGAAAAGGACGACAATGTGCCATAAAATGGGTGGAACCAGTTATGTAGCATTTACACTCGACTAACTCCCATCAACTTTGGACCCTCAGAAAGGGCCGAAGTCATCCCTGATCAAAAGGGGTTCACGGCAGGCGGAACCATATCATACTTTAGGAGTGACCCGATTTAGTTAGTATCCTCCTATTCTTATTATACTCACCGTCCTCCCGCCAGACTCGGCAAATGACCCGTTGTCGGGAATTCCTCACCGATGGGATCCAACACGCTATTGTCCCATAAGATACCAGCACGCATTTACCGTGAACAATATCATTCATGATAAAAGCTTCAATTTTTCACTTCTTTTGGTTGACTTCATCGAGTAGAATGTGCGTGTTTGGTAGTAAAATGAAGTCAGCCAGCCTACATTGAATGTATTCAAAGTGATGGCAGATTAAAGCTCTTCCATCAGAATGGATGCAGTTTGGGAAGGTTAACATGTCGGTAACTAACACCATTGTTGAAACCCTCGGTATCAGAAAAGGGAGGGGTGAGATGCGAGGGGCTGGAGCAGAAAAGAGGCGACCCTCCTGTCCTTACAGGGTTTAACTTTTGACTCCAAGTTGACAACTTAAGACAGCAGTCGCCATAGAACACCGCTTTGTGCCGGAAATAGGAGCAATGGACTATTCATAGACAGGCTAGCCACCAAATAGGTTTGGAATACTTTCCGAAAGATTCACCTTTTGGACATAAAATCTACCTTTTTTTAGAAACTTGATATTTTCCCAGAATGAGGGCTCCCATCGAGGCCCCCTCTCCCCGCAACATAAGCTTGTTCTTTGCTTGTCTGTTCAAGGATGACCAACAGTGCATGTGGAAGTAACAAAGATTTGCATGAATTTTCACCAAGAAACTGACAAGTTACAATTTTTGCTGTGCAGCGAGATCGGTAGCGGCAAATCTTGATTGATCTGAGAGATGGTAAATACAAACTTAGGCAGCAAACAGCTGTTTCTTGTCTAAGTTCTAGAACTGAGTGGATCGCTTTCATTCCAAACAAACCATGATCCGGGACTGATGTGCGATACCCTTGAAATTACCTTTAGAATTGATACACTTGTTCGGAGAGTTCAGAACAAGGTAAGCGAGATGATACCAGAACATGACCAATCAGATCTTGGCTTTACCTGGCCGGCAGGGATCAAATAATCGCAACAAGAAGCTGAGGTGGGAGGATTCTAAAGTTGCCGCAGTCTAGCAATAGAAGTAGCAGTAGCCATTTTTGTCACATGCGAATCAGGAGAGATAATCAACAGCTCAACAGCTTCCCCCTTGCAAGTACAGGGAACTATTCTCGTGAAACGACTGAATTCCTTCCATCAAATTGATGTAATTCTCCTTGGTCCACTATGATTTATCTTATCCATATTTAATAATACGATCAAAGAGAATTCTTGGCACTCAAAGCGAGAAAAGACTTCAACTAAATCATATTAAGATTTCCTTTATGACATTTGGCCATTCTAATAGCATAACTGGCAAATTTATCAAGAAGAGCGATATTATTTTAGCGGAATGGCAAAACCTCATACAACTGTGCGATATCGTCGATTATCTAATCACAGAAGAAATTGTGTGTAGTAATTTCATCAGTTAGTAAATGGTGAGTGCACAAACAATGGAATAAAGGGATTCCTTTCATCCGGAGAGAGCTGATTATTAATGGTAGCGCGTGTACAGAGGCGCTCGCGGTATTGAATCATCTTAGTATGATTAGACTTGGGAGACCCTCGCAGCACATCCCGCGACTATCGCGGACCAATGCGCATTATCTGCCACAGGAATATATGAATAACACCATGGATATATTCCAGTGCGATGTAATTATGGATGAATAGAAGAAATATACCATAATCCTGTATTATGCAAATTTAATGTCCCATTTCGGATACAGTTTGGCGGCTCTTCTCATCTGGTTATACAGCGATATCGCAAACACTGAGATTTCGACTGTGGAGCACACGCTGAATCCTATAATAACAATCATTTTGAACCCAGGATCGCCTTATTATCATTATTTTATTCATATCGAAAATTTTATTAAAATTGATGGGTAGACATTTTAGAGGATATTGACAGATGTCCAGGGATTGGGAATGAAAATGTTGATTTTGATTACTGGGGTGAGAAGGCAGTAAAATCTGAGGACTTCAATCCTTTTTTGACACAAAATGCAAGAAATCAAATTGAAGTTTGCCCACAGTTTGTAAGAAGTCAAACCATTTGTGAGGTCAACTTCAAATATACTTGAACACCAACAGCCACTTCACAAGTTTTTGAATACGAATGAGACCATTCTATTCAGAAGGCCCAAAAGCAATCAATTTCAAATACTTATAACTGTCTGAGAGAGGCAATGATGTACGATGAAATCTCAGCGGGGCCAGTGATTGGTGGTGTAAAACGGGATGATTCTCGCCATGACACAATCAACGTTACAAACTGCCTAAGTCTTTGCACCAAAAGCAAAAATGGTAGAATCGGTCCTTGGTTGGAAAATGAAAGATACTCGCAAGTCCCAAAATTGTCATTAAGTGACATGTAACCATTGGTTTGCATGACTGAAAAGATTGAACCGTTTTAATGGCCATTGTCAAGAGTCATCAGACGCTGCTAGTTGCTGATGACCATCACCCAAAAGAATTGGAAATTTACAAAGCCGCTTTTGAAGTAAATTATGAAGTCAATTGGAGGATGATATGGAACAGTTTGTTTTGATGGGAAACGAATACAAGAAGCATCAGCGATGAATTTGTAAGGATTTCCGCAAGGGATGATATGACCATGACCTGATTGTAAAGGTCAACTGCTGCCATTTGGAATACCGGATTCTGGAAGTCAATACACATGTATGCTGCCTGATGGCTACCAGAAAAGACAGAAGTAGAAAGAAAGGGCTTGTCAACTCAATACGATAATGAAAGAAACAACACCTAGAATACCCTACAAGGGGGTTGTCGTTACCTTCTTGAACGACCACTATGCCATGATATGACCTTGAGATAATACACCCAAGGTCAATGAGCTGTCACCAATGTCAAAGAAGCTTTGGAATGTGTTGGGAGGGGCGACTGTCATGTCGTCTGTTGCTTCCAGCAGCTGGCTGACAGCTCTACTCTGTGGATAAACTCTCTAGAGTGATTGGTGATGTCTTCAGCCAGACGTCTGCTTGTCATTGTTTTATTAGGGATGTTGCTATGATGGTGAGGTCACTCAGGATCCCGGATCATGTTGGCTGTCACCCACCCAGTGAAGCTCGCCTTGGATTAAGATCAACCAGGTCAGAGTATCACCACTGATAAAGTCATTGACTGGTTCCTTCATCAGTCGGGAAGCTGGACGACTCAGAATTTGACACTTCTATCCAGCAACCAGATTCTGAACTTGGTGGCTGAACATTGCGTTCTTTTGGCCTTATTGTGAACTCTTAATCAAAAGAATTCATTTCAGGCTCTTTTTCTTGCCAAGTTTAATTTATTCTTCACGTGTTTGACATTGGTCAGTAGTTTTCTGAAAATTCATGTAAATTCATGTCAGAAGTAAAGACCTTTAAGTCATTTATAGGTCATTTTTATCTAACTCTTCAACAAACGTGGCAAACTTCTTTCTTGTTTGATTTGTCGGGGAAATTTCAACTACAAATGCAATTGTTTATCTTCCAACAGCATAAATGTGTATTTATAATCTTAATTTCAGACCAATGGGAATAACCAGGTTGGCACTTTTTTCGATCATGTATAAGAATTCAGCATCTGCGAACTAAAAGTCGGTTCTGCACCTGGCAGGACACATGAGGTTTACCAACTGGGTTGCTTTCGACTTTCCAATTACACATTGCGATATTTGTAAATGTCACACATATTGACTTGGCAAATACACAGACGAGACGGTTTCCCCTCCAATATCACATTGTTGAGTTAGTTAATGAAATAAGAATGATTCATTCTCATCAAATATGTCAAATTATATTATTTTCAATAGTTTGCAGTCATCTTCCCATTCTGTTGACTGAAAATTAAAAAAAGACAGGTGTGTGACAACTGACCCTGGGATTACAACATATTCATTTGATTCTGTTGTCTGATGTGACGGATGGTCATGATAGGTTCGTGACCCAAAGAGCCTTGTAACGAAATCGGTGAAACTAGTATACATGCTTTCCGAAATTGGTGGCTTGCATTGGAACTAACTTTTTCCCCCTTGTCCGTCATTAAAGGCATTCAAGTGTGTTGGTCAACCATGACTATCTCCTTTGTCCCCCCACCATAAGGCCTAGTTTCCCCGCATGACATCACTATTTCGGACACTCAGCGCCCCATTTCTGGAAAGGTTTATAGGGTGCGTTGATTCGAAATGTGATAGAACTCAACATGAGACTTATCACAGTCTCACTCCTCTACCCGACCTCAGATCAAAATTCTTTTTCATCTTTAGGCCAAGATTACAAGATTATCAATGTTCACCAAAAAACTCTATATAGGCATACATATCTTTGTCAGAATTCAGGGTTCTTCGAGCCCAGAGTGTCAATAGAGTAATGCACTCTACAATAGGTCCATAGTGTGATGAGATTTCTGATATGACCATCCACTACAATTATATCCTGAGATAGGAACATTGGCCATCCGATAAATAACCACCCTATAAATTACTCTAATCACTCGGTGTTAAATTTATAATGATAGTACCCCAAAGTCTTCTCTTAAACAAGGATATTGAGGATTGTATTACATTCTTTATCAAGGTGAAAGTATATTATATCGGTCATGCGATTCCAGTCCGGACGCGCTTCCAGTCCACACCAACATAGCCAGTACTTTTCAAGGGTTTTGTTCCCAACTTTCTCACCATGGTGCCAATAGGCCCATTGCTTCACTTTCCAGTGTCATCCACAAGCACCTCCACCTTGCATATGATCATGCCCGCAAACCTGTGCTAGTGATATCGCAGCTTTTCACTACCAGAATTTCTTCACATCACAGATTTCTTATAAAATCTGGAATCTAGGAAGTGAAAAGCAATGGGTTAACCCTTTTCCAACAAACCATGTTCCGCCAATTTGCAATAAGGTCAGAGAGCAATAACGACTCCTGGCTTATCGCTATGGATATTTGAAACAGAAGTTGCAGCAGTATTTTCAAGGCTTGGTTTCACACTTGGAATGGTTTGGGAAACTGTACCTTAGCCGGTTGACAGTGATTGATTACAAGCAAGGATTGGGTGATTCCATGAGTTAACCTACCTCCCTCTCTTAAAAGAATACCGGACCATTCGAGACAAGAGATTATTTGGGCCAAACTTTCCCCTAAGAATCATTTCGTTTAATCAAAATGTACGAAAAAACTGTAAAATATATGTGGACATTTCAAAGGCTCTTTCTGAGGTTGGAAATGTGAATGCAAGCTTTCCCTTATAATCGCTAGGGAGTGCAAACGTTCGATGACACAGACCTTATGTAGCAAAGGAACAGCAGTGGAAGAAATTTGTATTGTCCTTCCCATCAACCTGGGACTACCTAGAACAGAACTGATAACTCCTCTATTCACACATGCAACCAATTCATTTTAACCCTTCAACTCCAAGAGCAGCTCCCAATCCACGTCACCCCGGATAAGTCCAGAGCAGTTTCCAAACTCTGCTCTATTCACAAATGTTACCCATCCATTTTAACCCTCGTGCAAATCCAAGCAGATCGTAAATCGCAATCATGCCAAGCCAAAGTCACTTGTTTTTAATGACCATTATTTTGAATGATTAGTTATGTAATCAGGCAGAAGATGAAGCATTCTTTCATGATCAGATGACACGAACACTCAAAGGCAAAATCGACCAATCACTCTTCACCACCTCCAAACCAGAAAAACACAGAAATTGCGTAAACAGTTTCTTTAATAAGTTTATAGTTCAAAACTATGACAACAGTGATTATTTTTTCAATACGTTCCCTCGACTCCTGGATGTAAATTCGCTGTAGCATCCATTCAAAAGTCATTAGAATTTCTTTGAACTCCCTCAGATGACCGAGTATAAATTCCAAAACTCTTTCATTTTGGTCCCTAGAATATACTTTTATGAATGCCATCATTACGATACGGGTATAAATTTCAAAAATGCGATATCTGGCCAACACGATTTTAAGTTTTTCAGTCATCAGTAGAGGAACGTAATACATAGGGGACGCGGGGAAACTCGATGATTTATAGAAGTCGGTAATAACGTTACATTATCTGGTCATCCTTGGCTAGGCAGAGAAGAACTGATTTCACACCTTCTGAGTTAGCGCTCTCCCGTGTATTGGCGCCATTATCCGCACGCTATGGAAGCTGGACTTCAATCAACTCACACTGATGAAACCATTATACAAAGTCATAAAGTGATCGCACTGCCGCGCGACAGATTAGCAAAATTAGTCGTTACTCCACATTTAACGCCCGATGTGGGTTTTGCCCTCTCCCTGTCTACCCATTACCTTTAGCGGGGTGTTTTGTTTTAGCTCCACAGCCATTATGGCCTTATCAATATCAATTTCGTACAGCGATGTTGAGAGCGTTGACGTCCATGAGGCAGAAAGTGGAAAATGAGCTACTTGTACGATCCAAGCAGCATGAAGTGTCAAACCTGCACTAAGTGGTCAATGGCAGACAGAGAACTAGCCATTCCGCCATCGCTTATAATCGACAATCAATGAAGAGTCGGAAGAAGACAGAGAAAGACACAGGAATGAGATACCTGTCGGCCATTTTGTTTTGGTGATTTCATATCTCCAAGGCTTGCTTACGTGATTGAGGATTGAAGCAGACTGCTCCACCGCACCATGTCACATCTTTCTACAGATGGCGACTGCTTTGTCAAGCAGGAACCAAATTAATTTTTCCGAGCGGATCTAGTTTATTTCAAGATCTAGCCCCCCCCCACAACCTTCAAGTTTAACACATCCTTGAGCCTTTTTTCTCACCCCAATAAGTCTGGTGTCTACCCTTATAAAAGGCTCATGTAAAAAGTGACTTTATATTCAATTGTTCAACTGCTAAATTGGTCGACTCAGATATCAACTTGAAATGAAGGCAAGATTTGCCTAATTCAAGCTTATCTTCACATATCTACATACATTTAGATAAAATTAGCCACAAATATATCTGAAATCAAGCGAAATGGGAAGATACCTATAAAGATAAACTTGAACATAGCAATCTCCTTTGAACTCGTAATTGTATCTGGAAATGTTTCTGGCGCCGAACAATGGCGATTACTATGCCTAGTCATGGCGGGGTGGAATGAAAATGGATTAGGAATATTACAGTCGCCGAGGAAATGATTCGGGTATGGCACCTGAGACAGACGAAACCGAGGGGAATCCAATGTTATTAAATGATCATCAGCGCAAAATAAATATGAATGGGGAGCAGTCGATGAAAATTGCCTTCGATTCCCTCGACTCGCTTAAAAGGCAATTATGTTGGAGGAAGGAACGAATTAGATAGTGTTCCATTTGGCGAAATGAGCGTGGATTCCTCAGATCCATTAGGATGCACTGCGACGGTGAAACAAATGCGAAAAATTGCACGAATGATGCATGTTTTGTCTGATTGCAACTGGTCCGAGAAGGCATCCACGATCGCATTTAGTTTTGATTGTTCTCGTGCTGCGATTATCCCTACCTGGGGAAACATTCCGCATAACGGTCATGAATTTTGAAGTAAAATCGCCAAGAGCTGTCTAAGTGCGCAAATTTAGGAGATACTGAGTGGCCCGAGATAATCACGCAGCCGGATTGGTCAATGTTTCTGTTCATTAGTTTTTCAGTGGGTGAAAAGTGCTGCAAGATTCATGACATCTGCCAATGAAATGTTTCAAATGAACAAGTGGGAAATCAGTTTTCAGCAACGCAGGCCATCAAAGGTCAGAGAAAAACATCCGAGTTTAAACCCAATTGCGTTATTTTTTTCAACCTGCCTACAAAATCGACGATTAGAGATGGACTTTTGAATTGAACTGACAAGTTCATTAATTAAAGCGAACGAGGCCAAATGAGGTTTATTTGCTCTTCCCTTCAGGGTATGCACTTTCGACCAATCTTTTTTCTTCCTAATTAGATGCACAACAAGCAATGTAAGAAATGACTTGAGTCTGAACAAATGATGACAGCACTGTTGAAAGCTGTTGAAAATGTGACAGAATTTTGCATGTTGTTGTCACAGCAGCGCAAGGGGTTAAAATATCAAATCGCCACATTTCCATGCAAGTACAATTGACAATAAAACAAACACCAAACAATCCCGCGAAATCGCCACTGGATAAATTGTACATTTTCTGGGTGATGACGATTATTCTTATGACATGATAGTGCTGATAGTGTGACTGCGTCCACAGAAGAAGCAGTCGCGTAATCCACAATTCTCAGCGACAGAAACACGACCTTGTGACAGTGTCAATGACACAGCATAGCACAGCCCGTGGACGGTTGAGTCCCAAACATCTTAGAACCCAGGACCTGCCATGTCCAATTACGACACACATCTATCACAGCTACGCTTTCTTATGCTGCTCAAATTAAAGGTGGATTAGAGGCATCAGGAGATTGTAGGAATGAGCCACAGGAGTTCATATCACACACTAGCCCAATCATGGTGCAGCTTTGTTCTACACTTGAGCAGTCAATGGGGAGACGATGTACACAGAGGAAGGATTGGCAACAAGAAATATCACAAGTCAGCCTAATTGGCTTGACTTTTGCAGGGTTCTTTCAAGTCAGGCAAACCGGCTTGACTTGAGTAAGGCAACTAGCTTGAGTACTGCATATCTTGAGTAAGGCAAACTGGCTTGCACTTTGTCGTACTCTTTCAAGTCAGGCAACTAGCTTGGATTCTGTAGTTCCACAGGTCAGGCAACAAGCTTGAATTCTGTAGTTCCACAGGTCAGGTAACTAGCTTAAATCCTACCGTTTTTTGTCTGGTCAATTGACTTGTAATCTACACACAGGAAGAATTGGCAACAACGAATATCACAAGTCAGGCAAAAAGTCACTTCTGTTGAGTTATGCAAACTGACATGAATTCTGCAGTTCTATCAGTCCTATCTATCAACTCAGGCAAATCATCTTGAAATCTGCAATTCTTGAGTGAGGCAAAGTGGCTGAATTATTTCTCTCTCTTTTTTATCCTTCAGTTGGGGGACAAGAGTGATAGCATCGTTTATGGCGAGAATAACAAAAGTAATGAAATGATCACACATCTGTCTCAAATACGACTAAAAGCTGAAAAATATGATTACGATTGGTAACCCGCTCAAGGAAGGTCTCTCTGAGGGATTTCCAGCACTTTTGCTCATACCAGTTAAGAGTTCTTCTCCCCGGAGCAAAGTCATTAAGAGTATCAAGTAATACTGCAGCCATGTCTCGGGGCTACATCTCGCTCTAATACAATGATTCAGGCTCCACAATAGGCAAATAGAGCCTGAATGAATTCACAATATTCTCCCATTTACTCCCTGAAAATGCCTAATCTTATTTAGTCTTGGTAAACCCCCAAGAGGGTCATTAGCTACACTCATCAGAGACGAGATGCAACCATTCCACATGCCGTGTAGACGAATCTTTGTCATATAAATTCGCCGTCCCCCCATGCCGAATCCCTTCCTGCACTCGGGGGACTATTATTTATAAAATACACAATACGTCGGATGAAAGTTATTTGGTTATTACTAGTATTATAATTTTGATAATGGTTCCCCTATTCTATAAACCGCTCGTAACTCAAACGTTTCGCGAAATAAATCAAATCAACAAAGGCCAGTACAAAACTGTGTGATCACCAAACGCGTTTTTATCTAACTATCTTCATATTTATATCTGAAAACTCATTAGGTACTGTTAGCTTATTTAATTATTCATTAGTCAACCACAGATCTACTTTACATACAGTATAGACTACAACAGTCGCTTATATCAAGTACTTTATCAATGTTTTACATACTTGTAACTAATTACGGACAAGAGCCCTGTGAGTTGTAACGTTCATTGAGATCAGTTTTAGATATGGGGAGTATAGGCATCCAAAGATTTTGTTGTTTTTAATAAGCTCCACAATTCAGGTCATTTTGATGGTGAATATGGTCAACCCAGAGAAGTTTGCGTAATGTTTCATGTTTTGCATTTGCAGACAATTGCGCAAAATATAAGGCCGTGGAAAAGTCAGCACATTCGAATCGGTCAATATTTGAAGACGACCCCAGGCTTGGTCCACACGACTCCTCTCGATGACAAATACCCTAAGCACCCCAATGGAGTAACTGTAATGACTTGTAACATTAAAACGTCTGACAAATTCTTAAAATTCTATTATCAGGAAGGGTTTTTTTCACGATTTATTGTCAGGATCACTGAGACATCAAGATGAGCTTATCTTAAGAACGTGTTTAGATGTCAAATCTGCCTATCACAAAATCACCATGATCACGTATTAATTCTTTAGCGAACCGATGCCACAAGCCATATATTCTATTCTAAAGCTATCTCAAACAATACCAGAGTATTGAGTTTCATTTTCCGTCTTTTGTCTACCAGATTATCATTAGCCTGGTCGTCTTATGAGTGACCTAAGACAAAGACCGCATCTTCGTCATCAGTCTACCACCCCACCTGCCGAGACAGCTACATGTCAAGGAAGTGGACCAATTTGCAGGAAATTTCGCTTGTGGGGACTTGGTGTCCTTTCTGCGGGGGATGCCCGGCGGAGAAAACCAATCCATCCGGTGATTACGCGGCAGGATATCAACAACAAGCTGTGATTATCGGCCGAAAGATGAAAATTTGTTTTGGGTCGGAACATTTGCGTGAGCGTTAGCACTAGTGAAATCTTGGTGTTAGTGTGGTGTTATTCTTTAATGACTTCTTCACAGACAGGGTCTAACCTCATTTCAGAAAATGCTCCTGGTTCATCTCAGTTACATACATAATGAACAAAGGGTTAACACGATTCGAAAACAGATGTGTTTTTTCAAGAACGTCTGCCTTGGCCACAGTAAGTGGTAACATAACCATAGATGAAAGACATTTCCATAAGATTTGGAAATAATCCCAATTTTGGCAGGAGTGAAACAGAACGAAAATGTGCAATGTTGCACATTTCAGAACCCCCTCATGCATAAACAAATATGCCTCATAAATATGTAGATGAGCCTGATGAATATGTAGATTTGACAGCCAAACAGAGTGTTTTCACCAGTTTTGATTGATCAGTTCAATAAAGCACCCGCTGACTAATACAAAGTATGTGTTTTCCCGCCATAAAGGGGACAATATTGCTGCAGAATTCAACCACACATTCTTCCATACTCCGCTGAAGAAATTCTGCGCGAATATGCAAACTGCACCAGAAGCCGCGGCATGTCAAAATATCCATTTGGTAAAATTGCCTAATCAAATTTGAGTGATAGCCGTGTATGGTTTTGAGATGATTTATGCGCCGCCGCGCTATGTCCTGCAATAACATTGTCCAAATGGCCATTGCCGTGGATACATGGTCTGTGGTATACACCACTTCTATGACTCCTTTCATGAAAACCATCCAAGCGTCCTAAACGCACTAAATCATGTTTTATGCTTTAATTATTAGAGGGCGCATAAACGGGTATCTGCTTTAATCTGTCGCGGCATGAAACAATCAGAGAGCCAAGAAGACCTGCTTATAGGAGATACGTCCGCACCATTAGTGAAAATTATCAAATTTTGCAAATGACTTGGTTGACATTGGTTTACGAGTTGGTCAGTAGTTAGAGGATATTCAGGGTCAGGATGGGTATTGCGGCAATGATGGGGGTCAACTGAGGTAAATTGGGTGGAAAAATAACACTAGGTTCAGGGGTCTGGAAGTATAAATTGCTATCAATTATGTCTGTCATAATATCGAGACTTATCAACAAATGAAATTGTAAATACAAAGAGTACTTCTCTTTGTCTTTTTGATTGTTATAGCATCTCCCCATCCCCAGCTCCACAGAGTTAATATCTTGGCCACCAGATATGGTCATACACATGTATAAGTATAGTAGCGATATTCAGGAGCTATGATTGTATGCATAATATATCAACCACAAGACGGCCACATTTTTTCAGTCATATAATTGGCTGAGACTTTCATCTCCGGGCTCAAGAATACAGCAACAATGGATATGAGAAAATATGAACTATCTACACTGCAACTTATATTCAAATACATAATTAGTGAAATAAACTTCATTATCCTCACTTGGCTATTTTAGTGTAATCAGACAAGAGCTAATCTGTTTTAATTGCAATTAATACAAAGAAATGTCAAGAGATTATAACTATTCAACTGTAACAAATCTGGTTCCCCGCTATGCCACTGTGTTACAATATTGAACAAATGATATATTTTTATATAAAAACGACATAATTCAATGAGCAGACTGGAGAAATCTCGGTTTTCTGCTCAAATACTTCGAGAATTTTCATTGCAGTTTCTCTGATGGATTCAGTTTATCAGCCGAGGTGATTTCCACGCCTTCTGCGCTGGAATAACTGGTGCATTGAACTGTGACAATATGGTGCTCATGTTTGCGATCAACGCGCGGACTGTGGCGTTACGATGCAAAAATGGCTAGCAGCCTTAACGGCCTGTCAATTTGTATCAAAATCGACATAAGTCAACCAGGAATGTGAAAACAAAGCAAATCGTCTCCTCGGCAAAGCGAGCGTTGACATGCACCGCAAATGCCTTCTTGCTTCACTTGCTCTGCGCAGTGGAATTTTTCTGACACGACCGAGTTGGATAATCTTGTATTTAACACCAGAATGTTTTAAAATCACCACCCCTTATGCCAGTGTTCACACAAGAATTCCCTCATCTGAGTCATTTATGCTCGCCGCTTAATTAGCTCGTTGCGTGCCCTCAGCGCAGTCTGTCAGACAAAATGGGAAAAATAGGCAACGAATTGTGCGGCGACATCCATAGTAACGGCCTATTTTACGGTGCGCACTACCGCCCTAGGAAAGTAACTTAAACTTAGAAAATTACTGGATAAACAATGGTACAAACACGCCATTTCTTGATGGGCCCAGCCAAATAGATACCTGCATGTAACCAGAGAATTTAGACCCTTGCAGCCATCTACACCCACTTTTGTAACTGACAGTTGACATTGGTGATCGGTATACTGGGAAGCGGCCCTGGGCGGAAAAACTCCCTCGCCACAAATCTGTGTTGATTGCGATCAGTAATCTGGCTGAAAATCGAGATCTTTGCAGCAGTCTAAGAAACTCACAATAACTCCACGGGATATCCTGCGATCACTTTCTCCCCAAAAGGCAAGCCGTGAAGTTTTGATCTCTGTTCAAGATAGCTGTTGCGAAGACTCGGCACTGGTTATAAATGCACGTGGAGCGACGTTTCCATATCTACAACACTTTGATCCTAATTGCATAAAAGGTCACAAAAAATACCCAAAGAACAAAACTGGGAAAGATCGTTGCTGAGGAAGATGTGTGAATGTTTTTTTCTTTCAACGACAGTATTTTTTTGATTAGGTGGTCACCCGATATAGCAAGATATGAAATGGTTTGTAATTACTTTTAGAAAACTGATCAAGATATCTGATATAATTGCTCACTTTTATCAAGGCATCTGATATAATTGTCCGTTTTTTGTGAGACAGTAAAGTTAACAATCATAAGTAGTAGCTTTCTTGATATTGCTTTTTCTGACGCAAGTGGGCTTGTATTATTTGTAACAAGAGTAGTGTAATCTATTTTTTAATCAATTGCTGTTCAAGTATATCTTACTTTTCCTGGTCTCTCTTGTGGTGGAATATGAAAGTAACAATATGGATTGTGAGAGACAATAAGGATGGAGTATCCATGCTAGAACCATTCTCAGAAAACTATAAAGAAAATATTTGGACCACTGAATGAAGACGGAGGACATCAACCTGTCCACGCAATCAAATGATTTGTGCTTCCTTTTTTATTGTGTAACTTCCTTTTGTTTCTTCTTACTATCAGATCAACTCAAGAAACAGTTAAAAGGGTCAGTTCAGCTTTAAAGTACGTTGAACGGCCTCCACACCTCGTCTTGCATGACCAGGACAGAACCAAGACGAGCATGGGTTATGCTTTCTCCTATAATTGGATAACGAACTGACAGGATATGGCCTATTCCCGCGTAATGACAGGGCTGGCTAGCCAGCAAGTGCTACGGGCACCAGCAACATCACCTTAACCATCAAACCGTGGCAAGCAGTTTGGCAACGAGGCCATTTATTTCCATCGCCATCCCATCCCACCCCACTGCTAAATTAAGATAAGCAGTGTATCCTCGTGTAACTTCTCCGTTCATATGGGCCGAAATTATTTTTCCGGTTCATCAACTGGGAAAAAAGAGATGCATGGCTAATCAAGGTTGAAGAATGAAAATTTGTATGGAATATTTGAACATCACACACTGTTTGTTCGGTTAATGATCTGTGTATGGCGTTTGATAAATGATGAGAGTCGTCACAAGGCTGGTGACGTGGTGACGGAGGGATGGCATGATCTTCTGACATCAAATCATCGCCGTCTGAATCACTGGAGACCAATGGACCAGGGCACATATTTTGAACTCCTACTCTGGTCGCAGTTGGAATCATTGGCGCAAGATTGAAATGGCAGTGGTATGCACTGTCACATGAGTAATGCTAGAGAAGACAAAATTTTCATCTTCATTTTGCTGTTTTGTTTACTGCAAACCCAGAGAATTTTGTGAGCTTCTTATATTTGCATTTTCCAGCAGAAACCTTTGAAGGAAAATGTGGGGTTTTTAGATTTCATCATCATAATCTGATAAGACATAGGCCCTACTTCAAAATGTCAACACGCCACTGGATCTGAAGGAAACCAAACAAAGAATTCTTAGAGACTTTTTGAATGAACTATTCCATCAAAGAAACTTCCTTTGTCTAGAATGTCTTCCACCAAATGTTTCAAAGGTTACTGAACCCTTTGAACTGAACTGGATTCAACAGAAGGATTTGAAATTTTTGAGGACTGAATGAAACTTGTCAAACAAATGTGTGCTTGCTTGACTTTTCAAGACAGGACACACAAAAGACAGCACTTAAAATCATACCCAAACCTTTTGAGACATTCGGTTCACATTATCGTAACATTTTAACAAAGCTTCACTGTACATGTTAATAGTGACTTTTTGATGAGCTCAATATATATGCATGAAAATATCTTTTACTGTTTTGAATATGAAACCATCACTGATTGAAGACAGAAAGCATCAAGATATCCCAGTTTACAGTAAACCAATTACTGAAGCTGTTGAAAAATACAAGTCATGGAACTGATTTACATTTTAAAGCCAAATCAGAAAGCGTGAAACCAAAAGCGAATCCGAAAGATCTGTACAAATCGTCTAGCAATTCCCACCACATCTCGGCTACAGAGCCGCCCCACCATATAAGGCGGCACGTATTGGTTCTAAGGCAGGCGTCTGAGCAAGCGGGATAAAACTGATTACCACGGAGAGGGTGATAAATCATGCAAAATCAAACACGTCAAAATTCATTGTTAAATCATGTACACGGAGGTCCCAATTGATGCCTGGCACTTGCTTGGCATTACAAGGTTTACTGGTGGAAAAAAGACGTGATTTTTCATTTGAAATGGTAAATATATGCAGACGCGACATCAAAGGGTTGCCTCTGTGATGTTTGGCTCCGTACACATTGATTAAACAAGACTTTTAATCAGGTCCACACCGGGTTTTTGTCAATTTTATTAATTCATTCATGAATATCTAATGTTGAAGATGAATTCAGATATTGGTTGTTTCTTTCTAAGATTTTTATGACGAGTTTTAGACAGTTTGAGTGATTCGCTTTATCATGCATTCCATTTACATGATCGGTTCATTTTGTTGATGGAACCTTTGAAACACAATGACAGAATAGCCAATGCCATGAGAATGTCTTACAAGAACGTAACTGCTTTGGCTAGAAGGAAAATTTGAATTTCATTCCTTCATCAGCAACCGGAAATTCAAATGGAGGAGTAACTAAAAACTTTGATCACATTTGACATCCAGGAGCAGTCGCAGTCACACCATCATTTTCAAATCTGTAACCCCGCAAAAAAAGACGTCTTGTGCTCTTTTGTTGTGTGTAAATCACTGGCACCCATCTCATTAAGATGGGGTTTGATGGTTTATCTTGAAACAAGCCCACGGTTCATCGGGCGAATTCTAATTACCACCGCGAATCAGGGTCAGAGCTTTGGAGGTGATCCGACTAATTCAACGTCAGCAAGTAATTGATTACAAGACATCCAACCACCTCAGATGGCGAGATTTGGGGATTAGGGTGGGATAGACTTGATGTCGTCTTGCCAAGGGACGCCAAGCAAACGTCTGTCTGGAGACTGAGACATGTTAGGGAGATGAAAATAATGGAAACTTGTAAATATGAGGTTACTCCTAGTTCTCTAGTAGTAAAACCGGGGACGGAAAATAGCGGAGGTTCATGATGTAACCAACAGTCACCAGCTTGGGCCAAGGTTCTGATTAGAAATTGCAGTGAAACATGGTTTTTGTTCATAGGCTTTTAGTTTTAATCCCACCTTTCCCAAGTCCTTCGTCGAAAACGACACGGAAAAAACTCACAAGATCTTTATAACTTCTGGCTGAGTTTTAGATTTTTACATATTTTTGTCTGCTGAAAATCTCATCGGTGTGCTCTAGGCTGATTAAAGGCAGTTAAAGATGAAGATGACAGGATCTTCACCTAGTTTCTCTCTCTCTCGATCGGCTGGTATAGGTAAGCCGGCCTCCAGGGATTCTTGATACTCGTACAGCATCAAGTGTTAACTGTTGATACACATTTACAAGTCAACCGAACCTGCTTGTAGAAAATACCAAGGTTTTTTGCCTGTATCCAATTCTCGAGAGAATTTTTTTCTTGATGATGTCTAACATTTATCTCATTAAAGCCTGCAGATAATTTTGTGAAATTAAACTAATGTTTCCAACATAAACAGGAGTTTATTCCATCTCGTAATGACCATTAAGACGAAATAATTCGCAGAAATTTCAAATCATCATGCAAAATGAAGCCGGAGGGAATGACTTTGTGACAATATTAAGAGACGTCATAAATTATTTAAACCACGGTAAAAGAGCACCCGTAAACTCTCCCCACCCAGAAGAAGATAACACATTATTTTTGTGTAATCTGGCGGTTCTTTTCAATTATCGCCGCTTCCTTAAGTTGGTGGCAAGCGCTGGGTGTATCCGACTCACAGATGTGGCGGTAGCTCTTGAGAGGTGCACCACAGCCATCGGAAGTTTTCCCGGTTCATCGTCCATCCTTATGGCCAAATGAAGCCATTTAGCAAACAGGTGATGCAGAATCCTTTTGTAAACTACATCCCATTAATGATATAGATGAGCCTAATCATATCGGGGCGATGGATAGTCCGAATGGGGGAGGTAAGGAAAGCTGGAGATGAATACAGATGCTCTCATCTCAAACAAACATCTACACATATGAAATTCTTATCCAGATTTTTGGAAATCTATGTTTGATTTCAAATCTCCACCTTTTCTATCAATGTTAAAAACACGACAGATAATGCGTCAAAAGCTGTATCATTTCCCAACATCCTTAGGAACCACCAGTGACATGTAGTAGCAAGAGAATACAATTTGTCTTAGGCCATTACTGTGCATCACACTAATGCTTTTATGGGCGGCAGTGACGGGTAATTGTAATTTTACAACCAATTGGAGAAAACCCTTGATGCATTTTGCTATTTCCCAGTTAGTGTCTGCCTGCCGAAATGTAATAGCCATCATCATTTATCGG
Source organism: Lineus longissimus (assembly GCF_910592395.1). NCBI lineage: Eukaryota > Metazoa > Nemertea > Pilidiophora > Heteronemertea > Lineidae > Lineus > Lineus longissimus. The sequence continues at coordinate 25,473,597 of NC_088310.1, forward strand.
GGTGGCGCTTTAGAGAGTACAACCAAAATGACAAGTTTATGAATGTTTACTTCTTGTTAATACCAGGTTATCGTATAGCAAGTGCGTGACTTTCGGTCAAACTATCTCTTATATAGGAAAATGGACCAAATTAGCTTATCCATTCACTTAGTTAGCAAATATTAAGTTATATGGCAAGCATTTGAAGAGTTTCATAGTGCACAGCCAATGGTACTATGCATTAGTATAAAGCCACCTGGAAAGATTTTAGTGTTGACCTTCATCGTTCATAAAGCAAATTATCAAGTGAACCTGTGCACCATTGTGGAAAATAATCTAATTTTCAAAATGACCACAATTTCTTCAACTAAATTCTCCCTCACCTGCGCAAGGGTCCTTTAGATTGTCGAACATCGATGGAAGCAGTGACAAGTCCAACAAAACAGACAGCTGATTCCGCTGAATTTAATCTCGTCTAATTTCCTCTAAAAAAATCAAGTGGGGATATTTCTCCATGCCACAAGCAATAAAAACTGGGACTGTCATGCAAAAAGTTGATCAAAGTTTATATGCAGGTGAGGTACGACAATAACCAACAAATTCAATACAATTATGAAACATAAAACGCATCGCTTGAAGGGTAGTGTTAGACACAGCGGGGCGTGGAAAAACTGCTTCTCATTCTCGGCAGTTTGAATGGGATCTTTATCGGGATGAAATCCGGACTAGAATACATCCAAGTGTCGGAGTCTGGACCTTTGATATGCTCGGGGCTGTTTGGGTATATTTGGTAATCTGATCTGTAATCATGGTCGTGTGGGGTGCCCACACCAGAGGTAATGCTATATACAGCTCGAAGGACCATTTTTAGGTAATGCAATCCGGTCGGAGGGACCATTTTGAGTTTTATGATCCCTGATTGACTGTCCATCTAATCATGCTAATTCTCAACAAAAGCAATGATTAGCTTGACTAAACGACTTTGGCTATTTAGTGTCATCCTATGGTGTTAAAGCTTCTTAAATCAGATTCCATTCTTGTTTCCCTCAATAATCTCAAGTAAGTACTTTTATATCACTTCTGTGGTCTGGTTTTTACTCTTCAGCCAACTTTAATCCAAAGAAGCTTATAGAGGGACATATTTTTCCCAATATTTTTTTCTAAATTTTCTCAGAAAATATGAAAATTCCTGACACATGACACTGAGGGAAGTCATTCTAAAGATGATGATGACTTTTTGGATAGATGATTGCACAATCTCTAATTCAGAAACAGCAACACAACATTGAGTGAACTTACACTTACACAGAGCCAATGAAACAATGGAGTTGTGACCAAAAAAGTTGAAATTAGAGGAAATGAAAAAATATTGAACACAGGAGGTTCAATCTATCAGAATATGGTCGAGTAGTTCTCATCTCACTTCTCAGATGGAGGAATAATTATTTCTATTGTTTTGCAACGTCATCCGTTTCTTGTTTCCACGGCATGGTCATCACATCAACGGCAATATCGCCAGCAACACCCCGAGGGCATAGAGGACAGGTGTCGTCAAAGGGAAGTTCATCATCTTACAATAGAAAGTGATCCAACAGTGAATGAGCAGCGACCAAGTGAAGTGACTCAAGTGTCCGCACTGATTAAGCAACCCACTGATCCTGTGAACGCAAAATCGAGGGAAATTACGCGGAAGAATCGCACACAATGTCAAACGGTTGCATATCCCTTTTGTCATCAGGGGTGTCGGCGAAAAATATGACTGCAATTATAACATTCGTAGTTCATTTCACCGAAAGTTCACTGGATCCACCCTGCTTCAATCAGTGAAGACGCCTGCCACCAAGTAGTGAAACAGACTCTGGCTATTTCGGAAGACTTTTGGCGATGATTTTGCCAAAGGTGTCAAAACGGCCACCAAGGTGTCAGAATTGCCCTTAATTGCTTTACCTGTTGAACTTGTCCTTCTAACTGACCAACAGGGTGGTTGTCTGTACCAATTAGAGCAAGATAATGATTATAAATTTTGGTAATCAGGTGACCCCCAGGCTTCTTTAGGAACGTCATGTCATGGAGCAAAATAAATTTGATTGTCCTTTAGATGAGAAGGCATAACGAACTAATGATATTGAGATCTGTATGCTAGCTAAAGACCAGTTTCAGCAGAAATACATGTAATCTTCCTGAAACTCGGGCAAAATATCTGGCATTTCACCGTAAGGAGCCTAGCATCGAGAAGCATGTTACGAACCTGCTTCTAAGGATAATACTATTTGGTTGACAATTATTATAACAAGATTCAAGTATCTATTCTCGTCTTTCGATATGGTTGCCAGGCATTATCCAATGAAGATCGCTCTCCTCTTCCTGTACACTATCTCTTGTTGAGCGTCTGCTGTACACATCTCATTACTTTGATGTTAAAAATAAATTACCTTGCTAGGTTTGTAAACAAAATCACATTACCTAGGGCGCAGAGGAGGCTGTGGATGTGATGTGCATACCAACACATAATTACACTACGCTGGAATCCCCCACAGGACATGCGCAATATACCAGCGCCCTAACAGGAGTGCAGGAAGGTAATCCAAAGAACCTTTCGGTATAGAGCAAACTTCAAAACAAAATTTCATACCAACATTCTTGTGTCCTTCCTATTCTGATGCAACCATGATTTATGCGCTCCTTATTCAAGAACCGTTATTGAGAATCAACTAAATGTCATCTTTAACACAATGATTCCAAAAAGTAGCATAACATTGTAACCCCTTCAAGAAATGAGAAGTTTAGCCTAAAAGTTGACATATCACATTTTTTATGACAGAATTCATGTTTTTTCTCTCAAGATAAAATGATGGAGAATGGGAAAGGCGTAAAGGATAATATAGTGAACTATAGATCACCTTTTGCTCGAGGGGGTAATTGACTTTATTCTTGTAGTTAGGTGAAGTGATACTGAACGAAGGGCACTGCGGGGCATGAACGCCATGTTACACGATCGTCAATATCTCAAGTTTGACGCCAGCGTACCCGCAGGCCGCTCCAACAACTACGGACCTGCGGCACTTCTTTTGAGGGAGCCCGCTGATACGCCTCCAGGCCACACACCGCCATGATCATTTTCCTCAAATGCGCTGCTCTTTTTTGGCAAACAGATCGCAAATATCCAACCTGAAAGGCGTTTTGTTTTATAATGAGCGAGGTGAATGAGATACCGGTTTCTAGGTGATCATCGGGATATTATATCAACTTCTCAACGTGATCAGATATGACAACTGAAATGTGACCTGTCTCAATGATAATCATGCCCGCAAAAATACGCCAGGAGTTCATAAAACACAATACCCTTCGGTCGACTGTTACCAGTGAAATAAAATTTCAGCAGCCCCAACGGACCTTGGTGCGGGACTTGACATGATTGCCCTTATTGACTTTGAGGTCTTGGTGAATAATTCACTACATGTTTTACCTATAGAATTTCCACATCAATATGATTATATTCCCAAGGAAAGGAGAACGATAAAACTGGCCAGAATTAGCAATTCTAGTTGTGGCAATAGAATATACCAAGAAAGCCCACAGTATAAGTTATCAGTTGCATTATACTGCAACGCAGAATCGAATATAAGTACTATTTATTATGAATCGAGACCATTTTTCTGTACTGGCTAACAAATGTTATCACAACAACAGTCTCATAGCTTTTGTAGAATCTAGTATTTTCTGAGACCAATTCTATTGTTATATGTCTTGTAATAGTGTTTTCACATTTAGCCAATAGGCTTGTATATCATTTTATCATGTGAGCCCAATTGGGCTGTGTGTGTGGGGATAGACTCGTATGTCATTGTATGTCATTTTATCAAGTGAGCCCAATTGGCCTGTGTGTGGGATAGACTTGTATGTCATTGTATGTCATTTTATCAAGTGAGCCCAATTGGCCTGTGTGTGGGATAGACTTGTATGTCATTGTATGTCATTTTATCAAGTGAGCCCAATTGGGCTGTGTGTGGGATAGACTTGTATGTCATTGTATGTCATTTTATCAAGTGAGCCCAATTGGGCTGTGTGTGGGATAGACTTGTATGTCATTGTATGTCATTTTATCAAGTGAGCCCAATTGGGCTGTGTGTGGGGATAGACTTGTATGTCATTGTATGTCATTTTATCAAGTGAGCCCTAGTGGACTGTGTTTTGACCAAATAAAACAGACTGGACCAATGCAGTCAGATGTGTTGTCTGTTATGCGTGTTTTGCCTAGAAGATGCTTGAGATTTCAAAGATTTCTAGGTTTTGTGATGTGGAAATGACATCCTGGATGGAGCCCAGTTTAAAGAACATTCTTTAGCAGTCTCTCATAGGCAAATATACTGAAGTCCACAAAGCTTAGAACCAATGACTGAAAAGTCATCTTCAAATGGTAAAATGCCACTGAAAGGACCATTAAGATCAAAGAGAAGATAGAAAGCATCACCAATTTTGGCGAGACTGGCCAAAGGATTACACCAAGGATTCAGAGGCTGACCACTTAGGCGGGCTATATGACACAAAATTACTGCTCGGAGGAAAAAAAGGCGAACAGTGTCCATTTAGTGGTAATGATGCATGGTTGTGGTCGGCAGGGAAGTGAGCGCGTTGATTACATTATCTTGCCGATACTAATCAACTTAGCGATGAACTCGCCAGCGGTTAATGAGCGCGGGGGACAAAAATCATGAAATATGTAAATGCGCACTGGTTAGCAGCGGTAAATGTTCACAAGGGCCCAGTCATTAGTTTGTCGATGTGATCATCTTGAACATATCGCATCTACGCAGCTTGCCACCTTGCAAAGCATCGCCGAGCTGGCAGTCAATAAATTACGAAGCATGTCCGGTCAGTCCTCATGGTAAAATACATCACCGCTTGAAATGGGGTGTCATGATAGATAATACCGGTGGCCATAACAGGGAGGTTTGTTGAAGGCCACAGGGACCGGCTTCCCTTCAGATTAACTTGATTTAGCTGCGGAGAGTGGGCAGTTTTAACACCTTGTTAATGGATGAGAGACTGTGGTCTGACAGATGTAGAACACCTCGAATTGGATGCGAAGGTGGTAAATCAGTCAGCGTGGAAGGGTCAGAATTTATGGACTTGTCAGGATGATCAATGTTGACTACGATGTTTAGTCAAACTGGTTAGAGGAATTGACAAGACAACAATAACCATGAAGGTGAATGAGAAATTGACAAGGAATGTATCAATTTTAAGTGCAGAGAAGACAGCTCAGCTAGCCGTAGTTAGGAATTTTTCTACGGGGAAACAAATTTGGATTTTAACATCTGTTGATTTCTGCATTGTCCAGACAAAGAAGTCGTAAAGGCTCTCGTCTATCCTGAGAGAAGTAGCACCCTGCAAAAAAATTTCGTTCCAATTTTCAGTTTGACTTTGCATGCATCACGACCACCATTGAAAGCATATTGGCCAATTTGTTCTTCAATTAAAGTCCACACACTGGAGTGTTAAAATGCAAAATGCTCAAATTTTCCAACATTACATGACAGAAGCAAAAACCCGGGAGAACACTGTATGCTTTCTGTCATTAATGCGATGGATTGCTCAAGGAGAACCATAATACGCTCAAGCAATCCAACGAGGACCACCACGACTTCCCCACGCATCAGTAACCATGTTTCCAATCATCTTGGGTACATCCTTGCCATCGGCAAACTCAGAAACTTCCTAATTATCCCATTTAATTTCTGAGAACGCGGTTAACACTTCGAGCATAAGCTTCGGCCTTGCTTTCTCATGCTATCAAAATCACGTTATAGAAATGATTCTGCGGAGCTTTTGATAAAGTGCGCAAGGATGTTTCGAAACGACCCTTCGGGTCAAAAACATCATTTAATGTATTAAACCCATTTAGACATCATGTTCAGGAAATCATATAATGTATAATCAAATTTTTTCATCATGGTTTGGCCTGGGGTAGAAGACGGTTAGCCTAAGAATGCCATTTTCTTGAGCATTAGGAGCTAAATGAGCAGCATACTGAGGTATGGCTTTTCATGTTATATCGCAATGGCTTTATAATGGCAATGGCTTAGTACATGCCTCGTGTCCAGGAGGTCAAAGGTTGGAGACCAGCCGGTAAAGTTTGTTCCAATGCAACTAGTTGGTATCCACTGACCAAAAAGGGGCCTCGTATTAGAGATGGAAATATAGGCCTAAAGAGTTTGACAGAATCAAATTATCCAAAAATTACTGAAAGCCACTTATTTTGTTCATTCTGTTCTCTTATTTAGTTGAGATGAAAAGAAATGATACAAAGTTTTTTGTGCAAGAAAATCACTCCATCATCCCCACTTAGAAAGATTGGTCAATATCATCAAAAGGTTCATTAATTAGGCAATAATTAGCGAAATTCTATAACATTTCATACCGAAATGACCAGCAATGGGCTACTTAACAGCAGGCTCAAGATTCGCCAGTCAGTACATCGTAACTATAGATTATGTGTCAAATTGTCATTTTGCATCTTGTATGATGTTTAGAGTAGAGAGCCATCGTATAGGTGAATCCCCTGGTCACTAGTGGATGAATGACTGCTGAGAATGAGTGTTGATTCAATGATTTTTGCATCAAGCAGTGTCCAATGAAGAGGAATTTTTAATGGTTTTCTTATTGTACTGGCAGGGTCTTTAGATGAGGACTTTTTCTGAGGGTGCTGGTACCTTGAAATTTTCATTCATTGTGTGAATGAGCATGCATGACCATGTGCAATTATACTGTTTTTGCTGCACCCTAGATTGTAGCTAGACTTCCACCAATATCATCCATTCTTATTCACATAGAGCTAATTTCTAAAGATATATCAAGTTGGTAAAAAGCATCCTCAGGAAAATTCAACATGCCATAGAGATGGGTGGTCTACAGTATAGGCCTTCTCTCACCAGCGCACTTTGCTGTTAACCTAAGTAATGTGTACCACCAGGAAACGCTGTCAGCAATAACGTGGTCTACAGTATGAGCCCTCCCCTCACATCTGTACTTCTCTGAGGCTGAAGAGCATCCCTAACCATATTAGTAACATGTACCACCAGGAAACATGTAAGAATTATGACAGTAATCACAGATGACAGGACAGCGCTGGAGCGGTCAGGGGAAAGACCCTCAAGAATACTGACCAAATGATGACAGGAGAAACTGAAATCAACACAGTTTGTCGTGATGGAGAAGAAGGACCATGAGCAGTAATATAGAAAGCAAAAGAAAAACATTTCTCTAAGAAATTAAAGTGAAATCGACTTACCAATTATTAACTTGTAATATCGTTAATCCTGTATCTTGTGCCAGCTGTTTCTTTTGTTCCTCTGAGGGATATGGATGCTGGAAAGAGCAAAATCATCCAAAAATAACTAAGGTGATGAACATAGAATGCATAGAAATATGTCACCAGATGCAATATGCCATACGAATAATTCAGGAATTGCATGATTTAGGAACTACTGAATTCAGCAAACCTACATATTTCATATAGAATACGCTATTGGGAAGTTTGGGACAAAACCTTAGGAAAACAAGGACCAGACTTCCCAAGAAATTACTCAAAGATTGGTAGGTTAACAACCCCCAGGCCCTATGAGGAAGGATATCCTATACCACTCACAGAAAAAAAGACATTGTTCACGTCCGAAACAAAAACCAGGATCCAATTACCAATCGGCACACGCAGGGGGCAGAATTCCTGCCTTTTACTGTTATTAATGAAGAAACCGTTGAATCTCAACATTAGTGAGAGACAGAACAGGAAAAAACGTGTGTGTCAAGATTTTTTTTTAAATTGGAAAAGAAAATGTATGCTGATGAGGAATCATTAAACGTGTCCTGGATGTGGATGATTCAATGAAAAAATCAAGAACGATGATTTTCACAGCAAATATTTCAGCTGTACCTAAGCAGTTTAGAAGAAGAATTTGCCAAAGAGAACTGGTAGCAGTGATCGAAATAGAAAATCATGACCTATCATCTACTCATAATGCTAATTCAACATTGAAAATTCTCAAAGATTTTTTACGCATGAAATAATGGGAGGACTTTTACGAGCATGCGTGACGGACCATTTTAATGCACCAACATCCCAGTGGAGGTTTCTCATCTAAAAAGGCTGATTCTTTTCAACGTGAACATTTGTCTTTATAATGGACAATTTATACAAAAAATTGAAATAAGGACGTCATCTTCGTTTTTCGAATCTAAATAATTCCATTACTTTAATGCCCTCAATAAATGCACAGAGGAACTACAGCTGCATGCGATAAGGATTTTACAGACCATTAAGTTCCAGCGATGGTAGTATGTTATATTTTTTGGCAAATGAAATTGGTTTTTGAAAGTCTAAAAATCCCATGATTTCCAATTCTTGGCAGCAGAAATCAGAGGATGAGTTTTTGAGAACCTGTTAAACTATTCTGACCAAATCACATTTTCAGACTAATTTTTTTTTGGGTATTCTGTAGAATGTTTATTTGCAGCAGTTAGGCTTGATGATCTTTGTTTAGTCATTTGCTGAACCATCACACAGCCTTAAATTCAAAGGATGGATTATAATTATCCTAATAAATCTTATGTTATTACATGATTTATCATTATTCTGCATCAAATCCACAGAACTCACCCCAGAGTAAAACCACCTGTTTAACGTGCAAATAAAATGTTTGTCGAAGGCAGAGTGCACAACCACATCCATCATTCCCTTGTTTGTAAATCTTTAAATAACTGCAAACGAACAATCACACAAAGCTGAAATAACCCACAGATAACATCGATTCTATTGGGTGGAAAGTGAACATCCCCATAGGGCTGTTTAAAGATAAGGCCCTTTTCCTTTTTTATCCCTCGTGACAATAGGATCATAGTGAAGATAACTTTAGACACTATAGACAATGGTGGGCAGGTGACTTGGACAATATAGAAGTCAAGAGCTAAGTCAACAGGAAGTCATCCTAATGGCTGACTATTATGTGACATAAAAAGAATAGATTTACAATCAGTAACAAGAGGGAGAAAATCTGGAAAAATCCCTGCAAATTCCATTTCCTGTATGTGAGCCCCTTATAACGCGAGCAGCTGTAACTGATGCATAATTACAAAAAATAATTAAGGTCTGAATAGTTTTGTAAACGAGTCATGGCGACCTCCGAGTTAATGAGATGGTGGTTTGGGTTTCAGTGACACTACTTGTGGAGGAAATCACATGTACAGGGCAGCTCAGAAAAAAATGACACCTTTTTCTTCATCATATTTCTGCAACTGTTGCAGTTTTCCCGAAGATATATGCCAAAAATCCACTTTTGCTCACTTTTTTCAAGAACTTCTTTGCCAAGTCACTTATATATCTAAGGTACAGGAGTTCTTGATCTTTGAAAAGATGCTAGTGCCAGGCAAGCTGAGATTGAGTCCGGTATTCAAGACACCAACATCTATTGCAAACATTACAGCCAAATGCCATAGGTGCCCGCACTTTTTAAACATCAAATTGTTTATGAGGCGAGAAAGTTATCTTGGCTAGCAAATAAATTGTATAATTGGCAAAAGAAACTAGAGCACAGCGCCGTCAGCTAAACCACGGAGCACTACTTACCGTACATTCTTAAAAATAAATATTTGTGGTAAATAAACGATCATAGCGCGGGCCTGTTAGTCGGTGTATACAGCCTCTTTATCGGGATGCATCACAGGTCTCGAGGGAGAGAGATACAGTGCATCATCTTCCTTCATTTCCCTCGAGTACCCGCTACCATCTTCTAACTGCCTGCCTATTCTCTCCATTCCGGAGAACTGTTACATTAAAGTCTCTAAATGATAAATGACATCGTCATCATAATGATCTTCTTCATTAAAACATGGTCGGAAAAACACGTTAGGGCTGTGAAATGGTACGGCTTCATTTCAGATGCGGCCATATTGTGTGGCTCATGCGGCGATGGTGTGATAGTTGTAACACGTCTGCTTCAATGAAGGAGTAGGGAATTAAATCGAGGGCACAAATCAAAGAGCTAATGTTTTTCTTGGTTTTTTTTCATCAAAAAGATGCGAAAATATAGTAAAGGGTGTCAAAATATACAACAAATCTCCTTCACAAGACTAAAGTCACGAAAACTGGTGTAATTTTTAATACACTATTTTGACTGCTGAGGGGTTATGGATAAATTCTGGACGACAAATCATGATAATGAATTGCGTGAGCTCAGGAATTTCTTTGCTTACAGCTTTAAAGGTAAAACTTTATTTCTTAGAGTGTATGCTGCTCATACCGCAATATGTTCTTGCCAAGAACATTTCCACGACCCAAAACTTGACCAGGAAAATCCCCATCCCGATTCCCCATAATGTTAAATTTTAATGAAATCTCCGCCAGACGCATTAAGCGCTGGCAAAGAATAGCCACTCTAGGTGCCGTAGATGATCTGTTCTGCGACAGGTAAACCAGTGAAGTACCACCAAGAAATTGACTAATCTCGAATCTGGTATTGAGATAAAAGCCAGCATTAGTGTTGAGAGGTCCTCTAAACTTTACCATCAGATATTGTACGCTTGTGATAATGTACACGGGAAATGTGGCCAGGCGTTGGCTAACCCTTATAGTCGAATCAGTAATGGGATACTGGTTTAATGTTTTGACGAAAAAGAAAAATGTTTTTCAGCATTTTCTTCCACTGAAGGATCAGTGTTGAGAGGTATTCTTACTACGCAATCAGTAGAAATGTTTCGAGGCGCAGGCTTACCCTTGTACACTCCAGTATGGCCAAATTGGTAATGTGATATTGGTCTAATGTTTTGAGGGAGGGGAAGAAGTTTGTCAACATTTTCTTCCACTGAAGGGTCACTGTTAAGAGGTATCCTAATGTACACTCACTGGAAATGTGGGGAAGTGCAGGGTATTATATACAGTATCCAGTACGGTCATGTGATACTGGTAATTTTCCTCAAATGTTTTTTTATCATGGCAATATCTCCAATTAGCTGTTTGATATCAGGAATAAGCCGATATTGTGTAATCTTTAGATCAAGGAACGAGATCAAACACCACGTAGAAATACTACCCACAATTCCACGTTTGTGATCATACCTACACTTTGTGATCACATTACTGAACTCGGTATACTCGGTGGGGGAAAAACGGGGAAAAACGCAGTGAAGTATCTATTTTGGTTGGGGGTATCAGCTTAAACGACCCATAGGTCAAACTTTGCTGGTACATGGAGAAAGAAAGGTTTGCAAATCAGTACTTTGTGTCAGAGCGAATGATTGATGGAGTAACAGAGGTGGAGAGATGTAGCCTAGGGATGTGAGAGATAGAGGACTGGCTGATCCAGTTATACCAAGTCTCAATGACTGCCTATAAGAACTCTCAATAGAATAAACATTTGCTTCCTCTAGTTTCACTGATCTAAGCTTGCTTTTGAATACTCGAGTTAGGCCCTTTTCAATGAGTCTAAATTCAGACTCATTTTGAGGAGTCTTAATATGGACTCATTCGAAATCGAAATCCGAAGGAAGTGATTCAAACTAATGACTGGTCCAGAACTGATGTACCTTTGAATATATCACTGAGACAAACTTGAACCCAGAAGTGGCATTCATATCATAGTTTTCATCAAACAAACATAAACACATAGAAAGAAAGTTCTATTAGTGCCTGGATCTCTCAAAGTTTTTACCCTTGATTCTCATTATAACCCAATTCGAGTGATTTATGGATATAAGTGAATTAAAAACTAGCAAACAATGGGTGTCCCGAACGAGCAATCTCGGAGAGAATATAATCCAAGGGAAGGACAGCAGCTTGATCAGAAGTAATCACAATTGTCTATTACATTAAACAAATGGTACTAGTGATCTGTCTCAAATCGTGCGGCCGCTAAATGCTCTTTTCATATCCCATGATGCACCACTGGGGAAGTAAAATGAGTCCTGATCAGAATTTGTGAGAATGGTTCGTATAGCGGAAGCCGTCGCTAATCTGATTGGTGGGCCCAGAGCTAACGACGAATCAAATGGACAACCAAATTAATTGCATTTTCTAAGACAATGAGATCGCAATGTTCTGGCGTAATTTCTTAATTTGTACGATTTGAAACTAAAGCTTTTCTGTTGCAAACTGGTGTTGCTCCCGGTGGATAGTCTGTCGTCTGCCAGTTTCGGGGTCATAGTTGTGGGACGACGCCATCTTATCCGATAGCAGCGACGCTAATCGTATAGAGGATGACAAAGTATGCATCATGATTTGACTAAGTCACTCTGGAAAAGAGTTATCTGCCTAAAAGCCTTAACCAATTCGATTTTGACGCAACGTCCGATGATATTTGACGGCATCACAAACGACGACACACAAATTGCTGATGAGATTGTACCAAACGTGGGAAGGACACACAAGACAGTCATAACAATGGCGACAGGGGGTAACATCAGCGCAAATATTCTTTGTTCCCAAAATGCCAATTTTGACGATTTGTTGTCAGACGACTAGATATTGTCGACATTCATCATCTCTCATCTCAAATCGCTACCGCCAGGACACCGGTAGTCACAAACTCCTTGGGGCACTTAGAGAAATTAGTTCTTACTCACACAAATATTGTCACCCGGTACTCTCTGATGAACAAAACAAGTTTGTTCTTCACACGGACCCGTGATTGATATCAACAGAGAACGTACAACCATTCAAATTTTCGAACATGCGTCCCATTCACTCTGTTTACAAACTAACAATTCGATTCTTTCTCTTCTCAATAAGATTTATCATGCCAATCCTATAAATCAATGGCATTTTTCAATTTTCCTCGCTTGATTTGTCTGAGAGTGAATCTTTGGCGCGCTATAATTCCAAAAGTTTTCACCCATTGACCATTTCGGTCGCCATGGGCCAAAACAATTTGATAAGAGACAGATATCAGGATGATGATTAGAAGTGAATAGATGGCTTCCAATCAATGTCCGGCCTTGTACGGGGACCACGCCAGCTTAACAAGCTTGCGACCATCTTACTTGAGAAGATGGAGAAACTAGCACCAGTTGATACAGGCAGATTTGTGCGCAGACCATTTAGACTTAGACGGGGATTGGCGGCGAGACTTTCATTCCTCGGAACAAATTGATAAGCAGCTATTACTCAAGAGAGAAAATGAAGATTCCTTAACCATTTGTGACTTATTTCAATAACTAAACCTTATAAATTTAGGTAAATTTTTATTTAAAACAAATGTACATGATGTAGGAGGTTCCTTAGATGCAAATAAGGTCTTCCTTCTTCTTCCCCGTCATTCGATTCACTTTAGCTGAGACATAATATCTAGCCAGAATAACATAGACAAAATTGAGATGGATCTTTTAGAAACTGCGGAGAAATTTCAGATGCACTCGAGCAGGATAGCTCTTACATACTTGTAAATACGATGAGGTTTCAGATTCTACTTCAAAGTGTTTGATAAAAGGATTGCAACTCAACTTAAAAAATCAATGTTGTTTTTAGCAAAAAACAGGAAACGAAGATGAGCTGGGATCGAAAGTTGACCATTATTTGCATACTTGTATGAATAGCAGTGAAATCTGGTCGCATATCATGGTCACAGACAAAATTATGTTCATTTTATTATTGAATTCAATGTAAAACTCTACACCAAGGTGCCTTAACCATAATGACTGCTCATGAAAGACAAGATTTAGCAACCTGGACAGGAGATATCATAGACTTGGTACTTTTGGTCAGTGTATGAAAATTTAAACTGTACTTACTGTTAAATGTTGGAAGAGCCAGGCTCTCATTATATTTGTTGCTACTTTTGGGAAAATTCCTCTTTTCTTCTGTCGTTTTTGCGTGCGCTCGTCTGACTCTTCGTCCGCTGTCCCCTCCCCTGACCCAATACTGTTATCTAAACCATCACCTAAAACGAGAAAAAGAAACGCATATTAAAAAATGTGGGTATATTTTACTTTTAAAAGAAATCAACATCGCAGAAGATTTGACAAATCTCCAAAGATTAGGAAAATCACATTCAAATTACCCATTAGATGACGATCACAGGTAATGAGATACAAAACATCAAAATTACCGAAGATCGGCAGAAAAAATTGCAAAGATCACAAAAAATTACCATCAGATGACAAACTGTTTTGTTAAATGATATCAAAGGAGATGATTCGTTAAACCCTATTGTTTCCCTTTCACCGAGTATTAGGCATCTTTAAAAGGTTTCATTGTCTTGTTAGCGGGACTGAGAAATGACGCGATTTAAGATTTCAAAGATCTGCGCGAATCTGATTAGCCGTCTTAACCTCACAAAGCGACTTTTGGGAAAAAATACGACGGATATCGGGGATGACTTCTTGATTGAGGTAAAACTTATCCGTCGTGAATTATCATCATCAGTAAATTGCATTCAGATTGGACGTGTCCAAGTTAAAAAGCTAATGATCTTCTGACTCGGTTTTGAGATGAGATAAAAGTTTGTTTGAATTCAAAGCGTACAGGAGGATAAGTACAGAGGAGAAATGTCGCAGTTAGGTAAGGGAGTCATTTGGCTCCAAAATGCTTTGATTTATGTTGGAATTTTTTATTCGATAGTTAGAATTGAAGATGAAATCACGTGTTTGTGAGTCTTTGATTGAATAAAATAAGGTCAGTGACCTCTCTGCTTATAGAATACGGGGAAAGTACTAATGACATAAAATGACAAAAATAAACACTTTAAAACTTTGCATGACTCATGATGCTTCAGCAACATCAAACAGATCTTAAACATTGTTGAAACAAAAAATTTTATTTTTACAATTTTGAAGAAGATTTGAATTACTCAGCAGTAAGAGGCGTAGCAGTGCTTTTCATCAGTATGAACAAAGTCTAAGCCATTACTTAGCAGTGTTTTATAGTTTAAGAACATTTTCCTGGAAATATATTGTCATTCTATTTCCAACATTTCCAACAACTCAGAAAAAAACCCCATAGCTATGTCATTGTGTCCTTTGCTGGAGGAGGAAGGGGTTAAAAGAGGACATATGCAGGATTACAGATGACTGACCACATCCATACACAAATCCAATGCAATTCGATAATGAGAACTCTAAAGACCATGTCCACTTTTATTCCCAATCTCAGATATCAGGAAAGCTATGCATATGCTATTATAGATACTATTACAGCTCATGTATATCAATATGATCGGCCATCTCAAAATGGCGATCGATGTCACATGACTGCTGCAAGTAGCGTGGTTGGAATACCAGAAGGTGACGAGCGGAAGTAGGAATGCTATGTAAGGGACAGGAGAAATCTCTGACAGCTTGATTTGTATTATTTTGTATAATACTGCAAATTGTTTTTATTGGTGAACACAAACATTAAACCTCTACTGCATACTTGATATAAGAGTATGAAACCAAGCTTTGATTTGTGACAACACATAGCGCGGTAGTTAGATACACCTAACAGTAGAAGTATCGGTAACCATGTATATTTCAAGGGTTAATCTTGCACAAGATCCATCTAGTTAGGGTATGCATTCTGAAGGGCCCATGCACACCAGTATAACATCATAATCGATAATGCACTGGCTCATTAATAAAGTGCTTCGCAAACAAACTCAAGTACTGCTGACTGCAGCCCAGTAAATAATACATCATTCGACAAAGCCAGGCCACAATGGAAATTTAGCCATCATTAAAGAAACATGAAAATTTCCTAAATCAATGGAAATTTGTGAACAAATATTCAAAATTTTACGAAGTTGGTTGCTGCATAGATGTGTTTAGGAATAGTACAATGACAATGAAGTTGATTAAGCCAACAATAATTGGAATACCATACTATAGTGAAGAAAATATTCAATATGAAAATATAATTACACGCAAAATCAAATCTATATGAAGATAAAACAGTATTTCAGTCTCCCCACCCCAAAAAACGTTTGACCCAGCTCTGTTTCAGTAACAAACAAAAAATCAACATTGAACACAAAAGAAAATCTAAACAAACAAACAAAATATTCAACAGCAAAAGCACAAGTTTCCAAAGATGAAATTTTTTAAAATGTTTTCTTCTACCAAAAGTTATTTAATGTTTTTGTTTACATAAGTGTTAAATAAAAGTTATGAAATTGAAAGATTTATTTCCCTCCCCCTGTCAAAAATACACCCCAATGATTAACAGAACTACCTGATTGAATGTATAAACAATGGATTCATGAACCCCACTGACCCTCTCTAATACAAAAAGCTTAGATTTTGCTGGAAAGAAAGTTTCACAAAATTAAAACTTATTTCCCCGGAAAAAAAACTGGCCATCTAATCATTTGACGAATTAAGATTAAGATTAGGAATTAAGAATCGCAACCAAGCAACAAATAGAGTAATAATTTACGCAACACAGCCGTAACAATGAACACAACAGAAGCAGTATAGCGCGATGTGTAGACCACCAGCAGCGCCAGAACCCATTGAAAATGGCGCACTACGCAACGCGCAGAACTAAAGCCAGAATGAAAAGTTTCCTGCAACGTCTAACCAAATTACGACTAATCCGAGAATTTGCTATTACCTTTCCTTGGCCATGCTAGAGAGTTATCCATTTCTGGTGCCTGAGCTTTAGTGTCTTTGGGCGTGTGGACATAACCCGCCATCACCTGACCTCGGCAAGATTAACTTTTATAGCGGTATTTGCATGCAGGGTTTGATAGGCTCGTCCGACCTATTGTTAGACAAAAGGCCAATCCAGTCAACTTTCTGCTCAAATATTGAAGTCTGATTGACAAATATTTGGTGACAGTTGTCGTGGTACATCCCACTGGGGATTGGATGACTGCTTGTCTAGTGCATTATGGGGATTGGACGACCCAAACCGGGTTCTCCTCGTTATGTAAACACTGGAGGACAATTAGTCTAATTACTTGTACAAAATATTTGCGTAGTAATGGAGAATTTACATGCGTGATTACTTAGATGATGAGCAGAGGCAGCTTGTTGAGTTATATCATATTTGCCAAGTTACACACTGCAACTTCAAACTGACTGGAGGAGGGTTCAATTATACAACCTCCTTTCTAATATTTCATTTGCAATAAGAGTACACTAAATGTAGTTAGAGAACATTTAATTATGGAAATATTTCTGAGCTTTTGAGACAAAACCTTCCTTAAGAGAAGGTAACATGTTTTAAACAGGATAGGTTTTATATTTTATTGAATGGTTACACGATTTAAAAGTTATTCATGTATATTCAGAATTTGATGAAAAAATTTAAAATTCAAAACACCCACATTTGCCTCAAGCCTGAATGAAGACACGTCTGGTGAAAAAACAATTTTTCCGCGACATCAGGTATTCAAAACAGAACTCTAATAAAGTTATATTTACATAGTTTTTTTCACATGGTAAAAGTTCTGATCAAAAGTTGAACATTTGAAGATGATTTTGCCCACAAATTATGACGCTCATACCAATCCCATTTTCAATATCAAAGTATTCAAGAGTTTGATGTCAAAGATGTGGGAATTCAGTCACAAACAGTTTCTGTCTCAAACAAACATTTCTGTATCTGTTGATTAGACAACATCAATTCATTGTCTAAAATCTCTTTGCAATTTCATTCGAGATTGGGACAAAATGGTTGTTAGTCTGAGCATACCGTCTTGAAAAAGACTTCAAAAGACCAAAAACAGAAATGATACCCAAAAGAAGAGACGTAAAGATGATCGGTCAGTATCTTGTTTTGTATCCTCGGCAGGTAGCTAAAATAGTGACAAAGGGGGAGGGACCCAAATCCGTGTCCCCCTGAAGCATCCCCAGTCAGGAGCCAAGGATCAGGAGGTTAGAGCAGGACTCCTCAGGGGACGTGCATCTTTTCAAAATGACATAACACTTGACTAGATTAAAGGTAAGTGGTCTGCCCGGAAGAATACTTGAGTTATTTTCCATTGTCTGTGACCAGCCAGACCAGAATGTCCACACCTGGCCAAACTGGTCGCCCTTTTATCTCTGACTATCTAACTCTTCTCAAGTGGCCATTGTACCAAATGCTCTGGTCAGTTCAAGTTCTTTGGCAGTGGTGTTTTGGAAAAGGATAAAGGACTTAGAGTGATCCTATCGCAGCATTTCAGACCAAACACACCAAATGCACCAATGGTGTCGAATCATCTGCCTGTAGCATTTTCAGAAACGAGAAAATCGCCCATTTGGCGGTTGGTCACATTCGGATGGAATCATCCCCAATCACACTTATGGTCAGATTCTCTGACCTCGCCGCCGCATGCACGCATTCCCAGAGGTCTCGTGAACATCTTAAATTACGGCAAGACAATTCGTCTCGCTTGACTAAACAAGGACCTCAATTATCTCCGCTCTACTGGTGCAAAATCTCCTGATCGGGTGGAAGAACATCGGGTTATCAAACATTTGGCGAGGAACGATTCACACCTCTCGACAGAGGGATCGCGTTTTAGGTTACACTTAACGTGTAAGATCATTGAACATGAGGTGACAGCCGCTATTAAGTGTTATCCCGCAAATGGAAATCTTTAAAGTTTGCATGTTTCTACAAACTAGAACATTGATCGAACAAATTTCTTCGTGTTGCCAAACACTTCTTGGTGTAATTTCTCACAACGTTGCACCAAGCGTTTGAGACTGAACAGGAGATTGTAAATGATACAGTGCACAATCAGAGAAAACAAGGAACTTTTCTTCAAAATATTATGGTCAAGCACAAGTACACCCAGCACAAATCCACTGATCTGAACATCAGAAAATTTCGTCAGAAAATGAAGTATTCGAAATCTTCCAAAGCAGGACATATTGGATTGCTCATTTTCAACTTTATACAAGTGTGTCTGCATAGAGTACAACATGGCCATCGCTATTCATACGCTGTCAATATCATAACTATGGCATGGTACGGCACCATTGATCTCGTCCGTCCACAGACGCAGCATCATGTTTATACATGCATACATCTGCATACGCGGGACAACATAAGCACATTGGTGTCTAATTTACACAGGCCATCCGCAGGGAATTCACTCAGAGATGCAAAACATGCAGATAGGCTACTAGAAAACTGGCGGATAAACAAAATGCTTTTCACCAGTTGCAGACACAAAATGGTCAGATATTTTCATATGGAGTTGTGTATTAGGATCAAACCGTCAACAAGCTGGATTGAAAATGAACAACTCTACAATAAAAACCCTCACTTTTCTAAAGGACTTGGGCCAAAGCAAAAACATCTCGAGTTGGGAGACTGAACCAATCTGGGTCAACACATGGCAGCAGGTCTTTGAAGCTGAGGTGTCAAAAAGGGGAGGGGCTGTTACTTTTTGATGGGTGCATTTCAAGCAAGTGCACCGTCAGGACAGCGCTTAGTTTCATACAAGGGCATGAGTGCTTGGCTTCGTACCTCCTATCTCCGGCCAAACTGATATTCAATTTAACTATTCAATTATATACAAGCGGTTTAATAATGATTAGCATAAGCTACTGCTCATGCATTCAATAATTTTCCCATTTTTTTCCCCATTATAACATCAAAGGCAGAAAATAAACTCGATCACCGCTAAGAAGAGGTCAGACGGAGGTCAGAAAAAAGTTCCGACAAAAAACGTGTAAGATTATGTTGATCTTGCAACAAAAGCAAATTATCCATTGTTGTCGATTGCGCAAGAGTTGACCAGGGCTGTATTGTGTAACATGATACAATGTGTTCAAATAGTAATTCATATCTTGACTGACTCACAACAATCATGTTGTGTGTAGTAATTTGTGAAAAAAACGGCTCTCGCACTAACAGCCGCGGCGCAACATGGGAGCTATGTTTGGCCTGGCTGGAGTCCAGAGTAATTAAGTCTTAATTAAATCTCTGTTTCCACATGACTGCAATGGTGTTTAATTGATACAATAATCCAGTAAAACACACCGTCATAACATTATCAAACGAAGTTAGAGTACCGCAAAGGATATCCTAACTCCTCCCATATTGGTGTGTTATTTATTTATAAAGCAGACCAACGTGGGCTTTTGTTACAGAATTAGCCACAATAGTTGTCAATCTGTTCATTCTTACAGGTTTATGCTTGTTTATTGATATTTAGCAACAACAAAGGCGGTAGATCTGGGCCACACTCGCTGATCAATGGCTCACAGAATCGCGATCAGTTTAGCGGAAAATCCTACGCATATTCATTTTCTGTCATGCAAGCGGTGTGTTAATTTGCAATCTACTCCAGCTTTCTTCTTGCGCACTGCTCGGAAACTTGAAACAATACCCCAAGATCCCAACGGCAATTTCCTCGAAGTGTGAACTGTTCTGTCAAGCGATTACATGCCGCACGGCATGACATTTTACTGCACGGTTATTGCAAAATAATGGTTTTACAATGGTAAAGTTTTGCCACTATCCCTCTGAGGGTAGCAAAACTCGTGTGTGACTGACGGATAACATTGTGCGATTTGCACCTCAGGGCCATCCAAGTGATGGATGGCGCCTCGCCTTTCGCCTCCAAGCGTGTGATTCCACAGCTCCACCATTATTCCGTATCCTCCATCGTGTGAGGTGGGGGACCTCATATGCTTATCTTGCCCTCGCCAACCAGTTCAATATATGGATTGCTCATTTCACTTTTAAATATTTATTCCCATTCTGGTCGCCATGCAATCATTTCTTGAAAATAGCCTGAGTATAGCTGGATTGGGGCAATTGCAATGAAAGGATTGGAAAGAGGCTCATTCCATGCAGCAGAATAACATACAATTGCAAATTCCAAAACTGCTTTTTACAATTACCGAAGTTATATATTGAGATTGGCATTCTAGTCTCGAAAAAGACACACATTTCCTTTATTAAAAGGTTCAAATGGATTCGGAAAAGTCACCCATATATCAATGACTAGGTCATCATTTCTTTGGACTTACACCAGACCGTTTTAAACATTCTTAAGAAGAATGTGTAGAAGGGTTTTTCCTCACTGAGAATACAAGCCATGGCTAGAAAATGAAAGATTGGCCAAGGAGGAAAAGCCAACAAAAAGTCAAAGATTGGCCAAAGAGAAACCGACAGGAAAATGAAAGATTTGTGCAAACGAGAACAAACGAGTGTGTGTTTGATCATTAGCTGCTTCCACCAAGCATTAAGACCAAGGAAGATTGAGTACCCTTCAGCCTCAACTGGCCCTTCCTCACCATTAACAACCATTCATCCCTAGTCAGGATGTCCCTAAGGTTTACAAGAAATATAACGGGGAAATCGCAGTATTCTCAGGATGTTGGGAGATGACGGACTACATACAACTTGACGTGATGGAAGCGTTCTGTTGAGTGGTTAGGAGTCTTCACATCAATAATTTGGATGTGATGAAGAATTTTGGACAAGCTGTAAACATGAAGAATGAGCTCAAGTAAAATGATTCAAAACAAGCTCTGTTACGCTTTGGAATAGAGAATTTCTGAAAAGACAGAATCATTCACTAAGGCTCTTCCATTGGCAGCTACGGCACAAAAGAGGGGATACTGATATAGTTCAGGTCATTCCAGAGGAAATCATTTTGTAGGATAGGATCACCAAATACTTCCAATGATGTATTTTACACTGTCAAGGTTTGACCTTGAGAAAAGAAGCCAAGGACTAAAATATTCTTATTAAGTTGCCAGACTTGGCATTTTCCCAAAAAGTGTTTTCTGCACCGAAAAGAATCACGTCAAATAAGTTACGAAATGATCGAAAACGCATGTGAGCGGATCTCTCTGGGCCGCCTCCTCATTCCCAAGATGTGTCACCACATGGTGAGAGCAGGAAATCTTCATCTGGAAGCAATCTCCAGTGGTCAGGGAGAGGTTCGTGGAGAAGCTGATGGGTCCAACACGGAAATACTTGCTATTTCCTGCACTGATTGAGTCAAGATGTTCAACGGTGGTCAATGTGGTGGTACACTGATGGACCCCGTCGAAAAAAAGCTGCTACTGACATGAGTAAACGCGTCGAGTGTCATAAGCGAGTAACTAGAATATGATTGTACGTCGTCCTCGTGTTTAAGGGGCACTTGACGGGCAGATGGTTCTGGATGCAGTCGCCATTGCCATCGCCCGAGAAGGCCGATGCATCCGGTCGAACAGATGGTAGAGGAAACCACAGGAATGGACGATAATTGAGGTCGGCCATCTTGGAAGGTACAGTCTGCTGGCAGGTCAAGAAAAACGCATGAGGGTCATGAATATTTTTGACAACATGATAAAGCCAACTCAACTTCTTCTCAAGACAAATATGACAGCTTTCACAATGGATGAAACTCCTTTATTTTTCTTTGATTAGGACCAATTGCTAATGGTAGGAGGCGGAACATGTTTTTTATTGGACATCTTGGTCAGTCTTAGGGCAATGATTCCATCTCCATGAGTTTTGGGAACAAAAGAGGTGGTACTGGTCCCAGGGCCATTATGGCAATAGCAATGATCCATCGAAGGAGTCTGGCCACTTTTGCCTCTTTGTTCCATTGAGATTGTTACCATCTAGCTTATAAACCGACCCTCATAAGCAGTGGGAGGACGGAGGGCTGATCCGATTCTGTCAGTGTCAAATTCCTGGCCTTGGGACACAAGCAAGGCAGACGATTACTGTCAAACCCTCCTTTGACAGCTTGAATTGGCAAATAACACTGAGATTTCTTCTCAATTTCGGTCGTCTCATTTTTTCATATTTGCATTTCGGGCTTTTGATAGAGGACCACCCATTTTATTCTCACCAATTTCCTCACTTGTATTTTCTACTTTTGATCTTTTCCACTTTTCACAGTCCAAGGTAAGTTCTTCATGTGATCTGGACTGGTTGTCTCACCAATCACTACAAGTGTGGAGCTGAAATTCAGGCTGTAACCGAGGCACCAAGCCGAGTTTTTGGGTGAAACTACACCGCCAATTGAGCTGGTTTTTAGTTAGATGTACTGACAGTGAATGTGAGTCAGACTGCTTGGATAGTTTGTACCAAACCCAAGCAAGTATATGGTTGTAACACCAACATGACTGTCATTGCAACGAAGGTGTTTTAGAACTGAAATAACACTTTGCACAAATGACAAATCAAACAGGAAATGGGCAGAGAACATAACTGTCAATCAAAGTCCCGATACTGCCTTGCCATTGGTTTGATTTCTTGTTATCATGTGCAATCAGGGAGTTGCAATATTTGTTCAAAGCATAGTCGGATTGTCGAGGAGGTTTTTGAAGCGCTGAGCCAACAAAATAGTCAGGTAGCAAAGATGGAAGGTATTTGCAATGCATCTGCTTGACATAGTTGTTTCTTCTGCAGGATGATATGCTGATAATGAAATGTAAGTTTATGCATTGCGCATTAGGAGATATTTTGAACACCATTGGTAACCGCAGCTGGGAAACAGCTAGGAATCCAGAATACATTACAGTAACTGGCTGAAATGATTGTGACCCAGACCAGATTTTTAAATCACAGCTGCATTAGAACTGTCCTCAGCTATTGTACAACCACTGCCTGCAACTACAAGGGACATCCATAAATCAGCAAGTTTAAGACCATCTGAAGGAACTGATAAAAACATTCTCTTTTTCTTGGAAAGGTTTTAGACGGGCTTGCATTTTTCATCAAAAGTATCTATTACCAATCAAAAAGAAACAAAATAATCTTTGTGTTTTGAACGTCTCGACGTTGTTGAGAAGAGAAAGTGATCATTGCCATCACATCTTGCTTATTATTGATCTGACAGACATCGGAAAAGGTCACTTAACTCCGGGTTTCTTCCAGACTCCCTAATCAACATAATGCGCCTGAACGATCGTTCTTTATAAGTGTGCGCCTAACAACGAAGATGAATAGCATAAAGAGAAATATAATATCATTGAAACCAGTCATTCCTTTAATAACGTGACATAAATTATGGCGGTCTTGTTCGATAAATGCAGAAATACAGCTTGACCAATCGTACTCAGTGTTGGTCATTAGTCACCACAATGCTTGTCCATCATATCGAAAACACAATATCGGACAGAGACGGATATCGTGTTCGGGCGGAAGAAGAGAATCATGAATTATGAAATATGGCATGAGGCCACTGTGGATAGTGTCCACGGAGTAATCACTGAGATCACCTGCCTTTCAGTGAGAAAAAAACCTCAAGGAATAGCAAGAAAGATTTATGAATTGTAGGCATATGTTTTTAGAAACTGTTTTAGCCAATGAATGGAGGTTGCTTTTTTATACATCTTGTTTGGAATGAGGTTTGACTTTCCAGAATCTTGAACTTCTTGCACTTTTAATGTGAAAGTGGAAAATTTGTATTCACTTTTTTAATCAAATTAAACAAGCCAAATTCAGCTCCAATTCGAATATGGGAATGACAAAAGAATTTCTGCATTACTATATCAACTTGGGAGTTGGCAGAATTGCATTTTTCCGTGTTACAACGCTGTGCTGTGACAGTCGTATGATGAGTGGCGATGCCCGCTGACAAGTGCAATGGGTGGAAAGTTTACACGGTGACATCTTGTCCTATTAAAGGAATCACAGTGGCAAATGTATTAAACTTGACGGTGGCTAAGGTGACAGGTTTTCCACTCAGGTTGAGCATCCTATTGTTACAGTAGCGTAAAGTGAGACACCAATTGCGAAACAATCACAGAGATAACATCGTGTTTGTTCTCTTACACCTTCGCACAAAGAGATCGGGCCACGGCGAGTCACTTGGCTGGTCATAGCCTGCGCTTGGGGGGACGGACTAGGAAAACAACATACACGAAGGGGCATGGATGTCAAACAGATAACACTCTTACGGTAGGATTAACTGGAGGATGAGAATAAGCAATGGGAATAACTAAACAGAGAGCAATATGATCCCCGAAGCCGCCAACGCGGAATTTATGCCGTAATAATGAGCCAGCCATATGGGAGGAGATGTCAAGTGGTACGGACACAAAAGTTGCGATTAAGATTTTTCGAATGTTGCCAGGTTTCAAGAGAGGTGAGTTTGAAAAGCAAACATGAGCCAGAGGGGATGAAATCTGTTGCTGTTATTGGGTTGAGAAGGAAATGGATTGGAGGACGATTCTGAATGGTACACACACTAAGAATGAGGATGGTTCCTGGCCCAGACAGAGGATGTGCCGACTCCATCAAGAGACCACTTCCAATTCCCAGCAGACTTAATTACCATTACATTCTGGCCAGACCGGTACAGATACTATCCATTTTGTTTACATCATCAATAACCCTGTATGAGCAGACGGCCAAATCTGATCACAGGACAACATACTGACCGTAACTCACATCTACACATTTATGGTCCTAATAAACAAGTACTAATAACATGCAATCAGTACCTTGAGTAATTAACAAATAGATATTAACCAACATATTGGTACTTTCTGTGAAATGTCCCTTCAGATAATCAAATGCTTGAGAGAATGTGTAATTCGTCTGTGAGAGACATATACAGATGTAATTGAGATTGGATGATGACAATAGGACATATTATTATCGTTTTACAACTGTCTATAAACATGAGATAGTAGAGAAACCAATGGCTTCTAGTGAATGAAAGGGTAATAGTATCGTTTCTGAAGGTTATCAGTCATCAACAAACTGCCCCAATGCTTCAAAGAGAGGTTTTGGTAGGGGTTAGCCTGCATAGAACCCTTTGGTAGTTTTCGGGAATTGTCAGGGATTCTGCAATTGCGTCGAGAAATCTGAATTTCTTTGAACAACAAATTGACCATTTTGAAGGTTAGATGAAAAAAGATCATGATTTTGTTTCTTGCCAAATTATAAGAACCATGCATGCACATCTAGGGTTCACCGCCCTTGATAATTCATAGCATGATTCACATGTTTAAGGTAAACCCGCTTGTTGATGGAGAGCCTGAGACATAACTGATGAGAAGCCATGAAAGCATAAAGTGGGATTCATCTTCATCTGTTTTCACCTTTTTCTTTGACGGCCTGACTCCTGAGAAAAGAGGTGCAAGAGCCGACATGACAACTACAGCCGCGAAGACAAATCAGGGTGTATACCGCGGGTAATCCACGTCTACACCGACAGCCATTTTGTCAGTAATCGTGGGAGATAAGCGAGTGCTGGCGATGATATAGGAAATGACAGCGATGGATCTTGGTTAATTTATGAGATCATGTAGTGTGAAAATGACTTACTGAGATTTATGATTTATTGCCAATGTGGAATAGGTAGCGTTGGGAGGAAATGGATGTAATATTGGCAGGATTCTTAGACGTTGATGATTGTCCTATAAATCTGTTTTCTTTGCCAACCAAGGTGAACCGCCACTAACGGAAGACAATGGTTAGCAGTGATGAACGTACCATAAGGCAGATGTCACCCTCGTTAGCTTACTGTGCGATAATTACAAAAAGCAATTTGATTACCAAATGTGTTGGGAGATATTGCTTTTTTATGTCTCTTTGTTCAGTTCCAGGACAGAATAGTGTGAACATGTGTGAAGGCAGGGCCTATACCAAAGCAATGCAAATCAAGGATATATTCTAAGGACATAAACCTTATGACTAGCAATCCTGAAGATGTCACTGACTCGAAAGAATTAACTTTGCTACAAACTTTGATGCACACAAGAATCAAAGACTCCCCACATTAGATTGTGTGATGACCTGAATCGTAAGAAGCGCTGCAGCGAAGTGGTTAAAATTGTTGATCCTACTTTATATGACAACACCAACATGATGAATGTAATGAACAAATAACTCACCACACACTTTGTTATATGAGTAAAACTCACCTGAAAAGACACCAAAAAGACCATAATTAATATCATCATATGTAATATTTACTAATTATTGTTAAGATTATGTCGATGAACCAAGACAACTGGAACAAGAGATATCTAAATACATCAAATATCATATGCGTAGACAGTTTCAAAAGTAGCATCCAAGACAAATGCTCATGTGTGTTCTTCAAACCCCTTGCCCAGAGTGGCTATCAAAGAATCAAATTCAGGGAGGGTAACAGCTAGGCCAAATGGCTGGTGTAAAAGAACCCTGTGACCTTGTCCAACCCTCGTAACCCTGGGGTCAAAAACGATCCCAGAATATTTTAAACTTGGCCCCTTTCTGTAACTACAGTTCTATGATGAATTGGTAGAATTTCAATCTATGATTTAAAGTTTTGTAACTAATAGAGGGGCTGCTTTGAACATTTTGAGACAATGCCATTACTTGCTCTTTCACAGCAGGAGATGTAACAGATACCAGCAAGGATGTCAGAAAACGAGTATTTGCCAGAAACGGCAATTTTATTGTCAAAGTTGAAGAATGAGATAAGATTTCAATGATTTTCCTTTTTGACATGTTCTTTTGTGTCGGGCCCCCTGATGAAAATTGAGGTGTTATGTTCTTGAGTTTATTAGGTACTTCTCACAAGGAGCTTGTCCCAACGCTCACTCTTTCTCATTTGAACCTTTGTCAAGACTTCTGCTAGCCCTTGGCAAAGTTTTTCTTTCATTTTGGGACAAGTAGATCATTTAATGACCTTTTTTGGGGAGCTGTGTCTCATTATTCTGATAGAAAAGCTACCAGGATAACTTTCAATTTTGAAGGCTACTACGCTTTTGTGGTTAAGGCAAAAACTGACCATTTGAAAAAGACCTAAAGTTAGAGTTTCACCTTCAATGCGTATGGTGGAGTGTATAGTTATGATTCAAATAAAACTTCAATGGTATACCTTCAGAAATGTGTTTGTGAACCAGGTAAGCTAGCTGAAACTTAGCCAGGTAATAGCAGAGAAGATGCCAAGTAATCCGCTACACCATTTAGCAATAGCTAATTTAGTCCATGCCTTTGAGCTAGAAGCAAGAGTTGCAGCTCCTGAATTACTGTGTTACTGAGAACCTTGAAAAAAAGTCCAAGAAATTATCACCGGCAGCTGCAGTCAAAGGCCTCGGTACACGTGTTTATCTCAATGGTTGGAGGGGGATGTTATCTGCGTCAGGTAAACAACATGGAGCTGTAATATTCGCTATCAAATACTCCCGGAGGTTGAAATTTAGACAGTTATTTGAAGTATTTAACTCAGCAATGTTCCTTCGGCCAGGAGGCATAATTTTATTCTATTTCAACAGAGGTAATAAGGTATAGTAGTCCTCAGTGCATTCGTCAGCCTTGTTAAACTTTTGGACCCAAAAACAAAGCATTGATGCATTGGAATAATGACTGACAAGATTTTTTGCCAATTTTGTTTCATCAAAAACAACTCTCTTTCATTTCTTTTTGTTTTTATCCTCAATGATGCCAGCCTCAACAAGAAGAGACTGACTTCGCTACAAATGATTTAAGCCTTCTAGTAAAGAAAGCTAACTAAGCTACAATATGATAAGCCAACGAATTGACGAATTGAGATTCTGTCAAAATCATGATCTTCATTTTAATCCACAAAGCATCAAAGCTCAAAGGTCTTTGGTCTGAAATGCACGATTACGACCCCCACCAGCAGATCCACCAAATAATTCCTCGGATTAAACAATGTCAAAATGGCACAAACTTTTGGTAAAAACTTCACCTTGCATCTGGTAATAATAAGCACATTATTCGGCGGGTACAACAATCATCTACGCAGACTTAGAGCAGCCTTCCGATGTCAATCAAAATGACTATCTAGATATTTGGGTAAATCACATGATGCCCTATCTTAATTATTTGGTATATCGTTCTAATCGGAGGGTCTTGGCCGACCTTAGAATATGCGATGTCAGATGCGATACAGTCTTTTGGTTTAGCCACAGATGAGGAGCGGTGCAATAATTTCCCTTTCAATCTATCCGAACTGACAGCCTCTCTAAGCAGACGTCTTCATGAATTCATGAATGCGCCCCCTGCTATCGGAGGTTGTGCCGATTAAATGCGACAAATCTGACGTTTTTTCCTTCGACAAAAGACGAGAACTCTATAATGAAGGAACCTACAATGATGGCGGTCAAGATAGGCGGGACGCATGATTAACAAAAACCGCGATTTCTTAGCCCGAGATTACGTTTAAGAGAGGCTAAGTTTTTCTAAAAGAGGACGAAGATTGAGTCCCAATGAACTGGACTTGTGTATAGCCGTTATCTTAGTCTGATTAAGCTGAAGTAACACACCGATGAAATCAAGCTACTATCAGACAACAGATAGCGCGGATAGTCACAAAAAAACTCCAACTGAGCAGAATACTCGCAAACTGAGAAATGTTGGTGAAGCAAAAAGTTGGCATATTTGCTCATTTTCAATTAGCAGTAGACTAGATATCATGATTGCTGAATTAAATGGTTAATCAAGCACAGGCACCCATGTCACTCATCAATGAGTGTTGCCAGTATAGGACTTGCGCTTTGGTCTTCATGTGGCTATGAATATTGGTACAAAATATCCATGATGTTATGTCATCTTTATACATCTCCTGAACGAAGACAGCCAACTGTCTAAGAATGAATTTCTGATATCACTGGGTATCAGAAGAAGAATTTTTTTCTGACTTCGCTCTAATTTTTAATACTGTTTGAAGCTGTTCAAGTTCAAAGCAAGTTGGTTGCTCTGGCAGATGTTGAAGCCTCTGCCACATCTCGGAAAAGTCAAATTGGACGGGACTTTCCCTGACAAACTAAATCAGAGAAAATCTCAGAAACTGAGGCAGCTTAGAAGCAAATGTTTCACACAAACTAATCCTATTCTGTAGAAAGTTTCAAACTTCTTTAAGCCATCGCAGAAAATTTCCATAAACTGATGAATTTTACAATTGAAGATCCTTGTACACAACTTTGGCGTATGGCTGATTTCATAGGAGCATATCGCATTATGACCCCTCAATCTGGGCCCGAGATTTAATCAAAATCCACTAATTATTGGAACGAAGCAGTAAAAACTGTGAATATGCAAATAGGACGTCCCTATCCAAATCGCCTTTCACAGAGAAGTGATGGATGCGAAAATAATATGACAACTCACACCCCTCTATCGACCGACGACTAAGGTCACCAAACCCGAACGCGGTGTACTAATTTAATTTTCTGTCTTGAAATTCTCTGGGAGATGTTGGAATCTAAAATAGGATCCGTTGATTAAAAGTCATTTTAATCGCGCTGATTTCGGCTGAAGTGGTACAGCTTTGGCATACTAATTTGGCGCCGTCCCACCCCTTTTTGTCGGGATTTCACCGGACTCGCTGGGTGCAATATGGGCTACAAGAACTCCATCCAAAGACAAGCCTTTGTTTTGCCTACTTTCTCAACAAATGAATGCGACATTTTCATGCAAATTAGAAGTTGTCCTTGTGTCACCAGAAGTCGTCCCCTGGTGCACATGGGTAATGGGCGGTTTTGTTTGGCCCCAGTAAAATCATGACCTATTTCTTCCCAGGTTGCAACTTGGTCGAAATGGGCCCCACATAAATAGCGGAATGTTGTATACTTTTAACAAGTCCCGAGTGTCATATGAATTAAAAGAAGTGAATTGCGCAGTTCAAAAGTACTGTATGGAATATCACCAGGGGTTTTTAAATCGAACAATGACACTAAACTTAAACTTTGCTCATTAGCTAATAATTTATCATGAGAAATAATTAACCACAGACTTTAATGAATGGCCTAATGAGTCATATGAATAATATTCATTATCAAACAATCAAAAACACATGAAAAACCTACTATACATACCACCAAAGAAAATTTTTTCCTCAAAATTTATCTCCAACCCCAGAATTATGACTTTTAAATCAAGTGGTAACCATGGTTACAGACCAGAAGCAACAACTTGCCTGTCACAGGAATAATGTTCAAAGAATTTCAATCGAGAAAAAAAGAAGTTTCACGATATGTTCATAAATTCCAAGCATACGCGAGATCATGCATTTAAATATATACAACGGAAACAACATAATGATAGGTTGTATCATCCCAGGGGTTGGATTGAATTTTCAATAGGATTGAATTAGAAATTCATAAGTTGAAATCAAAATGAAAACAGATATCAGATGGGTTATCAAGTATGCCACTTTTGAATACTAATCAGACCTTTTTGTGGGCATTCTGAGAAACCCAACGTCAAATCACCCTCAACATGCGCAACAAGATAAGGTGATGATAAGTGACAAGTCAAAATACATATTTCAAACTTTGGTCAAAATATGACAGAATGCGCCTCAATTTTGTGAAAAATATTTTGGTCAACTTTTTCAGCTGGCCTACTTTTTAAATATTCTTCCAAGATAAGCCAACTTCTGGTAAGGTCCATTTCCTACTATACTCTTGTATATTCTTGTGTACTGTACCTAAAAGGACATCACCAACACATGGTAATCTGAATGATTTTCTTCCCCTTTTAAAAAACGCTGCAAGGAGCCCGCGTAATTGCTACACACAGACTGATCTGGTGCCGATCATAGATTTTACGTCAAACCCCATTGATTATTGCGTCTAATTTAGTTCCAACAAGTAGCCATGCCGAGCCTGCCTAATCACTACAGATGGATAGTCTCAATTTTTCCGATAAAAAATTACCACGGTAATACAAAAACAGGTAACGATCAGGTGTCCAGAGATCAATCTGCAGATCAGACAGAGAAAATGTTAGTTAGTCACATGAAACCCAGGCGGTAGCACTGGTGTGTTTGTTTGGCGTATGAGTGATATCGGAGTTTGTCATCTCTGAGCTCATCATGTGTTTTCGCTAAAAATAGTTGACTGTGTCATCTCCTTTGTTCTTAGAGACGCAGGTGAAGAAAGGAGCACATGGGTCAACCATGTTCGGAAATCATCTTTTGCCATCCCCTCAGCCAGGGATGCATTTTTTTCACAGAAACTAGCTCTAAACAGCAAGAGACAAAGAAAACAATTCTGATCTCCACTGAGACTGGAGCACTGGCCAAAAGTAACATCCCTTGGAGCACAACATGTGATTAACCCTGGTATTTAAACTGAATCAGAAGGGCTTTTCAGGCCATCACTGCTAACAATTCAGTGATCCTTGGCCTTGCAAGTATGTGAATATAGTGGCATAACATGCTACAAATTCCATATTCATGAAGACGTCGACAAAACTAAAGAATACAAATCGGCCACAAAATTCGAAATTTGATTACAGTTTATATCCTAGGTTATCAGACGTTCAGACAGAGCATCGGCAAAGCACAAATACAGTCAAGCAATCCCTCCCAATAGCAGATGAGAGGTGGCAAAAACAGGAGAGAAAAAATCCCACTTTTTCATATCCATGGCTAGATTCCAACCTCCAATCACAAACCCCTGTCTCCACATCCAAATAACCACCATTTTCAAAGTTTGTCTTCCCCTCAGCTGACAAACCTAATGAGTTTGTCTCTACTCACAATGATTAATGACTTTTCAAATAATTACTACACATCCTAAACACGTTTAGCCCTGATTTTTTAATTCCACAGTTTCCCACCTTTGTGTGGTAGGCATTTCAAGTATGACTGTCAGACTGGTGATTGGTGATCAGTAGACAATCTTGGTTGTTCTGGACAAGACCGTATTTTGAGAATATGGAGTCCTTTGATCAGGGAGTTAGACATAGCAAAATATCACAAGTTTCGTGATAACCTCGTTCATAACTCATGCAGCAGAAAGTGTTACGTAAACTGATCCAGTTGTGAGCTCACATGTTGTTCAGTTTGAAGAACCCCATAATTAGTATAAGACTTATCAATGAAAGCTGATCCCAGCTTTTCCCCATGCAAAATGTGAGGGCTTATCATGAACAACAAATTTCCTATATCGCAACATACTTCCCCCCAAATGTCATTTGCTTCTGCCAATAGCATTTCAATTTCTTTGGGTTACCATGGCAACAGTAATGAAGGAAAATAGTTCCAACCGTTTGATATTTTCAAGAAACGTTCAGATCCGGTGTTTTTTCTTGAGAATGCTGCCGGCATTATTACCTCGTTAGAATTTCCTACACAATTTCATTAAAGTGAACATTAAGTTCTTGAAATATCTCACAGCTACTGCTGCACAAAGTTCAAATTCCATCATTTAAAATACAAATCGAATCATAAAATCTTTAGATCTGACACCTCTTTTGCTCCCCAAACTCTGATTTTGAAACCACGAAAGTACACCAATTTTGGAGTAGGTCCATTTCGTCACAGCAAAATTTCCATGAAAACCCTGCATGAAGTGCCACAAATAAGACAGAAATATTGGTCTCGTATTCATACAGACAATCTCAAGAGTTAATAAAAAATATCCATGTCCGAGTATGGAACTAGCCACATCGCGGGAGACTTAATATGACTTTGCAAAGATCAATACAAGATTTCAATATCTATGCTGCAGAGAATTTCATCGAGCCAAGGAAAAAGCTTCCAACGAAATATTCCCGTCTGCGACTTTGAAGTTAAGACGCGCACTAAATACCACCATGGCGGTCTAGATTTTTTAACGAAAAACGATTACTTAAAAGCAACTTTTAAATGAATTCTGTAATGAATAAAGAAATTAGAGTAAAAGAGTTAGGCTGTGGATTTCTTCATTGAGCTTTGATGTACACATTTTTGCAGTGTTCTAACCAGCCATGGTGATAAATTTTAAGCCAACTGGTGTTCTTTCCAGTGTTGTGTCTTGATTAGGAAGAAAGTGAGGCAATTTCTATTCTGACAAGTGTTGTCCTTAATTGAGATTAAATGGAAAGGACCAATTTGGGACCACATACAGTGACCTTAATAGAGAGGGTGTCCTTAATAAAGAGGTATCCACTGAGGGAGGTTCGAGTGTAACTCAATATTTTAAACAACAAGGGTTAATTGTTGACGTATTTGAGTTGAATATGTAATCTACAGAGTGATTAATTCCACTGCAGGCTTCAAGTGGTACGGAACAACCGACAGATACTGAAGATGCGATACTAATAGAAATCAAGTGGCTAGCAATGAAGAGCTTCAAATATGTATCAAGTTTGATCAAAAACCTGAAGTGACTATTAAACCAGCTGTACAAAAACAAAATTGGAACCGAATCATTTCAACTCCTAGGAAGTGTTCCACGCAAGTTTTCCTGTTTGGGATACTGCGTCAAAAAAGTGGAACGAAATGTACAGCTGGAGTGTAATAATGCCCAATGACCACTTGGTGACATCTATCGTATGGTAATGGACAATTATAATGTGGAGACTGGAGATTGAAGATGAGTTTCATTTCATGCTGCAGCAGCAGGAGTTGAAGAGACTTAAGATGACCACCATATCTCTGCTATGGTATTGACATAGACACACTAGAGGCTCCGTAGAATTTTCAAAACAAAATATATTGCAATTAAAAAGTGGCGTTTGCCGACTGGCGACCGTTCCAAGCCACTTGACTATAGTTTCAACTATTTACTTAGCCTATCCGGACGGTATATGACTTAAGCAAAATGACACCACTTATTGGGGTGGAGAGATGGTTACAAAATTTAATATTAGTATAAAACCTTCTGAAGAGTTTAATCAATAAATAAGTTTATTGATCGATTTCTGCAGTTGCCATAGTTACATTCACTCTAATCCATCTGTCGAAATGGGCCCAAAGTGCGGGTTTCAAGCATATGTAAGACGAAGCCGCAATGGCCATAACTAATTGCCACTAGCCGCCTCCTAAATAGCTTGTTGAGGTACGGACATCGCCGTGGTAAAATTAAATGTGGACATGTCACTTTTACAAATCGCGCATTTCTTTGGCGCCGATTGTTAAACTACTAAGTACTTGTAGACCACCAGACTGCAGCCTCTTTCAGGGTCGGGAAATTTTTTCCTCTCCAAATGAAAGTTGTCTAGCATGCTAAAACTTGAACCCTTTTAAGTGAACTATTCGACTGGTTCGAGTAATGTTCTACAGGGGGTCAGGTGCATACGAAGTCATCTTATGGTTGTGCCACTTCCGTAGATGAGAAAATG
The DNA here is from genome assembly GCF_910592395.1 of Lineus longissimus. Taxonomy (NCBI): domain Eukaryota; kingdom Metazoa; phylum Nemertea; class Pilidiophora; order Heteronemertea; family Lineidae; genus Lineus; species Lineus longissimus. The sequence goes on from NC_088310.1 coordinate 25,508,509, forward strand.
ATAGATTTATGAGTGGCATGTCGTTTATATGTCTCCCGTCGTTACCAAAGTCTGCGACTGACAACGCCATAATACATACGCACATCCTCGCCATCAACCCCGCTAAAACCCAGCATGGCGGGACCAACTCATTTACGCGGAAGAAAGAACTAATTTCTTCACTTGCAGTGGAGGCAAAATGGCCTGTAATAAATTGACGACAATTCGTATGCGAAATCTGAACACTGATTGAGCTGCTTCTTTGTGGGGGCAATAACTGTACAGTGTTCAGGTGAATGAGAAAGATGTGACCAGAAAATATAAATACTATTAATTTTGATCGAGACCAGACGAAAAACAGCCCATGATATGCTATTTTGACCACGCATTTGTGTTTTTTTGGTAAACATGATAGATGGGAGCAGTACCTCTATGACCTTGAAAATTAGGTCAAATCAAAACCCGTATGATATGTGATGTATCCTTGCTAGGAGAACCTACCATAAGAATGTTATCAAAAACGAAGCACTCATAAGAGAGATATCACACTTTTTAGGTTTCCACTTCTGGCCCCCTGGTGGCCAAGTCGAGAATCAGACCGGACGATATCGTATAAGCTCCCCTGAACGGTGAGCTAAAAACAAAGGTATTACCTATCTGACAGGCCTATCATTTGTATACGCACACCGATATTTGAAAAGTATCTTGAAAACATACCCCGGCACTCCCCACGATGGTTAATTGCCGGGATTATTGGTACAAAAGATCCTAACTTTGAGATGGTCAAAACTTGCTTGCATCTCTTTGGCGTAGGTGATACATATGCATAGGGAGGGATCTCATCGTTGTATCTTTGTATAAGGGAGAGAACCTCATCTGGGCGTCTTATCCTCTGCGATGATCAAAGGCGACGGCCACGTCTGCTGATAATCCATGTGTCACAGACAAGGGTGGAACCATGAATAATAAGATATCATCTTTTTTACAACACGATGGCTAGATGACAAAATGCAGAAAGATGCTGACACCTTGGCCAAGAGTTGACCAGACATCTGTGTTTTTCCATTCTGTAACCAAGAGGACATGGTTCAGACTACCAAGAGGATTAAATGGACAAAGACATTTGCCAGATTGTTATGAAAGAAGAGCACTAGTTCCACACTTTTTTGCGAAATTGACGAAAGAGGAAAGGTCATTGCAACAGAAACACAAGAAGGATACTTGAATTCTTCTTTTCGATGTCTTCTTTGCCATTGCTAAGAAAAATCTTCAAGGGTATGCTATTACACTTGAGCCAATGTACCAAAAACAACAGCATACAAATACTACGCTTCCATTTTTCAACGAGTCTTCAGATTTGTCTGAGGGTATTTTGTTGCTTAAGTAACAGACTGGCGCAGCAGATCATGATGCCATAGCCAACTAAAGATCCACCATGTTGCAGGAAGGCAGAGCAGTAGATGATGATGCCATAGCCAACTAAAGATCCACCATGTTGCAGGAAGGCAGAGCAGTAGATGATGATGCCATAACCAACTAAAGATCCACCATGTTGCAGGAAGGCAGAGCAGTAGATGATGATGCCATAACCAACTAAAGATCCACCATGTTGCAGGAAGGCAGAGCCTGAAGGGCCACCACCCCACTGTTGATGGTGATGATGATGATGATGATAATCCATAGATATTCAGACATCTTCCTCTGCAATGCCACAACAATTCAGGGGAACAGATCATAAAGAGAAAGTGACAGGAAAGAACCTTAGTTTAACACGAATGTCAAGGCCAAATATCGCCTCGACCAATTTTGCACCTTAATTCCGTCATCACCATCTCATCACATTTCATTGTTAATTTACGAGCTGTCAATCTGGCCACCTTGCTCATCATGTCGCATTAAGATCGGTAATAGGTACAGCCTCACAATCATGTCGTTCAACCTGAGGCCCGCCAACAAATTCGAATAGCTAATTTGAAATCTTACTAATGTATATTTCATCCGGAAGCACGCCAGCACATTAAAACTAAAGGTATCCGGTAATGTGAAAATGGGGATTTTTTTTGCGAACAGGATTGGAATTTGACAAAATAATTTAGATAAAGTTGAGAAAAATGTTTAGATAAGCATGCCCACTGTCAGCATGTGACTTTCAATCCTAGATAAGTGACAAAAAACTTTCTTTAAAAAAGATTCTTGAGAATGCAATCAAATGAATTGGCTAATCTTAAATTGAACTTGGAGCTGATTTAACATCAAAATGGCTTTCCCAATTAAGATCTGCACAGAATCGCTCCCCTAATTTTACTAAACTTCAATTTACTTTGATTAAGATTTGCATTTAATCTTTGTATTGGGTATAAAGAGGAGTTTAGAAGATTTTCTCAATACAGCTCTACACCAGGACTTGAAATTTCAAACTTTTTTGAAGAAAATTTTAACGGGTTATCAGTCCCTGTCCATCAGCGGCGACCGAAGAAGCAGAGGAAATGGCCGAGGCAATAATGCGATGTTGATGACACGTTGAGGAAGGATCCTAATTATTTCATTAAGAAGCGGATACCTATCTACGATTCTGGGCTAATGGAGCAGACATGAGCATGTATAAGAAATCACGTTAATTTCTAAATCATGGTTTTTATTTTTTATCATGCTTATGTGTTTTGTCATGGTATTTGAGGAAGTGACCTTACAAATCTGACTTGAAATGATACTCTGCACCGACGACATTAACTTTTGAAAAGTACAAGCACCTTTACTTCATACCAAACACTTGCATCGACCAAATATCAAATGTTTAATATCGGGGGATAATTACTTACACCGACGCAGAAGGCAATCCCAAGTACCATCAGCTCAGGGCTATGTATCCGAGCAATCTGCACATAGTTTAGACTTGGAGTTGTCCAAGGTTATAAGAAATCCTGGGACCAACTTGAGCACGATATTCTGGCATATATATAACCCAATGAGTTTGCCTTAATTGCATCCGAGCAGGCTCAAGTACTTTAATGATCTGATACCAAATTACAGATGCTGCGCCTCTCCAGACAAAAAAGCAATCACGGGCAAAATGTAATTTAGGTAATGCAAATCCTAAGCCAAAAACTCAATTAATTTTGACTGTCTGGCCCGGAAGCTCACTTTGAACCGTCTGGCTTACGAGGTTTGTGCAGCAGACTGATTACTGTAGACTTGAAGTGAACATTAAACCAAAGAAACATTCCAAGAAGGAACAACACTAAAATTGTAAATTCACTTGGACCCAACCATACTGTACTAGCCACCCTAACTGAGACAAGTAGCACGTTAAAAATCCATGCAATGTCAAATTGAGTATCAATAAAATTACAATTTGTGGGTGGAGTTTAATTGCTGGAACGGTGGACAACATCATGTCTCGTCCCGGAAGACTCATTACTCATCCAAAGGGACATCAAGGCCAGCAACAATCATGGTATCATCTCCCCTCGGAAAGCCACCATCTCCAAACGAACCACAACTTTAGCCAAGAGCGTTTCCGCTTTGACTCGGGAATACTCTAAGTCGTTTAATCTCCTTATATCAGATTCCCAAGGCTTAAGTGACCCTTTGTGAGGATCTCCTCCCTGTCGCAGATGATCGATGACACTCATTAAAAGCCCTCGTAAATGCGACCAATGTTCTGATAACCTTCTTATTTGTAAAATACCAATTGGTATTCAAAGCTCTAATCTACTCAACTTTGAACTTCTGTAGCTCATCTTTTACATAACGACTTCAACCATCTCCAGTCCATCAACACCAAACGACTTCACAAACCTTTGAGGTTACATCTATTTAAAGTAGAAACCATCTCAACAACAACTGAATGGAATTCTACCGATTTTGGACAGCACCTTGGTGAAGAAGTACAGAATGTCTCAGGAACCCGAAATTTAGCTACAAAAGCAGCATCTGTATCAATTAGTAGAAACATTCTTGTAACTGGTAACTCAAACTCTCCAACCAGAGACTCGAAGATACAAACCAGCCAAAATCATTTGCTGTGGGACAGAATCTGAAGAATGTCTAAAGGTCTCAGTCTTCGCCATCCTACTCAAGGTTGCAGTACTGAGTATTTCCCTCATAGCATCTCCTTGTATTATTACCTTTTCATTCCCTATTACGTTTATAGCACTTCACGATCCCCAGTAGTTTTATAACAACGTCCTGATCGCCATTTTCATTTGGTTGTTGATGAGTTCGAGCCATTCACTCGCCATGCCTCAAACCCATCATAATGGTTAGATCCCCCATAACCATTTCTAGCGTTCTCCTAGCGCTCCTTTTAATATCTCCTACTCAGCATTCTAAACAAGGTACTATTCCATCCACTTTCTCAAGTCCCATACATCACTAACAAATCATCGCAATAAAACCCCGAACTAATCATTCGATGATGGGACCGAAAATCAAGTGATCATGAGCAATACCTCACGTAGCATGCCGCGCACACTCCACCTCATGATATTTGTAATTTGGTTCGTTTTTGTATCTGCCGAAACTCCCTGTCCAGTTTTAGAAAGAGTGGTAGCATAATGGCGTCATTAGAGTTTGGCTTATCAGTCTGTAACCAATGGCCATGCAGGGACCATAAACGCATAATGGTATCATCATGTTGTTCAAGAGAAGATAGTCCCTCGAAATGAACAGATATCAGTTAATTATTAGCGGAGGTGATGGCTACACTGATGTGGCGGGGAGGTAAATGGACATGAGGCAGAAATAGAGTTTGGTTGCGGCTGAGGTTAAAGCTGTTACAGAGGTTATAGCGATGTGGAGTTTGATACATCAAATGACCTCATCCATCATCTGATATGAAATTTTATTGACAACAGACGAAATTATTCGAGATCAATCATTTCATACAGCGGAATGTCTTGAAATATTTTCCACTCAAAGATTTCAATTCATTTGAATTAATGCATTAATGCTTGAGTGGCAATCTTTGGAGGGGTATACCTGGATGGATAGCAATACAACATGGGCAACATTGGCATTGAAGAGGGTAGCAATGCAAGAAAATACTGTAACACAGATTATCTCATGGGTGCAAACCACAATGAACACATTTTTTCAAAGTAGCTCTAAAGTGCAAAATTTCAACTTGGGTGACCTACCCAAAGGAGTAGGCTTGCCCCTAGCCATGAAATGTTGGTGATGCTTAAGTGATATGCAGACTTTCAATTGGAAATCGACAACACTTTGGTGGAGTGAGGCATGTAAGTTTGGCTAAGAGCCCTACCCAGAGTCTCATACCAACATGGGATTCAAACCAGGGACCTCTCGACCCTCACAATATGAAATATTTTCTTGGGAATAAAACACCCCAGAAAACCCCTGATACACAGACACCAATAGCTTCACTTGCTTATGAATAAAAGATGAAACAATTCTAGATACTATTGCCGCACTTAGGAAGAACTGGCAAATTGTCCACGGGAGGGACATTATACGAAGGTAAACCAAGCTAATTATCGTTTCATGATTGCAATCGTACTAATTTCGCACCTTCAATAATCGGAACATTTAGATGGAGTATTGACATGTTGGTACAGTAACTCCTGGTGATGTAGTTCATCACATTACCACAGTGTGTCACTCGTGCTATTTATCAATAGAAGTGGAATTGTGCTGAAAGATTATTAAAATTTTCTTTTTGTGTAGAATTATTTTCCGATTGATTTTCAGAATTAGGTACAGGGTAATGTAATTCAAGGTCAGGAAGGGCTGTACAGGAAAATGAAAACATGGTCATTGCAGAAGAGTTGTAGGTTTGAGGGCGAAAGGTTAAGATATTCATGCTCCTGATGCTGTGACAGCTCGTCATAAAGGAAGGGGGTGGTACTATCGGAATGAAAAATTACTTTCATGCTCTAGTAAATTACCAACACAAAACACCAGCCGTGAATGCAGGTCAGTTAGAACTCAATCCACAGCGAGAATAGGAGAATATAGTTGAGCACACAGATTAAACTGGTGGAGTCTGGCATGGAGCTGGTTTGACAAAGTACAAATGAACTGAGGATCACATTTTATCCCACTTTTTGTATTTTTCACAAAACTTTCTAATATTACTACCATATTTTACATCCAGTTCCATATTTTACATCCAGTTCCATTCCTTTGGAATGTTTGGCAAATCATCAGATCAAATTGTTCCTCTGGTTATAAATGTTGGTTTTCCCAGGACTAGAAATCTATTATCAAATAGCTTTGAACCAAATTCACTATCAGAACCTTGACTTTGTAATGAACAACAAAGTCACAATTCAAATAAAAGACTTTAAAAAAGTCCTTTGCAATCAGCAAATCTTCAATGACCATCACTTCAACTTTATGATTGCTCATAGACAACAAGTTTATAAACAACACAAGTGATTTAATTAGAACAGGTTCTTGTTCAGACTTTTTTGACAACACCATCCAAAGGTAAATCCAAGCATCCAAACATGTCATTTCGGAATGCGAAGGGCCTCTAATCAGTCTTATATACAACCATTAAAAATTCAACCGATACTTTGAAAGGTCATTATGCTTAAAACATCTATGGTCTCGGGACACAGTCAATCTGGGTTAAAGCAGGGTCAAAGTGACCTTTCCCAGTGTTTTGGTCCCTTCCACAGAACAAAACCGAGATTATACATCATATATAATCTCGGTTTGTCCCAAAGGACTTATCAACATAATGCAGTTCATAAGTCCCCTTGATCAAAGGAAGTCGTAATTTTGATCGGTGCACCAAAATGCGCTTCCACTTCCCTCAATAGAACTGGCAGTTGGTCTAATCCAGTCGGTCATTAATCATTCGGACACAACGACATATATCAGGAAAATATGGAATTCTGATTAAAATCTACATTTCACAAATGACCAATCTAGTCTTAATAGCATTGCTGACCATGATTGGTTAGGCGGGGAGAATCTGGCGAGATATGGGTGGTAGACGGTTGGAGGAAATTACATGGGATATGATCCCACCGCGCAAGGGTGGCCCAGGACTGGGACCCATAACGCAATAAGGGATTTTATAAACATAAAAGCGGCAACTACTCAATAGAATTAGGAATTGGACACTTTGTAAGTCACAGAGGGATTATATGACCTCTTGATAGTGTTTGTACAACTCATATAAACAGGTCCTTAAGGACTGTAATGCAGACTTATTTAAACTTTAAAACTTTTCAACTTAAACCATTCTAAACTTGTGCAGACATGATGTAAACAAATCGTAAAACCATTGGTTTGTAAGTTAAACTTTTGCATGAGTAGGTCCGGTATTTAGCCTGTTGAGCCTATCATGCAGCGAATTGTGGCTAGCTGGGCGACAAGGGTGCTGTTGCCAAATTTGGGATAATCACCGACTGGGGAAGCAATTTGCATTTGATCCTTTCAGCTCTGAGAGGGACTTAGCAAATGGACCAAGAAGCGGACAATAAGTTTACAGAAGTCATGTTTGAATAGAGACAGCGCCAGCCGAGCAGAAGCACTGGGCGGCTTTGTAACGCCACAAGCGAAGAGACAAGTTTGTGGGTCAACCAAACATGGCGCTGCCAAATCAAAGCCGCCGGGCAAACCGAAAGTTTACATTCTCGTCTTGGTAAAAAAGCATCAGTTCTGACCTGGTGAACTGTTGTAAAATGAGATATTCTATGTAAACAACATTTGCGGATTGAAATCTATCTGTAAACACTGTTGAAATGTAACTGGGAAACACAACAAATAGTCCCGCTTTGATGTTGCAGCTAATTCTGTTGCAGTCAATCCTCAAGTGCCAATACAGAATGGGAGAAAAAAAACTGCAGTCGAAAAAAATTTAAGTGAATATCCTGGATATCTTATTTGCACAATGAATGTGCTCTTTTTTTTTAGATTTTGCTTTATCTCCTTTTGTCATTTATCTCATGGCCATATGAGTTACATACTGCATGTAAAATTTCAAAATGATATCGCCAATGAATAGCTGATCAAATTGAAAGCTTTTTATTTGAGCTTTTAAACCAAATACTTCTTTATTTACCGATGGCCCAATATGGCAGACAGTTTTTTTTGCGATAACCTGGCAATGAGAAAAAACCTTTTTTCCTTGATACTTTTCCAAAGATAAAACGATTCGACAGGAAGAAAAGGAATGCAACTGTGGAACTATGGCAATATATTTTGACTCTGACAACACCTTGAACCCCAGAGTTGGATCGAGCTTCTTCTTTTTTAATCCTTTCCGTTTATTTTTGGTGAATATCACCTCGTTGCGTCATCAAGCTACAAAATTTGACTAAAAATAAGTTTAAACGTTATTCACGCCAATGTAAAATCAGTCCAAAGTAATAAATCTGAACTTTAATGTGTTTACGTCAGAAATGCACCTTAGAAACATGAGTTCTGTCTGGATCCAATAAATTTTAAAAGAATCATCATTTATTTCAGACTACATGGTAGTAGTGATGGGGGGGGGGGGGGGGGTGCAAATAGTAGAATGAAGAATATAGATTCTGAAATTAAAAATTCTGAAAAATTTTCAAAGTCAAAAACTTTTTTTTAGGGTTAGGAGGAAAAAAAATTCAAAGCTTTTTGGGACTGATGATGTTTCTTGATTTTGAGCAGAAAAAAAAGTGAAAAAAATATTTGGACTTAAGAAATCTTTTTCACTGTACAAGCATTCGGCACAGATCAAACCTCAGAGTAAGTTTTCCCTAAGCTTCAAGTAATTCTAGAGGCTAAAATTGATCTCACTTCAAGATCTACCGAATCGCATAGCCAAATTTCTTTCCAAGATATTCCACTGAGTGCACCTTGATCTAGAGACCTTCACAAAACGCATGATATGTCCCCGCTAACCTGAAGTGAAATGACAATATCGAGGTGCGTTCACTGCAGTGCAAAAGGTGAACATCCGCTCCACTCAAATCCAATGAGTCGAAAATATTGCAGGTGGACCGTGACGTCTTTTTTTCAAATTTCATCAGGGGTTGTCATACTTGAACGATCAAACAGAGTCGATGTGCCCAACTCTGATAGTGATATCATTGGTCATGAATAGGCCACCGTACAAGATTAATTCACAAAGATCAACTGGGTTTCGATGCCGTGTGGGTAATTTTACCATTGAAGAACTGGCAAGGCAGTGAAAGAATGAAATAAGTCAACATACCACGGAGCTGTGCACATGGATAAACTGTGGCCACCAGCTCCGGCAGTAGCCCAGCAGACTACTTCTTAACTTTGAATGACCCAAAAGTGTGAAAAATCTCTAGAAGACCAGACATCATCCCTCATAGTTTCAGCTCAGAGACAAGTCACTGGTCAAAAATTCTATAAACTACTTGAAATGCTGACTCATCATTTTAAGGTCATGCACAGGCCATCCAACCAACCGTCTCAACCACCAACTCTGTCCCCACTTTGTCCAGTGTCTTGGCAACCAGTTAGAGAATGCCATTACAACTTCTCACAATCAACTCGTTACTATGGCGACAAATTACTATCCAAGTGTCCTGAGTGCTTCAAACTTTTTATATCAGAAGTAGGTTTTAATCTTGCAAAGCCAGTCAATACTCAGCATATGTAATTTCAGGGGGCTCGTGCCCTGAAATGTGGTCTCCTTTTGCAAAATACCAATCTGAAAATGGACTTTGCAGCTTAACCATGTTCTCCAAAATCGTTTTTTTTCTCTGGTGAGGATTCGGATCATCTGCTGTACTGCTTTTAATTCTGTGTGTCTCCTTACCTGATGCTGAAAGACCTATTGATTTGTAGCCTGTCACTGGTGGACCCAAAGGAGCATAAAACACATCCATGCCATCGTCAAATTTCATTATGATATTTGACTATTTATACCAGTAGAGTGCAGAGCTATTGTAGCCGAGCTGATTGAAAGGAGAAAAGTCCCTTTTGACAAGCATCCACTTCATCATACCATATAGTAAAGCATTTGCAGAAATTTAAAAAGACATTCCTATGATGAATTTAGTTGCTTGGGGTTTTGTCCAAACTTCTTTAACTTGTTGTTGGGTTTTCAATGAGCTATAGGGAAGTTCATTGGGTTCACTTTCTCTGTAACTTTGGTTCATTATTGAGTTTGGAAAGGATATCCGCCACTGTGAATGATCTCGTCTTTGGGGTGGTTGGCGCAACACTGATATTTCTTTATAGGTGGCAATGAATGGTGCTGATTCTTTTCTGATACCATCTCCTCCCCTTCAGTGGTTGCATGGCACATATCACTGGGGTGGCTTTGTGAAGTGGGAGAGTCACTTTGTACTTTGATATTTCAATACGGTAGGTTGGCTGATTTCGTAGTGAAAAGTTAGATTTGATGGAATTGTGTCGTTGGTTGAGTGTTGTGTTTGCTACGCTTGGGCAGGATGAAATGTCAAATCTTAATATTCTTTTGACTGCATCAGCATTAAGATAAATATATAAATACATCTTACAACATACAAATTGTATAATAACATCTTTCCTTAATAAAAGCACTCCAAATCTGTACAAACACTTCGGGTAACACAGAATCAAAGGCAGCACACACAGAGCTTTCTGTATCTCTGACTATCAGTCTGAATCTTGTCCATTACATAAGACAGTTCTCCATGGAGATGACATAGGCCCTCTTAAACACTCTGAATCTAGGCTTACACCAGGTCCAAATTTGGGTCGCACATCGAACATGCATGGTCGTAATTTGAGAGTATGATTTTGCTAAACACATCCAGCCATGACAGGTCAACATCATTCAGGCAATCTGCAATATGCCTCCAAACCTTTGAACATCAACTGGAAATTTTTTAGTGAACAGCAGTTTTTGTAGAGGGTGAATATGGAATCCTGTTTATATTTTCATGAATAATAATGACACAAATAAGATAATATGTCTACCTTATTACAATCACAATCACTTTCATACAAATGGCGAATTACACCTGACAAAGTCAAAATGAGGAAATGAATGTGTTGTTATTGGTGCATCCCGCGTTTTTAATTTACATATTGGCCTCATTAGGCTTTAATAGCCGATCATTTGTATGAGACAGACGACATCTGGCCAGGCGACTACCAGCTGCTGCCGGATGCACAAAAAGATTAACTGTAACAGGACAAAGTGAGGACAGAGACCAAAATAACACAACAACTGAATAACGACAGTTTAATCCAACCATCAGATATCAATTCCAAGATTGCAGTATTTTTTATAGGCCAAAACAGAAATATATTGAAATGCATTTTGGATTGATCTGTATCAAATGATTTCTGAGTTCATATCGTAGTGATGGCCTCAATTGCAGTGATCGCTTGCCATTAATATCAAAGCCAGCCATTACTGGGTTTACCAGCAGAGGTGACATCTTTTTGTTGCACATCACAGGGATCATAATCGCAAGTTGCAGCAACAAAAATTGCGTGTTTGCATGGCATTTTAGTCTCACATGAATCAAGTGAAGTAATACCATGAAACTTTAAAAGCTTGGATTTTGTTAAGTCATAGCCTCCTACACATTGTGTATCAAAGGAAATATCCATCCCACATCTTAACTTTTAAGTAATTTCTCACTTTAATTCCATAACCTACACAGAATATTTATACACTGTGATCAATGCAATCAATGAGGCAGGCCAGGCCACCTCACATCTTTATTGTATGTCATAGTACGGCACTATATTGTCGGATTATACAGTCTAAAGAAACTATAATTATCCACCTTGAAATTACAGGAAACAGACATTGACAATGGCGTATGGCACAGGACATGAATTCATTTGAAGAACGGTATGCTGGCGGTGTAAAGGAGAGTGGTGCAGACGACGTGGGGTGGTCGCGGGAGCAAGTTCAAAGTGGCAGTTTTCTGTGGTTCAAGTCATGTTTTTTCTTGATTTGAAGGTCATAAGATTTCACATAAAACACAACAGACTGAATTGAACACTTAGGAAAATTGTTTAGTTCAAACTGTCTTCTGGACAAAACACTACTTGCACTATAGCCCCATCTTTCAAAACCAGTACTTCGGCACTGTTGAAAACAATAGAATATGTAACTAGAAAACGACCATAATTTGCATCAATTAGAACTGTCGTGATTCGCACAGTCTAAAGCTAAATTATTATAAGCAAGTCGATGGGCTAGTATCTAATGGTGGCATCTAGTTTCTTATGCACATTTCATCAGGCTATGCAAGTTGCATGGTTTGGATGTATGATAGTGTACATTTCACCAATATGAACTGTATCTCTGTCCCAGAGATTTATGTCCAATCCAGAAGTTAGAATCAAAGCTCATCTGTAATGAAATTGAAAAGGACGCCTAATCCTGGACCATTCCACGGAGTCAGCCGGTTTCACTGCGCGGCGACACATTAAAGAACATCTAATATCCCCTATACAGCCTATAAGTCATCATATCCAAGGCGGCCGGCTCTATTGCCGAGGTGGCACATTAATTTTTTGCCGCCGAAAGATTTATTTCATTTCCTGATCCCGAAATTGATGAAATTATTGATTTGGTGCGAGATGTAATTCTGGGCCTATCTCTATGTGATGAGCTATAGTATTATGTCTTCTAATTGAATGCATATAAATGACCGTTTTTTTAAACGATAGTTTTAGTGTGTGATTTGAACATGCATCTCAGACCAGTATGCTAAACTATGACCAAGCTGTAAAGCTTAAAGGGAGACTTTACACCGGAGCTAGGTGGTCAAATTGGTGGTCATACTGTGACTTGTATACACATTGTACTGTCAGAGAACTGGGTTAGATTCAGCGATGATTTTATTCCTCATACAAGGGTCAAGAGTCTCAATGTACTGTAAGATGGAAGATACCCCTATTGGCCATTTCAGGTAACGTAATCCAACAAAGCTAGCTCCTGCATATAGTCCCCCTTTAATTGAATAAAGATATCTTGCAATCATTGCTTTTCCTCCAACAAAGCCCAAGCCATTCAGGTTGCACACAAAAGGATTGTTATATAGGAGTTTCCAATGCTTTGGATACCTGCAATCACTATTCTATGTAACAATGACTTTGAGCTTGGAGTGACTATTGATGGGCGTGTGTATCTCGGCCTACACTCACTGTCCATTCATATTGTAACAAATAAGTTTATTATCTCACTTGGAAGTCTTTTCTCCTTCTTATTGTGTGTTTATTTCCTACCCCTATCATTTGGAGTTTTTCAATTCTGTAAACATTCTGCCATTACTGCTGCACCATTAAAAAAGTCTGGCAGTGGCCATTCATGGTACATGGGGTCATAACAAACATTTTCCAGCAAATTTTGTCTGGTTAGCTTTTCAGCTAACCTAGGTCACTTTTGGGGTGGCAGTTATGTAAGTCTGGCAAGGGTATCCCACCACTGAAAATGTCTGGCAGTTGCATTTCAAGATACCGTGGGGTACACCGAACATATTGGAGTTGATTTGAATCAGTTAGCTGATGAGCTGATCTAGCTTATTTTTTGGCAGCCTTTCAGTGGACCCCACGGCCACACCCACCACAACTGACCAGCCAGACGTACATTTCTATATGCTCGGATATGTATAGAATATCAAAATACTTTGGTTAGCTTTTCAGCTACCCTCGACCCCTCTGGCTCCTGGTCTACATGTTCTGTTTGGCCAGGTTTGGGTAAAGCTGCTGTTAGGAAATGACTGGAAGGTTGGTGCAATAGCTTTCTGACCAAAAGATGGCTGAGAAGCCATTTCAACCACCTAACACAGCAAATCACCTTTCTCCCCCGAATGACTAAACAAGCTCGTCTACCAGAAGATTTGTTCATGACCGACTAGATGCTCAATTTCATTAAGACATCCCGAGATTTAAAAGATTTGGTGGCTAAAGTGATCCATTAAAATCTTGACATTTTCTATAATACAGAAAATACAATTATAATTGATAACTCTAGATTGGTGGCCTGATAGTATCTTAGATATCTTTGATGAAATTTGTAATCCAAATGGATCAATGGGTCCAGTCGCCTCCGCTGCATTTTCTCATTTAATTTCCTTCACGGCTCACAATATTAGGATAACAAATGAATTGCCTAACTTGCTTGGAAGAACAAAAAGATCTTGGTGCAAAAAATTAAAAGAAAATTCCTAAATATTCAAGCTGCCCTTTATATTTCAGGTACCAGGCATGGTGCTGCCATTGCCCAAGTCTTCCAAGATATTTCAAGTTTTAGGCATTTGAGCTGCTATTTTAAAGTTTTTCAACCTAATTGAGGTAAGAGGGACTGGCGTTACCAGTTGGCAAGCTACACCGTGCACCAAGAACTAGCACTAATGTTACTACTGCACCAATAAAAAAACACTGCTTATATTTGATCTCTCATGCGAACACCTCTGTATCCACAGAATCCACCAAGTCCACAAATAGAAATATCATTAATCATTAACTGTTTAATAATTTCCTAAATGTTATCAAACAGTCAGTAATTAACCAGGATTGACTGGAAGAGGCTCCTAGCACGATGTCTGATGGCTGCCGCACCTAACAGGTAAATAATTAAAGTGAAACTCTCACTGCAGAGATGACCCTGTTACAGGAAAGGTGAGAAATGAATGCAATACTGCATGGTGGTAGCACACAAAATTGGTGAGAAGTGGTATAACTGTGATATGTGGCCTTTACCCTATATCATTTTTACTTTGTTTCAGACACGGTATTTCAGACACATGTTTAACAACTGATTTGCAGTGTGAATGAATGCAGACATTCTGTGACTTTCATTCCCTTGGCCTGAAGCATCAGTGGATTCCGAGGAGGTTTGGGAACATTTCTGTGTAAAAAGTGTCTCAATCTCACTCCATGGTGACTAGCTGAATCATAAAACCAAGAGCTCCAAGTTAAAGGTCTTTTAATTTCAAGACTGCAAGTCTGAATCACACTTCACAATCAAAAACTTATAGCTTTAATGACTTTTTCCTTGTGATTCGGAAACCCAACGTTTGACTCAGTGTCAAAGTCTTTCGTTACCTCATCCTGAGATGTGCACTAGCGAATGAATTTCGTATGAAACTGCGTTAACTCTAATCAACACGCGGAAACGTAAATCAGACGCTCAGTGTATGTGAGAAGATATTGCAACATTTAAGAGTATGTTGTCTGCACGATGATATGAGAAAATCAAGCCGCGACCAATTTCATTAAAAATCGTGGTTTCTGTTATGAAGAGCAGCAGGATATGTTGACAAAATTGGAGCAATAAGCTATCATCCGATTACGCATCATTATAAGTTTTTTGTCAAGAAAGAATTCCCGCTGTGAGGAGTTTACTTGGGAAATGGCATCAATTTATTTATATGAATACTTCGCCTGCGCATAGAGTATGAAATATGAAATAATACTGCCGCTATTATTGCCCGCAAGATAAATATTAACAGCGCTATGGGAAACAAAATCGTTGTCTAAAGTGATGAAACTGGGCTCAAGTTAGTTAAACCTTGCCCTGCACTAGTCTTACTTCCTTAATATTGTGTTAGCTGTCAGAATGAATTTCGGAGCATAAAGATCATATTATCTTAGCAGAAATTACCACAGGAAGTTTCATAAAAAGAATATTGCCTTATGACAAAAGTGCAATGTCGACGGAGTGACCCCACGTCGCCGCACTCATAAATCAAATACTAATATTCGATTGATGCCGATTAGGATCGTTCAATCACACCGACGAAATTTTCAATCTCGTTATTAAACTGCACCGCAATCAGGGGTATTGGTTATGAGAGGGAAGGTTCCATGATGATTATGTCGCCTCGTGATTGTTTCATCCATAGTCCACAGCCAAAGCAAAACCGCGGATTCACTGGAATATTTTCAATAAAATGTTCCACGCTTTTGATAAGATATCCGAGCATTGTTGTACGCCTTTGGATGAGCCTTCATCTGACAAGAGCTTTGCGTTCATGTTATTGGGTTTTGTGGTTGTCAGTGAAGGTCCCTTTCGCGGTTATTGTGGTGTTATGAGACCACAGCTGAAAGGGATCTAAGGCTTCACGGTAATAAAGGAAGCAGCTACACTCAATATTGCAGCCAAAGGGAGACACTTTTTATGAACAACATCACTGTGAGGAGAATAATTCATCAGAGTCGGAGAAAGTAGCATCATTCCAATGGATCAAGGCTAAAATTTTCTATCTTTCAGTGTGTGCACTTTACCGATTGAAGGTTATCACTCCAGTAATCATCTGGCGCCAATGATGACCAAGTGATTCCAACGTCTGAAGAGACATCACTGCAACTCTACTTCATAAGCAAGAGCTGTCCAAATTTGAATCTACCATCAGTGTTTCTAGGAACAAGGCCCTTCAAATTCATGCTAGGCATGTAGCCACAGGATCCTGACTTAGTTGCGGATATCATAAGCCTAAGTCCACTAATATCACTGCCTAATGACCAAGCTGGTCAAAACCACCAAAACCACGATGCATGGCGATGACTATGTATCACCTAAAAGTCTCGGTGGTAAGCCATTAAAATGACAAGAAGCATAATTTCATTCCATACTACTCATCATGTATCACTAAGTAATCTCTTATTTTGAAAGTTGATGATAAAACTTAATGACTTCAATTCTAAATTGAAATCAAGGGAAAATTAATTAGGCATAAAGATAATAATGAAATGATAAAATATAGCCTAGTTCTCTGTCCGACCAGAAACATTGTTAAGAGTAAATCAATTGCTCATATTCATATTTAAGTTTTTGAAAAAATGGTATATTACACTTTTTATATTTCATTGAGTTTTATTGTCATGGTTATGTAAGAACAATTTTCATACATCTTGGAATGTTTATTAAAATGAAATGCCATTTACACCTGTTTGTTCATAGTGAAGAGAAGGATATAAATCAGCATAACTGTCATGTAATCGAAGGTTTTATGATAATTGTACATGCTGGGGACAGGCTCGATTTACCACAAGTCCATAAGATATGTACTTATGTATGAAAGTCCCCGGAACATCCATCAAATTCGTTCAAGGGTAACTTGGGCTACAATGCATGAAGTGGATAATATGCAAGATGTCACCTGAAACTTTCCAATTCTTCAAACCGAAATTTTTCCCGATGGTCATGACATGATATGATGTTTTTGCTGTGTCGATTTCGTTGTAGGTATTAAAGCAGTCTTACATCAGTGAAACTAGAGTATATGAAACTAATTTCTAGACTATTTGTGACATAACTGAAAGGTTTTGATCTGAACTTTCACATTTCAAAACTCAGCTCATTCAGAACTTTTGCCAAAGATTTGGTGACCTTTTTGATTGTGGAGAATCAACAATGTTTTTTCTCATATATAATACAATGTTATCTAGCAGGTTATCAAGTGGACTAGAGGCCTGATAACCTTTATGGCGTGATTATGGGCCAGACAAGACAAACAGACATTAATAACACAAGAAAAACTCCCTAAAATGTTTTGGTGCAAGAAATAAGCCACTTTCACCAAAGGACACCATTCCTTTGTCTGCAACTCAAACTTTTATTTCCATAGGATTTTCACCACTGGCCAAGAAATAACTTTTAGGATGAGCAAGGGAATAAATGCCCCTGTTTGAAAAAAACTATGAAAAGGCTTTCTAGCTCTCAATATGGCCATGTGCACCTCCTCAACCAAGTCCATTACCATAATCCGCTGATCCATCAAGTAAAAAGTTAAGATTATGGATAGGTGTAAAAAGAGAGAGAACTTACTTCTGAATTCATTATATCTGTCCTAACAAACAATGGGCCTGATATAACCTACAATCAGATCTTAGTATTGGCATATATGATCTGCACATATCTTCAACTCTCTCACACCTATCAATGACACAAGCATAAAATCTGGCTAAATTGACAACCAGTAATATATTGCTCTAAGTCTGTGTTGGCATTTCATTCATAACACACTCATCTGACCACAACAGTATTGTTCCGGATTTTTGATAAAATCACTTTAAAGTGACAAGCTTGGCAACGATAAATCAAAACTTCACTCAAATTATACCTTAATGACACGAAGACAGACAATTTCGATGGGACATCTTCAGATTCCTTGCAATAAATCTCTTCTTATGTCTAATGTAGATAATCAGCTTTCATCTTTTGGTGGGTTGAGGTGTTTTAGCCAAGTGTATAGGCAATTTGGAAGAGGGTCAGCGGGAGAGGTTAAGTTCTTCCTTTGTTGATTAAGTTTGACATTTCTGCAAAATTTATTCCAACATATTGTCTAGTAAACTAGTCAGCTAATCGTTAAGAAGTTAACTCACAGGACCAATTTGGACAGCAAGAGATTTCAAAGGGTTTTGAGTGAACAAGGCAAAAGGAGGTGGGTAGATGACTATTTCTTTCAGCTTCCCCTCTAAAATTGACAAAATTAATTTACAGGGTACCAGGGTAATGGGTAAAACAACCAAGTCAAGAAGTATATTTTGTTCTGTTGTTGGCTTTAAAAGGCCTTTGGCTGTCTATAAACTCATATTCATGGGTTTGTGTTGCAAGTGGCAGCACTTAAAGGGAACTGGAACCGCCGAGCGATTTATTCAACTTTTCGACTTTCACCGCCCGAGAAAGTCAAACTTCCCGAACTTCCTATTCGAGTTCAGATTTGTAGCTCCGCCCCCAGTGCCCAAGCATGCGCAGTTCAATTTGTTATTATTGAGAATCATGTGAGAATCACGTGAGTCATGCGATCTTTCATTCATGAGTTTTCGTAGTAAATTCCATAGTAGTGACGTCACTCAATGATTGACAGCTAGGCGCCTTTTTTCATTCATGCCTCGTTCTGATCACCCAATACGCGGGAAATGAAAACGAGGTCATACGAACTGGCTTGGCGGTTCCAGTTCCCTTTAAGTTGCTTGTTTGTACAGCCGACCAATGCTGCCAAAATAGATAGCATTGCTACCATGACCAGACAAGAAGAAACAACCAGATCAATCAAAGAGACAAGCAGCAGCATCAGTAGCAGAAGAGGGGACAATGATGATAATTAGGAGCATCCTAATGACCAATTTGTTCAACTGATGCCTGACACTGAATACAGGTTCCACACTCAGTCGGAATTCAAAAATCAAAACGGACTGCTCGAAGACATGAACTAACTTCTCTGAACTCCTGAACTTCCTTTCGAATCTAAATTATCATTAATTTCATATTAAAGTCTGATGAAATAAAACAAATCATAGCATTGACAAAGGGAAAGATCAGTGTTAATTATACGCAGCAGGGCTATAGCGGTGGTTCGAATGAGTAATCTGGTATTGTAGCGCAATATGAGACATCGCCTCACCAACACTAAAGTAGCACGGCGGGAGAGCCACCATGATTGAAGGCGCGAAATCATGATTTTGTCTCAAGAGGTAATTAAGCGATTCAGGCCTTTAATTATGGACTCAAGGTAATTGAATAATTATTGAAATGTTAACAATGGTGCTGTGACCTGAGGAGCCTACCCTGTGAGATCGCACCGCCACAACAGGTTAATGGACAACTGATTGACAGGCGTGGTAGTTAGATTTCACACCCCGATTGTCAAACAAAATGTTACAAGTTGTTTTTATCTTGAAGATAAAATGTTGTGCGACTGTTTTGTAGCATCCCAGTTGATATGAAATGCTGAAGAGCATTGTTTGTCGTGCCTTGAGATGGCATCCTCTTCGAAAGAGGAGCAGAGGTGGATGTTCAACAAAGGTCACGCTAAAGTAATCATTGTATGAGCAAGTCTTCTTGACTTTTTGTCACATTCGAAGTGGGCAAAATGGCTGCAAAAGACACCTACAGGCCTTTTCATGAGTAAATGTCACTGTCCTTTTATGCCACTGTGCAAAACTACTTGGCTATAGCAAGGGAACGGCCAAAGTCATCAAGATGTGAAATGGACCCAAGATAAGTATCTAACTTTTTCCACTCAAACAAGAAGAAAATGATACAATGGACATGGCATTTACCACTGATAGCCTCCTCCAACAATAGCCATCAAGAGATGTTTGCATGTCCCTTCTATTGTTAGCCCCGGCCAAATCAATCAAGAAGACACAGAGACCAAACACACACAATCACTGATTATGACATAGCAAACACAATTCATCAAGAGTTGGCGATTAATCCAAGGAGATACCAGCAGTTATAGGATTAATCCTTAGCAGTTACTCCTTGTGCTTAATCCCTAACATCTTAGCACCTTTGCTGTAATCCTGGGTGTTGCACCAGAATCCCTGACCAGTAGGGGACAAAGGCGGTGAATGATGACACTTTATCTTGTCATGATCTCTCGGGGCGTGCTCTAGGACATACTGAAAATGACCATAAGCTTCTTTCACGCAGATGACGCTATATCATGGTCTGTCCAAGACCATGAAAGTGACTGGCAATGGCAGACAAAAAGACAGTCACAGATCTTATCTCTGATGATGACAAGACGATTTGATGGTGCACCGATCACGCTGGAACCTGACCTTGGTTCCATCCTGGCCATAACGGGTTGAGTTTGGCTATGAGGAGGTCTTAAGTCCAACTTTCAGGAGGACACCTGTAGTGTCTGTCAGTGTCCTTGGGTAAGACACTTGCACCCATCACCTGATGTATGAGATAGCACAAAGACCAAATGACCCAGGACAAATACAGACTAAATTCAACTTCAGCATGCCCGAATATAGCCGTCTTCTGAGGTCACGTTCCACTGGTCGAGTCTGGCACGAAAAGCAACAGTAGTTTGTCACCATTTAAATTTAGCCCTGATTATCAGAATAATGAGGGCCAAATTCAGGTGGCATATCCAGTGACCTTTTCAGCGAACCATACCCGAACCAGTGACTTTTGTCAGGTTATGTAATCACGGATGAAAGGGGCCAAACAAGCAGAATCCAAGTGGAACCCCAAGAATAACCAATCGGCACACCCAAGCATCCATGCATGAGGTTGAAGAGTCTCAATCCCCAGAATGGCACTGTTTGCAGATCACGTGTGATAAGATGCGAAAGTCAAAGTAAACCAAACTTTTGGCAAGGATATCTTATAAAATGGCATCAAAAGTCAAACATGAACAAATCGTCACTTTCGAGTAAAGTTATCTAAAATGTTGAACTTACCCATTTCGCTACCATTTTCTACACTCTGAGATGAATTCTGATTGGTTGACTGACTCGTCGGTCCAGGTGTATCCCCAGATCGCGATGACTGAGTATCATCTTGTTGACTAAATAACTGCGGAGGTGGACTCTGAAAAATAGAGGTTGAAATTTTGGTCAAAATTGAGAACGAAAAGTGTCTTCGCTGTAGGTATCCTAACAGAAACTAGGCTGAAAACCAATGAGATTAGCGAAATGTTCTTTTTTCGGGACACCCTGTACACCTGATGCAACTTCAGGGAATGTCCATTAAAATGCACCAAGTCAATCTTAAACAACCATTTTAAGGGTATTTTTATTGCCACATCTTGAGCATATTTTCGTACAAAGGGGCACTCGCAGGTGAAATAAAATCCTGAAATGATTGAAGTTAATGTTTTAAATTAACATCAAATTCTCGCAGAAAAAAAGGGAAAATCGTATTAAAAAGATATAAGGTTCGCTAGCAGAAGTTAAGGTGCTGTGAATTATTACACTTGCCGTAGGTCGTTTGGAATTTAGAAACAAAAATAATGACTTAAAATGCATTGCTATAGTTCAAATAAAGCCCTTGTTTCTCAATAATCGTTATTAATTTTGCTAATTAGTGTTATACACCTGCTCGTTAGGGGAGATCTACTCTTAATGGTATAATGATTACAATTAGGGGCTAGTTATTTCAAGGCACCTGCTTAATGCCTCAGTCTAATGGGTAAGGTTCCAGAAACCCACTTAAGGTCACTTCACAAACAGTAAGCAATAGATAACCTTGGCAAAATGAATCAAGACTTTAACTGTTTTGGTTAAGATGCTCTGGAAGATTTATTTCATATATAAACATGATAAAGACCAAGTGCGGTAATTTTTACTGAAACCAGATGGGCTATTACTTATGTAGCATGTATTTGATAGAAGTGTAATTTAAAATAATCACATTTTTAACTGAATTCACATCCATTGTGCAACATAAGTAACTTACAAATTCTGGGAAAAAATCAAATGGCTCTTTTTTTCTTAACATGTTTAATTTAACCATTACCATAAATCTTTGTAATCGCCTTGAACATTTCAGCGGTAAAGAGCACAAAATGGCAATGTCGAGTTTTAAAAGTTTAAATAGTCAATTGAGAGAGTCTGAGTTTCGAAAATGATACGTTGTAATAATGGGCGATTGTATGGCAGCGAGGATGATTGAGGGATCAAGAGTAATAAATCAGATAATGATATATGTTGCAAGCCTATAGTGGAGAAGGTTACTGTGTGCTGGGTCATAACTGTCAACAACTCAAAATGGCAGTCTCACACACCTGTATCAACAGATGAGAGCTACATTTTAGGTCCGCAAGACAAGTGCTGAGCACCGCCTATTCATTTTTTATGATACACGCTATACACAGAATCTTGGAACCCGGAAGCCTTCAGTCAAATGAACATAACCAGAATTATGCAGACAGCATCCTGATCTCAGCTAAACAGCCCAATTGCATGCAAGCTCACTATCAAACAATTAAAATGCTTTTAACTGGCCAAGGATACACATTCGGTCCATGAAAGATATCCCAGCATTATAGAAATCGGTCATTAGCAATAATGTCCTGTATGAAAATGCAATTATACCCACACCAACCAAAGACACACAACCATTCCTTATCGCATTTCAGCGATTTTGTCTTATTTGCATTTTCCTATATTGCGGGATTCAGCGTAGTCTGCGATTGGTTATAAATCTAGTCTCCGTAATGACTTTTCGAGAGATCAGGCTCCGGCAGTATGACCAGATACCAAAATATCAGCAATATCGTAAACAGTTTTCAGAATGGCACTATGCTCATTCAGGAAATGCAGAATCAGAAATTCTCAAAAGTTGAATTCTTGTTCAAACTAAACTAACTATTACTCGGCCTGGCCAATGGACAGACAGTCTGAACTTTTTCTGACTGCTCCCTCAAACCATCCTCTACAGAAAATAAGTGTTGGCCAAACAAATATCCCCTCTACTTCACTCTAAAGAAGCCAAGAGAGTCCGCTCTAAAGAAGCTGAGTGAGACAAAGCCACGCAACCAACAATAGTAACATCGATTGCTTCCTACTGGAAATATTAAATGGATATGATGAAATACTGGGTGGGTATATCTCGGTGCTATAATCTTAGCCAACCACAGGCGAGTCAACGCTCCAAGAAAGTGCCGCGCAATCACAATAGTCTTGTGAGGACAGCCACATAATCTGCTGTTAGGAAACAGAGCCATGAGGCGGAATACAAGTTTATCAATGAAGCAAGTCATGCGCAAATATTGCAGAAATGGTTTCATCAGCTTGAATAATAATCTAACAATTATCATTTCCAATCGGAGAATGAACACGTCACTGAACAGGTAGAAAACATGTGATGGAAGGGGGATGGCGCGGACGCTGCGCAGAAAGAATCATGTCGGAAAGTGTCTCGTGTGTTGTGCATCTGTTGAAAGTGATCCTTGGGACTTGGTTGGCTGAAAGACGGTGTGCATTGCAAGTCAGATCCAGAAGAGTTAGGGGTCTCTATTTGAATCTTCATGACAATATTTCCATGGCTTCACATCAAATTTTATCCAATTTTAACTCTTATTTCTAAGTTTCACTCCATCTTCTTCGAATTCCAGATGATCTGCCCTTATATTCTTGCATGGTTACCAAATGCCCTATTTGGAGCCAGTGAAAGAAGCAAATCACCCTCAAACTGTCCCCAAAGACATTTGCTACAGGCCTACCCCCTTTCAGGAGACCCAGTGTACAGCTCTGATGGAAAGTAGCAGAAAGGGATTGTTGATGAAATGACAGATGCACATCAGGAATAAGGGACCATGACACACAATCCATGATTTCTCGAAAACTCTTTTGCATATGTGACTCCCGAGTTTCAACAGTAATATCTAACGGAAGTAGATGACTTCACCGCACGACCTTCAATCTCTCTCGCACACTCCAGTGAATGATCTTGTTTTTCTTAAGTGTTTTTCCAACATCCGTATCTTTACTCTTCTGCGATGTTTAACTTGGCCCGCTGTGAAGAAAACATCATTAAGAACGTATCTCGGGATCATGCGGAGAGCTGAAGCCTGTCATAGCGTTCTAGCTTTCATTGCTCATAGCTACAGTCTACAACGCCTCCCAAGCTACTGTTTATTCAACAGCAGATGAAAAACAAGGGTCTGTAGTCCTGAACCCTTCCTTCACTTCTCATAATCATGCAAGGTGGAAAACCCTGTCAAAGAAGCTTCCGTCAAAGAAGCTTCTGGCTACTACTGTTGTTTTAACCAGGAGATGAAATGTAAGGGTTCTGGAGTTCCAAATGATCAGATCCTCCATTGCAGTTATGCACAAGTTCTCACTTCAATGTTCACCCGGCATTGTAACTCAATTTCTCACGGACCAGCGAAGGTCTCACATTATCCTCCACACCCCACAAGATCTCATCTACCACACCACTTTTTCCATTGTCGAGACCGACTAAGCAGCAACGTAATTTGATTTTGAAAAGCGACTTCTCAGAGTGTACGAGTGGCAATTATGTGTTCTTCTCGCAGACCTATGACTCGCTACTAATGCATGGTCCATCAGGTACTGGTTTAAACTGGCTACGAAATTGAGTAGCATTCTAAAGCAATACATTATCGAGGACAAAACATTACAACTAAACACCATCCACATCAGTCAAATTTTAATGCCGTACATTATGACAATCAACCAATTTCACCAAAGTCTGAGAGTGATCATCTGTATGGAATACCTCTAAAACCTTAATGCAAAACCCCTTTAAGCAGGGCATTCCATTTTTCCACTGTTTACAGAACATATGTAGCTATTCAAAACCGGCCCGTAATGGCTGCCATGCCATCACAAGTACACTTCACAGCCCATCGACGGAAGCTAAGTGCATTTTGGATTATTATACACGGATGGAACGAAATCCAGCCGGCGGGTCTCCTTAAGTCGAGAATGAAGCAGGACGACGCATTCACCTGGCCCAATCGTTTTGGGGACCACTCAAGGGCCGAGAATCGATACCCAAAGAGATGGAATGACGTGAAAGTTCTGAGGTATATCGCAATGGAGACTGGTGGCATCTTCAGGCATGAGTCCATTATAAAGACTTCTCAACGAGCAGTTAAACATGAGCACACCAGGAAGCATTGATTTCAAGACTGTAACAGCAGGTGCCATTAAAATTGCAGAGTATTTTAGTGCTAAATACCGTCGTGCTTCAATGCGCGGTATGAATCGATAAATGAGTATTTTGAAACACCGCAAAAGATGTTACTTGAAAATTAAGCTACTGTAGATGACGCAATGTGAGTTCTCAGCATATTTGGATCAAGTAAATGAAATTACTGAAGAAATATATACTCTAGTTTCACGGATCTAAGTCCAGTTGATTTGGATACTGCAAAACAGCTGACAACTAAATCTGAAAATAGAACAGGATGAGCAAAAGATAGCCATGACAGTGTCCAAGCATCTCATCCTTTAATTCCATTCCAATTTCAACTTGTGCAACTTCTGTAATTAACATTTCCAAGTTTTCATTAAAAGCTTCCTATTCAGTTGTGTTACGCGTTTTATATTCGTTATTGGCAGGTATAAGACCCATTCAGGTCCACATTCAAGTTTAATACCTCACTGCAGATTAAACAGATGACATGGGGATTTCAGCTTCTCAAATAAAAAAAATCTCCATCACTAAAACGTAAAACTATTATAGAAATTTCAATGGGTGCTCGTGGTTATAAATGTTTACTTTTGTGAATTTAAAACAATGGGGCATATGACAAGAATACATATTGTCCTAATACATTGTTTGTCATATGACAACATAACTCCTGTTTTGTGAGGAAATTTCATTAAACATTTCCTGTTTCCTGCTCACTTTAGAGAAAGCATGCCTAATTGATACGGCGGTCCTCTTATCATTGTTTTCATGTACAAACAACAAAGGATATAGCAACATTTTGCACACTAAAAGAAAGATTTGCAAACAAGCTTCTCCGGACTGCATCAGGAAGTTTTTCATTTGTGCTTGATCACATAAGATAAGGAACAACGAGCCAACAATTGCGGGACAAAATACTGGCCATAAAGTTATTCACTATCGCGCCCCTAAGGGACCACAAAGACCTATCGCTACAGCCTCATCCCTTTTATCTACTCCATATCCGAAGAACGGATCTTCGTCATTTTTTCGTGTGACATTACATGATGGATGAACACGCAGATGAATTGGAGTGAGTCGCAATCTGAGTCATAGTACTCGGAGGTTATGTGGACGGTATTGCGATAGCGGTGGTAATTAGGGATGTAAAGGTCGGCCGCGCAGCTAGACCAAGATTCTCACTCGGGCTGCAAGTTTGCAATGCATTTCACTGAATCTGTTTATGATGTCACGATCTCCATTATCATTGAACCAGCCTGTTTGAATTCAAGGACACCATGTATTGTTATTGTATGATATCATAGGTGAGCCATTATCTCAGCTCATGAATTTAAATGGGCCTATTTTTTCAAGACAAATGCCATAAATTTCATAGGTAAGACATATTTTAACGCACATATTTTAATGAAATATGTATTTATACCACATAATAAGGTTATTAGTAGAATGTGAGTCAGATCTATTCATGAAACTGAATTTTACCAATCCACTTGAATGAAGTTATTCAATGAGAGCTGGTGTATTTCATTACATAAACAATTGAAAGCGACACTAACAAGCCATTATAGATTGAAATTTTGTAATGAAGTAAATAAACATGTAGGTTTGAAATCTAAAAGTAAGGTCGGAAGATTGGGAGTGGACCATATATCATAGTGCACCCATTCGCCAAAATAAATGGAAGCAAATTCTGGAAAGAATGTTTTTGTGAACATTTAGGGCCGCAAGTTTCCAGTACACAAATATAGAAGTCAACGACAATGCTTGCACATCTTTCGATTAGGGCCACCTGTCCTTAAGCAACATGTTTTTCGCTTATAAAAGGGTTCAGCTATTTCACCGAAAAGGCCTCTTATACCACTTCTACCAATAAACTTTCGTTCAACCTTTTGGACAAATTAGCTTCTGTCGAAGCACCAGAGCAAAACCTAACTATATATCCCTGGTTCCCCGTGATAAAAAATGGTCATGCTCTGCCAGTGGTGTGATATTACAAAAACTTAAAAAGCCAAGTATCGAATGTAAGGCCAACCATCTGAGGCGGGATCTTGCGCACCATCTTGCGGATCACAATAGCCAAGGTGATGAGGCCGACTGATCTAAGTCCAGGGGGAAACATCAATAACACTGGCTGCGAAATAATGGGATGCTCACCCTACTGACTGATCAGGTGAGAGAAGATAACGCAGAATGTGTTTTAAACGGCCATCGGAACAACTACTGGCTCATTTACAATTGGTAAGACAAGGGAGATGAATGGTTCTGGTCGGCCACAGATGAATGGGTCGTGGGGAGATAGCAGCTAGCAGTTAGCACTGGATGGGAGTAGTGAGCGCTAGGAAGGAGGAGCAATGTGGAATTGTGGAGAGATGGAAAGGGATGATCATGTTGGTCATCTTTGTTTTAATACCAATGTCTCTTTCTCTTTGATGTTGAAGTTAACCATTTTTTTATGCTGTCGTTGTCCTCTATACTGCTGAAAAACAGAGGATTGATAACAAGACATAAGGAAAACAAAGATAGCACAGTGAAAGAACATTCAACTTGTGTGGAAGGCCGTGTTCCGGTGTAACATTTCAGGGTATTTCTGTTCCCGAGTGTCCAGCCAGGGTTAAACTTGGCAGTAGGCTCTACCCTGCCTTGAACCAGTTTCGGGTAAATGAGAACTATCGAGACAGCCATGTAGATACCATAACACACTTTAGACATGTTAGAGGAGGCAGAATCGGCTAATATTCTCAACAGCCCAGTCAAGATGCACCTCAACTCTTCGAGACAAAAAGAGCTCTTCTGGGTTAGAGTTCTTGCCCTGTTGAGGGTTCCTCGGCCCGGTTTTCATTATCCAGAGCCAAACTTCACAACAAGGAAAACACCGTTCTGGAGGACTGGAGGGGGCCTTCCCTGGTAATGGGACACCAGTATTATCGTCAAGTGGGAGGCTTAATGAAACATTCAACCCATGAACAATATCCACACGGCCAGTTGCTTTTGACAGGACAGCCGCAACAGAATGAACAGCATATTCGTTACAGAATAGATTTGCTAATGACACTAATTAGACGTTTCATGGACAATGACTTTATTCCTTGTATTGTGGCGATATTCATGCAATATGATACATTCATATATCCTTAGCTTAATTAGGCACTGGGATGGCATAAACTTACACACCAGGATGACCACAAACAAGGTATCCAACTGACTTAAATTTTTCAGCCTGCTGCCCCCAGTTGCAACAAGCAATGTTCAGTCATGTAAAACAGCAAGCATATGTTTCATTACCGTGTACTTAAAGTTTAATAAATGTAATTCATGAATAGAATTATATCAACCTCAAGTTGTTCTCTGGCTTAGAGCAATTCCGACAAAATCTAAGAGGGACAAGACAGACTTTCCCTTACGCCTTGGATGGTATTCTCTGCACTTACAAAAAAGAAATTTTCAAAAACATTGATCATCAGACAAACAGCCCTTTCTCCAAGCCATGGGGCGATTTGTACCCTGCTGGCAGAAAAAGGCGTTATACAAAGGCCTGTACATTTTTTGCTGCACGCAAGCAATTTTTTATGTTGTAGGATGCTGCGACATGTGGTTTTGGTGCATGCATCTGCAAAGACCCCCTGTGATGAACTTGCGATTTTCATTGCATGCAACAACGTCATACTCCACAGTTCTACAGAATTCCCGCTATACTAGCTGCTTTCGAAGACAATTCAAATATGACAGGTAGTCACGAGACATCCACTGACTCTCCAACACAATCACCATTTGCATTGAATGGGTTAAGCACTTGCCTACTGCAGAGCATTTTGATTGGACATTTTAAACCATATCATAACCAGATTAATTACGCGACAGCATGTAAATTCACTTTACGATATTTACCGACCAAAATGCACAAAGTCAGAAGAACATATGTCGATGTATTTTTACCACTTGATCAAATAGTGAACAAGAGTGTGACATTGTCAAACCTCCATCCGCCAAAAATGTGCCTCGGTCCCGGCGGCTTGAACAACAAAAATAGATACACTGAGGAAGGTTATAGAGTACTTGAATTTGACAGACATGCCTGAGTGGAAATGGCTGGAGAAAGCACGCATCGTGAGTTGAATGAAAGTCAAGGACGACTTCAACAAGGAAATGCAGAGTCAGGATTTCGCCCAGGCCAGACTGACGCAGAGTCCGAATTTGGCCCAGGTTAAACTCTTATAGCATAAGAAGTCTTGGTCCTATGGACTCATGTAAGGTACTAAGCTCAGCTGGTAAACCCTGCCCGAATCTCCCTGCGCAGCACGCAGTGAAAAACCATCACAGTCCACGCATCAGCATATTAGCATCATAATCATAAATGTAGCAAAGAAATTTGCACTTCATAACACTGGAGCCTAAAGAAAGAATTGAGAAAATGAGATTCTCGCTGAATTGATAGACGGCCAATGTGATATATGCCCATGATATCAACTGCCCACATGCTCTCAATCCAACTAGCCATTGTTGGCCGACTGTATTGTTTTCAAGTGCCCACCCCTGGTTTGTGGCCAGTTAGGGGAGGCGTGCTTCAATAATAATCAATACGGGACCCGAAAAGAAAAGTCAAGATGGTCCGTATTGTGCGCGGTGGATCTGCGCAACTGTCATTCTACTGGCGTTTGGCCGCGTCAATGCAAGTCAAGCGCTTTTGTTCTGCCGAGTCCGCGTACAACTACACAACGAGGCTACATACTGAAGATAGCACAGGAAAATCTCAATGTTTACCTCGGGTACCCGTATTGACCCACCCCCCCAGAATCTACCTGTGACTTTGCAAATCAGCTTGCTCTGAAGTGCTCTTAATATATTCAAATTAATACTTCACATATGCAAATTAGCGGCAGAGTAGTACTCCATATGTTTGCTTAATACAAAGTGACTGTGAAGTACACTTTTCATGGAAAATTCTAATTACAGGCGAAGAGAGGCCACGATATTGCGCTGATACAGGTTACATATATATCTTAATGCAGTCTTGGGGACCTTAATGCAAAATACCTTGTGGTGAGACCTTAATGCAGATAATACTAAGATAGTCTATCCACATTTCTTGACGAAGAATCCAATTGCACCTCCATTATGTCATTGTGGCCTCAAGTGGATGAGAAGACCTGCTAGCATATGTTCGCTAACACTTAAAATCTCTCAAAAATTGGCTTAGAGTTTCTCAATGGGTTGGTAGATTTTCACACAGTTAAACCACGAAAACATTTTCTTAGAATGACTCTGTCTGAACACACACTTTTTTTGCAAAAAGTTTTGAGTTCTCATTATAGCACGTTATTTGATCTTCTCAAAATCAAATGCGAAGGAGACCAGAGAGGGTTAACCTCATATGATCGTATTCAGTCTAGGGTAACCTCTATCCACTTAAATTATAAATGTAAGTATTGATTGTATTTTTCAAGTGGCTCGAAATTATAGATCCATGAAATTCATCATGTTTTAAGCAGTCCAGTGCTCAGATGATCCCATGTCGAAAATAAAGATATGTCTCAAAATATATAATGTATTCCAATCAGGGAACTGCTTTAGTATGGTCGCAGTTCGATAACAACGGGTTAACTCATTGCACGGTGAAGTGGTGGAGTTTTCCTTCCTCTATTGCCGTGATGACTACGTTCAAGTCAAAACATTAGTTTCCACAGGCAGCCACGGCCGGATCACTCAAAACACTACATCGCCATGAATGCAGAGTACTACCATGGTACGGAGACAAAGAGTTGTATATATGCTCGTCATGTGTGGAGGAGACCTAAAGTCAATTATGGTCATAAAAACGTTAAAAACCTGGCCATTTGTAGGGTATAATTTTCTCCCCAAGTGGATAATTGGCCATGATATAGGAAAATTACGAAGAGAAAATGACACATTTTAATATGTGTTTTAAGAGGGGTCAAGTCTCGCCATGAACAACGGCTGTGCACTGAACATGCCATTTGTATGGAGTCTGATGAGCCAGTATGATGATACCACTAGATTAGCAATGGGGAAGATGGATAAACCAAGAGAATATTGCAGCAAAACTAGCAAAAGATGAATTTTTAACTAACGCAATGGTCAATTCAAAGCCAAAGCGTGTATCTTGATACTACACCAAAATATTTCATTTTCATTTGCACACTATCTACGAAAATCGCCATTCTGCTGAGACTTTACAGATTCAGAGTAAATCGATATCATTAAAGACTTACAAACACAAATGCCCCGGTAAGGACTCATAACAATGCTTGGTTTGGCCAACTACTCCAATTATCAAATTAAGTGAAAGTACCATAGAACTGAACCTATCAAATTATTTGATAGGCCTAATAGCCTTTTGATATAGGCCCATGTAAATAGATGGCAATCAATTGTATTGTACATTTGACGTTATTGTGCAAACACACAAGGCAGGATGGCAGTTTCACCATCACATTTTTAGAAGCTAGCTTTTACTCCATCATTATTCAATGTCAAATTTCCTTGTCAGCAACATGCAGGTCCTGCACTTCACTATACCCGAACAGGTGAAGTTGGCTCTTGATGCTAGTTAGCTCCTCATGGGACGTTCATACAAGCATCTGAGCTAGCGGGTAGACATCTCGCATTAGGGGCCAAATTTATCCCACTTGCCAACATCAGTCGCAGAGAAATGTAAAGGTTCTTTTAATCAGTACAGCATCTTAAAATCTGGTGACCCTCCTCTCATTAAGAATCTGCGCAATGCTAGTGAATCATCACAAGAAAACACCCAACAATCATCAGAAAACAAAATGACCTTCACAGAGGTCAAACCTGTATGGCAACAGGCATACCTGAAACCGATCTCGATTTCATCAAATTTCATTTCTTGATAAGATCATCAGATAATACCTGCATCAAAAGTCGAAATTCTTGAGCATCGAGTTCACCATGAAGCAATTTAGATGGAAAGAAAGGATACCTGATACCACGTTATTGTAAACAAGTGAACCACACCCACCGGTTGCTGGAATCATTTCACATCAAAACTGGTACCCGTGGGTGACATAATGGAGTTGACAAGTTAACTGGTTCCTTCACCTACCACAGACACAGTACAGGGTGACACAGAATGAATGCGGAGTCCACTCTAGTATTTTGTTATACAGTGTACATCTTAGTCAGTTTCATTGGTGTTATCAGAACAAGGTACAAGAGGCCTCGAAGGGTTAATTGAAACTGAGAAGTGAAAGTAGCCAATTCCTGGAGGGAAAAAAATGACCGTTGAAAGTATTTGAATATTTTTCAATGAAATTATTTTTTGTAAAGCACTGATTTCTTGAGTGTCAATGTAATGGAAATAATCAGGGTTGGCAGACGTGACTACCGCATTGTTACCTAACGGTTCAAAAACAATCTGAAATTCGGGGAGAGAAATATAAACAATTGGTAAGTTTTGAGGAGGCAGGGAACTAGATTTATGGCATTATGTCTGATAGGTAACAAAGAGATATGGATCAGAGGTGAACAATGGGAAAAGCAATAATGGGTAATTTGAGTATTTGTGTAAAACAATGCACAGGTATAAATCAATCGAAGATGAAATCAGTGCACAGTGCATTAAGCATGTGATATTGTATGACACAGCTTGTGTGCATTGGAAAAATAAATGATTGATCTAAACCCATTAGCTGATGGTCATGAAATGGTGTAAAGTCTTCAGTATGAGGTGAAATCTCGAATTAACATTCCATGACGTTTCACAGTTCCTCCTCAGCAGTTAACATGCAAACTCGTAATTCCAAACACATCCATTCCATGATTCAAATTAACTATCCAACAGTCACAATGTTTATATACAATAATGATATTCAACAATCGCCAGTTCTCAAGTTGCTTTATTAAGTTTACTCATACTAATAAGTAAGCCTATACCCAATTACTGAAATTGTACAACAAAGGCCGAGTTGCTTATAAACAACCAAGTACCCACTAAGAACACTTGACCTGGATTAAGCTACACTGATTTCAATTTGGTAAACCAGTTACCGTTTCAAGTTTTTCATTTGTAAGAAACCTTAAGGACTCGGAGAAGTTTTGGTAAGTTTAGAAGTTTTGAAGTTTGAAGGACAAAATCAGCAATGACCTTGATCTGGACAGCATCCAATAAATTCTTTCCAAGATCATACTCCGTTGTTGGCAAAACCTCCCCATTTATATAACCATCCCATGAGAGAATCTCTTTAAGGGTTAACCAATAGTGGAGTTCTGCTCCCACAAATACGAAATAAATCTTTCTGGTTGACTTCTTTTGAAGCATGCATGCTCCAAGATGATTTACTATCCCAGCGCCACTGTATTTGCATGGAAAATTAGTCAAATATACACAGAAAGAAGAGCGGAAGGAACTCGATTCACCCAATTTCTGTCTGTCAATATTTCTTCATTCCTCATCAGTTTTGTTTAAACAGGACAGTGGATGGACATCAGCGACATCTGATCGGATTAGACTGGCTTGATACAGGTGGCAAGGGTTAGCACAGGATGCAGTCAAGTTTGCTGAAGTCTTGTGGCCAGATCTGGCGGTACACTGGATGCGGTTGGGAGTCTAGGTCAGGTCTGGGGAGCATAGAATGCATTCAGTCTCGGTTGGATCTGGAGAGCACAGGATGCATTCAGGTTAGAAACTCAGACTGGAGTCTGGGGAGAACACACACTAGATGTAGTGAAATTTGCCGAGTCTTTGTCAAACTAGGATGAAGATGGGCATGAGGTTGACAATGTACGGGCTAATAACCTCTGACCTCCTTCAGTACAGTTCGTCAGATGCTGTGTTCTTGCAGAGAATTTCAAGAAAGCTAAGGATGACCGTGTGACATGGGAAGGCCCAGGTCTCCTCGGGCTGCCATAAAGGAAAGGATGTCATGAGTCGTGTCCAAGGGCAAGGTACTTAGACCTACTGCATGAGCATCAGTGCACACACGGTGAACACTTATTCGGAGACATTTGCGATCTCAATGCAACCGACACACTTGCAAAGCCGGAATACATAAGCAATGGTATTTCGCATTAGCTCCAAAGTTATGAATATCAGAAGTAGGAATGTTAAGAACGACACTGCGGATGACTGATAGGTCATTGTCAATTAGGGCCAGGAGTCGGAATTATAGACTTGCCTTTGTTCAGCCGTTTTAGCAGATTCTCCATCCATCATCACTCCAGGACAAGGCGCTCAGGGTATTGTTAGTGACAAGGTTCCATTCACGATGTTATGCCGCAAAGCAAAAGATCAAGGCAATTGTAAACTTTGCCATTTTAGAAACTTTAGGAATCATGCACGTTGTATCCATTTATGGGGGAAATTCAAATTTGGGAAGATGTTTCTTTTTAGAGGAACAAATGTCAGATTTGTAATAAACTTTTCGAAAAGAAAGAGATAATGGGTGAAATCAGATATTTGAACTCTCTTGTGTTTTTTCCGTGCTAAAAGATCAAAGCAGCCAAAAGTGATCCATCAAACTTTTTTTCGATTTCCTTGAAGCATGCTGGGAGGGTATGGTTTGGTAATTAAAGATTGAAATGAAGTGAAGTTAACTCTGCACAATCGGAATAGGAAGCCCAAGGATTTCCCTAATGAATTTTGATTTGACTGCATTGAGAAAAATGTACACTCTTTGTGAAGGCAATTTCATTCTGGTTCATTTGCAGCAAAAGAAGGATTATAATGTGTGGTAACAATGTACACCTAAAACTGAGAAATGTTCAATTTTTCGACTTGGACCAAAAGGACCAAATGGAGTTTGGGCAACACTTGAAGTCCAACACAGATTGAAAATTTGTAATATTTCCAACCCTCGTTGGTTGTAACAATTACCATTTTGGACTTGAACGAGACAGTTGGCATGTTTGACTGGGTGCAATTCACTCCTATCATTTTGATAAAGGCAACCTCAACCTTGAAATTTGTGTAAAAAGGTCAAAATATTGAACATTCAAGATGCGCTAACAATTTCTGAGAACAATACCAAATGAGTCCCAATTCAATTCAATTCTGAAATCTTCTACAGATGACAGCAGATTTCACATAATTGCCAATCAAAACAATGCCTTTTTTTGACGAATGAAATCTAATCCTATTGCACCTTGAGAAGTCAGTCAGGTGGCAGGAACTAGTGAATTGACAGGCAAAGTTTCCAAGGCCATGATCATCATAAAGTGAGACAATGAAGATAGACAAGATATAGAAACAATAGCTATTTTGAAGGACAGGTCTTAAAATGAGAAGAACGTGCCGAGAAAAAGGTTGGAGGGAACAAAATAGTGTCAAAGGGGATGATAGGTAGGAACTAGGGGGTCCAATTGGTGATCTCATCTAGTCGATGCCGATTGCTTATCAGCCTTACCAGTCAATCACCATCACGACAACTCCGGTTTCTAAATATGCAAACCAACTAGGCAGAACTTAGTCCTTTTCAGTCCTACTTTTTCATTGCAAAGAATTCACTTCAAAACTCCCTGATCAGCCAACCGCCTTATCAACCAAGGAAGACAAATGGAAGTACCATAAAAGACCCAGATGAGAATATGCTTGATCGCTACATCCATGCTTAGGTTCTGTAATCAGTAAGAAGCAATTGCCAATTTTTACCATGATGACCCGTGATCTTTGAAATTAGAGGTGTCCATCAAGGAAAGTCCTTCATCATCGTGATAATTGTGACAACGAGAATTCCATCTTCTGGCCAAATTGGTGGAGAAGCCGAGATGTTCTCGGACTTGTACGAAACAACACTTATTAGAGACAATCTCGAATACAGCCAGCCATTCGTTTCAGCATTATAGCACAAGGGTTAGAAAAAAAATGGTCATTATCATGATAATTACTTGAGAAAAAAACGTCCATTGTATGTAATGGTCGGAGAGCGGCAAGACCTGGTCTAATTGGTCTCTCCATTGGGTTGCAAAACTCTAACAGATTGGCTAAGAACTTTCTCGGCACCACAGTGCATGAATGCAGAAGTTGGAAAAACATCAATTTTCGTCCTAATAAGTGGTACGGAGCTTACTGCAAACCATAGGGTATATTGCCAAGCGGCCATCTTGAATTGGCGCATTGACGACTTCTGACAATACAAATTGCATATCGACAGCATATGCGTGCTTAATTTAGCCAATGCAATGGTCAGAGAAAAACGTCCACTATGATTTATCCTGGACACCAAACCATAAACGAGAGGACAGCCGCAAGAAAAAAATCAGACATTGTCAGAACAGTCATTCCGGTTCCTCGCAACAAAACGTACGGTAGTCTTCAAAGTCGCCTTGAAAAAAGATGACAGGAACAGACAATACTGTCATTTCTGGGGTGGGTAATTTATCAGAACGGCCACCAAGCGTTACTGTTCTCTAACCGAAGCTTTTATACAGAAGGCCAGCAGATCATGAACTGCATATTTTCATGCAAACACCACTAAGAAATTACAATCTTTGTCTAGGACGGGATTCTTTGAGGAGCAATAAAGGCGGCTGTCGGATGAGATATGAGTGATGATGGGTAATATGTACAATCACAACAAGGAAACCCAAATGCATTGTGTGCACAGTAAGAATACACTTAAATAACACCAATAAGCCAACAGCAGTAAATCACCCTGCTCAAAATTCAAATTTCATTTTGACATCATCATGAAAGGGGAAAGTCTAATGGTTTTTTAACATAGGCCTACCTAATTTAGTACCGAATGAACTCCGATATTGATGGTCATAAATAAGCAATTTGTTCAAATGCTGAAGTTTTTAGAATATTCTGACCCATGTGACAATTAGATGAAAATGTCATTCAGTTTAACTTTGACAAACCAGGACAAGCTTTTCCAAGCTTTTTTTTTCAAATCCTACTTTTATTGGTTTTTATCAAAAAGTTTATTCCATACATCCAATATCCTAATCTTGAAATCTGTGTGTATCTTAATTCCCTTTAATGTTACCATCATCAAAAGGAAAACACAAAAGGATAAGATTAAAGTTGCTTTTAAGTTCTTGAACAAAATTCTCCTTACAAGACCCCAGTATTTTCCAAAAGAACTAACTAACTTAATTTCTTTAATCGTTTGAATTTTTTCCATATAACTGTGTACAATCACCCACATGGCTTCTTTTGTTTCTGATGAAAAGTAACAAAAACAAACTGTCTTGAAAAATCAATTTCAGGGAGATGACAACTCGTCAATAGTTTATCATAATAATGATATCATATTTTACCCGATGTTTTTTTCTTTTTCTTCTCATAGGACCCCAGACATATTAAACAAATGTGCACGCTAACAACTGTTAAGAAGCAATGCATGATGCGCATTCAGAAAAGTACCCTTCGTTATAATCACAAATAAAAAGATGATATCAAATCTCAGTTTATTATTCCACTAAGAGTCGTTCTCACCTGGACTCCACGCCCATCAATACGTAGCACGTTAACTAGAGATGTCCCATTCTGAATCAGAGATAGCCCATTCTAAAGGACTTCTTAGCTTTCATCTGGAGAACGACACAAGTCACACAAGCGGTATCAGATAAAATATAACCAACTATACCATATTCAGACTCAACAAAGTCAGAGGTTAAAAATAATTAACCTCGTCTCTTGGGATTCATAGACAGCTGCTTGGATGCTGAAATTTTCCTGAAATGATTGTTAGCGAGAGATTCAATGTCTAGGACTGGTCTCAGAGAGGGACGGATCCCCTCATCCACAATGCACGCCACACAGAGTTATTCTCAATTGACTAAAACATGTTTTGGGTCAGGCACAATACTGTTTTGTCTGCGAACACCCAGATCCAACCCCCATTTTCTTACAATTATCCCCATCTTCGCCTCTCACCGTACCTCCCTGGGTAGCCATTGTTGCACGAATGTCACTCCACGTTCAAGATGTGGCGTCAAACCAGGTACGGAGGCAGTTTTTGCTAGTAATGGGATGTATGTTGACCTGCGGAACGGCAGGTCATGCAATTGCACCGATATTCAACACAGCAAGGGGTCACAATGTGACTTTCTTTGCCATTTCTTATCAGATGAAATACCTCATGATCGAGTACTTAACACACTTTCCGCATTCATCTGAAGAATCCAAGAGAAATAGTTTTAGAATTTCTTTAGATTCAAATCAGGCACTGCGACTTGATACAGTCTATGAGTGTCTGGCAACTGAAGAAGCAGACACATTTCAAAATTTGGAAGAAGCAGCTGACTTTCCAAGCTACCACATAGGCAGACTTCTTTCCAAACTACCAACGAAGAAGAATATTACTCTTTAGATACAGAAGAAGCAGATGACTTTCAAGACATGGAAGATTCAGACAACTTTTCAAACAGAGGAAGAAGCTAATAACTTTTCAGAACATGGAAGGGAGATGACATCCTTTCGATCTGTTGAAAGAGAAGATGATTCTATAGAGAAAGCAAACTAGCCTGAAGTCTGACAAGGCAAATTTATGCCAAATATCAGAGTCAAACTGCTAAACTCCGCATAAAACTGTATCATTCCGGCTTTCAAAGAGTTAAACTAGTAGATTCCGTCCTTTTTCTCTCAAATGCCAAAGGTTCCAGGCGAAGTAGCTGTCTGCTTGAGTTAACTACATTGTAATTTTTCTAAAATCCCATGTGACCCCAAGCATATTTCAAAATGTATTCAAGGACAAAAAATTGAGATTGAAAAAATTCATAAGGTTCTTTCGCATGGTTCAACATGCATCGAATGGTTTATCAAAACAGTTTTGCACCGAGAAAATGGGTAGGTCACTGGCTCTAGGTTGACTTCACAATTTTGATGAAAATCACCACGTTGCTGGCACAAAAAAGTTCAGATATTTTTTTTCCTTGGTCGTTTCCATGGGATCTTATGAGACCAGCAAAGGCATCCTCCCAGACAAGGAGGCATTTTCTAAACCACCAACACAACCATTGAATGTCTTAGGAAGGCCTGCTATGGGAGGATGCAAAGGAATTCATTGCACAATTAGACATTTTGTTGTCCTGAAACAGGGCAATGAATCATGAGGCCCCATCATTTAAGAACAAATTCAATATTTTGGCTGTTGGGATTATGATGCATGTTGGGATGTCTCTAAGGAACACAAATCACAGAAAGCGGAAGGATGATTTATCTGTTGTGACCATTTAAAACTAGGAAAGTGAGATGACAATCGTTTAAGGGTTAATGCCAGGAAGCAGAGGGCAATTATAATGATTTGTGGTTACCCTAATTCATTCTCAGTGTCAGGCCAATAATGAACAGACCTCCCTTAGTTGTTACTACTTGTCAGATATGTCATTTAAAGCAAATTATTTTGAAATTCATTACAAATAATGCGCTTTGAAAAAGATGTTTGCTGCACAAAGGACGTACATGATGAATAATGAGGAAGCACATCACATGTGACCCTGCCTGGGATGTTTTTCTCCAAACTGTCAAACTGTCAAAACAGAAAATACACCAGTCACAACAAATTAGGAAGCAAAACCTCCCATTTTCACTACAGTGTGTTTTATACTGAATGGCAGGTCCGGGCAATTTTCTAATAATTTGTCACGAGTTTATCTGTGTGGAGTCAAGATCCCTTTTAGATCAGTTGTGAACTTCACACAGGGTAATATGATGTTTCTTTATAAACGCCTGTCAAAATGTCATCACCAATTGAACAAGAATAGTGACCCTGTCAGTCTCAAACCAATAAAAGCTTTGTCGATGCATAAGCTGGCCGCCAAGCTGCCAAAATCTTCAAAGTTTCACCGAAAATCCGTCCCCTGTCATGATAATTAGCGATTTCCTTGTCTTTTCTCGATGATCCATTCTTCCTATGACAACCTGTCAAGCCAACAAACCGAAAATCATCCGCCTGTTTTTTCGAATGGCATTTTTATAGATCCCAATTGAGAGTCACGCCACATGTTCCAATATCTCCCACCTTAAACCCTCGCCTGACAATTTTACTCCTCTTTAACAATCGATAATTACTGAATTCAAAG
This sequence comes from Lineus longissimus, assembly GCF_910592395.1. Classification (NCBI taxonomy): domain Eukaryota; kingdom Metazoa; phylum Nemertea; class Pilidiophora; order Heteronemertea; family Lineidae; genus Lineus; species Lineus longissimus. The sequence continues at coordinate 25,548,785 of NC_088310.1, forward strand.
AATACAGTTTCTGTTGTTTTTCCCACCCAGATCTTGTTTGAGGCCTCGAACGATTACTTATGAAAACTGCAAACTGGCTGAAAAAACAAACACACGCTTGCAGACGGCTTGAGATTTCATCTTTCAGCATCCCCTCTCTCAGGGGAAATAGCAACTTTAATTGTTTGGACAAAACTGAAGATGCGGAAGAATCGTCTCACCATACCACTGGGATTTCATCGGGCAGCGACAAAGGATTTTTTGTGACCAGCACCATGGATTTATTTTTGGATCCATTTCGTTATTTTTATCCAATTAACCTCCTCCAACTTATTTTGTGCGGAGCAACAAAGCGGCCAGGAAGAATATTGTGAAGGAGAAAAGGAAGAACGGAGAGCAAATGAGAGCCACAACTGGGACGCATGAATAAGATTAGAGAGTCACCACATTGCACAAAAAACACAAAAACTTCTGAGAGAGAAAAAAGTTTGATTTTTTTTATGTCAAACTTATAGTAGGGGATCAAGTTAATTAATGAAGTGAACATTTGTTTAATTTCAATATCTTCTCTCCCTTGAACCCACCTTGTCATTCAAAGCCATTTAAGTTCAATTTGGATAGACAATGTGTTTGCGAGACCAACTTGTCCAATGGTCATGATGTCAGCTTGACCTATGTTTATTTATAATACTTTATAAATCGGTCTTACATCAGTGAAACTGGAGTGCATCTCCCATACCAACTAAGTTATATATCACTTTTAACAAAAGCCTATAACATGACCTCAAGTCCATGGTGTTACTGCTGAAGTCTAATTAAATGCCGGTTTTGCCGCTAAGAATAGCACAACAGTTAAAAATGTTTGTAACGGCAAAATAACAAAATACGTTTTTACTGTCCGAATCATGATTTTTATCTTGATGTGCCCCAGAAACAGTGAAACAAGGCCATTGTTGAGGTGAAGATCACAAATTGAAACAACTTTGCAAAATTGAATGTGCTTTTTGTATAACGATCATTTCAACTTAATTACATACATCCAGGCCGACTTTTTGTGTGATCATTAAAAACTCCAAAAGGACTATGGAGTTGAGTTTCTGAACCAAAACAACATAGGTTTTCATGGAAAATTATCTATCGGAGGCAAGCACATTGTGTCACTTACATGTTGGGTGCTCTGAAAATACAGTAGTTTACATCGGTACCTATGTCGCAATGGGTTAACAATTGATAAGATACATCCATTTGAAACATGGATCTAAATAGAACAAAACCTTGTTTCACTTTTATTGTGCAGGATTTGAAAAGGCGCCTTCTTGAAAACGGCGATGTTCTTTGGTTGAAGTTTCTGTGGGACGGGCAGCTGAGCATTGAAAAGGTTTGCAGCGCTTGGGCCACATTGTGGAGAAAAGATGATCTATGGACCAATGGAGGCTGTGACTTCCTGCAGCATCTCAGCAAAGTTAACTGGGCTTCAATACCAAACATAATGTGTTTTGGTTCTATACAAAATGCACCACAATAGCGGACAAAAGCTTGGAAGATTCTTGCTACAAATATGGGGCACAACAAAACCGGTGTTCAAGAGCGACTTTGTCTAATCTTCTGTGTCAAAATTTTAAAATTACACCAGTGGACAATGTGCTATATTTATTTAAATAATTCATTTAGAGAGGATGCATTGAAATTTCCACCGGGGACCAGGACCTCATCCTGTGTACCTAACCTGATGGATTTGTGGCTTTTCCACATGGGTGCCCCCAGGACAATATCAAGGAGGGTCAAAGGAGTTGGAGTGGACACAGGGTCCTGGGGCTCTTTCAAAGTCACCATGGATAAAGAGCCAGGGTCGTGATTGACTAAATTCATCAGGGGATAAGTTGGTGGAAGATGCTGTGTGACCATTCAGGGCAGTTTACAGGTCGCAGTGGAAAGTTTAGCCTGTGAAGTAACATTTAAAGTGTCGTTCATGGAGTTTTCTCCAATCTCTACTATGGACTATTTCCCTTGCAAACAAAGTTTTGCCACACATTATATTTGGTTGATCAATGGTTTGACTGTACATAATTGTACCCCAATTCCATTTTCATCTTTAAATTCCTCAGCAAAAAATCATGCACTAATGAACTCAAAGAGATAGTGTCTAAAGAGAGCATTTGGAAAAATATATCAAGGAATCTGATTAGTCAATAGTTATCAATTGCAACTGAAATATCCAATCAATGAACTTGTTACGAATCAAAGGATCAAAATGATCTTCAGACACATTCCCTTCAAGTGAAAAAATAACCTGTCAAGAAAATGATGTTGGTCTTACCTCACACCTAGGAGCTCTAGCCTCTTGGCAGGATTACATACCCTGGGTACGAGGTCATACCAACATGATTTTCTTGGACAGTCCAGAAACTGGTCCTCGGCTCATCCTCTCCAGTTATCGTCGGCTACCATCTCTGCTCGAGTTTGCTTGTAACATCAGGGCAATGCTTTCCAGGGTCTTGGTTATCTTCTGGGTCCTGTGAAGGCACAAATGGAGGAAGAAGCTTCCTTTTTCCAGGGGAACAGCAAGCCAGGGTTTGGGAGCACGGGGACTTTTCCCTAAGAATTTGTTCAGTAAGAATAAGCTTCTAAATGACCGGGGTGCTGAAGCTTCTCAGGGACAGATCAAGCTTTTGATCAATACCTTTAAATTCTGATCGACCTTATAATTTCAGGGTACACTCTTTGGTACGCATTTTTCATACTATTTTTGGGCTCTAAATGTTCAAATTATGGAAGGGATGGGTGACCTGGTCAAGATTGTTTGGGACGGAAATGTTGGGTCGACCCATACTGCTATACATGTATGTACCAGTACCAGTTCGAACAATGCGGAGATTTTGTTTTGCCACAATTAGACAACAGAAATAGGTATGGATATTCAGGATGGAAGGGACAAACAATGTTTCAAAGATGTCGCCTGTCTTGAGAATTCGTCTTGGTCATCCATCACATCATCAGGCAGAATTAAAATGCAAAATACATTCATCCTTCAAAAGTCGCCGCCGTCGAGAGTTTGCATATGATAGGGTTCCCCGGCAACAAATTACACTCATGAATATGTAAATGAGGCGCTACCTCGGTAACAGCACTGAGTGTCCCATGTACACTGTGGTGGCCAGGGTGAGCCTTTGACACTCTTGTCATAATCGTGGTTCCACCTGTGATGTCTTGGTGATCCATCATGAAGCTTGAAAAGATTGTGGCATGAAGCGTTCTCAGAGCATGACTAAACACTGGTAGGCCACATGAAATACCGTACTAAACAGAGCTGAATTTAACTGACCCTATTTCCCAGTATAGAGAAGAATCACTGGGTATTAGCCTCAAAAACCACTGCTGTGTAACTTTAACAGGGAACTTGCTTCTTAGTTTCGTTTTTCTTAAGATGAGTAGATCAGTCCCGCCTACCATTTTAGAACAGTGTATGCATCAAGCTTCGTCTGTATTAGGCAAGGACACTGGAATGTGAAACACAACTACACCTAATATCTTATCAAATTCACAACAATTAACACGCTATTAAGTTCAAGATTTAAAATGTAGGAACCAGGGGAAAACACTTGGTTTTATCACAGTGACAACATCACAGATGAAAACACGCAAAAGATCAAAATTTCAACCGCCCAAAACCCTGCGAATCAGAAAAAACAAAAGTCATTTGAGAAATGTTTCTTTTATTTAACTTACAAAGTTGAAGAGTAGTTTTAACTACAATTTTTAATTGACGATAAATGCATGCAGTATTATAATGTCTTATTACATAGACAAGGCGCTGCACAGGCCATTGTTTTTTTTTAATCATATTTAATGATATGATACATTTTTCGAGAAAAAAGTAAAAGCTCTAATCTTCCTAGTATCGAGACCATTTAATTTTGTGATATTAGAATACCGGTCAAAAGTGCCACAAAAATCCCAAACATGTAGTTTACAGTTATTGTGAAATAGTAGAGGGCTATTACTTTTGACCAGCACTATCACATAGTGCAAAGTATCAGATCTTTACCAAAAAGTAAAGAACCTATAAACAGTCTGCCCTATTACATATATCATATTACATATAATACATGTAATTTCAAATCTTAATCGATTACATGATACAATATGTATTATCACATGAAATATTATTCATAATTTAGATGATACACCATCTAACACCTAAACTGTACACTAATGACATAATGTTAAAAATGCTATCATAATTTTTTTTCCATTCGTACTTAGATATTACATAACATATAATGCCATTATATACAATAGAACACGTCTATCAGCAAACCCAATTCAATTTCGTCTCTTTCAGCAAACCCAAGTTTTTTTTTTACTGCAGTGGAACCCCGGAACCCCGACTGTGGTTCCACTGTAGCTGAAAGTGGTCGTGTCACCGGGGTTTCACTGTATTTCAATTTCAAACAAATAGCCCAAACAAGGGGAAAGCTGATAGAGACATCTACTGGGAAAATATACATTGCACACAGCACATATTATAAGTATGTATATGTTCTAGCACAATATCATAGAAGATACATTAGTACAAGTATTTTAGCAGTTGGCCTTAAAGCACCCTGCAAACACGAGATTCTGCAGCCAAACAAGTACCAGCGTTGCCTGCAGATGAACTATCTTTTTATCAATGCAGTGATAACTGTTGCAGGTTGCAGTGACAAGAATTGCTCGTTTGCACGGCACTTTTGTGGCTTGAAAACTCTGATAAAGTTGTTAAGAACCAGAGAATCAATTACCGGTGATAACTTTCCTCTTCATCACTTTTTTATTAACAAAGTTGGTCCCAGAAGAAAATTTTAAGACAACTGAAATTTTAAGCTTAAACTTCTCATTTTATTGCATTGTGTTCATGGTTCGGGTATGACAGTGACACCGACGTTGCATGGCTCATAAGGCGGGGTCCACAGTGATTGTGGATGGTGCTGGAGCCTTAGGGAGCTCCTGGGTACAGGTCAGATTCATATTATGGGGACATATGTAGAGAATATAAGATAGTCATAGTCATATCATTTAAACATAACTCGGAACCCCCGCCCCCCAAACACAAATACTTTCTTGGACATTGGACGCCATAGCACCAATTCAAACTGGAATGCAAACTTTGACACGAATAAAACACTCCCAACAACCTTCATAATTATCAGGGACTTTGAAGTTTTGCATTGAGGTCAAGATTTCATCGAAAGCTACACATAAACAAAACAGACTATACCTCGATTATGAATCCTGGAGTAGAAGTAAAACTTGTCATGGCTCTTTTTTATGGCACAAAATGCTCAAAACAGCATGTAATAGCACATCACCTACATGCCAAGTGGTCAACTTTTTCAAGAGGAACTGAAGAACATATATTTCAAGAGGAAATCCTAATCATGGATGAGCAATTTTAGCTGCACATACCCAATACACCCACCCTTTGGCCCAGACCCTGGATCTTTCTGCTGTGCATCTGGTATGAAGTTATGGCCACTGCCTTTGGGTTCTTTGGGGAGATAGTCAGACACAGGACCAAGAAATCAGCAAATTATTGCGGGGAAACTTCAAAGCTACTTGGCTAATAGTGGAAGTCTTGCCAGATATTCCTCTTGGCTGTAATAAGCAGATATACGGCTGCTCAACCATTATTTCTCAGCATTCTACGGCTTCATCCCATTATGTTGTAATGGAGATGGGAAATTGTGTAAGATTCTCTAGTAATTGACGCTTCCTTGCCAAACTTTCTCAATTCAACTACGATGCCGTGTTCCAAATGAAACTTCCAGGCTGTCATAATTTGTTCCTTAGCAAAAACTTCTGATATGCAACAGAATTCGGACACTCACCTTTTTGAACTTAGCGACAGATTGGCTTCACATTATCCTTCATGTTTTAAGTGACATCAAAACACATCCAAAAGTAGAATAAACCCCACTTTAAATGTACCAATAATATCATTAACCGTCATTACCTATAGTTCAATGAAATTCTGCAAATACACCAACGTTTTATAAAACAAACTAAATGCATGTTAGAAATGGAAATTAGCCAAGTGGATCAAACAATCAGCTCATATCTAAAAGTTACCATCTCTTCTCACTTCATGAAAGTGGAAATTGGAAGCAGAATGACTCCATCAAGGACCAAATGCACCTATATTTAAAATCTGCATAAACTTGGCATTTGTTGTTTTCTCTTCTCAATGTCAGATACTGAACTAAGAAAAGCATTGTTGGTAATTACTAATCCAGTCATTGCTTTAAAATCAGCCATCGATGTCAAAAATACATTGATACTTAGTTCCGACCTCCAAACTCCAAAACGTGTGTAGAGCAGGCTCCATCAAGGTAAAAATTTCAGCATGAAAATTTCAAAAACTTCTATTCTTACCAATTAGCACCGCTAACGTCTGCACCACATGGTTCAGTAAGCGATTGAAAACACAAATCGTGCTTTCCCGGCTCAGATTTTGTTTTTATTGACTAACTAAAGATCACAAACGGCAAGACGGCTTTCCGCATATTGTCTTACACGGCACAGAGTAATGATGCATTAAGGTTTGCTACAGTAATTAGCACGATGCAGGGGTTGGTAGCAGATGAGCAGAAAAGACTTCTAAAGATTACTTGGTACTGCAAACTGCCTAAGTTTTGCACCTCTTTATTTGAGTGATTTGCCAAAAAAAATTTGTGGCATTGTAATTTTATGAACTAGGCTGTCTGATCAAATAAATTGGACAACAGTCCAAGTATAGCAGGGCTTGTTATATAATTAGTTGGATAAATATATCTGTACAATCAAGTCATGGAATCTATAAATATGACAAATATTATAGGAAGCAAAAATTTATGCCATCAAAACGTGTCACCAAATGCCATATATTGAGAAAATTTAACATCAACATCACAATTCAGATAATTTTGTCATGGATGTTCGGCACTCCACACCTGCAGCACTGAATGGAGACTTCAATCAGATGCACAGTTACTGCATCCTGCAACAATACTCATGTATCATAGCTCTACCCATCATTAATCATCATTGTCATTAATTACCAATCCCAGCCCAACCTTGATATACATGCAATGGGTGCTTCGGACCAGACACTACAATATCCAGAAGAACTCCAAACCTATAAATACTCTAACAACCAAAATAAAACAACCCTCCCACTACAGATTCTCAGATAAGGGGCAGTAAAGTATCGAATTTACAAAGCGCTATCACCGGTCATTTTTTACATTATCTAAAATCTCGAAAGACGATACACAGAGTACAAAAGATGAGAGACAAGCGGGATGAACTACGCGTTGGTGTGGGTAGTACCCACGAACAACCCATCAATGATAAACCCCATCCCATCGCAATCAATCTATTCAAAGCGAATTTTAAACCTCCGAGTCAGATTTCCAACCGAAAATGGATGAGGAAACGAAAAACCATGGGACCAGTCGAGAATATTCAAGTTAGATTATTGCAATTTTGAAGATGGGCTTGAATTAGATAGCTGCTAAATGCCCCCTTGGGTACGGTGAATGGCAAATGGAATTGGTGAGGAGCCAGCGATGGGGAAGTTGGCAAGCCATTCAGTTACAATTGATACCAATAAAGAATGGAGCATCCTTTCTAATGTTCTAGATTAACCCTTCGGGATGTCAATGGGGAAAGGATCAAAGGAGATGGATTCCAATCAAATCAGTTACAAACGGTCAAATCAAGTACACTTTTAAAGTGAAAATCTATTCTTTGTGACTGAATGTCGATAAGCAAATGATAAAGCAATACAATGATGCTGAATTCCAAAGGTTTTACTACCAGTTATGGTATATAATTCATTACTTTGACAAAGTTAGAATTAAGACTAAAGCACAATCTAAGCACTTTTGACTTAACTGAATGAAGTATGACTGAAGGACATATTTTACCTAAGTGACTTAAGTATATACTAAAGTCACTGAAGTACATGTATAGTTTCTGACGTTAGGTGTATAACAAGTTTTAGAACATGTACATTTAGTACTTAAGTTTGCACAATAAATCACTGAAATATTCAAATTCACACAATTCCAATCCATGCTGTGAGTTCAGAACATCTGAATATCAAATAATCCGATTGAAATTAAAGAAATTCACACTACAAACCTGTCCAGCAATACTTTCAGAATCCTCCATATTTTCAGTGAATATTGCACATCAGAGATGAACAGCACCACAGACTAGGGTAACATTTCAAATACAATATTGGAACCAACAATGAAAGTCGAAATAAAACGAGCATTCTGAATCAAAATTCACAATTGAGGCCAATTATTAGTCACTTAAGTATTTGCAGCTTAAGCCAAGTTAAGAACTGTGACTTAAGCATCACCAGTAGCATAACTTAAGCCAAGTTAAGAACTGTGACTTAAGCATCACCAGTAGCATAACTTAAGCCAAGGTAAGAACTGTGACTTAAACATCACTAGTAGCATAACTTAAGCCAAGGTAAGAACTGTGACTTAAGCATCACTTAATGGCATAATACAATAGCTTAAGCAATTGTATGAACTGTGACCAATAGCTTAAGCAATGGCAAAGTTTGACTTCTTTTAATCAACTCCATGAGTGACTTTGCAATACACATTTAGGAAAACCACTTTCATCTTAAGTGATTAATTTGCCATTTTGGCGAGAAAATAGATGGAAAACACATCTGACATACAAATCTTTTACAAGCGATTACAAACAGAAATGCATATTTCACAGATTTCATTGCTGGTCCCTGGTATAAGTTTAGTAGAACACAATGATTATTCGATGAGATTAGCTAAGTCCAAAGATGAGAATGTCAGCACACAAGCCCTACTGTTCATGCAAGAGATTGTTCATAGGCTTGTAGCGTCTACTGTACAACATGGCTAAGTCGAGTCCGTGTTGGTTGTACGATTACGATTAGAAGTCCGTATCTACTACTAATCCATTATTAACATGAGGACTTGGGTAGTAAGTCTACAACAGTCTGAACTACAACTAGCTGGAACTGACCTCAATATGGTGGGGAGGTTGAGCGCTGGGTCCTCCGTGTGCCATCCACGTGTAAAGGGACAACAGGGGGGTCCGACCCTTGGCATCCGCAGTCAACTACAAATGTGAAAAAACTTTGTGTGAGGCCAGTTGCAGAGCCAAATTATCAGAGGTGTTTATATCAGTTATATACAGGATAAGTTCATGCACAAAAATGTTGAGCTGAGCAAATCTACGAGAAAGTTCAAATTCAATATGCTTCTGAGAAAAAAATAGAAATTTTCAACAAGAAAATCTTACATTTAGTAGTTTACTATGTTTGTCATGCTCATCAAGATACTACTTAAGATTAATCTAGGTGTGCATTATTAATGTTGTTTCAAGTTTGAGCAACATTGTGATGGCGTTTTTAAAATTGCATATTATTGTCAGCAAAACTACTACAAGCCTACAAACCAGAAACCAACCTTTAAGAACCAAATCTGAAACAAATTAACAGCCAAAGCGATATGTATACCAATGCATAGTATCATAATGCCTAAGGCTTATGCACTATGAGAACTTTTACCTGTGGTGCTCAAGGAGTGAATGTCAGGCTAACTATATTCAGCCTCCTTTTATTGGCAACTGGGGTCTTTAATATGTCTTTAGTCTCGAAATATGACAATGATTTACATTGCAAAATGGTCACTAATTCAACACCTACCAGGAATCCCAACCTTTGGTGTTAAGATTCTGTTTGACAAAATATGGTGTGTTCAAAAGTAATCTAATCCTGATCAAGCTAAAAACCGCAATATGCATGTGAACAACCTGGTCAACACAATTGCGATAAAACAACCACCTGCCAGTTTGCGCCAAACTACCAATCAGAGAGAACGAACCGAATCAACAGCTCCTCAACATGCAAGGAAGGACCCTCGTTTGATATCACGGCATCTCATTGGAATTCTTGTCGCAGACGATCATGATATCTACCGAGGTGGGAAAATTGACACCTGGATGGTCTACAGGCGAAACAGACAAAACTGGAGGCCCTAGTCAACAGGAGTGGGAACAAGAGAAGCCTGGATTGAGGCCAGTTTGGTGAAGTATGTGGGACACCGAGATGGTGCACACTGCCTGCTATTACGCATAACATCGAAGAACGAATGCCTATGATTGTTCAAATCACACCATTTGAGTTCATATATACACCGATTTTGATATCCTCATCCCTTATTCTTGTAGTTAGAGGAACTTCTGAGGCAAATGAGTCAAGGACTTTTTCAAGAAGTGTTTCATCATCAAACTAGATGTTTTCTGTTGCCATGATAGATCACAGAATCCGAAAGTGACCATATCTGATATTGCACGACTCCTCCCAAGAACATGGTCTCTCAATGCCACAATATGACGTGGCGGATATAGTCATTACCTTACTGACCACACTAGGATCCCCCTATTATTCAACCTAATCATTAATCCAATACGTCCTTGTCTTCGATGTTTTCATTGAAAACACCACTAAATGTTGCGGAGCTTGGCGAGGGACAAAGACTCGCATTGTGGACGCTAACTCAATAAGAATAGCGCACCGAGGCAAAATATGAAAATGCAATAACAGCAAACATTGGTGAATGAAATTTCAGAATTTGTGCCATACTGTGAGGCCGATTGTTGCGGCAAGACCCTTTATTATTGCTCACTGTATCCATATAAATTGAATTAGCTTAATTTGAAAAATTCCGAGAATCAAGAAGACTGGATATTACCCTTAAGGAAAATGATTCTGTAGCCATCCTGCACACCAGATGTTAGGTAGCAATTCGATTATTCCCCTCCAAGAGGCTCAGTATTAACGAAATTTAGCAAAAAATAATTATGGATATTAGCAGTAATTGGTGAATAGGGCACATTCATGCTAATGCTCCTCTCCAAGTTATTGTATCTTAATGGATTTAGGTTAGATAAGAAGGTCCCTTGTCGAGGGGGGCAGGGGTCATGCCAGAGTGAATGATCCGATCACCTTGTTAGCATCTCTTCCTGTTCACCAATTGATTATCATCGTATACGCTATTCTTCTCATTTTAATCAAAATCATATAGAACGTCTATCTATTGCCGTAGTGGGAGAAAGCATCGAAGCACTATTAGGGAACAAATCACCTCTCCAGATAGCGGCTGAAGTCACGCAAACTGATTAGTCGACAATAGTGCTATCCTTTTCCTATTCATCGCCATGTGCACCGAGGTACTCCAGATTCTCCAGCCAATAGCCACGTGGACCTGTCTCATCTGGATGGGGCCAATTCCACAACTTCAACTTCCTAAGCTTTTCCTCGTCAACTTGGTAAGAAAGTCATATGCAGCAATGCATGCACAGTTCCCCGACATCTTTTAAGGTTGCATTGCCCTGGGTTTACCTGAAGCCATCTACATACATACTTGATAATATCAGGAACTTACTACCCATTTTTGGCATCCGTACTCCCTTTTCTGTTAAAACTGTTAAGGTTTTTTCACTGTATGCCTGGCAGATACGTGTACCTCAATGCACTTTATTTGTAAAACGCACAGCACTTCCGGTAAACCTCTGGTCAAATGAAAAGGAACATGTCTCCTGCTTCTCACTTCTCGCACACAACGTCGGCAATCTGCTCAAATTATGATATATTTCACAGACAAGAAACTGAAACACCGATTTTACGACCACCTTAATACTACATTTATAACACAATTACCACAAAAGCAATTCTCAGCCAAGATGTTCCAATGCCCATGCAATTAAGAAGCAAAAACTATTTATCGTCAATTTATAATAAATGATGATATACCACAATAAACAGGATTGGTTGATACTCAGTAGTCCTCTCAGAATCTTCTTTGCAATTACAACTGATTTGTTTTTATTCTAAGACATTAACCATACGATTTGGCGGAAACTTCACAAGCAGATGACGCATGCCTACGATACCGTTAGCATGTATCAGAACTGATGCACAATTTTTCAAAAATTTCCTATCTGACTTAAAAAATTTCATCGACATGCAAAATTTTCATTGGCAATGCGGCCATTCACTTATTGCAAATGGCCCGATAGTGCATGAACATGCGAACTAGCCATTCTGCAGCATGCACGAGGCTATTTTTAGTGGAGTGATTACGAATTAAATTATGTGTTTGTAACTGAATTAGAAATGGACGCTCGCAAGAAAATGGTCTGGCTCGCTGGTGAAATCACTAGGCTGTAACTCATGAAGACCGCGACCAGCGCACGCCGATCAAAGGATACAGCCATTGGAGTGATTAATTTCAATCCATAAAGGCATGCTACTATAATGAGAAGTCTATCCCGAGAGTGGCATTGGTGCACAATCATACGATTGGACGAAAACTCTAGATAGGTCATTACGCGCAATCAACTAACTCCGCAACTGAACGCTGCTGGCCTAATTGACTAGCACTATCTGAGGGTTAATGGCGAAATGAATGTTTCGCTTTCATCTGATAACTCCCACTATTGGCGTAACACACATCTAATGGCATTTCATAGGCTATTTCGGCCTAACGGGCAAACAATTCAGACACACCAGTTGGGATTATAAGCAGGCATTTCGGAGTAAGGAACTTTCATTTTGGTCCTATCGCACAGAAGAGAGTACCAACAATTACTAATTGCTTGACCCCATTGCCTCCATCGTTGACGGGAGGACCATTCCCAGCTCCTACCAGAGCTGAGATATTGATACTTCATAGTTTTGACCAGGACATTTTGATAACCGAAAATGGAATTCATTACTGGAAGAACCACAGCCTCAATTCAATATGAAGGTCAAATGCATGCCATTCCAAACAGTGTTTAGCTTTTAGTCCATCACTTCAGCCTTTATATCCATTTGAAGGTCAAATACAAGTGATGCAGAGTTTAGCTTCTGGTCCATCACTTGAACCTCCATGCTAATTTGATGGTCAAATACGTATGCAATATTCTAAACAATGTTTAGCTTTTAGCCATAAAGCTCAATCAGCTTTGTCATGGTCCAGCCTAATGCCTTTAACGAGGCAACCCAAGTCCATTTCTTCATTAATCGGAGTACCATAGCCGCTATATCTATCGGCAATTAATATTTTTACTCCTGGTAAATTAGGTAGAATGATCTCAGGAGAAATAGGTAACGGAATGATGTTTTTATTGCCTGAAAATGAATTAAGTGCATAGCGACTGTGTGGACATTTTCAATGCAATTTGGCACTGAACATGCCGAGTAGGGCAGTCATTGCCTGGACGTAGCAAACAGTATCTCTGCAGTACCTTGCATCGATACATCGATATATTTATTTATATATTCTGTCCAAAGGTTATGTGATGAACAGGTTTTGAGTTTCAGAACTATCTTTAAGTAGATAAAGTTGTCGTTTTGGCATGAACTAGGTCTACCAGGAAATGCAGCATTCATCTAATTGAACTTGAACCAATCAGCAACTCAGCCTGATTGGTGGAGCTCTCAAGGGGAAGCAACTCAATAAGTGCCCTGAATCGAACTTCTCTATGAAAAAGCACATATTCGATGATAAAAATGCATGCCCTCTCCCACCTCTTCTGGAAAATAGGTTCGAGACATGCAGCAGTAATTCATCTCCCAGATTGAATATCAGCCGGGAACGATCCTCGATCAGGTCATATGACCATAGATCAAAGAACGAATTGACAGTTCCTTAGAGAGGACAATCGAATTACGTGTCCAATTATAAATTCATCCATGATTAAAATCTGCATCAAGAATGATGGATCAGCAGAATTATGACGGGGAGAAACTCCTTGGCATGCGCGGAGGGTGAGTGACAAGTTTCTGTAGATTGCATTAGGCAACCTCGAGCCAGGGCTATGCAACTCCTCGGCATGTGAGACTGAATCACATGTCTCTCAGGGGTACTTTTTGGTAGGCGTGATGGGTGAATGACCGGTAGATATGACGAACAAAATATGATATTTGACTCCGGGTCATAAGGAATGAGAATGGCTGTTCATGGCTAGGGCAGTTTATTGAACGGATTAGGGAAAGAATAACAACTTGAAGCATCTGTAGCAGACGTCAACAATGTGGTCGTCTGCTCAGAGGAGAAGTCAACAGAGGCCATTCCTAAAGGCAAGGTGACTCTTGCACATGGTTTTTAAACATCGAAGAGCAGTTCAAGGAGAGCTGACGTCGATTTTTGTCAATCATTTCAGAACCTTTGATCATAATTATTAAGGAGCTGATGTGCTGTCATGTTTTACTCACTTCAAGAGCAGACGAGAGCCCTCGATCACATGACAAAACATGGTGCTGTTTTAAACCTTACTGGTTGGACACAAGTAAAGAGCGTTTGAAACATAATGGCGAAAAATCTTGCATCTTCTGAAGCGATGACCACAGGGGTCAGATTACAACTTTCCATCATGACCTTATTGTGTAAGCGGCTTCCTTGAATAGCAGATGGATCACAAGAGTGCGGTGAAACGACAAGATGACTTGCTGACGATTGTAAAGGAACTTCTAAACCAACACAGCAGAACACAATACAATATAATTGATAACTTCTCAGTCAATTTTCTTGGCTCCACTCGGACAACCATTGTAATTCTTGTCTCAAAGTCTGCCCTGATACCATCACCGCTAACATGTCTTAGGGCAGTATTGCAACTTTGAAGCAAAGTTTAACTGTACCCTGATATCACTTTTGGCGATCGCTTGACCTCTGCAGCCAGATAAGATCTCGGTACCAAACTGGCCACTGTAATCATCACAGATTCGGAGGAAAATTGATTCAGTAAGTGCTGCTCCATTTTAGTGATCAGACGATGCCGGCATTTGCCATTTTTACATTTGTGCGAGTTTCCTCCTCCAGATTATCATCAAGATCAGATACCGTTGAGGTCTGGAGGCAAGGAATGCAAGAAGGTGAAACTGGATGTGAATACCAGAGGTAACAATCATTCTCCAGCAGTAATGATAATTCACGTGTTTTTCAACTAAGCAGTTGGTACCAAGACAAGAAATCTATCCCCAGCAGCTCTTTGAACCAACGCATCTGAACGTGAGGTCTTTAATTACGCACCAGAAAGTAGATTACGCCTGTAATATACGAAACATCCAGAAGGTGGCGTCAGATAATCATTCATTGCTTTTTAGTATGTCATCATAATAAAACATGGCCGTCATACAAAGCAAATGGCATTTCGAGGCTTGACGTTATGCCATGATCGCCAAAATCATCCCACGCTTGCATCAAGGCAGTTAAAGGTAGAAAACCGGCATTCGGAACCAACAAATCGTTAGTCCCACACGGTTCAACATAAATTCTGGCTAGGTGAATTCCTATTTTTAATCGCTGCGTGAACAGTCTGCTCTGTTACAGGCTCATAAATCATCCTGAGCCTGTCGTAGCTGTCTCGAAATAACACTCTGCGCGAGATTTAAGTCCCGGTGTATAACGATACACAGCACAACCATGATTTGAGGTGGAATGCTTTGCACGCTATGTGCAAAACGTGTATCAAACGTATTCAGGCCCATATCTGCGGGCATGAAATCCTGCGGGAGGGTCAATAATGTGGATTTGATAAATTTTAAATTCTAAGGCAAAAACTAAGACCTTAGCTAGTGCAGGGTCAGTACAGACAGGCGAAAATTATCATTCAAAATTGACCCAGAAGATCAGATCTTATGCTTCTTCCCTCACAAGGAGAGATAACGAATATTCTCCTCTCCAACAGTTTTGTGCACCATTTCTTTCATGGTCCAGGTTTGTGCACAGTCAATACCTAAGTTAAGTCTCGAAAACAAACAGAACTCTCATCATATATTGGGAAAAGCAAACGACAGATGACCAACTTCCCAACCTATGGTCAAAAACAGAACCAAGGATTTTTTACTCCAACGCGCAAGTACCACAACCAAGCTTGATGCGAGCAAAACATAGAACAGATGCAAGCCCTTGCATTGAATATCAAGACAAAGATATCCTGACCGAGCCTATTCATGCAACGATCATTAGCCGGGTGATTTTTGAAATGTAAATACTGATTATTTGGCTACGGCAATTGTTAGAAGTGACCCCATTTGATATATGGACAGTAGGTCACAGGAATGGAACACACAATTGAACAAACTAATTTATCAGTTATTTGAAGTTCTGTCAATAGACAAACAAAGATTATCTGTCTGCTAAGGACGATCATCATCATCAGAGGAGACTAATGGGAGGCCCATATGAACTCATGATGTGTGATGGACTTCTTGGAAAACAACACCTTTCGGGGCAAAATTAGCTATGGAATCGGCATTGAGAACTGGGGAACCAAGCATATTGGTACTGAACTGATGAATCTAAGCTTCTATCAGAATGATGAAGGACTAAGTCACTGGCAACCACCAGTATGCCTAACTGTAACCTGTACACCACTTGGCAAATGCCCTATATGGCTGGCCCTAGTTAGCCGAACTGTTCTTCATCATGGCATGTGGTTAAGACAAGTTTGAGTTGGCTTAACTCAGGGTAGATAGTGACCTACTTTTGATGGAAGGCTGAACTGAGTTTAATATTTTGGCCACTTGGCTACTCAGAATTGACGAAATTGTGGCCCTTATAAGGCAGCCACTCTTGCTCTTAAATTGGCCAAACTGTTGTTGATACAGTTGTCTAGTTGGCCACATTTGTGGTCCAGGTATTATCAATATCAGTCGCTATGATAGGCTGAGCTGATCTGTGGCAGAGATGACTTCCTCCAAATACTGGTGATTACTTGCATGAAATGCAAAGGTCAACTATGTTGGTGTTCAGTGACCTGTAGTGACCACCACGACTACTCCAGCCACACGGCAAATGAATCAGATTCCAAAGGTGGTGATAAGATAGATCACATGAGTGAATGGCTAAATGAAAATGTCACATATATGATTCAGGCCAGTTTGTATCAAAGCTGACAGCCCTTTACTGGGATGATGTAGGGGAGGACTACACAACCGTTCATTCAAAGATCAAGTCAATGAGCCAAACTCAGCTGCAGGGATTTAGTCCCCAAAGTTCCAGAGAAAGCTCTGGAAAGTTATCCATTTTTCAAAGCTTTTTAATTGATCGATCAGAAGTGAGTACCCTGTGATCAGCACCAAAAACGTGAAAAAAAAGACATGTGAACAATTTTGGGTTGACGCAACAGATAAACTATAGTTTCGATTCTTCTCTCGGGTGTGTCAATACAGCAGATCCCACTGAATCATCACACTTGAAACACTGATTACTATCATAATATTGCTATGATATCATTTATTAAATCATAAACAAGATCTGCATGACATACCCCACATAGTATTTACACAAAGTTTACTGAGCAGGGCGCATAAAACCAACACCATGAAACGTCTTTATGGCCAAGTTATGACATCAATACAAACTATGTACAGTTACACAGATATACGCTGCTGCGGTGTAATTTTATGTTTTATTTCATGAAGTGTGATTATTTGTCCGAGATGATTTCATAAATAAGTAAAGTGGCCAATATAAGTGACAGCCAACGAAGGGTTTATGGTCAGATTTGCGATAAAGATGTTAACTTCTGATTTATTGATCATAAATTAAACCAACCACACCAATCAACAATAAACAGTGGCACTTTCTGTCAATAAAATCAAATGTCTATACATTTGAGCAATGTTAATTGTATGTAAAAATATGATTTCTGATAAATTTATCTGTGCGAATGTCAAATATCGCAAAACCATTCGGCTCTGATTGTGCCCCAGCTACAGGTGGTGTCTGTACGTCATGTCAGTTCTATATCACACCCACAGGAGAACTTTGCTGAAGGTCGCCATCGGACCATGGGCACCAGGTTTGGGTTGTTGACGACACCACATCCATGGCCCCCCCCCCCCCCCCCCCCCACGGCCTACCCGATATGGTGAATGCCAAGGGCAAAAACCGAGGTCTTAAAAACATTTCCATACTCAAATGATAACGTAGCAACTGCAATATATGCATGGTGACAAAATTCTTTCACTGTGGTCTCATATATGCTGCATTTTTGTATCTGAATATAACATTCGACAGGAAATTCAATAGGCCTAATTGGAGCCCACATCATCAAATGACACCGAAAAATCAGACAACATTTCCTCAATCCAAATTGACCCAATGCAAATTTATCAACAATTCTACAGATAAATACAGGAAACTATCTGCTGCATACTTGAGGTATTTATTTACTCACAACATGCACAATTATATGTATGTAGATATCTACACAAAACTAGTATCACATATTAGACCATAATGCAAAAAATACCATTAAACCGTCATTAACAGCACTTGTGATATTTTCAAACTGTCAATTACATACAACATTTTTTGTAGAGAAGAAAAAAACTCGGGATTTCCGCGACTAGAATCAAGATAGTATACATATTTTTCCATCTCAAGTTGTAACACTCTTTAGAAAGCTGCATGATTCCTTTACAGTTTCATTGCTTGACGACACAATAACTGAGGTCAAAGTCAACAATATCATGAAATTTCAATGTCCTTACAAAAGCGGAGGTGAAAACTAGACGAAAAGTGGAGGAGGTGAACTATCAGCCATGTTCCTGAGGAACAGGATAATGATGTTATTAACAATGCCCAACCTCAAACATGAGGTACCCTACGTGTAAATTAATGGGATATGCAGCACTCTGGCATGCTTTTACAAACCAACCCCTCGTAGGGACCACACAATGATAGCGACCATCCCTACACCCAAGCCACTGCACCGGTTACTTGAGTATGCTTGTGACTTCAATGATGTGTACAACAGTTATGGCACTGGGTGGTCCAAGAATGCATGTCCGAATGCACCATTCTTACATATTTGAAACTTTTCATGTTTCTTAGACATGAATAATTCTGTACCTTCATAATGAGCCGATATGGTGCCACTCACAACAAATCTATTATACTTTCAAGTGATATTCGTGAAATATTTATTTCGCCTCGGCTCAAAAAAGTATCAATGTCCCCTCTAGAAGTGCGCGAACTGTATCTCTCACATACTGGTTGTATAATGATGAGGATAGCATGATATTAGTAATAGACTCCTATTCATACTGACATCATATGAAGCAGGGAAATGTATAGGAGTTCTCCAGTCAGCGGGAAACTGCATTTCTCATTGAGGATTTCAAGTTTACTTGGTTCTTTACAAACTTTTACACAAAGGGATGAAAACCTTTCGTACATTCCTTTAACACTGATCCTTTTTATGGCATTTTTGATATCTAGAAGATATCTCATTTTCTGTCTGCATCTGTTCATCCATCAGAATTTGTCCATATCTAAGATTTTTGTGTACTTGGACCAGATAGTTTTACCCTCTTGCACCAGGAATCAAGATCTGCCCCCACCCCTTCTCTGCCAGAGTCTGATGAGGCTCTTCCCTCATTTTCTTGGGTCATTCACATGCTCCGTCCCTTGTTGGGGAATGAAGCATGTTGTAGCAAGAGAAAATGACCCTGGCTGTCCATGCCTCGGTATGAAACCTTTCAACAAGAACATGATGACAGGACGTCGACTAAGCAAGTTTTGGAAGACCAACGCTTTCTATTTTTCACCTTCTTTCAAAAGGACACTTTCTGAACAAGTTTTCAGCTCAATTCACATTAGAAACTTCAAAAGGAACCCGGCTTCGTTGCAAACTTAGACCTGCACGATGTCAATATAACATAACAAATAAACATACCCTATTATTGCAAAATGCAAATATCATCAAAATTCAACCATTGGCCTTTTCAAGTTGGGAATAATATCGAGGACTATGTCATCATTGATAGATTTTACTTTCATTTGTGGACAATTGCCCAAGTCTACTAACATGACTTATGACATGCATGTCTCATTTTTGGAAACAGTTGAATGATTTGCTTTTCATGTTTATTTGAATGACGGAAGACGACAAGCCAACACAGGAATCTTCCTGGCAAAGGCCTGAGGCCATACAAAATGATATCATCTCGCAAAGCAAATCAATCAATCGCTCCACCAATTGATTTTTGTAACTTCCGTGAACATGAATATAGAAAGCACAAAAATTTGATGTTGAAATCTCCATGACGGTCGTGCTTTGCCAGGAATGTTTATGAGTGCTTTATGGGCTTACCTACATTTGGAACTGAAATAATCTACAAAATTCATTTTGGGGGTATCTTATGATGTTCACCAATAAAATCATTTTCATGGCCTGATGTACGTAGCAAGCGCTATACACTGCTCCATTCAGCACTGAAGCAAATTGGGGCGAATAGTTTGGATCAATTTAATTCCGGCCAATAAAGGTTGACCTAGTTTGATTCTCCTGTCAAAGAAGTAGCAAGTCAAAAGCGAAGAGAATAGGACACACAGCGATATTTTCATGACAAACCCGCCTAGCATTATATATTCATGAAAATGACCGCGTACTGTATTGAAACTTCTTATGAAGATTTCTAAAGATACCGCCGAGATGGTGCGTAGTGTTGAATCCGGTTTGAGTTCAAGTACCACAGTGTCAACAACCACTGCATATGTTTCTCAACTATGTTTTGTAAATATTTTGATGCGGAGCAGAGAAGTTCAAGTGATATTTTGGCTCTCAATTTTTGAATTCATTATGCTGTTCTAGTCAATCAATCACATAGACTTTTCAATGCATATAAGCTACAGGAGAACATTACTGGCATTGGCACAGGAATGGAGATTAAAACCATCAGTTTTGATTTTGGTGGCAGCTTATTCAGTCAATCCTGTTTACTATGAAGGAGACCCCCCTTTCTGCCACTCTCTGCTGATCTGTTGATCAGATCACAAAGAAGTTTTTATAAAGAGGACAACCTCAGACCCTGATATGCAGGGCTTTTTCACTCCAACTTTGGAGCACCAAAGAACCTTTGTCCTGAGGGCCCCATTTTCCAACAGGAAAACTAAACAAAACAGCTCAAGGACCCCCTGAGGAATCCCTAGACAGAAAAGGGACCCAAATGACTTAAGATGCTAATCTGTCTAAGCCCATGTAAGGCTCTTGCATCCATTGTTCAGGTTCTGGTCCAGTGAGGAAGGAAAGGTTAATCTAATAACCAAACTGGACCCTCCAGCATTGTTAGTATTCCAGGGATGTTTTTTAGCTGGGCAACCCCTCGTTTGGCTGGATGGCCCCCTCAGTTGACATGGACGCCCAACAACACAATTGCTGCCTATACTACGTGCATATTAGTCCTGCCATTCCCCACATTGCTTCACCCCTATGCAGTATTATCCGACCATTACAAGTGAAATTTGCCCAGCACTCCATCTTGGAGCAAATCATATCAGAGAACAGTGCCCACAAGCAAAGTATTTGTGCAAATGTAATTAATGTCTATTTGACTCAGTTGGTTACAATAGCGTTACCTTAGCGGTGGACTTGGTGACTAACATAAAGCCTGAGTCCTTTAGATAGAGTTCGCTATCCAATCATGGGCTGCTGGAAAATTCAATAGTTTTTTTTATGGAAAAGGTGCAATGAATACGGGTAGCAATGAGCCAGCCGTGGTCGCCACGGCAACTCAAAGGAATAAACAGAAAAACAAGCTACAAGCTTTTTGAAAGTTTAGTTAAGTGCAACAAATTGTCCAGTTTTACCATCTTAGAGACCTCAGTCACCTGCCCCTGTCAAAAGTCATGTACAAAAGTTGTAAACGAAGTAGCAATAACAAGGAACTTAGGACAACAAAGACCCTGCACCCCTCAACAGAGGACCCTCCACCCCATCCTCTCCAAACAAACTGTCCACGCGATTTGCCTTCCTGCCAGTAGATGTGATAACCGCACATTAATAAACGCTACACCTTTGTGGTGGTGGCTGGTCTCAGCTACCTAATGGTGAGATACCGGTGTAAGGGATGACAGAAATTGCTGTGTATACCCCATTCATAGTATTATTTCTATATCATTAGCTGAATAAATGGCTATTATCCTTCAAAAGCACTGAGGGTGAAGGCAGAAAGGCTCCGAAGATGAGTGTAAATTTGATTAGCGGATAATACTGAAATGGCTTCTGTCATTCAATAGCGCAGGGTGGTTTGCTGTAGTTGGGGAGGGCGTGCTATTCACAAGGGGCAAGGATTAGAGGAAGGGGAGACTTAATCCAGTTCAGCTAACAACTTAACAAATTACTCATCGGAAAGTCGATTCCCATGGAAGATAGTATGGTGAATTTATCGTATGATACCTGGTAGATGGGTATAATATACACGGTATAATATTGTTTCTATTGGCATTAATGCTTTGATGCTTCAATAACAAGTCAACAGGAAAAATCTGAGCAAATGTAAATATGTATTCAACTGCCAATAATGATGTATCTGACTGTGGAAGGCAGAAAAGTGGAAAAAAACTTCTGAAGTGAAATCAATGTGGGAAGATGCTGAGAGACATCTCGTTGGACCAGAGGCGATATAGAACCCCTACTTGCCATTTGCCAACTGAACTTGCCAACATGCTAACTTCTTTGTTAGAAGGCCAGTCAGAAAAATGTCATTTCACCAAACTCGTACTGTCTTAGAAAAGTCCATAGGATTATTTTCTCCAAAAGATTATCGGATACACAGGAGATGCTCTAACAATCAGTATAGAGGACAATTCATCCAAAAAAATCCAACTCAAAATCTATCAATAGTTCCTGATAAAGCAGAAAGTAAATAAGATTGAAGCAGAAAGATTTTATGAAAGGCAGCAACTTTTTTCAGGAACTAATCGTTGCAAGAAGCCGTTAGCTGCATCAGCAATGGCTGTTTGATGGTAGCATAAACTTCCTCCGTATCATTAGCTTAATCAAGTCATGTTCACAATGCAGCAATTTTCATTAAAGGACTTGAGGGAAACTACGGTTCATTGTCGACTCCAATATCTCAAATAGGTACTTAGTAGAAAGAGGATTTTTTAAGTAGATCTTGTATTGAACTGTCATGTTTTCTTCTGAGCAACCCGTGTTGTCATCTTCATTTAACCAATCAAATTCTAGCTAAAATCATCCAAAAAGTCCAATGAGATAGCTTTTTTCTGTGAAATTGTAAAGTGCACAAAAACCAACAACATGAACACTTAACTTTATTAGAACATGTACACTTTGATATACACTATAAACTGGCAAATTACGGCAGATTTCATGGGTTAGATTTGTATTTTGTTTACTTTGAAAGTTTCAATTTGTTTCAATGATTTCAATCTACGTTTCAGGAAAATGAAGATGACACTTTTCTACAAGAAACTAAACAATGGAAACTAAACCCAAGTCACGATGTAATCTTCTTAGCTCTTATGATCTCGTTGGATTTCAATTTTATTTCAGCCTTAAAAAATCATTTCGTGAAAAAGGTCATGACATTTTTTTCTTGGTTTGGAATATCACCGGATCAAAGCAAATGAGCCTTGTCTATACAACACCTTTTCAATGAAAACATCACACATCTAAGAGGATTAAGCCATGTTACATGAATACTGTTTTTTCAACAGAAGAACTATTACAAAATACGCTATTCCCCAGAGTAAAAAAAGAATGAAATGTAACCATCCTATATCACATCCTTACTTGGCCGGAGACAAAGCCACCTTGTCAGGTAACCGTCCACACATTCGACCAACCGCAATGATCTCATATCATCATACCATATAACTCCCGGTCCATATCTCGAAAAATGAATGCAAATATCTGCACGGCCAGTGCTCACAAAAACTAGAGAGGCAGGCAATCAATGTATAAGCAAAGTAATGGGCCATAAAGGACGATGGCTGAGAGGTGAGGCTGTAGTAAAGCTGTACTACACTGCACTAATGAGATGGTCGGTCACATTGGGCAGAAAACCAAGATTTATAGTGCCAAAGAATGTCTAATTTGTAGGAAGACATCTTTATTATTGGAGAGATTATGAATCTTTTGGATTGGGCCCTTGCAGGCCAATAATGCCATTTTGTGGCCACAAGAAATATGAGATTTCCGGCAAATATCTCGTGTCATACGTTCCAACAATCTCAAACGGGGATGAAATTTCAATACTAGAACATTGAATGAGTACAGCATCGATGTTTGGCTAATAAAATATAACGGTCATGCCAATTAACCCCTTTCAAGTCCTTAAGACTTAGCATCTGGAAATTAAATGCGGATGCATTTGTAGAACTTCTAAGTTTCTAGATTGACCTATAAAACAGTCTTTTTTGACCTGGTCATAACTTTTTGACCTCATTTGCTTCCAAAGGGTTAACTGGTCAGGTTTGATTCATTTCCTATACAGTAAGACTGCTTACCTAAGTGAAATATAAGTGATTCCCAATTACCTGCTATTACAGACTCCCCAGTCCATTACAAACAGCCTATACCCTACTTAACAGACCCTACAGGGAGTATTAGCATCTCATAACACATGCTCTGTGCATCAGATACATATCGACAAACACATACCAACATTTATAAACAATAAAGGTTAACTTCAGCCACTTTGAAGAAGAGGGTATCCATCTGCCCCACGTCTGCCCAGGAGTGATGAAATAAACAAACCAAAGAGAGGTAGCCAAGTAGAAGACCCAGGGGGTGCGGAGAAAGAAAAACTTTGCAGAAAGATGTGTACTACGAGAGACTGAAGGTAGAGATTGCTACCCATCCTGAACTAATGTTTAGATCCTGGCCAATCTTACTCCTCAAGGTTAATAAATGGTAAAAGATTGCTTATTTGAAAGCCTTGAGGCCAAAAGATCAAGGAATGATTTCAGCAGGGCGCAGGGTCAGAACACTCAGGCGTTGGTTCAGTGAATTAGCTGCAGGGAAAGTGTAAGGCATGTTGCCTTCAGCTGTGAATCTGGTGCTTCTGGCACTGTAAGCTCCGTCATTTTGAACCATGCTAGCCAGGTAAGCTGGAGAAGAGAATGTAGGTCAAAGTTGCAGCTCATTAGTTTGAAAGGAAAAGCATGCCAATGACTCCTGGCCAGTGGAGTGACTTTCGGACAATGCAGGTACCTCAAACAAGATCCAAAATGATGCTGAAATGTCATCACAAACAGAAGAAGCAGTACTTCCGTTATGATCACATCAAATTCCTTCTCGATAAGATTCAAAATGGACAATACGTACAAGTCACAAGTTACTAATTTGAAAACAAGAGTGAGCTGACTGAGCTGCAACACAAGCCTTTGATGAGAAACCGATGATAGGTGATGTGTTGAAGGAGGAAAAAAAGCTTTTCGCAAAATTCATGGTCACTGTGGAAGATATCCTAGGTCTGGCTGACTAAATTGGGCTAATGGGCAATTCTGATGTTGTATGCGCCTGCAATGTACACTCCAGAACATTAGGTTACTTTATTTATCACTTCTAGATAACCTAAATGTGGCGTAGTCTACACCTAGGCAGACAAAGCCAGGTAAACATCATATTTCCGATACAACCAGGGTACAAAGTGTAGCTGCTTTCCATATATTTTCTAGACTATTTTCCAATACAGTGGAACCCTGGTTGGCGACCATCAGTCCCAAAAGGTTTTTGACTCCGAAAAATTTTCAGAATTTTGAACTTATGAAAAAGATGAAAAAATTCCTAAGTCCAAATATATTTTTCACTTGTTTTTTTTTTCTGCTCAAAATGAGGCAACATCATCACTCCCAAAACTTTTTTGGCTTTGAAAATTAAAAAAAAAAAAAGTATTTTGAACTGACAGTAGCTGCGCTTACACCACGAAATATTGGTGGACCAATTGCACGTACACCACCACATTGCCGCGACAAATTGGTTCGGCAATCCATTGCCGATACAAATTGCCGAGCGAATTTGTCCCACCAAGCTTGATGGTCCAAATTCGCCCGGCTTGTTGAAAGCTCGGCTTTGTCGTGGTGTAAGCGCAAATGGATCGGCAATTAGCTAGTTAGATGGTTCGGCTCCAGGTGGCGTTTTCGAAATGGCGCTTTCTGCTTATTGTTTGCGCGCCATCTGTAGCCGGATTTTATAACTAGCTGCAGCGCTGGTGTAAGCGCTTGGTGGATTTTCGATGGTGCGGCATTGGTTCCCGAACCAAGATTGGTGGTCCATTTTCAGGTGGTGTAAGTGCGGCTTGTGTGTGAACAACATAAAATCGTTATCTTAAATCCAGACCAAACTAACAAGCCCTATTATTTCAAATCAACACTAAATGATACACCCAATATTCCTAACTAGCGTTTCTTTCTTTTTACCTCTGTTATATTAGCTTAATGAAAACCATGGAGCATGTGGTGTAATTAGCGCTCTCAAAGAAAACTGGACTAACATCAGGCAATTATGGCCAGGGTTGACTAACTAATGGAGGAATGAATGGCAAAGTAGCAAGAGCCTGCATAGAATATGTTTCAGCCACTTGAGGGGCTCCTTCAAGCTTCTAACCAAGCCCCCAATTCATCAGACCATTACTGGTGAGAGGCCAGTTCAAAATGATAGGCAAATATGGATGTTTCTGTATAGCTAAACCAATTATTTTTGCTGCAAACTTCAATTTTGGAGGCTGCCCAGAACTGATGAGGATAATAGGCCACATGATAATCTTTCGTAGCCTAGTACAAAAATCAATGTGACTTATGGCTTTATTTAGCCACTCACTACTCACCAATTGAGAAATTAAACTCTACTTAATGAAAATATGATTAGGACCTCATATACCATTATAAGCATTCCACTTTTTTATGAACCGATAAAACAGCCAAGAGAGAGAGTGTATCAGGAAAGGCAGATGAAACTGACAATAGTGCGAGGTACACACTGATGGAGTCCCAGCCTGAAACCGACAATACCCTGGTTACATTGTTTCTGAGCCCCTTGCCTGAAATCAACAATATTCCGGGTACAGTGTGTAGGTCACAAATGCACACAAAAGGCCATTAGAAACCAATTTCACTTAAAAATTAAAGAGAGTCAATATCTCTCTATCGCCTCGTTGGCTGCTGGCCTGATCCCCTTATGAATGATGAAAGGGAATTTCTCCATCAAGGGGCCATCTCAAAACCTGTGGCCGCAGTGTGAAAGCCCGGAGGGCCCATCATACACGAATCTCCATCATAGTTTAGAATCTGATGAGAGTGCCCGATGATATCTTTAAGCCTTCCAGATAGAGGCAACATT
The DNA here is from genome assembly GCF_910592395.1 of Lineus longissimus. Lineage (NCBI taxonomy): Eukaryota > Metazoa > Nemertea > Pilidiophora > Heteronemertea > Lineidae > Lineus > Lineus longissimus. The sequence goes on from NC_088310.1 coordinate 25,575,935, forward strand.
GCATGCTAGTGATACTGTCCTTCAAGTGAGGTTTTCAGCAGAAAATGTCTATCAGGGCAAGGTCAGAGCCATAATGAGTGAATAAAATAACTACTGTCAACACGCAGTAACTGTAATTTTGCAAGGGAACCATGGACTTCTTGCCTAGCCAGTCATTAGACCAAAGGTTCCCCATCGGGGACTCTCTCGAACACATTCTTGAATTATTGAACTGCAGATAGTATAAACTACACGACCGACTCATAGCCTCAACTCTAATTACTAAATCCATATTTTCTAGCCATAAATGAAGCATTTTACAAACTACATGAAGAATTAATGACTGTCGGGCTGCGTATATTACTCTACAAGCATTGAAAGTGATCAGATTAAAACCAAATAATGATTCTCCATGGTCTGTTTCTGTTTTGAAATTCAGCACAAAATAGAATGAACTGCATGACTGTTTTGGGTGACGAACCTAAAAATATGGTATCATGTTTAGATTTCAAGTGCTGTCATTTCGAATATCTGCAAGTATATGTCACACAAGTTCTTAAGCGCTCCATGATTTTGTCACTCTACAAACTGCTCGTTTGCCGAGCACCAAATAAGCAAGCTTGACAACAGCATCCCCCTCTTGTAGAGTAATTCCCTCTTTTGGGCTGACTTTTCTTTTAATATCCTGCTGAAGCCATCTGTTTTGGGCATGCTCCGACCCCATCATGCTGTCAAACGTATACTAATACTCAATATTCTACTGCCCAAATTCAACACAGGCAAACCAGTGTTCAAACTGTTTCTTCCATGATACATCACATAGCACAGGGCAAGTGATTATCAGGCCTTAACCGCCTGGAATGTGAGGTTCACCCAAGCTCTCCAATACAGCAGTGAATGCCCCTAGGTTAGCGCCTAATAATATGATCTAGAGATGCAAGTCATGGAGCTGATACGTAATGCGCTCTGGTTGATATTGCATCTACGCTCCAAGGAAATTGATGGTATGATATAAACTTGCAGATTATGCGATATGGTATGCTGCACTCTGTCCATAGCATACGCACAAATGGGACATTGTTTTAGATTACAATTTTCATTGAATACTGAAATGCTATGATGCCGAGTGTGTATTTGTGGAATGGACATTAAGAAAGATGGATGGCCAAAAACAATGGGTACTGCGGTGGAGCAGACGACAGCACCAATATGAGAACATCATTTTATTGGATATGAAAATGGCTACGAGTCTTGATGGGTGGTGATATGGTGCAAAAAAGGCGGCATTCGGGGATTCGGCTCATGAAAAACCACCAGGGTCCTGTCACACCATAATAGCGAAACGTTATTACATATCTGTCAATTTACATCTTGGACATTTACTATAGTTCCACCGATATAAGACCAAGTCAACCAAGTCATTTTGAAGGAGCACCGAAAAATTGTCCCAACACAACTCTGAGAAGACTGTGACCATAATCATCCAACTTGTTTTTGAGACCTATAAAAATGGTCTCAATGTTTAGAGGCAAGCATGAATCATGGACTATCTCCCGAGATTATTTATTACACCCAGGTGATATTCAACGCCCCCGAGGGAAAAATTACAGATCGCACTGCTCAAGACTAATTCGCAGAAAGCACATACCGCATATCAGATGGCAGTGTTCTCCGTGAGGTATCAGAAAGCAAGACAAAAACTGCAATTTTTTTCTTTGCAATTCAAAATTTCACCAGTTCTCGGTGTATTGAAAGTACTTATTCCTTGCTTACAGACCAAGGACACAATGGGACCATATATATACACTTATGAAAGCTGACTACCCAAAACTATCAACAGACCACTGAACGCCTTATAGTGATAGTCAAAAGCTTACAATCTCACGTAATATTGTACCATGCCCGCCAATATCAACCTCCTTCTCTTCAAGATGAAAAACTGTCTGAGTATTACCTCTGATCCAATTGCAGAGTTAGTGAACACATCACCCTGGTTGTATCGACTTTATAGTCTAAGCCACACAACCCAATGTTATTGTGACAGGCGACAATGACAGCATTCGCCACTGATAAAAACTGACAGATTTCAAATAACATTAAATTGAACCCTTTGTTGGTGTGTACTGCGCCGACAATGGGATATCATGACCTCTTCTTTAGGATATTAGTAACTAACTCAATAATCTTGACAAGCTACTGGGTCAAACTTGCGTTTCATTTTTGCCCTTGTATGACAGAGGGGGTTTAGCCAGAGAGATCTAAGGCTTTGAAATGGAGAAATCGAATGGCAATATTTAGAGATGAAAGCCAGATAACACAAGCTGTTACTTTCACAAAACATGAAAATACATTGAATCAGTTTATATTTTATTATTGGGGTACTGCTGGAGCAATGATTTTTATCACAGCTGATGGCAGTCTATACACAAAAATCAGAAATGCACAGCTCAAAAATCAGAAAACACTTCTGCAACTATTTTGAGTATATCTAGTGAAAATGGTATGAGAGAACAGGAACTAAAGAGTGAAATTTAAGACAATTTTGAATCTTCTCTGAGGCAATGACCATGATGGGTGAACAATACCTAATACTTTAACCCTCGTTCATTTTCAGTAATATCGTACCGGTTGGGTTTCAAAATATTTCAGAAGGAGAGGCAGATGGGGGGGGGGGGGGGGGGGACCGTACCCCATCCTCATTTGCATTGGTACTAATCTTTCAAAATGTCTTAAATCAAATCTTCTCAGATCATGTCCTCGACCTCAAAGCGTCATCGTCAAGTAATTCAAATTCTACACTGCAACCAGGTAAGAAAGAGTAAACTTAAAGCAGGAAAACATTGGATAAATGATGACTGATGAGAAGGAAATAAAAACAGTGACTGATCATTCTTCGACTGGGAAAATTTAGACACCAATATCGGGCTAAGCCTCCAGCTTGTGTTCTTGAGTAGTACACCAAGTACTTAACGTAATAACATTGACAACTTTTGTCATTAATGCCGGCAAATGAATTGCTATAGCAACAAATTCAGTGCCTGATTTATTTGAAAAGACTACACTGATGGGTTGTATCAAATCTATTGGACGAGTTGATGACACAGAGAGACCTTTGAGAAAAACTCTGGGTGTCTACTAATGACTGTGATCGCTATCCTTCGTGGACTATTCTCGACTTCCTCGTGGCACTGAGCGGATACAAATATCTGATCTAGTCGATAACTAATCAGCTCCGAGAAAACTAATGATATTCACACAATTTTTTATAATAATGAACAGGTCATTGGTGTTACCAGCTGACCACTGGCGTAAAGCTTGGCCTGATTGGATGTCAGTTTGTCAAACCAAAGGTTAAGAAGATCTGACCTAAATTCAACAAATTTCTACCAATAACGAGAGGTGGCCAAAAGACAAACTGTCAAATGACCTAAGCGACTGATTTCACCCAATTTGGAAAAGAGTTTTTCAATCATCGCTAGTTATACCAATTATGATGGTGATTGGGTGAAGATACAGCCACAACAAAGATCAAGGATCTTTTACCTATACTGGTCAAGAATATGATTCAGCCAAGCAGAAATGTAAAATGATATTCATCCGAAGTGAAGCCGTCCAATTATTTTTAAGTAACTGATTTCATAACCTCAAGGCCATCCAATCATCGATTGTCTCCCCAATTATAAAGGTGATTATTCCAAGTTAAAAGGTGATCACAAATATGACCACTGTAGAATATGCTACATCTACTGATTCAGAGCAATTCTGAAAGCCAGCGCATCATTCCCTTGATAGTTTAGTGCAATAAACTTATTGATATTTAGAGGATCAATATTTAGATTAGCAGTGTCTCAGACACTGACCAACATAAACAATTGACACATTCATTTCATCAGAAAGCAGATGACTTTTCAGCGTCAATTTTCACCCGATTTTCACCCTCGTATTAACGCATTGTACAGCCCAAGTCGTATCTGCATGTCTCGAATAGCTTTCAATTTTCCAATATAGATATGGTGTACGTGGAATGTAAAATTCTACAACAGCCAAATAAATCATTCTGAAATAATGGCTGAACGCTTCAATGCATGTGCATCGACTGCAGCCTACAGCCATGGGACATGCATTCTGAACATTAAGCTGGCTAGTACACGGCATGTACAAAGCGTCGTACTTGTCAATTGCAAGATGCCACACAAGAGGCACGGACTCTGCCACCACACCATGACTGGACAGAGACGTGTTATTTCAGCGCTACATATACTCAACTCAAGATGAGTCCATCGGAAGTCAGTCATACATCAACTACTTGAGGCGGACAAAAACTTCAATAATTTCCTTGCCCAAGAGCTGAAGTAGCACTTTGAGTGGATTGTGTGTTATCTTTGGAGAACACCAATACTGCAGACAGTGCCAGCAAAACATTTTGGATTGACGATAATCTGAAATTGTCCAGCTCGCCTTCTCTCTTCAACATGACCAGTATATGCATGCACAGATTTTGTGACATACAGCGTGTATCGATAGTTTCTTTGAAGGTCAAATTATGGCTCAGTGCTGTGAGATAAAGTAAGAGAAGAGTGGGTAATCCAGCTTATTTTCCGATATTTCAAATCCCCATAATCTTTAGTTAATATGCATTCTAAGCAAAACAGGTAAACAGTGGTATATTGCTGAAATGAATATCACAACAAATATAAATCAACATATGACCGACTACAGCAAAATTTGGCTTTATAAACATACTGACTTCATACATATGTACACTTGAGATTAATATCAGCATCAACTGTGACCATGTTACCCTGTCTTTGCGACCATTATCACATGTGACCACTTGCTTCTGGTGCTCATTGCAGGTGCCTCAACAAGAATCAGTGACCACAATGACTTGTCATCAAAGTCAAACCCAGTGATAACCAGCTTCACCTACAGACAAGAGATCTTATTGTCGCACAGAGCAGCAATTATAATCATATGTCTCGGCGATTTACAATCACTTGTTTGCACAGTCTGCAATCTGAATGGACTTATTTTGTGACATTCGTTATCCTCACCCCAAAATCTGAGGTTCACATCTATGTCGAATCGATAATCTTTAAATTGTCCCAGGCTAATGTTTCCCGAGGGGTATAGATCATGGTATCATAAGATTCTAAAATAACATTGATATCCGGACAAACCCATTTTCACAGTGCGTCTTATCTTGCCCAATTTAAGCAAATCTATCCATGGACCATATGATTTATCAATATCAACGTATGACTTTTATCTTAGAATACGGTATATCGGTAAATCGCATCAAGGTCGAATGGTTCAATCAGAAAATGTAGTGAGTATCACATGTCTAAAACAATAGATCTGTAGAGCACGGCTATATATAGTGAAATTTCCAATCAATTGGCATTGGGTGTCCTTGCCATGGCTGCTGGGTTATATCAACTGAAACACATCGCTATATGTCCATAAAAAGGGAATATTCCCAAGGGTCCGACCAGATCAGGACTTGACTAGGTCATTGGGCTAGAATACAGACTCTGGTGAGCTTGGTCCTAGTGGAACCCCAGTCAAATGATGGTACACTGGTATGTCGTCTCCTCATGCTCAGTCGTTGAAAATTGTCTTAGGTGAATAAGGGGACATACTTGTAGGGCATTTATTGGAGCTTTTTGTGAATAATGGACGGAATCATCGGTTTCTAGTGCATCCAATTTTCAATTTACCTATGCATTCTCCTAGATGATGCTGTGAAGGGCTATAGGGAGGAAACTCAAGACCAACAGTGACACTTTCACAAGACAATCATTTACTAGACATGCACACTGCAGAAATATTCCGCCCATTTAAGAAAGTGTGAAGAAGGCGAACTTACCCGATCTTGGTACGAACATGTTAGGTGTGGACTGTGGGCCTGAAACTGTTGGACGGGAGAATTAGGTCAGCTGGCACTTGTAAAATGGTGCAGAAACTGATTGGTTCGTCTTTGTAAAATGGTGCAGAAAATAGTTGCTTGGCACTTGTGAAAAGGTGCAGAAATTGGTTGGTTGATGAGTTGGTTGGTAATTGTAAAGTGGTGCAGATATTGGTTGGCTGGTTGGTACTTGTAAAGTGGTGCGAATTGGTTGGTTGACATGTGAAAAGATGCCAAGTTGATTGTTTGATACTTGTAAAATGGTGCAGAAATGGTTTGTTTGGCATTTCAAATATTTTGCAGTGAGTTTGCAGTGAGTTGGTTTATTTCTATGCAAGGTACTTATATTGAGACTCGACTAGAGCACATGTTGAGAGTACAAATGAAAATAAATAAATATATACTTGGTCAAAAAAACTAATTAACTCTAATTAGGAACTTCAGGCCCTTAAGGTCACAAGTCGAGATGTTTCAAGAAAGAATCAACCTGCTATGAGAGGGTTAATTAATGGCATGAGGGTTAATTAACGTCAAGAATGCCAAAAGGTATACAGAAAGGTTCACAACACTGAAAATAACTTAATGAAAGATAAAACCGACAAACCAAATGTACCTTAAGTTTAACATGGCCCACCTGCCAGTTAAGTGCACTGATTAAGGATTCAAACACATTCAGCCATGCTTGATTAGGATACATCAGCTTTTCCTAAGACCCATAATTAGGGTAAGACACTCAACTGAGTTCAAAGAAACTTAACAGAAACAAGGATATGTTAAGATTAGGCATAAGCAAGGCCTAGGGCAGGCCCAGGGCAGAATTGGGCAACAACTTTCCATGTCTGGAGGATTTAACATGGGAAAAACCTAAGAGGTTTTTGTAAAGAAGTCAGTCTGATTTCTGAGAATAATCCTGTATTTTAGTCAGGTAGCCTAAGTCCCAATAAGGCTGCAGGCCAGATACATAGATAGGCATAAGATAATTTGAGATAACAAAAGAGTGCTTAAGACATAAATTTGACTTTAGTTGCTGGGGGACCAGATGCCATTCCTATAAGACAACTATGCATCTAAGACTGGCATGGACTAATCTATAGTAGCCTGGGCCATGTATACCCTTCTTCGAGCCAAATATTACAATTTTTGGGATATGATACATATAATATCACAGTGATGGATGACAACGAGACCCTTCCAGTGACATCCAGGGCTTTCTTCTTCACACAAGGATAGGTGTGTCTATACAAATCAACTAAAGGGCAGACATTGGCCCTGATGCTGGGCCCTTAATGGGTCAATCACTTCACAAGAATTGGCCACTGAAATTATGACCCTTTTTGAGCTATTAGGCCTTTAGTATTGTAGCAGTCCTGTGATTATCTAGGAAACAATGCAAGATAAGTGCTTTGAAGGCAGTGATTTACAAACCACAATCATAAAATACCATCAGAATCATTACAGCCCTCATCATATTTACATCATTTACATGTAACATCCATCTCAGAAATTGCTACTTATGACAAAGTTTGCCAACATTTTAGTAAATAATTTGATGATTGAGGGTCATTTTGGCAATGTCCATTAAGAAATGCTATATTGCCGTCCTATTCTCTCGTATACCTTTGCCTTTGCCAATAAGTTACCGAGAGTGTTGGCTCATCATAAATGTTTTCACAGTCGTAATTAAATCAAGGGAATAATTACGTTCATTTTGCCATTCCATATAAAGCCCAGTGTGAAATGAGTCAATAACGAGAGTGACTAGATCGCTATGGACAAGCACCTGACAGCATGCACAGTCTTCACCAGAACAACGGGATTCAATTTTCCAATAACGCCGATCTTGATTCCTATGCTTTACGCATTTATATTAGCAAAGGCAGACGATATCAGCATCACAATGATTTACTTGTCGGGGGAAATGAGAGAATGCCACAACATTTGGTGTTGCTTCATCACTTGGCATTCTAACTGAGGAAATGCCATGTAATATTTGGTGTTGCTCCCTAACTTGGCATTCTAAATGAAGGAATGCCAGAATATTTGGTGGTGCTCCATCGCTTGGCATTCTAACTGAGGAAATGCCATGTAATATTTGGTGTTGCTCCCTAACTTGGCATTATAAATGAAGGAATGCCAGAATATTTGGTGGTGCTCCATCGCTTGGCATTCTAACTGAGGGAATGCCATGCAATATTTGGTGTTGCTCCCTAACTTGGCATTCTAAATGAAGGAATGCCAGAAAATTTGGTGTTGCTCCATCGCTTGGCATTCTAACTGAGGGAATGCCATGCAATATTTGGTGTTGCTCCCTAACTTGGCATTCTAAATGAAGGAATGCCACAATATTTTGAACTGTAATTAGTAATGACACCATTTGGTTTTGCTTCTTCAATGAAAGAACACCATATATCAAACAGCTCCAGTACAGATAACACAGTATCTTTTCTATCAATTTTTATTCAAAATCTAACAGATATAGCATACAATGCATGGCCAGATGCGCTTCAGTTAGAAATGCGTTAACCGCCCATAAACAGCTATAATGCTTTAATACATTCTGCCTTGCACACTCAATTCTGTGACAGAGTGCACAGCTTGCAAAACTTGATTTAATGATACAGCATTCACCTTAGGATCTAATGACCACAGCTTGTGTATTGAGGCTGGCCGATATCAATATCAGAGCAATCAGACCATGCTGAGGAATGGACAGCACAGGGCCTGCATTTGCAGACAGCAAAAGACACAACAGATCAATGAGGTCAGGGTGATCAGACCAGCATGGATGGATTGACACTGGCATGAGTACTCGACAGTGGAACCTCTCCTAGCAGAAACCTCTCTATTAAGGACACAATCTCTTTCAAGCAAACTGCATTTGGTCCAAAATTGGTCTATTCCATCGAAATTGACCTCTTTAAGCAGGACACCTCTCAATTAAGGACTGCACTAGTCAGTTCCAAGGGTGTCCTTAATAGAGAGGTTCTACTGTATTTATATATATATATGCAGCTTGGTCAACTCGGAGCAGTTGCATACTCCTAGCAGACATCAACACATCAAGAGCAGACGATAGAGATCAAGCGGAGATGAGATTTACTGAAGAAACGCGGACGATGATCAAAGAAGCAAGAAATTGATTCAGATACTGCGCGTATATTGACTGCACTGAATGTTGATAAGCAGATCAAGCAAACGAGCCATTCCATCAGTCAATGACCTTGACCTTGGCGATTTCATTTTATTTTCTCTGCGCCAGATATTGCAAGCTATTTTTCTTCAAAACACACTATAGAGCCGAGTTATTGATCTCTCATTTTGTAATCCAATTTATTAGCTAAAAACGGCCAGATACTCTAATAGAGAATGCTGCAATGACTTCGCCTAACCGCATATCCTTCGTAAGCTCACTGATACATTGTGTGTGCTTCTATAGCATAATCATACACTTCGAATTGAATTATAAGAGTAAACAAATTCGTTTCCATTTACAGATTTTTGTGAATTGGTATCGAGTTTCCGTTTGATATAAATATTAATTTAGAGGCAGATTTATCATGTTTGTTCCACAATAACATATATGGTGCAACATTCGCGCTCCAGTCCCTGACTCCACGCTAGATGAGCCAGCTATTTTGTAAACTAGTTCATCATGTTACTTTCAATCAGGGCTGTGATGTTGCTTGTGTACTTTCCACGACAGCATTGAAGAAATTGCAACACAGTATGCCGATACGCTGTTTCTTGTATCATGACAGAATGTTTGCAACTCCTGATATTTTTTGTCAAACGGGTTTGCTACACATAGGCCATCATGGTGTTATGTCATAGCAGAGAAGTCATCCTCTGTATGATTGGGCAACTGAATGGTTCAATGCCACAATGTCTAAAATGATGATGATCACAAACATCTGTAGGTTCATGTACATACATGTATGCATGATACAGCACACAAATGGAAATCACATTCCTGACTTCAACAGTGAATATTTACACAACTGGTCATACAGGCAGCAAGAGACATTGAAATACTGCACAAACATGAGATTATGAAAGCAGATAACTGGGTTTCTAGAATCCATTTGAAATAAATAATAATCAGATTTTTTAGGACACCACATCTGCAGAAGATTGGGATGGATTCAAAGAACACCGACAAAGATCCTTTAGCAAGTGAACGGAAACTCTCGCAAACGTAATCAAGCAAACGCTTCAAAGATATACCCAAGGTCACAAGTGTTCCCAGAGATTCACCACACACTGTCACAGGCTTGCCCAGTGTTTAGGAGGCTTACTTCGGTTATAGAAGAAGCCACAAACTAACCCAGCAAATGACTGATGTGTAACGCCTGCATCGAGAGGGAAAAAATCACCCTCAGGCCCTGTCATCTGGTGCATAAGAAAAACGGTGTGGATGCGTATGCTCATCGTGAACACTGGGCTCCATTGCAGTAAGCTTCCATAAGCTACCAATACATTGAGATATGATGTTGTCACAGATGGTACTTTCTCTTTGAATATAAAATGTTCTCAAATCATCACCCCTTTCAACTCGTCCAGATCAGATGTAAGCAAACATGTTCTGTCAATTCCTTTTTTCTAAGTACAGTGGAACCTCCCTTAGCGGACACCTCTCTATCAAGGACAACCTCTCTATTAAGGACACTAGTTTTGGTCCCAAATTGGTTGTTTCCATTCAATTTGACCTCTCTAATCAGGACACCTCTCTATCAAGGACAGCACTTGTCAGTCCCAAGGGTGTCCTTAATAGAGAGGTTCTACTGTATATAAGGCCGGAAAACGAAGTACAGTACTTGAGTTGACCTGTCATCTGAAATCATTCCAATGGGTTAACCAGTAATCTACTAAAGAGATAATAGTGAAATTCAGAGATCTTTCGACTTCGGCAGATGTCGACTCTGTGTGTCTCATATCCCAAGTGTGTTGTCACAGTTTTCTACAGAAGCATGCACTGTAACATGCAGTAGATTTTGATCCAAATTTATAGCCATATTTTAGTGATTATGAAATTTTAAAGACTGCGTAACACGGGGAGACGAGGCTGCATGATGGGTGAGAAGATGACGAGATCGTGCTCCCAAACGTCGCATTCCGGCCTAATTTTACATCCATGAATGTCATTTCTCATTCTGTGGATTGCATAAAGTTCTAATTCAAACGTATTAATGCCTTCATATTCAATGAATTAGTCCATATGGTGGAGAAATTACTGAGTGCGGTGCTGGTGTAATGACTCCATTAGGAGGCTACTGCCATTGAGTACCAGAGATGGCCGGGATAGGAGTGGCTGTTCATCCTTATAAACGCACCCAAGAAAATGTTTACTCTCTCAAAGTCACCATTTATTGTCCAGAGAGACCTAACAGAAATCGTTCAAACGTGACATAATTTTGAGAATTGAGAAACACCATGGCTTAAGAAAGGGGAAAGAGACATTTCTCTGCAATTAAACATCACAAATCACTAATCTGTATACAAGGGTGTCCACTAAATTGTTACAAAAGAACGCTAATGTCCGTGGAGGTGATAGAGTCCTAGGGGAATTAAACATAAGATAAGATCAGACGATCACAAGCCAGCCTTCCATAGATTCACCACTTCCTCCTGAAGTGATCACATCCCGAGGGCTCAGGGATCCCACGGGAGCCCTGCCTCCCACAGTGTTCACAGTTACACCTCATCTCTATGCAGCATCGGTAAGGATCACTCCTCATATCACTCCAGTATGCAAATCCTCTCCAAGCTCCATGCTACAAAAAATTCAGCGAGTGTTCTCTATGCTAACACTGAATTAAGGTACAAGATGATTTTAATATGTGGCTTTTTATGTGAGATTTTTATTACGTATTACACAAACACATATGCATAAAGAATGTTCTACTGCTATTTGAAAAGGGTGTGGCAATCTAGAAATAAACCAGGAAAAATTGATTTGTGAGAATGAGGATATCTCTTTGGACATGTACAGCAGCTGAAGACCAATGATTCTTATTACAGCTGCAGACTAGCAACATTTTATTGCATGCGAAAAAAATTGCAAGACCGTGGCACGCTTAAGTACCTGGCGAATTTGAGGAACTATTCCTCCTAAATCTTCCACACCTGAGATCCGACCAGCATCTCACCACACCGCCTTGGAATACCCAAGACTCACTGACATCAATACTCTGACAAAAATTGATGACAGCAATTTAGCTACCTTTAAATATTTTAAAATGTGGCACGATTCAGGCTATGCTAGGCAGCATACAAAGAAGCAATTGGCTATGCAATGTCATGGGCATTAGCCCTCACTAGGCGATCAACTGGGCTGGGAAGTTTTTATGAGCTACTTCTCATCTTCTGCTGCAGGGATCAAGCGAAGTCTTGAGAGTGAGCAATCTTGAGGGTGGGCATTTTTATCCATATATGATAGATGACCAAAATTGGGCACATTTTACAAACTAGGAGGATGGCTTAGTCGACATGGAACTAAGGTATCTTATTTCATCGGAGATTTGGCAGAAATCAAATCCCTGTGCACGACTTTAGAGAAATGGGTGCGGGATTCTGAGAGAAAAGTGTTGCCATATGTCCTACTCAGCCAGAAAAGCGTGACAGTACAAGCCTGCTGATACATAATGTTATTATCAGCCACTCAAATAAGTTGTTCTGCATTATTTAAAGCTTTTTAAATGTTCTCACAGATATTCTCCAGTCAAAATCAATTCTATTAAGTTGTACTGAAACTCTCAGTGACCTCTTTTTTTCAACATACACTTATTGACCAGATGGCTAAAACATGTTTCGACTGTTGAACACATTTTTTTCTCTTGATCCCTAAAAAGAAGTCTCCACCCCCTGGATGCCCTCCAACTCCCATTACTTTTAACAATGCTAACTCGACCAACAGACATAATTTCCCATTGTGTCCCGAAAGAAAACTGCCCAAGAGTGGACTGGGAAAGTACAGAAGGCATAATATCATTGGGTCACTAATGCCATTGAAGGACTTGCTCACTTTTATCCTTCATACTAAACATGTCAGGTTGTATGTAACATTAAGAATACAACAAGAAACTAATAAAAGACTCATTTTTTACAATAAATAGTCTTTAGAGAATCCTTAGGGGGTGGTCTGACTTGGCGAAAATTACGGTATATTACAACCATTAGCTACCCTTTATAGATTTCCGACAAGGGACATGATTCCTGCCTGTTTACAAGAACATTACCACAACCCGATAAGCTTAATCTCATGCTAACCAAAACATGGACAGAGGTACAGTTTTACGGCATTTATGTATAGTTTTTTTAGTCTTAACAATGGAACAGACAGAATGGTCAACATCACCAAGGGAAAGGCTGTAAAACATGACAAATCCCAATACTCTGATCAACATTGTCTTAACTCCTATTGCCGCTTAAAGGCATTAAAGGAGAGCTGTGCACAAATTCAAGCTATTCAGAAAAAAAGCCCAGAAGTTCAAAGGACCTATTTGACTCCCCTAGGACTTATTTTAAGAGAGGTATAATTAAGCTTAGTCAGGCATTCTTTCGGAACCTTGAATGCTTAATCACCGATATTGTAAAACATTGTTGTTCGTTTGTGAATGGAGTAACATGGGGTGTAATAACTTCAATTACCTCATCTCGTTTTCTCACGATTTTCGACAAATGTTTATTGGCGCAATAGTGACCCACACAAGTTACTCATGGAAGACTCATCCATATTTAATACCTACCCACTTAGAAGTTATCATAGTTATTATAGTACACTTGTTATTTCAGGAGTTTATACCGAGCCATTTAGCGTAAAAGGCAAGACTAGAATAGTCACCTTTTTCTAAACGAGATTCCAGTGGAAGGAAATCTCACAGCAAAATTCCTCCACTGCAAAAATACCGCTCTAGGCCATGAGGTTGCCTTTTTCTGCCAACTTTTGGAACATAGGGGCCAGCAAAGCAAAATCTTTTGGAATCGACTACAAAAGGACTCACCATCCTTTATCAAAGGTAGTCATTACATGTAAATATCTCTGCAGGCAAGTTCAATGATGACTTGGCCCGCACAATGGCCAAGTCGAAATAGGACAACAACAGCCTAGTTCACATGCTTCACCTTGCACGGCACATCTAACCACTCCAATTGAATTACACGACTAGTTTAACGCAGTGGACACGCAAAGTCTGTAAAAAGACCAAAAGTTCTGAATGAAATGCCCAAAATAACATGTCTCAAACTATTGTAGGTGAACAGTAAGCAGTGACTTGTCCTCTGATGCCTCTGTCACAACACAGAACTGTGTGCAAGACATATCGACTTGAACCTATCTTTAGACGAACAATATCAATTTATTTGGTAAGATATTTTGACAGATCATAAATAAAGAAAAACTTTGGGGACCTCCCTTTGTTGAGCATAGTCCCACTCCATCAGATGCCACAGTTGACTTCTGACCCCAAGACTGATGACTCTCAATTTTATCCAAGACTAATGTATTCGTGGCCGTCAGCTTGGCAACTTATAATAAGAAGGCAGACCAAATTCATGGACGACTTTTCACGCGCCTTTGTTGCTGAAGTCCCTTTTTGAAGATGGCATTGAAATTTGTTAAATAGAAAGTCATTAGGGCGGTCATTAGCGGTCCAGTTGTGACCAGAATAAGCAGCTTAATCAAAGCCTGCACCTCAATTTGGCCAAAAGATGCATTGACCAGAGAAAAGGGGAAAGAATCAAGATTATAAGTCAGCCTTCGACCATTAACCCATTTTGTATCAGTGAACGTGGGTGACTTCTGTCACAAGGAGGAATATGAAGGGGTTTATACCTCCAGAGACCTGAGGTACCGGAGATATGAAAACCTTCCCATTTTCCATGCTCCATCCGGCCTTTCTACCGTCTCTAGATGCACTCATATCGAGAGTATTTCTAGAATGATACAAATGCCTCCTATGGGAGGATGCATATATACCTTCCCCTTGTGTTTGCAGCTTAATCACAACTATGATACGAATTCTATGATGATGATGGAGATGAAGAAGCAGAAAACTTCCACCTTTTCATTCCATCATCCACCAAAACTAGTTACAACCTAAAAACCCACCGCATGATGTTAGATTTGTTCAGACATAGAGTCCTTTGCCATTCTGCATCATATACTAGGTCTGAATCATGGACTCAAATATTCATAAAAAACCATTGAAATGCCACGATCCATACATCACCAACACCAGGTTGTTCAACATCGACCAACAAGATATCAGGACCAATACCATGATGATTAGACTCCACCCATTATCGATCAAAAACCTGAGGCAAAAACCTCATCAAACACGTTCAATAGAGGTGGAGGAGGGGATCAAAAAGAGAAATAAACCCAATGCTCCTGGGGTTCATGAATGAAAAGGGGTTGGGAGTTATTGAAAGTGTTTCTGTTTAATGAAATGGCCAGGGGCCATTGTGCTCACTGTCTAGCTATTTGGTGGTTAGGAATTCACCCTGAAACATTCTACATGTATAGCATATAGGTCAAACCAAAGTCTGTATGACATGTGATGTATCGATGCTTTGAATACCTACCATAAAAATATCATCGAAAACAAGTCACTACCAAATTTCAAGATCAGGATTAGTGATCAGGATTAAGATTTTCAGTTCTTCAAGTTATTTTTTAAGATTAGGCCTTTTTTGAGGAGAAATATCAGTCTAACACTCACCTGGTCCTGAGGGCTATGGGGGTCCATACCAGTGCCGTCCGTACTATTTGGTGTCTTGCTATTTCCCGTACTTATTCCTCCTTCCCGTTCGTCAATTACAAGATCTATTGGCATTTTTCCTTTTAAACAACTAATATATCGATGACAGAAATTGTCACAGAGTTCATGAACCTGAAAGAGGGAAAGAGGGTAAGTCAGAAATTGAAAAAATATCTAATGAACATTCTCATATACTGCCTAAAATAGTTGAAGTGATGTTCTTTTTGAATACCATTATTACTGTCCTGTCAAAGGAACCATGATCTTATCATTCTCATTACAATCTGTACAGCTTTATCAACTCCGAAAATAAGTTGAAATTGGCCTTGCTGTACCAGCTTGAAAAGTGCCTCAGGTGCAATTGTACATTTCAACGTATGATAGGATAATAAAGTTCAAAAGTTCTAGATTAATGATAGGATGTTCTTTCTTCATAGTTCTGTGTGATTGTAAATATGAATGTTGCCCATAACATTGGGATGGTTCATTTGGAAAAGACTTGGGGTGAAAATGCAATCACAAATAGACTAGTTCAGTAGCAAGAGCAATAAACCCATTTTGAAAGAAAGAATTATTATACAATATTCATCAATACAACTATAAGATGAAGAAAGGGAAAATATGTCAGAAAAAAAACTTGAAAAGATATAGAAAGTGTTCCTAAATACTTATTTTAGAATGAACAATGAAAGGAACCAAGAGTGGCAGAATAAAGTCCTCAAGAAATAATGAGCTCAAATACAGTCAGCCTGTTTATTTCAAAACACTTGGAAGACTATCTTGCCCAATTTGACATCCAGAAATTGGAAACAAAGACATGAAACAATGAATTAATTTGAGTTGCCTCTTGGCAGGAAGAACAGGCCAGGAATAGTAAAGCAATACACTTGAAGTTTCCGTTCAGAATAAGTGACTGAAGATAAGATTTCAGAAGTTATAATTACCACTTCTGCCAAAGACTAGGCGGTGTTTTTTCAAAATTAAGTGCAGGCGCAATTTCTAAACATCTCAGAAGTTTCGTGTTTCTCCGCTGAGTGTGTACACGAGACAAAGTAGCAGTATTGGCATAGCTTCACTGCTGGAGAACAGCAACATGGGGTACCTTCCGAGCATAGAATGTGCAAACAAGAAATAGTTGTGCATGATCTGCTTGGAGAGGCAATAGTGAGACCTGGCTAATTTCATGACATTTCTAGGAGCTATAACACTCGCTTTCAGTAAGTCAACAATGGAAGTCCATTTAATTATAATTTCAACTCAACAATGGAAGTCCATCACTATGAGTATGCGGGTATAACTTCAGCAGAGTCAACGATGGAAGTCGATTCAATCACTATAATTTCAGCAACTCAACAATGGAAGGCCATTGAATCACTATGACTTCAGCAACTCAACAATGGATGTCCATATAATCACTATAACATGTATGATTTCAACAACTCAACAATGGAAGGCCATTGAATCGCTATGACTTCAGCAACTCAACAATGGATGTCCATATAATCACTATAACATGTATGATTTCAGCAACTCAACAATGGAAGGCCATTGAATCGCTATGACTTCAGCAACTCAACAATGGATGTCCATATAATCACCATACCATGTATGATTTCAGCAAGTCAACAATGAAAGGCCATTGAATCGCTATGACTTCAGCAACTCAACAATGGATGTCCATATAATCACCATACCATGTATAATTTCAGCAAGTCAACAATGGAAGGCCATTGAATCGCTACGACTTCAGCAACTCAACAATGGATGTCCATATAATCACTATAACATGTATGATTTCAGCAACTCAACAATGGAAGGCCATTGAATCGCTATGACTTCAGCAACTCAACAATGGATGTCCATATAATCACCATACCATGTATGATTTCAGCAAGTCAACAATGAAAGTCCTTTTCCTTACCAAATTAATACAAGCACTGCAAGTATCAAATCTGAAAACTTCCAATCAACTTTTATCACTCCAAGTCCAACCCCAGTGACCATGACATCCAGTAGACTTGGGGAAAGTGGATATTTGCCTCAGACAGGGTAAAGCTCACCTATTTCCACGTCATATGCACAGATATTAAATGATAACAATTTTTTAGCAATGCCTGGCTACCAAATAGATCATTAATCAAAGACGGTTTTACGACAAAGACAATCAGTGTTTTATGCCAGGAGTATTACTCGCCTTCCCTGTATCGGCCAGATTTATGACCAGCGAGCAGTTCTAACCAGTGGCCATCAAACACTCACTTTCATGGCCAAGATTGCAAGAAAGCAAGTCCGAATCGGACTGGTATTAACAGATGATGGTGTATGATCGGGCACTTCACAATCCCCAATTGGTGTTTTATTGTCTAAGTCATTGCTGGATGTATTTATGGCTTGTAGAACTCAAGAGATCATGACACTAAAATTGGCGACTATGACTGACAGAAAGAGATGCTGTTGACGTATATTAAAACAAATAGGAAGATTATCTTGAAATTTTGGCAATTAAAGGTATGTTACCCGATATTTTGCATGAAAGGCATGATATGAGCCACCTGTCCTAACCCCTTCTCCCAAAGTGCAGCCCAGGAATCTCAGTAATTTTCATCAACAAAAAAACAACCAGCCAGTGATATTTTGCAAATTGAGTAGAAGAAACAACTAAAAAACTTTCAAAAACTAGAAAATCCCACCAATCAAGAACCTCGATTTAATTTTTTTTATACCCTGGGAAAAATCGGGGACAATGACGGCAATACTCACGCACTTGATTTTAAGACTTGACTCGGCAAAATTTACCACATTCTGATGATATTGGAAGCGCAAGCTAACCTTGGGTCACATGCTTCATATCATACTTGACGCTATCCGCTAAGCCGGCCCGACATGTGTTTATGACATCACCATGGCAATGGCAAGCAGCCATGGCAGCATGTACACGATCTCCTACCCACCAAATGTTTCTGCTAAGTCGGAAAATTTCTATAGGAGCTGACGAAGCGAATAAAAGGGCCCATGGCTGGTAATTGTTCTGACTCTTTCAGCCTTCAGACCCTGCAGTGTTGGGTGGCCATGATCAAGGGAAAGTCACACATGTAGGAAATTGTCAGAAACGGAAAAGAAGAGTGAAAATCTTTGAGCCATTCATGAGGAATGGCCATTCGTAATCTTGGTCACACTTTGATAAGAAGTATGCGATTTGATATATTCGTGATAATTTCATATCGACCAGAAAAAAATGATGCAGAAAAGTTATATTTTCTAACCCTTGAGGACTGAGTCAACAAGGGCATTTTCCCCTTGCGGTTGCCGATGCAGGAAAACTATGCAGAGTCAAACTGACTGGAAACAACGAACTTGGACCCAACATTAGTGTCCTTAGTAGAGATGGTTTCCTACAACTTGGCTGAAGTCAATTTAATTTAAACAAGTCATTGCCTTTTTATTACCTCTATATTTTCTATATTTGAACTACTAATCCGCAAACTTGCCTAGATAATTCCAGAGAGACTTAAACAAATTTCAACAGACTTTAACCATTACTGCGCTGTAAACTAATATTTATTGTAACTTAAAACAATGTCAATACGATGGATATGGTTGCAGGAACTGCTGGTCATATTTTCTTGACACTAAATCAACCTCACATGATTAATAATATCAAAAACAAACAACTGGTATGCCTCAACAAAGAAAGCCGCAAAAACAATCACCAGTTGAGATGCTAGCGACCAATGCAAAAATTATGAGAAAGCTAAGTGATTTTTCAGCAAAAATGATGATTAACTCACAAGTGCAAGGCTATTTCTCATGTTTATCAATATGGATGAATTACTGAACAGAAAAAATAGGCTCAAAGTAATTGGGCTGAGTGGCCAAATATGACCAATTCAAAGAGCACCAAACCTTGACAATGACAGTTTGATTTGTTCATTTCTTGAAAACTTTCTGAGAATTTCATTGTTTTTTATACCAGATTTGCTTGCCATAAGCATTAAGACCAATAATCTTCCTATATTTTCAACCATTTCAATTCTATTTCTGTAACTCAAGACAATTTTAGAGCTTTTCTCATCTTCAATCTTTCCGATGTTTGTACCTTCAAGAAAACAGCCCTCCTTTTTGGTATTGTTGCCAATGTTTTCCCCAAACCTTGACAAATCCCTACATTTAATCAGTGGAAGTTTTCACAGTTGTGTGAATTGATAAATGAAGCGGACTTCCCATTTCCTTCTTCGTCTATATACAGAGTTCAGTGCATACTATGTTATAAATCATTGTCCATTAGGCTGACTTTGCCGTAGTGATTGATCACCGACGAGATGACAGACCTACTGGTCGAGACAATGCAGCATAATCAAATAACACAGCAAGACGCACGCTCAAAGCCTCAAAATTTGCTTTTTAATCCAAGATGGTGGATAAAATAAAAGGCGGCCCGTTTTTTAATCAGGGATGATGGTATATTTTATTGACGGATACGGAAGGGGATATGATATTCGAAATTCTGAATTAATCTTCATTGCTGAAAATAGATTAGCTCGGGCCAATGCTTCTCTGTCAAGGCAACCTAATGAAATTTTTCAAAATTTCATCAGGGTTTCTCACTTGCCAATGGATACTATGCTTTACTGCACTGTCTCTTTGATGTGTGTACATCTCAACCCTGCTTGCACTACGAACAGAGAGTCCAATTATCAAAATGGTCTGAGCCTACATTTTGGGACGAAATCCACAACAATTTGTCTAAGGCCCAATTATAGCATGCATGCCCAGAAATCATCAAAATGCTTATTTTGACATACGAGCATGCCAAGAAATCCACGTAAAATCTGCAATTGGCAAATGTGTGCAACCACAGATGACGAGCCATAACAAATTATGTTTTCATTCATGGAAGCAATCTGACTGTCGGCCATTACGGGAGGAAAACAGAGAAAAGATCCATCATTTAGCCGTATATTACTTGTGTCAATCACCACAGTTTATGTGTGATCCGAATGTACGAGTTTACGCAGCCAATACCATGGTGGATGGGATGAGAAGCAGAGCTGTTAAACAACTATAAGCAACTTGTTGGGGCATCGAACTGAACCAGGGGGCACCGAAAACCACAAGATAACAATGTGGAACATTTCAAGATCAAAATTTTTATGCAGATGAACAACGTTTGTGCATTATTCTAATTTCAAAATTACACACAGCATAATTATCGCATCTTCGAAGTAACAGATGAGAAGCACAGTATAATATTTTCCGAGCCTGAGGATTGACCTGATATGACAATCAACTGCCTTCAAGCTGTGACAAACGATTCCCCCCTCTTTGAACAAAATGACAATTTAGCCGTCTGGGACAAAATTTATTGCCAACATTTATGCAAATTTGGTATAACCTTTCATGGGAATGCATGATTTAGGGTTATATGCAGGCAATCTGGGTCAGTGTACGTACAGACCTATGATGTGGCCATATAAATACCCAGACAATTTCTAATTTTGATTTACATCAATATTTCACATTGGTATGGCCAAGGTCATGCTAAATAGCAAAATGTATATTCCTTGGATTTTTAAGAAAATGCAGCGCATTAGGGCAACAGGGCCATATATCTTCATACAGGTAGGTCAAAAAGGGGGTAAAGCCGTGATACGCAAATTTTTCTTAAACCTTGAATGGCTATATATATACAACAGAAAACTGCATGGATTTTTTCCCCCAAAAATAGGTGGTACATGACCCCAGGTCAGATACATGCCCCCTAATTCAACGTGTCTCAATAGTTGTTGGCATCCAGACTTGAAAAAAGCTCAATCAATAAGTTTTCCCATAGTTATGCTACCGTCTTAATAATACAAATAATATCAAAACATTAAACATCCAAGATTGCTTACAAATCTACAAAAGATTTTTTATCATGATTTCAAAACACACAGTAGGGGTTAATAAAAAGATTGCTTGGGCCACTAATCCTTTTAAAAGGCATTATTAACGGTTGCTTTTGCCTATTAGGATGTTGGTGCACAACAATAGAAGAAGCCACAATCTCGGGGCGTCTGTTATGATCCGAGATGAGGCGACACCAACGAGTCACGTTAACCAAAAAGTGCAGAGAGGCATACGATGCTGGTGACAATAAACCAATTACCAAGTAGTTAACTCTCACAGGAAATTGAAAATGAATTAGATTGACTTCTCAAATGAAACAATTAAACAAGATGCTTTCTATAAAATTTTTAAACAAAATGTTAAAATGGAGAGAAAAGCTTTTACTGCATGCCCATTACATGCATTTTAGTTGATTCAAAAGCTAATGTATTTAGAAATTAAAATGGTGTTTTTAACTCTTGCCTCCCAGTGAAATTTCAGTAATTATTTAACCGTTTTTCTGGAAGTTTGAGGGAGGGGGAAACTTAATTTGGCAAGTTTTTGGAGAAGTTCAGCACTGTTTGCCGCTACGGATGGGCAAAAACATCAAGCTGCACCACAGCAGCTGAGGGTTAAAGGTCAACTAGCAATGCATGACTGAGAATAGGAATGGGTAACCTGATATTATGGAATCAGTATACATAGCCTAAAAAACGTTTTTTGTTGATTAAAAGAAAAGTCAAATTCTAACGTCCTATCAACATAGCAAAAAGTTAATGAGCATTTTGCACCAGAAAATAAGTTTTTTAAACATTGGGACAGCTTTTTACTCTTTTAAAAACATCCTGAGCAAATGTAAGTTCTATGCCCCTTGGAACATTATTTTATCTTTTTGCATTTGAGAATATACAATTACATTTATCCAGAAGTTTAATCTAAAATTATCAAATCTGACTATTTTTTTCAATCTTACACTGCGAACCATGGCCCATTTTCCTGTTTGATCATTCCAAGTGGTGGACTCTAGAAGTTCAAATCGTTTTCACACTCAAAGTAGACTTTATGATAAGATAGGCAGAGTCAATAAAGGACATTATACAGAAATCATATAGACAGATGATAACGGTCCAACTGTGTTAACATTGATTGGAATCAAATCCTGACAGGTCGTATCTGACCGGATCGACTGCCGTCCTGTCTCAACTCTGTGAAAGACCAGAAAATGACTTCCAGACACCTTCTCAGAAAAAATTTGGAAAAGAGAAACGAAAATCAATCAAAACCTCTAGTCTGACAGAACCAAACCACAAATTTCTGTTATGCAATTCAACCCATCTGACTTAAAAAGCATACACTCCCAAAGATTTGTGACCACAAATCCATCCTTCCAAATCTGAAATTTTCTTTCAAATAATATCAGTTTTACAGATTTTCCCTTTCTCCATAAGTCAAAATAATTGCTTGCAAGGACAAGGACCTACCTTTTCTAGTTCCAAGAGATGGAATCTTAAAACTTGTATGGCTTGGATCATCTGAAACGTAGAGTTTGAGACACATGGCGTTAAAAGTACATGAAGAGGAGTGTGCTATGGTAAGCAGTGCGGTGACGGAGTTTGATGTCCATTGTAAGAGACATTAATGGGATTAGTCTAATTCACTGAGATGTTACTAGGCAAAGAGCTCTTTCCTCTTCACATTTTCTCCCAGTTTATAATCCATTTTCCACCGCTAATGTCTAAATGGAAATGTACACGAATCGCATTCTTACTATTTTAGGCAATTTGCGCGTGCGAAATTTTGTTTGGTTAAAGGCACGTGGCGTAATATGATGATATGCTGAAATAATGGGAAGCCGCAAATCTGGAAAGCTTTTGTCATCTTTAAGGATTCATCCACTTCCACTCATGAGGAATCGGATAGTTGACGATCTTGTAACAACTTTCTGAGGGTTTGTTCAAAGGGAATAGGGATATCGCCACTCGGGCCATATCCGTGACTTTTGCAACAGTGCTCAAGAGGTTTGAGACAGTGGAGAGAATCAGATACGTCAAGATAAGGCAACTTTGGATTTGATATTAAGAAGTTTTTCAAAACATCGATTTTTTTTTTCAAGTGGTAAAACCAAACAGTAATGAAAAACAGTTAGGGCCTACACGACAGCAGTTACCTCTGAAGACTCATTGTTCCAAGAATATATACATGAATATATATAAAATTATGCTATTTGCTGCAAACAACATTCCAGATTTCATTTCAGTATTGGCTAATATACCAAGCCACTCAAATAAAGCATTCTCATAACATTCCAACACTTTCAAGAGAGCAACAACACAGCGAGCAGTCTTATCTTCAACTTGTGTTATCTCCAGTGCATGCTACAGCCACAGAATGTGTAGATACACCGGTGTGCCAGACCAGATTTTATCCGCTATCGTCCTGACCCCGGCGTCCCCATGCTGCGCTGTGTTTATGGCTCGAATATGATCAGGGAATTGCAACAGTAGCCACAGCTACTGAAGACAGATGTAGAAACAGCTTGAGTTGTAAGTGGCAAGATGAGGAAGTATTAGAAAACTCAATGAACTTGCCCCCCTCTCAGCCAGCACTCCGTACCTAATAGCTCACTCATTCCGCTGTTAATATAACCAAATTAAAGCCAGGGATTCACAGGGATGGCTTTTAAATTGGAACTTATAAAAGAGTGTACCAATCTTCTTGCATGTGTACAAGATAAAGCCAACATGGTTACACATTGCAATAGTGTAGTTCAACAGTGCATCTAAAGGTTTCAAGCGATACTCGCTGATACCAATTTACTGGACCCGATATGATAGGCGCTATCAAATACATATAGTCTCTCTATCTTGAATTAACTGCGAGAGTATTCATATATTCATGTGCGCAGCATGAATTTCTATAGAGACTACGAGGCCAATTGTAGACAATTTCATATTGTACGCATACCTATACAATTATGAATTGCCCGATAGCTCATGATTGTACATTCATGATGTGCATAAACTGAAATAGAATCAACCAGTCGAGAAGTCAAAACCGAGCTGGATATTCACTATTCAGTGATCACGAAATAGTTCGGCATGAAAAGATGGTCCAAAAACTGCTTCACATGAATAAATGCATGCCACAATAGTCTTTTTTCATGTTATTTTTTCAAATTTTTTGAACGGCATGATTTTAGAAGATGGATCTGTCGATTTGTTTGGATTGCAAACCTATGAATATAAAAATTGCCTACCAAACTATCTAATTCGTGGTTTGCAGAGAAAAACTGTTTTTCAGCACGGGCCTGAAATATAGAGAAAAGAATTATTTTGTCCTGAAAATGATGGTAAATACATGTAAGGCAGGAAAAATATATGACTTATTTCATCAAGATAGTGTATAATTCAACAACTTTTGAAACTAAATTCCAAATTTCAGATGGAAGTTTAATAAAGGTCTATATTTTGAAGTTTACATTGATAATGTGTATGTAATGCCCTCAATGAGTACGGGGTGTCTAAACTTTACATTATCCAGTCAGCTGAATATATTAAGTTTGATAAATGTTCGCATGCACTAGAAATTGTGCCATATTGTTTATAGAGCGTATAAAGGGTCATAAATCACCCCCTGACAATGTATACACAAACGGTTATCATATCTCACCAGACAGCCGCTGTTATCAGAATTAAATGTTGGAAATGGCCTACACATTTTCAAATATTGTACACACTGGCCAAAGATACTGTAAACCATGAAATTTGCTAATTCTGAATTGGTGATAGACTGAATACAGTGTTTGCCGCTGAAATTTAATGGTTAATGCACTAGTCAGTATGAATGTTCAGACTTTTAAAATTCAAGTTTGAACGTGAAATGCTCATGAAACTTTCATCGTTGTCAGTACTTAAAACCAATTTTTTCTGCTTTTCATACTTGATTTTTCACCCAATGAAAACATATTGAGTATGAGAAATTAGGGAACCAATTCAGTTGAATACAAAGAATTTCTTTCCTGATGCTCATGGCAAAACAACAGAAAAGACAATTTCATGGGAAAAAGTTGTCCTTCTGACTGCCCCTTAGCTGCTGAGTAAAATATGGCTTCAAAATGATTATAATAATTTTTTGGTCTGATTTCCAAAAATGCAAAGTTTAGAGAGCTAAGGCATAGATTTTTTAAATTTCTGCTGTCACAAACATATTTCAAGAGGAGAAATGACAAAAATCTTTCAAAAACTTGAAATATCACATCCCTGCAGTTTCCAAAGAAATTTAGGACTGCATTGGTGCAAAAGCAGCTTGGGTAACATCATTCAAAAAATTATTACATGGATAAGCATTGTCATGTACTTGAAGAAAATCTTTCAAGATATTTGAATTTGTCTCCATAATAACTATATTTGACAGGAGGAAAATTATGAATATTCACACAGATTCTTTGGAAGAAAACTTTTCTTTCAATTTCTTGCATTTCTTTTATCAAAGCAGTGATTTTACCTCCATACAACTTTTGTACGTATTGAAAAGTCACCGGACAATGCTGTGAGTGTCAAATGCACCACTCTCTTCAAATAATTTTAAATGACATTTTCAAACAAATTCACTTACCAAAAAAAACATTTTTCTCACGCCAGTGAGTTCTTTAAAACCTTTATATTTCTTGCCATACCTTTATATCTTGTTGCAAACTTGTCTCAATGTGTTCCATGTCTTGAATGCGGTGCTAGATGACCCCACCGATACACTCTTGCTTTCATTTAATAATCGAATGTTCCATCAGTCAGATCACAGTGTAAAAGCATTGTTGTACATTGCATGTTAGGTGAACTTCAGAAATTGCGTGCAACCCCAGTGAAACAGGATCAGCATCCCTATGTGCAGGATGCTACCTGACATTAGGGACAGCGACTGTTATCAGGATAAATTCAGTTATGCCATAAGTGACTTGGGTCCTCTTATATCCATTATGGGGCGATCATTGTGCCAGAGTAGTGGATTTGATTATAAAATAATGATGGCTGACAATGATGCTCATAATTACATAAGGTGAGACAATAAATCAGGTCATCTCAACCCATTTCTACCCGGTTTTTACTCACACAGATGACTCAAGTACACCCTAATTTGTTTAAATAGACCATTGGAGAAAATGTGTGGTGCACCAGAACAGCATGGGTCCCTTAGTGGGGATAAAAGGGTCCAAGATTTTCTGAATGGCAAGGGGATTGTGCTTGGGGGGTGTTTGTGTAGGGACAATACTTATTCACTGTGGTCTGAAGGATTGTGGGGGTCAGTGGGCCTACCTGCTCGCCTACCTGCTTTGAAAAGACGGCAATATCTTCGTTGAAAGACTCTGACGAGCACACATCCCCGCCTGCTACTCCAGGCTCCCTCGGCGTACAGGTTGCTAACTCGCATTTCTCAAATATGAGTGCGAGGAGGGGGAACAGGGGGTGCCTGAAAAACATAATATATCAAAATCCCATAAATATTTTGCATTAATATTCAATAAAATTGATGCATTTCCTGTTCACATCTATTTTACAAACAGTTCATCTGAAATGGTAGCAGCTGTGTTTTTAAATAAAACTTAGTTCTATATATGATCATTGGTTTTCTGCCTTAAAAATTCTATTTTCCATCAATGAATGATGTGTTATTTGTGGTGGACGCTGTCATGCCTCTTGTATGATGATCAAGACCATCAACATCCCCCAACAAGCCCTGTCAGTCAGCATCATTACCCAACTGTCAAGTTCAATTTGTGACCAACAGCTTCCCGGCCACGTGAGCAGACTTTTAGCCGCGCCGCGCTTGGCGCGTTAACATGGTATACGGAGGCCTACCGCATGCACATGTGGTCAGAGCGGTGACATAACCCGAGCTACAAATACGCTTATGACCCAAATCTCAAAAGTTGTCCAGCATCGTTCTAAACCGATTTGATGAAATTTGATATTGCGCACACCGCATGCAAGCGTTTGATAACGGGCGATAACAACGTAGTAAAATGCAGTACTTACCCGTAGATGGAGTCTTTGTCCCGTTTTAATTGACTATCCGGTTGCGACGAATTCATTACCCCTGGCATACTGTTATTTGACGGTGATGAGTAAGGGGGGTACTGGTGATGTGGTAACGTAGGCCCGTGGCTCAGATTGGTGGTATGGCCCGGTCCGAGATGTGAAGGCATGTTTCTGTGGCTGCTTAGATGCGCGTCGTACATCGCCGTATGTCCGTCCATCGCATTTGGCCCGTAATGGGGTAGCTCATTCTCGTACTGAAAAGAACATATTTAATGAACAAGGACACTGCCGTATTTTATGGCCATAAATAATATTAATAGAACATCCAAGCACTCATAAATTTCTATCGGTGATTTGAAGAGCGCTCCAGCGCGCGATCAGAACATGGTACATACCCGTTGCGCCATACAAATACCGCTCCCTTCCACGCGCGTATATGCGTAATCCAAAACTACCACAAATGTCCACAAAAATGATATCAAGTATATACAATCCAAGGTGGAAATAAACGAAGCTCCCGTCAAAAGACACAAAATTGTCAAACTGAATGCATCTTCAACGTACAACCATCAACATAACCCGACTTAACAAGTAAAACTGTCGGGCTCGTGGCTCGGGCCACTAAATCTGTCAATCAAGGGGGAGGCGTTAGTTTAGCCAATCATCTGACAGCGCACCTTGCGCTATACGCTAACACCACATAGAATTTCCCGCCTATTGAACATGAAAAGCGCCGCACTAGCGTCGAATCATTTGGGCGAATAATGCGGTTTTGGCCCTAGATTTGCGCTATAAGACTTCTCATGGCTTATTTGTGTATGTATTTTAAGGAAATGCGATCAAAAATGCGCTTGGTTGACTTGACTAAAACGGCTGCTCCCTATTTCGGCTTCTATGGCAAGTATAATAAATCGCCTGTCATAATGCTGACTGACTTGCCCCCGGGCGATCTAACTTCTACGGGATTTCTACGCGGAACATGAAACTCCATCCATGTCAGACAAATTCTGGGGTTGCCGCCTCAAATTGTTTTCATCAACCGAAATATTTTCCATGGTGATTCATATTTCCGCGTCAAACAGCACACACGCCTGGGACTTTTGGAATTCTGTCGTATCGTGTTTTTTTTACTTTTGTAATTTTTTATACGAGTTATCTTTTTCATAGGTCGACAAATTCATTGTGATAGTTTGGGATTAAAAATGCTTTGTATTGCTTTTGACTCGGAATAATTCAATCTGGAAATCAAGAGGTAGCGAATCTAAGCTTGATTCATTTTATTTAGACATGTCGGTGTTAAATTCGACAGGCCAGATGATAAAATCGTGGCTAAACGCTAGCCGCAAACCGCTAGCGTAATTTCTGTCAGAATGACTGATGTCAGCGCGGCTCTGCCGTCTAGCAACGAGAGCTGTCCGTATAATATCTCAGTATCACCGCATGTCCCGCCCCTTGCCCCGCCCACTATCTCATGATGGATGAGCAGGCGGCAAATCACGCACGCTGCAGGACAAACCAGCAGTGCAGATAACGGATTCTCTTGGCCTGGTCGTACAGTCTCTCCAACAAGTTCCCATTTTATTCGTTAGAGAAAACAAACTCCACTCAATTACATTATTGTCAAATTACATTTGATGAAATTTAGGATGGAAATAATCATATCGATACGCTCTGGAAACGCTGTATCGTTCAGGAAGCGAACCGTAGATGTGAGATTGAAATGATACCCGCGTAAACTTCAAAGTTTTCTTGTTGGTCGAAGCCCGTACTTTTTTCCGGGGAAACTGGCATGCTGTGAACTTTTGGAACGCCGTTATAGACTCCAAAGGCGGTCCATTCGTAATCATATATTCGTACCTTATGATGCCTATCTACTGCATATAGGCTACCGGTAGGTCTGGCGACTGGTACATTTGGTTACCGTTATCATAATGACGCTTCTTTTCGGAGATGTTATCAGAGTGTCTTTTTCCTACTTTTTCTACATGGTTGTTTTCACTTTCCCCAAAGTTTCAGACAACCGTGGTATAATAGAGCAGGAGACCGGGGGGGGGGGGGGGGGCAAATTAGCTGAAAAGTTAACCCAATTTCTATATGTGTCTCCAGGCTCCCTAAGGGTCACTGTCAAAGGATATGAACGTCTGCCGCGCTCGCTGCATGTACGTGGTGGGTGTGGTTTATCAGCCGCATAAAACTTGTTGCAAAATGTTTCGAGAATGACCATTGCCATTACTTGGCCTCCAATATTATGCGCATGAACGATCCGAATCCAACCTACCCGGCAACTCGGCAAAATGTTTGGTCTGCAACGCGGTGACGTAATGCCATCCCCGCAGAGAGGAAATCTGGTGATGATTACCGCGGTAACTGACCATGGTTCAACCGTGCGGAGTTGCACCTTTCACATGCTCCCCTGCTGAGAAAGCTATGATATCCCCGGCTAAGTACAGACATATAAGAGGATACTCTTCCAGACGTGCAGGGTACAGGGTTGGGATTTCATGTTGTGGCTGCAATCTTCATTCTTGGTGCTTGAACTAGGAATGTTAAAAAATAACTATACAAAAAAAGTTAGAGTTCACATAATTAAACCAACTGTTTGAAACGGACGAACAGCATTCGTGAATACCATTGCATAATGGCTAATTTAAACTGAAAAAGGCTATCCAATAAGCTACTATTCACAGCACACACTAGTGATGGTACATAAAACACAATTATTACAATTTAGATGATTTATAGTCAACTGAGTACATGTGCAGTGCTGGACCAAAACATAATTACAGAAAATATTTCGACAATTAGGCCGCCTCTGGTAATCATGGATGATATGATACAGTCAAAGAGAAGCGCCTTGATATAGACTTTCCTGTTACCAATGGTGACATTATTCTACTAAAAACGCGCGTGGTCTGTCTTCAGGATGGGTTGTTCACCAAATACACCGTTGCCCAGCGCAGCACAGGTCAGTCTTCAATATGGTTTGTTCCCCAATACGCCATCACCCAGAGCAAGCACATGTCAGTCTTCAATATGGGTTGTTCCCCAATACGCCATCACCCAGAGCAAGCATTGGTCTGTCTTCAGGATGGATTGTTCACCAAATACACCGTTGCCCTGCGCAGCACAGGTCAGTCTTCAATATGGTTTGTTCCCCTATACACCAGAGCTAGCACTGATCAATGTCCAAGACATGGGTTGTTCACCCAACACACCATCGCCCAGAACTGGCACTGATGGCTTTCTTCATGATAGGACACTTCCCCCCCCCCCCCCCCCCCCCCCAATGCACCGTCGCCCAGAGCTAGTACTGATGCTTGTCTTCAAGATAGGTTGTCCCCGCTTGGAGCTAGCACTAATCTGTCTTCAGGATGGGTAATTCCTCAATACACTATCGCCCAGTGCTAGTGCTCAGTGATCTGTCTTCAAGATGGGGTTTTCCCCAATACGCCATCTTCCAGAGCAAGCACTGATCTGTCTCCAAGATGGGTTGTGCCCCCAATCACTCCTTTTTGCCAAGATCTTGCACTGGTGTTTGTCTCCAAGGTGGGTTGTTCTCCCAGTACACCCTCTCCCAGAGCTAGCACTGATGGTTGTCTTCAAGACAGGTTGTTTTCCCAATAGGCCTACGTCAACGCCGAGCGCTACACTGATCTTTCTTCAAGATGGGTTGTTCCCGCGGCAGCACATTTCGCCCAGAGCTGGCTCTGATCTGTCTTCAAAAGGCTGTTCATCTCGTACTATATCACCAAGAGCTGGCGGCTGTCTCCAGATAGGTTGTTCCCCCCAGTATGCCTGCTATCAACATCGAGGAAAGATTATAAAGCTGAGGTTGTCCGCAAGTGGAATTCTCTCATCCAGGAAGACAAGAGACGTGATTTGCCTTGCGTGGCCGTGAGGACAGAATTCAGTACAGCTGTCTCATTAGCCAATGGAAAGAGGCTTCGATCGGCTACAAGTACGCTGTACACGTCTAGTGGGAAGGGCCAGGCACTGTCTCATTGGCAAAAGTCATATCTGAAGAACATGGTCGGTATTTTGCCAAGAGAAGTTTGGTGTTGTTTAATAAAATTATGCCGGGATCAGTTGTATCAGGCACAATCTGCCCATGTGCTCGATTGCACTGTTCAGTGTCTGCTCATTAGTATCGCCATCTATCATAAATGTATCGCACTAATATAATCTCAGTTTCATCAGGCACGTTATGAGATAGAATGAGAGAATAAGAAAACTGCACTAGTGGCTGATCAGAGTATCCAGATTGCACGAGGTGATTTTCTTCGTCCGGAAAGCTGGAGACCGCAGTCTCCATCTGAATATGATGGGAATCATTAACCAGCTCTGGGAGGTCTGCAATATCTGAATGTGACCGGATCCAATAACCAGCTCTGGGAGGGCTTTGAGACGGGGAACTCAATAACCAGCTCTGGGAGGTCTTCAATATCTGAATGTGACCGGATCTAATAACCAGCTTTGGGAGGCCTTCACTGGATCATGGTCAAACAATGAAAGACTGACAATATCTGATTTGTGAACACTGTCACCAAGGAAGTCTCAAAGAATTTTGTAACTTGCAACAACAACTTACATGTAATAATAAAGAGAAACATACTAAGAATTTCTCAGTTTAGATTTCTTGAATACTAGTATATTTATAAAACTCTGGTTCTAATTACATCAACATGCCTAATAAATAGAATATCCATTTTATTTATGAAATTAACACCACATATGGAAGTATCACTAACCTTGACCCGAAGTGAAGAAAGTTATAATCGGTATCCCAACTGCACCCAAGCTATCAGTAGTTTAGCATCTTTCAGTACATTATACAGGGTAAGTGAGAAAAGTCCACTCGAACTATAGGACTATATAACTTAGTTGGGGTTTGAGTATTTGATATGTTCTACTGTTTTGTCTGGGCTATTCAGAAACCAAAACCAAAATAGGTCATCACCATCCTGATTTTGAGTAAACTGGGCCTAAACTTGAAATTACAGGATTTTCACAAAATTTCTGCAATTTCTAATCCAAACCAGAGCCTCAAGTGATACAGTGCCACCCAGCAACACAACTCAGCATTTTTTTTTACTCTTTAAACAATGAGCTCAAAAGTCCACAACCCTTCACTGAAACACAACTGGCTTGAAAAGGAATAGAAATGGCAAAGGCATTTCTACAATGCAGGCATGTATCTAAAAGCATATTTACACATCCTAAACGGGCCGGGCCCTTTCCAGTGAAGAAATATAGGAATGATTTCAGGATGACAAAACATTCAGTTCACATGGGCTAATGCAAAGTTCAAGCAAGACAATTGGTGATATGAATAAAGAAAGGTAAATGCTTTTATCTAAAACTCCATGTACATTTACACTTGGCCTTTCTGTACAAAATTGAAGTAAAAGCATTTGCTAGCCTTTATTCATATCACCCAATATGATGGTTACTAGCACATCCAACACTGGCCTAATTTATAGTTAAAAAATGAAGTAACATTACGAATTGAGGACTGGTAACAGTTTTAATCACGATGTAATTGGCGTCATATCCCTCATGAAGTGCACTTAGCACCTCTCTTCAAAAGTCACTCAAAACTTCTCCGTACTGCACCTGTCCATCAGAATGAATACACCTATTAGCTGCCACAACCGAGGCAAAACAAGAATCAATAAACTCCTTAATTAAAAATCCAAAACGCCTTGAACAAAGGCGTCTGGTGATTCTACTATGGCCCATAACCTGCACATATTTATTCAATCCATGTATATCAAATATGATGCATCCATGTCTATCTACATTATATCTTGGTCATTTCAATCCTCGGTAATCAATGTTTCATCGGAAGGTCCTCTCTGCACACCACTGGCATCAACCTGCGTGGAAGCTATCACCACAATCCACGGAAGCTACCACCATCACTAATTCAAGAAACGAATGCTCATCTTTTGCTCAACGTCTACCCTATCCATGGCCTGAAATTAAGAACAAAACGCAATGAAACCTGTTGGCATCATGATACAGTGAACCAAAATGTTTGCGACGATCCTTTTCACTTGGTGGTGGACTAAACGGTGCATTTGCTGCTGAATTTGAATGGTTAATACAAATTGAAATGTTGATATAGTTTCATTTTCCTCAGAAATGCTGCCTAACCGACCCAGTATGTATTCGGACAAAATATTCCAGCTCTTTCATTTGGTCAAATATCCTAAGTTTTAAATCTCTGGAAAACTAATCTGATAATTCCCAACATACCTTTGTAAATTCCTCGAAAGAGATCATATTATCGTTGTCTTCATCTGCTTCTGCTATCGTCCTATCAGCAATGCTGCCAAGCTGAAATGGACAATTTGTACGTACTGATATTTGAAAGATGTAACACTTCTTTCCGATTACAAGGGCAGTGTTAACTTGGCCAGATCATGAATTTCAAGTTTACATTGTCTCTGTTTGGAGAAAAGCATTTCGCAAGGTAGTATGCCCTTTTTGGCAAAAACTGCTCCCTGCCCATTTCCTTTTGAAGGAGGAAATATGTTCTCCTAAAAAAAGGGATAACTGTCCAGAACCCACCTGTTCTTCTGATATATTAGCACCAACCATCATATGTAACACAGCGAGCAATTCCTCTCTAGCAATCTTATTATCACCATCTAGATCATACATCTTAAAGGCAACTGAAACAGGAATTGATTATGATGTTGAAACATATTTTCAGAAGATTTGAACAAGTGTTAATATGAGATGATTGAGCATGTGAAAGTAATGATACCGACTTTAAAATGATGTTATTTGTCAAGGACTCTTAAGAAGAGCTAGGCAGTGAGATTAAAAGTGAGGCAGTGAGTTTAAAGTGGGGAGCTCCTAATGAAAAACCACAAGAAAATCAGAATTCTAAGAGCGGAGAAAGTCAAATGGAGTAAATGCCAAAAAATTCATGAGGAGTGGTCCTCCCTTTATTGTAATGGTGTAGAGAACGCTGTTATGGGCAATGGAAAACCGACAGCTGGGATAACTTACACCTTAATTTCTCTTCACGACTATTCAGAGGACTAACAATGTCTTTATCCCTTGATTTGATTGGTCGGAATCTTGCAAGGACACGCATGAATTGCTTGAAATTAACATCATCATTGCTGCAAAACAACAAAGGATGTACATTGTAAATCAAGACCAAAAGGCCAGAGTGTGGTTGTACATGAAATGACAGTTTTATCATCATGAACATTCTTGAACCCAGTGTGCACTGACTGTCCAACTTCCAAGTCTCAAATGACTACAACAAGAGCTACATATTGTCCAAGTCTCAAATGACTACAACAAGAGCTACATATTGCAGAACATGAAATGAGTGAATCTGAGCCCGGTAAATGATGTATGTCTTAAGGCAAGGAGACGTAAGAGACCCAAGACCCACATTCAGGTCACAATATAATAACCAGACTCCCAATGTGGACTTACTTTTCTTGGAAAAAAGCATGCACGATCCTGTCACCCAAAGGATTAATTGCTAACTCTGGAATCCGTAAGAAGTCTTCTCGGCTGCAAATAGAATGAAATGTATCAAGATTTGAAATGGCTGTTAACACAAGAAAATATAAGGTTGTTGGGCAGTTAATGAACGCAATTAGTAATTCGTCCAACTGACAGGCACTTTGTCACACCTATTTCTATTAGTTAAACATGAAATAGATTGGGGGAACAAAATCCTGACTTCAGTTTAGCCTCGGCCTATCTTATCTATCAATCATGGTATTGGTAAAGTATTTTTTATAACAAGTCAGTAGTACCATAACCATACCTTAAAAATCCGTTCCTGCCCTTGTCCAAACTAGTATATCTGCTGTACAGGCGGACTATCTGGTTCCGCGAAACTGAAAAGAAGCATGATATATTACAGCAGGCTAACGTAAGCCCAGAGAAGGTCTACTTGGAATAATTCTCCAAGGGCAATATTAACTTTCACACCAGACCAACTTCCTGGTTTTTGCATACTTTTGAAGCACAATTAAAAACAACACAAATTCAATGCAAAATAGGTGTTCTACAAGCGATCTCAGAATCTACATACACCCAGTTTCATTCTGAATGGCTTCAATTTCTTCATCTTGCAACATTATTGAAGACTTTGACCCCATTTTGGCAAGCTATTCGACATGAAAAATATCGAAAATACAAGAACGTTTTCGTCGTTGAAGAGTAATCATCTGAGATAAATTCTGTTCAAGCCGCCAACAACAACAACAACAAAAATACAGGAAATGTTCGTTCCTTTCGTCATTTCGACATTGTCATTTGTTACTGGGTTATACCAAATTGTTCATCTTAAGACGCATCAAGTCTTTCTAAATCACCCAATTTCCATATGAAAGATGCCAATGATGCAATAGGTAAATATGAAGTCAATAGATATGGTTGTATCTGCCCACAAATGCCTGAAATTGTTTGAATGAATGTGTACAAGACACAGTCGGTGAGTCGCCACAGTCAGACTCATGCAGACCGTGATATGATAATGATATCTATATTGCGTCTTAGACTAGAGATCATATCACTGTCACTGTGCTCCCAGGAATGAATAAAAACTACTGGACTTTCTCGAGTGTCGAGATGGACTGATGATGAGGTTTTGAGTAAGACTAGTTAAAGACCAGACCACTTATCCATTTCTTCAATTTTCCAGATAATTCTTCTTGAACACAAACAATTGTTTTCGAGGGAGCTGCCAAGATGTATGCAAGTCAACGCCTGCAAGCTGGAAATGTTACAATGGATGAATCGGAAGGCCTCGGCATTCTCAGGCATCTCAATGTGGAAGAGTTGCAGAAGCTGCTGGATGATGATGATCGTTTGAATGCATTGATAAATGATGTACCACAGGTATGTTGTTGTAACGAAGTGAAATGTTGAGATGACCCCCGTCTAGGACATGTGCAGTTTAGGATCTACCACAATTCATCATACAATATTTGACTTCGTTTCATCAATGTTGTTGCTCATGTGAAACTGGTTAGCAAGTACATTTTTGTAGTTGCAAATCACATTAAAACCACAGATTAATTCAGTGTCCTTGCGCAAGACACTTAACCCTGCAGTTCTTTCAACCCAGTAGTTATTATGGGTAAGTGGGATAATTTTCCATTGTTCAGAAATAAATGAAACTAACATGGGAACTATTCTCAATTCCAGGTTAAAAATCTTGTTAGTGAAAAACAAATGTTGATGGCAAGTAACAAGAGTTTGGCCGAGTTCAACTTATCAAGAGAACCTCGATTAATTCAGGGTAAAGAGAGATTAGCCTCAGCTCATGAGCAGGCTAAGCAACTACAGGAAGAAGTACTGGAGAACAAGGGAAAACTGTGTAAGTTGTTTGTTAGTCACTAAGGACTGAGATGGGAGCAAGCTAAGGGCGACTACCCTGTAGTTTGTCTTGTAATGAAACCCAAATTCTAAGTGTGTCATTCTGCAAATGGTGCCAATGGTTCTTCAATTTAATTTGAGTGAAGCATAAAATACGTCGACGGCAATGTCCACCGTGTGCCTAAGCTAAAGATCCAACACAGGTTAGCACGTAATACGGCCGTAGACTCAAATGATAAAATGATTAATTGGATGTTCTCATATAGAACTGACAGTGGTTAACACTATCATCATTTGGTTTTCTGACAGTATTCTTGAGGTGTTGTTAATGAGAAATCATGGCAATTCTTTTCAGTATCCAATGAGGATGATCTGACGTTGGACACAGCACTGGCAATGCTACAGACAAAGGCATCCAAGACTGAAGATGATTCAGAGGTGAGTCCTGCAAAGTAATTTGATGATACTAGTGAGTAAAGGATACTGGACCACAAATTTAGACAGGGAACAAAAATCAATCAAAATGAGTGTTTTTAAGATGCCAGACACTACAAAAGTGATCAACAGCACCTAACAAAGATCAGATGTTGTGGCATGTAGCTAATCTCCCCAGTGCTAGTGGAAGCTGCAACACTACATCCGGCCAGTGCCAGCCTTTGGATCCCAAGGCCTGCTATAGGAGGAGGCTAAGACAGTCGTTTCAGATGATGTGACTAAATTCTATGTTCATTCTTTGCAGGATTTGGCGGAAAAGTTGCTGGATAAATCCGTTGACATTGAAATATTTCTAGATTTATTCATACCCAGGAAAACCTTGGCCCATGTCAGAAAAGTCAAAGCAGAGAAAATGGGCGAGTTAGTGCGATCACAAGGGACACAGCACCCTGGAGGAAATATGCACCAGTGGAACCATCCAGGAGGACAGGGAATGCCCGACCCCTCGCAATTTATGCGTCGGTGATCACTAGTGTTAAAACTGTCAACCAAATGACTGTATTCTAGGGCATTTTCATAATGTGTCCAGTGTATATATCATCTGTAGGAACACGCAAATCTGCAAGAAATATTACTGGATATTCAAGCAGAATAACTGCTTTTAGATCTCTATGAAAAACATGTCTTTTTGAACATATTGCATGTATTGGGCACTTTGTAATGAAATGTAGGAGGAAACCGGAGGTTGGAGGTGTTGATCCATTGGCCTCGTTCAAGTTCTTCTGGACACACGTATTGTAGGACAAGGGTTCAAAACAAATCCTTTTAAAATTTATATGATACTTTTCTTGGCTTTTATATGCCTCCCACTGTGGTTCATTATTTTATTTATTAAAACCACTGTTTGGAAAAGAATGTGGATGTTGTAGACATTGGAAATAAAACTATATGGCTTTTACTAATATTGAAGTCTGCACTCAGTTTATTTAGTGGAAAATATTCAAGGTCCGCAGTTTGGACACATCTGGGCTTCTGCACGCAGAGCTGCATTTTCTAAAGCGCTTTGCACTGACACCAGTTGTAACTTCAAGGAGGTCCAGAGGGGTTTGGCAGACGGAAAGGCAGGGCTGTGACTCCAAAGAGCGAGCCTGCTAGAAGTTGTCCGTTTTATGAGGAAAAGGGGGATGTGACCTAGCAAGGCAGGGTTGTGACCACAGAGGAGGAATGTCCCAAGAGATGGTTCGTCTTGTGAAGGACAGGCTGGGTTGTGACCTCAGAGGAGGATTGTCCTAAGAGATGGTCGCCTTGTGAAGGACAGGCAGGGTTGTGACCTCAGAGGAGGAATGTCCCAAGAGATGGTTCGTCTTGTGAAGGACAGGCTGGGTTGTGACCTCAGAGGAGGATTGTCCCAAGAGATGGTTCGTCTTGTGAAGGACAGGCTGGGTTGTGACCTCAGAGGAGGAATGTCCCAAGAGATGGTTGTCTTGTGAAGGACAGGCTGGGTTGTGACCTCAGAGGAGGATTGTCCCAAGAGATGGTCGCCTTGTGAAGGACAGGCAGGGTTGTGACCACAGAGGAGGATTGTCCAAAAGAGATGGTCGTCTTGTGAAGGACAGGGTGGGTTGTGACCTCAGAGGAGGATTGTCCCAAGAGATTGTTCGTCTTGTGAAGGACAGGGTGGGTTGTGACCTCAGAGGAGGATTGTCCAAAGAGATGGTCGTCTTGTGAAGGACAGGCAGGGTTGTGACCTCAGAGGAGGATTGTCCCAAGAGATTGTTCGTCTTGTGAAGGACAGGGTGGGTTGTGACCCCAGAGGAGGAATGTCCCAAGAGATGGTCGTCTTGTGAAGGAGAGGCAGGGTTGTGACCTCAGAGGAGGATTGTCCCAAGAGATGGTTCGTCTTGTAAAGGACAGGGTGGGTTGTGACCTCAGAGGAGGATTGTCCCAAGAGATGGTCGTCTTGTGAAGGAGAGGCAGGGTTGTGACCCCAGAGGAGGAATGTCCCAAGAGATGGTCGTCTTGTGAAGGAGAGGCAGGGTTGTGACCTCAGAGGAGGATTGTCCCAAGAGATGGTTCGTCTTGTAAAGGACAGGGTGGGTTGTGACCTCAGAGGAGGATTGTCCCAAGAGATGGTCGTCTTGTGAAGGAGAGGCAGGGTTGTGACCTCAGAGGAGGAATGTCCCAAGAGATGGTTGTCTTGTGAAGGACAGGGTGGGTTGTGACCTCAGAGGAGGATTGTCCCAAGAGATTGTTCGTCTTGTGAGAAAAAGGCAGGGTTGTGACCTCAGAGACGGATTGTCCCAAGAGATGGTCGTCTTGTGAGGGAAAGGCAGGGTTGTGACCACAGAGGAAGAATGTCCGAGAGATGGTCGTCTTGTGAAGGACAGGCAGAGTTGTGACCACAGAGGAGGATTGTCCCAAGAGATGGTCGTCTTGTGAAGGACAGGCTGGGTTGTGACCTCAGAGGAGGATTGTCCCAAGAGATGGTCGTTTTGTGAAGGACAGGCAGGGTTATGACCTCAGAGGAGGATTGTCCCAAGAGATGGTCGTCTTGTGAAGGACAGGCAGGGTTGTGACCTCAGAGGAGGATTGTCCCAAGAGATGGTCGTCTTGTGAAGGACAGGCAGGGTTGTGACCACAGAGGAGGATTGTCCCAAGAGATGGTCGTCTTGTGAAGGACAGGTAGGGTTGTGACCTCAGAGGAGGATTGTCCAAAGAGATGGTTCGTCTTGTGAGGGGAAGGCAGGGTTGTGACCACAGAGGAGGATTGTCTAAAGAGATGGTCGTCAAGTGAAGGACAGGCAGGGTTATGACCTCAGAGGAGGATTGTCCCAAGAGATGGTCGTCTTGTGAAGGACAGGCAGGGTTGTGACCTCAGAGGAGGATTGTCCCAAGAGATGGTCGTCTTGTGAAGGACAGGCAGGGTTGTGACCTCAGAGGAGGATTGTCCCAAGAGATGGTCGTCTTGTGAAGGACAGGCAGGGTTGTGACCTCGGAGTAGGATTGTCCCAAGAGATGGTCGTCTTGTGAAGGACAGGCAGGGTTGTGACCTCGGAGTAGGATTGTCCCAAGAGATGGTCGTCTTGTGAAGGACAGGCAGGGTTGTGACCTCGGAGTAGGATTGTCCCAAGAGATGGTCGTCATGTGAAGGACAGGCAAGGTTGTGCCCTCAGAGGAGGATTGTGCCAAGAGATGGTCGTCTTGTGAAGGACAGGCAGGGTTGTAAACTCCGAGGAGGATTGTCCCAAGAGATGGTCGCCTTGTGAAGGACAGGCAGGGTTGTGACCTCAGAGGAGGATTGTCCCAAGAGATGGTCGTCTTGTGAAGGACAGGCAGGGTTGTGAACTCAGAGGAGGATTGTCCCAAGAGATGGTCGTCTTGTGAAAGACAGGCAGGGTTGTGACCTGAGAGGAGGATTGTCCCAAGAGATGGTCGCCTTGTGAAGGACAGGCAGGGTTGTGACCTCAGAGGAGGATTGTCCCAAGAGATGGTCGTCTTGTGAAGGACAGGCAGGGTTGTGACCTCGGAGTAGGATTGTTCTATGAGATGGTCGTCTTGTGAGGGACAGGCAGGGTTGTGACCTCAGAGGAGGATTGTCCAAAGAGATGGTCGTCTTGTGAAAGACAGGCAGGGTTGTGACCTCGGAGTAGGATTGTTCTATGAGATGGTCGTCTTGTGAGGGACAGGCAGGGTTATGCACTGAGGAGGATTGTCTAAAGAGATGGTCGGTCGTCTTATGCAGGAGAGGCTGGGTTGTGACCTCAGAGGAGGATTGTCCCAAGATCTGGTTCATCTTGTGAGAAAAAGGAAGGATTGTGACTGTAACAGACTCCAGAAGTAACACAAAAGAGTTATAAACAGCATACTCTTTATTTTCACATCTAAAGACTTAGTACAAAACATTTCACCAAACTTTTATTGATATTATGGATATCTTCTTTCAATATTACAATCGTCATCATCAGATAAAACTGACCATATCTTCTGGTGTGTTCAATCGTGATTTCCTGTAAATTCTTCTTAGGCGACATTGGAGACCACTCTATCAAAATAAGACAAACACGAACTTTACTCTAAAATCAAAGGTATAAAATGTAAAGCTGGCTTGCAATTAATTTTGATAGAGTGCACATCCATCTCAAGATATGAACAAAACTATAGACAAGCTCACATTTTGGAAAAGGAACAGTAGATGGCAGCACTGACTTGAAAGTATGTTGTGGGACTTTCACAAAATTCTCAACTTCTTCCAATTCACAAGTAATGAAATTTACAGACATCATGTAAAACTTCATAAAGATTACATTAATATATGATTTTGTGATCAAAATATTGACGTTTAGCAGTTGTTTGCCGATAAAACTGATTGTCAAGAAACATTAGGGAAGGTCTGCCTTTGTCAGTAATTAGAAAGGACCTCAATTTCAGTAGTGTTAGACAGTAAAACCTGCCCAAAACACAGTAACCAGTCACATGGTAAACATTATAATCTTCTGTTAATCAAAGGATAGTTTATATTTATGTCCTATCTAATGGTTACAAGACGTAGTTGGGCTAGAGCCAACTGTTTTGGGGGGTTAACTACATGTACACAAATGCATTAAAAGATTCAAAATGCAGAGACCATCAGCAGGTCCATTTTGAAAAACTCCTTCTGATATCGCAATATATAAACAAATGAATAAAAAAAAAAAAATGTAAATTAAACATTAACAAAAGAAAAAGTCAAACTTAAACACAAAGTAAATCATCTGAGAAACTGATGTGAATAAATCATCAAATAAGAAAATACTTAATTGACAATATGATCTTAATAAAAATCAACTTATATCCTTTTTTGGCTGGTTGGCACAATTCTCTGCGATACTTTGTAATAAAGCCAACAAAGATCTTCTGACTCATGCTCAATCTCCATAAGCAGAATTGGGCCAACATATACTACTTGATATATTCAAACTACTTTCACTTGAAAGTACATATTCGACAACCAATATGTGACCTGTACAGCAAAACCAGGCACATGTCGCACAGAAGATGAGCCTAAATGACACCAGGAGATAATGGAAGAAATTGATGTGCTCATATTACACAAAAGGCAGACCACAGAGAAATGAACAAACAGTCCATCTCAACCTGCCAAGCTCAGAGCGACATGTGACTGGTTTTGCTGTGACGGGTCATACACATGATTGTGTGACTGTAAGAATTTACACCTTTATTGGATTAAAGGACCACCAATCGAATCGACAATATACAAATTTGACATTGAAAAGTTCTCACTGTACACTGTTGCAAGATATACAATATCAAATAGTGATTATAACTATCCAATTTCCACAACCACTTAAACTCCTATCAGCTATCACTTTGCCAAACCAAATCAAAAAGCAATGCTTTGATTCAACCAGCCTTCAACCAGTCAGCATTACTTGACTAAAAACTCATACCAAAGACAAGCTCAATGTATCTGCAACTACATGCCTGATATCAACCATTCAGCAACACGTTTCCTTAGCCAATCAGCAAAGTTCCATGACTATGTTGTCTGATATCAACCAATCAGCAACAACATTCCTAAGCCAATCAAGAGCTATGACATTGCTGTCTGATTCAATCCAACCTGCATCTAATTTCCTTAGCCAATCAGCAACAGTGACCATGTTGACAGATATCAACCAATCAGCAACAACTTCCCTACTAATCAGCAACTATGACCATGTTGACAGATATCAACCAATCAGCATCAAGTTTACTTAGCCAGTCAGCACCATGGCTGCTTAACCATTGACTTCAATAAACCAATCAAACACCAGATTGCTGAAGATTGACCAATCAGCAACTGGATTGCTTGTAAAGTCTTTTAGGAGGTGCTGAGGTACTGTAAAGCATGACAGAGGTGGTACTAGAGGAAGATGAAGAGGACTGTCCATGGCTTGATGAGGAGGTGGATGGTTGTTGGACTGTGGTGGTTGTACTTGTGGCTTGGGTACTGCAACCGGAGGATGACTGACTTGTGGAATCGTAGAAGTTATTTGACCATGGAACGCCAAACTGTACTGGATACTGAGGATCATTCATAAAGGCTGGAGATCTGAAAGCAAAGAAGATGGTTAGAACAAAGAGACCTGCATGAATTCAAAATTTGCAAATTTGTTCATTTGCATTTGATTTTACACTAAATTCCAATTAAACAGTCATTTTAGAGTGTTGTATCATAATTGGCGCTCTCCAATCACAATCATTATGATGTCATAGGTAGCAGCAACAAAAATTGCTCATTTGCGGAGTGTTTTAGAATTCCACTTACTTTTTCACTAAATGTAAACTGGCTGATCCCTGGCTACCCCGTGGCAGTAATTCGGCCTGGCTTGATCGAGGCGATGATGTGGTTCGCACCTGAAATCAGACAAAAAATACATTAAAAGGCGGATCAAATTTTCAAGGATTTGTAATACACAGGAAAACAGTCCATTGCCTCTAATCTTGACGACATATATATATATAATACTGCAGTCAATGATGGAATTTTTCTTACAGCGCAAAATCCATTTATTGATATTCAGCTTCAGGCACTACCACTGTCAAGCTTTTAAATAGATCTCTAGCGTGTGTATTTAGGTCTGAACAGGCAGTGTTTCTGCTTGGATTGAAATAAAGGGGATAACAAATTTTTTTTTCTCAAAAACTAGTGAAACTTCTTCTAATGACCCCCACCCCCCTCGTATGAAGTCAAAAGGAAGTCTCTAACAAAGCGATTAGATGATAATGAAATAATGGCCGATGAATGTGATTGGAAGCTCAGGGTAAAGGCTGTCACAACATACAGATTTTAACCTGTTCACCCAATAACGTTTAGCAGCAAGAACAGGTGCACAACAACAACATTAACGAGAAGCAGACAATAAAGGCCAAGGAAATAAGATTGCTTCGTTCCAATCAACCAAGCATTGAGTCATGCTGAAGACATACAGTGAGGCATGTCGGCTACTTTCGTTACAAAATTGTGAAAAATCTGCAAAAATGTAACGTTTCGATAAGGGAGGCATCAATACTGGTGCCGACAA
The DNA here is from genome assembly GCF_910592395.1 of Lineus longissimus. Classification (NCBI taxonomy): domain Eukaryota; kingdom Metazoa; phylum Nemertea; class Pilidiophora; order Heteronemertea; family Lineidae; genus Lineus; species Lineus longissimus. The sequence goes on from NC_088310.1 coordinate 25,620,336, forward strand.
GAACCTGACAATCTAATTTCATTGGCTGAACATGCCCTGGCTGCAAACCAAGCTAACATGAGCGCATATCAAGACTGGTGAGCTAAATGACAAAACTGTAGAAGAACTAACAAGTAGTTGTAGTTATTTGCAGCTGTGGGCCATTTCACATTCAGGTACTTGGAGTAGCTAAGACAATGTGGAGAATTTATCAATAGTAGGAGGATGTACAGGGCCTGCTAGAAGCCTATGATGTACTGTACAGGTCCAGGGTAATATAGTGTAGGGTAATGCAGCTACCTCTGTTAGATTTTTCCTCTAGGGTTCTGAATGGGGGGGTTGTCCAGCCATTCCAGCTGGTTATATGATCCCCTGATGTCAGAACAGACTGTCACCTGCCCCCCTCCCCTTGCTCGTTCACAAACTCACCTGGACACTTCGCTGTATTCGATTAGCACCTTCATGAAGTAAGATGGTCTGATTAATGGTCTGGTTGATGATATCCGAATTCACGGTTCGATATCGCGTTTTTTTTCTGGAACAGTAACAGGTCATTGAGATTCCTAAGAACGTCAAGACCGTACCCACTAAAAGGAATACTATCCATAGATTATCCGCCCAGTAGGTGTTTGGCGAGACCAACATGATGGTCCCAGCAACAAGCAGGCATATCCCACCTGCGAGAATCAACGTTCCCAAGCCGACGTAGCATTCCCGCCGACAGTTACTGTCAAAATCACGAATTGAGTGCGAGCTGCTCATAGCGGCCAGCGGCAAATGGTCGATCTTCTCCAATATACTCCTCTCCTTACTCATTGATCGCATCCAATCAGATTACTCATCGAATGATCAATAGTCCAATCAATGCCGACACTGATGTCCAACACATCAGGGTCAAACACGAATACGGCTCTCGTGACCCGACTTGTCTGTCTATCACAGAGTCGCCAGGAATTCTGTCCATATCGCAAGATTTCCAATTAACTCGACGACATCAGAAGAGGTCCTCAGGACATACTAAGATGCTTTGCCTTCAGAGGAAGCCTTGCGATGATATGGTTATTATCTTCAATACGTCATGTGATGGGCTGAAAATATACGACAAAAGACATGGTTAGTATTTTGGCAGCAACTTGTTTTAACATACTATAATGGCTAGTATACAAGACTTTTGCTTCTGGTTGGAAAAAACACAAACTGTTCTTGAAGGATAATTGAAATTGTAATAGATCTTTGATGCAAGAATCAATTTTTTATCCTCCTGCATTTATCAAAACACACAAAACATTCAAGATTCTCATCAATCCAGTTATTGGTTAATCACAGTTGTGTCAGCAGTAAATTGAATTTGACAACAACACCAAACAGTGACAGAAATCCATTCCACCTCTGGCAAAGCAATCATAGGTCCATTACAATCTGCTCACTCTGAGTCTGATGAACGCAATATTATTTAGTTCTGCACCAGAAAACACTGAAATATTCATAAAACTAAAGCCGCCGCAGTGTACATATCAACATATCAATAACTGCATGCATAGGTTCGCCTACTCGACACTTGAAGGACAATATTGCTGCCTTCCTATTCTGGTTACATCCATTTGGTAATATCTGTCATGTTTCGGTAGAGTGAGGAAGTTATACAAAATAAATCATTATGAGGAGAGTTTAGACAACTGCACTATGCAACATCTAACAATGGCCTAATGGTAATATATTGGTGACTGTTAATACCTTATTTCGGTAGTATCATTTGGTGTTGTTTTACATGCATACATACGATGGATCCAGGGGAGACAAGACCACTAATGAATATTCATAGGTTGGAGGGTCGAGGCCTATCTATTAGACGAGGGCATGTTTTTTACTCTCAAGTACATATTTGGAGAGGTATTGAAAAAATATTTGCTGTGGCAAGTCTACAGATATAAATAAATTGTTTGGTAAAAAAAATAATTTTGAATTTCGACAACCTGGCCATAGGGGGGGGGTGGTTCAAATTTGGAGTGAAAATGGCCGAAATGGGTAAAAATGTCCACTTGTGTCAAACTTGTCAATTTAAAAAAAAATTTCCGTGGTCAATCACCAATTTAAATCGCACCAGTTACTCGCAAGACTAACCCGTATATCATATCCGAATTTCAGTTTCACTACTCGACGCATTCTTTGATGCGTCGCGGTCAAACATTGACAATTTAACTGCTAAAAGGCTTAAAAAATCAATTGTGGTCTTGTCTCAGGGACCATTAAGAAATAGGAGCTTCTAGTATAAAATTGTAATCATACAGTCAAAGACAACGAAAAGTCCTGCAATTTACCGAGAGAATGAGCAACATAGGTAATTTTCCCCCAGTTTCTAACACAACAACATCCGATTCAAAAACAGCCACTTCTCTCAGCGAAATAATCCCACGACCAGAAAGAAACATTTCTCATCTTCAGATAACATTGGCTATTTCTTTCTTCCCTCTGTTTGGCGATATCATTTTCCGATAAAAGCATCATAATCCCACCACTGGATGTGCAGACCACTCTCTGTAGTACATGTTCTTCAACCAACCACCAGTCTTTAGTGTTGATGTAAGCCAAGATCAGTTCATGAAACTGACAAGTAGATAAAGAATCTTGAACACGTATCAATGTGCAGAAGAATTCTATCCTTGTTTTTCAGTTGTTTTTTCAATGTAATTCAGTATCAGCTTGGTTAGAATAATATTAAGATACTGACACCACATAAAGATATCTAGCTCATTATTTTTTTCGGAGTCAGAAAAGGTAGAAAGACCAACACAGTAAATCGAATTGGAGATTGGCAGTAACCCTTCCTGCACTAGCCAGGAACTAAAAAGTGATAAAATTTGCTGAACAGACTTGGGGGGGGGGGTGTGTTCTGAACCCCCATTACCCCCCCCCCTGTATCTGCACCTGTCTCTGCCCAGACAGCAGTTGTCAGAGGTCCTGCCAGGGAATATCAACTTGAGACTGACTTGAGAAATTGAGACATGCTAAGTAATCGACATCATGCATGTCATAACATAAATTAGAATTGATGACAACTCGCATTCCAGTCAACCTCCATACCACGGAGGAAATGAACACAGTGATATTTCAGTTCACATTTCATCCGTTTCCAATTATTTTTGTTCAAACCTTCCAGCTCCATATGGCAAAATCGATAAATAAAGGAATTTCCATGTATATCATGCACGAGATTGAGAAGTGTCAATATGAAATTGGAAAACGAAATGCGAGATCGTCTGCTGCGCTGATCCTGCATTATTTATCAGCCCTGCAGCCTTGTGACTGTTTTGAGTCACGGTTTGACTGGAGGTCAAAGATCGACAGAAATCAAATCAGTGGATGGACTGTGACAGTTCTGGTGCTGGGGGTCTGATGGTGAGTGTATTGGTCTCATGATCTAAACATTGGTTTGATATAGTGGAAGTAAAAACCAAAACTCACCCTGAACGAGATGATTTTTTGTGTTAAGGGGTTAATGCTGCTTTTAAAACATGTTAAACATCTCGAGAAAGACGAAGATAGCCTGGATATATAGGTGTCAGATATAAAGCAAAATAAACATATTCCACATACATGTAGCACAGGATGTTGGTGGTTTTTAACATGTGCTCTCTGAAAAAATATGTTTCAGAAGGCATACAATGTAGCAAGAGAGATAGCTCTAGAACATTATACAGCGATTATCATTTGTTCAAAAGTAATGGGCCAAAAGGAAGCCTGACAATTAATCAAACAGACAAATGGAGGGTTTCATCTTACACAACAAGTCAAACTTATGAGCCATGAATACCTGAGGTTAGAAGGGAACTGGAGCCGAGACGTACTCAGAGCAATGAGACGTGCTGACTGAGGTCTCCCACTGAGGCCACGCCTGCGGTCACCGGTCACTAGAAAATTCTCAGGAATATTAATCCTCCCAGTCACTAGAACACCTCGCACAAGAATCATCAAGAATTCTTTATGTGCCACAATCCTAATACCCGCAGCTAGCATGCAGAAGTTTCTCATATACTGATATCATGAAAGAAATGGCAAGTCAATTAACGTATGGTTTCAGTGTGGTAATTGTCTCATGGGTTTGAAATTCTGCAGAAAGCGAGCAAGGATATCTCAAGTAACTACAGTCAGCCTCAAGTGACCAATACATCATACGTCGCTTGCGGGCATCAGCCATCCTACAAACTGTGTACAAGTATTTCTACAGTTTTTTTTGGTCCCGTTTTCATCTTGCACAAGAAAATGAAGACAACTGCCTAACAATTGAGCTCTTCATATTAATGATCTCAAAACAAGCTGGTAGCACCATCAGCCACAAGACATAATGTACCGAAGGTACTGCTTCCAGTGAAAAATACAAAGATAACTAACCTACTTTTGTTTCAACCCAAGGCAATGTTTTGAAGGTAACGTCTCTTTTTAAAACGCATCTGGCTTCAATCATTTTGTATGTAGCTAGCAAGCTATCGGTCTCTCACGGTGGTGTAAGTTGGTATAATCTATTGTACATAAACAATGACTGATAGTATTGTTAACAAGGCTGCTGGAGGGAAACGGGTTCATGTCATCCATCATCCATAGAGATCTCTGTAGACTCATGATGCTACTTGCATATCAAACATGGTAATGTAGCATACCAGCCATGGTCTTGGTCATGGTATACGTGGCATGCCCAGTTCCATGCTGGGTTGGGTCTGGATGCTACTTGCATCAAACATGGTATTGTAGCATACCAGCCATGGTCTTGGTCATGGTATACATGGCATGCCCAGTTCCATGCTGGGTTGGTCTGGATGCTACTTGCATCAAACATGGTAATGTAGCATACCAGCCATGGTCTTGGTCATGGTATACATGGCATGCCCAGTTCCATGCTGGGTTGGGTCTGGATGCTACTTGCATATCAAACATGGTAATGTAGCATACCAGCCATGGTCTTGGTCATGGTATACATGGCATGCCCAGTTCCATGCTGGGTTGGGTCTGGGAGTACAACTCCAGTCTTTGGCACAGGAGGCCTAAGTACATCTTAGATACTGAAGCAAGGACATAATATTGCCACAACAAGGAAATTACAATACCTCTGCTATCATCAATAATATAGTGAGACCACAGCACTTATTGGTAACAGTGTGCGATTGCTGGCATTAGTCGTTATCAGTTTTTGGAAGCGGTTATTGGTTAGGCGCAGCTATTGCTGGCAATAACTATTCTCCTGGTTTCGGCAGATGCGAGATCAAACAATTTGCATGTGTTAGAGAACTACAGACATGATCTAATTGTCAACATGAACTCATTCTGGAGATAGATATTATAAAAAAATATGTAATTCACCACTTTCATATTTCCCTGCGCTGACATCAGACTGATTTTGCTATCCACTTTACTATATTGACCCTGGGACATAACAGTCAACAGACTCATTGTCCCTTTAAATATATTGGCACCATAAACATGGTAACCCGCTAATGGACAAGACCACCATTAGTGGGTTGTAATGTGCCAATACCAAATATTGATCAAAGGCCTCCCTTCAAGTGGCAGACGAACTACCAATCGACAGATGGGAGGAACAGCAAAATGTCACATTGTGAAAGTGAATTACACAGTTGCTGGGAGTGAGCTTGATCACTTGTATTGAGGATTCTTTTTCTCGTTTGACACAAGGTCCACCAGTGCCAGAAAGACTTACTGCACCATTGAAGACTTGCCCTTGGAACATAAGTAATCCTAAACCCGATCAACTAGGAGACGAGCAGCAGAGACACTGATCAATTTAAGCTAGTCCGACCGTAGTGTTCTTCCATACCACTTACCATTCAAGACTCGCCCTTGGAATATAAGCAATTCCAAACCCGATCAAATGAGTGACCAACTGCAGAGACACAGATCATTGTATCCATGAAGCATATGACATGTATGAAATCCTCGCACTGACGTTAAGAATATAAGATGCGTTGCTATGTCAGTGACTACCAGGAGCTGCTTGCTAGTAAGACGCTGACACTTATGCGTTCATGTCTTGCTCAATTCGTAGATCGTAGATCAAATAACCGATGAGCAATGTCATACAAATCTTCTTCAGTGAGTATGCATCATTTGGCGATCTAGCGTATAAATTTTTTCCACGTCGGTACGTCGTCATTCTAACTTGTATGTTTTGAGTGCTAGCGCTACAAGCATTTGTAATACCTGGGTTTTTTCCCAGCGGAGCGCAATTGCCAACATACATAGACAGCTCACTGGGTTCCCAGTGTACCTATAGATTGGCTAATCCACCAAGCGGTAATGGTTGTGATTGGGGTAATACAATATGCAGCTGAAGAGAGTAACAGACAAACTGTTCAAATGCAATCAGACACTGATGGTTGATTCTTTTTATTATTCATATTTGTATAAAATATCAACTTGCGGAGCAATGATGCTTCATTATTCATTTTGGGGACATTGGAAACATTGCCGGTAACAGGACAATATTGTGTTTATAAAGACTCATAACCTGCCATGGTCAAAATCAAGAAACGCTGTCATTCGTGACAACATTTTTGGGGGAAAGGCTGTTCCCACAAAAACAGTTGCACGTTAACATGATGTACTGACTTTAAATCACAAGAATATCCAATGCTAAGAGCAGTTATTTGAGTTCATCATTTCTCTCCTAGGTGGCCAAACCTGCTTCCTATAGTCAAGCCTTCTAGGAGGCTTAAGAGCAGTTAAAATGATTTTCTGGTTACTGGTGTCACTATATCAAGTTTAGGAGCCACTATTTTTGCGGGAACTTCTGTTTTATGTGAAGTAAGCACCTTACTTATCATTGTTTTTTTATTCATTTCACTTCCAACAGCGAACTACACGTACGAAATTCTTGAAGAAACATGAGCTAATGATTTTCCAACAGAAAAGTTAGATAAAGCCTCTTCCTGTGCTGTTCACCTGTTTTTTCAGAAATTGAACCAGCTTTCCGAAAGAAACTAACCTAGGGTTGTTTACATCAAACAAAATGAGATCATCTTTGCGCTTAAACCGCCAAATCATGCCTGAGAATGTTATTTTCCCTTCGCTATGTCATTAACCCTTCCATGGCCAAACCAGGCACTTATAGACCTGGTCTTAAGGCTCCAACGTTGAAACGCCACAAACACATTCGATTCAGGGGAAAGTAGAAACTAACAATTTCGCCACTAAAACCCATCATAAAGCTATTCTGACTTCAGGAATTTGTGGGGGGTGTTTTTTAGGGGTGGGGGGTGCTGGAAAGGGGGTTGTTATGGGTAAGTTGCAAAGGTGGGTATGGGAATTTAGCATTCTTGGTTTATCTTTTTTAACAAAATAAAGTCATTTTTCAAAGAACCATTCTCTCATCAAAACCTCAACCTGCTCAGACAATTTTATGCCGGGTAAAAGCTTCTTAAATCAATATTCATAGTGGTGGTGACAAATTACATTACACAAACACAGCTGTGGCTTGGAAAGAAAAGGCAATCAAATATTCTACATGTAAATTCACCGACAAGACCAGTTCTGAAAATTCAATTCAAGCTAGATGAAAAACTCTGGTCAGAGTGGTGCCTGGGCTCAATTTTGAGGCACTGGTCCCCATTTCACAAAGTTCAATTCTCAATGCAAGTCCTTCTCCAAACTGAAATGTCACATAAGCAGGGCCATATTTAGCTGGCAAGGGGTAGGGGGTGATGTTTTAGAAATGCAGATTGATGCAGATTTTGGATGAAAAGCGGTGTTCTGCACCATCCCCATGGCCCGGCTGAATGAAAATGCTTAACGACACCTCTATAGCGAAATAAAATGGGAAGTGTCTGTTAGATACTTTGATATCAGGCTGTCCTCCCTTAAATCCCAACATGAAGGAACATTCCATGTCAAAACATTCCATTTCCCGAGAATGTGATCCGCATACACTAAGCAGATTTTTACATCTGGTAATCAAATTTTCTCAGAGCAAGTCGTACGTATTGAATTGAAATTCGATATTTTTTCTTGCTGTAGCTAAAATTCAGTGAGAAATTGTGCATGCATGATAACTTCCATACAAATTACCATATACTGTAAAATGCAAAAATGTATGCCTTTTTCAAATTTCTATAGATATTGGAAAAAAATTACTGTTCACAATATTCATTTTGACAGATTATAATATTTTTTTCCATTTTCAAATTTTTCAGATTTTTTATAATTTTTTGTGGATCAAGGTTTATTTGTGAAATCCACGAAAATAGAGTTCTTGCAAAAATTAGGCCATTCACAGGATTGATTTGATATTTTCTTAAAGATTGAATCTTTAGTATGCCGGGGTGGTTGATATTGATTGAAGGCAATATGCCATCAAATGGGAACACCATATGGATCAGGGTGAAGCAAATCGGGAATGGCATTGATAAATGTTTGTATAGGATATCAGGCTGGTATCAGACATTTCTAAGAACAAGACACTGAGGCACTTTTCACAGACCTTCAGACTGATTTCATGTTTTTTTCGTCTTCATTTTAATATGCAGAAAAGGCTGGGAGTGGGAAGGAACAGTGTTGCGTGTTGTGTCTTCGGCTGGCCGCACGGCGAGCCTGGAAGTTGTACATAAGTTGTGCTTTTGAGGTCAATAAAACTTGTAGAGTTCTTCCTGTTTTCGTCCAGATAAATGCACAATTACTCATTGTGGAGGACCAGAACTCGGCTCCGCAACAAGGAAATCGAAAATCGATGCACAAGACCTTTCAGAGCCAAAGGCACAAACGACTACAAGATACATCAAGTCAGGTGATTTTCCTTGGACTTGGAGTCACTATATATTTTGCCGATGTGATACACTTTTAACATATCAACATTTCACCACCTGATCTATGCATAGTAAAAGTACTGGTCAGGAAACAGTGTGTTCAGGAAGTATACCAATGCTTCAATCAATTGTATTCTAACAATATTTTTCTACCACGCCGACAGCAGTCATTTACAGGCAACTATTGTGTTTGGAACCTGCGACTCATTCATCAATAACACATGAGGTATAGTCAATCAATCAAGCCAAATTCAAAGACCTGCATGAAAATATTAGGAAAGCGCATAGCAGCACCGGGCCGTTACATCATGGCTACTGTTTCGCTTTCAGTTTCACTTAAGGAGAAAGCAACTCAAAGGTCATGCTGGAAGAAGGCAGAGATGATGTGAGCCATCCAGTTCAAGGCAAGATAGGGCCTACATCATGGCTGCTGTTTACCCTTCAGTTTCAGTAAGGAGAAAATCACTCAAACCTCATTATTCTATTCTAATCTGCCACTTCTGTAATGGAAGACTCAAAGACATTGATTCAGTGAAAACAAGTCCACAACAAGCTGATAACAGAAGCACACTGACATGACCGACTTCCAGTTTCCTTTCAGCTGAAGAATTATGGGCCCCAGCATATTGTTGTTGTACTCCAGTTTATTCGAGAGCAACCAGACCTGATCAATACCACATCACTTATTCCAATATGATTTTATCCATTTTTGGTACACAAACCTTGAACTGAATTACCAAAACTAATATGGACCAATCTCCGCAAATCAACACAAAGCTGCCTTCAGTTCCAATTAGTTACCATGGCAACCATTTTGAGAGAAAATTTGCTTTGCCAGAGGAAAAGCAAGCGAACATCATTTCTGTCACCTTAGATTTATCTCAGGGTTTTCAACTGGAGTCTTTTTTATTCTGAAATTTCTGTTTTTGGCCCTACTCAATATGGACCAAGTATGATGCTGTGACATTTATGAGGTGCTGTCAAAATAAAAAGATTTTCAGATCACTAGCGACACCATAGCCATGTGCCTTAGGTATGCTCATACTCATGAATTATTCTGAATGCCAACAATTAGACAGCCAATATTTTTGCACCAAGATCATAACAAGTGCGGTGCACAACACACCCCAGGCCTACATTGATCAGAACAGATGGGACGCCGGTACAAACAGTGTAAAGTCCTAAAATATTGACTGAAATTGAATGAAAACATACAAAGACACAATATGAACAATAAAAGAGACTGGACATGTTCACTTTCTAACCTTACCCCAGTAATATGCGTTTTCCAGGCATTGCCAAGCACCTGGTGTGTTTGATTACTTGCGCCGCGTTTACTCACGCTAACGTTAGGGGATGCAAATGAAGTAAGTAATCGAATGATCTCGGTCCCAATTACCCTACATCTGTCTAGAAAGTAAAATTCTGCAAAAAAATGATTTTAGCGGAAGGGGCCCATGGGCAACATATTTAAAGATCAATCGTTAGCAATAAACACATTCACTGCAGATCAACATTATCATTGATTGATCACACTTGTAAAATAAAGGAATCGGGAAATGACCGAAAACTGAACTCACCGATTAATTATCTATTCAATAGCAAACACATGACTGGAAGAAGAAGCCAAAAAATGAAAATCTATTGTTGAGGGTCAAGGATCATCTTCATGTGCTTCTGACAACTGAACCCAACAGATGAATGAATCTTACAACAATGACACCTTACATTTATGTATGGTGTATACATTGTAAAGGGTTAATGAATGGTCTTAATATATTATTTTTGAATACAATTATATTTAAATATAGACATGATCACCTCAAAATAATAATAGGTAAGTCTTGTTTCAAATTTAATAAATTTCAATAAAATGCAATCTAAATAATTAACCTGCTGTAGAGCTATAAGTTTATATTATTGACTAAAATCATCAATATTTTTGAACCAACGGTTTGTCTTCAACTTCCGTTTTTCTTGACACGAATTTTTTCCAATTTCTCCAATTTTCTGGTAAAGAAACTGCTTGTAAAGTATAATTTAGGGCTTGATATCTCTGGAACTAGTGTCATTTTACTATTCGTTAGGTGTTCAACATGATATCTGTAGATTCAGTTGTTTCATATAGATCTTGCAAAAGTTTAAAAAATCAAAAATGTTGTAACGAACATGCTTTTGTCGTGTTTTCGTCTGTGAAATGTATTGTATAGGCTGTAGAACCTCTCTATGAAGGACACCCTCGGGACTGACAAGTGCTGTCCTTAGTAGAGAGGTGTCCTGCTTAGAGAGGTCAAATTGAATGGAAACAACCTATTTGGACCAAAACTAGTGTCCTTAATAGAGAGGTGTCCGCTAACAGAGGTTCCACTGTAGAGTGTAGTTAGTTTGAAAAGTCACAAAAGCTACCCCCATTTCAGCTCTCCCTGACCCCAAATAAAACTTTTGGATGAAAACTATATCCGTGACTATATTTGTCCATAAACTTTTGCATTCTTCAAAAAAAAATTCTTTTGAAAGAGAAAGTGGCCTGAACATGATTTATTGATGTTAATTGTTATACAAAGTTTGTGTTGTGGCCATGCTTGTCCTTGGTCATTATGTCAATACAGTTTTGCGGAATGAATCTATCCATCAAAAGTAGGTCATCCTAAAAAGGCCTAGTTGAAAATTTATGTTGTAGTCATGATGGCTATTTGAATATTTGATTTACATGAATATTGCATTACAGTTTTGTATACAGGTACATGTATGATTACTGGGAAATGATATCTGGTATCCGCGGTCGAAATACAATGCAAGATATTTTTTCTGCAAGTTTCGTTTTTGAGTCCTGATAAAATTGAAACAATATTGATTCATCAATCCTCACTACCCTTTTCTTCTCGTTGGAAACACACACCTTTATCATTTTCCACATTAATCCTGAAGTTTGATGGTTAATATCAACAATGCAATTTCCATGAAATTGAAATTCCCAGTATTGCTTCGAGCAAACTGATGACATCATTCCGTTATAAATAAAGGGATCAAAGCAAAACTTCGGCAGTATGATGAAAGTTTCAATACCATTACCAACATTCAAAACATTTATAAGCATTAAAAGAAGTGTGTGAATGTTTATTTGATAAGTTTCATATTTTACTGAATCAAAATAATAACATTTTTGAATTGTGATGAGTTCTCCAATCCAGCTTAAGGCAGATCAATTTTCAGGTAAGCTGTCATTTGTTCACCCAGGTACTAAATTACACTAAAAAAACACCATTTGCAATGATTTATATTACCAAATTGGGCCATGGGGTGGGTCAAAATTGCCAAAAATACTTTTTTTATTTTTGCGTATTCAATTTTCAGGTCGCACTTCAGAATTGATAGCTATGGAAAACACTGTCGTGGAGAAGTCTCAGTTTATCCTTCCCAATGATACTGGGGTGGTTCTGCTCGATTGCAAGACGGCATTTGAGGGCCTAACGCAGAAGGAACGTCATTATGCCTATCATCTCTCTCAGGCTTCATGGTATGGTGGCCTCATTGTCCTCATTCAGGTAAGAGTAGTCACTGTGTCTACCATCTCTCTCATGCTTCATGGTATGGTGGCCTCATTGTCCTCATTCAGGTAAGAGAAGTCACTGTGTCTACCATCTCTCTCAGGCTTCACCTTGTTGTTCTACGATGATGCAACAATGCATTGATGTCCAACATTATTGGTAATACTAATCTCATCCTATTTTTGCAGACGTCCCCAGAAGCGCCAGGGGTCTTCCTGTTGCTGCAGAAGCTCTTCCGAGCTCAGACCCCAAGTGAACTGGAAGTTATTGCCAAGGCTCTAGGGATATCAGAGGGAGAGTATCAGGTAAGCATAGTTTTTAGTTACATGGAGTTGGCGACATATAATATAACAGGACACACCCAAATTATTGGCTATTCTTGGCCTCAAATTACAGAGAAAATCTTATTGGTAATAAAAAAGTTCAAAACATTTTGTCACTACAAAAGTTTCCTTAGGGATGGCCCGCAATGGCATTAAATGGCATATCATCCCCTTAAGAGTCTTGAACCTAGAAATAAAAGTGTTTACATCTGATCCAAAATTCCTTATTCTATCCTCATTCTCTCATTCTTATTTTCAGGCCCTCCTGATCTATGCAGCTGGTTTTTATGCAAACATGGGCAACTACAAGTCCTTTGGTGACACAAAGTTTATCCCAGATATCCCCCAGGTATACTTTGTTCATGTGTATATGAATCTTATCTTACTGGTATCAGACCATTAAAAAACATAAAGATATACTCGTCTCAGGGCTATATGTGACCCGCTCTACCAAAACTAGGCGCTTGTCGCATCTGAACTTGACAGGTTGATACGGACTTGTTGTTCATTTCCCTATTGTAGACCTTTTGTGAAATGTGACCAAATCAGTTTGTAATAGATTTCACAAAAGGTCTACAATAGGGAAATGAACAACAAGTCCGTATCAACCTGTCGAGTTCAGATGCGACAAGCGCCTAGTTTTGGTAGAGCGAGTCACATATTAGATATTGGGGCGTGTTTAGTAAACACCTTTGAAGATGGAGGATTTTTATAAAGGAAAACTTCAGAACTGTAATTGACAAATCCATTACGTGTGTGAATTTGTTGAATATTTTATTTTTAGGATAAATTTGAGGCGTTGTTAAAGGCGAGTGCGGCATATAAAGCTGACCCTGAACATATCATGAAGCTGTGGGATGCTGTGGGGGTACCCATGTTCGAGTTGAATGAGAGGAACAAACAACTTGGACTCGGCAAGAAGGGCATAACGACTTACTTCTCTTCAAACTGTGTTATGCATGATGCTGACTATTCTCAAGAGTTCCTGACATCAAAGGTAATGTGTTGCATTTTAAAGGAAACTCCATAATCTCCATACATACACTCATTCTGTGTCACCAAACACACACCATTCATCTTGTGTCTGCTACACTACTCATATCAAAAATTTTGTTAATCTTTGCTTGTATCACTTGGTTTAGAAACATGTTAGCTTTTGATCATGTGTTATATTTCCTGTGATATTGAATAGAACCATTCCAAAATTCTGTTGCAAGTCAACTGCAACAGCTGTGCTGGGCTCACCTCGAGTATGATGAAAATATGTTTCCAAAGAGTTGTTCATGATGAAGAAAGAGAAACCATTTCCCAGTTCTAAAGGTTCTGAGTTTTTCTTCAGTTGTTTTTATTGGTATGTATTGGTACATGTATGTTATGAAAAACTTAGATTTTAAACTGGTTGCACCTTCAATGTCACAAAACTTTCTATTTACAGGACTTGAGTGCTTACAATACGCGACTGTTCAAAAAAGTGGACCATGCGACAGGTCGGAAAACCTATGAAGTGAAGTTGGCTTCTGCTGAAACCTCTAGTGAGTCAGTTTTGTTGCTAATGCGGGGATCTGTTGATGGTTGATATCTGTATGCATGGGTCTAGTTAATTCATATTGAAGTGCACTGGCAAGTTATGATGCTGCCACTGACTTACGAAAGAATCGAAAATGACATCACTGACGGAATGACGAATCAGAGATGACGATGCTGACCAAGATGGCGTTGCTGCATTGTGCTGTATATGTTACAATATCTATGATGTCAGAGGTCTCTCCCAATGTCTAAAGCAGATGACGTCACAAATATTATCTCGGTGCCGGCCTCTCAGTGGTGATTATTTGTCTACTCCATTTTTCTGGTAAAAAAGATTTGTATGTAAAATAATAATACCCATTATAAACATCTTCTGCTACTCCAGGTGAGCAGATTTCTGGATATCGAGATGTGCCTGAGCTTGGTAAATATGAATTTACCCCAAAAGCGCATGATGCTAAAGGAATTACCTATCATGTGGAGGTCACCAGAGGAGATTATTCAAGTATTCTCAAAAAAGTGGTGGAAAACTTCAAAGCTGCTAAGGTCAGTAGTTTTTGAGCACTTCTGGTTTTGGGTACACTTGAATCAAATATCCAGTTTCTCCATCTGGTACTTTTTGAGCACTTTTGAAAAGTAAATGTGATTAGTTGCTTGCCAACTGAAACAAGTTGATGTTCAAGTCTAAAGTTCTTGTATTGAACTCATGGTATTGTTGCACTGAACCCATGATTCAAATTGATTATTGCCTTCAACTTTTGCGCTATATTTTTCAGGAGTATGCAGCAAATGAAGCCCAATCTAAAATGCTAGAGTATTACATTGAGAGCTTCACAACTGGTTCCATACCTGCCCACAAGGACGGCTCCAGATGGTGGATCAAAGACAAGGGGCCTATTGTAGAAAAGTAAGTGGGATTGATTCTTAGGTCTGTAGATGTAGTCTGTAATTGGAGGGACACAGTGTGGTATGCCTAATACATCAATATTGATAATTTTTCCTTCTACTGTGTTTTTTCTACAAAAACACAATTTGTGCTCTTTCGTTTTTCAGCTACATTGGTTTCATCGAATCCTATCGGGATCCTTATGGAACAAGGGGAGAATTTGAAGGATTCGTTGCAGTTGTTAACAAAGAAATGAGCGTCAAGTTCACAGACCTCGTCAATGACGCTGAGCATCTTCTCCCATTGTTGCCGTGGCCATCGTCCTATGAAAAAGACACATTCCAAAGACCTGATTTCACGTCGTTGGACGTTGTGACATTCGGCGGCAGCGGCATCCCAGCTGGAATCAACATTCCTAACTGTAAGTGATTTTCCATTTCTTGGCGACTCTTTGATCAATAATGAAGATTGATGAATCCCTGTAGATGCTTGGATCAGACTCTGCAACTCATTGCCAAGGAGATTGAACCCACTACCTTCAGGTTTATATGACCTGTATGAGCCTGGCACACTCCACCCTGTTGTCACTCTGCATGTTTTGTTGCTTCAGATGATGACATCAGACAAGAAGAAGGCTTCAAGAACGTCTCCCTAGGAAACGTTCTGTCGGCAGGCTACAAGGATACAAAGATCACATTCCTTGAGGAGGAGGACAAAGTAAGTTTCCCCCTTGGGACATCAAAACTAAACTGCTTGAAATCTATGTCTGGTCTCAGGATAAAGTCATCACTTTCTTCTGTCAAAACATATTTTCGTGTTCATTATGAATCAGCTAATGTTCAAAATGTGAAAAAGCCAGGAACATTCTGCCTTGGAAACTTACTAATGTGATAATGGTCGGGGAACAGACCTCTATCGTTATTTTGTATGTGAGTAAATGAAGAATGAAAAATACCCCCTCAAAAGGATGTACCGACGTTCAGTTGTAGTGCAGGTGTCTTGTCTATCTAAGGCATAAAGAATGCCTTGCTGTTCCAGGTTCTCTACGCGGACCTGAAGGCCGCATCATTTGAGGTTCAAGTCGGTCTTCACGAGTTGCTCGGTCACGGAAGTGGCAAGCAGTTCAAAAAGGAAACAGATGGACAGTTCAACTTTGATACGGAAAACGTCCGCCACACAGAAACCGGAGAGAAGATAACGAGTTGGTACGAGGCAAAGGAAACGTACGATTCAAAGTTTCCTGTGATATCTTCATCGTATGAGGAATGCCGGGCGGAATGTGTTGGTCTCTATCTCTGCCTCTCCTCTGAGGTGCTCAGGTAAGCAACGACACACACCCATATGGAATCAGCACTAAATTCTTTTAAAGGTATTCATCGGACCGAGGTAGGATTTCCTTGAAATGTCAGCAACTGGTATTCATCACATACTTCAGTATCAATTCTCCTTTCTTTGTTTACAGAATATTTAGTCACACTGGTAGCAAAGCAGACGACATCATCTATATCAACTGGTTGAATATGGTCAGAGCTGGTCTGCTGGCTTTAGAATTCTACACACCGGAGAACATGAAATGGCGACAGGTAGGCCACCTATTCTAATTCGTGACTGACGCAGAACCTTGCTGTATTCATGTTTTCACTCTAACAGCCCAATCAGCATTTTATTGCTCTCCATAGCTTTCAAATGAAAGCTGTTGTTAGAAGAAGCTTTATTGAGGAGAGGCCGGTGCCCTGAAGCCCTTGTTGGCAAGTCATCGATCACAACAAAGGAATATCTTTTGTTGTTTGTAAATCTGGGAGATGTGTCAAGGAAGAAGGATGAAGGTATCAGATCGGCTTCCTCCCATAATCGATGGTTGTGATACAAATTATCGAATGCAGAGTAGGAAGAAGACCAGGCTTGATTCTGATCATGAACGGTAACTATGAACACACTCCCATTCTTCAGGCTCATATGCAAGCCCGATATGTGATCTTGCAAGTCCTTCTTGAAGCTGGTGACGGCCTTGTCACTGTGAAGAAAGTCATTGGTGAGGATGAACAGCCAGACCTCATCATCAAGTTGGACAGGTCCAAGATCAACTCAGTTGGAAAACCAGCTATTGGGAAGTTCTTGACGAAACTACAGGTAAATATTCTTGGTCGAGAAGCAGGAGTTATTGAATGATAGGGGGAGCACCAGCCTGGTACTCCCTTGGTTCAGCTTGGCGCCCCAGCAGGCTGCTTGTAGTAGTTGGAAAGCCTTGCCTCACTGCCACAGTTTTCTCCCAAAGTTGTGTTGGAGATCTTCCTCAAAGATCACTACATAATACTCAGTTAAACAACAACCTACATGTACAAGGCTACAGATATAGAGAGCTGTGGAAGGCTGGTACAACTTACCTGCAAGACTGGGGCTACCTCTGATGTTGTCCCTGGTTAAGCCTTCAGTCTCTACCTTTTGCTAAAAAGACTTTTACAGGTAGACCCTAGTTAAACTATCCCGTAACAGATAGAACTGACCACCAATTCATTCAACTGTGACAAACAATGATACTGAAGTGTACTATATTTTGGTTTACTTCAGGTGTACAAGGCCACAGCTGACTATGACTCAGCCAAAAAGATGTACGACCATTACTCCGAAGTCCATGATGATTCTGAACCCCACTTCCTGACGCTCAGGGCCATTGTGCTCAAGAGGAAACAGCCGAGAAAAATGTTCGTGCAGACCAACATGGTGGTCTCTGGAGGTGAGAAATATTTGATTACTGGAGGGGGGGGGGGCTTAGTGGTACTTAACACTAGGCTTTAAGAATCCTCCAAAAATTGTGTGGGATGCATTCAAATTGGACAATATTTCAAGCTTGCAAACGTGTATTTGCTAATCGTCATCTTTCTCTTCATTGCAGATGGTGACATCACATTGAAAGAGTATGATTCAAGTGCCTCTGGTCTGATCCAGTCATTCATTGATCGCTTCTGTTCGCCAGAAGTTGACAACACTTTGGAGGAATTATGGGTAGCGGAACGTCCTCACCACACTCCACGCAGGAGATTAGAAAGTACGCAATAGGTCATGAACTTGACAGTACATGTGGGTTGATATCCAAAGTGTTTTTTTCTGATCGTCACAGAAAAATAGGATATAGCGTGTCCTGAAACCACCCAGTGTGTATGAATTTTCAGCTGGTTGGTTAATATTCGAGTGGGCCACAAAACAATTTTATGAAAGGTCTGTACCAACCTTTGATAACAATTTAACAACTAAGATTACATGTAACTCTTTCGGTTTAGAGTTTGAAGGCAAATTCTGCTTAGTGGAACTTCATTTTCTGGTATGAGCTGTAGTTTGGTTTGCTGTACTGAATGTAGATTGGAACCCCAAAAATGTTTATGTGCCTTTGTTTTCGTGCTAATGACTAATTGCAAATATGTATGGCAGCTGAAGAGAAGATTACGGTAACTTAAAATCACTGTTACAGGTTACTGACCTGGCGTAACTAACATAACTTGTGCCGAATTTGAATAATTTTATGTGCTTCACAATATGTGCTGTACTATATATTGTAGTTTCTACATCAGACATTGGTAAATGACTTATTGAATGAAATGGATTATATGATTATGCCAGAACTACAGGTGTGTAGACAAATGATTTTGTTTATCAGTTTGCGTTCCTGAGCTTTAAAGCTCCCTGGGTCACCTTGGAAATGGATGCAGCTGGTTTATATCAAGGGGACAGCTTTATCTCTTTGCATCCACATATTTGGGCCCAAATCAAAAGTACAAAATCTTTTTTTTGTCACCCAGTATCATCCATTGTCTTATTGCTCTTGATGGTTCACTTCAATGCAATGAGTTTCTGGGGTTGAGTTTGGGGTTTTTGAACCTTCTGAATGAGACTAACTGTGTGAAATTGTGGAATAAACGATGCAGAAATCATAATGTTTTTCTTGTTTTATGTATTTTCCTGCTTTCCTGATGGTTGCCTATGGGGCAAGGTTAGAACTCACGCAGGGCGAACCTGGTTGTGGACAAACATCAATGCCAGACTACTAAGGCTTTCATATCACATGAGTCCAATGTTGAAGGACATTCTGAGCCTTTTACATGTCCTGGCACATCACAACACTTCATCCACATGTTCAACTCCTTGGGCCCCGGATCAAGGTGCTGTTATTCAAACAAGACTGACAGGGACGCTCTATAAGTATCTTAAAAGCCAGACCACAAATATAAGCCCTTTCATTTTTGTCACAACGTGACACAAGTAGCTTCTATCATGTACCCTGGACAATATCAAGACCATACTACCATTGGTGGAGATTCCATCCCAGATCGTTCTTGAAGACTGGCTCAACCTAAAGCCATTGATTCATGTATGTACCTGAGACACCTCCCCTCCTGTACCTTGGACAACATCAGGGCCATACCACCATTGGTGGAGATTCCATTCCACATCGTTCTTAAAGACAGGCCCAACCTTTAGCCATTGATTCAACTCAAGTGGCCTACTTGAGTTGGCTCAGGTACGTACCTGAGGCACCTCCCCTCATGTACCTTGGACAACATCAGGGCCATACCACCATTGGTGGAGATTCCATTCCACATCGTTCTTAAAGACAGGCCCAACCCAGGATCAGGACTTCTGTCATTGGAAGAGCTTCTCTCTCACTGTTCTTTGAAGGCAAGCCCATCTTGGCGACTGAGACAGCTCAAGTCGCCTGTGTGATGCTTGTCTTCAAGATGGGTAGTTCCCCCAATACACCATCACCCAGAGCTAGATCTGATGCTTGGCCTTCAAGATGGGTTGCTCCCCCAATACACCATCGCCCAGAGCTAGCACTGCGGCTTGTCTTCAAGATGGGTTGTTCCCCCAATCAACCGTCGCCAAGAGTTAGCACTGATCTGTCTTCAAATGAGTCGCCCCATGGAAAAGACAAGAGTATATTCGCGCTACGGTATATGGTGATATTGGTCATGAACATACGCACTATCAGTATACTTTAACTCATTGGTAGTGTTCACAATCAATGTTTGTGTTTGTCACCAGGATCCACTGCAGCACTAGTCACAATCTTGCCCTTGGCCAATGTATAGTACCCCCAGGTATATGGCACGGCTGCCAGCCATGAGGGAATTCCGTTATGGCCCAGTGGTTCGCGCGTTGGCGTTGGCCCCAGAGTGGAAGTTAAGCAACGTTGAGCGCGGTCAACCTTTGGATCGGTGACCGGCGCGTACAATACATCTGGCAGACCTTCCTACGCGATGCGAGCTCTGGATTTGTAGTTCGGTACTGAGACGCATGAAGCGTTAAGTAGGATCGAGGACGATCCATCTCTGTCCGAAGGGGGAATGATGTATAGTACCCCCAGGTATATGGCACGGCTTAACCCGCCGGCCATGAGGGAATTCCTTTATGGCCCAGTGGTTGGCCCCAGAGTGGAAGTTAAGCAACGTTGAGCGCGATCAACCTTTGGATCGGTGACCGGCGCGTACAAGACAGCCAACAGCCTATTGTGTTATAGGTCAAGCACAGAGGAAGCCAAGACTTCTTTTTACACGAAAATATTTATTGAAACATAACTGATGAAAATATAAAAAGTTTTAACAAAAACATCAACTGAACATCTACATGTACGGCACGACTACAAAATTGATCAAACGCCAACAAAGCTTGAACAAATACTGTTTGAGCAGGAAGAAAAGTTACAAATCTAGCACAAATAATCTATTGTCAAAAAATTCAAAAAGTTAAACGCCTGATTCAGCAATTTTGAACTAAGCATGTCCATTATTTATCTATCATCCAACTCGGATGCTATCACTGAGACGCAGTCTCGTCAGTTGTGGACAGAAATTCAGGACACTCAACTTTATCCTTAGAGTAACCAGACTAGTCTGGTTACTCTAAGCTTTATCTCAAAAGGAGCATTTTTACGCTCCCCAACATGGTGTCTTGAATTTTAAAAAACTAAGCCCTTCTACGGATTTAGCTTATGGCCTTAATGTTTTTCACATCTACTTATCATCTGGTTCTATGTTGCCGGAGCCTAGGACAGACTGAGGTTTGAACATACTGTGGCGTCTAATGACCTCGTTAGTATCCAGCTCAGGAGCATCGGCCTCATCTCTGATGTTCTGCAGCTCCATCCTGGCATTGATCTCCTTCTTGAACACTGTGTACGAGGTTATGACGAAGACGGCAGTCGAGATGAGGAACAGTACAGTCGAGACCACAAGAGGAGTTACTCGGTCCTCCGGGTACCAACCGTAGACGTTCACGGCAAATTGCACCTCGAACTTACAGAAGCTGAAAGATAAAATAGCCTGTTGCACTCACGTTCTCTGGTTTATTTGCAACAGTTTTTTTGGTAGGTTTTGGAAGAAATTGCAAGATCGCAGAGATAGACCATACAGCCTCACTTGAACAATCAATTTCTATCGCTGTGACTTGCGACGGAGCGGCGATGACAACATGACGCCGACTGTTGTTGGAAAGCAGCCGCAATTGGTAGAATGATGTTAACACTGAAAGTAGGGTTGAATCTGTTGGTCAGTGTGACCGGAACAAAATACCTGTAATTAGGATCCACCACTTTGGCTCTGAATACAAAGATGCCATTATGGTTCTCATGGAAGGTGATCGCATTGGAGGAGGTGCGATTGAGAATTTCATACTTCTGACTCAAGTCGCCAACAGTCATGCTGTCATCAATGAAACAATCTAGGTAATTCTGAAAGGAAAAATTACAACAAAATGTGAACATTGAATGTTTTGCTTACCTCTTGCCTCACCCCTTCTTACGTGTTTCACTGAGATTTACAAAATAACTTCACAGTTTGATGGCCAAGGGCACCCGGTTTTTCCAACTCCTGTCTGAGCAAAAAAGCTTATTCATGCAAGTCGGACTGTAAACCAGGAAATATTGACATTTCCGGAAGGGTGATGGGTGTGGTATATGGCATAGCATGTGTTTTCTCCATTACTGTGTAGCTCATTATCACAACATTTTTATTATAATTACGTTTTTATTATCATTATGTTTTGGGTCAAATTTCCAATTCCTAGTGCTATTGGCTGTGCAATATTGCCTTCACTGACAATTCATAAATATTGCTTAGGACCAGGGCAAAAGTGAAGTTAACAGAGTGGGAATTCATTGGATTACTGTAGGTGTTCTGCTTCAGTTGGGATTCATGTGACAGACTACACATTGTAAGCTGTTCTGCTTCAGTTGGGATTCATGTGACCAACTACACACTGTAAGCTGTTCAGCTTCAGTTGGGATTCATGTGACCAACTACACATTGTAAGCTGTTCTGCTTCAGTGGGGACTCATGTGACCAACTACACACGCTTCAGTTGGGATTCATGTGACCAACTACACATTGTAAGCTGTTCTGCTTCAGTGGGGACTCATGTGACCAACTACACACTGTAAGCTGTTCTGCTTCAGTTGGGATTCATGTGACCAACTACACACTGTAAGCTGTTCTGCTTCAGTGGGGACTCATGTGACCAACTACACACTGTAAGCTGTTCTGCTTCAGTGGGGATTCATGTGACCAACTACACACTGTACGCTGTTCTGCTTCAGTTGGGATTCATGTGACCAACTACACACTGTAAGCTGTTCAGCTTCAGTGGGGATTCATGTGACCAACTACACACTGTAAGCTGTTCAGCTTCAGTTGGGATTCATGTGACCAACTACACACTGTAAGCTGTTCAGCTTCAGTGGGGATTCATGTGACCAACTACACACTGTAAGCTGTTCAGCTTCAGTTGGGATTCATGTGACCAACTACACACTGTAAGCTGTTCAGCTTCAGTGGGGATTCATGTGACCAACTACACATTGTAAGCTGTTCTGCTTCAGTTGGGATTCATGTGACCAACTACACACTGTAAGCTGTTCTACTTCAGTTGGGATTCATGTGACAAGGCGACGCATTGTAAGCTGTTCTGCTTCAGTTGGGATTCATGTGACAGACTACACATTGTAAGCTGTTCTGCTTCAGTGGGGATTCATGTGACCAACTAAACATTGTAAGCTGTTCTGCTTCAGTTGGGATTCATGTGACCAACTACACACTGTAAGCTGTTCTACTTCAGTTGGGATTCATGTGACAAGGCGACGCATTGTAAGCTGTTCTGCTTCAGTTGGGATTCATGTGACAGACTACACATTGTAAGCTGTTCTGCTTCAGTGGGGATTCATGTGACAAGGCGACGCATTGTAAGCTGTTCGGCTTCAGTTGGGATTCATGTGACCAACTACACATTGTAAGCTGTTCTGCTTCAGTTGGGATTCATGTGACAGACTACACATTGTAAGCTGTTCTGCTTCAGTTGGGATTCATGTGACAAGGCGACGCATTGTAAGTTGTTCTGCTTCAGTGGGGATTCATGTGACAGACTACACATTGTAAGCTGTTCTGCTTCAGTGGGGATTCATGTGACAGACTACACATTGTAAGCTGTTCTGCTTCAGTGGGGATTCATGTGACAGACTACACATTGTAAGCTGTTCTGCTTCAGTTGGGATTCATGTGACAAGGCGACGCATTGTAAGCTGTTCGGCTTCAGTTGGGATTCATGTGACCAACTACACACTGTAAGCTGTTCTGCTTCAGTGGGGATTCATGTGACCAACTACACATTGTAAGCTGTTCTGCTTCAGTTGGGATTCATGTGACAGACTACACATTGTAAGCTGTTCTGCTTCAGTTGGGATTCATGTGACCAACTACACATTGTAAGCTTTTCTGCTTCAGTTGGGATTCATGTGACAGACTACACATTGTAAGCTGTTCTGCTTCAGTGGGGATTCATGTGACCAACTACACATTGTAAGCTTTTCTGCTTCAGTTGGGATTCATGTGACAGACTACACATTGTAAGCTGTTCTGCTTCAGTTGGGATTCATGTGACAAGGCGACGCATTGTAAGCTTTTCTGCTTCAGTTGGGATTCATGTGACAGACTACACATTGTAAGCTGTTCTGCTTCAGTTGGGATTCATGTGACAAGGCGACGCATTGTAAGTTGTTCTGCTTCAGTGGGGATTCATGTGATAGACTACACATAGTAAGTTGAAACAGGGTGTTGCCATCCCCGATCCAATCTGGCTTTAGGTATATGAGACATCACATATCAAACCAAGGCTCTATTATTGCGACATTCATTTATTCACTTGAAAAAGAGGAGGCACATAACACTGGTACATACTGTAGTTATCACCTTCAACGGGAGCATTATCGGCATTTCTCCAGGAACAAGAAGTTGTCCAGTAGAAGTTCACTTGCACTTCCGTATCTCCTCTAAAGTCTTATAAAGGGAGCTTTTTCAAACAGTCTGAATAGGATTCCACCGGCAATAGAGAATATGCATTAACATAACAGTGCTAATTCAACTGATTGCATGATGTTTGTGACATAAAACATTTGCGTAATATGTAATTCTGATACCAGGCAACAGAACTTCTGATCGATATCATCTATCCCCGCCTTTTGCAACATGCACAAAGACTTCTCAACTCTGCTTTGAACTTTTCCCCTCCTCCCAGGATGTAAAGGTAGAAGTTTGCCGCGTTGTTAATGTAGGAAAGTTGTCTAGTTACAGCCAAAGCCAGAGAAAGCTTTTCAGCCCGTGTCTTGAAAAAGTGCAGTTCCCTCAGGATGAATACCACACGCACAGGCATTACCAGGATCAAAACGGCAAATGAAACCACGAGAAGCAGCTTTGTTATAGATGATTCTCTCTTGTCCTCTGGTACCTGCTGAAGTCTGGCCCGTTTCTTTGCAGCCGATTTCATTTTGACCAATAACGCAACATTGGATCCGAGAATACTGAGAAAAGGAACGACTACATATAGAAGAACATCTAGGATTGTGTAGATTCTGGGGAACGTTGTATGGAACTGGGTACTCTTGATGCTGCACCCGCCTTTGGTTGGATTTTTCGCCAACCCCACAGTGATAAATAGCGGTATATACCATAGTATTGTGGCTAAAATAAGTCCGATTACAACTCGCCTGGTACACTTCATGGTAGACAAGATTAACCTGGATTGGACTGGACGGTAAATGCAATAAGCTCTTTGTGCCGTCATGAAGGTGAGGACTGCAACGCTCGTCGATTGTAACATTGCTTGGGAGAGTATCACTTGGCAGATGGGTTTAGGTATTACATCTGGCCAGATCCGCGGCATCCAGATGGCCAGAAGCCATAAACATATGATGAGCAGATCAAGAACACCTACGACAGCCATCAGGAAGCAGGTACAGTTGTTACGGTTGTGTTTCTTTGCCATTATCATAATGGTCAGCACATTTCCAATAACACCAACAGCAGTAATCACGGGTGGGCCGATTGTTTTCAAACAGCGCACTGCCACACGCAGACTGCCAATGATGGCAAGTTCAGTCTCTGTTAGGGTGGAATCGGAGGTTGTATTCTGCCCAGGAAAGTCAGTCCCTGTCAAGTCAAAGTATGAAGTCGAATTTGGAACAATGTGCAGACCAGAGGCAGGAGACACAGAGGCTTTGACAAAGACATTAGCCGTCACAACACCATTGCTTTCAGTCGAATGCTTCATGATTTCATCACAAAAATCAACACAATTCTCATTCATGGTACCAGTAGCGATCGGGAGACTGGAAACAGTTGAGGGCATAATCACAGCGGTAATGCTTTCAGTCAAATGTTCAGTGTTCTCAATTCCTGTCATCTGCTCACTAGAATCGACATATTTCTCAGACTTGGTGATCAGAGTGGACATAGAAGCAGGGGTTGTCGCCGCGGAAATGCTTTCAGTCCAATGTTCAATGTTCTCAATCCCTGTGATCTGCTGGCTAGAATCGACATATTTCTCGGACTTGGTCATCAGAGAGAACACAGTAGCAGGGGTTGTCGCAGCGGAAATGTCCCCATTCCAATGTTTTGCACTCTCATGTGTTTTACCCCGCTGATCCGGATCACGAGAACTCGCAGTTATATCAGTCACATTGGAAACACTTGTTTGCACAGCAGGATTTGTGCCAGAGAAACTTCCAGCGTTGTCATTCCTTGTAATCCGCTCAACAGAATCACCGGCTATCTCGGAAGTAAATGTCGCGGCAAAGACAGTTGCTTGAGATGTCACAACTATTTCCTCCCGCGGGAGAGGCACGAGGGGTGCACTGCGACAGCTTGTGGCAAACACCAGAATTATGAGCATATTTAGGGAAATCTTCATGATGGCGACTGTCAGCAGACGTCTCGTGTGAACAGACGCTGATATCAAGAATTGAATGGAATACTCTGATGGCAACTTTCAGTAAGAATCGAGACTCATAAAGACTAACCGAAGGTCAAAAGTGTCTTGGGCATCCCGCTTGGCAAAGTGAGAACCTCAGTGATACATAATAATTATTTCTTCGATGAGTTTCTATGGAGTATCTATTCCTGACGAGTCAAAAAGTTAACTCTGACGTAATGTAGAGACACCCACTGTGGTTGGTCGGTGCAATAGTGCAACAAGAACCACCCTCTACCAATGGCTCAACTTACAGAGTGACTCTGATGACAATTAAACAACATGTATTTCCATTTTTAAGTTATGTGACGCTCTGCCGATTTGATTTGGTTACCATGCCATTGAGAGTCCCCCCCCCCCACCCCGGAAAAAATATTTACCTCTGGTCCCCAGAGATCTCTGTCAGGTGTGTTTGGGTGCTGTTTCCTCATCTTGGCCCATGTCTGCGCCTCCATCCTGCATTCCGACTGCATCATGGTTTTCTTGTATGTGAAGTCCGTTCGTTCGTTCTCCTCCCACACGATGAAGTTGGCATCCATTGTACTCACAAATGTCTCACCATCATCATCATAGCTTAGAAAGACAATTGTTCAACAAAATATTCAAACAAATTTTCCTACGATTTTTGTTGCTGCGATCTACAACAATTGTCGCTGCGATGAGCAAGAAAAATATCGCTCGTCTGCAGGTAAAACCAGTCATCGCTGGGTTGTACAGGTAAATCCTATAATATAGATTCAATCTATTGCTTACATATCAAGTAATGGTAATTGCTTACAGTAGTAAGTGCTTTCATATCAGGTAATTGCTGCGTGATATACACGTAGAGTCAATCTGTTGCTTACATATCAAGTGTGTATGTAATTGCTTACATATCGGGTAATTGCTAATATAGATTTAATCTATCACTCGCACATCAAGTAATGGTAATGCTTACATATCAGGTAAATGCTATAATATACACGTAGATTCAGACTATTGCTTACATATCAAGTAGTGGTACAAATGCCTCGCTGATGTGAACTTGCAAGAGGCAGCCCAAACTTGTGTTATCATAGTACACCAGCTCGTCTACTCCTGATAGGCTGTATTTCCTGGAATAAGAAGCCCGCTGGTAAAAGAGAAAAAGAACGCATGGTACCTTTGTAAGTCAGCTTTAAATTGAGACTATATGACGAACGTAACTGACTGATACCAACTATATCAGCAAAAAGTGTCGTTCTGGGATACTTGTTCCGTGAGATCTAAGGAAGGAAAAGTGGGAGAAAATGCTGGAGAGGTTGGTCAAGAAAAGGATGGCATTTCTTTTGGCACCCATGATGCTTTATTTCTTTTATTCTGACTTTCAGAATTCAGAATTCAGAATTCCGAAATTCCGAATTCAGAAATGTTAGCAGCTTTTTGACTCACTTTCCAATGGTATACTTGTCGGGTGTGGTGCAATTCTCGGTGAAGGCTGACCTTCTCAGTTGCATCCTTCGTCCTTTAGGGCAACCAGTCCAGA
The DNA here is from genome assembly GCF_910592395.1 of Lineus longissimus. NCBI lineage: Eukaryota > Metazoa > Nemertea > Pilidiophora > Heteronemertea > Lineidae > Lineus > Lineus longissimus. Next base: position 25,648,196 of record NC_088310.1, read on the forward strand.
TGTAGGTAGTCTAGTTGGGATGAGAAAATGTGCCATGGATAGAATGGGAAACACATGCACGCTATCATCCCGAACCTCACGATTTTGTATCCCTTTTAATCTTGATAACATTCAGAAACAATGGTGGTTAAGACTGTAGGTACGTGAAGGTCAGATTAAGTTAGCTTTCGAAATTCAGAGGACTGTGAAGAGCAGGGAATTTCAGGTCCTTGAAATCTATTTTGATCCAGAAATAAAACTCTCGGTTCTCCCTAGAATCTAACCCCGGCCACATTGTGTGGTCAGCCAGCAATGTTACTTATAAGTCACCAACCTCATTGATAGGGCGAAGAAGGAAACTTTTCCTTAGTACAGAAAGTCGAACAAACCTCTTCAAAGGCACTCAATTGTACATTACATTACGCTATGTTTTGATGGCTGTTTCGGCCGGTTTAATGGTGCGCTATTTGGTGGTGCAGACCAACCAATACCAATCAAAAGTAGCATGGCGAAATGAGGATACGTACAGGTTAACCGCACCTCTAAGGGAGGTGTGTCTCAAGATATGCTGGCCAGCACTAATGAAGTCTACAGAGTTCCTGTATAGACGATAGTGCTCGAATGTATCAGAAAATGTACACAACCATTCTACAAACTGTTCGAATGCACATTTTTTTACTATACTATCATCCGTAGCGACTTCTACACGGGTACTCTCTAATGCTCTTTAGTGCCTGCCGGGCGATATTTTGAGACACTTCTCTTTGAGTGAAGACTTAAGTTCTTACTACTTTAATAGGAGGTTTGCAGGCTAGGTTGACTTGCATCGGATGGAGCTCAATGTTGACCGTTCCAGAGTGTGCAGCCCTGCAAGTACATGAAAGCTTTAGGATATCTCCTTCAGTCAAATCCAGTCATAGCTAATGTTAAGGTTATATTTGTGGCAAAGTTGCTTTCAACAACCAGGCCCTGTTTCATTGATCAGCCATCGATTTATAAATCACAAAGGAGTTAAGAACCTTTGTTTCTCTCATACTTCGAACTGGATCAATACTACCGACCACCAATTTTGATGGGTTTTTGCTTGGCCATACCGAATGTATATGATGAAAAAGGCTGTAACTATCACATTTAATGTAAGAGGCATTCATGTAAAAGGCCTTTTTCATTTTCGTTCTGGTCCAGGTATGCTAAGGATCAATCAGGGTGCAGGGCTGTCTTTTTCTATTTGGCGTCATCCACTTGTTCGGCAAACTCATTGTCCAATTAGCTGTCAATCAGTCATCAGAGAAATAATCCAAATGTCACAGCTGAGGTTTCCAAAGATCGTGACAAGACATGATCAGTGAGGTTACATAGAACAGGTAAGTCCATAGACAGGCCATCTTTACATTGGACCACAAGCCTTCCATTACTCTGAGTGTGACCGACACTCATTTCCGACAATACTCATATGCCCTTCCACCTTATGGGGTGCACGATTTACACCGTGTTTTTTTTTTCATTTCGCACAGAATTCGTGTTTACTAAAAAGACAAACGACGCCTCTCTAGAATTTATGTTTGTTCATAATATCCACTCCAAACTTGAATGTACAAGGGAATGCATAAGACGGCTGGGCAAGGCGATAAGAGCACTGGAATCATTTATGACGTCTGGAGGAAGAGTTGTGCGATTTACTACGTTTTAGTACAATGCAAACCTCATTTCAAGGTCTTAATGGATCGACGACTCGAAGATATCAACTACAGGCATTTTAAAAGATGCATGAAATGAAATGCACGATCGTATATAACGCTTTATACAGTCTCCTTGGATATGTTTATGTAGAAACCAGGGCTGGTATCTGGCTCAAAATAACTGACCACAGCAGTCTGTGATTGCGCACAAAAAGAGGGACGGTAAAATAAAAAAACTACTCGTGCTTTCGAAACAGGCATTTTATCACATTGATTTGAACCTACTTTTGAGCCTCGTAATCATCTATTCCATAGAAATCCGTTCCTTCATAAAACGTCATGGTCTTGTTTTCTGCTACCATCCCTTTGGAGAACACTTGGTGCGTGACTTCATCAACTTTCAGAATATCATTCTCCAAAAGAAGATCTTGGGTCATTGTGAGCTAAAGTAGGTAAATGAAGTTTGAATTCAAAATGTCAGCATCATCGTCCTTATTAGGTACTCCTGCTCTTGCTCGTGTCTATAAAACATGTACCGACAAAAAAGGTATAAACAAGACCTGTCATACATTCCTCTTGCGAACGTCATCTGACCTGTGGGTTGTTAGATACCAAGTGGTTCTGTCGGCCTAAGCCAGAGCTTGAGAAGAAAGCCCAGCAGTGGGGAGAGTCCCTCTTTCCTGGCCAAGGAAGCATTGATCTTCCCATTTCTCGTATCAATAAATTTGTTTCAAGAGGGAGAAAAGCAGAAAATCCCCCCAAAACTGAAAATGTCACATCCGTTAGAGAAGTATGATAGCATCTCAACCAAGGCGTCTGTTTATAAAAGATAGTGTGAGCAGCAGGCACGATTAAAGTTTTCGGGATAGTCTTCCCTACAGAATGCGTCACTTTCACCTACCTTGATATAGTTTCCCCTGATCTGCGGATAGACCAGCATTGCCCAAAGCGTCAGCCTATCTCTCATGTCAAGCACATAGAAATCTATGACGTTATGAAAGAACTGTCTGAACTAAGATAAAAAATTAAATATAGTGTGCTTTTACATATCATAGCTTTTCTTTGAAATTGACTGGTCCCAGGTACCGTAAATGCAGAACTGACAAGAAACTAAATTTGCCGGCAATATTCATTATGATTGACTGTTTGAACAGGCTGCCATCACGCAGGATGTGGTAGCACCTCTAGTTTTAAAACACCAAACAAAATCAAGTGAATGGTGTGATCCATTGATCTTAGGAGTTTATAACCATGAAAGTCAGGATGTGATTTGACGATATAAGTTGGGTACTCTAAGGGGGAGGTGCATAATATCAACCGAGTGCTTTTAAGGGTAAGCCTGCATTGTTCCCAAGACAGTATGGAATTGAAAAGTAAGCTTACCACACAATGATTATCCGGGTACAAGACACTGAGAATCTCATTCCTGAGTGGGTAACGCCGCCTAGTCACACCGGACTCGTTCACATGTAATGAATACAGATGGGTCAGCCCATCAAAATTGAACACAATATCATAGCTGGGCGGCTCCATTTCCATGAACTGTTTAAAGACAAACCGGACAATATATAGAGTATTTAGGCAGGAGGTGTATTTGCTAAAAATGCAACTATAGATCAATACTCCTGATTGGGAACTACCTTTACAAAAAGGTAGCCATGCCATACTGATTTTCATTAGCGAATGTGTCGAAATGTACATTATGAAGGCCAAAACGTCACGTGCCACACCTCCGTCACCAATGTAATACCCCAATGGCAGTCACTGGTTAATAGTGGCAGCCGGAGTTTCGTTGGCATCCTGATACCTTCCGTACCTTAATCAAATCCGTATTGCCAGACTTTCCGTAATATACTTTATTTGACGTCATCAGCACAATCACATCTCCAAATGGATCTGGAGTGAAAAGTTTGAGAAGTACATCTGTGAGTGTACACTTCCATCAAAGAACTTAGCAAGAATGAGAGAGGATTATGACAGCCCCAAGGATCACCGGACACAGGGCAGCCAACAACATCATTAATATACATATCGGGGATACATCCCATCATGTGCTGCACTCAATGGACAATCCAGTCGACAGAACTGATGAGCCTCATTGCGTTGTTATGCCGACTTTGGTCTGATACTGTGAACCAAAAAATGTTCATGGTGTCTTTTATTTCCATGTTTTCGGCATTTGCAGAAAATCAGAAAATCAAAAGACGGCAAAGGAGAAAAACTTGAACTTACTGGTACAGGGAATTAAAACTGTGATGTCGAAACACTAAAAAGAAGTGCAATTTGAACAGACCACAAAACTTTTCGAGTCAATAGTAAACATACTGGCAGTTAGCTGTTTGATCTCGTCATTGGTGGCCAGGACTGTAGACGTACAACCCCTCAACCTCATTGGGTCAACAGACTGGCCTGAAGATATAAAGTAGGACATTCTATAGGATACAAATCAGAACAAACCACAACTTCTTTGGGAATTTTACCATCCATGCATGATTCAAGCCTTATCAAATTCATTTTCTTCCTTCGACAAAGCAAGCAAGCAAGACCACACGAAATGACATCACAACTTTATCAGCAACGCCACACTGCCCTGACACCTGATTTGATTCATGCCATTACGGACATATACGTTATGGTGTATGGTGTTCCGTCTAACCTCCTTTCCATGCTGTGTAAACAGAATGTCTATTATACAAGTAGAAATCGGTGGACGCAGTTTGGAAGAATAACTTGAAGTCTTGTTGTGGCGGTGGGGCGTTAGTCAAATCCAGCATCAGAGACAGCAGTTTCCATGTCTCTGTTTTTGTTTGGAACAATATGACAACCAATTTGGTTTCGAAACTTCCAGTTACTTTGGCTACAATGCCGAGGATAGGCCCGGGGTATTGGTGAAAAATGATGTCCATGATAGAAACCTGAAAGAAAACAAAAGTTAACCTTGTTATGTATTGTCAAGTTTAGATGTAGGTCATGTTGTTGAAGGGATGTTAAAGTTAAGGGAAAGCAGTGGATTGAGTACTGGGTCCATAATCAGGAGGTTGTGGGTGTAACTCGGATCCAGGATACTGAGAGAGGGCGTCCAGGTATTCAGCGCACAAATTCTTGGTCACTTACAAAGGTTTTTTCTAAAGGAAGTGACTATTTGGCAAGCCCGGCTTACCAAACTGGGTTGATTTTCATTGCTGTTCGGCAAGCAGCTCTCCAAACAGGACAAAAAATGATGCCCGTTCGGCGAGCGGCTTGCCAAATATACCCGGACTTTAACTAGAAGACGAAGAGCTTCCATACCGTTTCATTCTCCAACTCCACTGCGTGAAAAAGGTGCTCCGGGAGAGTAAAGTTCCTGAAACTCTCAACGCCGTTTAAGCCGAAGACGAAGAGCGCGTCATCATTCCATGCAGCAAATATATTATTCACAAGCTGAAAAATAAAATGTTCTTACAAATTGTCAAATGTTGAGACTATAACTCAAGGAACTCAGTATTAAGTATGGCGTACTATACTGCACGATACCATGATGCACACTGAATTAGAACCAGCTACCTGTGTTCATTTTGCTGATCAACTTATACCTCAGCCTCCTTTTTTAGGCGACTTGGGTCTTTAAACTTCTAAGTAACAAAATAGCATTTAAATTTCCCAAAACACTTCTCAGTTTTAAAGAACTTTCTAAAATGAGGCGGATGGGGTTGTGCCTCACCCCTGGCATAGCTTCATGCCTGTTTTTAGCTCGACCTACCCCAGCCTCATTACTGTTATCACACCAGTATCTTGAAACGATGCGCTGAACGCCAGAATCCGGCAAACCCTCAGGAATCGAGAGTTTACCTCCGTGTCTGTCTACCAAGTAGATCTGTTTATCAACACGAATAACGAAGTAGTCATAGATAAATGCCACCTCTGATACATTCAGTGAGGAAGGGGACTGCAAGAGATGAAAAGTGGATCTGTTCGTCAAATGTTCTTTAATTGTCTGGTTAAAGATTCAAATTTTAAGTTATTTACATGTTCTGGGTCACGGCAGACTTCACTACCATCTGCATCACGGCACACTAAGTTTCGGATTCGGAGTTTGTCCAGACAACAAAAAGCTAGTGAATCCATTGCAACCCCGCTCTGACAAAATGCCCCGAACTAGCAGGCCTGAGGAGTTCTTGCCATCCAGAACCTGCCTCCAGGACCAGATTTGTCACCAGAGTAGGACTGTCCATCTTATATCGAGAACAAAGAAAGTAGATGCCTCATCATTGAAAAATGCCACATATTTTTACTTGCATCGTCGAGATTTGAAGCATTCACATAAACTTCCTCAGTTGCCATATAGCTATCTTGGGTGAAGAAGAACTGCCCAGCGCTGAAAAAGAAGGCGTATTGGTAATCTAATTTAGGTATAGAATTACACCAAAGCTATATACATGCTCTCATTTCACAGTGGCCCTATAGGATTTTGGCGGTATTTTGTAAACCATTGGCATGAAAGCAGCTTGTGGCTGTGTTCAAAGATGACACAGAAATTTCTGTATGTTATGATGTAATTTGGATGGCTTTGTTTCACTTCTGACCTTTATGAACAGAATCAAACAGCAGTGGGCTGTGAAATATTTTCTATCGGGGTCAATGAATTATTTCTTAAAAATTGCGATTTTCAAATAAAACGCATAGATAGGGCTAAGAATACTTACGCCGTTACCACAGCAATGATTTGCCTAGCACATGGGTCCTGCAAGAATAAACAACTCTTTTTATAGATCTCCTACACATTGCAATAAAGTATTGCTGTTTCAACTTTGTGTCCTTGAGCAGTAACCCTACTTGCTTCTCCTCACCCATTTGTAAGTAAATGGATACCAAGCTGGCAATTGAGATGAACGCCTGTCATGAACGTAATACTCATTATTGGTGCAGCCAGGCTGAGTGATAGTAGGTGGAAAGCCCCTATTCAAATTGTGACACCATCCCGATCTTCATTTACCCGAAATAACTTTGTCTCCATGGTTGCTCCTGTCAGTTTCATCTTGCCATCTGCTGGAGATGTCAGATTATGAAACTTGGGTAGCGGCATCAACATGACGGTATTCCTACAGAAATGAGAAAAATGAAATCCATGAATTACTGTTCATGATGAACTTTGGCGAGTTTTGTAGTTTTGTCATTTTCACGAATAAAATATCGACAGTAATGCACTCACCTTCGGCAGCAAAGGCGATATCACCACTTCGCCAATGTTCAGCTTCGAGCACATTTCACCGCGTTTACAGAATAAGAAGTTGGGAATTTTGTTGTTGCTTAGTTCCATCAATTCTGTATGCAGACGTTGTGGCAGAGCAACAAAACATCCCAAAATGATCCACATCCCAAACAGCTGTAGTTTGCTTTTGAACACTGACAATTAGGCTGTTAAGCATGTGTTTAGCATTTCAAGTGGATAGCATACCGTTTTCCTCTCCGTACGCTCACTAATTCATGTTTGTACATAAAAGGCCCTGACCATTTATTGGAAAGTTTATGAGGAGCACTATCACGCCACCATTTGAGAATCGTCTTTTTGCAGAATTTCACACTTAAAATGCTTCAACTCAGCAAGTGACCGGCGATATCGTTTGGTTTATTTGTGAATGAATGTTTACTTACCCAACACTACATTCGTATCTTGAGATTGCTTTGCCAGTGATTTGGAACTGAACATTGTAATCAGGAAATTCAGAATCAATAAAAAACACCCAGCACCTGAAACAGGATATCTGGACAATGTCAAGATGATTAAACAATGTTGTAGACCACTTCCTCAGACAAATTAAGTCTGGACTTGGAACTTGGGTCTCTCCCATCTCCCATCTCCCAGAATATCGAATTTTTCACACTCGTACGACGAGTAGTATCTAAATGCATTAATGCAGAATCAAACATGACCCAGTCCCCTACGGCCTAATTATGCATAATAGTCATGCCTGAAGATGACCAATCTGACACCTGAGCTCGATCCTACCTAAAGTCTCCCTTTAGGAATAGTTTTTTGTAACCATTAAGCAGTAGTAGTAGAACAACATACTTCATTTCCTCCTTATATTGGGATAGAGAGCGGAACATGTCATGGGCATGGGCTGATCCATGAACGTCCAACCTGATTTCTGGCGACTGGCCTTCTTTATAAAACACATGGGTCAGCCTCTTTGAACTCTGTAATAACACAATGACAATGAGTACTAAGTTAAGGAACTGAAACACGATTGGAAGTGCATGTATCGGCATCTCACCAAGAATGAAGCCTAAATGTAAGCCACTGTGGAGGGTTTGGGGCAAAATGACAGTTGGAAGCGAGTGGTGTTGGATTCACTTTAGCCAAATAACTTGCAATCAGTAGGCGAGTAGTTGTTTTCGCATTTTGTAGATTGAGTATTGCATAGTCATCCAGCATTTCATGAGATGAAAAAAATAGAGGGCATGGACAACTTCAAGATTGATGTACACACCCGATCTAAACTGCTGTGGCCACAAGGCCCATGCATTTGAAAACGAAGCTAACAATACATTGCAAACATTTGCCAAAGTCTGAAATTTAAAACACAATGGCATTTTTTTATTCGTTTTGGAGCTAAACTCTTCATATACAATAAAATACAAGTACCTCTGATGGTAATTGGGCAGTAAACTTCATTTCTTCCTCACTTGCCCAAGCTTCATCTACAATCCATACATTGACACTTTTCTGAAAATGAACGAACTTTTGAAAACAACAGGACTTTAATAAATCATAGGTCCAGGGACATCCGATTTTAGGTTGCTGTGGTCATTTTTCAAAGGATGGAATTCAATAAAGTTGAAGAAACGTCAGTTTTGCATCGTATTCAAGGGACTGTGAGAAGCGATCAAACAAGGAATTTTAGTATTTAGAAACCGGCACAGCTCGTTCATCCAGAACTTCAGAGTTCTCACTGGAATTGAACCTGAACACTCTCTTACTACGTGGTAGTCAGCAGTGTTATTAACCATTATGCTGAGAGGCTCCTCGTTGCAATTCTGAAGAAGATAGATATGATGACACATACCAGTATATACCAATGATTATGCTCTGCATGCCAATGATGAATAGTCCTGAAAATAAATGATAGGAGGTCTGACTTTCTTGTCCTGTGTCTAGTAATCATGTTTAGTGAATCACACACCAAATCGTGGCATATACAGTTTGAAAGCTATGATTTACAGTTCTCTTTTTGGAATTTTGCAAGGTGGGGTGGTATAAGTTTGCTCATGTCAGACTCTCAACCCTCAGACTTCAGTCTGGTCCCCACTTAGTTGAAGTTCTCACTTCTTCACTTCAAGGGGAGGCTGTTAAAAAGGGGATGAGTTCAATTGTTCCATCGATTTTATTATGATATTATGACATGTTTTCAAATTTCTATCATCAATTATATTCATGCCTGCTAAATGAATCTTAAATGCGCATAATACAAATTCACTGTTCACCTACGTTGAATTTAATGCCACATGCCACCTGTAACAGTTGAACTTCCGTTTCAGCGTGATCAAATTAGAGCTGGAGGTCTGTCCCTGCACGTAAAAGAACAAACATACTCTCATTTCAGTGATCTAAGACCGTTTCAACTTCAAGTCAAGCCCCACTAGATATTATGCCCATGTCTGTCCAAGACATTCAACATGTTCAATAAGAATAGACATAGTCCTTCCAGTCCTGGTTAGTCTTTGAATGCAACATATGAGATTTGCTGTTCTGACTCTTTCGACATGTTATTAAGACGAGATGAAACATCAGGCTAAACGTACAGAAGAAGTTTATTATGTTCATGAATTACCACCAATAACAACCAGCATGCCAGCTGGACATTCTCAAGACGAGGTCCCATTTGTGTATCGTCTAATTCTGATAATATAATTGATAAAATTATATAGTTTATGAAGTATAACAAATAGATGTACATGAATAGAGTAAGGTCAAAGCTCTCTTTTCAGTGACTTCTTCAAGTCTCACCTCCCTGAGAATAACTCTGTGTTGTCCAGCAGCATTGCATTTCAGAAAAGTTGTAGGCAAACTGAAAATATAGGAGGCAAATAATGCAAGACTTAAGTGTTTCTGCCAGGATTAGGAAATGGCAGATATCAGTCATTTTGATGAAAAAGGACAGGGAGCAGTTTTGGCCGATAGCAGGGTGCCGTACTCTTCTATATGCCAATACTAAACACTGAGCCAGAACAAAATGTAATAACAGGGCTTTCCACAAAAGTTTACAAGTGTGTAGCAGGAGGTCCACCAAGCTCAGGGAATGGCCGCAATGCCTCATACCTTGTATTTCCGACAGTGCAGCCTTCAGATACAATCCATTCAATGTCATCAGATTCACCAAGGTATTCAAGAGTCAGCTGAAATCAATCAGTGAAAAAAATTTGAGGTGGTCTGATACATAACCAATCGTCACTACGTGGGTGCATCCTATGTTTTCAAACGAAATCTCAGGAGATGAGAGAGATCTATGCCCAAAGATGGAATGGAACACTGAAACTAGGAAAACTAGATCATTGCCGGTATTTCAATTCTAATCTTAGGTTTCTCGGGCTGGGTTTGCCAATTGCATACTTACGGGGCTCCTCAAGTCAAATATGTCTTGTTCTCCAACAGAACTCTTATACCTAAACAGTGAAATAATACAGAATGAAAAGAAAGAAGGTTATTTCACTCAACTGCAACTGCAACTGGCAGAGCCGAGAGTGACAGTTAGTGTCAGTAGAACTTAGAAGAGTAACACTCACTCGAGTCACTGTGTTAAATTCATCAGTTCATTTGGACTTAGACTATGCCTCACATCAATTTACAGTGGGTCAGGGAGTTGCATCGGCTAGGTAAAGAGAGAGATGGCAACTAAGGTAAATGAATCCCAATTCTGGAAGTAACCATGCAAGCCAAGACACGAGCCGTGAAGGAAGTCCGAAATTAGGTACAGCCTGGCCCTAACGACACCAGTCATACTTTCGATTACCGGATGACTTAATTCAACAAAAAGTCACCCACTTCTCGATTTCTACCAATGACAAACCTCCAGTTGGGAGCTCCTTCCGCAATCAAACCAAACTCAAGGAGCATAACAATTATTGTGTAAAGATATGCTTTAAACGGATACATCATAGAAACATGAAAAATCAACAGACATTCAAATGTCACCGCCAAAAAACTTGGCCACTTTTTTTTCTTGAATTAAAAAGAAATTGTGATTAATTCCACATTGGCCGTGGCGGCCGCCGATGAAAAAGACCAGAGGTAGAATCCTGAGCAGGTCGATTCCGTCATCATTATATTTATATTTTCTCATGAGATACACTGCGTTCGGAGTGTATGAGATACACTGCGTTCGGAGTGTATCAAAAAGGGCTAGTTTCCCTACTTTCCTTTGTTCCAGATGTTTTACAGCAACACTTCTACCCACGCAAGCAGCCGTGAATATCATAAAAACCACCCTTTTCCTTATCCATTTCCTTACCCTGTCCCCCCCCCCCCCCCCAATTAATCACCAGGCCTCTCACTTTTTTGACTACCCATGGAGGTCAAGTGTGATAGACTACAACTCCCTCGCCTAACCAACCCCGGAAAATCTAAATCTTCTACTCCGAGCATTACGAGTCACAATAGGCTACATCACACCCGTATGGTCTCTATTGAAAAGACCCTAAAGACCAGGATGCAGATGTAGATGGGATTCATTTGTTGTTTTTCACTAATTGATGACTTTCCGACTTAACTTTATAACACGACCAGTTATTCACATCTCTGTCATAAAGATGGATAGACTTATGACGACGACGCCGTTTATCCTTGGCGAATAGTAACAATCGGATTTTAAATGTTTATCATATCTTTTAAAGGGGGACTATAGGCAGGAGCAAAGGGGCTAATTTGGCCATCTTCAAGTGACTAGTATAAACAGTAACGGCCCTCGGTCACGTCTGACTCAGCACTGAATATATTCCTCGGAGGCCAACAAGCGTGAATCATTTCGACGTACTGTGAGATGTGAGAGACCCCTATTGGCGACGTTGTGAAACGTTATACATGTATATCTTGCCTGCCTATAGCTGCTGCCTATATTGATCCTTTCACAGCATAATATCAGCATAGTACCTTGTCATATTTTTCAAGCCATTCGATAATGACACGATGTTAACAAAAGTCACTACATGTATTTCCACATTATCAGTATATTATACTCGATCAGATTTCAATTGTAATGGCTTTATTTGTTGATGATCTCAGTATTTGCTGTTAAAATGCATCCAATATGTTTATGATTAATCGCGGGGCGATTGTTTACCCTGTGAGTCCAATCTCGAACTGTATTGTTAATTCACCTGAAATAAAATATGCTCGCTGAGAAAGATGCATTCAGTGGTCAGAACACATCTTAGCCGAACAGTTCTTTCGGCTCCGCGGCTTTCGTGGATACAACCATTGTATAAAATGATAACTGGTTTCCAATTTTGTTTGGTGGTCCTGCTTGCTGTAGCAATGTCAAAGGCTGACCAAATAAGCTGGAACGCCCGCCGGCAATGTCCGGACAAGGTCCCAAAATCACTGTCGCCGATAAAGACTGGCCCAGCAGACTCTCTGCTGCGATGCGGCTTGCAATGCGCCGGAGATGAACAATGCAATTCGTTCTACTACAAGGACGACTGCGAGTTGTATTCTAACACAGCTGATATAAATTGTGGCGGCTTCGAGGAGGCGACCATCTCGAAAAGGGCCGGTTACTTTCAAGTAAGAAGGGTAGGTGTATACATGTATATGTCATTTGAATTATTCTATATACAGTTCCGTGGCTTTTGTCATTTTTTATTTCAGTTCATTGTTTCAGAGGTTTATTGCCTAATCAATCAAGTTATTCGTCGAGTATATTGAAATCGAAATCGGTTCTCAAGTGGTTCATTTTGTGAATAAGGATGGAAAACATGTATATACTACAGCGCATGGTCCCCATTCCGAGGCAAACTTCTTTTTCCTTTCAGAAATGTAAAGGTTCTAGCTGCCTCTGCACAAAACGATTCAAAGGGAAAGACTGCACTTTTGACACGGCTTGTAAGATTCCTCTTCCTTACATTCCTCGTTCTTTCATGATATCTCCATATTCCTCGTACTATAGTGACTGTATACTTAGTATGAAAGCCGATTTATGAGTCGTCGCGTGACTAAATTCGCATTTCGCACTTCGTCGTTCGTGGTGGTTCGAAAGGGTCGCGAAAAGAATATTATGTCACAGCCAATGGATTATGGTTTTTCTCAAATTCTCGTATTTCTGCTTCGTAAGAAGAAAAGTTAAAATGTCCCATTTTCTTTAGATACCACGTCTTACCTGCCCATGGACGAAATACAGAACAACACGGTGATCGGCACTGGTCTCATCCCGACAGTGACTGGTGGGGATCCCGCCCTCGTCCCAGGAAAGGACGACATGGCAGTTCACCTCAAGCACCCAGTGTACCTCGACTTCGGAAACCAGCGCACGCGATGCTTTGCAAACTACGATCTTTGCAGCAAGGGTGCAACAATTGCCTTGTGGTTGTTTATTACAGATGCCGCTGGTAAAGTTCCAAACTACATCCTTTCCAGCGGGGCCCAGACAAGTTCTTCGAGTGGTGGTATCAAGTTGAAATACAACAATGATGGTTATGCACGTTTGAGGTTAAAGACCTCTACGCGGCTTTACCCCAAGAATGATGCAAAATGGAAAATGCAACTACAAACCTGGTACCACGTTGCAATCACCTGGAGTGTCGAGGATGGTCTGGCTGTCTATCTTAATGGCGCCCTGGGAATCGAAGACGCGACCTGGACACCAATCACCCCAGTCGTTGACAAATATAAAACCTTCGTGATGGGACGCACGAACAGTTTCATTCAACCTGGACAAATATCGAGCAAGATTCTACCACATATTGCGGAATATTATGGCCAGTTTTATGTTGACGATTTGATAATTTCCGAGGAGCGGTATTCGGCAGCGACGATTTCAGATATTTACCACACGCCGAATTACAATGGGTCAGGCGCCAAGTAAGGCATCAAGAAGTCTGTCATATCGAAGATTTCGAGAAAATATAAAATCTCAGTGCAATGAAGAATGAAGTTTTGATAGTGCCGACTATTCTTAACCCAGACTCGACAACACGATACAACATCTAGAATCTACACAATTTAAGGGACGGAGGAAAGCGATTAGGCGTTACGGCGAAGACGATTTCGTCTGATTCTATACATTTATCAAGAATTGAGCGCTCCGCACATGCCGATCTACCGTCGTATATCCATCCTTCACCACCGATAACTCCCCTATCATACTCCGCCCTGATCGGCCGTCAGAAGGGCTGTTACCTAATCGGTAGTCTCCCTGCATACCCTTCCTCACTCTTGGTTATCGCACGAGACACGCACTGAAAGCGATCATAACTGAAGACGGCTCCAGGCATGCTGACCTGACCCTAATGCACAGTGCATGTTGTATAGAACATGGAGGTATTATTATAATACCTCCATGTATAGAAGAAGGGTGACCTGATCCGGTGGTTCGCACTATCAATTCAGGCCGCGCCGTCATTCAATGACTTTGTGTGGAGCAATTTGATTTGCCACCCGTTTATGATGGTGCGTCTACTTGGCGGGAGTTATCGGCGGTGAAAAGAGGAGACTTTAGGAGTGATATTCACCTCCGATAAGTCGGCATGGCTCCAAAAAGGAAATTTTTTGCTCATTTCAATAAAAACGTGTCAACACATGTATGCCATGGTTTAGGTTAAGATTCAAGCAAAACCTACTGTGTGTGACTGTAGAACTATCATTAAAACAATGATCGAATATTTAACAATGGGCATTGTTATATTTACGACCAATTACAGGGTGTAACAAAACTACTGATACAATATAATATGATCGGTTTAATTCATTTTAATGCATCTGATGCAGTCAAATGAAACCAATAATGACAATAACTCAAGCCTCAACGACTTTTTATAATTCAATTTCTATAATGGTATCCTTGTGCGCATCAAAAATAAAAACGACTGGTCCATTACAGTAATGACTGGTGTTCGTTATGAATTCATTTATTATGATTGTTTAATTGATTGCGTGATATTTTATTTGCATAACAAAAATTAACGTTACCAATATATATAGAGTCAGGCGGATTAAACTCTTATGAGACCTGAAACAATTCAGACGCAGCTTACAAATACATAATGCGTGATACGTTGGTCGCGTGTATAACGGAGGAAACCATCATGACGCTGAAGTTAACTTGTATTTTAATCGTGTTTCCACTTGTTACTGGTTCTGACGTGATGACTTGGAGACAGGAGAAGCCTGAACAGTGTCCGGAAAAGGTGCCTACTACTCTCAAACCGATTAAGACTGCCGCCGCAACGAGTTTGATCTACTGTGCGTTAAAGTGCACCGAATATCCAAGCTGTCTGTCTTTTTACTATAAACAGGACACCGACAACTGTATGATGTATCCCAAAGCTGCTGACAAAGATTGTACGGGTTTCGAGGATAAGGCTGTCGCTGCGAATGCAGGATATTTTGAACTTCAGAAGGTAGGTGGAAACGTCCCTGGCAGCCCCGAACCGACGGCATGCAGTGCAAAACAGTGGTATTGACTGCCATCTTTTTCATTTTGGGCAAAACGCACGAGGCGGATGGAAAATGCATTCGGACAACCGTGTGAACGGCCCTATTATCACTTAATGGCAACTTGATGACGCCCCGGTCATTTTACGAGCGGGGCGTGATATTGGAAACGAAAGGCTCTAGTGCCTTCTCCCAGAAGAAATTTAAGTGCCAAATGTGAGTTTTTTGGGCATCTGATGGGCAAAACAAGATTACTACTTCTTGGGGAACAGGCAGCCCGTGGAAAAATATTCATTTGTGAGAAAGGCCGGGGAGGGCGCCACCTCCTAAATCCACTGCTTACCTTCAGATGTTCAGAAAATAAATAGTATATACCGGTACTCTAATAAGACATCAATTTTTTTATTCAGAAATGTAGCGGCTCAAGTTGTAGCTGTGCTGAGACTTTCCGAGGAAAAGAATGCAATATCAATGCTGTTGGTAAGAATACAATATAGATAGTAAAGAGATGACTCTGACAACGGGCTGGGACAGTATATAGCAGCTAATTCCTCAATAAGTGTCGTGCTGCAAGGCGGGATTTCTCTTCGTAACTTGCTCTTCATCCTGAGGAAATCAGGGGTGTTCGCTTCTCCGGCCCTGCTCACAAACATAATGGTTTGTGTGAACCCCTGATTTCCTCAGAATGCTTGTAAAAACCTGGGGCTCTATATGAACAAGAAACAAAAACGTATGTACCTCTGTACATGCATACTTCAATGATTCGTTAAAAAAGACTGAAATACTAAATAAGTTTCATTCAGCAAAGCGATTCGTTCTTTAGCTTACGATTTTATGAGTAAAAGTTTCCTGAAATCATATCTGCAGTTGATCAACAACAATATACACCGTTAGTTAACAAAGTTTTGAGAAAAACCAGTCTAATGATCGATTGTCTTTCGTTGTAGACGCTGCGTCCTTCCTGCCTATGGAAGAGGTCAAGGATGGCAAGCTTGTTGGTCATGGGTTCACACCCACAGTGAAGAATGCTGTACCGCCAGATACTGTTCCAAGATTTGTCTCAGGAAAAGTCGGCAAGGCAGTCCATATAAAGCATCCAATCTTCTTTGATTTCGGAGACCACCGCAGCCGATGTTTCGGTAATCCTGATAAATGCAATAATGGTTTTACTGCGGCTATGTGGGTGTACATCCTTAGTGCGACCGATAATGAAGGGTATATCATATCGAGCGGTGGCCAGACATACCAAAGTAACGTTGGGGTGGCAGTGTTGCATGTCAAGGCAGGATACGTACTATATGAAGTGAGAACGACTTCTCACAAATATACCGGGAAGGTCAACATTGGGCTACTGGAGTGGTATCACCTGGCATTCACCTGGAGTGTTCAGGATGGTCTAGAGATCTATATGAATGGGAAACGTGTAGTTAAAAACACGACAGTAACGACCAAGACGTTGGTTCCAGACCTTCATACTACTTTCAGCATCGGGAATGCGAACAACAACCTATTTGGCTTCAGCAAATTTTTTGGAAAATGTTACATGGATGATCTTATTGTCTGGGAAAAACGTTTGACGGCTCAGTCTATTTCGGAGCTTTATTACACACCTAACTACGGAACAACAGGACCATGATCGCCGGATACAGACACACTGGCAAAGTGTATGTGCGCCGTGCATTTAGGAAAAGCTTAGTCAGGGGTGTATAGCCAGCTTTTTGGTGCTGGGGAAGGTAGACTCGCTGGGCAGTCCATTGCGTCATCCTAATTGGGTCTCCTTATAAGGAACAAGGCCGGTCCACTGCGTCCGGAGTGTACCGGGGAAGGGGGCAAAATGACACTTTTTGAAAAGAAGTAAAAAATACAAGATATTTACGTGAGCCAATCTGGTGTCAGTCAAGGTTGGCAAACCTGCGATTACTGCATTAAACGACAACATATTGTGTCGATCACGAGTGTATCATCCCATGCTGGCATTTTTGTGATTGGTCCTTTCCGATGATCTGATGACACTTTTGACTCCCGAAGGGTAACATATGGGCCACAAACTAGGAAACGTGGCTTTTTCTCTTCGACCATCCTAGGCAATGGACGCATATCAGGGACGCGGTTAATTTCTACGGTAATCCATAATTTCCGATTATTCCTCAGGTATGTGAGGCTGAAGGCTAAATTGTTGAGAGCCAGGCATGAAAATCATGTTCCCGTTCCTGATATGGCCTCATAGCCAAGGTTGGTCATATCCCGTCTGCGCTTCTATCCACTAATTAGGCCTATTGGGTTGTTCTATATTCTATCAAGTTAATCCCCCTCTCTGTAAAATTATCCCAACAAAATCATGAAACATATATCGAGTATTTTAGTTGATTCTTTCGGTATCTCTCTGCTGAGCGACCGCAGTCCCTCTTGCATCGAAATTGTGAGTCAAGATCTCACCTCTGGGTATAGGCAAACTTGCGTTAAACTGGGTATCGGCTGATGGTTTTATTCTACTGTAGAACGAACATCCAATATCTAGCGATCCGTAATAGATGTAAAGAAATTATTTGATAATAAAGTAAAATTTGAATTTGAATTTTGCTAATTTGAGATTACCTGCCAGTTGGCTGAAAAGAGTGGAAATATCAACGTTTGTCCAATTTGTCAAAAATCATCAAAATATTTCCGTGGTCAACTACCAGTTTACTTTTCACCATTTACTTGCCCGACTCTCTGGAATATCATATCAATATTTCAGATTCACAACCCCACGCAGTATCTGATGTGTCGCGGTCAAACATTGACAATTTAACTGCTAAAAGGCTTAAAAAATCAATGGTGGTGGTCTTGTCTCATATACGTTGTCCCTACGTATAAGCTCCCGCAAGGTGGCCAGTGTGTAACCACTACTGCATGGCCAGTTCCGGGCCTCTCTCTGTAATGTAATCACGAGAGAGTTTGAATATGGGGAATGATTGCCACCTGGCCTCTACCAGGTATGTACCGAATCAAACATGACCAGTTTAAATGTTAACGGCTCATCCGTTGAAGAAATGTTGTAATCCAAAACTGTCAGGATAATGACAGTGTTTCTGTTTTCTCGAAATTCCTTTCGGGTTGCATGATGTTCGAATTGATTCTGCCCGGAGAAGGTCGCAATTAAGTTAGCGGGTGGCAGGATGTGAACGCAGACCTCATCAACACATGGAAATGCCAAAAGCCAACACTTTTTTTTTAATCAGGACTTTACCAGTGTTAACAATGATGGTTATGCACGTTTGAGGTTAAAGACCTCTACGCGGCTTTACCCCAAGAATGATGCAAAATGGAAAATGCAACTACAAACCTGGTACCACGTTGCAATCACCTGGAGTGTCGAGGATGGTCTGGCTGTCTATCTTAATGGCGCCCTGGCAATCGAAGACGCGACCTGGACACATGCAATCACCCCAGTCGTTGACAAATATAAAACCTTCGTCATGGGACGCACGAACGCTTTCATTCAACCTGGACAAATATCGAGCAAGATTCCACCACATATTGCGGACTATTATGGCAAGTTTTATGTTGACGATTTGATAATTTTCGAGGAGCGGTATTCGGCAGCGACGATTTCAGATATTTACCACACGCCGAATTACAATGGGTCAGGCGCCAAGTAAGGCATCGAGAAGTCTGTCATATCGAAGATTTCGAGAAAATATAAAATCTCAGTGCAATGAAGAATGAAGTTTTGATAGTGCCGACTATTCTTAACCCAGACTCGACAACACGATACAACATCTAGAATCTACACAATTTAAGGGACGGAGGAAAGCGATTAGGCGTTACGGCGAAGACGATTTCGTCTGATTCTATACATTTATCAAGAATTGAGCGCTCCGTACATGCCGATCTACCGTCGTATATCCATCCTTCACCACCGATAACTCCCCTATCATACTCCGCCCTGATCGGCCGTCAGAAGGGCTGTTACCTAATCGGTAGTCTCCCTGCATACCCTTCCTCACTCTTGGTTATCGCACGAGACACGCACTGAAAGCGATCATAACTGAAGACGGCTCCAGGCATGCTGACCTGACCCTAATGCACAGTGCATGTTGTATAGAAGAAGGGTGACCTGATCCGATGGTTCGCACTATCAATCATTCAGGCCGCGCCGTCATTCAATTACTTTGTGTGGAGCAATTTGATTTGCCACCCGTTTATGATGGTGCGTCTACTTGGCGGGAGTTATCGGCGGTGAAAGGAGGAGACTTTAGGAGTGATATTCACCTCCGATAAGTCGGCATGGCTCCAAAAAGGAAATTTTTTGCTCATTTCAATAAAAACGTGTCAACACATGTATGCCATGGTTTAGGTTAAGATTCAAGCAAAACCTACTGTGTGTGACTGTAGAACTGTCATTAAAACAATGATCGAATATTTAACAATGGGCATTGTTATATTTACGACCAATTACAGGGTGTAACAAAACTACTGATACAATATAATATGATCGGTTTAATTCATTTTAATGCATCTGATGCAGTCAAATGAAACCAATAATGACAATAACTCAAGCCTCAACGACTTTTTATAATTCAATTTCTATAATGCTATCCTTGTGCGCATCAAAAATAAAAACGACTGGTCCATTATAGTAATGACTGGTGTTCGTTATGAATTCATTTATTATGATTGTTTAATTGATTGCGTGATATTTTATTTGCATAACAAAAATTAACGTTACCAATATATATAGAGTCAGGCGGATTAAACTCTTATGAGACCTGAAACAATTCAGACGCAGCTTACAAATACATAATGCGTGATACGTTGGTCGCGTGTATAACGGAGGAAACCATCATGACGCTGAAGTTAACTTGTATTTTAATCGTGTTTCCACTTGTTACTGGTTCTGACGTGATGACTTGGAGACACGAGAAGCCTGAACAGTGTCCGGAAAAGGTGCCTACTACTCTCACACCGATTAAGACTGCCGCCGCAACGAGTTTGATCTACTGTGCGTTAAAGTGCACCGAATATCCAAGCTGTCTGTCTTTTTACTATAAACAGGACACCGACAACTGTATGATGTATCCCAAAGCTGCTGACAAAGATTGTACGGGTTTCGAGGATAAGGCTGTCGCTGCGAATGCAGGATATTTTGAACTTCAGAAGGTAGGTGGAAACGTCCCTGGTAGCCCCAAACCGACGGCATGCAGTGCAATACAGTGATATTGACTGCCATATTTTTCATTTTGGGCAAAACGCACGAGGCGGATGGAAAATGCATTCGGACAACCGTGTGAACGGCCCTATTATCACTTAATGGCAACTTGATGACGCCCCGGTCATTTTACGAGCGGGGCGTGATATTGGAAACGAAAGGCTCTAGTGCCTTCTCCCAGAAGAAATTTAAGTGCCAAATGTGAGTTTTTTGGGCATCT
Source organism: Lineus longissimus (assembly GCF_910592395.1). Classification (NCBI taxonomy): domain Eukaryota; kingdom Metazoa; phylum Nemertea; class Pilidiophora; order Heteronemertea; family Lineidae; genus Lineus; species Lineus longissimus. Next base: position 25,668,889 of record NC_088310.1, read on the forward strand.
GATGGGCAAAACAAGATTACTACTTCTTGGGGAACAGGCAGCCCGTGGAAAAATATTCATCTGTGAGAAAGGCCGGGGAGGGCGCCACCTCCTAAATCCACTGCTTACCTTCAGATGTTCAGAAAATAAATGGTATATACCGGTTTTTTAATAAGACATCAATTTTTTTATTCAGAAATGTAGCGGCTCAAGTTGTAGCTGTGCTGAGACTTTCCGAGGAAAAGAATGCAATATCAATGCTGTTGGTAAGAATACAATATAGATAGTAAAGAGATGACTCTGACAACGGGCTGGGACAGTATAGCAGCTAATTCCTCAATAAGTGTCGTGCTGCAAGGCGGGATTTCTCTTCGTAACTTGCTCTTCATCCTGAGGAAATCAGGGGTGTTCGCTTCTCCGGCCCTGCACACAAACATAATGGTTTGTGTGAACCCCTGATTTCCTCAGGATGCTTGGTCTTAGGCTCTATACATACATGTATAAAACTTGGGCTCTATATGAACAAGAAACAAAAAAGTATGTACCTCTGTACATGCATACTTTAATGATTCGTTAAAAAAGACTGAAATACTAAATAAGTTTCATTCAGCCAAGTGATTCGTTCTTTAGCTTACGATTTTATGAGTAAAAGTTTCCTGAAATCATATCTGCAGTTGATCAACAACAATATACACCGTTAGTTAACAAAGTTTTGAGAAAAACCAGTCTAATGATCGATTGTCTTTCGTTGTAGACGCTGCGTCCTTCCTGCCTATGGAAGAGGTCAAGGATGGCAAGCTTGTTGGTCATGGGTTCACACCCGCAGTGAAGAATGCTGTACCGCCACATACTGTTCCAAGATTTGTCTCAGGAATAGTCGGCAAGGCAGTCCATATAAAGCATCCAATCTACTTTGATTTCGGACACCACCGCAGCCGATGTTTCGGTAATCCTGATAAATGCAATAATGGTTTTACTGCAGCCATGTGGGTGTACATCCTTAGTGCGACCGATAATGAAGGGTATATCATATCGAGCGGTGGCCAGACATACCAAAGTAACAGTGGGGTAGCAGTGTTTCATGTCAAGGCAGGATACGTAAAATATGAAGTGAGAACGACTTCTCACAAATATACCGGGAAGGTCAACATTGGGCTACTGGAATGGTATCACCTGGCATTCACCTGGAGTGTTCAGGATGGTCTAGAGATCTATATGAATGGGAAACGTGTAGTTCAAAACAAGACAGTTACGACCAAGGCGATGGCTATAGACTATTTTAGTACTTTCAGCATCGGGAATTCGAACAACAACCAAAATAGCTTGAGCAAATTTTTTGGAAAATGTAACATTGATGATCTTATTGTCTGGGAAAAAAGTTTGACGGCTCAGTCGATTTCGGAGCTTTATTACACACCTAACTACGGAACAACAGGACCATGATCGCCGGATACAGACACACTGGCAAAGTGTATGTGCGCCATGCATTTAATAAAAGCTTAGTCAGGGGTGTATAGCCAGCTTTTTGGTGCTGGGGAAGGTAGACTCTCTGGGCAGTCCATTGCGTCATCCTAATTGGGTCTCCTTATAAGGAACAAGGCCGGTCCACTGCGTCCGGAGTGTACCGGGGAAGGGGGCAAAATGACACTTTTTGAAAAGAAGTAAAAAATACAAGCCCGTTGGCTTCGAGGGCCGCAGCTAGTGAGGCTGATGATGGCTGAGGAGTGATAAAAGGAGTAGCAAAGCCCGGTAACACACGGACTAAAACTCACCGGCCAGGCAAAAAATTGCTACTCTCATACCTCTATTATCTACTGATTTATGTGGGTTTTTTTAATGATTGCATATATAATTTGTTTGCGGATATAAAATTACCTATGCCAACACCGAGACAGTTTTAACGACGCAATTTTTTTTCCAACAGTTGGTTTTTCATGAGTTATCTGGCTGTTTCAGTCATAAATTACACAAATGGACAAGTGGATTTAATTCAATAAAATATTCCGTTTGAAAATCGACGACCAACTTCTGTTATATTGAATATTCATTGGTTGGAGGTTGCAGAACTATCAATTAGATGCGAGTATGTTTTTAACTGTCAAGTGCATATTTGGAGAGGTACTGAAAAGATATTTGGTGTGGCAAGTCTATACAGATGTGTAACAGTGTCCAGAACACTGTTTGTTATATTATTGGACCTATCCATTCTAGGCCCTAAAGCATACCCATTTGGATCAGATATGTGGTTAGATATTTACGTGAGCCAATCTGGTGTCAGTCAAGGTTGGCAAACCTGCGATTACTGCATTAAACGACAACATATTGTGTCGATCACGAGTGTATCATCCCATGCTAGCATTTTTGTGATTGGTCCTTTCCGATGATCTGATGACACTTTTGACTCCCGAAGTGTAACATATGGGCCACAAACTAGGAAACGTGGCTTTTTCTCGTCGACCATCCTAGGCAATGGACGCATATCAGGGACGCGGGTAATTTCTACGGTAATCCATAATTTCCGATTATTCCTCAGGTATGTGAGGCTGAAGGCTAAATTGTTGAGAGCCAGGCATGAAAATCATGTTCCCTTTCCTGACTTGGCCTCATAGCCAAGGTTGGTCATATCCCGTCTACGCTTCTATCCACTAATTAGGCCTATTGGGTTGTTCTATATTCTATCAAGTTAATCCCCCTCTCTGTAAAATTATCCCAACAAAATCATGAAACATATCGAGTATTTTAGTTGATTCTTTCGGTATCTCTCTGCTGAGCGACCGCAGTCCCTCTTGCATCGAAATTGTGAGTCAAGATCTCACCTCTGGGTAGGCAAACTTGCGTTAAACTGAGTATCGGCTGATGGTTTTATTCTACTGTATTTAGAACCAACATCCAATATCTAGCGATCCGTAATAGATGTAAAGAAATTATTTGATAATAAAGTAAAATTTGAATTTGAATTTTGCTAATTTGAGATTTTTCTGCCAGTTGGCTGAAAAGAGTGGAAATATCAACGTTTGTCCAATTTGTCAAAAATTATCAAATAATTTCCGTGGTCAACTACCAGTTTACTTTTCACCATTTACTTGCCCGACTCTCTGCATGGAATATCATATCAATATTTCAGATTCACAACCCCACGCAGTATCTGTTGCGTCGCGGTCAAACATTGACAATTTAACTGCTAAAAGGCTGAAATAATCAATGGTGGTCTTGTCTCATATACGTTGTCCCTACGTATAAGCTTCCGCCAGGTGGCCAGTGTGTAACCACTACTCGCCAGTTCCGGGCCACTCTCTGTAATGCAATCACGAGAGAGTTTGAATATGGGGAATGATTGCCACCTGGCCTCTACCAGGTATGTACCGAATCAAACATGACCAGTTTAAATGTTAACGGCTCATCCGTTGAAGAAATGTTGTAATCCAAAACTGTCAGGATAATGACAGTGTTTCTGTTTTCTCGAAATTGCTTTCGGGTTGCATGATTTTCGAATTGATTCTGCCCGGAGAAGGTCGCAATTAAGTTAGCGGGTGGCAGGATATAAACGCAGACCTCATCAACACCTGGAAATGCCAAAGGCCAACACTTTTTTTTTATCAGGACTTTACCAGTGTCAGCTCGGCTGACTTGTTCGTATGGATATCCATACGAATTGCTGGTATGATAGTCCATCCCCTCCTACAGACTGCCAACTACGAAGTGAGAATTATATGTTTTCTCACGCCACTCGCCATGGTGAGGTACTGGGACCGACAAGCGATAGATGAGCGTCGGATAGGTCAATATAGGCCGCCCATCCAATATTCGTTTCGTACTGTCAGTTTGATCTATAGCCCTGGCGCTTATGGACTGAGGAGGGATAAATTGACAATAAACAACGCACTTGCTGTGGGCCATGCCATCACTCACAACACAGTAGCGATGTTTAAAGAAACAGCTGCCACGTTGAATTACGTGTTTTTATAACGTGTCTAAAGGGTAGTCTTAAAGGACAGACTCAACCTTTCCTTATTTTCCGGCACAGCATGCTCTCAATCCTTTGGCTCCTTACATTTACTTCCGCATTGACACGCTATCGGATATCGAGAAGCCCAGTGGACATTGTGTCTTATATATCCTCTGCAGAATCCGGAGACAATAATGGTCCTCAAACGGTCCTAATCTACAGTTTCGGATTACATCTGACTGGGCTTCTACATCATAATAGCAATGCGCTCACTGTGTCAATAGATTCAACGATGGAGGCCATTTGGCGGGCGAATAGGTTGCATTTTGATCTTGCCGACAATCAGGAAAGAACAGTCGTCTTGGATTTTTAGTGTGGATCAGGTTGTGGCACAGTTCGACAGGAACATAGACCTATGCAGGTGTAAAGTTCATGGGATGTACCCTAAGACTTAAACAGCATGACGGACAGGATGGACGGAACCAACCGCGCGAGCTTAACATTTTATGGAATTTTAGGGAAATTGTCAATGTGCGGATTACACTTGTTCTATCATTCAACATCTTTTCGTTGCGACAAAATAACCGCGTCACCCCAAAAATAGAATTGATAAAATCGCTGCAAATTTTTCTCAATTCTCTTTTTGCGTCACCAAGTACATGTATGTACATGTCTGATTCCGCAGAAAAATAATGTAAAATCGTAGTCCATTGTACTACTCTGCTGCATCAACTTATTGAGCGGTTCTATGATCACCATGCCAGCGTCCCAAGAATGAATCAATCGATCCTCGCCTAAGATGCAAGCCTGGCATCGCCGCCTATCCCATGAGTTGTAGCTATATCGGGTGAAGCCACCAGATCATTGCCCAGTGAACCGTCCTCGCAATGATAGATCAAAGGCAGCTAAGAATAAGACAGGACCTTACAACCCCATACATTGTATACCCACTAATTAGGCTGGTAATTAAACCGGTCCTCCGGGTCTTATGGGCAGAAGGCAGTGTAGCCGAATGGAAATTGCTGTGGTGGTGATGTGGTTGGTGATGTAATGTACAAGGCTTCGGCAACTGCAGGATCTGACAATGAGATGACAATTCAAATTGGATACTGTACCTTTTTCTTTGAATTCTTGATGATAGCATATATTCTTGATTTCTAATGGATTACGTAATAAATATAGAGTTGAACGGACTATCTCAAAATACGAGAAAACTGTTGATTAGAAGGCTTATACTGGACGTTTAAATTGGTAATGGTAAGTGTTTACTGACCGTACTGAATATCGCTTTGGTAACCATATTACACCACCCAGGCCTCCCTCTCTAGACCTGAGAAGTAATGAATTCGGTGGCCGGGCGAGCCAGCCTGACCATTCATATTTACGAGCAGAATATTAGAGGAAACAACAGGTCCACGACTCTTCTGACACAATACAATTGTTCTCGACTCTCTGGATAATCATAAGCTTTCAGCATTGTTGCCGGGAGAATGCTATTACTTGATGAAACGAGATATCATGGTAAAGTATACCTGACCCTTTACTTAAACAACCCTGTTACCCCAAGTGGGGTATGAGGGATTCATGACGGTCCCGGTGCCCAACAGGATTCTTCCTTCATGGGCAGTTCCCTCAACTTCAGGTCGTCGTTACCGCCCCTTGTACCTATACAGCTCTTGCGGTCGTCACCAAACGGAACTTGGACTGCCTGGCAGTGTACGCCATTTGCCTATGCGGATTCCATCGATTTTAAGAGCATGCCTAGCATTGTTCCTTGGCTTTCTCAGGATGTAGCCGAGCAGGTCCACTTTCTCCACAGGACCAGCAGTTCTATCGGCCCCTGGTCTGTCTCTCTCTCACACAGTAGGTGCGGAAATCTCCACCGAGTTTCATAAGCACTCGAGGCAGTAGTCGAAAACGAAGTAGAGAGAATAAAAGTGGCCCGTGCATATCAAATCAACAGAAGAGTTCTGCTGCTCCCCATATAGCAACAGCGTTTGATAACAGATATTCCCATCAAATAATCATAACCTTCCCACGCTGTGGGGACGCTTGGGATTTCAACACATGGTAACAAAATTGTTACATTTCTGATAGACTGTTGCACATGCTTTTCCCAATCATCAATAAGGAATGCCCATGAACTGCAAGCTTTGATGTGGCCCTGCGTACAGAGTTCCTTACATATTTTCGAACACTGGGCTGCATCATGGCTATTGGTTCTAAGGGCATAAAAAACACAATTCTGCCCAAATATCGCCCAAGTCCAGTTGACCTCTCGCATCTTTATTAGAACTCAACGAAGGGTCTGTCGTTGCTAGTCAGATGGTCAGTACTGAACACTGCAAGCAGTTTCCTCCGAACTAAAGCTGCCTCTCGCTGAAGCATAAACACGGCTACTCCTACGACTTGTAAGTGGGCTACCCATTGTTTCAGGAGAGTGACTGGTACGTAGAGATCTACGGCGAGAAGGGTGCCATCACTGACTCGCTCCAGTACGTGACGGGCCCGATTCGGCTGGAGAAGAACCTCATGCAGCTGATAGAGGAGGACATCCAGACATCAAGTGGCATGTGGCCGTCTGAGGTAACACGCTCCCCAAGCATTCTACTAAAGGATAGACCAGAACAATTGGCCCATTCTCGGTCCTCCTGTCAATCCACAAATCCCTAGCAATATGATTTTGGCCTCATAGTTTTTGGCATAAGTGTCCTTAACATACAGATTCCTCATCCTATAAAAGCTTGGACAAAGTCATGAAAAAAACCAAGCTGACAAAGAGTGGGAATTAGCTAAGGCACCATATTGAACATGGCGATCTGAACCTTGTGTTAAATCAAGTCCAAAATGATCAAGAAACACGTGGTTTCAGAATTGAGGATACTGCAGAGGATAACACACATTTTTATTTTCCCCAGCCTGGTAACTGCACAAAGTTCCGAACATTAGAACTGAACCTGGAAATGATCGCGACGGACACCAGATTTGGTTTTGTTGTTGTTGGTGGTGGCGACGAAGGCTCCTTCCCACCAAGGATACACAAGCTCCAAGCAGGTAAATGATTTTCTTTTGAAAGATGTGTTACCCTGCTTGGAATTTTTGGAGTAAACTTCTGTTGGCTGTGAAAGTGTTGCCAATGGTGGCTTGATAGTAACTCGAATGTGTTGGTTCTGGCAAAGGAAAACGATCTGAAACAAACACAATCTCTACATTCTTCGATCACACAACCGTTCACTGTCATGTCTGTATCTGTTTTCTGTTTTCTGTTTTTCGTCACTAATGTTGTATTAAAAATGGATCCACCGTCAGAGAGGAAGGAAACCGAATGTTGGACGATCATAGCATTTTCTTTCCCGGCAATTCAGTTTCAAGATGGTGATATCATACCAGTACGAATCGATGGCAAGCATGTATCTTTTACTGTTTTCTGTGTTTCGTCACTATATTGTATGAAAGATGGATCCACTGTTGAAGGGCTGGCGATCGCATCATCACCCCCTATTCATTTGTCCTGTCAGAATATCAAGTTGGTAAATCTTGCCAGTATAGATGGCAAGCCTGTATCTTTATTGCTATCTCCTTCGTTTCACTGTATGAAAGATTCGTCTCACCCTGTACAACTTTGAAGAGCGGGAAAAATAAGGTTTGTGCTATTATCTGCGAGAACTCGTTTTGGGTTCTTACTGCCTTAACATAGTGTACCTTTGTTTCTAGGTGGATGTCTATTTCACTTGTTGTTGTTAAGCGGGGCAAGAAGGGAGCCGGAGTACGTAGCGGCGGAGTTCATATGGCGAGTGAAGAGGTTAAAAGTCACATAATTAATCGTTAATACCTCTTCAACGGAGAATGAAATGATGTCATTGAAGACGTCATAACTGACCCATAATGTCTTTTTTGCGTTTCAACTTGTTACTATAAAAGTGTTGCGCTTTTGTTATTGACGACTCTAAAAAAAGTCATTTGTTTAGTAAATTTAGTGGATTTGTTGGCGACAACAGCTCTCGGCCAAATTTCGTGTCATGGTATTATTCTCATCAGTCTCTTTCATACGGAAATAATTCTCGTTACTTTGAACCATAGAGTTGGGTTCCGTTTCATGTCGGAAGAAATAATTGTGTTGTTGCCTTCGGATATTCAGTAGCTTTGCAAAACATAAAAACTAATTATGCAAGTGCAGGGTGGCATAAACTCTCCCTGCGGCACCTACGCATCGTTAGACTTATCCGCTCCATGATGAAAACAGCTTGTTTTTGCCACCAAATTTCCAGTAATTGTTACAAAAGGCATGCATCACTTTCAACAATAACCATCCATTCGTGTTATTTGCATTCGACTCTCGGTAATCACAGCGGTCTGAAGAGCCGCATCTACTAATGATTTCAAATATTCCGCCATCTGCCAATAAAAACGAGACAATCTGGTAAAATACATGTATACAGCACGAGGTCGGTCATACGAAAGCTATGCACGGCTTCGCAATGGTTGCGCCTCTTCCGTTTTTCAACAGTTCTCATAGATTGCATTCCGTGCAAGGTTTCACCAAGCAGCAAATCGTCCTTTTCTGTCTGACAAGTTCCCTGCCCTCTGCAATTTATCACGTCCTAAAGCCAAATTACCACCAATGATGTATTTGCTGCAATTACGAATTATCCAGCCCATTAATCATGGCAGCCTCTCCTGCTAATCAATACAGAAGAGGTTTAAAAAGGCTTCGTTATGTGGTATTGAACAACCTGTGTTGGTTGGGCCACCTCTCATGTAGAAAAAAGGAGTTTCGAGCGTTAATCAGACCACATTTTTGTGATCAGCAGCGACCTACCAGCCCGGCGCTGGTTGTATGTCGCTGAGTTGACATTGTGAGTGTGCATCAACTACGACCGCTACTCGCTTACTGCAGGCAGCAACGGGATAACGGAACTCAGCCCCAAATCGCCTTCTATGACATCACCGCATCATCCCTAATGCCGTCGCTCCAAATGGCTGAATGATCTCGGTTATAAATGCGATTTGCTTCCGCGACAACGAGACTCCACCCAGACGGTTGTTGACGTCGGCGATTGTTATCACTGAGCAGATTTGTCATTGACCAGAGGTTGTGTAGCCCGTGGTGTGGACAATCATTTGCTGTCACAAGTGGATCACGGGCTAGTTTGGGAAAGCAAAGCCAATACTCCTCAGACAGTCCATCATTATCTTCAGGAGCTTTACTAAAGGGTTCTCCCAATCCAACGAAGGTTTACGATCTCTTGGGATGACTGGAAGTCTTTTATTCACCTTAACAGTAGTGTCTTTGACGCTCAGTCGTTTGGGATAATCCTTCGGTACAACAAGTGGATTATGTGCCACAGTTTGGGAGGGCCAACTTTACGCTATCGATACTTAAGAAGACACTTCCCCATGGTCACAACATAGCTTCAAAGGGTTGTCAAATTCGACAAAAGCCAGGGGTCCGATCTCTTGTGGTGTCTTTGATTCACTTCCAAGTCAGCATGCAGGTCGCGCACAAGTAAACCATCCTTTCCATTTCATGCCGAGACATACTAGTAGAGGATTACGTGACTAAGAATTCCTGATGAAAGAGCACTGGGCTTGTCGAGAGATGAATGATTCTTACTCTGCTACTCGTGAGTTCGTGATGAGCTTTGTCACGAATCCACCAGATCTTAGGAAGTCAACCCTAATTGACTTATTTCGTGACCTATTGTAGGAAATGCAAGTCGATCGGCGCGCTTTCAAATACGTATTATCTCAAGTAAGGTAGTCAGTGAAGAAAGCTTTACAGAGAAGTCGTGAGGTTGTACATCCGCCCACAGTAGGTTTTTGTATCATTCCTAAAAAGCACTGCGAAGTGTTTCAGAAACGATGCAGAAGCCTGCTGTTGGAGGATAGAGGTTGCAGGACCTCTGGTACGCCAAGTTTTTTTGCTAATGCTGATTAAAGCCGCGCCTCTTCACCCCGCGAGATAAACCTAAGCCTGCTGGGAATCCATGATAAGTCATCAAAAGGTGACATCGTCATTGAAGGCTGTATGATGAATGCCATTGCGTGATATCACATACCTCGTCTGTATATGTGACACAAATACATTAATATTGATAATAGTCATAACTGTCAACAAACCTTGTGCTTGGCTAATAATTTTATAAGGGGTAGCATTGCTTGACGCCAAAGCAGTTGGTTTGGGTACACACCCATATCTATCCTATATATTGTCTGGGGCTGTTTCATGTTACCGTAGTGTCAGTACAGCCTATATACCGAAAAGTGAATTTCTGTGAAATATTCTTCAGATAACGTTTCCTCGTCCTCATTCTTATCAAAGGGAAGCTGGAATGAAAAACGAAACGTGTGTGGAAAAGCATGGACCACTTTTCTTCCAATCAAGCAGGTACTCGTTGGCGTAAACACTTCGACCAACTCCTTCCCTGGCAGCTCATTTATCTTGCTTCAAGAACAGCTGTGCAAAGAACTTCCATTGCTATTAGCTTTATCGCTGCGTCCGAATGACAAGCAGGTCTTCTCAAAACCCATGACATCTCTCGGAAGTTGTACTACAAACGCATACGTCATCGAGCTTTCAACCAATGCCGGGCGAGCCTGACTTGTGAATGAACCGAGGCGGCAGTCTTACGAGGAGCTTGTAATGGTCGAGAAGGCTCTGACTTGATGAGAAAAGTGCTTATTAGTCGAGGAAGGATTGTTACTGAATTCGATGCCATCAACTAGATACTCTTGGTTATGCATCCTTTCAGCAGTTCATAGATGGGTTAAGAATCTATGCAGCAGGAATTGGTGAGACACGTGCCGGCTACACTAATTCTTATCGAAAGTGGATATTTGTATCGCGACTGATAAGAGGAACCAACAACTTAACTACATAACAGTATTTCTCAAAGACATGAATATCTTAGCTGTCAACTTTGGTATCAGTATATCTGCCAGGTCAGTGCCTTCCAAATCATCGATGGACTGTCGTAGATCATATAAATCACCGATGGCTTGGAAGTGATTGCATATATCAGTAGCGGCAAAAACGGAACTACACAAAGGATGGGACCCACGTGTTGCTACTCATGTCAAATGTGTTTTCTCAGTCTCTAATCAGACTGGAAGGAATCAAAACCGCCTGAGACTGACTGACAAGGAATTCATGGCCGGACATGTCTACTGTTGCTGCCTTGGATTTCCGTCGATGATTTTGGCCAATAACATGCAAACCATTTAGTATTACGTGACAAGGGTACACAGATTTGTCGATATCTTGAATCATCATATCAAGCTTGGCAGTTCGTGTATATGGTCATCGCGAAGAACGTTATGGGACATGTTAACCGGAAACAGAAGGGCCATTCGGTCCTGCTGGAACCTTTGAGGATATCGTTCCCATCTATGACTTCGCAATGGCACACGTAATAATATCATTCGAGGGTAGTACCCATCGTGTTGTGGGGAATTCGGATAGAAGTTTTGCGAGTTGTTAGTGCGTCTGTCTTGGAATATATACTGAAGTTCGTTAGCGATAAACAATGGCTTTAAACGTTGATGCACCAAGTAAGATGACAAACTGTGTGGATTTATCTGGTTACGTCATACTGCTGGTGGAAGGTGATGATGGAGGAATCAAACTTTACGGTGAGTTGGCCTATCTCAGTCAGACTTTACTGTATATACATGTATTATGAAACACACGGCTATTTTCTGCTAGTATGTCATGTTTTAACATTCAAATATACCGTCTTTTATTTATGTCATCACTTCTACATGGGAATTTTCTTACTCGATAAAAGAAGACATGTATGTTTTATATTAGTTCTTGGAGATTTAGTCTCTGATGATCTAGCTTATTATGTACGATACTAATTTTCTGACCAGTGTTTCCTTTACGTAAACAAACCCTAAAGCGAATTGTTGACAGCACCATCATATTACCCGACCTTCTGCTAGTATACTCAATGACCTCTTGTCTTTATTGATGGAAGTCAATAGGTTCTTGGACAGCCTCGGAGGCAGGGTTTTCTCATCCTAAAATGTCAGGCCATTTCACTCGATACATACTTACTCCTCAAACATGCGTAAGGAGAAGTCGTGTTGTAGGCCCTGTTTGCAAGAGGATGGGGTTTCAATATTACTTTTGAAAGGTGCTGCCTATCACTGGAGACGTCGTTACAAACATGAGCGTCTGGGTCAGTGAATTATCACAGAGTGAGCAACACACCCAGCGTCATGCATGAGCAAGGTGCCTCAAATTGGATGTCGAATCGAAGAATTTCTTGAAGATTGAATCGGAGAATATCCTTCCCCATGGCTTGCCCGTTGATGAATTAGTTACAGTTCCCCTCCGACCTCCCCGAGCGGCTAGAACTGGTATCCACACAGTCATTTAATCCTGGTAGAGCGCAAGCCCGGCGGGACACAACCCAATCAATAAAGCCTCGGATTGCATCGATACATTCTCTGACAAGGCGATGTCAGTTTGGTCTTGCTTGGCTAAGCATTTACCGTGGCGGGCGTTACCTCGAAATTGCTTTGGCAGCCTTTGAGCTGCTCATGAAAACAACCTGAAGGAGATAATCCATGTAGGCGCACGTAAAATGGTGTTTTTTTAAAGTTTGGTGAAAAAAATGGATTGTCTGTAAACGAACTGAACGACGAGGCTTTCAGTCCGTCACTTCTTGTCAGAAACCTAATGTCAGGCTTTAGAAACCTTTAGATCCTTTTTCTGATCGACCGCCTATTCAGTCATATATTGCGAAGTGAAAGGTAAGAAAAACGTAGGCGTCTATTGTTGCAAAATAATGAAGATGCCACGTGCTTACAACCACTCGCCGATTTGTGGATTCCCTAATAAGTTAATAACCTCACGTTGATGTCAATTAAGCAAAGTTCAAATATCCAGGTGAATCGCTTGAAGAATTCTCACCTATGGTTCGAGGTCTTGGTTGAAGAATATCGACGGAGAGCTTAAACAAGGTAAAGTAAATGTATAATACAAGTCACATTTCTCGCGAAATCCGATTAGTGCTTGTTTGCCTGCGGTTCTGACTAGGATAGGTAATACATGTTGTCGAGATAGAGCTTAGAGCAACACCGATTCAACTAAATCACCATAGACAAACAGTCCTTGGTCATCAGTGGGAAATCATTTCATCAACGATGGGTTGCAAATACCCTAATGTCACCGATCTAGACCCGGTTCTGAATATTCAATTTACTTCAAGCTAGATATCTTGCAGATGTTCGTTCGATGCCATTCAGCATGTTCAGTTTCAGTAAAAAAACAATGCGTTGGCGACACCACTTAGCTTTTCGATTGTATGATGTCCTTTTCTTCCTGGTCACCTAAATCCTACACCAAGTTCTCCCTCTAAATCACCGTAAGCTATATCAATACGAGAAAATATCCCAGCCATTCTACTACAGGACATAATAGAGGCGAATGGGCACATTATCCTCCTTGTCACATAAATCCCGGCCCACACCCAAGTTCTCCCTCTAAATCACCCCGACTGTTTTAGCTCCACGTGACCATCGCGGTGTTTGCTGAGACAACCAATGGCTTCCAGTTCGAAATCAAGTCCTTGAACCTGAACCATCTCTGAGAATAAATCACCAGTTCCTTCCGTGAATGCCAAATGTGAGGTAATGGCTCCATCAATCACAGCAGATCGCCCGAAATAGCTTCACACGATGATGAAATATTATTAAATATCACTTGTTCGTTACTCCGACCCAAGGCCGTAAAACACCCGGAATTAACGGCAAAACATGTCACCACGAGTTTTTCTATCCGCTCAATTGGATTTGTTGTCAGTAATGAATGCATCCCATCCTCGAGAGCGTATACATCGCCTTGAGACGACAACGACACTGGACCTGGTAGATTCAATTATCATCAATTCTTTATCGGCCGGTAGATCTGGGAATAAATTGACGCTAATGTTCATTATTTCCTTATTGAGTAGGACCGTGATTATTTTGCGTTTCAGTTGATCAAATACTGAATCCGTTGTTTAAATTTAAATGTACGTGGCGAGATGAATTGGTCATTCTATAGCTTCGCACTGTAAATTGTGTCATTGGAGAAAAATTCGAAGAAGGAAAATTACAGGGGATGTGCCACTGCCTTCTATACATAGTGTCTTATGAATTTTGCCGATCACACTTTTTGAATTGTCTTTATATTCAACTGAACTATCAGAAAATACTGTGAACATGAAAAACGTAGTTGAGATCATATATGGAATGATTATGCCATGGAAATTAAAATCTCGGATACCATAATCGCGTTATTGGCGATCTCAGCCATCTCAATCCTCCTCAAACGATCTTTTCATCAATGCAATCAATTTGCTCCCATTTCCCTAAATTGGCTAAGTCAATTCTCCTCATAATTGCCTTCCACTTGCCAAGTATCCACTAATAAACAACCATTTCCCATCAATGTTGATATAGGAGAGCATCTCCATGGTCACTGGGGATACGCCTGATTGGCCGGTTATTGCCATTATTTCCGTACATTTCTTTGCCTTCCTTTGTCAGCAGATGCCATATTTGTAAAATATAGAAAACGAAATAGCCTAAGAGTAGACAGCGTCGGATCAACTTTGGTCTTTCAAAACACAATCTGGCAAACAAATTGCTTCCTCTTCTGCATTTCGTCAGAGTTCATATTGTACGTCATAACCATCAGGTCGAATTCGAAAACACCTCCGACAAAGCACCGAAAAGTGATCATGACTGCTCCATTATCTGCAACAACAATAGCTGTCATGGTTGCCTTACCATAACCGTTGTTGCCAGAACGAGACACAGTGTATCATACATGTACAATGTAAACACTACTACATGTACTGTATATAGTAACCGATGTGTTTTAGAATTCACAATCAAATTCCAAGAAAGTCTATACACACCTTGTATAATTTTTACGAAGTTGGCCGGCTTCTTCTTCTTTGGAAGCAATGACTGTTATCTATTTACAGGGCGACTGAGAGAAATTGGGCGTTGAAAACCTGCGACTCAATATGGCGTTTATCACCACCAGATCTAGCGTCTGCAGAAATCGATTAAGGGGAAGAGTCAATTAAGCATGAAATCTATTGGACTTGGAGCAAAGACCAATTCAGAGCTTTTGTAAATTGCCGCATTGAATTCCACGGGTATCATTCACTTGAATCTCAAGCAGCGTAAGCAATTGTTTAAGAAGAAGTTAGCAAGTCGAATCTGCTATCAACTGCAGGCATGCCCTTGAACGCAACAAGCAAATCAGATGTCGTCCAAGAAAAAACAGAATCTATTTGAGTCGCGGCGGTGGATTGCATTTCAAAGTTAATGAGGAAGGTGCGGGTGTGAAGAGGCGCATTGCCCCGATGGCGATTGGGGTGGGTTTATTCACGAAGAGATCCTTCCACTCTGATGCTGTTGTTATAATGGGGTTTTGGCTGGCCAAAGATAAAGGAACTTTGACAATCTAAGATTGTCTGGTGTTAACATCTATAGCTTTGGTTAAAGGCTTTTTGATACCAACTCAGCTGTAATTCATTTTCCCTCTAGCCAACTGCAGTATAGGCAGTCCTGTAGTACATGGCTCGCTGTCATCGGTCCCGAGTATGGGAAATTTTTTAATATTTCAGGCATGTCATGAGTTTTGGCCAGCTTTGCACAGAAAACAACTTATCAATTATCTGCACCGTTTTTAAGCAATTGCTTGCCATGTTGGAGTCGATACGTGCATGCCAATGATAAAAAAATTTGCCGGGGATACAAATTAAACTTTCCGTTTTGTGATTAGATATTGATTTCACCGATCTTTACAGACCATCTGTAGACAAAGAACCAGATATGCGTTGCTTATCTGCCTTATCACAGAACTGTGTTAGAAAAATGGAAATGTTCGAAAAGTTGGGAGCACAGGACCCGATTTTACAAATGTGTTTTTTAATGTAACCCCAGATTCTTCTCAGATGTTACTCCCTGTTTGGGTGAAGGTCGGACAGTGAGGTCGTAAAAGAAGACGAGAAACCAGTGAAATATAACACTTGATCGAAAAGGGCTTCGATAAGTAATGATTTCAAGAGAAACATGAACCGAATCTATAGAGCTGATGAGGTGCCTTCTCAGATAACTATTGACTGCAAAACAAGTTCAGTCTAATAAGCTGATGAGGGCATTCAGTAGTCGATGGGAATTCTATCTCCATCAGCTTGGGGGTAATTGGTTCCCTGAGGATGAGACTCGGATGGGGGATCGATTGGTGATCGAAAGTGATCAATCCCGCTTAAGCTGTCTATTGACTGCGGGAGCAAGTAGAGTGTGATGGCGGAAGAATGGACCCTTACCTTCCTCATCCGTGTGTCTCGAATCGACAATGGAATTCCAAATCACTCAAAAGCTTCAATCGTTAATCATGAAGTGAAATTACTTGTGCAATGTGTTTCGAGAGAGAACCAAAAAGCTTTTTCCTTGATGTGTGTTCGCAGAACACTGATCCATCTGGAGGCAGATAATCTTTGCTTGAATATGTCAAGTTAATGACTGTTTCTGATTAATTGGATATTTCTTTATGTTTTGTCGTTAGTACTCATCACGAATGATAATTACAGTTGATCGATGATCTGTCATTAAGGGACACACCTGACATGCCGGAATGCTTTTCTTGCAAGTCGATTTGTCATGTTGCTCGATCAAATAAAAGTTGTTATCTTAAAAATGTTGGTCTCAGTGTTATGCATAAGGAAGGTAGTGACGACAGGTCTCTAGAGTCATCTTGGTATACAGCCACTTCTCAGCTGTAGACCACATACATGTAGGCCTACATATTACGGTAGTCTCGGATCAAATAGAAAGCATCAACATAAAATAATTACAATTTTGTCTTCTACCTGTTTCGGTTCGCCAACAGTCGTGCTAGGATGCTTGGACCCATTATTTACCTATATTCACGAAGACCAATCATTCTAACATGCCAACTCGTACGGTTAGTTGATAAATGTCACAGTTCAGTTTATTTTTGTCGCAGTTCCTAAATGTCTCTTGGTATCTCAATATATCATAACGTTGCAGTGGAAGGAAAGATATCGCATGATTACAAACCAAATTACCAGTTTCAATTTGTATTAGATTTCGTCATGGAATCTATAGCGGGATATATCGCCAATTAATATTGATCCCCATCATGAAAACTAAAGTAACGATGCGGTAGAACCTCATCAGCATCACATCCTGAGATCAGGCTTTTTTACTCTTATGTCGAAAATATCGATAGGTGGAATATATTGAAAACGGCTGGTGCGACGGTGCAGTATCGTAGTCTGGAACACGATAATGATCCATTAGATTGTCGAGGACGACTTCACTAATCCCTTTGCAAATATTGCTAATGGTCGATTAGGTATTTCATATTGAGTGATAGCTGACCGCAGCAGTATATTTTCTGACAAAATCATTTCAGGCATCGTCTTCTCTTCCCTTAAAAGAACAACAAAGGGAATTATAAACCAAATGTATCTTTTATCTAAGGTCTTTTATCCACCCTTGAAAGGTTCCCTAAAGCATCATCCTGATGAGGTAATAGAGAGCAGATCACCCTTCCATTACTGTTTCATGTTCTTTTTTCTGCATCGATTACAAAATTCCATGGCAATAGCAAAGCAAGCACTGGTCGGATGAATGAAACAAGTAATTTCTCCAGAAATGTCTTTGATTGTCATCAGCAAGATTGATCAAGTGAGGCATACCTTACTCCAAAACCCGGGCATTCCAAAACACAAACCAAACAAACGTTTCAATTGTTACAGAGTGTCAGCCGGATGAACTGGATAGCAAACATTCCCATCATCTCATCGATATTCCTTCGAAGCGTTTTTTGTTGCTAATGACTGTCGAGTCCCAGGAAACAGCTTCCGCGGAAGCAATCGCAAAGAAGAGGAGAAGAACAGCTGAAAACACTGGACCACAATGTTGCGTATACCAACAAGCAGCTCCATGTTATACGACCAAACATTTTTTCAATGGTTGTATTTCATCAGGCAATTTTACGCCTAAATAATGGGGGAATAATCGTTTGTATTTATAGATTTTCCATTGCTTTTCGTTGCAGGTAGGTCCAACGACCATGCCAATGAATACGTTAGCCTGCGAGTACCACAAGGCCCAGCTGTTAGAAAGCATTCTGGCTCATAACATCAATTTTGACGTGTTGTTACATTGTTAAATGTACATGTTCATGTTTTTGCATACATACATACATTAAACAACATGTCAACAGGATGAGCTTCACGTAACATGCTTCTAATCACCGGGTCCTGGTATTCCAAGACCGTGGATAAGTGCCTTGTACATTCATTGCACATTCCTTGTTCATTCGAATTTCTATATTTTACTCCCACGACGATATCGAAGAACCTATTGAATCGAGTTTGTGTATCTAATGTACATCAGTTGGTGTGTTAAGCCATTGAATACGGTATTCAAACAGCGTCATTAAAAGGGACGAAAACTCTTTGGGAAGATGATAGCGTGAATGATCCTTTGATTGAGGCTCGGAGTTATACGAGTGAATAGGTTTCCTGTCTGCAGTATCTGATTACAAGTACCAGTTTGAAATTGCTTGCAATAAGGAGTCAAGATGAAAAGTATGATCAAGCAACTCAAACCTTTATGAAGTTGTTACTTGATCCTCGTCATTCATGAACATGATTAACGCCTTTGCGGCTTGGTTTGGACCCTTAGAGCTGGTCGAGTCAGATGACACAACTGTATTGTTACATTCTCAGCCAGTCTTTCGACACATACATTGATCTGTTTGGCCCTTTTTTGTCTAGTCTCCCATGCAGTCCATTTCGTCATCCTGATCGTCTGCTTCATGGGGACCGGAAGAAGCCGGTCCATTGCGTCCGGAGTGTAGTTTTGGCTGCCTGATGTCGATCAGCCTTGATCTATTGACGGAATAATGTGATAATGGACTATTTCTACTGACCGACTGTTGACCATACGTTTACGGTATTGAGCCACGACTAGGTTTATCAGCCTCTGAGGATGACCGATATTCAGTGGTATACGGGAGCGAACATTCCATCGCCCCATGTCTGAGTCAATATACCCCTGAGCTAATCGCCCTGCCAAGAGACATCGATGAGAAATGGTACTTGTTCAATCGACAGCCCGGGGCTTACTCTACACTAGCTCCTCATTGAACGGCGACCCATCTGTTTCTAACAATCCTTGGCAAATCTCGACATTTCCGGCCATCTTTCTCTCTGAATACCATAACCTGTCGATTCTCATGGTTATGACCGCTGGCCACCTCGTCCTCTTCTCTCCTCACTCTGTGACCCCATCACTAAAAATTGATAATTTAGGTTCGTTGAGAGGAACTCATCAAACCGTGATTAAAAGTCGTAACAAAATAAATGTATGTTAGGTGGAAATGTACTCGGATTCTTGTTCAGTCGACATAACATTCTGTATGCCCCTGGAGCACATAGCCCAGTCAGTATAAAAGAACTCCAGCCGAACCAAGAACAAAATAATTGCAACCAATAAACGTTGTATGATGATGTCTTGTCTTTTGGAATGTGGGAACAGCAAATAAAAAGTCAGCTGTTGGCATGATTATTTCTCGGAAGTGTACAAAATGTATATGATATCTTTGAAAGGGGGGAATGGTTACATGAAATGATGTCCTCACCACAGATCCCGAGTAGTCTCACTTGGGCAATCTAATTTAGAGAGGAGATAGAGGAGAGGCATTCAATATAAGACAAAACAATCCGCGTTTTTTGTATTATAGTATATATTTATATCGAACGAACATACGTCTATACATCTAATAAACCATACACAGGAAAGAGCACTCGAACATGCCCAATATTGCATTGAGATTCCAACATGTTATAAGCTTCACCAGAACAATCCATGTTCAATATATCACCAAGATTTACCAGGACAATTAAAGTCTTCATCGGCCACGAAAAATCATGCTTTCACAAGAAGATTTGATCAAAATAGTACCACACAAATTCGGAAATAGATGTTCGTGTGTGTGTGCATACCTGTAAACTGTTTTGAGGCTTTCCAGTATAGGCCACACAGGAGCGACCACACAAAGCATTGTATTCATTGCCCTCAAGCACGTAAATGACAATGAGTACACATGCATTACATTACGCCATCAAATAGGGTAGTCGTTTACTAGTTCTTTCTCCATTCACCAATTCGCCACGTTTGATTGTCTTTACCCGATCTTGTGGGCGACGATTCATTTGAAGACAATTACACATGTGATCGGGCAGTAAGGCCTTTACATCGCATTAAAAAGCTACTGTATTGATTGATGACCATTACATATGTTCACGGTGTGGCTTTGACGAAATTTTTTAGGCCAATTTTTTAAATGTCTGGCTACTTTTGAAGGCTGTGCTGTGTGCTGCATGTAGGTTTGAATAAGCAACTTAGCCTTGAACTCATGCATATGACATGAAGAACTTTTACCTCTTTTGTGGATTATATATAAGTCTTTATTGGAAGAAACCAATATACGGAACGATACTTGTGAATAAAATTAAACAACTTTAAAATAATCTATTTGTGATTCTATAATAACAGAAATACAGGATCGAGAAGAACTTTGGTTTTGTGATAAATGGTCAAAATAACTGAAAAGTTGATGTGAATAAATGGTCTCCATGGTAACCAAAATGCCTGAAGAGCGGCTGTTCTTACAACAAGGATGGCATTAGAAAAGTCTATAATGTCGAGCAATTTTCTTTTTAAAAATATCGGAATTATCGAATTACAAATTTATTAAAAATGTGGTATGGTTATACTTATGGCAAAGTTTTTAACAACTTTTGCCGCAACGTTTAGTTTCCTCGATGTGATGTTTCCAACGCCCCAAAATACAAGAAACCACCAAAAAAAAATTCCTTGGCATTTGTTCTTGGTTAGTTATTCATATCAATTTCAGTTCCTTGTTGAAACTTCTGAACTGCTTGTATCCACCTATTGTGGGCAAACCCACGCATTATCGCCTAATGGGTCAGGATTGGGCGTCTTAAACGTCAATTTAACGGTCTAAAGTGTCCTGTAGCACCATGCATTGCTAGTGAAAACGGCTACATTCTTTTTTACATTGGACAAATACCCATTATTATGACGCCGGTATAAAGCCGGTACAAAAATGTTAAGGGCATTGACATACCCTGCATCGTATGCTAAATTTACTCTTCTGTCGGAGTGTATGCACTTTACACTTGTACATGGTGCTGAAGGATTACTGAGAAAGAAATACCCCGCATACAAAAATGTATCGAGCTCACCATGCTTGCTCACAAGTCATGAAAACGTCACGATGCTATCGATTCCAGTGTCACCACGAAAGATACTACCTATACTCAACCGATTGGAGTGAGAAGAACCAGTGCAGAGTGGGTATTTGGATACGTATTGCCAATAGACTGACCATTCGATTTAGGAATCCCTAGATCAGACCCAAAGCCCAGATATCAGATGGCATGGCCGGGAGGTTAAGCCATTCTAGCTATCAGATTGCCACGTAGCGATAGAAGCTCTGCTGATAAACTGAAGTCCACGATGCTCTCGTGAAAGTGGGATTTCCTTTAAGATGTCCCCCTCGTCGATAATGAAGATGTGTGTGGACACAGGAAATTAGAGAGGGAAATATCTGATGCGAGGCAATGCCTGATAAGTCAATGAGATGGCTTAGCCATTCGTCAGTGCCAGATATCTGATGGCCCTCTGCTGATAAACCCGTCCATAAGGCTAGAATTTGGAAGTGTGATATCCTTAAAGGGGTCCGTTAAGATGTCCACTTACTGTGAATAAAGGCTTGTACCCACGGACGCGATTTTCCTTGCTTTTGCCGCCGCGGAAAGTCGCAGCGATAATCGCAAAGAATGGTTCCTAGTCAATTCAGTACATGTGTTCCCACTTGAGCGATGCTACAAAATCCAAGCGATTTCTCGTGCTTTCTCGTGCTTGGCCTTGCGCGCTACGTAATTGAGATTGCAAAAAGGGCAATCTATGCGACAAATCGCGGCGACCGGTTAGGTCATTTTGACTCAAGTAACTACCTTTGGGTTATTGACAGACAGAATTACGTAATGATTTGCGGGCTTGTGTCCACAAATAGTCCTCAACTGTTCACTTGGTCATCATTTTGGGTCCGTCATCACCAACTCGACATGTCTGAACCCGATTTTTTGGAACGGTTGATCCTGGAGATTGAGAAGTTCCCTAGGATATATAACAAAGGATTGGAGGAATACAAGGATCCTGACAAAAAAGATGACGCGTGCAACGTGTCCAAAATGAACTCCGCAAGTCCTTGAAGTCGATTAGCAAGAGATTATGTCGTAACCTGACATGAGTACGCTCCATTATACGCTTCAGTCGGAACAGGTTACGAAATTCGGCGCGCAACGACTTGTCGCGGCGGAATATCGCAGCGACGTTTTGTAGGCGATAAATCGCGCCCGTGGGTACAAGCCTTAAGTCTGAGGTTAGAGATATAAGAAAATCCATTGGTTGATTTTGATTCATTGTACATAAGGTTGGTGGCTGAATTGTAGAATAGGCATTCGATTATTCAATCGGGTTCTTTGTGTTGACTTTCAATTTGAAGAGTTAAATGCTCTAATCCTAGCCATTACGAGAATGCAAAAGATAGGAAATCCATTAGCAAGTTGTTCTTTGCGATTAAAGCGATAATGCCCGGCTATTGGGACAGAAGATGACATTTACCCGATGACTGACACTAGAATGCATGTATTCCAGTGTCAGTGGTTATATCAAGTGAAACCACCCATAATGAGCTCCTCTGCCAGGTGTCGGACACACTTTCAGTTATGTCTCTTCAGGACACCGAGTTGGATCCTATAGGTGCCGCCATTTTGATTAAATCTTGCCTTTTTATGGATCGAGTCTTGCCTTTAAATTCCGGACACAAGTCCACTGCTAACAGTATTGTCAGGAGCCCTTTGAATCCTCCGGTTTTTTGGTCTGTGTCATTACGGAGTCAGATCATATAGATTTTCCAATAACTTGTGTGAATCTCTCATTTTCAATTTATGAATTTAGATTGAGGGATATGGCAATATGATGGAATATGGTGCCCAAGGGTTCTATCACAAGATGATTGAAAGTAATGCCTCTGATCAGCTATGCCGCAGTGTTGACGAACTGACAGGCATCTTTCGCTAGCGTGGCCTTGTACTTACACCAGTCAGTCAGGCAAGGATTACCGACCGGCGATTAGTCGCCCGATTCGCCCTTCACACCCCTGATTCTCACTCTCGCTATAACCCGTATCAGAAAACCAATCATTTCATGACACTCTACCTTCGTCACCGGTTCCTTTAAGCCAAAATTTAGATTCATAAAAAGCTTCTTTTGTATTTCTGTTCTGTCTAATCTTCATTTTGGTATCCATTTGTACGTGTTGGTTGTCCTCAAACACATCCAGATCACGGATGATGATGCAAAGTCACATTTCTTGTTTGAATTTCACTCGCAAATTTCACTCTCATTCAAACAATCACCATCTCGCTGGGAAAGCCTGTATTTCTGTTATTATAGAATCACAATTCTATGTTTGGATTCTTTGATCTTCCAAGCTCCTGTTGAGGGGATTACTTTGTTACGAGTTGGATGAACCTCACATTATGAAATAATAGTGCCTGTCTTTGATGTTCAAGAGTTCCAGTTATCAGTTGCATGATTGGGCAATTGGTTGACTCGTGGATTAGGCTGTATAATGATACCTCCATGGTTGATCTCAGTAGGATATGTGGAAAAAGTGTGTATCCTGCTTCAATCAGTTTATAGTTCCTTCCCCTCTCGTTCTGGAGGAAAGCGATGTTGCCATGGCTGATACCTCTGTTGGATGTATAGAGTCGTTGCAATACTTCTTAGTTTGGGGACATTGAATCAGCGCTACGGCAACATTTTGAACAAACATCCAGATTTCTGCTCATGTGAGCGCCAGTGTAACGGGCTACAAAATCTGGAAGAAAAAGATCAAACTTCTGCCGACCCAGACACTGATTCAAATTAGGTCTTCAAGGATACATTATCGAGATCACTGTAGTTGGAAAATGCGTATAGGAAGGACGAGTCCATTGCCTATGTCATTTGTTGTGTAGGGGTGATCCCGCATTCTTTTGTCGATTGGCGACCGTCAACAACAAAAAGAGGTAATCAATGGACTCTTCTTTCGTCATGTTCATGTAATCGTAACAAGTACCCTATTCATTGGCCACAGTAAAGATGAACCTTGTAACCTAAGAACTTTAGTTCCTTCATGAAGAAGAAACACTTGGATGGTTTTAAGGTCAAGTTAGCATCGCCTAATGCCTTGAAAACTAACTCTAGGTGCTCAAGATGTTGCTCATAGCTGTTTGAAAATATTATGACATCATCCAAATAACAGAGACAGATTTTCCAATTCAACCCTCTTAGCACAGTTTCCATGAGACGCTGGAATGTACTTTGGGCTGATTTTAAATCAAAGGGCATGACATTGAAATGATATAACCCCGAATAAGTAATGAAGCTTGCCCTTTCTTTCGAATCTTAAGTCCATCTAACTCTACCTGCCAATAGCCTGAACGGAGATCTAGAGTGCGCGGTAAAGCTGTATAATCTACAGTCCTCGAAATTTTGACCCGCGGGTTAAGCCATGCCATATACCTGGGGGTACTATACAGGTACTTGTGGCATTAGCACTGCGCGAAATAAAAAGAACATATAAACAGAAAAAAACGCGTTTAGGCCTTAAGGTCTTTGAAAGCACATTTCGGATGATTTATTCAGAAAAGGTATATAGGAGGGATATATCCGAAATGTGCTTTCAAAGACCTATAGGCCTAAACGCGTTTTTTTGTTTATCTGTTCTTTTTATTTTGAGCACTGCTAATGTCGCAAGTACCACGGCGCGAGATAAAACGAGATTGCAAGAAACGTCGTCCCTAAGATCCGTAAGCCAGGCAAAAAGAAGCTAGGTGCTGTTTGTCTAGTGTAATGGCACCCAGGGTGCTTATTGTCCAGTCGATCTCGAACCTGGGTACCATTTGTCGGCACCCAGGACGACATCCACCCTTTCAGCATTAGTGACATTACAGGAGGGAGGGGAGCTGCTCGAGAAAGGTTGAACACCTGAACTACATCATATACTGACGAAAACGAACAGCAGATCCATTCTAGAGTCCATTTGCTATCTATTGTCAAAGGAAGTTGTGTCTACTTGATTTTAATAGACGAACCCGTTTTTTCTTGAGCCCCCAGAGTTGCATGTAAGGCAAATATTATTGGACATGATTATAATTTAGCTGAAGATTAGCACTTGATTCGGTCGCTTCGGCTACTGCGATTTCACAATGACACATCCCTTTAAGGTCAAAGAAAGAGGATATATTAGGTTATGCAGCGAAATCTAATAATCTAGTGGAGTTTATCGAATTAGCATATGTGAAATTGATGACTTGGTCAATTAATCATTGTTACGGTTGCTTGAAGAAAAGCGATGAATTATCTGAAGGAGTCCTAGTGAAGTTAGTTGTGGCTTTCAAACACAATCAAATCGCTAAGTGTGCGGTCCGTCGGGCTGGTGTTCTGATATCTTCATGTGCATGTGCTCAGTTGAACCTCTTAAATTGTCGGAATCACTCGACCTCCGGTGTCCCGAGGAACAAAAATGAGTGAACACAATCTACGAGGATTTGGTCATAACAGCTGGGGATGATATCATGGTATTGGAAAATGTAATGGAATACTATTGCCAATATCGTTCTATCAAGCCAACTTTTTAGGGCTACAGGCAAAAGACGAGGAGCTTACCACCATGCGAAGAAGTCCGGGCATGACTGATTCGAAAATTCTAACGATAGAACATTCATACATTCTTTTGCCCTTGAAGATGGTATACCATTCTGATATTGCTTTCTCTTCAAGATTGTAAAGAAATGTGCCCTTAACGACTTTGCCGTCAAGTTGAAAATGTTCATATTGGTTTCTTTAGGCGAAATATGTTCAATTGATCGCCTGTAATTAAATAACTCATCTAATTGTTACTGGAGGCTAAGATGGTAATCAAATATCATTTTAGCCTGAAATTTGCTTTGTCAGATATTACATGTTACACGGCTCATCCGGCGATATTGTAATTTTCGAAGTTTTTAGTGGCGGGATGCAATTATTCTGAAGTTAAATAAGTGCATGGTTTCATTTTCTGCTGACGGCGCTTTATGATTCTTCATAAGAACATATGAAGAGTATAGAGAAAATGCCGATATTTCCTCTGCTGTTGACAAAATTAAATCGTGGGGATTTCATAACGAGCGAAAAGTCATCCAACAAGTCATTTTGGCGTGCGAAAGTTCTCTAATTTATTGATGGGAAAGCAGTATATAAAAGTATTTAATTTGGGCAATTCTTAGATTCTTGATGTAGTTGTACGATTCTTACTGAAAAATTTGTCTTTAGGGTCGTGCAGGGATGTTTGTGATACTACGGGGAAACTACATGTCTGTTCTTATGTGTGCTATATTCTGATAATGCCCCACACGTTATGTATTCCGATCCGCTCCCCCTTGTCAATATCGAGCGTTACCTCATTGAGTATCTGTTACACCCGGCGAGATAGATTATCTATTTTTATGAAGATCGTACTAGCAGAGGTCCTGCATCTCATCCCCGATTCCTATGTGGATAAAGATGGATTAAGACACTCCTATGAACACCTCCTTGCCCCTCGTCACCGCCACCCCTCGTATAACCTGAGGCTCCTCCAGCACACTTTGTATGAAATTCGCGTTCATGCTTCCGAACAAGAAAGCATGATTTGTCCATGTGATGAATACGTTTAGTTATCGCTTTTCTCGAAAGGAAGCTAAGATTTCTTACTGATTCACAGTGACATATTTTGAAACGAATCATTACGGGGGAAATGCGTGGTTGGTCGTGATTTTCTTGCTCTTTGCTTTGACCTTCGCACAAGAGCGACATTATTGATTACGGGGGATATGCAAAGAGTCGGCAAGGGTTTATCGGAATTGATACCGAGCTGGAGGTATTGGGTCATCATAAATAAAGTATTGTAGCCAAATCATTGGGATTTCGTACTCTTTGGTCACCATCGGCTTTTACCTGAGCGTATCTGTCAGGAGCAAATATGAACAGCAGTGGCGTCAGTACTTGGCCGACTGTTGGCAGTAACAACCACGTCACTTGTAATCTTAACCGTGTTTACCCACGGTGTCTGAAACCATGGACATCTTAGAAGATCGTTTGTAAGGCGGATTAATACGAAAACCGATAAGACTCTGTGGACGTGCTATACTGCTAAACTTGAGCCATGAAATATATGTTTGTTGGTCACATGTACAATGCTTCTGATTGGGAGCGAATCAACTTTAGGATAGGAAAACCTCCTTCTCAATTTCATGTTCTCGATCTTCTGTCTGTGGACTGACTGTCAATACATCTTGGTTAATACCAACGAGTGTACCGATCAGATAACTTCATAGCCCCGGTAATTCTCCCCCAAGGAATCTATCTAATGCTAATAAAGCTCGCTCTAATTCCCGTTGTCTAAGTAATATGTGGTTCAGGGAGTCATCAGCCGCAGTTGCGAAATGGAATGTCAGACGAGCCTAATACACTGATGTAGATTGTTAACATTACTTAGCCTAATGCATTAATTGGATTGAAGCAACCTCCTTGTCGAGGACGGATAATACGATATCAGTGTACCTTGTGCTGACATCGACAAATCGTGTCAGGCAGTGTCGCGCCGTCTCGTTACTGTATGCATCCTAATTCATTAAAAAAACCTGGTTTGGCACCAGTTTGGAAGTTTCGTCAATAGATGGCGCTGCTTGCCAAGCGTAGAGCCGTCGCCGCCATAAAATACTTTTTGATTGGCTACGCGCTATAATTTCACAGAAGGTGGCACGTTTCATCATTTCTCTTTGTCGTAGGCTAGGTCAAATTTTGATATGTAGACACCTATAGGCGCCTCTACATGTTGGCAATAATTTAGGGAAATGTGTCCTATTTTTTAGGTGTTAGAAGGTCAGGTTAATGCTGCGGAGAAGACTGATCCCGGTATATTCCGTGTTCCTTCCAGAGCATTCGTGTGCAGGCATTGAGAGTTGTGATCCAAGACGGCTGTCATCCATTAGCCATTGTTTCCAATACCCCTGAGGCACGTCTGGTGCTCATAAACAACTGCCATGTGACAGTTGCGGCTGTTTCACCATTTGTGTGGCTTATCGGCGCCTGTCAAACCCTTGATGGCGAAACATCAAGATTAGTGTACTGGTATGACTGGAAGTCATGCATTGGCTTCTTTGAGTGGCATGTTTTCACCTGTACTCATTGTTTTCATACAAAATTCTCTTCCATACGCCATCCACAAGGCTTTTCATCAGTATCTGGCAATGATCACAAATCACCACCCAGTATCGTATCTTCCTCTGGCAAAACAAACACTGATCAAGGAACTCCTGATGCCTCCTCAAATGAGATATTCGGACAACCACGTCAATATTTGCTCAGTAAATGAAGATACGGAGACTTTTTAAAAATACAGCGCAGGTAGCGGTTCAACGTAGGAAAAGCGGCTGCACATTTGACGTCTCCTTTGCAAGCGTGGGTGTCCGCCTGTTTCAATCGTGATTGTCAAACATAAAGAGCCAAGGCACAATCCGACACATGCTTGAAACTACCATTGACAAGGTGGGTACTATACGTCTTGATGAATAAGTGGAAGACAAAGGTACACAACCTTCAACAGATTTTACAAAGAAGGTCCGACTGTATGTATACAAGCACGAGCTGAATGAAACCCACCGGCTATCATCTGTTTAGCCGTTGCACAACCAGCCTCGTTGCTGAAGTAGAGACCGCATCAGAGACACACACAATGCAGGTACCGGCCGTAAAATACATGTCTCGGAGACCATGAAAGTACTGAAACAAAATGAAAACTACCCTGAACAAATGGCTTGGTAAAGTTACAAGCGGTCGATCTAGTCAAATAATGCGAAGATGGCGGGAATCCGACCGAGCCAACTTCAATTTTCAGATGTTCTCGTATACCGTTATGACCAAGTTAAAGATATTGGATGAAAAGGATGGCTTTTACTTTGTTTGATTGAATGAGGTCATGAGAACTCTAGTATGAGTTTTAGAAGCTTTGCCTTTCTGAATTAAACGTGTCTGGTAGAATTTCCCTATGGTGTGCGAAATGTTTTATTCTGTGTTTGGGGATTCCTGGGGCTTTTCTGAAGATTCGCCATTACATGCCGACAGCCTATTCGGAGCAACATCGCTGCATACTGTTTGGTAGTCGATGGACATAATCAGCTGCAATGAATACTAATATAAGAAGCAATCACCCCGGAGTCGAGATAAGGTCGAGATGTGTATGAACAATCTCATATCAAAGAGGACAGTCAAGAAGTACTCGGATCAAGTCCATTGGAATATAGTATTGACCGAATTGTCATGAAGAGGATTGAAATATGAGTGAGATCACACTATTGGAGTGGAAATATTAGTACGATCTGACTATTGGAATGGCATTTAAGACCAACCCGTGATCCAGTGGCTGGATGAATGTTATACGAGGACATTGGAACCTTTTCATCTCATTGGGGGTATGTAAGAAAAAGGCAGCTAGCTGGTCATGCCAGTTGTGGAATATTAAGAATAGGCAACTTCTAAAGGATATTTCTTTTGGTTCATGGATTCATTAAGAATATAGTTGATTTAGGTGACGAGGGAGTGACAAATTAAAACCTAGCTTTGTGTGTCCGTCTTACATCTGCAGAATATTTTGCAACACAACATGTGTAGCCTGCTAATTCAGGGTTTGTGGTCTTTTTCAACAATCCTTTGAGAGATGACTGGATACAAAACGAACGTCTAACCAGTTTTCACGAGGTGTGTTGCCATTGGCTAAGTGCTGTCGAGGAAACAACTCCATCAACAATGTCCGGATTCAGTGTCAGTTTCTGCCTCATATCATAATATACATGTCTACGGATATCGATATGGCAACCAGAGTAACAAATTTATCAGGATATGACATACTGCTAGTGAAAGCCGATGACGGAAGGATCAAACTTTATGGTGAGCATAGTTTTAGTTTAGGATTATAACACAGCAAATACTTGAATTGAGTTTACAGATCAGACTATTCCATGATGGTTGAGTCGGTCTGTGACGCTTCTTCTTGGGAAGTATTTTAAGAACACAATACATTTTTGAATATGCCCTCTTTCCCTTTGTTGACAGTTTCATCCCGTTAACACATAAGAAATCAGACAAAAACCACTATTTTCTCGTCGAAGATGATGATCAAATTTACCAAGTCCATTAGGCTTATTCGTCTTCAGGCAAAACACCACTCTTTATCAAGGAACAGAAATTTTGTATACATACGCAGATGCCGTGAGAGGATGAATGACGGTAACTAGGTTTACAGCTAATTCGCCAATGTTTAATGGCCCGGGGTGGGGCGATGCGTGAGATATAGTGTACAATGTAATTTATATCAAGGAGCAATTTGTTGAAAAATTGCTAGTTGATGAAGGGCAGTATTTTAATGAAGATATCATTATTGAGGAACATTAACAAAATGAACACCTTCTCAGAACACAAACTGTACGCATGTCATTATAATTCTTTACAAGTGACAGTCTGCTGCTATATACAGTTCTTGGTCAGACATCAGGCAGATGCAAACCTCTCGTCCCCCGACCAGATCTGTAGCAACAATTAGCTCAACTTACATTTATTCATACAACTGCAACTTTGTATTCCCAATTCAAACCCGTAACCAACAAGTGTTATTACGAGGATAGCAACCCTCCTGGTGTTTTTAAGGATTCCCGCAGTATCGAATGTCCCGAGTGACCAAAGCTGCTGCAGTTGTCGCGGTCAGAGTAAAAACCCTCCCCGGTCGATGGAACACTTATCTGCTTGGACGCTTCGCTGAGACATTGTAGACGACGGAGCCCGGAGACACTGTTCCGTGAAATGCAATGCCTTTTGGCGTATTACTAAAAGCAGGACAAAGCGATGCTTTTTCCGACCAAGATCTTCGAGCGGTCTGCTGCGTTTCCCATTCATTTGCTACCTCATCGACTCGGACTATGCAATCGAAATATCATTATCCGCAGTTTCATTTGAATGCTTTGGTTGGTCATCGATCTGCCACTAGTCTGTAGTTATTGGCCATCCTATCACGGTGGCATTGCCAAGCCATCACTATAATGCATGTAAGAGATCCGTTGGTGACATGTTCCTATAGAAAATTCTCCCTCGAAAAGTATGCCGAATCGATGAACTTTTCCCGAGATGGTCAAGGTTTGTTCTCCCCTTTGTTTACATTCTGGCGTGTTCTGACCGATAGAAAGGATGGATCTCGTCCTGTCGATAAAGGACATCTCATCAGGTCTTCAGTTGTGTAGAAACCGAAATTACTCAAGAGGTGCACCAAGTGGGGTAGATGAAGCAATAATCATCAAGAGTGATACATATCTTCGAAAATGGTATGATCTTTTATATTTTCGTTATGGTAACTTCAAAACCCATTTGAGATAATGGGTGATATGAATAAAGACAAGCAAATGCTTTTATCTAAATCTCCATGTACATTTACACTTGGCCTTCCTGTACAAAACCAGAGTAAAAGCATTTGCTAGTCTTTATTCATATCACCCAATATGTGATAAAAGCAAATGCTATTACGCCCATATGAACGCCAACTCCATTCCTCAAAAAAAGACAACTATGACGCCGATGCACACCAAGATTTACGTCGAGAAAAACACACTAATGCATAGATAAACCTCTTCTTAAAGGTTTTGAAAGGCTTTAGTTGTAACTGCAATAACCTTGATTTCATAATAGAGAAAGACACTACATTAACGGAACACAAACAAGTGTTCGTGTCCTCAGGCTGTGTTCTGGTGGGGAAATGAAGATGAATTTCATTTCCTTTGTAGATCTTATTAATAGAACGAATATTCAGGTATCAGGCTTTACTAAAGTAGCTTTCTTGTGAACTCTTTGTTAGTTAAGCCAAGGGTTTCACCAGTTCAACATGAAAATGTTCATCAAAAGGAGGAAAAAATGACTGCAGCGCATCTTTATGTTTGTCCACATATCCAGACCAACAAATCATTGAATGAAAAGTCGCACAAAATAGCAATTTCTGCTTGTTGCGTTTTAGAACTCAATATTCATGAAAGGAATTGGTAAAGATGTTCCACTCAGTAACGCTATTTGAATATCTGTATCAGTGCCACTGTATTGGATTCCAACTCCACAGTCTGTCTGGTAAATGCAATACATACTGATAAAGCCCGTCTCTATTTCCCAACGAGAAGACGTAACTTTGAAAGTGGTACTTGAAACCTTTGGTAAATGTACTAAAATGAAATCATCTCCATATATATCTGACTCAATTGTATCACGTTTCTTAATTTACACATCTCTTGCTTTCTGGAATCATCTTTGGGTGTGATGAAGGATATCGGATTTGAACAAGCTCACGCTTTTGATGCTTGCCCAAGGCTTGAAAGATTTTTGCTGTCATGTAAAATGATCTTATTTATTACAAATGTACCACATTTCTCTATACATTTTGAACACTTTTTTCGTTTACTTATGACGAAGCTTTCTTACATTTTCTATACTTTTTTATCATTCAACCTTATGAAACTACATGTAACGTTTTCTTTAACTTTTACAAGTAGGTTTTAGTTCTGACTGATAAGCCTAATACCCTGGCGACAACGTGCACGAAGTTCACAAAACAAAAGGTAATGCGAATTGATTTTTTCTCAAACAGACAGTCATCACATCCTCGTTCGAGATACAGGCCTATAGAGAAGACAGATGTAGTGGTAGATAGCATATCGAGAGTCAGTCAGTCGTCCTTGTGCGAGATACAGGCTGAAGAAGAGAGATATAATGTTGTAGACGGACAGAACCGTCGAGAGTCAGTTGGTCGTCCTTGTTCGAGATACCGTAGGCTGAATAGGAGACAGATGCAATGTGGTAGACGGATATTACCGTCGAGAGTCAGTCATTCATCCTTGTTCGCGATACAGGCTGAATAGGAGACAGATGTAATGTGGTAGATGGTCTGAACCGTCGAGAGTCAGTCTGTCATCCTTGTTTCAGATAGCCGATTCGGTCAACCACAACTCCATAAAGGAAATTCCTCAACAGAGTGGATTGTTGGACGTTCTTCTTCGACTTTCGCGTAAAGTTTTGGGTGGACCACTTTTCCTTCCGACACACGGCATGAACGGCATTTTATTTGCCGTCCATCATCATCAAGCCTAACGAGGGGTTTTGAAAAATAAAAAACCTTGAGAAGATAATAATTTGTCTTCGTGACCAAATCATCATCCCGAAGCTTCAGATACTGAAATTGATATTGCGGTCTCTGGCGCGTCACTAGCACGCAATGTGACCATTTTAGCGCATGCTAATGTGAACAAATCACCAGAATAGACCCCTGATGACATGATTGAGAGATGTTTTTTCGGTTAAATGGATTGGCTTCTTTGCGTTGGTTTATGGCTTGGAGACCTTGTCGCGTGCACAGCATAACTTCTGCTGATTGTGGTGTCTCCCGTAGTCGTTTTCTGTGCTTGTCTACGAATATTACAAAAATCGCGCTGGAAAAACTGGTTGTGACATGATGTCATTATTCAAGAGGAGGTGTATTTTAACCTACCATCATCTCTCTCGGCAATTTATGCTGCCGTCGAATGCCAGAAGAAGACCGCTAGAGAATGCCATTTTCACACTACATCCATGCCATACTGCACCCATCTGACCCCAATAAGTCCAATCTCCTCATTTATAACTGTCTTACAGTGATGACTAAGAAATAAGAATATGTTTTTCTTCAGGCATTATTATGCTTTTTAGGCATTATGATAACATGCTTTTTAAGGATTATTTCTAAAGCATTGATTTGGTTACTACTTCACCATTACAGTTTACATGTAGTTTTCGATTAGTACTTCACGATAGCCAATGGTCATTGATTATGCTACTCTGAGCTGTTGATGGCAGTATTCCACATCATCTCGATATTTGCAGTTACCGGATTGCGAGCACTTTAAGTTAGAAACTGGTCGATATCCCGGAAATAGTGCAGATTACAAGAGATTTGTGTGCATTTATGTGGTTTCCGTTATTGCAAATTCAAAACTAATTTGCCCATATATCAGGCGTGTGAATGGCTTATTTGCTATGCCAGATTGTGGACAGAATTGGTTCCGACTTTTCAGTATGCGGTTCTGGATGTTTCTTGCTAGGTTTTTCCGCCAAGGTTTTCAAACGTGCACACTGTTTTTTGCCTACCATCAGTGCCATGCTTCGAATTAGTGAGCAGGCAGAAACATTGCTGAGCACAAACCTTGACGATACAACGGAGGTGAAATACGACCAAAACCTTTCCTTTTCACCCCAACACCATTCATTGCGCGATAAATCGAGTTGTTTTGACGTCACCAATAGCAATTAGACGCTAATCTGTCTTTCCTGTTCTTGCTGTGCCATTTGATGGATGACTAAAAATCTCGGGGGAAATTTGGTTTTAATTGGTTTCTAACCTGTTAACTATGATGGATCGCTTGGCCATCTGATCGGCCGTGAAAAAAATGATTGAGTAAATCCACCCCATTACGCGCAGAACATTTAGCCGTCAGTTTTCTGTTGACCTAAAATCAAAAACGAAATGGTTTTCTTCAATCTGGACAACTAAGAAAGGAATGGCGTACTAGTACGAGATGAATGGCTAGAAAGCCCCCCCCCCCACCATCTCTTCTAAAAAAAAACTGGTTATAATTTCGTAAAACTACATGTAATATCAATGTCATGTTGGTACTTGCGATTCAATTCCGTACCATTCTATTTTCTTAACACCCATATGATAATTAACCGGATCATTTCTAATCAGTGGTACGCTGATGCAGTGAAACCCCAGATGGGAATTCATTTTCGCCTTGAACCTTGATGCAGCATTGAACGTGAAAACTCTCAAGTTCCTCGGCATTCCTCCTTCAAGATAAAGCTAAGGATGCCAATAAGCGATCTGTAATTACCAAGAGAGCAGTAATCAATCGCTTGATGGTTGGTAATAGGATTTTCCTTGACCTTACAGCGGGCAATATGCTGGAAATACTAATTTACGGCTTTGCTGAGTCAGCACAAATCTGACAGCCGTGATTGAGATGATTCTACTTCAGGGCCATTACAGATTGCACATCAATACACCTGCAACATGTCACAGAAGATGGGGTTCGATTAGACTAAAATCTTTCTTCAAACTTAATGACTGGACGATGCTTGACAATAATTTTGGACCGTTGGCCCGCACTATGGTCTGGTTACCCAACCGCTTGGGGTAGATACTAGGAGAAATAACCTTTCCGAACATTATGACCGGAATCTAGCCCCGAGAGCGGCCATGGGTTGTCAGATAATTTCCGTCTACTAACCCCAACCACCTGTGGTCTGTTTGGTTCCCAGTGGTCATAAATATTATTGAGGACTTGTGGCATCCGCTCTCCAATCGGCCGTATAACTCTCACATCCATGTCGCTCAGCCATTAGCGTGTTCCGGGACATTTGGTTACACGGTGATGATTAGGAGGGTTGTGACCTGTAACTCAAGGGACGTGCTTATGATATTGACCAGGCAATAGATGAGGGATGAGGGTAATCGGAAGATTAATTAACCACGATTTTCCCCATCCGATAGATCATTGCAGACCCATGAGCCAAACATGTTCTTGGAGGCTGTTTGCAGGATCAGTCTTCAGGGTAAAAAGAGAAGGCACTTTTTAGTTTGATCTCATAAACACGCCGATTTTCAGCGTCCTATAAGCTGAGGTAATGTTAAAATTAATCCATGTCAACAGCAGATCCCTCATAATTCTTCGTATTGAAATCTCATTGGAACGAAAAAAGATTCGGAAGAAATCGATACGAAGATGATAAATTGATTAGCACTATCTTTCATATCATTGATAAATTGTTTCTGTAGTAATGCAAGCCGAAAGATTTTTGCATAGCCGGTAATCTGATCTCCCTGTCAGACACTCGATACATCAACAGAACAGACATTCATCTCAATTTCAATGCAAATTGCTTAACAGCCTTCTCTATGAAAATTGGTCCATTTTCTTGATAGGAAGCAATATAATAATAAGCATTAAATCGTTCAGGATGAATTGACAAATCTCGTTCCGAAGATTGGTAATGGTCGATTTGCCTTGATAAGGTTCCTCCATCGATTCCCTGTTGACGAAGTGAGTGCATTTTAGAAATAGCGTGATGTCTCGTATAATTCTATTTGATCGGGAATTTCTTTCCGGGTGCATTCAGTCAGATTCGATCATTATCACACCAGAGTCATGCTATTTTGCTTAAAGGCCGTGTCTCTGCGTGTTGCCTTTCATTTACAGTTTTCCGTGCGTCCGTTTCCTTATATGCGGAGTGTAATACGCGTGCAAGTGCAAGTGTATTTCCAACATAAACCAGAAAGTGACGCTTTAACAAGTACATGTAGGTAGATAAGCATTCCAAAACATTCCTTAAGCAAAGTTAACGCGAAAGTCTTCCAAAGACAACTGTCAAAACGTGACCTCCGAGTCACTGAGCTGATATCAAATTCTGCTGCTCCGACATTAGAACGAGTACTCTCCCCCAATGATGCTTCAGGTCATCCCTGAATGACTGTAACATTAATCTTCAACTTCTAAGATAGAAATGATGTTGAAACAACATTGAACCCTGGTCGGCTGCAGAATCCCCCTGTTTTGGGTTACTGTATTCACAGTGCACAATCGATTCACCGAGAAGCGATTTATGGGAACAGCACACCCGCCCGATCTTTTGTGTCCAGTTGAATGTAGGGGTGTAAGACTCGTTTGAAAAAAGGTTCGGGCAAGTCTATTGTGGCACGTAATCAGTATATTCATTCGATTGGGCACCGTGATCCGTTCGGGTGGTGTTTTGCAACGGCGTGTGAGAGGACATCAGAGCGACTACTATACTCTCCTTGGCCTCGGCATGACTTGCAACGACCCCAATAGAACCCAAAGCCGAACAAGCATCACTTGCAGATCTACCATCATCTCCAAGTATCAAACTCCTTCGCGTTTTTCGATCCACACCGACTTCCTTTTTTAACTGCGTACAGAAAGAATGTCGGCATGTCACGTCGACAATCAATCGGCGATAAAAAAACACCTCGCCACAAAACATGGCTCGATAATGGAATGGCTGATCCGGTCGGAAATGATTGACCATCGCCAGCGGTGAAAATGCAGTAATAAAGTGGACTTGCGGCCAGGATGATAGCTCTCACGTTCCACGTTTCCGGGAAAAACATAGGGCAACTCAGGAGTAGATCTTTTTTCATGTTACATGATTCTTATACTGAAAGAAATGCTTCCTGAAGAAATTTTTTAATTCCTGCGCCGACATTACTGACATTTTTGGATACAAATCAAGGATCGCTCCAGAGCCCAAAACAATGCGGACAACATTTGTACGACTATAGTTGAGCAAGATGCATTTAACTATGCATCAGGTAGTGATAGCAATTTCTCACTGACGGAGCCCGACGGAAACATCACTCACCTTCGTGGTGTATATATGGTAGACCTGTCATCATCACCTGTATCCGGATCAATGGCATGGTGCTACGCCGGCCACCTGGATTTTAGGAATCTAGAAACAAGGAATCGTCGAGAACCCCAAGGAAATTGACTCGAACATTTCATAGCATTTTAAAGTTCTTTGTCTGGTGTCAACTATGTGCCACCAGACCCAGGAACATCACGATGAACTAAATTTGTCCAATATTTCCAACCGCATTTCAGCGCAAAACTAAATTACAGGAAGCAAGCTCTTCCTCAATCAGTAGCCATTCGCAATTTTAAACAGCAGCGAGGGCGATGAACGCTATACAACAACACAAGTGTTTCTTTTCTCATTGACATCGAAACTGCCAAGAAAGAATAAGAATACTGAAGCTAGAGGAACACAAGTCTACAGAGACTCAAAATGTCCAATTAACCAGAAAATGCATCTCCGGTAAATCTGCAATTTTTAGTCTAATCCGAGACTAGAATAACAAATGTTATTACTTCAATCGGGATCGATCCCAATGGCCTCGTAGATCTTAACCAAAAGATGGTGAGATCTTCGGAATAAGTCCCGGGATGCCGTATTAAGTTTTCAGTGTCAGTGCTAGAAGGTGGAAGGTTGTTTCAAATAATGTATTTATTGGCTCAACATAGCGCCATTTTATCATTTAGATACGCTTGTGACGGACTTGATGGTCACTACCTTCCGCACTGTCGACAACTTAAACGGCGTGGTAATTTGTATCCTTTTATTTTTAGATGGTTACTACTTTCTGGAAACGAACACGGAAAAACACTGTTTTTTTTTACTTTTCTCGGACAAAACCGGAGGAATCACGGAAGAATGTGCCGTTTCTTAGACATCGGTCATGTCGCTAGTCACCCGTGATCGTGGCCTCCATGACGGGACTGCCTGTCATTGCTTGCATATTGGCTCAGCTACCTCCGTCAGCGCGACCTGGGGCAAAGAACAGTTGATGCGCTGATATTTTGTCCGGGGCCTCATCCTGTCTCGAGGTATTTGCATTCATCTTTGATCTCCTGACAACAATGCTTTCTTAGCCGTTGTTTTAGTGAGCAGGTTCAGGGTCTGGTTTTCCGGGAATGAATGACCCTACGATGCGCTCATTAGAGACCAACAGAGTCATCCCAATGCCCCCGGGTGCTAATCCACAACGGTCGCTGCGGTACATCCGAAACTCCGTCGTTCGAGTGGTACCTAATACATGCATCTATACATGTAGCATGACTTAGAGCGAGTCTGGGTGCCGGCAATACATTATTGTAATCAATATAGTAGGGATGCCATATGTTCCTCCTCCCTGATGTCACTTTGTTAATCAACCATGCAGGTTCCCTTGGGCCATGCTTCCAAATATTGATTCATCTCGATCGCCACTTCTGGCAGTCAAAAGTCCATGCTGTTATAGACATCTGATCCTCCCTCCTTGTGTCATACTTTGTTAATTAACCGGGTTCCCTTGGTCTGAGCTCTCAAATATTGATCGATCTGAATCGCCACTTCTGGCAATCAGCAGATCCTGTTGGCTTAGTTGGACTTCCTTGCCATTCTCGGAGAGATTCCGTCGGCGGAGGGATCAGGAGATATGCAAGGAGATACCGTCATAGATACCTGCCTGACGAGATATCATCATCGGCCTAATGGACTTGGCTGACAAATTGACAAGACTAGAACAAACGTGGGGGCGAATTCTGCTATGTGATTGTCAATATTGTAGACAGTTTACTCGTATAGGGCATTCGTGAAAATATGTTGAAAGAATTACTCAGGGTAACATGGGAAATGGAACGCAACACAAAGTATCAACATGAAGATGTTGTTGGATACATAGTGGGGATGATTTGCACATGGTAACCACGGGGGCAGTGCATTGAGGAGTCGTTTCTTCTTGATTGCGTTTCTCCACGCACCCACTGACATTTTCCGTCACAGGCAAGGGCAACGACAGAAGTGCTCCATCGACATTTTTTTAATATCAATTTTTCAATGTTCAGAATAAGATAATGAGATGCCCGGTGAATTGCGTTGAATTGCCTCTCTTTCAACTGCAACTTGAAAAAGTAATCAAAATAATTTTTTTAATGATATTGATCGGAATTCACTCCATTAATCCCGGTGTAAAACACATATGCACTCTCCAGGATTAAATCACAAACTTGATCGATTGCCTGATTCGTTAGACCACAAATCTTTGAAGGTCAAAGGTTAAATGGAAATGATAGGAGACGATTCCGGAAATGATGTTTTCTGTCATGTATAGCTTAGTTACATGTATCAGTCTGGTTAGGTTTTTTAGTGTCGTCCTGTTCAATCCAATAATTTGATACTCCGTTAAGCTTGCAGCACGCTGGCTGGGAACTCAGACGTCCAAAGGAGTTCGACTGAACACCTTTCCCCGCCAGAATAGGATTGGCAGCTCCAGTCTCAAAGAGATGTATTTTAGACTCCTACCGTGAGGAGGCAATTGTGATTGCCTTTTTATTGCCTCATCATTACCTCACCTATACCAACTACCTTCCAAGTGTCTCTCTGTTACCATTTAATCCCCCCACCCCCTGGAATGAGGGCAACGTTTAGGCAAGATACATTTCCATTGTTTCCACTCTGTCTAATCCAAATTCGATAACGTTACCACTTAATTTCACAAAGAACACCCACGTATTTACATTGTACGTTTCTTATAAAGCTGCTCACTTCCAGTTGCACACCAAGAAATGCATCCGGTTATTTCATTAATAAACGCTCGAGGGCCAAAGTAAATCTTATTTCATCCGAGAAAAACTCGAGATTGCCGACATGGCCAATCTGCTTCCGATGAGTTAGCAAGCGAAGGCAAGTCGCCACTCTGTCTCCAGTATCCGAAACGTATCTGTAGACAAACTAAACATTGGTTGAGTAAACCGATGGCAGATTAATGAAGGATGTTTAAAGGCGATGAGCTTCTTTGGTGAGAGAAGAAGCCTTGGCCGAGTCAACTCAGGACAGATTGATGAAGGGTGTTTAAAAGGAGAGGAGCTCTGGTAAAGAAGCTACTTTGGAGACAGAAGTCACCTTGGTCGAGTACACTAAGGGTAGCTTAATGAAGGATGATTGGGAGAAGGTTTTACTCGGCTAGAAGCTTCTTTGGAGAAGTCACCTCGGCTTAGAAAACCTTGGGTCGATTGATGAAAGCTGTTTGAGAGAAGAGGTGCTCTGCTAAAGAAGTTCCGAATGCGATCTCGGAGTGTGCCCCGTCCAGTCTTTGGGACTAAACTGTTTTTCTATGCGTCCCTTGTCTCTGTTTAGTCCATTTTCTTGTGCATTTCCAAGAATTATATAGTCGTTCTCACACAAACTGACTTCGACTGTTTAGACTATTCGGATAAATACTTTGAAGATAGAAATGCTGAGAAAGTATGTCTTGTGGCAACGTATCATTAATCCTAATTAAGAAATGTGTCTGATTCCTTGGGGCACTTGTAATGGTAATGGCGTATATCGGATAAGACAGCAAATGATCTCCGCGACGAGTAGTATACATGTACCATGTAGCGCAAAATTGCCTCCCAAACTAACCACAAATTACTTAGACAATTGGCAACCAGATGGTCAATGTTACAAGTCTCCGAACTGATATCAGCTTTCACATCTTGAAGCGAAACTTGGTATTACCACAGCTGAATAATCACGTCATAATGGCCTAACCTGTTCCAGAGATTATTAAAACGAAACGATTCCATTTTTTCCATAGAATGTACCATAAATCATAATCGAGATCGATCAAAGTTTCACGCCAATCGATTTGTGAGGGAAAAAGTAGTCCGCCCTCAGGTTTATCACTAACAGGATCAACATTTAAAGTTGAATTGACAAGTTAATTTGGTCGCTTGTCATTTAAAGAAGAGTCGTTATGATTTCGAGCTAATCAATAGCGTCACGGCTCTTAGCTCAATCTAAGATCAGGATTTGATTTAAGGCAGAATGCGCTGATTGCGATGCCTTCATCTTGACACTTTATTACTTTGCTCACCCGGGCATTGGGTCTGTAATGGTCATGTAAAGATTTGTAGATATTCAGCATTTTAAGTAAGCTTGATGACTGTGTAACCAAGAATAACTTCTATACGTTTTCCAATCGAATACAGTTCTGAACAGGTCTGGCAACGAACCTGCCCCAAAATTGACAAACATCCAACGCCTTGAGGAGAACCATAAATGCCTTCATTAATACCTTCCACCCTCGGTAACGGGTAATATCCAAGTCAACCCATGTTGCATATACTAATGACGGTGTCATAGCCTACCCTTGGGGGCAGAGGCACCTTGCTCGCACCGGGTTTCGTCAATTAGCAAGTCGTAACTGGTTGAGGAGGAATTCCGACTTCCGCAATTGGCTATTTCGTCGTGTTCCCTGGAATGACGGGGCGAATATGTTGTTCTAACTTTGTTGGCTGCAGGGAGACAGTAACACCTACATGTACGTTGGTTATCATCGTCCTCGTTGGGTAATCACAGACATTTTTTTTTTCAAAGAAATTCACTCTCTTTACGTAACTTGACTAAGGAAATGTTGAGTCGCCCACGTGTGGCGCGGAGGAAAAAAAGCAAGGAGTCTCTTTTGAGAGTGATACGCGTCATGTGGTGCTTATACTGGAGCAGGCCTGGCCCATGATGCTGACCTATACTGTATTTGACTAGCAGTGTTACTGCTGATTTGACGTATAATAGTGCTTTACATTTCGACTTCATTTGGATCGATGACTTCTGTCGAAACACGGTTACTCTGTCAATTCATGTACGAAGAATTTTGAAATAATTTTCGTGTTTTTGGGTTTAAAATGGTTGAATACGAGAATCAGCCAAGTTTTGCATCACTGAAAAATGTCTGCTTCGACATTGTGTTCTTATAAGAGTCAACAATCAAACGCGATGCTGTATAAACTCAATCAGACAAAGTAATGTAATTAGGCATTTCAATGAACACTCCTTGTGAAGTTCAGAAAGTAAAATTATGCAATTTTCCGATCAAAACGGCATCTTCTATGATAGCACTAAAGGATAAATTAGATCTGACGGATGTGATATTATGGCTGCATTGATCGCGAAATCAAAGTTGTTTGAAGTCAGTCGTGAAGGGTAACTGACAATGACGACTTTTCGAAGCCATGCGCGACACCCCAATGCATACCCAATAATCCTTCATCAATCTTCACAACTGAAGTCATCTAATGAGATTACTTTGAAATAATGCCCCAATTCAATTGGGTTTGAATTATCTCGTAACCAAATTTGTTTCGGTGTAACCACTTGTCGCAGAAAGCAGAGAATGACGGCAGTGCATGTACGGTACATATATTTTGACATCAAAACGTACATTTTCGTACATGTTGTCTTTCTCGCAACCTTCTTCTTCTTCTTCTTCGCGTTCGCTCTGCCTCTGGAGGGGTCATTCTCCTGGGAGTATTTCCCCTCCAAGGCGGGATGAGCGGTAATGCGTGCCACTACGGTTTAGCGCCAATTGGGTTTATTGGCCTAGTGACTCCGACTTCGGCTTCGTGGCACAAGTTGAGGAGGGGTAGTCCACCACAAGCTACAGTCCACTTGGATGGGGTCTTTTACTTGCTCTGGAATAGACACCAGATACAAGGAACCTCGGTTTTACGTCTCATGCGAAGGACGGAGCAATCGAGGTAAATCAACTTGCTCAGGGTTGAAAGCAGACAGACCGGTGCGGGAATCGAACCCACGATCTTCGGATTGTGAGTCTGAAGCCCTAACCACTCGGCCATGCTGCCCCTCGTAACCTGACTCTCATTGTGTCATATACTTTCTTCATTAAACATTATAAACTAGAATCGTTGAGATGTAAAAAACTTTGGTGGTGAAGAATCTTCCTCGGCCTCGCCGAGATGCGACCCTCCGCTAACATGAAGCAGCTCAACGGCCCTTGGATCTCCTTGGTTGGAGTGTGCATGAGCTGTTATTCCGTCCGGAGAGAGAACCTTGAGGCGGACGATTCCATTTTCAAACCATAACTTTAATTTTTTATCATAAATTGGCAATGAAAGACTCGGATTTGCTCAATTTGCTAAGGCATCCTTGATATGCTGCAATGACACACTCGCATCAAGCGCGGATCCAGCATTTCCCAACATTTCGCCAAAGAATTCAGCGGGGTCTCTGACCTCTGCTCATAAAAGAGTTGCGAAAAACAAAGCTGACCTTTGTTGCTGCGACAGGTTAATTGGTGTAATTGACCGTAACACGTACTCTCCTCTTCCTTTCTTGCCCACATAAAGGTAAAGCCGCCGGACCCTTTTTTTCATGCCAATAAAAGCATTTTTATCATATTGTTGTGCCATCTTTATTATGTCCCATATGGCCTCAGGTGACAAGATGAAACAATAACTAAATCCCACTGAATTGTTCCTCGAGTAATCGCTCGGAAAAGGTTTAACCAGCTGCCAATATGAGACGACACAGCCATTGGAATATTCATGTGGTTGGAGTTATGTTTTTGCGGGTACATGCATTTTATTTGGACGTCTAGTATTTTGAAGAAAATCTTCAACGGTTAGAATGCTGGACTTTTGATCTGGTGGTGACGGGTTCATGTTTTGTATCGGCGGTGGTAATGCATTTCTTCCTTTTGTTTGGTGAACATTATACGAATAGTCAGGATGTTTCCTGTCTTGTTTGCAATGACCAATATCCCCTGTAACGTTATGACCTTTCGGATCGCTCCTTCTCCGAGTAGTTCGTGCAAGAAAAGAAGGCGTTCTACAGGTAGAATATTGGTCATACTGTTTGGTCGTTGGCGACATCAAGTTTTCCGATGGTCGTATCGACATGTTGCGGCTTTGGCATTTGTATCGATTTTCTTAGCAATTATTGCCTCGGTCTTATATCAGTGAAACCAGAGTTATACAGACCATTTCCATGGCACCGACACGGCTTTTTGTTTTCCTTCCTCAAAACAAGAATAGCACTGCATATGGCATCAGCACCTTCGTGTCGTGAAGGCTTAACCTTTGAAGATATCTAACAGGCAAACATAAGCTTGGAGAATACAGAGGCGGATTCGGTTCGTTTTCAGGAATATCGTAAGAAAAATGTTTTGTCAGAGTTGATGTAATGTTTACCGCAGAGGAAATACAAATTTGTGATGACAGCTTTTT
Source organism: Lineus longissimus (assembly GCF_910592395.1). Taxonomy (NCBI): domain Eukaryota; kingdom Metazoa; phylum Nemertea; class Pilidiophora; order Heteronemertea; family Lineidae; genus Lineus; species Lineus longissimus. Next base: position 25,713,703 of record NC_088310.1, read on the forward strand.
TAGTATATAAACGACCTAATATTCTGAAAAATATAGGCAATATTTCACCATTCTGTGAATCAGTGAAAAATGAGTGACTTTATATAACTTCTCTACTGAAGTCGTGGTGATAATAAATCTCATACAACAGCACAAGAGGGATTTTCAGAAGAAAACACCGCGGAAAGCAGATATTCGGGAACCTGGCAGCCGCTCTCTCCTTCTTGTTTTTCACATGGCAATGACACCTGTGCGGGGCTGCACCTTTGAAAAGGAACATTCAGTATCGGGTGTTCCTGTCTGCGGTCGCATTTTTCCCGGGTCGCCGAAACGTCGCCTAACCTGGCGATATTGCGGGAGAGATTGTTTACTAAGAAAGAACCTTATAAATAAATGGTGCTAGCTGTACCGCTTGCGGCAAGCTAGTTTCTGATGGCAATGAATTATCCAGTATTTGAATCTCTAGCAAATTCAACACCTTAAAATCTCTTTTACAAAAACATTTTTACTTGTGCAGGTGATTTGACTGTTTGAGCTACCTGCTTTATTTATGCACAGCAAAGGTCTTTGCCATTTCTGATCAGCTTTTGATGTTTCATTTATGACATGTGCCTGCAACTCTGTAATTCATGGAATTGAATAAAGCTATTATAATACGGTGAATAGGTGCTGAGACGGCTTTATGAAAAATGTGTATATAATGTGACGTTTCTTGAGTCATCAAGAATCTTGACATGTGTCGTGGTCTTTTGGTCATATCTGTATCTTTATCTGTATCATATTTCCACCAAAGAGCAGAAAGTTTCCAATTGGCTAATGTTAAGCAATTAAATCAAGAATAACAAATCATTAAGCAACTATGCTGTCTCGGCGAACATGAGTGAGATTCCATCAACACCAACGAGCATTTGATAGAGATATCTCACAATTGCTTGATGAAATAGTCATCTCTCATGGCATGAAGCCGTTTCGAGAAGATACAACTCTTACTAGAACATTACACAAAGTGCTCAAACAAAGGTAAGCCGATTAAAAAGTATTGGTTGCGTATAAGATGTCAAGGTGATGACACACCCTTCCTGTCTTTGCCTAGAAATCTTGGTATCTTGGTACCCAAGCTGAATGTAACACGATCTTGTGTAAGTATCTCTTTTAGTACTCCTCATCCATAACCACAGTGAGAGTTAATGAGACGGCAGGTGCTGCATCTGTCGAAGAAAAGCTCATTACGCCAGCAACAATTTTTTAGGTTGTCGAATTAATGTTCTTTCTAAAGTGCATCGGGTCTCTACAGGCGTGGTCCACAGCATAAATAGCCTCATATGGACTACAAGTATGGAGTATGAATTATCCAGAAACCTGACTGTGCCAATTTCGGAAGTTGTGTCTGAGGCCATTCCCTGGGTCCACTGCCTGAGCCTATGTTCATTGGTAAAATTATCGTAATACGAATAAACTCTTTCACATTTCGTTTAATAGTTTTCATATCCAGTATACCTGCGGTCGTACTTCCGTTGGTGACAGTTGTTTGCCAACGACAATATCTCTAATAAACTCAATACCAGCGTCTCGCGGGCTCCCACAACCTGTTCGTATTATTGCATTTTCCCAAGCATCTCACATTCTGGTGTTGTATCACAACATGACAGCATTTACTATTCTGTCTGTAGCTGGAGGCTGGCAAACCATCGATCAACACTTGACGACAGGAGACTCATACTCAACTGTCAGGACGTCTGTAGCAGACGACCGGAGAATGTCGGGTGTCATTGGTGAGGTGTCTTCACTATCAATGGAACTGCTTTACGTTTGTGTACATGATGTTTGTATCAGGCAGATGATTGTCTTGACAGACATGAAGGAAGATGCACTTTGGTAGAACGCATTCTCCGTTAGAAGTAGTTGATTGGCAATCATTCATGCATTGGTTCATTTCCATGTCCATCAAAGTGACTCATCATTATATACCAACTGGTCTTGTAAGGGGGAGGAACGGGGACTGTCCGTAGGCGCCGACAGATCTTATGTCAACGAAGAATAAGGCATAGGTGATCCAATTTTTCTTTCTGGAATGGGTACGAAGTTTAACGAGTGATTGTCTCATTTTATAAAACTAGTTTCTATCAAAGCTTTCTTTCAGTTTCTGTCTTGATAATGCATACCCACAAATGAGTACTTTATATAAATGTCCTTCCCACAGTTTGCTATAGCCACAGGTCTACCATTCAGTGCGTCTATACAGTGGTATACTTCTCTCTCCTTTTTAGGATTGGTGCACAGCAAAGTTGAAAGACTGCTATTTTGCCGAAAGCATTTTGTATTTCATGATACTCAACTGTAAATACTTTTAGAATAGCGGAGTACTGTTAACTGATAAACATCGGAGCCTGAGTGATAAGCAAGAGAAAACATCAAATTCATTGCCTGAATGTTTCACTGGATGCGAGAGACTTACATGTGAATCCTATCGGTAATCTACTTGAAATTAGACTAACCCAAGGGGATACGCAGTATTGAAGAAAGGCATTGCATATATTTCCATCACTGTCAGATTTAGAAGGTTTCTTGTTACCGGTACATACCGTTTTCATATTCGCCGTCTTGTTCGTCTTAGGGCTTCATTTGGTGGACACCTTCCCATTGCCTGAGCTTTGGTACATGCACGACCCTCTAGGAGGTCACAGTGCATCCCCTACAGGATAAACCTTTTTTCTTGTACCCACAGGTTTAATGGTCAGGAAAAATTACTTTAACGTTGTTGGAAACTAAAATGGCCATAGCGTCGTACTATCGCAGGTGCTATCGGCTAGTCCGACCTCGGGTGCACTCAAGGGAGGAAAGGTGCGTAAACATCCGTACCGTGGCGTCAAATTTGACTCGTGTATACGTATTTCGAAATGTTATCATCGCTCTTTTTCTTCATGTATCTTTGACATTTTCTTTATCATGAGTCTTAATCATGATATTCTCGTCTTGTTCACCTAAAGGCAGCTGTATTGTCCTTCAGGATATCCTGCGTGAATAATTCATGTGATAGCCACCCGCCTGTGCTGCCACTTGTTGTATTTATGCACTAGTAACATAGTGTTTCGATAGAACGGCTCGTTGGTCTAGTGGTAAGATTCTCGCTTACGCTGCGAGAGGACGAGGGTTCGACTCTCGTGCAAGACTTTTTTTGATAAGCTGGCCAAACGTCTGTGCTGCCACTTGTTGTATGCACTAGTAACAAAAAGTGCGGATAGAACGGCTCGGTGGTCTAGTGGTACGATTTTCGCTTAGGCTGCGAGAGGTCTAGGGTTTGACTCTCGTGCAAGACTTTCTTTGATAAGCTGGCCAAACGTCTGTGCTGCCACATGTTGTATCAATTTTTACACTACGGGGCGGGATTTGGGGAGGTAATTGTGGCTTGTTCCCCAATCTCCCTAGATGCAATCAATCTTCCAATGAAGAGTACTCTTTTCCCACGTTTTTATTGAATCAGAAAGAAAACTAGCTCCCCACGAGGGTTCCCCACGAAATCGATGTATCGCCGCAAGATTAGATATACATTTAAAATATCCAATAATTGGTTAAGGTCCCTGGCGATTCTGCCAAAATTGCTCATACTGATACTTGTCAGTCCCTGGGGACGCCGAGGGAAGGTCACGGGATGCTGACACTGATACTACTTGTCCCTGTGGACGCTGGGGGATCACGGAATAGATTCCCTCATCGACCTCATATGAATAATAGGCCAATTACAAGGGTCCAAGAAAGAAATAATTCGACCCTTATGATACCACTGGTGGAATTTATCTGCAGATTCGATTAAACCATCTTGATATTGCGTATCATCCCATAAGCCAAAGCATTTGCAACTCACAACATCAGGAAATTGCGATTTCATATCTTCGCATCTTCGCCTTAATCTTAAAGCCCTGGTAATTGTTCGGCATTGTAATCCTTCCTGAAAAATACCCATCTATTGCCTGTCATTAAACTACTCCACTCACTAATACCGGAGGGGTACGATTCTGATATCGTATGACACTGATATTTGCCATCAGATTTCAAACCAGACAGGTATAATGATGACTGCTGCGATTTCCAGTTACGCTCCACGCCGCAATTATATCACGCTGTGAGAGTAAAAACGTTTTCCCGTTTGCTTATTTTCATGTAATGTAAAAAAAACTCCGGTGAACCTTTTAAAATATTGCTCTATAATCCGAGGTGATATTCCAAGATCATTGTTTTTTCTTCATGCCACGTGACTCCCAAACATTCCATCAGTCATGCGGCCTTGTATCGTATAGCGGGAGTTCGTTCCATGTTCAACATAGAATTTGCCGTGTTTTTCTTCCGCCACCGATGCCATACGGTAGAACATTACATGTTCGTCTCCTTTAAACAACACAGTTCTAACTACTGATTTGCCGTGTCATCCAAAAGCTTCGCGAAGCAACAACCAATAATGGAAGCCTAAATTCCTCTTCAGCCAGTTATACATCGATAATTGACTACTTTTCAACCCTGTGCTAGCAAGGTGGGTCTGTACCCAAAGGGTGGGCTATAGTATCATCATTAGTACATGCTACTGGGGTTGGCTAGGATATTACCCGTTGCCCGGGGATGGAAGGAATTATGATACGACTAACGTTAAACGAGGGCATTTGAGGGTTGTCTCCCCCAGGCACTTCCTGTGCCACATCTGTGTCAATTATTACGAGTAGTTCGTCACCAATCTTAATCAAGATGTCCAGATATAAAAAATTTCAAGTGTCGGATTTTCATTTCTGGTCACTTATATCATTTTATAACAATTCTATCAATTCAACCTTATCTTCCCGCATTTTCCACCTGGCAGTACGGATCGCGGAGTGGTCATGAAAATGTTGTTTTCTCAAAGATTAGAGGCTACGTGACCCTGAAACAGCTGTTAGTTGGTGTTTAGCTGAATGCTCGAGCATTCTTCGTCACAGCTCGGTCCACCATTCTTCCTCACAGTTCTGCTCAGTTCCCTTGCACCACAGTTCTTCCTCACAGATCTGCTCAGTTTCCGTGCGCCACAGTTCTTCCTCACAGTTCTGCTCAGTTCCCTTGCGCCACAGTTCTTCCTCACAGTTCTGCTCAGTTCCCTTGCGCCACAGTTCCTCCTCACAGTTCTGCTCAGTTTCCGTGCGCCACAGTTCTTCCTCACAGTTCTGCTCAGTTCCCTTGCACCACAGTTCTTCCTCACAGTTCTGCTCAGTTCCCTTGCGCCACAGTTCTTCCTCACAGTTCTGCTCAGTTCCCTCAGTCCACCATTCTTCCTCACAGTTCTGCTCAGTTCCCTTGCGCCACAATTCTTCCTCACAGTTCTGCTCAGTTCCCTCAGTCCATCATTCTGCCTCACAGTTCTGCTCAGTTCCCTTGCGCCACAGTTCTTCCTCACTGATCTGCTCAGTTCCCTCAGTCCACCATTCGTCCTCACAGTTCTGCTCAGTTCCCTTGCGCCACAGTTCTTCCTCACAGATCTGCTCAGTTCCCTCAGTCCACCATTCTTCCTCACAGTTCTTCTCAGTTCCCTTGCACCACAGTTCTTCCTCACAGTTCTGCTCAGTTCCCTTGCACCACAGTTCTTCCTCACAGTTCTGCTCACTTCCCTAGCGCCACAGTTCTTCCTCACAGTTCTGCTCAGTTCCCTTGCGCCACAGTTCTTCCTCAAAGTTCTGCTCAGTTCCCTCAGTCCACCATTCTTCCTCACAGTTCTGTTCAGTTCCCTTGCGCCACAGTTCTTCCTCAAAGTTCTGCTCAGTTCCCTCAGTCCATCATTCTGCCTCACAGTTCTGCTCAGTTCCCTTGCGCCACAGTTCTTCCTCACTGATCTGCTCAGTTCCCTCAGTCCACCATTCTTCCTCACAGTTCTGTTCAGTTCCCTTGCGCCACAGTTCTTCCTCAAAGTTCTGCTCAGTTCCCTCAGTCCATCATTCTGCCTCACAGTTCTGCTCAGTTCCCTTGCGCCACAGTTCTTCCTCACAGTTCTGCTCAGTTCCCTTGCGCCACAGTTCTTCCTCACAGATCTGCTCAGTTCCCTCAGTCCACCATTCTTCCTCACAGTTCTTCTCAGTTCCCTTGCACCACAGTTCTTCCTCACAGTTCTGCTCAGTTCCCTGAGTCCACCATTCTTCCTCACAGTTCTGCTCAGTTCCCTTGCACCACAGTTCTTCCTCACAGTTCTGCTCAGTTCCCTTGCGCCACAATTCTTCCTCACAGATCTGCTCAGTTCCCTTGCACCACAGTTCTTCCTCACAGTTCTGCTCAGTTTCCTTGCGCCACAATTCTTCCTCACAGTTCTGCTCAGTTCCCTTGCACCACAGTTCTTCCTCACAGTTCTGCTCAGTTCCCTTGCACCACAGTTCTTCCTCACAGTTCTGCTCAGTTCCCTTGCACCACAGTTCTTCCTCACAGTTTTGCTCAGTTTCCTTGCGCCACAATTCTTCCTCACAGTTCTGCTCAGTTCCCTCAGTCCATCATTCTTCCTCACAGTTCTGCTCAGTTCCCTCAGTCCATCATTCTTCCTCACAGTTCTGCTTAGTTCCCTCAGTCCACCATTCTTCCTCACAGTTCTGCTTAGTTCCCTCAGTCCACCATTCTTCCTCACAGTTCTGCTCAGTTCCCTCAGTCCACCATTCTTCCTCACAGTTCTGCTCAGTTCCCTCAGTCCATCATTCTTCCTCACAGTTCTGCTCAGTTCCCTTGCGCCACAGTTCTTCCTCACAGTTCTGCTCAGTTTCCTCAGTCCACCATTCTTCCTCACAGTTCTGCTCAGTTCCCTCAGTCCATCATTCTGCCTCACAGTTCTGCTCAGTTCCCTTGCGCCACAGTTCTTCCTCACTGATCTGCTCAGTTCCCTCAGTCCACCATTCGACCTCACAGTTCTGCTCAGTTCCCTTGCGCCACAATTCTTCCTCACTGATCTGCTCAGTTTCCTCAGTCCACCATTCTTCCTCACAGTTCTGCTTAGTTTCCTCAGTCCATCATTCTTCCTCACAGTTCTGCTCAGTTTCCTCAGTCCATCATTCTTCCTCACAGTTCTGCTCAGTTTCCTCCCTTAGCAGTTCCAGCAATCGCTGGCCTGACAGAGCCAATGCCCTGATGAGTAAAGTTACGTGATCATAAAGTCAATGTCAGATATCTCAATCAGAGTATTTAGTATGAAATCAACTGAACCGAAAGTTGAGATTCTATTGATAATCTCGCTATCATTATGGCTCTCCTATGACAAGCGACCAAATTAACTTGTCAATTCAACTTTAAAGCCAATCCCATTGGTGATAATTCTGATGACGAACTACTTTTGAAGTAAATTGATGTTGGCGCGTAATAGGATGGCTATCAATATTTCGATTTCACGGTTTTTTTCCATTGCACAGTCCATGGACGAGGTTTATTGACGTGGTTCGTTGGTCTACTGCGATATTTTGCCGAAACAAATCCTGTACGCATGCGCGTACTGTTGAACCTGATCACATTGTCGTAGCGATATACCCTTCAAAGAGCGTAATTAAATGGCTGCTACGATGGAAAGGCATTCCCAGTTCATTTCTATAATTGCGCCTGCAAATGATATATGCTACCAAACTTGTCTTTGATCATAAATGTATGTGCCCTAGCAAAATAACATTCTGCCCTCCTAAGAGGTTGTTGCCATTTGCCCAAGTGTGTGTATCTTGTTGGCGGGCGCTGATGAGTTGCGCACCAACTTGCGGCTCGACGTATTACAGCTTTGATCTTTAGTATCATTCACAAATATGAAGAGTGGCTTTCACGCTACCGCAGAGGACAAGTGATAGAAGTAATAACCAAGTTATCGTTATTACGTTTACCGGGTTGTTGATTGCATTATTGAGATAAATATTTGTCCTCTGGATTATCACCATAACCAATCATCTTAGGTTGACTGTTTCATTCGCGAACTAGATATCATTATATGCCTTGTTCTACCTTTAACCTATTGAGTAAGTACCGGATTACGTCTGGATCACTTGATAGTCTTTCTATCTTGCTAATTACCAGATGAATTTGAGACACAGCTAAAACACGTTCCCTTACTAATTAGCTCTACAACTAATTACTGCTCTTGACGTTGTGAAGAGTCCTTTGAGACATGATCGCTATAGAGAGTCAAGCGTATGAAGGTTTGCCGCTTTGACACAAGATCCCTCGAGCCTTGAATTTACAGTCATCTCTATGGGACAAAGCTCTGACTTGCTCCCGCTAATAAGTGGTTTCTATTAAGTCAATTGCTTCCTGGGTTTCCTTGGTGAACCTTAACCGGAGAGCAGCCAAGGTCCCTTAGACTAACACCCTGGAATACCAGAGTCAGTCGTATGCTCCTCCCCTCGCACACGTTAATGAGTAAACTCTGTCGTTAGTGCCGAGTGTTGGCGTGAAGTGCAGGATTGTTAGAGAATGGACGAACGGTCATGTAATGATGGTAAGCATGATACACATCCTGTAAGATTGGAGGCACTCCAAAGTACTAGCAACCAATGATGGTACTTCGAGCCATCTGGGAAGGTCTCTGGTGTTTAGTCAAGCCCAGTCCTTCAAGTCATTTATCCATATTTGCTTTGGTTATACTCTAACGTTACATGCCCTGAAAGATATTCTGCTTACGTTCCCTTAGATCTCTTGCTTTCCTTGACGGCATTCACATGTACCATGAAAAAAACCACCATGTCGCTTACAAACTTAAGTTATTCGTGACAGTAAACATAATCTCCCGAAGCTTCTACCATCATTCCCATTTAACCTTTGACCTTAAAAGACCAGCGATCCAACCAATCAGGCTATCGATCAAGTTTTAATCCATTGCCTGATGATTTAATCCTAAAGCACGCATATTTGTTTTACATCGGGATTAATTCAGTGAATTCCGATCAACATCTTGAGAAGCAAGATTTGATTACTTTTTTTAATGAGACAGCGTTAACGCTTGCAATATACCGTCGAAATATAAGACTAATTAAAGTATAATCAACACTTTTAATCTCTTATTGTCTCATTTCGAACAATGACAATGGGATGAACGTCGAATTACTTTCATCTGTAATCGTACATTGTAAGTTCCAAGAGGTCATTCTGATGTGTACATTAAAAACCCCAGGGTGTTTCAGTTAAAGAAATGGAAACTTTCTTTTCTGTGTACTGTTTCCAAAATCGGCAAGTGGCCCTGTGCTAATCTCCCCTCATAGAATGCAACAACAGTTCTGTGTTACTTGGAATGCTCTTCATAGTAACCGAGTAAATTTACCAACATAATTTCGACCAATGTCCTAACTGCCCACGACCTTTACAGAGTTGCCGCAACTTTAGGCAATGAAAGCTTGCCCATTATAAGAATTGACATCGAAGTATCCCGGCAAGTCCATCGCTTGGCAGGTCATAGACGAGGACTTGGGGCCTGACGGTATGTCCTTGCCTATCTTTTGATCTTAGTGGAATCTGTAATGCGAGAATGGGAAGTCTGATAACCAGCTGAGCCAACATGATGCTGACTGCCAGAAGTGGCGATCGACACCAATCAATACTTGTGAACACGGACCAAGAGAAGCCAGTTGATTAACAAGCGACATCGGAGACGAGGACATGTGACCTCTTACCATGGTACAATATATTACCATCGTCATGACTCGCCTCAGGTCTTGCTTAGTGTTTAGGTACATGTAACTCTGGTTCAAGGAAGCTTCGGAAGTTGGTGGTTGTTGGTGGATAAACGCCCAATATTAACTGGAGACTTTGACTGAAGAGAAGAGTTGATCGCGAATTGCCATGTAATGGTTACGACTGTAGCAGTCAGTCAAAGGTGTTTCCCAAATTCTGGGAAATTCTTCGAAATCACCTATTGATGAACAAACACAGTTCTTTCAGATTCTTGCTCTTTAGCGGGTAGTGCCAGCCATTAATCACAATAATGCAGGTGATGATGACAGGTCTGCCATACCTCTGTTTGGCACACGGTGAGTTATGTTATATCCATGCTCTTCGTCATTGAGTAGGTGCTGTCAGTTCCAAATAAATAATTGATATTGCTCAACCAGACGCAAACATAAAACACGATGGTACATTGTAAGGCGCCTGCTGATATTATAAATCTAAAGATAATGCCAATACATGTACATATTTCTCTGGCAAAGATGACGAGGCTGTTTTTCCTTTGGCAGTAATCGTGATCCCGATCAAACACGATTGTTGCGAATGGAAACCATAGGTTTGCTGCACTTTTCTCTCTCTTTGATTCCCACACGGCTTCTGTACTTGATCATGTTTCAACAGCTAAAAGGGGCCTTTCATTTGGTACGGTGGTGCCCAACACGGCAGTAGAAATGGTCTCTAAATCCGTTCGGACAATCACGACTCCATCAAGCAGTGTCCGAGAATATTTACATAGGCTACTTGGGAAAGAAGACAATCATATCTAAGGATATGAAAGAACTTCCAACATGGATCCTGAAAAAAGAAGCACTTTTTGGCAGTACAAGAAGATCTTGCTCTATATACTCATTGGTTGCACCATGTTTTCCCGGAAGTATGTTACCTGAGAACTGTCATCCTGCAACTGGTCCTCTTTATGACTGTAGTTTTTATCTCTGGTGGTGGTCAATCCTTTCCGACCGGATCCCCCATTCTATCTAGCCATGGTTTTTGTGGTGAGATTTTTTATTGTCAATTGATTATCGACGTGACATTCCTACAGCACAGTCTAAAGAAGGAAAAGAAGTGTGGCGAGAGAAAAACGCGAATGATGAGTGAAATGACAGATGCTTGTTTGGCCTTGGATTAGCCCTATATCTTCCCATAACTACCGTATAGGGCCTATACAGTGTGCGAATTCTCTCGCAATCACCATGACCATGTCAACAGCCATTAACATCAGAGGTCACACCGAGACTGATGGGGAGAGTTATGGTCCCTCTGATGGCCTCTCACACGCCTTGGTGATGCATCACTCAAACTGATCAATACAGTATTAGCTTGTTGAAGAAAGCGTTGTTTTCTCCAGAATATAGTGCCATTAATGTCATGTCGGTAACGTTAGCTATTCACCATGGGAGTTATGTTCGGTATGCTACTTGCATCTTTACAAGGTTAATGTCAAATTGGCCTCAACAAATCATATACATGTACATTTGTATAAGTCGCGAAAGGTTTAAGCCCTTCTCATGTATTTATCTTTTCCTTCACCAAACCAAGAAAGTTTAATTCAGCGGATTGCGACAAGCTCTTCAGCGGCGGGAAAGACGAGATCCAGGGGGTCGTGGTTGGTGTGAGGTGATAGCTATAGGGGGAATCCTGGACTTACATGCCATACCAGTCGCTACAATAATCAGCACGGATATTTCCCAGACTCGTCCTTCTCCATCTATAAATGTGAAATGAAACAGCGCCGCAATTTATCGTTTGCGACTATACGATGCTAGAAACCAGCAGGCGATAAGGCCTGATCTTGCTATAGCGTCGGCTTCTAGGAGATGTGTCTATATGGTCGGGGCTCTGGTGAACTCACTCTGTCGATACTGTTTGGCGCAGTATCGGCTGGTCAAAGAGGACTTCTGTCCCTGATCAGTATCAAGTGTCACGACCTGGTGGGACACCCAGACGCCAATACGCCAAGCGCATACGGTGTCGCCATCTGTGACCATGAGGAGTAGAACCAGGCCGAATCAGTCCTGGCTGCTCCACCGTGTTGACAACATGATGAGAGTGATGAGACAGTCGCAGCCAGGCCGCATCAATCTTCGCCGCACTGCCTAGTTGTTAATATGGCGAGAGAGATGAGACAATCACAGCCAGGCCAAATCAGTCTCGGCTGCTCTGCCAAGTTGTCTACATGGTGAAAGAGATGAGAGACAGTCACAGCCAGGCCAAATCAGTCTTGGATGCTCTGCCAAGTTGTCTATATGGTGAGAGAGATGAGACAGTCACAGCCAGGCGGCATCAGTCTTCGCCGCACTGCCTAGTTGTTAATATGGTGAGAGAGATGAGACAGTCACAGCCAGGCCAAATTAGTCTTGGCTGCTCTGCCAAGTTGTCAACATGGTGAGAGAGATGAGGAAGTCACAGCCAGGCCGAATCAGTCCTGGGTGCTCCACCGTGTTGACAACATGATGAGAGAGATGAGATAGTCACAGCCACAGTACTTCGATCGTTTCTCCTCCGCACGTGCTAGGACGTGTCTGTCGGAGCTGACAGCTATCTCGATGATCAGGACCTCCTTTTCCTTCTCATAGAAGACGAGCATGTCGGGGTGCCGGTGTTTTATAGCCGGGCCCGTGGGGACTAGCGAGTCCCAGAGCAATCTCAGCTTCTTTCCAGAGTACGAGTGGTCATTGGAACCGGCTTCTCAAGACCACATACCGATGGTATCCATCAATATGTGTCTCCTTGACTGATGTAAACAGTACCGGTACCATTATATGGGGCATGCAATGGGAGGATAGGTCATGCCCCAGACATCAACAATCGGTGATCCTCAATATTGGTCACCATGGCATGCATGCATGCATATCTTAGAATAAATTAACTATGTTGCATATACATGGCTGTAGAGCAAAATAGTCAAAATTAGCAAAGATATGCACATGTCACTGTGCTACGAGTATTTGGTCAGCAGGCGTTCGTCTATTACGCGATCACGACCACTTCAAAACGTTGAACAGATAAACGAAAGTTTGATACCTAACTAATTTCTGAAAGATCAATATTTTGGTTTTGCTAATGTGCCTTCACTAATATGTTCTTTCGTTTTCATCTCAAGAAATATCAACCTGAAAGTGATCTTGATTTTATCGATAGATACCTATTACACCAATTAATATTCTTATGTAAGAGTTTTTTTAATATATTTGTCATAACAATTTTACAATACCCAAAATATGGGTCATACCAGCGGACCACAGGCCTAGTCTACATATAGGCCCCTACTATAAATCAGATACTTGGTCGTGGTCACTTGGACAGATTACCACTCGGAAGAGATTGTCCCCATGTTTATTAGAAATGTCTTTAGGACCGACTGACTGATGAGACTGCTCATATGATTACTGGAGATGTCTCTTGGACAAATTTCTCTTCGAGTAATTTCTAATTGAGGAGCCAGCACAATTAAATACTCCATTGGCATGTGTGATGTTATCATCAGTATCTTTGTCACAATTCTGTATCCACTTTCATCTCGGTTGTGTTGGCATTTGTTTCAGGTATCGCACATTCCCAGAAACCCAATATTCTGTTGATTGTTGTGGATGATTTGAGACCAGCTATTGGCTGCTAGTGCTACGGCTAAAAATCAAACGAGGACTGACAACGAATTTGAGGGCTTCTTTCCAAAATTACACTGTAGACAAATTGATCAAGTAAAGTATTTTTATGTAGATATTGACGTCATTTTGGTGGCACGTTTAAGATGACTGTGGTCCCAAGTAGTACTCAAGTTGTACTTAAAGAGTTGTCAGGTAGATATTGTGTACTGCCAGTCTCGTGAGATCAGATAACCAGCTGGCAGAGGTTGGTTGTTCCATTGTCCGTCCTTGTGAGATGATTACCACGGTACAACCAAATCAGTTGTCTTGTACAGCTAAATGACCATTTGAAGTTGTGTCAATGACTTCCCAACCTGACCAGATAACCAGCTGGCAGATGTTGGTTGTTCCATTTTCCGTCCTTGTGAGATGATTACCACGGTACAACCAAATCAGTTGTCTTGTATCACAGTGTAATGTTGTCTTGTACAGCTAAAGGACCCTTTGAAGGTTGTGTCAATGTCTTCCCAACCTGACCAGATATCCAGCTGGAAGAGGTTGGTTGTTACGTAGGCTGTCCTGTCGTCTCCAAAGTTCATTAGCGGTAACCTTAGTGTAATTTTTAGGTTGTGTCAAGGTCTTCCCAACCTGACCAGATAACCAGCTGGCAGAGGGTAGTTGTTTGGCGTCAGAGTTTTTATGTTGTGTCAAGGCCTTCACAATCTGAATAGATAAGCAGCTGGCAGAGGTTGATTGTTTCCACATCCCACAGACCATGCAGACAGAAAGATATTGGGATTTCACCAATCGCAATTGCCGTTGCCTGTACCATGACAGAAGACGGACAATAGTGCAATGGGCTTCATGATTTTGCTTGGGTTGGGGAGTTTCTGGGCTGATAAGGGCAGACATACATTGGGTCAGGTCAAGTATTGGGGTTGAGAAAGTGTTAGGTGTTGGTGTAGGGGGCCTACCCTAAGGATAAAATAATGTGTCTCAATTTCACCATGGCAATCTGACAGCACTTCACCATAGTGAATTGGGACGGTGAAATATTTTACCATGGTGAGCATGGTAAATTCTACATTCATGGTGAGCATGGTAAACTTTGAATTCACCATGGTGAACGCTGCATTCACCATGGTGAGCATGGTCAACTCCGATTTTACCATGGTGAATCTAAGATTTTTTTCTAAAGGGTCATCTCCATCCAAACCAATTCACCGACTTAACGTTGCCCTCTTTTAAGGCAACAAAATAATGAAAACAGATGCAAAGACAGGAGACTAAAGACGGAATACAATGTACAGAACACAGCCTTGTTATTCACGAAACATAGACTCTCGTCGACAACAAACAGTCAACAGAATTTTGGCAGGATTTTTCAAAATAACAATGATGTGAAGTGAAAAAATACAATAAAATATAGCAATAAAAGTAAGTCACTCTATTGCAAATTACTTCCCACTAACGAGTTGAGGTGAGCCCACAAGTTGCTCGACAATCAAAATGGATTGATACGACGAACACCAGAGTTCAAAGGCGAGAAAGGATTCACTTTTTGCCCACATCAACGCATCATTCATTGAAATCGCTGTTGATCGAGGAGCGACACGTGGCCATCGGAGTGACTAGGGAGATGAGAGCTGGCGATTCAGTCCATGCCTGTTCGAACAGGCCACCATTCCTCTCCTACACTGCTTTGGAGTCTTTGGTAAACTTGGATGAGATCATCAGTGGGTGGCGACTTCTTCCTAGATTTTCTGAAGACAGAAAATAGAATTCAATTCAATACAGTACATGATTGTGGCAGAGCAAGGGACAAGGATGTGCCGTGACAAGATCGAAGAGCAAGACCAGCGTGAATCTACACGACACACTATGGACTAGTGGCTCAGATTCTCAACTAGAGGTCAAGAGGTCCCTGGTTCGAATCCTACAGTCGGTGAGAGACTCAGGCAGGTCTCTTAGACACTTGCCTCACTACCCAGATGTATAAATGGGTTCTGGCGCTGGGCATATGGACAAATGGGACAGCATTTTTTCCTTCTTTTTTTCTTACCAACAGGATTGTGTGCAGCCCAGGCTTCAATCTCTTCATCTATCTGGGCCCTCGACGATGGCACCTTTGGTCCTTCCTTTTCCAACAAGTGTCTGAAACAGTGAAAACAAAAACACAGTGGAAATCATTGACCGCGTTGTAGGTTAGACACTGCTGCTCAAATGATTTGAAATATTCTCCTCACAACTCAAAGAAGAAAACCTAGGTGGCTTTTTCGTTATGCATTAGTAAACATCGTCTCTCAGACACTTGGGAAACGCATCCGAGAGCATCTCAGTTTCAAAATTTTCCTGCTGGAGACCCCCAGACCTCCCTTCGTGGGTGAGCGCCTACTGCGCTTTCATGTGATTGTGAGGGCGAGCCCTCACCATATTCAGGCTTCGCCCTCAACGGGGCCCCCTCTATCCAGCTTTGCTGGATCCACTCCCTTATTTGATGGTGACCTACCATGTGGTCCAGTCACCAGTCAGACAAGGATCCCCTTTTGCGATTTGTTGCTACTTCTGGCTATACCGAGGCTACTTTTTGCTGGGTCACTGGATGTACCAAGTCATGCCCACTGAAACGACGAGTGATCATATCAACATTGTTGTGGCGATACTCTACATCATCCCTTCGCAATTCCCACAGCCCGTGATCACTGTTCACTAAAAGATTTGAGAAACAAGTCGTCACAATTCCGTTGGCGTCATATGCAATTTGAATTGCAGCAGACGTCGCGGTTTAACATAAGTTGTGTACCGGTGCTACCGAATACGCTGCATGACACAAGGGCCTTAACATCACAGTAGAAAAGAATCATATTGAATTTGGCTAAATCACAGGGCTCAGCCAGGCCTCTGAATCTGATATCATGATGGGGGGCGGGCGAGGGGGTTGGTCCAGAAGCGGCTGGCAGCGGACATTTGTCTTGACTCTTGCTTAGCGCTGCTACAGCTTAAAGTGCTGTGGTACAGTCTAGAAGCAGTGTCATCATTGGCGAAATGGACCAAAGTTTGTGAGGGGCTGAGTTTCGTCCAAAAATAGATCTGTTTACACACTACGGTAATGGCGTATTGCAGGTACACGTCAACGGGTCATTGATTGTCGGACGTCAGTTCGCCAAGAAAACCAAAGGAATCGAAGGATTCATTGAACTCATCAACACATCATTAGTTTTCAGTGAAGTGCAACTGTATTCCTAGGTAAATCACTTTGGTATATAGAGAGTAAGATTACAATTAACTCACGCTAAAGTTTGAGTTCCGGGGAGGTAGCGTTGTCAGTACGTTGGTTTAGGGGCGCAATAACCTAGCTTATAGCAAGCAATTAGTACACTAAGATTTCAGTGATTAACATAATAGTTGCAAGTATTTGGCATTTTAGACTCATATTTCGTGCTATAATAACTACGTTGTAAACATAATGCTCAAAATTGATTCATGAAAAAGTTGTTAGGGCAATATCAAGCAAGCGGTAATGGAAAAAAGTGTAATTCCATTAACTGAATATTGTTTTTAGACACTATAACATTTTAGGCCTACTTTTCCGTAAACCACGAGAACAATGTATGTGAAAAAAACAACACATATAAGTGAGGCGCCGAGTATACAGTAATTGTAAGGTAAAGAAAAGCTCGGTCTCTAAAGTCTGGAGGTCCGGAGTCCGTAACCGTGACGGTCACGAGAGTGGCTTGTCCTTACGGATAGATCGAGAGGGCGGTTTGGGGTTCCGCCGACGGTGCTCGCATGCATTGGTCGTATCCCCGAAACCTTTACAACGCGAACAAATCTGGTGGCATCCATGACGGTATAGGAATTGACGGTGAAGTTACAAAAAATCTGGTGGCATCCAATGACGGTATAGGAATTGACGGTGAAGGATCTCGTGGCATATCGGATGCGCATCCGAAGACGGTAAGGGAATTGACGGTGAAGGATCTCGTGGCATATCGGATGCGCATCCGATGACGGTAAAGAAATTGACGGTAAAGGATCTCGTGGCATATCGGATGCGCATCCGAAGACGGTAAGGGAATTGACGGTGAAGGATCTCGTGGCATATCGGATCCGAAGACGGTAAGGGAATTGACGGTGAAGGATCTCGTGGCATATCGGATGCGCATCCGAAGACGGTAAGGGAATTGACGGTAAAGGATCTCGTGGCATATCGGATGCGCATCCGATGACGGTTTTATATACATATATATATATTATATAAATTTTAGTTTTACACTATCATGTAAGTGCAAGCTCTAGTGAGCTCACACAACTGTTTGACAGTCCTGGCTCCTCCATCGTGCTGACAACATGATGAGAGAGATGAGACAGTCACAGCCAGGCAAAAAAAGTCTTGGCTGCTCTGCCAAGTTGTCAACATGGTGAGAGAGATGAGGATGTCACAGCCAGGCCGAATCAGTCCTGGCTGCTCCACCGTGTTGACAACATGATGCGTGTGATGAGACAGTCACAGCCAGGCCGCATCAATCTTCGCCGCACTGCCTAGTTGTTAATAAGGCGAGAGAGATGAGACAGTCAGAGCCAGGCCGAATCAGTTCTGGCTGCTCCACCGTGTTGACAATAATTATGGTGAAAGAGATGAGACAGTCACAGCCAGGCCGAATCAGTCCTGGCTGCTCCACCGTGCTGACAACATGATGAGAGAGGTGAGGAAGTCACAGCCAGGCCGAATCAATCCTGGCTGCTCCACCGTACTGAGAACATGATGCGAGTGATGAGACAGTCACAGCCAGGCCACATCAATCTTCGCCGCACTGTCTAGTTGTTAATATGGCGAGAGAGATGAGACAGTCACAGCCAGGCCGAATCAGTTCTGGCTGCTCCACCGTGTTGACAATAATTATGGTGAGAGAGATGAGACAGTCACAGCCAGGCCAAATCAGTCTTGGCTGCTCTGCCAAGTTGTCAACATGGTGAGAGATATGAGGAAGTCCCAATACTGTCACACCCTGCAAGGATTGTCCCTGTTAGCAGAGACGCTCAGGTGGTTCCCGCCGGTGTGACAGCTTTGATTCAGTCGGCACCATGGGACCGGGTTCTACTACCAAACAGGCCGTCTGTCATCGATACTCTGCATGTCACATCCAGACGCCGCCAGAGAGCAGACTATGCAGATCGGCCGTCTATCGTCGCCATCTGTGAATATGAGTAGAAGAGAGACGCTTCTCCCAGTGGAGACGTTTTATGTGCGTACTATGTAGTATAGCTGGCCAACGGCAGGGGCGCTAGGAGCGGGCTTAGGACACAATTAAATCTGCGTTGCTGCCCATGCTGTCATCCGTCGTAGAGGAATCGAAGATTGCCCGATTGTTTCCGATCATTACCGACGATATGTGCCGATGCCGGTGATGATGTCGACGCTGTTTCGTGCCGTCATCCCCAAAGGGGAATCGGAGATGGCCCGCCTGCATTTCGACTATGTAGTACTTTGAAATGAAATGAAAATGAAAATGAAAAATCAAGGGAAGACATTTAACTTTCAGAACTTTAATAGTAAAAGCTACATAATTGTATGACTGTCCGTATAGTATCGCCATCTGAGAAGGTAGCTTGCACTACTTCCATCTTATCTTGGTTGTCTTCTATCTCTTAGGGTCGCCAGCAGACAGAGCAGATCTCCAGGTCGGCGATGAGATTCTGGAAGTAAATGGGCGGAGAATAGATGGGACAAGCCATGCGGATATAATATCGCACATTCATAAGGTAAGAATAAAATCGCTCTTTTAAAATAAATAGGAATTTGTCGTTTTTTAACTTACTTTACAGAATCAGTGTAATGTGCGTTAAAAACAACCTAGAGTGCGGTGCGACGTTTACATGTATTGGTTCAGAAATATATCAGGCAATGTCTTCGATCAGCTGGAGTGCGCCTCTACAGGTTGTTATACGGAAATGTACGAATAGGTGATATTGCAGCTGAGGAACATGCGAAATTACTCTTAATGCCGGGAAAACGCGTTGCGCATATTTGGTATTTAGTAAATTTCGATTTTGTTTGAGGGAGGTTGCTTGATGTAAAACGGCCTAAGTCGCATTTGTTTGATTTAGGCATAAGGTAAATCTGCCTAAGTCCCCAGCTTGACTTAAGCAGTTATTCCATTGACCTTCCTACAGCGTTATGAGGATGGGACGCGCCGGGTCGAGGGCGTTGTCAGTTGGAATCGATCACTTATAATGTGTTAGTTCGGCTATATATCAGTATTTGTTAATACGTAATATGATGTTGAGTGAATATATCATTCGTTCCATCAGGCCACTGAATGCATCGATTCTCTTTAGAACAGCAAACTAATAATATTGACTGCTTCCTGCGACAGCTGGCTGCCTTAACAGCTTGCGGTGACAGACGTAATGCCTACCTAACAGAGCCTCTCAGAAGGATGCCTTATTGCGTATGGTCGTAAAAAATGATGTATAGGCCTGTACATAACTCTAATGTTTACTTAGGCGTTATAACGTGAAGATGGAATAATTGATTAAAGAACTGATGTAACTTTTTAATCGTCGGAAAAACCTGCCCCACCTCCATGATTTCCCGTAGGGTGGATTCGATTTCAAGTAGCCGCCGCATGGGAGGCCGTTTCGAAGTTCAACAAAAAACGCCGCCCAGGGAATTTTTGCAGGTTGTCATTGTGATGTATGGCTAGAGAGACCAATGAGTTAGGACTCATACCAAGCGCGCTGGGTTATTACCGGTGTAAAAGTTTGAAATGTTCTGGGATAAGATTGCCGGGGAACAAATATTGTGTTATATGCTCTTTTAATCTCTGAGGTTATTCTTTAGAACCATCCGTCAGAATACTACAGGGTCCGGACACTTTTCCATGGGGACAATTTTTACTTCTACATCGGTCGTGCTCGTCCCCATCATTTCTGTAGCAAGAAAAAACTACAACAATTGGGCAAACATGGGGTTAAATCCCAGAAATCGCATACCATGCGTCATATCAGACCCCGCCCACTTTTTGTTTACATTACTCATTGTGGTAGGGGGCACTTAACCTTTCACCCCGAATTGTTGGCAGCCATGTTGAATTACCGGAATAACTCTGCGTAACATTGCCAGGTTAGAATAGTATGATTTTAGCGCGTTTGTTGTGAATGTCAGATCATAATCTTGTAAAATATATTGTGGTTCGGATGCAGCATTAGGAATGTGAAACTAGATCGGTATGAAATTGGATACACTTTGAGTACTCTTGTGTTCAAGCGAAGAGTTATTTATCGGAATACAATGTTTCAACCCCTTGTGTAAATGCACTGACTGTGCACTGTGCTGTGTGATTGTATGTGTACACTACACATGACAGGTGTGTGTAATAGTTATTGTAGAAAGTGACCCTCCCTTTTTATGTGTTTTATGATGTTTTTGCTCGTTTCAGTGTATCAAGTCGAGGACAATATGTTTGAAAGTGAAAAGAAGAGCAAGTTTTGCTGAAGGTGAGCAGTTTTTATTTCGGAGTTATTTTTCTGTCTAATTGAAGTCTGCGTGTCTGACGAAGACACAACATCGGCATCCAATGTTGGACGTGTCTTCACCCAGAGAGATTCCGTGTTAAAACGGTCTATCAATTGGCTAACGCTGCCAGTTGAATATGGGGTCCATCCATCCATATCGTAGTCAAGAATGGACCTTTTTGACAAATAAGTTTGTTTGGGCGCTCAACAGTCATGCGTTTCACCTGGAACAAAGGGTCCCAGTGACTTATGGTGTTGTCCGACGTCAGATGAGGCCTTCTAAAGTGTTCTTAGCATGCACATTTGTTTTGTTAAGACTTGGATTCGTCTTTATCGAAAAAGCCTATATACTGAGGCAAACGAAAATTTTTGAAGGAAACACTGGATTTGATGATGGTCTTTATATATCAATTATTTTGTGAACCAAATGGTTTGCCCTGGCACTGACCTCTTGTAAATTTACTGATCAAGACTGACACACTAACCTCGATTATGTTGGTAAGGAATGCATGCAATTGCGCTGCTTCAAGCTTTTGCACTTTACAATAAATCTAGATTTAATTCACTTGGATCCTTAATCTTGTTTGCATTGACAGGAATGCTGTACTGTTAACATTCCCATTCATGCCAAGGACATGATTTACTATCATTGTGCAGTTCTTTATTTCTGACTCTGAAAGTTGGATATGATATTCTGGACAGTCCTGTGAGTACAGGTGAAATCATAAGTGGTATTTTTCGGGGTAGTTACCATGGTAAATACGCCTACTATTACTGCGAGAGAACCCATGTTGAGGGTGGACGGTTTTCTGGCTTGGTGGAATAATGGACTCTTCTTCCTGGTAATCTAACAAATGTATAATTGTCCACAGTGTAGCCATTGGTCTGCACAAATGATAGACCTGGTTCTGGAATAAATTTGAGTCATACCTTTCTTGAACCTAGGCCTACCTTGCCAATTTATTCATAGAATGTTACAATTTGCCTTCTGGATATCAATTGTCCAAAACCTACCAGAGCTATTGTATTCAGTCACCCTCACTTGCAAGACAGAATTCTTTATGAAAAACAAGCCATTATACGTGTTCGGCCTATAATTTGTATTCTATATTATTTGCACAAGCTGTGGATAAAATGTTGGCTTGATAGCGATTTTGAAAGAAGGAATTCCAGAAGTGCCTCTTGAGTGAATTCCGCATTGTATCAGGACAAATAGTGAGACATTTTATTGATCAGCCTTTCAAATGATTCACCCATCTGATTATATACTTCGAGGCCTACACTTAAAATGTGGTTGAAGTTGTTCCTTATGCAAGTGTAACGTAAGCATAAAAGTGTAGGAAGTGATAGGTGTGCCTGGTATGACAGTGACAATGCCTAGTCCCTTTTAGACCCGCACATAAGTCCTTGTTTACAACTCTAGACTATATGTCCCTTGTGCTGAATCTAAGGTTACATGTATTGTACTTAGACAACTTTCTCTTTTGAAGCCTTCTTTTGCTTCAATCTGGCCTCTTTGAATTTTTTCTTGTCGTGCAAACGGCCCTGTTGTCTAGCACCTTGCGTACAAGTTCCTGGCCTACAAGTACAATACAACTCCCTGCCTGCTATGCTGTACTCTGTCATTCAGTAGTTGCCGTCGTATTGCCGTTCTGCCATTTCCTGTTGGTGGCCGGTGGCCGCATCAAAAGCGCAGTTGGTGAAGCCTCTGTTGTTCTCGTCTGCTCACCTGCTCAATACGTAATACACTGTATTGGTAAATGGTTCCACCATTCCACCCACAGTATACAAATGCTGGGAAGCTTGTTTACCTAATTACAGCCCCTCTAATCAATAATTTATCGCTTCCTGATTGAGGCTGGTCCATAGTGTGTGTATCAAGTGGCCCATACCATTGTGACCAGCTAAGCCTGGATACGGTGCAATGCCAGTTGTTGATCGATGTCTGACCATGTCCAAATGCCAAGGCTGTAAAAGTGTATCATGAATTTATTGGTTTTCTGGTATCTTCATAAATTTGGCAACCCAGTACCAGCGACATTAGATGATCTCCCCATCCTCCAGGGTGAAAGTTTTGGAATGATAGTACATTGCAGTGTGGAATGTGAAGTATTCTTCCACTCAATCCAGCTTCCTTACGGTTGGCATGGCAACAGATCTATCAGCTCCAATGTTGTGCCACTCCACAACCACAATTATTTATTCTCCAATATGAAAAATTCTTGTCAGATTTGATATTTTCTCAATTCTGTTGAAGAATGTGATGTGCAGTGTGGGCCATCAACCAGAATGTAGTTTGGTCTGATTATACTTTTTGAAGGCTATGGATCAGCATAGCTGTCCAGGCTGCTGTTGTTGACACTGAGACTGACATACACCTTATTTCACAAGGTTGTGGCCAAAATGCCAATAAATTCCTTATTGCTCCTTAGTTGATATTGAGACATGTCTGTCATGAAACAGCTTAGGGCTGCCATACCATGCATTTCTAGAGGCCTTTATACTAGATTATAGTGCCTAACAGTATCGTATAGTGTACGGTATTGGCAGGACATGCCATCTGGCTCCAGATTTGTATTGTGGGACAAGATTGGCAAACAGAATGGAACGGATATCGATTATTCCTAAATTTGTGAAGAAGGAAGCCAGGGTATACAAATAGAGGGCTGATCAATACTATCAACAAAGTGCCATGTGTTCTGGATCCTGTTGACAAAACATTGGCATGTGGAGATCAGGATGTCGTTTGTCACACTGGGCTGGTGGTGACATCTTTTGGTTGTCGATCATGCAGGTGTATCCTAGGTCAGGCAATCTCTAATTTTCGGAAAGTAAGCCTAAATGCTTTGTTGCAGTTGGTATGTTCGCTTGAAGAACCTTGGTCAAATGTTTGCTTTGCCTAGGCATAAGATATCTCCTGATTCTTTCTAAGATGATATGTTATTACTTTTAGTAACCTGGAGCCTGGCAGGTGTTTTTGCTAACCCTAACATGCTTAATAATATTGCCATATTGACAACAGAGTGCCTTTCCAATGATAAAGGAGAACCTGTGTCTCCTTCAAGATAATGGCAATGCTTCTCATGCCCTTGGGTCGATCCATCACCAGCAGGATGAAGCTAACACCTAATCTCGTTGTTTCCTGGTGATTCCTCCTGTAGCCAATAATTGAATTTATTGTTCGAGACATGACTTGAATATCCCTCATCATCAGTTTGACCGTTCGTGTTGGTGTTTCACTGAGCAGGGTCTGGTTGCTCAGTCGGAGTTAGACTTACTGTTGGCGTTAGGTCCTAAAAATACATGCACGCAGATATCCTATGCAGGGGGATTTGATACTTGAAACTGAGCCTACAGAGAGTACATTTTTGGGATTCCTTCTATTGTTTATGTGTGTCAATTATTGAAGGAGTGGAATGATCCACTTCAAGTGAGGGGTAACAACCTTGTGACCTTCAGCAGGGCCGACGCCTTCATATTTGTGGGACCTGTCATTGTAACCCCCTACTGCTGCTAGGCAACTGTTGCCTCCTGGCTTGATTTGCCTTTTGATGCTTCCAAAATGAAATCAACCCTGGAAGCTTTGGGCTTTGGCTAAGGCTGAGAACATCTTTGTTGATAAGTTGAGTACCATCAGACTGTATTTTGTGTGAAATCACCAAAAATCACATGCTAAATTCTCATGAAATGTACTGGCTGTGTTTCCCAGCTTATAGCCAGGAAGTTCATTGCCTGTCTGCTCTCTACTGTGTTTGCTGAACATGACCAGAATGAGTTTGATCGTTGAGATTTGCGTGCCAGCACAATGAACAGGTCATGTAGGCGAGATATTGTTCTCTTGTTTTCCTTGGAACATAATATCCTCTGTTATGAATATAAGTATACTAGGCCTACTTCACAGCCCTCCCTTGGCTTATGGTATCATGGTATGGCCTGGTAACATTCCTTAAGAGTCAAGCTGGTCCATCTCAAAAGAGTTGAAGGATGTTGCTCGCTTGAGAAAGGGATACGTATCGAAGTTTCCTTAGGATTGTTATTGCTATACTTGTGTTTCCGTCACCATCAAAATGTTGAAACATGCTGAAAATCACCAAAACAGGCTGAAGAACAGACAGGGTGAGTTGTTGACATTGTCGGGTATTTTATGTTTGGTCTACTTACCATTTCTCAAAGAGGAACGTTTTTCTTTAGATGCTCTTCATGTGTAAGACAAGGTGCTTCATGTACGTGTTGAGTGGTTGGACATTTCAAGGGGAATTGTTTCTCCCAGATGATTTGTCAGTTATGTCAGAACCTCATTTCAGTGTCATTGTTCTTCACTTGGGCGCTAACCATGACATCTCTTTTAAACAATGTTCCTTCTCCCCTTGAGGCACCACCGTGCGAAGACTCATTATTGCTCAATTCCTTAGCGGCAAGACCCCCCTGATCGAGCGTGACATCCTGTACAACCTCATCAGCGTGTGATGAGAAAAATGACAGCATTAATCCCCTTGTTGGCTATAGAAGAGAATGAGTGTTCGATCTCATCGTGGGCTGTGTCTGGCGTGTAATCTCTCAAAGATAGATGTGTGGGTTCCCTTGGGGCTCCTGCAATCAGGACTGGTAGAAGGATAAGGATGACCATTTCTGACAGGACTTCTGTATGACTTCCATTGGCTGTTTGTCTTCTGTGGAAGAAGGCATTTGACATTGCTCTGGGAGAAGCATAGTAGGATTCGGTTTTTATGATTCTATGGAAAGGTTTGTTGTTAGTTAGCAAGAAGGTTCAGGGTCTTTGGCCAGCTACAGTAGAGTGTTTCCATTCATGACAACTCATTCTGGTATTGATGACCCTCTGGATGTGTGTTTCCTCAAATGATAGAGTCTGCGAGATTCGTAATAGGAAGTTCATTAGAAATGACTATCTATTATCGTATTCAAAATTCAAAATTGTGTATCAAGCCACCGCTGAATATCGAATCCCTACAGTGAAATCTGTTTTCCTTGGTCTGTGGGTCATGAAGTGTAAACTCATGCATTCATTTAACTGCTTTTAAAGGAGCAAAATATCACCTATTGGAAGCCCCAGCGATTGATGCATTGCTCATGCTTGTCACTGGTAACAAAGCATCCATCTTTGTCATGACAGATTTGATCAAACCAGTAATGACAATGACAAAACGGAATCCCATCTAATCGATAGAAGCAGCATGGGATGATTGCAAACGGTTTCTTCGCTACAGATGCTTTTCGATTGTGGAGTTTTTTACCATACAATGTCTACAGTCTTCATCGTCTTCTGTATTCGATATTGGTCATCTCAAAGTTTGTAGCATCACAAAGCTAGACTGGTTAAGAGTTAAGTGTACCTACGTAATAGATGTAGTCACTGGCAATGGGATGAATTGATTGCGACTGGAACCATATGGCACTCATCAGACTATGAAAACAATGGTGTTAAACTAATTGGCGTCTGGCTCTTCTGTATTGATGAATGATATTGAACAAACTGGGAATGATGGCAACATTCCCACCGCCTCCTCAAATTCACTCCACTTGGATGACAAGTTCAGGTGGGTTTGTTTTTGGAGTTCATTTGTATTTCAAGTGACAACTGATAGGCTCTTCTGTATGTAACACAAAAAGTGGAGTATGTATTTAACTATGTAGACTCACTTTTAATCCCGCAGTATAGGGCATGCCGGTAACAATTGAATGTTTGCAAAAGAAACCAAAAGTTCCGGACTTTTTCCTTCAAAATTGTCAGCCTTATAATAAAATCTAATAAAGGTCTTGTACTGAAGTCTAATCATCAGCCCCATGCAGGGTATGTGGCACTGTTCTTCACTGTATTGTTTGGATACAAAGTCTATACATTCTTCCCAACCTTTCATGATAAAGCAGTCAACATTGTCAGGGGTTATCAATAACATGCACACTGCAACATTTCTGTGTTGATTTTATCAAAATTCCGGGGCTCCTGGAGCTTTGGAGTTAATATTTTGTATCAGCAGTTCCGCCTGGAAGGAATAGCGATAATATAATCAAAAGTGTGTGCCTATCCACTGAACAAAAACCTGCAAAGGCTGATGTGGGATTTTTAACTCATTCACGCCCAGGGGTTGCACGTTGACAAAATCATTTCTTTCATTTTAGCCGGTCTAGGCAAAAATGTTAGCACCCAGACCGATTCATGGAGAAATAATGTAAATGGTCCTACTCACAAAAAAATTGTCACGTGAGAGAATATGAAAAAAAATGTGCATCAATATAATTTACATGATCAAGTATAGTTCTGCGTTTGCAGTGTAAATAAAAAACACAGGCTTATGACAGCGCCTTGGGCATTCATACTTGTTCTTGTGAAGTACATGTCCGCACACATGAATGTCATGGGGTTTGCTCTGCCCTCCAGGCAAATCCTGACAGAGATAATGTGTCGAATCTAAAGCATTTCCTAATTTCCAAGTATGATGGGACAACCCAGATATACTGTCCCAGACCCAGTTCTATAGCATGAATACGGAAGCAAAGTCATCAGTGACAAGACAAATCTGATCTTGTTTCAGCTTTGAACTTGAGAAAGAAAACTGAAGATGAGAAATAATGAAGTCAGTTCCAAGCAAGATGAACAGTTTGTAATCAAAGTAACACCTTGTAAACTCTTCTTGTTGCAGTTGCTGATGTTCACAATGTGCAAGATGCTTATGTGATTGCCGTTGAAGAAAAAGCCAAGCAACGATTGGAGAAGCTTTCAGCGGTCCACAAGATCCAGCCAGTGGATATGACCAAACTACCCAACCAGGAAGAAAAAGAAAACATGGATATTGAAAGCTATAACAATCCATTTCGAAATAATAAGGGAAATAATATGGACTCGCCCCACAAACGGGGGAAGCAGCCAGTTCATGTGGAAGCTAATATCAATGTGCCGCCTGTTGAGGCTGGTTTGAATGGCGGACACTTTGAGGCCGATATAAACGGACCTAATGTGGATACGACCAGAATGAACGGTTATGTAAATGGTGGATCAGCTCGCTTAGACAACACTAACCCGTTCCTGCCGGCATATCAATACGCCGGCAGTGAGGGGGGCAGTTCTGTCTCGGACAGTGATCTGTATCGAGGACCGTCTGATTTTAATACTTTAGAACGTGGTGTGCAGCAAGCGAACAATGTTCAGGAGGAGATAATGGTTGACAATACTACTGACTTTAATAGCGGTTACACAGGTATCATAGACGGTAGTGATGGGCCCCATAGAGAAATGGCAATTGATGTACCAGCGGGATTCCGAGGCAGTTTAAAAGAACCGCCACGATTGCCATCACACATTGGACCATCTCCTCCAGGGACGCCAAAGAAAGAGCGTAAAACTGCTGATAAATCGGGAAGTAGTACTCCTAAATCTGACCGAGATGAACAATTGCAAAGAATACGAAAACATCAGGAGGATTTACGGAAACGGCGCGATGAAGAAGACCGGTTATTACGAGAACAGGAATTTTTACGTGCTTCCTTACGCGGTTCTAAAAAGTTACAAGCGTTAGAACAGCGGCCTCCACCACCACAACCTGTTGGGTTTGAAAACGAGGCATTCGTGGAGGAGGGGGATCACCTTGATGGGAGTTTACCACGATCTGCACTGAGGGTCACACCTCCGGAACCTGGCACATTAGACAGAAAACAGCAGTATGAACCCACTAGTCAAGCAACTGCTGAGGTACAGGCACAGCCAATTGGTAGGTACCATTTTATAATATCTTAATTATCTTCTTTTTAAACAGTGTTCATTTGAATTCTTGCCCTTCTCCCATCAGCATTGATGTTGTCAAATTGGATTGGTAGGTACACCAGTTAGTGTGTCACAGACTTATCATGATTTGACAGGCAAAACTGACAAACTCCATTGGTTATTCTCTTGCAGTTCCTGACATGTTCTGTAGTCTGACTTGTATGACATTGAGTAACCCTGTCTGTGATTGCCTCTGGTGGCTGTCATGGCTGTCAGTACTTCACTTTAGCTTTTCGACACCAGACTGTTACTACTGTGACAGCCAGCTTCTCAAATTATGTTGTGTATGTCATGCGTGAAACTATATCTGACAGTCATGATCATCAGAAGTTCGGGGTTCAACTGGTACCTATAGCCTTTTATGAATTGTATGATGACCTTGTAATTATCATGATCATTGAAATGTGAAAAGTAAACTATTTGACAGAAAGTAGCGATTGATGCCATTGATCTTTGAGAACACACCAATCAAAGCAAGGGTGTATCGCCCTATTTCATGGTTTGATGGTGATGCTGCAGCTAGCCTGATAACATTCAATGGCAAAATTGGATCGATACTTCAGATTCAATATTCACATTGAACGAAAGGTGTCTACGACAGATAGAAAAATGAAAGTTTCACGAGACAAGTTTGGGACATAGTTGTGGTCTACGCCTTGTGTGGATGTATAGGAGTGCTTGCCTTGAGGGATATGTACGCTAAATGAAAAGGATACCACTCGATCATGGATTTACAGAGTTTATTTTACCCAGCTTTGGGATACATTTTACAAACGGAGGAGTTCTTGCTGCACAGTATAGCCACAGGGCCAGGGGATTCAGGCATTTCGGATAAGTCACGAGGGGCTGGTGGGGAAGAAGTGATTCACTATCCTGCAAAGAAAGTGAACACTACGACCCTTTCCACTGGACCTAAAAGAGAAGGATGCAAATTATGTGGACTCAAACCTCAAAGAAGTTCAGATGAAGTGCCTTCGAAAACCATTCCTTCACAAAAGTTGCAAGTTGTCTCTTCCCCAGTTCCTTGTCAATCGCCCTCACCGAATAGGACTTATTTCCAGCGGAGTACCCCTTCTGGAGTGCAGACAGTTTTCTACCATAAAGGCAGGGCTTCTCAGTGCAGATATAATCATGTCAACCAATACGTGCCTCGGGTTCCTGTGAAAACGGACACCAGAGAGAAACCTGGAGCTCCACTCCCAGTTCAGGAGAAGGAAGTGCCTATAGTGAAAAAATCATCTGTGAAAGTGGCTTATCTAAGAACCGGACTCCCTCTCAGTATTCCGATCAGCGACAGTTCGGCTGACGAGGGGAAATATTGGTGGTCCGAGATAAAGAATGAGACACCAGAGCTAAAGTCTGTGCCTTCAAGTCGTTATAATCAACATACCCTCTCTAATGTTGACTGTGTATCAACTGTAGCTCCTGGGCCTTTAGCAGGAAAGGCAAATGCTAGTCAGCATAACTTAGAAGAAGAAATTGAAGGTGACGCTAGGTCAACAAAGAATGCAGTAAATGGGGAGATGAAAATCAATGTCGTTGACTCCTCTAGCTCGAAATCAACTCCAACCGTTTTGAGGAAAAGTGATTTGACTGTCGGGAAACCTGCATCAACTGCAGAGAAAGGGAATGACCAGTCATTGCAGCAAATTGGCAAGAAGGCTAAGAATAAGATGAAAATCAAAGGAATACATAGAAAGTCTAGAAAAGACGGTGAAAATAGACCTGCATTGTTTCGAAAAACTGATAATGATAATTCTGATATTTATTTTGGTGACAATGAGAGAAGTGCAAGCGTTACTCCTACCCTGAATCAGAAGCTAGAAAATGGAAGAATATTGGTCAACGCTGAAGCAAAATATCAAGTTAGAAATGCTTTATCGGGAATTCACCAGAAGAAAAAGGGTTCTGCGGATGGGTCACCTACTCCAAAGGATATAACAACTGGTATAAAAAGGGGTGGAAAGGATATTGGTAGTACAAGTGCTGTCCAGTTGCTTGCTCGTGGCAGCCTACGAAGCCTGGCTCTGTTGTCGCTTCAACCAAATGGTATACTGCGAGGGAAGCATCTGTCCAGGATTGAGCAACTTGGCAATTGTGGTGGTAGAGCTAGTGCACCACGGAAGCTCGTATCAAGGAATACTGATAGCAAACTTGTTGTAGCCAAGACTGCTCCAGTGCGGGTCTCTCCTCGAAGTGCCCCTGTGAGCCCCCAGAGAGACAAAGCAACGCAGTCATCTTTTTCCTCGATAACTACATCTTGTGTGAAGTGTGGTAGTTTGCCCAACGTATCTGCTTGCTCTAAAGTTGCTAATCTGGGAGGTGGAGGAGCTTTGATTCAGACTGCCAGTACAAGCCTGCCAAATATATCCATACCCCCTGCTCAAGAATTGCAGATTCAGAACGGCCACAAGACACCATTGTCAAAGTTGGAAAAGAAGACATCGCTTACTTGTTCTGCATCGAATCTTACTCAGGGGTACAACATAAGTCCTATTCAACCATTGGAAAGGTCGCATGTCTCTGCGTTGATGTCAAGTACTTGGGAGGTGACGGAATTTGAGAAAGACACTACTCCCTCCCAGGATATTCTGGCTAAAAGCCAAGGAAGTTCAGATAACCCAATAACACATCCATTACAGCTATCACATCCAGAGCCAGGAAATGATGGCTCCCTGAACAGTGATGAGATGTCACCATTAGCTGGTAAAGGAGGTCGTAAAGAACCAACTTCAAATTGCTGTGTGGAGACTTCTAATGCGCTGACTGAGTTGGATACAAATGAAGTTGAAACCGAATCGGATTTGTCTCTCCTCGGAAGCAGTTTGAGTCATAATGAAGCTGCCCTAAGACTAGGGGGTGATTCAAAGAAAGCTGTGCGAAATGAGCCTATAAGTCAAAAACATTGTCCTCCAGAAACTGTTGGTGACAAACGTAAGACATCCACTAAGTCTCATGTCATCACTGCCCTGGTTGAGAGTGAAATCAAACCAGAAAAACAGCCTATTGATGATAGTGTCATCGTACTGGCTCGTGAATCTACTAAGCTGAAAAGAGATGCAAAAACGCTCACGACTTGTGGAATGTCAGAGTCTCACAAGACAAATAAAGATATTGGATCAAAGCGGCGGTACATTCTTCAGCAGATTCTTCAAAGTGCTCGCCAGGAGGAATCAAATAGCAAAGAATCTGAAATACGGAAGAAGGAAACGGGATCGATTGGTCTCCGTAACCATAGGGCTTCTGATGTTGCTACTCATTCAAAAGACCCGGAGACATCAAAGAATGTACCTGAGGAACATAAAAACGGATTGAGATACCCAGAGCCCTTTGGTTCAGTTGAGCATGCTAATGGCAAGAGCAAGCCTGGAGAGGAAAGCTCAAAGAAGAATTTGAGGTTGGGCAGAAAAGTAAGTGCTGTCATTCTCTCGCGGGTTGATAGCATATCTCTGGGGGCTTTGCCATCAGAGCTACCTTCTTATGGACTCGAGGAAGATGGAGACTTGGAAAAGAAAACAGCGAGTTCTCAGGATGGTGATGGCAAAGATGTAAAAATAAGAGATCGTAGTAACGATACCAATAGCACTCATGGAAAATCTGATTCGCATCATAAAAAGAACAAGCATGATGGCCGATTAGCCAATACCCTTCTGAGTGTCATCAAGGCAGCACGATCGCATGAACGCCATAAGGTCAGGGAGCTAACAGCTCCCAAAGGAAGTGACTCTGATGACAGTTTTACCTTCTGTTTTTCCGAGCGGTTAGGTGGAAGTTTTGAAAAGTGGATGAAGACGAGTACGAGTAAAGTGGCAGTCAGAAAGAAGATGGAATTGCTTGCAGCTGCAGAACTCATGGATTATTCTGGGCTATATGATGACCTTTCGGCAGATGGATTTTCAAAAGATAGCAAGTCCTCCCTGTTGGCTGGAAGTGGTATTCCTGTTAAAAAGGAAATTGCTTTTGCAAGAGTTCCATCTCTAAATGAGCTTGGCCTTCCTGTTCGAGATGATGGTATTTCTCGTAGGGCTACTTTAGAAGATGAGGCTCATATCACTCCAGGAGAATGGAACACCAAACGGCAGAACTTAAGTGTGGTTCAGGCTGATGTGCAGAGAGATGGTTTGAATGATGGGATATCAGAGAACACAGCATTGCCTCAGACTCAGTTACAGACTAAGAACTTAGCTATAGAGACAGATAAGGTCAGTTCCGGTGATTGTTCAAGTGATCATGACACGCATGGTAACCCAAATGAAAACTTAATGTCAGAAAATAGGAATTCATGTGAAAGGAAGGAGCCCAATGAGGCAGTTGTCTGTGAAACAAGACAAAATAATGATACCAATAACATAGAATATGATCCGTCTCGAACTGACTTGTTATCATCCGATAATAACACAAAAACAAAACATGATCCTGCCATTATCAGGAATCAGTCATCTCCACGGAAACCAGAAGATAAGGTTGAAACATCACGGATTGCTACAAAAAGCGAATGGCATCGCACTACTGCGGATGATGTTGCAAATGCAGAGCTGAATCGGAACCTTGCAGAAACCATCACTGTCAATATTGTTATGAGATCAGATAGACAACCCCCTGTCATGCCTGTATTAGAAGATAAGGCAGTTAAGTCTGTCGTGAATACGCGAGAGATCAGAGCAATAGTGCCCTGCCGCAAGGAGATGCAAACAGTCGGTCTTACCTCCAAGGAGCTGCAAGTTGCGTTCGCCAACAAGAACAACATCAAGCAATCATTCGCAAATCACATCAAACAATCATTTCCATCGAACAGCCGCGTGCTGGCAAAGATAAATCAACTTCCATTACAGTGGAGTAATCGCGTGCTTGAGAAGCTCTACGCAGATCCTCAGCTTTCAAAATTGAATCATGGAATAGAATCTGACGCAGATGTTATGCTGGCGAAGTTCAATCAAACGATAAGACTGACTCCACATTTTCCCTATATTATTGGATTGCCTGTTCACTCTGAAGTCCTGCAGTTGGCGATGAAACTTGAAAAATTGTCAGCTGAAAGCGATGATAAGCTTGATAAAACAAATGTAAGGCAGAGTGCTTTTGAGGATGGCAATATACAGCCAAGGAATTCTGCACCGTTGGAGGAAATTGTTAGCCAGGATGATTCAAATATACTTAATGCTGATACCCATGTTCAAACACATGGAGCAAATAGCGATGTGGACATTGTAAAAGAAGAAAATTTCAATGAAAATGATAGAAATCAGTCAGATTCCAATCAAGAGCCGGGTCTACTGTGTGGGTCTTCAGAAAATCCTGCTGGAAACACTGGTTCTAAACCTGAGCCATGTGAAACTGATAGGGCAGCAGATGGTCAAGCTCTTACACAGTGCTCCTCACCTCTTCTTGACAAAGAAACACAGACCGATTTTTCGCCCAACTCTTGGAATGGAAAGAACATTCTTGCAATGGGATCTCAAGAAGAACATAATGATCAGTCTGAATCGGAGCAGCTGGAATGCTGGCAACCCCCAAAAGATGATAAAGAGGCAGAGTCCTCTGAAAGCTCTGATCGTTCAACGCAGAAACGTCTTGCATTAGATCGATCAAGCCCTCATAGGCAGAGTCAAAGAAGGATGTCCTCTAGTATAAGACACAAAGCAAGTCGACTGACCCAAGCAAGTTCTGTTCCAAATTTAAGTACCCAGGTACCAAGCCATCTTCGGTCGGAAAATCCAAAACCAGAACTGCCTTACCAACCAAGATCCAGTGCCCAATCTCCATGTCATCCACTAAGGCCACCTCGGTCTGGCACACCTTCTCCTCCCAGACCTGGTCAATACTTCTGGACGATGAACTCTCCTGTAAAAGGAGTTGATCCTTCTCCTGAACAGAAGTCAGGAAACATATCAAGATCTTCACCAAGTCAGTCTGGACCATATCCAGAAGAGATCAGCACCTCTTTGGAACTTCAGTCGCCCACCTACCATCAGTCATCCCCCTCAGATCAGGTCTTGCCACAACCAAAAGAAAACCCTCAACCGTCTTCAAGATTGTCTGCAACATCTGGATCGTATCAAAAGCAAAAAGGTCTTGGTGTTTCTCCGCAGTTAAAACAAAATCCACCTCGTCATTCTGCGGAGCAAAATCCTCATCACTCTCACTCGCATCCAATTACATCAAACGAACTATGTCAACCTCATCTTAATCCCATCCAGCAAAGTGATCTTGGAAAACCTCATCAAACCAATGAGCCTCAGCTAAGACTTCTTGCTCATTCTCAACCTGTGCTTCCTCTAAACAAACAGCCAATGCAAATAATACAGGCAAACAAATTAGGCAGTAACGTTAGGAAACACGAAGCAGAAAATCTTCTAAAGGAAAAATTGGACGCAAATGGAATTAGCAAACGAAAGAGTAAGCACTATTTTTGTTCTCGTATTTGATGTGGTTGCGTTTGCTCATTATTCTATTTGATCATGAGTCAGTGCCGTAGGCTGTGAGGGAGAAAATAATGAGCCTTTCCACGATTACAAAGATATGTTAGAAGATGACTGTCTTTTTCACTTGGTCATGTTCAATGAAACAGTGCATTTGGCTCTACAATCAAGAGAGCCAAGGGAGTAGTTTGCTCTTGGCAAACTAGATGAATGGTGTTTTCAGTGTTTTGTTCGTGTTTTCACTGTGGAAAAAACAGGGCATGTGTGAATAGAATGCAGCCCAGTTGAAATTGGGAGGTTGGGTGTAGCATCATCATTATCATCATCATCATCATCATCATCATCATCATCATCATCATCATCATCATCATCATCATCGTCATCATCACATCATCACTGGGGACTCGTGTTCCTTTAGGACGTTTCCACTTTGTTGTAGCTGATCAGGCCACCATGCTACATTGTCCAGTTTGCCATCATCTCTTATTCATCTGAACATGATCAGTGACAACCTAGATCCCAAACATGACTTAAGCCGCTGCCTAATGGAGTTAACTTCATTGACCATTCTAGTCCCTTGTGACTGATGGACGAGATGATTCATTAAGAGTAGTCCATTGTGTATGTAATGTCATTTTCTTCTGTCATGTTGCTTACAAAGCCTGCATTATTGATCCATAGTAACCCCAGTGCCCTGCAGATCGATTACCCTAATTCTGTCCGAACAGGCGAGGCAGTGCTTTGGATGTCGAAGGAATTGAATAACGTTTTCATCCCTTTTTGTGACAGAACTGAACTGGCCAGAGAATACTTAATGTCCGCTTTCACTGTGGTCCTCGTATATTGATACTGCAGCAGTCAGTTGAATAGAAGAGCTTGACTAATGAGATGTCCCAAAACTTTTCTCCATCTCATGAATTCATTTATTTTGCAGCTGATCTGATGTTCTACTGTTGTAGTAGTATTTTTATTCAAATTTGCTCCATTCTAATTTCTTTTATTCGCTTGTATTTGCAGATCTAGAAAAGATCACCGCTTCCCTAAATGCAATCAAGTCCAAGTTAAACTCAGCTGAAAACAAGGACGACATCACCTTCCTCAACAGACTCTTCCAGGACTCACGGTTTCAGAAGACCGTCGCAGTCCACCAAAAAGTATTGGGGGTGTCGAAACGTGAGCCATGTCCACAAGCAGTATGTCACAGTGCACAGAGAGAATGCCTCGATATTATGGCATCCTCGTCCCTCAGTCAGAACAACCCGTATGTCCAGGAGCTCCAGAAGTTGTTGGAAAAACCTGAAATGCAGGTGAGATATGCTCTTGCGATTGTTTGCTTGTGATGTGGGTAAAATATTGAACACTCCTCCGTAACAATGTGAAGTATTGATTGGCTCACACAAGAGGCACCTGATTGTGTCTTCAACTAATCAAGCCTCTTTGATCCTGGATAATATCTTATAGCACCAATGCCAATAATGACCCACGTCAACACTATTGGCAGGGTTATTGGAAAATGGATCTGTGCACGCTGAGTGGGAAAATGGAAATTAAATTGAAACTTGATGCTGGCTTGGTGTTGTAGGCTAGGATATAGCGATGTCTGTCTCCGTTTCCTGGGTGGAAGGTGCTACACATCTTTTCATGTGCATTGTACCTTTGTAGTGTTTGCTTAAACTCATTCATAATCCTCAGTGGTTCTACTTCTTGGGGCCACTTTTTCGTGTTGTTGGACATGAAAACTGAGGCAAAGCAGTTGAGCTATCAGATGGATTGTATGACATCTCGCTTCCCTCAGCCTGCTTTCTTTAACATTGTGACCATATTATTTACCAATACTGATTTAAATATTCCCTTGGTAATTGTACCAATGTCCCTTGAGCCATTGTTTCATATCAAACGCCTATTCCTAGTCTGTGTAGTAACATCTTGTTCATTCATGATATTGGACTTTGCTGTTGAGTCAAAGCCTGAGCTCAGAAATTCATCTTTGCTAAATAGAGATCCATTTCTCTTTCCCAAAGGGCTTACTTCTTGCACACGACCGCGTAAGTTACCAGTATCAGTATACCGTGCCTTGTGGACAAGGAGACGATGACGATGATGACGACGACGACGACGGTGACCTTCCTGTCGAGACCATTGAAGGTCAATATGGCGGTGACAGCATAAAGATCATACGGATACAGAAGTCAACAGAACCCCTTGTAAGTAGAGTAAAACCTCTCAGGTGTTCGTTATAATCAAATTTTCCTTGAAACTTCTGGCAGTTCAAGCTCAATCAACTGCATTCCAAGGGGTCATAAAGCCCTTGTGACCTGTTACATCTTGGATAATCAAACCTTAATAATCTTCCTAGTAGCCTGTATGTTTCGATGATTCTGAACTCTTCACTCTTGATAGTTCTACAGTTTTTATACAGAAACTTGTTTATTCCATTCCCGTATTGACTTCCCCACTGCGGAGAAGAAACTACCTCGTAGAGAACACTATCTGTCTGCCTTCCACTGTTTCATCTTTAATGCATCACCCATAGGAATTTCATGAACGAGTTAATATCAGAAAGTGACGGTAATTGCTCTCAAGGTATTCATAGGTATTCATCATATTGATCACACGTGGTCTTCTAGAAAAGGAGTGGGCAGATATCCCTTCAGTTTGGGCTTGATCCCAATTGGTAAAAAGCACTATCTTTCTGCTTCGGGGAAAATATCATTCTTTCCTCATAGTGAAATTGAATTGCAATATCCCCATGGCAACAGATATTATTTCCCGTCACATGTCTCACCGGAACCAAAAATGAGAATAATCCCATCATGAAAAAATATCGGAATATGATCTCTGCTGAGAGATTGAAATACACCCCAACTTTGAATGTTCATGTGGAAGACACCATGGAATCCAAACGTTATCTCTGTTATCCCTCCAACTCTCAAATCAAACATACGCATATTGCATAGATTGGTTCATCCTATCCCATCTTTTTTACTTGACTGTCTTTATAATGGAAATATAACAAATCACATATGTCTCGTTACTCATGTATAACCAAGAGTAAATCATGGCTTATCAGTCACAGTGCCACAAATCAATTTCCTGGCTTCTGGAGTCGGAGGGTACTCAGCGAGAGCATCCAGTACATTGTAGTCTGCCGTGTTTTATTTGCGTATATTCAACACATGTTCAGAGTACAGTAGAACCTCTCTATTAAGGACACCTTCGGGACTGACAAGTGCTGTCCTTAATAGAGAGGTGTCCTGATTAGAGAGGTCAAATTGAATAGAAAATACCAATTTGGGACCAAAACTAGTGTCCTCAATAGAGAGGTTGTCCTTAATAGAGAGGTGTCCGCTAAGGGAGGTTCCACTGTATATCTTTTTATGAGCGGTGGCATCTCTGATTAGGTTTGGTAATAAAAGGATTGATATGGAAATGAAGCTATGACATATGCCACTGGTATAAAGTGGATTAAAGAAGGGGAATTCCTGCTGGCAAAATCCCTGGTATGAACCATTTAACAGTTACACACTTGCGTGATCTTTCATATTTGACATGTTCGTATTTCCTATCATTTCAGGGTGCTACAGTAAGGAATGAAGGTGGGGGTGTGTTCATAGGACGGATCGTCAAAGGTGGAGCAGCTGAAAAAAGTGGTACGTCTCGTAAAATGTTTAAGTGAGCACGACATGTTGGCTTCTAGTTCGAATAGGCTTATTTGCACGAAGATCTACCTCAGTATCATATAAGTGGGGCCCAAATCCAATAAGTTTTTTTCTGTTATGACTGTCATTAGAAAAGTTATGGTACTGTCAGGTGTCGGACTTATGAAATCAACGCATCCACGTTTCATATGAAAGATTTTATAGAGAACTAGAAGTGAATCTGTGTGTACTCTGTCATGTGGTATTAAGTGATTTGATTACGATGGCAAACTGGTTCAGTGTATTCTCACATGAATATTTAAGAGTTTGTGTTCCCTATGTTTGATGTGTTATGGTATTGATTGTACCAGCAGTTACGGTACTTCACGCAATGTGATTTACTCTCTGCGGCAACTCGCATATTTATGAGGTCATTAGTTTGTACAAGGACTTTGTATTGACAACCTTAACCCTGTAATCTTTTGAAGAACATTTCTCACCAAA
The DNA here is from genome assembly GCF_910592395.1 of Lineus longissimus. Taxonomy (NCBI): domain Eukaryota; kingdom Metazoa; phylum Nemertea; class Pilidiophora; order Heteronemertea; family Lineidae; genus Lineus; species Lineus longissimus. Next base: position 25,752,803 of record NC_088310.1, read on the forward strand.
TTTGGAGAAACACAACAAAGAATAATAATATTACGATTATGATCCACATCTATGTCGTTCAGCCGTGAAAGGACTGATGGGCTGCCCCTGTTGTGTACACCCACTGATCAATGCACTGCTTGAGCAGTACTAGTGTGTCCATGAACTACTTCATACTCTGATGAATTATTGCGGAATGATATTTCAAATTTATGAGCAACTTCATGGATTAATCAATATCATGTTATGGGTTATTTATGATTGTTGTTTTTATACTGTTATTAGTTGGAATTGTAATTCTCTCCTTGGTGTTGAAATGCAAGTAGGGTTAAATGCCTTACCAAATGCCACAAAGATGAAACTTGTTGCACCATACCTGCTTACTATAATAGGAGGGCCTGATTTCTACAGCTGCTGTGGCAGTGTTGCCCTAAGAGAAACCTTACAGTATCCAGTATCCAGTATACGTAACTTTATCATTTGTACTTGACAGGTCTCCTCCATGAAGGTGATGAGGTGCTGGAGGTAAATCAGATGGAAATGCGAGGGAGATCGGTCAATGAAGTCAGTGACCTCTTGGTAAGTGACACGTGAACTCTCCACATTGTTAGTCAAGTAAGGGCAGAGTAATGATATTTCAGCCTCTTCCCAAGAAGCAAAGAAGTACTTCCTCATTTCAGCCCTCAGATACCCAGAAATTATGTTATTTTTCAAAAATGTATATGATATTTTCTAAGGAATTTCTTGTTCTCTTCAGGCTGGGATGACGGGCATTCTTACATTCATGATTGTTCCCAACAAAGACTTCAACCAATCACAAGACGAGACACTGGTAAGCTTTTATGAGATCACCGTGTGAAACTCTTCACAGGTCTTCTATGCTAACAATCTGTAACTAAAAACTGGACTCTCTAACACAAGCACATTTCTGCCGGCGGATGAAAAAGAGTACAATATCCATGTTTATGATATATCAAACCTATAAAGAATACACCGGGTATTTCTGGAAGGAATGTGTTGATGTTTTGGTTTGATAATCTTGCCCAGCCTATATATCATGTTGTCTTGGTGAGAAAACATAAAATGTGCACAATTGCTTCAAAGTCCAGACCCAGGTTCAAGATAAGTGTTAACACTAACGTGAGAACTGCTACTTATCAAGGATCTTTGTACGTATACAGATAAAACTGTAAAAAGAGGACAAATTTTGTGTACATTTCTATCCTTATACATAAAGGATCCGTGATAGGTCCCTGACCCGTGTTGTATGATAAATGTGGCCATCAGTCCCAAACTTCTAACCATAAACATTAGATCAAAGTTTGACTGCCTGTCTTTTCTAACACCTAACAAGCTGTTTTCTATTGTCTCAGTCGTGCTTACAAGGATCCAGATTTTCTGGCCCTCAGGTAACGTTTCATCGGTAGCTTGATGTTTAGCATTGTCTTTGTGGTTGTGGATATTTTGTTTGATTTCACTTCGCTTTTGTGAGGTTAATGTTGGGGCTTATACTTAGATATTTTATCCGTAAGTTTCTTTTTGTTGTAGAAGTCTTATTCATGATGATTATGCATATTGTGTTCTAGCATCTATCACTTTGTGTTCTAGCATGCTATAACTTTGATTCACAACATTGAGTGTCACCCTGGATGTGTTTTCAAATCACATTAGCAGAAATCAGTCACCATTCATAACATCTGCTCATTTTGACACTACAATACTAGTATTGGGGAAGGTTTAAGATAAATTCCTTGTTTCAACAAAATGACATAAATTGGTCTGTGTGTGTGTTAGAGCTTTTGAAGTCTTCTTTATATACCCTTCAGTTTGAAGTTCGTTTGCAATCTGATGAAAACTCAATCAAAGTTACTTGCTGCCTAAACAAGCAATGAGTGTTTACATTTTGATGGTAAATACGTGGACCACAAATTAATCAATTCGTGGCCGGCATTTCAATTGATTTTAATCTTGGTGCCTTGCCGATCTGTGTGTTCTTGTAATGATGTGATGTGGGATAAACATTTGAACTTCATTCTCAAATATTCATCACAGAAATCCTGCCTCTCTGATATAACCTCAGATTCTCAGATATCTCAGCTCAGCTGAAAGTATAAACCCAAAACCTTTTAACATATGTTGATACATGGCCTCTCTGGCATTCAACCATGCTGGTCTTCCACATTTGCCTTTTCTGTCCATTATTTCCAATGGCCCTACGACCAGGAACATTGATTAATGCTACAAGCATGCCATATTGTCATCAGCCAATGATTGTTACAATGCCAGAAGGCTGTCTGGCTGGGAAACCATCCAAGTCCGATAATCATATCGTGGAATATAAGCAGCAGAGGCAATGAGTAGCCCTCAGATATGCTCTGAGATAAAGATGTCTCGAAGCAAGGAACTTTGTTGGCCATCTTATGTGTAGCTTGCTGTCATGGCACTGGACTGCAATTGTACTGAGTAGTATTCTCAGCCAGGATTTAAAACTACTGCAACAAATGCCTTATACATATGGTTCTGGTGTTTATGCATCTTTTATTTGATACTACTGTATGTATTCAGCATTTGAGACAGGTGGTCTGGTAAACAATGCCAAGCATGCTTAGTGCACATCACCTGGTGACATGTATCCATACAACATTGCTGAAATTAAAAAGGGTGGAACATTCAATGTGTCAAAGCTGGGTATTGTAATTGAAATCCAAGCTGACAGCCTGAATTTAATATCTTCAGTTGATAATTGATTACAGATCCACATGCTGCCGTCATGCCATAGACTGTTTATTTCCATTGCCATTGTAACCAGAACGGTGTGATTTTTTTTGTTGACAACTACATTTTTTGGATAAATTATGTGTTGTTGTGTCAGCCACATCTGGGCCGGGTTGTTCAGTGATCAAAGCGACCTCCAATCAGTGTCAAACTGAGCGATAACCCGTTTTATCCTAGATGAGATATCTTTTTGTTGCACAATGCAGCTACTATAATCCCAGTTTACAGCCACAAATTTATTTTGAACAACTGGGCCAAGGGGTGATTGCTTTTATCGGTGCTGTTCTGTGTAATTAGGCTGCAGTGATAATATTTGGTAAATTAAGACAAATTGTACATTTGGCAACTCATTTCTCTTCTCCAGGTTCACGTTCGAGCGCACTTCAACTACGACCCAGAGGAGGACATGTACATCCCATGCAGAGAGTTGGGCATATCGTTTGTTAAGGGCGACATCCTGCACATCATCAACCAGGATGATGCCAACTGGTGGCAAGCATTCCGAGAGGGGGAAGAAGACCATACATCATTAGCAGGATTGATTCCAAGTAAAAACTTCCAAGAACAGTGAGTATTCAGGTATTCAGTTTTGGCCCAAATCCGGCCGAGACTCTAGGTGAATCTAGCTTGTGAAATCCGCGAAAATGAAATGCTCATGAACATTTATCAGTTTACAGTAACAGTACCGGTAATCATCTGTTCGGTGAACGTGAGCCTTCCTAATCTCCTATCTTCAATATCAATTACAAAGCTGCTCTAATATTAATCACTGAATAGATCCATTATGATCTGGTTATCACTGGAGTCGTTCTTCATCAAGCTAAGTCTCACTCAAATGCAATTGGTTCACCGGTTCACCCTAACCTGAAGCAACTACCCTATGCAGTAACTGCAGATGTCACTCTGCTGGTTGGGTCTAATTCATGTCTAATAACATAGTCAATTTGAAGTGAACTGAAGACGTGGATAAGGAATTAGTGGTATGGACATCTGGTGGTGGTCCACAGCAACATAAGCTTTTCAATATTTCTGTTTCGTCAGACGAGAGGCCGTAAAGCAAGTGATCGTCCAAGATAGCAGCGAAGATAAGAAAAAGAAGAACAAACTTTGTGCGCGGAAGAAGAAAAAGGGCAAGAAGAAGGCATTGTATAATGCTCATACCAATGATGGTGAGTAATGGCAGTGGCTGGTTCCCAGGTCCAAGATGACGGTACGTCTTGTTGTGTCAAAATATGGAAGTTGTAAAAGGCACTTAAAGTCACTTTTCTGTTCTTGTTTTGAGGTGTTTTAGAATAGAAATTGATACCTCACTGTCAGTATGGGTTGTCTCACATCATAACGCTAAGGTGGAGCTGCAATTGTTACATTTTGACTCATTGCAAAACACTGTGATCAATTTCAGACTTTGAAGCCGAAGAAATTTTGACTTATGAAGAAGTGGCTCGATATTACCCACAACCGAACAGGAAGCGACCAATAGTCATGGTCGGACCTCCACATGTTGGTCGCCAAGAGTTACGTCGGCGACTCATGGAGAGTGACCTCGATCGATTTGCTGCTGCTGTTCCACGTGAGTTAACTCAAGTTATCAGATTCTACTCGGCATTGACTTCAAAATCTTTATCGTGTTGAACTCAGATCAGTTTGGGCCGAAATACTACATACAGTCCTCTCTTTCAAATATGAAAGGTTCTGGCTGAACAAGTTAGTGTTGTGTCTGCTTTGCAGCGTAGCCTTTGGCATAGAGGTAATGTTCTTATTGACAGCTAACTAATTTAATCTTCAGATACAAGCCGTCCAAGAAAAGAAACTGAGGTTGATGGGCAGGACTATCACTTTGTTCCACGGTCAGTCATCGAATCGGACATCTGCTCAAATAAGTTTGTCGAACACGGCGAATTCGAGAAAAATATCTATGGGACGAGTCTAGAGGCGATTCGAATGATCATCAACAGTGGAAAAGTTTGTGTGCTAGATTTACATCCACAGGTGAGAATTTCTTATTGCTTGGTTTTGCTTGTTCCTGGCTTGATCAAAGCGCTTTACACTGGCTGTCACTATCATAGGTCTCCATATAGGAACAACGGCATATCAGGGGGGCAGAAATGGATTTGAACCTTGGCCAGACGCTTTCACCAGTCTGCCACTGCTGCTCCTCTTGAATTTAAACTTGGTTATATCTCCAATGCCATTCGCATCTACTATTGCTGATAGAAGAGGTACTGAAATCAAGTCAACATTTGCCCTGTCTGTTTATGGCTTCGAGTCAAAGGAACTGTTTGAATTATAGAAAAATGGATTACCATGAACTGCTTGGTTGAGTCTTAATACAGTATGACAAGGTTTTTACCAAAATTTGACCCAATTTTCCTTCACCTCACACATCCGTATTGAGCCCTAATTTCCCCTAACCCGGAGTGATGTTCTTTCAGGATGAAGGAGATTCTGCCATACCACGTGAAGGCTGGAAATATAGACGAGTGGTACACATGTCTTATATATAGTCTTACATGTTGCTCGGGATGGTGAACCCTTAAGAGACTTCGCATGACTTTCAGAATAAAAATATAGAGCGTTGACTTATCAGGTTGTGTCACTTGATAATATTTGACGAATTTCTGCTCTTTAAGTTGATATTTCATCAGAGATTCTGTCAGCTATGGAATGTCTCTGCGTAGCTTTCTGAGAGTCATTGCTTGGTCTTTTTTGGGTTAATCATGTTGGTACTGTGGTAGATTGTGATCAACACAGCACCAAATTATTTCATTGTTTTACTTCATACGGTTTAATAGATCATTTTGAAAAGCATGAATGAAGTCTCAGGAATCTTTTACCTTTGTCTTGAAATTAACACACTGTTTTAAGGTATAGGGCGATGTTGGGATGAATTTTGCATGTATCTTCTAGGCATGGAAATGTATTCTAAATGGTTTTATTCAACGAGTCAAATGCATGATCATTATGCTGCTAGGATAGAGCTCTTACTGCTTACTTTTCAATCTCATCATTTTGTCTCTATCAAGGGGATATAACGTTATTTCCTCTTGTCTCTGTATTTCTGTGTTAGGACATGTCAGAGCTGTATCTTCTGCTTGGTTCTTAAAAGGATGTGTGCATAGGTTAACTTAAATCAGCTGTTTGGACAGAGAATTTCGTCAAGAGTTGCTTTATTTCAGCTATTTTATGACCATCTTGAATCACTTCCCCCCTTCAGGCCCATTTCTCCCTTCGCCTTTGGGGTTATTTTCCAACATTACCAAATGGGGATCCCTCTACCGTTGAACACATTACCAAATGGGATCGCTCTACCGTTGAACACATTACCAAATGGGGATCCCTCTACCGTTGAACACATTACCAAATGGGATCCCTCTACCGTTGAACACATTACCAAATGGGATCCCTCTACCGTTGAACACATTACCAAATGCGGTCCCTCTACCGTTGAACACATTACCAAATGGGGATCCCTCTACCGTTGAACACATTACCAAATGGGATCCCTCTACCGTTGAACACATTACCAAATGGGGATCCCTCTACCATTGAACACATTACCAAATGGGATCCCTCTACCATTGAACACATTACCAAATGCGATCCCTCTACCTATGAATGCATTACCAATTGGGATGGCCCTACCTTTTGCAGGCTCAGATATGTTGCACAGAAAACATTAGAAGTTTGAACTGTTGTGAAGCACGTTACTATTTGACTCTGCAAGACTTGCCTTTCTGCCCTTTGTAAGGTCTAAAACAGTGATTGGTTGTTGTGAAAGTTATAAGAATGATTGTCGTCCCTCTTTTTCTGCACATCTCCATTCTATCTTTCTGGCACCAATACAATGTTGTAAAGTCTCTATGATGCCACCCTGGCGAATAAGCATATTTCCCCGCAGACACTCCTGTCGTCCATGGAGACAACGATGCAATATTTTTAAGTGTTATGCCATAATGCTGTGCATTCATTTCCTTTCAAAGTGAGTTTTTTATCCTGAGAATTTACTAGTACAGAGTTTCTGCTTCTAAATTATTCATTTCATCAGGTTTTGTTTCCATAGAGGAGGATTATTGGAGTGCCAATCATTTGACGACAAGAATACAGTCGCTAACTGATAATTTTCTGCAATCTTCATCAAACCCAACACTAGGTCCCATGATCATGTGATTGGTAGGTCTCGGCTTTGTTGATTGACCACCTGCAGCCTCAAAGGTCCATATTCTATGATCCAGGAACACTGGCTGGCCCTGTTACCTCCAGCTTCACTTAGTGGTCTGCAAGATAATTTGATACCAAAAGTGATATGGCAGAAGATTGGTGAAATATGTGCCGACTATGTTCGCTGTTGGATTGACGTGTTTACTTTGTCTCACAATTGACATGCTGTAACTTTCTAATTGCAGTCATTGAAGATCCTGAAGATGTCAGACTTGAAGCCGTACATCATCTTCATCGCTCCGCCAAACATTGAGAAACTCCGGCAGAACTGTGCTAAACTTGGGACACGGTTAGCGGTGAGTATTGGCTCCTTGACTATAGATGACAGTCATCCTGAACCAGGCTACATTATCCAATCATAAAGTTGTTTTGCCGAGACTGATCCTCAACTGATAGATCATCAAGTAATCTACAGTGTCGTGATTTACTGCCACTCTTTTCACTCACCCGTGATCTTGAGAGGTGTTTTACAAACCTCCATGAAATCTTGACGTGTGATAAAATGTGATCTCTTCTCCTTCAGGACGATGCTTTGAAGGAAGTCATTGACAAGTCACGAGAAATGGAGGAGAACTTTGGTCATTACTTTGACACGATCATCATAAACTATGATATGGATCGGACATTTGACGAGTTACTGCACAAGATTAACTCGTTAGAGATTGAGCCACAATGGGTCCCCGCACAATGGATGCAAGATTAGGAATACCTTGAGTTTTATTGGAGATATCTGTGATTTCTCAAATGCTTGTCAGTTCACGAGTTTATTGATGGGACATTTTAGACAAAAGGATTCAAACGTGTTTTGAACTTGTTTCGAACGGCTTATAGAGGGTGTGCAATGACATTATTCGGGCATCCATTCTGGACGTCAAATGGCGGCTTTTGTAGTGATGAGTTCATCCACTTGGCCTCTTTAGGTAGAAATGACTGAGTATACAACATTTCTGGAAGGATATTCTGCTCATCTCAACATTGAAGACTGGGACATTGGGATTCAGTGACAAATCGGATTTAGAGTGGGATCGATTGGTGGGACTTTTGTATGTTTCCGTTCAGGAAAACATTTCACAGGATGTTTGTTTTGCTTGCATTGTCATTGCATTTGTGCAATATTGTTTTATTGTTGTTGCTGAGCAGACGACAAAGGTAGCTACATCAGGATGTACAGCTGTAGGGTGATCGTCTGCCAGTAACCAGCCGTGTGATGCCAATTGGCATTTTGATGTGTGGATCAGCTGTTTTCAAAGGATATCATTATCTTTTGTTCCTTTTACATTTGCCCGGAAGTCACAACCGTCTTATTTCTTTTTTACCCCAGTAGTCTGACTGAATATAATTGACGTCCATGTAAATAACTTATTAGCCCTATTATAGTAGTAACCCTCCCTGTTGAGAGGCTGTATACTGAGTATCAACATAGGGGGCAGCGGTAGCGCAGTGGAAGAGTCGGCCTCATGATCAGGAGGTCCGGGGATCGACTCCCGGCCGAGTCACTCCTTGGTTCCCCGACTGGTCAAGTTCAAGTGAGCGCCTTCTGGTTGCTCCTTGAAACCCCTGATTGATTTCTGTGGAGACCGGGGTAATAATATGATATCCCAAAGCGCTTTGAGCGAGAACTATAGTGTCACGGAATTGCGCTATATAAAAGACTCATTATTATAATTATTATTAACACAGATGATGTCTTAAAATAAACTTGTCTCTGCATTCTGGTTGTGATCTTGTCCTCAAAAGACCAAAGTCGGACGAATGCTATTATAATCAGACACCCAGAAACTTTGTTTCGGTGCAACAAAGCTTTGATAAAAATGATTTGACATGTCGATCCAGTAATGGTCACTGTGCCCTGCTTGGCTTATTGTTGAAGGAACTGGAGGTAGTTTGGTACAGTTTCGCAGCCGACAATATGCACTTTTGCGGAACAATTTTCCAGGCACTATTCAGTGCTGCTTGTTGAATTGAGGGGGTTGCAGGCACAGCAAATCCCAACAGACTTAATGAGTGAGGCTGCATTGCCAGGCACTCATTGAGTTTAAAGGCCTACCTTCTCAGTTAGTTGGAAACTGATTCTCCAGTGTGAAAATGGCACTTGTATACCTTCGTACCCTACCATCTTCAATCGTTGGTAAACTGCCTTGACCATTCAAACCTGGTCTCCTCCTTGTGTAGGTACTGAATATACAGCCTCCAACGTGTGTATTATACCCGGCCTCTATACTGCCATTATTCTATACTTGCTTTATTTATTTGTTTGTAATTTATTATTATCTATATCCTATCGAGGGTTGTGAGATTTACCTAATTAAAAATTTTCAGGGGGATGTCCGGTGTTGAAAAGTGACAGAGGTTCTATTCTATAGTGACGATCTTATTTTGCCCAATTTTATCTTTTCTTGTTATAACGTTTCAATTTATTGGCCTGGATTCAGAGGCCCTGTTCTCTTTATCTTCTCTATATTGCCCTCTATCATATCAAGAGAAACAGATACTCTGCAGCAGCCAAAAGGCCCTTGAAGCGCCAGGCAAATGAGTGATTTAAGACGCTGTTTGCAGGACGTTTCATATCCATTCATATCTTGTGAGTTGCGTCCCTTGTCCTTATAGTTTAGATTGTACCTTAATTTCGTACTTCAAGCCGATTGATTTATTTGCTGACTGGTCCTGGTATGGTATGGTTTGTTGGAAGAAATAAGTCCAGATTTAACCAGATTATTCTCAGTAATTTGAAGTTGTCTTGTAGGCTCATCAACTGGGCATATCCGAAATATAAAATATGTGCTGGTTGTGAAGTGCTAAAGCTGGGAGCAGGCAGAGGTAAATGACTGTGTGAGTCGTAATATCAACATCATTGTAACTTATTCCTGTATATTGAATTCAAAATGGGAGATGAATGAGTCCCAGAGTTGCAGTATTTTTATCACAGTTGTTAAAGTTGAACTGACGATTTTAACCATGAGTTGATAAAATGGTAATAACCATTACAATAAAAAATTACATTGTGAAGAATATGGATTTTGCAATTTATGTTAAATTTGTCAGTTCACCTTTAAAGACCGAGTTGTTTGGCATATTATATCTGCTGAAACTTGTTCATTCCTTGTACAAACAAATACATATCACCATTTATGTTGATATCTATTATTTCATAATTTTAATTCTATACTTAAGATAATGTGAAATGAGAAAGTGGACATAGTATTTTTGCATTATAATTCTGTATAACCATGTACATAGGTGTACAAACTTCATTTTGTATGGACAGAAGAAAGGGATATGTTTGACTCGAAGACTGTAAGTAAACTTACTATGTACTTAACAAATGTAGCTGAGAATTCTGACCCTGCATAGTCAGAACTATTGTATAAACTAACAAGATCTGACATATCAAGAGTAAATGAGGTATCCATTGGGATGTGGATGTGATTAACTGAGCATGTAAACTTCATAGCTTTTGCCAGGATCTCCAAAAGTACTAAGGGGGCATTTATATTCAGAAAGGTATTTTCAAAGCCATTGTCAAGTCCCCAGTACGAAAATATGATAAAAAGGATTAGAGCATCAGAAAATCTGTGTAAGCCTATTTGTTTTGTATGAAATGTCTCCATAGTACATGTATCCTGTCATCACCATAATGACACAAGGAGCCGAGAGATTTTCGTCCCTACTGCTTGTTCCAACTTGCATTTGTACAAACATGATAATTTCATCTGCATATCTGTACAAAGATTTATTATGAAATAATTAAAATTTATTAACTCAACGAATTATCCATCTTGATTTCATCATTTCTTATGAATGGAGAGACATTCGAGTGTTCTTATGCATCCTCAACAGGATGAGAGAGATGAGACAGTCACAACCAGATCAAATCTCGTCTGGCTCTGGCTGCTCCACAATCTTGCCAACACCACAAGCGACATCATCTGATGAATGGGCCCAATGATCATTCTTAGAGAGATGAAGCAGTCACAAGTAGTCCAAGGTCTTAAAGGGATGAGAGAGACAGTCACAACCAGACAGATTCGGGCTTGGCACCAATACGGTGAAGGAGATGAGATATAGTCACAAACAGTCCGAATCTGGTCTGGCTGCCCCATAATACTGCCTCCACCACAAACGACCTCCTCTGACGAATGGGCACAATCAAAGAGATTAAACAGTCGCAACGAGACCATCGTCTTGTTAACCCGATGAAAGAGATGAGACAGTCACAACCAGACAGATTTGGGCCTGGCTGCTCTGAAATGTTGCCAACCCGGAGAATGAGATGTGACAGTTACAACCACACCAACTTGGGCCTGATTCCTCCACCAACGTGTTTAAAACACGACCAGACCGTATCGGACCTGCCTGTTAAACTGTCTTGCCAACATTGGGAGGACGATGAATCTGGAACCTTGTGGAGCTGCCAGGGTCGATATGGTCTGGGTGTAAGTCACAATCACACTGAATCGGGTCGACTGATCTACAGTCTTGCCCACTCGGTGCGAGGGATGAGGCAGTCACAACAAGACAGAATATGCAGGTCAAGCTTCGCTACCGTCATATTTGCCATCACAGGGAGAAATACGACATATTCACAATCAGACCGAATCGGGCCCGTCTCTGTGTTTCTAACGCGGTTGGAGAGATGCGCCGGACATCCACGACCAAAACATCGTCCCCAAACGATGAAGGATATGAGAGAGTCACAACCACAGACAACACCAAACCCAGCTATTTCAACGTGTTGCCAACACGAAGAGGGAATGATTGGTTCACCATGTTAACACACACGGCGGGGGAGATGCGATAGTCACGACTAAACCGAATAAGGCTTGATTGCGCCATCATCTTACCTACGACGTTAGAGATGAGACAGTCGTGCCTGGCTGCTCCACCGTGTTGCCATCACGGAACCAGACAGAATTGGCTGCCCTCTGCCGTGCTACCGACACCGTGATAGTGATGGAACAGCCACGACCAGACCGTACTGGACTCAGCTGCTTCACGGTCTTGCCAATACTGTGAGGGCGATGAGACAGTTTAAGCCTGGCCAAATTGGGCTTGGCTGGTATACCGTTTCACCAACACGGTGACAGACTGAATTAAGGGCCTATGTCTCTACCGTCTTGCTTGCCAACACAGGGAGACAAACCAGACCAAATCGGGCCAAGGTCCGTGTTGCGACTGAGACAGTTACAATCATACCGATTCGGGCCTGGTTGTTGGTTGCTCACCCACTTTCCTTCACGGTGATTTAGATGAGACTGTCACAACCTGACCGAATCGGTCCTTGCTGCTCTGCTCGACGGCATTGCCAACACCACTCGGGATGAAATAGTCACACCGAATCTGCGGGCCAGGCTCCTTTACCTTCCTTAACCTCAACGGTGAAGTCTGTCTCATTTCCCTCAAAGTGTTAGCCAGATGATGAAGCTACGATGCCCGATTTGGTTCTCTTGTGGCTGTCTCGTCTCGCTCACCGTGTTGGCTGAGCTGGTTGTCAACACGGTGGAGCAATCAGGCCAGATACTTTCTGTTTGTATTTGTGTGGTTATGACTGTCTCATCTCTTTCTCCGTGCTGACAACACAGTGAAGAAGCCATGTCGATCTGGTTGTGGCTGTCTCATCCACATCATCGACATACGGAAAGACAGCCAGGACCGATTCGATTTTGTTTTGACTGTCTCGTCTCTTTCACCGTGTTGGCCACACAGTGAAGAAGCAGCAAGGCACGATCTGGTCTTGTTGTGACTGTCTCATCTCACTCGCCGTTTTGGAAACAGGGTTGAGCACTTGACCCGACTGAGTCCGATTGGGATAGTCTCAGCTCTTTTTCCGTGTTGACAACACGGTGCAGCAGCCACGCACCATTCGGTCTTGTTTGTGACCGTATCATGTCACTCACCACATTCGCAATAAGGTCGAGCAGTTAGGCCCAATTCAGTATTTTTGTGGTTTACTCATCTCTTTCACTGTGCTGGCCATGGCGACAAGGTGTAGCTGGCAACACGCTGTGTAGAAGCCAGTCCCGAATCAATCTTGTTGTGACTGTCTCATCGTGTTATCCGTGTTGACAACTCGGTGAAGCAGCCAGGCCCGATATTGTCTAGTTGGGCCTGTCTCATCTCTGTCACCCTATTGGTAACTTGAAGCAGCCACGCACTATTCGGTCTTGTTGTGAACCGTCTCATGTCACTCATTGCGTTTCCAACATGATGGAGCAGCCTGGCCCGATTCGTTGTGGTTGTGACTGCCGCATCTCTCTCATCGTGTCGGCAACTCGGTGGAGCAGTCAAGCCATGTTAAGTCTGGTTATGACTGTCTCATGTCGCTCACAACGTTTGCGACACGGTGGAGCAGCCAGGACCGATCAGGTCTGGTTGTAACTGCCGCGTCTCTCTCTCGTATCGACAACGCTGTGGAGCAACCAGGTTCGATCTTGTCCAGTGGTAACTGTCTCATCTCTCTCAACATAGGTAACTCTGTGGAGTAGTCAAGCCCGATCTGGTCTTGTGGTGGCTGCGTAATCTCTCTCACCGAGCTGGTGTTACGGTGGCGCAGCTAGGCTTAATCCTGTCTCGTTGTGACTGTCTCATTTCTCTCACAATGTTGGCAAGATGACAGAGCAACGAGGCCAGATTTGGTTCAGTCGTGGCCGACTCATCTCCCTCACCGTGTTGGCTGGTTGGCAACACGGTACAGCAGTCAGGCCCGATTGGGTCTGACTGGGACTGTTTCATCTCGTTCTCCGTGTTGACAACTCGGTGGAATAGTCAAGCCTTATCTGGGATGGTTGTGGCTGCGTTATCGCTCTTGCCGAGTTGACATAACGGCGGAGCAGCCAGGTCGAATTCTGTATACGTACTTGTGACAGTCTCATTTCTCTCACTGTGTTCGAAGGATGATGGAACAACGAGGCCAAATTTGGTTTAATCGTTGCTGTCTCATCACTGTCACCGTGTTGGCTGGTTGGCAACGCGGTGGAGCAGATCGAGAGGCCTGATTCTTTTTGATTGTCTGGTTATGTGGTTGAGACTGTCTTATTGTTTTCTCCATGTTGACAATACGGTGAGGTAGCCACGCGTGATGTGGTCTGGTTATGACTGCCTTACGTCACTCACTTCGTTTTCAACACGGTGGAGCGGTTCGGCCCGATTTGGTGTTGTTGTGACTTAAGAGTCTTATTTACCATGTTGACTGTGGAGGTGGAGCAGCCAGGCCCGATTCGGTCTGGTTGGGACAGTCGCATCTCCCTCTCAGTGTCGGCAAATCGGTGGAGCAGCCCGGCTCGATCTAGTCATGCCTGTGACTGTCTAATCACACTCACCGTGTTGGCAACTCGTAGGAAAAGCCAGGCTCGATCTAGTCTGGCTGTGGTTGCCTTATCTCGCTTACCGTGTTGGCAACATGATAGAACAGTCAAGCCAAATCTGGCCTGGTTGTGACTGTCTCATCTCTTACCTTTGGCACATATCGGAGCATACCGTGGCCAATACTAGTGTTCAATGGCTACAGCTTTGTCGTATTATTATTTTAGAAGATACATCATACATGAGTAAAATGCAGTACAGTCGACCTGAAATAGTTTTCTGTTTATTGTCATATACTGTACAATGATTGTAGCCTATTGTTATCAATACTTCAAACGTAACATCATTGCGAGTCGCATTCCTTTGAAACAAAAAGCGATGGGGCCATTAACACGAAATAAATACGTTATGTCAGGGAACCTAATGAGGTTCCTTCCGTACAAAGTAATATAGGCCACGGCCTAATGCGCAATATTCTTGCCTGTTCTTCCATCACAGAATTTTACCCGATCTTTTCTACGACTAAAATTTAAGACAATACTCGACGACATTGAAATAAATCACAACAGCAACTCGGATACGACGACGTAGATAAAATTATAGCTTGTTACCGGTTTTACTTTTAGACCAACCACACATACATTCATCATGCCGATTTATCAGCGACCTGCGGCAATCCTTAAGTCACTGCTAACGCACGATAGATCGTCTTAACCTTGCAATCTCAGATTCACGTCTCGCGACCATCCGGCAACAAACCTCAAGTAATTTATAGGAAGGCAAACGGGAGAAGCCAGGTGGCTCAGAATAAGTTTCACCACGACATCAGCGATAAGTTATTAACAGTTTTCAAAAGGAAGGGATAGTCTTTCTGAATTTATGGTTGTGTACATGTAACTGGCTGATTAGTCATGGCGACTTGAATTTGTATCGACACCTACATGTACATAATGTCATCCGTAAAGAATAGGAGAACAATAGGGGAAACACTGAAATATGGGGAACACGGGCAGACGTTTCACCGGGTTACAGAGGACCTATAATGAAGAAGGGCATAACTAAGACTGATACAACGATAGAGCATTGTTCCGGCAAGCTATCTTTGAAAATCATGTCAGCTTAGTCCATGAACGCAGGCTGTTTTTCATCCCATCGTCAATCACGCGAATTGAACATCAAATTATAAATATAGGCCTACCCTGGATGTGAGGCAATGGTGTATTAAGACACACAACATCAAAATCCTAGCCTAACTGAACTGGCTGTAACTAAAACAACTTCGAATTAGTAGCGAATATGTATAATTTTGTCCCAACATGCTGCTGATGCAATGTTCCAACTGCCAATCATAATGTAGGGCTAGGCCCGCACCTCATCGTCAAACTGCTCGAGACGTCATTGCGGTATTCTGAATTCTTTTTTACTTCTGGTCGTATCAGCGTGGTTATCACCAATCACAATCCGTTGTTTCGGGTGATATGACTGCCGGTAGATTTTGGTTTTGATATGGATGAACCGCTCAGGGTTAATGTTTACATCACGATATACTTATCACGTGCCCCCATTGCTGGCTATCCTTGCTGGATGTCTTGGCACTTATGTGATATAAAAATATATGTTTGATTTGTACACTCATTCCTTACACTCCGCAGCAGACTGCGAACACAAAGGCCGAACACAAGCTATTGTGAGTTGGGAACCCGTACACCACCCTGAAATGGCCCTTAATCGACAGGACATCTTATGTCATGCAGGAAGGAGCCACCATGACTTCAGAATGGTCGTAGCCGCTCCTCCTATCACTGAAAAGATATCGAAAAACAACTGCGGGGCTAAAAGCGCGCTGTCCGCAGAGCTATATGGTAGCAATGAGCATTCGGTGCATTCACCAGATACTTCGAAAGACTACCCAGCTGTCTGCTTCTCCGCAAAGATCACGGACAACCTCTCTGCTAAAAGTGCGCTGTCCGCACGCATTAGCCGTACACATTCGACACAGTCACCAGGGACCTGATATACGGCGCTGATGAAAATTTTTTGTCAAACTTTGGTATCTGTTTTCTTCGAGTCCAAATTTTAATCGATTCCATGTTTCAGCTTTTCCGCCACTGCATCATCGACACTCCCACCGCACATCTGAATGTGGCCGTCCCATTCGTTTTTCCTTTCACTGATTATACTTAACCTATAATACGGGTACTCCACAAACAAAACTGAAACCTCGACTTTGGTCGGATTCAATGGTTCGAAAAGAAAGAGTGATATTATATCCTTATTTGATTACCGAAAGATATAGTGGCACTGAACTATATGTATCAAAGAAATTATTGTATTCTTTCCTTAATTCTAATGTAGAGTGTTCCGTAATTTTCAATCCGTGATAGACGCCCTTCGAAGAAATCCTGTAATCAAGTTGTCTTTATCCTTACTCGGTCTCCGCGCACCCTGATAATTCTTAGACCCTCTCCTTTGGTCCTGGCGAGGGTCATGGCTATTCTGATTAGTCTTAGAACCCCGTCTTTCCCCACCAAGCTGGAATGATTTTGAACCTCTTCTTTCCGTGCTTGGCGAGGGTCCACTTTTCGATGATCTGCGCTCCGCTTCATGCGGGGAGAGCGTCGACGGCCTCCTCTCATTGGCTGGCGGCTGGGAGTATCGTCTGCCGTCTACTCCGGGATTGTCTGCGCTGTAAACACTGGATCGTTTCCTCTGCTGCCGGTGGACCTGTTGCGCCGTGAGATGGGATCCATGGTAGCGAGGCTTAAAACACGTACTCAGTAACGTACCCATCTTTAGATCTGTAAAGAAGAAGGGTAAATTGTTAAAATCAATGTTGTATAAAATAATAGCACTGTCATAAACATGTAGCATCGAACTTATCGTGGATTTGTATCCCCCATCCAATCCTATCCCACTCCTGTCACTGAATGAATCCGTTATGTCAAAAGGACATCTCGGAGGACTATGCCGCAGGTAATTGGTGTGGGTGTCCTTTCCTGGGGTTCCTAATTGGATGCAAACAGGCACAGTATATCCCGAAGGAGTATCAATCACCACGGAAGCGGGATAATGTGAATGCTTCCCTCTTCGCAGAAGCCAGTAATCAGTAGCAGCCGGGGCAATTATGAGTTTTGAGGAGGCTATACAACGACATGTGTTGAGAAGCGAACCTTGGGGGAAATAAGTCCGGACACAATTTCGCTGTCTCGTACTCGTGTGATAGAGAGGGTGACTCTCTCTCTCACGAGTACCGGTAGGTAGGTTTCCTCCGGGTTGTCCGGTTTCCTCCCTTTTAGTACGAATCGCCCATATTATAATGTGTGACATGCTTGAAGTTAGCTCACATGCACTCGACTCGATACTTTGAGATTGAGCTGCCCAAAACTGAAACCAAACCACTCTGCTATAGGCTTATTAAAAAGATATTTATTAGGAAGAATAATTACGTTATTAATTTCTAGACAGTGAGCTTATCAAATAAATCAAACTTAATTAAATCTGCGGCATGTTGATCATATTACTGAAAATCATGCATAATTCGATTCGCTCTGACAAGGTTTTTGGATCATCATTTCCAGGAGATTATTGCATTTTTATTTGACATTTGACCTTAAAGCTACACGCCATTTTTAATTAGGTAGGACAGCATGATGGATTATCTCTCTGGATAGTAAGTTGAAATTTGATATACTGTAAATCTGAAAATATATCGCGCCTATTTATCTCTGCGATTCGAGTAACACTTTGCTGTGACAAATTTTTTCCCTAAACTATCATTAATACAAACCAATGTGCAGAGCATCTAAAATGTCTAAAAAGTCAAAAGTCAAAACGGTGTGCATTAACTTATCCATGTTGCCTATCATGGACATCGGTAACTTATAAGACATCATTAAACCAACGCCTGCTTTCCACGTCTTTGATATCCCATAAACCCCAGGCATCATGCAAACGAACTCGTTATCTTCAAAGAAGTTACCCATAAAACGTCCTTTTTCTCGTCCAGATAGCTGTTGAAGCTCTCTTTTTAGATTAGTGGGAAACACTTAGGTTTGCCAGAGGCTATTTCAAGTTTTTTTAAGCGGTTATTCTGAAGTAAAGGGAAATAATTAGTCATTGTCATTTTTCACTGCCATCACAAATTTCCATTACCCGAGGTGCGAGGATTCAGTACTGCGACGTACACGTACTTGATATTGTATGTTCGCAAACGCGAATCCGACATGACTTCCGCTAAAATGCATGGGTCAATATGCACTCCGGATGTACTGGATTGGCCCCGTCCCACCCCTGAAGGAAGTATGAATAGGGTGGCGAATAGAATGCCTCGGGAGTGTTGGATCAATATAATGTAGGCGAAGTTGTGGCTCCCTGCCAATTTATGCGTCTGAGTGGATTATATCAAGTTGGGTCGCAAAGAAGAAGCTATCACCGAACTACAGGCCCATTCAAATATCTCTGTCAGCACATACACATGCATCAGCACATCGAACATTAAACAATCATATATATGAATGTTGAAATTAACTTCATTTTCCCGATATCTCGTTTATTTGGACAAGAACTCGAGATATATGAATGTAAGAACAAAGGCCGATATACTGCGTCCAATTAGCAGCACAGATTATTTCTAATATCAGCAATTCATGAGGACGAAAAGACTTTGAATTGAGTAAGTAGCACTTTTAATAAGTCACTATCTTAACCAGACTCATCCGATCGATAAAGAAGAATGTTTGAGACGAGGCGATGTCAGCTGACATCCTTATTGAGATGTCTTGCCGATATGCCGTGTGTCCTGGAGGTGAGATAAATTTAATAACGTCCAAACGTCACTAGAAACCAAGATAGACGCACCGATCTGCCTGGCGCATTCTTTCTGCAAGTTACAACGATGGACAAGCATCATATCAGAATTCCACAGATTTCTTTTCGTCAACATCCCCGCCAAGAGAAGGGAATCTAGGGTGGAATAGTTCTCTTCCGTGTCACCCTCTCTATTGTAAGTTCTTCCGATTGATTCTGCTTCGGAAAACAATGGAATTGGTCCGTGCCTATTACCATGAGGGGGGTGAAGTGTCAACCTGAAGTCCCTTTTACCGAAGAACATGGACCGATTCCACGGCCGGCGTGCCACCGAAGGACACTAACTTACAATGCGTAGAATCATCACGTTGTCCACCATGGTTCTGCGGGTTACGCTTGTACCACGTTTCTTTGATTTGTAGCCAAATTGAACACAGGATTGCAGCCAAAGTATTGCCGTTATATTCCCGTCGTACCAGAAATTCTTCAATAAAGCAGTCGACATTCTTGATCACGTCCATTTCTGTCTAAAGGGACAGCAATACGACCTTACCAATTAAAATTACAATTTAGCTCCTGTGAATGTTGATTTAAATCAAATTCAGTGTTCTCCACTGCTCGATTTTGATCTGGCGGGCCACCGGACCATAAACGAATTTCAACATTCACCGCCAGACCAAAAAGAACATAACCTGTTGCAACCAACCACCAACTTCAACCTAAAGTAAATCCAACCTGACCAAAAGAAAGAGCGAAAAACACATTGAAATACCAAGATAAGACTTAAACAAGCATTGCATAGCTGCTGACGCGGCCATCCCTAGCTACCAAACTATTCTCCAGATAATCATACGCGGCCGAGGTACGTTTGATCAAATTAGAAATGTCTACATGACACTAATTTCAATTCCATGTTCGGTAGGCATGCTGTGAGAATTGGGACCATCGGATCAGAGGTGTCGTGTTATTAATTTGATATTAAAGCTGCAGTGTACATTTTTATCCTCCGTCTGTGCCTGGTCTGCTATGGGGGGAGAGGGGGGTGGGGCGGGGGGTGACAAAAATGTCCTTTTGGTACCTCTTGGGGATGGAGGGGGGCATAGAACCCGGCGTTACTGCACTTTCCTGCGTGCATTGCCTAAAAGTGTAAGAAATCCAGAACTGCACTGTTTTTCATTGCCGTATATAGTCACAGCAAGCATTTGAAACGACACAGAACTTCTGATATCAGCTTGCATTTTATGGCGTCTCGAGGCCCATTTATGTTGGCTGGCCATTCCCGCCAAAATCCCCGCCCAGATGGTCCATGGAGGCCGCCAATTCCATCGTGTGACGTCACAAGATTGTATGCTCAGCTTTACTGTTTTGGAAGGCTTACTGTATCAATTCTCACAACAATGCTTAGCTTACTGATTTGGTACTTTCATTAGTCCCATATCACACCTTATTTGCTTCGCTTACTAATTTCGTATTGCATCACTTCCATTGCGCTAATCAGTGAGCGTGAGTTGCAGCTAATCATAACTCCCCGAAGACGATTTGGATAAATTGTGCATGCTAAACCTCAGGGGAAAGTAATATTGAGAAAGGTAAAAAATATTTTGATGCTGATGCAGACAAATTGCATAGACAAGGAGCAACTTGAAACCGAAGAGAACATTCTGATTCTGTTCTATGTGACTGACTTTTAGTACATGTACCTCAACTATTATGCGGACATGGCCAAGAGTGAGGTTTTTGGTCCCATGCACGGACCCACACGAACAAGGAACAGGTCCGATCGGAATCGAACGAGTAGGAGATCAGTCCTCGGGTATTCCGGCGATGTACTTATCTCTGAGGCATCGAAGGGCTCTTGTGTCTAATTGAGTTTAGAACCATTCCATAACCTCTCATCAAACAGTTTAAAATAGGGTAGGAATTCCTTTTTCGAGTGTGTGTGGGGGGGAGGGAGGGGTCATTTAAAACTGCCACACCGTCACTACTGTCACCCATTATCATTTCTGAAGTATATGCAAGCAAGCAGGAGCGGTAGTCTTCCCGATAAAGCATAAAGGGCAGTAACCATAATCGGATGTGAACATTTTGTCCTGAAACCAATTTCGAATTGCAAGTACATCGAATTCTTCTCCACTATTAATGACAACCTGCAACCTAAACCACATGGAAAAGCTGAGCCAAGTGATAAAGTAAAGGTTAACTGGATTTCAAATTACCAAAATTTGATATAGCAGCCTGGGGGAAGAGAGATGGGTAGAATTCGCTATTGCAATTGCATTTGATTGGCTCTACAGGTGACGATTACTACCTGCTGCTTTAGGGGACAGTTAATTTCATTTCTGATCGACGAATTTGAGTCGACCAAAGTAGTCACGGGCTTAGATCGCAAACCCTAGGCTGTAACTTGTTAATTGGTTTATTGGCGGCTTGCACGAGTTGAAAAGTACAGTAGAAATGCTGCTTTCGGGCGAGAAATGAACCGTAGTATAATCGAGCATATCCACCGCGAGGCATCGGCAGACTCGTCAAACATATCTATTGATACCTCACTGTCGATTTTGGAAGTTGGGGCAACAGTTGTCGTGAACCGCTTTGGTACAGATCTTGCTTACATGTAGTGGAAGCGCCATATAAAAACCACCATTATCATTTATTTAGCCTCGACCTACACAAACACCATTCATTGAACAACTTCTCAGTACCTCAAAAATCCAATACTGTGATGAATGCATGGGATTCGAAGAGTATCCTGGTTACTTTATTGGTTTGTCTGAAGTGGGTAACTTGCCAGTTGATCAATATAGTTAACGAACACAACAGTTTGGAAGCTTTCATTCGTTCATGGTGTTTATGCGTTACACAAACTTTTCAAACTTGTAAAATTTACAGACAGACATGGAGGTGAAGTTCTTTGGGTATGGCACGATACCTTTTGAAGGCTAATGTTACACAAGCCATGTTTGGCGATAACGCTGACGTTAGCGCTCTCATCCTGATCCGGACTTCGTTAGCTACAGACGGATCGCGTCTGATGGTTTAGAATGCCTATCTACACTGAAGGCAAATAAGTAACAGTTTTCATGTTAGTGCAAGTCTCAACGCCATAACGGGCCACGGTCTCTTAACTTCTTCAACGAGCAATCGACATGATTCAAAGCTCGGACTATCACAGTTAGCCCCCGAGCAATGGACCTTAGCCATGGCGAAATGGTCAGCAAACCCATGTCCAGATATGTAATTCTTCGGGAAAGAAGTTTGATAACGCTCTGTGCAGTTTCTATCGCAAGGGCTCTGCGGGATTATTACTATCCCGGTCTCGAAAAACTTTTCAGGATTTAAAAAAAGAAGCTTTTAAAACAGTCATGGTCATCTGAGCTGGACAAGAAGGGTTTACTCAGCCAGGCCCTTTCACTGTTCTAACACTGTTAAAACCATTTTTACCAGTACAATGAGAGCTAATGCCGATGATGTGGGATCCGATGGTGATCATGTGACCCAAGCGTTATCACAATGATATTTGAACTAAAACCAAAATTTCAATAAAATTAGACATGAGGGCATGACATCTGCGCACAAAAAGAACTTCGCGAACTTCTTACCGTATCCATGTTATCCTGAACAGTCGTTATAACTATTACTCCAGCAGATTTCAAAAGTTGATTTTCCTCAAGTCATCGATATCATCCAAATGCAAATGTAAGGAAGATTGTCTCCGCATTATCTCCTGTTTATCCATGGAGAAAATGTAAGCCAAAGCTTTCACCGGAAACCCCTTCCTTCCCCCTGCGCAGCTGTACGGAGAATGACTTGATTTGTCGAAGGCACCTCGCATGGTGTTCGGCATCTTCCGATATCAAAGCGCAACCGCGCGCGCAATGACCGACCTCGCAGAGAGACGAGATGAGAAACGTGATCGTCAAGCCAACATCAGGTTGGCTTCTATTCAGGTGGTTTCAGGTTTCTGCTATGTCCTACACCAGATTGATCGGAAATATCCCGTAGATTCAGTCTCTTATGATCTCATTATATCATTACTGCCTCCATGAAGCGGTATTCGGGTCCTGTTATTGGTCAAAATGGATCTCACCAAATAAAACCGTGCGATCGGTCTATCTTTAATAAGCGTCCCCGTGAAGCACGTTTATCATTCTGATTGGACAATGCGCTGACAATAATAATTATGAGAAAAATAGTTTTCTGCAAGGATCGCACTATTGAAAAACGCAATGATAGAGAGAAGTCATTAACCTCAACATTTGTTTTATTTTGTTTGCCTGGGGCTGAGTGCTTGGGGACTGCGATGCACCGCTGATATTACGCCATCAGAATAGCATCGAATATTAATGAAATCGACAGCTGTTTTAACAACTAATGCAAATTCTATTTTACAGAATTTCTTTTTTTCTTGCCGGCTCTTTAAACTTTCATGGAGATTCCAAAGAATACCAAGAGTCCGGGTCGGTGGAGTGGATCCAAACCTTGAGATGTATGACTGAGTTGGGTGTAATTGATATGCCTATATTGCGGTTGACATTTCCTGACGATTTGATGGCCTCTGGCATGTCTGGCAGCCGAGAATAAATAACTTATCCTGGAACCTACTTGTAAGACTTTAATGGAAGACTCTTCCCTATATTCATCATCGAATTTATACCAAATGGCCGCCATGCTGGTTGGTAAGTTAACAATGTAACTATATACCGTATGACTGCCATGTACATCAGAGTGTACATCTGCATCAAAGTTTCGTCTACCAGGTTATGTTGAAAACCAAGATGGCGCCTGGTCTGGATTCGATGGATATGAAGAAAATTGTCTTGGAGAATAGCAAAAACTCAATAGCAGCAACGTTATATCAAAAGAAGAATTGTCATCAACCGCAGAGATGTTATATCAAAAGAAGAACAGACACCAACCGCAGAGATGTTATATCAAAAGAAGAATTGACATCAACCGCAGAGATGTTACATCAAAAGAAGAACTGACACCAACCGCAGAGATGTTATATCAAAAGAAGAATTGACATCAACCGCAAAGATGTTATATCAAAAGAAGAATTGACATCAACCGCAGCTATGTTATATCAAAAGAAGAATTGACATCAACCGCAGCTATGTTATATCAAAAGAAGAATTGACATCAACCGCAGCTATGTTATATCAAAAGAAGAATTGGCATCAACCGCAGCGATGTTATATCAAAAGAAGAATTGACATCAACCGCAGCGATGTTATATCGAAAGAAGAACAGACACCAACCGCAGAGATGTTATATCAAAAGAAGAACAGACACCAACCGCAGAGATGTTATATCAAAAGAAGAACAGACACCAACCGCAGAGATGTTATATCAAAAGAAGAATTGACATCAACCGCAGCGATGTTATATCAACAGAAGAATTGACACCAATCGTAGAGATGTTGATAGCGAAAGAAGAATTGACACCTGCAACCGCAGCGATGTTATATCAAAAGAAGAATTGACACCAACCGCGGTGACTCGTATAGAAAGGAACATATTGGTTCGAAGCTGTCGCAGCCGCATTATTGATCACGGGAACCATGCTGATGGCGATGAAATTGGTTTGGATATCTCTCGCGAGGACGCGTCTTCTCAACGGTACATTGTTGGTTCGTTGGTACTCTGAGCAAGACAAATAAGCAAGAAAGATTAGATTTACATTTGTTATAAGTCACCTATAATCTATTGTCCGGAAATCGATAAAGTGGCGGAGGATTGGTGCCTAGATCACCATAGAGAAGCTGAGCTGCAAAAGAACCAGGAGAGATTTTGGACCCTTGGTTAGAACCCTACTCTTACGAAAAAGATCTGGGATACACCATCGCAACTTCTGAATACGCCATGTTGAATTCTATTCACCATGGTGAATTCAACGTTGGTGAAATCAGAGTTTACCATGCTCACCATCGATGGTGAATGTAGGTTTTACCATGCCTACCCTCCTTATCCACCATGGTGAATTGGTGTCAGTTTACCATTTGGAATTATGGATTTACCATGGTAAAAATGAGACACACTTTCCCCTAGGGTAGACATTTTTAGTGCGTTTATGAAAATATTGACACTATCAAGTCAAAGTTAACATGACATGGTGATCTGGATCTTGTGAGAAATGAATTTGCTGTGTCGGCGCATGGTGACAAGCATGAGTATTATCCCCTGGCCATGTAAATCTAACGCCAAGAGCTGTCCCTTTTCGAGACTCCGATGCACCGGTGAGGATCAGCGTAGAAACCTTGGCAACATACCAAAGATCCAGCGACATCACCTGGCACACTGTCGGGACAAAACTTCATCCATATTCTGCTTTTTACGGTCAGAACATGATGTACGAGCCATCCCGAATCTCCAAGGATACAAGCGTCTTTTCAAACCCGATTAAAGACGACATGAAAGCAACAACAGCATTATAAATATCGCCGTAGCTTATGCATCGCTGCTTCCAACTTGCTTTGATCACAAGTGGACGATTCTGTTGGATTTATGTCCCCACTCAAAGCTCTGGGTCCAAGAAAAACACAGATACATATATATGAAATTTCCATAGATTCAATGTCATGACGATTATCAGGACCTGGGGATTCACGGTGGAGATTTTATGATAAGTTGTGCTCGTCATATTTCTCGCAACCGCCAATCTGACGGTGAGGTGTGTACTCCGTGGCTAAAGCATCCCCCAGAGGACGATCCTGCTTTGCACACAAATATATAACCCCCGGTCTTCCGGAACCGACCCGAATTAGATTACAGCCTTGCTTCTAGCGTTCGGGAATGACATTTCCCAGTGATTAGCTTCGGGCATGGCAACCCTCGTGATAGGGAAGGCGACGCGGGGACTAAGGATCTGATAACGATACCAGTTCTATAACTATGAACCCAAATTGTATATACTCAGAAGAATTCCCTTCTCAGTTTCTCTGTCTATTTGCTCTCCTCTCCAGAAAGACAGAATCAACAAGCTCAGACCCGTCACTCAGACAAAAGTATCAGTTAAAGGACTAGGCAATGTCCAATGCTTCCAATGTCCACTGATACAAGCAGGAGATGGCAATATTGAATCGCCACAGCACGACTCGAGTGACATGGCGACATCCCAAGACTATCACATAACAATTATTCACATCCAAATTATATCAGAAATATACTCAAGTCTCGTGTTCTAAAAAATATACATCTATTTATTATGGTAATGTCTCCTTCTCCATGCATTTATTCAGATGTTGAAGAACCTAGAAATGCTTCGAATATTGTTTTTTCCTCTCTAAAACGTCAACGCAATGTTATGGAATTTTATCAACACAGTACTGAAACCATTTTCTGGCGAATTGGACTGTGCAAAAGCGAAGGACAGCACAAACATGAAACCAGCAGGAACAAAAATTGCATATTGATATAAATTGGGACAACTTAACTTTGAGAACTTAAACCTGAGAGGACATTACTTCAGCAATATTCTGAATATCTTGACAGCAATACCCATCACAGGAAATTGTCATTGGAAAAAATTCGCCACTCTGTCTCGTCAAGTGCGAGAGCTGCCTCTGAAGACTTTGTTGGGAGAAAGCAATTTCGCTTTGCATGGATGTGCATGCCAAAATGTTGACTCAAAGCAAGGCAGGCGTATTTGCCAAACAGATTAGATTTCTTATTCCATAAACCTGAAATTATCAGAACGCGTCTTGTGTGTGCACAATGCACCTTAAAGGTTAATTGTCTTTATTTGAAGAAGCTAATGATCATATTGAAAAGTGTTGAGCGGATTCTACCGAAAAGCTCAGCATTGAGGTAATTGGGAGGTAACCGAGTCTGTCCCTGAATCTTTCAATTCTTGGCTCGGCCTCGACCACGGCGGTATTGGAAGTGCTTTTAATGAGATTAGACCTTGTTATAGGCCAGAGCAATATTTGTGAATTATGAAGTCAAAAGCCATGTCAGATAGGTAATATTTTCCTCAACAACTGCGCATAAGATGACGTCAGTGATTTTCTGGCCCTTAACTTTTGAAAACTAAATCCTGCTACTCATGGCAATGGTATAATCATTCAAACAAACACAGACACAATCATCATCGTTCATTTGCGGTCATTTGATCCGAGTAGCGGAACATGCCTTCCATCATTTGGCCGGGTGAGACGACTCATTAACCAATATATAATATACAGTTCCGTCTGTGTCTTGGAGCTATTTTGATCAACAGACAGGCGCTAACCAACCACTCAGAAAAACGGTGGCATCATGATGAAACACATTTATTTATTTGAAAGACTCTGCTATTACTGACCCTCAAACAAGATGGTCGACCTCTCATTGAGCTAGGGTCAGAATTGATGACCAATCCAGGGACTTGAAATAAAATCGCTCAGAAGTTCCATATATATATAGTGGTGTCCCTTGACCTGGGTGTACAGGGTTCGCATATCTTATTGACAGCTGCACAATCTATCGGAGGAATCGGAAGTAAAGATGATGGTATGATTCCAAGCATCCTTCGTGATTGCTTTTGTATGCCAAGGACCGAACTGTTTATCAGCTTTGATTCCTTGACAACTTAATGCAAATGAGGGAAGATAACAGTGATGACCTTCCATTAAGGTGACATGCAACCAAGATAGCCAGTTAGAAACACATACAAACTATATTCTCGTGACTTTCAAAATCTCTGCATGTCTGCCATGGTCCCTTCAATGCCAGAAACTTAGCAAGATAGGAAAACATGCTATGTCTATTCAACACAGGAAATGAGGTCGTGGAGAGGTGGTTTCATGGTTGGTGAACGATTATCAAAGCAATATTCTAGAAATTGCAGGGGCAAAGAAGGGAAACGTAGTCTATGGCATTCGGAGTTTAAATTGTTTTGCTATACTTCTTCAAGAAAACTGCTATCTTTTTAAGACAAGGTCGTAGATGGGGGTAGGGAACCATCCAGTAGGCCTCCATTGAAATCTGATCTTACCTAAAGCGAAAATCGATTGATTCGATACAGTTGTGAAAATATCTCTCCCAATCTACAACTGGTGACATGAAATGGTCACTGTACTTTGGCCGTGTGTCCAAAAACACCGGCGCTAAAGATCCCAGTGGAGGTATTAATGGCAGTCAACCTTTAATAATCAACACCAACGTCTTGCCTCGTGATTGCATTTCCTTTGTCCTCGTACCTGGGAGACACATCCATCACTACCTTAGGACAGGGGGACAGACCCTGGATTCGGCATGTTAAGACTGCGAGGGACGGTAAACGAGGAAATAAATGTGACGGGTTGTATTGACCTCTACGCATGGGAGTAAGACTGTGGTCATATGTGATAATTTATAACAATTGCCGAGTCAATATATGCCTGTCGGGTGCCGTGTCTAAAACGCATGAGAACATTGTTACTGACGGGTCTGGCAGGCGGGTACGTGACAAATACACCCAAGGGAATGATATTTGACAGGTCTGTACTTTTATTAACCTATAGCTATCAGAAATACGATCGTATACTAGATGAGACTACTAATGATGGAGGCATATACCCAGGCATGCCACTCCCCAAGAAATCAGAGTTCAATTATCGCTATACGATGTGGAAGGTATCGAAAAGGCATCGTGGTCGCGGCATCTCGAAAATAGGCATCTACAATCACTTCGTTTTGCTGTTCCGAGTGCAAGGCTTTTCAAACCAAGATAGTCAGCCCTTTTTAGTGTTGGTATACATGCTTTAAGGTAATCCATCTTTTAAAGAACGTTGCACTGTACGATTGATTTCTTTTAAATACGAAATCGAAAATGACTATTAATCTGACGAAACCGCAGGGACCAGATTTCGACATTGGTGCACCTCCTTGATATGTGTTACGAACTGATACCAATGAAAATCAATCAGCAAGTTAAATCTTAGATAAGGACCATTCATCAACCACTCCACAAAGGAGTGAGGAATTTCTTGGCTGAAATATTGCGATGAACAAGAGTAAATGTAATTTATTATTCTCTGGTCCATCCACCCGCCTGATGCCCCTGATAGACATGGCGAGAAAAATTGTATTGTGACAGCCGAACGTCACCTATGTACTGCCTGCTACCAGAAACACGATAGCGAGCGAGCCGAGACATCGCTGCAATGTCTTTTCAGCGTGCCATCTGCTTCTTTCAAAGCTTTAGCCGTTGGTCTCACCAGAGGACTCTGGTCTCACCAGGCATCAACAATCAGGCGAACAGACCATTACGAAACCAATTAACAATAGCATGTATCGAATCATCATTAGCAACACCTCATGCCATTTACGACATTTTACGTCATCACAAAGGCAAGTGAGAAATATGATTACCATAAATATTACCTAACGAGTAGTCAGTTACATGTAGCTACCGCATTAGTTTCAGAACGACCATGTGATCGCATTCTCCAAAGTACGCCAGCTTCAACATCGATTCAATCCTTCCCACATAACAATCCGCCATCAGATGATTCTTTCGCAAATCTTCCCAAGACAGAATGATGAGTTCGGTTCTTACAATACAACATAAGGCACATAAGAATGAAAGGCAAGAAGGAAATGACATGTGGCTCATACGCAGTTTCATTTTTTTAGCATCTTTGTTCGTTTATTTCTGTTTGATGGTAAACCAAATGAGTGTGACTGCAACCTCTGCTAGCAAAGAAGAGCAACAACATCAAGGTGCATATGGATTTATCATACCCTTAGAGAGGGAATGGAACCATTATGAACCAAGATGGAACAACTGTTTTTTATGAGCTGTTTCATTATATATATCGGTAGAACGGTATCCTCTGAATCTGCAGACGTAAGGACATCAAAGAGGGCATTGTACAGGTAACATCCAAGCCTGTTCGACAATGGTTTTCTCGCACAATGCGCTGTCTATTTCCGTAAAACCTCTTTGAACTAACTTGTTGACGCTGAAGACAAAGGTATTGGCCAATTGAGATTCATCGCACGTTTGATACAGAATCATGACATTTTGGCGTGTAAACCACATCTTAACATACAGCGATAACGAACACAGAGGAAAAGTGCAATGAAATGGGTTTGACTTCGATGGCTTAAAAATGGATGATTTCAAGCATCTGGCCTCGTCCTCTTGCCAATCACGCGGCTTAAAGTAAACGTCAAAATCAATGTTAGATGGCGACATGATCGAGGGTGGCAGTCTCTTGGCTGACGAGATATAAGATTACCCTTTGCAATGCTATTCGACACGCCATCGCACGGCTAGAAGGGTAGACATATTTGTTATGATGTCATGGTGATATCGCAACATAGTTTCCACAGAGGTTGTTCACCAGACCGTGAGGTTTGACGCCATTCCTATAATAAGAGAGTTAATATGATAATATGACCATGATAGTTTGCGTACTGATTTTGTATCATACTGAAGCAGCAGCCAGCTTGGTTTAATGGTTAGAATATGTTACACAAAGTTGTCGACAGGGTCATCTCCTATCTTACAGTACATCGAAAGTTTCTACGCTTGTATACGAGAAAGATATTTACCACTGAATCAACAAAGTCCCCTAATTATGCATATTAGTCACCTGTTTTACTTAACAACAACAACAACAATTGCTAAGAGGATCGGCCCAAATGATATAAAAAAAGGTCATAAGCTCGGCTACTTAATTGGTCTAATTGCTCTAGGTTCTTTTAAACTGATTTTCTCCGCCTAATGATATTTCATTTATCTTCTTGTGCGGGGCAGAGGTTACATGTACGTGCATTGGTTTCTTACTCGGGATGCCTAAAGAATGCCAAGTCTATATTAGGGCGTATACCCAGTAAACCAAGATCGGAATGTATAAATAGCAGAGATGTCCTGTTCTTTTCAAGTTTTATTGACAAGCTAACTTATCGCATTAATGGGCTAAATATCACAAAGGATGGTACGTGTATAGACCCGGCATTTCCTTCAAATTAAGCGATACACTTGAATGAATATCAAGTTTGCAGTCCGGTCGAAAAGGTATATATGATAGACCTTAACCAAAATGACATCATGCCTATCGTGACGAAGAAGTTCTTCTCTATTCATGTTTGTTTTCGGTTGCTAAGGTACTATTTTTCCGGCCACGCATGCAGCTGTCAAGTTATGCCATTCGTTGGGTCAGGAAAATCGAAAATGCAGTTTTACACAATGTCGTAGTGTAGTTATAATGCATGTGAGTTGCTAAACCTTGGTATATATAGTATTTGTATATCTATCAACACAACGGTAGTGTTGAAATTTATATTCAATAAGTATCTGCGCTATTGGAAATTTTCAAATTCAATTACAGTAGAACCCCGGTCGGCGACCACCCCGCTATGACGACCAAGAATCGCCAGTCCCGAATGGTTTCAACCCGGTCCATGAGTGGTCGTGTTACCGGGGTTCCACTGTATAAATTTCAAGTTTTTAACGGACGACGTCAGCATTTTGACACGACGCTGGAGATCAATTAAATCTGGTTTAAAACCGACAAAATCAATTCGCCACATGGAATCTACTCACCAAGCTTTGTGGAAGCAATACTGGTCGTGGAAATAGTCATGGACTGAGCCCTGCGCGTTGGTATTGTACATTGTGCAGCTGTGCTTTGGTAATGACAAGAAATTTTGGATTATTAACGCTGCATCTCTTTAAATATTGATGACCAATGTGATTAAAACGAAAGATAAATATTGACATTCGGTAGCCTGGTAACAATAGCTGTACGAATAAAATGAATTCTTGCCAGTGGACAGGGCCTTATCTATAACTTTTCTATCGAAGAGGAGGAGGCCAATAGAATCGTCTCGATGCCTTGCCTCCTTTTCTAGTTAGATATCCCCTGACGAAGATGACAAAACCTTCAAATATGGCTTATATCTTAACATGACCATCACCAAGCCGAAAATGACACCACTGGTGCTGATACTGAAAAACGTTTCTGTTGAGTCTATATGACCAGCTGCGATGGCCAGCGAGCATGAATATATCTTTACGAAGATTCACCTTCGGATATTTGAACGGGAGAGAAATCGTTAATCCTAAGCTGGATTGGGAACAAGAGAAAACAGAACAATGCATTGGTACACCTGATTACAATCATTAAACTGTGGGAATTCAATACGCTGCCCCGGGGAAGGCTGTAGAAGGAGTGCTCGTTGGCTGTCCTTCGGAGATAATGCCCGGGTGGTTTAAATTCGGAGACGACACAAAGACAGTCCATATCTCCCCTTCACACGCACACTGACACACACACTTGCGTAATGCTTTCACTGGTGTACATTTTACTAAGTTTAACGAAAAAAGCGTATTACATAATGTGTTGAATCTGAAAATAGCGGCAACACGAGTGTGACAAGTTGATTCAATTTGCATTTGCGTTACAGAGATTTTTAAATCGACCAATCAAAACCCAAGGTGGAGCAATAACCTGTTATTAATATCGCTGCACGGAACGTTATTTCATTCTTACTTCGAAATGGAGCTCATCCATCAAGAAACACGAGTGTCCTTCAAGCGGGGTCCAATGTCAGAAAACCATAAGCAACGGCATAAACAATTAATACGTGTGCGTGCATGATCAGCAATATTGGGATTGCCAGACTAATTACCACGATTATTTGATCGTTTGCTTTATCAATTAGTTAATGATGTCGTGTCTTTACTAGTAATAGGAATATGGTAACGAAACAGTGGAGCTCTTCGATCACCATCCGCGCCGTATAGCTATGCAATTTCTTACTCCCTTATCCATAGCCTTTTTTATTGGAATACTGAACAACCATCGAGCCTAGCTTTTCCCGAATTTTGCACTTGAACCCATGCGCAAAGTGGAACATCTGTACACATAACGCACTACACATTTGATCTTTATTCCAACCTTGGCACGGCTAATATTTTCATTATACTTCTGTCCCATCGGGCATGTTTGATATTCAGATCAGGACAACACTAAGATAACTATGAAATACAATCTCTCTTTCAGTACAGGCAAACAAGTCCGCATACTAATTTTTCCTCATGCAGGAACCTGCCGTAGCTAAATTTGACCTTTTTCTTACTCTGATACGTAGAAGAAAAACATATGGTATGTTCCTTTTTCGCCAACAGAGATAACATCATCCTGTCTTATGACAGCAATGGCCTTCAATTAGTTCCAATTCAACTTTATGCTAAAGGTTGCCATTCACAGCTCTCATGAGACAATGATTCCCATTTTTGTGTTTTATTAATGATATGTAGTTACAGGGTTCTTGCTCATTAATCAAAAACTTGCATTAGATGGGATCTTACATTAAATATTTAGCTGATAACCCCATAAAAGTATGTATGTTTTCTAGCGAAGCATCTGATAAAAGTGATGTTTTACCGAACGTGCTCAGCAAAGAACAAAACCTGTGGTATCTATCGCAAGGTTAGATATATAATGCAATTGCAACTGCAGCGGGGGTGTAATGATAAGGTTCAGTACAGGCAAACTGGAGATTACTTCTTGCCTGAAACCACCACTGCCATTTTGACGCTGTCAACCTGTTGCGAAGTTGATTCTCTGGAACCAATGCTCCCAAGGCATTCTATCTCACCCGCAATCTGTGGAACCAAAATTGCATCTTATCAAGTGCACGCTGAGATAGGTCCCAAGCTAAAGCATCATTAAGAATTGGACGACATGACCCAGATGAATAGCACCTGCAGAAGACATGATAAATGCTGATGAGGTATAGGTTGCTGGAATTAAAAGATGGATCATGTCCCGAGTCAATTAAAGGGCTCGCATATCCAAAGCAATGCACCTGGACCCGTCATTAATGAGAGGAAAGGAATTTGATGGAGCAAGAAGAGAAGGTCACGGGATGGTGTGCAGAACACGATGATGCCAATAATATCGCCCCAAGGGAAGCTGCCTTAAGAATGGCCATGAGAATATCGAGAGAGAAAAAATAGTCCAGGCTTATTGTTAGGTTCTTACTGACAATTGGTTGGTAACCGTTGCCCCCAAAACACAACCGCTATTCAACAACGCTCTCAGCTGGTTTAATCTTGAATTAGAGACAGTTTGTTTTAGCCTTGTCACCCAAATATCGTTGATTAATTCCGCACGGAACATAGTCCTAAAACAAAAGTTATGGTTAATCGAGGTTTTAGCGTTAGAGTTGATAATCGAATTCATGTGTGGTGGATCAGTGTACATGGAAAGCTGCAGCTCTGTCGTCTCTAGTGTTGGTTTTATTGATCCAGAGGAAAAGGATGACGCTGCGCCCACGAATACATTAGGCCGATGAGTCATAGCGGGAAATGTATTCAACCACTTCGTATATAGCAACCGTTTATTACAAACGCGGCAGACAGACCCAACTCCTTTTTGCTTAGGAAACCTCCAGGAAATAAAACAAAATGCGAGAGATTGTGCACATACAGGCCGGCCAGTGTGGTAACCAGATCGGTGCTAAGGTAGGTCTTATTCCTGCCACTTTCCCTCTAGAATCTTGCCTTCATCTTCATCGCGTTGGCGATGTAATGATGCTTTAGCGCTGGATCAATATGGCGGGATACATAGTTGTCAGACTACGTAGCATATAGCAGTGCAGTACATGCTGTTGCTAGTAAGCTAGACAGGATGGGGCAGTGGTATGGTATGGGGAAGTCATCGGTGTTTGCCGAATCCCTGCTCCGTCAGCCAACACCCTTACATGACACTCACTCAGTAATCGCTTCTTTAGAACCACTGGATCCAGTGAGAAGATAATGTCCTGGATTCCATCTGTCTCTCAAGAATAGCATGTTCTTCGCTATCTTGGCTCCATCCTTTCATCTCGTCCGTGTTGGTTTTATAAATGGCCGACGACGAGAGATGAGGGTTGTGCGCCGTGTCATTTTGGTTGTAAGGGACATTGGTTCGGTATTTTCAAATTGTTATATATATATTTAAACCTCGGACATTATGGAAAGGATTGCATACAAACAATACCCGGCTATATTACTATTACGAATACCTCATAGACATAGGTTACTATGATGATGGCCTCTCCCCGATATGGACCAGTATTGATTTTTAGGTTGCACTCGGCTGCTGGTCAGGGATAGCAATAACTGACTATTGTTAAAGCAGTCCGTGAGGGTGGGGGTTGGCAGTGCATCTGCGTGCATTACATTCATGAATCTCTTACCAGTGGATTAGTCATAATCGATTTATCTGTGAAACATATTCATGTTGTGTCAATGTACAGTTGAAGCAAATAATATACACAAAGTCATATAGTGTCTACTGCACTTGATGGTGACTAGGTGATACATAGATTTGGTCTTTATATATTCCTGATTCAATGAATTACAGATGCACACGCGTCAGTTCTGTATGCCCACGTGAGACATATTGATCTCATCTCGTCTGCATAGCACCAATCAATAAATCAATTGAAAATTGAAATTAATCTTCCAGGAGTTTTCATAGTCTCTGAGACCTAAAAAGAACTGCACAAATATCGTAGATAATCACCATTTGCAATGAATCTGAAACAAATCCCCAGAAACTTCACAAAATGTGAAACTATCAATTGCACATCATTCGCCCTCGGCTGATTTTTAGTGCGTTTGTGTATATTGGCATGGCGGCGTGGTATTGCTCTCTCTTTGCTCATGGTCCTGCTGAATAGCACACATCATCAACAGCGCTTGACTGAATTATGTTGGGAGAGAACCTTGGGGACAGTTTAATCTTCATTCACGGTATGCACTATCTGCTTTTGTGATATACCCCAGGGCAGCTGGTCGAAATAAATATCGCGAACGCAGTGGTGCTACAATAGGCTGGTGGAACTTGACTTGTTCAAGGGCGGTCGACGTTTTCAGTATTGAGAACTGAGAACAACCAAATAAGCCATTTCTTTGTAGTGAGCAGAGCGTCGGAGTGGACATTATTATCTCTATAAACAATATTCCATTTGTACTGTAAAGTACATGTACGAGAAAGCAGGAGATCCCGAAGGAAATTTATGCTCGATGAGAGTCGTCTCCTCTATCACGTGAATATCCGGGGCCAGTCGAGAATCGAAAGCGGGACTTTAGAGATGACAGGCGCTAAGGTTTCCGCTGCGCCACTCCGACAGTTGGAGAGCGAGGTCTGGTTTGGCCATAGATCGGGTAGGAAAAATACCACCTCGCAATAAAACTACTTGTGCCACACGATTTTCAGAAGATGCTTATAAATGCTCAACGTCAGCTTGACCAGGCCATACTTATATCAAGAGCCGTTTCTTTTTCGTTACAGTTCTGGGAGGTGATCTCTGACGAGCACGGCATTGACCCTACCGGCACATACCACGGTGACAGCGATCTTCAGCTTGAGCGAATCAACGTCTACTACAATGAGGCCACAGGGGGCAAATACGTTCCACGTGCTTGCCTTGTCGATCTTGAGCCAGGTACCATGGACTCTGTCAGGTCTGGACCATTCGGTCAGATCTTCAGACCTGATAACTTTGTCTTTGGACAAAGTGGTGCTGGCAACAATTGGGCCAAGGGTCACTACACAGAAGGTGCTGAACTCGTCGATTCCGTCCTCGACGTTGTCCGAAAGGAGGCTGAGAGCTGCGATTGCCTGCAGGGATTCCAGCTGACGCACTCTCTTGGAGGTGGAACCGGCTCTGGTATGGGAACCCTCATGATCAGCAAGATCCGTGAAGAGTACCCAGACAGGATCATGAACACATTCTCCGTTGTACCATCACCAAAGGTAAGTATGCTCCAGGCCTCAAATACTCGAGGCAAAATAATGAAATTGAACAGAATATAATGAAAAATATCGAGGAGTTTTT
Source organism: Lineus longissimus (assembly GCF_910592395.1). Taxonomy (NCBI): domain Eukaryota; kingdom Metazoa; phylum Nemertea; class Pilidiophora; order Heteronemertea; family Lineidae; genus Lineus; species Lineus longissimus. The sequence goes on from NC_088310.1 coordinate 25,789,685, forward strand.
GTCCTCGATCCTTTGACAAAAGTATCACGACCTGTTGGCTCACTACTCTGAGAAACCTTGCTTGTTGTTAATTTTTTCTTACATGTCGAAGGTAGCATAAAATAAAAAAAACTTGAAAATCTAGTATTTTTGTATGTAGTTTTAGCTCAACTACAGCCAGTTCTGCATGGTTCTTTTAGATCATATTATGCATCATAACCAACACCACACCCAATCATATCAGTAGCCATTCCTACTCCTTGTTCCAGGTATCCGACACCGTTGTTGAGCCCTACAACGCCACCCTCTCAGTACATCAGCTTGTTGAGAACACAGACGAGACCTACTGTATCGACAACGAGGCCCTCTACGACATCTGCTTCCGAACCCTCAAGCTCACCACTCCAACGTATGGTGATCTCAACCATCTTGTCTCTGCCACCATGTCTGGAGTCACCACCTGTCTCAGATTCCCCGGTCAGTTGAACGCTGATCTCCGTAAATTGGCTGTCAACATGGTGCCCTTCCCACGTCTTCACTTCTTCATGCCAGGTTTCGCCCCACTCACTTCTCGAGGAAGCCAGCAGTACCGAGCCCTGACCGTGCCAGAGCTTACCCAGCAGATGTTTGATGCCAAGAACATGATGGCTGCTTGCGACCCTCGCCACGGTCGGTACCTGACCGTTGCTGCCATGTTCCGTGGCCGTATGTCCATGAAGGAGGTCGACGAACAGATGTTGAACGTCCAGAACAAGAACAGCAGCTACTTCGTTGAATGGATCCCCAACAACGTCAAGACAGCCGTTTGTGACATTCCACCACGTGGTCTGAAGATGTCTGCCACCTTCATCGGCAACAGCACGGCCATCCAGGAGCTGTTCAAACGTGTCTCTGAGCAGTTCACAGCCATGTTCCGGCGCAAGGCTTTCTTGCATTGGTACACTGGTGAGGGTATGGATGAGATGGAGTTCACAGAAGCCGAGTCTAACATGAACGACTTGGTGTCTGAGTACCAGCAGTACCAGGATGCCACGGCCGAGGAGGAGGGAGAGTTTGACGAGGAGGAGGGGGAGGAGGAGGCAGCTTAGATATACTAGTAATTGAACTTCATAAATATTCCTTACTGTAATTATTTTTTTACTTACTGGCTTTTTTTATGGATTCGAAACTAATTGCAAAAGTTTAAAACATTAGTTGCACAATTTTCTGAATATTTGGACAGCAAAGATGTTGCACACTTCCTCCTCTTCAATAAGAAATGTTCAGTCATGCAGTCGATGAAAGTATTTAATTGGCAGAAATCACAAAATTAAGAAAGACACGATAATTTCGCGGTTTACAAGTGCTTCTATACAACAAATATACCTGCCCCTTGATGAAGCTTCTCTTTATAATCCAGTGGGGCATTGGCACCGGTTATCAACTCTTCCTTCCCTTGTACATGTAGGAAAGCTGCAAATACGTAGGCTACTTTTGTAACACTCCTATTATACATGACTGTTGGTTTGGTGAAGAGTTTCAAAAACGTTGACAATGACCACACATCTGTAGCGGAAATATGCCATGATATCATCCTTGTTGTCTGCGTGTATGGCGGCCGTATCTTTTTGTATGAACTTGCAATATCATCATCTCTTTTCTCTGGGTTTATATCCAGCAATGATTTTTTAACGGGTGAGCTTTTGTAAGGCAATCAGACGAGACAATAAAGCAGATTTTTTTCTGTCTTATGATAGACCTTTTTGTAACGGGTAGCACTTGTTAAGCAATCAAAACAATTACCGGGTTTATCTGTCTAAAGGTGTCGAGTATGTACATTTTTTGTATTACAGAAACCTTGTTTAGTCATTTTGTTACCTCATCATGTCATAAAGAAATAAATTATTCTAACGTAAGAAGACTGGTGTTTGTGTGCGTTTTACTGTGTGCTTTGATGATACTGCCATCATAGACTTTGTATCCCCTATTCAGCAGTATATATGCTCGGTCTCCGACACCAAACTGAATATGGAAGGACGTTTCAGATGTTTCGCCTGGACCTTTTTGGTTTTAAAAGCCCTATAGCCTTTCCGCCCTAGCTTGTGAAAAGCCGAATGATTAAAGCTCCATACGAAACCGAACGATATTCGAGACGTGCCAGATGGTGACCATCGATCACGTCACGAAACTCGGCCTTTTTCCCATCTCCATAGACGCTACCAGAGAACTATGCTCCAATGTACACAATGACTTTCAGCTGCAATCATATGCCATCATTTGGTTCATCTGAGACACCGGTGGTATGATGAACCGATGTACACCACCTTCACACACGTGTCCATGAAAACAACAAATATCAACTGGCTCCGTTTCACATCCATATGGGTACGTTTCATAAATGAAAGGACAGTGAAATAAGCAGGAAACATCTGCATGAAATCCCAGAAGTCACATTTAGCTTCTTTCCTACGGTAAGCCCACTAGAAAAAAGGGTAATCTTGTATCAAGGGGCTAACTTGGGATTTTGCACTATTGTCTTTCATCATATCGCTGTGTCCATTCCATGCAGAAACCTGCGCTTTGGCCCACTTGTCAGAAATGCCATGTACAGTCTTGTACATTGTAGATGGTGATCCATTCAAACTGATGTGACTATCTTAGAGCGCGATGCGGACTTTCATATCAATGTTGGAACCAATGAGAATTTAACGCGTGACTTCTTCGGGTTCACACGGCTATTGAAAGGGTGACCCACTTGACACACACTGCGTGGGGAAGCGACACAATAGCTGCCCTATTCGAATGCCTTAGAGACCATCGTCAGGTAAACACACCACATCAATACACGGCGGTGATATTTCACCATATATCATCTGCTATGATCTGGAAACGGCGGAGCACACAAAATGTTACACATGTATTCTGCAGCAGTAGTAATAATTCTAAAGAGAATGCCTTAAAAATTTATCAGGAGATCAGATAAAAAACAGAAGAACCAAACAAATTGATGCCGACGGGATACTTAGAATGATTAATATTTAGCATCAATAATAAAACGCCAATATGTATATACTTACAATAACCCCGGCGGACTTATACACAACAGAGTCGCCTATAAAGTGGCGGGTTCGTAGCAACGGTCAGTCCAAATACAAGGCAGACGATAGATCGTGGCGTTCTTCTCCTTTAAGTCAAATTTACACATCAAACATGCGTGAAATCGTACATCTTCAAGCTGGTCAGTGCGGCAATCAAATTGGTGCTAAGGTAAGCTGATTTCATCTTTAAGTAGCAAGTCGCAGATATCGAAGATCCATTTTATTACGGTTCCGCTGTCCAGCTTCATCATGAATGCAGATGGAACTGGAGCAGATTTCTGACTCAATAGCAGTGTAGTGTTCTAAACAGACAGGCCCATTATTCATCAGATGTCAAACAGAAATTATTAGTCAGAATATCGTTCCGGTACTGTTTGATCAGAGAAAGCGTTGTGTCTTGAATAAAACCGGGTGAGGGCGAGGGTGAGGCTTGATGAGTACTGGAGAGATACTAAGGCCAATATGCTGTCAGGGCCAGTAATAGGCAACAGGACAAACATTGACACAATATATATGACATAAACAATATATGAGGGAGGAATTCGAATGAAAATTATTCGGTTATCAGAAGCCCTCCACCAGTGAAGGGGTACTAGAAATTGAACAAGGGTAGAGGGGTTTTTTCCTGAAAAGTGTATTTTTGAAAAGAATAAAAACTGCCGGACAACCTTAGGAGCCGCTATTGTATCAACATGACCTGCGTATCTGAATAAATATGCTTCTGTCACGTTTTCTAAATGCTATGTTCTGTTTCTTACAGTTCTGGGAGGTGATCTCTGACGAGCACGGCATTGACCCTACCGGCACATACCACGGTGACAGCGATCTTCAGCTTGAGCGAATCAACGTCTACTACAATGAGGCCACAGGAGGCAAATACGTTCCACGTGCTTGCCTTGTCGATCTTGAGCCAGGTACCATGGACTCTGTCAGGTCTGGACCATTCGGTCAGATCTTCAGACCTGATAACTTTGTCTTTGGACAAAGCGGTGCTGGCAACAACTGGGCAAAGGGTCACTACACAGAAGGTGCTGAACTCGTCGATTCCGTCCTCGACGTTGTCCGAAAGGAGGCTGAGAGCTGCGATTGCCTGCAGGGATTCCAGCTGACACACTCTCTCGGTGGTGGAACCGGCTCTGGTATGGGAACGCTCCTCATCAGCAAGATCCGTGAAGAGTACCCAGACAGGATCATGAACACATTCTCCGTTGTACCATCACCAAAGGTGTGTAAATTGTTTGGGTTTTCTTGTGCTTTTTATCAACAAATGATGCTGTCAGTGATGGGACATGTCCGTACAGGGGGGATCGTGTTCCACAAAAAGCCATTTCTCTCTTCATCCTGGGTTAAGTTTACTCAGTGCTATATCCAAGTGTCGCCCTCTGTGCACGCTGTGTGCATCTGCCAAAATCAAATTCTCTCAGAGAGATTCCTCCTAGCTATTTTTCTTTCAAGGAATAAATAAAACATAACTTTGTGTTCTTCCAGGTATCTGACACCGTTGTGGAGCCCTACAACGCCACCCTCTCCGTCCACCAGCTTGTTGAGAACACAGACGAGACTTACTGTATCGACAACGAGGCCCTCTACGACATTTGCTTCCGAACCCTCAAGCTCACCACACCGACATATGGTGATCTCAACCATCTCGTCTCTGCCACCATGTCTGGAGTCACCACCTGTCTCCGATTCCCCGGTCAGTTGAATGCTGATCTCCGAAAATTGGCTGTCAACATGGTGCCCTTCCCACGTCTTCACTTCTTCATGCCAGGTTTCGCCCCACTCACCTCCCGAGGCAGCCAGCAGTACCGAGCCCTGACCGTGCCAGAGCTCACCCAGCAGATGTTTGATGCCAAGAACATGATGGCTGCTTGCGACCCTCGTCACGGTCGGTACCTGACTGTTGCTGCCATATTCCGTGGCCGTATGTCGATGAAGGAGGTCGACGAACAGATGTTGAATGTCCAGAACAAGAACAGCAGCTACTTCGTCGAATGGATCCCCAACAACGTCAAGACTGCCGTATGTGACATTCCACCACGTGGTCTTAAGATGTCATCCACTTTCATCGGCAACAGCACGGCAATCCAGGAGCTGTTCAAACGTGTCTCTGAGCAGTTCACAGCCATGTTCCGGCGCAAGGCTTTCTTGCATTGGTACACTGGTGAGGGTATGGATGAGATGGAGTTCACTGAAGCCGAGTCTAACATGAACGACTTGGTGTCTGAGTACCAGCAGTACCAGGATGCCACGGCCGAGGAGGAGGGAGAGTTTGACGAGGAGGAGGAGGATGAGCAGCAGGAAGCTCAGTAAACACAGCAAGTTTGACGAGGGGGAGGCGTAATAATAAAACTTACTTTTCGGGGGGAGTTGGGGATAAAAAAGATCATAAGCAGGAGAAAGAACAAAAACTTCATGAACAAAATGGTCGAGAAAAACTTCGCACAATGCTGATTGTGTGACGAACTGCGTTCTTGCCAGAATCCATCTGATAGTGTTCACATCTATGACATAAACTACAACAACAATATGAGTCACAGAGTCACGGCTATCACTCAAAACACCCCGGATGTCAATGCCAAGGTCATCATGTTCGTGATGTAAAAGAAAATCAAAATGTTCAGGGAAGCGCCTTCTGTAAAATGTTCCTCAGAGTCCTAATGTTTTTGCTACCAAAACATTGTTCTGCATTTGAGCTCAAGAATAAAATTCTCAGTGACTTCAAAGTTTTTTATCTTATTTTCCAGCGTCTTCTTTCTGTAGTTTGAGATGAATTTACAGGGTGTCTCAAAATATCTTCACAGTTGAAATATTTTGATGAGAGCAGAGTGATGTCTCATTTTAGACACCGTTTTTGTATTCAGTGACCATACACACTGAGTTTTAATTATCACAAAGTTCTTACGGCAGAGTACTGGTGGTGTGTATAGTAGCCCTTACTAAAATCATTATTCACACCTGAAAAATCGAAAAGAAACGGACAACTTGCCAGAAGGTTTTACAACTTTGCGGTGGTTAAAACCCACATAATGTACATGCCGACGGTGTGAACACGATGGTAGTCTCCCAATCTTAAAAGCCTTACTCAATTGTTCATGGATTGTTTGGCGGTTAACAGCTGGAGCCACGTCAACTACACCTCACTGCACTCCGGATGCATTGGTACAGATCTCGTCCCCCCCCCGCAGCCCTGAGGAGGAGAGGACTGGGATGAATGGTCCGCCTCGGGAGGCTACCCTTCACTAGCAGATGTTATGACTCACTGCCAATCTGCATGACCCCCCCCCCCCCCCCCCAATAACTACCACGACGCCACCTTTTGTGCACTAGTGAAGCTTTTTTGCCTACATGTAGGGGCAGCTTGAGCGTATTGACTACAGATAGACGCCCCTCATCGTAATGGTCGTGTCATCAAACCCATGAGGTTGGAGTTGATTGTCCATGTCGTCGGCCCGAAAGACTTCATATACTCCCGAATCCCCACATTGCGATTCCACTGGATTCGCCTCACTGATATTGGTCCCAGCGCTAAGATTTATCTAGGTCAACAAATCTACGGATGTGGTGATGCGCTGACAGAGCTTAAGTAACCATTGAGTCCTGATCCTCATAAATTATCTTATATTGTATCATCTGTTCACCCACCATTCAGAACTGATCATATCGATCATATGGTCATATAATAACATTCTCGCTTGAGTACTCGATGTGACAATCCGCTATATGACGAGTCGCAGGTCATTTGACTGATCATAATGCACATCCATTTATCATCCTCAGCAAATGGCAAACTTTGCTCCACCAGGTTGTCAAGATGTCATCTTTGGCAAGATTAAGTTACACGAAATCGCCAATAGAGTCTCTCCTATACCTGCCATACCAGTCGCTACAAAGATGGAGAATGGGGTGGATTTCGGTTGAGGCTGGAACTAACAATTCGAGTACGCATCCCCGCATATTGTTGAAAAAAAATCATGTGACGTCCTTTCCCAGCCACCGTATCCAGCAGATACCCTAATCACCCATATTAATGCATGAGAGAAGTTTTTAGTGAGTCTTCTATATTTTGACAAAAGGCTTAAGCAGGCTCGATGTCACTATAAACGCTGTTGAAATAGTATGTCTGGTGTATTGTATCAAAGTCACTGGTAGCCGATGAACCGTGCAAAGCTAGCGAGACACGGCGCATCGAAACTCTATCAATGGGTGATTGTTAAAAGTCAACAAGCTATGTTAAGCAAATCGTCAAGGAGTTTTTTTTGTAGCCGATTTACCGTTAATACTTAGATGTGCCCGTCTGCCTTTTCCTATGTCAAAATTGAAAAAACTTACAGATACAGACGACAGACCCCCTTACCAAAACAGATTTTAGTGTTGGCTAGAATGTTGGCTATGTGTCATGAATTAATGGTGCAGGAAGTAACCAATAAGGTCGACTTGGTATTAGCACGCAAATACCAATAGTCTCAAAAATCATTTCATGGTTACAATGCGAAAAGATGACGATGATGATGACACTGGACCGGCAGCATCATAAGCCGTACCTCCAGCATCTATAGGCCTACCTCAGCTACTGCACCTGCACCATTTTAGACTGCACCCGCAGCATCTTAGACTGCACCTGCAGCTTATGAATCTGAAGCATCAGTAGGTCATTTGAAAATCTGGAGTACACACGAGTGAGCCCAATGATGCATGCAGTATCGTCTGCACAAACAAGGGATCATACAAAAAGCGTGAAAAGAAAGTAGCCCCGTTAGCCGATGTACTGATACATCATGGCACAACAGCAAATCCTCTCACCGCCTATAAATGCTTGATTATTATGACAACAGACTCACATTCGGCGATAGACAGCACGAAGTAAAATCAGTTCTACCCTTTTAAAACCTTTAGAGGCCCATTTTCATCATGAGGGAGATCGTTCATCTTCAAGCCGGCCAGTGCGGTAACCAGATCGGTGCCAAGGTAAGATAATGATCTGTTCAGGGTTCTTCGCATAATTATTGTCATCATCTTTGTTTGACCGTGTCTGACCCTTAAGTGCACTGCGCAGGCAGGCAAGAGGGCATGCTCTACCACATTCTTAAAAATAAGGCTTTTTAAGCTTACTGGTTTGTTATCACAATGTGCATGAGGTTTTTTAGAGGAATGAAAACCTCTTGAGGCATATTGACATGGAGTGATGAGTCAAAAGCTCGAGGTACAACTCTCGTGTTCTGCAGTATTTCCTGGGCTTTCAATCCTCAAAGCTTCTTAGAAAAGACATAATCCATACATGTACTTTGAACTTGTACACGCTTTGACCGAATTTGCGCTTTAATTTGGAGGCAATTTCACTGCCCTACTGCAGATCGGAGATCGACGTTCAAAGGTTCTGTGAAAGATGGAGTGTATGTTCGCACTATCAATTGAAAGTAATAGACATTTACCAGTCACAGTCCAGTGTGCACAGCGTGTGAACTCGTATTCGTGTTGAAATGATCGAGCCTCATGATTTTAGAAGTACATAATCAAGAAGACAGTCACAGCCAATGGCAGTACTTTCAAAAATCAGATTAGAATCAAAAGAATTCAGAAGCAGACCTACGGTATCAACCCATAATACAGCATCACTGATCATCCGCCTCCATTTTTTCTTGTCAACGGTCATCTCCTTTTCTTTACAGTTCTGGGAGGTGATCTCTGACGAGCACGGCATTGACCCTACCGGCACATACCACGGTGACAGCGATCTTCAGCTTGAGCGAATCAACGTCTACTACAATGAGGCCACAGGAGGCAAATACGTTCCACGTGCTTGCCTTGTCGATCTTGAGCCAGGTACCATGGACTCTGTCAGGTCTGGACCATTCGGTCAGATCTTCAGACCTGATAACTTTGTCTTTGGACAAAGTGGTGCTGGAAACAATTGGGCCAAGGGTCACTACACAGAAGGTGCTGAACTCGTCGATTCCGTCCTCGACGTTGTCCGAAAGGAGGCTGAGAGCTGCGATTGCCTGCAAGGATTCCAGCTGACACACTCCCTCGGTGGTGGGACTGGAGCAGGCATGGGAACCCTCATGATCAGCAAGATCCGTGAAGAGTACCCAGACAGGATCATGAACACATTCTCAATCGTGCCCTCACCGAAGGTACGCATATACTTACATTGAGGGTGCAATTTAAAGAGTTTCTCGGTGCATTTTTAAAACTCTTCAAAAATGTGAAACGTATAGAATGAAGGCACTCGTCTTGAAGCAAAAACCATCTTCAAAATTAAAGAATTCCTTTGTAAATGCTGTTTGAGCTCGGGCTCTACTCCTCAAGTCTTTTTGATGAATATTCCCCAAGGTAGGAGTACATTTTTGTTTTACCATATTTTGCGCTTTTGACTTATATGCAACAAACTAAACTGACGTATCACTTCAGGTATCTGATACCGTTGTTGAGCCCTACAACGCCACCCTCTCCGTCCACCAGCTTGTTGAGAACACAGACGAGACCTTCTGTATTGACAACGAGGCTCTCTACGACATCTGCTTCCGAACTCTCAAGCTTACCACACCAACATATGGAGATCTCAACCATCTTGTCTCTGCCACCATGTCTGGAGTCACCACCTGTCTCCGATTCCCCGGTCAGTTGAATGCTGATCTCCGTAAATTGGCTGTCAACATGGTGCCCTTCCCACGTCTTCACTTCTTCATGCCAGGTTTCGCCCCACTCACCTCCCGAGGAAGCCAGCAGTACCGAGCCCTGACCGTGCCAGAGCTTACCCAGCAGATGTTTGATGCCAAGAACATGATGGCTGCTTGCGACCCTCGTCACGGTCGGTACCTGACTGTTGCTGCCATATTCCGTGGCCGTATGTCGATGAAGGAGGTCGACGAACAGATGTTGAACGTCCAGAACAAGAACAGCAGCTACTTCGTCGAATGGATCCCCAACAACGTCAAGACTGCCGTATGTGACATTCCACCACGTGGTCTTAAGATGTCATCCACTTTCATCGGCAACAGCACGGCCATCCAGGAGCTGTTCAAACGTGTCTCTGAGCAGTTCACAGCCATGTTCCGGCGCAAGGCTTTCTTGCATTGGTACACTGGTGAGGGTATGGATGAGATGGAGTTCACTGAAGCCGAGTCTAACATGAACGACTTGGTGTCCGAGTACCAGCAGTACCAGGATGCCACGGCCGAGGAGGAGGGAGAGTTTGACGAGGAGGAGGGGGAGGATGAGCAGCAGGAAGCTCAGTAAAAACAGCAAGTTTGACGAGGGGGAGGCGTAATAATAAAACTTACTTTTCGGGGGGGGGGCAGAGTGGGGAATCATAAGCTGGAGAAAGAACAAAAACTTCATGAACAAAATGGTCGAGAAAAAATATCGCACATGATTGTATGACGAACAGCGTCGTTGCCAGAATTCGTCTGATAGTGTTCTCAACTATGACATAAACTTCACCAACAATATGAGTCACAAAGTCACGGCTAACTTGAGCGACTTGGTGTCTGAGTACCAGCAGTACCAGGATGCCACGGCCGAGATATTGCTTAAAATCTTCCCTTGTCCAGTTTGAGTTTTGCTGCCATTCCACAAATGGCATACTATCCATCCAAAGAGGCTCGGCAAGTTCTAGTGTTGCTTTTACAAAGTAACCTTTGCCGAAAGTGATGTTCTTCTTCAGAGAATAAATAATTGTTCAACAAAACAGGTATTTAGTTAATTTGTTTTTTCGCAGCGAAATTGCAGTTGCAGTGAAGAGTGTTCACTCAAGGAATCGAAAATGCATAAGCCGGCTTTATACTGCCAGCACACTGCGTTGCTTTTTTGCCTGATGGAACTGTTTTGAAAATGTTTCATCATAGATTATGTTGATATTCAAGATAAATGTAGAGAAAAAAGCTTCAGGCATTCGATCGAAGTCAGCGGCCTAAACAGACAGGAAGAAATTGATGCCGGAGACGAAGCTTGTTCAAAGCAGAGTCTCTGTTGTCATTGCATGATGAAGTCTGATATAGAATGCTGTTGCCAAAAACTTTGTGGCCGAAAATAGTGACAAACACAGTCAGTAGATGGCGAAAGCTCGGCCCCTCCAGTCCCCTCAATGGCTCCCATATTTGATTTCAGCAGAGTAGATCTAGTCTTATATGTGGAAGGGATTCCCTTTAAACTTTCAAATCATATGGACTCCACAAAGACGTATCAAAGTATGTCGTATCCAAAACAAACACATGGTTGCCCTGGTGCCTTGTCCTGTAGTTCCTTCATTGGCGCAGTAATGCATTTGATTGCTGACTGAATGACTTGCCTATAAGATGAATAACGGGCGAACGATAACTTTGAAATAATCTTGATATCAATGGATACGATATGTCAAATAGAACAAAGGTCTGTGTGTTGAATACTGTAAAGGCTTTGTCGGGAGGAATCATTCGACTGCAATGAGTCCGGTTCACAGACAGTACAACGCGATCTCATCTCATGCCTGATCCATTGTTACCCCCATTGAAGCAGATCAACTGTCTGCTCATAAATGTATACATAAATGCATAGGTGTTCCTTAGACTTCAAGGGCTTCACTATATACTAACTTGAATGAAAAATGAGACATGTATATGTATATACTTTATGGGTTAATGTTGGGTTACCAGAGTACTTATTTATTTACTGTTGAGTCGCCGCTGAAGTCACAACCAGACCCAAGTAACATCATTCATGCTAAACAAAAACTTAATCTCAACCATCCCGGAGTATTTTGAGAGTCATTAGTTTTTCTTTTAATTTTATTCGTATTATAGTTGATAAGGTATGAATTATAACAAAATACAATATGGTAGCACAGTATAAAGAATCAGCATACATTGTATATCCATATTTTCTCTTGGGGTCAACAATCACCAAAGTATGATTTAAATGAAAAGACGTCATACATTCCATTTGTGTTTAATCAAGCTCTTTGATAACCATCCATGAAAAGAAATATTTCTATGTCAAATTCTATTCCCAAATGGCAGTTTTGTGACGAGTCGGTCGAATGGATTGCTATTCACGCTCATGCGATAGAAAAGGCAATTGTTAAGAAACAGCAGCAATCTCAACGCTGGTGTGAGAAGACACAATTATATATAGCACGATCACTGAACATCTATGGGTGGCTTTGACCGCACCACACCTCACCGGACAGCATCGTAAATCTCTGTCGCGAAACTAGTTCTCTGAGAATCGCTCTTAAAATAAGAAATTTTGGATAAAGCGTGTTGGAGTTCTTTGAAAATGTAAACAATACTTGCTGGATCCTCAAAATATCAATCTTACTCCAAATCTGTAATGGCAGTTCCGCAACTAAACGTTGCATAACTCAGCGTAGGAATTTCCCACCATTCCTAGGCCTATCAACAGGTATAAATGTGTCTGGCTATTTTGACAACCGCTCATTTTCAAACACAGGCTGCACAAGGCAACAGTATCCTCACTCCAACTACACTAAGTCACCAACTGTCATCATGAGGGAAATCGTCCATCTCCAAGCCGGCCAGTGCGGGAACCAGATTGGTGCCAAGGTAAGGAAAAGACATATTTTTCATCATCATCATTTTATTGATCCATGGTGATTTCTCCCGGCGTTGGAAATACTTGTGTCAATTTGGAGAAAATGTCCTCAAAAGAAATTGGGTTTCCGCAGCTCGACGCCAAAATTCTAGCTCGAAAACTCATTGGACGTTTTCAGCTAATTGGTATCGAAAAGATAATGTCTAAAACAACAAGAACAAAACCTCTTCGATGTGTTCCTGATCTACGCCCGGGTCAATTTTATATGTCGATACATCCGCTAATGGGATTTGCGGATGACTGTCTTGAAATGACAGCCCCTGTGTTGGTCCTAAAGAACCAACATATTCTGTGATACTCTAACTAAAACAATCGAACCTTCGTTATAGTTCTGGGAGGTGATCTCTGACGAGCACGGCATTGACCCTACCGGCACATACCACGGTGACAGCGATCTTCAGCTTGAGCGAATCAACGTCTACTACAATGAGGCCACAGGAGGCAAATACGTTCCACGTGCTTGCCTTGTCGATCTTGAGCCAGGTACCATGGACTCTGTCAGGTCTGGACCATTCGGTCAGATCTTCAGACCTGACAACTTTGTCTTTGGACAAAGTGGTGCTGGCAACAACTGGGCCAAGGGTCACTACACAGAAGGTGCTGAACTCGTCGATTCCGTCCTCGACGTCGTCCGTAAGGAGGCTGAGAGCTGCGATTGCCTGCAGGGATTCCAGCTGACCCACTCCCTCGGTGGTGGAACCGGCTCTGGTATGGGAACACTCCTGATCAGCAAGATCCGTGAAGAGTACCCAGACAGGATCATGAACACATTCTCCGTTGTACCATCACCAAAGGTTAGAAGCGCTCCACCTCACATTCTTAGATCTCATGTGGATTTTCAAAATAAACCAAACACACCCCATCCCCAGCCTTCTCAACCTAACACTTACTTGAGCAATTTGCACACATGATATAGTTGGCGAAGAAATATTGTGCAAATAAAATTCTGGTGCAGCAAGTAAATGTGCTTCTCTTAAACAAATCGATGAAGTAGCTGTCTGCTTCGGTGAGTGCAAAACACATAATTTCTTAGACGTAACGTTGCTCTAATGTAGGTCACTCTCTAAAATCTGAACTTTGTCTTCTTTCAGGTATCTGATACCGTTGTGGAGCCCTACAACGCCACCCTCTCAGTCCATCAGCTTGTTGAGAACACAGACGAGACCTACTGTATCGACAACGAGGCTCTCTACGACATCTGCTTCCGTACCCTCAAGCTCACCACTCCAACGTATGGTGATCTCAACCATCTTGTCTCTGCCACCATGTCTGGAGTCACCACCTGTCTCCGATTCCCTGGTCAGTTGAATGCTGATCTCCGTAAATTGGCTGTCAACATGGTGCCCTTCCCACGTCTTCACTTCTTCATGCCAGGTTTCGCCCCACTCACCTCCCGAGGAAGTCAGCAGTACCGAGCCCTGACCGTACCAGAGCTTACCCAGCAGATGTTTGATGCCAAGAACATGATGGCTGCTTGCGACCCTCGCCACGGTCGGTACCTGACTGTTGCTGCCATGTTCCGTGGCCGTATGTCGATGAAGGAGGTCGACGAACAGATGTTGAACGTCCAGAACAAGAACAGCAGCTACTTCGTCGAATGGATCCCCAACAACGTCAAGACTGCCGTCTGTGACATTCCACCACGTGGTCTTAAGATGTCGTCCACCTTCATTGGCAACAGCACGGCCATCCAGGAGCTGTTCAAACGTGTCTCTGAGCAGTTCACAGCCATGTTCCGGCGCAAGGCTTTCTTGCATTGGTACACAGGTGAGGGCATGGACGAGATGGAGTTCACTGAAGCCGAGTCTAACATGAACGACTTGGTGTCTGAGTACCAGCAGTACCAGGATGCCACGGCCGAGGAGGAGGGAGAGTTTGACGAGGAGGAGGAGGATGAGCAGCAGGAAGCTCAGTAAACACAGCAAGTCGCCAAAACAACCAAAAGTTACAAAGTCGTTTCAGAACTGAAATGTCCAAGCAAAAACAATTACGGAACCGTTGAGAACCAAGAGCTGAAGTCCCATTGAGATCATGTTCATATTTTTTTCAGATGGCTCGACAGTACATTGAAATTTAGTACTTGTCAAGAGTCAAATACAATGACATTAATCAACCATGTTATAATCAAATCGATGTTTTCACCATAAACCTCCAATCATCTATTTCACGCAAAGTTATATGAGATTCGTGATTAGGAAGCAAAATCCATGTTGTGATCATTCCAAACAATTTGACCAGGATGTTTGACTCTTCTGCAACTTTTTCGAGCTTTTTCCATGATTAAGCTAGAGAAGGGTTCAATACCATATAAACCTTTCCTTCACAGAGTAACCCAGGCTGTAACCTTTTTCAACATCCTCTGTTCTTGTTCGGACACCTTATGAATAAACGGTTCAGTTTGCAAGAAACACATCTTCTGTTCATTCTTTTTGATTCTGGACACGTGGAGGTCAGCAGGATGCGGAATACCTTAACACACAAGTGTCGAACTTGCCGTTATTTTGTGGCTGCGTTGCCCTCCCGATATATCCTGCATCAGCTTCAGTGTTCCCTTGACAGGCCAGTGGAGGTTTCTAGCTGGGCCTCAATCCAACCCGTGCCTTTAATGCTACTTAAGAGACCAATGACGCAACATTTTAGTGAATGATTGAATACCGAAGTTGGCAGATGTTGGGCGATTTCTCTGGTAGGTTGGTTAAATTATTAATTCTGAACAAATACATGTGGCGGCCGTTCGCGTGTATCTGTAGACAAATAGTTCTAAACACATATTGGTAATAAATCTGAACAATGCAATGTTTTGCCTTTTAACATCAAAATACGCCGTCTCCTGGCACATCGTTTCATGGATGTGATTCTGACATGGCTTTTTGTTATTGGCTTATAGAAGAATAATTTTCTCCATTTTCTCTGTTTACTCCTGGTACTCCAACTCTTGCCCTTGGTTTCCATTGGGAAAGCAATAACCGTAACAGGGTGGGAGCAGGTGTGGGGGGCAACCCTGGTGTATATTCGAGGATCTTGGCTCGGTCGCAGCACCCGGTTTCTTCTGGTCGAGTATGGATTTATTTATACTTGACATTAGCAAACTAAACTAACGCCATCTGTGTACAACAGGGCTTTACCGCTTACATGGCGAGGTCAGCCACTGTCTGCCCACCAGTATTAACCGCCAAAAGCACCATGAAATCCTTGCTTCATGGTACAAGAATGCTTTTTATAGGAGGTCATGAGAGACAAATGATGGCGGTATGATCGTTTCTCATCCTGGCACGGTCAGACAGCGGGGAAATTGGTTACGGTGCACGAGTGTTCAATGCGACGCCGAACCCGCCGCACCGGCAATTGCCTCATCAGCTCCTCAGCGCTATTTCCCGCTCCTCTCTATAGTAACCAATTATTGCACGGCCTTCCATGGAGAGGAAATCATTCAGAAAGCTTCCGTTCTCATTCTCGTGCAAATTACTATCATTTTCAAACTATGACAAGAATGACTATCGTGTTTGTTTTATTTCTAACCCAACCACCTCTTAAAAATGTTGGAAACGGAAGGCCGCTTCTACCAAGAAATGACTAAATAAAACTCCCCGACATATATTGCACTAATTGACATTGGTTTAACATCTTCCAAGAAAGTGCTATATCTTCCACCCACACAAGCCATTTGTATCGCGCAACATCGGATGCAGCACAGGCCCAAATTGGCCTGGAATTTTTTGAAGTTATTGGAAGGGCAAAAATGTGACTATAGACAACGGTCCGATGCTTTCTGACATTTTATCGACGAATAGCCAGTAATCGCATCTCAGCGTATCAAAATTTAAAAATGTCCTATTTAGGGTACATATAGTCAATATACCAACAATATGTGTCCAGAATCGTCGGCGCGATCGCCATGATCGCCCTGTGTTGAATTCGACGTAACGGAGACACGGACGAAGAGAGTTTTGAGTGCACATGTTTTGTGCCGACAAGTGCGTCGATTGCGTTATGTTGACGAACAGGCTCCCCCTTTAATCTAATATCTCCAGTTAATGTTGCAGAATGCAATGTACGCACACGTATGTGTGTATAAGTTACAACCTTGCGTATAAGAGTAGTATATGCCTCTCTATCAATTTGAAAATGTTTTTAATAGACCTTCACTAAACATTTTGGCTTGTTATGTTGACTTATCTTGATTTCTCGAATTGCGGCATGTTCACCAGATGTGAGAATTGAAGAATACTTACCGAAGCCGTATGAATTCCGTCAGTTTCGGCTCTACTTTACAAAGCCAGTCCAAATAGGCTGTTCAACTCCTCAAAGAATTCATCTGGAAGCGGATCAAACAGCAAATGTTCCTGTTGAAGCGGATCACCATAAATCACCCACTGAATCATGCTAATCCAGCAATAATTCAGTCATCGCAGCAGATACTCATTTCTGATATGAATCAATGTACCACACAACAGAGACCTCATTGATTTCTCAAGCTAAGTTTCCTAGCGGGCGGCGGTGTGTTGTCATTTTTCGATACATCAAGATACGCAGGTGGACTCCTGCTGTGTCACGCTTGTCCAATGTACAGACGATAGTGTATAGCTGTATGGTGACTTTTCATGATGTGCAATGTTCATCCCGTATTTACCTGTTCAGATCGTACTCCAAGAAAAGTTAGCTTGTGTAACCTAAGATCATATCGTACAAAGATTTTGGCAGATCCAATTAGGATGACGCAATGGACTGCCCCAGGGCCGAGTTGTTCAAAACCATGTTAGCTTTAACGGAGACGTTAAGTCTTAACGTTAACATTTTAATGGGTTTAACTGAAAGAGATAACGTCCTCAAGGATACGGTACTTAACGTAACCGTTAAGGATAACGTGACTTTTGTGCTTTTGAACAACCGGGCCCAGGAGTCTAATTCAACCCTAGACTGACCACAAATTGCGCGCCCTTCTCACAACCGCAACTACCTTTTTGTAAAATAATGACAACGCTGGCCTATTTCAGCACCGATGCCGAATCAAACGCTGCATCTCTGATTTCCTTTGTAATGAAGAATTGGAAAAAAAAATTAATGGACTTCGATACCCCAAATCCGTGGCATTTGCAAACTGGATGATTGGTGGAGATCACGTGGCAAACGAGTGCTACAAACCTGACGTCGTCTCATCCGAAGGCCGCCTTCGCACTGAGTTGTTGCTGGTCAACTCAAGTATTACATGTGTAAATCACTGGGAATAAAATAGTGACAGCTCGTAAATAGGATAGGACCAGTCCTTGCAAGACTGATCACGAATGCTTTCACTGCGGCACCAGTCCAGCGCACAGATGAATGGACAGACGAAATACTCCACAAGACAAGACAATACTAGTGCTAATATATGATGTACAATGTATTTCGTATTTTGTTGTCTACAAAGAATAAGGAGATGTAGCTCCTCATTTTCTAAACTTTTATAGTCGTTCTCGGACCTTCAGTAGTCCAGAACACACGGATTTGGAATGATTGCATTATTTATTAATACAGATACCCACGCCAGATACATACCTTAACTAATATTGTCCTAAGCGGATTAATATTGATAATAAACTGTCATTGGCGCGGTTCCGTGGTTGTATAAACCACGCCCAAAGCGTCCCACGATATAGGGCAGTTGGAAGTCTAGTCGTCACCGTACTGTGTACGCAGAAGGATACGGCATTGCGTAACGGCGAACTTCATACGGTGTGTGAAGAGGTTAAAAACCACAGTATCTATCATTACCTCTTCATCATGAAATGGCGTCATTTGGCAATTTAAAGTTACGCGTAGCGTGCTGTAAAATTAAACTATACCATCGAAGAAGTCATATCTATCCACCAATGATTACGCCCTCGGGTTAAGCGAAAAGTACAAAAGTAAAACTGGTCCAGTCAATCAGTTGGCAACGGTTACGAATGGCGAGACTTTGAGAGTCGTTTAATAGTTTATGCCGTGAAATTTTCATCGTCGATCTCTTCACCTTCCTTGACGTCAGTAGAGCCCATCATGGCGTCACAGATGCCTCGTATTAAGATTGCCCACGCCTCTTCCGTCAAACTGTCCATTTTTCCCAGCGACTCATTCCAACAGTCCACGATAACTGACTGGATGTTCTGGAAAGATCAAACGAATATTATTGATAAATGACAGCTTTTTATTTTCAGACGAAATAAAATAAAACATTCACCAAAAACCTACACAAGCCAATCCCCTGAGATACAGATTATTTATCTTTTGGAAACATTGGTAGGCTATAATTTGCTCAATTGCAAGCCCTCACCTCTGGGGTAACACTTCAACGGCGGAACCTGCTACATAATGTGGGTGTTTTCTGCATTGGAAACATTCGCGTAATTATCTCTCAGTTGTTGTATAAGATACCTGTCAACAATGATGTCTATACTCTGACCCTGAGATTCAGGTTTTTTTCACTCATTCGTCGTTACAAAATATCGAAGACGCGGAGTATATTGAAAACCACTGGTTATGCCAGGATGAAACCCTTGAAATTGGCATTCACTTTATTTTGAAGGAGTTCAACTTCTCGACACAATGGTGGTGCCTATGGTCAACCCAAAAGACGCAGGTCCAACTGACAAACAAATTACAGGGAAATCGACACCTACGCTGAATTCAATATCCATTGGCACAGCAGATGACGACCTTGCCAGGTCGGTGAAGTATTTTTTGAAGGCTGCTGGGTTATTCATATTCTTGACGGCAAAATTGAGGGCATTCATTGTGGGGAGGGTGTGGAGGAGGACATCTTGGTAGCAAGTTGTGATCAGCTCTTCTATGTTCTTGCCCTGGAACTCATCGAACAGATCTTGGTAGATGGGATTCCGCTGGAATGTTCTGAAAGTGAACAAAATAATGAATTGTTCATAACTGTATTTCAGAGTCGTCTTGCAACTGTGGGACAGTAGTGAACAATTATTACGAGATTCTACGAGACTGCCGTCGAACAGCGCAGTTTACCCGGGACACTGGCGAAACGTTGGCTTTGCCCTTATTGATTCATAACCTATTGAATCATATTATGTGCATTCACTTGAATTGATCAACAATTGAAACCATCGAAATCCCTCTGTCATTGTAGTTCACAATGGTAAAACAGCTTATCATTGTTAAGTTGTTTAGCGTTCAACTTAACTTATAAGATTAAACTTTACGGGCGTTAAAAAGAAATACATGGGGAGCAGCGCCATGGACACATTGAATTTTCCGAAGTTGATCCCCAAAGAATGTGTGAAGGCCTAAGGTCAAGCCATGTATATGCCTACATGAGGATTCCGGCCACAGAGGCCATTTGCTCAAACGGGTTTATACTGTCAACAATCGTACGAATGTTGAACAATTTCATTTTCATTTCATATTTACCTTCTGAGATTGATCAGGCTATCCCAAAGTAGGCCTGCATTTAACTTGTTAAAAATGGCATGTCAGGATACATTGCATTCAAACATACAAAGGGGCGGATCTGACCGTCTCATTGACCCGGGAAGCTCATCATTACCTTATCACACAACCCTTCTTGTGTTCTAAACCTTGTTTTCCCAATCTCTCCGATAACTCATTCTTTTGCTGAAGGAACACCTTACCATGTCACACTGTAATGACGGTTTACCCAAGGGTTGGTCGAGTTACCGCTGGTATCATCGGCTTATTATTCAACTCCACAACACGTTCCAATTCTCAGCCTCTCTTACCTTAACTTTAACAACATTCCATGCTTCTCGGCATCAAGCTTTCCCCAGCTCTTCCGTACGGCAGTCTTATGAGACGTGGTAAGATCGACCACGGCCATCGTGCAACAGTTCATTCAGAGGCGGTATGAGTTCGTGATACAATCCTCACTGAGAGTGACCTTTCACGCACCAGTATCCTGACAAAGGCTCATCTTTCTAAGCCATTGGTCTTCAGAGGTGTAAGATGTTCCTTGTTGCTAACATTAGTAATGACGAGTACATGTACATGTAATGGCCCTGGTAGGCTACGTATTGAAAATAAGTTTCCTTAACCATCCAAGCAAGACAGTTCCTCAGATGAAAGCACTTTTATATTGACGACCTATAATTATCTCGCCAAAAGATATGAATACAACTTCCATGACTATGAACCGTTAAGGCCATTGTCCACTGCTAAGCTATATTGGTAGCAATGCTATAGCTTTGCCGATCTTTTAGCCCTTGTGAATGCCAAGTTGGTCTTGGCACAACCTTGTGGGTCGTCCCATTTATGAATTTCACTTACATGTAGGACTATTTTACCGTTCAGTGCATGGTTTTGTCATGATATCTTGGGCAAATATTGACAGGAGGACTACAGGAATGCCAAATAGTAATTCTAAAGGTGCCCCGGATTTCCTTAATATCACTACCACTACCAGCCAATGAAATATCACATTTTGAATTAGATGTAGAACCATTATTGCATTAAACAATCCGTCAGCAGAATGAAACAAAAGCCGGACAGTTTTTCCAGGGAATATTTTCTCCTTCTACAACTGGTCCTTGATTGCTTGATTGATTGTTTATAGTCTGCAACAAAAACAACGAATGGAACATATTAGCAGACGAATTTAAGCCCAGTGGTGCAACCTGGTCTGCAAGTAAAAACTAACAATATGGTGGCAAAGGTCTCCTTGGGGAAAATGTCTCCAGTTTTTGCAAATTTTCGTAGGTTTGATCGAGTGATACCATGTGCCATGTCATCACGATGGAAGCTTGGAACAGTTCAATGTCGATATCAGTCTTCGAGGTTCGTTTATGTGTTAAAAGGCAATGTCGATTGATGTTTGTGACCCTTTATTCTGCCAAATGACAAATGTGAAATGACGTCCGCAGACCATTAATGTTGGTTGGATGATTCCTCTAGGCTACCAATGGCTTACTCTCGAGCTAGAGTGGAGGTACTATAGTTTACCAGTTGATATGAGAAGGCAGGTTCTAGCATAGGTTCAAGACATCAAATGAAACCATTCCTAGAGACAACCATCTCCAAAAGCCGTGAGGATAGTCTCCTCCAAGTGGACACCATATAGTGACCATTCGTATAGAGACAACCACCTCCAAAAGCTGTGATGACAGTCTAATGGCTGCGTTTGTTTATTATTCGCATCAATATTTCAATTCCAGTGTTCAAGGCAACAAGACTTATGATATGGTCATAGTTGGTGGAGGCATTGTTGGTTTAGCAACTGCAAGGGAGCTCACCTTACGTCATCCAACTTTGAGATTAGCAGTGGTCGAGAAAGAAAATAAAGTTGGTAAGTTGATGACATATACTTATCATAGACATGAAGTTTGGACCTAGCATGTATCTTCCCTACCAGGTGCAACTAGTAGTGGCTCTACAAATCTGCTAGATAGTGCAGTCACTCATCTTTTCAGGGGGTTGGCTTTTACACCAGAAGTTGCATCATAATCAACGACAGACAGCACAATGGCATCTTGAAAACCTTTAGACACAAATTGCTGCACCATCTACAGGAATTTATTGATCTAATCTGAACGCCCAAACACACTTCTGTGACTTGTTTCCATATTTCAGCTGCCCACCAGAGTGGTAAGAATAGTGGTGTGATACATGCTGGTATCTACTATACTCCAGGCTCCCTCAAGGCTAAACTCTGTGTTGAAGGTCTAGAGCTTGCATACAAATACTGTGATGAGAACAAAGTGCCATATAAAAAGTGTGGAAAGGTAAATAAACTGTGTGCTATTTTCAATTTTATCATAGTTGGTAAAGAAGAATATATCAAAAGCATTGCACAAGACTTAGAAAATAACCAATACATAACATATTGAACTTAATGTCATCACCATTACTATGAATATACATGTAATAATGAGTATGGTAACTTATTTTGTCATGGATTCTTTCAGCTCATTGTTGCAGTTGACCATGAAGAAGTTCCAAGATTAGACGTGTTATATGACAGAGGACTAAAGAACAATGTGAGAGACCTGCGGGTGGTCGGACCGGATGAGATCAGGGAAATTGAACCCAACTGTAGGGTGAGTCTGTGTCTGTGTCAGCTTTTGAAACATTTTGTGTATGACGTACAAAGCGTCTTGTATTTGAAGTAACTGTTGTGTTAGTTGATTGACTGAAATCAACTGAAAATGTTTATCATAAATGTATTTAAATTTTTAGTTTTTGTGGTGATAACTGAAATTGTGCTGGTCACACTCTCACCAACAACCTATTACATGTACCATTGCAGGGTTTAAAGGCTTTACACTCACCGCACACTGGTATTGTAGACTGGGGAGAAGTGACCAAATCCTATGGCAGGAACTTCCAAGCAGCTGGTGGAGACATCCATCTCAATTACAATGTGAAAGAATTCAGAACAACAAGTGATCCAGATTACCCAGTTGATATCATTAGTAATAAGCCGGTAAGCGTAAAGTGCCACCCCAATGAGGGATTTGAATCAAAAGGATCTCTCATCTACAGAGAAAACCGGTAAATGTCGGGTTTTGTATTGATTGCTGGTTGCTGCGATTCGTGTACGGACGTCCAACTGCCTTGAGTACACAAGATACGTGTAAGATTGGGGGTTGGGCAACTGATTCTCCAAGGTGTGTATTGTCCTTTGTTTTGATTTCAGGACCAGACAATCAGATGTAAGCATGTGTTGACATGTGGTGGCTTGTATGCTGACAGACTGGCCGAGAAGTCTGGGTGCAATCCAGAGCCAAGGATTGTGCCATTCAGGGGAGAATATCTACTGCTCAAACCAGAGAAGTGTAATCTAGTCAATGGAAATATATACCCCGTAAGTAAAAAGTCTTAAGATTGCTCTCTTGATCATTTAAGGGCTTATGTCTCATTCAGCTATCAGAATCAGCGGAAAGTTTACAGGACCTGTGGAGGAATTCAGTACTAGCTCACTCGTTATGTCCATCTTCCTTTACTTCTTCCCTAGGTTCCAGATCCTCAATTTCCCTTCCTCGGAGTGCACTTTACTCCCAGGATGGATGGAAATGTATGGCTTGGTCCCAATGCCGTCCTGGCCTTCAGAAGAGAAGGCTACCACATGACAGACTTTAAATTAGGAGAATTTATAGATGCAATAAGTTTTAGGTAAGTGTCTTGTAACAGAAATGAAAAGGAACGGGAGCCTCTCACTTTGCACTTCCGCACAGTACTTTCAACTTATTGGTATATCTCACTTTGTAACTTCTTGCATGCGTGTATCTTTCAGAGGTCTTCGAAAGCTGGCATTCAAGCATCTTGCCTTTGGTATGAGTGAGATGTACAGGAGTTTAGCTATGTCAGCTCAAGTCAAATTACTTCAGAGATTTGTTCCTTCCCTGAGTCCAGCAGATGTGACAAGGTAAATAATGTTCCTACGTTTTGTTTGGATTTAACCTAATAAGCAACTGGCATCGCTCGCCTAATACAAGTTGGTTTTCCACTCGTTTGGACACCAAGTAAACCTGTGCACCTTTTGCGCCTCATAGTAGATCTCAGAGACACAAGGTCCTGCTTTTCTTAAGCATTCATATCTGTCAGCTTCAGCATCTCTTGTATGTTCAATTTGTAATCTAATTTTGTTGGCGCCCATTTCAGAGGACCTGCTGGTGTCCGAGCCCAGGCATTAGACAGAGAGGGAAACCTTGTGGATGACTTTATCTTCGACGGAGGAGTTGGGAGTCTTGGAAGCCGGATGCTGCACGTCAGGAATGCCCCATCACCTGCTGCTACGTCATCACTAGCTATAGCGAAGATGGTGGCAGATGAGGCCAAGAAACGATTTGACTTATGAGCATGTTTTCCATTTTTGATTTGCTTTCTTGTCAGTAGTGGAAAATATGTAGCCTTATCTCTGGAAACATTAATGCCTGTCACCTTTGAGGTCCTGGTTTCAATTCATGGCAGGTCCTTGAACACTCATGTGATAGAGAGGACAACTCTCTTCAACAGTGTAGGTTCCCTTCAGGGTTTCTGGTGTCATGCTACTTAACATTACAACTGCCCAATATTGTTTAAAGGGCTAACTATGTCCCAGTTGAGGACGAGCTCTCACTTTTTAAAGAGTTCTCTAAAGTGTTGAATATGATTTCACATTTCATGGTGCTTCACTTTCTTGGTGTATTATGATGTGCAAATAAATTTACAATTATTAGGATATCAAGTGTATTTTTGTTCTTAGTCCCAGACACAAACACATAAATCATCGATACAATCTCCGTGCTGAAGTCATTTTCTGGCAAAGACCTTACATCTCCTCGCTGGCTGTGGCAGATTAAGGAGCCTTAAAGCATTGTGGTTAACACTGTTGCCCTTCACTACGTAATAGGGCCAGGTTTGACTCCGGGGACAACACAGGACTGTGTGTCTCTAGATGAACTGGCTTTCAAGCTCTTTCAATTATCTATACCACAGTGCCTATGCCGCAAAGGGGATATGTGTATCCTGATGAGGACTAAATCCTCCAAATATGGCAAAGATCCGAAATTGGACTATGAAGCCAGTATGATGATCAGTAAATTGTGTGTCCAAGGCACCCTACCCTGGCCACCAGCCTATTGATCACAACCTGGTTGGAAGGATATTGTTCTCGAACAGCTGGTTGTGACAGATCACCACTGCCTGGCGCGCAAAGACCTAGCATTCTGCAATGTGACCAGTTTTGACAAGTTGTCCCTATCAGGCACAGACAGCGTTCGGTCATAGCTAACAGCTTATCCCTGGCTGGAAAGACAGTGTCCTCAAATGGCTGGTTGTGACAGATTACCTCTGCCTGGCAATGAACATATCCTGCCATGACTAATTCTAAAAAATTGTCACTGGCTGGCAATGATCTTGTCAAGTCCTGACTAGTTGTGACAGACTGCAAACAGGTGAGCGCTGAACTGACAGCACCCAGTTGCTACCTCAGAGTGTCTCTGTGGAGACCTATGACAGTGACAGGTATTGTGAAGCCGTTTGATACAGACCCTGGTCAGTGGAAGTCCAATGTAAAGACTTAGTGTCCTAAAACAGCTGGTCGATGACATCTCACCCTGCCATGACTGGTTATGACAAACTGTCCCTTGCTGGTACAGACAATGTCAATCCAGTCAAGGTTGGTAGAGAGAGATACCTGGTTAGAAAGATATAGCGTCCTTAAAAGGATGATTGTGACAGATTATCGCTGTCTGACAAAGATCTTGCGACCTAACCTGCCCTGCCTGGTTATAGTTGTCCCTGGCTGGCAAAGACCTTGTCTCAGTCATAACTGTCTGTGGCAGACTGCGACTTGCTGGAAAATGGAGTGCCATGTCCTATTCTAAATCCAAGGGGCTTTGCTGGTTGCTGCTATGTCCTTCACAGGTTGAGCTCAGGTGAGCACGGACATGATGGCTGCTGTTTTATACCTTGGAATGCCTCTCTGGAGACCTCTAATAGTGACAAGTGTTGTGAAGCACTTTGATACAGACCCTAGTCAGTGGAAGCCCCCATGTAAAGACCACCATTATGAAGACATAACATCCTAAAACGGCTGGTTTTGAGAGATCATCACTGCCTGCCATATGACTCACACTGGCAAAGACTGTGCTCAGTCACTGCTGGTATGAACAGATTGCCCCTGCCTGACAAGACAAAGCTGGCTGTGACCGATTGGCTGTAGCTGAAATATCAGGTGGGTAAAGACAACAAGTCTCCTGCACATTTCATTGGTTGGTTGATCTGCAATCATTGGCTGGTTGATATGCAATCAAGTTTTTGGCATAGCCCGATCCTTGCAATGGCTTGTTGCAACAGACTTCCCCAGGCTGGTAGACACTACATCTTGCACATGTCCATGATAATCTACTGGTTATGACGAAAGTATGTATTCAGTAGTGTGACCCATCACCCCTGTCCCTAGAAGTGGAACATTTCTGTCAAAGGAAAATATGGTGATGATCATTGATTATCGCACCTACAATTACTGCAACATTGGAAAAAACAACAAGACTGTTTATAATAAAAGTTGTCTTTATTACCATTTTTTGAAACATGTACATGTACATAGTGATGCTATGAAAAGTTTTCAAAAAAAGTTACTGAGGTACATTGAAAAAATAAATATTGTCAGGCCAAAGATTCCTTGAAATGTTCAAAGATGCTTCAAAATTTTGAAAAAACAAACTGCCCTCAAATTACTAGTTTTACTATGCACATGTGCCTATATGTTCCAACTCCTACTGTTTATACTCAAGTGAAATGCAAAGAATGTACATGTGCGTGCATACACAGTAGGTACATGTACATGTTGAACACTGTTAGATGCCGGTACACGTCATTGCGTTACATGAAATAGTCTGAAGAACCACAAACGTTAGATCAATGAAACAGCACAGATAGTACACATGTTGGACACCACGATGCAAGGGTGAAACAGACCTGCCATCACTGTATTGATATTTTTCATGTGAAACATAAAAATGAGGAGTAATGGAAAATGTTTGACGATAACCTAGGTCTGAAAAGCAGATATTGAACCAATCTTCTCATAGCTCTGGGTACAAGACCAAACCAGGCTATAAGTCCTGGACGAAGATTCAAGCAGTGCCCCTCGTAGCAGCAAGCACATTCTCAAGCTACTGCAACAGGGATGAAAGCAACACAAATATCCACTTGGAGCGGCAGTCAACAAAATAGTTCATGATTTAAACACCGATCAGTATCCTGAAGCCTTATTTGACTTCCGTCAAGGGTTGATTTTTCTTTCTCCATTCTTCAAATTTAGATGAGATCAGCAACTGAAACGAAATAGCAACAAATGTTTTAAAGTTTGTTGTTCACTGCTGGTGCAGAAATGCAAGGTAATATGAGCATCTTCCATTCTTCATACATTGTCAAAGAGACCAATTTAGAGAGGCCATAGAAAATGATTTTTACGAAAGTGACCAACCAACAGGGGACGAGCTGGCACCTCAACTCCCATTTCCATCCTTCACATATCGAGTCAACACCTCAAAACCTTCATGCCCTGATATCTTCATTGATATCACTTTCAAGACCTGCAACTAAACTTACCATTCATTGGCATTTCATCAATCTGCGTGGAGTAGTACTGCTCAATATCTCGTAAAATTCTGATGTCATCGCTCTTTACAAAGTTGATGGCGACACCCTTGCGACCAAATCGACCTGATCGACCAATTCTGTTAATAATAAACAAAGCGTCGTGAAAACTGGCACCATGACTGACTAACCTCAACATCACATTTGAACACGGCACACGCCAAAACATATAAGCCTTCTAGAAACCTGCTCCGACACTTACATGGACGTAAAATGTACGCTGTGTCCTTGGGAATGTGATGCCACAGGGTGCAGTGCTGTCAACGCTTTGCCATCAAGACATCTGCAAGTTGATATCACGGAGGATTGGGATACCATTTCAAAAGAAACAGTTCTGCTTACCTGTGTATGTACAACTCACGATTGTTGGGCAGATCATAGTTGATTACTAGCGATACTTGTTGCACATCAATACCTCGTGCCCACACATCAGTTGTAATCAAGACTCGACTAAAAAGCAAAAAATCATCCTGTAGATCAAATTACACAAGAAGTAATGGACAGACAGACTCTCTCATTGCAATGAAATTGCTGAGCTTAAAAGTTAAATATGCCAAAATACTCCAAAGATATCCTTAGCTAATATTTTTCCAGCTCATCACCTGATTAAAATTCAGACTTTTCAATTATGCAGGACAATCTAATAAATTCAGACCAAACCATCTCTAGAACCACTCACCTTGCGCCCGATCTGAAATCTTTCATAATAGCATCTCTTTCCTTCTGTGGCATGTCACCATGCATTGACGACACCGTGAAGTTGGCCTCTCTCATTTTGTCTGTCAACCAGTCAACCTAAAGTCAGAAATGAAGAGATTTAATAGGACAATTTTCATTTACATCTCATCCAAACAACAATGGAGCAGTTTGAACTTTTCTAATTTGTAAAATGCGAACGCAAGGCAGAAATCTTGTGCAGTCTCTTCATCAATCAGGATGATCCAACAACTGATAAGTGATCAGGTGGATTGTTTCTTCAGAGTGATATAACCCTCTTGCATCACTGCAGTCTTAACAAGGATGAATCAATTGGACAAAACCACAACACTCACCTTTCTCTTTGTGTTACAGAAGATGACTGCCTGTGTAATGGTCAGCGTGTCATATAAGTCGCACAGCGTGTCAAACTTCCATTCCTCTCTCTCTACGGCAACGAAGAATTGCTTCAGACCCTCAAGTGTCAACTCATCACTGGAAGGAAAACATAAAAATGTGCAGGTTGGGTCTCACAGTCACCAAGAAAAAATTATGCGCTTGATACTGGTGTTATGATGTGGATAAGCTAACTATCCTTAATGAACTCTAACTCACCGTTTTACCAATATTCTGATTGGGTCTGTCATAAACTTGCTGGTCATCTCTAAGATTTCATGGGGCAATGTGGCAGAGATGAGGCACACCTGTGTTGCTGGGGGAAGGTATCGGTACACATCATAAATCTGTTCCTTGAAACCTGCAAGTAAATGTTCAAACTGAGAACGATACGGAAACACAACTAAGTGACTTGCTGGCGTTGACTAAAGAATAATCCACCTGAACTTTCCAATAAAGTCCTTCATCCAGAAGGTATGCAAAGTGAAGCAGACAAATCCAATAGTGATGATGAATTTGGGAAGCCCATTTGCCTTTCTTTAAAGGACCAATGAGACTTGTAAAGGCATTATTACCAAGGTGTTGGCTCGGGGCCCAACAAGTGGTTCAATTGGGTTCCTTACCTTTATTCATCATTTCATCTGCCTCGTCAAGGATCAGCATCTTTATTGATCTCGTCCGCAAGTTTCTTCTTCTGATCATGTCTGAAGATGGGAAAATAAGATGACGATTACTATGACAATGTTAATGCTGACATTTGTTGCACCTAAATGTATAAGGAAATCAGCCCATTTTTTATTGCAATTATAGTCCTTTAACAATAATACCAGTTACACTAGGAATCTGGTCTGAAAAGGAGAGGCATTCTGTGTGAAGTCGCCAAAATTCAAGTGCGCTTTTTGGACAATATCTTGTTCTGTAATCAAAGAAGACACTTACCAAACACTCGCCCAGGTGTACCAGATACTACGTGTTGCCCATAATCTAACTTTCTGATATCTTCTCCAACGTTGGTCCCTCCAATACATGCATGGCACTGGACACTCATGTAGTCTCCAAGTGCAAGCAGTACCTAGTAAAGGAAAAATACTTTTATACTTGTCACCTCGTAGACAATATGCATCAAGTGGCTTCCTACTAAATCAACCCAGTGTTGTCCAGATCATGCCACAAACAGCTACCTTGCCGACAAGGTCAAGGAAGGACTAGGCCATCCAAAAACAATGAAAATATTTTATTTCAGCAGAAATCTGACAGATTCAGAGAGTTTTAGATACTCTGCTCCACATGTCTTGATTCTGATGATTGTTCTTTTCTCAGGATGAATTGATTCTGATGATGAAGATCTTGATAGAAAGAAATTAAAACAACCAGCTGTGAGCCAAAAGCCAACTGATATAGTACAAACCTTCTGGATCTGCACAGCCAGTTCCCTTGTGGGTGAGAGCACCAAGGCTTGTGTTTCTCGGATCTGTGTATCTAGACACTGTAGGATCGAAATAGAGAATGTGGCTGTTTTACCAGTTCCTGACTGGGCCCTGCAAAGAAGAGGTTGCAAAGTCAATAAAAAAAGATGATTATATATTTATAATATCAATAAATATCTTGACTTATCAAATAGAACTTTTATAACCTATGAAATTTCTGATAGCAACTAAATCATTACTTACTGCGCAATAACATCCCTTCCTTTTACTATAGGTCTGATGGCTCTCTGTTGGATTGCAGAAGGTTTCTCAAAACCTGGAATTGGGAACAAAATTGCTTAGAAGATAATGAGCAAATTGATTACGTGCAAAATCTGACATAAACTGAAGGGAACGTCAGGCTTTCACATTTAAAAGTTGCAGGAGACAGTTATTCACACTCCTGAGAGACTGCAGGCAGTGCAGCATGTACACTTGTAGTTGTACACGTAGAGTGCACACCGCTGTGTAGGCCTACATGCAATCATTGTGTAAGTGCCAGTGCATTGTTTTGCCATTTTTCCTGCGCAAATTTTCGACCCGAAAAAGTGAGAAATTCGAACAGATCACGGTTCACAACACATACCATACGCGTAGATCCCCCTCAGAAGATCTTCACGGATCCCCATATTATCGAAAGTTGGGACAACTTCAACATCTTCACTGGTTTCGAACTCGATATTTTTCAAATCATCGGGCATCACACGCCGCGAGGAAGCCATTTTTGCGTCGTACTGGAAGATACACTGAAGGTGTAACCTTTTATAAAAAAATCATCTCATCGTGTCGTAAAGTCATCAATTTTTAGTAAATACTTTCAAAATTAATTCATTTTTGCGATTCCATTTGAAAACAAAAGGCTATAAGTATTTTTGACTAATTTGCCAATACCAGAACATCGGGTGGTCTCAAATAGTGAACATAGGCCAGTTTACATCAGTGTCGCGCCTGCGCAAAGAGAAACCGGCTTCCGTCATGGTAACTTTTACCCGATTTTGGGCTTTTTAGATCGTCAAATTTACCATTAAAAATTTAATAAATTGTAAATTTGGTTGTACTGTTTTGTATGTTAGTAATATCCCGACGCCTGAGTGACCATTTTATAATATTTAACCGCCACATATATGTTTTATTTGCCAAAAGAAATTGTCCAAAATTGAAAAAAGCAGCACCTCCAGTCCAAAATAGCTGAATCACTCTGCAGCAGTATGTAGAAATGTACATGAAATTAGAAGAAATTTGGACTGTTATGATTATTGATACAGTTGGTTCTAAAAAGACATGACTGAATGATATCAGGAGGCATTCACAAAAACCAAACCACTCAATACGACAATCAAGATGTACAGACCGGGGGAGCTGGCTGTACGTACCCATAAGTCTTTGCGGTAGTCTCGCGCGTACCGGATATAACCTTTCAAGCTTTTCTCCTTCAGAGAAATACTGCGTTGCGCTCAACTGCCAATTATGCATTAGTCTGGTGGACACGAGGTTGGCCTTAAACTTGCTTGAAATCGAAAATTTGGACAACACACGTGTACTACAGCGCAAACGGCAGCATTCTGACATATAGAAACATGTGGTCTGATTCTATTTTTACTTGTCATTTAGTGATCACGCGTCCAACCTCGTATGCAGGGTAATGTGGCTTTCTCATTGGTCGAACGTTAATTTTGTTCACAGCCTTATAAGGCACTTGAGCGCAACGCAGTATTTCTCTGAAGGAGAAAAGCTTGATGGGTTATATCCGGTACGCGCGAGACTACCGCAAAGACTTATGGGTACGTACAGCCAGCTCCCCCGGTCTGTACATCTTGATTGTAGTATGAATGAAGACAAGAGAGATTTACAAAGCAAGGCAACCAGATCCAGTCTCTCAAGTCTCCAGAACCAGAGAGGCAGAGCACAAAAAACTCTGTAAGTGTCATACATGTCGGATGGCATAAGCCAACTTTGAACAGAGCCATGATAAGTCGGTTTACATTTATACCTTTTATACTCCAGGGGCAAAATCAATCTGGTTCTGGTGGAGGTCAGGGAGACAAGAAAGATGATAAAGATAAGAAGAGAAAATATGAACCACCAGTACCCACCCGGGTAGGCAAGAAAAAGAGGAAGTCCAAGGGACCAGATGCTGCTAATAAATTACCACAAGGTAAGAAAAATATTGGTTCCTGGACCTTTGCATAACAGTTTAATGAAATGAAATGAAATGGGCATGATGATGAATGCACCAAGATTTGTGCCCTATCGGATTGATAGTTTTGTCTTAGTGAGTAAATGATGAATGTCAGATTCTCTGCCCTTGCTGACCCTTGAATTGAAGCAAGCCATCAAGGCACTAAATTAGTACGACAACCTAACTGACATGACTGAGACATTTGTACTGTCAAACAAAGCCTAGAGATACAGTGATGTGTCCTGTTAAACATTGATTTTCTTTTGGTGACCTTTGTCTTTGCTTATTTTCAGTCACACCACACACAAGATGTCGGTTAAAGTTACTGAAGATGGAGAGGATCAAAGATTTCTTGTTGATGGAAGAAGAGTTTATCAAAAATCAGGAAAGGCTGAAGCCACAAGAGGAGAAAAATGAGGTGAGGCCAATGACTGAATTTAAATTTGTATGAGACTTGAGGAGATCTCTTGGGGTTGCTTGTATCCCCACTAAGTGAAAATGCAAAGAATGCCTCTTAGTTGAACATTCCATCTTGTGTCACTGGAGAGAATGTATGGGTGATCTAGTGTGATGTCACTGGTTGTGGCAGCAAAGTTAAATTTAATTACCTTTCTATGTTTTCATCACCATTTAAGTTAGGTTCTCAATCCTGTTTTAAGCAAATGTCATGTGTCAATATTCATTGTGATTTTAGGAAGAAAGGTCAAAGGTTGATGATCTGCGAGGAACACCGATGTCTGTTGGTAATCTGGAGGAGATCATTGATGATAACCATGCTATTGTGTCAACATCTGTTGGCAGTGAACACTATGTTAGCATCCTGTCCTTTGTAGACAAGGATGCCCTGGAACCGGGATGTTCAGTTCTCCTCAATCACAAGGTGAGTCGTTGAGACACTGCCCTCATGTCAATTTGATTCATAATGATTTGGATGTGTAAGTGTCAACTAAGGACGTCATTTTCTCAAAACCCAATGGGTTTCTGCTAGGGTGGATCATTTGCATGAAATTTTCTGGTGTGTTTTGAAACTTATGAGATATAAGATCCATCTTCCTTCCCAGGTCCATGCAGTTGTTGGTGTGTTAGGTGATGACACAGACCCCATGGTGACTGTGATGAAGTTAGACAAGGCTCCACAAGAAACTTATGCTGATATCGGTGGTTTAGACACACAGATTCAAGAAATTAAGGTTTGTATTTTCCTCTGGCCTTGCTATCTTGCGGGTGGCACTGACTGTTTTCTCTCAGTCTCACTCTTGCTCTCTTGGAAATATTGAATGCTTTTGGTAGAGTTTTGTTAATATTACCATTCTATTGTCCGAACAGTAGGAGCAAACTTGGTATTGTACACCATTTCCTTAAGTTTTTAACACTGACATCTGATCTTTCCCATGTGACTTTCAGGAATCTGTGGAGCTTCCTTTGACTCATCCAGAATATTATGAAGAAATGGGTATCAAGCCACCAAAAGGAGTCATTTTATATGGCCCACCGGGGACAGGTAAGAACTGTCTTGACAGAAGTGAATGGAAACTTTCCTGAACCTATTTAGTCCTGGACTGGGAATTCTTGAGACTGTGAGACAAGTGTTCAAATTGAATTTTCTGGGAATTTCATGTTGAGTTTCATTTTCTCATATGCAATCTATGGTGGTGTGTTCGGACAAACAAAGTGTTTTTCTAACTTATGATGAAAATGTCTCTCTTTTTTCTAGGTAAAACTTTACTAGCCAAGGCTGTGGCCAATCAGACATCGGCAACATTCTTGAGGGTCGTCGGCTCAGAACTCATTCAAAAATACCTTGGAGACGGTCCAAAACTGGTCAGAGAGTTGTTCAGAGTAGCTGAGGAACATGCTCCTTCGATTGTATTTATTGATGAAATTGATGCCATTGGTACAAAAAGGTGGGTCATATTCATCATCATCATTCTTGATTTTTTTTTTCTTCAAATTGTTGCTGATCATGTCCTTGGAGTACTTGGATGTTTTAGGTTCAAAGCAGAGAATTAGCAGGCTGGTACACTCTCATCAAAGAGTCCAAATGGGATGCTGTACCAAGATCCAGACAGTGATTTTAAGAGCAAGCCCAATGAGTCTTGATTGGTGGTAGCGCTAGCAGGTGTTATAGCAGCTTGTGATTTGTAAGGATGTATGGGGTGTTATAACTACAGGTATTGAATCCTGTGTCTGATGACCTGCTGACTGTATATATGTTCTTCAGATATGAATCTAATTCTGGTGGTGAGAGAGAGATCCAGAGGACCATGTTGGAGTTACTCAACCAGTTGGATGGCTTTGATTCAAGAGGAGATGTCAAGGTAGGCAGATTCAGCCTGTTAATGAACTTAGTTGAATTTAGTTGCCCTAGTGATAACCCTGGTAGCTTGAAATATTGCTTGGATGGTTCCTGATTGCTCTGCATGCTCAACACTTGTGATCACCAGGCCTCATCAGATGATATATTTGCAGCTTAAATGAGATGACACTGGTACACAAATATGCAGCAGAATATATTTATGACACACAACTTATTTCTTTTAGGTTGTAATGGCCACCAACCGAATCGAAACATTAGACCCAGCTCTCATTCGGCCCGGTCGTATTGATAGGAAAATAGAGTTCCCTCTCCCAGATGAGAAGACCAAGAGACGAATCTTTAACATCCACACAAATAGGATGACCCTGGCTGAGGATGTCAACATTGATGATTATGTCATGGCAAAGGATGATCTGTCGGGAGCTGATATCAAGGTGAGAGAATGTTTCATTAACCTCAAGACCAGATGATGGAGACAAATCTTGTCCCATCAATAGACTTCATGAATTTAAGAAGAATTTACATCACAGTATTGCAGCAACCCTACAGTTGTTTTGTGTAAGGGCGTGTTCATTTTGTGCCACCTGTTGCCAACACTGGCTCTAGTAATGTTGGTTACTCATGGTAGCATCATGCAGTGCATTCTTAATACTGATTATCATCTCAATTTTCAGGCTATCTGTACAGAATCAGGTCTTCTTGCTCTGAGGGAACGAAGAATGAAGGTTACCAGCGAGGATTTCAAGAAAGCAAAGGAGACTGTGTTGTATAGAAAGAGTGAAGGGACACCAGAAGGACTCTATCTTTAAGAAAGGGACTGTTCGAAGTGGTGATGACAGTATTGTTATCAAATGATATTCTGTTGTGTGAATAATTCAGGCAGTCTTGTCACATTTGGGGATTCAGTAAGATCTTGATTCTCATGAAATGCACAGAGTTAAAGGCAACCTTGAATGGAGACAGGATGTGCTCATTCATGTCAGCCTCGGGGCAGGACAACTTGTAAGATAAGCTATTGAAGGCAATAGGTGGAATCCTCTGTCAAATAACAGGATTTATCATCGGATGACTTGACTAAGTCTACATGCAGTGATGAGGTTCAAGATTCAGATTTAATTGAATGAGGTTTCCTTCAAGTTTCTCATGAAAATGTAATCCTGGTTCCTTCTGCAGTTAGATTGTACCTTGAATAAAAGCTTATTGGTGTAAACCACCTTTGTAGTTAACTCTTTCTCCTGAGTCTATGGAGTATGTGTATCTGGCAACGATCCTTAGTGCTGGTGAACAGATGTATTCACAGGAACCTCAGTAGCTCTGACTCTCAAGACTTTTGATCTGAGCAAAGCTGGTCTTATCAGAAGATATAAATGCCCAAGTTCACATCTACTCTTAACAGATACTCTATCCTGCAGAGACATACATAATGATGTCTCAAATACCTCCCAGAGCAGGTTAGTGATCCTCTCACAGCACATTCAGATAGAGACTTGGATGTGGCTGTCTCAAATACCTCCCAGAGTTGGTTGGTGGTCCTCCCCCAGCACATTCAGATAGAGACTTGGATGTGGCTGTCTCAAGTACCTTCAGATAGAGACTTGGATGTGACTGTCTCAAATACCTCCCAGAGCTGGTTGGTGATCCGCCCCAGTACATTCAGATGGAGACTTGGATGTGGCTGTCTCAAGTACCTCCCAGAGGAGGTTGGTGATCCTCCCCAAGCACATTCAGATAGAGACTTGGATGTGGCTGTCTCAAATACCTCCCAGAGCAGGTTGGTGATCCTCCCCAAGCACATTCAGATAGAGACTTGGATGTGGCTGTCTCAAATACCTCCCAGAGCAGGTTGGTGATCCGCCCCAGTACATTCAGATGGAGACTTGGATGTGGCTGTCTCAAGTACCTCCCAGAGCAGGTTGGTGATCCTCCCCAAGCACATTCAGATAGAGACTTGGATGTGGCTGTCTCAAATACCTCCCAGAGCAGGTTGGTGATCCTCCCCAAGCACATTCAGATAGAGACTTGGATGTGGCTGTCTCAAATACCTCCCAGAGCAGGTTGGTGATCCGCCCCAGTACATTCAGATGGAGACTTGGATGTGGCTGTCTCAAATACCTCCCAGAGCAGGTTGGTGATCCGCCCCAGTACATTCAGATAGAGACTTGGATGTGGCTGTCTCAAATACCTCCCAGAGCTGGTTGGTGATCCTCCCCAGCACATTCAGATAGAGACTTGGATGTGGCTGTCTCAAGTACCTCCCAGAGCTGGTTGGTGATCCTCCCCAGTACCTTCAGATAGAGACTTGGATGTGGCTGTCTCAAATACCTCCCAGAGCTGGTTGGTGATCCTCCCCAGCACATTCAGAGAGAGACTTGGATGTGGCTGTCTCAAATACCTCCCAGAGCTGGTTGGTGATCCTCCCCAGTACATTCAGATAGAGACTTGGATGTGGCTGTCTCAAGTACCTGCCAGAGCTGGTAGGTGATCTTCCCCAAGCACATTCAGATAGAGACTTGGATGTGGCTGTCTCAAGTACCTCCCACAGCTGGTTATTGATCCCAGAACATTAGATGGGGACATGGATGTGACAGTCTCAAACCCTCACAGGTCTGATTCCTGACTTACCAACCACATTCAACTACAAATTGACTCTCTCACATGATAGTGTCTTCAGTGTAGCTTCATCTTGTCAGTGCTTGTAACATTCGTTTCTGATTCTGCAGCTTGGCAGAGCCAGCGTCCTTAGTGCAGGGATTCTGGTTCCGGTGAGGTTCTGGGGAGGCTGTGATTGTGCTGTGAAATTTCACACATCACGGGATTTGACAGTGTAGGCTGCCACCACAAGGTGTGGTTTGACAGTTTCATGTGTCTCTGCATCAGAGCCGACATTGTGCCTTCCAACCATGGAGACATTTGTGTGTCTGATGAACCAGTTGTTAGCCATCACAGGACCAGGGGAAATGGCGATCTGTTGGTTAGGTGTTTCAGAACCACCCAGAGGACCAATGTCCTTTGCCACTGTTAATCTGGTACCTGAGTAGTTGAGATCTCAGTGTGTCTTCCAACCCCCTGGTCAAGTTAGTCGGTATTTTCAAATTACCATGACAGAAACACGAGAGGGTTACACTGCTCCACCACCACCCGTTTTGAGTATGACAATGCCACACATTCCATTCACAGGTGATGAAATGAACTGAACTGCCATGAGCAGAACGAAAGTAGCCAGTAACATCTGCAGTTCTAAAGTCATAATTTTCATTGTTTATTATCATACATGTACATCCCTATTCGCCAATACCATTTGTCAGATTAGATATTTACAAAGAAATAAATATTTTTACACTTCCTTATCACGATTGTGGAAATTGCACATGGCCGCTCATTAAAGCACCATATGAACAATAATTTTCAGCCATATCTTTGATGGATGCAGGATACATATACTTTGTATGTGTGACTGAACGGACCCCACAGCACTGCCTTCAAAAGCAGGAATTTTATGAATTCTATTGGCTTGACTGTCACAACCACCATACCATGAATAGATTAATCTATCTTTGACCATTCCCCCCCGAGTGCCTTTGTGGCTACCTTTCTGAACATGAGCCATCAGTTCCGTTTGGCTCACATATATGATGCATCTACCAAAGATACAGCTTCTAGCTTGAACCTGCATTACATTACAACATGGAACAAACAATATCTACACTTAAATCATGCAATGCATGTGAACAAACCTCAGCCCCAGGATAATACCGCTGCAGCAATGTGCAGAAATCCAGCTAATATTCCTGGGATAAGAACAACATTTTCAAAACTTGTTAGAAGTCAAATACTGAAAGCATGAAGCGTGAAATCCACCATTGACATTTTCTTACGATGCAAATATCACAATAGTGGCACTCACTGCTTTAGTCACTGATCTGTGTCACATAAATGACCCTATAAAATGGACACTGCTTCACTACCTTCTCATTAATACTCAAGAAAAAAATTCCCCTCCCATGCCTTTCATTCAGTGTAAATTGTATGAAACCTTGTTAAAAGTAACAGTTCTCGCTACACCTTCGTACATTCATTCATGGTGCCTTCATGTTTTTAGAAATACTCTGGAAAGATATTAACCATTTCACCATTTTGGCAGTTAAATGCAGTTCAGGTTACATGTAAGCACCAGTTTCTATTAGGAGATGAGCAGTTGGCAACCGCTGGTTAGGTCTCGTACCTGGGCTTTTTAGATCAGGCACAAATATCATGTATAAATTCACTTTAGTTGCTCAGAACACCAAGAACTTAAACAAAGTGTTGGATCAGATCTGATAGTCAGAACTATACACTGACCAATGCCCACCAGCCCAAAGCGTCACCACTGGAAGCAGGGATCAGGAAATGTAATACTATACCCATGTACCCATGCCTTGCAAAGAAACTTCCTCGATTCCCTAGGTCAGTAGAACACCACGAGAAAGGAAATATGCAGTGCTTTCTATTTTTGATTGAAATGATGACCAAGAATCTTTGCAAGATATCAGCACATCCATGTTCCAAGTGGAGATAAATTCGAACACATGATGAAAACTTTCTAGGACTAGAAATAAAGTCTACTAAACAATCAAACTAGTGGAGCGAACCAAATGAATATCTCATTCAGAAGCACAACAAGAACATAACTTTTAAAACGTTTTCCATGACCATACAAGTCCATCTGTGTCATAACAACAAGAAGAAAATAGATCTTTGTGCTTATATGTACAGTGTGATAAAGCCTAATGCCCCAGGGCTTACAGTAATTATGATAACTTCAGTGAATCCCCGATCGCCCTTGTTCGTGCACTGTCCCCTTCTCTCTTTTACTTGCTACTTAAAGTTCAATTTCCCTTGAGAACTCGGCACCTAGCATTTCGATGTCTGCTGAAGGTCTAGAAGCACGTGAGCATAGCTAGTTGTGAGTGACTGATGACAGGTGAACGACTAGACAAAGCTCTGCTGGCGTTCCCGAGGTGGTGGAGGTGCGTAGTGGTCCCGATCTTGTGGGGGAAGTGAAGGCGGGCGCTCATGGGGTGGAATGGATGAAGGTCGACCTGGTCCTGAAATAACATACATAAACTAATCAGAAATCATTCACTGACAGTGGGGAAATATAGGCTCTTTTCTGACCCTTGGATCTTTCCTGGCATCGGTCTCCCACTGTGGCATGAACAAAATCTACAGATCCTTCCTTCCTCAAGCTCAAGCGTCAAAATAGCCTTTTCCCTTGATATGGTTGATGTTGTATCTATAGTCAAGCAAGTCATTGGACAAAACTTAAAGTCATTGAGTTACAAATCAAAGGGGAGACTTCATTCAGTACCAATAACTAAATGCATAAATCAAATCAAGAACGTTATAGCAAGATTACGTTAGCAGACAGAAACCTTTTTGTGGCAGAGCATAATCAAGACCAAACAAATTTCATGCTGTTTTTTTTCTTAACCAAATAAAAACCAAAAGTTGGATTCAACTTGGTAGAAATCACTGGCATAAGGAATTAGTGAAAAACATGCACTGCTGGTAAATAGATTTTTTGTAATATTCAAGCCACGACAGCAACCAAAGACATCACATTCCAGGGTCAATATATCTTTCAATGTCTGACCAAACAGCAAGCAAAAAGTACCTTTTGTTATCATAATGCAGTTAATATGCCAATTACCACCACTCCACCACAAACAGAATAACCCAGATCCACTAATTGAAAGTTGTGTGCATCCTGTTACAAAAAATCTACCCAACTGCTCCCTTAAAACTTTTAAAGTACAATAACTTCCAGGGCCCATTGCTGAAAAGCATAAAGTTAAGTTTAAAATGTTATGTATCTTTTCAGTTAATCCCATCATCATTTCTATGTTAAAAGCTAAGACTCTTTAAGTTAAAGCTAATGTACTTTTGAACAAGCCAGCCCTGGTCACCAAATAGTCGACAAGAGTGACAGTGAGAGAGCTACTCCTGTAGCTGCAGTGAAGGTCAACTAATGGGTGACAATAGCTACAGTGAAGGTCAACTAATGGGTGACAATAGCTACAGTGAAGGTCAACTAATGGGTGACAAAGGTTTCCTGGTCCCCATTTTATGAACGTATCAATATCCTATTGAACATGTTCACCTAAACAACAAGTTTATACGTGCAATAGGTTTTAACATCAAAAGCCAGGGTGAAGACTACACATGTGTTTGTGTCTTCTAAATATGAAACAGGATGCACAGAGAAACTGGTAGCCAATAGCCTCATAGCCATGACAATTGGGTTTGACTACGAACTAACATAGGAATTTCCCAGCAAAATATCAATACCTAATTCTCAAGGATAAAGAGACCAATCATTGTGAATGCATAGAAGACTAGAGCATATCAAGGCAGTGATTATAACAAGCGGTTAGGGATCCACACTACTTTTACCTGACTAGACTCATCGCTTAGGAGTTGACGAGGCGGACTTTGGTCCTGACGTTGTAAAAAGATGCAGAGTTAAAAGATGGAAGAGACTCGAACCCTTCGAAGAGAGAGATTACCTTGACCATATACATGTACATCCAACAGACAGTGAAGAGTTGACGTGTTATTCTTTATTGCAGGGTTTAATGTTTCAAGATAGAAGAATGATCAAATCTTTACCCACAGAGGGAAGCTCATTGTGCTTTCGAAATGATATTACTTTAAGACCAGGTTACCATAGATATTGATTGTGCATTCCGCCAGTTAGTATGTTCAGATTTTGTGATTAAGGATTGAAACACACTGTTATTTTGAGTGTAAAGTTGATTATCTTTAGGACAGTCTGGTTTCCGAGATCAAAACATACCAGCTATAAATTGCACAGGGGAAGAAGTAAGCACTGAAATAAAGAGGTTTTTCTTAAACTGACTCCAATTAATTGTATTTCTAAGATGACAAAAACTCGACCTCCCAGGCTCATCGGTTTAACAAATTGGTCAATGATGATTAAGAAACGTTTACCGAAGGCACATGAAGAAAGAGAACAAAAAAATCACAAGAATACAAAACACATAGAAAATTTAGCCTTGAAACCTTGACCTGCCAGCTTGACCTTTGGGTTTACTGACCTTGTCTTTCCATATATGGCTCTGGAGGAAATGGCTCTCGTCTAGGTGGCGGGGGTCCTCTCATACCTGGACCAGGATAAGGTGGTGGACCACCAGGCCCCATTCGTGGTGGAGGCATCATATCAGGTCTAAAGGGGGGAGGCGATCGCCTATCTGGGGGGAACCTCTCTGGAGGAGGCGGGTAGCGCCGATCAGGATCTCTGTCAAATGGCGGCGATGGATCCATTGGTGGCCTACGATCAGGAGGAGGAGGCGACCTCATGTCCATCATTGGAGGAGGCATACGACGATCTAATGGCGGGGGTAGCGGTCTATCCATTGGTAGCCGTCCTGGAGGCAGCATAGGCCTGTCCATTAGCGGGAATGGCCGATCTGGTGGCGGGAATGGGCGCCTGTCTAATGGTGGCGGGGGTAACCGATCAAAATTAGGAGAACCCAATTCACCATCCCTGCAAGATGAAAATCATATTGGATTACTTCCTACTTTTGATATGACATTATCAAGTTTGTGTGCCAATGCGGCAAGGTGATAATGCTGATCCAATACAATAGCTAGCCTCCCACATTAGAAGTTGGAACCAAAAGAGTATCCATTGTGTTCCAAAGGCTTCATACTCGCCCTAATCCTGGCTTGGCCTATGATTAGGCTTAGGTTGTCTCTTGCTTACCTTAGATGATGTGGTGAAGGTGATGGCTGTATTCCAGATGATCTGGATAGTGGCCTACCATCCGGGGCACCAGGTGGTGGGGGTGGAGGGCCGTTCATCATCATAGGAAGTGGCATGCCCCGTGTTGGCAATGGCCTGATTAACCCTTCAGGACCCGTGAACTCTCGCCGCCGTTCAATATCTGTCAGCCTGAAAAGGTAAAACATGGACATGAAAAGGAAAGTTATTGAAGTTGTCTATCACAGGGAGGATTTGAACTTTTGATAATAACCCAGTTCGTTCAGAACAGTGCTTCATAATTTGGGAGCCCAGCTAACTAAAGATTGTGGTAACAGCTGATACTGTTTTGTAC
Organism: Lineus longissimus; assembly: GCF_910592395.1. NCBI lineage: Eukaryota > Metazoa > Nemertea > Pilidiophora > Heteronemertea > Lineidae > Lineus > Lineus longissimus. The sequence continues at coordinate 25,832,581 of NC_088310.1, forward strand.
ATGTGACTTACTTTTGTCGAAGGATGGCCGACTCAGCCTTAGCTTCCTTTAAGTCTCTCTCGGCCGCTCTCGCCAACAACTGGAATACAATGGAGAGATATTGAGAAAAGGTACTCGATGAAGGAAAAATCAAATCTAAATCAATGATTACGTGTAGTTGTAGTTACTCATTGCTCTTTTTCTCAAAACCAGAAAAATGTGACTTCTCCTTTTTGTGGCTCTATGACCTACAGTTTCTCTAGAAATCTACTCACCCAGTTTTCATGAGCCTTCTTTTCATTAGTTGCTATCTGAGTTCTAAAGTCTCGTTCGATATTTGCAATTTCCTTCTTCAAATCATCAACTTGTGACCTATACATTGACATGTCCTTCTCAATTACATGGGTCTTTTCCCCATACTCCTCTAGCTGGCCTTCCTTTGCCTTCTTCTGAGTGAGCTGCTCGCCTAATTCCCTAGAAGTAGAAACATTAACATGGCATGAATGAAAATGGGTGAAAACCTCAACATTTTAGGGTCACAGTCTGATACCTAGCAGGATGTAAACAACAGCCGGGCAGTTGGCAAATCAAGAAGTTGGAAAAGCGCTGGTTGTAGCCGGCACAAAAGGCCAGGTTGTCACTACTTCTTGGACATACTTCTGCATCTGTATCTCCTTCTCCTTGAAGTAGGACGAGAGGACTGAGAGCTTGGTCATTGCCTCGGTGCTTTCTTTTTCAGCCTTAGAGTGGTTCATTTTGAGTTCCTCCATCTCTTGTTTGATCTGCTTGACTTGCTCTGGAAGTGAAGGACAGAAATTTAAGGGTTGAAGATGGAGTTTCAAGTGAATGCAGACAAGTGGAGCCTTATCTAGCCCTAGTAAAAGGCTCATCGGGAGGATCAATGATGGCATCTATCAGGCCCAAATTGTGCTGTATACATGTTTTTCAGGCTGGCCCGCCATCATTTGTTGCCAAGATAGTTTGATTGCTTTGACATAAGTTCTCCCCACCACATCCCTGCTACATACCTTCCATTTCTTGCCTCGACTCCATTTCTATGACGACTTTCTGTTGCAGAGCAGCTTTGTCTTCCTCCACCTGCTGCAGTATGGCGTTCATCCTCGACACATTAATCATAGCAGCCACTTTCTCTTGAAGCTTAGAATTACCAGGTTCACCACCCGATTCGTCATTCTCATTCTCTGTCTCTAACACTTTCAGCTGCATGAAGCAATCTTTTAGCACCTAAGGAAATGGGAAACAAACGATCAGAAAATTCAATCAATTCAAATTTGAGCAGTCTAGCCTCCTGTAATGAGGAACCCTTTCCCTCACCTTGCTGCTTCTGCTAGTTCTGTCCCAGGGAAGAGACACTGATGAGTTATGTACAGTAATGGAAAATTCATTCAAGAATAAATCTGAGCAATGTCAATCTCGGTCTAAGCCCACTGCAAGAGGTACACATTTCCTAGACCTGGACCTAATACGTGGACACGCTCCTTGCAACAACACATCCATTCCATCCAGTCAGTATGACCAAATACCCGAAATTTATTGAATTTACCTCTATTTCATTTTCCTTGAACGATACAGCATCCTGTAATTCTCTCGTTTGAGACTCGAGACAACTGACAGTACCATCTAACTCTTTAACTCTGAAACATGACAAGAGGTTTTTAGACGACACTTAATACCCTTAGACACTTACACTTCAGGACAAATTCATTATCTCCCGTGCTTGGTTGTTCATGATAGTGACACAATACTACTGTGAAATTGCTGTTGTTGTTGACCCAAACATGTGACTTTGTCAAATTAGTACTCAATGGAAGCAGTGCATAAAATGCGTCTGCTTTTCAGGAAATGAATTGTTGGTACTCACTTTTCATTCCAATCGTCTGCCTCTACTAACAACTGTTGTTTACTTTGCTGAAGAACAGTGATTTCTTCATTCAATGCCGCATTACTACCTTCCATCTCTTCAGCTATTCTTTGCTTTTCTAATAGTAATGCTTGAGCCTGAAAAGTCAACATCGTAAATAGGCAAGATTGCTCGAGTAGGGACGAGTGTCAGCTGGGACATTCTTAGCTGAGACAAGACCACTAATGAATATTCATAGGTTGGAGGGTCGACGCCTATCAATTAGACGAGTGCATGTTTTTAACTCTCAAGTATTGAAAAAATATTTGCTGTGGCAAGTCTACAGATATAAAGAAATTATTTGATGAAAAAATTAGTTTCGAATTTTGCTAATTTGGTAATAGGGGGCGTGTTTTGAGTTTTTTTTGCCAGTTGGCTGAAAAGAGTGGAAATATCAAAGTCTGTCTAATTTGTCGATTATCGAAAAATTTCCGTGGTCAATCACCAGTTTATTTTTCACCATTTACTTTCCCGCCTGTCCGGAATAACATAATCTAAATTTCAGATTCACAACCGCACGCATTCTTTGATGCGTCGCGGTCAAACATTGACAAGTTAACTGCTAAAAGGCTTAAAAAATCAATTGTGGTCTTGTCTCTAGCTATGTAAACAATATTGGGTGATTGTAATGAAAAGTTGGAGGAAACCTACGTTGATAAAGAGAGTCACCCTCTCTATCACCTGTGTGTACCAAGACCGACCAGCAATCGTACCCGGGACCTCAGAGGTGACAGGGCAGTTTGCGCTGGGCTACTCCAACAGTTCAAAACAGTAGGAGCCCCTTGAAACTCAGAGTGCCTCAGCAAAGTCCTGTAAGACTTACCTCTTGAACTTTATGTTCTAGCTGTGTTGTATGCCCTTCTAATTCATATGCTTGGTTTTGATATACAATGGACTGAAAGACAAAGAAACCTCATCAGTTATTCGTGTTATCAATTTCACTGCCTTACACCTGTGACATGAGAGACCGGGTTAAAGAACAGAGCACTTTGCAACCAAACACGTACAGGGACTTTCCTCCCAACTTCTACAACAATCTGATTGCTGTCCAGTCGAGAGTTCTTCGGAAGATGTTTTCAATTGCTTTCAACTTGGTAGCTAGTTGCCAACAAACGCACAAAAAGGGCTCAAAGTGAAGTGCTTACCTCTTGTTCTTTCAGTGCAAATGATGTTTGCACAGATTCTAAATTTTGCGAAAGTGTCGACACCTCATCTTCTAATTTTTGGACGGACTGTTTCAATGCACTTTTATGAAGCTGAAAATGAGAAGGAGCAACTGAGCCCATTATTTCTGCACTCAAAATTTACAATAATGCACCAAGCCCACTATGCACTAATGCACAATGAATTTGGCTAGTTACAGTAGAATCATCTATTCAAGTATTAAAGCCTAAAATGCAGGAACGGAAATGTTCAACTCAGCGATTTCACCCTCGAGACGTGCACCGATCCATTATTCCGAGATAAAAGTGTTCAAATGAACTTTTCTATTGACTTAAGATAAAACAGAATGAAATATGTTAGTTCTTACTTGTAAATTTGATACATCTACTTGTAATCTTTTATTCGTTTCTTCATAAGTGGACAATGATGATGTTGAATTAGAAGCTTTATCCTCGACGTCTTGGATGGACTGTGCCAGACTATCTTTTTCTTTATTAGCAACAAACAGCTCATGTTCTACTTTCTGAAGCCGCTCTGAAAGACAGATTGACATCCGGGTACAGAAGATCTTTATCAAATAGAATCTAGTATCTAGATCAAAGTTTTACCAAGAAAATTCGAAAATTCATCAGGACACAACAACTTACGTTTTAATTTCACCATAGCTTTGTCTCCTCCACCCTGTAATCAGATGTAAAGAAAGGTCAGCCAAGGGAAAAATCTTCATATCATTTTCAAGAAAATTTACAGCACTGAGTCCAGATTTGACACTTTTGGCTTAGGGTAGCAAAAGTTCCACATTTTCAGTTCTTTTCAAGCTATTATAACTTCAAGCATGAAAGAAATGTTGGGAACTGTAATTTTAAATGATATATGCGTGCTGAGTGATTAGGGATGGCGTGGTTGACTGTTGGCGTGTTGCTTAGTGGCCGGTAAAGGTCAACATGAAGCTGGAAAAACTGATAACATACTTACACACATGCATCTTATTGAAACAATGATTGAGAATATCAAACAGATGAGGAGGAACAATACGGTGTGGGTCGGCGGCAGGCCGATTGGCTCCTTCTCGAGGATCAATTGCCATTCTTCGGGCAGCTGGAAATGAGACAAGAGGATAAGTGAGAAACAGAACAAAGGCTTACAATTATGTAGATCATTTTACATGAACATTTGTTGCTAAAATAAGCGTGGTTTCACTTCAACAGAAGAAAGCTGGTCCACCTCAAGGTGAGACCGCGACTGATAATAAAGTTACCAACATTGCAATTTTATCTAAAGCTTACCGAGCCAATGATTGCACCAACTAATGGTTCAGCTGTTTTGGTCAGAGTGGACATCGTGCTAGACTCTGGACCAGTCTCTGTAACGATACAAAAAGAACAATCTTTTAACGAATTATCAAAAGTACTTGAGTACAGCGTTAAAGATACTATTCTTCAACAGTCAAGTTCCAGCAAAGCGTCTGTCCACTTCATTGTCCTGGTCACCAAAATTTAGAAGAAGTCGATTTGAATTACTGTACAGAAGAACCTCTCTATTAAGGACACCCTAAGGACAGGCACGAGAGGTGTCCGGAGCAGGGAGGTCAAATTGAATGGAAAAGCCCAACTCCAACCGAAATAAGTGTCCTTTAAATAGAGAGAGTGTCCAATAAACAGAAGTGTCCGCTAAGGGAGGTTCTATTCTATTGGTACTTCTGAAGAACTGAACAGAGTTATATTTCAGATGCCAAATCCTGCATCAAAGAGCAAGGTAAGGATTACTAATACCGTAACTCCTGATACTCTTATAGAATGTTGAATGTAAGACAAATCCTGCACAAACCACCTTGCAATGTAGAAGTTACTGCTGGCTACCTCTCGTTACCATGGCTACTGAACTGCTCTGTGAGCCAATGAATTGAATTCCCTATTTAACACCACCAACCAGTAGAGAAAATGAGTATTGTTAAAGTGTCACACATGACATATAATGTGTCAAAATGATGAATTCACAACATCAAAGGGAACTGTTTCATGGTATTCACTTCTGATCCGACTTGAAGACAATACAATATTACAACGCACTGCAAATCTAATTGAGCCATAATTGTCTAACAAACTTTCATTAGCTTGCCGTCTGTCATTACCTCTCAAAGGGACTCAAGTTGATGGTGTAATTAGTGCTACATCCAACTTCACTGCAGTTTCATCACTCACAGCACTTCACATTATTACTCTAATACTGGCTTTTACATTTCAGAATCAGATGAAATATCCACTCTAGAAGTATTGCGTGTCAGAGAGACTGACATACAATATTTCACCATCTCTGCCAGCTAGTTTTGCTAACCATTTCCTCCTGGGTGGAGAGAAGCAAGTTGGGTAAGTACCTTGCTTAAGGACACAATGATGAAACAGCAGTGACCCTCCCGAGAGTTAAACCGATTACGAGCCCAGTGCTCCAACCTTTTGTGCTTACTGCCACTATCTTGTTTACCGCTCAGGATACCTGATCAAAGGTGAATGCCAACAAGATAACCTAGTATCAGCCAACTGAAATATGATCAAGTACCAGGGCTACAATAGCAACAATAGCAGTAACCTAGTGATATCAGGACAAGACAACAATTGTTTCTCATGAACAGATCAGAGATGCTTGGCAGTGACAATAGGAGTTGTTGATAGAGATGGACTTGGATGAATTGACCATTGCCAGACACTGCGTGTTCCAAAATAAACTAATGCAGTCATTTTTTTGTAGTGCACCATTTTTTTTGATACACTATGTAGAAAGGTTCATTTTGATGAAGATCTGGAACTATGAAGACACAACTATGGCCTCAATCATAGAGAAGGAGCATTATCTGGAATACTGATCGACTCCCTTGGAATGGATTGACAGAAAAGGCTAAATTGATCAGATTGTGAAGGCATAACTTTAGCTCCTGTCATAGAGAGGCTGAGTGATAATGGAGAATCATCACTCCACAACATTAGCCCCAACCACTTTCACAGCTGTCACAACTGGCTAGAAACTGAGAATATTGAGGTATTCTGAATAGCAATGGCGAATACTCCAATACTTACATTTCTAAGCAGAAAATATTCCACGTCTAAGAAACCAGGATCATAACACTACACAGGAGAGTACTCCACCACTCATTGCTTACACCATACTGTACACGTTGTACAATGATTTCCAGGTTAAGGTCAATATATCAGGCCAGGAAACCAGTGATGTCATAAAAGGGGATTTAACTATGATTAGTACAGGAACCTCTCTTTGTGGACAGCACTATTAACAAGAAATCTTCTCTATGATTAGACGGAATCTGCTTCTGGTCCCGAATTGAGCATTCTCATTGAATTTGACCTGTGTAATCAGGACACCTCTCAATTAGTATTAAGGACAGCACTTGTCAGTTCCAAGGTGTCCTTTTTGCAGAGGTTTTACTGGAATGCGATAATGTCAACTATGGGTGAGGCCTAGTGAATGATGTAAGGCATGTACAATTACAGAAATAGGCCATATAAATAAGTAACCCAATTACAAATCAAATTTAAAGGTATCACATACGTGTACATTAAGTTTTAAAGGGAGACTACCACTACCAGCAGTAACCTGGGTTTCACAAACTATTTTTACTTAACCAAAGGATCAGCATTACCGGAATAGAGAGGCCCAAAACAAGCATGATACAAGAGCAGGGAACGCAATTGTAATACAGAGGCCTAAAAACCAACAAAATGCTGCCTAAATTGCAGTGGACCTTCTCTTCTCTCTTGTAGCGAACCCCTCTTTTGCTAGCAGGACACCGTCTCTAATTGGTTCTTTGCATTTAAACAGACCTTTAGGAGTATGAAATCAGGACACTTTGTAAGGAGTACCATGCTGAATGTGCACATTATTACTATGATCTACACTGTGAAATCATATCTTAGACTATACCAACAACTTTCATCATTCCAAATCTCCAGAGCTTTCAGAACAACACATTTCTGCCACATCAAGAAACACATAACCATGTTTGAAAAGAATATCTCCCTACCTGACTGTGTTGTTGGTTCTGTCACCGGAGGTGTTAGCTGTTCCACAGTAGGAGATTCCACCTGGGGTGGTGTAGTAGCTGGGTCACTCTCATCTCTCTGTTCTTTATCTTCCACATGTGGGGCTTCTGGCTTTTTTTCTGGAACAAGGAGAATTGTGTCATTAGATTACAGACCATAGCCATTGTGTAATTCATACTTGCTGGGTTTGAGCACAGGTTGCTATGATCACTGGTTCATGTTCCTTGAAACTGAGCTTTAAATCAATGAATCAATAACCAAAAACAGACCAGCACATGACTTACCTGAGGCTGCAGTCTCCTTAGGCTGGGTATCAGTGGGTGTTGGCTGAGTAGACTCCTCAGTCATTGCTGGCTTCTCTACAACAGTCCCAATGGGGGTCTCATCCGAGGCCGGCACTTTCAACCTTTTATCCTCACGTGGGATGACCGTCCTCTGGCCAGGCAGAACAATACGAGGAGTAGGCTTGAGACGTTTCGACTTGACCGGCACTTCATGAGGGAGGCTTGGCTCGATAGATTTCGTCATGGATTCTTGCTGTGGCGTTGTCTCGATTTGTGAGCTTGGTTGAAGTGATTCTGTCGGCCCCCTCTCCAATTCCTCTAATAGCTTCTGTGATCTCAACTCATCCTCGCTAAGGACTGTTGATTCTGTTTCGACTGGTTGGCTTGGCTGAAGACTAGGAGTGGCAGCAACCTGTAAACAAATAGGGCAAGGTGAGGGCTGGTTTGGACTTGATTATGATTGTCTAGAACTAAGAAGACCTATTTCTTATACTACATGCAGCTGCCCAGGTATCAAGCCCTTAACCAACCCTTTCTTTGAGTACTCTTTGCTCTACTGATAAGGAATCTAAAATACGAATTATACTACTTGCCTTAGGCTCTTCCTTTACAATTTCCTCTTTACCAGGCACTGATGGCTGTTGTGGATCCTTTGGTGGCTGGTCTTTATTAGCATCAGGAAGATCAGTTGCTGCCGGATGAGGGGACTCGGTCACATCAGACTTGATATAATGGAAATGTTTGCTTGAAGCTTCGGCACTTTCAAGACTCGTTGGAGTAGGTTCAATCTGAAGAAGAGCAGACAAGAAATTAAGAATTTTGAAGGAATTCTCATGAGTGAGTCATTGACATCGTTTCCATGGCAAATGCTCTGTTGGTCTCAGCATCACAACATCATTCATGATGCAAAAAGGCCATTAATTGCCATTTTTGGTATATAATATAGCATTATCACAGTCTCGTGGGTTTTCTGGCCAAAAGCCATTCACTTGTGTGATCTGCTCATTCGGATATCCTACCCAGGTGGATTTACTAGTTACTGGACTCATTTTGTAGTGTACTGTGCACCGAACTAATCCTATATTTATAAATTTGATGTTAAATGTTTCATGTGTACCTTGGATTCAGTCTCGACTGGTGTAGGGGTGGCACCATTACTTGGTTGAGCAACTGGTGTCTGCGAGTCCTGTCCCGCAGGCAGATCCACTGGTGTCGGAGTTACAACCGCAGTTGGTTGGTTAGCCTCAGACTCCTTCGGTTGGTCTGTGTTGAGCAAGATACTTTCGTCTGAAAATGAGGAATAATTGTTGTATTAGATGACCGACTAATCAAAGTAAACGAGAGAGCACTGAAGAAACATGGAGTGTGAGAAATATGTTTGTAACTTCAAAAATGCTGGTCTTTTTGTGAGCTATCAACATACGGGTAAGGAATAACTACAAATGTACCGACTGTACTGCATAATGTACATCAGAAAGCTGTACTGTAATGAACACCAGAATACTTTGCTTGTTAAGTGATATCCTCGGAATGTGACTGCAGTTTTTAAGAACCTTCAGTTCTTGGATGTTGTACCCAGAGGACAATTCAATACAGATATTGTACTCAAAATAATTTGAGCTTGGAATGCAGTTCACTATACAACATAAAGAACCAACAGAGATGAATACATACATAACAGCTATAGAAACAATCATGTGAACATTTCCACAGAAATGTTTTTACAATCAGAATAGATATAATTACGAATCACTCATACATTATCATAGCTAAACATACGAAATAAAATATCACATTCAAAATGATCAAAAGAAAATTGAAGCTGATCACCAAACATTCATTGGAAGACCAAAACAAAGGGGCAAAGGAGTACAGTACAGTGCATTAAGCTCTTTATTTTTTTTAAATTGCAATTTAGCAGAGGGAAAATGAACTGAAAAACCAAAACTTAAGCAAAATAAGTTGTCGAGAAACCAAAACTTAAGCAAAAGAAAAACTAAACTAAAGAAATAAGCATCTTCTGAATAGCATGCATTCCAGTGAGTGTTGCATCAAATTTCAAAACGAAAATTCACGGTATTTTGTGAGAAAGAAAGTGTGACATCGTACAGAGAAGGCTACAAGTACAACATAATCCTTATAAAAAGCAAAACAAAGGAGAGATTTTTAGTACAATGTGATATTCTGCCGATTGAGAATGAAATTGTTTTAAAATGGACATCAGAACATGCTATTATGATTAACAACTCTCTGGAACAATGTTACAATGCTGTGATGAAACCTTGTTCTTTCAATTCTAATGCAAGGTTCCTTCGTCAGAGTGCACCACTTGACAGGGTAAGAAGACATTATGACATGTACCCAAAATTCACTGGAAAGTGCAGACGTCAGTGCGTATAAACCATGTAAACTGAATTATTGGGAAGGTCAAAGGAGTGCATGACACCATGAAACTAATGTGTCATGTGCAGGAAGCAATCAGAATTTGCTATTTTCACTTTCAGACAATGGATGCATGACTTCAAGTGTGTCACTTATTTCGACCCTGTGAGGTGCTGGACTCTCATTGAGGAATATTGCACAGACACTAGCCCCAGCTCTGTACCGGTATTTTGCAATGTAATGCCTGTGTGAGGAGCTGTTTTATAAACACACAACCCATGCTCTGAAATCAAGGCTTCACCACATCTTGATTGCAATACTTAGTCATGCAATGTCAGTAATTCTTATCAAACCTACGGCCGACATGTTGAACCTGCGGCTGACCCAACGATGCCAGTCGGCGCTTTACATATTTTGCTCGCAGTTCTTTCAAGTCAACATCTGACAGCCTCATCCTTCCAAGCTTGGGCAAACCTTTCATGACCCCTGGGTCTAAAAAGAATCAAACGGTCTAAGACTAAAAGGCTGAGTGATATGACCTACATGCTGTACTACATTAGTCAGCTAAAGAGGGGCTGCATCCACTATGATCATTACAGTCCTACACTACAGTATGTGTGTATACTCACTTCAGCATAGTACAGCTGGAAATAACTACAGGACACCACCCCAAGAACTACTGTAAAACCAAATTTTCAATGGAAACTTGCTTTTGACCAAAATGAAACAATGTGATTTCCATGCAAAAACTACCAATTTATCACCTCCAGCTATAAACAGTGTCGATGGGTTTAAGCTGGTTAAGAGTCGTCCTGTTTACATATGCCCAAAATAAACCGTGTTAAAAGTGGTCAATTATGATGAGTCCACAATGCACACAATGCTACAGAAGGCTATAAAATCATCAAAAATACCTTTAGATTTAGCGACCTCAGGGACACCTGTTGGAACATCACTTGGTATTTCTGTCGGTATTTCTGTCGGCATTTCATGCCTTTTCTCTATTTCTTGATTCTTCTGTGGAACACTGCCAATCTCCATATGAATACCATTCCCCTCCTCTTTCAAATCTAACTGATCCTCTGGGACTTCCTCGACCGGTTGACGAACAGCATCAGGTTCCTGGACAGTCACTTTGATCTCCGCTACCTTCAAACCTGGCGGTTCAGGTGGCGTCTGCTCATCATCAGCGACAGGGAGTTTCACATCATTCGGTTTCTCAGCATCAGTGGCTTTCCCATCCGGAACATTGTCCTCTACAGGTTGCTCAATCGGTTCACCGTGTTGATCACCAGGAAGTCCTGCTAATATTTTATCATCGTCTGCCGTGACATTAGGATGATCAGCCTCTTCAATCTGATTAACCGGCTGCTCAACCTCGGGCTGATCTCCAGGAGGTCCAGCTTGTCTTTCATCATCATCTGCCTTGACGATATGTTGATCAGCGACATCGCTTGGTTGCCCACCAGGTGGTGGTGAAATGGCATCATTAGTTTTTCCTGATGAGTCAGCAGTTTCAGGCTCTATTTTTGTCTCTCCTGCTGGTTTATCTGAAAGTTTCTCTTTAAGTGTTTCGACAGGTTTATCTGAAGGTTTCTCTGTAGTAAGTGATTCAACCGGTTTATCTGAAGGTTTCTCAGAAAGGGTATCAATAGGCTTTTCTGATACTTTCTCTGTTACTGTTTCAACAGGTTTATCTTTAGATTCCTGTATTTCAGGAGACAGTTCAACAGGCTCACCTGTTTGCTTTGCAGCTGGCTCTGTGTGTTCAACTGCATGTTCACCTGGTTTGGCACTAGTCACTTTTTCTTGCGTCCCTGCAGCTGGCTCAGAAGACTTTTCCTCTTTTTTATCTTGGACAGGCACTTCTGTTGGATCAGAATCTTCAGTATCATCTATTTCAGTCTCATCAGTCTCCTGAAGAAAACAGGCAAAAGGGTTATAGGAGCCAACCTGTAACTGAGAATGCATATCGTCATTCGGAACGACCGGAAAAACCTGATTCAAGCGCTTTAGAGCATTATCATTATGATGCATACCTTCTTGGCCTCTTTCGACTTATCATCATCCTGCTGATCCTCAGCGGGCTTCTCTTCCTTGGTTTCAGCTTCTTTAGGTTTTTCATCCTTTTTCTCTACTTCTTTTTGTGGAGCTTCATTTGCTTTCAGTCCTTCATCGACTTTGGTGGCTGTTAGAACGAATTGATGAAAGGGATGGAGAGGATGCAGATTAAAGGCACACCGGGTATACATGCACAGAATTCAGCACTCAACATTTTATATAATTAGTCAGGTCCAGATAAACAGCAGGAAAAGTACATGATTATTATCAACAGCCACATTTGTAGGGAAATATTTGCAGCCATCTCATATTTCGGTTTTGTGAAAGTGCAACCTAAGCGTACTTTCGATTCAGCTTTTTGACAACCTTACAACAGTAATTTGAACGAGATTTTTCTTTTTTGCGTCGATTCATTTTCCTGATTATCTGTAAACACACAACCAAAACAAACTTTTACGGAAGAATATTGTCTATTTAAAGAAGACAGTCTGACCTGGTTTGATGATATCCTGTGCATCCATATCAGTATCATCATCCAAGTCTGTATCATCATCATCATCTTTTTTATCCTTTGCTTCGATGTTTACAACATGGGTTGGATTATGGATTAATACGTTGAACTCCTTCACCATAGATTTTGGGAAAAATCCCTCAATACCTGACACCTAAAAATACAATTTTTGTAACATCATGACAGATATCAGTCCAGCAAGGATGCATATAAGATGGCATATAGCAGGGAGCCAGCTTCAAACAACCTAATCCAGGGATTTCAGAAAGCCGACTTAGTGGTAGTTCAGTTAGAATCTCCAATCCCTAGTGCTGAATATGTGAATATGTGTCATCCCCATTGGTGGCTGTTAGGGATTTAGTTTGCTTTTCTTTTTGAATTTAGTTATTTGATATTGCTTTTGAAAATAGATGCAGAATAAACTGCAACCATCCAGGTCAACTTTATAACATTGTACATATACATACCTCTCCACCCCACAAGTCTTTCCTGCTTCCAGCTGATTTGCTGGTTATTTTCACAACATCATTTGCCTTAAATGTTAGAAGCTTTGGGTTCTCTGATGAACCGTCATAATCTGAAACTGCCCTGGCTAAAGATAGGGTCACTGAAAATTGAAAAGAAGAAGCAAACTGTTCAAGTTTGATAGGTGAACATTCACGGGGGCCGGCGGCGGGGTTAATCAGCATCAATATATGCATTATGACAATTATGTCCATGTCAAGTGCAGACAACAAAGACTCAGACATGTCATATCATGACTTTGAATCACTACAGTCTACACTATGACTAGATCCACAGGGCACTCGACAGTCCTCGACCACCCTAGTCGATAGTCTCAGCTTTATCCATACCTCCTACCACCCTACTACCGTAAATAATCATGAAAGTCACCGACAGTGACAATCAATCACTCACAAGTCACAGACACAGTCTTCATTTGTCTTAGACTACGTAACAGTGTAACACTGACTGTACTGTCAAGTGTCATCTAGCTAAAGGTAGGTCAACAAAGGTGGTTGTTTTGTGTTGTTATTTTATGTAGGAACAACACAATACTATACATAAATGGTGTGAATAGCAAAGTATGTAAGTTATGAACACAAAAAACATATTCTGCCCTCTCTCTTGATAACCTGCAGAAGCTGTAGGCCCATAGTGTAAATGTACAAGACTCATACATGCATAACCGGTTTATAAGACCATCATTAAAGTTGCCAGAAGACATAGAATTGTATCCTTAAATTCCGTGAAACTTGGTACTTGAATAAAACATACCAGCACAAAACTTATTGCCGCATAATTTTTGATCAGAAATATGGCTTTGAGTCGATATTTGCACCAAAATATACAGCAATATCGCGAACAACCCGATACTGTGGGCTGCCATATTGGAAAATAACACGTCAGCTTCAACCTCGTCTGCAGGGGTTTCCCCACCCTGCAGTCGAGGTAGAAATCGAAATGATGGCGGCAGAAAAAGTTTGCGGACTCGCAAAACTCCGTGCGAGTGATTCGGAAGATTTAGACAAATTCGTATCTTTAGATGATCGAAATAACGTGAGCACGTTTCCTGATTATTTTGTGCATTTGTGACAACTGATGATATGACTTTTGCAATCGCGAATTTTCTTGCAATAGCCTTCAAAGAGGCATCTTCATTCGTACGCACAAACGTCAACCCCGGCCTGGTACATTATTACACATGATGTTATACACGCACTGACGTTGCAGTTGCACACGCAGACATGACTGAAGCACTGTACAATGACATTGTGTTCTTTCATGCTGTATATGTGTGTGTATATCCAATGTGACCTGGTCACGGAGACACTGACAGCGACTGAATTCATGCACTGTGACTATGCAGTGTCGGGTGGTGCTGGTGCCGTGGTGGATGAATGGAATTGGAATTCTGTCTCTAGCCTCTCCATTACCATTGCCTGGCCTGGCATGCTTGCTAGGCATTGACAAATTTGAAGAAGTTTGTTTTTTGGCACTGCGCGCTGACCAGTCGCAGTCATGCATTTCACCTTGAACCAAGGATCGCCATGTCTGGTCTACTCTAGGCATTTTCTGAAGTCAGCTTAGGCCTTCTGACGTGTTCTGAATCTGAGTGTGCGCATTTGATTTGTTTCAATGACGTTCTTCGAATTCGTCTATTCTGCGACCGTGACATATGATGTCCTTGTCCATTTCAGCTGACGGTTGGTAGATCAGTGCATTCTGATCTGAAGTTGGTCACCAAAAACTGTGTAATATCCCGTAATCATGCTGTACTGCGGAAGAGACCAGATGATGAATGGGTCGTCACAGATAACAAGGTAATGGCTGTCCCCGTGCTTGGAAACATTAGAACTGAGAAGTTGAAAAATGTTGTTGGCAGATGAAATCTTTCAAGTGTAAAAACATAAATAATGCACTTATTTCGCAAGAGCAGAAGTCATCAAACTCCTTATCTGCATCCCAATTCTTGTCCTCCAACAGAGATGTCCTTGAAATTCCAATCATATTGGAATAGGAACAGTTTTGATACATCATCTTGACCACATGACATATTTGAATCGAATAAGATCTAGCTGCGAACTTTCTTTGTTTTTTCAGAGTCTGAATGGTGTAACTGTGAATGGAGAGAGGTTAGTTCCCTTCAAGGAACATGTCCTAAATGATTGTGACATTGTGCAATTCGGGGTTAAAACCGATGAAAATACTCCTGCTGAGTTTGTGTATCGATTTCATAAAAAGTACCTAAACTTGACAAACCATGCAAGGAGAGACTCCAGTGGTTCTACAGATGCTAACAGTAATATCAAAAAGCGAAAACATTCAAACCCAGGTGAAGAAAATTCTCCTGATAAAAAAGCTAAAACTGAAAGTGCTTGTACATCGCCATCTAAACTCCTGCGAGAGAAACTTGCAGCACAGGAACTGTTGGCAAAGGCAAGAATCGAAGAAGGTGAGCGCAAGCTTCTTGAGATACAAAAGAAGGCCGAGCAGGATCGCTTATCACAGGAGGCAAGCCTAGAAGAGGAACGACAAGCTGCCAAAGAAAGACTAGCTGAAGCCGAAAAGAAGGTGGCAGATATGCAACGGTTGGCTGACCTGGAACTAGAGGCACAGAATAGGTTAAAAGAGCAAGAGAAACGATTAGCAGACTTGGAAGAAGTGCGGGAAAGGGAGAAATGTGCACAGGAAAGAGTACTCCTGGCCGAGCAGCAGTTGGCTGAGATGCAGCAAAAGCTTCAGGAGAAGGAGGTGGCAGAGGCAAAGGCCAGGAGAGAAATAGTGGAGAAGGAAGAGAAACTCAAGGAGGAATTACAGCTCAGTCGGGTAAGTCATTGATGGAGAGGGACGAACCGATGCTTCGTTATTCGTGGTACTTCTCACAAGATAGCTGTACATGTACTTGTCGAACAATGGAGGATGTTCAGGGTTGCCCTTTGATACTTGCCTGTAGTGGAAGAGATGTTTGAATACTTGGAAATTTTTCTCTTTCTATATTATTGACTATTTTCAGGCGCGACTTGAAGAAGAAAAGTTACAACTCGAAGAGGATATGAAACGGAAACTTGAGGAAGAACTAAAGAAAAAGGAGGACCAAATGAAAGAACGATTAACTCGTGAGAAAGACGAGTTAATGGAAGCAAGGAGAAAGATCGAGCGGGATCTCCAAAACGAGATGGAGAGAAAGTTGGAGGAAAAAGACAAGAACTTACATGAGGAATTACTGCAACAAAAACAGAAACTAGACAAAGTGATTCAGAAAAAGGAACTTGAGCAGAAGATGTTAGAGTGTCAGTTGAGTGAGACAAAGGCAGAGAACTTGAAGGAGAAGGAGAATGCTTTACGGGTGAAAGATGATGTGCTGTCTAACTTTGCTGATCTCATGGAGACAGAGTTGCAGTGTAGCATATGCAATGAGTTGTTTATTCAGGTAAATTGTACATGTAATACTTTAGTGACACGATGTATAGATGCATCGCATAACTGGTTGGTCCATCTCAACTGATAAAATGGTCTTGTTCACTGCATTTACTGTTGGAAAGAAAATGTAAAATATCTCTGCATGTGATCGTTGCCTCTAATCTTGAGTCTAACTTACTTGCATCAGTTGTTAGCAGATAATGCTTCCATTTTCAAATTCTCAGTGCTTTCTTCAATTTCAGGCCACATCTTTGAATTGCACGCACTCCTTCTGTTCATTCTGCATTGAACAATGGATGAAGAAGAAGAAGGAATGTCCTCTCTGCCGCATCAAAATCACATCTCATATCAGTTCCATTGTGTTGGATTCGTACATCGATACCATGCTTGAACATCTGAGTGAGGATTTGAAGCAACATCGGGAAGAAGAAATAAACTTTCGTAAAAGTAAAAGATGATGATGATTTTTATGTATTTAATGGTGCTAACCCTTAGAATACTGGGATTTGAGGTTAGCAAGGTGAGAAGGCTTGAATCTATTCATTTCTGGGACTAGTGGGAGTGGTATTGAAATTCTTACATGCCTCCTGAATGTAGTTTTATAGTCCTGGAATTAATTCACTATATATACAACTTATATATTAGAAAATGTTAATTGTGATGCTGTCTTGCCAAACACTTTGTCATCTGTTGCTTTACATGCTTGTATGGGTTTCCTCACTGCCCAGTGTCTAAGGGTTAGCAATAACATTATATTCACAACTTACTAAAGAATACAGCATACTCTCTGTTAGCTGTACCATAAAGGCAACCATTACTAACTTGATGGGAAGTATCCTATTTGGTTGCCCTACTGGTATCCTAACTATGCTCGCACGATGCCTGTATGTCAATGAGAGTTGTAGTTGGCCAAGTGAATAAGAGCTAGCTTAAATCAACCTCTTAAACTTTCTATCCTGGTCACAGTCTGGTTCATGTAGCTTCAAATCTGGGCATTTGTCTTACAGGTCAAACACAACCGAAGAAGAGTCTCAGGAAAAAGACTGCAAAAGGTGATGCATCAGCTGGTCCAAGCACGACATCAAATACCTCTGTTGCCACAACATCAAGAGAGGCTATGACTACCAGAGCTCGCACACAACAAGTAGCCATTCCCCTTACTACCCCCAGCTCAACCGCTGTACCTGAAGTGATTGATTTAGACGATATTCCTGATGCAGAATTCGGGGTTGTGGTTGATTTAGACGATATTCCTGATGCAGAATTCGAGGTTGTGGTGGATGGGTCAGTTAGAGACCCAATCTCAATATCTGACTATGACGGAGGTTCTTTAGCAGGATCTGATAATGATGAGGACAATCCGTTTGAATCAGAGGAGGAGGAGGACTACTATAACAGTCGGTCGCGGTACAGTGACAGCGAGTCTTCAGTTGAGGGAGATCCTGATGTCTACTATGGGGGTGGAACTTGTAACAGTTGTGGTACGGAATTCTTTTAAAAACTAGTTCACTTTGAGCGAGGCTCGGGGTATATTTTTCTAAATATCCCCTGTGGTGCCAAAATTTTACCACTTATCACCACTTGCTAAAAAAACATACAGGATGATTGCCTGAAGTAATTTTCATCAGATTCCCCAAGAACCCACATTTCCATTTAATGATAGTCTGACTGAGTTTTCTGTCTTTCAGGAAGAAGAGGTCACTGGTATCGAGGTTGTCCAGACTATTAGCAAAGTATGTGACGTTGTCGGTCATTTTGGATGGAGTGGACTGTCGGAACTCAAATTGTTACTTGGCCAATGTCAACTTTTCTCCATATCCATTTCTCATTTCCTGGAGGTCATCTATGTCAACTTTTAGGATTGTCTCTGATAAAAAGTTAGCGGAATGTCCAGAATTTTGGCTTCAGTGTTACAACAGTCCTTGTTGCTGGGATTAACATGTGAATGGTAGCAGTTTACTGATAAGAGTAGGAAAAAGTGTGTTTGATTTGTTGAAGGTACATGTAGTCATCTTGGTCCATTGCCAATTGCATGGATATGATTAATTGCCGAGATCATATGATGGAATATTTTCATGGTTTCTTGATTTGTGTTTGAACTTGCCAAACCTGAAATATGAGTCAATTGTACATTGATGTATGTACATGGAATTCAAATATATATTTTACACTAATTATATGTTTTTGTTTTCCTTCTTTGTTGGGATGTTTCTGGCTACAGAAATTGGTTTCCCTTGCTGCTAACCACTTGCTGGTGTCCTGTGAAAATCAGTGGGTGCAGTTACCACCTTTGGAAACATTCTGGCCAGAGACAGTACTGAAGCTACCTGTTGACAAGTAGTAGTTCGTTCTTACTAAGGAAGCGTAACAAAAGAGAAGCCAAAAATGAAATGGTGAGACTCTGTAGAACCCCCTCCCCTCAAGAGACTAAATTTGATGGGCTTCACATTGCTAGATGTACTCCATTCTTGTGTCTTGATCTCTGGCAAGAATACCCCCAAAGAAAGGCTGTGCATCATATCCTCATCATATCCTATATAATACATATAGTCTGATGTCTGGGTCAAGCTATTAGCCAACAAGACATCCCCACAGTTAAGTCCAGTCCCCTCAGTCTCACATCTGAGTTGAGTGTCTCTAACCTGGTGATGACTTCATAAAGTCATTGCTAGGGTCCTTGTCTTCTGGATGAGGCCTTCCTTAGGAAGTCCAGTTGTGAGAGAGATGTCCGGGTCTTCCTGGCAAGAACCAACAAGATATCCCCACAGTTAAGTCCAGTCCCTCAGTCTCACATCTGAGTCGAGTGTCTCTAACCTGGTGATGACTTCATAAAGTCAATGCTAGGGTCCTTGTCTTCTGGATGAGGCCTTCCTTATGAAGTCCAGTTGTGAGAGAGATGTCTGGGTCTTCCTGGCAAGAACCAACAAGACATCCCCACCGTTAAGTCCAGTCCCCTCAGTCTCACATCTGAGTCGAGTGTCTCTAACCTGGTGATGATTTCATAAAGTCATTGCTAGGGTCCATGTCTTCTGGATGAGGCCTTCCTTAGGAAGTCCAGTTGTGAGAGAGATGTCTGGGTCTTCCTGGCAAGAACCAACAAGACATCCCCACAGAGAAGTCGTCATATTTCACATCCTTCAGCGTAGTCAAATGTCTTTGTCTACCAGGTGAAGACTTTCCAAGGAATTTCCAGTTGTGACATGTCTGGTAGCTCCCTAGAAAGACTCAGTAAGATCGCGAGGTCCAGTCATACATTACGTCTTCTACCATTGCCTGATGTCTGGGTCTACCAGGAAACAATCCCCCCACAGAAGTTCAGAAGTAATGTATGTTATATCATCCATCACATTTGTTCTACAGGGTGAGAAAACCGTCCTGTCATCAGTCACATGTAGGCTTGAGTCCAAGATAAGACACTGTCACTTACAGTTCCAGATGAGACAATGTCACCCACAGTACTAGATTAGCTCCAATCGAAGATAAGACAATGTCACCTCCAGTTGCAGATAAGACAATGTCACCTCCAGTTCCAGCTAAGACACTGTCAGACCCAGTTTTAAATAAGACACTATCAGCTACAGTACCAATTAAGCGATGCCAGCTACAGTCCCAGATAAGGCAATGTATCATCGAGTACCAAGACACTGTCAGCTTCAGTCAAAGATAAGACAATGCCACTGCCAGTACCAACATCCCAAGATGACTGGGTCTTCAGGTGCAAGGCATGAACCGTCAAAGGTTGAAGTGACGAGTAATAGTGGTAGCAGCCACTCTCATGAGGAGAATAGAGACAAAACATGACAAAGACTTATATCATTCACTAGAACCATTTTATTATCAATCGCTCTTAGTTGCTACGATAACGAACGTGTAGTTACATGTACATGATTACGCAATACCAGAATATCTATGTACAGTGTATAAGACAGTGCAATCAGCTTTATCCATAATCAAAAATCTTGAGTATGACATACTCAACAACACCAAGAGGAAATAACGTTATTTTCTCTTGACAACACTGAATAAGTTCTACAGAAAAACCTGTCTTATAGAAGCCATGCAGATGACATCACTACAGCAAGGACACCTTTTGGATGTCAAATTTACATCACTCACCCACTTGGCTAACTTTGTGTGATGTCCTATATAGCCATCCTAATGACGTAATTGCATGACCTCTATTCCGAAGGTCAGGAAACCTTTATCGTGGCATCAAGTGACTGGTGACGGTACTTGCAAGAACAATTCTTTTCTTAAACTTGCTCAGGATTTCACCACTGGTTGTGCTACATAGTTATACAAAGTTATTAGGACATTCAAAATCCACCTGTTTAGGAAATTATTTTATAGAAAAACAGAATTTAATGCCACATTTTCAGAACCAATGGATACCATCATAAAAGTATATATGTACATGTACAACGAATGTATATCTCAAAATCTTTCCTGACAGAATATGAAGGATAAAACGTTCCTAAAATCTGTGTTTTTGGGGAGATGGTAAAAAGGTGGATACCAAAGACGTGCCAATTTCAAACAAATATCACTCAGTGTTGTTAACTGAAAAACATCTATAACAAATTTTGAGAATTTTAACTTTCACGTTTACTTCTTTTAACCTATTCACAGTCCCCATTCAAACCTTAAAGGGGTTTCTTCATACAGGATAACCAGCATATGTGATTGTGAAAAGTGTTAGTTATTGCATGAACGATATTGTGAACAAATTAAATACTATGTAGATGGTATTTAGCCAGTTTTGCATCGCCTGTTTCACACAGGCCTATTACACATAATATAGGCCTTTCGTTCAAACGCCCTTTGACTAGCGTTGACACAGTTATTTTGTGTTTAAATGGGAACCGTGCTACCTTCTGAGGCTTGATGAAAATAAACATTGCACAACATGAATGTTCAATACACCCACTTCAAGACTGTCACTATTTCACAGAAATCATACATGCAGACCCCATGAGGGTGTAGTGTTACATTAGGCTCTCTCTCAGAATGTTAGCATAAGCTATCACCCTCCACTGAATTGTCAACAGAAAGTTTTCTGCAGAGCTTCTTGGACTGATTGTAAAGCACCCTATTAAGCCATTTACAACTAACTCGATCACATCTACATTCATAGATTGACTACGGCAGTAAAATGGCCAAAAATTGCCATGAAGTGGAGACAAGGTCATAACAATCCTGACCTATTCTAAAATGGCTTTGCAACATTTTCTCAGTGATGACTTAATTAGGAGCACCAGGCAGGTAACAGGTGTTAGTTGTAACCAACCAATGAACAGTGTCTTTCAGGAATTTGAACCATTGCATCCTAAACCCTGTCGCTTTGGTCTCTGGTAAGCCATGATTGGTACCTTGATGCCGCTGCTGTCTGGACCTAATCCATTACCAGGGTTCCATCCCATGTTCTGCAGCATCTTATTTCCAATGTTCGAATCTGGAATGGGATCCGCTCCGTCACCAACAAAGCCTGAAAGAGGAGAAGTCTGTTCGGTTAATCATGCCACTCTTCCCCAAGCATTCATCTAAGATTTTAGCTTGGCTAGGCCCATGTTATAGCAGAGGATATGATTTTGAAGATTAAACTGCGATATTGTACTCGCATCAGATTAGAACACTTTGTGACGGCACTTGTAGGCGTGGCACAAGTAGTTGACCATGCTACAAGATTCAGCAGAAACAAACAAGCTATCATCAAATACTCTCTCACCTTCAGCATATGGTGGTGTTTTTCGGAGACGTTTATACTCTGCAGAATGACACGAAGATGCATGTTTCTTGCTCGCATCCTTCCATTGTTCCTGCTCCTGGATGTAACGAGACACAGTATAACCTGGAGTCTTCCCAGTCAGTCGACGTCTCCCACAGCGAATCTCTCGCCCACGCTGGAACAAAAAGATATAGACTTCTAATAGAAAAAGACCAAGCTGGAGTTGGTTGGAATGTGTACTGTATGCCACCTGGGGCACTCCCAAGGACAGCTGACAGTTGAGCCAACCTGGTGGAGTACGATAGATAGAGATGAAGCAGCTTGGTCAAACCTGAGGAAAAATTACAGAGACTTTACAGGACTAGATTACTAACTTTCCCGAATCAGTACTGGCATTGGCTCCATCCAAACAGAAATGCATGGAAAGCCTCCATCTGTCAAATGAGGTATAAAGAGCCCAAAAATTAACTTCATGAATCAGTATTTAGCACAGAATAACTGAGGCGTTACTAACCATATCCATAAATCTACTCAGCCTTGCTTTGAAGTTTCTTTGTGATGATTTACTCATGTGTTCAAATGAACCTGACAGGATTCGATCAAAGTTGGGGTCCATTGGTTCATCCTGAGTATTAGTGTCACTCTGTTCCCACCAGGGGATGATACCCGGGATACCACACGCTGGACCACTTTCCAGGAAGAAATCACTTTGCTCATCATCGGCTGCAAGACCAAGATTTATGCATTCATTGGCGAGGAATTACAGAACAGTACATGTAATAGAGGACAATTCTATTTTGAAGTTCTTATTGCCTGTTAATACTTGTTAATATTTGCATGCATTAAGTGTCAAAGATAAAAACTTCTATGGCGGACACTGCCAAATTAGTTCACTAGAACTTAGATCAGACCTAACCAAATAAACACAAACAGTTTCATCTATGCCTACCTTCCCGTCCCACCTCATCGTTGGTAAAGATACCAGCATCACTTTCACTGCTACTCAATGAACTACTGCTCCTGAAAAAAAGAAATTTACACCAACCATCACATCCGTGCTACTGGAACACGGAACTTACATTGTAAATAAAACACAGTCAATGTGGCATCGGGCAATTAATTTGGCAGTAATGAGGTAAAGTATGAGACCATTTCTAAAAGACAAAGTATCAGCCCAACATGTTGTTCACTTTCAACTCAAGAGTAGACTTCAGAGGCCAACCAAAAAGGAGATTACAGAACGGACAAGGACAACAAAAGAACAACTTACGGCGAGCACATGGCAGCACAGGCATTCTCTTGGTCATTATCAAAGCTATTTCCACAGAGCTTCATTGTTCGTTTTCTTTTGCCAACAGGGCAACGAGCTACAGTCTCCTCCAAAGAATCATCCTCCATCTTTTCAACTGAGTCCACCTCACTATTGGTATTATTCTCATTGGTCAAGTTACACAACTGGCTCATTTCTCCTGTCTTTGACTTCCGTTGACGTCTCATAGACTTGAATGCCTCTGGTAGTTCCATTTCAACAGACCCAGATGGCTTTGGGTCAACAGCCATCCGTTTGAAGCGCCGTCTCCTCCTATGTGGGCGCAAAGGCGAGAAGTTCTCGGTCACGGAATCAGATTCAACCATGGCCATCATATTGGCAGTCTCTGAATCCTGTAGAGCTGTCATTCGATGCGTTCGAGTGAATTCATCTGAATCACTCTGATGAGCAACAACATTCTCTAAGTAATCTTTGAGCGCTTCATCTAAACTGCTCTCTGAAGCTTCGCTAATCATGCCATACTCCAAAACAGCGCTCTGCAGGGAACGTCTTTTCTTTCCACGTTTCTTCTTCTGCATTTTACGGGAGTTCATGTAAGCCGCGCACACACTTTCACTGCTCTTAGTCTTTTGTTGTTTCGAGCTTTCTTCCAACGCTGTACTCAAGTCATGTACAAGCTCGTCCATTTTGATAAAATCAAAAGGTGTAAAAACACGCAATTTCTTGAAATCATTCACAATGGTACCTTCCATGCCTGAAGAAAAAGAAGAAATTCAATAGCTTTCTCCCACTCCCACTTATGCATATCAACCGCAGAAAAACATTTTTTTGCAGTTAATATAACTTATACAGTTATTGAGTTTTATTGAGTTATTGATTGACTTTTTTTGTATTTCAACCCTGAAAGTGAAATAATGACTGATCTTATGTTTACCAAATTTTCCAGACAACACAGGATTTCATCCTGTATTACATCAATGTTCAGAAAGTTCTAATGATTGGAAAATCATGTTGAATTTGGGGTGATATTTTGAGAATTTCATGAAAATCTGACAAAATCGTGCAGCAAGTCCACCATTTTGTTTGTGTGGGATCACGTGTCGAATTTACCTGACGAGCAGATTTTCGACTACAGATAAATGCAACTAACTTGCAAATTATTGCTTGAAAACGATGAAGCTTGCGACTAAAATAATAAATTTTATTGTGCGATGAATCATAGTTGTCAACTTTGTCTAAATTAGCAAGAAACACGTTTTGTAAAATATAACAGGAGTGTCACTTTTGGCCGCTAGATGTCAGTATCGTAGGGTGGCAATTTTAGAAATTTTATATTTTGCCTGTCTCTTTAGTCTTTAACAATGACCTGTAAAACAGTAGGTTGAATGAATATTAAGCCTGGCTCTACAATGTCAATGACTTATTTCGATTTTACACCTGGTCCTATTTACTATTGACAGTTCTCTAGTTCATAGTGGAGACATAGTCACAACCAAGTCCTGACTTAGTCACAATCAAGTCCTGACTCAGTGGAGGAGACACAGCACAATGTGACAAGGGTCATAATTTTTGTTGATTAAAATTTGAATTCTTTTTTCAGCAACCTGTATCCATCCCATATGAAAAGAAAGAAATCCAGGGATATGTCACAACTGTTTCAAACCCGGTAACTGGTATCATTCTAACTCATGGAGCTGGAGGAGACGCCAATTCAGCTAACCTCGACATTCTGGCAGATCATCTTGCTGATAAGGGATTCCTGGTGCTGAGGTTCACTTGTAAAGGATTGAATATCAGATACCGGGTCAAAGTCTTCAAGGCTGTCTTGGTATGTAGAAATATCTGCTCCACAACTAGACATCTTGTCAAGGCTTTCTCGGCTCTGCTCATTCGGTATTCGAATTTCTACCTCTAGAACTCCAACCTCTATTAGCATTAATCCACTGGTGAGTGTGACAACATTAGAGACCTACCAACCATTAGTCTATAGGAAGAGGAGCTTGAAGCGATTGTCCAGAGAACACAATGGGAACACCCACATTGGTCCAAAAAGGTTCTTGCCATTATATGCATTTGGTTGAACAATAATTGTCTGGTTTCTTTACAGGAATGGTTTAGAAAAGCATATCCACTTACTAGCTGCTTTTTGGCAGGTAAGATCAGTCTTTTTTACAACCACCTTTTCCAATAGACTAATGGTTGGTAGACTGGGTCTGTTGTCACAAATAACCTGTGGACAGATGTCTGATGTCACAACCGCATGTGGTCTCTTGGTAGGTTAACTTAGACTTGTCACAACCATCTGTAGACGTCTGTCAGATTAGCTGTCTGATAGCACAACAATCACCTATGGACTTATGGTTGGATAACTCAGTCCATATTGTCACAACCACCTATGGCGGAAGGGTAGATTAGCTGTCAGTTGTCACAACCAGCTGCAGACCAGTGGCAGGTCACATAAAAGGTTACCTGTCTGATTTTACACACCACTTGTAAAAATACTTGCAATTTTCAAACAAATTTACATTTACAGGTCGCTCCATGGGATCCCGTGCTGCAGTGATAACAGCAAATGAAACAATTGGGGACACATTCATTCAAGGAGTCATCTGCTTGGCGTATCCTCTACAGAAATCACAGAATGATGTCAGCAAAGACCGAGAACAACCACTAAGGGATCTAGGCTGCCCAGCCTTATTAATAAGTGGTTCGCTAGATGACATGATGTCACAAACCAGAATCAAAGACATCAGCAGAGACAATGATAAATTGGAGATATTTTGGGTTGATGGAGCAGGTCACTCTTTGAAAAAGAGAAAAAACGATATGTCATCAGTGACTTTAGTGAACGAGACAATGTCAGCTTGGTGTAAGAAGATCACAGGGGCAAAACCAGAAAACAGCGTGTCAGTGGATAATGGAATTACCAAAGGCAAACTTAAAATTTCAGTCGAGGTTTTGCCTGGCAAACAGAAAAGGAAATTTGATTCTCTTGCAGACAGGAAAGTACAGAGGAAAAGAAAAAGATGATTCGAGTTTTCTAACACGTTTGGTGTCCAGGATACCATTGTGATGTACTTGGCTACAGCACCACAATGACTTGGTCATCAAATCTTGGACTTGGACCAAAACCCTATCAAACACTGCCAACAGCCTTCATTCACAAGGTTCAAAATTAGTTAATCAATAATGTATTTGTTCAATCTTGAAATGTCTTCCAGCATTATCTCCAGAAAATCCTGTACGTCCACAAAATGTTAAAGAATTAAGATGTCAAATATATTTGTTCATTTTTCTATAGAAATGCTTTATTATTTTGTTCAATATACCAGTACATGGATAACATGATTTTCATGTGTTACACTTTGACGTCTTTTACAACAGCTGGAATAATCGCATGAAATATCAATCTGGAATGCTGTATAAAGAGTTATTCAGATGCCAAGGTCGACGAATAAATTGTCCAAAAATTGTTACCAGGATACCCCCAGTCCCCTCTCTATGCTCAACATGGCAAGTTGAAAAACTAATACAATTTGATTTGTCGTTCATTTTCGACCAGATTAGAAACATATTCGATTATGCACACCATGCTTCCCCTGGCACTAATGTAACAGCAACAGGCCTAATGGAAACGCACAATAGACTTGCTGAAACCTTTGTGGCCAGTGAAATTGAGGGGCAAATGCAACCAAACGAAATGTCTTGAAACCCTCTAAGCCTGTCCTAATTTCTGGTGAGCCCGCAACAGGCATATTAATTCGAATCACAACACTGTTTACTTATACACAGGTGCACAAAGATAACTTCTCACTCCCAATGCCTGTGATAGACAACACAGGTGCATGAAGACGCACACTCAAATGCCTGTGAACAGAAATGGCATCTTATAATTCAATCACCATAGCATACAGATGTCCCTGAATGAATGTTACGTATATTGTTAGTACAGGTATAGAAAACATTGCATCAACATAACAAACCGAGGGGTCTGCTTACATGTTTTACATGTAAAATCCTCATTTTATTTAAATGTTTTGCTTAATTTCAGTACTTTTCACGGTCAAAACCAAATATCTTCATCAAACTTTTTTACAATCATGCACGATACAAGAAAATGGGCTTTGTGCTAAGAACTGTTTCAGAGGGTTACTGGATCCGCAACTATATTTTTTTCAGGCTTTTTACAGTTTATTACAATATGCAGGTATAAAAGATCGCTGATACAATTTAAATGGTCAGTGTTCCATACCACATTTTGAACCCTACTTTAAATGAAATCTTTCAGCACTCCCAGATGAAATTTTCAAAATATTTTGTTACAAAACTGCTCCAGGTCACACTGACCCCGATATCAACTTCCCTAAACATAGCTTTGTTGAGCAGATATCTCTTTCACTAAACATAGATCTGTTTAGCAGCAAGACTGTCAGCAAAGGGGGCTACTAATTGGCTGGTGGCAAAGTTGAATATGAGTCCAAACGTGATGGATATCGGCAGGGCTGGGAGCGCCTTCCTAAAAATTGCCAGCAGTAATAGCGTGAAACAAAGACCCTGCAAAGTAAAGGAAGATATAATTAACTTACTTAATTGCACTGGCGACTACATTGTGACTGGCATAACACCTTGGCCAATCTCCACTTAAGCATTTTACAATTTGAGGGATCATACAATAGTCCGAGTGTATAATTGTTGATATAAACACAAACGATGCCTGTGACCAGAGCTTGGCCTTAAAACAACTATTAGAAATATCACCAATTCAGACCTGATTTGCTTGCAATGAACTCGCCCACTCGATGATGATTCCTGACCAGCCAACCCAAAAATGGCAGCGGTCAACAGGCAACAGTCTGGGACTGAGTGACAAGGGGATCACCACAAAAATCAAATGCTAAAGAAGCCAGTGATACAAACTACTCACAATCAAAATGGCTACGAAGCAAGCTATTGTTGTATTCCAATCTCCATATGATGAGGCTTTGCCAACAAGAACACTGTAGAAAATGAAATCTCCCAGGCCAAGTTTTACACCCCCTGAAAACAAGTTAACAACATTGAGAAATTTGCGCAGCATGTGTAATGATAATTTCAATAATGCCATACTACTTTCTTCCCATGAAATGACATATTGTACAGCAGTTAAATTTAAATTGTGCCAGATTCAGATCACTCAAATAATACCATTGATAACAGAATCTCGTTGCATGGCATAAAGTACACTGACCAAATTCCAGAAAGTTTGCAAAATAAAGGGTGCCACAATTTTTAAATGGGCCTTGAGCAATCTTTTTTTGGAGCTAATTCTGTTGAGAGTGTACTTACTCTCTTCCTGCTCCTCAGGTGCACTCTGACTCGTCGTCTGACTTGACATCGTGTTTCCCACTTCAATCTCCTGATCATTGGATGACGACCGTGACGCTGTGCTCGTATCGCCAAGAGCCGCTATGGCCGACCTCCCTCGCACCGAGTCGATGCTGCGGGTAATATCGCGGCTGTTCGCGCCGTCTCCTCCCTGCCAATCATTGAAGCCACCATCATCCATCGAGTCGTTCTGCAGGTGATCAGGATTGACTGAGCCTTGTGCTTCATCTGGGGTATCTACAGGGGTCAGAGCATCTGTGGGTCAAAGAACTTCTGATATACTTCTGATATTGTGATGGGGCAGCACAAAGCTGAACAAACTCAGACTTCTAGTCTCTGAGAAACCGCACCCACTATCTTGCAGTTAAGGTGTACCTAATGTTCAGGTCAAGGGAGAGGCTACCTGGCCTAGTGGAGAAAAACTGACCTTTAGGCTATGGAGCGACAAGGGGATCTGATTAAGACAGTTTGTGACCATCACAGGGCTAAAGACGTGACTGAATAGCGATCAACTGGACATCAAATGAAGACGACTAGGAGAGCAGACTAAAGATGGATGTTACAACACCTACCATTACTTCCTTCTCCTTGCTTCTTATTCTTCTTTTTGTTCTTCTTCTTCTTCTTTTTCTTACTGTCATCGCTGTCAGCCATTGTTATGCTGTAGAGGACAGTGGCTGAAATATACAAATGTCTGAAGTTAGTCCAATGAAGTTAAAGGGAAACTACAGGCAGGAGCCTCCTGTCCTCCTGGTATTATTCAACAAGGAAATATCACAAATTTGTCTTTTATTCTTAAACAAACTGATGTAGAACAATGAAGTTTTCACTCAATAGTCTCATAAAACAGAAAGCCATTTTTGGACACAAGGTCATGGATTGCAGAGACAGCAGGTTAGATTCAGGAACACAATGCTAATAACTCACAAGAATAGATCAAAGCTGGAAAGATGGGTTCGTTCCTCTCCTGCGCTGTCTCGACCAGCATCCTCAATGGACCCTTGGGACAAAGAACAGCCACCAGATCTGAAACAGAGGCAGAAATTTTAGAATAAGGCTGAAATGATAACACATCCATATGCAGCCGAACCAATACCAAATTACCTGACATTCTCTTATGCTCTCTGAAGCTAGCTGGTTACATAATCACATCAACTGCAGGGGTACGAAAAAAGATGAATAAAGGCTTTTACTGAAAACTCCATGTACATACATTCATGTACATTCAAAGTAAAAGCATTTACCCTCTCTATTCATATATTTATCATAAGTTCATCGGACAGGCCTGATGGAGTGGTGCAGAGCCCGAGATCTGACAAACTAACTTACCCCAAATAGAGATAATGGCCAATACAACCCATGTGGTCCAGTCAGGGAGATACTTGATGAAGATAAGTGCCATAAGGGCGCTGACCATGATCAGATATGCTTGCTGCAGCATGAGGGGTCCCTTCCAGTGGATACAAATCATGCCGACAATTCCAAAGTTCCACATCAAGAGTGTCAGGGTGATGTAATCCATGGGTACGTTATACGCTCGAAGAACTTCCCTGAAAAAAGGATGAGTTTGATCATTTGTTCGAGCTTTGGTTGCGTCTGACATTGTCATCGACATTCGCTGAAGAGGTTTTCTGCTTTACAATTTGATTTATTGACTACAATGTTTCAGTTTCCACCTTTAGCAGAAGATAGCGTTCCGTTTAATGTTGAAGCCTTTAGATCAGGGATAACCTGCTGGAAGAGGGTGTTTGGCCCATGTCCACCGACGAGGTTCAGCTGAGAAGGTCATGATTGATACTCACCCCAGGTAGATATAAGAGAAGAGGAACAACAGCATCAGGGAGGAGACAATCAACCAACCGTGGATGAACTGAAAATAACGAAGATGTCGAAGTTGAATAATATGCTCTACTTCTCATTTTTGATATGTTTGTCCCAGTTAAACTGGGACACCAACTGGGACACCAGGTTCAAACAAAATTGTGTTCTACTCAGTCATGTCAGTATGGCCAAAAACAAGGGACGAAAGTATTTAGTTGTGACGGACTCTGAACCTTACCTTGTAGCACCTGTATTTGTACAAAAGGATGAGAAATATTGTCATGACGACAATAGCTCCCAATAAGATCATGGCATTTGCGATAGACATCCACGCTTTGGTACCAATGTCGTCCGTGTCTTCATGGAATGGTGTGTAAACGCTGAAAGTAAAACCAGCAAGGATTAGCAATCAACTTTAAAATAGCTTGAAAATATTGTTATTTTAGAGCTTCTGTGGTAGTGACGTTACGTGGCAAAACTGCCGACTCCATGTGTCTTTGAAGTTCAGTCAGGTCACCCATAGAGTCAATTATCTATAAATATGTGAATTTGCCTGGTCTGTCAGTTAAGAAAACAATCTAAGAATCTGCCTGAAGCTACTTACAGGTAGTAGCCGCCATTTGTAGTGTAGAATGTCACTGAGCTTATCGTTGTCACGACAACCAGCATACACAATGTGACGGGGACGAAGAGCATGATGACATGTTTTGCACCGTATAACAGCGTGTCCTCAGACTCATCATCTGACTCACTCCCGCCCGTACTCGCCCGCTCACCGGTGGCGTTAGCGTTAGCATTGTTGCCTCGTGTTGATCGATCATTCTGGAAATAAATCAGACTTCAGTTATAACACTTTCATTATTTTCATCAAAAGTGGGAAATAACATTCTATTCTACTGACTGTTTGTGCATCTATAGGTACTACATTGCCCTCTCTAAGTGAAAACTATAGTTATCATAAGTGCTGGCTTGACATCACGACACTCTCCTTGAACATAAGTGCTGTGAAGAAACAAATCATTGAATTCAACCAAATTCTGAGGATGAGAATCCAACACGTTCCTCTCAAATTGAGTTCCCTTTGCACAAAAGGACACTTACATGCCAACGCTGTATCAAAATGTATTGTTACGGCAATTTCATTGCAGATTCAACATTCATTACCATTATACAGAGGATTAATATCATACTCTTACTTCCACAAGATTTGTGTACTTCTAAACCTAGTGAATTAAATGGACTAGAAAGTGTGGCAATCACAAAATAGGATTGAAAGTGTAAAGATTATTATCAAAAATACATGTATACAAGGCAAGACTATTAAACTATCTTTTTGCTATTGACACAATGAAAGACTGTTTCTCAGACCTTCAACATCAGTTTTGCACCAATTTCACACAGAATATTTAGAAATACCAGTATGCAGTAAAAGGGACAAAGAAGACCAAATTCGTACCAGCTCCAGAATAAGGACTCCATATTGGTCTCCCCTCGCACTTCGGAAGCGTTTATGTTCAGCAAAGTTAGTGTCGCTTAGAAGGGTCGTGTATTCCTCAATCGGGGTCAGAAGCCCCTCCGTACTGGCAGTCTCGTCAACTGTGCAGTTCATTTTGACAGTCAAGGTATCTTTTTATTGATCTACTCTACAGTGTTGTCGGCGAAAATCACTACCCCATTGTTACTTCATCGAGCATTATTATAGCCCTCCAAGGTTGTTTTTCAAAGGAGTATGTGCATCTGAGTTGAAGTATGACCCCCAAGTTTCATCGCACAACAGGCATGTGACCTAAGTTCCACTGTAAACCCTCTTGAAAACAAATCAGATGTGTTATCATTGTTCAACATAAAACCACAAGACAATATCTGATGGCTGTTGATACAGCATCAATCACAGATGGTAAACAATGGACCAGATATTGCATCTGACTCTGACCAAGATCAACAATTTGAATAAAACATTACTTTGAGGTCTCGGGCATTGGTGGTAGCTTATCTGAGAAGGAAATGGGATAGGCAGAAAACTGAGAGCAGGATTAAAGGATAACCACCACAACTTCAGGAAAATTTGGGACAAGCAGTGGATTGTGTCCGGAGCAGGAATAAGGGATAACCACCATGAGTTCAGCAGAATTTGTGACAAGCAGTGGATTGTGTCCGGATTTTGGCAAGAATTGCCTATTGTGAATCAGGACGACAGGACCAATACCGGATTACCCCCCTCTCTTGCTTTATCTCTGGTTGCAGCAGAATGTCCCAGAGATGTTGGGAGAATTAACTTTCGTGCCACTCCCTCCCTCTACAATACCACAGACAGATCATTCTCAACTATCCCAGGAACTCAAAGATGCAAGCTCTGTCATGCTCATCCCACAGAACGCATATATATGATCGCTGGTGATGTTCTTTTTTGATGATAAACCACGACAGGCTGATAAAGCACAATGCCGGCACTCTCCCCAGAGACTATCATTATTGATATTCTGGACAAGCAAACTGCTTTAGTGCTAATAAAGCCGCTAATAGCATCTTCACATGAATAACCGTAGCAGCTACATGTAAGTCTGGGGTCTGATACAGAATACAGAATAAAACACTGAATCTATTAACACCATGTTCACAAAGAATTGGTAAATTCAGGCAGCATTTCGTCATCAAAGATTTAGGGTGTTGCCAATAGGCCATACAGGCAGACTGGTCGACAGGTGGTAACTGGACATACCAGACAAACTAAGGGAAAGAGTGGATTGAAGACATCCCCTGACAGGATGAGGAAAATGAGAGGGGGCAGAGAAAACCGGACAGTGTCTCAACAACCGAGACCACACTTGAATCCTCATGCCATGAGGAATGTCTGGGATGATATCCAATTGCTAAGAATGTTATAGCCACACTATAAAGTATAATCCATTATCCGCTCAGTTGCCATATTACCAATGTGATAGAAGAAAGATTACTCGTTCCCACAGATCAATCAAGATGACCAAAATATTCAATAATCCACAGCCGCTCAGCAGTAACTAATGAGTTGACGAAGATGATCATTCTGAGCAACAGTCAGACACCAGCTCAATTATATGCCACAAATGTGTGACATACATGTATAAACACAGCCACATGTTACAGCTAGCGATACCAGCATCACGCTAGTAGCAAGCTCAATCACCATACTTGGGCTAGCAGTTGACTCCCACACACAGACATGAGTCACCAATTCAAATATTCGCCGACAGTGAATGTGATTATGAGCAATCAACCAATAGCAGCGTTGGGTTGGGTGTGTCAACATGATAAAAGACAAGGTCAAGGTGCACAAACTAACCAATTTGCAACTAACATTACTTTGTTCTTATTCTTCCCTTTTTCCCATACATGTATGATGTACATACTTAGATGCAGAATGAATGAAAAAGTACAGGTCTCATTCAGGTGCTGAACAATCACAGTTCATTTTTAAAAAACTGTAAAATTAGAAGCTAGCATAGGTTCATACTGCTGGAAAACCCATTGGCTGAGTATATGTAACTCTGGAGTTGTGGTGAAACTTCCACAAGCACAGCCAAGTGAGAAGCAGTTAAGCCAAGCAACCAAAATGCATGGTCTCCATGAGCGGCATGCACCAGATGTCCGAGATCTAGCTTTACCTATGGATTTGCTTAAAATGTGACATCATCACCTGCCATGCTGGACAGACAGATAAAAGAAAGCAAGCCCAATGCATGAAATGACAATGACAGCATTTGATACGACAAATCATTGTTCTGCACTCCTACATGGCTGACCATGAAAACGCTCGGGTTTCAATTCAAAGTATCTAAAGGTGCTCAAGGTTTCAATTCAAAGTACATGTATTTGTATACTGCCTGAAAGTGAAACAGTGTCGTGAAAGCTCTCTCTGTCTCAGAGCTTTACAGTGTGGCACCACAACCCAATGGCAATGGAAGTACATGTGTAGATGACAATGGATGAAGCAATGATTCAGTGTTTCTTCTAGACATGCTAGATGAAGATAGAAGGGCCCGGTACCTTGCTCCTCTAATGGTGCTCCCTGCCTTTTTTCCGAACAGCTAATGCATGTTCTATTATACAATGTAAGAGGGGTGGTAGCCCTGCCTTTTTTCTCAGTTATTCCTGCTCTTTTCTTTACTTATTTCCAAAATCCCTTCTCTTCAAATTTCTGGAAGAAACACTATAATGACTGATTTTTATGACAGGACCTTGGACTGAGGAGGCATATTCACCTTTACATGTGCACAAACCAAATCTGATCACCTAGCCACAAGACATGGTGCAAAAAAACCAAGGCAGGCACCCTTGTTTACATCAGAATTGTACGCATTACAACAAGAGAGAAGAGCTGGGCTGACATGCATCACAACAAGATAGTCAAGATAAATTCTTTAAAAATTCCAACTTGGTGGCAAGATTGACAAATTGTCACTTGATTTAAGTATAATCCTGATTATTTTTGAAATACCAAGAACTCCGTCATGAAAACGTACATGTAACCTTCGGATGTAAACTGAGGGTGGCTAAACTTAAAAACACCTTCAAGTACTTATACCTCCGGAACAAAGTCAATATCAACATGTTCAAGATTTTGCATGGAAGAAGATATCTGGAACAGGGGAAGTTAACAAAGACTTGAATCACATGTGATCTGCAGCATAAATTGTAGGTTTTACCCCAGTCAAGTTAAAAGTTACCTGTACACTGCACTTTATTATTTCAGAAACTTTGTCAGTCCATAATATTCATGCTTTTTACTTTAAAGATCTGTTTCAGAAATTGCTCCAGTCATGCCAGTCCTCAATGAAGGTTAGGATTCACAAGACTGAGAGGAAAATATTTAGACAAGGGAAGGACAACTCACCCTGTTACTCCTGCGATTGGAACTATTCTGATTGTTGGCATTAGCTGTAGCTGAACCATCTGCTGTTCCCCTCTGGGTTTCCTCTCGGTGTCGAGGGTGTGAGGAATCGGCCTGATTTGGCCTGGAGGTCATATCACCAGCTGCGGCGCTCTGCATAATGAGTGGAGTTGTAACACCAGGATCGTCGGGTTCACTCCCACTACTGCTCTCCACCACAACTTGGTTGGGATCTATGTCACTATCCAAAGAGGTCATGAAGCCAGGATACTCTCTACAGAAAGTTCATCACAAAACAAGGAGAACGACTGCAATTGTCACAAGTTACTGTACGATGATTGCAGAAAATGTGTACACATCCCAAAATCTTATTATCCGCAAGGACTTTTTGTGAACAGAGCCAGTTCAATGCTTTCTCGGTCCAAGGCAAAGGGATTGGGTCTAGTCCTGAAACAAAACCAAGAATGTTTCTACTGGTAAGTCTGACAATTCTACATGTTGTTGATTGAGTTGACTGCCAAACTCGTCTAACCCTCTACTCAATCATTATACAATGCCTTATGTACGGAACAAACTTGATGACTGCTTGCAAATTTGCTGCTAGAGAAATGTGGCAAATGAGTGGAATTGGGAATTTTCGAGAGGCGATATCTTTTAAACTGGATCGGAGGTGGCAGTTCAAAGGCACAACGAACAAATGGAAGTATTCGACTACAGTCTGAGTCTTTTGAATGTTGCTGGCTTGGAGTGGCCTTCAACAGCTTCCTCCATCTGGTGGGAGGATACGTATGACTAGCTGACAGAACTCATCAAGACTTCAGGACAGTCACTGACATTGTCATTGGTGACATATTGTCTATTGATCTACTACGATACTTTACTAGTAAATGAAATGGCCAGGGCCATTGTGCTCACCTCATGTGGAGGAAAGATGGATAAAGAGCATGGTATTGTGTCATGTAGTGTTAGGTTTGATGTAGGTCCAAGCAATTACAATTTCCCCAAAATGGCCAATTTACAGTACATTCGACCTCTGTGACCTTGAAAAGTAGGTCAAATCAAAGAAGACCCGGGTGACACATTGAATGGTTGTTAGAATTAGATGTTAAAATTGGTGCCAATCGGGCAAGTCATTACTAGGAATAATGGCATTTTGAAGAATTTAGGATTTGGCCCCCTCCCTGGAGGCCAAACGGCAAATCAGATCACACCAAACTTCAGTACCTGAGATCACCTGACCAAGGGGTACATGTGTACTTAATTTGTGATTAATAGTCATTGCAGTTAAGAAACGTGCCATAGTTACGGCCTGACGGCGAATTTACGCCATTTGACCTCTGTGACCTTGACAAGAAGGTCAAATTAAAAACTTGTGTGACATATACTGTATGGTGGTTAGATGTACCCATGATATCAAATTGGTGGCAATCGGGCAAGAAGTTAAGGAATAATCACATTTTTAAGGTTTTTGGATTTTGCCCCCTGGTGGTCAAGTGGTGAATCATATTGGACCAAACTTTGGTCCCTGAGATCACCTGACTAAGGGGTAAATGTGTACCAAATTTGGTATCAATAGTCATTGTAGTTTAGAAACGTGCCATCGTTATCCTAACGGCTAATTTACACCATTTGACCTCTGTGACCTTGAAAAGGAGGTCAAATCAAAAACCCGGAGGATATATGATGCACCTTTGCTAGAAGTACCTACCATATTTTTTTCAAAATTTCCCGACTACTATTTTAAAGGGAGATATTGCATATTTTCACTTTTAACGTTTGGCCCCCTGGTGGCCAAACCATGAAACGAATCGGACCGAAACTTGGTCTCCCAGGTGTCATTACATAAGGGTACATGTGTACCAAGTTTCAACTCAATAGCTATAACAGTTACGAAACGTGCCCTGCTAACGGACGACGGACGACGACGACGACGACGACGACGACGACGACGACGACGGACGACG
The DNA here is from genome assembly GCF_910592395.1 of Lineus longissimus. NCBI lineage: Eukaryota > Metazoa > Nemertea > Pilidiophora > Heteronemertea > Lineidae > Lineus > Lineus longissimus. The sequence continues at coordinate 25,869,870 of NC_088310.1, forward strand.
GACGCCACGGTATGGGATAAGCTCACCTCTGCTAAGACTAAGAGGTGAGCTAAAAAATGAGCCCCAAAGATTTTTCAGATTTTTCTTTCAGCTCGATTTTAGATAGAAGTAAGAGGTAGTATTTAATAGAGAACTCGTTCTTGATATGACAGGGTACAGTCGGGATGAGTATAAAATGAAAAATGTGCAGTTCAAAATCGGATTTTAATGAAATTTCCTTAAGAAATTCTTACTTTTTGATAAGATTGCCTCTTATGTCGCTTATAGAATAGACAACAACTCCGTACCCGGAAGAGTAATAATTCTGAAAAAGTATGGCATAATTTGCCCATAAACAGAGAGAACCTATATTTAAGATGTATGTGAATATAATATATTTAGATAGAAATGGAGATAATTTGATTTATATTGAATTTTATAAATTTTCCCGCTAGGCGGCGCTACTTTTTATATTTGCTCTAAGCGACACAAAGTTGGCTCGTGCTTCAAAATTTTCAAAAATCTTTAAAATGGAAGGAAATGTATTCAAAAGCGGCACTAAGAGAGCCAAATTTTCCTCATTTACCAGCCCTGCTAATACCAGCAGAAGGTCTGGTGTGAACTTGTTTGGTTCAAAGAGTAGATCGTCTCTTGCAAACAGGTAAATTTTTCTCCTGGCCTGGCCTTTTGAAGGCTTGTAATTGTATGATCATGAATGACAATGATGGCATTTGATATGCAGCTCAATTAGACAAAAGTGAAACTGCAGTGAAACAATGAATGTGAAAGACGAGAAGTCAATGAAAAACGTCGAGTGAATGACATAATCCTGATCATTAAAAACTGGAGTGTCACAATAGGCAGAGGAGAGGAAGACAACTAAATAACTTTATCCAGCTTTGGTTAGGTTCAATGTCCCAACAAATGCTTTGTTTCTATTTTGTCAAATTCATTTCAGGAGTGTTTCCTTCAACAGATCTGCACAATCATCCTTCATTCTAGAAGAGACAGCACAACACTGTGTGGAGAGTTTTGGAACTTCCCTACCAGTTCTAATCAGAGAAGCCCTTACACTTGCTGATAGTAGGTATTCCAAGTGCAACTGATTCCAGTGTTCTAGGCTTTGATCACAGCTGTGGTCTCCTATTGCGTGAGCTTGGTCTCCTATTGCGTGAGCTAGACCATCTAATCTACAGGCGGACAACTTCTTTGACTGGTGAGGTTGTCCTACTTGCAATAAGATGTCATCTTTTCCCCAAAAAATATTTTGTCTGCTCTTGGCAGTATCTGACTCTTCTTACCTTTTAATTGCAGGAAATGCCCAGATTAGTGTCTCTATTGACTCGGCAGAGTGGGCTTGGTTGGTATGTGGAAGACGCCTGTTTGTCTGGAGGTACAGGTCTAATCAGTATGGAAAGGTAAGTCAAGTGGCTTTCCAAAAGTTGTTTCAAATGCAAGATTTTGAAATGAGAAATTGGCAGATTTTGATATCATCTGAAGAAAAGATTTACAAGAATGAAAATAGTGTGATTAATTGTGGTTCTTACAAACATTAATCAGTTTTGCATTCAGCTATACATTTAGCTGAGCATTGTACCAAAAGTTCTGGTATTCATTTTCAACACTTATTGAGCTCTTTCTTGCAGGCTACCCAGTGCAAGGAACTCACACTGCCAGCAAGTGACTTGAATCACACAGCTAAGCTTGTGACTGTACTACAAAGTCCTTATGACCAGCATGTCACAGCCTGTGTTGCAGTTTCACCCGAGGGCATCATCCGTTACTGGCCAAGCATCTCACATGAGGGTTCATTCGTTGAGATCAGTGCTGATTTGAAGGGCGAGGAATGTGCTAGCCTGATCAACCTCCAGCCATGTGGTTGTATCGCTGCCACGACAACAAGCACACTCATTCATCTTAGTCCAGCTACAAGCCAGGTAGGTGACATAAGAGAATATAATCGAGACCTTAGTTGATGGTACCTCCCAACTACATAAAGTCTTAGGGATGTGACAGTTCTAATTTTTGAAGGATTAACATTTTTCTCCTCCTGAAGCAGGATTGATTTGTCAGCAGAAATGGAGTGATCTTTGTCTTAGCACGGGGAAACATGTTCGAAATCATCTATAATTCTTTCAAGTTTTCTGACTGATATCTCACATGGTTCCTTTTTTTCAGAGCTCAATAACTTGTCGTGTTCTCACACCTGGACAAAGTACCCTGGCTGGTTTTGGAAGAAGGATGTCTTCATTCATTTTTGGAACAGCGTCAGCTCAGGCAATTGGAGCAGTAAGTATCAGAAACAGTGAATGCGAAATGTATTTTGCAGGGCTGGAGGAGTTGCGCAATGGAAACATTGGCCCCTGTCACCTCTATGGTCCTGCGTTTGATCCCGGTTGAAAGGATAGAGAGAGAGGGCGAGTCTCTTCAAAAGCATAGCCTTTCTCCGGGCTCCCTGTTTCCCCCTATGGGTTAGATATGGCAATTAATTCTCTGACAACGATTACGATGATTAACACCTTCTCCATAATTTCAGCCATTGCATCAGCTCCTCCCTGGAGAGACTATCGATGGAGTCAGACGCACTTTCTATGTCCTGTCGGGCAACTTCCTTCAGAAGTGGCTCATTGATGACAGACTCCATGAAAAGATGCTCTACCAGTGCGAAGTTGAGAAGCATATGAGAGATTCCATCGCGACCAGTCTCTGGATGACAGATGCAGCACACCTGCCTGATCTGCGGTTCTGGGTGATGGACATGCAGCCCATCAATGGTGGTCTTGCAGTGCTAGGAGCAGTCATGAATAGGGCAGCCTCTAATGAATTACACTATGTTATAGGTATGTACCCGGTATCATTCATTTTCAGGACGTAATGATGTGAGGAAAGATGTCACAAACCGAACTGGTGCCAGGTGGATGGCCAATTCCACGGTGTAGATAGCGGAGAAACCACGTTAAAGTTAGCCACCCATGTCAAATCAGCAAGAATCCTGTTTGGACACAAAGCAAGGATCAATTAAAGCCAAAGTTCAAAGAAATCTAGCCAGTAGTTTCTATCCAGAGCTGCAATCATTGCAGTCAAAGCATTTACACATGGTCTTTATTTCTCCGTTCCAGCCTCCATCCTGACTGAGGGAGATGAAATGCCTGAGGAAGTTCAAAACTGTGTGGACATTGGATACTCGGCAACATATCACGTAAGATCATATTTTTGTCGTCTGCTTAACTTATCTTGTTCATGTACAAGGATACATACAAAACCTTTATTTTGTAACCATGGTTACTGAAATGTGAAAATCTGTAGAAATAATCGTATTTTTCAGGAGGAGCAGGAACAGGAGTTATTAGGCTACCAGCTGTTAGTACCTGAACTGGACAGCACCGTAGCTTTCTTCTACAATGCAACACATACAGTGGCAGTTTCAGGTAAGCCCTCGCACAGCATATGATCAGTGTGTTTGGCTAGTTGCGCTATGACAATGACCTGTAAAACACCTGGTTTATTTTTCAGTGTATTCCTCTACTCGACCAGCCGACAAGGTGGACTTTCTGTCAGCTGATGATCGTCTCCTTGGGGCGGGCAGCTTCAATGGCCAGGTCGTCTTTTTCTCCAGCAAGCATGGACTTGTGGCGGTCAAACTGCAGCAAGATGTCAGGTAATGAAGGAACATGAGGGAGAAAAGTTAGTCCTTCTTTAGCGTTTGCTCTGTACTTGGAAGGTTTATTGGCCTAGTGACTCCGGCCAGAGACGAGTATATCTCAAGCTTGCCCTCTTGTAGAGACCAGGTACAAGGAACCTTGATTTCATAAAAAGAACTAAACAAAGAGGCAATGCAGGTGATCCTCCCGAGTGTCGAACCCATAACCTCCTGATTATGATTCCGGTGCTCTGACCACTATGCCACTGTTCTCCCTGAAACCATTGATTCCTTTGCTGTAACCATATTTATGAAATGCCATCATTTTCAATCCTATTTCAGTATGATGGAAGAAAGTACTGTTGCCCCTGAACCATCAAGAGCAGAGGTGCGTTCTTATCAGTCATCCTAAAACAAGGTCCTCAAGCATCGAGCTAGGTCTAAAGTTTAGAATGATCTTACATGGGTTTTGGCCAAGACAGGAAATGAAAGGTTTCATGTACAGGAGCTATCAACGATGATGCTTTCAAGGATGTGCTCACAGTTTTGTGAGAAACTGATAAGTTGTCTTCATATCTAAAATTGGAGTGATATCAGATCAAAGACAAGAAGTAAAACATGTTGTGTTCTATCAATAAACCAAGAAACTGACATACTTCATATTTGTGATCTAATTTCCCTTGCAGACGTCAGCCATTGGTAACTTGATGAAAGTGGATGAGTTGAGTCAAAGTGAAGACTCTGTGTCGAGACTGAAGGCAGCCATCGTCCTGTCATTTCAAAACAAAAAGGTAGGCCAAGGCTATATCTGTGCTTTAAAACATTTCCGGATATCAAATCCTGATGGCTTGATGTGATTCAAATTAAGTCCATTTCATCTTCGTATTTCAGCAAGAAGCTCTCAATATCCTCCAAGAGACATTCCCAATATCCATCCCTGCCGGCCACAACTCCATTGTTGACATCTCGATTGTCCAGATGAGCCAGGATATGATTGATGATTTCCCTGTTGCTGATCCACGATGGGCCGAGGCCATTCCAGATGGTAAGTTTTCAGGAAATTTCCTAGTTTTAGGGTCTCGGCTTCTCATTGTGTGGTCGTGATTGTGAATCATGAACTAATGTATTCTTTTAGTCATGTTTTTGACACTTCATTGTCACAGGCGTAAGATTTAGAAAAAAATCTGGTTCAAAAACTTCCCTTAAAGAGTTGAAAAGAGAAAATTGAACATCAATCGTTTGTATCTTCAGTATAGAAAACTTTATCGTCTTGTTCTTTCAGATTCGACGTCCAGCACCAACTCACTGATTATCCAGCACCAACTTCAAGACAAACTCAAAGCACATGAGTGTCTTCTCACATTCCTGAAGGACACAGGATTGTGGAATAGGGTGAGTGTGAGAGAAGCTCTGATTGGCCATGTGTTTTTTATTTCTTGGTTTATGGGTTGGTCAACCTTGAATTTTTGGTCATCAAAATGTGTGATGTGAAAAATCGGTGTGACATTTTCTCGTGAAAAGGACTGTATGTGACAGTATGATTAATTTTATTTTGATGTCTTTGACAGATGAGTTCAGTGACTGTGAGAGAGAAGCCCATGAGCACTGAGAAACTCCTCTGTGAGCACGCTGAGAAGATAGTCGCCTCGGTTGCTCTCAGGAACATGCACAACACGTAAGTCAGAGCGAAGTCAGAGTGAGGCCTATTGATTTCTTTTTTTGGCTACCAGAGTCACCATCTTTTCTTGTCCTGTCTCCACAGATCTTCATTTGTGATTCTATCTTCCCTCATGATTTTGAGTACCTTTATGGATGCCTCAGGCTTGTAGTTGGGCGCAATGGTGCACCTGGGTGTTCCCTTGTGAACTTCAATATTTTCTTGATGATCCTGGGGTTTCATGTTCATAACGATTATCATCTGTTTTCAGGCATTCTCATGTTGTTGATGCCGTCATACGAAGAGTTTTACACACAAGAGCTGCCGGGGCTGCTTCATCAGATCTGACGCCACAAGACCTCTTCTACAGACTGGTGTCACATATTGATGAGTTCCTGCAGTGTTTGATTGATTATGAAGAAGAAATGCTGGCAAGTGAGATCTCATTGAAGGAACTTGTGCACCTAATCAACTCATGCAACACACTACTCATTGTAAGTATTCGTTTTTGTTTTCAAACAGACAATTTATTGAATGACACATTTTTCTGTTTTCCCCCAGCCTACAGCAGTGATTACCATGCTGGTTACCGCTAGGGCTTGGGTTCAATCCCGGGTAGAAGCCAGGATTGTATTTCTGGATGTACTGGTGTGGCTTTCAAGGGACTAAATTCCTGGCCCTTCACAGTCCTTCGAAAAAGACTTAAGGTTCCTTGTATGCCAGAGCAAGCAGATGACCCCTCCGTAACTGGCCAAAGACGGATTCACTAGACCAGTCAACCCAATCGGGACCAAACCATGTCTCATCTTTCTGTGTTCCAGACATTGCTGCAAGATGCCCTCGATTACAGAAAGAATCGATCCTACTCGTATGCTGCCTTAGAGAGTCCATTGAAGCAGTACCCAGATTTCCTCCCCTGGACATCATCATTGGGGACAAGGGGCATGAGAAGCATCATCAAGAAACAGGTACCGCTATTTTCTAGGTTCAAATTCCTCAATGTCTGTTTGTGGTTCTCCTTTGTCATTTGTTAACTTGACATTTTCCTTTCAGTTCAACATGACCACTGATAAAGGCTTACTCGAGGAGCAGGACCCTCAGGTGAGGAGTACATTCTTCCAACAACAGATGCAGCTGGCTGACCTTCAACTGGCCGGCTATCTTCAGCAGCTGGATTCGATCAGGAATCAGGATGGACTACCACATTATGGCGAGCTGGAGAGGAAGTTAGAACAGGAGACACAGAATATGATCATGCCATTTAGTGAGTTGAACTTAACCTTTGAATGAGATATAAAATGGAGGTTCCCTGTACCTAGTGCTTTGCCAGGGCAGGCACAATGACTTGCTTGGGATGGACTCACTGACTGACTCACTCATTCACAGCTGAGTTTCACTGATTATGATACTGTTCTGTTCTGCATCTCCAGGGTGCTCATTTCTTACAAGTTTTTGGTCAGTAGGATCCTGAGGTTGCCTATTCTTTCACTAACCTGTGCATTTATTAGTCATTGTATCCTTTCCAGTGCATCTGGAGCAGTATGAGCGCGCCGCCTCGTTAGCCGAGAAATACCACGAGTTTGGTATCTTGATGCGGATCTGTGAGGACACAGATAACGATGATCGCCTCAAGAGATACATGACCCAGTTTGCGGAGGAGGGGTTCACAGAGTTTGCCCTCCGCTGGTACATGGAGGAAGGAAAGAGAGGCAAGGTCCTTAAGTTACCCCTGTCGGAGCACGCCAACCTTGGACTGTTCTTCAGCTTGGAGGAGAACAAGTACATGAGTTGGATCTATGATGTACAGTTTGGTAATCTCGCCAAGGTAGGAAATACGGACCCAGTTAGTCAAGGGCCTAATGAAACCACTTGGGACGTTGTCTCTTATGTATCTTGTCAGTTGCCTTTAGCTCATCCCATTGTCATTGTCATAGCAGTCTTCCCAAGGGCGCTATCTGCTGGGATTTATCAAAAGTCTGCTTCTTCTTTGCTGCCTGTGTAATGGAATGGTTCTCAGCTCTTCTCCTCATTTCCTGCTTACCATTTTTCAGGCACATGAAACACTCAAAGAACTAGCTTTGGTGGAACAGAAGTCACTTGGCAAAAAAAAGGTCAGTTGTATATCCGTGTTGATTCTTCCTTAATTACCTTCTTCGCATCCAGGTGGATAGTCAGTAGTAGACTTAAACTTTCATGACCAAACATCTCATCAATCCAGGAATCTGAAAATCTGAAAAGTGATGATATGGATCACACACTCACTCACAGAGAATTAACTTTTTGTATTCAAGACGTAATCAGTTGAATGCTTATTTTATTCAAGACCATATCAAATATTCATCAATGCCATCATATTTTCATTCTTATTCGTGACAGACCTTATTGAGTTTGAGCAAGCTAGCAGCCCTTGGGTCTCACGACAGTCATGCACTTGAACCTAGTGTTGAGGGTAAGAAACATTTACACTTTGCTTTGTCATTGCGATCGCTACCACATTGAATGGCAAAATGATGAGGAGTGTCACTGTCACTGTGCTCTGTGACGTTTTTTGCTCCAATACTACTTGTCACATATGAAGAAAACTTACACAGTTATCATCAGAACTTTATGGCGTGATATTAATCTCTGTCAAAGGTGATCATAAAATTCTGTTTCATTTGAGCTTTAAAGGAAAACAATACAAATCATTTCTGTTGAATTATTTGTTGTTTTCTTGTGTTCAATTTCTCAAATAGCTTCAATTATTCTTTCAGAAATTAACGACCAGCAGTATTTGGTCCTGAATCAAGAGACACTGCCTGATGGAGTTCTTGATGTAAGTTTTATAATTTTACTTTACAAGAATCGTCCGCTGGATACTTATTGACCCTTTGTTGCCAGTCCCACACCATGTTTTGTGAACCATAGCCTCATTAGTTGTTAGCCTTATTATAGGAGTGACCTTCCAAGATCCTCATGTCATGCAACTTTCTGCTTTCAGGCCATTGGAATGGACCCTACGAATATGAATGTCATGACAGCACAAGAGATTATTGCTGTGAGTATCTCACTCATTGCTGTTTGAGATTTTCCTGCAATCACCAATTCTTATCACAGGCACCAGCGATGACCACTGCCAAGCAATGACAGGTGCTTTTTTGTCACATCCTGTCAAAATAACAATCACGATCATGATTTGAATCACTCGTTTGCTTGGCAGTTAAAGTGACCAATATTATAACCATGTCTGTTTCAGTTCTACTGCAGTGAGTACAACGACACAGCCACAGAACATGACTTCAAGAAGGCTCTCGACCTCCTGCCTCTGGTCGATCAGGAGGAACACGAAGTGGAAGAACTGAAGATTCAGATCTGGTGCCAGGCAATCAAGAGAGATGAGTGAGTATTGCTTGAAGTTCTTGGTCATCTTGGTTCCTTTAGTAAGTTCTCTTGTCAAATTGTAGTCTACTTTTTAATAATTTAGTACTCCTCAGCAGCTCGACTAGACAGAACTTTTAAAGATTTCAATTAAACAGATTTTCATAATCACAGATTCAAATATATGTACCATTTATGTTTTAAATTTGACAGCTGGTCATCCATAGGAACTGATGATCCGTTGGAAACGAACAGAGACACAGTTTTCTTCAAAACAGTAGAGTTGGTTTACACTGAAGGTAAGTAACACGAAAGTATTTTACCCTTTCAAATCCATGAAGTCTAATCCCATTATTGGTTTTGAAATGATGTAAAAGAACGAAACATGAAAAATGTGTAAACAGTCCATGAGTCGATCACATGGTGAATGGTGATCTTATTGCAATAAACTTGTATTTCCAGGGCTTGATCTTCACCAGTTTCTGCCAAACGTGGACCGGTTGTTAGAATCGGAGGAGCTTGGAGACTTACGGCACAACAAGACATTCCAGTTCTTGGTGCGAGCGGGCTATGAACATATTATGAGAATTGTGGGATGATTGCCTTAGTGAGAGCTCTTGGATTCATTGAGCAGATGTGACGCTGTCTTGGGTCAACCGGGTATCAAACTGACCGAGACAGTGAGATTTTGCTTTAATTCAGGATGCTTCATCCTGTTCACTGCCCATATTTGTACTTTTGATAATGTATCTTTGTGAAGAATGTAAATAAACAAGTGTACATAAAAGTTGTTTTATTTTTTACTGTCAATTTGACACCAGGGCCCCATTGCAACTGATGTGTCTTAGAATTCCTTATAGTCAATTTTACTGTATCCAAGATTTACATGTCTCAAAGTCCACTTGATACCCGTTTGGTAAATGAGATACTGATAACTGAAGACCAGCATGGCTACTACAGCGATGATTGATGCAGCACATAATATCCAGACGATGATCTGAGACCCTTCATTGCTGAGGCAGTGAGTTCCTTGACAGCTGTTCCCAAGGAAATGGCGACCCGGTTCTGAAATGAACAGAAGAAGTCCTGTCAGGTTGTGACTTTGTCTTCTGTTATCATTGACTAAACCTCCGGTCCTCCTCACTCAAACTGGGCCATATCTTACTAAACATATCATTGGCCATTTATAGAATGGGAATTGGGATGCGAGAAGTACCGTTGCTCTTACCTTTTCTCCTGGTCAGTTTTGCCCTTGGTGTCTTATGCCCAATTCTCGGTCTTTCGAGCCTGAGGACCATTTTCCATTCCACTCCAACTCCTGGCTGGTGGACTATTATAGGTCCAGTCTCAACTGTCACCATGGTGGAATTTTTCAATTCTTGGCTAAGACTGCCAGGATCCTTCAGATTCCCATCAGCGTCACACCTTACCTTAAATGAATAATGGGATTAACAGCAAGAGCACTGAGACATGTTGCAGTCGATGTGACAGGTCATTCATCTGGGTGTGACATTGGCCCTTTCTCTGGCTGTCACAGTATTTGTGGCAGGCGTGATATCGTAGTGACTGTCTCAGCGGCTGTGAGGACGAATAGGACCCGATTTCTTAGTGGTTTTGAGGACCTATAGGACTTGATGTCTTCGTGGTTGTGGAGACGAGATAATTTACTCACGTCGAAGCAGTCTTGAACATATCTGCAGACCTTGACTTTGCATTGGAAGTTGAGTGAAGACGAGTTCTCCAACAGAAAAGTCTTCACTGGCCCAGTACGGACAATCTTTGCATCAGTGGGATCCAGTTGAAACGTGTTGCCTGGATGGAGGAAATCTGACTGGTGGTTGCACCTTCAGCCAGATTTGGGTTAAAAAGAAGGCCTGGTTTAATTGCTGCCTATGAGATTAATGACGTGCAGACAAATTTGTTGTTCGATTCATTCGATCGGGAATGGTTGCCTTTCACAAAATTCCTGGATGCCCCAAGTGCCACCATGTGTCTCAACCCCATTCTGGTTTTCATTCTGATGAAGGATCCCATCTTCCCGGTCAAATGTATTCGTCCCGTATGCGAACACGATGAGTGAGAACAAACAAAAAGAGAGGAAATTGACAAACATATACTTAGAAATCGTACAACCATCTTCAAATTTATTTGATTACACCGTTGAAAAAGTAGCTTGGTCGTCATAATCAAGATTCTAAAAAAACGGATCAGGATAACTTTTTAGTAATTTTGTGTGATGGTAATCAACACATTGCTTCATAGTTACTTTGAAGTAATGTGTTTTTGGTGATAGGCTTTGGAATTGGAGGTCCCGGTGATCTTCCTCAGACAACCCCAAAGAAACGAAGTACCACTGTTCTGTTCGTCAGAGTCTGATACATGTAGTTCGATGTCAGTGTTGCCGGAATGGTGTTCCTTTGTCTTCTTGACATCTACCGAGATGTATTCAATGCTGTCGTCCAGTCGCGCTGATGTCGAGACAACAGGTGTTGATTTTCGTCTCCTCTCAATCTCACGTGCCTGTTCCTTCCTCTCAGTCTCTGAGATGACTGGTTGTGACTGTCTTCGAGCACCACGCTTCAAGGTCCTGTTCGTTGCATCCTCAGACAAAGGCACACTGTCGAAGATGTGTGTTGCAATTGGCCCGTCTCGTAACTTCATGGCTTCAGGAATGGAATCAATGATGATGAGGTTTGGTGGTACATCGTCTGCTTGAACCGGCGTCAAGATTTTCACAAAGAAGTCCCTTGGACAAATGACGGGCATGGCCGACGTTCTATCCTTTGGGAGCCTGAGGACAGCATGATTCCTGCTCCCCCAGTTGCTCACTTGGACATGAGGTTCCCTCGTGACGTAAGATTCCCTGATTTTGTCCCCTAAACTATTGTCACTCCCAGCGACTTCCCAGTGGTATTTGCAACGGGTTCCACCTGGGAGGTATTGTTGTATAGTAATTGTAAAACCTTTCTTATGAGTAGCACTGTAATGTGTAATTCTTGGAATTAAGTGTGCGAGATTATTGGAATTGGGTATCAGATAAGATACCTGTGAAAATTCCCACGGTCTACTTTTAATCCTCCATTCTCCCCAGCGTGATCAATTACGTCAGCATTGATGCGGCTCCTCATTGGATGGAGACGCATCAACGTTGCCCCCTGATTGGTGCAGACAAAGCTGCGCGTGAATAAAAAACAGCTGTCCGCACGCTCTCGGCAGAGAGAGAGAGAGAGAGAGAGAGAGAGAGAGAAGAGAGCGATAGAGAGTTATTCCAGTCTCCCGAGTATTTTATAATCACGTGCACGAATCGTCATCCCGACGAACTATTTTATCAATTATGACTTTGGTGTGTATAATTTTGTGAAGCAGTGTTAGAATAAAGGATCCGGACGTTAGAAGGCAAATTCAGGACTTATTACGTTTGTAACCTGTGCAAATACAACATGGCGACCTTCCCAGGACCTTCAATTCGTGACAGTGAGTCCGGATGCGTTTCAGTCTTGGAGCAGATTCTATTAACCGAGGACTCCGTTTTTCACGCCACGTGCTAGTGCTACTGCAGTCCATTATGTACATTACGTGTACACCTACGTGATTTCTAACTCGCTCATTTCATCGGGAGGCAGAATAGTGACGTTCGTTTGTCAATATAATATTTATAAAATCGTAAATTTTTTCTAAACTGTTCGTGACGTAAGTGCGAATTTCATTATATTTATATATCGTCACTTTCGTTATAAATCACTGTGATCGCCATGAATCACTGTGAGTGTGAGCGCAGCATTTTTTAATCGATTGACGGACACCGTCTTCGTCAGTACGCATAGTACACGTCTATCTCTGTGTGTACCGAACTATTCAACTTCTACATCATGACATGTGCTATAACGTTCACGGATGATGTGCCCAGCAGCCAGAATACTCTTCAATTCGCCCTGATGTCTACTCGAGATCCGATACCGTTCCAGGCTCCAGCTGATCCAGCGTTGCAGTTTTAAAAGAGACATTTTATCAACTTTTTGAAAGACATTTTATAAACTTTTGAGAGACATTTGTAAACTTTTTGATAGTCATTTATATTAACTGTTTTGAAAGACATTTTATAAACTAATTAGTAATAGGACAATATTTTTGTGCATCATTTCAATTTTGGCAGAGTATAGTACAATACTTTGCAATATCAGTCGATTCATAGCATTTAATGCATTTCATCTTAAATTTTCACTCGTTATTCACTTATTGCAAACTGACTGGAACCGGACCCCGAGGATTTTGACAACTGTATATCTATAATATGAACTTTGTTTAGCTTTGCCCTGTTACAGCAAGATAGACAACGGACCAACCCAACCTTTAATGTTGCATTTCCTTTTCAGAAGAAATTAACTTTTGCTTCCCAAATACCTGACTTTTTATTCCTTCATAACTAACTTTTACCCCTTTACAGTAATAATGGAAGGGCCAGCAGATCCAGCACCACCTGCTTTCAGGGGCACCGATTTTCTACCTCCTTTGTTTGATGGTGAAGTGATCGACCATGACATTTGTCATGCACATATCTTATCGTTTATGGACTACCTTCACTTCCACAATCTCCACGAGCCAGCAAATGCTGCAGAGATGATTCATATCATAACATTGTTCAAGGCTAGACTTCGTGGCAAAGCACGTCTGTGGGCAGAGGGAAAAGTTTTCCCCACTATCGCTAATCTCAGAGCACAGTTTATGCAGCGGTTCAGTCCAACCCATTCAAATTTTGCCAATGTCAAGCATTTTCATTCTCTTTCCCATACCCCAGGCGATTCAGCCGAAATGACTCTCAATAAGATACGCTTAGCAGCCCAGCGTATTCATTATAATGAGGTCCAGGTTCGAGACAAATTCTTACAGGTTTTGCCTACCAATTGTCAGGCAGCAGTCATCATGGCTGCCCCTGCAGATGCAGACGTGGCAGTTCTCGTTGAACGTGCTCAACAATATTTAGATTTTTCTGAGCCAGACAGGCCAACTACTGCTAATAAGCAGGTATCATTTATCACTGATCAGGTCCATGTGACCACTGCTAGTGCATCCACTAACAGTAGTGCTTGCGCAGTTGACAGGCTCACTGAGCAACTTGCTGCTCTTCGCACAGAAGTGCAAGATTTGTCTATAGAGGTCAGGACTCAACCTCAGGTTCATTTTAGTCAACCACAGTCCAACTCTGATACTGGTGCTCGTACATATAGCTCGAACTACCGTTCAAGTTCGCCATCTCCTGTGAGTCATCAGTCTAGACGTCCTAGTCGTAGTCCGGCTAGAGACCGTTATCGTTATAGTCATCGTGTATCCAGTAGATCCCCATGTAGGGACAGTCGTCGTTCTCAGGGTTCCTATGGTATTTCTCGTTCTGGTAACTCTCCCCGTCGTGCCACCTCCAACATTGTCTGTTATTTCTGCCACAAACCCAATCATGTGTGGAGAAACTGTTATACTTACCAGAACATGGTCAGTCGTGGGATGAACCCTACTTTCATGCCCGTAAGGCCTCCAGCGCCACCCTTTTCTCCGTCCCATTATCAGCCATCAGATAATGGTCAACTGTTTCGTCAGGACACTCGATGTCCTCAACCCTACCCGTTCCAATCCTATAAGCCAGATAACAGGTCTAGGTTTGATCAGTACTCTGGACCACAACAGCAAAATTTTTAGATAGGAGAAGCACTAACTGCCACTTAGATGCCTCTCCGACTCTATTTTCTGCTCAGCATTCTGGTGATCAACATTCTAGTGATCATTTGTCTTCATCGTATAATCCACATTCTGAATATCTTGGTGAATCCTCTGCTGACATTCAGCTCACTTCTAGGAATTATGCCAAAGGTTATTTACCCACAGGCCAAGGTTTGGTCATTTTATTTGATTCAGGAGCCACTGAGACTCTGATTGGTTTGGAAACTGTAAGGGACTCCCCCTATTTGTCCAAATTGCCCAAGGTTGATATTAAACCAATCAAATTTCGTATTGGTAATGGAGAATTTTTGTTTGCAAAACAGGCCATTAAGCCTAAACTTACTATTCAAGGGAACCATTTCAATGTATACTGTGTCATAGCTGAAAATTTCATTGGTCCTGATATTCTTTTGGGTACATCTACCATGAAACAACTCAAAGGTTCTTTGGATTTCATTACAAATTCGTTCAAGGTCAGGTCAAAGAAGGCTTGGTTACGTCCTACTGTCAATACTGTCATTAGACCAGGTCAGGTTAGGGTCATTCATGTTAAAGGCAAATTGCCCCATCACATGAAAAACTCGGCACTCATATTGAATTCATCGTCTCATTTGTCTAGGTTTTGTCCTTCAACCATGATGGTCAAATTGAAACACGGTTTAGCTCCTATTCGTATTTATAACCATTCTCGTAAACCCGTCAATATTCGGTCTGATAAGCCTATTGTCTTCACCAACTTGGATGATTTTATTCATGTAACTCAAAGTTTGTCTCCAAGCTGCCTCAAGCAAAATCAACCCTGTGCTCCGTCACAACCACCTGTTGATGATCAAGACTCGCATTTGTCAGCTAGGGACATTTTAAGGCGAGATGTTAAATTAGACCATAGTATTCTGTCTACGCCAGAACAGGCCAGTGTGTATGATATTTTGGAAAACCATGCTCCAGCATTTAGTCTTCGAGGTGAGGTTGGGACTTGTCCCAATTTTGAGGTGGACATCCATCTCAAGGATGAAACCCCTTTCTATATCCGACCATATCCGGTCGCTGAGGAAAACAAACCTCTCATTGATAAGGAACTTGATAAATTAGTCAAGTTGGGCATTTTGCATCAAGGACATACATCATATTCCAGTCCAATTTTGCTTGTCAAGAAGAAGGATTCTACTGAGAAGCGCGTTGTAACAGATTTTCGGTTTTTAAATAGTCGAGTTCATTGTGCAAATCAAGATTTCACTCCTTTGAAAACCATCTTAGCTAGAATCGGTCAGTCAAATTGTAAAGTCTTGAGTGTCATAGATTTGAAAAGTGCTTTTCATTGTCTACCTTTGTCTCGTAGGGCACAGGCCTACACCGGCATATCTGCCTACAACGGTGGTCGAACTTTTTACTATCGTAGACTTCCAATGGGTTTGTCCATTTCTCCGTCCATTTTCTCTCAGAAAATCAATGATATCCTTTCTAATATTCCCAACTCTAATCTCTTTTGCTGTGCAGTACATGATGACATTCTCATCTTCAGTAAAGATAAGAAAGAGCATACTGTACATCTGCAACAAATTTTCCAGGCTTTGATTGCCAATGGCTTGAAGATTTCTCCTAAGAAATGTCGCTTGTTTCAGACTAGAGTTGTTTACTTGGGTCATGTTCTGTCCATTTCTCCTGATGGTTTTGTTCAAATTTCGGCTATGAATGACAAGTGTTTGTCTATTAGGAATATGAAGACCCCTACATGTCAGAAAGCGGTCCGAAGGTTTGTCGGTGCTGTGTCATATTTGAGTCAATATTTACCTAGATTGCAGGAATTGCTTACACCTTTACATGAGCTGACACGCAAATCTAAGCATTTCCATTGGCAACCCCATCATGAGATAGCTTTTCATACTATCAAAGACTTGCTCATCAAGCCACCTGTCTTGAATGCACCCACTACTAGAGGTGAATTCAGATTGTATAGTGATACTTCACGTATTGCTACAGGTTCATATCTTGCTCAATACTCTGATGGGCAAGAACGCATCATCGCATACTATTCCAAGCGCTTGCCAAAGGCGGCAAAGAACTATTCTGTTAGTGAGCTTGAATTACTTGGACTCCTCATCAATGTAACAGCTTTTCAGTATTTGTTACAAGACAGGACTTTCCAGGCTTTTGTTGATCATTCTTCTTTGGTTCAGATTGTAAAGTCAAAGAAGCAGCCACCGACCACTAGGTTGCAAAAGCTGCTTGAGCGACTGTCTCCCTATAGTTTTCAGTTGTCGTACATGCCAGGCAAAGAGCTTGTGTTAGCTGATTTCTTGTCACGTGCTCCTCTAGATGATGATACTGAGTTAGATAGGATTATGCCAATCGCATTCCAGGCACAATCACCTGTTATTTATGAATTAGAGTCTCTTTCAACCCCTGTTCAGGAGCATGCATTTTATACACTGCCACTTCCTGAAAAGATTGTTACCAGGTCATATGCAAAGAAAATGAACATTCCTGTGCCTCTTCTGCATAGGCCAAAACCAATTCCCAAACCACGAACACATGTTCCTTGTCAGCAGACAGTGTCTGTTGCACCTACACACACTCCTCTTGTTAATGGCATTCAAAACAATGTGCCACCAGTATCTATACTTCCAAAAGCTCCACGTGTGCCCATTGTTACATCAACAGTGGCACCACCAGTGTCAGTGATTCCATTTGTTCTCCAACAGAATGACACATCTCAATCATCAACCAAGGTTGCTGATGAACCTAGGCTCATTGATTCCGCTCTTCCTCCATCTTCTGTCGTTGAAGAGTATTCAGATGATATTTTAGATCTCCTGGTTAGACCCACACCATTGGTTCCAAGGATTGATAGCATGCATACCAAGCATGTCCCTGATCAGGCATCTCTGAATAAGGTATTGAAGATCATCAGACGCAAGGTGATTCGGGATTACAATCTCCCTATTGAGGCACAACAGCTTAGTACCGCACAACAGACATCTCCGTATTTTAAACCCATCTATGATTACTTAGTCCATGATATCTTGCCAGCAGATAAGAAAGCTGCTAGGGTCGTTAGCATCAAATCTGAGCAGTATCTGACTTTCAATGGCATTCTGTTCAGGATTTTTTTTCCCACCAATTCTGAGAATTTCTGTTTTCAATTAGCAGTTCCGGAAAAGTATATAGATACCATCATAGGCCAACATCATGGCTCAGGTTTGCTTCTGGGACACGGAGGATGTACCAGAACTTATCTCACCATTAGGAAAAATTTCTATTTTCCATCTATGTTCCAACGCATTGTCTCGTATATTCAATCATGTGATAGGTGTCAACAACTTAAGGGAAAGTCTGATACTATGCGGACATTTCATGAACGCATTCCAGCCAGTTTTGAACCATTCCAGACCATTAGTATGGATTTCAAATCCATGCCCACATCTCCATCAGGTTACCGTCATATGCTAGTCGTGACATGTGCCATGACCAGGTTTGTTGTGGCCGTCCCGCTAAAGACAATTGACGCCCCCACTGTTTGTGAAGCCCTTCTCCAGAAGGTGATTACTCTGTTTGGCGTCCCATCTGTAATTGTGTCAGATGCAGCAGCATCTCTCACCGGTCATCTTGTTGAATTCCTGTGTGCGACACTTGGCATTCAACAGAAGCTTGTCTCTGTAGAAAACCATGGTAGTCTTATGGCTGAACGGCAAATCAAATCCATTGCCGACCTCATCAAAGCAAATCTCCTTGAGTATGGTGTTTCTTGGACTCAATTCGTGTCCACAGCAGTGTACACATACAATTCATTTTCAAGTGCTCACTTGGGAGGTTACTCTCCTTTCTATTTGCTCTTCTTGCGTGAACCAGCTGATTTGTCCACTTTGAATTTCAAACCATGTCTAGGTCTCTCACGGTCACATGCTGAGTATGTCCAACATCTGCGACAGAAATTTCAGAATGTGTCCAAATGTATGCTGCAGCTCCAAGAGCACCAGCAACTGTCTCAAAATGCCAAGATTGCTAACAAACTTCAGAAATCTCCCATCTATGCTGAAGGTCAGTTGGTTTATCTACATAAACCCAACACTACAGGGATGACGGCCAACACAAGAAAGTTTAAGACTCTTTGGGTTGGCCCATTTGTTATACACCAGGTTTTGGATAGGACACACTATATTATAGCAGATTTGAAGGGAAACATCATTCCTGATATCTTCAATTTTGCAAGGTTGAAACCAGCATTTTTGAGGGCCACAGGTCAGAAAAATGTAGCCCATCTCCAGCAGTTGCAAAACTTGCTTCATAAGGCAGACAAGGCACAGGATGAGAAAGCTGTGCATGCTGCTTATGCTTTGGATTTCACTGATGAGACAGGTTCCGCTCATGAATCCACCACCTATAGAGGCGACATCTATGCCTCACAGGCTGAACTTTGTGATTTCAATATTCATTTGTCTCATGCCGAGGGTAACCATGGCATGATTGCTCCCTCTGTGTTGTCCACTAAGCAACAGGATGATTTGTCTCGGCTCACTTGGCAATCTCCCTCAGAGTTTGATTACACCACTTTGAAACGGGCGCGTTTCAAAAATGGATGCCTAGAACTCTTGCTCTCTGTGCCTTTTGGGCAGAAACAGTTTAGCTATTGGTGGTCACCTCAATTTGAACCACATGTTGTCAGCATTGTCCAGTTTGTGTTAAGTGCCAAGGATATAAGATGTACAGGGTGTCCCAACCCGTTAAAAATGTTCAAAGATAAGACCATTCATGATAAGTCACATATTTTGGCGAAAAGCCAAGAGAAAAGTGATTAGACGACAATTTATTGAGAATATGGTTTGTATTTAAAACATCTCAAGTGGTTTCTTGTTGTCGTTGTTATGGTAATGATGTTATTTGGTGTTTACAACAAGACGTTGCTATATAACTTATCAAAACAAATCTTTACGAGAATAATTATTTCACCCTCATTGCTATTTTTATAAAAGCTAGTGAGTTGTTAGTTGGATAATTGTAGAAACATCTATTAGCTATAGATGTGATATTTTTTTCTACTTGTCTTCAATGAAGTTTTGTGCAACAGTAATCTGTCTATTGAACAGTTTTCCAGTTTGAGTATTTTATTATCAATACTCTATTTTATTGGATGTTTGTACGGCTACATGTTAGCAAAGCCAACTCTCATCAGTCTTGGGACTGATTTATTTTCGTGATGGGTTTCTGTCTCCAAGCAGTGCTTGTGGCAATTGCTGTTTCGAGACAGCTCACACAATAGTGTATGATTTAAGCAATTTGGATACTTTTGTGACAACAACATTTTTTTTCGTTGAGGTTTTGTAAATACGCGTGTCATCCAGAAGTTCTTCGAGTTACACTTTATTTTCCACAGTTTTCAGATACCTCGTCGACCGGTCCAGTCAGTTTCGCAATATTCCCAGCAGAGGTTTTGACACTTCATTGTATCATTGCATATTTTAACATGCTGTTTAGCATGAGATTAATGATTCAATGTATAATTATATTGTAACCTTATGCTCATACTTTGTCATGAATGAAGTGGTCATTCATTAGTAAGTGGAACAAAATACATATATTGTAACTAAGTTCGGCCGCTGGCTGAACACTGTTGGGAACCCCGAACCATATGATGTAATTTAAGTTCATTCGCTGCATGAACACCTCGTTTAAAGCCTTATTATCATTGATTGTACCCCATTCAACAATACTATGTGTTAAGCCAAAGTCATATTCCTCTAATTGTTTTTAAAAAAAAAAAAAAAAAATATTTTAACTTCGTAAAATATTTTACCAGTTCCGCGGGATGTTGTATAGTAATTGTAAAACCTTTCTTATGAGTAGCACTGTAATGTGTAATTCTTGGAATTAAGTGTGCGAGATTATTGGAATTGGGTATCAGATAAGATACCTGTGAAAATTCCCACGGTCTACTTTTAATCCTCCATTCTCCCCAGCGTGATCAATTACGTCAGCATTGATGCGGCTCCTCATTGGATGGAGACGCATCAACGTTGCCCCCTGATTGGTGCAGACAAAGCTGCGCGTGAATAAAAAACAGCTGTCCGCACGCTCTCGGCAGAGAGAGAGAGAGAGAGAGAGAGAGAGAGAGAGAGAGAGAGAGAGAGAGAGAGAAGAGAGCGATAGAGAGTTATTCCAGTCTCCCGAGTATTTTATAATCACGTGCACGAATCGTCATCCCGACGAACTATTTTATCAATTATGACTTTGGTGTGTATAATTTTGTGAAGCAGTGTTAGAATAAAGGATCCGGACGTTAGAAGGCAAATTCAGGACTTATTACGTTTGTAACCTGTGCAAATACAACAGTATGCCATGGCGAACCACCAGCCAGATCTGTCCTCCGCCTCACCGGCCTCGAAGCATTCCTCGTCCGTATTCCAGATCCCCATCTTGGAGTACGACCCACAAGGCTTCTCATCTGAAGTGTCTATCTTTGGGGGACACCACTTTACCTTCATGGTCTTCCCTCTATAAGCTGGGGTCAAGTAGGTACAGAAGACAGCCAGGGTCGGCTGCCAATGTCTTTCGACGTCAATGAATTTGTTCGGCCGCCGAGCAGCCGACCGCATGAGGTTTGCCAGCCTGATGTTGATATTCATTCGTCGGTTATAAACCAACTTAAATGATTTAGTATCTGTAAATGAGACAGTGAGCCGGATGTTGTCTGTCCATGTGAATATCACATACAGTTGTAATTCGGTATGGAGCTATTTTAATAAGGACCAGCCCGTCGGACTAGTGTCTTCCGCGGGAACCCTTGCAAGACGTAAGGTCAAGATGGGAGTTCCTGCACATGACTTGTTCGACGCATAACTATAAGCATTTGGATGGGACGCATTGGTCTCAGTGTCGGAAGGACACAGACAGGCGGAGGGAACATTGGTTATCCGGGTTGATCATAGGCCAGCGAACATAACCAGACTGTCTCCCTAGTTTCAGTTGTCAGTTACAGAATACTTAGCTGAGTAAGAAATGTAGGGGAAATTTTCTTCGGTCTTACCCAAATTACGTAACTCCTGCTCATCCAAAAATGAAGGGAAAAACGGCATCCCCGGCGGGCAATTCATTTATATCTTCGTGCTAATTTTCGTATGCGTATTTTGGCCAGAGACCTGCTGCAGGTCAGCAGGGCCTGTGTAGACGTGAACCCACAATTCTTATAGATAGTTCATGAAAAAGACAAAATTGATATGTTTCGTGGACGTTTTCTTCTGCCCGTTTCTAGGGAGCTTTTGTCGTCGTCACGTCATTCGTTCGTCAAAGATTAAAGTGTGACGTCACGCGGGACTTTATGTCTTCCGATAGACAACTACATTGAAGTTTCAGGGACAAAACCAATCCAACCACCTTCACACCCCATGATCTTTGACCCCATCTCTGCAATCATCTGTCCACAACAATAACAGTAACTACGGGAGTGGTGGACCTGTCATTGATACAAGTCCTACATGATATTATGTTCCGTGACAAATCTTACATAGCCGACATAAGAGTATTCCATAAACTTACCCATTCTGGAGAAGACTGACCTGCTGTCTGTGCGACTCCCCAGACGCCCCACACTCCTCAACTCTGGTGGCGTTATAGCCCGCTCTGTCCTCAGCGGCAAGTGTGATCTCGAGCTGAACTGTCTGTCCGAGACGAACTGGGTGGTGGGTCGCATCAAGGCCGAATTTGTCGTAAGCATGGAAGGCAAGGAGAGGGGTTCTCGCTTCATGGTGGTGATGGGGAGGGACACTGTGTCCTTAAAAGGTACATTGATTCAGTTATCAAGAGTCTGGGCAGTGGCCAAAAGGACCAATGTCCGAGCGGTCAAGAGTACTGGGATATATCAAATTAATTCACACTCCTACGCAGTGATAGTTATCTGAGAGAATCTCGGCCCTTAAACTTTGAAACCCCTCGCCGACCCGGACTCCGGATGGAGGTTACGGGCGGGGTACCTCTGATGGTTCAGAACGTCTGAGAGTGACCTGAAAAAAGACCAGGGTAGCGTTTGACCGACGCAACATTCGTAGTATTTGGCCCTAGTCGTATTATTGGGGCAAAATGCAAGCATGTTCATATTTACCTCCATGACCGGTATTTGGTCCGTCAAGCATTCGTTCTGTGATGGGATATCCCCTCACCCCGTCATTGTATACGAGATAAGTCAAAAAGACTCGGAGAGACAGTAGGAAAATAGACATCGTTGCTGTTCAACCAACCCTCAAAAGCTAACATTTGGCTGGGTATATGATTTTAATCCAACATGATAAATAGAGTTATACTATTTACGGAGTTATCCATTTATGGTAACATTGCCTGTTCATTCAAATCATCGTTATTGAAACTAACAACTACAAACGAGCATCTTATGTAAAGCTCAACCTGACCCCTTCCCTTTGGAGACGACAGTACAGCCTACGTAACAACCAACCTCTTCCAGTTGGTTATCTGGTCAGGTTGGGAAGACACTGACACAACCTTCAAAGGGTCCTTTAGCTGTACACGACAACATTACACTTGCGTTCTACATGGGTGATACAAGACAACTGATTTGGTTGTACCATGGTAATCATCTCACAAGGACAGACATTGGAGCAACCAACATCTGCCAGCTGGTTATCTGATCAGGTTGGGAAGACCTTTACACAACCTTAAAAGGCCAAGTTTTTCTGACAAGTTAACAGTATTAGGCTAATGGAGACTACAGAACTGACGATGGAACAACCACCCTCTGCCTGCTGGTTACCTTTTCAGGTTGGAAGACCTTTACACCACCAAAAAAAGACCAAGCTTTTCTGACAAGTTAACGATATTAGGCTAATGGAGGACAGACGATGGAACAACCACCCTCGGTTATCTGATCAAATGAGGAAATCCATTGACACACTGAAGTTGGTTCACTGCACGAAATGGGTTGAAATTTTATTCGAAATGTATACCATCTCAGTATATTCTAATTATAACACATTGGTCCCATTGGTTTGAAAGCAGCCATAATTTCTCTGTAACTTACGAGTTTAGGAGTTCTTCGGGACATTTGGATGTGGTTATTAAGATAAAATACTAGACATCAGGGTGTGTATAAAGTACAGATCAAGACTGAAGAAGGGATCCAGTTGCCAATAACTTTATTTGCATGAATTTCTCGATTGTTAACATGAACTAGAATCAGATGGAAACATCCCTAACAAAACATAAGTCAAGGCTCAAGCCTCAGATAATAGTAACTGTCCTATAGTAAGCCTATACATCATTTAATATAAAGAAGGAGCATGAAAGCTTGCACTGGCTCGTTCCTGATAGATACAGGTAGACAAAGAGGTCTGTAGTAGTTAATCAGTCAGGAGCCTCTTTCAACTTTACTTCATGACTGATGATATATTAATTCCCATATACGAATGTAGGTCGTTCCAAACGACAGCCCCAATTAGGGGTCACTCAGCACAGAGTAATGCCTCCTTAGATTTAACCAAAACAAGCCTAAAACTAAGCCTAATTTACAATTTCTAGCATTGCTCTGCTGTCTGAAAGCATGAAAAACTTATAGCACAAAAAAAAACATGTAAAAAAACGCAACTTCACAACTTATTCCCATTAACACCTTCAGCGCCGAACCACGTAGATCTACGTGACCCAAATCCCCCTCTTGATCTGGTTATCGGAGTCTCATGGACTTCATGAAAGAACTACGCCATCGCCATCTTCAGGGCAAGACAGGAACTGAAAAGACCAAACGGTATTTTCAGTTCCTCATTTGCCCTGAAGATGGCGATGCCGTAGTTCTGTCATGAAATCCATGAGACTCCGATAACCAGCTCAAAGAGGGGGGATTTGGGCCACGTTGATCTGCGTGGTTGGCGCTGAAGGTGTGAAAGCCATAAAAAGAAAAGAAAATTCCAATAAATGTCACGTGGTAGTAGTTAGAAATAAACCTTTTCAGTGCTTTCATAAAAGCTGTCTACATTTACACTATATACAATTGTTTACTATGAAACTAGCACAAATATCAAAGAGTTCACAACATATTTTACATGTACATGCACGTTTGTAATCATATATGATATCATTCAGAATTTAGACAATCTACAACAATTAGGGTTGCATCAACAATACTCAGCTCTGTATTTTATACATAATTCTGGGAAAAATACCCCAAACTGCTAATCACTTGAAAGTAAACACCAAAATTTATGTTCTTCAGCTGTAATGGATGTTAGTGAAATCAAGATTTGGTCTACCCATGTTTTGTGTGGGAGTATGCAATCCATATTGTGTCCTGTCTGACGAACTGGAAGCTTGGAGTTACACAGCTTAAAGTACAGAAACATGTCTATCGAATGTATCTCTTTCTTCTAAACCCTGCCTATGGCACAATACTAAAAATTTTCTACTAACAAAGTAACTTTTCTATATCATATTTTTGAGAAGAACAACAGATACCAGACAACTCAAGAGAGTCTTCATGAATAAGATTTTAGAGAAGTTTTGAAGATTCAAGCCACATTTTAAGGAAAAAAATGCAAAAAAAATCACTTTTAAGTACTTCAATATTACACTTTTGAAAGTAATAGATGACAAAAAAGTGCGCTTAACTAAATATCACAGAGATCAAGAGAAAGTGTAGTCTTTATTTATTCTTGAGCATAGCTAGCTATTCAGGTGCTACATATCATTGGCATTGATATCAGGCTTGCAGTTTTTCAGGCTCTGTAAGACGAGTACACATTGCTGACCCTGTTACTCTTGACAGTTAACCTAAACACAGACTTTTATATGGATTCACCAAACCTTTACGTAACCTTCCTTTTTCCAATTTAGAGGTGTTTTTTTCTCAAGACACAGGCAAACAGAGAGTGGTCAAGCAGTGGCATGTGATGAACAATATGGACAATCAACGCAGTATTCCGATTCAAATTTAAAACAAGAATGGAGGTAAATATAGAACATTTCTCAAATAATGCCACACTTTCCCTTATTAGTAAATCATTGTGGAAAATGCAAACAACAGAAAAAGCCCATTTTTCGCCGGTCATTTTGAGAACAAAACAAAAGGGGCTGTTTGATTCTGAACCGTTCTCAATGTCAACCCCACATAACACCGCAAACTAGTGATTTTTGTTGCATTCAATCATGATTGCAAAAAACTGTCTCGTTCGTTTGCAGGGCGCTTTGACAACCCTGTAACACTGATTTCAATTAAATTTTGGTATGTGACTGTTATTCGAGAAAAGTTCTTCAATGGTCATGATGGCCACAACCGATGAACAAACTAGACAACCATTAATAACATTACATATCCATGATCACCAGGGTGCATTCATCCAGTGCGGAGTCTATTGTTAGATGTTGACAACACCTAGACAAGTAGAGTTTTCCTTTCGTGAATGTGGACCCTAGTAGTGGCTTGTCTTCATTACCCTGAATCCAAATTGCTGATCAGGCACAGATCCAGTAGTAGAAAACTGGAGCAACACCCCTATTTTGACAAAGATCATTGAAATTATTAGGCGAAAGTCCTTGAAATTCAGCATAAAAATGGCTGAGCAGGCACCCAGTCTTTTCTCCCCTGGATCTGCCCCTATTGATCTCTCCATTGCAAATCTGATGCATGTAGCTTTTGACGAAATGCTTTCAAGAATTCCTAAAATCAGATTTTTAACTCAGCTGCTTCATTTTTACGCACAAGAATACCTACCGTTCTGCAGTTAATCCTCTACAATATAAAACCACAGTCAACAGACTTGCATATCCCTGAGCTCCATGTATTGTAACTGCAGACCTGCCTCAAACTGGTAGAGAAGGTTTTCTTACTCTTAGATGTGTGTTTTTTGATTTAAAGTCCTTTTAAAATTGAATCTCATCCCTCATGGATTTGGCATCTGGTTTTTGGCAGGTGTACCTGCCAGATGTAACTCATTACAAGACAGCCTTTAGCTCTCACAAAGGCATGATAAAAATTGCCTTTTATTTAATCTCTCATGAATTCAGCACTGGTTAGCGGCAGGTTTCTCTGTATGAAGTGAGGTGGTACTTAAGCTATCATTAGCAAGCACTACTAGGGCTGAGGTAGCTGTAAAGATTACAGGTTGTTCAAAATCACCGGGAGCGATTTGGTATGCACCAAAGCAATATGATAGATGACGGTTAATATATACAAACAGGTCACAGGTCATGGTTATGGTGTAGTTTGCACATTCGATAAAAGGGAGGCTAATTCAACTTCATCAAAATGGCAAATATTTAAGTACTTGGCCATTTTTAAGGACGTTGCAATTTCAGCTATGAATATTTGCCAATAGTCTCTTTTGGATGAGGATTTCAATTAACAAGTCATCATCTTACCCTTGTTAGAACAGTTGACATTACATGAAACCAAATCAAAAAATTCATTAAGCGCAGTTTGATACATCGTACTGAAAGATAGTTTGAGATGAGAAAACAGAGGAAACGTAATACCTAATGAATTATAAATTTCAAATTTCAAATGAACAGCATAGGCCTTTAAAGCAACTGCACTGATCAGTCTGGAATTTGTGTTGATTCATACACAAATGTGTAAACCTATCTCGGAAAGTTTGAAAGAGGAACTACTGATACGGATTGATCATTCTATACAAAACTCATCAGATCACGATTGCTGAGAATGAAAGGCTACACTGGCAACAGTCACTAACAGAGTCACAACGGCTATAACAGGAAAAAAGTGTGAGCAGGTGAATTACTTTTCATTAACTATTTATGATATGGCTATAACTATCCCTGAAATCTTAAGTGTCACTTAGACCACTGTGGATTACACCGACGAGAGAACTTCGAAACAAGCAAAATATATACAACATCAATGAGAAGCACGGGGTTAAAAAAGCACCTCAGGTGCCATACATGTGCATATAGGTCATGATGTGTCCATATTGTTCAACATAACATATTGTTCATCATTCACTGAAAACCCTCAAAACTCCTTAGAAAACACACATTCTGTTGTTCAAACTTACAAGCTGTGCCCTATATGGTTACAGAGTCACTGTCTATTCCTAAAATGCCTGTGAAAAATGTCTCCTGAAACATCTTATAACTTGAAGATGAACTGCTTTTTAGGACCTGAACTAAAGATTCACTAGCACATCAAAATACATGTATAAGTCAACCTCTTTGTAACTGATACTATCAAAAGTTCAACTTACATATATGTATATGCTGATATAGTCCATCTCACAACACTGATAGTGCAATATCTCTGAAGGAATTGACCTACAAGACTAGGAATTAGTAATATCGATGTTGTTGTCAAACTGAAAGAATGTGTCCGATTGCTTGCACTGCATCTCCATGTGTAAGTGCAACAGCTTTCTTTTACCACTGTGACATCACAACTTAGGCCTGGATGACTGACAGGGGAAGCACCGTGTGAGTAAGCAAACACTCGATGAAAGTTTGACAAGAACATCTAAAAGTTACCTGCTGCCATTTCAATGGCCTCAACTGCTACAAAACATACATAAGTCCAAACATAGAGACTAACAGTAACTCAGTAATGGAAAAAACATGTGCCCTGAGCTCAACTTGCGCTCAAGATGAAAAAAAAGTGGCACCTATACAACTAAACACACCAAATCTACGAGAAAAAACATTCTATCAGCATAAGTGTTGAAATCATTAGTCTTATTATTACATTAATGTACAAATGTTCAAACAGACAGGGGACACAACCTGGATGGTGGTCGGTGAGACGCCATCAGTTGCAGGATACTAGTCAGTGCCACTGCTCCAAGCAAACAAACCAGCACAGACAGATGAGACCATTTACAGGAACTGCAGCCAAATGCAGATTCCATCCCCTGCCTGTCATTTAAATTAGAACTGGTTTCAACAATATAACAACTTAACCGACTGGTTCATGGTGGATGGCCACAAAAGTTTCACACACTTTAGCTCTTCTATTAAAGGGGACGCTAGGCAGGAGCTAGGAGAATCCCACTTGCGATCTCCAGGTGACAAATAGGGACAGTTAGGGCATGGTTTGAGTTGGTGATAAAACTGTTCCTCGCAAAAGCATGAATAGTGTAGATGTACTGTGAGATAGAAGAGTCACCTAATAGCAATCAGTGACTTTGAATAGCCTAATCTGGCCAGCTTTGCACCTGCCTATATTCTCCCTTTAATGAGTATTGAGATTCTTTATAACCTTTAGAACGTGAAATGATGCAAAAGAAGTAGTCCAGTAGGTCTCGACATATAGAGAAAACATCCGGGATATAATCATAATCAAATACGTAAAACATAAGCAGGAAAGCGTATAAGAGACAGGTTGAATCTATGAAATATAGGATTTAGAGTGATTTGGCTTGAATCACTTTTTTACCACTCTTCAATAAGAAAGTTAGCCATTCATAACAAGTCAAGAGTAGGCTGTGTTATTTCTGTCAAACTGATGTCCCAATTATATAGACAGAAGACTACTCATCCTTCACCATGAACAAGACCGAGTTTCATTTGGTCTATCTGCACAAGTCATATTCCCACTTCATTCCTTGGGAGCTGCTCCAGGTACCTCATGTGGAGCGGGCAGCTTCATCTTGGTGGGCTCCACTCCCCAGATTTCCCTAGCATACTCGGCGATTGTTCTGTCGCTTGAGAATTTCCCAGATGCTGCGATGTTCATGAGAGCCATTTGCGTCCACAACTTTGGGTCCTGAAACAGGAGTATAACACTGAGTGATATAGGATCACTACAATTTGACCCAACTCTGCCATATCCTACAGGAGAGACCAAAGGGCCAATAACTTACATCAAATCACCCAGAACAGCAATCCCGTAAAGATCCAAGAAACTATGCAGTTTTTACAGGAATGGGATATCCGGACTACAACACAAGAAAACAAGCCTTCAAGCCTTCAAGCACAAATATTTTTGAATTGTTGACTGCTTACCTTATACGTGGCACTCACTCGGTCCTGGCACTTGATGTAATCATCGAAGTCAGCCAAGAGGCAGAATCTATCATGATACATGAGGGAATTGTAGATATCGTTAAACCTGCCGGGACACTCCGGGCTGAAGAAGTTGTCTCTGATCTGCTCCAGAGCCAACTTCAACTCAGGGTTCCTGTCTACGTAGGCCTGGTTATTGTAGCTGAAAAACAAGAGGGCACAAAATAAGCAGTGTACGAGGGACCTTGTTGGTGCATGCTGTGTCGATGTGTTTAAGCGTCTCTTACACACACATGTAAGGTAGGCCCTATGTACAGGTGCGCTTCAACCAGATTATACACAACAACATAGTACCCCTTGAGAAGACACCTCTGTCAACAGGACAACATCTCTATTAGGGACAGTGGTTTTGGTCACAAATGGGTAATTTCTATACAACTTGACCCCTGTATTCACCTCCCAATGAGAGAGAGTATTATATTTCAAGCCAAGGTGGCCAACAGCCCTCACTACAGATCAATTAAGAGGAATTATCTCACTTCGCCTTGACTCCATTGACCTCCTCTTCCTGCATGCCGAAGATGAAGATATTATCCGGACCCATCTCTTCTCTCATCTCTACATTAGCACCATCAAGGGTTCCAATGGTCAATGAACCATTCAGCTGAAAATAAACACGTTCACGTTGATTAGGATTCTATCGACATGACTTTCTCCACTCGGACATAATACAAAATATCTAGGAACTTCCTCTCTGCCATTATCAGCTTTTATGTTGGAGACGTCACTGTGGACTATACAGAAAGGAAAATACTGCCATGACTTACCATGAATTTCATATTTCCAGTCCCAGATGCTTCAGTGCCAGCCAATGAGATCTGTTCGCTAAGGTCAGCAGCTGGAATGATCTTCTCAGCTAGAGATACGCGGTAGTTCTCGAGGTAGACCACTTTCAGCTTCAGACCCACGATCGGGTCGGTGTTAACGATGCGTCCGATGCTGTTGATGAGTTTGATGATCAGCTTGGCCATGTGGTACCCGGGAGCAGCCTGAAGACAATGACGTTACAATAAGGGTAAAGAGAAAACAAGAAGGGAAGTACCAACCTGAACTCCTACAGTATGGAGGTGTGTGGAACACACCCAAAAGAAAAGCTTCATTGTACCATACCGAAAGACTAAAGTCACAAGTGGTGACGCCAACTGTACTTTTCACTTCCACAGACAGACGAGGTAGTTAGCGATACTGAGACGATTCTTACCTTGCCTCCAATCATGACTGTCCTAGCAATCATCTCAGCGTTCGGGTTAGCTTTGATTCGATTGTAGAGGACGATGATATGCAATGCATTCAGAAGTTGGCGTTTGTACTCGTGTATCCTCTTCACTTGCATGTCGTACATGGATGTCGGGTCGACGTCGATGTTGTATTCTTTCTTGATGTACTCAGCCAGTTTAGACTTGTTATCGTACTTGACTTTCTGGAGCTTCCTCAGGAAACCTTCATCATTTACAAGTGGCTCAAGTTTCCTCAGCTCAGACAGCTCTGTGATGAACTCCTTGCCAATTTGCTGAAATGAAATTTCGTGTGAAATGTACAGTAGAGTGAATACGATCCTGCAACTGCCTCAATAATACGACATATGCCATACAATAGTTCTTCACTTGGTTTGGCAACACGGCCTTACGTCAATCGGTGCTGGAGCTGATGCATACCAAGTAGTCTGTTCTGTTTGACTACTCAGGTTATTGAAACAGTGTTAACAAGGCTGATCATGTTATGTGCCTTACATCAGCGATGAGCTCGGCCAAGTTCGGGTTACAAAGCACCAACCATCTCCTCGGAGTGATGCCGTTTGTCTTGTTCTGGAACTTTTCAGGCCACATCTGGTAGAAGTTCTTGAAGCTGAAGTTTGAAAGAGAAAAAAACTCATTGATCGGGATCCAAGGCATGTTTTGAAGACCTAAGGAATATGTTAATCAGCATTGATTGCATACTTCTTAATAGAGAGGGTGACCTGGAATCAACAGCTGAGAATTGTCTAATAAGGTTCCACTCTACTTTCTAAAACAACAACCTACATGTCCTTCTTGATGATGTTGGAGTGAATCATTGCGACACCATTGACAGCGTGACATCCCACGATGGCCAGATGTGCCATGTTGATACGCTTCTCGCCATGCTCCTCCACCAGCGACATATCACGCATGCGGTCCCAGTCATTCGGCCATTTCTTCTGCACCTCCTGCATGAAACAAAATACAATTTTGGTCGGATGAAACTGAAGGGCTCAGCAAGGGCATTTGATATACAACAAACCTTATGCTATGAAACGGCAACTTGTACTCACACACGTGGATAGTTACTTATGTTGATGATCGTACTGATGACAACCTACATGTTGGTCACGACGTTGCGGGAAGGAAGTAATCTTTCTGATGAACTTACAGCGAGGAACTTCGAATTGATTTCATAGATGATCTCCAGATGCCTTGGCAAGAGATTGCTTAGCAAGGACACGGGCCATCTCTCCAAGGCCTCGGGTAGTACCGTGTGGTTGGTATAGGCACAAGTCTTCACTACAATAGCCCAGGCTTTGTCCCACGGAAGATGCTCAATGTCCACAAAGATCCTCATCAGCTCGGGGATGGCCAGAGAAGGATGGGTATCATTCAGCTGAATGGCACACTGCAAACAAATGGTACAGAGGTCAGATATTTGAAATCTTAGAAGACATGAACGCAGAATAAGGCACAGCAAGACTTCCAGCAATGCAGCAAATTCTCACAAATTTTTAGAATCTATAAACAAAGAAGTCCATTTAGTGCTATAGCCTTGAAACCAGTAGTCAACAGACATACAGTGTTCTATAATATCAAATCAAGTTGTGTTGTACATTCATGCACCCATCATCTTGTCAAAGCAATTTCTCTCACCTTCTCAGGGAAGCTTTCAAACGAAGTCCTAACCGGGTCTCTGCAGCCGAACTTGGATGATTTAAACCGACGCACGATATCTTGAAGCGTTGCAGCAACAAGGAAGTACTGCTGCTTGAGACGGAGTTCCTTGCCCTCGAAGAACTGAAAATGATCAAGGAAAGGATAACACTAGCACTTTTAGCAGTCATACTTGCAGCCGATAATGATTCTGAACATGCAATTCACCTGGGTTAGTTTAAAAGTAATGAAAGGTGACAAAGGGGATGCCCTGTTTGAAGAACAGTGTTTTCCCTCGCATCAGATTTGATTTGCATAAAAACAACGATGGATGTGGTTACTAGGACTAAAACTAAAGGTTACAACACACCAGACACATATAAATACTCACATTGTCATTGGGATATAACACACGCGATATATTCTCGGCCATGTTGCGGTCGCAGACGGCCTGGATGTACTCGCCATCATTGACTGCAACCAAATTACAGGAATGATCAAGAAAAGTAGAGAGTGGGTGATGACCCTGAACCAACAGGTGTGGGGGGGATAATGGTGACTTGTGAAAGCCAGTTACGGATGGTCGTGAATGAGGTACGACTCCTCCTAACCGAAAATTTTGTTGAGAATGAAATTGTAAACTTGAATCCTTCACCTTATGCTATCACTATCAGTGTTCTCCACACTATTTTTTGTCTTGTAAAACTGTAAGACAGCATCAATGTATGCACGGTCATTGCACACCAATATTACTTACCCTTATCATTTGCAAAAACTTTCAGCTGTAACACACAGAAAGTTGAAGCCAAACCAAAATTTCAAAAGCGCTACATAATGCAATCTACAAGTGGTTGTACTGCCAAAGCTAGAAGCAGGTCACAAACTGAGACCAGTGGTGATATGAATGAATTGAAAGCTTTTAAGGTTTATATTTCATGCCAATTGTAAACATGGTTTTTAATCCAAGTTAGTACCCTTTTACCATCACACCAAAATCAAACGGATCTATTTCTATTATAAAGAACTCCATTTCACAATCCATAAACTTGAAGCAAAAGATGGCAAAGCTTATGTCTAACCAACAATACTGAAAAAATTACAACTTTTTTGTAATTTCACAGAATTGTCATTGTTAGTATTAAAACCATCACATCTGAAAAATAATGCAGTCAAGTCTGATATCATGATGAGAGCATGATATCGGAGGTAGTGCATCAAACTGCAACTACCAACTTCCAAATCTATGATATTTTACTGCAACCGGATAGAGAGATGTGAAGGTTAATCAATCCGCTTCTAATTACTCAAAAGAAAGGTGTAGAAAGGAAGGAAAGACAGAAAGTCGGATCACCTTCCAATCAAATGTCCAGTTTTATCAGAGAAAAGAGTCTAGAAATACATGTAGAATGATAATTAAAATTGACCGGTGACAATATTTGTTACCCACTGGTTCACTTACAGAATTGAAGATTAAAACTACTTGGTGCCTTAGCAGACCAAAGTCTCATTGTGTTGACTGCATTGTTTCCATAGCCTGGGATAGGACTGTCATATGGCATAGCAAAAACAACCTGAAAAGGACAAGTTTTCAGAGGAAAATATGAAAGCATGCCATAAGGAATGCAGTTAGGTTAATGAGAAAGACTGTATCCTGGGAAGATTGGGACTGCAGAGGTCTAGCATTCTTGTCCAAAATTGTTGCTATCTGATTCTGAAAACAATTTTGACCGACATCATGCCAGAAAATTTGTATCATGATTGTCACTAACATGCAATGCAATAGCAACAAGTAACTCTAGCAAAACAATTCACCACCCATGCTGGAAATGTTTAAACAAATGATATGACTTGGTTCTCAGCAGTCCCAATCTAAGGCTCGGGCAAGCACTCATTCCCACCCTTGGATACCAGTCAAAAATGACTTACAGAACTGGAGATTAAAATTGTCAGGTGCCCTTGCCGACCATAGCCTCATTGTGTTGACACAATTGTTATCGTAGCCAGGTATCGGGTTATCAAAAGGCAAGGCGAAAACAATCTGAAATAGGTGTATCATTGGTGAAATAGGGGATGGGGATAAAACTGATGAAGAAGATGAAAATATGACCCAAAGTCTCAAAACTAAAGCGTTCATTATATCTCTTACTCAAGTACAGAATAAAACATCTCACTTTCATTTTCAAAGGCCAGTTTTTCTCAAACCATCCTACACAAGGATCTGAGTGTAGGCTGCAAAACCACAGTGCCACAAACCACTTTACCTGTGTGTCGACCCATTTTGCTCCCTTCTCATTCTTTTCAACGCGTCCGTAGAAGTTGACTGGCAGCATGTACTCGGGTCGTGCCTTCTCCCATGGATTACCATATCTCAGCCACTCATCAGGCTCTTCAACCTGGAAGTAAACTCTTCTCATTAGATATTTGATCCCTTTGATCCACAGCAAAGTGAATTGACCAAGGACCTAGACAGCAGTCCACATATATCAGGAAATGTATGTACACAAAGATTTCTTCCAAAGACCTCAGATCTTTGGTTAGTAACTGGACAACTGATCCCTCACTAAGTCACTTACCTGGTGACCATCGCGGATTCTCTGAGCAAAGATACCGTAGTCATAACGGATGCCATACCCGTAGGCTGCCAGACCCAGCGTTGCCATGGAGTCAAGGAAACAAGCTGCCAACCGCCCAAGACCACCATTACCAAGGCCAGCATCTTCTTCAATATCTTCTAGTTCTTCTATATCAAGGCCAAGCTGGAAGGACATAATTGTTATAGCGTTAAGAGGAAGACCACCAAACATAGGGGAAAGACCTGCAAAATAGGTCAAGGTCGGGCTGGAGAAGGACGGTGGGAGTGGATAACAGAGTCATTTCATACTCATAGGCATAAATACAACATGTACAATAGGGAAATAAAAGGTTGATACAATCGTAGGCCTTCAAAGCCACTCTACACAGGCCTGCCACCGGTAATCAGCTGACAGGCCAGGATGGAAAGCATAAACTTTCATGCAAGGATTAGGCTCTGTAGGCCTACCTAGGAGTAATAAAGCATGTGAGAAATGTGGCCTGATTTCCCTCTTTCATCAGACAAGTAGATCGAGTTACAGAAGAACAGTATACAACATCTGTTTTTAACTGGTGCATGCTTCAGCATCATCCAAGCCCTTCAAGGACTAATTTCTGTTAATTTTCAAATATCTTGAGCAGTTTTAAAAATGTACGGTGAAAGGATATAGACAGGGTCATTGACCTCGAAAAGACCAGATACAGGCCTATAGTTTTTCTGCCAAAATTGTAAATTTCGTCCTTTGTACAATGTATACTACATGTACTATGACCATCCAAGCTAGACAAGATGAGGATGGATGGACCACATGTATGTTATTGTATGACATGGATGAGCAGTTGATACAAGTTGGAAGAGACAGAATCTCATGAATCCTTCAACATGTCAAGAGGGGTCAGGAATAAATGAGACTCCTCAAGGTCACCGTGACCTCCACTCACAGAGTCAGATGAGACGATACAACAACTGGATCAATAAAAATCCAATTGCCAGCAACAGGATTCCGATAGCAATGAACGCATGCAGAAGGCAGGAGAAGAAAAACCCCACTCAGTGTGATACTAGTCTGGCGAGAGGTGTGCAAAGAAGAGAATAGCCATAGTTGGCTGCACAAGTGTTGGGGCCTGTTACACGTGTTGTGGTTGTACACAGGGCTTTCCAACAACTTTTAGCAGGTTGTTGGGTTGGCAAGGATATTTCGAGGATATTATAGTTATACCGACAAAATGGAAAATTGCAATAATTGGCAATTCAACTCCTCAAACAAAATCTCAAACATTTCTAGCAGTTTTGACATCATGAAACAGAGCGAGGGGCTAGGGGCTGAAGATCAGCCATGGTATGGTAGAGTCGATTTCGATGGAAATGTGATGAATTCATATTCTGACACTGTCCAATGCATATCATGGAACAATCCAAACATGAGTGCATACATGCAGTCTACTTCCTTAAATTCAATAAAACCCCCGTGACACAATAGTCTTAACTGCCAAGTGGAAGGCTTCAATGTCATTGATTGTTGTCAAATAACCCACAACCCTGGAGAATAAACAGTCACGCTGTGAGGGCCAGTGGGAAGTGGGACATTGATTGATTGAATCATGCAGACGTATATGCCACATGGACATGGAAAATTCAATCAGTTGTACTTCCTGTAGTTATGCAGTTTATTTCCAATTCCAAGGCTAAAATTAAAGTTTTATGATAAACTCAAATTATTCCATGCAGATTTGTGCACACCAAACCTAATTTGGGCTTCACCCTTTAAAAAAGTTAAAAAGGGTGCAACAACTGAGAGGCTGAGCCTTAAAATTCACAAGGACATGATAAATTTATGCCGATATAGTTGTAGTAGCCCAAAAAAGAAAGAACTGGTCTCAAATTTCAACTTCAATATTTACTTATGATCCAGGTCAAGTACAAGTAGGTCTATAACCTGATTTGGTCAAATGTGCAGTTTTGTGGCCTTGGGCAGAAATTATGCAGGAAAATTACGTCAATTGAAAAGTCAATATATAGTGGTGTCACTGACACTGTCAGTGACTGGTCCATACACCTAATCTGGAAGTCTAAAACACTGGTCAAATGTACTTTAGGCCATCTTTTTTCACTGATTCACTGATTCGAAAGGCCATCAAACTCCAGTCCAAGCAAAAAATTTATGGAGGTCATGTGTCTCCACTACTCTGGTTGTCAATCATGGATCCTTTGGCATTGTCAGGGCATGATGTTTACTTTGAACTTGAAAGTGGAAGTAAATCGCTATGCTTTGGAAAAATGCTCATGAAAACTCATTTCAGCATGCACAACTCCTGGTGTGCAAAACCTTTCATGGTAAGGTACCATGACATGGCATGCATAAAGTTTAAAGAGATACACTGGGAATACAATCTTCTTACCTGATACATGGCTTCATCACATGCATTCTCAATTCCAAGATTCATCATGGTGTTACACAAGGATCTCCCCATGTAGAACTCCAAGGAAAGGTAATAGACTCGCTGGAAAGAAAAGATGGCCTAATGATATACAATATCGACTGTTGTCAATTTCAAATGACATCACATGATTTCACGTGGGCCGAGCTAACACAACAGCCAGTGAGTGACGTCACAACAATGGTTTTAAAAGTTTAACGCTCCGCTATGCCAATATTGATGGTGACAGAAATTTTTAGATTTACAGAACTGCAGGGGATTCACAAGAGTCCAAAGATGTGATGGCTGGAGCTTCCTTCTTCAGTTTTTGGTTTCAGCAGCTAGAGGCCACAGAATCAGTTCAGTTCAGTTAAGTATTGACAGTAAGGAGAAGGGGTTACAATATGAATATTGTAAAAAGGTTTTGATAACGCATATTATGAAGTGGGAGCAAACGGGACCTCTGTCTGAGGATTCCTTCTTCTTCATGTGGCTTCAACTACCTAACCCATGATTGACATTTTACAACATCATAATCCTTTACTCTAACCCTTGATTCAGCAGTCTGTGCCAGCTGCCTCTGGTTGCAACATTTCGCTCCTCTTGCTCGTTTATCCACCCCTAACATGCTTGCTAACCATTGGCATTGCATGCTATTTTCGGGTCCTCTTGAAATCACCTTGATAACTTTCTCAAGGGCATTGGATGAAATCATCTTAGGGCCCTAATCAAGATCCCTTCTGCTTACCTTTGGATCTTTTTCATAGTAATACTGCTGGGTTCTGATCCACCTCCCAACCAAGTGGTCCCTGACAGTGTGGGCAAGGGCAAAAAAATAGTCTCTGGGGGTTGCAACATTTCTGTCCTTTACAAGTGTGTAATGAAGATGCCGATTAAAGTTGTTTTTCAGGGCTGCTACATTTCCTACTTGTGCAATACCCCTAACACTAATCTGCTTTCTCCTGTCCTGGTCGGTCAGCGGCGACGCCATAGCGAAAAGGGTGTAAAATCGAAAGTATTTGACCAAATTTTTCAAGATCAAAGCACAGAAATCCTTTCCCGAGCTGACAGCCTCCACTGCGCATGCGTCAAGCCAGGCTGACCTTGACCCAGATTTCAACACGATTTGGACTATTCCAAAATCATACTTACTTGTATAATCTATGCATGACGTCACTTGCATGATCTCTCTGCCAGTATCAGCTTCCATGTTATTGTTGTATAAGCCACTGAACAAAATACATTGCGATCGATCGCGTGCCCAGTGTGATCAGACTTTGGAGATAAAAAAACAAAAAAGTTTTAATGTTCACAGACGTTCTCATGGTTCGGGTGACCAAAAGCCGCAAAAATCTTTTAATAATGAATGGCCTAGTTACGGCCATTCGGAGGAATGGCGGCCAGTTAAAGCAGGGACATAACAGCGTCATCAATAACTAGAGTTCTGATCATGCCCGAGGAGGATGGATAAACTACGTTTCTTTTAGGAATGGTCCAAATCGCGACTTCAACATGGCACCAAAACACGTTGGTTCTGAAACGAAGAATATGAAGAAGAAAACGAAGAAAAAGGGGAAGATGAAGGACGTCAGCTTTGACTTAGAGACTGTGCTAGCCTTGGGCGGTGATAAGGTTATTAGCTGTTACATCTAACCCCCTGATACCCGTTTAAAATGAGTGAACCCTCGACTGTACATACATCACCATCTGCTCTCAACTCTACATTTACATTTGATAGGGGCCTACTATGATAGATTGGCCCATGATCTAGCGCACTGGAGATGATGTGATAAGCCTGTTAGTGTTTCAGATGTTGGTACAGCGTTGCATCCTCCTGCATCAACACAAGGAAATCTAACCAGTGTGTCCCATTTAGTGGAGACAATCTCACATCCTGTTAATTCCATCTCCAGGCAAAGACGATGTATGATGTATCTGCTACCTAACTGCAGGGGACAATGTCAAAACCAAATCAATCGCCATATCAAGTCCATATTGTTGAACTAAAAACCAGCATGTCCATTTCAGTGGGAACAGTTCCACAGCATCACCAAAGTATGTGCATCATCAGGGATAATGTCACAACCTTCACTATCATTAAGGACAGCATCATCTCTGGAGTTTTTGTCCCTCTCGCTTCTCAGTACTGGTTGGGACAACCACAATCCCTTCAAACTTTAACAAAAGGAACTATGATGTTATGACATGTATGACCACATGTTCATGTGACTATTGTCTCTGCTTATTTTTCCAGAAAGATTATGACATGTTAAAGGATGCAGATGATGGTGATGAAGTGATCATCAATCCATCGGAAGACTTCGAAGCGGAGCCAATCCAAAGAGAGAGTGTGAGTTTTAAAAACCGTATACATGCACTTCATCAGTTATTCATTATCAAGTCTTCTGGGCATTATCTAAGAAGAACATTACAATGTAAGTTAATAGTCCGAGTAGTATGTACCTTGCATCTTTGTTTCTCAGGATTTGTCATTTGACTGGTCCAAAGTTTAACTTTATCTTATTCAATGTCAATGTTGATGCCAACACAGCAAACTTCACAAACTTATCTTACAACTTCATTTTCTCTTCAGATTCTGGAGTACATAAAGGAACTTGAGATCACTAAATACAGAGAACCAACTGATGAGTGAGTAAACTTATAGTATGATCAACTCCTTTGCCTGTTTGAAATCCTGCAAAATCATGAGGTGTCCTGATATCGGAAGTAGTCAAATCCTGTCAAACCAAGGGGCTCCCAGGTGTACTTTTTTAATAGAGAGGTTTCCTTAATAGAGAGGTTTCCTTAATAGAGAGGTTTCCTTAATAGAGAGGTTTCCTTAAAAGAGAGGTTTCCTGATTAGAGAGGTGTCCTGATTAGAGAGGTCAAATTGAATGGAAAGTACCAATTTTGGACCAGAATGAGTGTCCTTGATAGAAAGTCACAGCAACTTCCGACTCAGAAAAGGCAGGAGCGATTTTCAGCCAAAAAAGGGCATTTTTCATCGTGGCAATTTCTACTCTTAAAAGGTTTCATAAAAGCAGAGGTGGTCACATCCGCCCATCCTGTCTTTTGGAAACACCA
Organism: Lineus longissimus; assembly: GCF_910592395.1. NCBI lineage: Eukaryota > Metazoa > Nemertea > Pilidiophora > Heteronemertea > Lineidae > Lineus > Lineus longissimus. The sequence continues at coordinate 25,910,161 of NC_088310.1, forward strand.
GATTGTGAATAACAAAAAAGGGAAAAGATAAATTATAACATTTTCATTTTATTTCTGCATAGCAATCAATGTTATCAGCATTCAGTCATCCGGTACTTTTGGACATGACACCTGTCTCTCACTAGTCTCAGTATGTGTGTTGTCATTCGTGAGCACTGCAATATGTACATTTCATCATGAATGCGTCATCCAGACAGCTATGATCTCACGGTACACGAAGGGAGGACCTTCACCTAGAGAGCTTTCTTTCCATTCATGACAACAAAAGATACAAATACTAGGTTACTTTTAAATAAACAACATCCAAAGTCTAGTTGTTCACAGTACAGGATATTAGATGTTTCTAGTTTTGTCCAGTAAGCCTGGCAGCCAATAGCAATGCAAGTGCTATAAATCCATCCCGACAAGAGGTTGCTGACTTTCCTCCTGATGTGATCCAATCATTCTTAACCTCAATGGTGCATTCTTCAGAAACAGTAGCAAGCGAATTCATGGCCGAGCACCTGACTGTCCCAGATTCATTTTTGAGAGCATGGAACCATCGAGCAGCGTATGAACCAAGTGCATAAGTCTCTTTATAGAAAATGCTGTCCTTGGGCATCGGATGACCAGAGATGGGCTCACACCAGACCTTTGGCTTCGGTGTCCCAGTCGCCTTACAGAAAACCTCCACCAAATTCTCAAAATACCAGTCTGCCACAACCGTCTTGTTGTTGTTCTTGTGACAGCAATTTTGGATTACTGCTGGTGCACATTTGGTGGTCAGATTACTCTCTATGACATTCAAGTCTAGTACGTTAACTGAAAAATAAGAGGGTATTCCATTTGGTTAAGGGCTATGGTTATATAGAAGGGGTCGGATGTCAGTGAGCATTCATTTTTCTTTTTCTCAAAGAAACTTTTTATTTCATTCTTCTCTCAAATTTACCAATTACCAAGATACCTTTCATATTTTCCCCGACCACAAATGTTTGTCATAGTTAACGGTTAAATGAAATTTTGCCATTGCACATACCTCTCTTCGGGGTATTTCCAGACATACACTGGAAATTTTGGAGGACCAGTTGGTTGGACACGTTCATGAAGTCATAAGCATTCTCCATGAGTTTGCAGCCACACTCAAATGAATTACGGTTCATGTTCACCCTCAATTGACGTCCCAATCTCGAAGTCATATTTCCAAAATCCTCTACCGCAACAGTTGTGATGAGGTTCCTTGAAAGGTCGAGCGCTGTGAGCTCGTCCAAACCTTCAAACATCCCAGGTGTGATTCGATGAAGCCAATTCCCATACAGATTGATTGATTTCAGTTTCTTGCTGAAACTGAAGGCTCCGTCGACGATGAAGGTGATCCTGTTTGACTTCAGCGATAGTGACTCGAGGTGTGTGTACATCTTGAAATATTCCTTCTTGTCGATGGGTTTCTCTGACAAGTCGAAAAGATAATTCAAAGTGTTCAATGTCAACGATTTCAGGTGATCGCCCTGTAACCAGTTACTCAGATCTGCCCAGGACATGCGCCAATAGCTGATATCAATGGATTCAAATTTGTAATTCTTTAAGCCTTTCATCACTTGAGTAAGGTCATCATTGGCATAAAAGTCAATTCCAAATTTTGCGCTGGTTAGGTTCAAGTTGTCGAATAGCCCATCTAATTGGTAGGTTGTGCCCGTGCCGACATTGAAGTTAAGGGTCTCCAACTGGGGAATACCCTGAAATGCCTCTGAGGAACACGCATATGTCCTGCCGCTTGTTACCTCTAATTTCTTCAGGTTTGGGAACATAGCAAAAGCTCTTGCACGCAGGGCTGGCATGTCAATACGCTTCAGTTGAAACCAAGTCACTCTTGAGCGTTCCTCCTCACCCAGTTCCTGGAGTTGTTTTAAAACATTATAAACTTCTACTCCCGTATTTATACAGAGCATGTGAGTCACATCATCTTGAACGTATCGACAATAGAGTGGCAGGTTCTTATTTACATCCTCACAATGAATCTTTGCAACCGAAACCATGAGTAGGACGAGTGCAAGTGGTAAGGTCCTCATGATTGCTGTTGTCTTTAATCCTCAATAAAGAAATTGGCACAAGTTCTTGTAAACTGTTTATCTGAAGTCCCTCAAGCTTTTTAAAGATGATCCTGTCTGAATATCTTCATGTAGAGTGCTTGAATCAGTCTTGTCACTAGTCGTAGAAAGTTACCACTGAATAGTGAATAGTTTAAGAATGGCATAACTTGAATGGGCTGGTGTATTAGGTCCGGTCTTGAAAGTATGTTGAACACTTGAAATGTCTGAGGTCCTGAGGAATATTAGAGTTACCCTATTGGAGTTCCAGTAGAGGTGTATGTTGCACAACCTCCCAAGACAAGAATACTTCCACATATGACAAAGTCACAAATTGTCATCCACAATTGCCACTGGACAAAAATGTCAAGTAAACGAAATTAACCGTTGAAATTATGTTTCATTTGATTGAAGAATATCCAACAGAGATGCCTTTTTAGCGAACTGCATTCTATCTCGATGGGAATTGATATCCTGTATGGTCGCGATTTAGCTGACGCCCAGTCAGTTGGTCACCTGAGTGATGGTGGACATCCAACTATTGGGTACCACGTAACTTTAGTAAACCGCTCAAGTGAAAAATGACGTAGCGATGATATGATTCTGACAATGATAGGAGTGCTTCTGCCTAAATGAGTCTGGACATCACAAATTAGGTGTGGCTGCGCAGTTATTGTCTCGATATGTTTCGATGGTCCTTCAATACGTTCTAGTGAAATCAAGATCCACTCTTGATCAACCCTGCCTTCCTTTGCTAATCCGAATTGATGTGGAAGGATTAGTCTTCACCCAACTGTGGGCATGATTGGTTTTAGATGTGCTTATCCAGGTATGACATCTTGTATCCTTGAGGGTCTTGGTAGTTTTCAAAGAAATGTGAACTAGTAAACTCCACCCTTTTTTGCAATTTTTGTTTCCATTTCCAATCAAGATGTTCTCTGGGTTGATATATGCGTGTTCATTTCAGTGAGAAGCGACGCAATGAACCCCGACCAGTCAAACTATTATCAATGCCTGTACCGTCTGATGATGAAGAAGAAGAAGCAGTCGTCCCAAAGAAAAAGAAGCAGAAGAACAAGTTCAAGATCCAGCACGATGAGATTTCCAGCTCGACCGAGATTCCGAAACCAAAGAAAGGCAGTACGGCATTTATTAGCCAATATCACCCGAGAAATTATATACTGGTCAAGTCTGCTGGGAGCTGGTACAGTAATCAGGTCAGTCTTTGTCTGGTCATGCTGCTATTCTTACCATAGGCTATTGGAAATCCAACCAGAGCCCAAATTGATGAAGATATAACATTTAGGAATGGACTGTAGAGTTCAAACTCAGCAGTATCCAGTACTGGTCCAATAAAATATAGCATTGGTATATGGTAATCAAAATTACGTCAAGCCAATGATAAGCCTGTTGTAGACCCAGGATTTTAGGTAGGTATGTTACCCAATACAAATGCTCAGAAGGGCCACAACATTTTATTTCTGTTTCAGTTCCCCAATGACCCTGCAGTGTATCACCCTGCTGATGATACTTCCATTGAGAATCTGCGACACTATGCTTCCAGACTCCTTGAGGATGACACTAAACTTTACAAAAACAGTGAGTATCAACTTCCAGTTTTACCTCACCTTTTCATCAGCTTTGGGCTTGACGAATGATGAGGCATTTGCCAATGCCATGAGTTCAGACTATGAAGAAACAGCATCAAATTTGATACCCAGCTTCATTGCCAATGAATGCCTCAGTGCTGTTTCACTGCTCCTTACAGCGGCATTTCTGAAATATAGTGATTATTTAGAATGTGTCAAATCAAATTTTTCTTTAGAGAAAGACTCGTCAAAGTCATCGGACGTGGCTTGGATGAAGAAGGTGATATCCTCTGGTACTCTGAGTGATAAGGTCGCCGGGCTCACAGTTCTCATTCAGGATGATTTGGTCCACAATCTCAGCTGTCTGGACACTCTCATCAACATGGTCACTACGAAGGGAAAAAGGGAATGCCTATTAGCCCTTGGTATGTACTTGTGGCTGGGCTTGCAGTCCTCACTCGGATTGATTTGGTCCACAATCTCGTCTGCCTGCAGGCTCTCACCACCATGATCACCACTAAGGGGAAGAAGGAAAGCCTTTTAGCCCTGGGTAGTACGTGTTTAGTAAAAACTAAAAAGCTTATTGAGACCGAAAGTTCTAACAATGGGAGAAGGAGGTTTCATGCAAGGAATGTGCCAACAAAATAAGTCAACCCATGTTACTTCCTACCCCCTTCAACTGCTCCCCCTAGCTGTGCCCAACAGGCAGTCAGTAGTCTCAATATTCCAAACTTATCTTTCAGACACTCTGAAGGAACTCTTCCTGTCTGATCTCTTACCAGATAACAGAAAGCTGAAAACGTTTGAGCAGGTAAGTCTTGTTTCACAATACTGGACAAGCAAAAACAGAGTTCCACATTCCGCAAATCGGTTGATTTCACTAATAATCCTGTGGCAATATTAGGACTTCTAACATTAGGTTGAATTAGATTCCAATGATGTGATTTTTTCTTGCAGCATCCTCTGTCCGCCGTTGACGAACTTGCAAGTGGTAACAAAGACAGTCGAGATAAGCGATTGCTGATGTGGTACGTTGAAGACCAGCTGAAGGAGGCGTATGCCAAGTTCGTGAAGGCTTTGGAGGGAATATCACATGACACGTTACCGGCAAGCAAGAAAAAAGCAATGAGTAAGTTATGAAAGAAGTCATCTCAGCAAATGGTGTTTGGGATTTATGTAGCCAATTCCAACAGGGCTATGTTAAGATAATAGTTCAAATTCTATTTTAAATCATATTTCAGATGTCATATTTGAGCTCTTGATCAGCAAGCCAGAACAAGAGAAGGTGCTACTCATGATGCTCATCAACAAACTTGGTGACCCTGACTACAAGATTGCTTCTAAAGGTGCTCACTTCCTAACACAGCTAGGTAAGTTGAAGTAATGCTTGAAAGCTGGAATGAGTGGTTGATTCATGTACCATTGCATTCCTCATTGGCCAAATATTGCACCTGATCTTCTAACCATATTGCCTTTCTAGAGATGTGATGTTCTCTGTTCCTTTTTCCAGTTGAAAAACACCCTAATATGAAACATGTCTTGACACTGGAGATAGAAAGACTTCTCTACAGGACGAATATTTCACCAAAAGCACAGTAAGTTCTGTCAGACATATCAATTTATGCCATCCACTGACCACTGTACATGTATATGTATAACTTGTCCTTATTTGTTTTGTGAGAACTTTAGCATGTATTTGCTCTTAGATATCAGAAACACATCTAAATTCAATGAAACTGATGGCAGAACTGATAGAGATCGTCACTTTGACCCCGAGCAAAAAGGTTAAGGCAGAATTCAATGCATTTCCTAACTTTGCACCTGATTGTATTTCAGATACTATGCCATTTGTTTCCTGAACCAGATTATCCTCAGCCAAGCAGAATGCAAATTAGCAACAAGGCTTATTGGAGTATACTTTTCATTTTTTAAGGTATGGATACTTCACTGCTACATAGGTCAAACTGTTCGAACAGATTTTGCCTCTTTTGTGTCAAACTTGTCTTTAAAAAGGGTTTTTCTCCCAGTATTACCAATTTTGACCTCATTTAAAAGGACTGTTAAGAGGAGTGTGATGATATCACAATTTCCTGATGAAATAGTCGAATTTGGTTTCAGAGCTATGTGAAGAAAGGAGAAGTTGACAGCAAGATGATGAGTGCCTTGTTGAGCGGTGTGAATAGAGCATATCCATTTGCTACAGGTAAAGAGTTGTTGAATTCATGTCAAGTCCCATATCGAGGCAGATAGTATGATGAGCGTATTCAGAATTGTGAAGATATCTTATCTCTTACATGTATATGGTGGTAGACTAGAAAAAATAATGTGCATCTCCAGAAACTACAATTGTGCAACTTGAAGCTGTTTGCAGCACTTGGAAATCATTGCAAAGCTGGGTCAATGCATTGCAGAATCCAACACATTCCGATTTCTTTCAAGGCAAAAAGACTCTCAATGAAAACAATCTTTTTTTCAGATAAGGAGAAGATAGGTGAACAGATGAACACCCTGTATAAATTGGTTCATATTGTGAATTTCAACACAAGTATACAGGCCTTGATGCTGCTATACCAAGTCATGGGCACAAAGTAAGCCTAGGTTATTTAGGTTTAGGAGCTTCATAGCCTTGTTGTTTGAATCTGTATTTCGAAAATGTTGGAATGTCATCTCGCAAGATCCATGCCATCGTTGAGAACATCCTCTCACACATTTTACATATTTTTTGCATCATGTGTCCATTAAACACTCAAAAATGTGGCAGAAATGGGACGTCAATTGCTGGCTCTGTGAGCTGATTGAACATATGGATGCCAGAACTATTATCATTTTGATGACGCGCTGAAGCCAAGAATAAGTCTCATTTCTTTTATGTATATCTGATTGCTTTTTCAGCGAAAACCTATCAGACCGGTACTACATGGCTCTGTATAAGAAGCTCCTAGATCCAGACCTCAGACACTGCTCCAAACAGGCCATGTTCTTAAACTTGTTATTCAAAAGTCTGACCAAAGATGATGCGGAGAAGAGAGTAATGGCATTCCTTAAGCGCCTGCTACAAATCTGTTCCTATCAGTCACCATGTTTCGTGTGTGCTGCTCTGGTCCTTTTCAGTGAGGTAAATATCTCGAAGAGATGGCTTGCAGAATATGTCCTGTAATGGCCACATTGGATGACAAACACATCTTGGTTTCAATGTTTCATTTTTGGAATTGATTACGTAGTAGCCACGTTTTGACCACTGAGACAACCATAACCTTACGCCATGGGTTGGTGTCAAATTCTTTGCAGATTGTGCCTAAAATATACAGGTTTGAAGTTTTTTAGAACAGAAATTAATATCCATGCCCATTTTCAGGTCATCAAAGCCAAGCCTGGTTTGTTGAATCTTCAGAACATTCCCGAGGACTCTGACGATGAAGAACACTTTGTTGACCTTGACGAGGACGACAAGGTCGAAGTCGATTCCAGCGATGATGAAACCAAGCCACGGTCATATGATGCTGAGCCCAAACATCTAGTCAAGTCATGGTCATCTGCTGGCGCTGGCTCATGGGTACATAGGAAGAATGTCACTGGTATGTTGTCATATCAGCTCCTGTGATCTCACCTCTGTTGCAACACTTAGCAAAACACCTTTTACAGATCATGGTTGTATTCTGTGACTTGAGTATTATTGATCACAGCTTGCAATATATGATTTTTGCGCATTTTTCAGAAAAATCCTTTGAACGTTATTATGATCCATACCATCGTAATCCGTTATACTGCCGGGCAGAACAGGAATGTATCTGGGAATTGAAAAAGATGGCTACTCACTTCCATCCATCGGTCGCATTGTTTGCCGGTAATATTCTCAAGGTATGTATCTTCCTTTTGCTCAGTCAGAACTGGCTGAGACTCCTGGCCCATAATCATGGATTGACCAGAAAGTTTAACCTTCCTGTTGGCTCAGTAGATTGGTCAGTTACTAGGCCATTAAATGGCTAGGAAATATAGATTTTCTTTTCATGAAATAAGAGGCGCTCAAACCCTTCCGAGTTCACAATACGGTAGTTTCAATGTTCTGTTTCAGGGTGAGAAAATAGTATATTCGGGTGATCCTCTTCAAGATTTCACATTGATACGATTCTTAGATCGATTCGTCTACAGAAATCCCAAAAAGAAGGACAAAGGTAAGTTGCTGTTGTCGTTTTTGTGTTGTCTCGGCCTTGAAGTTAGCCCTCTCGACTTAAAACAGGCCAAAAATGGTCAATTCCGGCAAGTAATACAAGTTTAAATCCGCCCTAATTTTTTGTGTACATTCAAATTTCCCTCATTTCCATCTCCATTTTATTACCTTTTCTCAAAGCATTTCTTTAGGAGGCAGGCTGGTACTCTTGTACTGTTAACAAAGCATCATATAATCTGTGACATTTGTTCTAGATAATGGAGGTGAAGCTCTCCCAACATCTCAAGGCATCAAGTCAAAGAATAAGCAGTACATCCCAAAAGGTGTTCGGGCTGTTCCTGTCAACAGTGAGAAATACTTAGCTATTCCTGAGGCTAAGATTCCCATTGATGAAAAGTTCTTTTATAGGTAAGGCTGTGATGTTTTATGTATCATTATCACAAGTCAAGGAATCATCGCAGTGTTCTGTAAGTTTGGTTCAATTATAGCCTCTTCAGTGGAGAAAATGGCAGAAATCATACATTGATGCACACTGAGAATTTTTCCACCCTTTCTTACTTGTAAAGAGTTGTCTTGTAGCAAGATCATGATTATGCATTTAGATTGTGGATGTATTGTGTGCTATTGAGGTTTGTGTGTCATTTTGATGTTCTTGGATTCATCAGGTTTTTCCACCAACAAGCTGGAAGAAAGAAGGAAAAACATGACAGTGATAATGAGAGTATCAGTGATGATGAATTTGATAATTACTTAGGTAAGCAAGTCTTAACTTGGGTGGTGAATCTGTTGTTTTGCCAAGTCCAAAACTTCCATCTTATTTGATTGCAGCAGTTGACCTGTGAAACACATTCTACACTCAACTCTTCAGATGAGAGAGCGCTATCTCTGAACAAGTTCAATGTGTCATGTTAATGCCACACTGAACCAACAACACACTTGGAGAACTGCAAAACTAAACCGCATGTAATGAATCTTACTTTTGCTTTTGCAGACAAGTATGAATCCCAATATGGAGGTGACGCAGATGACATGAAATTTGACTTTGCTGGGTAGGTACAATCTTTGACTTGTTCTGTGCAACTGTAGTCCTGATACACTAAAATATCATTTTATCAATAGAGTACGGTTTCATGCAGCCACCTGATCAGAAATTCTCTCACAATTTGTTGCAGATCGGTAACCTTTACAAGGTCTAGCCATTCCACCAGACCTCTAATCGTCCTATGCGATTTTCTTTCCAGTGAATTTGACAAAAAGAAAAACAAGAGGGGGAAGAAAGGTGGCACCGAGAGTGACTCAGACTCTGATGATGTGGATGACCTTAGCGATGAGGAAGTTGACTTTGGCGATGATTTTGATGCTCAGTTTGGCTCCGACGATGATCTTGGTGACGAGCTTGTGGCATCTAATGACGAGCCAGAATTTGATGAAGAAAATGTTGCATTCTCAGATGAAGGTGAGCGAAGATGTGTTTTGGGGGAGATCAGTGCAAAGTTGTCAGAGTGCCGCAATCAGGAGGTGTTGGGTTCAGCTCTTGGAAGGATCACTGCTGTTTCGTCTTTTTGTCGTCAAAAGCGAGGCACTATGACCCTACTTGCTTCTCACTAGATTGAATGAAATTCCAAGACAAACTTTATCACAGTTGGGAGTTGTTATCTTCATGTTGCCAGTGGTATCCCAGAGGTTGGACATTGTTCTATACTCAGCACAGTGTGGTGATGTCATCGTCTGTTTGCACTGTTGAAGTTGCTTCAACCAGATTTAATCCATCTTTTAGATGACTTGGGTGAGATGGACTTCACGAAAAAAGCGATGAAGGGGAAAAGAAAGATGTCTGGACTTGATGATGAGGATGATGAAGATTTCTTAGCGCCTCCTAGGAAGAGGGGAATGAAGTAAGTATGATGATGAAGGGATACGTACCGTCGTCTTAGAAAAATTGGGCTTGACTCGCAAGGGGGAAGTTGGAAAGCTACAATGGAATAATCACAAGGGAAATCATCCATGGTTGGATGGTTTTTTCATTGCTTTCTTCATTTGGGAGACTCTGTCAACGAACTTTCTCTGAACCACTTGTCATTTCTCCAAATTGTCATTTTTCAGGGGAGATGTAACCAGTCTATTTGCAGCGGCTGAAGAGGTAGGTTCATGAAAACATAGTTTCTTTTCCTGTCATGTTTATGTAATTGTTGAATGTGAAACTGCTGAACCAGTGCTCTGGAGGCATGTCGATGAGAAAGACAATACAGTTTGACCTGTCTGCAAGTGGAGGACTCTGTGTTTCTGTTTAGTGCGTGTACTTGTTGATGATCAGCATTACATTTGGGGTATCTTGGGTCTCTTAAATTGCACTCCGCGTAAAAACAACTTTTCGATGATGATGATGAATTCTAAACAAGCTTTGACCATATTGCTTTTGATGAGGCAGCCTTTGAGTTTTGAAGACCGTTAATAGTTGACTTAAGATTTCGTTTCGTTTCAGTTTTCGCATCTGATTGATGAGACTAATGACGATGATATTGATATGACTGGGACAGAGGCCCTTTCAAATGTCAAAGACAAAGCAAGTGAGTAATAACAAGAATTTATGTTCTTGGTTATCGGCCTGGGCACACTTGCAAATGAGCGGGACATAAGATTGTCATTTTTGGGTTTACTGAAGTTGTTCCAAAAAAAAAAATTGTTATAGAGAAAATATATTATTTGGGGTAAACCCAACTGAATGTACAGGCTTTGACCTGTGTTAGATGGTTAGACATCTGTGCCGTAGACAAAGTGGCAGAAAAACATGGAGCGTCGTTTATCAGCCATCTTCCCCCATGAGAGCACATTACACCTCTTTTACCACTTTCACCTTCTAGGTGTCAAACAGTTAAAGTGGGAGCAGAATCGAGACAAGTGGGTTAGAGGCGAAGACTGGAAGACCAAGAAACGTCAACAGGGCAAGTTCAAGGGAAAAGGACCGAATAACAAAATGGGGAAGCAACAGAAAGGCAAAAGGAACAGATAATGAGAGAACTTCATTGGACAATCAAGTTTTGCACTAATTCATGAGAGAGTGCTGTTCAAAACCATTTTCATCACTTCTTTGTCATAAATTCATCTCGACTCGTCTTTGCTGTCTTTCGTCTCTGGTGAGTTTCCCCCCCCCCCCCATTGTTGATGATAACACTGCCAAGAATTTCTGGAAAGTCTACTATTAAAGAGACTCTGTATGTCACATATTGTGATATGTGTGGATTTTATTGATTCTACATGTAATGAGATGTGGTTCAACATGCATCTGTGTAATTCATTTTCCGTAATACACACTGGAGTTGGAATGCTTGCCTTGAATGCACGTGATTCTCGGTAAGTTTGGGTAATGGTTTTGCAAGATGTATTGTATGTAGTCTGATTTGTACTTGTTTGATCACACTGAAATAAATAAAGAATTATTTTATACCAATTGTTGTTGATTGTTCTTGTTTGAAACGGACATATCTTTATCTTATTTGATTTGTGTCTCACTTGAGACAGACTCTGAGGATTGATTGACCATGACTATGACAGCGGTTCTGCTGAAATTGATGCAGTATGTAACACCTTGATCCTATTCATGGCTCCTGTTAAGGTGGATGTAACACCTTTCTGCTATAAGGTGGATGTAGTAACACATTGATCCAATTCTGTCCTGTCAGGTTGCCAAAATATATGCTTCACAAATGAAAAAGCAGAGGACTTTCACTTTCGTTTTGACAATTGTGACTTAACTTTATTGGATTGAGACTGTAACTGGTGTTAGCTTTGATTCAGATGTCTAATGGTGCAAGGACTGCCAAAGTATTTATGAAATATTTGAAAAAGTACCTCGTCATTAAATTTAACTCTTACACCAGATTTGTCTCGGTGTGATAATTCAAATCAGTTGTCTCTGATTGACAAAGACAAATGTTCTGGAGTAATTCTCCATCAGAATGTGTAGCATTCATATTGCTGTAATGATTTCTTGGATTGATTGTCAGCGTGAGCTTAAATATAGCTTCATGGCATTCAAAAGGCCTCGAGCCAGCATACAAAACAAACCAGTTTGTTGCCAGAGGCACACATCCTTCTCCACTGAGCCTGAGGGAAGTATTGTTTGCAAAAGAATATGATTTTAATAAAACTCAGCAATTTCTCTTTGTATTGACAGAATGACGAAATTTCTATGATGTTCTCTCATAAATCAATAATGCTTTAGCATGACAAAAAGACAATACAACCCACAAAAGCACAATCTATGCAATCAATCAAAATTCAGTTCCACTCCAGTGCAACCTCGGTTCCATGAAAGTTGAAAATCACCGGTGTACATTGGTTTAGTACATTTTAGCCCCCAGGTTTCTTAAATCGAGGTTAACGAGCGAGATGGCGATGAGAAATGGTTACGGTCGTGGTGGAAGAGGCGGTGGTCCTCGGACAAGATCTGGGTAAGTATGGGCTTTATCTGCCCGATTTATGCATTAAGTAAATCGCAAATCTCTTGTGCAAACCAAGGACAAATTTGATGCCGAATTGCGGGTGCTCAGTCAAGATTCATGAGTTCGTGTCGCGATACGTGTATAAGTGTACATTGTATACACTTGTACAAGACATACAGTACTGGTTTGCAGTAAGGTGTACGTTGTTTCATATGTTCAGTAATGACCTTTGATAATCGGGTAATGGTACGCTTTCAAGTTGGGCGATGTGGTTTTTTCTTCTTTGATCTGTATTAGAACTATTATGGGTCATTTTTTCATTTTGTAAACACGCACTAATACAAACTTGCCGTACTCTCACTTAGTCTTATAAACCAGCGATGGTTGGGGTTTTTTGCTAGAAAACTTTTGTAGATAAAGACTCAGTCGTACGAGCTGCCCTCTTGCCAGCATAAGACTAAGAGTTTTGGAAGTAGGCCTAAGTAGTATCTTATAACAAATCTGGCTGGCCCTTTCATTATCATTGGGGTGGCGGTAGTGTGGACATGTTGCAAATTCACTCTCTTGTTCTGAACACAGGGGTGTCCCGACCAAAGTGTTTGTTGGTCAGCTACCAGAAACAATGAGGAAATCTGATATGGAAGACCTATTCAGGAAGTTTGGAGAAGTCGTTGAATGTGACGTTGTCAAAGACTTCGGTTTCGTCGTAAGTAAAGTATGAGTGAAGTCACAATGCACCTACCGTATCTGACTTAAAAGTGTAGATTACCCTGGTTTACACTCACAGTTCACACGAGTACTCAGCTCAGGCTGTTGCCTTGCTTGTGTCGACCTTGGATGACCCAATTTCAATGAATCAAATTAGATGTATGATGATTGTAATTTTGAAGCTATAGTAAATGTAATTTTAAATGTAAGATGGCAATTGTTTCTTTTATTGGTCTTCCTTCAATTTTCAGCACTATGAACAGGAATGCGATGCTAAAACTGCTGTTGCCGCGCTCAACGACACAGACTTCCAAGGCTCCATGCTGAAAGTGGAGGTTAGTACATTCCTCCGGATGAAAGACAAAGAAGGGTCTTCTTCTCATTCATGTCATTGTTCTGCTGAGGCCATCATGACCAGTTGGCATGGAAACACAGGGATCAATACTTCCAATCCAAGACACAGATGCCATTTTCACTTCAAAGAAAACTAAATTTATCCAACTGTACCGTACCGTACTGGATTTTTTGTACTGCCCTTGACGCAGCCTTGTGTACAAGCTGTTGTTCAGAAAACGTAGAACATTTTTCAAAGTTTTATTGGCAGATTCATTGCCTTGCAGATATCAACAAGCAAAGTCAGACAGCGACCAGGAATGGGTGGTTCAGCTGTTTGTTACAGATGTTCAAAACCTGGCCACTGGTCGAAAAATTGCCCGCAGGGACCAAGTCGAGGCCGTGATGATGACAGGCGAGGTGGCAGGATGGGTGGTGCTAGGGGTCGGTATGATCCATACCCTCCACCAAGCGGGGAATGGCTGGATTATTATAGGGAACATTACCCGCCACCCCCACCATATGACAGGTAATTTTCACCAACTTTCTGATGCATTATCCCCAAATTGCTTCAATGAGGACAGAGACACAAACAGAAGACTGGGAAACAAAATCACTTTACCTTTACATGTAAGCATCTCTGCAACAATTTGAAGGTGGTCTCCATTACAAAGTGATACCCGTGAACTGATTCCGGTGTTTGGTATTCTTTTTAATTGTTCTGTTGCACGAATAAAGATTTGGTCATCATGTCAACAATGTGATTGACTCTCTTATTCTTTCAGGCCTGGACGACACGATCCCTATGAACGATATCGCCGGTTCCCAATGCCCCCAAGCCCTGCAGACTACTTCAGGGACCGAGACCCATATCCAAGGCCACCATCATCATACTTTGACAGAAGATCACCACCATCTAGGTAACAGAATATTTTTGAAATGATTTTTAGGGTTTGTATACTGTAAAATGGGTAATGTTCAGAGGTCTTATTTTCATGATTAAGGAGACTAATGCAATACTAAACTTTCAAATCTAATGCATTTACCACATAACTTTTTGGCAGCAGATGCAGAATTAAGTCTACAGCATACTAGCAAAGTCTGGCCGACTTCAATCCTGAATGACCAAGATTATCTCATCTCTTCTTTCTATCTTCCAGAGACCCCTATGAGATGTATATGGCAGCTTATGAGAGACGGTAAGAGCTTACTTTTCAAGCCTGTCTGAAAAGGACGGCCAACACAGGAGCCTGGCATCTGAATTTTGTATTGTTCATTTGTATTTCCTTTTCACTCGACTAACTAACACTCAAGTCAGTGTCACCCTGTTGTGTCACTCTAACAGAGTAAAGCTAGTTTTTTATTGAGTTGTGTGCATGAAACCTTAGTTTTGCGACCGAGTTTGAGATTTGGTCTCCCACTTTCTAAGATGGACTAAGGTGCCTGATTTGCCAGTTCGGGTTTGAAGGCAGCAAAGTAGGAATGGGTATTTCAGTAGGGTATCGACATCCCAATTGATTATCACTTGTGTATGGATAAAATTCAGACAGAACTGACGTCACATGTCTTTTCGGCAGTGTTGGACTCTAGTTGACAGCCAACACTGCGTAGCAGCGGCTGAAGCTATGCCGATGCCCTGCTGCATGACCACAAAGCTTGCATGTTGCTTGAACATGGTGTCATGCAGGATTTGTTGCAATGATTTGAAATGAAATCTTCCTGGAGATCGCACCAGACAAAATGTTGATAAAATGTCCAAAACTCACATTCCTGGCATTATCCAGTCTTTGGCTTGCCTCATATTCATTTAGAAAGTGGTGACCATATCCATTGTTGATGATAAAATCATTCTTTTACCAAGTGTTGTTGTATGCATGACTTGTGTCAACGTTCCTTCCCAAGGACTGTGCGAAGATGAATTTGGTCATTTGAAGATTGACGTTAGCAAAAAGAGTAAAAGTTCCCACAAACCCTATTCCTTGACAAAATACGAAATTAGGGCATAAAAGGTGGATACTTTGAAACCTCCACTCTCAATTTAATGGGTAGAGCATCCTTGAACCCTGTCAGCACTTGGGTACAATAATCTCTCATCCCCACCCCTTTAGCTGGTATATATATTTCATCTCCATACCCTATTGCTAGTATACATTCACATACACAACCCCTAGACTGATATTTATGTACCTCTTGCAACTCAAGTTGGGGAAATATGACTGGAGATTGGTATCTGAGTTGATAATAATGGATCTGTGTTGGGTGGCTGGTATCTTTTTGAGTAGGCCCCTGGTCTTGATGCGGACCTTGATCAGGTCTATTTGCCCTGTCAGGCATTTTTTATACAAGGATGTTCTACACATTCATCAGGAGTGACCCCTGGGTGAGAAATCTCACATTTCTGGGCAGGTATCGTACCGTTACAATTTTTGACAGTCCAACTCTCCTCATGCTATGATCCCCTCCTTTATCACAAATTAGCCTAATTTCTATGATTTCCGTAGGTATATGGAGTATTATACTGCTCAGGCTAATGCCGCTAACTATCAGGCGCCGGTACCGCCTCCCCCGCCTGCAAACCCTTCTGGGTTTGACTTTAATGCTATTGGGTGAGTAGAGTTTGGGGCAAGGTCAGGCTGCTGGAGTGCCGAGTCTATGTGGGGTTGGTACAGATGCGCATGCTGTTTATATAATGGAGCTACCGAACGGGCCTCCTAACCTGTTGATGATATAATAAATGATGCAGCGAATGGAAAATTCACGCCTCCCAATTTTAGTTCCGACTGAAGCTGTGCAGTACTGCTTTTCACTCATTTGACTTTTCAATACAGGCTGACATAAATACAGGTGTGAAATTAAAAGGATATTGGTTATTTTGCTGTTGATGATATTACGCCAAGTGGATTATTATAAACAGCATGTTTGCATTCATTCCTGGGAGGTTTTTAGCTTATCCCTCTTGCTTCTCTTTACATCTAGATGTCGTTAGGTCTGGTTGGTTTTTCATATGCTATTTGTATGGTTACATCACAGGTCTTGGCACATTTATCAGTTGATTGTGACACTTGCTTGACACACACAAACTGTTGGGACATGTATGGTCAGAGAGGGAATCCAGTTAGTGCAGCCTAGACTAGAGCAGGTGATATTGATTTCAAACCCCACATTTGGATGGTTTTGGGTTTTTAATATGAGTGTTGAGTCAAATCTATCAGTAGACTTACATTGTATTGTAGCTCTTACTTGCTGGTGCAAATAGATGCATCAGCTCTTGGAGGTCTCAGCCGTGTGGAGTGGTTTGGTTGTTATAGAGAATCGTAGTGTTACTTTTAGCACATACATAAGTCTGGATTTTTCAAGCCCTGGGTTTTAGCAGTGATGTTATTGCTGTTAGCAAGTGTATTGTCATTACTTTGATATGACTAACACACTACAGTGCATTTTGCTCACTAACATGACCAAGCAGTCTTTTTAGTTTTTTGAATAAAGCTACCAGTTCTATGCGACATTCGTAAAACAATCCAGACTTATGATATGATGTTGTTGTTCTTCTCGCTGTGGATATCAGTATACTTTGTGGTGCTGGTCTTACTGGCTGGGACAGGCGGATGAAGACAATGGGTGATATGAATGAAGACTAGCAAATGCTTTTATCTGAAACTCCATGTACATTTACACTAGGCCTTTCTGTACAAAATTGAAGTAAAAGCATTTGCTAGTCTTTATTCATATCACCCATTGACATGAGTGTTCATCCCCACTCGGCACAAAAGGTGAAAAATAGCAAACACAATGAAATTCATCATTCTGGGTATATTTATTACAAAATCATTTTATTCAATCTGTTCAATTGTTTCATACTGGTACTAACACAACTTACATTTTACATCCTCTATTTACTGTTGGTGTCCTTGCACTTCAGCTGCACACATTGATGGCAATTTGCACATGACTTAATATCTGGTGACATCTGAGGATCTTTCATAAATTAGCCATTGTACTGTACAGTGACAACCAGTGAAGCAAAATGGTGTTATAATTCTTAAAAATCAAAAGAATGTGAAGATGCAATTTTGGCCGCTGATTTACTGTATTATCGGCACCAAAAAAGTGATTCTACAATACTTTTATTCTTCGATTTCAGTATCTTTGTTTCCTGGCAATTCACTATCCTTTTGAATGCATTGTTAAAGGCACATGTGTCCTGTCAACATGCCACTGAGTGAATGGAGAACATGTGGCTTAATCTCGAAAAGGATTGGTGTAAAAACCTTTGTAGATGCACCTGTGTTGCGTAGCCTACTCCTATTGATCTTTTCTCTTTCTACTTGCTCATTTTAAGTTCTAGAAATCAGACTGGTGACATTGGGGTGCATATTTTCACCATGTGCGTGTCGATATTCAAAAGGCCATTGTTGACATTTCCACATTTCAGTGGAAATTCGGCCATGACTAGGTGATGACTTGAGTCCTGTTGTTAAATTATGAGTCCCTACGCAGTGTTTTCCCTGGTTTTTGGATTTGAGCCTGTCCGTGTCGGCCCAGAGGTGGCACCATTTTAAACACGTCGACCTGACACGTTCAAAACAGTTAGGGAAGTCACTGGTTTCGTTCGTTGCTAAAAGACTTGATAGGATTGCAGTCCACATTCCGAAAAGGTTCGATGTTTGTACAGTCTCGGCTGGGGTGCGATACTTATCAGGTTTCACTCTGGTCACTTAAAGCATCTGGATTAAAAGTTTGAAGGACATGAGGCACATGAACGATCCTGTCAATACAATCCTATCAATTCTTTTACTTATAGGATTTGAAATATTCCACGTAACTTACTTCGTTCTGTCTTTCCAATCTCGTAGCTACGGAGCGCCGCCACCGCCACCTGCTGGACGACCACCGTCACCTCGCGGTTCTGGCCCATACTAAAGAAGCACACGCGATAGTCGAGAGAGGAGAACAGGCGCGAAAACGCGGCGGGTCAAAGCATGACATGCGAGTCACTTACGGCTTTATTCGTGAACTGTGTAGAGAAATATAACCGGACTAAACTTAGTGGAAATAACAGCAGAACTAAGCATTTCTTTTCTTGACTGTTGAAAAACTATGTGAAATGGGAATTATTGGCAAATCTTTAAAAGATCTATGTGATGAGAATTATGGTGTCCTGAATATGTGTCGTAATAGTTACAACCTTAACTTTATTGAACATCTTGGACAGATTTATACTCACAGTAGACAATCTGCAAACAGTTGAGGTCTTGAGTTATTTGTTGAAGGGTTTAAAGCGATATGTTGTTTGATGAAGCCACTTTGATTTTGATTTTACGTTACTAAATGTTCTGTTCTTTGTTCATGGAGTAATTTCATTAAGACATTTTAAAGTCATTCATCGTGTTGTTCCTGTGAAATAAAAGTGGTAACATTAGTGAATATTTACAAAAGCTTTCTGTTTCAATGATAATCAATTATGCTGGACCTGGGGATACACAGTAAATAAAATGATTCGAGTCCTTGAAGCCAAAATGGCCTCAACCAATTCTCATAGTTTGAATCTGTCTCTCACGACAGCAAAAAGAATCGATTTTGCTTGAGAACACTCGCGGATGCAGCGCACCTGGAAGCCAGTAAGTCTCGAGACTCATCCTTGGTTATTAACGGGAGAATATTCGCTGTTATGGTCAGTACATGACTGCGGTAAGGATCACGTAAGTTCTGCACCCGTGTCGGTTGAGAAAAGGCTTCGGTTAGTATCGCTTGTGCTATTAAACGTAAGTTTGTCGCAGTATCTTCACTTTCTCTCGCCCTGGGATATGCGTGTGCTAGCTTCTCTTGACCTTTGAACAAGATTTTCCTACTCCATAATCGCTGTTTTTGAAAAAGTGAGCAAGGGCCCAAAAGTTGTAACGCGAGCATTTTGACATGCTTTTAGATCTTCAGCCAATGCTTTGGTTTCGTGTTACTTAATGAATTTGAACAAAAACAGAAGTCGACAAGTCCGATGAAATGTACGAGTAATTTTTCAGCTTTATAAGGTTGAAATGAATCGTGGTTTAGTCACATCGTGATGACAAGTATATCAATGGCCAGATTCGTGAACAAAACGCGTTCCACAAACGAGTATGCAAATGTCTTCTATGAATACGCAATTTGTTGATTCAAAGATGTTTTGCACTTTTTTCATTGTGCTCATCTCACTCTTTATAGGCATGTTGTAGCATTTGTTTTGACTGAACCTGTGTTGTAGCATTTGTTATGACAGAGTGAGCATTATGTTCTCTGTGTATGGTTTATTCCTATTCCTATATCCACAGCTTTGGCCTCTTTGAAAAGAAATGTGATGGCAATTTATTGCCTTGAAAAACAATGGTCACAAAGATTTGCCTGATAACGCTGCCTCAATTCTATGTCAGCACAGCAGTTTCAGCCAAAGAACCACGATATGACTTACCTTTTGTCATTCTATGCAATTTTTGATTTCAACCGTTTCTTTTCAGATCCTGTCAAACTGATGACTTCACAAAAGATTGATGGAATATCAACAAATTCAATAGACAACTACCGTCCCGAGTGGTATGCCCTTTCGCTGGGTTTGTAGTCTGACCAGAAGGCAAGTATTCATCAGCCTTGATTGAAAACAGTTCATACAGAAAGGACATCCTGCCTGAAAAAGAACTCCACCAAACTATGAGGTACTCTCATTTAAGTAATGTTACTTTCTAATCAGGCTTTGCCTAGTTGATAGATACACCCTCTCCTTACTTACCTGTAGTGTAAGAAAGAGGTGGTGACCGTCATTTTCAGGAGACGGATCTCTGAAAAATCTCAGACTCAACAGAACTGAAAGTGAAATCTTGAAAGTTGCCATAAGAAAAGTTACTTCCATTGCAGGTTGTGATCTGAAAGAGACAACATTTCAATGGACCAAGAACATCAGCTGAAACCCAAGCAGTGCCAGATGTATAAAAAGATGAACGTGCATTGGTTGAAATATGCCCTTTATTGACAACTTGACATGCCATCTATTTTTGTTGTCTGATATGTTAGATGCGGGTCGTGGGAATGCTGATTAGCCACAGTGACACTAGGTGCTTGCAGAGCGTTTGTAGTCCAGGGATTTCCACCCTGACTGCTGTGAAGGGAGGAGAATGGTGAAAGGGTCTAGAGTGTTGTGGCAAGTTAATGACAGTCTCTGTTGCAGAAATAGGAATCGGCAATCAAATTTTCAAAAAGACTATACTTGCAGCTTGTATTTTCCAATACAGTAACCTTTGAAAAACATTATGTCTCAAGGCACTCTTGAAGACAGTCGCTCCCAGGCCGAAGATCCAACCTCACATGCACTGGGGACAACACCAGAGGACATGTAGGCCTACCGTTCATAATAAATTTTCATACCTTTTTAAGAAATTCAGTCTTGTGTCTTTTGTTACAAAGCACTATCAGCCTCTTGGTCATGTGATACTTCTAAATGCAGTATTGGAGAAAAGGGAAACCCTCACACCTACTCAAGATCAGAATATGTCGGCAGTTGAGGCTTATTGACTGCATCTACTGATTGAAAGCACTTGATCAACCTTGTGTGTGCAGGGAGAAAAGAAAACTCTGATGCAAGCCCATGCTGAAGTGGATGGAAACGTCTTGAGCTGAGATAGATGAGATACATGCAGACCTCATAAACTCACTGTTTGGTCCATGAACACCTAAATACGTGACCCAAATCCCCTCTGAGCTGGTTTTCGGAGTCCCATGGACTTCATGAGAGAACTACGCCATCGCCATCTTCAGGGTAAGAGAGGAACTGAAAATAGCGTTTGGTCTTTTCAGTTTCTACCTTGCCCTGAAGATGGCGATGGCGTAGTTCTTTCATGACGTCCATGAGACTCCGAAAACCAGCTCACAAAGAGATCTGAAATGATAAAGATTTTAATCCGAATCCGTAACACAAAGTGTGGTTGATTTTGACTTGGTTTAGTTAACACCTTCAGCGCCGAACCACGTAGATCTACGTGGCCCACCCCCCCTCTTTGAGCTGGTTTTCGGAGTCTCGTGGACTTCATAAAAACTACGCCATCGCCATCTTCAGGGCAAGGTAGAAACTGAAAATACCGTTTTGTCTTTTCAGTTTCTACCTTGCCCTGAAGATGGCGATGGCGTAGTTCTTTCATGAAGTCAATGAGACTCCGAAAACCAGCTCAAAGAGATCTGAAATGATAAAGATTTCGTCCGAATCAGCACAAAGTGCAACACAAAGTGTGGTTGATTTTGACCTGGTTTAGTTAACACCTTCAGCGCCGAACCAAAACGAGGTCTGTAAAGTCTTTGGTCTGTAGAATAGACCCTGCCCCTGAAGATGGCCATCGCCATCTTCAGGACAATGTAGGAACTGAAAAGACCAAACAATATTTTCACGGTATTTTCAGTTACTACATTGCCCTGAAGATGGCGATGGCGTAGTTCTTTCATGAAGTCCATGAGACTCCGATAACCAGCTCAAAGAGGGGGCGGATTTGAACCACGTTGATCTCCGTGGTTCGGCGCTGAAGGTGTTAACAGGACGTAACATTTATTTTAAAATGCGTTTCCAAAGTGAATGCATGAGGACAACCCATTTGTGTCGTATATCACTGGAAACGCCTGATTCCCCTGATTCTGCAGGGCATTTTATTTCTTTAAATAAATCATAAGCGTCGCATTTGCTCCTAGCCCAAATCAATGGCAATATTGCCAATTGGGCCGGACATTCACGGAAAAACCCAAAAATTATACATTTCTTCCTGAATAATTCTTACAGTGACCATTTTCCCATGAAAGACAGTTGCTTATGCTACACAAAAATTAAAAAAATTCGAGGGTCAACCATTGAACTTTTGAGATGTGTTGAATTTTGCACAAATCAGCGAAAAACGCACCAACTGGCACAGGACAGCATTTCAACACGGGGCCGACGCACATCCCAAGTTCAGTGTACACATACGTCGGCAACAACAGTAAAATTCGTAGTTTCTTGTTAGCCGTCTATTGAGTAGTGTTCTAGATTTCAGAAACTCTAGAAAATACGTTTTTGCCAAAACAACTGCTAAATCAACACTGGCATATTGCGAGGACCAAGAAATCAATGATTTTTTTAAGGAATTATGGTTAGCCGCGCATGAATACAAATATTCCCTGATGAGACTTTACGTAGCAGGTACGTTGCAGGTCAATTTTCTATGCTGCCACCTTTTAGTGAAGATAATAACTAGTAGCTCCCTCTTTAGTTTTGTAGTTTATTGAGAATGGTCCAAATCGTGATGTACATTCGCAAAAAGTTATTTCATGACTCGGGTGAGTGACCCGTTTCCCGGGATTTCTTAGTTGGCCGCAGCCGTCGATTTGCACTTTGTAAATCTAGTATGTATCAACTATTTGATCACATGTATGTCATGTGACGTCCTTCTTCTTTCGGGCATGCATGGCATGGCGGGAGGTCAAAAACCTAAAAAGTGCAATATCTCGCTTATTAGTGACCTGTCTTCGATGATATTTTTATGGTAGGTACTCCAAGCAATTTTACATCACATTTCATACCGACTTTGGTTTGACCTGTTGACCTGTTTGACAGTATCAGCAACTATTGATGTGTTAAACACAATTTCAGAAAAATCTCGATCTCTGTATTACTACTTGGCCTACTGGTAGTACTAATCAAATTCACTCGAATTATTGTATCATTCTCATTTCTTCTCTGTATTACAAAATGACAAAAGGTCAAATTCTAGTCAAAAACTCAGAACCTACAGAACTTTTAAAACTGAGTACCAATTTGAGACCTTAATGTTCTAAAAAACGGGGTTGTTTTCAAAAATGGCTAAGTTTCACCTTCCTTAGCAATCACAACCTACTCATCGAAAAAGGTAGACACTTTGGTAGTAGTCAGTTAGAAAAGCGTCTCTGTCCTTTTGGGTGTAACGTTGTCGAGGACGAGTTTCACTTTTTTGCACGATGTCCCTCTAACAACGAGTATCTCACAAGTATAAACTTTTATAAACGTAGTCAATTATTTTCAAATCTGGATTTTATTTCTATTATGAGTAGTACTGACAGTAAGATTATTTCAGATACCGCTATGACAAACAGTTCTTCAGTGGCACTAATTAATAAGTCCTTGTGGTCTTATTTTAATTACCATATACATGTAACTTTCTTTTAAAAATATTTTTGTGTGTGTTGTATTTGTATATATATGTACAGCCATACTGTCTTATCCTTATACAGTTGTGCAATAAATTGAATGAATGTATACTATACAGGTAGAATGTTTTTTAACCAAGATAAATTTTAACCTGGCCCGTGGTCGTTTCATCATGAATAGACTGGTTTAACATGTGTGTGTATCCAGTAAGTTCACCACTTTTTTCTACCAGTTTTCATTGCAAGAATCTGTTTTAGGGAAAACCAGCAACTGTACTGTCTGCTGATTAACACCCTGTACAATTTCTATAGACCCAATCCATAATAATCAAATAAAAAGGTTATTCATTCATCATGGCTTATGGCCGATCCCAATGACCATTACCAATCTGGCTTGACCCATTACATCTGACACCTTTGTTTGTATCTTAGGCAACAACAGACTCTGTCAACCTTGAAAGAAAGTTTGGGCATGTTACATAAAACCACTACCTGTCACATTTTATATTCCAATGCTTGGTTCAAGCATGCAGTGCAGGCAGAACATTCCTCCTGGTAGGGTTTACATGGTTCTTTCAAAAAGAACTATCTTTATGACTTCGATTTTGACTTATTTCAACATTCTGAAGTAGCAAAATTATTTGTGTTCGGCATCAATGTTCTTAAAGGTTGGTATCACCGTGACTGAATCTTGACATTATCTCGTTTTACAGCCAAAAGAGATTTTGGAAGAAAGGACAACTTTCTTTTTTTTTTTTTTGGGCGGGAAAATGCATTGCCTTATGACCCAATATGCAGGTTTCAATACAGACATGACAGAGATCACTCGCAGATATCTCTGAGATTAATTTTCACAACTTCTGAACAGGTTGTTGGTTTGAGAGAGAGAGACAAAGACAGTCAAATAGATGTTGCACTTTTTGTTTTGACACACTTTTCAAGGTCACAGAGGTCAAATGGCATAAATTAGCCATTAGAGTGTTATGGCATGTTTCTTAAATGCAAAAGCTATGAACTTGAAACCTGGCACCATAAAACAAATATTTTGGCAAAAGATAAAAAAGATTGTCAAATTCTAAAATGTATTGGAGGAACATGTACATGTATTTTGCTAATGGAAAGATGGAAAATATTATATCAACGATCGTTTGGTGTGGCTGGTGACTGTCAAGTATGTGATTTGGACAAAAGAAATAAAGGAAAGATTCACCTTAATCCAGCATCGTTATCTTTTTATTTCTCAAACGTGATGGTTGTGACGACAGTACATGGGACAAGAGGATAGTCTCAGACAGTGGGAAAATCAATGAATTTTGGCTCAACTGGCATTCATTTGACTAAAACAGAGATACTCCTTGCTAAAGAAATGGCTAAAGGAAAATAATCACTCAGTTGTCTCCGTGTTTTCAATAACATTTTTATGGTGACTGCTCATAGATGCGATTTTTATCTGACCTCCTTTTCAAGGTCACAGAGGTCAAATGGGGTCAATTTACTTTTACTACTCTGGGTGTTAATTGTACATGTAGATATGCTTCTCAAAACTTCAAGAGATGAAAAACAATACAAAAGAAAGAAAGAAGTGCACATGCGTCTAGGGAAACCCTGAATGAAAATGAGAAATTTATTTCGGCCATTATTTTTAGGTGCTAATTTCTTGACTTCTTGTAGAATTGCTGTTATTATGTATCTGTGCCAATTTATCTTTACAGATGCTTCAAACCCTCTCCGCAATTGCAACTGAAGAATCTTGTATGATATGCAAGGGTATGTATACCATTAGGTTATGTCGGTCAATAGAGTGCCAAGTTGTCAAATGGCTAAATATACAGAAATTGTATGCGCATGCACAACATGACTCCACAACCTCGATAACATCCTGATTTGGGCCAGGGTGTCCTGTATCTCTCTTACAACATGGTCCCCTTTGAAAAGCTATTTAAATTTATCACCACTGAATTGTGTTCAGTGAAAGTGTGGAAATTAAATGATTTCCAATAAGCAGAATGGAGAGAGACCTTCCCTCTCAGAACCCTTTTTTATCAGACTTTTGCCGTTTCTAAGAAGGGGAAAACAGCTTTCTCAAATTATTTATGGAATCTGGCCACCACAGAACTTTTTCATGTTGTCCATTTCTTGGTCAGAACAGAAGAATCTCATCAATCTTGTCATGAGATTCAGATGAGTCGGAGGAGGCCATGTTGGAAGCAGTGATGCAATCTGATTGGTTCCTCATGTGGATGTATCATGAACTAGCTCACATTTATTTCCATAAATACAAAGGAATAAGGTCAACCTCTGCTAAAGGAAGGCAAATCATATAAAAATTGAGAGATATAATTTAACCATCATTTTTAGGAACTTAATGATTATACAGTACAGCATTGCTGTAATTACGCATTTGTGCTGATTTGTCATTTCAGATGACACAACCTTGTCTGCAATTGCATTCGAAGATTCTCGTTTGATTTCCACGAAGAAGGGTAGGTATACTTGTCTGACTTGTCAATAGAGGTGCCACTGTCAAATCTGTGTTATCGTTGATAAAATAAACATGTAACTTGACCCCCCACAGGGCCTCTGAGGCAATGAAAAAAATTACAGACTAATAATCTGCGAGATTTATGGAAAAAGAATGAAACGATTTATTTTGGCGTAAAGAATACAAATTACGAAACATAACTGTTATCCCCATTGCAACTTTATTATGTGAACTCTTCTAAGAGATCAAAGATATTAAAACTTTCAACTTATATATATTTTGCATATTCAAAATAAAGCATTTTCATCCCATGAAATGTTTATAAAAATGCAGTAATAAAACTAATATATTCGGTACATACATCATGTAGCCACTACTAAATCATATTTTGGCCATGTAATTAAAAGAAAGTAAAATAATTTGACAGTGACACTTCTATCTGCAAATCGGGAGGTTATTCAAAAGTTGTAACTATAGTAAGATGTTGTGTTTGCGTGTGCGTGTGCGTGTGTGTGTGAGATGGGATTGAACAAGGGTGTGGGAGGTCTTGGGGGAGGAGGGACTCTAGTTGCTGTAGTGAGTGCTGGAAGTGTGACTGATCAATGTTGTGATAGTTTTGTAGCTATTGTCGTTATTCTAGTTGTTAGAGTAGCTATCGTAGTTATCTAACTAGTATAGTTGTTAGAGTAGTTATCGTAGTTATCTAGCTCGTATAGTTTTTATTCTTTTGGTTTCGTGTTTCCTGCTTATAATCTATTTTAACCTATTCAGCTTTCAGTTGTCCAGGCCAGGCCAGGTGACCAATGACGATGATAGATGGGTTCGATTCAAGCTATACGCTTGGTGTATTTGGTTATCGTGACTGGCGACTGAGTCTAACTCACGACAACAGCGCGGTGGCTGGGTCCCAGGCATGCTTGCCACTTTGTTCCACGGTCCTCATCTAAGTTTCGACGGTGATGACATGGACTTAGGTTCAGGGTATGTGTTCCCGTTGAGTCATTGTGGTTGATTGATGGGGGCAATAAATAGTTGCGTGTCGCTAGTCATTCAATTGGTCCCCTTGTTTTAGAGTGTTGGCGGGATAAGTCGTACGAATGTTAACAATAGTATGCAATAGCTGGCCAGCGATCCCCTACCTGATCTCGAGGGGGATGGAATGACTGGGTGATAGGCCTGTTGTTAACCTGCGGAATTTCGTCGGACGAAATGTCAGGCGTGTCCGTGTGGGACTTGTGCTAAACCAGTTTAGTACATATGACGAAGACATTGGGCTCTTTGAATAACAACAGTGTCCTTGACCTCCTTGTGCCTCACAAAGCTAATAATATACACCCCCTGAAATCGACAAGACGGCGATGAAGAAGGAGAGCCGGCCTCCAGCTTGAGAGCCGAGAAGACACTGGATGGACCCCAAGGATATGTTGCTGCCAATGTTGGAGCCATACAGGGTAAGAATCACTTAGTCCTCAGTTACATCTGGATTAAAAGAAACATTACAAAGGTGTTAAAATAACCCCGAAAAAAGTGTCAATATGACTTACAATTTCAACTTTTATACATATTGGGGTGCCACGCTCAATTCTGTTCATAGTTTTAAAACAGCTTCAACATATTTGGTTCCAGAATACAATTGAATGTGCTTTATTGAGTTTGTATTAATTGATTCTCATTGAAATGTGTTGTGTGGGCGTTATTATGTATTAAAACAGTCTGTTGGCAGAGGGCATGCACACTAGCTTGTTCCTGTCTTGATTATCTTCTAATTACAACAAAGGGTAGGGACATTAATCCGCGAATGGCACGTTACTACAATACATGGCAAGAGTTGCACTTTTCAAATCGAATTGCATGCGCATTAGGCCAAGTGTGGTGCAGCCGTTTCGAAACTGGTGTAGCCAATTCGTATTTGGAGAGTGCTCTCTGGAAAACAGTTTTAAATCGGATTCGGTGTGAACGCTGCATGCAGTAGAAACACTCAGAAATTAGACAAACCCAACAACAAAAATATGATTCTTTTTAGGCAGCCCGATCCAACATTGTACAAGGGCCACAAGGTCAAGGGCCACGAGGTCAAGAGACACGAGGACAAGGGACACTTCGGATACGGGACATTTAGGATACCGGACACAAGGACAAGGGACACAAAAGACGATGTTGCAGTCTACAGGGTGAGCATCACTTAGTCCTGGTTGATATGAGATCTACTCATGAAACAAACTTCATAACTAAGGAGAGAGAAAAAATAATTTTTCATGTCTCCGAACCCGCACCCTGGTGGCCAAGTCATGAACTTTTATCCCTGAGTGAGACCACCTGACTGAGAGTGCTCAAGTAACAGCCGAGTGGGCAACATGACCTCGATGATCTTGATTAGTTGGACTAATCATGAGTTACATTTTATGTATGGTTATTAGTAGTACCAGACATAAGCATGGATATAAAAATCCAAGGCAATTTGGTCTGACGAATAATACCTCTAGGGCATGGATTGAAGCAGTGAATCGAGCAAAGTTTTCTTAACTGAGATCAACTGATCTAGGGGTACATGCACCACCATTTGACCTAGCTGTGACCTTGAAAAGGGTGTGTTTTCAGTTTTGAACCTCTGCAAGGATCAAATCAGATCAGACATGACCTGAATTTGCTGTACTACATCATTTGGCGTTGTGGTTAACGTGTACCAAGTCTTAAGTTTATAGCTTTAGCGGTTAGCGGTTTGAGAGTAATAAATTCAGAATTCAGTATTAAAGTTATCCGGCCTGCTTTCCTAAAAAGAAAGAGAGAGGAATCCTGGCCAACAGTCACCACTCTGACCACAAAACTCTGGAGCTAGCTCTGTGGCGGAACACTAGGACAGACGGTCCAGCATGCATTTCAAAAATACTGAACACAGACAAAATTCAACTTCATCATAAGCTCTCATACGAGCATCATTCTCTCAAAGCAGTTCAAATATGTTGGGAAAAGATATAAAGATAGATCAGATAAACTATTTGGTAATCGTTGCCACAAGAAAATGCCGTCAACCAAAGACATCTTCACTCCACTTGATCCAGAAAAAGGCCCGTGAGCATCTTTCCAGCAGTGCCACTTTATAAAATGAAATGGTCAGGGCCATTTTGCTCACCTGTCGACATGGAACAAAATGGACTCGGTCATGATTGGTGCTTCTGACCTCATTAGTGATTTTAACTTTAGCCCCCTGGTGGCCACATTTTGAATCGAATAAGGACTGTAGTTGGTAGTTTTGGTCGGAATTGCCAAGAGGCATCTTTTCCCCTTAGTAATGTGGTGGAAATACGCTGAATAAAAATGGCTCTCACCACTTCGAACGTTGGTTTAGAGAGTAGGGGGAGTCTACACAACAGTACAGTGTATTTCAAACAGTGGCACATTTCTCAACCGCTAGGGCTATCAACTTGGAAAGTTCTGTGTACGCATTGACCCCTTGGTCAGATGACCTCGGACACTGAATTTCAGTCTGATCTGATTCATGACTTGGCAACCAGACTGTCTGGGGTTGAGAGAAGGATGCCTAAACGAGTACTCGTCCAGTACACTCCACAAAGAGAGGAGCCAATCGAAATGTTGCTCCAAGAATAGCTTGTCAACCGAGGTCGACTCCACTTGGCAAAGCACAAAAAACAGAAAATTTAGAAAAACCCTAAGCACTTTCATTTAAACAGTGAAGCAAGAAAGTTTGGCAAAAACAAAACTTGACACTGAAAGTGATGACCTGATCTCCCCAAATGAATAAAAAATATCTAGTTTGTTTTGGCTTCAATCTGTGTAGAGATTACCCTGTATTAAATAAATTTTTTCCCTGTTTTCTAGACTGTGCAGATGACTGGAGATGATGGCTGTGTAGTTGACCCAATGACTTCCACCACGATCTACGATGCGTACTGAAGCAAGAACGACTCTCAAAGACCCGGAAAACAACAGATGCCAACACTTCGCCCCATGATAAGATGCCTTCATACCCATCCAATTTGGGGGAGACAGCCTAATTGACCTTCATGGGGATCTTCCTGGCAGATGTTGTATGACGAAGAATTCAATGCATATACAGTAAGATAAAGTGGTGTATTTAAAATTCATTATTATGAAACGCCTTAAAACTGTTTACCAGTAAAAAGGTATTTCCTTTGCTCTAAGCTGTGTTTAATGGCATTCTGAAGATTGCGTCTGAAAAAAAGGCTGAGCTAATTTTCATTGCACTCCTGCCGTTAGGCACTACTGAACTGAAACATCTTGAAAAAGCGTGGTCAAAAATGTTTTTGGACAGACAAGCAGTCCATGCAGACACAGTGAGTTCAGGAACTCCGACTAGGGTTGAAGGTACATTGCCCTGCACTGTAATTCTATCAAAATGGCTCAAGTCTTTAATCTTGGTAAACAATGGATTGACCTTGATATTTTGTTTTCCAGCCATGCTTGGATGAGGGTCTGACAGTCGGGTAGATTCAATGGATGGAATCGTCTCGCTCAGGGATATCGGC
The DNA here is from genome assembly GCF_910592395.1 of Lineus longissimus. Lineage (NCBI taxonomy): Eukaryota > Metazoa > Nemertea > Pilidiophora > Heteronemertea > Lineidae > Lineus > Lineus longissimus. The sequence continues at coordinate 25,940,615 of NC_088310.1, forward strand.
GGTGGACACTTACATCGTGTGTCATTCGAATAGACTTTAATGACAATCGAATTGATGCGCTAAGGGGACTCTGATGACTCTAAGGACATAGAGCCCTTCTCATTATGTAATGTGACGCCATATCCAGCAGCCACCATGGAGCCAGTTCATCTCTTACATATGGAGGGATGCAATCTCATACGGTAATAATATAAAAAAATCAATTTCTAATTTCTATGTCATTGCTTTGGTGTAGGCTTGAGCCTTATTTAGGGATTGTGAAAAATTAAAAACGTGGTAAAAGAGAAAACTTCTTAGATTGATCAGACCTCTGATATTGAGAAGTTTGCAGCTTATGACCTCAAGGAGGGAAAGATTTGTGTCTGTTGTTGATCTAAGCAGCGCAGAGAGTCCTGATGATATTTTTGGAAAGTTCACCACATTTATAAAAATTACCAGAAATTTTAGAATTTGAAGTAATTTGATCCCTCCTTTGAAGTTTTCTCAAAATTTTCAGTGTTGTGCATAATCCCACAACACCGCAGTGTCCGTCGTCGTCTGTATCCTGTTTCAAAAACAGTGGCTCACTTCTTAACTGCTAGAGCTATGAACTTGAAACTTTGTACACAGGTACAAAAAAGGGCAAAAAAAGGTAAAAAGTGCAATATCTCGCTTATTAGTGACTTGTTTTCGATGATAGATATTTTTATGGTAGGTTCTCCTAGCAAGGATTCATCACATATCCTACAAGTTTTTGATTTGACCTAATTTTCGAGGTCACAGAGGTCAATGACCGTGTAAATTGGCAGTTTCGGTGTACCGCTAAAGCTATGAACTTGAAATTTGGTACACGACTCCCTGTCACTCTGACACCGAATTTGGATCCAATCTGTTTCTTGACTTGACCACCAGGAGGCCAAAACTAAAAATGTTAAAAAGTGCAATATCTCGCTTATTAGTGACTTGCCTAACACAACCTTTGTTTAATGTGGCTGTGTCCCGGCTGCTGCCATTGCGGTCCTTCAGTGCAAGCTTCGTAGACTGTGCAGGCCTTGCCATTGCATAGTTTTCACACCACTTGACGGTGTAAGAGGCCGCCACATGTCCCCCTAAGTAGGTCTGAAAAAACTCAAAATGTGGAAAGGTAAAGGTTTCAAATCACTGTCCAGAAAGAGAACCACTTTGCTGGCCATAGAAATGTTTCCGAATTTACAATGAAAACTGCAGTTGAAATTTGTTACCCACCTGCAAGCTACAGCCATCATGGAGCATCCGTCATCTGTCGTCATCGTTGTCCGTCAGCAGGCCACGTTTCATAACTGCCAGGTCCATGAACTGGTCCATAACTTCACACTGGGCAAGATCTCCTTACAGATCAAATTTTGTTTCGATCGAATTCTTAGTTTGGCCACCAAGGGGCAAAATGTGAAAGCACAAAAACCGCTCTAACTCCTTAAGAAATAGTCAGATGCTCTAGAAATTTCTATTGTGTGTGTATCTGAGGAAGAGACATAATGTATCGGAAGGATTTTATATTTGATCGACTTCCAAGGTCACAGTGTCAAAGTTCGAAATTTCAATGTTTCGTCCTTTGGTAGGGCACATTATGTAACCACTCGGCCTTTGAACATACTGTGGAGACGCTATTTAGGCAGTTGAAGGGGACCTGTACAAAAGGCCTTTATAACGTGCAACAGTGTGAAAAACACAAAACAAGCTCCTCCTCCTTAACAGATGGTCAAATTCTAATAACATTTTTCGTTTCTGTGTATTTGATGATGAAACATATTTTTTCAGTCGGGCTTTGATTTGATTGACCTCTTTGTCAAGGTCAGCAAGGTCAAAGTTCAGAGATGAACACTTTTGACCATCAGCAGGGCGAATTTCGTAACCACTGAGTGGGGCCTTTGACCTGAAACTATGCACAATAAGAAAGATCTCCTACCCCAGCATTTTTGGTCTGATATGGTTCTTAGGCTTACATGTCTGGCATTCAAACTTGAGGAAACCCCCCTCTATCCTTGAAAATCATCAATTGGCCCCTGATGGCAAACGTTGATTACCTCTACTTCTTGACGTCACATGTCAAATAATGACCCTTCACTGTAGGAACCCAGGAGAGCACATGGACCATTTCCTGCGGTGTTGGAGATATTCATTTGTGAGGTTAAGGTTTGAATGGTAACAAAAAACAACAACTTTATTGACATATGATCACAGTCGCCTAAGGTACAGAATATTGCTCAAAAGTTCTTCCGTCAGGCCCAACACTCCCGCGGCAGTCCATTGCTTCAATTCATCCCAATTGGATCTCCTAAGGGACAGCCACAAATAGTGGGAATTCGTGCAGCTGGACGATTAGTCAATGGGCATTGCTGTAACGAAACTGTAATGGCATTTTCTGTCACCGTCCACTGCATCTGGAGTGTATCACGCCCGGCCCTGGCTCCACTCATTGTTTTGAGGTCAGTTGGCTTGAAAATGATGAATCACCCAGAGTATGAAATCAACTGGCTACTTCATGTACTTCTGTTATGAGTCGGAGTGCAAGACGATCATTACCAGGTCAATCAATATGGTTTGGACCACCCAGCATCAAAATAACTTATAATCTGTTGGCTGATACTGATGGGTTCTCAGTAAAAGCAACCAGATTTTCTGAGATTGGCTCATTTGATGATATTGGGGAGAGAAGAGCAGCTCATTGGTGATGTAACATGGAACATTTGGATGTCCCCCCTCCCCCTCTTACCAACTGCAATTAATTTTAGGGCAACTCTCTGAGTAACCCATGCATTGGGCTGAGACTGCATACAATTCCCCAATCATCAAATCTAGTCATAAGTTTTGCATTAGCGTACATGTTACGTTTAAAATATTGACCCGAGAAAGGCAATTTTTCACAGTATGGTAACGAAATGGATGTCAATAAAGTTGGTGCTTTATCATTTCTGTACTAATCTTAACCTCACTTTTGTTGAAACTAATGCGTTCCAGTGCATCATCTATTTTGCTGATGATGGTGTGCACCCACAAATATAATATTATGTTATGTTTCTTTTCAGGAGATGAGCCATCTCTAAGAAGGGAGGAGGATGTTGCTGAGCCAGCACATCTCTACCATGCTCCCGTCGCCGTCGAGGAGGTTGGATTTTTGTCACCGCAGGCCTTACCCTTTTATTGCAATATCTGATTGAAAGGTGATTTGATAAAAATCCTGATATTTTATTTTCCGATTGCTAGAGGGCAATTTATTCCTTCTTTCGGCCAATGACAAACTCTTGCCATGGCTCAAAACTGTACACATTTAATGATGAGTTTAAAAATGGGGGGAGGGTGTAATAAGGTAACCAGGGGAACCAGGGCATGTCTCAAGCCCAGAAATTGTTTTCAAGCAAGATTAATGAGAAAAATCAAAATGTGGAGGGGATGTTCTAGCTAACAGGACAGCCAACAGGGTAAGTTGGTACCCAAACAAAACATTCGCAATAGCCTTGGGTACAGTGGGACCCTACCGGCTGCTTCAGATTTGTTTCAAGCAAAAAAGATCTTTCTGCTTAAAAAATCACCGAATTCATCAGATATTGTAGTTGATTATGTCCATCACATGAGACATGGGGTTCACATGACATTCGCTTTGCTCTAACCCCAGGCAAAGCGAATGAACATGTGTGTCTTGATGGAACTGTAGGCCTTTTTACTGTTTCTTGATCTCCTCAGTACCACAGAATCCACCAGCATTTAAACACCACCAGGGCCCAGGCGCCAAAGATCCTTCGTATCATTGGCTGGCTCAGTTGCTCAGTGTCTTTACCTTCATACTTCAGACAACTGACCAACAACACAAATCTAGTGAATTCTTATTTCCTTGTCACTTTTTAATCAATACCCGTGAACAAAAAAATCACGGGATGCAAAACATCTCTTCACCAATTAAACTGATATTTGATAAGCTTTGTCAATAGAACTATTGTTTTATTGAAACCTATCAGAATAAGACTGGTTCTTGATCCTATCTCACAGGAAAGAATCTTAGTCTTTTTCTTTGTTTCGATTCAAGAAGGCTTTCATTGCAAGAGCATAATTATCATGTTCTGCAGGCTATGAAAGATATCATTTTGCCCCATCAAGAACATTTTTATTGGACTTGGTACTGAATGATTTGAGAAAAGTGTAACGTCAATTGTAAGACGTTTTATGTTGTCATTTATGTAATTATATTTGTAATGCATGTAAATCTTGTAAGTAAAATAAAAGAGATTTAAGACTCAACTTGCAAAAATCCTGGCAGACCAACATCCAGTCTTGCCAGGTCAAGCTACCTCTTTTGTCATGCAAATACATGTCACCTCTGCTCCTTTTGTCATGCTAATTGGCAGCCTCTGTCCAGTTCCTGGCCATGAGAAATGTGGTTCTTTTGTTATTCAAATTGGGCCCTTAACCTGTTTAGTCATGGATTAATGAGAGCAGTGACCTAACCTATTGTCCACTGAATATGGCTCAAATTAAGTCATACACTATAGGTTTTAATACATGTACAACAGCTAAAACTTGTATAGAATGTATATGAACATGATGAATGCATGCAGAGGTTGGAATTGTTGAGTCATCTAGTAGTGTAAGATCTCTATTCAGCAGTGTCTTTTTTGGACATTTTGAAGGAGGAGAACATGTGTGATAGTACAATTATCTCAATGTCTCGTCCTTTAATGGGCATTGGAGCTGCACAGTGACTATGATCGATGTAATGTACATGTATAAAGTCATTATGGTCGTAAGCGCTATGCCTGTCACCTGTGTGATGGAGTTGACGACTCCCTCCAATTGCGTAGGTTTTCTCCCGTTGAAACGGTTTTCCTCCTACACTGACTTTCCAAGTTGCCATGTGAGGATTCTTGGAATATGCGACAATAAATAATTTTCAAAAGAAAATTTGCTTTTCTTCTTTACTAGCCTGGTGGTGCTCCGACACTTCAACTAGTATTGTTTTAAATATTGTCATGCATTTAAACCAACAAACTGGCACCCCAATGATGAGATGTTCAGCCTGTGATGCATTGAATGGGTTATCACTTGTATGAATCCAAATCTATCAGATGACCACAATCGTTGTATGGTTTACATTGAAATCACATTGAATGGTTTACGATCATTGGTATGAATCCATATTTCTCAGATCACAAATCACTTTCATATTGAATGGTTTTTCACCACTATGACTATGAATTCATATCGCCAAGTTCAGATGGCGACAATCATTTGAGTTCACATTGAATGGTTTATCTCGTCAAGATGCTACAGGTCCTGAGAAGCAATAAACAATCAAAGACATTTGTGAAGGACTCTATGATTTGAGGGACTATCTTTCACTTTACACCACCCATGCACTATGTACTCAATGTGTAGCTGATAATCAGTGACAGGATCCAGGGGTCATTGCGCATGGGTATGCTATGAACGGACGTCTGTACGGATGGGGGATCATCTCATACAGCATGCTTGATTACATAGTAAATAGTATTATGTTTTTAAAAATACTTTTCTTTATTTCTTACCACCATCTGTCATACATGTATATTTTGAATAAATCTTATTTATCTTTGTGATGAACCCTATCTAATAGATGCTGGAGCATCCGTAAGGCAGTTCCTTGATAATTTCTTTTTATTTCTTTGCGCCAACCATACATCTTAATCATGTATATTTTTAATAAATCTTACTTATCTTTGTCTTGAATCCTATTTAATAGAATGATTCTTGAGCATCCGTAAGACTTCACCTTGACAATTTCTGTTTATTTCTTTGCGCCAACCATCTAATACTAATAGATCCTCTATCATCCATACATCTTAGTCATGTATATATTTGTAATAAATCTTGTTTATCTTTGTGATGAACCCTATCTAATTCTAATAGATGCTAGAGCATCCATCCCTATATATTATTTCCTAGCTAATCCCATTGTTTAGCCCGATAATCCCGCTAATTAGCATTCAGGGGCCTATGATCCATCTAATAGTAATAGATCCTCTATCATCCATACATGTTATTCTACATTTTCTTGTTTTATGTATTTATCTTTGTCTTGATCCCTATCTAATAGATGCTGGAGCATTATATGCTTGCATTATATGCTTGCATCAGAAAATATAAAAGAATTATATAAATGAAAACATAACAAATGGATTGATAGAGAATCTATTAGATGGTTTGGCACAAAAAGAGACTGGCATCATCCCATCAATGACAATGCCATCATCTGATCATGCCTACAGCCTAGTCTCTCTTAAAGCAGTCAACAAACACCACTATACCCCCTCACACTCAGAAACCACAAACGCCCACCCCTCTCTTCTACCTTAATACTTCTGGGTTGTTCCAGAGCATGCTGTGTAACCGATTCCATCCTCGACCCATCTTTAATCCACGCAAGGACTCCAGTGAGAGGACAGCCGAAACGTCTTCTGTCCGGTTTTACAGCTATAAATTGTTCTGTCATTTTGTCTGGAGATGGCGCTGCAGTAGTTGCCACTTCTGATTGGTTAAAAGTTTTTAGAAGTGGTTCCGAGTGGCGGGTCAGTCCACACGTGTGCGCATTCGTATTTCCCGCGTTATGAACTAATGCCAGTGGCGTCATCTGTTGACGAACTACGACATCCCTCATGTACGTGTAGGAATCACATCGAGGATGTAACAAATCGCCCGTCATGTCTTCGACTATGTACATTCTTGGACGAATCAGTGATAAAAAACGTGAATAACTTCCTGATTTTGGCTAGAGTTCATGGATTTTATGTCAGAAATGTGATATATTATTCCAAATTTATGGTGATATTCTGTCTGAAAAATAAAACTTGTTTTTAAAGGTGAGATTTGCCCACGGTTAGCATCTATGGCTGGTATAGGCCTACTAGTCATTACTCTCTTGTCTAGGCCTACTTAGCAGCCAATAGCAGCCATTAGCATGATGATCATCAGACATGATGATTATTCATCATCTGTGATACTGATAGGCCCAGCATGCTAGGCCTAGGCCTACTATCCATGTATGTAGGCCTACGACTACGTACATCTATCTGCATGACATTCTTATGCATTTACATTGTTTAGTATATCCTAGTACACACACTACACAGTGAGAGTGACAGTGTCAGTGAACGGTAAACAGTCTAGCTCATATTAATATCAACATTGAATTTGTTCCATTCTTTAAAGTTGTCAAAATATCGTATGTATGAAGTATGAGCTAGACTGTACAATATCCATACTATGGCCCCATATTCTGTTATTTATTCTGATTAATATTACTGTAAACACTCCTCTTTCCCATCAACACAACACTGTCGACAGTGCCTAGCCTGGACCTGGCCATCACCGTGGCCCATCGTCATGGAAAGCAGTCTCTCCAGGGCAGAGGGGCAGGGGGTATCCACCAGGACCACATCACTGACCTTTCAAAAGGCCTGTCCTTTTTGCAGCCAAATGTATTTTTAGCAAGTGTCTGAGACTGATGAAGTGATATGACAACATAGGTCAACACTTCGAAAAATGGGCGTTGCCGTTGGATGAGTCACTCTTGCTGGTTTTTACAGACACTGTTCAAATACTGAACATCTCAAGATGTTTTATCGTGACGATGTTCATCCATGCGACAACTACACAACCACCAGTATGACAGGCCTATGTAAATTGTGTCAAAAATGTGACTGCGCTCAGCATTGGGTGTGGCCAAAACTAATGTTTGGTTGATGATTAATGTTTCCTGGTAATTCACCTGGGGAATCAATAAGTCTTCGTTGACAGAAACTATCAGCAGATGTTGTCATTATATATTTTGGATGGCCCACCTGTAGGCACATGCATAATCAATTAATCCTACTTTCTCTACGGTACACATTTCGAGGTATAACAAGTGCAAAATTTTTTGGCTTAATTTCTTTGATTTGAGAGGTTCGTACCATCAACTTCCTTGAGAATTACCCAAAACATCCAACACATGGTACCCTTTGGTACTTGGAGACCCTGTGTGGAGAGTAAAGTTTTGTCCAGTGGTGTGTTTTTCCAGCTCATTACCAAAAAAAGAATGCCTCAAACCCAAACAAATAAAATATGTTGATACATGATTATTCCATCGGGCATTCTTCAATGTTGTTTGCACTTGTGTGAAAGTAAACATCATACCAACTATGCACAGTCTTAGCTGTTTTATATCAAGTTGGTAACAAAGCCGAGTTCAAAGCCGAGGTTCGGTTAGCTGTGTTGCTTGTGCATCTCATGAGTCTTTGATAATACTGTCTAGTTCACACATGCACTGTTCTCTGCAGTGGGCTGAGATTTGAGTCCAACTCCTAAAGTGAGCAAAGCTCTGATTGAGGATAAGGCTGGTCTTTCTCTTATCATAATGACAAAAATCTCTCTTGAAGTTAACTTGTTCAGCCAAAGATAACACTTGTATACCAGAAGTGATCCATTTTTTGTCTCATTTCTACTTTCAGAAAAAAAGATGCCGTTTAAACTCCGCCTCAAGCGGACGCGGCGATATGACGTCTCTTCCAAACATCTCTATGTCGTCTCGGCTCAACTGTTGGATAACACGCTCATAGAATGTACGCTCACAACCGAGAGTACGGGAATGGAATGTTTAGAGAACATTGCTCAGAGAATAGAATTGCGAGAGGTAGGCTAGTCTTAGGTTTGTTTGAGTTGAGAGGCTTTTGGTATTTGACCCTTGCTGTGACAGATTGCGAAAGGATAGGCCTAACTCTTACTTCATGTCATATAGGGATTTCTAAACAACTACGACTTGTAATATCCCTCACTTGCACACTCAGTTTATTGATTACGAGAACACAAGTTGATATTATCAGTCAATGTGGCACAGGCATGACACTTGGGATATGTATTTCAAAACAAGCCTGTCCTTCCCTGTTGGTGACCTGGGCATGCCTTCTGACAGTCATGCTTCCATTGTAGTGCTGGCATTCGCCACTGATAACATACACTTGTATGCCTGCCCAACATGGAATCTGTGGAATGTAAGCCACCTATCTGGAAGTTTGCCCAGGGATTTGTATTGACTTTGTTTTGTTGATAACTGTCTGTAAGAAATGTAAGACCTCACCATGAAGAGGACTCAACTGATAGCACTGAGTATTTTCTTTAGGCCTTTGGAGATTTAGCTTTCATCTGTATAGCCTTCATCAGCACATGACTTTTACATGTTGATATGGTACAAAAATGTGGGAACATGTACAAAGAAAGTGTAGGTGTGCAGAAGAATGCTGTGAACATGACACAGCCATGTACTCTTCTCTCTGATGTGGAAGTCCACCTGCCTTTATCCCAGTGGAAAGGCTTTTGGGGAACTGCACACTGCAGTTTCAGGTGTGTGCAGATGGTTCTTCTTTTGGATGGCATCTGTTGCAAGACGTGCATGCCATGGACAGACTTAATGTAGGGAAGAGACTAGTCAATGGACTCTTCAAAAACCCTGTGCCTTTGCTTGGTCAGGTGATCAACATCTAATCGATGTTGTTTAAAAAAGTATCCCGGGGGATTCCAATGTCAGCGTTATCACATCGAAGAGTTTGCATCAATTTGACAGTTCTGATTCTGAAAGGTCCTCATTGACTGCTCCATCAGGACTTTTCAATTCATGCTGGTCATTGTGATAAAATACTAATACTCTGAATGTCATGTTAGGCCCTCTTTGCTACTTCTTTTGGCAATGGCAATCAAGTGGCTCCATTGTATTCAGTGACATTTTAGGCCAACTTGGCTTACATGGATGCTCATCAAGTACTTGTTTGTATTAGGCGTTAAAAACAACTTGACCCTTGGGAATTCCTAGGACCCACTGACTTTCCTGTTTTTCAAGAATGCCTTTCTTTGGAATCAATTAAAGGACCTTTTCAAACCCATTGACCCGAGAATATAGGGACTAAGCAAGTTTGGACTCGGCCCTAAGCCAATCACTGAATCAGTTGAGAGAAATGAATCCGTTCGGCACCAACAATTGGTTAGAGCCGCAAGTGGTCACACTTCCAAGTTATTCTGATTATATAAAGAGCAAAATTGATTTTAAAAGTTCCATGTATTACAATTTCCTTTTGTGGACATTAAGTTCATTATAAGCGAGTTTAAGACACTTTCTGACAATGAGATGCCAATCCATGCCCATTGTCATCACTCCAAAGGACAAAGTGAAGCAGAATTAACCACCAAGCTAGTCTCTACAGAGTTAGAGTAAAAGTTGCCTCCAAAACTCCCTTTATCATGCTTAATTACAAAGGAGACGCTGCTCTTCATTGCAGAGTTTCATCTTCCCTAGACATTTAGGATGATACCTGAGATAATTCATTGTGGAGAACGCTGACTTGTCAACATTACTTAAAAATGTTGCAGTTGGGTCGTTTTTTGTCCCCTTATAGCCTTGTTCTATACACATTGATTCTGTCTCTTTTCAGATTCAATATTTTGGTCTGCGCTACTTCAACAAGAAGCTACAGCTCCATTGGGTGGACTTGGACAAACCATTGAAGAAACAACTGGAGAAGAATGACCACTCCCCCATGCTGTACTTCGGGGTCATGCTGTATGTGTCTGACATTCAGAGGCTCGGGGATGACATGGCCAGGTAAGAATGACCACTCCTCTCTGCTCTTTGGGGTCATGCTGTATGTTGACAGAGATTCGTAGGGGATCAATAACCCATGCTCTACTTTGGGGTCAGTGCTGTTCTTGTCTGATGGGCAGAGGCTCGGAGATGACATTGCCAGGCAAGATGTACAATCAGCCATGACACATTTAAGTGATAGTTTTCAACGAAGTTCAACGCACCCAGATGCAGTAAGAGGTTTCATGGTGCACGAGTCTTAACCTATTTTTGACATTTTAGGTACCAGTACTACCTGCAACTGAAGCATGACATCCTTGAAGGCCACATCCCGTGTCACCACGAGCAGGCTGTCATCTTAGCCAGTTATAGCGTTCAAGGTGAGACATATGTAATATTCTTTTTCAGTTGTGGTAATAATGCGATTCTCACTGCCTTTTCACTTCAGAGCCTTTGAATTAAAACATTGTCTGAATATGTATGGTAACCAGACGTGTGAAGTTGATGGCAATTGATCTTAGTTGGTGTAGATAACAGAAGTGTTGATAGTCAGTGTGTATTTACATGTACTCTCGAATTCAATTTCAAATGCAAACGGCATAGGCCCCTTCAGCTTAGCAATACACTACATTCTCTTTACTTTGACTAATCACTCAAAACTGAACTGCACATTCTTGCTCCAGAGAAGTAGAATAGTTTCAACATGACTCATAAGAAGGTAGAATGAAAACAATTTTGTAGTAAATTCTTGAAATAATCAAAACTGTAATATCCGTGGTGAAATCTAGCTATGATAGTTTCAAAGTGTTATCAGTTAGTTTTTATGATTGAGTGTGGTGTTCATCAACTACACTCAAGAGTTACAGCCAGAGAACTGCAGTGCTCGAGTGTACGCAATGTATTACAATACACTCATTTGCTTGTATAGAAATTGTTTGCTTATCATTTACTCTGCGATGAAAATCTCTAATAACACCAGAACGTCTTGTGAAGCCTAGGGTTTAAAAAATCCATTGAGAAAGAAATGTTGTTTACCAAAATGTAGGGGAAAAGATCGCAGCTTCACGTCATTTTCAAAATACTTCTGTAATTCCAGCTGAGTTTGGTGACCATGACTTCACTCGCCACACCCTAGAATACTTCAAAGAGTTTGCTTTGCTTCCCAAGGTAAGACCACTTCACAGCTAAGGCATTCAGTTGAAAAGGCATTGATAGATAATGTAAAGATGAATGGAGTTCTTGCAAAGGCAATTAGAATATGACCCTTGTCGAAAAGACTTAACACTTAATTTGTGACATCTAAGTTATGCTATGCCTATGCCATACCCCAGAATACTTCACAAGGCAGTGGTGTTGTATCTTACCCGATTGGTATGTTCATATACAAACTGTTACTGTCTAACACGATTTGTTTACACAGGGGATTGGCAGAGTGCCAGGGCAAGAAGTGCCCTGCCAACTTCTAAGCTTGTATGTGGCGAGATTGAAATAAAGTGGTTCTTGATTGCTAGTTTTATTGGTATTTGATGTTTCTGTCCCAAGTTTTGGAAGTCTTTGTTATTTATTGCCAAAATGAAATGCAGATTGGCTTGGGGAAATGGGGTACCGATATTTCACTGCCCTGGGTTTGTTCATGCATCAGGCTGGTCGGATCTGACCAAGTACAAGAATACTCTTTTTGTGGGCTTCGAATCCGTTCCACAATCGACTGATGTTGGAACACAATTGGCAGTATACTATTCGGAAGACGTTACACTAGAGCAATAGCCTAGTCAACGGGACAGCAGACCATTTAGTCCAATCTACACGCATCTTGATATTGATAGATGTGTTCCCTATTCAGATAATTTCAGTGGTACCCCATTCTGCCTACACATTACTTTCAGCTGCTCTGATAAGAAAATCAATAATCCGTTGATTGGTCTATGCGCAGTTTAGTTTCTTGGGTCGAGTGTGTGGGCCGCATTGGGTACTTGTCTTGGATTGAGGGGTGGGCTGGATTCATATAAATCACTTTTCTTATCGACTTCAAAAATCATTGTGAAGCCTTGTCGATATTGAAAGTGCGACATTAATCAAAGACAGACCCAGAAGTTGAAATTGAGGCGATGTTAAGATATGAAGGCTGTCTTAGCATGTATTAGAAAAATGCCATGACGGTTGAAACATTAGGTGGAACCTACACCTTTGAATTTGATTGACTCAGGTCTGTTGTATGAAAGTAAAATACTCTGGACATACTATACATTTATCAGCTGGGTTGATTTGTCAGGGGGACCTTTGATATCAGCTACATCCTCACGTCTTTACCGGCAACCACACTCTGGAAGTAAACACGGCCCATTGGAAAATCATTTTTCTACTATTTCCAACTTTCCCTTGCAGTTGCTCACCCTTGACGAGAAGTCATACTCGGCCCTTTGTGATGAGATCCTCACCACTCATAGGAGTCTGCAGGGCCTTTCACCCATGGCCGCCGAACTTCACTACATCATGGCCGCCATGCAGCTTGATGGTTATGGAGTTGAGTGCTATCCTGGCAAGGTAGATAATGTCATTATTGACCTGATATCGTACTCAAGTCGGAATGAAGTTTCAGTCTGAAACAGCCTGCGTTATCTCAAGCTTACACAGTTCTACCTCTCCAGAGTTAGCTCAGGATGTTGCTTACATGTGGTCTACCACTGATCATTAGAAGTCTCCAGAAAGAGCATCTTTTTGAAGTGAACCTTACCTAGAAGGAGTTTTTGACTCATTTGAACAGGGGCTATCTCAAAATGTGACATACTAGTCTAGATCACCCTTGGAGGTTTCCTTGGCCAAGCAAGGTTTCTGTACCAAAGTCATACTTAACATGTTTTTCATATTGATATCTTCTTGCAGGACGACACAGGTAGTGACCTCATTCTAGGTGCTTCCTATGCCGGCCTCTTCATGAAACATCTGGGCGGACAAACAACAGTTTATTTCAAGTAAGTCCATGATATTCATTGCACCCCTGCATGTCTCTCATTCTTCCACAGTGGGTCTGTCAATCGTCGCTGAAATATAGCCCTGCCAAAATAGGCCTGATGTAATAAGTTGTTTTGGCCATTACTTCAAATGTGCATCACTCCACTGTCCCATCCTGGCCTCTAATTGCAATCAAGGACTAATGGAAGAGTAATTTATTGGAGACCCTAAGATTATGGAAGTCTGGTTTGGTCCGGACACTGATTTTTCATTGATGACCATCTTTTGTTTCAGGTGGGATGAAATCAAACACCTTACACATCATAGAAAATCTTTCATTATTCAGACCTGCCATGATCAACAAAATGTCCAACTCAACATGGTAAGTTATGAATTACGTCTTTTTGTTCTTTAAAAAGTGACACATAACCACAATGTAAACCCATCCTATATGTGACCCATCACAGCAAAACCAGGCGCATGTCGCACAGAAGATGATCCTAAATGACACCAGGAGATAATGGAAGAAATAGGTGTGCTCGTATTTCACAAAAGGCAGACAATAGAGAAATGAACAAACAGTCCGTCTCAACCTGCCAAGCTCAGAGCGACATGCGCCTGATTTTGCTGTGACGGGTCACATATTGTGTTTACCCTTCTTTACAGGACGACACAGATGTGGCAAAATATGTATGGAGGATGTGTGTGACACAGCACAAGTTCAACAGGCTGCAGAAGGAAATCAGCAGGTGAGACTCGTACTATTATCAAGCAACAATCTAATTTGTGACCCGCTCTACCAAAACTAGGCGCTTGTCGCATCTGAACTTGACAGGTTGATACGGACTTGTTGTTCATTTCCCTATTGTAGACCTTTGGTAAAATGTAACCAAATCAGTTTGTAATAGATTTCACAAAAGGTCTACAATAGGGAAATGAACAGCAAGTCCGTATCAACCTGTCAAGTTCAGATGCGACAAGCGCCTAGTTTTGGTAGAGCGAGTCACATTTAGGGAAGGAGAAGTGAGCCTCCCCACTTAGGAAACGTAGTGAAAAGCGTAGTTCTGAAACAGATGTAGTTGTAACACTCCTGTCACTTGAATTTGGCTCATCATATTCATAACTAGCATTGATATTATTCTGACCTTCTGTGATGTGTACAGATCTTTGTTCTAGCCGGGGTGAACCCATTTGTCACCGTAGGTGGGAGCATGTTCCATTGTAACAAGACATGGAATAGCATTGACTCTTGCATATTCTATGCACAGGTGCCTTATTCCAAGTTGTGTTTTTTACACATAAATAAGGGCTACTTCAGGTCTACTTATCTATTGATTGTATTGTATTTTATTGTATAGGTTTTCTCCCGTTGTTTACGGGTAGAATCTGTTATGTTTGTTGGTTGGCTGTGTGATTAATGCATACCATTTGGTTCTCGAATTTATTCTCTTATATCACAAGGGACTCGAGTTCTGTGTCATTTTGGTGAACTTTTGAAGCCTTCTTTCTACATGATGATTAACTTGTCCCTTGTAGTATAGTGACCAACTGACATCCGCCCCTGATTGTTGTTTTAGAAACTTGGCAGAATTCCTGGCATTTACTTGCAACTTAACACATGTAGATGTAGCTTGCCCTGAACCAAAGATTGTCAGTACCAATATTCAATTTAGCCCCATATTGGTGTCATATTTTGAAGGTAATCCTGTTCTCTAGAAGTTTACCTATAAAGTGTCTTTCCTATTTGCAGCACGAGAAGTAGCCAGTCAATCAAGTCAACATCATCGGAAGGAAAGCAACAACCTCAGGCTATGCCGTAAGTTTCAGAGATTATCGATGATATCAAACAAGTCCAGTCTAATTTTGGTCATTCAGGTTGAAGTGTAAGGCTAAATACCCCTCAGCCGAAAGAGGCTAGAAGGGTAATGTCATCACTTGCAATGGCCGCCTGTTCCTCCATCAGCAGCAGCCATCTTGAATCTGGTTTCTGTACCATCTCACCTTTAACATCAATGGGCCGAGGGGTAATGCGCACTTTGAGAGAGGGTCCAGAGTAAGATGAAATGGTTTCATATTTTGTTATTTTGTTCCAGAGATCTCCAGCAAAGTGTTCAACAGTCATTGCAGAATGAGCCCAAAATACTAGCTCCAGATAGAGGCTTACAGCAGACGGCACTCTATCAAGGTAATTTTTGTCCCAGTAGGTCACTGATCCGCTATGCTGTTAACAATTGGTTCACCACTGCTGCCGAACTTTCCCTTCAATATGAAATACTCTAAGGAATGCCCATTAAAGGGCAACTCTCACTGAAGTGTTTCATTATCACATGATGCAGGACATTCGTAGTTATCCCAGACAACTTATGCCAGATGTGATTTATACAAAATCACCACCTTGTTATTTCTTTCAGATCATCATCTTCAAGGTGAATATGAAGGTGAAAATGATTATCATCAAACACAGATCCCAGTTCAAAGCAGTTATGAGCAGACGTCGGGTGATGTGGTGTACACTCCCAACGCTGTCGTTAATGGGAGTATATATGATGTGGAGCATGCTCAAGTTGTGCTGGGCTCTCAAAACAATATCAGTACCACCATCACACCTTCTCATCACGGGATACAAGCACCGGAATACCGCCCTACACCAGATTATGAGACGGTAATGCGGCAACGGATCGCACAGCATCAAAACTTTGATCAATTGAGTTTGACGCAGAGCATGACGATATCAAACATTGGCAACACGCAAATTTATAGACACCCTTCGGAGCATCTTGCGTACAGTCAGCCAGAAATCGGGCAAGCTGTTCAATATGAACACCAGATGGTTCATCCTTTGCACCGGGGGTTCAATATAGCATATTCCCACCCGGTTGTGGAGCATGGTGTCGCGTCGAAACCGATTGAACGTGTCAGTAGTCTTGTCATTCAACCAACGTATAGCACACCTGAGTTAAATGTTCAAATACCTGTGCAACAAAGTGCGTCTGAAACTGTTTTACCCCAGAGCATGATGGGTTATCGTAATCCCCCAACATATAGCCGGCCCAGTAGTAGCACCCCGGATCTAGCCACACATACAGTGAAACCAAACTTTAATCCTCCACCAGATTTGCTATCGCGTAGAAATATCGATTTGAGTGAGTTACTGGCTCAGTCCAGATTAGATCAGAGTTACGAAAACTTGGCTGGGAACCTTCAGAATATGGACATGTATGGGGATTACAATAAGCATCGAAGTAGGACATTGGATTCTGTAAGCACTGGTTCAAATGCGACGTTTCATGCTAAAGATGTTGAAACTGCTTCTGAGGATTCCGATTTTGTGCAATATCCTAGTGCGGAGGGAAGTTATGAGAGGGGTTTAAACATAGGTGTGGAAATGACTGAAACGAAGGACTTGACGTATGATCAAATGCTTCGACAGGACCAGGAGCCTGTGGGGTCAGAACAGTGTGATTCAGGGAGTGAGTATGACCCAGTTGCTGAAATGGAGAACCCACCATTCGTGGAAAACCCTAGTGACAGTGAAATTGAGTGTTTGGATGTTTCCAAAATGTCTGAAATGACATCAAGCGTGGCACACAGCAAGTGTAGTTCTATGGATACGACGTCTGTGTTACCATTGGACGAGGACGCAGCACGGGCGGCCATATTGGATGAGGCAGAGGAAGAGGAGAAGGATGCCGTTGCTCAGGCATTGAAAACAGACTCCTCGGATGAGGTAAGACTGGTTTTAAAATTCACTTTTCTCTCGACACGTTCAGAAGAGTAAAATCGTCCTGCCGAGCCACTGCAACCTGCGATAATGATTGCATACAACGAAAGTCGCTTGTTTGCTGAGGTCTTACGGTTGTGACAGGAATCAGCAAGTGCAGCAACCTGCTTTCAATATCAAACTTCAAAGCCAGCGGCTGCAGTGGTCTAGTTCTGTTCTTTCCCACTAGATGTCAGTAGATGAACAGACTTGAGATTACCAAAATAATATTCCAATCAATTTATGAAAAAATTGTGAAATCCTGACCAAGTTGTTAATTTGGTAAGTCATCATCTGGCTGGTTCCATCGATTTCATAATAAGGCCACCACTGGTTAATCATGATCAATAATTGATTGAATTGCGAAAGTGGGGCGAGATGAGATCATGTTGAGTTAATTGGAAATGATGGTAATTTCAATCGGCTGTCTCAATGGTTTGGCATTGTGGATGAAATCCCTGCTAATGTACTGTAATTCATCCAATTAACCTCACAAAAACTTCCTTGTTTGCAGTCAGATATTACATTACATTCATTGGATTGTTTCGTGAATCTGCCATTTGAATAATTTGCCCCCTTATTAGGCCCCCTCCCCCTTATTAGGCCCCCTCCCCCCTCCTCAGCCAGACCCTGTGGTGAGCGCACACCTGTCACTTTGTTAGTTTCTTTATGCCTTCAGATTAATTGGTGCAATGTACATGGCCTTTGATTTTTAGGTGGCAAGTGTTGCACATGGAGGGTCAACTTGTCCATTTGATGACAATAACATCTCATAAAATGCACATGTTCCTGATGGATATTTGTTAGTGGTTGTGTTGATGTGAAAGTGGCTCTGTTCACAGCAAGCGACTTCATGCGTCGCATGTGATTTGGTCTTGAAAGGGTTAAAATCACTTCTTACCGTGGTTTTTGAAAGGATTTTATCAGATTGTGCCTACCAGTGGACACTGCTGGTGGTTAGGAATCAGTTTGTTCAAATGCCAGTTTAAATGTGCAATTGGAGCAGGTGCTATTCACCAGGTAGGGTGGCGAAAAAACAACAACAGAACCCCGATAATAGAATTATCTGATTATTTCAATAAATCTTGTGTCAAATCTGTTTTTTTCCTTCCTTAATGTCTTTCAAGTTGAACTGTGTGTCAAAAAAAGCCAGATATGTGTATTTATGGGAGTTTTAAGCATCATTAATTTTGGTTACACTGTGGCGGTTTTCATTTATGATGAGGACCATCTAATGTGTTTGGTCTGGTCTGGTGTTAGATTCTCGAACATTGATTGCTGGCATGCTCCTTGTGCATGTTTGTGTTGTTGATGCAGTTGACGCGTGTGGATTATCATGTACGTCTGTGTCTCTCGGTGTCTGCTGAAGATCTGCTCAATAGTAGAGGGAACTTTGGATCAAGTGATTAGTGTTTTTGTCAAGGATAGGCTGAGTTGGTGAACTATAATGGAATAACTAGATAGCCTTCAATGTGACTGTAGCTACGTATTAGCAGTTGCTGGAGCTTCAGACGTTGCTAATGACGACTACAATACGGTTGTTCTTCTTTCGTTCAGGATCCAGGTTGCTCATTCAATGTCATGGGGGCTGAGTTCTCTTCATATTTGGACCCACGGTCGCTCAGTTTTGGATTTTACTCTTCCAATGAGGAATTGGATAGTGAGACTGATGTCGGTGAGAGCGAGGGGGGACCCAATGGGATTTGTGAAGAAATGAAAGAAAATGAGGCAGATGGTAGTGAGGTTCAGACAAACGAACTGAATTCTGCTGGAAAAGGGAACCATTCAGAAAAGAATGAAAAGGTTGATTTTCAGCTTTCTGATTTATATTCTGATAGAACAGGAATGACTTTGGATGACTGCAGTCCCTTGTCAGACGATCCTGAAGTGGCCATGTGCAGGAGTGGAAAATCATCAAGTTCTGGCTTCACCACTGGGCGTAATATGGTCAATGGTGCTACTTGTTTTATGAAGAGAGAGGACAGGTCAAAGATGAAGAAATCTGACGTACATGTAGGTTCAGTTTGTTTTGAAAATCCTGACTTTTGTCTTCGGTCAATGCAAGAGGTCAAAGAAGTCGTTTCATGGTATGAGCAATCAATTCAGTCATTAAAACTTCGATTGCATTCTGAGGTGCCAATTGTAAGCCTGCATTGCCCATAAT
Source organism: Lineus longissimus (assembly GCF_910592395.1). Classification (NCBI taxonomy): domain Eukaryota; kingdom Metazoa; phylum Nemertea; class Pilidiophora; order Heteronemertea; family Lineidae; genus Lineus; species Lineus longissimus. Next base: position 25,960,085 of record NC_088310.1, read on the forward strand.
CGCACTGTCCTATAATCAGAAATTCATCAAACAGGTTAGCGAATTGACTTGAATCATCAAGTGTTATCTGTTTTCATTCCCAGAATGTTTGATATTGGATGTGAGCCATTGTTTTTCTCATTGGCCTAGATACTTCCTGAGGCCTACTTTGTATCAGTCTTGGCATTCTTCATCAATCACTTGATGCATACTGGACCTTTTCACATCACAGCATCTTCTGAGTATCTTCTGAGTATCTTCCCATCTAGAGCATGATACCAGTAAGTTTAGTGTGATTCCCTGTTACAAGCCTTATCACAAGCGGTCAGGAACTCATGCTGAAGTTAGTCATGTTTCCATGACCGAGTCTTCATGACCACAGACTGTCTCATATGTCTTCCATCGTGGGCTCACACTTGTATCTTATGCAATCTTGTTGCAATTATGAAGATTGCCGAAGAAGCGGCAAAAAGGTTAGATATTCTTTAGAATGGGTTTTCATAATAGTTCATCTTGCCACTTAGCATATTTGTCTTTCAGGATGTGAATGACTTTTGATAGACCCCAAGCCTCCCCCCTTACTCACTTACCATTTCTTTTATCTGTATCTGATTCCTATCAAATGTTCATTTTACTTCAGGATGATGATGAGGTGAAGAGACGCAGTATGGGTCCACTGAAGATGGCCCACCTGAACGGCCTCACCATATCCAGGGCTCAGATCATGTTTGCTCAAAATGACGAGTCTCGAGCGCCAAAAGATGACAGGGTAGGTGTGTTGATGAAAACATCCTATGTTTCTACCGTTGCCCGTGGAGGTTGAAAGATCATTATTAAAGGGGGACTATATGGGCCGAAGCTAGAGGTCCAATTGGTTGTCTCCTAGTGACAATAATACACAGTTTATTAGGGGACTGGTTCTGGTTTGTCCTGGTGATATTCCTCGTGCACGTGTGAACAGTTCCCAATGTGTACTGCGAGGTGGTAGAGACTCAGACACCTGTGGACCACTTGATACAAGGCCCGGTCTATTGTCTCCCTTTAAGACCGTATTCTGCAACTACCAAATTGATGTGCAGGTCCTATATATATATATATATACTGTACAGTGCATCAAAGCTCCAGGGAATATGGTGAAAAGAGCTTATTGATTCAGACATCCCATTGTTCCGCAGGATGCTAATTTTTCATTGAGATTGATATCTTTTGTGATGATACTTAGCTTCCAACATCTTTGTTCTGATCTTCTGCTTGGCATCTGTGCTCTTAGTGAGTATTTACGTGGTATATATGTTAGAGTTATTGAACACTATGTGTCAGTTTGTACATCACAGAGATGGTAATGGTTCATTCGAATCAATAGGAATGTTTACTATACATCACAAAGATGGTAATAGGACTCAGAGGTGGAATGCTATGTAAATTCAATGAAAGAGCAAATTCAATGCTAATCAGAACTTTTCCCCTGTCTAGATACACATGCTGAATCTGAAATTGTTTTCTTTGCAGAGGAAACATCTAGAGAGTAAGCTTGAAGAAGGTCAGGTGTTTGTGGAGTTTGAGAAGATACCCAAGAAGGTGACAACGACAGAGTGCCGCGTTGCTTTGAATCCGGAGAATCTGTCAAAGAATCGCTTCAAAGACGTGCACCCTTATGACAGCTCTCGTGTCAGGTTAAAACCTAAGTCAAGCAATTCGTCGGGATACATCAATGCTTCTCATATCAGGGTGAGTTAGGTTTAATGTAGTTCATGGAATGCAACTGATAAATTTGACTTTTGCATTCACTGAACTGTAGACAGTTATGTGTATCATTGCAGTTTGTGCAGGTTCGGTCTCGAATAAAAATGTTATGTATAGCTATAGCTAATACAACATAGATTTAGTTTGGCAGCAAACATAAATCTTTTCTGAACAGTTTTTTCTCTAAAAATAGGTCCCAACATGAAAAATATGAAGGAAAAAGTTTTTTGACGAACTATGCTTCTCAAAGTTTCCGAATAATGTAACATTTTGGAACAATTCTGTTCAAGGTGAGAGTCAAAGGTCAAGAATTATGGTATATCGCTGCTCAAGCTCCATTAAAGAACACAACGGAAGACTTCTGGCAGATGATCTGGGAGCAGGATATCCAGGTGATTGCAATGTTGACGCAGCTCACCGAGATGGGCAAGGAGAAGTGTTATCCGTATTGGCCGACTACTCCGGGGTCAAAACACAAACTGACATTTGGAGAGGTATGTAAATCTTGAATGGCATTTTCTCTTGAGCCAGCGACATTAAGTCTGACATTCAACTCAACAGCAAGTCCATGTTCATGGACGGTGTAGCATGAAATAACAAAGGACATGAAACATCTTTGTGGAGATTGACTCCCAAGTGGAAACCAGAAGAACTAGGTGCTCAAGGACACTATTTGATATTTTTTTTTTTGTTTATGCAACTATTGATCATGATTTGTTAATAAAGACAACTGATCTCCCCACTGGACGTCTCTTTTCAGTTCCAAGTGTCATTAAAGTTCAGCAACGATTCCCTCTGTTACGTTACAAATGGCTTGAATCTGAAGCATAAGGGTTCTGGCAAGGAGAGAATGATCTGGCATTTACAGTACACAGATTGGCCAGATCATGGCTGCCCTGATGATGTACATGGATTTTTAGGTAGGCGATTCACATGTGCGCTTCATTTCATCAAGAGGTTAAAATCTCCTGCTGCCTGGTAAGTGCTGGCAGTGGTGGCACTCGGCTATGAGGTTTGTTTGTATCCATGGAGCTGTGTGGGGCTCCTAAAGATGCTAGAAATGGGTACCTGCTGTGGATACAACCAACAAATGTATGTAGTAGAAAATGACGAGTTTTCCTTGCTTTTGAACACAAAAGACTAGAACAAATGCAGTAGGAAATGACTGTTTCCTTGTACTTGCTTTTGCTGGGGATGTCGGTCATGTGATAAAGTCTCTTTATCTAACCTCATTGTTTTGCAATTCCAGCATTTTTAGAAGAGATTGAGTCCGTGAATCGCCACATTGCCATCGAGAACCCAGCGAGTGAAAAGAAGTTTCCAACACTGATTCACTGTAGTGCTGGAGTCGGGCGGGCTGGGGTAGCCATACTGGTCGAAGTCATGAAAACTTGCCTAGAATTTAATCAGGTCAGTATGCATAACATCAACTCCCGTCACCTCTGAGGTCATGTGTTTGATAGTACTCCCACTTTTTGAAAGTCTGCTGTCTCACAGTCGCCTGAAAGTTTGTGAGCTTATCAGTATCCCTTCTACATTTTCAAACCCCGTGCAACTTTACCAATATCAGGAGCATAATTTCAGAGACTACTTACATCAATGATCAGTTTTTAGATTGGTGGAGCTTCTTTGATGTTGACTTGGAGAATATAGCGAATGAAGTAACCATGGTGATTTCCTTTCTTTCTCAGAATGTTGATATACCAACGGTGCTGGCCACGCTGCGAGGACAGAGGATGCACATGGTACAAACAGTGTCGCAGTACACATTTGTTTACAAGACTCTCATTCAATACTTGAAGAATTCACGTTTGATTTAGAAAGCCAGGCTAAGAGGGCTTTCAGCTTAATAAATCCAGATGTTTGGCATTGCTAATGCTGATAAAAATGTCAGGACCTGCATCATTTTTGATGGGTCGGTTGGGTTATGGACAGATGACATTTGACCTGCATCATTTTTGATGGGTCGGTTGGGTTATGGACAGATGACATTTTTCTAAGGACAGCCTTGATGGCACTGCAAAGTGATAGACATTTTTATAGAAGGTGTATCACGTCGTCAGGAGTTGAGATGGGCAGATATCTAACTTTCTCCAAAAATTGAGTTAGGCAATTCGTTTAGGAGCATGACGATATACAATGTAATGTTATTATGTAACGAACCCATTACTATGTACAAATGTACTTAATTATTGATGATAAAATGTGATATCTAATGTGACTTTGGAAAGGAAATGAGGTAAAACAGGTTGGTCTAAGATTTACCCCGTTGAGCAAAGTTGTGTATGTAGTGATGTACAGTTGGAGTTGTGTAATGCAATTGGTATTCTTACCAAGTTGGATTGAATCGATCTGTTGCCGATTTAATTTTGGGTTGAACTTTTCACTCTTTTTAAGTTCACATCTGTATCTGCATTCTTTCCAACTGCATTTCTGAACAGTGCCAAGGGAATAACAGAATAATAAACTTTAGTGGACAATGTTTAGGATGAACATTTCATGTCTTTTGTACAGTATTGTCTTCCTGGTCTCACATCTTAGGCCCATATAGGTCTACTGCTAATAGCTTCGTCTTCTTTAATACTGTGATGGGTAGAACTTGATGATGAGCACATAAAATGTCCTCATTCATGAGGAATTGTCATCCGTGTCCTGCTTGCTCCAAAACCATTAGCCCCTACCAGGCATTTCAATGCTTAAACAATTTTCAATGCTAAAGATTTATTGTGTTAACACATTTCATATGATCACTTGCTTATTATAATGTATTTATTACACTCTACCTCTTGCAGTCACCTGTAGGTTGTATGTGTGCAACTGTGCTGTATGATTTGACCATAGACTGTTATTCATTTCATGGTGCTAAGAACAGCTATGTGTTGAAATATGGTAATCACATATGTTATCCAAATAAAGAACATTTTAAAGCTCAAGAAGGACTAGTGTTCATTCATTTCGTAGTGTTATTGATTATGGATTTGACCATATCAGGTTTCTTATTGAAGGACAATGCATGAGAATTAGTACACGGTTGTCTATAGAGGTTCTTCACTGACGTCACATGATGACGTTGCCAATTGTTTTGCACTGCCATATTGGCCGTCACACGTGGTCACGACGTAAAGGAAATGCATTGGCAGGTGGACAGCTTATGTTAAGAAGCTTCTTGATTCCTCTGGATTGAGCTACTTCTGGCTAGATCAAGTAAATATTAATGCTGACAACTGGAAAATAGCTCGTTTTAGAATTGAACACACTGTCCCTTTTAACAACTTTTTTAACATGAGTTATTGCTCAATTGGCTTCCCATAAAATGTGACATCAGCTCATTCTTGTGTATTTCGCAACCTCATGCTTGATGTCATGCGCAGTACATTTTCTGACCTCCATTGCTGTTTACATCGATTTGGTCAACAAGGTTTTCACGTGCTAAATTACCTGGGTTCAATCTGAATAATCAATGACAGATAGTGCTGAATCAGACAATAAACATCCTGGTCACAACTATATGCAGTTAGATGATGACATAAACCCATTGTTATCGTTGAATTTAGTCTTAAAATCGTGTTGACAAATGGCGTGAAGCCCTGGCCTGTACATGTGATGTGTATGTGACGTTTGATTTCCTGTACTACATGTACTAGTAGTTGTAGTGCCACTGTGGATGTATGGTGGTATGTACATGCAGCATGTGCATTTGGAAAGGAGAGAGTTACTCCTACTGATACTGTATTGAGTGGTTTAATCTTTCTGATACCTGTTGAACTCCTTCACATTTTGTGCTAAAGACACTTTCTCTACAAACAAAACAATGGGTAACACGGCAGGAGGGGCAAAACGGAGGCTTTCGGGAGAGGATCCATCGCCAAGCAAAGAAGGATCATTTGATTTTCTCCCATCGAGTCCTGATCCCACAGGAACAAGCCGGAAGGGACTTATCTATCAACCATCGTTGGATGATGGTAATAATGTGGAATTTTCGCAGCTGAGGGTGCGTATTTTTCCCTTGGGTGATCACTGATGGCGTGATGCCATACCAAGAACTAATCATTGCACAAATTGATGATTGCATCATCTTGCACTTGTGAAATAGATTCCATAGGCATAGACGTTGGAGTTTTGTCTTTGGTGTACACATTTGACATGAGGAAACCTCTCCTGCATTTTTGGGAGTGGTCGATATCAATATCATGGTCTGAGTGAAATTTTGTAATGATACATATGTTTAATGAAATTCAAGGAGACACTAAAGAAATGAGAGCAATATAAAAACTTCCTGAACATCTATAATCAATTAAACTATAGTTGCACTTCTTAGTGTTCACATTCATGTTGTGTATTCCCATTTTCAGGCTCGATGTCAAGATTCGCAGTACGAGCCAATTTTGTTGCAGAAGGGTCATACTCCTGAAAAGCCATCCAAACTGCCGACTGTATTTAAGTGGACCGGTGGTGGGAAAGAGGTCTCTTTAAGCGGCACATTCAGTGGATGGAAGACAAAAATACCCATGGTTAAAAGGTTTGTGGAATCAAGTTGTTGATCTCCTTTCCTGACACCCCAAGAGATCAGATTTTTGTAACTCAAACACTTGGTAGTGAAAGGGTTAATGCTGATGTTGACACTGGCACAGTTAAACGTTGCTCACCTGCAAAAAAATAAGTTAGGTGAAACGGTAGGTGGAGATCATTTCTATTCTTGCGATATCTGACATGTATTCTTCTTTTTTCAGCCATGGAAACTTTTATACCATTGTCGATTTACCTCAGGGAGAGCACCAGTACAAGTTCTATGTAGATGGCGAGTGGGTGCATGATACAAATGAGGTAAATTTATTATTTGCATACAGTTGGTCTAACAGCAATTTTAAGATTGTTGTTTGTGGGGTGCTTAAGTCGAGTGAGAAATAGTCCTGGTTTCCTGTAGATCAGGTGATGTTTGCATCTGGGTTTTTTTGGTGATTTGGTAGCCAAATTCAAACATCAAACTCATAAACTCTGATGCAATAACCATGACATTTCGGATGCGGATGTGGAGTCTACTGCCAAATGAAAGTGGGAAAATCTGTGAACTTTTGGGTTTATAAAATTCATGATGCTTTTCTGCAATCTTCCTGACTTGTCATTGTTTTCTAGGAAGGTATGTTAACAGATTCAAGATTTTCATACTCTGTTTTTTTAGTTGCTTTTCTGTTATGATTCAGTTCTTGTTTTCCCCTTTTCCTTGTTGGGTCAGTCAAAAGGGATTTGATGATTTGTTCCTGCTGTCTCAACATCTTCCTCTCAGTCAGCTGGCCCAGGGTTCACTCATTTTCTGTTCAGTTTATTTCAGTTACTCTGTCATTAAACTTCATTTTGGTTTTAACTTCGTCACTTTTGGCTAAGTGGTATTTGTTTTAGGGAATTAACACTGTACTGGCAGGTCTCTGTACTAAAATCAAGACTGGAAGGGTCGAGCAGAAATTTGAAAACCAAAACTGGGGGAGGAATTACATGTACAGCTCCATCCTATGGTCTCGATTTTAGTGCTAACACCCAACAGTGCAGTGTCGATTTCAGTTCTGTCAGCACTAAAAACTAGCAAGTTGTCCTCACAAAACATACTAAAAACTCTCTTCGGTGATGGCTTTGAAAGGCCAGGAGTTAGACATCTCTACACATTGAACAAAAACTTACTTGCGTCGATGTGACCTACTTTTCAGGTATACGTAGGTCAAGGTCATAAAAGCCTATATTAGCTGTACATTAATCCCAAGTAACCTGAAAACTGTATGATCGACGAATCTGTGTCACTGAGTAATTTTAAAAAGCTTGACATCAAGTTTGATTCGGTGAGCATAATGGCTCCTGGCCGTTTCATTTCAGTTAACTGTACCTTGTGGTGTCAGGCCCAGGGAGGAGGTACGTAAAGTGGCCAGTGCAGCTATCTGCTTATCTGTTTCAATTCTATATTTCCATCCTACTTCACTGTTGCACTCCGCCCTTTGTGCGTTTTTTATGTGTTCAGTTTTCAATAATTTCATGGCAGACTCCAGTGCAGTGTGCAGACAATGTCATGTCTAACCTTGATCAATGCTTGGTCTAAAAGAAATTTCGACATCCTCCAGATGTTAATGGCGTTAAATTTCAACATCCTGCAAAAGATAATTGGGGCAGAGTAACGATGTAGGACAGGTTGGTGAGAACAGATGAATCTGTTTCCAAACACAAAGTTTTCAGACACCTTCTTGTTATTAAGTGTTCATTCCGAAAATTATCAATGCTTATGAGACCACTAACTGCGAAGAACCATACTTTTAGTCATTTACTTTAAAACAGATGTCAGGAGATCCAGAAATGGAAGTAAGGAGTCTGGTTTTCAAAGATTTTGACTGACAAACTTAAAATATAATTATAACATTGAACATATGATTATGCACTAGCGTATGTAGTGAAACTGAAAAACTCTTCTTTACAACCTGCCTTTCATTGTGTAGCAAGCCTGGTCACTGCCTGTTGCCTGAACTGCCAGTTCATATTAAAATCATCCCAGGCATTTTAGCTATAGCCTGTTTTTAATGCCCATTTCTAGCCATCATTGTAATCCGCTTTCAGTTAGGAAACGGGTGAAGTCTTAATTTGGCCTCCAATGAGTGGTGACAAAATGCCAACTTGTTCAAGATTGAAAATAGAATATTTTGAAGTTGGGTTCTCTTGGCACATGTTAAATGTACCGTGTCGTCAATCCTGCACGCATGCCCTGACCATCTGCCTTCACTGTTTCCTCTGTCTGTCCTGTTTTGTTCTTTAGTTGGTTTATTGTTTAAGTTTTTTTCTTCACAATCACATTTCCAGATTAATCTTTTTCTTAAAATTTCTTTTTAATTTTGCATTAGTTTTGACCTGCAGCTGTTGAGTTACTGTATGTTGCTGCAGTTTCCACTATATAGTAAAGTAAAGATGAGGATGAACCTAAAACGAATTGCAGCTGAAAGTTAAAAAAAAAATGCTTATATAGACCCCTACATGTAGTGACATCATGTCCAAAATCTAAAACCCTCTACAGGGTTAAGCATAACTGATTAGTGTACTACTAAATTCTAAACAATCCAATTTAGGCTCTGTAATGTATTGCCAACAGATAGAAACATGGTATCAAATTATGCATGAGCATATTTACCTGTTAAAAAAGATAACTGCATGGTACTAACATCAATAGTTGTGGGAGCAAATTCATCACATACATTTTTGTGCAGTAGGCTGTCAAAAGCTAAAATGGAGGAAAATTCCTTCTTCTGACCATCCAACAGAAATACAAGAAGTGTCTGGCTTGTGCCTTCTCTGAACTCCTTGAGGTGTTTTCTTGGAAGTCCGCTCTGTGGTCTCGGTTCGTTGGTTCCAGGCATCTCATCCTTCGTATTGTTGTCATGTATGGTGGCTTGGTCCCACCTTTATGATCATCTTCTGGGAACAGCCAAATCTGCACAAAAATAAGGAGGAATTGTCATAAACAAATCAGTGGTTTGGTGGCATTGGTGAAGTTCTTTGCGTGTTGGGTGACAGTGTTGTATTTATCTGCATGTTGGACTGAATTCTGGGTTCAGTTCTGTATCTTCTAGAGCTGAATGAACAAGACCAGCTTAATATTGCTTTTTGAAAATGCTCCTAACAGTATAGGGCATGTAATTTTACAATATCCTTTGTATTGCAATGTACAAAGTGTAAATATATGCATAAATTGCTTGATTGTATCAGTTGCCTTTGTTTGGACAGAAAGGTGCATATGTTTTGCTACATATCACATTTAATTCAGTTGAATCTCTCATATTTTCATGAAAATTTTAAAAAAGTCGGTTAGAATTTCAATTTGATTGTTGAGCATGTTGAACATATGTGCAAGCAAGATTTGACACTAGTGGTGGATTTCTGTAAAGAAAGGCGTCGAGGTGTTAGCTGGTCTTTGCAGGAGTTCACATTCAAAGATCCTATCATCAGTCAGCTGGTGCTCTCAGGAGTTTACACTTAAAAAGAGTCTCGTTGTGACTTAATGTAAGAGTTTATGGACCTCATTATCGAAGTTATCTGGTCTTCCTACAAGCTAGCTTAAAATGTAATGAAGAATGTTTCTCTGTATCTTTCAGGCACTCGTTTCGAATGACCTAGGAACACAGAACAATTACATATCGGTGAAATCCTCTGACTTCGAAGTATTTGAGGCACTTGCTCAGGACAGCATAGGTAGCGTCAGTTCTTCCAAATGTAAGTAGAAAAGTATGAATTTATCATCTTCAAGCATCTCTCTGCCTTAAGGGTGTAAGATCATCAGAGTCCTTTGCTAAAAATTTCCATCTCGTTGCTCTCCGCACCCAAAAAAGTTTCAAAAATTACAGAAAATTTGTTGTCCATACCAGCAAGAATGCAATGGATATGGCAAACAGAGGTGCCGTTTGCACGTCCTGAGATAATCCTCTGTAATAACTATTTCAGTGTCAGGTTCTCCCCCCGGGGATTATGGACAGGAGGTCCCTGTGAGAAGAGTGGACAAACACACTGGTGGACCGCCTCTCCTACCTCCCCATTTACTGCAGGTCATACTGAATAAAGATGTTCCTATTCATGTAAGTATCACCCCGTTATTTGTCAAAGAGATTTTCGGCCAGACACTGCTGTTGTGGTAAGGTTTCCGATGCAGGAAATTTCTGTGCTCCCTGCTGACATTTTTATTTAAGATTGTTGTTCCAATTGTGGGGCGCATTGATATTTACGGATGATCCCTGATAGAAAAATAGGATGATCGTTGTCTAACAGTTAAACATACCCTATAGGACAGAAAATAAACTGATTATGTACATTTGAACTGGATTGGAATGTTCTGAATACAGATTTATCAGACAAATCCATGTGATACCCTTTTTGCTCACTTTGTACATTGTCTCTGTTTCAGTGTGAACCTACGTTATTGCCAGAACCCAACCATGTTATGTTGAACCATTTATATGCTCTGTCAATAAAAGTAAGTAGCTACGATATATTCAAATGGACACATTTGTGGAATTAAAACTACTTCAAAGAGTAAGGAGATCAAAACTGCCCTGCTTTTCATAACTGTAGTCACTGTGAGCATTTTTAAATGACTAAGAAACTTCCAAGAAGATCTTAGTTTGCATATGACTGTTCTATTCACCCATTTATGTTTGTTGTATAAAATCGTGTTTCCCACATGCCCAGATGACTATGTAAGATTTCAAATTCTTACCTATTTTCTGTTTTCTTGCAGGATGGTGTCATGGTGCTTAGTGCTACGCACAGATACAAAAAGAAATATGTGACGACGTTACTCTATAAACCAATCTAGTGGTGCCATGTACAGATTATTGGTTGAACTAAGCTATCAAGGACATGTCAACACGAAATTTCCATTCTCTGTTTGTTTTGCACTTTAGTGTTACCTGTGGATCGAGACGGTTAACCAAAACTGAAATTGTAACAAGTCATGCGACGCAGTGTCATCATTCTACTCTATGGTTTAAACTGATACTCAAGCTGAAGAATTTCAGACTATGAATTCTTCTTATCTGCAACCAATGGAGATATTTAGTTCTGTGTTTTGACAGATGTTTCCTACTTGCGTACTAGAGAATGCATGATGACTAGTTCTTCATGATCCGTTGGATTTGATCCTTGATACAGTGTGCAACTATGATGCATTATCTAAACTTAAAGCTGCCAATTCAAATGATGGAGTGTCCCTTCGGTTGCTCTGGTTGTAAACCTTGATTTGAGAGATGTCCTTGATAGTCCTATTCGTAGATAAGACCTGTAGCTTATTATTGTGCTGTTTAAAACAATGTTGTGTAGTTTGATGTGTATGTAGATGTATTGGATTCGCAAGAAGACTCCAAGTGTGATTTGTACATAGATGCCTGAGCTTGTGTGAATATCTAGGTTTAGCATTTATCCCATGTGCTTCGCACCAGTTGCGACATGTGACATAACTTGCTATACATCACCCACAGCAAAAGGGTTCATAAATGGTCTTCGTTCTACCATTTGTAAAGATTATACAGTAGAACCTCTCAGATAAGAATTCACTCAGAATGCTGTCCTCAGAGAGGTATTCTGATAATAGAGGTCAGTCCGAGTGAAACTGACAAGTTTTGAACCGAAAACAATGTCCTTGTTGGAGGGGGTGTCCTGCGAACAGACGTGTCCATAAGAGAGGTCCCACTGTATATGGATATACAGAGTACAGACACTTCAACTCCTTCACACTTGTATAGGTTTCATGTGTAATGTATCATTATTGGGGGAGTCTTTCGGCAATGATGAAAATGTAGATTATGACTGTATATATAGTGGTGTTTATATAGATGTGCTATGTTCTGTTGCCACAAATTGGCAAGTTGATTATAAGTTCCTGGTTGTATATCACTTCACAATTGGATTATTCTCTTACATCAATTAGGTTTTTTGTGCCGCTTGTTTCACCCTGTTAAGTATATATGAAGTAGATTCGGAGCCATTTCTCTTGGTCAATTTGTCTGTTTCCTGATGAGTGCCTCTTGCAGTGAAATGGTCGTTGAGGTGAGGAAACAGGGTCTCAAAGCTCTGTTGATTTTGATGTCAGAATCACCAAAAGGCTGACCCCGTGTTTTCCAAGTACTCGAGCTCCACCACTTGGGGTGCTGATCTGGAAAAAGAAAAATTGAGATGTAATTACACGATATTCCAATACAACCACATGGTAAAAACCTGATAGAGCAGAAGCTTGTTTTATCTTGTACAAAGTGCTTGCCCCATTTCTTCAAAAATATACATAATAAAAACAAATAAAACAAATATCTAGTCTTTGTCATAACCAGCGTCTTCAAAAGAACTGAGGCCCCCACCCACAGTGATACCATGTCCACTGCCCTGTTAGCTAAGAGTGGATGTGACATTGTCCTCTTTCCTGCTCAGAAGAAGTAGTTGTGACATTTATGGTTAAGATGAGCTTTGACAGCTAAACCATATCCATTGCCCTCTTGTCTTGGGTTGGATGTGGCATTGTCTTCTGATCTCTGTCTCGAACAGCTGCTTCAAAAAAAACAGTTGTGACATTCAGTACCATAAAAAGACTTTGACAGAGACACCATGTCCACAGCCCTGTTGGCTAAGAATGGTTGTGGCATTGTCCTCAAACTTGAGCAACTGCTTCCAAATAACTGGTTACAACATTCATGACCAGGACAAGCTATGCATGACAAGTACACCATGTCCGTTGCCCTGTCAGCTTGGAATGGATGTGGCATTGTCCTCTCTGTCTCGACCAGTATATTAGTGACAGTAAGAGACTTGAAATGATCTCCCACAGTGTATACCATTTCCACTGCCTTTTCGGCTAAGAGTGATTGTGGCACTGTCCTCTGTCTCGAAGAGCTGCTTCAAAAGAACTGGATGTATCATTCAGTAACTTAGATAGGCTTTGACAGAGATTCCATGTTCACTGCCTTTTCGGCTAAGAGTGATTGTGGCACTGTCATCTCTGTCTCGAAGAGCTGCTTCAAAAGAACTGGATGTATCATTCAGTAACTTAGATAGGCTTTGACAGAGATTCCATGTTCACTGCCTTTTCGGCTGAGAGTGATTGTGGCACTGTCATCTCTGTCTCGAAGAGCTGCTTCAAAAGAACTGGATGTATCATTCAGTAACTTAGATAGGCTTTGACAGAGATTCCATGTTCACTGCCTTTTCGGCTAAGATTGATTGTGGCACTGTCCTCTCTGTCTCGAAGAGCTGCTTCAAAAGAACTGGATGTATCATTCAGTAACTTAGATAGGCTTTGACAGAGATTCCATGTTCACTACCTTTTCGGCTAAGATTGATTGTGGCACTGTCATCTCTGTCTCGAAGAGCTGCTTCAGAAGAACTGGATGTATCATTCAGTAACTTAGATAGGCTTTGACAGAGATTCCATCTCCACTGCCTTTTCGGCTGAGAGTGATTGTGGCACTGTCCTCTCTGTCTCGAAGAGCTGCTTCAAAAGAACTGGATGTATCATTCAGTAACTTAGATAGGCTTTGACAGAGATTCCATGTTCACTACCTTTTCGGCTAAGATTGATTGTGGCACTGTCATCTCTGTCTCGAAGAGCTGCTTCAGAAGAACTGGATGTATCATTCAGTAACTTAGATAGGCTTTGACAGAGATTCCATCTCCACTGCCTTTTCGGCTGAGAGTGATTGTGGCACTGTCCTCTCTGTCTCGAAGAGCTGCTTCAAAAGAACTGGGTGTATCATTCAGTAACTTAGATAGGCTTTGACAGAGATTCCATCTCCACTGCCTTTTCGGCTGAGAGTGATTGTGGCACTGTCCTCTCTGTCTCGAAGAGCTGCTTCAGAAGAACTGGATGTATCATTCAGTAACTTAGATAGGCTTTGACAGAGATTCCATGTTCACCACCTTTTCGGCTGAGAGTGATTGTGGCCCTGTCCTCTCTGTCTCGAAGAGCTGCTTCAAAAGAACTGGATGTATCATTCAGTAACTTAGATAGGCTTTGACAGAGATTCCATGTTCACCACCTTTTCGGCTGAGAGTGATTGTGGCACTGTCCTCTCTGTCTCGAAGAGCTGCTTCAGAAGAACTGGATGTATCATTCAGTAACTTAGATAGGCTTTGACAGAGATTCCATGTTCACCACCTTTTCGGCTGAGAGTGATTGTGGCCCTGTCCTCTCTGTCTCGAAGAGCTGCTTCAAAAGAACTGGATGTATCATTCAGTAACTTAGATAGGCTTTGACAGAGATTCCATGTTCACCACCTTTTCGGCTGAGAGTGATTGTGGCTCTGTCCTCTCTGTCTCGAAGAGCTGCTTCAAAAGAACTGGATGTATCATTCAGTAACTTAGATAGGCTTTGACAGAGATCCCATGTTCACTGCCTTTTCGGCTAAGAGTGATTGTGGCACTGTCCTCTCTGTCTCGAAGAGCTACTTCAAAAGAACTGGATGTATCATTCAGTAACTTAGATAGGCTTTTACAGAGATTCCATGTTCACTGCCTTTTCGGCTGAGAGTGATTGTGGCACTGTCATCTCTGTCTCGAAGAGCTGCTTCAAAAGAACTGGATGTATCATTCAGTAACTTAGATAGGCTTTGACAGAGATCCCATGTTCACTGCCTTTTCGGCTGAGATTGATTGTGGCACTGTCATCTCTGTCTCGAAGAGCTGCTTCAAAAGAACTGGATGTAACATTCAGTAACTTAGATAGGCTTTGACAGAGATTCCATCTCCACTGCCTTTTCGGTTAAGAGTGATTGTGGCACTGTCCTCTCTGTCTCGAAGAGCTGCTTCAAAAGAACTGGATGTATCATTCAGTAACTTAGATAGGCTTTGACGGAGATTCCATGTCCACTGCCTTTTCGGCTGAGAGTGATTGTGGCACCGTCCTCTCTGCCTCGAAGAGCTGCTTCAAAAGAACTGGATGTATCATTCAGTAACTTAGATAGGCTTGACAGAGATTCCATGTTCACTGCCTTTTCGGCTAAGAGTGATTGTGGCACTGTCCTCTCTGCCTCGAAGAGCTGCTTCAAAAGAACTGGATGTATCATCCAGTAACTTAGATAGGCTTTGACAGAGATTCCATGTTCACTGCCTTTTCGGCTGAGAGTGATTGTGGCACTGTCCTCTCTGTCTCGAAGACCTGCTTCAGAAGAACTGGATGTATCATTCAGTAACTTGGATAGGCTTTGACAGAGATTCCATGTTCACTGCCTTTTCGGCTAAGAGTGATTGTGGCACTGTCCTCTCTGCCTCGAAGAGCTGCTTCAAAAGAACTGGATGCAACATTTAGTAACTTAGATAGGCTTTGACAGAGATTCCATGTTCACTGCCTTTTCGGCCGAGAGTGATTGTGGCACTGTCCTCTCTGTCTCGAAGAGCTGCTTCAAAAGAACTGGATGTATCATTCAGTAACTTAGATAGGCTTTGACAGAGATTCCATGTTCACTGCCTTTTCGGCTAAGAGTGATTGTGGCACTGTCCTCTCTGTCTCGAAGAGCTGCTTCAAAAGAACTGGATGTATCATTCAGTAACTTAGATAGGCTTTGACAGAGATTCCATGTTCACTGCCTTTTCGGCTAAGAGTGATTGTGGCACTGTCCTCTCTGTCTCGAAGAGCTGCTTCAAAAGAACTGGATGTATCATTCAGTAACTTAGATAGGCTTTGACAGAGATTCCATGTTCACCGCCTTTTCGGCTAAGAGTGATTGTGGCACTGTCCTCTCTGTCTCGAAGAGCTGCTTCAAAAGAACTGGATGTATCATTCAGTAACTTAGATAGGCTTTGACAGAGATTCCATGTTCACCGCCTTTTCGGCTAAGAGTGATTGTGGCACTGTCCTCTCTGTCTCGAAGAGCTGCTTCAAAAGAACTGGATGTATCATTCAGTAACTTAGATAGGCTTTGACAGAGATCCCATGTTCACTGCCTTTTCTGCTAAGAGTGATTGTGGCACTGTCATCTCTGTCTCGAAGAGCTGCTTCAAAAGAACTGGATGTATTCAGTAACTTAGATAGGCTTTGACAGAGATCCCATGTCCACTGCCCTTTCGGCTTGGAATGGATGTGACATTGCCTGCTCTGTAATACTATGTCCATCGTCTTGTTTGCTTGAACATTTTTGCTGTCTTGGCCAGTGGCTTCAAAAGAACTGGTTTAGGGCAGTCAGAACTGTTCGCATGGAATGAGTGTGAACACTGACCGTGTTCTCTTGAGATGTTTAGTTGCCATGTTAATGACAGTGCTTCAGTCCTACCAGCTATTGACTCCACACATTATGGTTTACTCATCTGTCGCAACCAGTGACGTAATTGGAACTGATGGTGTCATTCAGAAACAAGGTGGGCTGCCACAATGATACCATGACCATTCCCCTGTTTGCTTGGACTGGACATGGCATTGTCTATTCTAACTGTAAGTTGTGACAATAAAGAATTGGGATATGCTCAGACAGCTATAACTTGTGTATCTCTGTCGGAATAGAATGGATGTAGTGTTTGTCCTCTGTCTTAACCAGCGGCTTCAATGGAACTGGTTGTGACATCCAGAAACTAAGTAAGGCTCTGACAGGAATAGCTATAGTATACCAACCATGTCTACTGCCCTGTTGGCTTGGCATTGATGTGTCATTATCTTCTGTGTCCCAGCCAGCAGCTTCAAAATAACGTAGTAACTAGAATAAGCTATAAATCTTTGGTATCGAGCTCCTTCATTGGTCTGCTTTGAGATGGATTATCAGATGTGGATCTGCTCGTGCTACGCTTGGCTCTGGGTGTAACAGCATTTGTTATCTCGCCAGGTCTGGTTGTGTGTTGCCTTTAGATGGTTCATTCCCCTGTATGTCACCGGCAACGCTCTGGTCTGAAATGCGTGTTGCATGTGTCCTGTCTGTTTTAACCAGCGAGGCCAGGTACTCGGATAAGCTCAGATGCAGAGATGTCCAGCACGGATAAGAGACTGTTGGAGTCACAACTATGGGTCTTAGCTTGGATTGGTTGTGACACTGTCCTCACTGTCTCAACCAGTGGCTTTAGAATGACTAGTTTTGGCTGGCAGGAAAGAGAATAAGCTGCGACAATGATGCCCAGGGTGGATGTTACATTGCTAGATTCCCAAACATTGGTCCTAGCCAGGAATATATGTAGCACTGTCCTGTTCTATGTCTCAACCAGTAAAATGGGATATAGGCTCATACACCATTTGTCCCCAGCAGCTGATAAACTGGCTGTGAAAATCAGTAACTAAGATAGGCGCAGACAGCATTGCCCTGTTGCTTGGAATGGATATGGCATTGTCCTCTCTGTCTCAACAAAGGACATAAGAAGAATTTATTGCAACATTCAGAAAATGGGATTGGCTCAGGCAGTGATACTGTGTCCACTGTATTGTTGGCATGTAATGGATGTAGCATTGTCCTACACGTCTCAATCAGAGACATAAGAGAAATGGTTGTGGCAGTCAGGAACTAGGATTCGCTCCGGCAGTGATACGATGTCCATTGCCCTGTTGGCTTGTCAAGGATATGACACTGTCCTCCGTGTCTCAACCAGGGACACAAAAGAAGTGGTTGTGACAGTCGGGAACCAGGATAAGCTCAGATATTAAGAATTTGCACACAATTTCCTTCCGAATTGTGACAATGAGGTGAACATAACAGGAAGTCAATAAAAGATCATTTAATTCCAGTCGTATAGAAAAAAGGATGACATTTTCTGATAGCTGTAATTGCACATAAAGACAATAGACATTTCTGATTGGCAGTAATCTGTTATGGCAAGAAAAACGAAAAAGACTTATAGTGTGATACGTGATAGTACATGCGCTAGTCTGAGGGCAAAGGGAGCTTTCAAAGATCGAAACGACCTCTTTGTTGTCTAACTGATTTTCTATGCAACGTTGACAATATTGGAATGTTCAGAATCATTTCCTCACAGTGAATGAATAGCCCACCATGTGTCTTGCAAACAAGTCCCAGGAATTCGCCTTCATCAACTTGATTCAGGTTTCTCATTTCGATAAAGTTTTTTAAGTTCTCCAATGAGTCCAGTCAGATATGGATTTCCTCCTAGGCCCTCAATTATTGATGTTGCCCTGGAACAAAATAAGGACTTGATTTATAGTGTCAAATAATATATACATTGGCACTGAATTCCTAAGTCCTCCTTAAGAGATAAATTAAACAAAAATTTGGGCTGGTTATGCATGTACATACAGTAAGACCCTAGGTTTTATTGCAAAGTTTGCTAGTCTGCTAGTCTGGTTGCCATTGTCTGGCATTATGAATTTTCAGAGGTACTCTGTTCTTAGCCTCCCCTCTGCTTGAAAACAAGGACTTACTTTTCCTCCAGTTCAATGAGTACTTGTTTGGTGTAATCAAAGGCTCCCAACTTGTGGAGGTATTCCACACAGTATTTCTTCACATCATTGTCAGTTGTTCGCTGCCGTAGTATACTCATGATCTGATTAGAGCTCTTCTCTGATCTGATACCATATATGATTGGAAAGGAGAATTTTCCCTCTGTAAAGTCCTCACAATAGCTCTTGTTGGCTTGATACTGCAAAACACATGAATGAGAATGGAGACTTTTGATGAAACCGCATAGATGGTGCAGGGAATCGAATACATTATTAGGTAAGTTACGAAGTTTGTAAAACCAGTTCCCTTGGCTTGAGGAGAGAACAGCTCTTACAAGCCTCGTCAACATCGAACTCTGAAACGCCTTCCTTACCCTACTCAGCATGGTTCAAATATTTCTGGGTCATTCCTGAAACCTTTCAATGGGACTCAGATGAGCTACTTAGACACCCTTGAAAGACTCACCTCTTTAGAGTGAAGGTTAGCGTAATCGTCCCTGATCTGGAAGTAGAGGCCAAGCGTATCTAAGAGTGGTTTGAAGTTACTCTTATTTTTACTGAACAGTTGCATTAGTCGCACAGCAAGACCAAACAGGCCACCCGTTTCTGAAAGAAATGTCATTAAAATGAAGGTTAATTTCATACCAAATTCTCGCTAAAGTAATTGGAAGTAACCGTGATAAGGAGTTAAAACAGAAGTTTAGCAATGCAGCAACCAACTGACAGCTGGACATAATGGAAGGGAAACTGACTATAGAGACAGATGAAACATAAACTAAAACAATACTGTCAACCAGCTTGATGAGTACCTACTTTTGATCACCATATCCTTATATTCCTCTTCAGTAGGACAGGTGTAGGAGTCCCTCCAGTAGATGTCCATCCCCTGGCCACGGTGGAGTTCCAATAGCTGCTCTGAAATCATACAAGGATGACAGAATTAGGAGGTGATAGGAGATCGATGACATCTTCTTCAGCATTCAGAACTATATCATTCTGTATTTGTGACCCGCTCTACCAAAACTAGGCGCTTGTCGCATCTGAACATGACAGGTTGATACGGACTTGTTGTTCATTTCCCTATTGTAGACCTTTTGTGAAATCTATTACAAACTGATTTGGTCATATTTCACAAAAGGTCTACAATAGGGAAATGAACAACAAGTCCGTATCAACCTGTCAAGTTCAGATGCGACAAGCGCCTAGTTTTGGTAGAGCGGGTCACATTTATGCTTTTAATGATTAGAGATTATTGTGAAAAAAGAAGGCAACAGCTCACCTACCTGTAAATACCTTGGTACACTCAGGATGCTGCAGTGATATCACTTTCTCGAGACCCAGAAAATACACATAATTAGCACTGTTGATCGTATGAGCCACACCATAGATATTATGGGCCACTGGAATGCCTCGCCTCAGCTTGGAATTGTCTTCTATATCGTCTATTCTGAAATCGAAAATGTCAATAAAAGAAAAGATAAATGATGTAATCTCTTATCTTATCACTACATCTGGTACATCAAAAACAACTTATTGTGAATCTACAATATTCCCCAAGAAGAAACAAATCAACCAGTCGATCAACCAGACGGCTGGGTACCAGCAATGGAAAGACAGCTTTCACCATATTGACAGAAAGGTGAATTTCCTACGGGGCACAGTAATTACATCCTCCCCTGAATAGAAGAGGGCTCCATTCAACTGCCAGTGAAGATGAAGCCGTGGGGAATCGGCCAAGACATGCAGCAAGCGAAGTTTGCTGGGAACAAAGATATTATATGGTTTAATATGAATATTTGAACACACAACCCTCCCAGCCAGGGTCATAAGAACTGGCGGGTCATACTTACAGAAGACTTGCATTATGCAGCATCTGGGTGACTTCACTGACCACTTTTATCTTGTCCTCTGCTATATCCAACCAGTGGTTAAAAGCCTGGAAAAGTGAACTTTCAGTAGTGAATCATAAGGACATAAAAAGAGTTAAAATCCCTATAAATTATAGTTTATAACCACTCATTCATCTGAAGATTATTTTAAAGTCATTACAAATGTCTTTAAATCTCTTTTTCTGGGGGCAATCAGTCAATTAACAATTCCTGCATGAGGTATTTTTACAGCCTGCTGAGACTCGAGGTCAACATTTATAGTGAACGAATGCAAGTAAGTTATACCGGCAACAAATAGCTATACATACCAAAGTTAGCTTGGTCCTGATATGCTTCCCTGGAACTTGTAGAATGTAGGTATAAGGTGCCATCAAGATCTGTAAAAAAAACAACTTTGATTTGACAGAACAATCATAATCCTCAATGAAATAAAATGAGGAGCGAAATGTTGAGACTTATGAGAGCTGGGTCCAACTCCAAATCAACCCATATACGAGTACGATTTCTACTCATTTCTGCCAAGCAAGCAGAAAACTTACCTCTTCCTGGCTGAGGTTCTCTGAGTGAGTATGTGTGGGACTACCATCTGCCATGATGAGGCTGGTGTACTGTTGGCTCCGACTTCTCGACTTCTATTAGTATTTATATGCAGAATTAGGATTTTTTAGGAAATGATAGAGCTGAAAGAGAAGAAGTAGAACAAGTGACTTCAAATTCAACTGAAAGGACGTGTGCAGAGACCAGGCTATCAGCTGACTGGTTTCCAGGGATAGAAAATGGTCCTCTTACTTGATCATGGGCCCTTGGGGCCTTGTCCTCAGATCGGACAGATTCTGTTCTCATCGAAGGCTCCAGAATTTTTTGCATATTCTTGGCTCAAATGTCTCCTACTTAGTATCTAGATCTAGATCTTCAACTTCCATTCAATTTCCATACGACCTCTAATGCCCCTGGCCCATCCACAACTACCTGATTGTTACGGACACTTTCTTCCATAGACAAATTCTCCTGTTACACCAGCCCTTTTTCTTGAAAAGTCAGCACTTTACGCAACGGGTAGACCAAAAAGTTAAATTTGCAATTAATCTTTTTGTTGTACCTCAACGATATGCTAAATTTCGAGAAGAATTAACGACATATTCATTACTAATTGGCACAAATAGAGAGATGACCTAATTTCATTTTGACTCTGCATTTATCATCTTGTTGTTGTCGTTGGGATTTTATAACTCCGGCAAGAGTGGAATGAAAACACCGATGAAACGACACAAAAAAAGCGTCCGCAATTTATTTCTCGACGAAATCTGGATGAATAACGCCACAAAATGTGGATTTTTGGCTACGGGAGCCTAATATGGAAGGTCGATTTTCCATTTAAAAGAAAGTTGACCGGATATATTAAAGGTTTCGCCCGACGGTTTTGGCAAGGAAGTGAAGATCATCGAGGAATACCCGGAAAGGTTAAATGATGTGATTGATGTGCATTATTTGTTGACAACATTCAACAACTTCGGCTTTACCCATGACCCATGCACGGTGATGCGTGTCCACCCAGTGCTGTGCATTCATCCATACATTTGCATCGTTGCACTTTCATTTAGGCCTATTCATACGTTTACAATGAAAGTTAGTTTTTATAATAATAATATTTTATTGCGCTTTGTATACAACGATACTATGGCGAAATACAGAATACAAAATACAGCACAAAATACAGGATACATTACAGGAAAGAAAATACAGTAGAGTATACAGGAAAGAGCAAGTGTTATGTCAGAAGTAAACTACTTCTTAAATCCCATATAGATTTCAAGTATTTTCCTGTTTTAATTATAACGGATTGTGTCTCAGAATTCAGAATTTTACAGAGTATCTCGACTAAATCTGTTAATCCCTTTAAATCAGTTGCTTGCTCAGACAATAGGGCAGGCAAGGAGGTGACGTTGTGGAACGTAAATTACAATCCCTGTCATCATTCATCTTCATGATGATCCTGTCCAAGGACAAATTAGGCCTAAGCATAAAAGTCAACGAATTCGAATAGACGAATTCGATGAAGTTTGTTTTGGCGCTGACCAATCATGCTTTTCACCTGGAACCAAGGATTGCTGTGTCTCTACTCGGCATTGTCCAAAGTCGGTCTGGGCCTTCTGACGTGTTCTGAGTGCGCGGGTTTGATTTGTTTTGGCATTCTTCGAAAGGCCTATGATTCTGAGATAGAGGGTGTCCAACTGTCCTGCTTACACTAAAGGTCGTCAGGTGTGTCTGATGAGGTTCCACTGTATCAATTCTGTGTGTTCCTTTTTTTCAGCCAGGACGTGTTGTCACATTAGTTTCAAGCAATGACCCAGAGGTATGTATATGGGCGAGTACTATACTTGTGTTTCATGCTAACTTCTGACAGTCTGAGCACCACAGCAGACCAGAAGAAGGTTGTAATGTTGGGGAAGAAGGCATTGAGAAGAGGCCCCCAGGTGGATTGGAAAGGGAAGTCTCCAGGATTGGGGAGCCAGGCCCGGCCCATCCCCAGGAGAATTGGGGAGGAAACCCCCCTGGAGGATTAATGGGGGAGAAAGGCCTCCTGGAGGATTGGTGAGGAAAGCCCCCAGGATGACTGAGGAATACGATGAGGCCCCTTGCAGGGATGAAGAATGCTTCCAACTTCATGGGTTATTGAGTTCCGATGACAAAGTATTTTTGACACTAAAATTGCAATAAAATGCGAAAATTGATGGCTGAATGAACATGGATTGAATAAAAATAGATTAAAATGAATGTTTAAATGAACAAGATAATAAAAATGTACACAGTTATTAATTGGAATTGGCCTGGTCCAGAAGTCATATTTGCATTTGTGCCAGCTGTTCTCTGATGAAACAATTACTATTTGCAATCAATACAGTTTGTGATGTTGTCTGTTGTTTTTATTTACATAGATGATGAACTGCTACCAGCAAAAATTAATACATTTTACACTTTTGTCTATGCATAGTACATGTGGTAGGGCGATTCCATGAAACAGGGCAAATGATTAGAGAATACATGCAGTCCTCCTGAATTTACGATATTTTCAAGTAAATATGACCAACATTAGAGTAGGGTGGGCCTACCTTGACATAATTACTCAATTCAAATAGAAACCTTATCTACATAGTACATGTATTCCATTGCTTCTTCAGGAGTGTGTGTGGGGTGTGGCTTATGAGTTACCAGAAGATGAACACCAGGATGTGATTAATCATTTGGATCACAGGGAAAAAGATGGCTACAAGAAGACAGTGGTCACGTTCCACCCTAAAGAAACTAATTTCGAGCCGTTCCAACTCCATCTTTATCTGGGAAGTGAAGAAAACCCATTCTTTCTTGGACCAGCTGATCCAAAAGATATCGCTCACCAGATATTTTCTGCTGAGGGCCCAAGTGGACATAACAAAGAGTATCTGTTTAACTTGGCTGATTCTCTGAGAAAACTTGTGCCTGAAGCTAGAGATGATCATCTTTTTGAACTCGATCAAGAAGTCAGGAAACTTTGTACAACTGATGGACAGAGGTCATAATGTTGATCGAGTTCTACAAACTGCTCATACTATATAAAAGTGTAGTTGTAAGAGATTTTTCCCAGACTAAATGAATTCTCGGTCTGACTTAGACACTAACTTTATTTATTAAAAAACGGCTCAAGTTTTAGGTGAATCCGTTATATTGTGGAAGCGAATACCATTCCATTCCATTTCAATGCAGTGTACTACACAAGTACATTGTGGTACATGGTATAAAAAAACAGTAGTTGTAGTCATAGTGAGATATTTCCTTGTCTGAATGAAATCCTAGCCTGAATTAGTCACTTCATTATTACTTTATTTACTTATGTTAATATATTGTTTTAGTGTTCAGTGTGGCTATTCTTATGTACCATGATGGCTATTGCATGTGCGTTATGGATATTCTGGACCTGGCATTTCCTTTACTGTGTACTGAACCAGCTCAATAACAATAAACTGCATCATGTACATTTATACAAAATGTGTCTGGCCATGGTGGCAATTTTACTACTCAGACAGTCCAAAAAAAATGCAATACATGTATTTATATGTCTTAGAGAAATCATTATTACAGTTTCTTTTGAAAAGCTAGATGAAATTGGCATTGGTACAGTCATGTAAGTGAGCTGAGCGCAAAATGAAAACATAATTTTTTAAATCATTCTTCAACTGAAAATGGCAGAGTTACATATTCATAACTGTGCGTATGTGACTGACTCGCACATAAAATTCGCCTACAAGAAATAGTTTACAGCCACGTAAGAATAGCCACAGTGATAGGTTGTTAACTTTATCTGTGAGTGTGAGCTGTTTTTGCTATCAATAGTCAGTATTCTGTGGTATTGAGAGTAGAAAGTAATCTGTTTTGATGTTGTTGGGATCTCAACACGCATGAATGTGGTTAGCATCTCTTATATATTACGCTTTAATCCCATTTATCAAAACTGCTCTTTTATTATGTTTTAAACCCCATTTATACAAAATGTCATTTAAAATTTAAAGATATAGTAGTTTCAATGGTTGCCCAGGAGAACCAACTAGTTGACTTTATACTGAGAGTGATGTTCATGTTGATTCAAGCAGGTCTTCCAGCTGGTCTAACCTGGGAAGGACCTAGCAGGATGTGTGCATCTAAACTTTCTTGCCTCATTCTCATCTAGGTAAAAAGCTGAGTCTCCTGGGGGCTATTTAAACATGTAAAAGAATCAACTGTGTGATTTGTTATTATTTTAAAATTCTAAACCAGAAGTGGCAATGCAGACTTCTAGGGTAACTGTTACTGATACTGTTTTGTTGGTGTTGGATATCTTTGCATGTGACCACCATAAATATTTTATTTGTCTATTATCATTTCATATATACTTTTGGTGCCAGAAATCGGAATTCATCACTCATTATCCAGAATCCAAATGGTAAAAAGAATCAAAAGTCTTGGTGCCTTGGTTTTATTCGTGTGAAAGACTATGATATTTTCAGGTATATCATTACACAAATAGTCAGGTGGTGACCAACGGTTACCTCACACACTTAAGCTTTTTTCTGTCCTCAGGTACCAGAGAACACCATGCTCAAATGTGCACATATATCACAAAACCACTCATGTGTGGAGACCTGACCTGAGAGAAATATATTGCTGCAATTCTGTACTTTATTTATCATTAATTTATGATAAGAATTAAAAGTCATGCTTGGTGCCTTGGTTTGAATGGCTATATACCATTTCACGAACAGGGAGCGGTTCCTTGTGTTGGTGTGGTGGTGTTGCTTTATGTGTCAGGTGACTGAGTATATTCGTAAAGATGCTCTCTCTATGTGTATATATATATATATATATACTTCGGTGCCAAAACCAAAAGATTTCCCCGAAAGGTTCATTCAAACTTCTGTGATTTATGGATAATTTTACTGTCTCATGATATTTGTGTGTAGATTATTTGTATTTATTTGAATAAATTTAACATATAGTGACATATTATGTCTTGATTTGGTTTCTTAGGCGGGGAATAAAGTTCATTTCGAAATGCTCGTTACAAGATGATGCATTGGAGCAGTGGCAGTGTTTGACCATGAAGTTTTGTTGGCGCAGTCATCAATGATTATTTCTCTGAGCCAAAAATCTATTATCTAGGGCCTGGTCTTTGCATAGAACGCAGGTTATAATTAATTAAATCTGGACCAGACCCATCTTAAGCTTGATGCATCAATGTCTCAAAAGACTAGGTTGTGACAATGCTCTCTTTTCCATATGTTGTGTTTGTGGTCTACGGTCCGTCTGTCGAATTTTACATGTACCCGTTGAAATTCTCGCAGAGAGGTCGAGTTAGTTGAGTGAGACTTGACAACGATGGTCACTGTTGACGACGCTTGGAGAATGTCCGTCGCTCCGACCACACCCACCTTCGGTAATGTCCGTTTATGGGTATTCCCCTCCGACAAATCCCGAAGGTGAGCAGAAGTAAACATGGCTGTTGAACCTCTTGTGTGTGTGGATGACTTTGAGAAATTAGCCTTCAAATTACTACCTAAAAACGCTCTTGATTATTACAGGAGTGGGGCAAACCACGAACAAACACTTCAAGATAACACTGATGCATTCAAAAGGTAGAATCATTGTAAAATGTTGTAATGTGCAGCAAAATGGTGTCAAAGTCAAAGACAATTAAGGCCAACTCTCGAGGGAGTGAGATGCGGAAGTGCACGGGATGGATAGCATACACAGTACACAAGACAGTAGTCACGTTAGTACACATAATGTGCCTACATGGCCATGGTAAAGAACCGAGAGGGAAAGGCAAAGTGGTTGTCATCAAGCAAGGAAGGTCTCAACCAGTGGGTATGCACAGCAAAGGCACAGGGAGTTCATTCCTGTCAGCTTGGCCTCCCACGTGTGCAGTCAAACTCAAATATAAAGAAAGGCCTGCTTGCTTGAGTGAAGCTTTTCCTGCAATAGCCCATGGAAATGATAAACCAAATTTGTCATTTTAATGTTCATGTTTAATGACAATCTTCACTTGTTTTCACAGGCTCCGCATCCGGCCAAGGATGTTGGTGGGCGTGGCCAACAGGGACCCAAGTACAACCATTCTTGGCCAGAAAATCGACTTCCCTATCTGCATAGCTCCAACTGCTATGCACAGAATGGCAGAACCTGATGGAGAGTTGGCAACATCGAGAGGTGAATATGATTACATATTTTGTACCAACCCAATCAGTTATAGTAATGACACAAAAACTGCTGCAGCCATGATGAGTCACAATGTCTTTTACATAGAAAACAGGACTACATTGCAACAAAGGTGTTTTGGAATTCTTTTTATCTTCTAGCTGCGGCATCAATGAATACTGCCATGATTCTCAGCACCCTATCAACGACAAGCATTGAAGATGTTGCCGCAGCAGCACCATCTGGACTAAGATGGTTTCAACTCTACATCTACCGCGACAGAGCAGTAACTAGAAACCTGGTAGCAAGAGCTGAGAGAAGTGGCTACAAGGCCCTCGTTCTGACTGTTGACACTCCTCTCTTTGGACGAAGAATCGCAGACTCAAAGAACAGATTTGTTTTACCGCCTCATCTCAAGTAAGTTCCTGCTAATTTTGTCCCTGGATGTGTTGCTGGTCTTTTCACTTTGTTAATAAAACCCAGTACTAACTCATGCATTTTCTTTTTCTTCAGACTTGCCAACTTTGATAGTACTGATTTCAAAGGATCTGGATTGGGTCAATCAAACAAAGATTCTGGCCTCTCAGAATATGCAAATTCCCTGTTTGATGCCTCGTTGAACTGGAGTGATATTAGTTACCTCAGAACTATTTCCAAGTTGCCTATCGTAGTAAAGGGAATTTTGACTGGTAAGTCAAGTCACCTTTATATGCAGCTCAAATATCACTCCAAATTAGATCATTTAACAAAAAACCAAAAACCATTGATTGAGTAACTTTGTACTAAATTATATTATTTCCTCAGTTAGGAGAGGAAACACAGTCATTTTTTGGAGGGCTTTCGCTAACCTTTCTTTTAACACCCAGTATGAATCTTTCAGCTGAGGATGCCTTGAAGGCAGTGGAAGTCGGAGTGGATGGAATAATCGTCTCGAACCACGGAGCTAGACAGCTTGATGGAGTGCCAGCCACTGTAGGTTGAGGATTTAGTTACATTTTTTTTGTCATTGAAATAGATTGTATATATTTCAAATCTGAACTGAATTTTCAGAAGAAAGCATTATTGCCATTACATGTATTATGATTATAGGCCAACTGATTTATAGAAATTCCATTTCAGATTGATGCATTACCAGAAGTTATTTCTGCTGTGAATGGTCGATGTGAAGTCTACCTCGACGGTGGTGTGCGACAAGGGACAGATTGTTTGAAGGCGTTAGCCATTGGTGCTAGGGCTGTGTTTGTTGGTAGGCCAGTCTTGTGGGGTCTTGCATGTGATGTAAGTAAAAGTTTCAGTATGGAAGAATGTAGTAACCTATCTTTGGATCCTTTACATTAGACCGAAGTTCTCACATGAGGCCATGTCAGTCTGATTGATGAAAGAACAGTTTCTCTAGAGATTGAGTGTCTGGTCCATGTCTTCTTGCCAAATCTGGCTCCTTCTGGGCAGCATACAGATGCCGATGGCAGTCTTAAAGAATGTGAAGGGGAATCTTTTCTTGTTTTCTGCAGAGAGGAGACTATACTAAACATTCACATTCATTCCATGTTGGCCTCATTGTGAGGACAAAGTCACAACCAAAATGCTTGAATTCATTGTCTTTCCTTTACAGGGAGAAAAAGGTGTTGGGAAAGTCCTCTCAATCTTGAAGGATGAACTCACGATTGCAATGGGGCTGGCAGGTACTTAGCAAATTTCTTCTTGTGTCCTGGTGTGCTTTTGTGCTGATGTATAGTCTTACATGAAGTGATGAGTACTGGAAGTTTCGTACAAAATTTTTTTAAAGAGTAGTTTGCACTGAGTTGCCCTGCTATTTTTAGGCCTTGATATGACATTTCAAATACGTGTATAAGATTAAAAGCTGAGGTACATGTAGTTTCTTTGTTTATGCCTTCGTCTTCATCTTTTTCAGGTTGCAGGAGTGTCTCCGACATAAAACAATCTCACGTCGTCAAGGAGTCATACTATTGGTCTAAGTTGTGAAAAATTGGATGGATGGCTGCATGGACATATATGGATAACCTGTATAACACTGTGATAGCAATACAAAATGGATAATTTTTCCACTTTTTGTGCACAATGTAATATTTACCGAGTTTGAATTAGATCTTTGTTGGGGATATTGCCGCAATTATAATGATGCTTTATCCGTTGTCTATAGTGATTGTTAGAGTGCATCCTTGTTGTTACGATTCTCGAAGTATTTCAGGCAATAGGTTTGTAAATACAAGTAGCTAACATTTAACCAGATACATAGTTGTGTTGCACAACAAATAAGCAGTATTTGCAGACAGATATTGGGGAGTTGTCAGATGTTAGAGATGCAAATCTATGAACAAATTATTCTATAGTAATAGTTGCAATATTGTTGTGCCATCAAAAGTTATCTTTTAAATTCAACAAAAAACCTCTTTAGAATGTGATGTGGATCTGTTGGTGTTGTTTACTGTACCTCAAAGGAAAATAAATATATTATGATGATGTAAAAATGAAAACATTCTTCTATTATTTTCATCATTGATGATAAGTATGCTGGATGTGACAACTGAAAAACAAGATTGTGGCTGTTGACACAAACAGTGTGATTGGGCTGCGCTTACTCTAGTTAGACCTCCTTTAAGACATCCTTTTGAAGTGAAACTAGTTTTCCTAATGAGCACTTACCAAATTTATCTTTAGTGATCAGGAAACGTTGTGATGCTGTCCCTTAATGGTCCTTCAGACAACTGGACTTTCAGTGTTCGAATGTCCCTTGGTGGTCCTGCAATCATCTACCCAGTTGTGACACTGTACCTCAGTTGTCCTACCAATCAACTGGTCATTCAGTGGTGACATGCCTTCAATGATCCTGTAATGAACCTGTTGTTCAGTTGTGACAGGCCCTCAATGGTCAGGCAATTCTTGTTCTCACATTCGACTCAACAACCTTCATTCAGGGTTGGTGTTCAAATCCATGTCCCTGACCCGACCTGCCAACTGAGTGGACCACATGCAGATCGTGTCTTTGCCTACATCACTCCTATACTGTCGCTGCAACGTGGTCAACATGTAAATCTTACATCTAAAATGGCATCTTTAGTGATCAGGAAATGTTGTGATGCTGTCCCTTAATGGTCCTTCAGTCAACTGGACTTTCAGTGTTCGAATGTCCCTTGGTGGTCCTGCAATCATCTACCCAGTTGTGACACTGTCCCTCAGTTGTCCTACCAATCAACTGGTCATTCAGTGGTGACATGCCTTCAATGATCCTGTAATGAACTGGTTGTTCAGTTGTGAAAGGCCCTCAATGGTCTGGCAATTCTTGTTCTCACATTCAACTCAACAACCTTCATTCAGGGTTGGTGTTCAAATCCATGTCCCTGGCCCGGCTTGCCAACTGAGTGCACCACAGGCAGATCGTTTCTTTGCCTACATCACTCCTGTACTGTCACTGCAACGTGGTCAACATGTAAATCTTACATCTAAAATGGCATCTTAATAGTGATCAGGAAACGTTGTGATGCTGTCCCTTAATTGTCCTTCAGTCAACTGGACTTTCAGTGTCAATTGTCCCTTGGTGGTCCTGCAATCATCTACCCAGTTGTGACACTGTCCCTCAGTTGTCCTACCAATCAACTGGTCATTCAATGGTGACATGCCTTCAATGATCCTGTAATGAACTGGTTGTTCAGTTGTGACAGGCCCTCAATGGTCCGGCAATGGTCTCTTTGGATTGAAAGCTATTCAATTAAGCAGAGGACGGGCTCCAGGATCATCCTGTATAGTTACCGAGAGAAGTCTTTGTCTGTGTTCATGAACAGCATTGGTGAGACTTGACTCTGTACAAATGATCAACAAATAATCACATCACTCCATTTTCAAAAGCATTTATTCCAAAAGTGATGTTGGACACCAAGACACTAATGTACCAGTGTTTATGTACAATATATACATAAATGTTTACGATGAAGACAACTAACCAATTCAAGGCATCTTACAAATATCTAACGTTTCCAATTACTATGAAGTTAACACCAACTTCACAAATGGTAGACATAATTAGTTTACCTCTGAAAGAATTTAAACGCAACTGTCATAATTTTGAGTTTATACAAAACAACTCGGTGGGAACAACAAGGGGAATAGTTCAACCATCTTAAAAGTGGGAAAAAGTGGGGTTTACAGTAAGAAGAACCTCCAACCACAACAAACACACTGAAACTGCTGCCCAATGTAAATTTAAAGCTTTGAAACAAAAATGGCACTATTATGATACATACATGTATAACAACAATGGGTGATATGAATAAAGACTAGCAAATGCTTTTATCTAAAACTCCATGTACATTTTATCTAGGCCTTTCTGTACAAACTTGAAGTAAAAGCATTTGCTAGTCTTTATTCATATCACCCAATATGTGTAACCTAAACATGCTTGATAAAGTCATACTAAATGGCTGAACTGTGACACTT
Organism: Lineus longissimus; assembly: GCF_910592395.1. Classification (NCBI taxonomy): domain Eukaryota; kingdom Metazoa; phylum Nemertea; class Pilidiophora; order Heteronemertea; family Lineidae; genus Lineus; species Lineus longissimus. Next base: position 25,991,717 of record NC_088310.1, read on the forward strand.
GCACAAAACTGCATCGTTTACTATAAGTCGAGAGGTGTACATGTAGGGGTAAATACATGCAAGCAGTCCATGAAATAGAATGTGACATATCATTTGTTGATGCGTCTGGTTCTTATTCCTGACTCTTATTCAATCATGCTACTTTTTACAACCAATATCACAAACTGTTCTGATGAGTGAATTAAGCAATCAATTGAGGTATCAATGATCCTGTAATGAACTGGTTGTTCAGTTGTGACAGGCCCTCAATGGTCAGGCAATTCTTGTTCTCACATTCGACTCAACAACCTTCATTCAGGGTTTGTGTTCAATCCATGTCCCTGACCCGGCCTGCCAACTGAGTGCACCACATGCAGATCGTGTCTTTGCCAACATCACTCCTGTACTGTCACTGCAACGTGGTCAACATGTAAATCTTACATCTAAAATGGCATCTTCAGTGATCAGGAAACGTCGAGATGCTGTCCCTTAATGGTTCTTCAGTCAACTGGACTTTCAGTGTCCATTGTCCCTTGGTGGTCCTGCAATCATCTACCCAGTTGCGACACTGTCCCTCAGTTGTCCTACCAATCAACTGGTCATTCAATGGTGACATGCCTTCAATGATCCTGTAATGCACTGGTTGTTCAGTTCTGACAGGCCCTCAATGGTCCGGCATTTGACTCTTTGGATTGAAAGCTATTCAATTACATGTAAGCAGAGGACGGGCTCCAGGACCATCCTGTATAGTTACCGAGAGAAGTCTTTGTCTGTGTTCATGAACAGCATTGGTGAGACTTGACTCTGTACAAATGATCAACAAATAATTACATCACTCCATTTTCAAAAGCATTTATTCCAAAAGTGATGTTGGACACCAAGACACTAATGTACCAGTGTTTATGTACAATATATACATAAATGTTTACGACGAAGACAACTAACCAAGTCAAGGCATCTTACAAATATCTAACGTTTCCAATTACTATGAAGTTAAAGGATAGCTCCTGGAATAAATCGCTATAGCGATAATCGGGAAAACTAACGCACCTGCATATTTCGTATATCATTATTATTCCAATATAGGACTGTATATCGCTCAAAAATTTGCGTTTGTACCAATAAAGGTGTTTTAAATCCACTAAACACAGAGTTCATGGAGGGCGCCATTTTCTCACTTTTTTCGCGATCTCTCCTCCAAAACCGGAGAATCGTGACGTCACGTGTGCAATTCACATTGTCAGTATTGTCACAATAGCAGTCAGCCGATTGATATTTTGAGATCGTGTTATTGTATTGTTATCAAGGGGGCTTCAGATGATGAAAGCTACGTTGACAGCAGTGACACTTCGATGAGCAGCGGGAGTTATGAAGATTTGGATGTAGGGGGAAATGTTGGTGTACAGGGCTACCAGTTTGAGCCGGAATATGAAGAGGGGGAGCTTGAGTCATTGACGGCAATGACACTATGGCTCAAGCTATTGAAGATGCAGCTGGACCCGATGTTGATGGCCAAACTGGACTATGCACCGAGGCATTTTGCATTCAAGCAATCCATATATTACGCGAATGTCCAAATAAAACGAAATTAGAATGATTTAATTGCGTGAAATCTTGAGACATGCGAGAGAGATCGCGAAGAAACGGATATTGACATGGATTCACACACTGCGCACGCGCGAAAAGCGGTGACAAGCCCACAATATGCACGATCGGTGCTTCGGAATTTCAGCCAATCACTGCCATTGCACACACCGCGTCATCACCGAGGGAAATTTGACTCAAAATGGCGCTGTCCATGTCAGTAAAATAGGGACTATTAATATCAATTTTTCTCCCTGAACTATTATATTTCTTCCACTTTCAAAAGGTTTGTGGTAAAGAGGAATACTCATTTAATATATTTCCATTGGTTTCGTTCAAAAAGGCTGCCAACGATTTATTCCAGGAGCTATCCTTTAACACCAACTTCACAAATGGTAGACATAGGCTAATTAGTTTACCTCTGAAAGAATTTAAACGCAACCGTCATAATTTTGAGTTTATACAAAACAACTCGGTGGGAACAACAAGGGGAATAGTTCATCCATCTTAAAAGTGGGAAAAAGTGGGGTTTACAGTAAGAAGAACCTCCAACCACAACAAACACACTGAAACTGCTGCCCAATGTAAATTTAAAGCTTTGAAACAAAAATGGCACTATTATGATACATACATGTATAACAACAATATGTGTAACCTAAACATGCTTGATAAGTCATACTAAATGGCTGAACTGTGACACTTGCACAAACCTGTATCGTTTACTATAAGTCGAGAGGTGTACATGTAGGGGTAAATACATGTAAGCAGTCCATGAAATAGAATGTGACATATCATTTGTTGATGCATCTGGTTCTTATTCCCGACTCTTATTCACATTTTTACAACCAATATCACAAACTGTTCTGACGAGTGAATTAAGCAATCAATTGAGGTATCAATTTATAATATAAAACACCTCAAACTAGATTGAAATGTGATGTAGTTAGCTTTTAAAAGCTATTTTTGTTTGATGCTATTGCCATTTAAACTTCACAAATGAATAAATGCAGCAAAAACAAGATCACAAAATACTAAATCAACCGAGCACACAATACGTACATAAATTTGATTGATTCTGTGATAAGAAAAATCTGTTTTCTCTCTCAATATATTACAAATCAACAAAACATAATTACTACAACAAAACAGATAAGAGATCCAAAGCTACATGTACCCTTTGCAGCATTTCAAAATCTCCTCCCCTCCCTTCCTGAATTCGTTCTCACACACAAAAGATTCTGGAAAATTATCAATATCAATGCATTTTTTAAAAAAAATCATGAGTCGAGATGAAAAGTTAGTGTGGGGAGCCTGGATATCTGTTAGTCAAATAGATATCACAAACACGAACGAATAATGCTGTTTTAATGGCATGACTATTGGAATTTCAAGAAGCTACCTGTCCATACAATGTATATATGTAAATAAAAGACCGAACTCTTTTTGATGATACTATATGTAGTAAGATCCACACTGTTCCCCATACCAAATTGAAAGGAAAATTGGACAGGAGATTTCTGGTTCCCATACATTCATCACCTACAATGTATGATGTCAAACCAATGGGAGCAATCGACACCAAATTTTGTCCAAAAATTAAGCATCACTGATTTTGCCGACATCGTCATGGCTCTTTCCCAGCCTCCAACTGCTGCGGCCATCGCTACTCTGCCGACTATGCTGGCCACTCGAGCTACGGGAATGAGTGGGTTGAACCTTTAGCAAATTTTTGTGATCATCATCAGTGCGAGCTACACGACTCGAGAAAGGATTCGTAGAAGTTATATTTGGGCGGAAAGGCCCTGGGTAATCTGGGGACATCCCAGCATGACTGTAGCTTCGTCTAGTAGGAGAGGACAGTGGGTTCGAGATGCTAGAAACACCAAGTCCTGTAGAAAAACTGTTGAACTTCTTTCGGCGTCTTTCGGATGCACGACGTCTTTTGACACATTCAAATATACAGAACAGGACACAGATGACAACAATGGAGGCAAATAATGAGCCGAGCACGATGCCTGCAACACTTGGCCCTTCTATCACTGGACAGTCTCCCTCAATGAGGTATGTTCTGAAATAATAACAAAGATGCTTTGCAAATCTTGAACATGAAGAAGAAAGGTTGCATGTGGAGACTGTGTATCCTGTTAAAGTTGGATCAAAAAACGATCACTTTTGGCAAGTTTAGTGTCGTGTATTATTTAGTTAAAAATTTGAAAAACGGAGTCAACTGCTAGCTTAGAGTATGCATATTTTCATGCCAAGCAGAGGAAAGGCGAAGATATCCGACTTACTTATAATCATTTAAAGTGGACATGAGTCCTGCATAATACTGTCCGTTGGTGAATCTATAACGGGCATGATAAAAAGCCTTTGAGATGCAGGTACTCGAGATGACACTACCAGCATCCTCACCAGCGGATGTAAAGATCTGAAAATGTAAACATTATATTAGCAAGTGGAAAGGTAATGAGGAATTTAGTTAGTGCTATCACAGGGACTCTGACCCTCCTCCAAGGCAACGCTCATCTCTCTGCTGCACTGACCAACAAACAGGTCTGATTCCTCTTCTAAGGGAACCCACTTGACAATGCAGGAAACCGCATGGTTATATATATAAAGTAACAATACCACGCACCAATTGACAGCAGTTGTGAAAGACTGCCAAGGCACACAAGATCGTGGACTGGCCATCAAATCTGCAAATCACTTCTGTCATGAACAGTCCGAACTACTGTAATCTGGAAGCAAGGAGACTAGTGGCAAAGTGGTTGTAGCGCTGGGCTCATAATCAGGAGGTAGTGGGTTCAGAAGGATCACAGGTGTTATGCCCTCATGTCTCTGAGTAAACCTACCTTTTTATCGTTGACTGCCAGAACCACAACAACATCATTCCCACAGGTACCAAACTTCCACGACTTTTTCCTGAGATAATGGGCGAACCTTTCAACCTGGAGGTGACTCTCTTCACCAACATTTTTCACACTAGAAACGAGACATTCATGGACATATTAAACATCACAGTCTTCTGCGCCTGCTCATTCCGTTCAGTGTTTAATTGCGTGGCACAACGGTTGGATACCAATTCAGTTTGTTGGCTTCGTGACGACAGGTACTGAAGGGGGGTACAAGGATTTTACTTCACTTAGGATTGAGGACATGGCAATGGAAATAAAGTGTTCTGCTATGGGTCTCTTATCCATCATATTCATGTGTTCAGGTTCTGTTCGCTGCCGACTGCTTGAGAAATAATTACATACCTTTCATCAATGAACACCTCCTGGACTATTGCAATAGAGATGATATAACCAAAACCTTGATCTTCACATGTTCCCTCAGTACAAGCACACGGAGTCGTCTGTTGAATCTCTTGGATTTTAGCATCTAAAGCATTTGCTGAAAGAGTAAGAGCATTATCACATCTGCTGTGGAGCCACATTGCTTTGCGCAAGCCCATGCATTGCAGTTGATTGCAGTGCTTGACAGTGCTGAACGGGCAAATAATATTCAAAATGTGTTGCTATAGTATTTAGATCAAACTAAAGTTTCTTGACAGTGAGTGTGTTTGGCATACTTGGAGAGGCTGCAGCAACGTGCTACTGAACTAGAATTATACAAGAACATGATTTGCAGTTGCATAGCAACACAAGAGTTAACTTGAAATATTCACCTTTGCACAAATTTTATGATTAAGTAAAGGTCCACTTACCATCGGAGGGTGATATGAGATGATTTGGATCACAGACATAGGATCTCTGTCCCTGCCTGCCACATCTCTCCAGGTCGACCTGGGGGTTGGGAAAGTCCTCCGGCTTCCAGGCTGTGACTGGGGCCCAGGTTGAGACGTTACTGAATGGGTTGATGGTAGTGTTGTTGAGGTCATCATCGATGGTCGCTGTCCTGCAGTGACCAAGCCACAAGATCATGTGTAGCACCAAAAATATGTACAGCCCATATTGCCAAGGAAAATGATACATTTCAGCATGGGCTCATGGGGAAAATGGAATCATCTGAAAGAAGTAAGATTTAGCTGAATCAACAGTAACCATCTACCATCTAAAAACAGCTTATGTGGCCAATGGCATGACACTTCATCTCTACACAGACTGAAGATATAGTACGGGCAGGTCGAACGCAGAAGGTAAATTAATTGAAAAGTACAAAATACTACAATTCCATGCCAACTCAACTTTATCACTACTTTTGGACAGAGGGATCAGGCCAACAGAATGCTTTTCATATTGGCAATGGGACTGAACTAGTTTAGTCAGCATGTCAATTGCTTCAAACTTCCTGCAGTACAGCACAATGTCGTCGACGTCGATCATTCCGATGATAATCTGACTGAATGATAATTATTCACGCACATAAAATGTTGGTTCTGCACAGAATAATCAGCCTTGAATTCAGTTATCATGCAGTACATGTACATGTACCGACATACTGTCGGGATTGTCGTCAACAGCTGCTGTAACCAGAAAAATTGTGCAGGTTTTTTTTTACCTACACCACCTCGTATACCAATCATTATCATATGCTTTCAGGCACTCGTGATTGTGATGAAGTAACGAACAGAGGATTCTGGTGTTCCCAACAAGATTCTGGGAACAGAGACCAGTACTAAAGGGATGTGACGGGGAGCAGGCCAGAGACACTGCACACTACCCCTTGGTTCCTACCTGGAGCAAGGTTTTATTAAGAAATTGAAAAACAAAGTGGTCTTACACAACATTTTTTTATTAAAATGACTGAAGCACAACAGTGGTTTTGACATTCAACTACAGGATAAGGTACAAGCAGCGGAAACATGATTACCTTAGAGTCGGCCACAACCACCTGTTGTACAATGAATGATGAAACATAGAATTCAGGACATAACCCACATAGCCTTCTGTCAAAGTTTGAGAAATTCAAATAGAAGCTCCCAAAGAAAGTATCACTATTTCAAGTTAAAGTTTAATGAGCTTTTCCTGGCTGTCTTTATCATGAAAACTCACATCAGACATCGACAGACCAAATAGTAGCGGGAGAAATGTGATCCCTGAAAAAAGCTAACTTGATGAACCTGGTCGAATTTGGGATATAATCATTCGAATGGCGAGTGGCTGCGCCCCACATTCAGCTTTAGACAAAGCCGAAAAACAACACAGCAACAACATTAATACTGACTCAACACAAGAATGAAGTTTGATCGATAGGCTCAACTAACAATGCTGCACTTGAGGATGTCAGTATCTGGAGCCAGCAAACGAAAGACGATATTTGTATGCAGTGCAGCTCAATGTTAACCCGGCCAAATCATAACTCCTATATTGTACATGAATCAGGCAACCACAATACTGATGGATCTACAATTAGCAACGACCGCACAGGCAAGGACTGACCATTTTAGTGGTCAATGACATCATGAAGCAATGCATGCACTTGGTGCACTCTACACCCATCAAGAAATCATCAGGGAAAAATGCAGGCTCCTGCAGCTAAGTAGCCTACACAATAATCTACCTACATACCCAAATCATGGCCAATAGTATGACTGTGCGATTTGAAATGTGAAAACTGAAGACTGAAATGATATGTGAAATCTTGCAATGACCGAGATGTGACGATTTGCATTAGATTTACAAAATCTAACAATAAACTTCACTACCCATTTTGGATCCGAGACATAATTGTAACCATTTAGCAATGTGCTCCTTTTGTCCCATTGTGCATTTTCTCAAATTTTCTAACAGGTAGAGAAAAAAGTAGTTTTTATGTTTTACAATTTTGAATTTGAATTGGATAGACTTTTTCACACACAGAATCTCAAAAATGCTTCATTTCCAGACCCATTTTTGCAACTCTCATCACCTGAAATGTGGATCAGCTTGGCTAAACCATTCTTCAGGTCAAACTGCCGGCAGTTCCATACGATTTCCTTCAATATGTTCCCACTCAAAACTGTACATGTAATTCAGAAAAGACATATCTCATGATTTGAAGAACATTACAAAGTGGACAAGACGCATCTCGACTAAATGTGAACATTAAAATTTGTAGTCATCATCCGAGTTAAAAGAGTGTTTATTTCCCAAAGCTGCTGTAATTTGCTCCAGTGTACGCCGAGGAATTTGTAGTGGTGTAAGCATACTTGGCACGATCACCCATGGCTGGGTAACCGGCAAGTGATGCTGCAACATCCTTTGCACCATAGCCTGCCTTATCGGGGCGAGGGAACGGGTAAGCCCGCTCTCGCTCACTTTCAGCTGCTCCATAAGGTGGCAAGTCCCTGCAAATACAATAGAAACATTATAAGTTCATATCTCATGCAACGTCATCAGCTGTCTCGAGTCATTTTGCTTTCTAATACCAATAGCTTACCTTCCCCGATCTCTTCTGTAGTATTCCGGTGGTGGCCTGTCCAGTGGGTCTCTGGCCGACTCTCCCCTTGGGTAGTATGTATCATAGAACCACTTAAAGTAGACATCTGGTGGGGGCCAGTATGACCTTGGGTCGCGATCCCTGTCATCTGGGGCTGGGAAATCACCATATCCACCACGTCTGTAGTAGTCCGGCGGTGGTGGGTAGTCCCGATCTCGGCTGTAGGCATCACGGCCACCACGATCCGAATCCCGATCTCTACCATAAGGAGCTGAGCGCCCGCCTCTTCCTCTTACTGGACCACCATCTCTGCCACCACGGCCTCCTCTTCCCCCGCCGCCTCGGTCACTGAAAATGGAAATTGTGAACATACATGTAACGTGATGACATGACAAAATGTCACCAAGTTAGGATGAAATGCGAAAAAACTTGTCTCCGAAACAGGCTCAATGATACTAGAAGGTGTCCGTGTAATTAAAGAGGCCTGCAAATTGCAATGCATGCATTTCTTAATTGCTGAGCTCTGGAGCAACTTTGACTAAAGGCTTCATCTGTCCGGTGTCAATAAATGACGTTGGTGAAAATCATTTCCTGAATTTCTGGATACCTACCCCTGTTGCTTTCCATAGTTACTTCCTTCTCGTTTTGGTTTAGACTTCGACAGCTGCAATTGGAAAGTTAAATTTATCAGATATGGGAATGATCACTCAGCAAGCATCAAGGGATAGTAATGTGGCCATCTTGGATTGGACGATTTCGTGATTTGATGATTTATAAACGTTACTGGACAATGTTCAGGATACAATAGTTTAAAAAAAAGGTTTTTCACAGTCGGTGTCAATGACTGTTCAAGTCTTACCTCCACGTTCATAGTCTGTCCTTGGAACATGGCCTGGTTCAGGTTATCAATAGCGCAATTTGCCTCGGCCTCCGTTGCCATATGCTGAAAAAGAACACATAATGTGGCTACAAATAGGGTGATTTGTGGTAGGAGTAGTAAACAATGTAAATATTCTTATATCAAAAACTATGATTACTTCAAGTGACGATTAATTGCTAGAAAATGAAGCATTTTCAAATAAACAGCTCTCACTCCCAAGTGAAGTAGCGTTAATAGTTTTGTACCATTTAGGAGTTTCTGACATTATTTCAAATGAACAATGAAAAAAGAACTTTTCAGAATACTCACCACAAAGCCATACTTGTGAAAAACTACGCATTCTCCGACATTTCCGTATTCAGCAAACATCGCCCTAAGAGCATTTTCATCGGCGTTCTCGACAAGATTTCCGACAAAGATCTTGGCGGGCATTTTGAACTACGGTATTGCGCCTACGCTTTGTTCTGGAAGTAAACGAGGAGAGCATATCTCGGATGAGGCGAAGTCGCAACGTACGAATAAGAGGCGGATGAAATGTGGATCGACCAGTCACATACGATTGGTAAGAACAAGGAGCATAGTTAGTTTTGGGATAGAGGCGCATATTTATGAAGGATGACCTTTGAACTCGCTTTTAAAATGTGTTGTGCACTGTGTACCCTACTAGTTTATTTAGAGGATGCTGTTGCAAAAGAGCGATATTTGACGGTAGATGCATATTTCAATTCACTTGCAAAGCACTGGCGACGAGAAGTTTGGAGCGAATATACTGTTAATGTGTGCGACGGGTAATTGTACATGTCGGAAAGAATGGAAAATCGCCCGACTTTGTGACAATGTTCAGTGTAAGTTGACTGATCAATGACAATGACAGAGTTGCGATTTTGGGTATTATGTTTGTTTGATAGTTTATATTCAGCGAGATCACAGGCACATCTTTCAGACATATATCTATTTTACGACAAGCTTCAGTTCCTCAACATTTGGAATCAAGAGAGTAGCACCAGTTAGTTTAAGACTTACTCATTTATACTGCATACATTGACTTAGTCTAAGAAAACTTGTGCTGCTTTTAACTTATCCCTGGCCTTCATCGGGCTAAACTTGGTTTGCACTAGGGCAGGAACTTGAAAGTGGGAAACTGCATGGTTTTGATTAGGAAAACTCAAACAAAACCAGAATTCAAAGGGGGGATCCAAGAGGGGGGTATATTGTGAAAACAGTTTAAAGAGGGGGGGGCGGGGGCGCCACCTTTTTGTCATGAGGTGGAGAACATTTTGATTTTGATGTTATTGTTAGATGTCGGTTTGGGGATTATAGCCAACCACAAAGCTGAAGCACATGTAATGCAGACGCAAGTGGTGAGGAAAATTTTTATTGAATTTTTTGGTTAAAATTTATGTTGAGGATCTGACGCATTTTCGAGTTCAATATGGTCGAATTCACAGTGACAACTACATGCAACCGATATACATGGATTGTCATGCAAATAAGAGATGTTGGACATGGTGACGCTTGGTCAGCGGTCGATGTCTATTGCAACAGTTAAAGTCAGCGGCATTTTTCCTGAAAGACAATTTTGCAGAGCGACGAAGACATCATTACAAGACGGCTTTACATTAATAGAGCGCAGGTCTCTTTCGGCTGACTTCGCTTGCGCTTTGCCTTTTTGAAGAGAAACGACCTGAAATATTTCAGAAAAGACGGAATCAAACTGCGTGATATGCTCTCCTTTTTAACTTCAACTTTCAAGATCTTGTTTCCGCAACGCATCGGGCGGTCATGATGGAATCTTTGTACTTGCAGACCTAGAAAAAGTGCAGCGTAAAAGCGGGTGAATCAAACTCGAACAAACGCAAATTCACAGCGGTGGCGACTTTCCTTTTCTCTTGCATGAAGACAGATTTCGATGAATTACCAAGTAGTTTGAAGGGCATATAACGTCGCAAATTACCCTGTGTCGCAATAGCTGAAAAAAAGTTCAAACCCTAAACAAACGCATTATTACGAATTGCAACATTATTGTTGCCGGTATCAAGGAAAGTAAAACGGAGCGACTTCATCCATTTACTGAATGGGCGCAAAATCCACAGAAGAATCGCTGAAAAATAATTCATGTCCAAACTTTCATTGACATTGTATTGTCAGGTCTTGAACGCATGAAAATGATGAATGATGGATTATCCGTTTTGATATGCTACTTTTTTGTTCCAGGCCTGATGCCGTGGGCGTGATGGGAATTGAGGAATAACGGAACGAGTTTAGACATGTTAGAGAATGTTATACACCACCGCAATTACACTTCTCGCAACGAAAGAATAGAGAATGGCTGAAAAATAACATCACAAGGCCTGGTTATGGACGGTCACGGTATGCATCGTCGTGCGTACATTTCGTCTCGACGTCAAGCAAATCAACGATTTTGGTCGTCTCCGCGGACGGAATTTAGCCATCGAGGTTGTTCTTTAATATCTTACGAAAGTTATACTTTCATTACTACTGGCTTTCGGCCTCTGACTATGCTCAAATTACCTTTTGATGAGGAATAAACGACAAAGGGATGTCTGACAAATTAGAAAATTATAATGCTATCAGTTTCTAACAAGACCGTGAGGGGCGCTGTTGGGCGTCACCCAAGGCAGCTTTACGGACTTTTTGATTGGTTCCCGTGGAGCGGTCATCCAATCAAAAATTATTTGACGGAATCGTCACGTTGAAAAATCCAGCATGGCACCTCGTCGCGGTCGAGGCAAGCGTGGGCATGGTAGAAACAATCAAAAGAGCAAGAAAAAGCAAATCAAGCTTGAATCATTATCGAACAAGTATAAGAAACACTTAAAGAACTCTGGGGAATCGCACCCTGTTGAAGCTAGGTTCGAATCTCTTCAATTTTCCTTGATTCACCCAAAAAAATTGATGTTGTTGTTGTCGTTTGATTCTAAACATCCAAGAACTTCCACTCTGACATAGCCGCAGAAAGGCAGCCATGGTGATCCAGTTGTTTTTCTGCAGAATTTTGCATGTTCGTAGCCTGCATGGCATAACTTTCTACAGATCCCCTTCCAGTAATTTTCTTCAGTCTTAGTCACTTCTTCTGAAGACAACTGGTTCTGTGGCTAGCACACGTCTTAGTCTTAGTAGTTCATATCGATGGCACGGGATGAGTATGCTCGCCTCTGGATCTGCCATAGTCGTTATAGATAGACCAGAGCAGACACTGGCCCTTCAATTTACAGTATAAAAGATTGTGGGTCATATTACATTTCAGTCATAGAAAGGACAAACAGTTTAAGACGGTTAAGGATCAAGAAGAGGATATCGTAGTAAGTACATCTGTCATTGTCAGTGGGGCCTTTTTCACTTTCAGTTAGCCAAGCCCTACCAGAACTTCTTTATAAAATTTCTAGTAATATTTTAGAAATTAACATTGTGTCGCACAATCTTGGGAACTTTTCAACGCCTTCCCCTAGTCCTAACATCAAACATAAACAACATTAACATTCTTACGTGAGTCTCTTATTGTTACATGTCTCTTTATTTCAGTCGGAACATGATAGCTCAGAAAGTGAAGAAGAGCCAAGTGCATATGAGCTACTGATGACCTCAATACAGGATCGTAAAGGAAAGGATTTGCCAGACTCCGATGGTGAGTCATGTGTAGTCTTAGTGTCGTCCTCCAATGTATGACTGAATAGTATGTAAAGTTGCGGCAGCGTCTTGATTTGGGTGATCACGCAGTGAAACGGTTAATCTAGATAAACCAAATAACATCAAAATCTCAGAGAAACAATGAGCAGAGAGTCGAGTATTTCATGAAGAGAAGGCTAGTGCTACTGCTAACTTTGGAATTGGCAACTCAGCAAGTGTTTTTACACAAGTGCATTTGTCATTTTGAGTGTCCCTGGGAAGTTCTGAGAGTCATAGATATGTGTCCAGTGGACGTAAGGTTTTTACACTGTTTGTTGTGGATTTTCAGAGAGTGATGAGAATGACGCTGAAGATGAAGGTGAAGTAGAAGATGAGGATTTGGAAGATGATGATCTTATAGGAGAGGAAGCGGAGTCGGATGAAGAGGATGAATTTGGAGATGACAGCGAAGACGACCTGGAAGATGGCAGTGAAGAGGATAATGAATCCACTGATGACGAGGAACCAGTCAGAAAGAAGCTGAAGAAGGACAGCAGCGACGCTGAGCCATCACAGACAGGAAAGACGGAGGATGAAGATGAGGGTGCTGCAAGCAGCGGAGAAAGTGATGTGGAGAATATTCTACTTCAAGAAGAGGAGGAAGTGGATCTGTCAACAGGTATGTACTTGTAAGACTGAAAACAATATTTTCATGCCTCTTCGAATTTAGAATCAAGATAATTTGTGTTTAAGCATGTTATTAGTGTTTGTGCATTCTGCTCTGAAAACTATGAACACGGATTTTAACCCTCATTATTTACGGGGACGAAAATTCCATTGCAGATCCTTTCCATATTCACTTTGAGAAGGAAATCCCTGAATGTTTAGCAGTGCAGCTTGCTGATGGTTCGAAGCCATGGCAAAAGGAGGAGAAGAAGGTAACTCAGTTTGGTGTTCACTCAGTTTTTGCCTCATTCAGTTCTTTGGATACTTGTGACCTGACAAAGACATCGTTCGGTAGCTTGGCCCTATAACGCTTTAATTGATCTGCAGAAAATGGTGTTATGACATAGTTTCTTTCTGACCTTGTCAAGAAATTAGCTTCCAGGACAAGGCACTTTAATAACTGACCTTCCAAAATCCTTTTTAATGCAAATCATTTCATCATTGTTCTTTTCAGTTTTCAAGTGTTGGGAAATATCTTCACTTATATTCCGATGAGAAGTATGTCTCGAATTTCAAAGACAAGGAGCGAGATGTCCGCAAGTTAGATGTAAGTTAAGTCATTTCGAACTTTTCAACTGTATTGCATTTACTCTGCTTTGACGGCAGCTAACATGGTATTTATTCCATCGCCAATTGAAAATGAGCAAATTCCCCATCTCTTCTTAGTGTCATGTAATTCATATGTGCTTACGGTACCGTATATGTTCTTTTGCTTCAGGTGAAGCCCAAGTTGTGCGATCATCTTAAAGAAGTTAACAGAGATTGTGTTGCTGCACCCCTGAAAGAATCTGGTAAGAATCACATGTATGTTCTACATGTTCGTGAAATTCTTTATTTAAACTACTGTACGACTTGTCATCCCTTATTGTTCATTTGCAACGCTTTCTCATTCTTGAGCATCTACTTTTCAGGCTATTTCTCCCCACTGCAGCAAGACCTCTTCTCAGTTCTGAATAGTTATCAGGACCTTTATTACCCGGAGCAGACGTATAAAAATGCTGAAGAGATCAGGTTGATCTATTGCCTCCATGCTCTCAATCATGTCCTCAAAACACGCAGTCGGGTCATCGCCCATAGTGCCAAAATCAAGTCAAAGAAAGACGACATCCCTGATGATTATCGAGACCATGGTTTGACGCGACCCAAAGTGCTGATTGTTGTGCCTTTCCGAGACTCTGCTCTGAAAATAGTCAACCTGTTCTCCTCACTCTTGATGAAGAAAGAAGAGGCTTTTGTCAGCAATAGGAAACGATTTGACGATGCCTATGGCGAGAAGGATGCAGACGATCGGAAAGCTGGGAAAAAGCCTGATGATTATGAAGCCATTTTCACAGGAAATATTGATGATCATTTCCGAATTGGTATTGGAGTTGCCAAGAAGACGCTGAAGTTGTTCACTGAGTTCTACTCATCGGACATCATCATCACGTCTCCTCTAGGTTTGAGGACAATCATTGGTGTTGAAGGGTGAGTATACATACAGGAGCAGGAACAGGAAGTTTTTGGTGCATTTCCACACACCACGTAAATGCACTTTTGTGGAATGTTTGAATGGGATGGATAAAGACTCTTTGTAATTAATTGAATACTTTTGCTTGCAGAGAGGAGAAGAGAGATTTTGACTTCCTGTCTTCCATAGAACTACTTATCTTTGATCAGACAGACATCTTCCTCATGCAGAACTGGGATCACATAACAGTAAGTCCTCTTCTTAGTTAAATCTGAAGTGAGTACAGTTTAGCCTCTCTATTAAGGACACCCATAAGACTGACAAATGATGCCCTGAATAGATTTAAAGTAAAGTAACTTGGCCAAGGTCACATGTGAGGTGTCTGTGTCCGGTAGCCAACCCATTTTTTCCTATTTATGAGTCGGTCACCTTGACTACTGTACCACTCATGATCTCTTATTTCCAATGTCCTTGCAGCAACTGATGTCATGTATGCACTTGCAACCAAAAGAGGCTCATGGTGTGGATTTCTCGCGAGTACGGATGTGGACGCTGAATGGCTGGTCCAAATATTACCGCCAGACCCTCATATTCAGCAGCCTCGTCACTCCTGAGATCAATGCTTTGTTCAACAAGCATTCACAGAGTATCCTTTCCAGTCTTGGAGAGACTGACCTCCTTAGCCTTGATTGGCTACACTCTGAAAAGCAAACTGGATAGATTTCACTTAGATGGTGAGACATCTAAAGAAGGAGATTACGAAATCAAATCCAGCCACCATATTGAAGCTTCTACATTACACTATGCTAACTAGAGGCATCAATCTACCTTGTGATTAAGCCCCAGGGCCATATGACATATTCAGATGACATGCCGCAATACCCTGTCCTGTTGGTAGTCTCAAAAATACAATGTCAGCTCCTACCAAGACTCAGTATCTGGTCTGTTTCCTTTGACCTCATCCTAGTTTTATTCCCTTGACAATTGTACAGATTATGCAGGCAAAGTGATGGTGATGAAACCACCAACGCCAGGAACGATCTGTCAGATTGTGACATTGTTACCACAGGTAGGCCACATCATAAATTATTTTGGTATTTTTGTTTACCCGTACATTTCTTGGTGAATAAGTTAACAACGATGTCTTAGATGTCATTGTTACCAATTTCCATATATTCCTGAACATATTGCATGTTTTCTGCCTGGAGGTAGCGGGTATATGCAACTGGACAGTACCTCGTAACTCGTAGCAAAGGCTATTACATTTGATTGCAAGTCATCCGGTAGCATTTCAAAACTACTTTCTTGAAATGATTTTTGCAAGGACTTGCCTAAATAATACTTATTGATATTGCAGGTATTTCAGAGAGTTCATGCTGAGAGTTACAGCCAACTTGCCGATGCTCGGTTCCAGTATTTCATCCAGAAGGTGCTACCCCAATACAAGGATGCTGTCATGTCTCAGACGATGGTCTTCATCCCCTCCTACTTCGACTATGTCCGACTGAGGAATTACTTCAAGAAAGAAGAGATGGATGCTGCATTCATATGCGAGTAAGTTTGAAAGAAAATTGATTAGATCAGTGAAGATGACAGTTGACAGGATTTCCATGTTATCCCTTCATCGTAATTGTCATCATCAGCCATGTTACTTTACTGTAAACCTGGCTTACCGTGCAGTAGAAGCTACCCCCCTTCAATATCTTTTTTTTCTATATCACATCATTTTACTGGTCATCTTCTTCAGGTACACGAAGGATAAATCCATATCACGTTCAAGAAATCACTTCTTTCATGGCAAAGTCCACTTTCTTCTCTACACTGAAAGGATACACTTCTATAGAAGGTAAGCACTAACTTTTCCATTGTTGCAGACATTTTAAGAGCATTATACAGAGAGCAGGGCTGCCTACTACAGTATACACCTTTGGGTGTTATTGTACACCAAATTTTACTTACAATGTATTATAGCTTGGTCAAGATAACTTCTTACTCTTGCCATCTATCCTCTAGGTACAAAATCCGTGGAATTCGACATATCATCTTCTATGAACTGCCGGCCTACCCTCACTTCTACAGTGAGATCTGCAACATGCTGATAGATGCTAAGAAAGACGAAAGCCAGGAGAATAAGACGTGTTCTGTGATATACTCGAGATATGACGCCCAACGGTTGTCAGCTGTTGTCGGGACTGAACGAGCTTCCTATATGGTGAATGCGGAAAAGGCTGTTCATATGTTTGTGACAGGAGACTCGTGATAACTCTATGCTAGAGCTGTGATCTTGGAATTCGGTGCAAGTTGGAATTGTGAGCGTGTTCAGTTCAATATTTACCCATTCACTGCAGTCACCCAGTACGATGACATATGGCCTCCTCTTGGGCTGATATTGACAATGAATGAAACTGAAAGTGAGGACAAGGGGAAATACAAGTTTATGAGATAGCAATAGTGACTGATTGATAAATATGAGCCACAGCTTCTGAAATATCAATACATGTACATGTATGTCTTTTAAAACTGTGTTTTGGTACTATCTGTACATGTCAGCTTTAGTCTTAATGTTAGGATTGTTCAACTATATGCTTCAATGTATCAGATGAATTTGTTAAAGTGTCTGCTTGCGACTCGTGCTTGGCGAATGTTCTAATGAATAGTTTAATTAGTATCTTTCACCGCGACAGTTGAGACTGGTACTGTCAGTAGTTAACGACTCCATTCTCTACAGTGGATTGTTTCAAGGGTGTTTATGTAAAGAGATGAGGCTTGGGCTTGAAGTCAAATGCTGGTAGGTATACAATCGGCGGAACTGAAGATAATACACGTTGAAGTGCCTTAGTGCATGTTCCTTACATAAAATGTCCTTAATGATTGATGGCATTTTCCTCGAGATTGTATCCATTTTAAACTTCGACTCCACACTATAATGATCTTCATTCACGTTGCTGATAGATTCTGACGGATTTCATTGTATTGTTGGCGCTTAGTCCTCTGAAATCCAAATGCGTGTACATTTACATGTATTTTCTTGTGTTCATTTCAATAAATGCTTTTAGATTTATTCACTTATTAGTGATTTGTTAATTTCATTTCAATATAAAGTGGTGAGAAAAAATGACGTTTTGCTATAATTAGACTCAGAGTCCTTACTGGCTGTGATTCCTCTTAATCTCGTATTGCTCCAACAAAGTGCCAGGACTGAAAATGCTTATGCTGCAGCACATATCATCAGAATTGCTCTTGATCTGCACGCATTTGAATGTCTGTAGCAAGAAGAGACTGTGATATAAACTTGCCCGAAGATCCAACCGAAGACACATGTCGGGGAGAGGTCAACGGCTAGTCCGGAATCAGTTAACACACAATATCAAAACGACGATAACAGCAGCAAAATTTTCTATCAATCAATAAATCATAAGAAAATACCACAATAAAAAGCATCAAATGCACAACAACGCATCTTTTTTCAGTACTGGCAGTAAGCATGACTGTTTTGTATGATAATTTTCTTTTTGAAAAGCACCACATTGAGTTCTAGTTTGGGGTAATTGCGGTCTTTTTGACCCATTTCTGACTAAAATCTTCTGAAAGTGAAAAATCAAAATTCACCCATTCACTAATTCAGGTCATTGGGAAAAACAGTACTCCTGCGACCCCTCCTGTCCTGCTAATGCCACAGTCATCAGTGTGCCAACACTCCTGTCAGTCCTGCAGTGCTTGAATAATGATCCCAGACATCCAGCGGTACTGTCGGCCGGCAGTGCAGTGTCCTTTGAACAGTCTAATGGGCAATGCACTGCCTGTGGACGACAGTGGAGTGGGCAGTGGTCAAAAACGATGTCAGAATAAATCAGTTGGATTGTTGTCTTATATTTCAGGCTCATGAATCTTGCTGAGAGGAAAGAATGGTGACCCTTTTGGCCGAGCTGCACATCTGGTCCCTGAAAAGTAATGTCATCACATCTGACCAGGATGTTGGTTGCTATAGCTACCATGATAAAGGGGAAGCCAGTAAGTATCACTGAAAGTGAAACTCTTTAAGTGTTCCATTTCAAAAGTTTCCAGAGAAAGGTCAGATTCAGTCTAGAGAAATAGTCTCCAGATGACTACACAAGATGTCCCCAGTGCCTGTCTAGACTAAAGTACTAGTACATGTATGAAGAAAGTGACAAATTTGACTGTTGTTGAACACATCAAGCTCGGTACTCACTGCATCTCAAGTCTATCAAATGGGAAGATGGCATGGGAACACTTATCAAACTCTTAGGCAAAGTGCTAATTCTCTTCTAGATCCTTATGCTGATCAAATGTATATAGAGGAAAGACAGCAACTTGTGGAAGGCCGAGATCTGACTTGGATGCCAAAGAATAAAAGACCTGACAAACTTCGAGATAATATCAAGGATGTGGAGGTATGGTACAAAGGCTTCTTCTTCACTCATGTTGTAATGCAGTAACTTGACGTATCTGTCTCTTAGTCGTATTGCTGCACATTCTTTTTTTTACCGTATGCTTCATATCTTTCTTTGTTTTAGGATTTATTAGCTGTCCACAAGTGCATCCATTGCAATTGGAGAACCAGAAGACTCCTGCAGGTAAATACATGTAACCAACCAATACTGACTGTGAGATAATTTCTATTTTGACTGCTTTTTGACTGCTTCTATATTTTGCACTAACCCAAGTGGCTATTGTTGCCTTGCTGTGTCCACTGCTGCCAAAACATGTCACAGTACTTTATATGCTATAAACAGTGATACATTGGTTCCCAGGTGTTTGAGATTTTGGCACCAAGTATACAGTAATTTGTGTTTACATCTCTTTCGAAAGGACTAGGCAGTGGAATGCATAACCAAATGTATACCAGTATGGTTGGAGGTTCTTGTCTTGCCAGGATTTTCAAGTCATTATTCTAGTTAACCTTGGTTTCTCCTCTTTTAGATTATGCTGAGTAATGGAATAATTGTGTCGTTCATCCTGAGCGCCTATTCTGGAGATGTAGAGAAGATATTCATTGATAAAACTTTAGTTGGAAAGATATTATCGGATATTATCACCGATGGTGAGTGTTCTCTATTTTTCTTCTCTTTGGCTTTCAGTACCATGAAATGAAATGTAAGTTCTTATATAGCACTTTTTGCTTTATAAGTTCTGTCCCAAAGTGCTTTACATTCATCTTTTGTTCACAAGCCTAATCCAGAAACCTCCAGACCTTCTGGTTAACTAATTTGAAGCTATTCTTTTGCAGTCATCTTCACAGACACTTTTGCCGTGCTCTCCTACAGCGACAAGGCCAAACTAGACTATGTAAATTTCACCAAGCCTATGCCTGTTGGTGACGCCATCAAAAAGTTTGATAAACTCTCGGCCTTTGACCCCAAAATTACACAGCTCGACCTGCCGGGGCCGCAGACCACTAGACGTCTTGACCGCCATCTATCTTGTAATGCTAGCCAGGACACGCTGCTGTCATGGTGGGCCATCTCAAGTGAGGAAGCATGGCCGTGGTCACCAATGACGAGTGACAGGGAGAGAGCTAATCTGGTGGTGATAGGAGTAAATGGGTAAGTTTGGCCCATGTAATTTTGATAATCTGACAAAATCAGGTGGTATATTACAGATGTCCTGTGTCGACCTGGTCTTCAATAGATTCTTCAGTGACTCTCAGCTGTTCAGTGGTTGAAGTCATGCAGTTGAATTCACCATGGCCTCACTGTGGAAAGTCTGTGTGAACCTTTTCTGAAGTGTTTTCAACTAATTGATTCTACAACAACCAATGTTCTTGTTGCCTCTCTCTTCAGCCCCAAGTTGGATGTTCTCAGTTACATGCGAACAGAAGGTGATCCAATCAACATTACTTTCAGGTAAGAGCTAAAATCATTAGGTAGATAACAACATATGAGATTTTGTTCAAATCTTTCAGTCATCTTTTAATTGTGCATTGAGTCTACCTATGCAAAATGCAATTGGAGTTCCAACCTAAATTGTTGGCATGATTCTATTTCAGCCGGCTGAATTCTCATCAAATCCTCACTCTGGAACAAGCGCTTGCCTCCTCTGGTGAGAGGCGTGTTGATGTTTGTACTTACGAGGCCACAAAAAACAAGGTAATCATAGTCTGTACCCCTGCTATTTGTTTAACTGCCCATGTAGAATGGTTTGGAATGTGGTTTGGACGAGATGACAAGATAATAATCAAGATAATGATCTTTTTCAGCTGATGAAGACTGCTCCCACACCTATCCTACTGAAAAGTGAGTACAGTCGGAGTTCTGGAAAATGATCGAGGTTTGATGAGTGCATACTGATCTGTGATAAACAGGTATCATTCTGGACATACTTCACTTCACAATCCATGACCGTATAAATTAATTTCTAGTTGGAAATATGGTTCCTATCATTCTGTTAAGAATCAATATGCCCAATATGACTTTCTTTTCATAACGTTGGCCAGTAAAGTTTCTCTTTTGTTCAAGATGCTGTTTTGTGTCATGGCCGGAATCCTGCCGAAGATAAACTGATCTTAGGGTGTGATGATGGATCACTGGTTTTATATGATGAGAATAGGAGAACCACTGCTGTTACACAAACATCACTGGTAAGTACTGCTATTTCACAAACAACACTGGTAAGTACTGCTGTTTCACAAACATCACTTGTAAGTATTGCTGTTTCACAAACATCACTGGTAAGTACCGCTGTCACACAGACAACACTGACCCGCCAAACCGAGGCAATTCTATTTCTCTCATTATGCTGCCTTATTACCATTGCAGCATCCCTCATCTGGTGTAAAACCACTGACACAGTATTTACATTCTCTTTATACATGTATCTAATACAGATTGGCTATGTATATCATGTCCTTTTCAGACGCCTCACATCATTTCTTGGCACCCAGATGGTACTATTGTCATGGTTGCAAGCTCTAAAGGGGACATTCAGCTTTTTGACATGGCCTTGGGACCTCTGACCGTCCAGATCACCTCGGAGAAAGTTAATCCCCAGCGCGTATTACGTCTTCATCAGTTCTTCCGCTCTCCACCTATCCTGAGTAAGATGGAGTGGTGCACATGTGAAGTCATTCCGTCCGATTATGTCGCAGATAGCGTTGACTCCCAGCTACTCTGCTTTGATAGGTGAGTCTACAGTTATGAAATACTGATGTTCGCAACCTTTTACTTTGTTTCTTACCTCGGCAGCAACATTGTGACATCAGCAATATCTATTGCAAATTGGGGCCTAACTGTAGTGGTACGTAAAAATGCTCATCCTGCCTTGGAGGAGGAATGCTCCCACGAGAATTACACCTCCAAGTGCAGAGTGAATGCAGAAGGAGAAGCTACATGTATGTCCGCCTCCACCAAGATTCCACACCTAACAGGATTCTTGCTTGATCATTTCAGGGGACCATTGGCTATGATGCAACTTGTCCTGGGGGTCCACAACCATAACCGCTTATCTCCTGCACAGCTGGTGAACCAGTACATCAAACATCAACAGTTGGATGAGGTGAGTGGAAGTGCCTTGCCCGAGGACACAGAGATTAAACAGTGATGATCCCTTCTAGAGGCGAATCTATGGCCTTCTAATAGTGAGCTGTCCTGATAGAAGAGGTCAAGATGAATAGAACATAGCACTTCAGTGTCCGTATTAAAGAGGTTGTCCACATGGCAAAGGTGTCTGCTAAGTGATGTTCCACTGTTCTTTTCAGGCTGTGAACCTGTTGAGCAGTATGAACTGGAATGTCGACAGCCAGATGAGCTTCCTGTGTCTCTCGGCCATCATGACACATCTACTGAGGATGCCGCTGACAAGTGATAGGGAAGGTCAGTGGCACTACAGGGTGAATCAATGAAAACTATGTGTTGTTTATTGTTGGACACTTCGTAAATCTGGTACTAGATTTCAATAACGATGTCATCTGACTAAACCAAATCAGAAAATGTGATTTCATACACAATATATACTTTTTACTGCAAGCTTTTCATTAGTCATATACAACTATTTCAGTCCAGCTGGAAGCTACACTTGGAACATTCTATGGTCGGCAGCTGTCTGAGGTTGTGGTATTGGAGCATCGGGATCACATTGGGCGACTCGCACGTCGGTTCTTTCACCACCTACTCCGTTATTCACGATTCGATAAAGCATTCCTATTGGCTATTGACATCGGTGCTCGTGACCTGTTCATGGATATTCATTACATGGCGAAGGATAAAGGGGAGACGGCACTTGCTCAGGTTGCCAAGAAAAAGGCTGACGAGATAGAAGCGGAGATGCCACTTACAGGTGAGTTCTTAGTCTCTCAATCTTCATTTTAGACTGACCCATGAGGAAACCTTTTGGTAATAACATGGGAACACCTTTACGTGCAAGTGTAGAAGAGCATCCAGAATCGTCCCTGATAGGTACGGGTATACGTATTCATGTTAAGTCATCCATTTCTCTTCAGACACAACGGAATCTCTCACAAGCTTTGACGAAGAAGCCTCACCTGATGCCTCACGGTCTCTCGATGACGAATCCTTTGAGGAGTTCTTTGAGACGGACCTCGACAAACCATACAACCCTCCACCTCTTGCTAGCACTGCCAAAGTGAACTTACAGTCCCAGAATCAGATCTCTTCAGCAGAGGCAGCTTCTCAACTATCAGAAAGGTAAGAGAACTTTGTCTCACTCAACATATTTGACGACAAGAACTACATTTCATATGCCAGTTCTAGGCCCCCACTGTTGATCAGTGGGACTGTTGTTAATACTATCACATGTATAATCATGGTGACATTACTATAAATGGTATCAAATGATATCAAAGTTGGGATGGATGAGCTTGTCCATTAGTTGCTTCATGAAGTATACCTTGACTTTCCTTTGTTTTCAGGCCATATCCATATACCAATGACCTGGATGCAGACCTGGCCACAGAATTGTATGATGATTACACCCGGGCATTACTCGGTGAAGGTTCTTCACCAAGGGCTTCAGGTAAGATATAAAGTCAAAGGTGAAGTTTGGGTGTATAGTCTGATATCAACCTGGAAGAGGTTTATCTTCCGACGTCACTCTTTAGCTCCCATCTATCTGGAAACCTTCCAGTGGACTGCAAATAATCTGCTCAATCACCTGAGCCTTTCTGACCCTACTAATGCACAGATTTGTCTTCACTAATAAGCATCAATGTCCTTATTTCAGGCCAAAGACGGGGAAGCCAGAATGAAGCGGCTGATGAATCATCAAGTTCTGTAAAAGTCATTCACTTTGGCTTGGTCTGATGCAGACGTATTCATTCGTATGTGATACCGATGACGATGGACTCGTTCCACGTGCAGCTCATCTGCAATTAAATTTGGTGGCATTCCGGGCTTGAGTGACTAACTCTTGGAAGTTGAGATGTGTTGTTTACTACAATACTGAAGTACATGTAGTTGCCTGAATGGACTGTGAAAAGAAATCATGTTAACAGAAAGAATTGTAGCTGTACATGTGTAGAAAATAGATTTAGTCTGTTTGGTCATTCTTGTTTGTGCTACTTCCCTTTACAATTTGCGCCTTGTACGAGAGCATTTGTTTGCTTGGTCCTACTGGCATGAGCTTCAGGGCGTAAGTTACATTGTATATTTAAACAATTTTTTCTAGTAATTTAATATATTTCAATAAAATAAGTTAAAATATTTCTGCATTTGTCTCTTACTTTAGCTTTGGTAAATGTGATGTGGTTGTCATTCATCTGCATCAAAAAAGACATTTGTTATCTGTCCATATTGTCTGGCCAAACCTGGTGTGCATTCACCTGGTTCCTTGAGCAGCATAGAGGTGGCAGTCTTGAGAATATGAATAGAAGTCTTTTCCTGGTGCCCACAGGGGCTGAAGATGCAATGAAGATGGCTGCAGAGGAGACAATGTTTGGTTTGGAGGTGGAAATTGATTCTGCTGTCTCTGATCCAGATTGTGGTTAGAAACTCTTTGGGTGCAGTGTCTCCTTGTCTTTCTCTAGGATTCTGTGGAGAACCTCCAGAGGACGGTCCTTGCATTGCTGTGTGCATTCATTCTTCTTGCATATTCCTCCTGGTCTCTGGCAATAATGCGGCTGCTTTCTTGTTGATTGGGATTCCACAATGGGCAGTGATCCAAAGCTTCCCTCCAGCAGCTGCCATTTAGACGATTTGAGGAAAGTGATCTGATGAGACAAGTTTTTGTCTATCTACAGAACAGACAGCAACAAGTTGTTGGACACCATAAATGATGACAAGACAAGAGGTTCAGTATAAAATCTATCTTTTATTACACACGATCATTCACTAACAATGACATTCGTTAGTCAACCCTTCAAGTGTCTCTGACACAACACAGTCCCACACTGGTAAAACTCTTATCCAAATATCACAAACAGTTTATTTCTTTCTCCTTTCTGCCCTGGCCTTAGTTATTGTCTCTAGTTGTTCTTTCAGTTCACCAACTTCCCGATCGGGTAAATAACGGAACTCTTCTTCATCTGGATCAGACTGAAAAACATATTGTGAAAGATTGCAAGACTGATATAGTGCTAAAACCAACTGGCTATATTCACCCTAGCCATTGACTTGTACATTCATGATTCAAGCTCCACTATAGATACCAAAACATGACTTGAAACCCAATTATTTGCAAAGGTCAATATTGTTCATGAGAGTAAAAGGACATCAGAAGACAAAATTGTACACTTCCAAAGAGTTTCAAACAGTTTGACTGAGAAATTTTGTCCCTAGAAATCCTGTTACCGTGATAACTGGGAAGAGTGGACATGAAATCAATGGTAGGGGTAGTAAGGGTTATCATAGTTTCTAAGTTGGCAGTTGTTGCTTACCTCTTTAACATTTAAATTAACCCCAGAAGGGAGATGTTGATTCAGTACTTCTAACAGGAGAGGCATTTTGGTGGAAGGTACATCTGAGATCTGAAAAATATGGAATAGACCAGTAAGCACACAGTCTTGAGGTAATGATGAAACGACCATTCTTATCATTATCCCCATACAAGGGCTGTTACATGGATGCGATGTTGAATATCTACGTAAGGCAATGCAGCTTAGCACAATGTCTGATGTTCGATGTCCCATTGTTGATGATATCAATATACATATCTTTGTAACAGGGAAATAGCCATGTATCCAAGTAGAAAGACTAAAGGAGAGTTTACAATGATCAGTGACTTTACCTGAACTACTCGCTCATACATGGCAAGATTATATTCATTTTGTAAAATGCTAGAGTTTGGCTTCAATGTCTGTATTTTTGTCGTCCTTGCTGGCACAGCCCAGCTAAAAGAAGAACAGAAAAATGATGATGATGATGATGAGAATAAGTTCATGTCGATTACTGAAAATATTGAATTGTACTAGGACCATGCAGCTGCTCATGACAAGTTCTCATTGAGGTCTGTTCCCTTCAAAGATGCCCAGCTAGATTTCAATAATCATACTCAAACTCTGGAATGAAGAAGACATAACACCACATTTGTAGACAGTCACAATGACAACTCTGTCTGGAGAAGGCACCAAATTAAAGTTTGGAGAATGTAACAATCCTGGGAGATAACTTACCACTCAGTATCAATATTGAAGCGATCCCTTGTCAGTCTATGAACATATCGTGCGTAGGCTTCCAGTTTGACATAATCGTAACTTTTCATTTGAATATTCAGCACATCATACTCTGGGATTGCCGGACCATCATCCTGAGAAAGAGAATAAAGCTTAGTGGACTTTGGTAACAAGTTCAGTTCTTTAATTGAGGAGGGCACTGGGAGCAGCAAGGTCCCGGTAAATCAACAATCTACAACTCTCTTAGTGATGCTTGAGATTTAGTTGTAGAACTATGCAATAACTCACCAAGCCATCTGGTTCATATCTTGAGTAGTGTCTCCATCCAGCAGTCACAACAGGCCTGTAAATTGAAAGTGAACTGATTCAGAGCATTCAAAGCTTTCCAGTGGTTCGGATCAAAAATCACAAATCTACATTGTAGTTTCAAGATTATGACCAGTTGTTGCAAATCAATTCTGCTGGGTTTGGTAGGCACTGTTGTGAAGTCACCCTAGGAGCCTGCCAAATTGAGGACATTTATGTGAACCTACGAGTAACCAGGACCAGGTTGAGTCCTTTGATAGGTCCCTAGAAGCTATACCAAGAAACCCCAAAGACTTGTCCCCGGACTGCTGTACGCTATATATATCTCTCCTTTTTGAACAAGCAAAGAACTGTAAAGACTAGGAACCTTCAGGTAAAGATCCCGTCTTTACAAAGGTACTGACCTTACCCACCTGTGACAGGCGAGTGCTTTTCTTGATAAGCATTGACAGGTGCTGCCATTGTTGACAACCTGAGAAAGAAACTGAAAGAAAGAATTTAGATCAGTCACTTGAGGTTGAGTCAGTGAAGGAGTTCCTTGCTCCACCACTAGGTGGCAGGGAGTAACAAAAATGAACAAATGTGGAACCTTTTTCTTGGCAATACCTCACAAAAAAAGGGGATTTTCACATAACCGATACTTTCTAGGTGAGCTGTTACTTATTGCCCTCATACCTGAGCGACTCTATTCATGACTGCTATCTAATTAACACCAGAAAATGCTCGAAAAGTGGAATATTTTGACTTGCACCTATTTCATGGGCGCAGCCATCTTGGATAGTTAAGCCATTTCAGCCAATCAGCTGTTGCCTCGTTCAGCACTTCGGTTGATTGTGCACTTCCTGTGGTTTGCGAAGTACGTGGCGAAAAGATGCGATTTATTTACTGATCTTGTCCTGGTTTTATCATTAACTCCGATCAGGGTCTTGTCAGGTAATGTAATATCCCGTAGAAACGAAGGTTTTGGTAAATGCATTGTGTGAAAGACTGAGAAACATCATTTTTCTGGTGACAACTTCAATTTTGTGTACAAAATGCACACAGCATGCACAGTGTGTGCAGGAATGTATTGCATAATTTGGACATAAGCATCATCATCGTACTATAGCACCGTTCAAAGTTCTCTGCAAATGGGAGCAAGGGAAAAACGACCGACAAATTGATGATGATAACGGCAAGTAGCTCTGTGAACCAAAACATTTTGAAATCTTTTTTCTCTCTTCTTAAAAATTATCATATGTTCTTGTCTGGTTTCAGCTTCAAAATGTCAGTTACCAGAAGCTGGTCTCTACTGTTAGCTGTGCTAGTGGTGAATTTCATAGCTGTGTACTGTCAGGAGGCAGGGGTTCAACCAGAGCACTTGGAGGGACACCAGCAGACGCCAGAATCAGGTGAGCTTAAACAAGAATCGGTTGGGGAGACACAGCATCAAAGTGGGGGCACAAGTGATCAAGGTTTGCCTGTAGATAACAGTCCTAAAGATAACCGAGACTATAAAGACAATGTTGTTAATGGGAAAGTTGAAGCAATGGTTATAAAAGAGTCTGGTGTGCATCAGGGCCAGGAAGAGGTAGAACCATCTTTACATGAAGTGCCAAAAGAAAGAAAGTCTGAGGAGGTAGAAGATGTGCTGCCTGATGAAATCACACCTGAAGAGTTGGCTCATGAAATGAGAGAAGAGCTGAATGAACAAGTAAAAGGATCGCATACTGTCGAGGCACATGTTGTTCCTGTTGAGGAGGTATTACCAAAGATGGTTGAGCCGCATTCAACACCAGTAGAACAGAGTTTGAGCCGGGAAGGTGATGACCAGACAAGAGATGACGGTGTTAACTTGGCTCTTTCTCAAAACATTGATGTTGTTGAAGTAAAAGAAGACATGTCTACCCTGTCTAATGCAGGTCAGGAAAAGGGGGATGTTAAAGAAATTCCTAATGATGGTGTAACCCAGGAGGTGCCCAAAGGAAAAGCTGATACCAAATTACCATCAGAAAATATGGGTGGGGATGGAGTGCAAGTTGAGCCGTCAGTTGTTGATGGGGCAAAAGATGGTGAACCAATCACTGTGGATCCAGATGGAATGTCTTACGAACATCACATCGCTGATCACCTTGATACAACTGTTGAGGAACAAGTAGTCCATGTGCGTGTGGTAGATCAGTATCCAGGTACACAAGAGCCTTCAGGGTCTACTGATCCACCTCAAGAAGGAGGCGTCTCTTCATCTGTGTCTGAGGAAGCTAGTCCATTGGGGGACGAGTCTGAAGGTGGCACACAAGAAGAGAGCAGTACTGAGTCTTCAAAGAAACCAGCGTCTTCAGTACAGGTTGAGGATGCTATGAGACGGCCAGAAAGTGAAGTTAATGTTGGTCAACAACAAACTGATCAGGTTCCTGAAAGTCCCAGTGATCCTGCTGATGACATTCTGTCCTCCCAGACACAGGTGAATGAGGGTGGACATGAAACGGTGCAGAAGGGAGGCAGTGGTGCTGATATGGCCCAAGTCGGAGAGGATACTTCCCAGGGACCACTAGACACCAATAACCAGGATCAGCTTGACCGCATGGACCACACCCTTGAACAGCCTCCACTTGAGAGTATAGAGATGGCACCAGTGATGGAAGGAATGGAGAACTTTGAGCAAGAAGGTAGATGCTTCGGAGAAGTAGCCTTTGTTTTGTTTTGTTTCAAGTTCTGGTCTACTGTAGCTGACTTCATGTTCTCTTGACACCACATCAGGTATTCAGGAACTAGGTGGAACAGGGAGGATGAGGGGAGGGAAGCCTTGTAAAAATTATCGGGAAACTTTAGTACTAAATATGATTATAGAGAATTATCTAGGATAAATACTTTCATAAATCGATAAACAGAGCATGTTCTTTTTGGAATTCATGTCATTTGCTTAGATAAAATGGTATGTTTTTTTGTTCAAATCTACATGATGCAATCGGCCTTTATTTGCACATGCCCTTTGCCTGGTACTAGAATTGGCCAGCATTGTTTTCTTAGCAGTCGCATTCTTTGCTGTTTATCTTCTGCTTTTTCACTAGAGTTTATCCTAATATACATGTATGTGTGTTCTAATGTGATATCCTGAAGTGGTGTCCTGAGAAAGATACTCCTCTTTCTAATATTCTAACCTTTTTTGTTTCCTGTTAAGTGAACTTATTTATTTTGCACAACTTATTCTGACAAGCGTGCTTGACTCTCGTTTTTAGTGGCTTCTGTTTGCTTGATAACTCTACATGTACATGTTTGCTTATTTCATAGATTTATTTCAATTTAACCCTTTCATAACTAACACCTATGCATGGAAAATGATCTACTGTTAATCGTAATGTAAAGCTTTTGAATTAATGAATGGGTGAGAGTATGCACAATTGGTGGAACAGTTCATTCCCAAATGTACAGTGTACCGTGCATTTGTAACTTGCCGTGGTGGAGTAAGAATGGCTGGTTGATGATCAAACACTCATCTTCTCTGTCAAGTACTTTAACCTCACTTTTCTTATAAATTCCAGACTTCTTGGGCTTGTTCTTGATTACGAATGGCATGTCATTTCTATTTTTTCTTCTTTTCCCTTTGAATGGCCAATTACGTTACTTGTGGTGATGAATTTACTCTTTGTTTCGCGTCATGTTTCTTTTTGAATCATTCAGCTTAAATTTGTTAATTCGTGCCGTTTGTTCAGTCAAGTGAATTGTTGTTTGCAGTTGTTGATTTCAGCAGACATTGTCTGTTAAAAGGGCACCCTTTGGACTACATGTGACAAATGCTGTTCTTGAAGAGAGCTGCCCATGTTGCAGAAATCAAATCAAACATAAAGATGTTGTCCTATCAAATGTAACATTCCTTTGTATGCATGCGCTCTGACGGCATTCAACATATTTGCAGTGTCTGTTGTCACAGTGCATAACTTATGGATAGCTTCAGCTGTATTGTTCAACAGCTGCTGTTAATTGATCTGTCCTTTGGCATGTTGGATCAAAACAATCATGGATTTATCCAACCGTTTTTGAATGTCAGGGATCCGAGCTGGATTTATCTCTGCCCTTCTAGATAAGACTAACATTCTAACATGTATAACAATAACATATGTGTCGCTGCTTCATGCTTTTCAGTCTTGAAATTGAATTTCTGCATTTGTGCATTTGTGCAATTCGTTTTTTTTTCTGATATAAAAAACCTTTCATTGAATAACTTCAGGTAAAGATCCCGTCTTTACAAAGGTACTGACCTTACCCACCTGTGACAGGCGAGTGCTTTTCTTGATAAGCATTGACAGGTGCTGCCATTGTTGACAACCTGAGAAAGAAACTGAAAGAAAGAATTTAGATCAGTCACTTGAGGTTGAGTCAGTGAAGGAGTTCCTTGCTCCACCACTAGGTGGCAGGGAGTAACAAAAATGAACAAATGTGGAACCTTTTTCTTGGCAATACCTCACAAAAAAAGGGGATTTTCACATAACCGATACTTTCTAGGTGAGCTGTTACTTATTGCCCTCATACCTGAGCGACTCTATTCATGACTGCTATCTAATTAACACCAGAAAATGCTCGAAAAGTGGAATATTTTGACTTGCACCTATTTCATGGGCGCAGCCATCTTGGATAGTTAAGCCATTTCAGCCAATCAGCTGTTGCCTCGTTCAGCACTTCGGTTGATTGTGCACTTCCTGTGGTTTGCGAAGTACGTGGCGAAAAGATGCGATTTATTTACTGATCTTGTCCTGGTTTTATCATTAACTCCGATCAGGGTCTTGTCAGGTAATGTAATATCCCGTAGAAACGAAGGTTTTGGTAAATGCATTGTGTGAAAGACTGAGAAACATCATTTTTCTGGTGACAACTTCAATTTTGTGTACAAAATGCACACAGCATGCACAGTGTGTGCAGGAATGTATTGCATAATTTGGACATAAGCATCATCATCGTACTATAGCACCGTTCAAAGTTCTCTGCAAATGGGAGCAAGGGAAAAACGACCGACAAATTGATGATGATAACGGCAAGTAGCTCTGTGAACCAAAACATTTTGAAATCTTTTTTCTCTCTTCTTAAAAATTATCATATGTTCTTGTCTGGTTTCAGCTTCAAAATGTCAGTTACCAGAAGCTGGTCTCTACTGTTAGCTGTGCTAGTGGTGAATTTCATAGCTGTGTACTGTCAGGAGGCAGGGGTTCAACCAGAGCACTTGGAGGGACACCAGCAGACGCCAGAATCAGGTGAGCTTAAACAAGAATCGGTTGGGGAGACACAGCATCAAAGTGGGGGCACAAGTGATCAAGGTTTGCCTGTAGATAACAGTCCTAAAGATAACCGAGACTATAAAGACAATGTTGTTAATGGGAAAGTTGAAGCAATGGTTATAAAAGAGTCTGGTGTGCATCAGGGCCAGGAAGAGGTAGAACCATCTTTACATGAAGTGCCAAAAGAAAGAAAGTCTGAGGAGGTAGAAGATGTGCTGCCTGATGAAATCACACCTGAAGAGTTGGCTCATGAAATGAGAGAAGAGCTGAATGAACAAGTAAAAGGATCGCATACTGTCGAGGCACATGTTGTTCCTGTTGAGGAGGTATTACCAAAGATGGTTGAGCCGCATTCAACACCAGTAGAACAGAGTTTGAGCCGGGAAGGTGATGACCAGACAAGAGATGACGGTGTTAACTTGGCTCTTTCTCAAAACATTGATGTTGTTGAAGTAAAAGAAGACATGTCTACCCTGTCTAATGCAGGTCAGGAAAAGGGGGATGTTAAAGAAATTCCTAATGATGGTGTAACCCAGGAGGTGCCCAAAGGAAAAGCTGATACCAAATTACCATCAGAAAATATGGGTGGGGATGGAGTGCAAGTTGAGCCGTCAGTTGTTGATGGGGCAAAAGATGGTGAACCAATCACTGTGGATCCAGATGGAATGTCTTACGAACATCACATCGCTGATCACCTTGATACAACTGTTGAGGAACAAGTAGTCCATGTGCGTGTGGTAGATCAGTATCCAGGTACACAAGAGCCTTCAGGGTCTACTGATCCACCTCAAGAAGGAGGCGTCTCTTCATCTGTGTCTGAGGAAGCTAGTCCATTGGGGGACGAGTCTGAAGGTGGCACACAAGAAGAGAGCAGTACTGAGTCTTCAAAGAAACCAGCGTCTTCAGTACAGGTTGAGGATGCTATGAGACGGCCAGAAAGTGAAGTTAATGTTGGTCAACAACAAACTGATCAGGTTCCTGAAAGTCCCAGTGATCCTGCTGATGACATTCTGTCCTCCCAGACACAGGTGAATGAGGGTGGACATGAAACGGTGCAGAAGGGAGGCAGTGGTGCTGATATGGCCCAAGTCGGAGAGGATACTTCCCAGGGACCACTAGACACCAATAACCAGGATCAGCTTGACCGCATGGACCACACCCTTGAACAGCCTCCACTTGAGAGTATAGAGATGGCACCAGTGATGGAAGGAATGGAGAACTTTGAGCAAGAAGGTAGATGCTTCGGAGAAGTAGCCTTTGTTTTGTTTTGTTTCAAGTTCTGGTCTACTGTAGCTGACTTCATGTTCTCTTGACACCACATCAGGTATTCAGGAACTAGGTGGAACAGGGAGGATGAGGGGAGGGAAGCCTTGTAAAAATTATCGGGAAACTTTAGTACTAAATATGATTATAGAGAATTATCTAGGATAAATACTTTCATAAATCGATAAACAGAGCATGTTCTTTTTGGAATTCATGTCATTTGCTTAGATAAAATGGTATGTTTTTTTGTTCAAATCTACATGATGCAATCGGCCTTTATTTGCACATGCCCTTTGCCTGGTACTAGAATTGGCCAGCATTGTTTTCTTAGCAGTCGCATTCTTTGCTGTTTATCTTCTGCTTTTTCACTAGAGTTTATCCTAATATACATGTATGTGTGTTCTAATGTGATATCCTGAAGTGGTGTCCTGAGAAAGATACTCCTCTTTCTAATATTCTAACCTTTTTTGTTTCCTGTTAAGTGAACTTATTTATTTTGCACAACTTATTCTGACAAGCGTGCTTGACTCTCGTTTTTAGTGGCTTCTGTTTGCTTGATAACTCTACATGTACATGTTTGCTTATTTCATAGATTTATTTCAATTTAACCCTTTCATAACTAACACCTATGCATGGAAAATGATCTACTGTTAATCGTAATGTAAAGCTTTTGAATTAATGAATGGGTGAGAGTATGCACAATTGGTGGAACAGTTCATTCCCAAATGTACAGTGTACCGTGCATTTGTAACTTGCCGTGGTGGAGTAAGAATGGCTGGTTGATGATCAAACACTCATCTTCTCTGTCAAGTACTTTAACCTCACTTTTCTTATAAATTCCAGACTTCTTGGGCTTGTTCTTGATTACGAATGGCATGTCATTTCTATTTTTTCTTCTTTTCCCTTTGAATGGCCAATTACGTTACTTGTGGTGATGAATTTACTCTTTGTTTCGCGTCATGTTTCTTTTTGAATCATTCAGCTTAAATTTGTTAATTCGTGCCGTTTGTTCAGTCAAGTGAATTGTTGTTTGCAGTTGTTGATTTCAGCAGACATTGTCTGTTAAAAGGGCACCCTTTGGACTACATGTGACAAATGCTGTTCTTGAAGAGAGCTGCCCATGTTGCAGAAATCAAATCAAACATAAAGATGTTGTCCTATCAAATGTAACATTCCTTTGTATGCATGCGCTCTGACGGCATTCAACATATTTGCAGTGTCTGTTGTCACAGTGCATAACTTATGGATAGCTTCAGCTGTATTGTTCAACAGCTGCTGTTAATTGATCTGTCCTTTGGCATGTTGGATCAAAACAATCATGGATTTATCCAACCGTTTTTGAATGTCAGGGATCCGAGCTGGATTTATCTCTGCCCTTCTAGATAAGACTAACATTCTAACATGTATAACAATAACATATGTGTCGCTGCTTCATGCTTTTCAGTCTTGAAATTGAATTTCTGCATTTGTGCATTTGTGCAATTCGTTTTTTTTTCTGATATAAAAAACCTTTCATTGAATAACTATTCCCAAGTTAAATCAGAGTACAGCAAGTTATTGCCTTTGTACAATGTATCAATTCCTGTTGTCTTCACCCCACACACTGTAGGGAGTGTGCATGATCTCCTAACTTATTTTCCATGTGTTTGTTTTATTTAGAAACTGGTTCAGGCGAAACTCCATCTGAACTGTTGAGTGCTGAGAAGCCGGTTGAACCAGAGGAGACAACCCCTGAGCTGACAGAAGAGGAGAAAAAACTCGCAGAAGAAGAGAGAATAGGTAGATGAAGCTCAGTTTTCAAGTTGTACTGTGAAACTCTGCAATATCTGCTGCAATTTTATTTTGTGTTTTTGTGAATTGCATCTTCTTTGAGCAAATGAGAAAGTGAGGGAAGTTAGTACTGAATCAAAAGATCTCGGTTCTCAACATAGAATTTTCAAAATCGAGGAAGTAAAAAGAATTTTAAAAGCATGATATTTTACGAACATTCTGTGTCTTCAATCTACCTACCAGTAAATTCATTGTCTTTTTCCTAGTCTATGTTCCATCCCAAATAGTAGCCATAGAGGATTGTGGCTTTCTGTTGTATATCGTCTGTCTCAGTCAATTTGTTTTGCTTTGTTTCAGCTGAGGAATTCTACCAAAAGGGTGAAGGGATTCTCAGGAAGCTTGGCAAGAAGAATATACCAGAGTAAGTCTTTCAGCAACACTGATTTCCCCTAGCAAACAGCACTCGAGACAAAGGTTGTTTTTGAGTGATAGGTTAAGCCGTCCCATGCTACTACCGCTTTTAACTTTCAAAGTGGGCTTGGTTGTCCAAAACAGGCTGGCGTTAACTTCTTTGGCTTTATCTTCTTCAGTTAAGTCCATAAGACTGAACACCAAAGATGTTACGCCAGACATGTCAAATGTGTTTTACTCGTAACGAAATGACACCCAGTGCAGTCAGTCTGCTCTTGCAAGAAACTGATCTCTGCAGTATTCAACTCTCAGATCTTCTTTGCTGATTTTGTTGTTCTGTTCCTGTTTGCAGGGCCTATTCATTCCTGCAGGCAGCTGCAAAACGAGGCCATGAAAAAGCTTGGGAGATGCTTGGCTATGGTTTCCTATTCGGAGATGGAGTAACCCAGAATGTCTCCAGAGCTCACGAGATCTTTGAACCTCGCTCCATCAAAGGATTCCCAGGATCTCAAATGGTAAGAGCCCATTGTGGTTGAAGTTTTTCAGATGAGTATAGGATGTACGATGTAAAATCACATGGTTTTCATATTCTGACAGTGGCGTTGCAAATGAGGTGAATCATTTGGGCATTTACCTATAGATTTGTTCACCTCTGAATCCGTATCTACATGTACATGTAGTTTGACCTGCGCTCACATCTTTTGGACTCTTGCTTTCAGGGCCTGGGTTTTCTCCATGCGACTGGCTTATCCACAAACTCAAGTCAAGCAAAGGCACTGGTCTATTTCACTTTCGCAGCTCTTGGAGGCAACCCGTACGCCCAGATGGCATTGGTAAGTTGTTTAAATCCTCAAGTGTCTAGCACATCTAACTTGTCAATAAGATTACATAACTCCATCACTATATGTATTCTCTTGGGCTGTGAGGTCCTGGGTTATCAGATTTGTTAACTCTTCTTTGATCTGTTGTTCGGATGATGTTGACGTGGCAATTTGATCTGTTGTTTGGGTATGATTCCTGGGTGAGCGACCAACACATGGAGAAGAGTTTCAATGCTTTTGCAACATCTTGTTAGTTGATCAGGCTGGTTGATCATGTTTCAAGTGCAACAGTGTATTCCATGGGAAGTGCATCCCCCCTAATACACTGTGCACCACTGTCAACTTCATTTTTGAAGCCTTTAGCTTATGTTGAGATCTAGAAGACAGCTTCTTCTTTTAACTTCCAGGGTTATCGCTACTGGGCTGGTGTTGGAGTTGAGCAGAATTGTGAGTCGGCTCTGACATATTACAGGAAAGTCGCAACAAAAGGTAGGTGTAACTCAACCACTCTTGTAATACTGAGAAGTGTTCATTATCAATATTACCTCAAAGCTTGCATCCAAATTAGTTGAAAGTGCAATAACCTATCCTACTTTTCATGACATTTAAATGATTGAGAATTATAACAACTACTCTTGAATTCTGTTTCTTATACCTGTGTTTCTAAAGTTTTTTCCCGTTCAGTTGCTGAGGATGTGTCTTTAACGGGTGGCACGGTGGTGCAGAGAATCCGGCTCTATGATGAGGCGGAGAACCCAAGCTCCAACAGCGGGATGTTGGATGATGATCTGATACAGTATTACCAGTTGCAGGCCAAGAACGGTGATGTGCAGGCTCAGGTTGGCTTGGGACAGTTGTATTTGCAGGGTGGACGAGGTGTCGAAGTCCATCATGAGGTGAGTGTAAAGGTTTAACTCCTGCAGACCCGGATTGCCAACACTTTTCGCAAAATTGCGATATTGGTATTCATAAAATTATATTTTGAGTGACCCTCTTATACTTGGCTACATACACTGCTGAGTCCTGCGAAGATAAGCTCATGACTACATAATGTTGTAATTTGCTGTTGCTTGCATTCCACAACCATAAACTGAAGCATTGTGAAATTTTTGTTTTCAGAGGGCTTTCAATTACTTCAGTCATGCTGCAGAGGGCGGGAACTCCATGGCGATGGCTTTCCTTGGAAAGGTAAGTTTAAATTGGCTAAAACTGGCAAAACGAGTCAATTGACATGTTAGCTGTTTCCCTCTTGGCCAAAGTGAGGAGTCGTTAGGCCTACTGTTGTATGGGGCCATACTGAAAACTTTCGTTGAAATGCTATGGAAGCATTGTCCATTCTAATGAATTTAGTTTAAGAACATGGCTAGCATATCAGAAATGGCAAGTTGTTTTATGCCAACACATGGACTGTGTTTGACTGGAGCACTTCCTCTCTTTCAGATGTACTCCGAGGGCAGTGAATCGGTGAAGCAAAACAACATCACCGCCTACAATTACTTCAAGAAGGCGGCAGAGAAGGGCAACCCTATTGGCCAGAGCGGGCTCGGCCTCATGTATCTGTACGGTCGGGGAGTGGAGCAGGATTACGCCAAGGCATTTAAGTACTTCAGTATGGCTGCAGAACAAGGATGGGTCGATGGGCAACTGCAGCTAGGCACTATGTATTTTAGTGAGTTGAATAGATTATATCTTGATAACTCAGTTATCATCTTCTCTGCGTACAACTTGTTGAATTATAGGTGTGGTAGAGAAATTATTGACTCTTCAGACAATATTTGGCACGTTTGGGTGGTCTGTACTGTAGGAGAGAACCGGGCAAGGCAGAGGAAACCTACACTATTGAAGGGAGTTGCCCTCTTTATCACATAACTTCCGTGACCAAGCTGGAATCAAACCGGTGACATCAGAGGATGGTTTCCATTGTGCCACTCTAACAGCCTGAGTTACGGACCAGTTGGCCTCGAGTTTTGGGCTGTGATAGGATGCAGGCATTTGCTGAGGGGCAAAGAGTTGAGTTCAGGTTTAAGCAGTCTTCTGTTGTTATATTTCAGGTGGAATGGGTGTGAAGAGAGACTACAAGATGGCTCTGAAGTACTTCAACCTTGCCTCACAGTCTGGTCATGTCCTGGCATTTTATAACCTTGCACAGATGCATGCCACTGGAACGGGAGTCCTTAGAGCATGCCACACTGCCACTGAGGTGAGTCTATCATTGCTCTGTTTGTTGTCTCCAAAATAAAGGTCTGGGTCTTACGATAAGTTTCAATTTTAGGACCCTGCAAGACTATGATGTCTAATGATGTTGAGGCTATGTTGAGATCCATTGTACTCCCGAGAGTCTTGACAACTGTTCTCATTTTCAGCTTTTCAAAAATGTTGCGGAGCGTGGCCGGTGGTCAGAGAAGTTGATGGAAGCACATGGCGCGTATAAAGATGGCAACATTGACCTGGCGCTGGTCAAATATACCTTCATGGCTGAGCTAGGTTATGAGGTGGCACAGAGTAACGTGGCTTACATCCTTGATCAAGGTAAGGCAAGCTTGTACTCTGTGATTGTATTTCTGATATTGATCCAAGGCCTCCTTAGAGGCCTATTTGTCTCAATTGTTGGTGATTATTAGTTGAAAAGTACTTGCCCATGTCTTTTGGCAGATTTTGTTCAGGTGCTTCTAGATTGTATTCCACAGCATGATAGTGGACTTTAACTTTAACCTTACCAATGTCCCACTTGTCTTCAGGTGAAACTGGTATGTTCCAAAGAAATGAAACATATTCAAGGGCATTGCTTCACTGGAGTCGAGCAGCCTCACAAGGTAAGCATGCCAAGATGGGTGAATCACCTTATTTTGCTGTCGATTTGTCCAAGGACAAACATGTGTGTACCACTGAAGTTAGCTGTTGATGCCAATCAGGCCAAGGAACCCATTAAGTTTCGTGGCTTTGGGGGACCTTTGCTTCCCCTAAAAAGTTGTTTAAAGGCTGCGGGTCCACTATTAAAGATATGTAGCCATTGATGTGAGTCAGTGATTTGTTCAAAAGCCGATCTTAAAAGGCTGAGCCAAGACCTCAAACCTACATCCCTTGTTATAAATTCTTAATACTTTCAACTGCAGGATACACGATAGCACGTGTGAAGATAGGTGACTACCATTACTATGGTTACGGAACAGAGATTGATTACGAGACTGCGGCCCTTCACTACAGGATGGCTTCAGAACAACAACATAATGCACAAGCCATGTTTAATCTTGGCTACATGCATGAGAGAGGCTTGGGGATGAAGCAGGATATCTATTTAGCCAAAAGATTTTACGACATGGCGGCTGAGACATCGATGGATGCCCAGGTGCCAGTCGCTTTAGCTTTATGTAAACTTGGTCTGATATATGCCGCAGACTATATAAATGAGGTAAGCAACAATGTTCTATTGTCAACAAGTTTGTTTAAAAGTTTACTAATCTTGCTGATTCTTTGCTTCCCAGTGCTGACAAGAGTCGGATTATTGCCACCAGCCTCATTTCCTTCAGTTGTTTTAGAAACTTGCACGTGCAGTTTGCTGTGGTAGATTTAACAATGCCACCACTCAGCCGTGCAGTGAGATTCTGGGCAGATTATTCTTGAAATGCATATTTCAAAAACTTTCCATTTATTAATATTGTCTTCCTTCTCTTTTCAGAACTGGTATCTCTACAAAGAGTTCGATGTTCGACTTTTCCTTGGACCATATTGGGACAAAATGTTAATGACTTTCCTTGCTGGAATTATAGCTTTAATCATCTTACGAAAAGTACTTCAATACGGACGAGGGACATAGGGAAACGCATCATGAGAAGGCCACACTGTTTGTATTATTTGATTCAGGGGTCCATGGCTCTCGGATCCTGGCTTTTGAGTTCAGTTGTTGCATTTATTTATCGTAACTTATTCTCAAAAAGATGAGGAGGGGGGTTCCTCTGATTATTATTTCTTGAACTCAAGTAGCTCCTTGTTAAACGAGACCAGCTCCTGAATGGGTAATACAAACTGAATGGCCAGGAGCTAGTGTACATATGTATTTATCAGAAGAAGGGATAGGTGGGTTCAAACGCTAACGATTTTTTAAGCAATTTTTTTAGAAGAGTCCTGCTGAATTACTTCAGGGTTTATGCTTGATGATAATGTGTTTGTTATATGTGTCCTTTTGTTTTGGAAATGTTGACGCGGAGAAGACATGGGTGGAGGGCAAACACTAAATTCATTTAAAATGAAAGCCATTCATGTAGGTGTACTTGCTGGTGGGCAATTTTTGTTTCTGAAAAGCTCTCGGATAGTAAAATTGGCCTGGCGTGCAACCAAGTTGATATCAAATTGAAACGAAATAACATCAGCTCCATGCAATTGGTGCCGTGAAAATAATCTACCAGTATGTGTAGTTGTTGTCTTGGAGTGTAAAAGTTGTGACAAATTTGCGCTAAATCAAAACTTGACAAGTTTCCATAATCTTTCTTGATCATGTTGATATCATTTTCAAATCATCCCATTCTGACATATCGGGTCATTTCACCGGCCCTCATCGTAAACATGCGGGGAGGAGTTTGCAAGTGGATGTAATCATCTGCGCATCTATGTTATTAATCATCAAACACTTGTGTGTCGGATATGTAATCTTGTGGAGTTCCTCTGTGCACACTGAATAGAAGTCAACCTTGACATGTGAAGTGTTTCTGTTTTCACTTTTGGTGCCTCTTGACCAAATGAATGAATGTGAAAGCTATTGATGTACAGTATATGTATATTTTTGTTAAAATAAGACAATGATTTGAAAATATCTGTGTCTGCTCAGTTCCTGTATGGTGCTCTCACCATTCAATTGTATTCCGTTTTAGCTGGGTGGAGAGAGCAAGTTGACCAGGGACACAAAGTTGAAATCTGTGATGGAAACCTCTAATCACTCTGTGTACTTCTGACCTCAGCTCTCCTCCAGACAGGAATAAAAAAGTGTCGCAACCAGTCGTTGCCAGTCAATCAAGGTAACGAAAGACAATTGGACAATCTCTTATCAGAGGTTGTGACAGACATGTTGACCCCAGTCAATGAAAGCTGCGGTTTGTCCTCAAAATTGGTCCTCTGGTTATGGACTTCGCCTATTGGAGTTCAAAGTTTGAAAGACTGAAACGACATGTACAGCTTCTCAGCCTCCGCACCACCAAGAGGACCCTTGCCTCTGGAACACCGAGCCAATGACTGTCAACCACATCCAGACAAAATGCCTGGAACTAGCAGCCCTAAAGTAGGAGTGATGGCCATCAGACCAGCTTTACAGTGGCCAAGAATAAACGACGGACGGCAGCATCAGGACTGTCCATCTAAGACAGAGTGCAAAGGCTGCCTATCCAAAAACTGTGCTTGTGTTAGATGTTCTCATAGGTTGTACCATAGCACTGTTGGATGTTCTCATTGGTTGTACCATAGCACATGCTATAAAGACAGTCGAAACACCGCCACATGTTCAAAAGGAAACAGCCTGAGGATACTCCGCCTAAGAACAAATCTTTTTGTCTTTCTTTGACTTGGACAATACCACAATCTGCCTATACGTCACAGCATTTTTTGTGAGACCAACAGCACAAAGCCTACACAGTCACAATATTCTGTAAGACAGCGTCCCAACCAACCTAATACCTAATTTGTGAAACAAACTGTCTCACCCGAGAAAGGTCTCAGTCTCGACTGCCTCTAGCCTACCACTGACAGTGTCACAATCTGACGGGTAGCTGTATCAATCTCTGCCCTTGCCACGGATTGTGTGCACTCCGGACGTAGTGAACCGACCTTGTCCTGTCGCCAATGAGAAGACATGATCAGAATGACGAAATGGACTGCCCCGCAAGCCAAAAACTGCGTCTACCAAGACAACGTTACCTTTGCCATTTACTCACCCAGTATCTACCGAGGACAGTTTCACAGCCTGTCATAACCTGCCGTCACGACAGATTGTGTCATAGCATGCCTTTACAGAAGATAGCGCCACGATCTGCTTCATTTACTTCTGATTATGGCCCAGTCTTACTTTCATCCAGAGCTCCTCATTCTATAGCATACAAGATGACATGCTGTTGGAGTTGTTATAGCTCCACTCCATCCTTATTTTAAGCTGGGGCGGGCAAATTCATCCCTGTGTTTTGTGGATAATAGCGAACAGATAAAAGATTATGATTGATAACCAGCTGGAAGAGTCAATATACCTTTATGATACATTCTTGTCGAGCCCAAAGCAGCTTTACCTCCAGGCTTTACACCACCCTCTGTGTGGGCAATGCTGTTGCTTGGTGCCCCAAGTTGGTCCCCGACATCGACACTCTTTTATTCTTATTCAACATAGAAATGTTTTGGTATAAATCACAACCTGTTGATTTTAAACAGTAACAGTATGACAAGACCAATCGTAACATCTCGCCGGGTGACACACCAACCCCAAATCCCATTATCGCTATCTCATGACGACATATCAATAGGTGTTATTTGATGTGAAATAGCCTGGTGGCCAAGTGATAACGTCACGGCTTTTGATTGGAGGCCAACATTTAAAGAAGGAAGTGTTAAAAAAATTGGTTGCAATAGGCCAGGTCAATGATTTGCGTCACAACGGGCCAGTAACACATCTATAAAGCAATGGTTTACGGCACAATGTCCTTATTTTTGTGTCTTTGCTCCGAGTCACAACCTCTTTCATTCACGACCTCTTTCATTAGAAACGGATACACGAAATGATTCCGTCATTCTTTTGTCTCTGTCTTCTCGGCACCGTGGGTTTCTACAACACTGAAGGTAGGAGTCTCGTCTTGGGCCTGGTCCACGACCGTGTGTGACGTTCTTGAGTGTTTCCCCACATAGTTTGGGAGTGCTGAAAGACAATTTGACCCGTTTTTCATTGTTTCATAGTTGTATTATCAAAACCACCTACAGCTCAAAACCATTCAATCATTTGATAGGATCGACTGGTTTCAGACGACATCCGGAGACGAGGTCACAACTTAGTCTGATATAAGTAACTGTCCTCTGAAAAAGTCCCTAGTAAACATTTCATACTAAGCAGTCAGATAAGCGACTGGAAACCTTGGACAACTCCTGTACACGACACCACTATACTCGTTATTATGTTTTATCTATTTGCCATTCCCATTCAGGAGCGCCATGTTTACCGTGTCCTGCGGGGAAATACTGCCCAGGACAGGTTGTGCCTCTGTGT
Organism: Lineus longissimus; assembly: GCF_910592395.1. NCBI lineage: Eukaryota > Metazoa > Nemertea > Pilidiophora > Heteronemertea > Lineidae > Lineus > Lineus longissimus. The sequence continues at coordinate 26,034,952 of NC_088310.1, forward strand.
CCTGCAGGACACTACTGCCCAAGTGGATCAACTAGTCCTGTTCCATGTCCAGCTGGTAAGTAATTCCGTTTAACCATATTGGGAGGTTATTCCTTTTTGTCCATCATGACCTCTTGTTACCACTAACAAAAAACATATTGGCGGTATCTGGTTGTGACTACTCTAAAGAAATTAGTCTTAGAACGAAGATGCCGAGTTGTCTCGATCACACTGCGGAAGGATGTGACAAAGTGAAGTCAACACTGTCTTTTAATGATAGATTGGGAAGACGCCCAGGCGGCCGGTGTTCATAGGAAAGCTGAAATATTCTATATTCGTACGCTTAGGCGAACAAGGACTACCGAATTGTCATCCGCCTGAGACAATCGCGACGGAGATAGAAGTGGTGAGACTAACAGGCCATGCTTATTTTTACCTTTATATGCTCTGTGATTATCGTCTCGTCTTGTCAGGCACCTACGGCAACACTGAAGGCATTTCAACCGTCTCAGGCTGTGTAGTCTGTCCTCCCGGGATGTACTGCTCCAGCCCTGGTAGCACCGCCCCAACTGGATCATGTAGTGCTGGCTATTACTGCCGCGGCGCGACTTCCCCCACTCCTGTTGATGGGGTGACGGGAGGAATCTGTCCAGCTGCACACTACTGCCCAACAGGTAGGTATTGAAGGTGCACAACGCTCTCAGATAACAGAGAGCTCTTAGCGATTCCTTGTCTCTGGTGTGGTGCGACGTACACATTATTCTTGGTCGCGATAGAGAGAGCGACCGATAGTCTACCCAACAGCGACAAGATTAGTTTGCAAAATGCCATGAAACGTCCGAGATAAAACATTGGTCTCTGTCTCAATCTGTCGTGAAGGATGTGTGTTCAACTTGGTGGTGACATTTCGTCGAGGCGAGAACACAACGCCGTCAATCGTAGTCGCAGTCGTATGAAGTTAACTGGTTGTTGATTACATGTGCAATGAAGCACTGTTTCAGTGAGTGCATCCACTTGTCAAGAGAGGTTCCTCTAATTGATTTGGGAACAATAGAAAACACAGCGACTCGTTTGTCTGTGTCGTCCCCATTGTGATGTCGTGGCCGGTGGTGTGACAGTTTTAAAGGTCCCCTGCTGGTAAAAGTGGCCTACCCTGCCACAATGAAATAGGACTGTCGGACACTTTTTCGAGAGGTGAGGGAGGGGCATCTGATAGCAGTGTCATGTTTTTGTTCTACATTTGTGAGTGTTTTCCAAACAAAAGACACCGAGAGGGACCATGACTTTTGGAGGGATGTAAAGGGAAATATAAAGACCGACACTTTATAAGTGGCACAGGACTTCCTACCAGACTTTACCGGTTTATTCCGTCAACAACCTTTTGTTTAGGAAACACAGAGCTCTGAGGTACAGACCCCCCCGTAAGGTACCACATGCTTTGGTCGCTGTCCTTGAACGTAGTGATGGGCTGTTGGGTTCTGCGATCTCATTTGTAGCAAAGTGGTGTCATATATTCTAAATCAATAGGCAGATGTCAATGAAATATAAATGAACTACATGTAATTTGTAATTTGAAAATTCACCTTATGTTTATTAATTTCCAGGGACATCCGACCCAATTCCATGTACAGCTGGTAAGCAATTCCGTTATATTTTTGCATATTGAGGTTGTCGACCTGCCCCTTGTGGTCTGGTTGAGACTACTCTGGATTAACTAATTTACATGATACAACATAATAATATTCATGACAAACTAAAAAGGGATAAAGAAACTAAGCATAGCAGTCATGACTTTAACGGGAAGTGACTGTATTAAAGCATTTGCTAGTCCTTATTCATTCCACCCATTGTGATGTTCTTCGATGAGCAGAGTTGTGAAGACTTTGAGATGACGGAGACCGAAGCCTGAGGCACTCTGTATAGGGGTAGGCCTTTCGGGTTTCTTTTCAAGAGAGCGGAGAACGCCTGTGACTGGCACAATCAGGAACTTGCAGTTCTAAAGTGGTTTTCGTTGATACTGCAGCATTTCTACTCTTGTCGTTTCAGGTCGCTACTGTCCAATCGGGTCGGCGCGTCCTACCCCCTGCCCAGCGACAGGCTGCAACACCATTACTACAGGCTAAACCAAGGGATTTAACCCGTACTGGATGAACACTTACATATCTATACTAACAGTTCTTGTATCACGCTATTTTATTACACTTAATAGCCGAATAATATAGGGAAGTCAAGTTATCTCCAAGGACTCTTCAAAAGACACAACGAATCTTGGCCGTTTTTGCAGTATAAAAAGTGTGTCACTGTGGCAAGTAGCATCGAGCTACAACTCTCTTGACCAAGTGCGATAATAACCTTAGGCCTGAAGGACTCTCAAGCAACAAATCAGGACATATAAACGAGGGAACATTTACTTTCACATCAGTCCGACAAAAACCAAAGATTTTTATTCTCGTTGCTTGCTACAATTATTTCATCAATACACTGTACGACGGTTATGAGGTTTCATTGAATGAATGAAAAGCATTTATAGGCGGCGCCTTTCCAAGAGCCTGATCAAGGCGCCACCCCGTTCAAAACCGAAAACATCATTCAGAGAAGTGCTTCTTAAAAAGCCACGTCTTTAGCTGAAGTTTGAAACTGGTGATATTTTGGCATGCCTTGACGTGGCCAGGGAGGGCGTTCCAAAGAACAGGTGCACAAGACGAGAGACTCCGGTCGCCTAGCCGAGTTCGGGTTCTTTTGACGGAGACCCGATCAAGCCCAGAATACCGCGTCTCTCGTCGGCCAGGTGCAGCACTCAAAACCCATCGAAATATTGTGGTGCAAGACCGCTATAGATCTTATAAGCAGTCAGCGAGATCTTGTACTCGATCCTTGACCTAACAGGGAGCCAGTGCAATTGCCGAAGGGCAGGGGTTATGTGCGCAGATTTCCTAAGACGGAGGACAATCCTGGCAGCCCAGTTCTGAATACGCTGGAGTGGAGCAATGGTACTTTCATGGAGACCATACAGAATGCCATTATTGCAATCTAACCGGGAGCTGACCAACGCACAAACCAAACGCTCTGCGCTAGCTTGATCGAGGTACTTTCTTACACGACCGATGTTGTAAAGGCTTGCACTAGCTGCCCTGCAGATGGAGGAGACCTGTTTCTTCATGGTCATATTTTTATCCAGCCAAACGCCCAAGTCCTTCACACAATCCGATTCATGAATGTCCTGACCGCCAACCACAATGGACGAAATAGAGCCAGTCCTTCTGGAGGACACAAAGTTTGCCATGTCGGTCTTAGGTGCGTTAAGAGCAAGTTTATTGTCCATTAACCAATCTCCAATGTCACTGATGCAGTCCTCTGCGTGAGAGAGTACCTGAGCACCGTCCTCCTTGTCACCACAGCGAAAGCTGTCCATCAGCTGATTATCATCAGCGTACATCTCAAAGGTGATCCTCTTCTCACGGATCAGGTCACCAAGGGGAAGCGTGTATATAGTGAACAGGATCGGCCCCAAAACTGAGCCTTGCGGGACACCGTACCTCAGCTCGACACTATCTGACACATAACCATTTACTGAAACAGATACCTGTCGCTGTTGAAGGTATGAAGCAAACCAGTTCAAGGCTTGAGACGTCAAACCTATTCTGTCATGCAGCCTGGCGAGTAAGATCTCATGATCAACAGTGTCAAATGCGGCTGACATATCGAGGAGAACTAGAAACGCTTCATGACCTTCGTCCATGCATGACAGAATGTTGTCGACGACCTTTAACAGGACCGTTTCCGTACTGTGACCCTCGCGGTAACCCAATTGGTTCGGGTCGTAGAGCCCATGAGTAGACATATGTTCCTTCAGACGTGAAACCACGATCCTCTCAATCAGTTTTGACAAGTACGATAGGTTGGACACCGGGCGGTAGTTTGAAAGAACATCCTTGTCCAAATTCGACTTTTTCAAAAGCGGCGTGACAAGCGCACCCTTTAGGCTAGGTGGCACTTGCCCAAGTTCAATTGACAAGTTAATGATCTTGACTAGCGCTGGTAATAGTGGAGGCAGACATTTCTTGAGGAGACTGGTGGGGATTGGATCTAAGCTACATCCCTTTGGTGGTAAGGATAAGACAAGCTTCTCCACTTCAGCCTCGGTGGTTGGCCGAAGTACGTCCAACACAGGAGGACGTTCAGGAAGAACAGCTGGTGCTGAATCCGAGTTGGTTCGATCAAGTTTGTCACGAATCGTATCAATCTTGTCTGAAAAGAAGTGGCTGAAGTCCTCGGCGAGTTGCTTGGCATCAGAGTGAGTGGGGAGGGGAGATGCTTTTTTCTTCCCAAGGAGCTCATTCACTATTTTGAATAAGTCCTTATCACTGGCTGCGTCGATTCTAGATCGATTATATTCAAGCTTTGCGTCGTTCACTAAGTTTGTCACAGTCACACTATGTGATCGATACAACTGTTTACTGATCTCCGTGCGTTCTTTACGCCACTTCCTTTCAAAACGACGTCTGATACGCCTGGCCTCTCGAATATCTGCATTGAACCAAGGCGTGTGAACCCGTACTGCAAAGGAACGTGTCACTAATGGCGCATGATTTTCAAGTATCTCCTTAAGACAGGTGTCGTATTGCCCGATGAGATCTCCAAGATGACCACTGGGATTCAGAACCAGGTCACTGCTTTGGATATCAGCCTGGAAATTTTCGGTGTCAATATCCTTCAGCTTCCTAAAGGTGGCAGTTTTAGGAGTAGCCAGTGGGCGCACAAGTTTTAGAGAACAATGAACAGCGTAATGATCTTTGGTTGATAACGATGGATCGACAGTGACATCACTAATTATATCATCTGCACCTCGATGCGACAACAGCTGGTCAAGAATATGACCTTTCGCATGAGTCGGCTCAGCCACATGCTGAACAAGTTCGAACGCATCAAGCATGTTGCTGAAGGATACTACGAGGGAATGATCAGTTTTGTCTAAGTGGATGTTGAAGTCACCCGCCAAAAGCAGATGTTTCGTTACCGAGACAACACTTTCAAGGAAAGACCCAAATTCCGCTATGAACTCCTGAACGTTACGCGGGAAGCCATCTGGTCGATAGATGATGATAACCCTCACAGACTCGTGTCCTGATGTGATTGAAACGTCCAAGCACTCAAAATATTTGTAGGCGTCCACAGGATTCCGATGAATCATTGTATTGGTTCATAAGGCCCTGGTCTTTTCCATCCAAATATCGCTTTGTTCGCTTTTCTCCGGAAAGGAAATGCTATCGATTCTGTCAGTACGTAGGTGATATCACATGCAATAGATAAAACAAATACCATGACCATTAGTGAGCCTGGGTGGTTGGAGAATAACTGTCCCTCTATCGCAGGCATGATGATGCCGCCGATTTCAGGGGCAGCAACCAAAATCCCGGTCAGCACCCTTGTGAGCGTGATGTAGTAATCTCCCCACATAAAGATGGTCGCGTAGGCAGGACCAAATCCGACCGCCAGCAACGCCGTGCCGACCCAAACCAATTTCCAACTATCATAGCCGCACATCAGCGTAACAGCTCCCGCAGTTAGCATGATATTGTCGCAGAGTAGAATAGTGGAAGGTGTCAAACTGCGAGCCAGACCGATTCCTAGTATGGCAACGACAGTGTAGACCCCCCAGAATAGAGAGGTAATAAGTGTCCCGTCTCGTGGCGTGCCTCCCAGTCCCTCTACCATGTACGATGCGATCAATCCAGCAAAAACGAACATCATACCGAAGAGGAAGACTTGGTAGAGAAGACAGAATATGATGAAGAAGTATCTTGACAATCTATCATCCACAATCTCCAAGTTCTGCTTGCGCGACTCCGATAGCTCCTGCTTGGCTAACCCAACACGCGAAGACAGCACGGATCCTACTGTCACAACCAGGGCGCTGAACAAACCACAGGCAGTTATTATGATGTAAAGTTCTCTCACTGGATCTATCCTTTCACTTGGTAAAGAATTTATAGATAGGTTAGCTAAAGGAGCATCAGTATAAGAAAAGTCACCGGTGATATTGCCGGAGGAATGGGAATGAAACTCGACGTCTGTCGTCCAAGCAGAAGTAGGCGTCATATTATGTCCTTGGTTTAGCTCACTGGAGAGCCGGTGAAGAACGTCGTGCTTCCCCTTTGGGAGAAACGGAATGTCGATGATGGGAGCAATGGTGGCCCCGCCAAAGAAACAAGCAACACAGGCGGAGAAGATCGGCGGACTATGCTCACCCCAGAGCTGGAGCAAGAAGTAGTTCATGGCTGAAAACAGGAAGTGATAAATATCATGATTGGACCCGTTCACCATCTCTGGTCGTGTTGCCAATCAGACCCCCCATCCGGCTTCATCCACCGAAAATGGTAAATGCACGTTTTCCGCCATTCACCCTTCTCGAAATCAAAATGAGACAGAGGTGTGGTCAAATGCCACGTTGTGATTTATTTAGTGTGGATGATTGCGATAACAGAGCGCTTCTGAATGTCTGAGGAAACAGACAGAGGAATGCCTGAGGCTCTCACTATCAACCAACATTTCCATTTAGGAGTTGGTGAATACATGTAAGTGACTACTTACTTGCTGATATACACCCGTACGATAATCCGTACACAGCGAATAATATGTACATGTAGTGAACATCCGTACACCATGGTACTGCTCCGAAAGTGAGACTGGCAACTACAATACTGGTCCCCAGAGCAAGCGTCCTGTGCCGGCTGGCATACCCTCCCAGGACACTACCAATCACCACGCCACAGCCCCGGAAGAGGAATATCCAAGTGCTGTGCCCTATGGTTGTGTTGGCGATCTCCGTAAGGGCTAGGAGGGTAGGCCCGGGGATGGAGAACATCAGGCCCTGGAACAGGAGAGGTGATTGTTTGACGGATTTTGAAAGGGACTGAGGAACCAACATCTCGAAACGCGCGCAAATTGCCAACTGATTTTACAGTGTACGAACCAATTGCAATTAATAGTTGTTTATTTTTAAACAAGAAGTAAAATGACAGTTTATTTCACTTCACAAGTTTCTCATGACCCTACCTTCGTAACATTCAATACAAATAACGCTGCCGTTGTGAATATCTGGACAAAAAGGGGATACGACTCCAACCACACCATCCTTATGTCGAGACTGGCCCTGTTGTTAATCGTGGAGAAAAAGAGTTTGTTAAGACGTCCGGTCACGTTGTCAAATCAGAAGTGCTAAATTCTTCAGCATCAATATCATCATCATGAATAAGCCAATCAGAAGATGTCTTTGGGAGACTTGTCACCATGTCTTCTTTCGGTACTTGTTGAAGAAGTCCCAATGAGTCAGACTCCCGTCAGTTGCTCTTCACAGTCCTCTTGAGGATGAAGGACATCATTCGTCAGGAAGAACCAATGGGCCGGTAACACTGCGATCAGTTTCTTTCCACAGTCCTCTCAAAGGACATCAAGTACTGAATCTAACTCAGTTTGCAGACCACCGATATGTTGAATTACCGATATGTCCTTTAAATCTAGTCCACAGAGGTGGTATACAGCGAAAGTTGCTCAAATTGCGAGAAGTGAGCCGATGGCAATAGTAATCATTAAGGATATACATAAGTATTATATATATATTTATTCGTATGTAATACAATTGGACAACAACTGGCATTTCGTGCCGCGTGCGTATTACATGCCGGTGCGATGTGAAAAATACGATATGTCACAAAGATTTGATTACGAACAAGCCAGCCAGGTAATCACATCTGTCATTTCATTTCGCTCAGATATACTGTAGGCTCTTCTGTCCTTCATCATTAAAATCTCATTAAGTATTTTCGCAGTGTCATTAGTTTGGACATCATACAGCTGCCTAATCTCGTCTACCATGAGTAGGTTATCCAAAGTTGTCCACAAATCACGTTTATGTTGCTTCTCCCCACATTTGATCGACTACCATTAATCATTGTCACAACTTACCTTCGCAATCTGCAGAGAATATGTCACAACTTGCATTTGCCGAAGCCATCGCAGTCTGCCTGGGCAATTACCTTACCGGGGTTACTCTTGATGCACACGACAAGAGGTCCGATCCAGGTGCCCAAAGAAGAACTTCCACACGGAATAGTCGTTTAGCTTCACCTCTTGGTTGTCAGGATATAAACAATGTTAGCCGTACAATATTATAATTACTTTATTGAATAAGAATAACAACAATTTCCTTTCCTTTTTACAACATACATTCTTCAAACAGAAATGTTCTTGCTGTTGCGCGTTAATCCTTATATACTAGATATGAGTTTTCAGGCAATAACGCCGCTGAAGATGTGCAAGTCCAAGAACCATTCTCTAAGCAGATCGAAAGATCTCTATAATGCTAACAGGGAGTTGAGTTCACCATGGTAGTCCTGGTTGTGGCACAGGCGCATGGCGATATCAGGATCAAAAAGCAATTTTCTGAACAGGTTAAAGTGAGACAAGCAATTGGTTTGCTAACGGAATTCCTTTTCGAAACTCGAAGCTGATTGGCGTGTACACTCAAAGTCTGTGGAAATGTGGATTGATTTCGAAAGGGATCCAGTCCATACCTTGAGAACACAGGGGTGAAGTATGTTACAGCATTCGGCGCAAGAATGCACATGCATGAAGCCTTTCTATTCGCAATTCCCAACTGCGATTACAAATCATTCGTAAATTTACCTCCATAGCGTGGCACACTCATCATCAAGACCAGAAGCCAGTCAGGGCATTGGTTGGTGTATACACTGCCCGGCGATTCTGTGATGGGGTACCATGGCCACCCAAAAACGTGACACAGGTCATCCTTTCCACCTAAAAGCTGGCCAGTGGAGACAACACTCTTAGCCGACCTCCCTGGAGAAACTTCCAACGACACGACGTCGTGCGCATTAATAGGCAAGTTTGGCAACCCTTTTTCGAAGAGCTACGAACGACGAATTTCCAAAGCATGCAAACGTAATTTATCCACGATTTTTTTGAAAATATATCCGAGTCCTCGCACAAAGAAGCATAGAAGATGATTGGATGACGCGACGCAGGACTGGATGAAACGACAGACTTTCGAAGTTCGTATTTCGACGTGCGTATAGGGGTTGTGAAACCTGCTTAATATATATACTAGTATTATGTAAGGACAGAGGTCGACACCGCGAAAATTGACAACACAAAAGTGCGTTCCTGGACGTGGTCTATACACGCCGGGCGCAATCCCGGCGACATCCCGTAAAATGCGTGCCACACCGAACATAATAATCGAGCTGACGGCGTGTACTCCGATAGCATTTTGATCTCCAACTTCCTCATTAGGGCAATTTTCCTACTTTTCACTTTACTGCCTCTGAAAAACGAACTAAATAGCTCACTGGAGCACTTTTTGTGACAGAGGTTGCTTGCTCTCATATTGACGTATACTGAATAGAGGAAAGAAGATCTTTAGATCCAAGTGGCAAGATGGCTGAAATAATATCGTATTTATATAACAAAACTATTCCTAGGTGATCGAATACGGGTTAAAATACTCCAGCAGCTTTGTGGAAACCCTGATGGAAACCACTACACTATAAGCTACACGTGAATTCCTTTTGTCCGTGGCTCATGTAGCCGTGCGCATTCTCTTGCGCAATGTACTCATTCTGAGATTGATCGAGTAATGGCGTCCGTGCTCTGTCGTCGTCTTTCAAACTCGACAAAGACTTTGCTTTATAACCAGGAGTATTTTCATCAAGAAGTGATGTCAAGTTATCGCGCATACTATCATCCTGCGTTATCCTTATCGACGGAACTGTCACATTCGCACCATTCACGCGCCCGGATTGATGGGTAGGATATGCCGGTCTCGGAAACGTCTGCTCATCATACTGAATTCCCTTGGTGACCTTGCGGTTACATTTTGGTGAGATCGAATCGTAGCGACATTTCGTCTGTGTTGTGTACTCACTCAATTCATCCAGCGGTACTGTCGAGTTTTGGGTCACTGATGAGAAAACAGTGCTCGCTCGGTGTCGGAAACTACGATGATAAAGACCGAATTTACTGCACCATGAAAGACAAAATATGGTGCCGAGTATCTGTCTGAAACTCTTCCGGAATCTGTCGCTCATGACAGTGTAGATGAAAGGATTCACGCAACTGTTTAGAAATCCGAAGAGATGAGAATTTAGAAGGATGAAGAAGAAGTTAGCCTGTTTGAGGAATGGATGGAAGAGCGCCACCGTATTCATGGCGTAGAACGGTGTCCAGGCGACGAAAAATGCCCCAGCGACCCAGATGACCATCTTGGCAACCTGCAGCGAAACAACAGAGGTGGATTATAACATTTAAGTTAGAATGAAGTCGTATAATTATCAACACCATGTTTGAATATTCCTTTATTAGATACTTTGGTTTTACCGATCTAGAGATTAAGAGATTTAGAGATTTCGTCCGATGATTCCAAGGGGATTCAAGGTTCCCATCCGCTGTGGAGCTGACACTAAATTGTAACACCGCTCAACATAATGCTTGTTTAGTTCCAACTTTCTGTGCCAATTGGCAGCCATTAATGATTTCATGAAAAAGTGACCAGCACTTGTTAGAGTGGAGCTCTTGCAGTGACATTGAGAAGACACTCAGGTGATCAGATGCTCAATCTTCGACCACTTTTATCCCTTAATTGGCTCGCAGAATTGACGCTTTTATTGAAGCATGCTCCGGTGAAGTTGACCAATCACTTATTATCTGCTGCGACGGACATCAAGTATAATGGAAAGGTCCATCGGAAACCGGAAGATGCTATTTTACGCTTGGACAAAGACTTTACGCATGGTGGAGAGATCGACTGACACACGACTTGGATATTTCTTTTGAGTTAAATCGTGTTGTTCACGATCGATTACACGCGATTCCACTCAGTTTCGGCCAGATGTTCACGTTGGAATATCCTCGCGACTTTCTTCCACATTTGAGCTTTTTTTGAAAATACGAAGTGCTCTCTGCATCAATTGCGACCGCAGAGAAATGAGAAGCGTCTTCCGGTTTAGGTGGTGTACAGTTCAATTGATGTTCCCAGCCTGCTACCACGGCAATGGGACGACAGTTGGTGCAATGTACAAGTAGATTGTAATATACATGGCGCTTCAAATCTGGCGAGGGAACCCATTAGAATCTGCCATGCAATGAGCGAGTTTCTTGACTCAACCTCGATTAATTATGCATAGCGGAGGATTGATCAAGACGTGCATACAGTGTTTTTGTCACTAGTCGGAGAGAAGCATCATTTGTGCTTTTACAAGCTGAGTTCCAGCGCTGACACTTCGAACGAACAGCCAAAAACAATCTACGGAACGCAGTTGTGCTTGCTTGATACTCCGTGGGAATTTTGCTCCGTGAAAAAGCAACACAGATGACGTTTTAGGCATTTTTCTTGTTGAAATCGAATGCAGGTATTCAGTGCAGCATTGACGTGGACGATATTAAACACAAAATCAATCGGTTATCCAATCAACTCATTGCATGCTTGGCACATTGGAATTGCCAAAATCTACTTGATTTACAATTGAGGCGAAACAGTATTGTGTTTCGTCGATAAAGCCATTTGAAAGGTACTAATTCCCTTTTTAGTTAGAAGGAACGAGTTCTCATTTAGCTAGGTGACCATTAGGAGGCGGACTAAGTGATTAGGAGTACCATAATATGATACAATGGCGTGTCATTAGGCATTGTTAATAACCGGAGGTGTCGGCCTCATTCATCTCAGAGTCGTCTGTTCAATGATGAATGACAGCCATTTTCCTTTCACCGTCATGTGACAGATCACATGATTGATCACATGATTAATGTCGGGTAACTGGCAAGAATTATGTTTGCGCCAATTTCGGAAAAGTTTGCTCATCCCCGGATTTGGGTATGCAGTGCATCTGTCATTTTCCTAGTGGTTTTCCAATCCCCTGAAAGTTGACGCATAAATTTTTTCATCGGCCAATCAATCTATAGCCCGTCTTGTGTTCAGTCGTTGTTATGCGCTAAGCTCGCACCAGGATGCGGCTTTTTCGGGATGAGTTGCAAATTAGCCGCAAAACGGTAAAGACTAAAGCGGCCAAGAAAACAGTACGAACCTTTCTTTTATTTTCCTCTCGTTTTTTGAAATGTTGATAAAAGGTACAAACCTTTCTTTTGTTCTCCTCTCGTTTTTGGTACGAACGCCTTTGGAAGGAATTGCGCCTCCTGAGCACGTCATCATCCTCCGAGATGGGTTTAAGTAGGCACACGGCGATTCCCACGCAGGTGAAGGTGATGAGGACCAGGGGTAGGAGGTATATGGTGATGAGAAGAAACATGTGGAACCCCAGCCTAAACCCGTTACCCCCGCTGTGGTCCCCGAAAAGCAGCGCGTCAATCTCGTCGAACTTGTCCGAGCAGATCTGCCTGGTGAGCATCCCGATCTCGCTCTTCATTGTGACCGTGTAGACCTTGGCGTATGTGTACGGGATGGTGACGAGGGCTGGGATCAACCAGACCGCTGCCAGGATCTTACGGGTCCGGGACTTACTGTGGAATTGCATGGTGTCTAGCGGATGAACGATGGCGTAGTATCTGAAAAGAGTGAAGGGAGGGACAAGTTTAAGATTGAAAACAACTTATCATTGTTAAGCTTATATCCATCTGTAGTGGAGCCATCAGGTTCGACCAAAAGAAATAGCCGTGAGCTGAAATGTAGGAAACTGGATTCTCTGCAAACAATACGATTCTTACGAGTGCATATATCGTAAGTGGAATCGTTAGTTGCCGTCACAATCATCTTAGTTTATCTGCGGCACTGAAGGCTGTCGCTGTTTTTCTTCATTATTCAACGATCTGACTCGAGAGGAAGTTCATACGCGTTTATACCCGTCCCCCAGTTTCATCTTTATGAATATTTTGTCAAACAGTTAAGAAGGTATAATTGACAACGTATTTCAATGTAGGCTGAATGCCCATTGGCTCTGACAGCTAATGGTCGGCGATATATCGAGGCTGAGTACATGGATAAAAGTGTTTGGATCCAATTTGTTTTGGCACAAAAGTTGTTCAGTCTTGATGGCAGCCTTAATCAATGTTATTCTGGTTCTCATGATGTCGGAGCCCTTGTAACGTAATCAAGATACAACGACTAGGGGCGGAGACATCAAACCGTCATGCCGTTAGACCTTCCCTGTCATCAGCGGAATACCATAAAATGTCATTCAAAACAAATCCGAGTGGCTTTTTACTACAATGGATGATAGTTTCTAATCAACTCTAGAAGCCATAGATAATGTCCTGGTGGTGATGTATGAGCTAAATAACAGTTAATGGGTGGCCGGAATCCGGTGAACGAAGTCAGGTGGTAGAGGAATCGATCGGATAACCGTTTGCGTGCAAGAAAACCCCCACAAAAACCACAGTTGAACCAAAGTTGCTATGCTTCATGCCATTGTTGTCTTTACTTGACCAATTGATAGACTGTGCTAATAACTGTCAACGCTATGGTTATTTTAATCTTGCCTGATTTAGAAACAAAGGAAAAAACCCAGAAATGATATGACGCCATACTTTTAATATATAAACGGATTCTCATTCAAACGGTCACTCGCACGAAGTGATAGTATCTCAAACTGTCATGCAAGCGCGAGCGCTGTGATGTTGGACCACACGTTACAGTCGACATCATTAATAACAGTCTCAACAGATGAACTGTCAGCTTTCTTAATCATCGTACAACTCTTGACAGACTTTACAAACAAGTACATCGTTGGTGCAGCAATCATCCTCGGTATTGGTGGAAATATTCTCTCGATTCTTGTTTTCGCGAGATGCAGGCAAAAGGACCAAGTGACGGTGACCTACCTGGCCCCGTTGGCCGCCGCCGACTTGGCAACCTTGTTCTACGGGGCGTTCACGTGGGTTGTGAGTGGGGTTGTCGGGAAGACTGCAGGCCGTTTCTACATCGAGTCAGCCTTGTCCAGTTTTGGCCCTCATGCGTTGTGTAAACTATTCAGGTATTACTACAAGGTATGTTCGTGTATTTCGTCATATCTCATTGTCATGTTCTCTTTCGAACGATGCGTCGGAGTTTGGTTTCCCTTTAAGATACATCTCCTAATCACCAAACAGAAACGAGGAATTTCAATTTGTCTAATGATAATATCAATGATGATATTTAATATTCCGGTAATATTATACTTCAGAGTTCATTACTGGGCTGAAACCAACATTATCTGTTTCTTTGACGTGCCAGAATTCACGAGACAAGAGATGCTTCTTCTGATAGAAATGACTGATAGAGTAGTACCTCTTATGGTGCCATGCTTGTTAATTCTTGTTCTAAACATCCTCGTCATAACTGGTGTCAGGTCAGCGCGAAAGGAGGTACTTGGGAAATGTTCTTCTAGGAGGGCGGACAATAGCTTGATAAGCCTACTCTATGTGAGTTTGCTCTTCCTAATCACAACTCTCCCCTACGTCATAGTTTGGGGCATCGTTAACTATATGAGTATCATTGCCGGAGAAATCACGGCCGAGAGTTCTTTGTATAGATTCCTGTTGATGTTGGGTATGTTCGCCACTTCATTCTCCATGATGAACTATTCATTTAACTTTCTGATCTATGCAAGTTCGTTGAAGATCTTCCAGGATGAGTTGAAAAATATGTGCGGGATATGTTCTTCCCGAATTACCAAATTTGAGCGGAGACAACCCCAAAATCTAGCTTTTTGACCTGCTGATAGCAAAGGAGCATGCCGCGCGGGGCCACACAACTTAGATACGGTTGTGAAATATCACAGAACACATGTATTCCCCGAACCGTACTTTCACAAATGACTCAGGAATAAGAGATATCGATATCTGCGAATTCAGATGCAGAAGCCTGGGTGATAACAATGACATTTGTAACATGTCCTCAAGGTGAGCTTCGAGATATATGAATTGAGGACATGAAGTAGCGATACGAATCTTGCCTTCGATTTTCGCCCAAATAATATAAGCAACCCGAGAATCAAGGCCTTTTCGCCTTTAACTCATGCGGAAAGAAAGGGAATATGAAGAAGAGCTTGGCCACGATGTTGCTTAAAAAGATTTACGGAGACACGGAAAGTGTGTACCATTTGCTAAGCGTGTTTAAGCACATGACTCTTCAAAAGGTAGTTAACAATTGATCTCTTCAATCTGCACGTACTGCCGTTAAAACACCATCCAGCTAAATATTTATGAGAAACTTTTTCTTCGGCTTGTAGCAGTCTATAGCATTACCCGGGTTAACATTCAATCACATTACCCACGATGAGATGGTCGCATTGACTAGTTACTCTGCTTGAATGCCAGTTCCAATTTCAGCAGAAGAAACACAGACAGTAGAATGGAATGTCATTCTCCTGTCTCAGACTTGGTTGTTTTCTATAGAGCGCTGGGAAAGAGGAGTCTGGCCGTGATTATATCTGTCCGTCCCCGGCCTTATTACAGGCTGATACCGGCCGCAAATTGGCAAGTCAATTGCTTGCGTCATGGACTGGCTCAGAGCGCCCTTGCTTCAGAGTCAATCCTGGAAGATGGATGTAGCCAAACTATGATTAATCCAGGGGTCAAAATCAGTGGACGATAGGACAGCAATTCGTTTTGTCATGGATGTTTGCTTTGGACATGGTCGTGTTTTTAATCAGAATTGGGAGAACTCAGAATCTCAAAGCAACAGCAAGAGGCACAACGGATGTCACAGTTGTCGACCCGCCCTCCACAACATCAAGTGATTCAAGAAAGCAATCAACAATGCCAATGACTCCAGAAGGAATCCAGCGTCTTGACTAACGACCGCTTAGAGCACCAGGGCTGCCTAACGTTTACATTTAATCTCAATAAGGTACATTTGTATAATCTGAAGTATTGATCCCTGTCCAAATAACAGATCATTTGGTTTTACTCTGTCACCCGTTCAAAGTATCTGGCTTACGCTGCCACTGATATTGCTTTCTTGGTTCTTGAGAAGTTGCCGCTTTGGCCTGCTGGTTACTGGAACATGCGTGCTCCCTATAGCCGCAACATTTTCATCCTTGTCCACTGTGGCCTGCCGCCTTGGTGAAGAACAGGAGCCGATCTAGAATATTTCCTTGGGGGGGGGGGGGGTGAAGTGGGGTGCAGCCCCAACCATAGGGCACCGACTGGTGCCATCTTGGAAACGAGGGAGAGTCTTGGGGCCCTCCCCAGACCCAAAGACTTAATGGAAACTCAAGTGCCACTGCTTCGTTATTCGGACGTCTTTAGGCTTAGATGAGAAGAAGTTATTTGCCTTTTGTGTGGAGGTAGCCTTCAAAAACGTTGCTCTTCGACGAAAGATGCGCCAACACCTATCCGGCATTGGTATAACCGAGATGGATCTTCTTTTTCTTCTCAAGACGTGATTGATTTAATGGGGCGCTCAATACCACAATTGGCACTAGTCAAACGCACCCGAGCAATTTCACTGATCACTACTTAGGTTTAATTAGATGAGCTGAAGTGGATCGAGATATTTTGGCAGACGCTTGGCAAGGTTGTAACAAGAAAAGCTGTCACTGGATAGTTAAGGAAGGTGTCATTGCAAGGGAGAGTGGAAATCTTCTCGTCGCCAATTGTCTACACTGGCGCGTCACAAGGTCATGAGCGAATATGGAACAGAAAAAAAACTGCACAAGCGAACAGTCCATGGGTACTCAGCTTCATGGATCACAACTTTACTGCGTTTTTATGAGCTGGCAACATCTCCAGTCGTTTTTCACGCGCTGATCACCATTTGACTTGGTTGTTTACTCCACCAGTCTTTCACCAACTCATCACTCGAATTCAGATGACAGCCACTCGTCATCGCGTTTCAAAGCAACAAAACCGACTTGTTTTTCGTGAGCTGACATGCATTGTGTTGGATCAGACACATGAATTTCACCGAATTAACCGCTCAGTACTTGGCTCAGTCGCAGTGTTTTCGATGATCTGACATTTCAATGTTTCTGACAATGTTTGATTTAATTTTTTTGTCGACTACGCCCTGGAACGTAAAAGAGATGTATACCAAACATTATACCATGCACTGCTCTATCGGGTAAGGAAACAGCCAAGACGCACTCATGGGTCTGCCTCAACAAAAACAAGAATAAGCTGGAATATCGTGGGTTGATCCGCCGCCAGCTGTCTGCAAAATATGTACGAGAATCCCAGGCTATTCCTTGCACTTGACAGGAACATATGCCTGGTCGCACTTCTAATCAACTCCATACTCAATTATTGATTAACGCCTCTCAACACTTATTCATGACTGATCTAACAGCATCCTTTTTCAACCGTTACCCATTGGCAACACTTGATAGGACGAAGAACTAAGATGTTGGTCCTTTTTCACTCAACCATCGCTGTGATTGATTTATTAGCGTGCACAATACGGCAACTGGCAGTCAAACCCACAAGCGTAATTTCATTAATCACTGCTTGGGATTAATTAGATGAACTGAAGTGATTGGAGATCTTTAGGTAGACGCTTAGCAAGGTTTTCGAAAAAAGGTTACCAAGGGACCTTTTTTGGCAACGGCTTAACAAGGTTGTTCGAAGAAAAGCTATCAATGGAAGTCTTTCAGCAGACGCGTGGCAAGGTTATCTGAAGAAAAGCTATCAATGGAAGTCTTTTAGCAGACGCGTGGCTAGGTTATCTGAAGAAAAGCTATAAATAGAAGTCTCTTGGCAAACGCTTGGCAAGGTTATCTGAAGAACAGCTATCAATGGAAGTCTCTTGGCAGACGCGAGGCAAGGTTATCTGAAGGAAAGCTATCAATGGAAGTCTCTTGGCAGACGCTTGGCAAGGTTATCTGAAGAAAAGCTATCAATGGAAGTCTCTTGGCAAACGCTTGGCAAGGTTATCTGAAGAAAAGCTATCAATGGAAGTCTCTTGGCAGATGCTTGGCAAGGTTATCTGAAGAAAAGCTATCAATGGAAGTCTCTTGGCAAACGCTTGGCAAGGTTATCTGAAGAAAAGCTATCAATGGAAGTCTTTCAGCAGACGCTTGGCAAGGTTATCTGAAGAAAAGCTATCAATGGAAGTCTCTTGGCAGACGCTTGGCAAGGTCATCTGAAGAAAAGCTATCAATGGAAGTCTCTTGGCAGACGCGAGGCAAGGTCATCTGAAGAAAAGCTATCAATGGAAGCCGCTTGGCAGACGCGAGGCAAGGTTATCTGAAGAAAAGCTATCAATGGAAGTCTCTTGGCAGACGCGAGGCAAGGTTATCTGAAGAAAAGCTATCAATGGAAGTCTCTTGGCAGACGCGAGGCAAGGTTATCTGAAGAAAAGCTATCACTGGAAGTCTCTTGGCAGACGTGAGGCAAGGTTATCTGAAGAAAAGCTATCACTGGAAGTCTCTTGGCAGACGCGAGGCAAGGTTATCTGAAGAAAAGCTATCAATGAAAGTCTCTTGGCAGACGCGAGGCAAGGTTATCTGAAGAAAAGCTATCAATGAAAGTCTCTTGGCAGATGCGAGGCAAGGTTATCTGAAGAAAAGCTATCAATGAAAGTCTCTTGGCAGATGCGAGGCAAGGTTATCTGAAGAAAAGCTATCACTGGAAGTCTCTTGGCAGACGCGAGGCAAGGTTATCTGAAGAAAAGCTATCACTGGAAGTCTCTTGGCAGACGCGAGGCAAGGTTATCTGAAGAAAAGCTATCACTGGAAGTCTCTTGGCAGACGCGAGGCAAGGTTATCTGAAGAAAAGCTATCAATGAAAGTCTCTTGGCAGACGCGAGGCAAGGTTATCTGAAGAAAAGCTATCAATGAAAGTCTCTTGGCAGATGCGAGGCAAGGTTATCTGAAGAAAAGCTATCAATGAAAGTCTCTTGGCAGATGCGAGGTAAGGTTATCTGAAGAAAAGCTATCAATGGAAGTCTCTTGGCAGACGCGAGGCAAGGTTATCTGAAGAAAAGCTATCAATGAAAGTCTCTTGGCAGATGCGAGGCAAGGTTATCTGAAGAAAAGCTATCAATGAAAGTCTCTTGGCAGATGCGAGGCAAGGTTATCTGAAGAAAAGCTATCAATGAAAGTCTCTTGGCAGATGCGAGGCAAGGTTATCTGAAGAAAAGCTATCAATGAAAGTCTCTTGGCAGACGCGAGGCAAGGTTATCTGAAGAAAAGCTATCAATGGAAGTCTCTTGGCAGACGCGAGGCAAGGTTATCTGAAGAAAAGCTATCAATGGAAGTCTCTTGGCAGACGCGAGGCAAGGTTATCTGAAGAAAAGCTATCAATGGAAGTCTCTTGGCAGACGCGAGGCAAGGTTATCTGAAGAAAAGCTATCAATGAAAGTCTCTTGGCAGATGCGAAGCAAGGTTATCTGAAGAAAAGCTATCAATGGAAGTTTCTTGGCAGACGCGAGGCAAGGTTATCTGAAGAAAAGCTATCAATGAAAGTCTCTTGGCAGATGCGAGGCAAGGTTATCTGAAGAAAAGCTATCAATGAAAGTCTCTTGGCAGACGCGAGGCAAGGTTATCTGAAGAAAAGCTATCAATGAAAGTCTCTTGGCAGACGCGAGGCAAGGTTATCTGAAGAAAAGCTATCAATGAAAGTCTCTTGGCAGACGCGAGGCAAGGTTATCTGAAGAAAAGCTATCAATGGAAGTCTCTTGGCAGACGCGAGGCAAGGTTATCTGAAGAAAAGCTATCAATGAAAGTCTCTTGGCAGATGCGAGGCAAGGTTATCTGAAGAAAAGCTATCAATGAAAGTCTCTTGGCAGACGCGAGGCAAGGTTATCTGAAGAAAAGCTATCAATGGAAGTCTCTTGGCAGACGCGAGGCAAGGTTATCTGATGAAAAGCTATCAATGGAAGTCTCTTGGCAGACGCGAGGCAAGGTTATCTGAAGAAAAGCTATCAATGGAAGTCTCTTGGCAGACGCGAGGCAAGGTTATCTGAAGAAAAGCTATCAATGGAAGTCTCTTGGCAGACGCGAGGCAAGATTATCTGAAGAAAAGCTATCACTGGAAGTCTCTTGGCAGACGCGAGGCAAGGTTATCTGAAGAAAAGCTATCAATGGAAGTCTCTTGGCAGATGCGAGGCAAGGTTATCTGAAGAAAAGCTCTCACTGGAAGTCTCTTGGCAGACGCGAGGCAAGGTTATCTGAAGAAAAGCTATCATTGGAAGTCTCTTGGCAGACGCGAGGCAAGGTTATCTGAAGAAAAGCTATCAATGGAAGTCACTTGGCAGATGCGAGGCAAGGTTATCTGAAGAAAAGCTATCAATGGAAGTCTCTTGGCAGACGCGAGGCAAGGTCATCTGAAGAAAAGCTATCAATGGAAGTCTCTTGGCAGACGCGAGGCAAGGTTATCTGAAGAAAAGCTATCAATGGAAGTCTCTTGGCAGACGCGAGGCAAGGTTATCTGAAGAAAAGCTATCATTGGAAGTCTCTTGGCAGACGCGTGGCAAGGTTATCTGAAGAAAAGCTATCAATGGAAGTCTCTTGGCAGACGCGAGGCAAGGTCATCTGAAGAAAAGCTATCAATGAAAGTCTCTTGGCAGATGCGAGGCAAGGTTATCTGAAAAAAAGCTATCAATGGAAGTCTCTTGGCAGACGCTTGGCAAGGTTATCTGAAGAAAAGCTATCAATGAAAGTCTCTTGGCAGACGCTTGGCAAGGTTATCTGAAGAAAAGCTATCAATGGAAGTCTCTTGGCAGACGCGAGGCAAGGTTATCTGAAGAAAAGCTATCAATGGAAGTCTCTTGGCAGACGCTTGGCAAGGTTATCTGAAGAAAAGCTAGCAATGGAAGTCTCTTGGCAGACGCGTGGCAAGGTTATCTGAAGAAAAGCTATCAATGGAAGTCTCTTGGCAGACGCGAGGCAAGGTTATCTGAAGAAAAGCTATCAATGGAAGTCTCTTGGCAGACGCGTGGCAAGGTTATCTGAAGAAAAGCTATCATTGGAAGTCTTTCAGCAGACGCGTGGCTAGGTTATCTGAAGAAAAGCTATCAATGAAAGTCTCTTGGCATACGCGAGGCAAGGTTATCTGAAGAAAAGCTATCAATGGAAGTCTCTTGGCAGATGCGAGGCAAGGTTATCTGAAGAAAAGCTATCATTGGAAGTCTTTCAGCAGACGCGTGACTAGGTTATCTGAAGAAAAGCTATCAATGAAAGTCTTTCAGCTGACGCTTGGCAAGGTTATCTGAAGAAAAGCTATCAATGGAAGTCTTTCAGCAGACGCGTGGCAAGGTTATCTGAAGAAAAGCTATCATTGGAAGTCTTTCAGCAGACGCTTGGCAAGGTTATCTGAAGAAAAGCTATCATTGGAAGTCTTTCAGCAGACGCTTGGCAAGGTTATCTGAAGAAAAGCTATCAATGGAAGTCTTTCAGCAGACACATGGCAAGGATGTTCGAAGAAAGCTATCAATGGATGTCTCTTGGCAGACGCTTGGCAAGGATGTTCGAAGCAAGCTATCACTGGAAGTCACTTGACAGACACTTAGCAAGATTGTTTGAAGAAAGCTACATGTATCAAAGGAAGTCTCTTGGCAGACGCTTGACAATGCTGTTCGAAGAAAAGCTGTTATAGTTATAGGAATCCGCCTTGTAACATGGGCTACTCTCCAGGGAAATGAGGCTAATAACGAGACCCACAATATCAGGACATTAACAGGAGTTGTTATCGAAATGTACAACAGTCTCATGTCTCATTTACTGTTGTTCCACGCAGAGGTCAATGGCTGACTTGAGTGCGAGTGCCAAATACGAGTTTTATTGCGCTGTGGTGTTCCCTTCATTGAATTTCTCATTGTTGACCAATTGTTGTGGCTGCCATTACGGCAAGTCAACGGCGATTGATATTCTGACATTATCATACCATTTCTTATCGATATTTCCGTGCCCCCGACAGCTTACACCGAATGGCATCGATTTCACATCAGATTTCAAGGGATTACATGCTGCCGGCCCGTTCTTTGATCAAGTCATTCTACCCCAGCGTCTTTGCCAATTCTCAAATTCTTGCTTGAGGAAAACGAATGCAGCAGATCAGAAAATCCAAAATCCAAAATCGTCTCAGAAATACATGGATCTGATTATAAATGTTGATGGTTTGTCCATGTGCCACATCCATGCATCGGTCAAGGAGATCTTTCACGTGATTTTATTTCCCAATCCGCTTGATTCGTTTTTAAAAAAGGAAGAAAAAAGCGGATACTTCCGTGCCCGAATCAGCCTGTGTAAAAAGACAACGACAACACACATGCTCAGCTTAACACAGAAACAGCCAAAAGAGAATTTGTTTGACGTGATCTTCCAAGCCTTTCTTTGACCTCCGGCTAGTAACTTATTAAATATTGATCGAATTGGTTCTTGAAATATAAACTTCCCTGGAGGTGCCGATAATTTGCTAAATGGAGCAAGCGCAAGGTACCGCGGAGGACTGGGATTAGTGGGAAATTTAAGAAGGATAATACGTCGTAGCACCCTCTGTCACACGGACGTGCACCTATATATCAACTCGAGGTATCCTTCACACACTCAAAAGTCAAAAGTCGTGGCAATCTGTTTTTCCTCATCAAGAAACCTTTTGATAGAGAATTAAATGACTTTCTAAAACTGCCATCGCCTTCTCTACTTCATGAAGTAGAGAAGGCGATGGCAGTTAGAGAAGGCGATGGCAGTTTTAGAAGATCGGATACTCCGGTGTAAATAGTTTTGGTTGTTCAGTTCCTCATTATTGTTTACATTCAACTACAACCGAGACTTTTAATAAGAGGAAACAGAGAACGTGTCAATCTATCTTTCACCTCACAGCGTTCAAAGACAATGAAGGAAAACACTCAGAAACGGAAGTACATGTACTCATTCAAAAGCTTTGCACCGATACTAAAAAAGATCAGAAAATACCCCAAAGGTGAATTCCTTTCAAGATTTTTTACCCTGGCTTTCTCATTAGGATAGCTACCCGTTGACTAGAATGTTGATGAAAAACCGATCGCCGTCATTTCACCCAATTTCATCACACCCCAACATTTTAATTAAGCATTCCACAATAGGCGAACAAAATAACCAAAATGCAATATAACAGCATTGCAGAGGGGACACTTCCCACATCAAGGCTTTTTCACCTCCAGCTATACGTGAGAACAGAAACAGAAGACTTCACCCCCCGTCTGTTGTTGTCGTTGATAAGACCTCAGTTGCCATTTGCAGAGGCATCCACGAGCGTGAGGAGAGGGAAGATAGCACCTGGACAATGCACAGAAGAGAAAAGGAGACTGTCAGAGGCAGGGTGCGAACCTTGCGAGGCAACAACCGGCTGATCGCCACCCTGATAAGAACTGGCAGCAGAGAGGACAACATATTTTTCTCGAAATGTTGGTGAGAAGGGGGCCTGCAGTGTATCGTCCACTGCCGCTACTCGCCTGATGATACTCAACAAACAAACAAGCAGTTAGTCACACTCTGCACCAGAGTCGTCATCCTGGCACCAGTGGTTTTCAGTATACTCCGCTGCGACGTATAGGAGTAGCAAAAACCTGATCTCAGGATGCAGAGTCGTAAACTTTACCCATATCCAGTGTTGCCGTATCAGCTGACGGTCTACCATGAGCTGTCAGATATTGACATAATCTCTGCCATGTTTGATAAACTACAATTGGTTTTGGGTGCTCTCGGCGTGATTTCTATGGCGAGACGACGATAATAAACATGCTATGAAAAGTGCTACGCTAGAAGTTCCTTGAATTAAACTGAAATTGATCTTTCTACGAGAAAGAAGATGACGCTGTTTATTGCGTTGTAAGATACCGCCGTATCAAATAAATCAAGTCTATAAAACGGCGCAAATATCTCGTAATTCTGTTTCATTCGCCGTGGGACTGCTCTTTCAGAAGTAAATCGAACTAATGTATTTAGTATCCAATAAGTCTGGCGCTCTGGCAACCCCGGGTTATTCGTTCGGGGATATAGTGTCTTTATTGCGTGTCTTTGATTGTCACAAAGCAATATTCTGCAGCCGTCTGATACCAAGCACGAGGTAGATACTACAAATTGTTTTCTGATTATTTTTCTTTCCCCAAGGCAAAGACAGGTTTTTTTTTGAGAAACCTACCCAAAGCTTTCAGTTCAGCAAGAAAGTTCGTCAGTGACCTTGACCCGGAATGATGATGTGCAGGTCGGCGGAAGGGCGTGGGGCCCCCGACGAGGCCGCTTATAGGGTAGCTTATTTACGGTTATGGATCGATCATAGATTATCAACATTAAATTCGGAAAATTTCAATTTCAAAATTGTCTCAGAACGAGACACTGCATAGTTTATGACGAAGTATTTTATTCGGGCTTCCCGGCTTTATGATAGCGAGCTCTAACCTTAACTAAGAGTAAACTTGACATATAATTGCAAAAAGAAAATTGTCTGAAAAGGAATAGTTCCCAGTAGATTCTTTTGCGTGAGCATATAGATCAATTTTGTCTACTAGAATAATAAAGCCTACGCAGTCATCCATTACTTTGAATTGCCAAGAGGGTGATATGGTGTTGTGATAACTCTAAAACTCGGTAGAGATATGAAATATGTATCTGTTATGTTTTGGCCCCCGAGGGCGTAAATCATCCAGTAAGGGCCACATTGCTATGGTGGGATGTCGGTCGATAAACAATATTCACAGTTCAACGAACTGCAATTGCGCCCTGATCATGGTGAGCTGATGTTAATAAATTTCCTCAAAATGACACTGTAACCTGAAAAGTGGTAATGTAGTTTTGTTAATTTTTTACGCATATTTATACTTACAGCTTAGCATCATACCGCACGAAGGCTACGTTACAAATTGAGCGTACGGCATACTCGCGTTTCTGAATTTAAGCGACCATTTTCTTGTACTCAGAATATCAAGTAATATGTAGGCCAGACACGATAATGTCCCCTGTCGATGTTGTTTGGAATGTTCAAGGCAAAGAGCTACGAACAAACACAAACAGCCCGGTCTGCTCTGCTCGCCTCTCCAGGGATTTACTGGGGGCGGGAGAAAATCACACCGGCTACACGCATGACTGTTGAATTTATGAATCTATCAAACCTGGCGATAAATCATTCTGAGGAATCTGAATTTTATTGTTGTTGACAACATGTTTGTCAAGTTTGGTTATACAGAAGCGTCCGGGAGATATGATAGATCAAGCGGCGGATTCTGGCAATTTACACTTCGGTTCTTTTTTCTGATAGGAATAACAACAACTATCAAACATCTTGACCTCCAATATTTTGACATTGCTCAACTTTCAGACAACGCGATCCACGGGGGTCCTACGGGGCTAATACCTCTGGAAGTCCAGCATGATGATAAAGGGAAAATTACTTCAATGCAGAAGACATGATATAATCATACATGTCCAACAAAATCTGGGTATCTTGTATTCGCGTGGTCGAGACATAAATATTTCATCAACATGATTGCAAGCGCTGTGAGCAGTTTAGTTCCGTGGGTGGAACCGACAGGATTCGTCGCTTTATGAAGACATTTTCTCATACCGCTCTTCCAGCAAAGGCGTCCCTAAGCAAACATCCCAATATCACCATGCCCCGGGCGTTTCCAATAACTCGCACTTGATTAACTTCACAATGCATCCGTCCGAACCTAGGATGGAGAGTTTGTGAAAGTGACGTGATAGTGAGAAGCTGGATGATCAGGGGAACATTTTACGTTTGGACCAGTAATCGAGTAATTTTCAATATTTCGCTTACCCATTTTAATCGCGCAACCATATTCATGAACTGATGTCGTAGTGAATCCTTTCGACTTGAAAGCTATGATCTTGACAGCTTTTGTGAGCTTTTTATTGCATTTTGAGATCGCAAAACAAGTAAGTGTGACGAAGGTTTGTTTTGTCTGTTGCCCTGTTGTAGCAACATGTACTCTTAAAGTCCAGACGAAGCCTGAAGCGTCTGCCGATGTACTTTAAGAAAAACTGGATTTCAGTTGATGTGCACCGGTCGGGTCCTGACTATCAAACACTGCACAAGTTATGCCGTGGCCGGGGGAACTCTGATCAAAAGCGTTCTATTGTGATGGTTGATTAGTCAAATTAAGAAGACTTCAAACAAACGTCCACAAGCTCTTGTCAGCAAGTATCAATTCTTGTCTAGCCACAATCTAGATTTCGTCTCGACATTCTGATCGGAACCAAATGTGCAAAATAGACGGACCATAATTGTCCCCATGCATGCACGAGGTCTATCTGCAAAAAACCTTGATTTACATGTCCACAAAGGGGAATGTCCGAACCATTCTGTGACCTGTTCTGGGTCTCTTGTGGACTTCCGGTCAAGTAATGGCCAATCAAGAGGCACTTTTCATTACAAGGTTTCCGATTGGCCAATCTCCGATGGGACTGAAGTCCTTTACTCCTGCCTGGAGAAAGTGCGATTCGATAGGATTGGGAGGTATTATCATCCAACCTTCTCCCCTAGGCGTTTTATATCATTGCATGATTGTTGTTGTTGTTGAGATGGACGCTGTCGGCAAGAAGAGAGCGCCCATCTCAACAATAACAGCAAAAACGACAAGAGACTGCCGCGACCCTGTGCGGAGATCGATAACCATCTGGGACTGTGGGGAGTCGTATACAACACATCCATTCTTTCGCCCCCCTACTATTAATGCTACTTTCTATAATCTCCTCACGTTCGCATATTCGGTCTTTTTCCACTGCAAATTGCCTCCTTGCTCTTGAGAAAAAAGTCTCAGTCTTAGTGCTCTTATCCCATTAAGCTCAATAAAGCCAGCAGAGCTAAGGAGAGGCTGGATATTTTTAGGATGTGATACGGCATGGCGTAAGCTCCTTTGATTAAGAGTGGACTGAGAGAATGGTCTCTACCTTGGCTCATCAAAAACAATAACTTCATTCAAATCTTCAATAGGATTCCGATAACCTTATTTCAGGCATTCGGCATAAAACTATTTTTCTTCACTGGCCTAATCTGCTTTGCTGGTCGCTTTTTCTCACTATCACCACTTCATTATTTTTTTTGCTCTTTTCTTTCTGCTGGATCTCAAGGGAACGTCCGGTTCTACAAGGAAAGTCGGGTTTCCAATAGAGATGGCCAGATAGGTTGCCGCACACTCTTTTGTAAGTGTTTATCGATTCGGACAAATACTTCAACGTTTTCTCAAGATCTGTCCATTCATCGAATAATTGCTTATGGAGATAACTTCGTCTGACGGAAGGTTGAATAATTGACTGCCGGTGTAGTCTGAGCGTAAGAAACTG
The DNA here is from genome assembly GCF_910592395.1 of Lineus longissimus. Lineage (NCBI taxonomy): Eukaryota > Metazoa > Nemertea > Pilidiophora > Heteronemertea > Lineidae > Lineus > Lineus longissimus. The sequence continues at coordinate 26,062,158 of NC_088310.1, forward strand.
AATACTCGTATTACCACTTGGACGTAAATGGATATGTAATAGAGGAAGGATAAACAATCTTCCCTTCCTCTAACTTTCCAATCGCAAAGAACTGGTAGCCACCCACTTGAATCTTAGAAGCGGCTCGAAATTGAGTTACGAACGTTACTGTTTTGGCTGTCTCCCCGGCCGCTAGGCTTACGATACCCCCAGAACCAACCTCAACAACTGTAAGCTCCCTTGAAGGACCACGCAGTTGGTAGGTCATCACTTCCTTTCGCTAATGTATCAAGGCATTTGATTTGATCAGCACGTCTGTTGTATAATGGATAATTTAGGCGAATCTCTGCGGGCCTACTATTTCCGCTACGTAATTTGTTTTCCTGAGATAGATTGGTCTGTAAAAGGACAATGAAAATATATCACCATGACAATTGGTTATGTGATCCATTTAATTACTGCCCGGGTCAGACCGGGTATTTTAGTATAGCTAGCGACAGGTGGGAGTAATGTGATTTCATTAAGTTGATCGACTTCAACCTGATCACTGCGGGATGAACCGTCTATGATTTCCGTCTGGTCAAAGAGCGGTGCTGAAATTATTGATCGAATAATGCATTTTCGATTAACTATCCGGCAAAGGAACGAGTCTTGGCCATATCAAGGCAAGGATGAATTCATGCTGCTTTATCTGGCTCTAACTATTTTGATGAGAGAGGGTGGCTCTATCCTCTCTTATCATAATGGAATCGACCGGCTCATCTCTCCATCATCACCGATAGTATAACCTAGTTTATCCAAGACACATTTCTAATATCTGTGAATAATGAATCTTCTCTGACAAAAGACACCAGAACACATACAGCTATAAAGTATCTGTAGCAATTCCAGTCAAGATTCCGCCAATAGTTGTCTTACTTTATTCTTAGTTCGCGTGAGTTGACAGGGAACTAGCTGATGAAGGAGTGAAGCCTCAGACCAGTTCATATCATAAGTGCAATCCTCAAGTCAGCCCATTGACGTCTTAGAGGATTTCTATGAATAATCGATTTTTGGACAGAAGACGCCAACCATGATTGATCTACAGCCTGAGCTCAGAAATGCGTCCGTGCTAACCAAGTACATGTATCTAACTAAAGCATAGTAAAAGCCTTTCAGAATGATCTTCCTCTTGTCCAAGGCATCGTGATTTTGTCTTTTGTAAATTCAAAAGTTGAATAGACTAGTATTTCTCCTGAGTGTCCTATTAAAAGAGTCTGACTTTAGGAAAAAAAATTGCACACAATATGGTAAATCGAGGCTAACTCTGCATGCAAACACGCAATATGTCAAAACAAGATTAATACAAATGACCCCGACGGCGAAGAAAGTCATTCATTGCAATCTACAATTATGACAGGCATTTCTATGAGTTTCAATCTGCTCTTTTTCCTTCTTGTAACGCATCAATCAGAGTTGGATGGAGTCAAACACGCCATGCCGATTGTCTCTTCCGGTTTCGTTACAACTCCGTGATGTCAACAACAGAGTCACAGAGAACGTGATTCAATTTCTGTTGAGTTAATAATGTTGGCCTTGGCCAGTGAGAGCACATTCAAAATGCATGAAGCGATTGGCAGGAAGTGAAATGTTCATTACCAGCTATTGCGGGCCTAGACAATTAAGCCAATTAGTGCACCTGCTTAATTGGTCCTGGCAAGCCTAATGGAAAATGCATAGGAAATATCAATAAAGTTGGCTTTTTGGGCGGGGTGTAAAAATAATCCCAACTCCCGACTTCTGACATAATTCTATATATGTCTAGGTATTTACTGGCAAAATTTGGAGTGATTTGGATGGAAATTCGATGTGTCCATCTATAGGTTGAAAATTTTGGTAAATCTGTAATGCTTCACTCGTAGCCCGTAGTGTAAATTCCTGAGAAAGTGGGTTTTGGGGGCTTTTCTAATGGCGCTAGCTCCGAAACTATACATTTGATACAAACTCCCGACTTCAGACGTGGTTGATATAACTCTTAGGATTATATTCCCAAGATTTCAGCTTTATTGGAGAAAAATTCATAGTGTCCATAGGGGGGTTGAAAATTGGAGGATTTTCAATTTTTTTCCCAACAAATATGCGAAAAATATTACTTTCCACCTAGAATTAATCAAAATTTCGCAAACTATCATAAAGTACTTCCTTGCAACAATCATTTGTGAAGCTTTCAAAACTTTTGGCTGATTTATTTGACCCTAAATCAGCAAAAACCAAACATTTTAGTGTTTGTATGCACCAATGCACAGGAGGCTAATTGCCAGATTAATTCACACCTTTCCAATCTCAAACAATAGGAATGATGGAGTCTCCCTCTATTCAAAACAGAGTGGAGACAAGACCACAATTGATTTTTTAAGCCTTTTAGCAGTTAAATTGTCAATGTTTGACCGCGACGCATCAAAGAACGCGTGGTGTTGTGAATCTGAAATTTAGATTATGTTATTCCGGACAGTCGGGCAAGTAAATGGTGAAAAATAAAATGGTGATTGACCACGGAAATTTTTTTTTAATCGACAAATTAGACAGACTTTGATATTTCCACTCTTTTCAGCCAACTGGCAGAAAAAACTCAAAACACGCCCCCTATTACCCAATTAGCAAAATTCGAAATTAATTTTTTCATCAAATAATTTCTTTATATCTGTAGACTTGCCACAACAAATATTTTTTCAATACCTCTCCAAATATGTACTTGAGAGTAAAAAACATGCACTCGTCTAATAGATAGGCCTGGACCCTCCAACCTATGAATATTCATTAGTGGTCTTGTCTCAATGAAGGTACATTTCAGGGGTTAACATTTTGAGATTTTTTTCAAACTAATGTACATGACATCCCACAACTCTCCTACAAAGGAAAGTCATATCTGGACATTTTTGGAGAAATGAGAGACATTTCAAAGAGTGGTACAACTGTGCCAAAGCGACGAAAGAGGACAAAATCGACAAAAAGTCATGATTTTGCACCCAACAGCACCAAATTCAAAGACCTGCCCTGGCCAGAATAAGCAAGCTATGGAGCTGAAACTTTAGGATGTGATTTAGTAATATCTTTGCTGCTTAGGGCACAACTTTCAGAATCAAGGCCTAAGTAGTTTCAAAGAAATTACAAAATGAATGGCAACACAACAAGACTTGTAAAAATGAAACCGAACTTAGACCGGGGTTAGGTTGACTCTTATTTGGGTCAAATTAAGTTTTTTTCTCATTATTTTAGCTTGTTTTGACCTTAAATCATCAGCAATACAATATTCTAAATGAATTAGAGTGATTTGAGCACATTCAAATTTTTCACTATATTGACCCAAAATGTAGTGTAAATAGAGACAAGACCACAATTGATTTTTTAAGCCTTTTAGCAGTTAAATTGTCAATGTTTGACCGCGACGCATCAAAGAACGCGTGGTGTTGTGAATCTGAAATTTAGATTATGTTATTCCGGACAGTCGGGCAAGTAAATGGTGAAAAATAAAATGGTGATTGACCACGGAAATTTTTTTTTAATCGACAAATTAGACAGACTTTGATATTTCCACTCTTTTCAGCCAACTGGCAGAAAAAACTCAAAACACGCCCCCTATTACCCAATTAGCAAAATTCGAAATTAATTTTTTCATCAAATAATTTCTTTATATCTGTAGACTTGCCACAACAAATATTTTTTCAATACCTCTCCAAATATGTACTTGAGAGTAAAAAACATGCACTCGTCTAATAGATAGGCCTGGACCCTCCAACCTATGAATATTCATTAGTGGTCTTGTCTCAGTGTGCTAGGCCCGCAATAGCTGGTAATGTACCGATGCGCCACGTCGACAAATCGTATATGAAATATTTGTTGTTGTCACCAGGACACGCTCCTCAGAAGGAAAAAGAATGCATCTCTCTTAACTGATCGTGGCATGCTCTGCTCGGAAAAGATGAATCATAAACGCTATTTGTTGAATCGATCACATTAAAAGGCTGCTGAGCACCTGATCGACTTTCTCTCATGCGGAGGATTCTCCCCTTACTTCGCCTGTCTCATGAATACCCGGCAGCGGTACATCATTCAAAGAGATTAACTGCGTTACTTAAAATGGGTCTGAAAATGATACCCAAATAAAAGTAACATTCAAATTCAACATCAATAGCGCCTCCATTTCTCTAATGATTTCGTCCGTTAGTGAAGATGGATAACATTTGAGCCCGGTTATACTCCTCGTAAGAAATCGTTAAATCATGATGCTTTAATAAAACATGTTCATTGTAAGTCATATAGGCCTACATGTATACTTATCACCAAACATAGAACAGATATATCTATGGCGACAGACCATCCTGGTATCACAGGTTCAGACGGTTTTCCCCAAAGAAAATATGAGCAAATCGAGGGCGTATAGAGATCAAAGCCTTGGTGTCAAGCACTCAAGGTGAAAGCAACATTTTTTTGGATAATGATTCATTTGAATTTCCCATCTCTGAAGAGTTGGTTTGACGATGGAACGGCGCAAGATGTTAAGAAAATTCACGAGGGCAATCCTTTTGGTAGAAAAAAACCGTGTCTACATTTTTCATCTCGAAAGAATATCAAACGCATGTTAGTTTTTAGCCACTTCGGAATCAGTCTGAAATTTTAAATCAATTATACAACGTACAGATGTATGACTCGGTTAAAGTACGTTATCAAGTCTGCTGATATCCAATCTATGCTATTAAGTTGATTAGGCTCTATAATGATGAAGTAATGATGAATATGCGATCGCTCTTCAAAGTATCATTTTCCTTTTAATCATTTATTTTGACTATACGCGACAAACCTTCATTTGAAAATGAACACCCCGCCCTTGGTCACGTTTATCTGTCTTTGACATTATCAGTCCCTGCCTCTTAGGGGAGCAGTTTGTGCACTGAAAGTACATTCTGAGGAGATAACTGTTTGAAAGTCGTGCTAAGACTTGTTTGTATTCATTCTGACGCTGAAAGCAATTGGCCAAAAGGTGGGCAACGGTTACACGCAATTTACAAAAAAAATCTCATCAAAGAACATGAGCTGGCGTAATTACGAATGCAGCGCTACCAGCTTTGAAAAACGGATGAACCTTCTTGAAATGTCATAGTCATGTGTGAGGTGTACTTTGAAGAAGTAGAAAGCTCACATCACGTTGGTGTAGACCTAGCGACCCCCATGAAAGCTCTTTCGTACAGGTCGAGGTTAATATCAAGATTTGCCCTGACAACCCTTTGATGAGAGGGAAGAACAATAGTAACTTAGGCCTAGGTGAGAGTGGGCGTTGTTTAAAGCCAATAGACCGTGTTTTAGCCTAATTTCTTTTATCTGCGAGGTTGATGTAAGTGGCAGAATAACGTAATGCACGCATTCGAGACATATTTACCTGTTGAACCCCTTCATGTTTTGTTCGGCCTCTCAACTGATTAAGGTCGCAAAAGTGCTTTGTTGAATGAGCCAAACAGTCCGACTGAGCGAGAAAGTAACTCGACGATATGCTGATGCATGTGAGCATACAGTTCTAAGAATTTATAAACCACCAAGAAAACAATCTAGATCTAGACAACGAACCCTCTGTATAATTTAGTCCATATTTAGATTTATTATGAATGTTATGTGGTCGACATCGTTGCATGACGTCCTCAATACATCACCAGTATATGCAATCAACGAGTGTTTTATAGGTTTCCGACTCCCATTGGACAACCACTGGGTCTCTAATGACCATGAACTCTTAGTATTACGACTAAAAGTGGAGAATACAACTTAATTGAGCAGTCGGAATGCTTCCACATATATTCTTAAGTGTCCATTAATCACTTAAAATTGCTGCACATTTGTTCGATATGAGATGAAAATCGATTATCAAACGTCTGTTAAAGGCAGAGGGTTATACAGAAAGTCAAGACTGCTTGTTGAGGTTAATAGTACATCTATAACGCTTGGCTCAGAAGCGATGGTACTTCGCTTGCTTTTCATTTCTGAGTTCATGATGATAATGACGTGGTTTCTTGGTTTCACTTTCTTTAATAGGTTCCAAAAGTGCAGTGAGTTTAGCAATGAAATAGCTGGCAAAATAACATGATACCGAGTAACATAATGCAAAAGTTGCTCTGCGCTGATTTTAGGATAAGTTTCTAATGAAACTGATACTGAATGATTACGACTCGGGTCGATGTAATCATATTAAGAACGACAGAAATAATGAACATTTCACTCGTCGGATTTCATTCTGGAGAACAAATGAGATTTATATTAATCAGCCTCCACCGCAACGTAGCCTCGTTTAAGAAAATTAATTACACTTAATAAGATTAATCTAGCTTTGTCGCGAGTTTTTAAAATTCAATTTGTTCTCGATGCATTTTCCTTGTTTTTTTGTTTCGTATAAATCCGGCTTCTAGTTGCAGGCATAAAACATATTTTTACACTAAATAACTCCGTGATATCAATTAGAGGTTTACCAAACTTCGGTAAACACCAAGTTCAGGTCAATGCTATTTTCTTGCAGTTGATTTGATCATGTTACCTCCATTAGTTACTGCGCAATAGGCAATTACAATTTTCGAGACTTCTGCAGCCAAGCAAGCTAAGTTGGGTTCCGATTGTTCATTAATCAGATCATAGTAATAACCAAACTGGTAACAAAAAATATCAATCTCAGTTTCATGTGGATGAAATTGGGTATTTCTTTTAATAACTGCTGATATGGGAGTTATTCAAAATCACGACGTTAGGCCGAAGTTACATAGACCTCATTCGTTCATTTCCCAGGACTCATTTTCCCCTTTTGCTTTCGTTCCCCTGTAAAAGCACGGCCTTGTGGCGTGCATTCACCGAGGAATGAAAGAAAAACCCGGAAAGTGACTCGTGGTAAATGAACGAATGAGGTCTATGTAACTTCGGCCTAATACATCACTCTCCGGACCAAAACAGAAAATGTCAAGTCTTCTTCTTCTTCTCGTTCGCTCTAGACAGTCAAGTCCGATCTTCTGAATGTATTCTATGGTGTTTCGCAGCTGTTGGAGGTCTCCATAGAGCTGGTCTTGTAGGCTGGTACCTTCTGGCCAGATGTCTTTTCTCAGAGCTGCCAATCTCGCACATCTTGTCAGGATGTGTGCCACGGTCATCGGTTTCGTGGCACATGGGCACAAGTCGTTGTCTCCGATCCGTAACTTTGTAAACAAAAATGTCAAGTTGCATCGTCTATCAACACCGTCATGTCATTTCAGTCCTTACCTAAGCGTGACACAGTGTGATTTTGTGTGACCAGGGGCAGCAAATCAGAGTGTAATGGGAAACAGCCAAAGAAACTGGGGTTACGACGAGTCTTGCGTGCAGTTGAGTAATGATGATAAACTATCTGTAATATAATGTCATTTGGTTGTGTTCTTGGGTACAAACCTATGTGAACATCCAATGAGCCTCATAGCCTAGTGGTTAACACTGCTGGCTACCACGCAATAGGGCCCGGGTTCGATCCCGGGGAGAACCCAGGATTGTATATTCTGGATGAACCGGCGTGGCATTCAAGGAACTAAAATTCCTGGCTCTTCACAACACGTACATTAACGTATGAAATACTCGAGGGTCTGTCGATGAGACTAAAAGCCGTGGTCCCTTGTACCTGAGTGTCTATGCCAGGGCAAGTAAAAGATCCTACATAGGTGGACAGTAGCCTATAGTGGACTCCATACCTCCGGCAAAAACCCAATAGGGTTACGACGCCGATATGATGATGATGATAATGGACAACAAAGGTACATCTCCATCGATCTCAAGCTCCAGAAAGCACTGATTGGAAAGTTAAACAAGTATATACCATGGTTTGATTGTTCGATAACTGATGGGCTCTGGTTCGAACCTCAACCAAGGCAACTGTGTCACCGTGGTCATGAGTGATATTACCACGCCCACGGGACAGTCGTGGTCGAAATCAAGGTCCATCGAAGTAGTACATGTTATATCAAATAGCGACTATAATTAGTCGGGGTCTCTTTTCTTTTTCACATGGCTTTTAGCACCGGTAAAAAAATATTACAGGAAAGGTAATGGAAAGCAATTTCGAGACCATTAACGTGGCACGGTAAATCAAGGGAACTGCGTTAAGCTATAAGCCAAAACAACTCACGCACGGGGATAACACGAAAAAATGGTTATTGTATGGCCAACAGATGGACCAGGGCTTATCCCGAACCCTGGTATTAACGATGCAATTTCATCAAGGCCTGATCATTATCATAGGTAATCATCCAATGCAGTTCCAACAATCCGCCGAGATTGATCCTGTTCTTCTGGGGCTAGTCTGATGACTGTCATCTCTGCCGTGAAAGAACAGGTGGAAGGTATACTCGACAGTCGTCATTCTCCACGCAGACCGAAGACGTTTTAACGACGTAGTGAATACGCGACTGCGCATGTGTCTGGTCAGTCATCAGCAGTCATTTTTGAATTTCGGAAGTAAAGTTATGATCACCGCAAAGCGAGACCAGCACACCTACACAAGCGAAGAGAACAGTCTCAATAATCAATCAACAAAGTAAGACAAGAGTGAGATGAGGGTCGCTCTGTAAACTAGACAATCTGTAACATTGTAGTAATTACTTTCCTAATGACAAATTTACCGGTGTCAGATGACGTATTGACCGCCATTTGTAATTGTGTCCATCCACAAAGCCGCGGCGGATGAAGACAAAGGAGAACTTATCTATCGCGCACGCTTGACGTTCTTTGTGACTGCGGGTTTGACCAAATTGATGATGGTCAAAATATATGTCTGAACTCGTTCCATCCTGGCCGAATACGCCGGACGTAATGCTCTGTATCCTGGTTACTCTAAGGTATCCTGGTTGATTTAGGTTAATGAGGGTCATTAGTAGAAGGAAACTCCTTGTTCTGATGGGCTAACTTCCTCACTAGGTAAAACTTAGAAGATTAAGAGCTTGGTTATGGGGTGATTTAATTACCACAGACGATAGATGGATTTAGTTATGGTCTGATGTTAACTACTGACGATAGGATTGGTTATGGACTGATATAAATAAGCATTGCCGATAGACGTGTCGCGATATCATCACCAAGAGTTGGAACTGACGCTTACCGAATCTAGGCTATCCGAAGCTTGGCAAGTCGCCGTGAAACAGAGCGCCAAATCATAAAATTAAAAGCAGTTATGCTTCTTGAGACAGGGGTGGCCTGAAAAATCGTTGCTCTCCGTCGAAAAAGGGGGATGGAGGGGTGGTGCGCTTCATGCGCCACCCCCTAAATCTGACACGCTGCCAAGCAATTTCTTTCGAGATCAAAGACTCTTCATTGAATTGTTTTCGTTGATAAGTGGCTGGTGATGACATGACAAGCGGTTCAATAACGTGATGATTGGAAGATAAATGGATATTACTGAGACGTGGTGCGCATTGATTCAGGCCAAGATTCTTGGTTTGCAGATTGGTGTTGAGAGTCTTCGACGCCGTTTTTGTTTTGTCGCCATGATTCACACCGGTCCAAATTTTAACACTGCTCGCACCCATCGGGTTTAACGCAACACCTAGCCAGAAATGGACGTCGAAAGACTTCGAGCATCACTTGACCTTCGAAGTCTAGTCTTATGAACGGAGAATGTGGTGGTAAGGAGGAGAATTAAGCCAACAATCTCTCTTGTATTCACTACACCACTTTACTGCGCTTTCCGATCTGTCCATCGCCGACAGAAATCAAGTTCCCAGGTACACGCATGCATACTACTATCATAATATTCCTCTCAATAATGTCCAGAGGTATAGATCAATTCACTCGCAACAATAGTGCAAGAAACAGAAGAAATTGAAGAAGGAAATACGAGGTTTTTATGCAACAATCTTTAGCTGTCGAATGAGAAAGTCTGAGTATTTGATTGGATTCCGAACTGAGCTCTCCTGATCCGGGTGCAAAATCTACAAGACCGAGGACTGACAAAACCTCTGGCTTAGAAAAGATACGATTGTGACCTTTATGCGACATTTGTAAAGAAGGGAGTCAATTCTGTAATGTGGGTTTAATCCCAGCTTACTTAATCTGGCTAAAACGCAAAGATGGATATCAACACTAGTCTTTCGAAGTTTTAGCCTTTTTAATATTGTTTAAAAAAAGGCAAGATGGATTAAGTATGATTCGCATTGATACACTAATATCAAACATAAAAGCTCGCCTTACAAGAATAGACCAAGAACTAGACCGCTCAAAGTCACTTTGTGGCTTTCCATATGGTCGGTTGCTCTACAGGCTAAAGTCGCAAGCTTTCAAAAGAATGCTACATGTATTTATGAAGTATACACAGTCATTGAACTCTACCTTGAGATCAGAACTATTGTACAGCTAGAACTCTTAAACGGGTTGAGTAAGGAGACTCCTTTTAGAGCACATCGACCAGGTCCATCCCTGTTGGAGGTTGACGCATGTCTGTATAGACTGGTCGGAAGCTAGAACAGATGTAGGCGGATGTATCCTTCTCAGACAAATAGGCAGCTGTGAAGACCTTTCAGTATCAACAAGGAAACACTCAAGTCACTTCCGAGCCGAGGCCGAAGCGATTGACAAAGTCGAGGCGTTGTTGAACATGAACAAAGTACTAAAACGTGTATTGTCATCTTCATTGATGCCTTATCGTTCCTGGCGTCGTTAACTCCCATGAACATGCAGGCCAGCAACCTCGTATCATCTAGACTAGTGTCCCTGAGAACGATTACCAAGAGGGCAATATTGTAGTGGACACCTGCAGACTGTCATATCCCAGGAAACACAAGAGTTGACAAACTGGCAGAAGAAGAAGGCTAACTAAAGAACATGGCAATGTTACCCTAGATTATGAAGAAGTAAAATGTAACGCATACGTAGCACTGATATTATACAGTATGGAATTGACCGATCTAAGCGCTATATCATCAACTGACGGGGGAAAGCGTCAGATGGGACTTTAAGCCTGGGAGGAAGCACAACTATTTTCATGATCGCCAGGTAGGACGTGTTGGCAGTGTGACAGTCACACACTGCAGCCATGTCATCGGAAATCAAGACAACTGACAACCGCATACTGATTTTGGACAGACAGTGAAGTGACACATCACATGATTGGAAACTTGGAAATTGGAAGGAAACAGCTGGCGCAACAGGAGCACAACTGATTTCATTAATTCATAAAATGCCGGCGGTACAGAGACAAATATACGCTTCAAAGTATCTCAAGAGATCAGCTTGGGAAATCAAGATAGTTGGCAGCCACAAATTGAGCCTGGACAGTCCGTGACGTGGTACAGCGCGTGATGGAAACCTTGGAAGTTGGATGGATTGGGAATCAAATACGGCAATTATACAAGACACCACTGGAGTGAGACATTGAATATTCGGATAAGTGGCCGATTCACACGGTAAAAGTAATTTACAATTGCAGTTGGGACCTGTTTAGGACACCGGCATATTTGCTTAGCCGATGTCAAGAGGACAGTCAGCAAATTGTTCATATCTGCATAACGTGGTCAACTCTCCTCTTCACCATGTTCGCCGTCCCCGAAATCAGGTTACGGAACGCCGAACACTTTTGGGGCCGGCGTTCAATCAACGCGAACGGGACTAATGAAATGACCATATGCCTGGCCACGGCATCGTTCCCGTTACGTTTGAAAATGCTGGATTTGCCAATAAGATGTGAGAGGGGGAGGCCACTTGTTAATGATTGCTGAGAAGCGAGGAAGTTGGATGCCTGTCTCTAAACTTGTCAATGCCATTGTACAAATAATATAATACTGTAAAATTACAAATATGGTCTCTATTTTCTTAGAAATAAAGTTTTGAAAAAACTTTCGAAGGTTTTTCAAATGCTCAAAAACCTGCATTTCTAAGAGACAGTTCGAAGCCCTGAACAATTGCGTCGCTTGACCTTGGCTTGAACGTACCGGAATAAGTTAAACATCAAAGGAGAACATGGACGCCGATTTCTCCTGAAGCTTAACTTTCATCCTGCTATCAAATCCTCATTAAAACTCAAACAGGTCGCCCTTGATTCCAGCAGAGCAAAAAGTACGGAGCTTTGAAAGAACCGACCGGAAATAATGCCTGGAGGACAAAGTAAAGGATCTGCAGCAAAGAGCACATGACGTCTTCTCATCGCCAAGAATAAATAACAGAAACCACACAAAAGCAGTATCACGCGGAACCTCTGTGTACACGTGACCTTCAATGCCCTTCGCAAGAGGCGATTCTAGTGCATATCACCCTTCCCTGCCATCTTTTACTTAGCCAAGCATTAATACAGACATAAGAATTGGAACTCAGAATTTGAACTTTTGCCTTTCATAAAAGAGCAGTCCGAATTTTCCTGAGTGGTGATAGACCTTCGCTTATCTTGGGGTTTCCCAAAAAAGGCCATATTTGTTTCTGGATATTTCTCATTCATAATTAGCACATGCGTAGATGGACAAAGAGAATAATAACTGGAATATCCATCATTTGAATTGGTCGCGAAATAAACGGTGCAGAGCGAAGCTAATATCAATAAAAACGACACTTCGAAGAGAGCTGACAGGTAGTCCGCTCTACAAAGCCAAAAACGATGCGAACAAGACAATGACGGACGGACCCTAGTCATTACATGATGTTGGACTTGTCTCTTCTCCTTTGTCATTTGAGGCTAAGGGCAGTTATCTGTAGGTCAATGAAGAAGAAATGAATATGTGGGCGGTCGAAAAATGCCATTTCTCCTTGAGCAAGAATTGCAGCGTTTTGACTCGTTGATGAACCCAACTCGTGTGCATCCTCATGTTGCCATTATCTCTCACTGTCGAACCAGCTTTTGATGGAACCCACTGCCGTCGACGTCACGATAAAGAAGGCTTAAGAGATCATTTCTTGACAACAAGCGATTAATTATCATCAAGACTGAGAGAAGAAAGCTTCGATCACGCAATGCAGGGGACCTCTCAATGGTCATGCACCTAATCCATCAAAAAATAAAGATAAGAATTCAAATCTACTTTGAAGAGATGTAAAATAGTTTACTAATAATACTGTGGAAATAATCCGCTTGGTCCTGAACTTACTTGAGGTATCGCATTTCGAGTGTACTCTGAACTCTACATTTATATCCTACAAAATATTCTAAAGTCAATATGTAAAAACCCTGAAGAAACAAAGGTAGAGCGAACGCTAGTTTTTGAATTCGATGTCTGGTGTTTACCGGTAGTAAATTTGCTGAAAAAGTGCTGATTTGAGAGGGCCCCTGTTATGGTTTCCATAGCATCGTCACACTAACGTAGAGTCAATGAACTCAAGAAATCACAATCAAATTACCATCGTCTGTCAATTAGCGAGAATAACAGGGACATGTCTTTTAGAAAGGTTTAAGCTTCGTTAGTGAGTTTGTTACCAAGTTGTTTTCAGAAGGTTCAACGCGCTGGTTTTTCAACAACATGATTAACATCGTTTAACCAACAAATGGGCTCGCGTTTTGTAGCGTCCTCAGAATATGATAACTGAGCCACTGAGATAGTCATATCTGGTGAAGACTTCCAATCTGACCACCTGGCTTACATTCTCGGGGCCCTTGAAATTTAATTCAAATCTAATTTGAGAGGAGCGTAACTACCATACTTCTTCCTATCAAATTATAGTTGAGAATGTTACTTGATTGAAAGACTAAGAGACTTGATTAGATACCCGTACTTCCTAACTGCGTAACAAACGCCGTCAATGATTTAGTGCCGTAGGACAGTCTGATTTGCCAAAACACGGGTATGAGGTCTTAATTTAACCAAGACAGAATGTCTTCAATAAATCATTTACGCTGCTTCATAGAGTCTATGGCGAATTATTTCAGAACTTCGATTTATTCTATAAACTAGTTTAACTAAAATTTAAATATGCTGAATTTATATAGTGTATGCTACAAAAGTTGAGCATGCCTATCATACTTTTCGAATTGCCCAAATTGTTATTTTCTCATCTCTACGAAATCACCCAAATAGGGCATTAGTTACACCAAGAATTAATGAAGACTAATTTTGTTCACACGTACGTTATATCACAAACAGTTGAATAAAAATAACGAATATAATTCTACATATTTGTCGAATAAACACATTAGTAAAACCGTCATTCACTTTCTTCAACAAACTCAATGTTCAAGAGAAGAAACACTATCAACTCATTAGCAAATGGGCCACTTTTAGAAAACTTTAATAATTCGCATGACTGCCACTACTTCGAAAAGATGATAAGAAAGTAGTCTTAAGAGTAGTATCACATTTGATCGTGTTTGTTATTGGAATGCATTCGGAAGGATTGTGAGCATAGCTTGGAAAGATTTAACCAAAACAACATCAACACTCTCGACAGCTTCTAATTAAAATGCACCAAGAATAGCATTATTTAACTGTTAGCTCCGTGAGTCAAGAAGAACCGTGCACAATCATCGTTCTGAACGTCTTTGAAACTTATTAAATTGAAATTAAAAAGATATGATGCTGAAAAGATAACTGAGCTACAATTGCATGAAATCTCAGTGATGAGAGGGGATTACGTGCTAAGTGCTGTGATAATGGTTGTCTGGGACATGATTCAACTGATCAAGATATAGATAGTTGTGTCAGCTGCCTTAAGAAGGAGATAATCATTGCATTTGCACAGTTTCTTCATTAAAAATGGATTCTGACATCAATTGCATGAAAATGACTTCAGCGCAAAAACATTTGAACGTCAATGAATTTCGTAGTCCTGACAATGTTAGGATTGATTTTGACCCCCTTTCGCTCCCCCACCCCGAGTCCTGACATAAAACTTGGACAACTGCGCCAAGTATATTATACACTTAAAGTCTCTAATGGACCAATGTTTTCCCTGAGAAGAATATCCTTGCCAGCCCTTGACCCATTCCTTCTAGACATAAGCACTGTGGAACACGCACACATCTAATTTTTATGAAAGATCACTAAGTGTCAAGGCGTAATTTCTCTTGTAACCGAGTAATCAGATCACGCGCCTCGCCACTCAAGTTCCCAGTCAATATTGGTTACATGACCAAAATACTTGAATTGACTGGTTGGGGCTTTGTAACCCACGAAAAGTCACTTTGTACAACTTGTTCATATCCGGGCAGAGATAATAGATCTAGATGAGAAGTTCAAATCATGTGAAGATGTTTTTGGGTGCCGAGACTGAAGATGGGTCGAGATTTTGAAAGAGGGGAGGGCATGTGAGAAGAATACCTGGTTGCCAGGTTAACGTTTTTTGGTGTTGTTCCCCATAGTTCAGTGATTCCACAAAGTAGACAGATGGAGAACTCACACCTTTTAAAAAGTAGGATGAAACTGTAAAAAAGCGTGTCATTCCGTCTTGTAGCGCTACTTCAAAAAATGAGTGGAAACAAACTGAAACTCAAAAACTCAAAAACGTTACACCGGTATCCTTGATAAGGAAAATACCAAGAGAGATGGAAATATAAAAAGTAGTCATTGCGCTTCAGGCTAAGCAACCTTCTTATTAAACGTTCCAGAAAATCGAATCTTAGTGACTGAAAAAGCTTCAGTCTTCAATAAAAGCTGGTAGCGACTTTTACCGCCGGCAAAATGACGACAAAAAGGCACTTCATAGCAATTTGGTGGCTTGTTAGAACGTAATGATAACTCGCAAGATGGTAGTTGTTGTTTTTATCACTTCCGCTTACATCTCATATTCTGCCGCAATTACGCCGACCATTCGCGAAAATCAAGCCCGGATCTGTCATCTCACAGAGTACAAGTATTCAGAGACCAGCCAATTTGCCAATCAAACTCTTGTTCCGAACTGTTCACTCCACACCATATCATTGCATTGGATAATGAGTAACATGGTTGTTTATAAAAGGCAAGTGCTGGGAAAAGTTGAAGAAAACCGACTGAATGTGTATAATTTGAGTACTTTTTTCAATTCTTGTACGGAGCGATGTTAAAATGAAACATGGGCATGAGATTTTAAAAGCTGATTGTATAACACAACCTGCTGGTATCAGAAAATTAACTCTGCAGATTCTTATGATATTCGCATTGACCTTGACCTTTACACGTGGGTCAGTCGGGCTTGAAGCCAACGCAGTGATTGCTTCATCACGAAATACATGTTGCAAATACTTGCACTAGATGCTTTGACGATGGGGCTTTAATAGTATTTTCCAAAGATCACACCATGTCTGTAGCCAGATAAAACGCATGGATTAAAAAACACGTATTTTTCAAATTACCGTTGCCTAGGAGACGTTGATGTTGTAAATTGCCCAATTGTGCTTGGCAAGAATGGCATGCATTTTTTACCATGGGCTTCAAAGATATGATCAAGAAAACTGAAAATGAAATTATGATCCAGTCATATCAGTCTCGGCTCGCCCTTTGTGTTGCCCTCATGATATTAGTCCTAACCCATTTAGTACCGGGAATCTCTGGTGTATCTTTTTGCCGCAACCAACACGGGTGAGGTTGCAAGGAAAGATCGTCTAAACTACGAAGGCTGTGATTTGTACTCCGAGTAGCCAAGAGGTACAGCATAAGCCTGGCACCAAGCACCAATGGTCACAGAGCTCAGATTTTAGATTATATTCTCTTGAATATGCCTAAACGTCCATTTCAGGGGTAAGTCTCGAGGAAAGGATGAATAACAAGATTCATGATACCATTCCACAGGTCTGAAAAGGACAATCTAGTTGCAGTTAGGATTCTAAATGAGGCAGAGGCTCTGCCAATCAAGTTCGTAGTGTTGGTGTTGCTGCTCTGATGAGGGAGGTGGGATCGCATCTTGCTGCCATGCAACCCACCCTAGACCACCGTTGAGACAAGGAAAATGAACATAAAATTGACTTACCTTTCAATGGAAATTGCAACAAGCGTGAGAACACTCGAGAAAACGAAGACGGGTAATATATATGACAACACTCCACACAGTGCGTCACTATTGAATATAGACATCTCACATGGCGCAGTTAACTCCATCAGCTTAAGAGGCATGACAAGAAACGAAACGAGAAAATCACTGACCGCTAGATTCACAATGTAATAGTTAGTCACAGTATGCATGTGCTTGTTTTTTATAACGGTCCAGATGACCATAAGGTTGCCCATTACTGACAAGAAAATCACAACAGAGTATAAGACAATGTATGTGATTCTCACTTCTTGTAACTGAGTATAATCTGTGTAGTTAAACGCGTGTGATGAACACGCATCCACAACTTTGTCTGGAAAGTTGGTGTCGTTTGACAGAAATGATGTATTGACGGCCATATTTGAAATTGATGACGCCAAGACAGCTTGGACGTATCTCAAACTTTTCAATTACCCGCAACCTTTATCGCTAACTCCTTCTTGATGATACTGTCACCTTTTTTTACAACGTTGTTCTATGCAGACTCTGCCAATGTATTCCAAACGTTATCCAATGTGCAATTAATCGGGTTAGAATGGATGACACCAAAGCGAATATCAAGCAACCTGCAATAATCCAGATACGAATAACGGACACTACATAATCCCAAGGTGGTTGATTCGTTCTCCAGTAATCTGCAGTCTACAAAATATTGCTATAAATAGCCACGTTATACTAAGCTTTCCATACAATTTTTGCAAAATCGTCGCGACTGCAATAACATCCTGTTGAATTTCATACCACAAATCTCTGAAATTTCGTTAAGATTCGTACTAAGTATCCGTATGGCAATTTGTAGTTTCAGTTGGCAGATCTCAATGAATTATCCGCAGAAAAACTTATAAACAACTTCATTCCTCGAGTCGAAACGTTCAACAACAACAAACAGCCGATGCTCCAAGGACCCGACCAATGATTCACTTACAAAACCGAGGATTTTTGTCCAGAATCAGTTCCTATCTGGTGAGATTTGTATCATTTGTGGTGAAGGTTCACCTGAAAAGAAAGAAGGAAAGGATTAGAGTATAAATTCCACGTATAGTCGGCCATTTAGCTCTGAACACCAATACCGCTGAAAAAGATACCATTTAACATCACCGACATTTATTTTTACCAAGCTTAGTTGTAATATTTTTGAATCATCAAACGTACTGATTTACGGTCCTTCATTCAGTATCATGAATAAATCACGGAGTATCATCTCATCAAAATACAAAAAAAACTGAAAAGCTTGAAATTGAAATTGTCTTGTGTAACTGGTTCCATCTGACATAATTTACACCGGCAGACTAGAATGTAGACCTAATTGTTTTACGACCAATGACTGACAACATTGTTATGTAAACAAATAACGTCGGTTTGAATATGTTATCAATGTTATCATAATATCAATATGTTATTGGTGATATCAATTCGAATAAGACGAGTTAAACATTTGTAAGTAGATATCCGATCACGACAATACAGTTATAGTTACAACTCGGACTGTTTCGTTGTAAGATAATTGATTATATATTACCTTTCAAGAGTCAATAAATGTTTTATGGCCAGAATAATAACTTTGGCGGAAACATGTTCCTCGGAAATACATCGCTATCCATTGGCTACGACCAGCTGCTCAACTAATATTAAACTCCCTGGACCAGACGCCCTTGTGTCCAAGCAACGATACACAGTAGATTTATGCATAATCCAAAACCAGATTAGTTTTCTCGCCATGCCTATTGTAAACATGTGTGATATGGCCGGATATTTGTATGGGGAGACAGTGAACCTGTCATGTGTAGATGAGCTCTAATATCCCATTCCAAACGGAAATTAAAAGTGTCCAAACATCCAGTTCCGAACAGTTAAGTTTAAAACAATTCGTTCGGTCCCTGCAACGTTTGAACCAGACCTTACTCGGTCGATGATAGACAAAAAGTGATCCAATATATATTCGTGTTGATCGACACCAAAGGCATTTAGGTTGCAAGTGTAACATACTATGAACGAGTAAGAGGCGTTCTATTTTATCTTATTATGACAGATGTTCGTAGTTTGATATAAGCTTACAATATCATCTTCTATTCGTAGTTTTACCAGATTCAACTATAAGCCTGGAATTAATTTAAATAAATTGAATCTTGCCAGATACTTGGACCATACACACTTTTCATTTTTTTGTTCGATTTGGTAGAACAAAAAAATGAAATGTCTCCTCCATTAAACTAAATATAGAATGGTATCACTAATGCATATGCCATCGTGAAAGGAAACGGTGTGTGACAACTTAATCTTTCCTCAACTCCGAATAGCCATGACCCGGAGGCAAGGACAAGACACTGAGGAAATGGCTTTTTGTGAGGATGGAAGATGGGGGTCTCGGAAAGCTTTTATTCTGTAATTATGTTTTTGGATGAATCTGAAGCTATTTTGTTACTCAATAGCAAGGCTCGAAGCCAAGTGTCAAAATCTAGTCAAGGAAGGTGTCTACTTGCCGACAAGGCATGGCGTACATTTGTGGGTAATTATGATGGCTTAATCGACCCCTTTCCTTACTAAACTAAAGATATCGACCAGCAAAGGGTCTCAGTCCCTAATTGGCTGAGACCGACACACACTTTTACATTTTCAATTTTTTGACTTGAAGGGAGGTCCCTTGTGAAACAGGTAATGTTCCCTACTCTTTCTTGAATTCATAAAACTCATATGGCAATAAACACTAAAAGAAAACTATCAATTCAAAATAAATGTGTTAGGTTAGACAATTTTCTTATCTGGGCGCTGCACATCGTTTAGATCCGGTGCTCATCCATTTAAAATGACGTCACATATATGACAGCCAATCAAAATTCAGTAATGCTTACATGTCGAATTTGCAATGAACTGCTAAAATATATATGTATTGGCTTTCATCCATCAGTCTTACTTTCAATTTTCTGTGTTCTGTAGATCATCAATATCGTAACTCCCATCGTCATTACCTGATCTGTCTGGGCACACACTTTCCAGTTAATAGAAGAACGAGGAGGAACGACTAGTTCTTTAAGACTTTAAGTCACCCCTTCCTCGAGTTCCACTTTGGTATTGGATTCCTGTCTCGCGTCTGAAGCCACTCAAACTTCCAGGCAATTCCATTAAAGTGATCAACTTTAATCCTTGCTGAAAGGAACCGTCGGCTGGTTCTTTCAAAACAGCAACCAGTCAACTTTCTGCATTAGAAAAGTAAGAACCGACTCACAGGTGACATGTGTGTAAATGAGACTTATTTTTACCGGTATTTGCCGAGGGAACGAAATTAAATGTCAGAGCCCCATCCTGGCCTTATTAGAGGTTTTATAAGGAAATCCAAAGAAGTAATTAATTTTATCACAGACAACTTATTTAGATATGATATTGTTAAAAAATTATAACTATTAAACGTTGGTTACTCTAAGACTAAAGATAACTCCTTAAAGTAAAACCGTGAGAGTAATTTGACTATCAAACTGTCTTGCTCAGATCAAAGCCTTCACTTCGAGAACGCTTTCAGAGTGACAGACATTCCTGCGGATAGGCTGCCCCAAACCGTTCAGCGATAATCACCGAAGAATGCCAAATAGGCAGGCTAAGTGCTCCTAAGAGGTATGGTAATTGAGTTAGAACGGTTTTTCTGTCAGACCAAAGAAGTCAATTGATTTTTGTTGTTTATCACCCTCTTTAAGGGCAGGTAGTTACTTCCGCAAAAATATGGATCCAAAGTAGAATTAGTCGCAAAGTACGACGAAGGGGATTGGGATAATCACAATTCCACGAAGCCATCGTAATTGATAGAATATAATAGCATATACCGAGAGGGATAGGTGTTCATCTATGTTGTGTGTAAAATTTACGTATAAATACGTTTTGAAACAACGTTACGCACTTGTCACCATAATAATAAATTGGCTAACTAAATAACGATATTCATATACATTTGTATAATCACAAATGATGCTATGTGACAAAGATGAAGTCATTCATATTCGGATGGCTGGTCGAGATTGGTTCAATCAACTTCCAAATGTCACTAAAGTTTACCTTTGTTCAGCTGGAGTAGCATAAGGACAACATCATTATATTTGAATCAGATCTTCATGACATTTGCTTTTAGGCTAAAAAGTATATTTTACTACTCTTATTGACTTGAACTTTAGCTTACGAGAAAATGACATTTAACAATCGCCAAAAGCATACTTAAGTTTGATAGGAAATGTTTTGTCGGCGGCAAGTGTCATACCACCTGAATCATCTGAAAGGTAGATTGCCAACTATTCCTTCAAGTAAGTAGCCAACTTGCTTGATAGGAAGATAAAGCTCCCCAGTGGGGGCAGACTCCGAGCTGTCAGTATTCAAACATGTCCTTGTTCTCGTCAGGCTCTCGCCGAAAATGGGTGAGGGTTTTCATCATCTTCCATCTTTCATCATCAGTTAAAACCTTGTATTCGTTGTAATTAGTTCACCGGCAAGAAAACTGCAATAGGTTATAGGGAAAAAGACATTTTATTTTTGTAAAAAAAGTCTTGGTTAACTGGCTCAAAATTATGTGACAAGAACCAGACATCAACCTTCAGTGGCCTTACCTAAACAAATCATCGTTTTAATTTTACGGCATACTGTTTCAAAGCACTCCATAATTCCTAAACACTATAGTTTTTCGCAAAATTACTGAATTATACCATCTTATAAAGCGAATGGCTATAATTATTCATAATAGCTGATTCACTGAGAGATTACAATTATAATTACTTAAACTGATTATCAGATAGGAACTTTTTTTAACGTAGAAGTGCATTTCAAGAAGAGACTCGAATTGGGTGGGAGGAGGAATCCGTAGCGAGAAGCATAGACAATGCTTTGAATCTGAGACGATATATGGAAAAGGCGCCGGTTCACCTTGTTGACATACTGAATCTAAAAAGAAGAAAAAACGAATTTGATAACTTTACCAATTATAGTAAGGGTGGTAATTATCTTGGTGCCTTGTTATTCCCATAGGCAGTTTTTGTTATTGAAATTATGGCCTTCTTCTCTTGAAAACATATTGTGCCGTCTTCACCAGCAAATTGTCCAAATTATCCCTTGTCCAGATTGAGCATTTTCGTCATCACCTGTGATAATGAGGTGTCTGGATACCTTGTTATAGTCTCCTTGTCAGACATTTCAGTTCTTCCCCCACAATTTTATAAGTCTCAACCAACATATCACGAGTTAGTTCAATGTGGCCTCTGCAGGCGTTTTGGAATTTAGTCGGGGATATCGCTGCTTATTTCTCGCTAAACTGATTTCCCCAACCTAATCTCTCACGCGCTTGATAAATAGTTTATTCAGGATAGGCCAATCCATTGTGACTCCTATAATCTCAGACAATGCCTGCTTTCCCACCCATGCCGAGGCTCACCCACGCAATACCTTTATTTGCACTTACCTTTATTTGCCCTGAACAATGGGAATAGGTGTGAGAGGGCTTTGTTCAAAGACAATAGACGTGTATATGGCAAGGAAAATTCTGACCCGGTCTTAACCGGGTCGAATTAGTGTAATGGCCACTTGTACAGCCTACGGATTTTGACCGGAATACCTCATTTGAGAGTTTCGACACTAATTTCCTGCATCTTCTTCTCATTAGCGGATTTCAGAAGACGCGACGTACAAATGATGAAACCCGAAATAACGTCTTGAGCGGAAGGCGGCTATCAAGAGAAACCGTTGAATACGCTGTACACGTGGCATCTATTTCCTCTCTTCAAACCCGCCGGAAATTGGCTAAATCGGAGAGAGGGTAATCATATCGCGGACCCTATAATCGCATTTTGGCACACAAGGCACCAAGAGTGCAAAATTCCTTTAACGAGACTGTAAGCTGAGGCAGTAATCATCCGGCATATGCCTGCAGATCTACTTTTATCAGCACTGTCTACCTCATTAAAAAGACATTTCACGCCAAATGACACTGATAAAAGCATAAATGAATAGCGAACAAACCTTTTGATTATATAAAAAAGGTGTAGGAAAAAGCTGATCTGGCAGCTAGTTCGTTTCACATCAATAAGATAGACTAGAAATTCTTAAATATTAGGCAGTTGCGAGACTGGTTCTTTGGGACAATATCAATATTATCAAAACGTCTAGAATATTGAATCTCTTGATATTAATTTTACAAAAATCTCCAAACTATTGGTTCTGTTGATTACTCGCACAGCTGAGCCCGAAATAGAAACGGTATTCCTGGCCGTCGATCCGTATGATATATCAATCTTCTGATACAGAATCCATATAGAGTTTGTTGGTTCATAATCTCAGTGTAACGCTCTAAACCGAGACAGCGATATTGGAAAACTTAGATTCGTTTTCTTATTGCTGGATTGTGACTATAGATTGGCATCAGGTCGATAGACACCAATTGAAAAATATGTCCCAGCAACTATGCTCCCGGCATCGCCTACGGAGACATCAGTTTATACAGACGCGGAAGAGCACTCCGTTTTTCACCGACGATTCCAGTTCTTATCCTGACTAACCACGTATCATGTATCGTCTTTTTCTGAAGATATGTCAAGCATGAAGAAGATGTAAAAATCTTGTTGTTGAAATTGACACTTCCATGTTCGAAGTCTAATTGCAAAAAACTCGACTTCTGTGACAACCAATATCAGCCAATATGTTTGACAAGGTTTTGTTTCGTTAATTTTCTGAGTGGCTCAATCTTTATTTCCAGGTGATGACAAAATACATGTATTGACATGTTTAGTTGTTAGAGTGAAGGAATAGAACTATGGGCATAATAGCAATTAAAATGTTGGCAGTTTTTTCGAGTTTTTGAGACATGAAGGGCACACTAGAAACCTCTGAGATTCTCTTATGTTTACTGCCAGAGAACCAGCCAACCAAACTAAAACATCATAATTATAGAATAACAAGCGGTGATGAAAAAGGCCCAGTCAATATTTCTTCAATAAAAAGAATACCACAATCTCCCACAACAGGTTCCTTATATCAAGTTATGCTAATCGCTGCGATCACGAATAATTTCAAACTTGATCTCCAGACATTACAAATCACAGCAAACAACATCGCTGCCTTCCAACCGTGCATACGCAAGGGATGAAACTT
Source organism: Lineus longissimus (assembly GCF_910592395.1). Taxonomy (NCBI): domain Eukaryota; kingdom Metazoa; phylum Nemertea; class Pilidiophora; order Heteronemertea; family Lineidae; genus Lineus; species Lineus longissimus. The sequence continues at coordinate 26,086,191 of NC_088310.1, forward strand.
TTTATGCAACTGTTCTGAATGACGTGGAACGACTACCAAATAGCATGATTCAAAGTTTTAGTAAGACTCTCACGAATGGGAAGCTTATTGGCAGCAATCTCGAATTTACGAGAATTAGCTGATAACGAGGTGAAGCTCCGAGTGTTCCCGTAAGTATTACTGTTTGCCTATCTGTTTTCCTATTGACAACCGTTGCAATATCAGAACGGAGATCCTAAGCTTGGTGAATATAAAGCCCGTAAACAGTCCATTTCCTTGAGTCCTTTTTGGCTCCCCATACCGCTGGACTCATACCGCTCCCATTGTTAAATTTCTTATCATAATCATCGCGTTAAGAAAAACGTAAATTGTAGCAATAACACCTACTCTGATGGAAGAAATTAGATACACTTTCTCCTTCTTGAGACGATAACTGCCGTCAGTTATACCGGCCTGCTATATTTTACTCAGCAATAGGATCCAATAAAGGTTACACTTTATAATGGAGGCTGTCCTTAAACACCCCTGTTTCAGTAGAACTCAGAGCCCGGTTGTCACTGACGCTGATGATGAGGGCTGATCATGTTTCTTCATTTTGGCCAGAAAAAAACCAAGTGAAAACAATATTTGGACTTGACATTCGAGTGTCGCGTAAACGAATGGTACAGGACTTGATGAGACGACAGACCTTCGTAGTTCGAATTTCGTCTTTCGTAAGGGTTGCCAAACCTATACTATTCAAGTCTCACAGATCTGCATTTCGTTCCGTACAAATCTATCAAAGCTACGAATCAATACCATGTTTCCTCTCCTTTCTTGATTAACATTACGGACTTGAATACACGGAGGCTTCGTTTACATGTAACACAATAACATGTGTGATATGAGACCTTGCAAAACTGCATTACATCTATATTCCATTTGCGAACACTGCCCTTCTGCGCACTTACGGATGGCTGTAGACATTCAGAAGAAAATTAACCGAAATGAATTGAGCAGTAAAGATACAAGCCGAAAAAATCGAGCAGTTTTATAGCAAGCGATGCCAATGTTTAAAAGCCATTACGTTTGAAGTGTTTAAATGGTGTTACCCCAACGACGCTCCCCTTCTCAAGCCCAGCGGTGCAGAACGCCAAGCGGCTCATTGCCTCGTAGATCGCACTGCAATAAAACGTTACTTTATGGCCGCATGGGCGTGATATTGGCACGCAAGGAATGAAAGACCCTGCGTAGTTCCCAGAAAGAACAACACTATCGGTGTACTTATACATGTATGGTAGATGAAAGTCATCACCAGGGTGTTAGCGGAAATATAGTGGCCAAGGCGCCGCTATCACTTCCGCAAAGTTGATGGAGCTTTTGATACTAATGGTAAGTCACAACTCCTTTTGAAACAATCTGAATCTGAGGGATGATAAGTGGAATGCATTTCATCATTAACCAATTCTTCGTCGTATCAGTGAAATATGCCAGTCGCACTGTCGCTGGAAACTCGTCAAACAATTTCAGAAATATAGTTTACTTATGAAACAGGAAAAGAACAAGCATATTGATGGAATGAGGATACGATACTGAGCCAGATACTGTCAGCTGTGAGATGTGAATAGGAAAAAAAGAGGTTCGAGACCCGGAGCGCTTTGTTGACGCTCCTGCCAGCATAGATCTAACAAGAAGCAAAATTCGAATTCTGCATTCTTTAAATGATCAAAGATTTCTCTACTGTCTCGGTTTATTAGCTTTAGGAAAAAGTTATGATTGTAACAGCCAGCTGCTGTCAAACGCAATCGGAAAATAGAGCTGTGCGTTCTGCTTACGCTTTTGATGTAATATTGATCTATGAAGAAGTAAGATTAGAATAAACTTTATATCTGATTCGAAATTTTTTGTTTGGTTACTCTGCGTATGAAGTATTTCAGCCAGCCAAATGTGATGCTTATCATATACTCACTAAACCATCTCGAAAACATACTTTTGCGTTCTTTTTGAATGAAGATAAAAGCGTTGACAAGTGCATTTCTTTCCTGGAGTAACCAAAGGTTGTGAGAGACACTGGCAAGTCGTCATTCATTTCCAGGAACTCTTCCTAAAGTAACTGATAATGCAATACATAATGTCATAGTTCGTGTCATGTTTTCCATCAGATAGTATAATGTCCTGTCTTAGGAAATAAGGAGTTGCAAGTGAAACCGTGCTCGGCCTTTAGCTAATATATTATAAGGAATATCTGGAGATCCACCAAAAGATTGCTGAATGTCACTGACGACTTCTTGTTTTCAAGAAACAACTTGTCTCAAATGGATCTTATTTTGGAGCATAAGTCTTCAGGTCTCGTTCTTAATTCTTTGATATCTCCAAATGTAGCGACACAAAAGTTAAACCTTCGGCCTCATATAATTGCAATTCTTCGTTATCTCTGCTTTGATCACCATGGTATTAAGAACCGTGTATCAAATATCAAATAAATTGTTAATTAAATCATTGTCTTAACTCTGAATATCAAAAGAAAAGCTTAGTTTGAGTATCAACAATGCGCTGACCAGGGAATGAATTGACATACTCAGCTGATCGTTACAACTGTACATGTCAAAGTACATTTCTGGAGAAGGACCGAGGGATCTATTTTTTGTGTTCTGTGGCTTTCATTGCAAGATTTTAATGGATTCAGTCATGTCAGAACTGTCAACATTTATCTCAACGATTGCTAATCAACTTCTATTTCTGCATTCGCTGCTGCAGGCGATTCGAACTTAATCCAAACCTTTTACCGCAAACATATCAAGTTTACAACCATTAGCTACGCGCAATTGATGCAACTGAACAGTGGGGTGCTTTCACTGAAGTAAAGTTTATCAATTTTGGGTTTGATTAAGAAAGAAATATACATATAAGAGGGAACATGAAATCGTTTAGACCAGTCTTTCAAATATCACTGGAAAGACTCTGATTAGACCCTGAACATTCGTCGAAGACAACAATAGAGCCACCTTGTTGAAAACAAACTGCAATTTGGCTATCAAAATAAACAAATTTAAACGTTTCTAAAAATATATCTCTTTGGTTCTGGCCATGTTCCATGGTGCAAAATCCAAGGCACGATCGCTTTACTCATGATAAATAAGCTTATGTACCTTTTCCTGAAGATTTAACAGTCATGTAGTTCTTCATTTTTCATGATAAGTAATGCAAGTCAGCAACAGCTTGAAAATAAGTTACATAATATGACATAGACTGTTGCGGACTTGAAGAAACCCTTGGGCAGTCATGCTAACAGTTCCCAAACCGATTGCGCGGTGTCCTTTAGGAGTCTGTATGGCGGACGCGTGGTCCCTGGCGTCCGCCCCTGACTTCAACCCAATCAATCAAGCTGTATCACATAGGTGCAGACTCCAGACCGGAGCTTCCCCATCATCAATGATGAATGTTCTATGATGATACAGCTAACTTGTAAATTGATCGCATTGAAAATCAGACAATTTGTACACGATAGCCTAACATTGCTTGTTATTTATGACTGTCATATCATAATCCGTTCGACAATTAAAAGGCTTTGAGGAATAGGTTAGATAAGACCTTTCTTAGATTGAGAAAGGGGCAGTGAGTAATTTTTATTGAATCTACAGTTGACGACTTTTATGCAGCTGGCGTCTATGGAAGCAGAACCCAATCATTTGCTGACAACAATTTAGCCGAATGTGAGTTGCGTATCCCGGATAAGTCCCATAAAGAGAGACTCTATGATGGTCGCAGATTGCCAACCCCATTGTTTATTCCAGTCGGCTGACTTTAATCATGGCATCGTATATTTGGCAATACCAATGAAGGGAACTCTGCGGTATACTGACGTATAAATCTCTGAATTGGCCTCTCTATTTTGAGCAGTTTTTCTCGTACATCTGCTTTTAGGAATCTGAACCACTGCCGTATGTGTAACTAGAGTAAATACGAATTACCAATTATTGCGTCAGGTGGCACCTATAAATTTATAATTGGCGAAATGTTTTAGCTCTTATATCCAAGAAAAGGTATTATCGTGTTTTGATAAATGCAGTTTTACGCATGCCGACTGGAGTGGTGTTACATGTTTCATGCATGCAAAGGTATTAGCGTGTTTTGATAAATGCAGTTTTACGCATGCCGACTGGAGTGGTGTTACATGTTTCATGCATGCAAATTTGCTGAACTTTATATTTATGGTACATGTACTTGTATACCTGTCTACAAAGCGGCAATGTTGAAATTTACTTCAGTATGTACAGCGCCTTCAGCAAGTATGCAATCAGAATTTTCAAAAAGACGAAAGATGTTATTTTTAAGGAACGGCGCTGCCCATTGCCGAGAAAATGAATGAAAAAGAACTTACCAGAAGGAGCGCATCTTATCAGTTATTCCGTTAAAAAAACGGCAAAAATTCTCTAGATACATATATATGATACACAGTAACAATTGAAAGATACGACGATGATCGATTAATACAACACGTATATATCCAGTTGATTACTTAGGATGGGATATTCCAAGCTGCACAAACATTTTCCTGACTAATAGCGGTCGTGTAGCCCTATGTTCACAACAGATGCTCGCTGAAGAAGCAAATCTCGCAAATTCACCTCGGAAAGTCAGTCATCTAGTTTGGTGTTGTTCTTGTTTTTGAACTTTATTTTATTTAAAAATGAGCGTGAAAGAAACTTGAAATGAAAAATCCTTCAAATTGAGGCGCTCTTATTATTGAATTTGTCAAACGCAGCCGTGATACCCGTCGATATCTTACTTTAATCCATACTGAAAAAAATATCCATAGATTTCTTCTTCCCAGCGTAAGCGGTACCGATGCTATTGATTGGCGTTGCCCCTGTAGCTCTCAAATGTCTCGCGAGCAGTGGCTTCAGTAACAACAATGGCAACAAGCAACACTACCCGACATGCCAAGCGCGGAGCACGCGATATTCTGACCACGTGATGCGATCAATGGCTACAAACATGGGTGAGATTAAATCCTGGTTCATCATTCACTGTGCTGTCAATAAAGCGGGTTTTCTTGGCGGGGCAGGCAGGATTTATGACCTGGTGGCATCTGTTTCGAACAGCCCGTAATAAGTATTGCGCTATAAACCACGGGCTAGTGTACGAGATTAGCGAAATAAACTCTTGGTCAAGCTTACTCCTGGCTATAATCTTGATTCAATACGTTTATGTCTGTGCCCAAGGACCTTACCACCAATCTCATGATGAAACATATGTTATCACGTGATATACCATACATGTACATATCATTTCAGAATAGTTGCTGACATATAAGTAATCAGTAAAATTCTCTAAGCATGGACCATGAACTTTGTTGTCGAAAATCAAGGCATTTTCTTGCAAACGTCTTGTGAAGCAAACAGCTTTAAGCTCGAGACTGAGCGGACTGGGAATTAGCTGGGATCGTATCCTAATACGAAAAAAGGAAACCCGGAAATGGTTTCTCCTTGATCAATAGCGACTCAAACGTAAGATCCTGTTCCGTCGCTGCAACTGCTGGCTTATCTTACATTAGGCCGTCTATTATACATGCGAGAGATAAGCCTCGCACCCGAGACCTCACCCTGATGTCGTTGTTGCTGATACTAAGTAGCTTAATTTACTGCGATTTCAGGAATTTGACTGCGCATGGAGGCATTGGTTGTTTGTGTCGATCTCACGAACAGCAGGAGAAATCCCAGATCTCCTTTGAAATCGAGAGCTATAACAGCCTGTATCATCAATAATGGAAATGATGCGGGAAATGATGGTGATGACAAGAACGACCACAGCAATAACAGGTCTTTCACGAATGTGCCTCCATTCAGTAACCTTGAGTATATTTGTCCATCGGATGTAAATAATTTGGCAAGAGGGCTTACAATTGGACTGTTGATTTTAAAGACAACTTGTTTTCATTACCCATATGGCATTAAGCCCAAACGGCTCATTTCGAAATTCGAAATTCAAAACTCGGCTCGAACTTCAAAACTTGACTGTAGAATTTCAAAACTCGACTTCGAAATTCAAAACTTGACTGTAGAATTTCAAAACTCGGCTTCGAACTTTAAAACTTGATTGTAGAATTTCAAAACTCGACTTCGAAATTCAAAACTTGCTTAACATCTGATCCTAGGTGCTGTCAAGCTGTCACCCAACGTAGAATAAGAAACAGTTGTACGGGCTAGGGTTATCTTTAATCAAGTCAATGTAACGTGAGAGCAGCAGGTTTTAATGGTGGATAAGATTACTTGCTATGTGATCGACGCCACAGGCTGTTTATAAAAAGAGGAAGACCTTAAACGTCAGACAGAACGTGATGGCTCGTTATATCAGGCTCAGGTGTTATCGAAAGAGATAATGATCATCCTTGGATGCCTCGATCAGTTTCGTCACCAGCTGGTACTGTAGGGATTTTTTAGGTTTCAAAGTTCTATTGATAGAAAATGTTCACGTTCACCATCCTTGACTGTGGCAACCATTCATGCACTTCGTGGTCAGATTGCATGTAGACATTGCCATTAGTCTCATCCGACATGTCAGAGTTTTTGTTATAACATGACAATCCTTGCAGCCAAGGCGAACTGTTCCAATTACGTGAAAGGCATGGATCCCTTTATCTCGTCAAGAAAGTAGATGTTGAACTAAGATTTTGATTACGTACATGTGTGTACAAATGCTGCAAGAAGAGGAAAGACGAAGCGCCTTCCTTGCTTTCTAGTTGCCGTAATAACTTTGTAAATACAGCCGTAGACGTTTCACAGAGTGCCAGTGCGCGACAGCTTTGTCTACACCGGCGGCTGGTGAAGTAACCTTAACCTGACTGGATAACATCCCTGCCCACTTACCGGTATTGCAATGTGCCGTGGGGAACAGACGTGTTTGACTGTTTCCCATATTCCAGTGTCAACCTAGAGATAATAGTTATTGATAGACAGTTTAGCCATGATATTTCAAGACGGGGAAAAAGAGGCATACATGTCGATCTGATTTCAACGTTCACCAACAATACAATGAGGGGAACACTAGAAATGGAGGCACTCGACCAACCAACCGCGGTACAGTGCGCAGACAGCGCTGGAGACAAGAAATACAAGCCTCGGTTATGGAGATGTTATGGAGATTCAGCTACTGAATGCCTTCAATCTGTTGCCAAACTCGGTCCATTTGATTTTTCAATTAGTTATACTATCAATCGATCCCCAGACCTATCCACAGCTCTATTTGGAAATCTGTTAACAAACTATGTACCACAATCTGTCCGCCGGAATCCAATATATTAACTAGAGCATTGGGTTTGATATTGGCTGGGTAAGTGAGTTATATGATGTTTTGATGTCCAAGACTATTTGTCAGGATTTATGTGTCTATTACACCCGTACGATCGTAACCGGGGAATGTAGAAGAGATGGAAATGTCTGCCGCTGTCAAATCAGTTTCGGAAGTAAATATAGTGCGGTAGTTCTGTCATTAAGACAATCTTATTCCCCGTTTTTGTAAACACTCGTTGTGGTTGTCGAATAAGATAAAGTGGCAGAATACAGAGTGGTTACCATGTAAGATCCATTCCCAGAAATATAATCTTGGAGTGAAGATATCACATCAACGTTCAAACTTTGAGAAATTATCTTCCCTATCGCTGGTGACAGATTCAGCATAACTTAGTCAGTCAATGACACAAGTTGATCATCAAGAGAATAAAGATAATGAAATTATAGCCATCGTTAAATTCTCCTCGCTTAAATAAAAGCAACAACTCCATGAGGAAAAAAAGTACCATCATGACTGAACGTTTTTCCTCAAGATTTTATTCAAATTCAGTCATCTCTGAAGGTAATTACATAATGCCTGACGAAAAAAGGATTTACGGAATAAGGGTAAAGTTTACGTTTGAAGGTTGCTTCTATACCTTGACTCCAGCTGAACTCGAAGGTACGTGCTTAAAATGTAATTGGTCCATTCAACAACACTATAGTGTTGGCGTCATCGGTCATGATTTGGGAGACTGTTTGACGTAATTTGAGGCAACTGGCTGAGACACCTTTCTGAAATATCAAATTGCGACACCAACACCAATCCGCAGCTAGCCACTTTTAGGCCCGATGACAGCGCTTGGAGTGCCAAAAAGTCACTTTTTCGGGACTAATGAATTCCCAAACCGAGTGTGCGTGACGTCATAATCAAGGAAACAGCGTCTCTGATACTCGATTTGCCAAATATCGGAAGTTCGTTTGTCCGGCAAAAGCGATTTTTTAGCATTGCTTAGCGCTTTTGTCGGCTTGAAAAAAAGACTCTGAGGCCAGTCCTGTATTGATTCATGCGTCTATTGTGAACAGAGCAAGAGACCGTTGAACTTTAATTAAAGTTCCTTCCTAATCAGCACGTAACAGACTGAGGTGTAAATCGTACTGACGCCATTAATTAGACCCCATGTGGCAGCCTGATAAACAAAACAATCGTGTTCATGTATTTTTCGTGGCTCATGCAGATAGAAATAAATAATGCCTTGGGACAGTTATTACAAACGCAAAAACCTCACATGGAGTTCGTATATCAGTCTACAAAACGCTGCGATATTGTTGAAACTTCAATTTAGTAAGAAATTACAGAACTTTCATATTGATGCTCAACTTACAAATCTTTGAATGATAAAATCAACTCTTAAGACATCTAGCCTCACCCCTCGCCCACAAACAAATTGGAGGGAATCAGTGATAACTAAGATGCGGTGGTCTGACCCATCAGCGATATTCGGGACTGCTAATTCTGGTTTGATGAGAGAAATCGTCTCAGTCGTAAATCAATCAATCTTTGTTGATTGGTATATAAGATCTTCCCTCGAGGCCCGGTTGGGTCGGTGAGTTCGATGTTTGAGGAAAATTGCTCTGCCAGGTGGTGGCTATAGTTAGGCAAGGAACAGGAACCAAGGAACAGAGATGAGAGATATCGCAAAGTTTTTTGTATGCTGTTGATTCGGTGGGTTTTTTTTCATCGCCCCAGGACAGTTTCCGTCTTTCATGATCAAGAGTGAGGCCGTTCAGAAGACCAAGATCTGGTGACGACAGCAAAGAAAGATAACTGATAAAAAGACGTGTGATTTCAAATAAGAATCACACTGTGAACACGACACAATGGGTAAGGACAAAAACAACGCCAGCCTCTTTGATTCCTATCATGCCTTTCAGTAATCTTATTAAAAAATTGAAGCCGCAGAAGTCTATCCTTTCCAGCGCGTTCTTCGGATTGGTCCTACTTTTACATGAGCCAAGTCAGGTACTATAGGAAGCCTTTGAAATACAGCAGCACGTAATCATTCGGAAGGATAGCTAGGGTAATGAGATAAGTGTTGTATCAGTCACACCAGGAACTGCAAACTTAAGGTTTCTTCATTGTCAAACTTGAAACGATGCCTGTGTACATGTAATTTCTGCATTCAACGTGAGTTCAGCCATTGTTCTACGAATCAAAATGATAGATGGCCTACAAAAGTCAAACTTCAAACGTACCATCATGTATAGTTTTAGATGTGGCTGCAGCTGCAACAACGACAACTTTTGAACATTGTGCGTCTAGAGCATCGCTGCAATCGGATGCCACCTTCAACTGATGTAAATTGCTGTCGTAATAAGGAAAATTTAAAGTAAGAAGGCTAACTGGGTAATTGTATGCTTTTATTTCCAGCTTATGTGCGAGTATCAGCGGAGACGCATGATGAAATCTGATTTAATGATGGTGATATATGATAAGTCGAAGGCCACGAGATGGGAATGAACTTACTAAGATTGGCTGAGATAACTGTTTGGTGCTATCATGGAAATTCCTTTAAAATGCTAAAAAGCCCCTGTATGTTCAGGGCTAATCATTTTCTTGTATCCCACTCCACAGCCGTCACGTAATGCCTACCAAGGTACGTGAGTTATAAAAACGGACTTGTTCGAAAGTAGATCATAAGTTACATGGAATCAACGTCATAATGTAAGCAGCCTGTCGTAGTTTTTGTTTGCCAGTGACGCATGCCCCCTGGCAACCGCGCTCAGGGAAAAAAACAAGGGTTAAGTTGAAGACATTTTAAAGAGTGAGACCGCAGACAACAAGCCAGTTAAAAAATGTCAGTAGTAGGCTTTTAGCGACTTAGACGCCATGACACAGTAGACATATGAACTGTCGTCGAAGAAACCTCATAAAGTTAATATTGGCCTAAACACGAAAAAAAACACACGTTATCTTTGGTAGGCGGAACTCGCTTCAATGACCACACAGTAAGGTAATCATGATAATGAGTATGGGGAGGATAGCGCTTATTATTCTGAGAGGAAATAAGGTAATAGGAAAATGAAATGAAAAAATCCTCGATGGCACGATCGCGATTTTTTTATCATGATTATCATTCGATTTAGATTCTGAACTGAGGTCATCGATCTTACGGGCGGCAGATTTCTTACTTAAGGGAATCCGCGTCAGCCAACTGACATCACTTAGATGAAATTGTATCGTTTCTTCAACAGCTGTGGTTGTATCGGTCGCCCGGCGCACAGACATGACAGACGCAGTAGGAATGTTTCTATCGTTTCTTTATTTGATCAATAACCCATACGTCTCACTGGAATTCCATTGGAAAAAGATGCAAATTTCAGTCCAACGGGTGAATGACAGGTAATGGTGATATGGGCAGAGTTTCCTTTCTTATGTAGAGGAGACCCAGGTTTATTTAACTATCCTGACAAATTACCGACGCGAAGACACAGATATCAGATGCTCGTACGTCTTTATGGTCATGCACTCTCATGATCAGTAAACACGGCCCGAGGCAGAAAAAACAATCGAAGTACTTTGTAATCTAGAAATCGATTGAGATTGCTTACCTTGACCACCATCGCCATCCGATTGTTTGATCAGACCACATTGATCCCGGCCGCACCTCGACATGGGCAAGGATCAAGTGACGGTCACTTCCTTTCCGGATACCACAAGGGCTGGTCAGATGGTGGCATGTTCCAAGGTCACGCAATGCTTCGGTCTTCATTCTAGTATAAATCAGATCACCGGTGGCGGACACGATGGTAAGCCGGTCATGCTCGGTCGTGTCTGCCTCAATTGATACAGTTGGCAGTCTCAGTGATCAACTGACTGGCGGTCCTACCTTAGGCTAGAAGTCCTTACTAAATTTTCCCCTGTGATTTTTGTTCAACTCATCAATTCTGAAGACAGAACTGAAGGACTGAAAGACAGCACGATGCCTAAACAGCTGCTTCTCTTGAGAAACGTGGTAAATGGCGAGGCTCTGGGATTTAGACATGTGGTATTTGTCACTTTTAAGGTATTAACATCCGCACACATAACGTAATTTGCATTGGTTCATCAACGGTAAAGGCATCTAAGGTATTATTGACCATTTGTCACCATCACCTGGAGCTGGCACGGGAACACCCGCGCGCCCCCGATATCGGGGTATGAACGGAGTAATCAACTTCCCGCAGGTCCGGAGTGGCAATCAGGCTGAAAGGGGTCATGTCAAGTTCGCCATCAACCCGTACCAGTACAGGGCAAAATCATTGCCCTACCGACACATGTCGCTTGATCTGATGTAATGATGTGGCAGACCGTTCGTTGAGTGGTGCCAGACTTCCACGATGTAAAATATTACCAAAAGTAAAACCATCGCAGTAGAAATGGAACGTTTCTTTTCAGTGCGCGGGAGTATAAGCGACGGGCCGAGATCAGGCAGCTCACTAACAAGTAATTCCATTATTACGCGAAGGGGTAATATTGATGAATCCTCATCCAACATGGCCAGAGCAAAGAAAAGAGACGTTAATCTCAGGCACAAACACGGTGATGTAAAACACCCTGTTTGGCCTTACCGTCAATTTGATTGTAATGAAACGGGATCCATTCTATCAGCTAAGAGCATTTTTTTCTACCAACGGTTGCTATTACGCTGCTTTTTTATGTGAGAAGCCAGAAGAAATAGCAGAAGATTAGATAAGGACAGCGCAGAAGAAAAGGTATAATTTGATCGATGCTGCACTCCAGAAAGACCACTAGAATCAGATGGAATTTCACGAGTGGGTGTCGATGGACTGATTTAAAATCGGTTGGCCACCTTTTGCGTGGTTAGCCACCATTACATAAGTATCATAAAAACGCTAACCTCGCCAGTGAATAATTTGAAAAACCAATTACCCTGTCGGGCAGAGTCATTCTCTAACAGTGGTGCTGGGGGACCGCAGTGGGAAAAGCCCTTGTGGAAGTAGGCATTCACGGTATCTTGTCTCAAACATTTATATGTATTGTTGATTACACTGTAAAAAGGCCGACGATAGCCAGGGTTAGCTGGGATTGATAATCCGGTCACAAAGTCCGTTAGCAACTTACGGCAATGAAGGAAGAACGCCCATCCTTCCCAACCAGGATCTTCCCATTCATCTACGCCTGATACCACCTCATTTCATTTACAAGACAAATTGCCAATCACAAGTTATTGTCTTAGGGTCTTGGCACCAACCTAGAGACATCACGCGGTCGGATAACCTATTGTGTGTAGTTGATACTAAACTACATACCCAAGCGTTCACTTGATCCAGTCCAGCTGGATCTGAACAGTTGTCCTGCAGTGAGAAAATGTATATTCTTCTTCAGATAACAAGTTACTACTATTATACTGTAGTCGTTCGTTCACTAGGCCTACGAGCTGTAATGGCATGTTAAATACTCATGCATCGGATAATTAGTATGTTCCAGTCTTTTCCCGTGAGTCTCAAAGGTACTATCCATCATCATAAACGGGGGAAGTTTTAGCTAAAGGCGGATGGCTAGTTTATTTCCTCGTGATTGGGAAAGCGAATGGAGATTGCTTCTTGTGTGATTTGTAGCTGATGACCTGGATGTCAGGATCCTGACGACCAGCTGTTTGTTTAGCCGACTGCAGAAAAAACAAGAAAAGAAAGTACCAGACAGAGCTAAGGATACCTACACCACCTGGCTGTCATTGCCAGTCAATTAACCAACGCCAAGGCAATATGAAGAGTTACCGCTCTAATACCCCGCGTCATGCAACTGACTGCAGCAGAAAGACACCGAAATATGGATTCCTACAACCTGAATGCCATTACCAGTCAATCCACCAACGCCAAGAAAACAATAAGGTAATAGAATGAGTTATCGTTTCTCTAATATACCCTCTGGTGATTCAGCTACCTGTAGAGTGTGGCGTTGTTGATTCCTAGCAACGTTACGTCTACTGAACGGCTGATTGAAGAGGCCCAGGAGGGTGCTTTGACACATTGCATCAGAATGCCGGCCGTCCCGTGGTCCAGGCAATTAATGATTGGACTCCTACCAATATCACTGAATGTGTGAAACGATAGCTTGTGACAGTGGCGCCAAAACTGTTAACGTCCTCCAGTTTGTCACAGATCGTCAGTCAGGACGACTTATTCTCTTTTGAGACAAAATACTTTGAAAATAGGCCTACTCTACCCTAATTTACGACAACTCGACATAAGCTTAATTGAGAACACGCAGCTTACTCCCGGAAAGGTACATGTAAGCCACGCCGATCTCATCTTCGAGAGAGTGCGCGTTTACCGTGAGCAAAACAAACTATCAGATTCCATGCACCACCACTGAGAATTCGGGAACATACGTGTCACTTTAATTTGTTGAAAAAATTTGAATTTAAAAGTTTGAAAAATGATTCCTGACTCCTGGGAAGGTATAAAAAGATGAGCTACATGTTACCAATGTAATCTAATTCGTAACAGCGAACTGTCAGAAGTCATTCATGTGATGCGATAACCCGGTCAATATTTTGTAATGACACCAGCTGGCAAATTATTTTCATATTTTTTTGAAGTAATTTCACATGACTTCTAGCGGTATGTGACATATGGATAGGGAGATGTCAGCCGAATAGCTTACGCCTGCTTTTTACATCGATGGTGCCTGGGGAGACAGTACGTGGCAATGGTGCACGTACTTCATTTGACAAGACAGCTCGGGGCAACTTTCCATTGGCGAGGTGACACCTGTAATATGACGCTAAATGAATTGTTCTTTATACTTTTTCTGGAAAGTTACATTCCTGCTAAAAAAGCGGTAAGTGATAAAAATATTTGAGTTTAACGGTGTTCAGTCATAAATGCCGTTAAATTATTGCTGATACACGGTTTAGGATCGATTGTGACCTTGACGTTTCCATGATCCGTGGATGTCAAAGGTCATTTGTTGGATATGACCTCCATCAGGCTGATCCCATCGCTGACTGATTAGCACAACCGAAATAAAGAGAGTTAGGTGAATTGGAAACGATAAAGGAGAAATATATCAGTGGGAATAAAGAAATTGGCAACGCAGATCCAATAGCAAAGGGTACGTTAGGCTTCCTGAGTACTATGCAAATGCTACGGTCTCACTATTACAGGGGGATAGGAGTTCCTCAGGTGATCATCTAAACATGCACCGGTTTTCACTGAAGGCTTTGTCACACTTCCTGAGATATATCTTTATCTATTCAAACAGAGCCCGGCAAAACACCCAGCAAAATCTACCAATACCATGGTGACAATGAGAAAAGTACCACACGGTTAGATTTTTACTCAAGTCTGGCAGCCGCGATCAACCAAATATATCATATCTGATCATTTATTGGTTCTGATTGATATTCAATCAAAGATACACGACTTGACATTTGACTTTCGACTTTAAGCACAGACAATTGGTGAGGTCAACAAACAGTCGCCCCGGGGACTCTTAAAGTTCCCGAGGGAACTTTGAACTTCCATTAAGATCTGACGTTTAAGATATTGTCCTTCTTAATGGATGCCAGCTTCAAAGACATATGGTGATTTCGGATCAGGGTTTAAGATGTTCCTTAATTGATTTCATCGGTTGAAGAAATCGACTTAGGCTCTCAGTAATGTGCTGACTTTTGATTTTGGCGTTGAGATGCATGCCCGAATGGTTACCGTTGTACTGACTGATCGATTTTGCGAGGTAGTCAATATCAGGAAATCCACCAAGCTGTCCCTATTTTTCCATCATTCCGTTTCCAAATACAGTGGAACCCCGGTAACACGACCACTCATGGAACCGAGGTTGAATTAGGCCCTTTGGTCGGGTTAGAGGGGTGAATTTGCTCATTGGGACCGCCCAATCCAGTGTCGTGGTCTGGGTACCGGGATGGTCGTGTTACCTGGGGCCTTGTAATGGTAATTAGAGAGGAAACCATTCGGGACCGGCGATTGTTGGTCGTTATAGCGGGGTGGTCGCCGACCGGGGTTCCACTGTATAGATACAGTAGAACCTCTCTATTAAGGACACCGTTGGGACTGACAAATGCTGTCCTTAATAGAGAGTTGTCCTGATTGGAGAGGTCAAATTGAATGGAAACAACCAATTTGGGACCAAAACTAGTGTCCTTAATAAGGAGGTTATCCTTAATAGAGAGGTGTCCGCAAAGGAAGGTTCCACTGTATTCCAAATTATTTAAATTTTCATTAATCACGATATCTCAAATCACATGGCTAATTGCTGTGAAACGCAGACGAATGTATCGAAAATCGATGGTCATCGATGTCAAAATTGCTAAGTACTATTAAAGTAATACTTGAAACTGAGGTTTTAAGTTGTCACTTTCAGACGAATTCAATTTCTCTCATCAGCCCTCTGAAGAAATCCGTTGCCATACCCACGCTCCGATACTTGCTGTGGCTGATGACTCCGATGATTCCTGGACGCACTACATTGCCTTCGGTAATTTCCGAAGGTTTTATCATATAAAACCAGACTCATGTACAGTTTAATCTAATTAACTCGGAAGCAGATTTAGCCGTTGCTGTTGTTGGCAAGAGGTCTCACGAGCTCATTCACCCCTTTATCTTAGTTATTCTATAAAGAAAGAGTTCACCAATTGCCCAGAAGCTGTTTGTAGTTGCCCATGCCACTAGCAAAAGCTTTGGATTACAGTCATCAAAGACGAAGCTAGTAATTATAATAAGGCTTTACCATTTCCTTTATGATGTTTGATGAGGCGCCTGTACTGTTATCATACAGGGAAGAAAAATCCTCTCTCTATTTTCACCCAATACATTCAGAACTTTCGTTTCACCTCAAAGACAACGGTGCATGATTGTTTCGAGACCATATCTCAGCCTTTCTCCAGACACCCGAGTTAAAAAATTACGAATCAGTCCTGTCTTTTAAATCCGTTGTGGATAAAGCTGTGACGATGCTATATTTACGTTAGGACCTCGATTGTGCTCCGTCCTCTCCCATGGTCGTACAACCAGAGTAATTACGACTTGATGAGACTCTCTTCAAAAAGGCAATACACTAGTAAGCTTATAGCAACTTGTATGAAATCTCCTACAGCGGCCGGCGTTTTGACGATGACCACCTGAGACCCTATGTGTCTACCTTTACAGCCGTCTCGGAGACAAGTCTTAACATTTCTAGAGTACCTACCCTTGTATCAATGAGACTTATTAGTCCGTGTGCTTATGATCCCCCTCTGCCTGATAAATGTTATTAACCTTTGAGTATGTAACCCCATTCTCTGCCCTCGTGCTATCAATGTACGTAATCATACACATGGTATACCATGTGAAAACTTTCGTCACTTCAGTCGTGCATCCGTGTTTCAGGTGCAACGAAGCTGTCAATGTCATTAGACGACTGTCATTCACTCTAAAAATAAAAGTCTGAGTGGGAGTCGTAGTACAATGTACATGTGAATGGTGCGCAACTTCTGTAATGTCAAAATCTGCGTGATAAGGTAAGAAGGTTCAAGAGACAGTTTCACTGGCTCTAACTCTGATCCCAATATTATCAAAAGCTGAAGACTACCATGAAAAATACAACCAATTTTGTCTTCACGTAGTAAGCTTATATATCAGAAGATTCAATTTCATTGTTGTTTACATTACTGTTTGTCTGTCCAGTGCAATATTGACATTACGTGCCCCGTTGTGAGTTTTTGGCAGGATGTCCATATCCTGTAGACACAAGGTATGGGGATACGTATTTACCTTGCGGTCGTTGTTGAGGAGATATAGCTCCAATCTGCCCTTAGAATCATCGAATTGATTCCGTGACATGATAGCTCTGAGTCTAATAGAAGAATCCTGAAATTTCCTAACATGGTTCAAGATGCAGACATGTCCATGACCAGACTTGGGGCCATACCGACAGTCTAGGGGAAATATCGCGGCAGTCCATGACCTTTGTCGCACTGTTCTGTTCGGTTCCCATCGCAAACCCAAATGGTGTGAGATATGTGGACGAGAGCTGGACGCAAAATGCGTTCGCGGGTGTTGGACTCTTTGGAGAACATCATTCTCTAAACCAGAACAGGGAACCAAATAATGTCAACTGCACGATTCGCATCGACCTTCAACGGCCATGAAAACGGTGATGAAAACCGCTCCAATCGCCCTTGGGTGTCATTTTCTGGCAAATCGTAATAATAGTTCTTTAATATTCTGCTTTGACTTGGTTGAGATGCTTCTTACTTGATACCTGAGGCTGATGATATTTCATTATCTTTACGCCCAAATAGGTCGCTATGAAATCATCGCTACCGACCTATTCTAATCATGAGAGCTTGAAGAAAAACATAGAATCTCTAACAGTGAGTAGATAGTCAATTTGCTGGACTAACTTGGTAAAAGTCGGAGGAAATTAGGTGCAAGAACAAAGAGACGCCCTGCCCTTAATTGAAAACCATAATAATCTACAATGTACTTGTAGCGGTAACTGCTATCAATGGCGCTGATGTATAGGATACAGATTGTATCCTTGACGTTTCAACCATTTCTTCACCATTCATTGTAATCTTGGCAACGGACAAAAAAATGAAAATGAAGCCAATGATATCGTCAGTACTCGAAAGATTATGTTTCAATTTGTTGGCCTGGGAATTAATGAAATGAATCTATTGATTGCGAATGCTCATTTTTATGACAGGTTCTTATGCGCTTTGATGATAACGACGGATTTGAATTTTGACGTTAAGTTGAATCGAATATGGTTAACATTCACACTGAGTAGTTTCTTTCAAATCGATTTCTTCTTACGCTGTGTCAATAGTTTCACATCGCAGGGAGTCGCGATTTCCCTTCGCTTGACAATAAGCTGTGACAGTAATTAACAGATCTGGAACGAGTGCCAGCAAGGTGTGCAGGAAAGCTTACAATCACCAAATGGAGATGCTTTTAAAGTGCGAATACTAAATTAGCATTATGCAGTATGGCATTTTGCATTTACCACTTATTATATCATAAAAAACGATGATAACGTGACCTTTTTCACAATGCGTCATTTGCCGGGAGTACGTGTCGATCTATGATGTTGGTGTGGAGCTTCAGGGACCATGGCAACTGCCCACCCACCTATTATCAGCTGGTGTCCCCCGTCAGAGATACAACCAGCTTTATACTGATCTCTCCTTCTCATTATTTTTCTGCTGTTGGCATTATATCTACTGCCAACTGCTAGCCATCTATAGAGTGCATTCTCCACTTATTGCATAGTACAGTGTATCAAGAAATTTAACCTTAAATTCCAATATGTGAAACAATCAGGATCGATTCCTGCTCAATTCAACGTGCGTCCCTCGCAGTCACCTCATATACTATGCATCGTGATTATTATTTCGCGACCAAGCAACCCCAGCGAAGAATTTTTTACCAACGTCTAGCAGGCCCATTTACAAATGATTTTATATCCTACACAAACATTCGCCCCCTCGCAGCCAAATACCGCTTCATCAAGACTCTTAGTCTTAGCGGTGAGATGTTTTTTACCAACTCGCAAATTTTTTTCTACCTTTGAGAGATCTGCGAGGACAATTTACAATACGCGTCCCATCCCACGCAGACCTACGCCCTCGCTTAGGGAAACAGTAACACTTTATCATGATTAGGACCTGAACAAACAACAGATATATCACGATAATGTCACGAGTATTAGCTCCCGTTTCTTATCATTATAGGTACTTGAATGTGACCTCATCCGCCAGGATTGACAAAAGAAATCAGTGCGACCTTTGGGTAAACCTTTGTCTGGCTCGAAAAAAGAAATAACACAGGATATTGCATCGCACCACTGTGAATACACCCAGACTGCGCCCGCAAAGCCAAACTGGACACGCACTATGTTCCGGTTTATTTTCGGTCACGTTAACCAGTGAAAGAAAATCGCTGCCGCCGACTGATTTGCTGCGGACATCTTCATGCTTCTTTTCTAAAGCTAAAGATAGCTATCTTCAAAGCGGTTGACATGTCAATGAGGCAGATATGAATTCTTTACTCGAGCAGAAAGCAACAGAAAGGACAAGATGATACGGCGTTCCAAAAAATGAAATGAGATCTGCCGAGATATTTGTTTCTGAACGGACGAAATGGAAGATAATGACGTGCCTACATGTACATGTATCTACATTGTAAATATGCCACTGTAATTTTGGCCTGCGATGGACTAAAGTAAGGCTTTCACTGAAACCGATTTCTTTGAGAATTGCCCGGTATATCTCAGTGAAGTTATTATGGTGATATTTTACGACAAACAACTCCAGTGGCACTAAATGCAACTTGAACCAAGTATCAGACATCTACTGCAAGTAATTAGATATAAGATTTGAATAATATTCTGATCATAAGCCAGAAATCGATGTTACCTCGGTCGCGACTTCAATGACTTCAATGTAATATTAGCTAATATTACATTAGATGATACCACATGAAACAATTTCTTTTCAAGATCAGTTCGTACGAATGCACTGATACTTACTGATTTATTCAACTTGTTGCTGATGTATTATCCAAAGCTTTTAGTTTGGGAATTTGATGTGCCACACTGCCCTTTTTACCAAGACTAAGTCTAAAATGATCGACATAACATTCGCGTCTAAAAGCCAAAGTGTCATGATTCCTTAAAATGCGGTTACTTAGAGGTAATGAAAGACAAGATTCAAATGACATAGCGGAGCTAATTGAACTCACGGTTGCATGCACTCCAACAGTACATCGGCTCAATACAACATCGCTAAAAATAAGTCGAATAGATCTAACCTTTATCAAACTTTTAGCTTAGATGTGTAAAATTTCCCTTTCTGATGTTAGACCATTACTGCTTTCCAGAGAAATTGCATGTGGGAGCGGCCGGTAAGAACAAAACGAATCTTGCTCAGTACCACTTTGGTCATGGCAGGAGGGACGGGTCCGGAGGCAACTATTCGCAACGGCGATCTTGACCTCTGTCACCAAACAATGTCGTTATCTACCAAACTAAGTGCCAACAAAAGTCTGATGATAAGGACGGCATCCATTAACGTTTAATCTGAACCAATCCTTTCCTTCGGGCAAATTCGATTAAGGGATTCAGGCCATCCAATGGTAAATCAACTTCATTGGCTTGAACCTGGTTTGTACGAATGTTAAGTTGTGTTGATGTTGCGCATCTTCAGATCGAACACCACCTATGACTTGGTTTTTTTTTCACTCAGCGCGTACATCCTTCTAAAAAAAGCTAGGTCGTGATGTGGAGGGCAGAAAACACATTAATCTAGCCCAGGATCAAATCCGCTTTATTATTAATAAGATGATGTCTAGTTCCCTTCGTCGTGAGCAAGGGATATTTTCTCACAAACCTGCTTGTACCTGGGTCATCCTTTTACTTTTCTTTGAGGTGGTTTTCCCAAGCGAAAATGACCTCCAGCTTTTCCCTCAGGAGGCTTTCTATCCACCCATTCGAAGGTAATGTCCAAACATGAGAAACTCCTTGCGGTTCACAACCCATTGCCATTACTGATAACAGGAAATAGATGTTTGACATCCATCGCTTTTTTACAACCCTGGGAGGAGGACCCTGGTATCGCAACATAAACATGGCAATGGGCCCTCGAATTTAGAATATTTGACAGGCCTATAATGCATCATTCATTATATCATGCGGCTTCCCCGCCATGGCTTGATAATGAGATCCAGTGACATCAAGTGAATTCGGACTGGCATCATTGACTAATGCGTGTACAATTCTGACATGTCAGGGACCCACTATAATCACTGACGTGCATTCATAATGCATCAACAATGACAAGATGTCCCCAACAATGCCACTTGTGCTTCCGGAAGCGGAATACTAAATGGGTAACCAGGGGGTTTACATGTCATGTCATGAACGGCTCCAGCTCATTTCCTTGGCTGGTGTATTATTGAAGAATGGTTAGCACCAATGTGTTATGATATGGTAAGGCAGGTTGTTAGTATCGCAGATTGGTAATGCTACAAAGAATTATTTACAAGCGAATCTGGTCTAATAGATGATTAGGGAGGTTAAGTATACTTGTCAAAAGACACCATACAGGGTTACTGTCCGCGATACAATGCAACACATTCAGGAATTAGAAGATTCGCCGGCCGTTATGGAAGTACTTAGTATGGAAGCACGAGCTATTTTGAACGAAGCCTGAAGACAACTGTTAACAGTTAGGCTTAAATTACTTTATCGCATTGGATACCAGTTCGGCAAGAATGAATAAAGATCAGCATTCATGCATTATTGGTAGAGCTGATTCGTCTAGAGTCATATCTGCGCTATGATCTTTGAACATAGATGAGCACCGACGTACTCTCTAAAGATCAGTCTCCCCGTCTCATCCAGCCATTTTGCATTAGTCCTCACGTTAGACTGAGGAACTATTGGCCTTAGTCACGCTAACGTATTCAGGTTTGGAGGATTATTAGGGCAGGGACAGATGAGGACGATTGTCAGAGAGTCCGGCTAACGACGGCGTGGAACACGATGGCAAAGTTAATGCCCTCCAAATTTGATGTAGATGAATGTATAAGCACAGCGTACCTCAAAGCTCCTTTATTACCACCTATACATGGCTATTGCATACGAGGGTAACTTTTCTATCGCAAGAGAAGGAGTGACCTCGTCCGTCACTACAGGCAATGCATTGCTCGATGGTCAGATAAGTGACAACCAAAGCATTTTGGCCCTCAAAGCTCTCGCCAGCAAAAACGACTGTTTCATCGCCGGGAAACAGAGCAACAAGTCACAATATTTTCAATATAGGTTTATGGCGTTACAAACTCAAAAGGAAGCAACACATGGTCCACTACTTTCGGCTGGTACCGCAATACAAACAAACAATCCTTTGACGGTTGGATATACATCGAGAAACAGAAGGTCAAGACATGTTAACATTGTTTTGCGGCAAACACCGAAAAGCAGCAACACAAATTTTTGTCCCTCATGTCTCTCCCTCACGTCGCTGCAGGCAATCTCAGCTATTGCAAGATGACCGTCGAGACCGCAATCACAGAATATTGCACTCTCGCCTCTGGACCAACGCGGCAGTATGACGAGTCTTGCTCATTCCGATATTGTCTGCGCCATAACAAATACCTAGAGGGCATGGTCAACGCTCGATCGGTAGACAGTTGCTTCAGACAGTTTTTCTGCGAACATCTCATCAGACGACAGCTAAACAATTTATGTTACTTAAGGCAAGGAAAGCAGAATCGATTATGCATCCTATCACCGTGCAGGTCCTCATGAGTGTCCCTCACCACGCCAAAGAGGAGAGACCCGTGACTGCCTCCTTCATCTCAACAGACTCGAGGTAACTTTCAGCTCGCGAACAGACAGTCCATTTTCCACCATCTTGAAGAAAACCCCTGAACCCAAACTTCACAAACTCTTGCTTTTGTCAACCGGTGCATCTATACGGAAAATCAACAAAGAACTGAGCTCACGAACACACACAGCCGACTTATTCTTATCACCAAAAACCTAAAACCTTGCAATATTGCATCCCACAGATCAATGCCCTCTCACAAATACAATTCTGAAGGCGTAGCCAAGTCTATCCAGGCGTAGGCTAACAGTTCATTTCCAAGCGTCTGGTACCCTAACCGTGCCTTGCTTGAGGCAACTGTTAGTGCCGAGAGTAGGTATGGGATAAGTGTGAGCGAGATCGAACCAACCCCGGGGTCATCATCGAGATAGTTTAAAAATGATTTTCCGAGGGAAATAGGAATCAGTGGATAGAATTTACCGATAAAGGGGGCAAATTGGAATTCAAAGTGATATGTGGACTACCTCAAAAATAAAGGAAACTAAAGCAATCTCTGCTAGCCCAGCTCACTGAGGCAAGTTCGGTGGGCAACTCATCTTTTACTCTTTGTAATCATTGCCTCCTCCCTCTCCTGTTTACGAGCTAATGTTTTGAGATCGACCTTACGTTGTTGACAGCATGTTTGTAACCTATCCGCCCAGAAGCATTTCAGTTGCGGAACTTGTGATGTTTACTTTTTGCTAAAACTATTTATTTTCATTGGCGTTTAATTTAATACAAAGTGGCAGAAAAGTCGATCGTTTCATTTTCGGAAATGCCTGGAATTATTTAGTCACAGAGCCAATCAGTAAACTGCCAACGAGTAAAGGTAGGGATTCTTGAGTTGCTACATTCTGTAGTCTCAACAGTGCATCGGAAGCTTAATCATTTGGTGAAGCGGCGCAAATCGTCAGAATAGTCATGTCAGAACTTGAGTGTCAGAGAGGGTTGCCAATTCGTAATTTAAACTTGGCTGCGGTGAGAAGTATTTAACTTCACAGTATCATTGCATGGGAATACCTGCCCAGGTATGATAGGCAAGAAATGAGACGAAGCATGGTTTTCAATCGCTCGAAATTACACTAACGCCGGTTGGGAGGTCATAGCACATAGCTCGATCATACGTACGGCCAGAGGGCAAACGATCTCTATTGGATGAAACATATTTAAACTTACAAGGAAAAGCCCTTGGTCGGGCTAAAATCCATTTTCAACTAACCATGAGTTTGGACCATGTTTTTCTGGGAAAAGATACCTCTCTTGAAATCCTGTCTTCATATGCTATCATTCCACCTGATTGCTCGAAATAAAAGACATATATCAGCAAGCAATGAATATATATTATGTCATATCTTCGCCCAATGCACTCGGATCGAATGAGAAATTGAATGTGATAGCCTTGGACGGGATCGCTTGGCTGTGGGATTTATGTGACAAGGAGGATAATGTACCTATTCGCCGCTTTTCTGTTCTGTAGTAGAATGGCTGGGACAGTTTATCGTATTATATAGCTCACTGTGATTGAGAGGGAAACTTGGGTGTAGGATTTAGGTGACCAGGAGGAAAATGCACCTATTCGCCTCCACGGGCCTCTTCATGTAGAAACAGACACTAAATGCTCACCAATAACGATTTCCGCAAATGTTGTAAGGTAGTTTTGGACATGTCCAGGATATTCGTCAGTTACACTCAGTTTTGGTGACATCTTCGTTGCAGTCTGAAATCAGTGTGTACTTGAGTTTGTAAAATTCGGGTTCAGGGGTTTTCAAGATAAAAATACATGTATTGATAATAATGATGATAATAATACTAATGATACTATATGTACATGAATGAATAAAAAAGTAAATGAAGAGAAAAAAAAGTGTAATGGATACATGGAGAGTCGAACCCGTGACCCCCAGATCGAAAGTCCAGCATTCTAACCGTTGAACCACAGAGGTTTTCATGTTGGAGTAGAGATTTTCTTCGCCTGTAATAGCCAGGCATGGCGATATGAACCTTGTGTGAAATAGAGCTACATTTTTATTTCACTCAAACTTCAGATCGCCATGATGTGGAATTCGTTGTGAATTTTTTGTGTGGTTGCCACTTTGATGAAGGACCTGCCAGCAATAAATCATACGATGTAGCTGTTTTTAATCAAATGTTACCTTGGCTGGTCCGTTCCCAATCTTTTTCGTGTGGGATCCATGTTTTAATTACATTGTGCCAGGTGAAGAATCTGTAAGCACACTCTTGACGCTATTGGAAAACTTACATAAAATATAAAGTTATGACTAGTTTTACTATCAGATGCAACAGGGATAGGCCAGATACGTGTCAGATTAGCAAGCTGGGTGGAGATTATGACAAGCATCTCAATACAGCTTCTCATTATAAGACAAATTGCCATGGCCTACGCAGATTTTCATAATACTATCCAATGTCGGTCCTGTGGCATGAGTTTGTTATTCCTCCATTACAATAATCCGAAGCTATCATTAAATTGTAACACGAAGGTAGTCATATGTGTCACAAGTGTAGTATACTAATATTCGCTACTTAATTACCATAATGGACATTGCCATGCGATGTTTTCCTATCAAAACACCCGATTCCTTATCAATAACCAGCTAATATGATTCCCAATAAGATATTTCGTGCTCTCCGATAAGAATTCATCATATTTCTAAATACAATGTACTAATGATAACCAATAACGATCACTGCTTATAACTAGCGTGATGATATCGTCCGAACTAATGACTTGACTTGACCTTGGGATAATCAATGAGTCAGATTTCAACGCCTCACGGTTACTCGATCCACGCATGATCAGGCCATTGATTGGACAAGTCAGCGAGGCGACCATTTTTCTCATGATGGCGTGAGAGACGCCACACGACATGGGTGTCTTCTGCTTGAAGTGAGGTAACATGGCACCTCATCGGTTTAGATGGCCGGTATCAGCGTTAGTCCAAAAAAGCATACTAGAATGTATTCGATTCGTTGCTGTGTGCTCCAGTGATTGATTTAAATGGGTTTGATTAGTTCCCGGGCAAAGCCATCGATAGTGACATTGGGCAAGTTACGTTATCAATTAGACATGATAGTACCAAAATATTCAAAGCTATACAAAGCGCTGACCTCCGGGCGCTGACTTCTTTGGAAAGCTTTATGTTTCAAACATTTGATCAGCCGGCTATGTGGATAGCTTAACCTACTAAGCTTTAGAGAATCGTGGTGCCTGTTAAGGTCTGATTAAGAAAAACACAAAACTTATTACGTGATGTGAATTTTGATTACCCGAGAGGCGTTTCATTCATTTCGAAACTAAGGCAATATGCCGACGACCCGCGGCCGACGACCGTCATGAGAACGCATTTTGCAACCTTTGTTCAATATTTCATGCGGCTCGAAATCAGTGTGATATCCTTGATTAAACAAAGGCAATGCTGATGATTCAAATGGATAAAAGGTCCTCGAGCGTTATTTGGTAATGACTTGAGGACGCCTCTTGATTCGTTGAGATAACGCATTCAAGTTTCTCAGCATTGTTGCACAGAAGAGGTTTAATTGCTGTGCAATCCGATATTACTCCGCACCTTACCAAAGATTACAGGTTGGAATATTTTTTTCAAAGAATGCTTGCTATTTGAACAGAAGAAGAGAACAAATGACACAGGCCAATGGCTGTTTACCCGACTGATAAGGACGACATAGGTATCAAAGGAAGATTACCCACTGCCAACAACATTCCAAGACAACACAGCACCTCACACTTAACAGAATTGATGATAGAAAAATACGGCAAGATAAACCAAAGGAAAGCAATAGTGGGAACAACTGGACGCGATCGAAGACTTCAAACGGCGAAAAATGCGCAGATACCTCCTTACAACAGAAGACCTCAGGTAGAGTCTACTGTAGGAGATCTCTCTTTTGACGTCAGCTGACCTCCTAAAAGTGTAGCGACGAAATATGTACAAAGTAACTTCGTCCTTACACTATTCAGCTTCGTCCTTATACACAATCCAGGGTCGACCTTACACTAATCCAAACCAAGATAGATCATTTCTGCTTGTAATGAAATAATCTGGTCTGGCCCCTGGCTGATGAAACGTTTTGACTCTTATAACAAAGAGGGTTTACCTGGTTGATGTGTACGTAACTCCATGCTTTTTTGTGAGGAACGTCAAACAATATAAAGAAGATAGAATATTGCTTTGAACAATGATGCCCAAATTACATGGAATGGAGGTTAAGCCACGATATTCATAAGCATGAATACTTATACCCGCTTTGCCCAAAGTAGGGATATTCCGGTCATTCGTCTTTTAAACGAGGACGTAGTTGGCCATGGATCAAGATTTCAAAGAAATTGTCGTATACTGTAATTTCACTCGACAAAGAATAACACTAAAATCATATTTGATCAACATGATATGCTGTCTTTGTGCAAAGATATGCAGCGAAGACTGCGATTACCCATGCAGCATTTGACGTGCGCTCCATCCTTCACTATGATCCATTAGCAAGTGTTGTACTTGTCGATATGAAATCTACAGTAGCGGACATTGAGTAGAAGATGTTACATATGTTCCGCATGATATGTTGTCTTTGTTCAAAGATAAGTAGCGAAAAGGCAGTGCAATAACAAGACACATGAGCGGGATAAATCTTCGTACATACATTTAAGGGGTACATCGTATTTCGTTAGAATTTATATATTCAATGCGTATTTTTATACGTAATTGGAAACTCTCAAATTTTGAACTCACAAACATGGCATTAAGAAGCGTCTCCAAAGATGCCTTTCAGTAGAGATCATGCATAAACAGTCATTTGTCAAGAATAGACGAACAATTTTGGCGGGAAAACTTAATCACGATTTTCAACTTCGCTAACGCGACAATCCCGGTAACGCGACCATTCAACCTCGGTCCTATGAGTGGTCGTGTTACCGGGGTTCCACTGTAGTTTAAGAAATTGGTCAAAAAGCACCTCCGCTTTAGAACAGAACAGCCGGCCATCGGGAAAGAACCACTTGTAAACATAGATGTACCTTGGTATGTTTAGTGTTCCTAAGGACTTGCTTTTCTGATAATGATGTATTGGAAACCGAAACGCAGCTGATGGAATACGTGTTCTTGATCAGTGCCAGACTCGTAATTAAACGTCTAGCTTTGATTACACTCTATAACAAATACTTTCATTAGCGGCACAAGAAGGTTGATTGAGGCCAAGAAACCACTAAAAGACTCTTTGCTTCTATTCTATCCACCTAGTTCCTGGCCTGCTGGGCATTCTTTGATATGCAATTTCAGCTGGCTATTAGAACTTCTGGGGAGGGGGGACCGGTCAAGGATGAAACAAGAGTATGATCGAAATATAGATCAAGGGACCATGGCCAATCGTGATATTGATGCATAGTTGAAATTGTTTGATTTTTGAGGAAAGCATGCAAAGGGAGTGCCCTTAACTTCTAATAAACAAGTATAAAAGATGTAAACTCTTTCTTTTGAAGTAAGCAAGATGGGTAGGCGAGTAAACAAACAAGCGCCTTGAGAAGCTGCCAAGATCAGGCTGCGAAGGTCAGAACTTCGAGGTCGAACTTTAATTTATACATTAAACATTTCCCTTGGTATTTTGCATAACTCAACACCATTGGGGTTATCGGATGTCTTCGCTCGCTGGCCAGTATTACATACGAATTAAATATCGCTTTGAGAACATCTTTTAAAGACCCGCGAATGAGCCTCGGGAGTAACAAGTCAAATGCTATAGCGTTAATTCGCGCTCGCTCGATGGAAAGGATAATATTTGAAAGGTCAGATATGATCACGAAGACTGATATTGTCGTCACTGCCGTGCCGTGTGACGGTAACAGTACAGC
This sequence comes from Lineus longissimus, assembly GCF_910592395.1. Classification (NCBI taxonomy): domain Eukaryota; kingdom Metazoa; phylum Nemertea; class Pilidiophora; order Heteronemertea; family Lineidae; genus Lineus; species Lineus longissimus. Next base: position 26,114,672 of record NC_088310.1, read on the forward strand.
CTCAAACTAAACTGATGCTGAGGAACCAGGCAAACGGTCAGCAGTTCTGTCGTTCATTTATATGGTTTTCAGAGGGCTGAACCCTCTCACGTCGATATTCCCGAAGGCCATCGTCAGTTTAAATGGACTATAAAAGTCCACGTATGTGAAGGCAACATCGCCTTGAGCTGTAACCCAGCAGACCGACGTTGAGCAGTACCATTTGCCAGTTTGCTGGTGTGATGATCTCCTTTGACGCATTTAAACGAACGAGCAACTACCATGGGTACCATCCTAAATAAATCAGTGACATTAAGCCGTTATTGGTGATGAACCCTCAGAGGTTGTCTGGCGGAAGCGTCAGACAAGCTTCAAACGTTTGGCTTATCGTTTCTTAAGGAAACTGTGATTAAGGCTGCCGGATACCACAATCGCTCGTCATTCTTAAGACAGTATTCATTGGCCGCTGCTATATTGGATTTAAAAAGGCTAGTGAATGTGCCAAAGGTGAATAGATCTAGATATCGTGGTAACTGTTCAATCGATTGCGGAGAAGAAACGTCCCTTTGCCGTATTTTCTAATGAGTGAGGATGAAATTCAAAGACTACTGAAATCTGATAGAGTTGAAGTAGCGACATGCCTCTTTAGAACTACGGGTTATAGTTTTTTATTCGAATTGGCGATGAAAACGAATGGCAAAGTATTTCAACTGTGGTCAACATTGGTCGGCATACACTAGTAATTATTTCAACTTCTAAAACATCCAATAAAATCACCTAAGAATTCTTGTTTACCGTACGGTTACCATCAACATTTCGCCATTGCCACCGGCTTGATAAACTGCATGGCCTGATCTCAAGTTCTCTGAGTATAATTCATACTGTGCATTATTGAAATGGATCAAGGGAACGGCAATTTGATCAGAGTATCTGTCAAGTCGATTGGTAGTCAAATGTCGGTGACCCGAACAATTGATGAATCCGCGGTATGCAAAAGGCGTACGAAGGATAGACCGTAGCATCAAGGCAATGATTTTTTTAGTGCCATTCCTATAACCTGCAAGCCTAGCGCATCTGACGATGAAATAGGCCTCACCTTCAGAAATAGTTCTGATTTTCGCACATGTTGAAGTGTTGATGTTCAAAAAAGTCAATCAGATTAGTCAAATTAATATGGGTTTAGTCTGGTTACTCTGAGGATGAATTTATGCATTTTAGGTCTTCTTCATACCGTAGAGATTTGGTGCCTACTGTCATTACTGTAAGTCGATCGAGTGGATCCAGTATTCGCACTGCTACAGAGAAAGATCGGAACGGAAGCACAGTAACACAGTAATTTAAGCCTCATCTCTGTTATACTGCGGCTGATCTAGTTAGACAAGTCATCAGACATAGATGCCGTCCCGTCAAATTGAATTTGGAAACAGCAAATGTACATCCATTGCGGCGAACGACAGCCTGACAGGAACATCGGAAAAGACTTGGAAAGGAAATAACTCTCACTGATGTCTTCTCATTTACAATTTCCGTCGGGTTTTTGTTCGCTCGTAAACAACAGCAAGCGATTGAGATGCAAACTGAGGTGCGTTAACAACCAGGTGCGATTCAGAAAAAAAGCAGGATTGATTACCTGGAGAACGGTTTGATAGCGTCTTATTATTTCTAAGATGATTCTAAGTTTCTAAGGTGATGAATAAGGAATTCCTTCTGCCAAACTTGAGCAATAACAGGTGTTTGAATCATGTTTTAACGCCTGACAACCATTCGGATTGTTTTACACTGTAATAGTGGCTGATGTGGTCGCTATTTCATAGGCCTTCACTGTTCAACTCCCTTCCTTCCAGAAAAACGTGTACGTGTTTATTCTGCAACTGTCGGCCATCTTGTGTTATTTTGAAATCCAGTTGATTGTTGATTTGTTTCAAATAATTCTAGAAAATCATCTTTTATCAATGATGCAATTATAACCATCCTTTCCGCGCCATTTTTTCATTCTCTCGTCGAAAATGTTACACAAGTATTATAAAATGCCCCTCTGTTGTGAGATCATGGCCACCGGCCCTGCTTTTCAAGAGGACGCACAGTACCCAGCCAAAGTAAATCTCTTCATTTTGAATTAAGACTCTCAGGGTAGAGAACGTCTGGTTGCGTTTTTAAGCGGCAGGCCGGGTTTTCGAATCCAACCGGATTGACAAACTGTTTTCAGGATGATCAAAGGATGCTAATTGGCAGGTGGTTCAATTAGACATAAGCATGGTGGGTGCATGACGTACTAGAGCAAGTATGTTTATCCAGGGCAAACACAAAAAACGAAAGTTCCCACTCTAATCTCAGTTCTAGCGTAAGCAAAATTTTAAAGATGTGGCAGCTGTATCGCGGTGGAAGAGCTATAGCGTTGGCCTATAAGGTCCCCCCCCCAGCCTTGTGACCACCCTTGATTTCCCTCCTGGTTGAGTTCAAATGATCGCTCCGGGATTCGATGAGGAGAACCAGCGGGACACGGTCCATTCCTATCATGGGTCTGCACATGATTATTTACCTAATTACACCGAATGATTTTCAACCAATATTTGATGACCGTCTCTGCAGGTCGTTCGCTCCTTCTACAGCAAATAATGATGAAAGCAACATGTATTCTGTCGCGGCGTCTAGACGGGATGGTATTTAAACGAACGCATCTCGTTGCAAGTGTTAATAGGTCAAGCGCTGAAAAAAAGAAAATGAACCCACAATGGGTAATGGAATGGAATTAGGACAGTCAAGTCCAATGTTTCACACTGGCTAATTATTGGCCTGTCAACCCTCATACATGGAGATAGTCACTTAATTATGGCCAGTTTATAATCTGCAATGAAGGACAGTAAGTATCGGCAAAAACGACCTAGCGCTAATGCTAACGAGTGTGGACGGACCATGCGCGAATCTCACATGAAACGACCACATTGACAGAAAAAGTGATACCAAAGTGAACGCCGTATTTAATTCTTCTAAAACAGGAGAAAACGTATCTTTCACCAAGAACAAGGTCCAGTGTCATCTTTCATAGGTCTCTAATTGTGCAATCCACTAAAATACCGGTATGTGTAAAACCTATAATCCCATCTGTATCCATTGGAAAGAGTTAAGCAATATTCTAAAAGGTCTCTCATCACTTATAGTGCGGTAGCTTGTCTTTGAACCAACGAATCGAGCACTGGCCTTACCATTACCTCCCGTTAGGCTCGCATGCCTCTTGCAATCATTAAGTTGAAATGTGATTAATTCGTTGAAAATTTAAGACTTGCTTTCGTGATACATGACCGTCACGACAGCAGAGCTTGAACTATTTAATACAAAATGTCAACATGTTGAGAGTACGTTGATGAAAAACGACCTAGTAAATTAATTGAACATGGATCATGGGCACTGTTGTCAATGGGGTACTTGTGGCGAGTACATTGACCAGCTTCTTTTGTTATGTATGAGCACTTGCTACCCCTACATAACAAATAACACAGTCAAGAGAAAGATGGGGATGGGATGGAATGAGACGTGATATGGCTAAATTGTTCTAATTTAACCAGCCATCATTTATGGCATTCTGAAGATGATCCACTCAAGAATAAAGAGTGTCCATTAGTGGGGTATGCGCAACTAGCTATACTCAATGATCACATCAATTTCGAGTAATACTTTTTACCCTTTTGACGATCGGAAACGATCACTATTAAACCTCAAACGCCCTCATGGTTATATGATATATTGGGCTAAAGCGCCGCGCAAACGAGCGATTTTTAAAACTTTAAAAAATCTCACCTTTTACAGTCTTTTCTCTTGTTGCACAAAGGTACGATTCTCGCTAACTCAAGATTGTAATTCCACAAACTTATTAAAGCATAGAACTCCCAGAACTGTTCAGTAAAACTTCTTCATCGTGGCATAAAACGAGAAGGATAAGATGAGAACCTAACTGTGCCCTGCAAGTTCGCTACAGGTGGCCCAGCGCCACCAACTCGCAATACCAATAAACCGATTACATCCCGCTTTTTACCGAGTTAAAGGTAGCCAAACCACAAACGATGTGTTGTTCCTCCTTCGGCTTTATCACTTTAGTTGGTTATACAATATCCTAAAAAACGCATTCTGGCGCATGGAGGAGAGCAAGACGCTATTATCGTGATAAGCAATGTGCTTACTCGCATAAAACAGAAGATCCCGCGAAAAAGTTGCTCCTAAACCAGAACTATTGACATTACGAATCAGAAATCCTGAGCAGAACTGAAATAAAGTTTTAGATTATGAACTCGATAACTCGCGGCAGCACTGAATGTAGCAGGTTTTTGCCACCTAGTAGCCAGTAGCTGAACTAGCAACTATTTTATGGAACTTTTTTGGTAGTATATATTTGATGTGATCAGTTAATTCACTAAGGATAAAAGCATTTTTACTCTGTCCCCGAAATGTTGCTGTACGAAAGAGAGCCTTTTGGATGTTTTCTTTGTGTAGGTAAAACAAAGAATGATGTTGAAAACGAAGTTGTTGAATTAGAATGCAACAGCTGCAGGGTGTTTGTCTGGCAATATCATGTCATATTTACCAACCATGCTCGTACAAGTTATTGAAATCTGATTGGGACAGGTTAACTATTCTACATGGGGTCGGTATGTCAGTGTGAAATCATCCGACAATCGTTATGGTAGAACTGTGCTATTTTTGCAACGGTTGTATCAAAATGAAAATATTTCTATCGCGTAATTATGAATACATTATCCTTTGAATACATTATAAAAGGAGAAGAACGTACGGTGTTATAGGCCTACATATACGCATATGGTTCCGTTTCTACCACTCTCGTGTACTAAACGAGGTTGATGGCTTCATTGCGTGTCGCCTTTACTTACCTATAATGGTTGGTGTACGGTATCTTTGATGATGGATACTGGAATATATATTTAAAGTTCCTGTACATGACTTCCACCGCACCGTGCGTACAATAACCACTGTAACTTAGCAATAGCCACTCAACCAATTTGTTGATACTTCGAAACGATCGTATGATGAATCTGGATGGACTGTGACAAAATCCTTTCACGGAACACTATAAACATGACCATCATAAATTCACGAAAGTGCTATTAAGATGCTCATTCCGACGGACGCATTCATTAACATATAAATCCATACTTGAGTATAAATAGATGCTTGAACATCAGGAGTAAAATTACATGATTATGAAGTAGTAGGCTAGGCCTACCCTAAACCATCATTCAACAAGCATGTGACTGTGAGATAGATTGATGCTCTTTTCACTATTTGGGGTGGCCCTGATAAGGGCCGTGATTTTGTAAGGTTTGTGCTTGGATTCTACAGCTTTCTCTTGGCGGACTGCTTTGTTTTCTTTGGAGATTTCCTCTTTGCTTTCTTTGGTTTCCTCTTGGGGCTTTTTGCTCTCTTGCTTTTCTTTGCCTTGGTAGCTTTCTTTGCAGATTTCTTGGCTTTTGGTTTCTTCGCTTTCTTGGCTTTCTTTTTTGGAGTCTTCTTCTTTGGCTTCTTAGCTTTCTTCTTCTTTTTCGGTGTTTTCTTCTTTGGTTTCTTGGCTTTCTTCGGTGCCTTTCCAAGGTGGAAACGTCCGGTGGCACCAACGGCAGTGGATCCCTTGGGGCGGACAAGGCGGCCAGATAACAGACCACGAGCTAGAGCCAAACGTAGCATAGATGGAAGACGGGATTGTGTGATTCCCTTGAAATTTGCCATGACGTACTTCGCAATAGCCTGGCGGGAGGAACCTTTGCGATCCTTCAGCGCTTTCAATGCGGCGACGACCATCTCCAAGGTCTTGGGATGAGCAGATCGCTTGGCCTTCCTCTTTGGTGAACCAGCCCTCCTCTTGGGCGAAGCCTTTCTCTTGGGTGAAGCCTTCCTCTTGGGTGAAGCCTTCCTCTTGGGTGAAGCTTTCCTCTTGGGCGAAGCTTTTCTCTTGGGCGAAGCCTTTCTCTTGGGCGAAGCTTTCCTTTTGGTTGAAGCCTTTCTCTTTGGCGACGCCTTTCTCTTGGGGGAAGCTGCTCTCTTTCGCTTTGGTGAAGCCTTCCTCTTCGGAGAAGCTTTCCTCTTGCTGGCATTGTTGCTGATGTTGTCCTGGATAAATGTTGGTGAAGGTGACCTGTTCCGTACAGGACTTCCAGTATTTTGACTTCCAGTCATTGTTACAAATTATTGCGAATCTCCAGATGAATCAATCTTGACGGCAGACACGAATGAATGCGAATGATGAACCCCGTTTGCATCCCGATTATATAATCGTCCGAGCTCTCACTCTGCGGACGTCGAAGAAAGGACTTCAGTTTTAAGCGCGAATTTTGAAATGGCGACGCGAGCAAAAAAAGAATTTGTGTTTGTTGACAAAGTTTTACGCACTCCTCAAGGTCAATCAAGTAATAAAAACCCACGTCTTACACATCATTTTGTAGCTAATGAAGTCATATTTCAGGTCTGTAAATAAAAATTACAAACACTTGTAGGGATTGAAATATCTTATTCGTTTAAAAATGGTACCGCACTGTCAGGAATCATGGACAGTGCACACATGCTCCTGTGAAAACCGATTTTCTTATAAATGGTAGCGCCAAATTCTTAAAAAGTATTGTAAACAATTAAAGAGTAATCTTCAGACTACGAAAAATCCCGAATCTATGCTTTTCCTTGCAAATGGAATTGCACTTGCGTCCACGAAAGTTTGTGCAAGTAACACACAATTCCCATCGCCATCTTGATTCTTCTCGATCGAGAGCCGACAAAACCGATTTTTTTTCTTCAGTTTTTTTCTTTCAACAACTAAAAGTCCATATTAAAGGTCATTTATAAGACTAACTTTCTTTTGGTTGTAATAAGCGGGACTGCTGATCAGGCCCCGTTTGTCTATCGCATTCCGCCGGCATTCCAGTGAGCAGTTAGGACTATTAGGACAGCACCACCAGTAATCCAGTAGGCCAAGGCCTATAGCTTGCGTTAGGCCTATGGCTGCGTAGGCCGCCTATCTCTTGGAGACGGTAAACAAGGAAAACAATGTCGGAATTATCGCAGAAGACAAGCTGTCCTTTGAAACTCACATAGAAAATGCAGCCAAGACGACAAACGCGGTCCTGGGAACAGTGAAACGAACATTCACCCACCATGAACCACAGTAGGCCTATCTTCTCGATGGTAAGCCACACCTATAGAGTATGGTCCGAGAAAGTACAGCGAAGGGCAACCAAACTGGTGGAGAGCATCAAACACCTCCCCTAGGCCTATGAGAGGAGACTAAAGAAACTAAAAATACCAACTCTGGCTCACCGGCGGCTTTGGGGAGATATGATCCTAATGTATAAAATGGCACATGGCCACCTACGTAGGCCTATACTTCACTTGGCTTTTGGAGGGAGGGGGGATATTCGAGTTGCTTCATATAATTTTCAGCGCCTACAGAAATGGATGATAACGATGAGAAAGAAGACAAGAAGAACTGGATACCATACAATAAATATTTATTTGTAATGATACAATTTGTGCAAACTTCGAAATAATGTCACAAATGCAAGGATCCAAGGTACCGTCAGCTATCTTTTACCACACTTTTTTCACAAAATGGCTTTTATAGAAGCTTGTGCATATTATACACACTTCTTGAATGTGACGAAAACGAAGTAATCAAAGCATCATCACTTGAACTTTACATTATTTGAACTGGAATTCACCAAGTTATTCGAGTTATATGATGTGGAATTTTGAAGACCTATCTTAGCATTCGGGTATGGTGATATCATACCTGCATCATGTAAACTATTGGCAGTGGCTGATATACTTGAAGCAAGATAATTTTGTGCAGGAGTTTTTAATGTTGGCGAGTTTAGGAATGGATTCATCACATTTGTCCTGTAATCTGAAACAGTGTTTGGAATATAAGATTTGTCAAAGTTAGGAACAGTGGATATGTTGGGAACATTTGGAACGAGTGGCGCATTCATTGATAGCCCTGGTTGTAACTCTGGTACAGATCTTGGGTTGGTATTTTGACCAATAGAGTTTGTGTTGTGATTCGCAGCTGCAGGTCTCGGAGGTGCATTTGGTGCCTGCTCGTGCAGTGGCACTGGTGGAGATGGACCCCGACTTGGTGACGATGATCCTGGAGCAGCATAGTTCCCAGGTATTCCAGAATTAGCTAACATCTGGTATACAGAGGTTCGGGTCGTCCAGTCATCTTTGAATATTTGTATTGTAAGTTTGGACACAATGTTTGACAGTCTGTTTGTGACATGTGCTAAGACCATCTGTTCATTGGCATCCCGACGGATCCTTACATGAAGGGAACCAGCCTGCAAACAAAACAACATATTTGTAGTTAAATCCTGTCCCTGAGAAGACATTCAGCCACAATATTAATTTTTAGTTGCTCTTCTCAACCCAGAATATAGCAGATGACTTTGGGAGATTGGTACTAACTGTTTCCCCCCCCCATTTTACGTAATCATCATGGACGGCAGTTGTTGCAGGACATAGTTATAATGAGCATTGAGGCCATTCTTGGACATTTTCTATCCTCATGTTCAATTCTGCGGCATGAAAGTGTTCTTACCAAAGTTCCGAATGAAAGGGTCCAGAAATGCTCATGCCTGAACTCAAGTACTCCATCAAGAGTGGAAGCTTCTCGGATACATTTGTCTAGCTGACCAATAATATGAGAAGGAGTAGTCTGAAATATAAAACAGGCAAGATAGTGTAAAGGTCCTCGAGGACCTAGAAATACTGTCCAAAACAATGAAGTGTCCTGATTGTAGAGGTCAAGAAGAACGGAAATAAGTACTTTCTGACCAAAGCAGGATGGGCGAAGCTAAATGACATGTGTCTACATTATGGAAAGAGTCTCACCTGCAGTAGTATCTTGCCACTGTACGCTGCCATCGGGAACATGGTCCCCACTGTCATCACAGCAATACACATAGCAAAGAGGGTGTCCGCAGCATAATAGTTGCTGAAAGTAGAATAGAGGACATTTTCAAGAGATAGAAAAGATGGCAACCTTGCATGAGGTGGATTTGTCCCAAGGCCATGCAAGATGGAGACATGCTCTCAAAATATCTAAACATCCATTGATGATAATGTAGTCACTTATCAACTGAGCTGCCTGTGGTCCTGATGTGATATTTTCTGGTTGTGTTGAAAAACAGAAACTGTACAATGCCAATCGAAAAACACCAAAATCATGTAGTAGGGATTACTTACTAGACATCAATGAGAAGGTGTGTCACAACCAGAGAGATTCCACCAGCAAATCCAAGAAGGACAAATGGGTTGATGCGAGGGAGGAGCATCTTACTGAGACCAGGTACCACATGGCATAAACTGGAATGGACGAAGGGGTTAATACAGTCAAAACTAGATTCCCAAGGGAACTATGGAATTAATGGCAATGCCAGATTTTCAGTTGATTATCATATTACATTTGAATGTACAGTAGTCCAAACTTCTCCAAAGGGACACCCTTGCGAATGACAAAGGTTTTCCTTAATACAGAGGATCACCGAGGTCGATTGTATAGAAATGACCACATTGGGACCAAAAGTACTGTCCCTCATAGGCAGAGTGTCCTACTAAAGTAGGCTCCACTGCACACTAATTTTATTATCATAGTCATTCAATCATCAATCACTGCATGACAAAGTTGAAGTATTGTATCAACCTGGGCTCTCCAAATGAGTAGTGTGGACTGTTTCCCCAATGTTTTATTCTTACCTTTCACTAACATCAGCCATGTGTTCTTGCAGCCAGCTTGAACTTGACGCGTCAACCACGTGGTTGAATGCCTTGTTGTTGATGATGTACGTGGCAAGCATGTGATAGATGACAATCACAATAGCACCAAGAAGAAGACGACCACTGCAGCAAGAGAAAAAATAATCACTAACATATACAGTAGTGTTTGTTTCAGGTCTTTAAGACTTTCTAGGGCTGACTTCACAAACAGCCTATGTATGTATATGGACTGTCTCAGACAAAGGCGTATCAGTAAAAGGCTTGCATACCTTCTACATGACAACTTCTTAGCAAGTAGACTTACGTGTGCACCTCTGGCTGCTGAAAAATTCTTTCCACGCTGAAAAAAGATAAAACATTTATGAAGACGGTCCGTTTGACTTTAACGGTCAAAATAGTGGGATAATGATAATAACCAAGAAGATCCTAATCGCAGGTCCACAGGTGAAGAAGCAAGAGGGTACTGATGCTCCACACAATAAAATATTTGTCCAGCCCTCTTTGTCCTAGTTCAAGCTGTGGTACTGTTGATGCCATGTTCGAGCAGCTCCTTGATTTAGGCCTTCACAACAACTTGTGAGGCTATCTTGGTTGTAGAACGCGCCTAAAGAGCAAGTTATATGAAATCTCTAATTACCTTTCCTTGAATATAAAGAAGGAGCTGAGTAGACTGAGCATGGTACTTGAGAAGACTGCCAGAACTTCAAACCTCTCGTAACCAAACGAGAATATGGAGGCTGGCTTCTGCTGTTCCACCCAGATGGTCAGTAAACAAGTCAGCAAACTGAAAGGCAGAATTCAGACCAAACGTTATGGTAGAAGAAAATAAAACGTGAAATTGAAAATCACATTCACACGCATTATTTGATGAATGATACTGCATCAGAATCTGCATGCTCAGTTACAGATAATTTCTTATCCAAACCAGTTGTTGGCAAAATTTTGATACTTTAGAGCTGACCCTGCATTATGCAACAATAGTGGACTATATGACTACATCTATAGACTTTGCTGAAACAGGTCACAGATTCTGAAAAATTTTAGGTGGCCATCAACACTTACCAAAACAAATCAAATATTGCCAGAAACGTGTATGCAGTTAATGCTGAAAAGAAAAAGAAGTTATTTTCAAAAGTAACACCTAGCATCATAGCTCAACAAGAACTACATCAATCAAGACCATAAAGTTTTCAAACTAAACACAATCTGATTGCATTTGCTCAGTAGTAACATACAGGTTCACACAAACCTAACCTGCTACTTGTTTTTTTTCTTTCAACACATCATGTGAGCCGACATTTCATTTTCTCCACTCACCCATGCTCTTTGTTGAGTTGCTCCAGTACAAGGCAAATGTTACCACAACCAAGTTGATACAGATCAGACACAACACAACTTTGGCCTGAAAACAATACAACATGCTAGTTAATAAGAAGCAGGGAGAGAAAATACGGGATTTATGGTCTAAGTCTGGTTACAAGTAGGCCACCAGAATATGTCAATGACCTATCCAGGGTGCTCATTAGTTTTTGAGTACCAAGGCGTCTTTTGCAATACATCCTGTTCAAGAATCCCACCTTTTCAAACAATCATGAACTGTGGTTTTAAGAATTGGAATATACTAGTTACCATCGAGAACTTTGACAACATTACTGACCTGTTTCACCATCATAATTTCGGCTAGTTCAGACATGACCAGCTTGCCGAAGGACCTGTTGCTTGTTGCAAATGGATGAATTACACCCTGCAAGGAAAACAAGAAAACTATGTAACAGATGTATACCCAGTTAGATACAGAGGCAATTAGAGTTTTAATCAACATAAATCTCATAATTTCCAAAAGTAATAGACATGGAGAAAGGTATCCTGATTACAGAAGTCAAACTGAATGGTTTCACCATCTTTCCTTGAGCTGAATGCGGTACATCAAAAAATTTGACAGTTAAGTTTCATGAGGTCTTACCATGCCATTGGGATCAGCAACGGGATTCCCCCTCTTTCTTACATCTGAAATGATAAAGATTTAATCTGAATCAGTTACACAAAGTGTGGTTGATTTTGACTTGGTTTAGTTAACACCTTTAGCGCCGAACCACGTAGATCTACGTGGCCCAAATCCCCCCTCTTTGAGCTGGTTATCGGAGTCTCATGGACTTCATGAAAGAACTACGCAATCGCCATCTTCAGGACAAGATAGGAACTGTAAAGAGCGTTTGGCCCTTTCTGTTCCAACCTTGCCCTGAAGATGGCGATGGCGTATTTCAGAACTTTAAATGACTTCATGGAAGAACTACGCCATCTTCAGGGTGAGGCAGGAACTGAAAAGACCAAACGGTCTTTTCACGGTCTCTTCAGTTCCTACCTTGTCCTGAAGGTGGCGATGGCGTAGTTCTGTCATGAAGTCCATGGGACTCCGATAACCAGTTCAAAGGGGGGGGGGGGGGATTTGGGCCACGTAGATCTACGTGGTTCGGCGCTGAAGGTGTTAAGAGAAAATGTACATGTAGACTACATACAATACTTTGTCAATAAAAACCCCAACATGACTCGGATAAGAGGTTTTTAAGTCCGTTGATCACTGAAGTTTTCCAAGTTCCTACAATGCCATGGCATCATGAAGGACACATACATGTACTGTGTGTGTGACATTACTGGGCATTTTACCAAACAAACTCATAACTTAGTCTAAAGTACAACTTCAGATAGCACTATCTCCATACGATTGCTAGATCAATAATCAACACGAATGGATGTCATGGGGTCAAGGAAAGTTATTTTACCATAAAATTTAACATCACCCACAAGATCACTCTCTCAGGTATAACTATAGAAGGCCATGGCCAAGCCCAAGGTCAAGGAGGAGTGGACGATTCTGTCCAGGCTACGCCGCGGTCGGTATGCATTTTTAATTTTTTTTAACAAAAAACCCAAGACGGCCAAGACAAAGTCAAGAGCCAGCTAAGCTTTAAGATAAAAGCCACCCACAATATAACAGAATTAAATGATGCATGGATCGAGGGGAAAGTAGATGCTGTAACTTGATCGTGAACCCAACACTTTCACTGCTGGGTTATTTTTTCAGCGACACCATGTACATTTTCCACGACAATTTTGCATGCAGCAATTTTTGTTCGTCATTCGTGGCCATTTTTCGAAGAATTAACATTTCCATCAGCGCTAAATTAATTTGTTTTCAATCTAGTAACATACCTGAAGGTCCTTCAGCCATCATCAGAGTGATTTAGTAATTTAAAGACGATCAAAATGGGATTATAACAGAAATGCTACGTGGATGTTTATTTTCAACACCATATTGATTCTCAGCCAAACGTAAACGTAACAACTGTTGTGATTGGTCAATAAAGCTAAACTACTCGATCGCCATCTATGATTATCTTGGTGAACTGAAAAAGAACGGCTCACCAGAGACGGGGACATGGTTGTGACTCACCAATGATTGGCCATTTTGCCCGACCTGTCCATGGACCTCATCAAATGATTTCTTCACGTTCCACTTGCGAAATTGCATAAGGGTCAGTGCGTAGCCTGCCTATTAAAAGCTGACTTAGGCTCTGGCCAGGGCGTGTCAGTGTTTGTAACAGAGCCGGGAAGCTCTGATGTAGAGGCCAGACGGTCATTGTCGCTTGTCCATCTGATCGTTTTGGCCAGGGCAAGCTAGTGACCCCATCCGGCCAAGTCATGCTTGTGATGACAAGCCAGAGTCACAAAGCAGAAACACATCCTCGCCGCTTTATAATCGTGGTGACACGCAGTGAAAGTGAAATAAATCGGTTGAAGAGAATGCGAACGCGAAGATCAACAGATGGCACAACCACTAGCCTGATGCCTAACCAAACCCGTATGACTGAATTTCGTACGATCAGTAAGCGCTATTGCAGAAGAAACAGAAAAAACGAGTCAGCGGTTTTATGCTCTTTATGTATAATATACATGTACGTGGACTTCCGACAGAAGTGTATTTGCAACAATGAAATACACAGACACAATCTAACTATAACATCTACAGGATTGAGAAGACAAGGTAGTGTCGAAAGCTAGTCTCAACAAAATTCTATGTTGATCAACAAAAAACAATGTTTTTATTTACTTTCTTGGAGATATTGTTCAACACGATAACTTCTTATTTTGAAATACATGTGTTCAAGAAGAGGTAGGCCTATACACCTTTCCAGAAATGGGGCGCTGAGTGTCCGAAATAGTGATGTCATGAGGGGAAACAAGGCCTCATGGTGGAGGGACAAAGGAGATAGTCATGGTTGACCAACACACTTGAATGCCTTTAATGACGGACAAGGGGAAAAAGTTAGTTCCAATGCAAGCCCCCAATTTCGGGACGCATGTATAACTGCAGTTGTCCTCACCATCCTGAGGAAATCAGGGGCTACAATGTTGGCTTCTCCGGCCTGCACACAAACTTTGTGCAGCGGGCCGGAGATAAGCGAATAGATCACCCCTGATTTCCTCAGGATGGGGAGGCATACTACTCGAGAACACGTGTTCAGTCAGACATGACAACATTAGTAAGGAGTTTACGCAAAGCTCTCGAAGTGTCCAACATGAACGCCTGCCCATTGTTCGACATCGTGAACAGGAGCTCGAACAATGAGATAGGCGTTCGCGCTGGCGTTTTGGGGGGCTTTGGGAAAACTCCCTCGTCCACGTCTGCTTGTATCGAACAACGTCAACAGGGGCCGTTTGAACACTTGAGGAATTCTAATGGGCGACCCTCGCACCCAGCGCCTCCGTAAGCGGGCTTGGGGTCACTACATTTCCGAGTCCGCTTCTTAATTCCGTAACCACAAGAGGCGGAACATTTCTGCCAATCTCCCCAGGTCGTCCAGCCACCATTCACTGTAAAGAGACAGTATATCCTGCATGATCACAACTGCGACTTTAGAGCAATAAAACTTACAACGTCCCTCTCCACCATTTTGTGACACTCAGATATTTGGTGATTTCCCACAGAAAACGCAAATTATCCCATATATCTTTACCGCGCCAACTATTCCCACTGCCGGTTAAGGCATCATCCGACGCATCCGTCATATGGATACCTACCTGGCATAGTTATAGTTTCCACTTTATAGCTAGCAGAGAATCCCGGATACGAATCAGCATCGTCCGAATGGAAACGTAGAAAGAGGCCCTCGTTCCTTAACTCTATCGGGAAGTTTGGTGGTTTCTTACCACAGAAGCGCGGCCCCCGGAACTGTGGGCCAAGTATCCTGATCTCCAGCCAGTCATAAGCGCAGTAGCTGTCAGCCTCTAAACTAAACTTGTCAAATGTTAAGGTCACTTTCCTGCCGGGGCCTCCCTGAAAATCAGACAACAGCAACCAGAATCATTCACTCGTAATCACATCTACTAAACCGAGAGGGGACATCCCCCGGACTAAACAGTTGATCCTGATTTTCCGACCATTTCCAGTGACGAAACTACTTCATAAATGATCTTTGTCACCATGCACACTTGACACCCCATTTGCAGGCTGACGTTGTGCCTGATCTGACCAAATGGATGGGGATGATTCCGTTAACAATCGACCCACTTGGCCTTTATCTTGAACGAATTTTAGCATAATGCACTCCTTACACCCTTCAATTTCACCCGCAGCTGCAAAAGTTCAAGCGGGAAATCTATTCCCCTCCCACTATACATGTATACGGTCGATTAATTGGGCTCCATGTACTAACTTACCGGGATAAACCATATGCAGTCCTGACTCTGTCCGTACGGCTGGGGATAGTTTGGTGAAGTGATGGTTCCAGATGAAGCTGTCAGCACACCGCCGCATCCTGTCAATGAAAAATGGTAAGACTGTCTGCAGCAACTAAATAAATCGTTTACACGACTGAGCATTTCTTACAGAAGACGCGACACGAACGCTATTGTCCATCATTGTGAGTTTTGTAGAGTGACCAGAAGGAAGTAGAGGAGACGCCAGGTTTCACGGTCAGCCATAACAGGACTTATCTGAGATTGAGAACGCAGAAGGAGGATGATCATTTGCAGTGCATCCGTTGAAACGTGCCAATGCTTTTGGGTGTGAACTAAGAGCTTAGTTTGATTTTCGATGGCAACTACTATCGATCCATAATTTCCTAAAATAAGCAGTAGTGATATGTCGAGCATTGCTTCAGCAGAATATGTAAATGTCTTCACTTTCAACACGAAAACGTCTCACCCACCTGCTGTGAGGGTCTTCACTTCAGTACACGTGTCCCCTGTGAGTCCCAGTGGACACACACACTGGCACCCTGGTCCAAGGTAGCCATGGTTGGAGCACTCCTTGCTCAAGTCACACCCATCTAGAAAGACAGTTATTAGGATAAATCGACTATGAAGCAGTGCGGGTCACAATTGTAAGTTAAACAATATTTCATGATCGTGAGGTAGTTTGAAAACTAAGACACCGTTTTATCATCACGCAACAGCTATTGTGGCTACGGAATCAACGACGAAATAGAGACCTGAATTAAGGTCATCATGAGCAAAAGAAGACTTGCTATACTTCTGCGAAAGCCGACTACCTGAACCTACCTCCGCATTTGTACATAAGGTTGGCGAGTTTGATGTCGAAAAAGCTGAGTTCCTCTCGTTGTCCAATAACAGACTGTACCCGAGAATCCTGAGTTTTAATGGTGAGCTTACCATTCTTAGAATAATACTGAAAACAAAGTGCCGTATACCTGAGCCGATGCAACAGAAAACTAATTTTCGCTTTTAATCGTTGATGTATTGAAGTAATAGGTCATTATAAAACCATACCTCAATCTCCCGTCAAAAGTTGTTAAGGACACGTTTCCCTAGGGAGACATTTAAAACAGTACATCAGTGGCTAGAATTAACTTCCTGTTAATATATGGAATATACTTTTTCGAGATAGGCTGACAAATACGAGAACAGATTATGCTATAGGCCTACTGGTAAAATATAGTGATGATGCCAAGACGCACTTTGCTTTCAGCTACTTTGTCGGACAATGGTAAAAGACTACCAGTTGTACACATTGATCTCTGCCATCCCAAAAACTTTAAGGGATGACTTCGAGCTCGTCAAGATGACCAATCAATACCTAACAAAACAGGTATACACGTTTTCTCAACGGAATTTTTACAGAAGACTCGATGCTACGCAGGCTAATAATCTACCTTAGCTCCATAGTGCATGATAGACCCCAAATCATAAGGAATCTGGTAATCACTCCCTTCCGTTCTTTCATACATGACAAAATTGTGGTGGGTTTTGGGTTTGAGGTTATTTGTCTGGATGGTGACGTACTGGTCTCTGTCTGGTCTCGTCTGCTCGTGGTAGAAACCGAGAGAGTGGCCAATCTCGTGAGCTGCAGTGCCAAGCTGAAAAATAGGTTCATATCCAAAGTAACGTTGGCAATAACCATGATGACACTAACTAATGATGACTCAATTTAGCGCGCTAAATCTCGAGATATTTGAAGTCACATTATTGTTAAAAGCTATGGATTTTGTAACAATTTGGAACTAGGCAGTTCGGGATAAGTGTGGACCTTCCTTAGAATTTGTATTTCTTCGTTTTCAGCAATACTTAGTAACTCAGAAACAAGTAATCTATGATCGATTAAACGCAGAATTACTGAGTTCTTTGGCGTCAATGTTGGAAGCATTGACATATTTGGAAACATTGCTTTACTTACAAAGTTGCAGGAGCTACCGAGTGATATGGTCTGAGATCCCGTTCTTTGTCTCCCAACAGGAGAGGAGCAACTGGAACGAGGTTTGTTCAAATCATTTCAATTTGCTATCGTCCCCTTTCAACAACATTTCATTAGTGGTAGGGAAATCTTTCATCCATATTGTAGGCAGATTAAAAAAGTGTGGCAGCATCACATTGCGCAGCAAAATATAGATCGTCATGCAGGGGGAAGAGCAATGGGGGAAAATCAATGCTTCGAGAAAGAAGGTAGATAGTTTCGCCAATCAAAGGCCAGGGTAGGATCTCCAATTCATGATATATAATACATGTATATGTCATGTGATCAGACATTTGAATACTACTCTCACATCGCAATCTCAGTAAGGATAACGGACCTGAGATAATCTTAAACTCTGCTAACTGAACTAGGATAGGCTGACTTACCCATCTCCTTTCTCTAAACTAATGTAGTCATGGTGTCCGAGGCTTTCGCCGAGTTGGTTGGTGTAAGGTTTAAACCTGAGACAAGTTTGGTTCTCCCAATGTTCCATCGCAGACTTGATCGTACCTTCGTAGTCAGCTGAAAGAGGGGGATACTGTTGATTATTATCATAAATTGTCTCAAAAACAGACAAAATATGCAGAAATATAACATAACTTTATTAGGGCTTAGTATGACCAGAAACTTTGGTATGACACGGGACACCATTGAATCTTCACGTCACCTCGTCACGTGACTGATATTTGGACCGAGATCTGCGGTACCTCGACTGTCATTACTCTTTTCAGTGTAACACTGGTTCGATCTGTAGCGATTCCAGGGTTTTGCTATACCTGCATTGTCATCAATGAGGTAGGGTATGATAGCACCAGGCCAGTGATACGACGCATCTTTCCTTGCGTTTCTCTTCACCAATCTGTGTTTTTCTTCCTTAGCTGCCGCAATCTCTCCTTCTTGACGCTCCTCGAGCTGGTCTGGAGAGAGGATCATATCAGACTCCACAGCACCCGGCGAATACTGCTCCTCTGGTGGCTCTTTCGGGGTCTTCTCTGTGTTCTGATGAAAGAAATAAAGATAGATGTGTAAGCTATGATAGAATTATCATGCTTTACTTTCACCAAGTTGGGAAAAGTCACGGACTTACAAGTGCTATATGAAGTGCGTTGAACAGAGATTTGGATAAGATTTGCAGCGATGATTCTGCAAGGAACTCTTTTATTCAAAACCAGTATAAGTCAATGCAATTACCTTTAAGTAATATAATGATTGTAACAAATAAATGAACACTGGTATCTAAAAAGCGGCATTTATGAAAGTTCCAGTGAGAATTGAAAGTCATTAATATACGCTTACCAATGGTGGAAGAAGATATACCAGCAGTGCCCCAAGGATGATCAGGAAAAGGCTCTGGCGGTTCATATTCTGAAACGAAATCGACCAAAGAATGAAGAGATGGAGTTTGTGGTAGGCTACTTAGACCCTGGAACTTCCTCCAGATTATCCTGTCATGCACTAGACTCTGTGGTTGAAGGTATCAATATAGCGATGACGGACCGACTGAAACACGAACTGGCCCAACGTATTCTTCACCAACATCAATCAATCAATGACACCATACAGCCAATCCAAAAGCGAAGGACGGGAGTAAGCCTCGTGATTGGCTTCTTTCTGTTGACTGTAGAGAATTTAGCACTTATGGGTTGCACAGACTACCGGAAATATTCCCGGATTCTGTGTTCGGTAATGGCTGACGCCTACTGGTAATGACGTTGAGTTTGCCTTTATGGCGAAAATGCGGAAACTTGAATGGCCATTAGTTGGGGCGATAAGATATGACACTCGATTTGAAGTACATGATAGGGAGAATGTAACTGTGAAAAATTACGCTGTAAAAAGCAATTTTCTAAGCAGTACCGTATCTAATTGTATAGCTTAACGAGTCATCGGCATGACCTTCAAACTGATGTAGTTACATCCTTACTAAATTCGAGAAAAGTTTGTGTGTTTGTTTGTGCACTCATATCTCCCAGACCGAATGGCTGAGCGACCCCAGATTTTGCATGTAGCATTTAACGGGTCCCGAAAATGTCCTTACGAAGCCCGATTTTTGAATTTCCAACTAACATCCGATATAACGGATGGTGATCGTCTACTCCATCAATCATTCAGTGGGGGACATGACCGTCACTATCTGATACTTCCTCCTTCTTCTCCATCAATCCCTGTGATAATTAGTCAAATCAAAATACAGATACCTTCAAATGAACTTGAATTTTTGTTATTTCTTTTCGTTTATCAATACATCACTTACACTGAAACTCTGATGATGGCGGCCACGGGTACAGTGGACCAGTCAACTAAATGATGTTTGTAAGTTTCTGACATGATAAGTGCATGGGCCTGCGAGTTACGTTTGCAGATTGATGATTCTTCATCCTGTTTAGATAGTCACGATTCAGCTGGATCGAGTGTCATTTTCATATGGAAAACCAACATGTCTCACGCCCTGCTCGCCCCTTTAAACTGTACAACTGTTTGATGGAGTACTTAACGAAAGTACAACAATTTATCGGATGTTCGGAACGTGATGTTGGGGCCATTAAATTCTTCTTATAGACCTTATTGTAAATTGATACTGGCGGTTAATGCCATGAAACCATGGTACGATTCCCGTATAAAACAGGTTATATTGGTAAATCGGCGATTAATTTCATTAATTACAATCGTGATTTGGAATAATCATCTCGTAATAATAGGAATCGGAAGGAAGGCACAATTATTGGGCTTCATGAATATTCCAATGGGAACACACTTGTTGAAACCTATCCAGTGTCAATGGACACTTGCACCAGAATTCATTCAGAATAAATCAAGACTAGTATTTTTATGAAGTCTTGATGATATCAGGGTCGTATTAAGCGGGTGTGCAGAGGAGGATTTTGCCCCCCCCCCCGGCATATCCGAAAAATGTGCTTTTCATGCAAATTTGTTCCTTCCCAAAAAGAGCATATTGCTCTGGTTTTTTGGTCCTGAAACTTTCAAATAAGCTTTGGGGGAACCCCATGCAACCCTGAATTTTGCCTCAAATCCAAGATGGCCACCAAAATCCAAAATGGCTGCCAGATGTCGAGAAACTGAGATTCCAATCTTTTCCTGCTGATATTGAGTTTATCATTACCTCAGCGTTGCAAAACGATAAAAACTACTCACCAGTCTATATGTCCGAATTTAAGCCCTGTATCTTAGCATCTATATATAACGGTAATCGCGACTTTGTCGCTTTAGTGGAAGTTGGCGAGTTTCCGAGGATGTTAGTCTTAAACGGATGATTTAAGCGCACACGATAAGAGTGGATGCTCTTCCCACCAGGCCATCAATGAAACTGCATGCAACTGTTAGCATGACCTGTCTGGTATTTAATGACGTAAAGGCGACATACGGGTAACAAATGAGGGCCAATTGAGCAACAAATAACTAGCGCTTTTTATTTAGGTATTAATACAAATGAATATGGATTATAAGTATTCCCTTGTTTTTCAGATATTTGTATTGTAAGGTGTTTCCGGGCTATGACCCAAACTCGGTCTGACAATTAGAGAATGGCCGACGCGACTGCAATAAACATAGTAATATCTGCATAAAAGGACTATAAATCAATATGGTTGCTTCATTAACCAATAGAACAATAAAAATTATGACTATTCCCTTGTTTCGATGTGGACTATGATCTTTGATGAGGACTTTTGTGCGTGGGAATTCATTACATCGTCATTTGCAAAAAAACGTCCCGCGGTCGTAGTTTGTGATACTTATTTGGTTAGAGGGGAACTGAAGCCGAGTCGCCTTTCGGATGTAGATAGTTAGCAGGGAAGCTATAAAGTAGAATTGACCAATTGATATACAGTGGAACCTCTGTTAGCGGACACCTCTCTACTAAGGACAACCTCTATATCAAGGACACTAGTTTTGGTCCCAAATTGGTTGTTTCCATTCAATTTGACCTCTCTAATCAGGACACCTCTCTATTAAGGACAGCACTTGTCAGTCCCAAGGGTGTCCTTAATAGAGAGGTTCTACTACATGTACATGTATATAGTGAATGAAAGTACATGTACCTGCAACTGGTTGTTAACCACTTTCAACCACGACCTATATCAATACCATGTTGGGCTAATTTTTGTCGTTTTGGCCGACGACGGAGTCACTCGACTGGCGCCTGACCGGCGCAGAAGTAGGCAGTATTGCTTATCCCCCTTGGAAGAGGAATATCATCTTGGAGAATAGTTTGCACCTGACCAATTGGCCGCCGGCCATTGATCGAGAAACTTCCGATAGCAGTATTAATGTGATCGCATTCTTCCGTCCTCTTGCAATTGACACCATGCAGTGTTTGCTGAGAGGGTTAGTTCGTGACCAGGGTAAGATATTTCAGCTTTTCAGAGCAAACATTGACGGTTGTCATATCTATCAATCTCTCGTGTGATGTTTGAAGAGATTTTACGTGTCGCATCTGTTTGCGAGATAGAATGTAGGAAGCTCGATCCCGAGTGGTGGACGCCGAGATAGAAATGTCAAGAAAATATCACCCTGAGGAATCAGCATTACATTTCATGAGGGTATTCGTCAGTTCGAGGTAGAATATCCTGGAAATTGTCATCCTTATTACCGAGGTCATCTCGCTAACCCACAGAAAGCGTTAAATATCGCATCATTCTCAATTAGAAAGCTCAAAAGTATTTGATATAGTGATCCGATAAAACAGCAGGGGCCGGGGTTGAAGTGTTGGCAGTCAATGAAAGTATTAGTTTAAATATCTTCATCAGGACAAAGATCAAAAGAAACATTGCACCCGCGTGGGGGCTCGAACCCCAGACCCTCAGGTTAAAAGCCTGATGCTCTACCGACTGAGCTACACGGGCTGTTGGTTCTACTGCTGGTTGTCAGTAGGCTCCTCTTCAACAGATCACTCAAGGTAGGGTAAAAATGCCCCAAAAAGTTAGTCACCCGCGTGGGGGCTCGAACCCCAGACCCTCAGGTTAAAAGCCTGATGCTCTACCGACTGAGCTACACGGGCTGTTGGGTTCTTACCAATGAAAATGCAATATTATTCTGTCAGGAAGTTCCGATCGTAACATCAATTACTTCTCACAGCTGTTTGAATAAATGAGGCAATTATTTATATTTACAATTCAAGTGGAATGAAATAATTTAAAGGCCCAACCTGAGCGTGAGGTTTAGGTTGCCAGGAGACGAATGTGCCTATACTCTCCGGCAAGCGCGCCACATTAACAATTATCAAGGGAAAGACCTGGTATAAATCCATGATCAAATTTAATAATGATGCTAAGTTGTGCATCACAGGAAATTAACTTGGAAATTAATCAGTACACGATGGAGCAAAAACTGATTAGTTTGCAGCTAATGAGGGGTTTTGGATGGAGCTCTGAGAGTAGCAGACTCATTCTGGTTTCATCTTTAAATAACCATACTGTCATCATAAGACGCTTGACAAGGTGGTTGAGTCGCCAATACGGACAGTATACTCACAAGTGTCATTCATGTTACCACTGCAATATTTAAGGCCACATAAAAAATTATAAGTTGATCATCATTTTAAAAACAATGAAGATGATGTGGGCGCGGGCTTTTTTCCCCCCTAATTTTTTAACGCTTATTCTTAACACACATCTCGAGCTGCCAATTTCGTAATAAGACTGATTTGAAAATCAAACAAAATCTGATGCGAGCGGAAAAAAATGATGCCGGCAAGGATGATAAACATTTTTTTAAATGTTGCCTTGAGTTCTCGGTCTCACTTAATTCCAGGACTTGATGCTGTCGTCAAAACAAAGGCGGATGAAGCGAAAATCATTCAATTATCAGATCAGATAGAGCCGAGGAGGCTTAAGTAATTGCAAGAAGAAAATCGTTTTCTGCTTCAGGAAACAATTTATCTGCAGTAGCTGCGTGCACAGTACCATCTTTCATTCATTATCTTCTCAAAACAAGTTATCGTTCGCATTCAAAAGCAAGAAGACAGTAAAAAAGAGAAAGGCTCTCGTGAGGGAAGATAATGTAATATTGATGTTCTATAGGGTATCGATAGTGTCGGATATTTGCTTGATATTAGATTATTACGAGAAGTACCGATGCCTTGAGCGAAGGCAGGACGACATGCACTTTTGTCTGTCATGGAAACTTTTTTGGTACATTCAATATTATATAAACTGCCATTCAGATTTCCAACCGAAAGTTGGACATACTGTTTTTGCTAGAAGAGGCTTCGTTTAGCTTTCAGGTATATAAAATTGAGAAAAAAAACTAAGAGTATCTTACTGACCTCCATGATGACCTCCCTGAGATTGACGGCCATCCTTGGCCGGATTCTGCCCATCCTACCGGCAACTCCTCTCAACCATAGCATCCTTGAGCCATCATAATCTTTCACCACAAATTATCCAGGGCCATCCGACGTCCTCCTTCAGAGAGACAGGAATACCCAATCAAGACCAATTTGCACCTTCCGTTAAGCTCTTTACAAGGACTGTTTACCTAAACATATACATACTGCCCAGGGAATTTTTTTATTGTATATCTTTGTTTGTGCTTGGGCTTCATTTTAATAAAGCGGCCCAACCATCTTAAACAAACACTGATTTGTGGTTCATGTAGGCCCTTTCAGCGAAGAATCGCAAATGGACACACTGATATTGAATTATCAAAGCACCGATTTAGCTAGATGCCTGTATACCATTCTCAAATGAGAAGCCGCCTAAAGGTATAGGCCATGTTTGGGTACGCCCATCGAAGGTCGTGTTAGATCCAGTAATTATCATTTATTTTGAGCGTCAGTAAATATTTTCCTAAGTTTTCAATGGGGTGTGATAGATGGTTAAAAAAACGATCGCTTCAACGAAATTTATGGCAAATATTTTGAGCTAATGTTTACTTTTTCTGCTGTCAAGTAGTAAAATGATAGACCGTTATTTACAGGGGGACATTTTCTACTTCTTCATCGGCATCCATAGTCAGAGCTCTTCACAAATTAAGTCTCAGCCTTGGCCAAAATGTTCCTGCGGGCCTGGTAGATGTACATCTCTTCACATCTATCATATGTAGGCCTTGACGACTAACAATGGAATACAGTGGAACTCCGGTAACACGACCACTCATGGGACCGAAGTTGAATGGTCGCGTTACCGGGTCGGTCGCGTTAGTGAAGTTGAAAATCCGGGGACAAAATGCGAACTTTTCCATAAGTTCAAAATTCTGAAAAATTTTCAAAGCCAATTTTTTTATGGCTGCTGATGTTTCTTCATTTTGAGCAGAAAAAAAATAAGTGAAAAAATATTTGGACTAGAAATTTTTTTCATCTGTAGCATGACAAATTTTCCGCAATCAACAGAAATCATGACAGCATTCGTCTTTTCACGGCAATTAGGCCCTTTGGTCGGGTTAGAGGGGTGGATTTGGTCATTGGGACCACCCAATCTAGTGGTCGTGGTCTGGGTACTGGGGTGGTCGTGTAACCGGGGGTTTAGGAGCCGCCCGACCGTAAATATCGACCAATCAAACCTGATCACCATCTGGCTATGACTACACAAAAAATCCATCAATCCTCAGTAAAAAAAATATGTTATGATCTGCCTCCTATAAAGGTCAATACCATTAGTTTGATGATCAAAATATAACCAGCAGCAGCGTCATCGCCGTATCAATTAGAGCAACTGCAATTATATCGAATCAACCAGAACTAATTGTTAGTGCTACGATTGACCGAAACTGCATGGTTCTCTTCTCGCGCGGTGATAAGTAATAAGTGATTCGTTAGCTCGAGCAACAAAAGCCCTGGACCACGGGAGATTTTCATACAGAAAGATTGATTTTTAACCCGACAACATGGTTAATACGGCACGGAGTGAGTAATTTCAGTCATATTCAATGGTTTATGTGAAAAGCGAGGGAAGGCAGGTTCATTTCAGTCAAACATGGTCAGATAGGTCGATCCTTGCCAGGGCCGTTGCTCAGCCAAAAGGTTTATTTGTGACTTCCCTTACTCATCCCCCGACTCATCCTGAAGAAACCAGGAGGATGCTTTTTCTTGTGCAACCATTGGCACTGCATACTTCTCTCGTTCGCATGACAACATTCGTTACCATTTTTGTAGCCACTTTAGTTAGCAAGTATGACTTGGAGATACCAGAAATGGGTACTCCAAAAACTATCCAGCCGAGTGGATAGGCCTTCACGTAGCGGCTAAGAGTGTGCACCATGGAAGGCAAAGATTATTACAGACACACCCGTATTGAATGACGACTTGAGTCTACAGCAACTTCTTCATTTCTTTATCTCTATCGGTTGTTGATGGGCTGTATCTCCTTCACTGTATCTTGTTTGAGGCAATATCCCCCTCTTGCCATGAACAAGTGTCACGAGTGGTTTGTTTCGAATGACAAGTTGAGATCGAGTTACCCCGCTCTTGTTGTTGCTGTCGATGTAAGGATGAATGAACTAAAGAGCTTCACCATGGTACCATTAGCGCTTTCAACAAAGCCATTGTTGAAGTAGATGGAAGACCGAAGCCGGAGCATTGTCGTGATTGTCAAATGATATCAATCACATCTGGCTTTGAAAGAAGCGATTACCACGCTTGGTTAAGATGGCAATCCTTCCATAATATCTTGTTCATTATGGAGTAAGTATAAGAAATCAGTATGTAACAAAAAAATGAAGGATCTGATACAAAGAAAAAAGGCATTGTTTCGGCTTCTGGTTACGTGATACCAAAATCGGCAGTTCATTGCCAAACTAGAAATGCATATTTTGCTTTTGCATTTTTTCCTTGAATCTATTCCTGCCTATTACATACAGTGTACATTGTTCATTGGTCTCACGTTGCAAGCAAAACAAGAAAAAAAATGTTTTAGGACCCACCTCGTGTGCAATGTGATTACACACTCGCGCAGTTTTCTTATTATGTCCACACCGTAGGAAGCGAAAAAAATGCAGGAACAAAAATTGGTCTTAATAGCTAGTCTTCTAGCGGAGAAATTATATCTGTCACCGCACTGGTAATGGCTGTCACGGTGTGTAAACATTATGACTGCAATCATCTTCTCCGATTACCTTGTGCCTCCATCCAACAGGCGAAAACTACGTGGAACAATTATGGACAAATCCAGACACATGACGTTTCTCTGTTTGAAATCATCTGCATTAAGACAACATTGTTCGGGGCAGAATGAGGGAAGAACGAGCGGGCACGAGGATATCGAGAGAATATACGTCTAACAAACTCGATGTACGAGTTTATCATCTTTGAATCAGAACACGCTGGAAGCAGTACGTGTTGGTTTGGCAATATCGAATTATATCACAAGCGTGATTTTAGTGTTACCGGTACACGTTTTCACTCTGCACCTCTATGAAACACCTCCGTGCCTACCGGAAGTTAGGTTAGGCCAGTGCAATCATCGCTGTCGGATGACACGAAATCAACGCAATCCACTATGCCATCATCTATACCCGAAAGACTCGGCGAGCTTTAGCAACAACAAGAAGGAAGCAGGTTCCACGGGAGCTCGCAGGACTTTCAAGATCTTGTCAAAGATGCCGTGGTGTTATTCTTTCTGATTCTGCCTTTCTTTTGGTGAGCTAATACACGACCTTCTTCATCTTTCTTTTTTCCTTTGTCTTCTTCTTCTTCTTCTTCGAGGTCAAAGGAATCAAAAATCACTGTTAGAATCAGATGAATGCGATCTGTCTAAATTGCTGCGGAGTGGGAAAACTACTTTGAACAGCGGTGTTAAGATCTTTCTGTTTAGTTTGCAGTCTTCATCAGAGTCTTCCCGTTCCGTTTGCTTGGCATTTAATAAAAGGCCAGCATGATCAGCTTGATTACTCAGTCAGGTAGCGGGTCGATCTAGTGGTGCCCCATGACTTTCATCGGAGACAGTTGTGCCATGCACTCTTGAATAACATAATATGCAATCATGTTTCGCAACCCTTAGGACGAAGTATGGTGTCGTCGAGTATTTCCAGAGTTTGTTTACTCGATAACCAAAGTAGCAAAAGTAAAATCTGTGAAATCTTCAAAAGCCATCGTCGATGAAATGCATTGACATACTTCGTTCTTCGTCGGTCGTAGCTCAGCCTTCGTAACAGTTACAAAACCTGCTTAATGTTTAAAGTAGAAAAGAGGGATCGACTGGCAGCCACTTTCGGGATCCGCCATGCGAGAAGTTCTGTTTTTGATCTTTCTTTGGACGGGATTGCGCCGTCCTCCATCCAAAGCTTCACCTTTCCGTCATTTCACCATCCAGCATGCTCCCTGCAGTATCTTTATATACACCATGCATGCGCCAACAGTACACTTCAATGTATGGAGACTGTTTTGAGTCAAAAAATCTCCCGTCATTGAGAGAGATTGTTGTCGCTTGTGATAAGAACTTTACGCCATCTGTCAAGCCATTCGCTACAGGTGGCACATCACAGACAGACAGAACCATTCGAAGCGCATCATTGGACGCTACAAGAAGATGGATCTTGAGGTTTTCTGACTACTTCGGATCATATAATCGTTAGTCCCTCCGTATGTCTGATTCATTGCGACTGGGAATACAATGGTCGGAGCTTATTCCGATCGGATTCCATCACGGCTTTTAGATCAACGGTAACATAATATACTTTCTTTGGATATGTCGTTAACTGAGGCAACATAGACCCATCAGGTAAACTTCATAAATCGCTTGGTTTTATAGTCCGGGCTTTTCTTGCGGCCTCCATTACCGGCACCCAACTGTCACGTGCTAGTAACAGAGACATTTGGTCTGCCGAGTTGGAGACCAGCTTTCATGTGCTGAACCCAACTGTACCGAAGATTATCGTAGACAGTTGGACAACTGAGTTGGAGACCCGCTTACACGTGCTGAACCCAACTCTACCAAAGATTTACGGTACCGAAGACAATTGACAATTGGTAGACTAAGTTCTCGATGTGACTGCAGCTCTTTGGCGAGGTCATATATATGCGGCTGTGGTAAACTGGACAGCAACTTTTCCTGCAAAGAATTTTGATGGTGAGGAATAACGACAAAGTCTATACGTTGTCCTCGACGTAAATTACGCTATCAAGTATAATATTCGTATAAAAAGGTGAGTACATTTAATTCATTTTAATCATGGCCATCAAAGTTGATCAGTAATGCGCACTCTTAACAGTAATGTTAATTTGAGACAACTTTTTGAAAAATTATCAGTAACAAAGCCACGGCTTTGCAATGTTTGTCCAGGGCACTTGACATCCTTACTGGTGGCATGGTTTCAAATTAGTTTAACCCCAGAATCCTTGTAAATCATCATCCAATAACATGATTTAAAGTCATTTGCTCGCCATCTGAACGGATTAGTTGCTTGCCGCGGGTGTCAGCGTTCGTCGTTCGAACCTCGTCGTTCGTAGGGGTGCGAAACCTGCCCTGCTTCACTTCCGGAAAAAATCGAAACCAAGCCAGACCGCTAAGAACTAATACTAAACCAATATTTTCCATAATAAATAAACCTAATCATTCATCCTAACACCTTCACCCTTGAGACATGAGTGTCACTGCAACGTGACAAGAAGCCACTCTCTCACAATCCACTTAACTGAACAAATCACTTAATACATTTGTTGGGAAGCTTGCTTGCATTTATTGACCATGTTGACCATCGGTTGTTAGAACAAACCCCGGTGGAGATATTGTTATTAAAGCACAAGGGGACAAACAATTTTGTAAATTTTGTAAATGAGGAAAGGACTACAGAGGAGTATGGACAGATGTCGGAAATGATACGTGATTTATTAATAAAAAGAGATAGTGAAGATTACCATTTCCTTAACAGAATAGAGATAAATGACTTGTTAATATACCTGTGTGTTCACTAATAGTGAACCATATTTTTTTTTCTTTTCAAGCACCTTTGTAAATACATGTAGTTGCAACAACTGTACACTGTACGATCAGAAATGAAAAAAACAACAACAAAAAACAACAAAAGAACCAAAAAAACTCAATAAGGCTGCAATTAATGTTACAATATACAGTAGCTTGGCAACGTGATGCACAGTGAAGATAATTAAACAATACATTCTGTTTTAATAAAGAGAGCAACAATTAAAAATAATAATTAAAACAGAATGTAATGTCCAAAAAGTGCAGTCATGTTTATGAACACGGGAGTCGTGAAGCGTGCATATTCCATATTCCATTTAGTTTGTCAAAAAAATGGATTCATGTGTAATGTGTATGAACATGGGGGTCGTGAAGCTTACATACTACATATTCCATTTAGTTGTATAGATATTAACTACTTCAAATAATTTGTTTACTGTCCGTAATTGTGAGGTGATTGGACCATGGCCGTGTCCGCAATTCGGAGTAGAGAGGTGTCCGCCCTACCGAGGTTTTGGTTAAAGCAAATGACTTAGAAAAAAAATCGGGACTGACGAACATGTCCGTAATGCGGAGGTGTCCGCCTGGCAGAGGTGTCCGCAAGGGGAGGTTCTACTGTACTTACAACCATATTCCTTGCAAGTTTTTCGATGCCTGCGTGACCAGACTACATTGATATCAGCGTTCTTTACTAAGTAATCACCAAGTGAGTGAGCGTTGAGTAAGTTCGCAATTTACCTGATGACAAACGTCTAAAAGCTTCCTGTAACCGTTTAAAGGCTTGGAGATTTACTGTTAACCAACTTGAAATGATATAATTATTTCAAGGTTACATCAGCTGATCAGGTACCAGACGCGTCATATAAGTTGGGCCAAAGGTTTGAAGATATTCAAAGAAATCTATTCCAGTAAGTGTACGACGGTTTAGAATCGGTCGTATCGAGTATTTGAATGAGAGCGCTGGTTAATGTCTACAAAATCACCACCGTCCACTGACCTCATTTATAGCACCAAAAATTAATAAGGCGAGCTCGCTTATATATTTTTGATAGCACACCACCCTGCCCAATGATATTGACCCTCACACACTTAACTTGAAGAAATTCTTTAAAATTATGCATTTACAATGACTGGGCAACTTGCCAATTGCTAATATAACATCTCTAGAGCGTTTGAAATAACATATTTGAAATTATTGGATTGTTGATTATTCACAATCTCCATTGTTCAATCACAAAAAACTAATACAGACGGCCGTTTCTATCGAATTTAGGAATTCTTGCATCGATCTACTCCCAGTGGTATAACCGGTCCGTTGCTCCAGCGCAAACATTCCTTCATGAATATCAATGACAAAGCCTTCCACGTATAATTAGTAATTTCCTATTCCAATATTGAATATAACTGATGAAGAAAGAGGCGGGGGAATGATCAAATTGCACCTTACGAAGAGGCGTGTGACGACTGGAAATATGGCAGCCAAAAAGGAATGAAAATCCGAGTGTGTCTGTTTTTTTGGAATGCAACAAGCCACCACACGGCATATACATGTACATGTATCAGCATTGCTCACATTTTCTTTGCCGTATTTCGTCTAATTCGACATTCAATGCGTTCCGAAAGCATTATTAAGGGTTCCTTTCGATCGTACTGTTCCCGGCGGCCGAATCAAAAGAGTCGAATTCTTGCAGTGCGTCGTCGGCGTGCACAAATCATTCTGAACTAGTTCGCTTTCGAAATTGGGTGCCAGTGATGAACGGTTAGATATTTTTTTGGTAAACTGCATACGCCATATCATCTACAAACATGGTAGGTATAGCATGATACATGCAAACGGTAAAGTGAATGTATCCCTTCGCTAATCACATTTCTCTCTACTTTCCAGGACATTCGATTGAAAATGGCGGAAACAAGCTTCGATGACAATATAACGACGACCGTTGCACTACTCAAACCACTTCATCGGGCGCGGTTCATGCCACAATCAGAAGGCAAGAACATTGCCGCCTTTGTTGGCCTGTGTCCGGTTCTTCTCTCGATATGTATCTTTGGATTCTTCGGGAATACACTTTCCTTCGTGGTAATGTTTAAGGAAAAGCACCGAAGTTCCTCAAATTTTCTCATGCAAGCTTTGGCAATAGCAGACAATTTTGTTCTGTTGTTTTTCATCCTATATTTTGTTGTCCCGACCGTCTATGATTTTACGTTAGCATTCAAAGAAGGGTACGACTTCCACATGCTTGCTAGAAACTTCACTGGCTTTGGTCTTTGGCTGAGCAAGACCATTTCGATCTACATCGTGGTCTACATGACAGCGGAACGAACTGTGGCCGTTTGTCTGCCGTTTAAAGCAGTCACTTGGTGTTCATACAGGAATGCGGTGATTGGCCTACTAATTGTTATAATTTTCTCGATAATGTACAATTTGCCAAAGTTGTGGTATTATCATTGGCCGATTTACGTGTACGATCCATACTTTGGTTACGAGAGACCAAAAACTGTCCCTTACCTGGCCTTTGACGCACTGTTTTCTGAAGTGTACATTACAGCTTTTTACTTTGTCTTTATCTTTGTAATTCCGCTAACGTTGCTGGTTGTCATGAACACCAAACTCATTCTGACGTTACGGCGAGCCAAGGCAGCGCGTGGTGACATGGCACAAGGCAAGGGAAAGAAAGGGGACAAGATCACTGAAAAGATCGTCGGGGTGGTAACCGCGTTCATTGTTTTGGAGTTTCCTTCACTTGTAGCCAACGCTGCTCTGTTGATTGAAGTAAAATCGAATCCTGGGGTACCACCATCAGCAGCCGCAGACATTGCATCGAGGTTGTGTTATGTATTGTCGGCTACAAACTCGTTCATCAACTTTTTCATTTACTGTCTAGCTGGGGAGAAGTTCCGTCGTCAGGTCCTGTGCCTGCTTGGTTGTGCTAAGCCTTCTATGTCTGGCCCGGCATCGGTGTCAACGGTCTCTTCTAATGCCCCAAATGGAACAAAATCGGGCTCGCAGATGCCACTAAACGGAAACTCCATAATGAACGAGGAAAGAAGGATATAGAGATTTCTCAGTATGAAGAATGAGCATGTACATATTTTCTGCGATAGCAGCGTCGACAACTATGTACAGTCGAATATTTTTAAATTGTTTTATCTTCATGATGTAATTTCCATATCGGGTGCAACTTTTTTGTTGGACGTGATAAGCTGTGGTTTATCGTTGCTCTTATTTTTGATTAATTTCTTGATACCAAGAATTCTTGGTGATACTAATATCATAATAAATTGGTAATTGTCACAATGGTGACGGGACTCATGCTAGCTATTCTCTCTTATCACAAATGTGCTACGAATGGCGCAACGGGGTATAACCGTATAGGGTAGAAGTCCTTGACTGCATGATTGAGGCTTGTAGTCATGGACGCCTAACATACGGTTCCCTGTAGTATCGAACGGTGGCTGGTAAAGGATATCAGACCATTTTTTTGCTTTTGGTATTATCTCCAGAACTCGACTTTTTATCTCGAGCGCTCGACTCGCCCGGGGGACGACATTCGAAAAGGAAAGACGCGATCGTCCACTGATCATGCTCCCATACGCCCGCCGCGCTTACTGAGCGATTCGCCGTTGTACTCGAATGCAAGTTAACTGGATGCAGGGAGTAAAATTGGATCGATTAGCAATTGCACACCTATACCGTGCACAGATCGGTGCATTGCAGCTCCAACTCCTTCGTTCCGAGACTCCACTCCAAACCAATGGACTCATCGCCATTTATAGTTTAGCCTTTCATTATATGTCGTAACCGGTATAGGCGATTGCATGGCAGGAGCCGTCTTTCATTCGTCTGTATGTTAGTAATGACACCGCAACTCGTTCTAAGTGCCTAAAATGGTTCATTTAGAATGTACTGTATTACCGAATGATCAAGATATTCAATGACATTCGGCTTGCTGATGCTACCCGTCGTTTGATTTTTAACAAGATAGGAATTACTCGATATTTAGATCCGAACAGAAGTCTCAATACCCTTTTCGACGACGTTCTTGACATCAATCATGATATCGATCGGCACACCTGAGGGCTTGACTAATATAAATGTTCTTGGTTGGACGGTTCCTCGTCGCGGCCTTGCTCGGGTTTCAAGTACCATCATCTCCCGCCAAGGGCGACCATTTTAATTATCAAACTTCTTTTACAAGTATTTACGCTTGGGGGTCCTTGGAGAGTCGAGTATTCAGGTATTCGGACTACCAGGTTTGACTAATCAATATAGCTCCTTGCTATGATTTGAGAACGTTTTTACTAGTATTGTAAATATTAGTACATGTATGTATATCACGTCATCAAAATAAAGCATGTGAGGAAATATTTCGAGTTAACTACTCTCTTTTATTCGTATATTTCAATTGAAATCCATATAATGTCGATCATAATACACATACTCGAGCCAATTCGTAACACTCCAAAATGAAGCGAGCATTGGTTCTCAGCTCGTTGTCGCTCAAGGTGAGATAGAGTGGTAAGGGTGAATTTCCGACTCTCACTCCGATACAGCTTTGAGACTAAATACAAGATGGCTGCCTTGACAGCCATATTGATAACACCAATTTTCGAATTGGGTGTTGCCCTGATGACTACCAGCACACCGAAGAAAAATTGACGAATGTCGTCTTATTGTGTATTCATCACCTGAACATTAAAAGTGAATTCCGCCAATCCTCCTGTATTATTCGCCTTGATATGGTAGACACCCTGGTCCCGCATATTCACATCAGGTAGGAGCAGAAAGGCACGATGGTAGCTTCGACCATTTATGTAAGTCTTCAACAGAACTTGACCTCGTGGAGTGGCGATGCTTACAGTCGGTGTCGGGTAGCCAATCACCAATACCTCGTACGACCTCTTACCACTGATTGGCGCCTGGTCCGTCCCGTCTGTTGCAATATCGGTTCGGTTACTGTTCCCAAGCCTGACGTAGATGGATGGCGACAAGTTCTCAAGAGCAGTTACAATCTCTGTTGACGTGGTCATCGTAATCGTGAAGCGAGTCGGGCCGGTTCCCTTGTCAAACAGGAGGATATGGTTCTGAAACAGGGCTGTGGCGTCCTTATTGCTGTTGAATGTGTAACACATATCGCTCACTTGATAGCTGTCATCTGTCAAACTATATGAGGGTCTTTGGTCCCCGATCACATTAGACTCACTGGATGGGTCGAAAGGAGCTTTCACACAGAACAATCTCGATGACTCCTTCCGTAGCTCCGCTCTATTCCCCGACTGATCCTCCTCCAGATATTCCAAGGTCATGTTGAAGGTCTGCGACATAAACATATTCCGCTTATAAACTCTGTTGCTTAGAGTGTGAATGCGAGGCCCTGCTGGTACCATCCTAAACCCGCCTAGGTCAGGCATGCTCAGTCTCCCAACGTTGTGCAATGTGAACTTGACATCGAAGCAGGGATTCAGGGCATGGACTTCAAAATCGAGAATGTAGCTGTCTACGATGGTGCGATCAGTGAAGGTGATGGACGACTTTAGAGTGTAGAAGCCACCTCGTTCCCTCTGGCCACGACCCGGGGCAATATAGAGGATCGGGTCCACTGTGACACCAGGATAAGCTGAAATTAAATAAATTGCAAAAACACAAATGAGTACTTGATCCTTCGAGTCCCGTTTGAAGACGCTTGGAGTTCAAGTACGTGATTTCAGGACTTTTTATGTAATTCCCACCCTTGGCGGGACGCTTCAAGTCGAGCAACGGCGGACATGTCCTTGCCATGATAGGCGAAGGTAAAGAGCGAAGTAGCCCGCGATTCGAAAATTGGGGTTTCTTACCCTCTCGGGTGAAATGTCTGAGCCCTTACCTTCTGCTGGGAATCTTGATGCATTTGGAAAATTGATAGGATCAGTAATGAACCAGTTCATCTTCACCCTCGGGATGCTGTCTTTGGGGATGCCATTGACAGACAGTGCCATCTTTATTGGACTGGCCATACGCCTCTCCATCCCACTGATGAAGGCATCTTTGATGTGACTCAAGATGGCTTGTTGTACAGTCGCATTTTGACAAGTAGTCTGATTCTGAAGAGAAATTGAAGCTTTTGACAGCAGCTTCTTCTTGGGGATTGTCGTGAATCTTCGATAAACTGCCGCAGATAATCCGCTCCTTTACCACGAGGTTGGCACAACTACGAGCATGCCCGGTACAGAAAAAGCTTAGTGTCGATATCTGATGATGATTTACTTCCGTTATAGATTCTATGACGGAACCTTTTGCCTGTGTGTACCTCGATGTAAAATGTTCAACAACGCCGCCGAGCTGTACTTTCTTTGGGGCGTAATTAAATAGCAACATCGATGAAACCAACCAATCAGTGTGGTGGTATTCGCCTACTCAGCGTCTTCATTCGATTCGAGGTTTCCAACAAGAATGTTGCCTAAAGGAAACCTCCCTCAGGGTGCAAATCATCAACATAGGTAAAATTTTGCGGCAGGTTGGTTGTGACTTACCTGTGCTTTGATCCCTGCAAATCCCACCAAAAACAGAGCGACACATTGTACGCCTATTCTCGCCATTTTGCCAGTCAAGACTGTTGAATCACTGATGATGACGCTTACAGGTCAAACTCGACGTTTTTCTCTTTATTTACTACAATTAATGGCATATTTACATTGGTGTTCATGAAGCGAGCGATGAGGCCTGTATCATAGCTTGTTTCAATTTGGTCAGGACTTAGCCTCAACCTGTTGAATCGACAATATTGACCTTTCTTCCCATATTTGCAGAAGAAATTTACAACCACGGACCAAATATTTGAAGTACTTGTTTAATTCCAATTGTTGCAAGCAAAACTGAAAAAAGACCGACAATTAGACAAAGCAATTCAAGCTGAACAAATCATCAAGGTAAGGGAGGGAGCACTTTCGAACACGTCACGCTGATGAAAGAATGCCACATAAATCTGTATTTCACAGAGACCATGGATGCATCGGTATATGTATTTAAACCAGAGTATAGTAGAGCCAAACTGTGATTAGGACTTCATGACATCTAAATTGACAGGGTCAAGCGGTATGATATCAAATTATATAAACATTTGTGTGATGGAATAATCAAAACAAGAGCAGTAAAAGTTATTCACTTAGAGAACACCACGCGATACATACACGTAAATTAAGGTTACTTCATCACGATGCGGATGACGAAGAACCACACAGGTCTAGTGATAAATGGAGTGGTTGACGAGTTGATGGACGAACGGACCGGAGTAGCCAGGTGGATTGATCATTCTGCTATTTCGACAGAAATAGTTAGCACACTATGCAGCTTGCGTTTTGTGCCTTGAGTCTCTGGAGCTTCTAATTGGAGCTTCTAATTCTAGACGATGCGAATGGTGTAGAACTGTCCGCATAATTCCTTAGACACTTCAACTTTCGTGGTGGCGAGAACAAAACTAAAGTCATCAGCACGCCATTCTCGTTCCTGGCATTTAGTATACTCGTCCCCATCCTCTGACGACACAAGTTGCTTGTAGCTAAAAGCAAGGAACACAAATGGTGATCAAATAGATAGATAATTTGAAATAACTAGTGTCATCCCGGCGAAACGGGACTGGTGGAGTGTGAAAGGACAAAGTTAACGTCTTACAAAAGTACCGTATGTGATTGGACAATTACTGATCCGACATCCTCCGAGAAAAAAAACCGGATTGTTCCTGATTGGCCAACATGACCGGAAGTCGCCCCAAAAGTGCTTTAGAAACTGCCTTTTTGGTCGAAAATAGAGTTATTCGGAAGTAAAGCTTACTTTTCATCCTTGAGAATACTCCTATCCATGATTTTAGCCATCAGATCCTTGACCACAAGCACCTTATCAAAGTCTTGCGTCAATTTATCGAAGTCATCGCTCTCCTCCATATTGATAACCAATGGTTTGCCAAACCTGGGAAGAGAACGATGAGAAGGATACGTGTCAAAAAATGCGCCAACTTGCATAGCAAGTTTCATCAAAGGAAACCGAAGTATCGACGATTGCGTCTCTGCAGTTAAAGATATTGTAACTGTAAGTAAGTTTGTTTGGACAGTGTCTGGAGTGTGGATTTACCCCATGAACTTGACCTTCCTCCATATATATACATGTAGGCCCTAGAACCAGAAAAAATGTCATAAGTAATAGTTTATGACAGGCTAGAACTGCTGATGATATCAAGATTGAGCGAAGGGATAGCAATGATTTTCCGAAGTTCAGATCCAGTTTCCACACAAGATGCGATGGCATGCAGAATTTAAGCAGTTCTTTTACCGGATGATCCACATACCTGATAGAGCCCATTACAGCTCTTCTGATAGGAGGTCCCTGCATGTCCAAGGCGGGTGCTGCCGCGAACAGCACATTTGTGTCGCGGTACTTTAGGAAAGTGACGGCGTTACCAGATTGGTCGATGATGAGTGGCCACCTGGAAGTAAGCATCAAAATTGAATCATACTCAGCCAAAACTCACTTACATTTGTATCATTGTATGAAGTATTTCAATATACTTTATTGACGACGTTTTTTCATATCTCAAATTCCTCGTACAGTAGGCTACAACTTAGTTTAGTAGACGATTTATGCACAGGACTTTGGACGACAGACCTTCGCAGACTGTAATTGTAATTTGTCGTTCGTAGGGGTCGCAAAACTGGTCAGTTTGGAAGAGAAACCACCAAAGCAACAGGACGATAGGCAGCATGTTGGTTGGTCAGCGAGGGTCCTGAAGGGATGTGTCCGGGAAGAACACAAAAAACAGGAGGACTTACCGTCCCGAAGATTTCAATTCGTCACTATCAAGAGTGTTAGCAAGTGCTTTTAGTCCAATCTCAACTCCCATCATTACCAATGATTCCTTGGGTTTCTCTGAAAATATAAGACAGGACCAAAATAAGTACCTCATCAATTTGATGGAATACCAACACTTGCAACAGCTCGTGTGGACTTGGAGGCCGAATATCAATGGGCAATGATTCTGCTTTCGCTTTTACTCTTTTTGACGTTCTTTACTCATCATGGTGGTGACATTCGCCTTACTTGTTTCAATTGCCTGTGTCACGATGAGGTCTGACAATCCTTGGGAAAAGGAATCGACATCACTCATCTCGTTTGAACACAGAAGATTTGTTTCCTCTCTTCGTTTGGTTTACAGCGACTATGTCTGCGTACGTAGGCTACATGCATCTCGTGTCGCTACGACACTCTGTTGAACCTCCTGTACGTCACGGCGTCTGGACGCCCTTACCATATCGGTTGTTTGTGGTTTCCAAGTTTATTGACAGGCCTACATCTTGAGTAATATGTTTAGCATACCTTGTTTTGGTGCTGCAGCGGGTGCCTTTGCAGGAGCTGCCTTCGCAGGAGCTGCATTCTTCGCTACTGGTTTAGCAGCAGGAACCTTGGCCGGAGCAGCCTTCTTGGCAGTGGCGCCTTTCGCTGGAGCTGGTTTGGGTGGCATATCGTTTGTTCCTCTGTCCCCTGTGTCTCTTAAAATGTCACTGGTTGAGAATATCAATGCAAAACCTTTACCTCATGCCACTAATAAGCAATTACAGAATTATTAGACTTAGTATGAAAAAAGCTTTTTGTATGAATACCATGCATGAACTGTGCCAATATAAGGCCTGTTTGCTATCGCTGTTGGTAAAGCAAGGATTACCGAGCGCAAATAACACAAAGTAACACATTCGTCAGCAATCTATACCCCGTACTATGGTTGACCCAGCTACTACCCTTAAAGGCTATTGGTGCCTCAATACGTTAACTATCGATCGAACGCCTAGATGGCATAGCCTTGTAAGCTCACTCGATTGTGAAATGGGTAACACTGTCAACAAAGATCCAGTGGTGATGAACAAATGCAACAAACGAATGTCAAATATTCCTTACTGGCCTCCTACATATCGACGATAGAAACTAGACAACCCAAAACCAAGCACATGCGTTAAGAGAAGTAACGATATATTGATGAAAATAACACCAAATTTGGCGATCAATTGGAACAGATTGTTACGAATACTGATTCCCCATAGAGCAGTCAGAAAGATCTTTTAGCTTATTACAGCGGATATCGTTTTCTACTTAACCAAGAACATCTCTCAGATGCATTTTAGTGGATGCGCGGTCGCTTTGTAGGCGGTAACTAAGGATCGTCCGATTATATATTGCAATTTTCGGATAAAAGAAGATTTCTAGAAAATACTATTTCTAGATCTCTACATGACCGACGTTTTAATAAATGAATAAAACAATACGGCATCAGTTATTAACGACTTATATTGTTGTTTATTGGTAAAACTGGTTACAAGTGACATTCAATTAAAATGCATCAATATGCTACATTGTATGAAAAACAATGGCATTCTGATGTACACATAACATTTTTTAGTTAATGAACGAGGTTACATGTATCTGAGTGTCGAAAAGGCTACATGTATCTCTTACGTACAGCATCGAATTTGATGAATATGCACATGTACAAGTGATACTCGTTTTCCATGTATAATTCGAAGTTGAATCATGTGAAGCTAACTTTGCATCTGGTTGGCCTTGAGTAACTTATTATAGGTGATATCACTACCGATTTCGGCGCAGCTGGATTATGATTTTTTTCGGAATTCGGATGGGATGTCGGCGAGGGATTAACATAACCATCTTTGATTATTTCAACTCAGCGTTCAATATAAGTCAGTGACAGTTGCAAAAAATACATTGTTCCTCAGTCCTTATCTTTCTCACAGCAAATGGAAATGAGGCAATGAAGTTAGTAGAAGCATGTCAACTTCAATTCGGCCATAACCCGATAGGAATGGGATCGTGTTACAGACCTGGCGTTCCCGTGGATCGCGAAATAAGATATAACGGTAAGTGAAAAGATCCTCAAGATGAGATTCGGCATGTGGGTTAGTCATATTTTCGAAAATATCGGAAGACGGCCATTTCATGGATTTGCCGAGTGAGTGAAAAAAAGTGCTGATAGAGTATGAGTTAAAGCTAGATGAGCACCGACATTACAGGGTGTCCCATATGCAGTGTAAGGTCATCTTCAATATGAGATTCATTTGGTCTATTTGCCATTATCATTGAAGGCAATTAAATGTAAAATGAATTAGTTAACGAATCGAATCAAATAGTTAAATGCCTTGCCAATAATCGGTAAAGAAAATAGGAAAAATAACAAGAAATTAATAGACTCTTGATTGAAACATGCTTTTAGTGTAATTATTGGATATGGCGATTTGGAAATCTGAAGTAGGAAAAAGCATTCGGTTAGAATAAACAACCTGACGGTATATTTGTATTTGTGATCAGTAATATATATGCCATGGATGAATTAAGGTGTTATGCGTATGATTTTACAAGGCATATACCGGATTGGTTTGAGCAAAATGTGTTTGGTGTTAATGTCTTGTCTTTTTGGTAAACTGCATACGCCATATCATCTACAAACATGGTAGGTATAGCATGATACATGCAAACGGTAAAGTGAATGTATCCCTTTGCTAATCACATTTCTCTCTACTTTCCAGGACATTCGATTGAAAATGGCGGAAACAAGCTTCGATGACAAT
This sequence comes from Lineus longissimus, assembly GCF_910592395.1. NCBI lineage: Eukaryota > Metazoa > Nemertea > Pilidiophora > Heteronemertea > Lineidae > Lineus > Lineus longissimus. The sequence goes on from NC_088310.1 coordinate 26,155,643, forward strand.
ATAACGACGACCGTTGCACTACTCAAACCACTTCATCGGGCGCGGTTCATGCCACAATCAGAAGGCAAGAACATTGCCGCCTTTGTTGGCCTGTGTCCGGTTCTTCTCTCGATATGTATCTTTGGATTCTTCGGGAATACACTTTCCTTCGTGGTAATGTTTAAGGAAAAGCACCGAAGTTCCTCAAATTTTCTCATGCAAGCTTTGGCAATAGCAGACAATTTTGTTCTGTTGTTTTTCATCGTACACGTATATTTTGTTGTCCCGACCGTCTATGATTTTACGTTAGCATTCAAAGAAGGGTACGACTTCCACATGCTTGCTAGAAACTTCACTGGCTTTGGTCTTTGGCTGAGCAAGACCATTTCGATCTACATCGTAGTCTACATGACAGCGGAACGAACTGTGGCCGTTTGTCTGCCGTTTAAAGCAGTCACTTGGTGTTCATACAGGAATGCGGTGATTGGCCTACTAATTGTTATAATTTTCTCGATAATGTACAATTTGCCAAAGTTGTGGTATTATCATTGGCCGATTTACGTGTACGATCCATACTTTGGCTACGAGAGACCAAAAACTGTCCCTTACCTGGCCTTTGACGCACTGTTTTCTGAAGTGTACATTACAGCTTTTTACTTTGTCTTTATCTTTGTAATTCCGCTAACGTTGCTGGTTGTCATGAACACCAAACTCATTCTGACGTTACGGCGAGCCAAGGCAGCGCGTGGTGACATGGCACAAGGCAAGGGAAAGAAAGGGGACAAGATCACTGAAAAGATCGTCGGGGTGGTAACCGCGTTCATTGTTTTGGAGTTTCCTTCACTTGTAGCCAACGCTGCTCTGTTGATTGAAGTAAAATCGAATCCTGGGGTACCACCATCAGCAGCCGCAGACATTGCATCGAGGTTGTGTTATGTATTGTCGGCTACAAACTCGTTCATCAACTTTTTCATTTACTGTCTAGCTGGGGAGAAGTTCCGTCGTCAGGTCCTGTGCCTGCTTGGTTGTGCTAAGCCTTCTATGTCTGGCCCGGCATCGGTGTCAACGGTCTCTTCTAATGCCCCAAATGGAACAAAATCGGGCTCGCAGATGCCACAAAACGGAAACTCCATAATGAACGAGGAAAGAAGGATATAGAGATTTCTCAGTATGAAGAATGAGCATGTACATATTTTCTGCGATAGCAGCGTCGACAACTATGTACAGTCGAATATTTTTAAATTGTTTTATCTTCATGATGTAATTTCCATATCGGGTGCAACTTTTTTGTTGGACGTGATAAGCTGTGGTTTATCGTTGCTCTTATTTTTGATTAATTTCTTGATACCAAGAATTCTTGGTGATACTAATATCATAATAAATTGGTAATTGTCACAATGGTGACGGGACTCATGCTAGCTATTCTCTCTTATCACAAATGTGCTACGAATGGCGCAACGGGGTATAACCGTATAGGGTAGAAGTCCTTGACTGCATGATTGAGGCTTGTAGTCATGGACGCCTAACATACGGTTCCCTGTAGTATCGAACGGTGGCTGGTAAAGGATATCAGACCATTTTTTTGCTTTTGGTATTATCTCCAGAACTCGACTTTTTATCTCGAGCGCTCGACTCGCCCGGGGGACGACATTCGAAAAGGAAAGACGCGATCGTCCACTGATCATGCTCCCATACGCCCGCCGCGCTTACTGAGCGATTCGCCGTTGTACTCGAATGCAAGTTAACTGGATGCAGGGAGTAAAATTGGATCGATTAGCAATTGCACACCTATACCGTGCACAGATCGGTGCATTGCAGCTCCAACTCCTTCGTTCCGAGACTCCACTCCAAACCAATGGACTCATCGCCATTTATAGTTTAGCCTTTCATTATATGTCGTAACCGGTATAGGCGATTGCATGGCAGGAGCCGTCTTTCATTCGTCTGTATGTTAGTAATGACACCGCAACTCGTTCTAAGTGCCTAAAATGGTTCATTTAGAATGTACTGTATTACCGAATGATCAAGATATTCAATGACATTCGGCTTGCTGATGCTACCCGTCGTTTGATTTTTAACAAGATAGGAATTACTCGATATTTAGATCCGAACAGAAGTCTCAATACCCTTTTCGACGACGTTCTTGACATCAATCATGATATCGATCGGCACACCTGAGGGCTTGACTAATATAAATGTTCTTGGTTGGACGGTTCCTCGTCGCGGCCTTGCTCGGGTTTCAAGTACCATCATCTCCCGCCAAGGGCGACCATTTTAATTATCAAACTTCTTTTACAAGTATTTACGCTTGGGGGTCCTTGGAGAGTCGAGTATTCAGGTATTCGGACTACCAGGTTTGACTAATCAATATAGCTCCTTGCTATGATTTGAGAACGTTTTTACTAGTATTGTAAATATTAGTACATGTATGTATATCACGTCATCAAAATAAAGCATGTGAGGAAATATTTCGAGTTAACTACTCTCTTTTATTCGTATATTTCAATTGAAATCCATATAATGTCGATCATAATACACATACTCGAGCCAATTCTTAACACTCCAAAATGAAAATTATACAGCATTGCCAAGCGAGCATTGGTTCTCAGCTCGTTGTCGCTCAAGGTGAGATAGAGTGGTAAGGGTGAATTTCCGACTCTCACTCCGATACAGCTTTGAGACTAAATACAAGATGGCTGCCTTGACAGCCATATTGATAACACCAATTTTCGAATTGGGTGTTGCCCTGATGACTACCAGCACACCGAAGAAAAATTGACGAATGTCGTCTTATTGTGTATTCATCACCTGAACATTAAAAGTGAATTCCGCCAATCCTCCTGTATTATTCGCCTTGATATGGTAGACACCCTGGTCCCGCATATTCACATCAGGTAGGAGCAGAAAGGCACGATGGTAGCTTCGACCATTTATGTAAGTCTTCAACAGAACTTGACCTCGTGGAGTGGCGATGCTTACAGTCGGTGTCGGGTAGCCAATCACCAATACCTCGTACGACCTCTTACCACTGATTGGCGCCTGGTCCGTCCCGTCTGTTGCAATATCGGTTCGGTTACTGTTCCCAAGCCTGACGTAGATGGATGGCGACAAGTTCTCAAGAGCAGTTACAATCTCTGTTGACGTGGTCATCGTAATCGTGAAGCGAGTCGGGCCGGTTCCCTTGTCAAACAGGAGGATATGGTTCTGAAACAGGGCTGTGGCGTCCTTATTGCTGTTGAATGTGTAACACATATCGCTCACTTGATAGCTGTCATCTGTCAAACTATATGAGGGTCTTTGGTCCCCGATCACATTAGACTCACTGGATGGGTCGAAAGGAGCTTTCACACAGAACAATCTCGATGACTCCTTCCGTAGCTCCGCTCTATTCCCCGACTGATCCTCCTCCAGATATTCCAAGGTCATGTTGAAGGTCTGCGACATAAACATATTCCGCTTATAAACTCTGTTGCTTAGAGTGTGAATGCGAGGCCCTGCTGGTACCATCCTAAACCCGCCTAGGTCAGGCATGCTCAGTCTCCCAACGTTGTGCAATGTGAACTTGACATCGAAGCAGGGATTCAGGGCATGGACTTCAAAATCGAGAATGTAGCTGTCTACGATGGTGCGATCAGTGAAGGTGATGGACGACTTTAGAGTGTAGAAGCCACCTCGTTCCCTCTGGCCACGACCCGGGGCAATATAGAGGATCGGGTCCACTGTGACACCAGGATAAGCTGAAATTAAATAAATTGCAAAAACACAAATGAGTACTTGATCCTTCGAGTCCCGTTTGAAGACGCTTGGAGTTCAAGTACGTGATTTCAGGACTTTTTATGTAATTCCCACCCTTGGCGGGACGCTTCAAGTCGAGCAACGGCGGACATGTCCTTGCCATGATAGGCGAAGGTAAAGAGCGAAGTAGCCCGCGATTCGAAAATTGGGGTTTCTTACCCTCTCGGGTGAAATGTCTGAGCCCTTACCTTCTGCTGGGAATCTTGATGCATTTGGAAAATTGATAGGATCAGTAATGAACCAGTTCATCTTCACCCTCGGGATGCTGTCTTTGGGGATGCCATTGACAGACAGTGCCATCTTTATTGGACTGGCCATACGCCTCTCCATCCCACTGATGAAGGCATCTTTGATGTGACTCAAGATGGCTTGTTGTACAGTCGCATTTTGACAAGTAGTCTGATTCTGAAGAGAAATTGAAGCTTTTGACAGCAGCTTCTTCTTGGGGATTGTCGTGAATCTTCGATAAACTGCCGCAGATAATCCGCTCCTTTACCACGAGGTTGGCACAACTACGAGCATGCCCGGTACAGAAAAAGCTTAGTGTCGATATCTGATGATGATTTACTTCCGTTATAGATTCTATGACGGAACCTTTTGCCTGTGTGTACCTCGATGTAAAATGTTCAACAACGCCGCCGAGCTGTACTTTCTTTGGGGCGTAATTAAATAGCAACATCGATGAAACCAACCAATCAGTGTGGTGGTATTCGCCTACTCAGCGTCTTCATTCGATTCGAGGTTTCCAACAAGAATGTTGCCTAAAGGAAACCTCCCTCAGGGTGCAAATCATCAACATAGGTAAAATTTTGCGGCAGGTTGGTTGTGACTTACCTGTGCTTTGATCCCTGCAAATCCCACCAAAAACAGAGCGACACATTGTACGCCTATTCTCGCCATTTTGCCAGTCAAGACTGTTGAATCACTGATGATGACGCTTACAGGTCAAACTCGACGTTTTTCTCTTTATTTACTACAATTAATGGCATATTTACATTGGTGTTCATGAAGCGAGCGATGAGGCCTGTATCATAGCTTGTTTCAATTTGGTCAGGACTTAGCCTCAACCTGTTGAATCGACAATATTGACCTTTCTTCCCATATTTGCAGAAGAAATTTACAACCACGGACCAAATATTTGAAGTACTTGTTTAATTCCAATTGTTGCAAGCAAAACTGAAAAAAGACCGACAATTAGACAAAGCAATTCAAGCTGAACAAATCATCAAGGTAAGGGAGGGAGCACTTTCGAACACGTCACGCTGATGAAAGAATGCCACATCAATCTGTATTTCACAGAGACCATGGATGCATCGGTATATGTATTTAAACCAGAGTATAGTAGAGCCAAACTGTGATTAGGGGAACATGACAACTTCATGACATCTAAATTGACAGGGTCAAGCGGTATGATATCAAATTATATAAACATTTGTGTGATGGAATAATCAAAACAAGAGCAGTAAAAGTTATTCACTTAGAGAACACCACGCGATACATACACGTAAATTAAGGTTACTTCATCACGATGCGGATGACGAAGAACCACACAGGTCTAGTGATAAATGGAGTGGTTGACGAGTTGATGGACGAACGGACCGGAGTAGCCAGGTGGATTGATCATTCTGCTATTTCGACAGAAATAGTTAGCACACTATGCAGCTTGCGTTTTGTGCCTTGAGTCTCTGGAGCTTCTAATTGGAGCTTCTAATTCTAGACGATGCGAATGGTGTAGAACTGTCCGCATAATTCCTTAGACACTTCAACTTTCGTGGTGGCGAGAACAAAACTAAAGTCATCAGCACGCCATTCTCGTTCCTGGCATTTAGTATACTCGTCCCCATCCTCTGACGACACAAGTTGCTTGTAGCTAAAAGCAAGGAACACAAATGGTGATCAAATAGATAGATAATTTGAAATAACTAGTGTCATCCCGGCGAAACGGGACTGGTGGAGTGTGAAAGGACAAAGTTAACGTCTTACAAAAGTACCGTATGTGATTGGACAATTACTGATCCGACATCCTCCGAGAAAAAAAACCGGATTGTTCCTGATTGGCCAACATGACCGGAAGTCGCCCCAAAAGTGCTTTAGAAACTGCCTTTTTGGTCGAAAATAGAGTTATTCGGAAGTAAAGCTTACTTTTCATCCTTGAGAATACTCCTATCCATGATTTTAGCCATCAGATCCTTGACCACAAGCACCTTATCAAAGTCTTGCGTCAATTTATCGAAGTCATCGCTCTCCTCCATATTGATAACCAATGGTTTGCCAAACCTGGGAAGAGAACGATGAGAAGGATACGTGTCAAAAAATGCGCCAACTTGCATAGCAAGTTTCATCAAAGGAAACCGAAGTATCGACGATTGCGTCTCTGCAGTTAAAGAGATTGTAACTGTAAGTAAGTTTGTTTGGACAGTGTCTGGAGTGTGGATTTACCCCATGAACTTGACCTTCCTCCATATATATACATGTAGGCCCTAGAACCAGAAAAAATGTCATAAGTAATAGTTTATGACAGGCTAGAACTGCTGATGATATCAAGATTGAGCGAAGGGATAGCAATGATTTTCCGAAGTTCAGATCCAGTTTCCACACAAGATGCGATGGCATGCAGAATTTAAGCAGTTCTTTTACCGGATGATCCACATACCTGATAGAGCCCATTACAGCTCTTCTGATAGGAGGTCCCTGCATGTCCAAGGCGGGTGCTGCCGCGAACAGCACATTTGTGTCGCGGTACTTTAGGAAAGTGACGGCGTTACCAGATTGGTCGATGATGAGTGGCCACCTGGAAGTAAGCATCAAAAATTGAATCATACTCAGCCAAAACTCACTTACATTTGTATCATTGTATGAAGTATTTCAATATACTTTATTGACGACGTTTTTTCATATCTCAAATTCCTCGTACAGTAGGCTACAACTTAGTTTAGTAGACGATTTATGCACAGGACTTTGGACGACAGACCTTCGCAGACTGTAATTGTAATTTGTCGTTCGTAGGGGTCGCAAAACTGGTCAGTTTGGAAGAGAAACCACCAAAGCAACAGGACGATAGGCAGCATGTTGGTTGGTCAGCGAGGGTCCTGAAGGGATGTGTCCGGGAAGAACACAAAAAACAGGAGGACTTACCGTCCCGAAGATTTCAATTCGTCACTATCAAGAGTGTTAGCAAGTGCTTTTAGTCCAATCTCAACTCCCATCATTACCAATGATTCCTTGGGTTTCTCTGAAAATATAAGACAGGACCAAAATAAGTACCTCATCAATTTGATGGAATACCAACACTTGCAACAGCTCGTGTGGACTTGGAGGCCGAATATCAATGGGCAATGATTCTGCTTTCGCTTTTACTCTTTTTGACGTTCTTTACTCATCATGGTGGTGACATTCGCCTTACTTGTTTCTGTGTCACGATGAGGTCTGACAATCCTTGGGAAAAGGAATCGACATCACTCATCTCGTTTGAACACAGAAGATTTGTTTCCTCTCTTCGTTTGGTTTACAGCGACTATGTCTGCGTACGTAGGCTACATGCATCTCGTGTCGCTACGACACTCTGTTGAACCTCCTGTACGTCACGGCGTCTGGACGCCCTTACCATATCGGTTGTTTGTGGTTTCCAAGTTTATTGACAGGCCTACATCTTGAGAAATATGTTTAGCATACCTTGTTTTGGTGCTGCAGCGGGTGCCTTTGCAGGAGCTGCCTTCGCAGGAGCTGCCTTCTTCGCTACTGGTTTAGCAGCAGGAACCTTGGCCGGAGCAGCCTTCTTGGCAGTGGCGCCTTTCGCTGGAGCTGGTTTGGGTGGCATATCGTTTGTTCCTCTGTCCCCTGTGTCTCTTAAAATGTCACTGGTTGAGAATATCAATGCAAAACCTTTACCTCATGCCACTAATAAGCAATTACAGAATTATTAGACTTAGTATGAAAAAAGCTTTTTGTATGAATACCATGCATGAACTGTGCCAATATAAGGCCTGTTTGCTATCGCTGTTGGTAAAGCAAGGATTACCGAGCGCAAATAACACAAAGTAACACATTCGTCAGCAATCTATACCCCGTACTATGGTTGACCCAGCTACTACCCTTAAAGGCTATTGGTGCCTCAATACGTTAACTATCGATCGAACGCCTAGATGGCATAGCCTTGTAAGCTCACTCGATTGTGAAATGGGTAACACTGTCAACAAAGATCCAGTGGTGATGAACAAATGCAACAAACGAATGTCAAATATTCCTTACTGGCCTCCTACATATCGACGATAGAAACTAGACAACCCAAAACCAAGCACATGCGTTAAGAGAAGTAACGATATATTGATCAAAATAACACCAAATTTGGCGATCAAATGGAACAGATTGTTGCGAATACTGATTCCCCATAGAGCAGTTAGAAAGATCTTTTAGCTTATTACTAACAGCGGATATATTGCAATTTTCGGATAAAAGAAGATTTCTAGAAAATACTATTTCTAGATCTCTACATGACCGACGTTTTAATAAATGAATAAAACAATACGGCATCAATTATTAACGACTTACATGTATATTGTTGTTTATTGGTAAAACTGGTTACAAGTGACATTCAATTAAAATGCATCAATATGCTACATTGTATGAAAAACAATGGCATTCTGATGTACACATAACATTTTTTAGTTAATGAACGAGGTTACATGTATCTGAGTGTCGAAAAGGCTACATGTATCTCTTACGTACAGCATCGAATTTGATGAATATGCACATGTACAAGTGATACTCGTTTTCCATGTATAATTCGAAGTTGAATCATGTGAAGCTAACTTTGCATCTGGTTGGCCTTGAGTAACTTATTATAGGTGATATCACTACCGATTTCGGCGCAGCTGGATTATGATTTTTTTCGGAATTCGGATGGGATGTCGGCGAGGGATTACCATAACCATCTTTGATTATTTCAACTCAGCGTTCAATATAAGTCAGTGACAGTTGCAAAAAATACATTGTTCCTCAGTCCTTATCTTTCTCACAGCAAATGGAAATGAGGCAATGAAGTTAGTAGAAGCATGTCAACTTCAATTCGGCCATAACCCGATAGGAATGGGATCGTGTTACAGACCTGGCGTTCCCGTGGATCGCGAAATAAGATATACATGTAACGGTAAGTGAAAAGATCCTCAAGATGAGATTCGGCATGTGGGTTAGTCATATTTTCGAAAATATCGGAAGACGGCCATTTCATGGATTTGCCGAGTGAGTGAAAAAAAGTGCTGATCGAGTATGAGTTAAAGCTCGATGAGCACCGACATTACAGGGTGTCCCATATGCAGTGTAAGGTCATCTTCAATATGAGATTCATTTGGTCTATTTGCCATTATCATTGAAGGCAATTAAATGTAAAATGAATTAGTTAACGAATCGAATCAAATAGTTAAATGCCTTGCCAATAATCGGTAAAGAAAATAGGAAAAATAACAAGAAATTAATAGACTCTTGATTGAAACATGCTTTTAGTGTAATTATTGGATATGGCGATTTGGAAATCTGAAGTAGGAAAAAGCATTCGGTTAGAATAAACAACCTGACGGTATATTTGTATTTGTGATCAGTAATATATATGCCATGGATGAATTAAGGTGTTATGCGTATGATTTTACAAGGCATATACCGGATTGGTCTGAGCAAAATGTGTTTGGTGTTAATGTCTTGTCTTTTTGGTAAACTGCATACGCCATATCATCTACAAACATGGTAGGTATAGCATGATACATGCAAACGGTAAAATGAATGTAACCCTTTTCTAATCACATTTCTCTCTACTTTCCAGGACATTCGATTGAAAATGGCGGAAACAAGCTTCGATGACAATATAACGACGACCGTTGCACTACTCAAACCACTTCATCGGGCGCGGTTCATGCCACAATCAGAAGGCAAGAACATTGCCGCCTTTGTTGGCCTGTGTCCGGTTCTTCTCTCGATATGTATCTTTGGATTCTTCGGGAATACACTTTCCTTCGTGGTAATGTTTAAGGAAAAGCACCGAAGTTCCTCAAATTTTCTCATGCAAGCTTTGGCAATAGCAGACAATTTTGTTCTGTTGTTTTTCATCGTACACGTATATTTTGTTGTCCCGACCGTCTATGATTTTACGTTAGCATTCAAAGAAGGGTACGACTTCCAAATGCTTGCTAGAAACTTCACTGGCTTTGGTCTTTGGCTGAGCAAGACCATTTCGATCTACATCGTGGTCTACATGACAGCGGAACGAACTGTGGCCGTTTGTCTGCCGTTTAAAGCAGTCACTTGGTGTTCATACAGGAATGCGGTGATTGGCCTACTAATTGTTATAATTTTCTCGATAATGTACAATTTGCCAAAGTTGTGGTATTATCATTGGCCGATTTACGTGTACGATCCATACTTTGGCTACGAGAGACCAAAAACTGTCCCTTACCTGGCCTTTGACGCACTGTTTTCTGAAGTGTACATTACAGCTTTTTACTTTGTCTTTATCTTTGTAATTCCGCTAACGTTGCTGGTTGTCATGAACACCAAACTCATTCTGACGTTACGGCGAGCCAAGGCAGCGCGTGGTGACATGGCACAAGGCAAGGGAAAGAAAGGGGACAAGATCACTGAAAAGATCGTCGGGGTGGTAACCGCGTTCATTGTTTTGGAGTTTCCTTCACTTGTAGCCAACGCTGCTCTGTTGATTGAAGTAAAATCGAATCCTGGGGTACCACCATCAGCAGCCGCAGACATTGCATCGAGGTTGTGTTATGTATTGTCGGCTACAAACTCGTTCATCAACTTTTTCATTTACTGTCTAGCTGGGGAGAAGTTCCGTCGTCAGGTCCTGTGCCTGCTTGGTTGTGCTAAGCCTTCTATGTCTGGCCCGGCATCGGTGTCAACGGTCTCTTCTAATGCCCCAAATGGAACAAAATCGGGCTCGCAGATGCCACAAAACGGAAACTCCATAATGAACGAGGAAAGAAGGATATAGAGATTTCTCAGTATGAAGAATGAGCATGTACATATTTTCTGCGATAGCAGCGTCGACAACTATGTACAGTCGAATATTTTTAAATTGTTTTATCTTCATGATGTAATTTCCATATCGGGTGCAACTTTTTTGTTGGACGTGATAAGCTGTGGTTTATCGTTGCTCTTATTTTTGATTAATTTCTTGATACCAAGAATTCTTGGTGATACTAATATCATAATAAATTGGTAATTGTCACAATGGTGACGGGACTCATGCTAGCTATTCTCTCTTATCACAAATGTGCTACGAATGGCGCAACGGGGTATAACCGTATAGGGTAGAAGTCCTTGACTGCATGATTGAGGCTTGTAGTCATGGACGCCTAACATACGGTTCCCTGTAGTATCGAACGGTGGCTGGTAAAGGATATCAGACCATTTTTTTGCTTTTGGTATTATCTCCAGAACTCGACTTTTTATCTCGAGCGCTCGACTCGCCCGGGGGACGACATTCGAAAAGGAAAGACGCGATCGTCCACTGATCATGCTCCCATACGCCCGCCGCGCTTACTGAGCGATTCGCCGTTGTACTCGAATGCAAGTTAACTGGATGCAGGGAGTAAAATTGGATCGATTAGCAATTGCACACCTATACCGTGCACAGATCGGTGCATTGCAGCTCCAACTCCTTCGTTCCGAGACTCCACTCCAAACCAATGGACTCATCGCCATTTATAGTTTAGCCTTTCATTATATGTCGTAACCGGTATAGGCGATTGCATGGCAGGAGCCGTCTTTCATTCGTCTGTATGTTAGTAATGACACCGCAACTCGTTCTAAGTGCCTAAAATGGTTCATTTAGAATGTACTGTATTACCGAATGATCAAGATATTCAATGACATTCGGCTTGCTGATGCTACCCGTCGTTTGATTTTTAACAAGATAGGAATTACTCGATATTTAGATCCGAACAGAAGTCTCAATACCCTTTTCGACGACGTTCTTGACATCAATCATGATATCGATCGGCACACCTGAGGGCTTGACTAATATAAATGTTCTTGGTTGGACGGTTCCTCGTCGCGGCCTTGCTCGGGTTTCAAGTACCATCATCTCCCGCCAAGGGCGACCATTTTAATTATCAAACTTCTTTTACAAGTATTTACGCTTGGGGGTCCTTGGAGAGTCGAGTATTCAGGTATTCGGACTACCAGGTTTGACTAATCAATATAGCTCCTTGCTATGATTTGAGAACGTTTTTACTAGTATTGTAAATATTAGTACATGTATGTATATCACGTCATCAAAATAAAGCATGTGAGGAAATATTTCGAGTTAACTACTCTCTTTTATTCGTATATTTCAATTGAAATCCATATAATGTCGATCATAATACACATACTCGAGCCAATTCGTAACACTCCAAAATGAAAATTATACAGCATTGCCAAGCGAGCATTGGTTCTCAGCTCGTTGTCGCTCAAGGTGAGATAGAGTGGTAAGGATGAATTTCCGACTCTCACTCCGACACAGCTTTGAGACTAAATACAAGATGGCTGCCTTGACAGCCATATTGAAATTCAGATAACACCAATTTTCGAATTGGGTGTTGCCCTGATGACTACCAGCACACTGAAGAAAAATTGACGAATGTCGACTTATTGTGTATTCATCACCTGAACATTAAAAGTGAATTCCGCCAATCCTCCTGTATTTTTCGCCTTGATATGGTAGACACCCTGGTCCCGCATATTCACATCAGGTAGGAGCAGAAAGGCACGATGGTAGCTTCGACCATTTATGTAAGTCTTCAACAGAAATTGACCTCGTGGAGTGGCGATGCTTACAGTCGGTGTCGGGTAGCCAATCACCAATACCTCGTACGACCTCTTACCACTGATTGGCGCCTGGTCTGTCCCGTCTGTTGCAATATCGGTTCGGTTACTGTTCCCCAGCCTGACGTAGATGGATGGCGACAAGTTCTCAAGAGCAGTTACAATCTCTGTTGACGTGGTCATCGTAATCGTGAAGGGAGTCGGGCCGGTTCCCTTGGCAAACAGGAGGATATGGTTCTGAAACAGGGCTGTGGCGTCCTTATTGCTGTTGAATGTGGAACACATATCGCTCACTTGATAGCTGTAATCTGTCAAACTGAATGAGGTTCTTCGGTCCCCGACCACATAAGACTCACTGGATGGGTCGAAAGGAGCTTTCACACAGAACAATCTCGATGACTCCTTCCGTAGCTCCGCTCTATTCCCCGACTGATCCTCCTCCAGATATTCCAAGGTCATGTTGAAGGTCTGCGACATAAACATATTCCGCTTATAAACTCTGTTGCTTAGAGTGTGAATGCGAGGCCCTGCTGGTATCATCCTTAACCCGCCTAGGTCAGGCATGCTCAGTCTCACAACGTTGTGCAATGTGAACTTGACATCGAAGCAGGGATTCAGGGCATGGAATTCAAAATCGAGAATGTAGCTGTCTACGATGGTGCGATCAGTGAAGGTGATGGACGACTTTAGAGTGTAGAAGCCACCTCGTTCCCTCTGGTCACGACCCGGGGCAATATAGAGGATCGGGTCCACTGTGACACCAGGATAAGCTGAAATTAAATAAATTGCAAAAACACAAATGAGTACTTGATCCTTCGATTCCCGTTTGAAGACGCTTGGAGTTCTAGTACGTGATTTCAGGACTTTTTATGTAATTCCCACCCTTGGCGGGACGCTTCAAGTCGAGCAACGGCGGACATGTCCTTGCCATGATAGGCGAAGGTAAAGAGCGAAGTAGCCCGCGATTCGAAAATTGGGGTTTCTTACCCTCTCGGGTGAAATGTCTGAGCCCTTACCTTCTGCTGGGAATCTTGATGCATTTGGAAAATTGATAGGATCAGTAATGAACCAGTTCATCTTCACCCTCGGGATGCTGTCTATGGGGATGCTGTCTATGGGGATGACATTGACAGACAGTGCCATCTTTACTATTGGACTGGCTATACGCTTCTCCATCCCACTGATGAAGACATCTTTGATGTGACTCAAGATGGCTTGTTGTACAGTCGCATTTTGACAAGTAGTCTGATTCTGAAGAGAAATTGAAGCTTTTGACAGCAGCTTCTTCTTGGGGATTGTCGTGAATCTTCGATAAACTGCAGCAGATAATCGCTCCTTTACCACGAGGTTGGCACAACTACGAGCATGCCCGGTACAGAACAAGCTTAAAGTGTCGATATATGATGATGATTTACCTCCGTTATAGATTCTATGACGGAACCTTTTGCCTGTGTGTACCTCGATGTAAAATGTTCAACAACGCCACCGGGCTGTACTTTCTTTGGGGCGTAATTAAATAGCAACATCGATGAAACCAACCAATCAGTGTGGTGGTATTCGCCTACTCAGCGTCTTCATTCGATTCGCGGTTTCCAACAAGAATGTTGCCTAAAGGAAATCGTCAACATAGGTAAAAATTTATCGGCAGGTTGGTGGTGACTTACCTGTGCTTTGATCCCTGCAAATCCCACCAAAAACAGAGCGACACATTGTACGCCTATTCTCGCCATTTTGCCAGTCAAGACTGTTGAATCACTGATGATGCTTGAATCGAAAATTGTGGACAGAGTCATATCCTGCAATACATATGGTAACATATGCTGACCAAAACAATGGTCGTATCCCAAACCATTACATGTATTAAACAATACACAACAGTGATTAATCATTGTTGCTTGAATCTATTGAAAATATTGTTGACAGAGTCTGCATGTACATGGTAACATATGCTGACCAAACAATACTCACGTCCCAAAGTATTACAAAGGTCTATTGTTCGTTTATGCGTTTATCCGACAGAATTTCGAGAAATTCGAAAATATTTTCGAAAATTCTGTCGGATAAACGCATTAAGACACAATAGGCCTTTTCATGTCTTTGGCAAGCAAAAATAATTAATGACTGCAACATCTGATATGGCCATTGTAATTTGCAAGCACAAATAATTAATGACTGCAACATCTGATATGGCCATTGTACAACTGAATATCACTATGGTTTAAAGGCAAATGTTATTCTGATGAAATATCTTTCACCAGATTTAAGCGCTGTGTGACACATTGGTTTTTAGAGGCCTTAATTTTGCCTGGAAAATGTAACATAATTTTACTAGTAAATAAATAGAAATGGCGACAGGTTACTTATTAAATACCGAAAGGGCACATAAGATTCCACTTGGTTTGAAAGCTGAGAGGCAGCATCATATCATCACTCATAACCCCTCATCTGCAAATCCCAAAGAAACACTGTATGTTAGAATACCGGCATTGCGAGAGAATACATTCTTTGTACCTAAATCTCTTTATCTGTCTGCTGATGTAACCATTTCTGGTGATTCTAAAAATAGTGTTGTAAATAATCTTGGTAGAAACCTAATCTCAAAGATGGTGGTTAAGTGGGGAACAGAGCAGATATTTGACCTTGACGAATACAGTCATTATTCTACATTCAAGACAGAGGAGGAAAGAAAAGATAGAGTTTTTCAGGGTATTCAGTCAAAAAATCTTAGAGAATTAAGATCAGGAGTCGCTGAAGCTGATGTCACTGGAGAAACAGCTAATGAAAAGACATTAAAGAAAGTGTTTGACAAGAAGTACAAAATACCGTTAGATTTTGAACTATTCCAAAATCATGCTCCATTTTACAAGTTTCCAATTCAAGAAGATGTTATCATTGAAATCACATTAGCACCAAAGGAAGAGATCATAGTTACCGCAACCACAGCAAGTATGGGCTACAAACTAGAGAATATTTGTTTTGAATATGACACCGTAACCAACAAAATGATTGCTAGTCAATTGAGTAACAAGTACAATTCTGGATTCTCAATATTTTATGATTGGGTAGACCATTTTAAGACAGTCAATGTTACTGCTAATGAAACACTAATTAATGAGAACATCAACTTTCCAAGAATGTCTATTAAAGGATTATTATTACTATTTGTGTCTGACTATGTAGATGCAAGCAGTTTGACGTTTTACTGAGTGCCAGTGCAGGTAGAGACAATAACTGCATCAGTAGTATTAAGTTTACACCAGCCGGACTTTGTCCTGAGAGCATAGCTCGAGCTAGTGTTAAGATGCAATAAAGTTGTGAAAACAGCATTTTGCACTTAACAGTCATTTTTCCATAATTTTAAATGAATAATCAGCAAATGAACAGTCAGACATCTGCAGTGATTGAACAGCAAATGAAAAATATTGGTGTTATCATTCCAAACCCAGTTCAGAACACTGGTAGTTACCAACAGAACACTGGTAGTTACCAACAGAACAGAACTAACTTTCAACAGAACTGCTCTACAAATCAACAAGTTTCAAACAAGCAGTTGAATAGTTCAAATTTAGTTACTCCTAGTCAGGGAATAGTTAAGTGTCAGTCCATGATACCACCATGCAGAGGGTGGCAAGGTGGGGGTCAACCGTTTTTAACGAGATTAGGTATGCAAGATCCTTCCACTAAGACATCATTACACAGCAATTGATGACTCTCAAAAATCACTAGCAACCGAGTTAGGGGCAGGCCTAGTTAGGGGGCTTGTTTTAGCTTTTTTCCCCCTATTTTTTGTGTATTTTTGGGTCAATGTTGGGCACTCCTGCAGAGACTAAAAAAAATAGCTGGATTTTCCCCCTTTGTATGATGGAAGTATTTGATGTGATCTTCCATTCTGCAACAGGTCATTGAGTAACACTTCATACTTTGGTCGTGCTAGGCCTAGTAATTATGCATACCTAGGGGCAGTGCTTAGGAAGAGCTCTCTATCGACGCTCATATCTCCAACACTGCAGGTCTTTGAATGCTGTGGCTTGCACATGATAAAGGTAATGATACCTACTTTCAAAATCAGAAATAAAATTTCCGGCCGCTTTTACTGTTTTCCAAGGATAAACCAAGGAAAAAGTGTTATTTTCCACCAAAATGACACTCATTGGCTAGTGCTGCCACCTTGTGTACACTTGATGAATTATAAAATAAATGCATAATGAACACATAATTTATGCTTGGTGCTGGCCATGAGGATTAGTAGTTACTGTCAACCACCATGATCACCCCCCCCCCCCCCCCATGCCTAGGCCTACTAACCTATTTTAAGTAGGCCTACCGGTAAATAACTCCACTTGCATTTTTCCCCCCAAAAAAGAACAAGCTCATCACTACAAATTTGGCCTTGATGAAAGCCCTTTGGGGAATTGGGCCCCATAGGTCCTGAAATGCTGATTTGAATTTCAAATAACATTTCGGCCTTGGCCTACCTGATGGCAACGTAATTGAATAAGCTACATGTAGGCCTTCTTACAGTCCGAAAACCTAAAGAAACCCCCCTGTTGGTGAGGATGCTAATGTTGACCCATTCATTAGCCTGTGTCATGCTGCCAGAGCATGTTGTAAGGGTTGGACCCCCCCCCATGGCTAAGGCACCTGAAGGGCATGTGGTATGACCTACTAATACATCTTTATCAACCCATGCAGGGATCATCCTGTTCCTAAGAACCTTGCAGAAGTGCTCATTTCACATACTAGTAACACCTTCCATTGCTAAGGAGCCAATTGACTAAAGGTGCAGTTCCTACTGTAATTACTGTTTGATGAGGACAACCCTGCAGTTGGCTGCACCGTCAGAGTATTGCTATTGGAAGTCTTTAGCTCCTTGGTTGGCGGTGAAATGTTCTCCTGGAGTTGCTCTAGCATTGGCTAAATTGTACATATACATGTACTGGAATGGAGAAGTTTTTCATGAACTGAGTTACGGTACTGTCCAGTCCCTTAGGAGAGATCACAACTTTCCACATGCTACACTTGTACCTGTCTGCAGAGGACAGTGCTGCCACTTAAGAAGCAGGGACACTTTTTTTTACAAATGGGTGATTTATTTACAAGCTAATATAATGATACATAGAAAAAAGGCTATTTTGCAGACAATAGCCAAACCACTACTAACCACTACTAGGGAGGGACCAATACTAGTAAAACCTCATTTACGGTACTACATGTCAGGCCCAAGTGCAGGATAGTATCAGGAGAGAGTCCCACTTTCCAGTAGCAGCCTTGGTTGTTCAAAACTGACATTAGCGCTACTAAGTATACTGACATTAAAAATCTATCTTGGCATTTACAATTGTTTACTGAAAGCCAAAGTTCAAATTTATCCCAAGATATCGCTATAAAATCATTTTTTAACAAAGCCCCGCATTTTACCTGATGAACCATCCGCTAGATATACTAGAACATCAAATCTGGATGTCCTTCATATTGCAGGTTATGTTAGTCAAGGGAGACAAAAACACAGCATGTAACAGTTTTAGGAAATTCACCATGTATTTTTTTTAGAAAAAGAGAGATGTATTGTAGAATGCGAACAATGCATTTGCAATCAATGGCATGGAAAATCTCAGGTCAAGCCTGATGAATGTACATCCAATAAAGTCGTACCCTTTCATTCTAAATCAAGAATTCTTGATGTGTAGCTGACAACTTTCACTGGGCTAATTCT
The DNA here is from genome assembly GCF_910592395.1 of Lineus longissimus. Taxonomy (NCBI): domain Eukaryota; kingdom Metazoa; phylum Nemertea; class Pilidiophora; order Heteronemertea; family Lineidae; genus Lineus; species Lineus longissimus. The sequence continues at coordinate 26,173,938 of NC_088310.1, forward strand.
GCCCAGTCATGACTCAAAGACCAACATTTCAGAAAATCTGTCTCCACCCTCTTATCATTTCTCTCTCCCAGCTCAAGAGTGCTTGACCAGCAGTCCTTGTGATACTGTTGCAACAATATTACCCATCAAATTTGCCCTTCTGTCCCGTCTGCTGGGTTTTCTAAGGCGTCGGCTGGTTGAACAGAGGAAGAGGCAACAGCGGACTGAAAAAAGATATTGATGGAGAATCAGGTTTGGCTTAGAATCCCTCATTGCCAAGGAGATGGGAGCCAGAATGGCATCAAGGTTTTCAGCTTAGTCCCTCCTTTCTCATCAGTGACCTTCTTACATGTAAGTCAGTCGCTGCAGGCAGAATTAACCAATATTCACTTTGGCTTGCCCCGAATCTTCTCCCCTTTTTTTTCATTCAACTCACCTCTGTATCCATGGGTGCTGGTTCTACTTCTGGTTCTACATTTGCCACAGATACTCGATGTTTAGCCTCACATCCTTTACACAGAGCTGTTAAGGCACCAGATTATGGGGGTAATGATAATATGATGTGCAATATAATAGTGTGAGGACATGATGATGATGATAGACTTGTTTTGATAATGCGACCGGCCATGCTGATTTTGTACGGCAGTGAAGCATCACCTCCAGTGGCACTGGCAGGGAATCATAACTGGGACTTCCTGATCATCAAGCCAAGGCTCCAATCAACTTTCTAGGAAGAACACAAGTGAAGTGGTAAATCGTTATCACTCAGTTGGTTTTGCACCAAAGTGAGGTTTAGTCAGAGTGGGTATCATTACAGGCCTACTGCTTCTTTTCTACTTCAGTGATTTTGAGACTGATCCCTTACCTGAGCCAACTAGGACAAAAACTCCCCACTTGATGTATATTTCCCGAGACATCACTCGATGAACTGAACCACCATCTTTTCTGGGCTTCCGACTTGTTTTAGAGGGTTGATGAAGTGGGTGCTGGGATCTCCTTTGCTGATTCCATGATAAACTCAACTTGTATCGGTGGTTCGGGCATATTGTGGTGTCCAGAACTGGAGAACTCATATCAAACACGCCAGCACGAAGTGCTATGAGCTCCCATTCACTTTTGACTTGACTGGCTTTCCTGGAGGACATCCAACGCATCAAATGGGAGTGCACGTCCTTCTTACATTGTTTCAAGGGGATCACACTTTTGTCATTGGGGTATGAAGCGTCAGTACCACACTCGATATCCTTGGATATGACAGCAAATCCACATTTCAACTGTCAATAGACTAATATGTAAAGTCAAGGACTTAGTGAGCCCCCCTTTAGGTCGGGGGAGCTCCCCCGAACCCCCCTACGAGCATATGTTAAGTGCAAGCTCTAACAACTACAGCTGTTACAATGGGGGGACACCCCCCAAACCCCCCTCCGTCGACATAGGTTTTTACCAGTGCGTTGGGGGGAAGCTCCCCCCAAACCCCCCCCGGTGGACAGTCAACTAGCCCTTCTGTGTCATACTGCTGGAGGGGGGGGGGTGCGATGGGACCATCCATATAGTTCCTTCCGACACATTTTTGTTTTGGTAATGTAATACATTGTGATTGTCCTTATTCACGGGAATCGGGCGTTTCCAGTCATATACGACACAAATAGGTTGTCCTCATGCATTCACTTTGGAAACGCATTTTAAAATAGATGTTACGTCATGTAACTCTTGTGGTGAAGACAAGCACCTCGGACTCGAGCTCTGCTCTCAGGACGAAGTCTGACCACCTGATGAGATCATTCCATTAAAGGAATAGTACATTTATTCTCTTTAACTACAGGTTTAACAAGAGGGCTAATTGATCCCTTCATGACTGCTTCATTCGGACTTTGTCCTGAGAGCATAGCTCGATTCAAGCCTGATCGCTGCTCTTTACTTACTTTTTTAGGAAGTTTCTTAAACATGATAAATGATGCTAAAATAATTGCACCTAAACCTACATAGACATAAGTATTACTACTAGATTCACGCAGTGATACATCAGTATTTTGAGATTGTGGTTCTTCTTCCTCTACTTCTTCTTCCTCCTTTTCCACAACTCTGTTGTTTGGTGAGGAGTACTGTACTTTAAATGTCGTCTTATCCTTTTTTATCCTCTTAAATTCCTGAGATCTTCTACCCAGTTCTCTAGACCATGCTAATTGTTTCTCTGATCGAGGTTTCTTAGACACTGAAACTTTAGTAGTATCAGTTACAGTTTCAAGTTCCATTTATCTTGCTCAAATTAATTGGAACTCAGTTCTCATAACCAGGTTAATTTAGTCTTCTTTATCATCACTACCTGTGATATCTAGACTTTCATCTATTGGTTTGTCACATTCAGAGACAGTCATATTTGGTGTATTCATATTTGGTGTATTCATATTTGGTGTATTCATTGATGATTCCTCATGACAATGACCTAAAGTAATAAGTGTTGTTGAGGCAAGTGCAGTTAGTGCACCCATTCTCAAACTCAACCATCCAAGCCATTTATCCAACTCGTTAGTTATCAAATAATCATTTCTAAGATCATGGTAAAGATCATCTTCATCATCTATTGGTAATAACCACCTTGATAATTTAGTGTAAGCTTTAAGTACTATCTTACCCAAAGAATCATTAAGTCTGGCAGCCATCTTTGTTTCATACATTCTATGGTGTTTTAAGATTTCTTTTTCAGTCATATTATCTAAGTCATTAAAAGTTATTTGTTTATTAAGGAAATCCTTGCTTTTACCAGTTGCAACTAGAATCTCTAAGTCTTGTTTGGCTTTAAGGCCACTATCAGTCAAATAGTTCAAATTTTGTTGATTGCTAGTTGAGCCTAGTTGATTGCTAGTTGAGCCTAGTTGCCAACTAGAATTGACTATTCCCTGACTGGGATTAACTATTCCCTGACTAGGAGTAACTAAATTTGAACTATTCAACTGCTTGTTTGAAACTTGTTGATTTGTAGAGCAGTTCTGTTGAAAGTTAGTTCTGTTCTGTTTGTAACTACCAGTGTTCTGTTGGTAACTACCAGTGTTCTGAACTGGGTTTGGAATGATAACACCAATATTTTTCATTTGCTGTTCAATCACTGCAGATGTCTGACTGTTCATTTGCTGATTATTCATTTAAAATTATGGAAAAATGACTGTTAAGTGCAAAATGCTGTTTTCACAACTTTATTGCATCTTAACACTAGCTCGAGCTATGCTCTCAGGACAAAGTCCGGCTGGTGTAAACTTAATACTACTGATGCAGTTATTGTCTCTACCTGCACTGGCACTCAGTAAAACGTCAAACTGCTTGTCAATATCCTGGTCATATACCTTCTCAAATTTGTAATTTTGGAAGAAAATACTTTGAGTGAAATCATACCATAATCTCTCCAAATCATTAACTCGCTCCTTGTTGGTTAAAAAAGGTGTAAATATTACATAATCAATTTTCAGCGTTTTAAAGGCTTGGTGTAAAAATACCTTGTAGTTAATTGTGACCTTCACACCACAGTAATGCAGAAATCTTAGGAAGGCAAAGTAAACTAGTCTAAGGTCAGTGATATTCTCATCGGTTAATTGCGGTTTACCAATTGCCCTGTTAATAAATTCCAATGCAAGAAACCAGTCATATTCCCCACAGTGAAATTTAAAAAGCATGGCTTCACCATGTAACCCTTGGTTACATAATTTAGAGGGGAAAATAGCAATACCCATTTTTAGGGCTGACTGAAGAGTACTTTCATATCTCTGCTTACTGAGGCATTTTCTGGAACTTGAAAAGCAACCCTGCAAATACCATTCCACAAAGTCCTTTAAATACTTAACTGCCGATTCGGACAGCCGCCTCCATCCAAGTTTCCTTAGAATACTGTCAAAGTAACGTGTCTTGTTGTCAATATTGATCTCAAGAGTTTTAAAATCATCGTCGTAAGTAGTCGAATTGCAATTGGTGCAGAATTGATACCTGACAGTTTTAGCTGCGTACCTTGCTGAATTCAAGTTTTTTCGGTACTCAAAAAGGGTCCACCTTTTACAATTTCTACATAATTCCGCTTTGGCGATGGTACTGGTGTCATACTCTTTCATTTTTGGCATACCTTTGGTATTAACAGCAGAGCTGTGCACAAGAAAGTTGTTAGCAACTTTATGTGTCTCAGTCAGACTTCGTCTTGAGAGCATAGCTCGAGTAGGCTTATCATCTTCTCCACTGTCATCTTTTTTATTGAATGTAGAATTTCCATCCATAACCCTAGGACGAAGGAATCCAGTAAGATTTTCATTGCTACATTTACTAAAATAGTCTTTTAATGAAATCATCCTATTCACTTCTATTTACATAATAATTATTTTTTAAACATTGTTTTGATAGAAGGTCACCTAAGACCTTTTACGTGATTTTAAGGCTTTAACACCCCCAATTAAACCATAGATTATGGAGCTCACAATAGCTATAACTGCTATGATCAGATGTTCAGCTAGAAAGCCAACAGCAGCACCCCCAGATTTCAATAAGAATGAAACTAAAGACCCTATTATTCCAGGTAAAGCTGCAGCTGATTTCTTGGCTAGTTCTTTCAACCATTCAGCCAACTTCTTAAGACCTTCTTTTACTTTATCTGGTATTGATGGTTTTGGTCCAGGTTCTGGTGTAGGTCCAGGAGTTGGTTCTGGTCCTGGTGTAGGTCCTGGTCCTGGAGATGGTTTTACAGATTTAGTGGCACCACTTAAAGCACTACTGATACTAAGACCTAGAGTTGTAAATGTCATTACAACAGCTGTTATTATGGCGCTAATGGTTACACTATACGTCTTAAAAAGTAACTTTATTCTGTCCTTTAGAGGAATAGTTGAATCTGGTTTCTTTAGAACATTAAACGTTTAATTCTTCTAGTTTGTGACTCCCTGTCATTGTCTAATTCAAATACCTTGGCACGTTCTCTATTCAGTTCCTCTTTCACTTCCTCAATTTTTATTCTTAGCTCTCCCTCTCTTATTATTAGATTTTCCTTTTCGTCTAAATGATCTTCTCCAGAGTTAATTAAGTCATTTCTTAGAACTTCATTTTCTTCTCCTAGGATAGCATATTCTCTTGTTTTACTGTTAAGTTCTTCTTCTAGGCTTTCTATTTGCATGTCCTTATCCCTCTTTACTGCAGCTAGATCATCACCAGCCTGTTTTAACCCTCTAAGTTCTCTCAAGGCAGATTCAGTAAAACCCAGTGTTTTAAGTTCATCATCATTAGAATCAATTAATTTATCTATTGGTTGGTTTGAACTGTTTACCTCATTAATTAATATGTCTGTTTGAGTGGATGCAGATTTAGGTTCCCTTACTGGTGGGTCAGGTTCAATCATACCTTTTAAATTATCAACAAAATTAGTACCAAACTTATTCTTTAAAGTGTTTTCAGCAAAGAAGCTTCCATTATCCTTAGTTAAAGGAATTAACTTGATAATGGGTCCTTTCTTATCAGGATAGGCCGTGCTAAATAAATTTTCGTTTCCTAGTTTATCTTTTATCAAATCAAATTCATAATTTGATTTCAGCCATAAATAAAGTTTGTTTCCAATGTAAATAATGTGTGGTGCAAGATTACTCAATTTTTTCTTGTCATACTTCCAGTTTGATCCTCCCAATGCTTTATCAAGTTTACCCTCTACTTCAGCGTAATTAAACTCCTTTTCCATCAATTCAGGGACAATACCTCTTACTCTTTCTGGAGTTGTAGTGAATGAAGTTTCAGCAGTAAGATTTCCACCTCCTGTGTTGTATGTTGTGCCATCATCTTGAAAAGTTCTCAACTTTCTCCAATCAGGAATATCATCATCATCAGGATCGTAATTAGATTCGTAATCATCCATTTCATAATCTTCTCCTCCTTCAGCCATAATTACTTATTTATCTAACCATAAAAACAATCAATGTACCAACAACTGAGTAAAGCATGAATTTAATTGTTTCATGAGTATCATCCACCTTCTCAACTTTGGTGTCAAGTTTAGTAGTAGTAGGAGTATTCTTTGAGGTTTCAGTTGTTTTTGGTGTATCAACATTACTCTTTGGTGTATGACTGGTCTCGAGCTCTGCTCTCAGGACGAAGTCCGTCTTGACAGTACCAACGCTACTCTTAACTCTTATTTTCTTAGAACTATTTCCTTCCATCAGTGGTGGTGGTAAGGTCTTTTTGTGGTTAATGTCATTCTTACCGGGTTTAGCATTTTTTGGTGCTATTAAAATGTTATTATTGTAGTTATCCAGCTTACCAATAACGAGTACCATATTTGATCCTATGACATACAATCCTGGTGCTATTACATAATCTAGTCTTGTATGAGTGTCACTCACTGCTTTTTGGTATCTTTGAATTGAAGTGGGAATATCAGGATGTTGATTAATCGAGTCCTTTAATAGTTTGTTAAATTCCTTCTGAGCATCCAATTCTGTACCCGGTACTCCAATTATTGGTGTTCTGGTCAACGCCTGAGCACCCAGAATACAGTATACATATGTTCTTATTGTGTCATTCAACCTCTCTATTCCAGGATTAGAGAAACCTCTTGTTTTAAATATCATGAATTGTTGATAGGTTTGACATTCATTTTGTGTAATTACATCAAATACATTCTTGTGTTGTTTCACATTATCCTTGATGAAAGTATCTGGATATTTGAAATTAGCCATTCCAGCATCCCAGTCTTTACTGAACATCGGTGGCATTCTATTTTCATGAACTTGCATGAGGAAGAAATTGATTTTAGAATCATTGATGTAATATCCGGGATCAGTTATGTCCGGGTTGTAATCCGGTACACTCCATGACCTCCAACCACCGTTATTTTCAAACACCGAGAAATCATATTCGTCTTTTAAACCAAATTCACTCAATAACCCTCCTAGTTTCCTACGGTTAATGTTATTGTTTGTCTCATTAAAATCACTTTCACCTGGAATTGGTATCTCTAGATTCTTCATGATCTTCAATATTTGATAGTAAACATGAAACCTGTAAATTGACCTTATCAATGGGTCACTGTGATTCAAGTGATCGTCTATTGAAATACCACAACCTGTTGTAGCAAACCAAACAGCCATGTTAAATTGGTTCTGGTAAAACGATAATGGATTCTTTTCCAGTCGCAGACAGTCTTTCTTATTTTTCAGGCTCAAAAACCCAGGTGTTATCTTAGTTTCTTGTAGCCTGAAGAAATTGTTACTGTTAACAGTTACTTCTAAATTAAAGAAGTCATAGGTGAATTTACTTTTATGTTGATTTGCTATTGGATAATACATTTAATTTACTTGAATTTTTCCTTGAATTTTGGATAATGAAGACATTAAAAAAGCCATTTTAATGGAATAACCCATTGAGCTCTAGTATTCCCTCACCATTTCATTGGGAATCGCATGAATGAAAGAATAGTAGTATTGTGGTGGATGGTTCTTTGGGGTTGTAGGCTAATTTAGGGCAAAGACCTGTAAGGTCTTTGGTCAAAAGGGCCTAAAACCTAACCTAGTTCCTACCACCACAATACTACTATTCTCACATCAATCTGTATTTTACAGAGACCATGGATGCATCGGTATATGTATTTAAACCAGAGTATAGTAGAGCCAAACTGTGATTAGGGGAACATGACAACTTCATGACATCTAAATTGACAGGGTCAAGCGGTATGATATCAAATTATATAAACATTTGTGTGATGGAATAATCAAAACAAGAGCAGTAAAAGTTATTCACTTAAAGAACACCACGCGATACATACACGTAAATTAAGGTTACTTCATCACGATGCGGATGACGAAGAACCACACAGGTCTAGTGATAAATGGAGTGGTTGACGAGTTGATGGACGAACGGACCGGAGTAGCCAGGTGGATTGATCATTCTGCTATTTCGACAGAAATAGTTAGCACACTATGCAGCTTGCGTTTTGTGCCTTGAGTCTCTGGAGCTTCTAATTGGAGCTTCTAATTCTAGACGATGCGAATGGTGTAGAACTGTCCGCATAATTCCTTAGACACTTCAACTTTCGTGGTGGCGAGAACAAAACTAAAGTCATCAACACGCCATTCTCGTTCCTGGCATTTAGTATACTCGTCCCCATCCTCTGACGACACAAGTTGCTTGTAGCTAAAAGCAAGGAACACAAATGGTGATCAAATAGATAGATAATTTGAAATAACTAGTGTCATCCCGGCGAAACGGGACTGGTGGAGTGTGAAAGGACAAAGTTAACGTCTTACAAAAGTACCGTATGTGATTGGACAATTACTGATCCGACATCCTCCGAGAAAAAAACCGGATTGTTCCTGATTGGCCAACATGACCGGAAGTCGCCCCAAAAGTGCTTTAGAAACTGCCTTTTTGGTCGAAAATAGAGTTATTCGGAAGTAAAGCTTACTTTTCATCCTTGAGAATACTCCTATCCATGATTTTAGCCATCAGATCCTTGACCACAAGCACCTTATCAAAGTCTTGCGTCAATTTATCGAAGTCATCGCTCTCCTCCATATTGATAACCAATGGTTTGCCAAACCTGGGAAGAGAACGATGAGAAGGATACGTGTCAAAAAATGCGCCAACTTGCATAGCAAGTTTCATCAAAGGAAACCGAAGTATCGACGATTGCGTCTCTGCAGTTAAAGAGATTGTAACTGTAAGTAAGTTTGTTTGGACAGTGTCTGGAGTGTGGATTTACCCCATGAACTTGACCTTCCTCCATATATATACATGTAGGTCCTAGAACCAGAAAAAATGTCATAAGTAATAGTTTATGACAGGCTAGAACTGCTGATGATATCAAGATTGAGCGAAGGGATAGCAATGATTTTCCGAAGTTCAGATCCAGTTTCCACACAAGATGCGATGGCATGCAGAATTTAAGCAGTTCTTTTACCGGATGATCCACATACCTGATAGAGCCCATTACAGCTCTTCTGATAGGAGGTCCCTGCATGTCCAAGGCGGGTGCTGCCGCGAACAGCACATTTGTGTCGCGGTACTTTAGGAAAGTGACGGCGTTACCAGATTGGTCGATGATGAGTGGCCACCTGGAAGTAAGCATCAAAAATTGAATCATACTCAGCCAAAACTCACTTACATTTGTATCATTGTATGAAGTATTTCAATATACTTTATTGACGACGTTTTTTCATATCTCAAATTCCTCGTACAGTAGGCTACAACTTAGTTTAGTAGACGATTTATGCACAGGACTTTGGACGACAGACCTTCGCAGACTGTAATTGTAATTTGTCGTTCGTAGGGGTCGCAAAACTGGTCAGTTTGGAAGAGAAACCACCAAAGCAACAGGACGATAGGCAGCATGTTGGTTGGTCAGCGAGGGTCCTGAAGGGATGTGTCCGGGAAGAACACAAAAAACAGGAGGACTTACCGTCCCGAAGATTTCAATTCGTCACTATCAAGAGTGTTAGCAAGTGCTTTTAGTCCAATCTCAACTCCCATCATTACCAATGATTCCTTGGGTTTCTCTGAAAATATAAGACAGGACCAAAATAAGTACCTCATCAATTTGATGGAATACCAACACTTGCAACAGCTCGTGTGGACTTGGAGGCCGAATATCAATGGGCAATGATTCTGCTTTCGCTTTTACTCTTTTTGACGTTCTTTACTCATCATGGTGGTGACATTCGCCTTACTTGTTTCTGTGTCACGATGAGGTCTGACAATCCTTGGGAAAAGGAATCGACATCACTCATCTCGTTTGAACACAGAAGATTTGTTTCCTCTCTTCGTTTGGTTTACAGCGACTATGTCTGCGTACGTAGGCTACATGCATCTCGTGTCGCTACGACACTCTGTTGAACCTCCTGTACGTCACGGCGTCTGGACGCCCTTACCATATCGGTTGTTTGTGGTTTCCAAGTTTATTGACAGGCCTACATCTTGAGAAATATGTTTAGCATACCTTGTTTTGGTGCTGCAGCGGGTGCCTTTGCAGGAGCTGCCTTCGCAGGAGCTGCCTTCTTCGCTACTGGTTTAGCAGCAGGAACCTTGGCCGGAGCAGCCTTCTTGGCAGTGGCGCCTTTCGCTGGAGCTGGTTTGGGTGGCATATCGTTTGTTCCTCTGTCCCCTGTGTCTCTTAAAATGTCACTGGTTGAGAATATCAATGCAAAACCTTTACCTCATGCCACTAATAAGCAATTACAGAATTATTAGACTTAGTATGAAAAAAGCTTTTTGTATGAATACCATGCATGAACTGTGCCAATATAAGGCCTGTTTGCTATGGCTGTTGGTAAAGCAAGGATTACCGAGCGCAAATAACACAAAGTAACACATTCGTCAGCAATCTATACCCCGTACTATGGTTGACCCAGCTACTACCCTTAAAGGCTATTGGTGCCTCAATACGTTAACTATCGATCGAACGCCTAGATGGCATAGCCTTGTAAGCTCACTCGATTGTGAAATGGGTAACACTGTCAACAAAGATCCAGTGGTGATGAACAAATGCAACAAACGAATGTCAAATATTCCTTACTGGCCTCCTACATATCGACGATAGAAACTAGACAACCCAAAACCAAGCACATGCGTTAAGAGAAGTAACGATATATTGATGAAAATAACACCAAATTTGGCGATCAATTGGAACAGATTGTTACGAATACTGATTCCCCATAGAGCAGTCAGAAAGATCTTTTAGCTTATTACAGCGGATATCGTTTTCTACTTAACCAAGAACATCTCTCAGATGCATTTTAGTGGATGCGCGGTCGCTTTGTAGGCGGTAACTAAGGATCGTCCGATTATATATTGCAATTTTCGGATAAAAGAAGATTTCTAGAAAATACTATTTCTAGATCTCTACATGACCGACGTTTTAATAAATGAATAAAACAATACGGCATCAATTATTAACGACTTATATTGTTGTTTATTGGTAAAACTGGTTACAAGTGACATTCAATTAAAATGCATCAATATGCTACATTGTATGAAAAACAATGGCATTCTGATGTACACATAACATTTTTTAGTTAATGAACGAGGTTACATGTATCTGAGTGTCGAAAAGGCTACATGTATCTCTTACGTACAGCATCGAATTTGATGAATATGCACATGTACAAGTGATACTCGTTTTCCATGTATAATTCGAAGTTGAATCATGTGAAGCTAACTTTGCATCTGGTTGGCCTTGAGTAACTTATTATAGGTGATATCACTACCGATTTCGGCGCAGCTGGATTATGATTTTTTTCGGAATTCGGATGGGATGTCGGCGAGGGATTACCATAACCATCTTTGATTATTTCAACTCAGCGTTCAATATAAGTCAGTGACAGTTGCAAAAAATACATTGTTCCTCAGTCCTTATCTTTCTCACAGCAAATGGAAATGAGGCAATGAAGTTAGTAGAAGCATGTCAACTTCAATTCGGCCATAACCCGATAGGAATGGGATCGTGTTACAGACCTGGCGTTCCCGTGGATCGCGAAATAAGATATAACGGTAAGTGAAAAGATCCTCAAGATGAGATTCGGCATGTGGGTTAGTCATATTTTCGAAAATATCGGAAGACGGCCATTTCATGGATTTGCCGAGTGAGTGAAAAAAAGTGCTGATCGAGTATGAGTTAAAGCTAGATGAGCACCGACATTACAGGGTGTCCCATATGCAGTGTAAGGTCATCTTCAATATGAGATTCATTTGGTCTATTTGCCATTATCATTGAAGGCAATTAAATGTAAAATGAATTAGTTAACGAATCGAATCAAATAGTTAAATGCCTTGCCAATAATCGGTAAAGAAAATAGGAAAAATAACAAGAAATTAATAGACTCTTGATTGAAACATGCTTTTAGTGTAATTATTGGATATGGCGATTTGGAAATCTGAAGTAGGAAAAAGCATTCGGTTAGAATAAACAACCTGACGGTATATTTGTATTTGTGATCAGTAATATATATGCCATGGATGAATTAAGGTGTTATGCGTATGATTTTACAAGGCATATACCGGATTGGTTTGAGCAAAATGTGTTTGGTGTTAATGTCTTGTTGGCTTTTCACTTTGGTAAAGTTTACTAAATGAAGTTACCACAAAAGCCTCACGGAATGGAGGACTATTTCATGGGACACGTTTACTTTCGTTGTTGAGAAAGCAAATATTTCCGCTTAAATATATAATAGGGGAATGGGGCGAACAGTTATGATTAAATTTCTGTGGTATGTGGCTTCGATGACGGCCGCATGAGGTTCGGCGTGGAGACGTCGTCATGGTGGTCTGAAGCCTTCGTTTTTAGGATATAGACATATAAATGTAAATCAAAACTGTCTCATTCCATCAAACAATTTGTTTTAAGTAGGAGTGTCCATTGGACATCAGACATCACTTTCGGATTAGCAGATTTGTAACGAAAGTTCTCACGTAAGGTAGGTCTTGATTGAACAGTTCATGGACATTCTTCCAAGACTTATGTTGAATATAAGTTATCGTTTCGTTCTGAACGGCCGTTGTCTTAGTGTAATACATTGTATTTAAATCATCAATTTGGCCAAAAATGCATCTTATTTGGATGTTGTACAAGTCCTCATATTGAAATAGTCAGCTCTATTATTCATTCATCATCGAAAAAAAATGGAGCCGCGTTCGGGAACATGCCCCATGTGAGGATCGAACTCACGACCTTCAGATTATGAGACTGACGCGCTGCCTACTGCGCTAACGAGGCGGCTATACTCACCGGAGGCACGGAGAGACTTTGGCTATTTTACTGAGCCTGATAAAGAATCGCACTTTCTATCAAGGTTGTGTTCAACGCGATTAGTTTATAGGCCTATTAAAGATTCGCCTATTAAGCTTTCTAATTGTCAAAGATGAAGCCGCCACTTGCATTAATCACAATCTCATTATAATCACATGCAACAATGACCACTGCAATTTTGTCAAAACACCATGAAATTGCAACAATGTCGTATTCACCACTAATTCAAATGAAGGCATTTCTATTTTGACAATATTTTGGTACTTTTATGTAGAATCATAAGTGACCCAGAAATGCTTTCACCATCTAGGTGATTTAAGGAAAATAATGACACTCTACAATGATTCAGGTAAGAAAGTATAAAACAGCCAAGGGCATCTGCATAACATTGTCCAAAAGCACCTTAATACCCCGAAGGAGACTCTCCTCCCTTTTTTTACTGAACCGCACCATAGACAATTAAAATTCAAAGAATCTTCCATGCGATTTTCCAACCCAACACTTACCTGATGTGACGGACCTCACCCCACTCTCCAGAATGCACCATGCATTCTAAGAAATAAAGCTGTTTTAGCTTTTGAAAAAGCTTTGATGATTTCTCAGCCAACACAAATATATGCCCCGTAGAAATGTTGAACCGCCAGATAAAAAAATCTTTAATAGAGGCTTGTCAGATTCTCAAAAAGCATTTTCTTTTCTTCATTTCACAGAAGGTAACCTCTACTGGGTTCATAGTTGTGTTGGCATAAAACCCTTAGCTTTTTCAACGGCTCAAGTTCTAAGAGTGTGTGTTCTTTCAACTTGAAAGGCACTTGCATGTCACTGTCAAACTCCACTAACTTTTAACAGAAGATGCGACTCCACGACCCCACTATCTTTATTGCACCTTAGGACCGATTTAAAGCACCACTGCGTAGTTTGTCATCAACTCTTAACTGACCAAGTAACTCCACCCCAAACTCTTTACAATTGTGCACCCCAAGGCAATTTGAATTGAACACATCATGCCAACATTTCACCCGCCACTTTTCACCTCTTTAACAAGTAGACACGGTTAAGAAGCAACAACTTGACATCGTCGGAACATATTCTGCACTCACATCTGCCGGATCTAAATGATCGGAATTGAAGTATCGTGAAGTTCATTACATTTGTATTGATTTACAGGTGAGAAGTAAATGGGGATACTTAGTGTTTGTATTGATTTGAAAAGTTTCCATTTATTTAAAGGTAAGAAATGAATGGAGATTCATTTTACAGGTGAGAACTAAACGGAGATACATTACGTTAGTATTGATTTACAGGTGAGAAATGAACGGAGATACAAAACGTTAGTATTGATTTACAGGTGAGAAATGAACGGAGATACATTCCGTTTGTATTGATTTACAGGTGAGAAATGAACGGAGTTACATTACGTTTGTATTGATCGAAGGCGACATAATTATGAACGGCGATACATTTGGTATAAGCAAATTGAATATTCTGATTTAAACCAATCACAAAAGTAGTGTTCTTCTTGTTTATGACATTTTCTTATCATCACACCATAGACAAATCGTGAAATCCGTTCTGCCAATTGATGCCATGTTGTGTTGAAATGTCTGAGCAATCAATATCATGATACTAGCCTTTAGATACCGTGCTTAAAGGATTATAAGCGGGTTAGTTAATCGGTCGTTTATTTCTCATTTCGACCAATTAGAATGAGTCCACAACTGCTTCAGTGGGGTTTTTCCTGAATGTTGCGGAGAGTCATCTCCTTTACCAGTGGCCAATATGAAAACAATGTGTACGAACTTGAATCTTAAACTCGTGTCGATGTTGGCCACTGGGTTAACAAATATTCTCGATAATATCAGCCGGGATGTCATTATTATCAAATAGCTCGGCGGGTAATGTGTTTGGATTAGAGCTTATTTGCTTGGTAACTTCCCCATTACATGCCAATTACACGAAGATAACGACCCATTAAAGACACTAGCTGTGATCAACCAGTCAACACTATTGAAAAACCGTTCTGGGTCATGAATTCGCCAAAAGTCAATCCCGGGGGCTCTTCTCCCGTATTGCGGCGCAGGAGCACCTCACAGGCCCTGCGTCCCAGGCCCCAGATCACAAGGAGGAGTACCACTGGGAACCTTGTCCCCAAACCCCCAGACGCTGCACCATCACCGTTAGAGATGTCTGGCGTTGAAGAGAAGGACAATAGGAAACACATTGAGATGTTTGAGAGGAATTTCCTGAAGCGAGGTGGGTAGTGCGATTCTCCAAACTCCTCCTTTCGTCACCGTCCACCAACGTTTTGCAAACCCAACCGGAAAGGTGCCACCTTCTCCTTTCGAATTTCACACCTTTCCGACGCCAAAGTGACCAGAAGTCTCTCCAAGATACGCCTCGTGATTGGCTCACTTCTAAAGTGTGCACCGGGGATGCAGGCACTTCTAATTGGACATTGCGACCAGTCGTCTCAAAAGTGTCTACTTTTCATTGGGAAACCCGAAGTCGGCATCGAACATGATATCCATAGGTAGTAAAATGAAACCCTCTGGGAACTTCGCGATCCAAAGCAAACTTTGAAACAGAACCTAAGCAAACAAAATATTAAATTTGTGCGAAAATTTTCCATAAATGAATTGATAATCGTGTAGCCTGCATGGAATAGATGTGTGTGATGTTTTGACACATGCATTACGATAATAACAGAAAATGTTGGCCGTTTCTGTGAGAATGCGCTACATTCTAGCTATCGTCCATGGACACCGAACCAAATGTTCTGAAGATGTTTACACACATATGACATGCTTGGTGAGTGATTACATCAAAATAAAGCACAGAAATTTCAAGGCGTTCTGCGACTATCTGATATAGGGTAGTCTGAATCGCGTTTAAACGTGATTGATGATATTTCGACTATACAAAAGCTTGATCTTTCGATAGAAATAACGAAAACGAGCCATGGAGCCCCAGTCAATCGGCTGAAGTTTGCGGTTTTGCCTGAGGTTTGCCTGACGGTCAACTCAATCGAATGCTTCGAAAAGCCACGCGGTTTCCCGCGTTCAGTGCTGTTGTGGAAGATGGCCTAACAGTCTATCGGTAGGTCTATACAGGGAGGCCGCTAGCACTTTTAAGACTGCTCATTGGTGTCTCTTTCAATAGACACCGATTTAATTTTTATTTGCACACACCAGCAGACCACTTAGTCTTAAATATTTACTTCAATTCATATCCATGTTGGCATCAATATTAGGGCCTACTGGGTATCAAGTTCGTTTACTTTCCTGAACTTGTTCAACTTTTTCGGGCGTCAATCATGGCAAGTATGAGCTGAATTGTTTGAACGCTTATCGATTCAGTGATAAAGGGAGACAACTTGTCGGAGTCAGGCAAACAAGATTCACTAGCTTCACGAAGTCAGCGATAGGTGTCTCTACTCTAGATCATTGACGTTTGCGCTTGCAAGAAGACTAATGTTTCTATCACGAAGTCAAACCAGCTCCAGTTCCCTAACAGTGTATAGACGGCCAGATCTGCGCAGAAAGTTCCCTTTTCACAAATTTAAGGCCAACCCATTACTCTTTTTTACATTTGGCACTGGTTGGGTCAATGGCTGTGAACCTAATAAATGTTGGTCGATATGGCTCTGTTCCTTCTGTCGATCAAATGCTCTTACCTGAATCAAGTTAAGTTCAGTCAACTAAGTTAAAAGAACTCCATCAAACCTTGAAAAGTAATGTAGGCAACCTATACTTATACCATTCAAGTTGGAGCCATTGGCACCATACATCAGTTTAGCGATCAGTTAAAATCTCATATGAAAATATTTCGAGCTTTAAATATGATCTGATGTGTTGGAAGAAGTGTTTAATGTTGGGCACTGTCAACAAACTGACATTAGTCCTAACAGGCTTTAGGCACCACTTGACGCCTACCATGATCATGCGACCGTTAGGCCGGTGTGACAGCGGATATAGTCCCCCTGGAGTCATAGTCCGGTAGCATTGTATTTGACCAATTAAGCAGCATGATCTATTGTACCGCTAACCCTAACCAAAACATTTAGCAATGCGGGCTATTGTTACACGGACTATCAGCCCTAGGACTACTATCCCTTGCACACCGGCACTGGCAATGGCAACGAAACTGAGTGAGGTCAAACAATGGATAACTACAGTCACGAGGCATTGATATATGACAAGATGCCCTTCATGCCCCCCCCCCCCCCCCCCCCCGACCCCGATCACCAACTCCATCACCCCAATGATCTGGAACATATCACGTGATTCGATGTTAAAGATGGACGTTATGGTGGCCATTTTTTTTGGGTGGAACTCGGCCAATCAGACACTTGATCTGAAGCATCCTACCCAGGGCAAACGTGAATGAACGCAACAAAACCTCAACCAAATCTCAACCAGTCTGCTTTTCACCTTTCAGTTCTGTCGCTGCACCCGTCTTTGCGGCAATCTCGCCTCCGACGCCAAAGTTCCACCCTGAGACGGAGATCGAGTTCCAAGATGTCGCAAATGACAGACAGAGTCATCCAAGTCATCTCCAAGCCGCCGTCGGAGAGGACAGACATGGAGGTAGAGCTTCTGTTGCCTTGGCTCAAGAAGAGAAGTGACACACTGGTAACGGTGGATAAATGTAAGTGCGAGAGGGATAGATGTAGGTCACCTCAAAGAAAACGTCCGGGAAAGATTATATCACTATACAACCTGCACTATAATATATTGGAAAATCATAAGGTCATTGGTTTTTACAGCCATGTACCTTTTTTGCACACTCGTTGAATATAAGACAGCACCAAAGTGTCAAGAGCGACTCTTGGTTCAAGTTTATTTGAAAGGGATCCTAAATGCTGTTAGTCGGCGGCTAGACCGGCGGTACCCAAGATACATTGATAATTGCAGAGTCATTAACATCATCCCATAAATTGTCTCAATATCAAATGAACAAAACAGCGATAAAATGAGCGATAAGTGCTTGGCTCAATTGATGTCGTTAACTAACGGCAGTGATAATGAAACACTCACATTACCGGACGTGTGTGCCAATTTCCACTACTAATCAATATCACCGCATTAGAACTCGGCGGAGAGCGTGGCGGGGGTATAGCTCAGCGGTAGAGCATTCGACTGCAGATCGAGAGGTCCCTGGTTCAAGTCCGGGTGCCCCCTCATTCGTTTTTTGTTTTTCTTTTGCCATCCCATGGAACTATCTCGACTGGCTTTGCGGATAGGGCAACAGTAGTGTGATGAATAACCTTTAGATTGCGTCGCATTGAAAACATTCAGCAGTCTACATTTTGGTTTCCTACCAGAACGATAGGTGCGCAATGTTTCTTTCAGCGAGTCTGACGATGATCGGAGTGCCTGTGTCTCTGCCGCGTTTCTGTTCTCCCGCCCAATCAAGTCATTCTGTTTATACGATACACATGTGGTGAAGATGAATTGTCGGAAGCTAAAAAACTCACCGTTTGTTCATCAGATTCTTTTCCTATTTCTCAATCACGGCTTATTTCCAAGGAGCCAGGCTTATTCCTTGTTCAAAGGATGCAATGAAGGCGTTCCATTCGTGTTTTAGACAAATGGACCAGTATGAAAGAGACTTTTAGTTCTTTAGTGGGAACCGTCTATTATTGTAATCAATAATGTACCAACGGCAGTTAGAATCTAAGTAATAAATAACTTTATTGAAAGGAGACTTTCTAGCTGTCGCGCCATAATAATCATAAAGAATCATGCATATGATCATGGAAATCAGGTGAATTCGTTTTTTATCCACATCTTGTGTTTTCAGCTATTCTGATGGACATCGTAAGAAACTGTGAATACCGACAATGCCAGAAAGATGACGTCATTATCAAGCAAGGCGACGTTGGGGACTGGTACGTTACATTAATCATGTTTATGACTCACACGAGTTAGTTATCTCATCCAGAGTTGTATCTCGTTTCCGGGTAGGACAAAAGATGGAGACGTGTAGCCTTACCCCGTCGGACATGCAGGGTTTGTTTCGCTTATTTGCCATTTGATAGCGATGTCAAAACCATGTATAGTATGTCACCACGTAGAGTAGACGCTCGAGTATCTGCACGGTTTGAAAAAGACAAAGAATTCTAGTCTAAGTTGATATCCCCCAATGTGAAAAAGTTCACTTGGCAATTCATTTTCGAATAACATAAGTAAACAAAAAGGTTGTTTTTTTCATCCATGATAAACTGCGGTAAACATTGAAACATGGCGGCAATTCAACAATGCACGCTTCATGGTTATTCCTCAACCTCGGGGACAAAAGATATCTATTACGTGCGTGACAATACTTGATAAACAGAAAGGGGCGAGGATATGAGTGCTATCTACAACTAAATTAGGAGGCATGTTATTGTCACCAATATTGAATTTTGTTTTTGGGGAACAGTTATTGCCTGAAAAGGTAGATACAAATATCAACAGAACGAGATTGCTTTTGGTCATCACTGGCTTAACTCTAACGGGATCGAAGTAACTTTGAAATGTAAGTATGCGATTGAAATTAGGTATGTTTGTCAGCCTTAAACTCGATTTGGGTTAGTTTCATTCGAGCCCGTCGGTCACCGGCCGGGGGTATTGGCAAGAATTTGGTTGATCAACCAAAAAAAACCCTATGATTAGACCCTATATGGCGCGGATCGAGGATTATATCTCCTATACATGCCATACCAGTCGCTACAAAGATGGAAAATGGGGTGGATTTTGGGTGAGGCTGGAACAAAATATTCGAGTTACATGTATTTACTTTAGCGACTGGTATGGCATGTTAGTCCGGAATGCCCCCTATCACCTCACACCAACCACGTGCCCCTTACACCCCGTTTTTTTCCGCCATTGTCATTTTAATACGAACAAAGATGGAAAATGGAGTCAGGTTTTTTGTAGTTTCCGTCTCCTATAATAAGTCTAGCTGGCCAGCTCAGACTATCCGGTTTGATATCGGAGTTTTTTCTCCCAGGTTCCTGAACGCTCATGGTAAAATACTGTCTTCTGCTCGTTGGACTTATCGGTTTAGAATTACATAATTGAAGTCACGACACTTCAAAAAAATCACGTACTGCAGATAAGCGATAATCCTATTAAACCAATCAATAATCAGATATCGCTTATGAATGACTGTACTTCGATACTCTGCAAAAAAGATATGGTAGTATAGCCCTGTGCTCAATATAGCCATGCATGTGATTAACCTGTAATATCTGTTCTTACACTGCATATAAGGGCTCTCCCAGCAACATGACTTGAATTGACATGACTGCCCTTGATCACATGCCGGGGTTTTCATTCTGAGATTTCCACAAGAACGTCCAAAATAAAGACACATGCCACCAAAAATTACGTTTTTTTGGCCAGCACAGACATATCAGCGGGGTGCAAAAATGCTTCCCATTGAACTACCTTGTCCTATAAAATTCATGGAGAGTGAAAGGGACAAGCCCCTGGTGAGCGTCACGTGCAATCAATAAGTAATAAACCAATTAAATCGATCAAAGCTAAAAAGATAAATAATTTGATCCACCCGAGGATAAGAACGCTCTATGACGCCGGCTGATATTTCAATCAGCTCGCCATGCACACCCAAATCCATGCGGGATTACCATTGAAAACTCAACCGATCGGCTGGATATTCTGATAGTATGGTCTCCCGCCAACACCTCAAGCAACTTGGCTTAAATAAACGCGCTAAACATCTTAACTCCAAGCAGAGAAAACATGTCCATTCAGTTTGGTATTTATCTCCATAGGGAGGATGGTTGTTGTCTGCCAGGCTATACAAGAATATCCAATTTGGAGAGACAATGCTGGATTTCCTTGCCTAAAACTATGGTATAGATAGGGTATTATTCATAAACACTGAGAGTGCATGCGGATTGAGATGTCAATGTTATGATAGTCCAGAGACGAACCGCTGTCGGGATATAAGGGATCTGTAATCATATACTTTAGTTGGGATTCATAGTTGGAACGCGTCCTGATGTGGTATAGGACAAGTCATTCCATTGTTATGGAGTATATGTGATTTTTTTCTGTTCTATCATATTTTTCAGTAAGTAGTCTATAGGTCCCGCTCCACCCCATCCTACGTACCGTTCATCATTCATTAAAAGTGATGCCCTAGTTAATTCTTTGATTATTTTCTTCCAGTTTTTATATCATGTTAAGTGGTAAGACATCTGTTTACATCGACACGCAGAAGTCGGACGATGACCCGCCGGGAGAGGGCGCTGAGGTTGAGAAGGATGGTGAGGAAGAGGAAGAGGATGAGGAGGAACCGACGGGAGAGTACAGGAAGCATAAGGATGGATCTTTGGACAGGAACCAGTTTGGCAAGTTCATCATCAGATACGGTAAGATAAGATACCAATTAGATTAAACGTTGTACAAATTGGTAGACATCGCTTTCCGAAAGTTAAGTTGACCGGAGTGCAACATAAAACGCCATGTGATTGGTTGACACTTGTGATGCAGCATTTACACGTCGGCTCATGATATTGTCGTCAAATCATTGAGGTACTCCTCCTTTAATGTCTTTAACATCATCTTCATGTAGCAATATTCTCCGCCTCCCAATATGGAGAGAGAAAACGAATCTCATGATGCCTCTAAGTAGGCCTATTGCTAACAAGTCAGTGCTTTTTCGTCTACATTTCACGTGAACAGTAGTGGTCTCCTTGTCATCACTTTCACCGCGGTCACTTTTGAAAAGGTAAGAGCAAAACTTATCACAAGAGCACATTTCTTGATTTTCAGGTTATTTTGACGACATGCCAGGTTGGAAAATGATGTGACGTTCACTATAACCCATGCATATTATTGTTTTGAGTAGTGATTGAACATGATTTAACGCCGATGATAATTTTCGTAATGGTTTACCTAACCAGCAATTACTAGATTGGCGTGGCTTTAATTGAAAGTTACCCGTTACCACTTTCCCGTAACAGTTTCTATGACAACAAGAATGACACTGAATTTCAATCCGACGCGCCTCCAAAGTGATAGGAATCGAACGTGCCTCCTTGTCTAATCTGGAGTAAGCGCGAGTTGGAAAACTAGCCAGTATCCGGACAACAATAGTGCTTTCGGGTACTTTTTCTACCCGAATTTACTGATTGCTTGGATACCGACGTTTGGTTATGAGTTATGTTTTCGTAATCATTTGTGTGATGTAAACGAGTGTGTTCTTGCAGTTACTCAATGACAGTCTTTCACAGCTTAAAGTGTAGTTGGTGTCTGGCGTTCCCGTTAACGAGAGAGTGGCGCGAAGCTCAAAACTGGATATCTCCAAGTCGTAGTTTGTAATTTCATTATGTGGCAACAAGAGTAAATAAAGCCTTATTTGTTCTTGATGGTAATATACTATTCGTCATGTTTTTTAATGAAAAGGTAAATGATTTACTCTCACTGTGTGACGTCAGTGTGTTTTACACTCTACTTCCGCCCCTGCTGTACAGGTATATCAATCATCTAATGTTATCATTGCGTGGACCAAAGATAAATATATTGACAATTTGTAGTCCGTTCGGTATCGCTCATAACAAGCTTTAATTAGCGTTAGTTACGCTGAAATAATAGATATAATTCATCATTGTTTGATCATATGCACTCCATCAATGATGTATGGGACGGTTAAACAAACCAGCTGGCTGTACATCGACTGGTCGCAGCGTTGTTGACACGGAGGCGGTCATTAAACTGCGCAGCCCTGCGAAAACAAGTCCTGTGGTAGTTACATGGTTAACCAGTCGGCACTTTCGTCTGCCCCGTTTTTGCTTTCTTCCGGGATATTATTTCCCTGCTTTCAATCACACGGCAGTGACAAAAAGTCCTGACATTTACGACAAAAAATTGGTTCCTTTCCAATTACTACTTCGATGAAGCAGGATTGAAGGTCTCTGATTGGATACCTGGATTCGATTTCACTGAAAACACATGACTGTGTTGATTGGTTCTTGACGGTGAAGCAGGGCTGGCGGCTTCACATTGGACAATATGACAGGAAGTCGCATCGGTGGAGTGGGATAGCTTCTGATTCTATCAAACTGGAAGAATATATTAAAGGCCATCGGCATCACATATCGAGTTGCCGACAGAGTCCGATGATATAAAGGCCTATATATATGTCTCATAAACTCCTCTCCTGATGGAATACGTGGAATCCTTGAGGAATATACTCTATTCAGGATGAACATTACCATTCTGACCTCTCTCAGATTGGTACCAATCGCGAAGATCGCTCTTGCAAAAGCCTTGCTTGGTGTCCATTGTTTCGTTTTGGCAGACAAACCTGTCACTTCGCCGTGTCACATTTGAAAGGAAACGGCTTTTTCAGACCTAGAATCAATCAGATACATTGATTCATCACTGTACGTCTGCCTAAATATCTTATTTGTATGATTGAAAGAGTATCGACAGAGAGATATTCAAAGAATTAAGTAGGCCTAGCGATCCTCTTTTACAAATCTAATAGAATAGCTATTGATATAACGAATTCAGAATGGATTTATCATTTGATTCATACCGTAAAATGACACAGTTTTGACAGTATGGACAAGGGTCTCTGGCAAGTTTATTGTAAAGTTAGGGAAAGTTTACGCAGGGTAACAAACGAATGATTTCAAACAATCCTTTAGACAAATCTTGGCAGAACAAACATTGTCAGACTTGAAGAAGCATACTTTATTGAGAGACAGTTTGTTGTCGACAACAGGTCGGAAGATATATTCCTGACCATTGGAAGGAATGAGTGCGTGTGGATAGGGATTAGAAATTTCAGATTTATTACCTTGTCATCATATTAACCCGAAATAATGATGGTTACTTACTACACCATTGTCTGGCTACCATTCTTTGGATCGTATGTGCTGCTGTAACGTGAAATCGTAAGGATATCGCAACAAATCAGGCGTTTTATACCCAAGAGGGACAGAAAGGAAAGGTCCTTCCACACCTCTGGTGATATCACATGACAGAAGCTGCCATTTTTTCTCTGGGTATTGCATCCACGTTCGTCTCAAGTTCAGTTGGATAAAGACTGATATCTGACCAGTTCCTTTGAGTTAGATGCCGAATGGAGTAGAATAGAAAGCATCAAGAAATAATACTCTAACGGATTCCACTGCTTTCAATATGCCTTTCAAATAAGGAAAACAAGATGAAAGTCTCATTTTAGAGGAAAATGAGTAGTTTTTGAATTGTCCGGTCCACGTATTCTTGGAGAAGGAAGTTTTTAATCTGTTTGTAAGACAACCAAAGCAGCAAGATGGCTATGAACTTTTTCAAGGCGAGGATCATCGGAGCCATCGAGCAGTCAGCTGAGAGTAAGTCTCAATAGAGAGGTTTAGCAACGTACCGTGTTACGTCTTCGTCACCTCCGAGAAGATAGAAAGTGCCGAACCGATAATAATGACCATGTTCATTGGGACACTCTTGATAACCGCACTGCCGGGTGGTATCAATTCTGTCGTGTTACTTTAACATGACTTCGAACAAATGTTGACATTTTCTCCATGTTTTCACTTCTTTCAGATGCTGGCAAGAGCTTTGGCGAGATTGCGTTGATGAGCAAAGAAGCTGTAAGAAATGCTTCCATCGTAGCGGATGATGGCACCGACCTGCTGGTTGTCAGCAGGCTCCTCTTCAACAGATCACTCAAGGTAGGGTAAAAAATCCCAAAAAAAAAAGTCACCCGCGTGGGGGCTCGAACCCCAGACCCTCAGGTTAAAAGCCTGATGCTCTACCGACTGAGCTACACGGGCTGTTGGTTCTACTGCTGGTTGTCAGAAGGCTCATCTTCAAAAGATCACTCAAGGTAGGGTAAAAAATCCCCAAAAAATAAGTCACCCGCGTGGGGGCTCGAACCCCAGACCCTCAGGTTAAAAGCCTGATGCTCTACCGACTGAGCTACACGGGCTGTTGGTTCTACTGCTGGTTGTCAGTAGGCTGCTCTTCAACAGATCACTCAAGGTGGGGTAAAAAATGCCCATAAAACTTGGTCACCCGCGTGGGGGCTCGAACCCCAGACCCTCAGGTTAAAAGCCTGATGCTCTACCGACTGAGCTACACGGGCTGTTGGTTCTGCTCCTTCTATTTTATCATCATAAGGCAATGTCCCAGTGCGAATTGGAATCGATCACAAACTATTCAGCCAAACAAAAGATGGCTCGCCTTTAATTGGCCGTTTCGTTATCACCTGTTTAGTTACAAAGGCACGAAAGTAACTACAAATCTTAATTCAAGAACAATCTACTTGAAATTGTACTTCCGCGGACACGCCACTAAGACGGTATCACCGCCCTCCGCCCCAAACTATTACCACCACTACCATGGACACAAAGCAAACTTCTCAGTAACTGGACAGCAAAAAATCATCCCTCGGCTATACCGTCCATCTGTCTCCACCTTTATGTTATTATCGATTAAGCGACATTGTATCGGTATGGTGTAACAGCCTTCCCCAGGTGTTTGATATTGACTATCAGATCATTAGTAATAATTTATGATAGATTTTGAGTGATTTAGGCCTACAATGGAATAAAATAGGTATGTTTTACTTTTGATGTCAACAGCCCGTGTAGCTCAGTCGGTAGAGCATCAGGCTTTTAACCTGAGGGTCTGGGGTTCGAGCCCCCACGCGGGTGTCCAATTTTTTTTGTCTTCCAATAATTTTAAACCTTTAAAGGGGGCAATGTCTTTATACACTCACAAAGAGTTCATGACTGTCAAAGTGTTGGCATTTTTAAGCAAATAGGTCAACAGTTTAATGACACCATTCCTTTTACTTTCGGCTGGCATGGCCGCGACGACCTTTGAGAATGACGGTGAAAGAGGACATATCAAGAAATCATTTCATTCATACGATCTCTTCCCTCATGTGGAATAGACAAAGGAGACTTTCTATTGCTTTGACACAGGCGGGCTATGCACTGTATTGCTTTTAACCGCATAATATCATAGTGAATAGAATATGACATATCATAAATGACACGTAAGTTAGCTCTCAAACAAGACAGAGACAATCCAAGGCCACTACTAGACTAGATAAATAAGTTCTGGTCAGCTTTCTGTCAAGAATTTTGACTTCAATTCTCTTCGCTCAGACTATTTTTAAGGTGTTAAACAAACGCTTTGTTAATTATAGACTCAAGCAATACTATAACCATAGGCGTATAGACTCACATGCCTCATGAATTTTGCCCTGAATACACTATAATGTACATGTACTCTTTGAAATATAGCTTGAACTTATAAGTCATCATTGCCAGAACATTACATCGCCACAGTCATCGAAATGGGAAATTAATGTATTGATTTCAACCAGATCTGCATCTTTTCTCAAGGAAATAATCCCACAGGATGCAGCTACATTGTGAATAAGCGATAAAAGGAGACCGAGCAGCAAACGGGAGTAGAAATCGTTGTATTTTGTAAATACAGCATATCTGTGGTGCCGCTGTCAACATTTCATAGTTCGTTGGATTTAAAGAAAGAATTTCGACCTATTTGACAAAATTTATCTTATGTGATGCCCCTGGCAGTGATGAGCTTAGAGACATGCTTCTGGAATAAGCTTGATATTCAAGAATTCAGTGTGAATGACATATATATCATACGGTTCAAAGACATGAAATGCGGCATTGCCAAGGATTACGCATTGCTGATAATTTACTTCAAAGTACATGATTGTATTCCGATATTGTTCAGGTGAAATAATACATGATATTTTTGCAAAAGGCTTATTGTACCAGAAATAAGACTCTTTAGACCTTTGGTTTATCCCGGCATAACTGTCTCTTACAGAGTAAGCAAGAGGCGGAATACAAGGAACGGAAGCAATTCATTGCGTGCTCCAGTCTCTTCGATAAGTGGATTCCAAAGTTCTCCCGCCTACTGGAGATGAGTCTGCGAAAGGAGGTGTACCCGTATGGCTGTAATATCGTCAAGCAGGGAGACCCCGTCATTGGATTACACTTCATCATCAAGTAAGTGAGACGAGTATAGATAGACCCAATTAAGCATTGAACATGAACACAGTACATGCTGTGAACAAACCGTAAACCGTTTGGGAATACTAGACCACACGAAGTATACCTTTTTCTAGTTGTTTATTCGTAGCACGGGCCTTTAACATCTCAACAGTTCGTCGGTTTCTCCTTGTTTTAGTAGTTGCCTTAGCTTGCGTTCGGTGAACAGACTTAGCTTTGCGATGTTCGTTGAGCGCTCAACAGACTTGGCTTAACCGTCTATCCGTTAGGTCAAATGAACTAAAAAGAAGTTCCTTACGTTGAAAAGACTTCGCTCAAACGTCTACCGTATGGTATACCTAACTGTTAAATGAACTAACAATAAGTTGATATCGCTGTGGGTGAAATTGGTCCTTCTCTTGCAGGGGACAGGCTAAAATCATTGTAGATCCTACCTCGCATAAGACACAATTCCCCAAGCTGATGCAGGAGATGGAACGGTCAGAAGTGGACGATCTTAGAAGGTTGGTACAATTATTTTATAACTTGTGTCAAAAAGACTTCAGTAGTTTGTCGATTTAGTGTCTTCATCACCAACTTGCCAACCCATGCTTGTTTGATTGACAATTGTCAGCCTTAATCATCTTCACTATCTCTTTCAATTGATATTTGTATATTTCACCACACCTCGTTTCAGTCATTCTACCAATAAGAAAGAAAACGATGAGATAGACCGCCACGATCTGTTGGTGCGCCGTATCCGAGTGCGCAGGCGCGAGGGGTACGCTGCAGCCGAGAAGAAGATGGTGTACCGGAAGATCGATCTCTGCTTCGTCGAGGAAATGGAAGTAATCGGTGAGTAGGTCATGGAGTCGTGAGAAAGAAAGAGTAACCCACGAGTTGGGCTGTCACACGAGGTTCATTAAGAGGGGGTCTTAGTTTTATCTTCTTCCCAAGTCAGCAATTTTTCCCTCCAGTCTGGCTAGTTATTCATCTATTTGTAATAAAAGAGATTTTAGATATCCCGGGGGCAACCTGACTCTAATCTGCAAACTTTGTGTTAAAAAATGTTTTTATACCTTTGTAGGCGATATAGAAATGGTGCTAAACCTTCCCACATACATGCATACCATCCAATGTACTGCCAATACAGAGGTGCTTATACTCGATATGAAAAACTACGAGCGTTTGATTACAAGAAAAAACCCACAGACAATTCAGATCATGAAGGAGAAGGTTGTCGAAAAACTATCGAACAGGTCGACGACTCCTCAAGGTTTACAAGTCCCGTTGATTGGTCATATCGTACGGAAACTCAAACCAAAACAAAAAGTACAAGTAGACCCAGGAAAGAATAGACAAGCGAAAAAACGTGAGGTTCTGATGAAGCAGTTAGTGAAGCTGTTTCTGGATGATAAGGCGCCCATGATTGAACCATGTGTCCCAAATACAGTCTATTATAAAACAAAGGCGCATGAGAAAGCACAAGTGAGGAAGAATGTTGAGAAGCGGCAAGGGCGGAATCTTGCTTCCGCGAACACGCGGGCGCGCTTGTACGGGATGAACACCAAACGACCGCGGAGTAGGCGGGAATTGGAGAATTTGGCGTCGGCTTACCCAACAAACTTTGATCATATGGATCCCTACAGGAGGCAGAGTGCTATCTATGTTGATGAAGACCATGAGCTTGATGAGCTTCTTGCCCGTGACAACATCCGTACTGCTGTGAGCGACGAAGTTTTCAAGCTTACTCAACTCGACAGCGATGACGAGGGTGAAAAGATCTCCAAAGGTTCATTGATCAACATCGTCTCGGAAATGGACAGCTACCAGCGTGTCACCTCCGCTGTCAGGTCGAAGGTTGTGACGGCTGTGGCTGAACGCGAAAATAAACATAAGCAGTTTGATTTGTTGCGGCCTCAGTCTGCTCCTGCAATGAAATTTGAAAGGAAGGAGGAGGTGGAGCATGAGGCTGAGCATGAAGAGGAGTTGTCGCTGGCTAGCGAGGGAGAGGAGTTTCATGAGGGAGACGACAACTTCGATTGGGAGACAAGCGATGGCGGGTTACGGAACTTGGAAGACAAGGTGCGGAGGTTTGTGGAGCGACCGAGTGAGAAGGCAATTGGGCACGGGGCCTCCATACGGCCTATGAGGAGGTTTGAGATTAAGGTAAGAGTAGTCTAGAATGTCCGCTTTTTGAGTTGAAAGATTTACGAAAGTCGTCATGACATTTGAACTTATCAGCGAGGTTGTAGTGCTGCAGGCCTTTTGTTTGAAAACCAGAGAGAGCTGACCTCGCTAACCGTCAGAAGAGCAAGACACACGGACATGCTCTCTCATTTATATATTCTTTTACTTGCAGACTCAGGCAGACATCCCAGTGCCAGGAGGCACCGTCTTCGTACGCCGGAAGGAATGCCGCTTCGGGGCAACGAACACCGTGGGTGAACACCAACATGTCCGCCATTTTATGCTTCCAAAAAACGCCTTCCAAGCCATTCAGTTAGAAAAGGAACGCATGAGACATAAACAACAATACGAGGAGGTGATTCGTCAGACGCCACTTCCTCCGCGACCAAGGACATCTTTGTCTTCCGCGAGGAGTTTAAGGACGGTCCCCAATAATAGAAAGGTTCGCCCGCATTCAGCTTTCGTCAGTAGACAAACTGCTGATGCTATGGTCTGATCCGCCACGGATATTTCGATCTGTGATATCATTGTTGCCATCAGACACTTCACTTCTGATATGTAATGTGTGGTGGTTTCCGTTACCGCTTCAGTACCCCGCCGAAAATGCTTCGACCCCAGGTTGGCCTTCCAGAAGATTGAAGTTTATTGTACTAAGACCCAATTTGTCAACAGACGAAAAACGACAAAGAGCCTTTGTAGCTTCTTTGAGAGGAAAAAAGACATTTAGTGTTAACTTATTTATTTTCGCTTTAGAAGCTCCTATAAATATTTTCTATACCTGAAACCGATGTGCATTTTCTTTTTCTTGTCATACCACAACATAAACGAGAGCGTGAAGATGATTACGAACGAATGGTGATACATCATTCAACACTTGAAGACGATTTCCATTTCACTTGATCACGTTGACCGCCATAAACCGGCCTCGTTCCTCACCATATAGAAAGGACGCTCAGGATGACGAAACGGACTGCATAGGAGTCCAACTTCCACGTAGCTTGGTGTCGCCAGTCATTCTGATTAGTGTATCCCTTAACTAACCACCTTTCTCTGACTCTTGGACCACCGCAAACGTTCAGACAAAAAGCATGGAACGTTCTGTCCTCGAGGACACTTTAGCGCCACTCCGTCTCAACTAAACGTCCCGCAAACTCGGCCAGATCCCCATCTATATCATTTTTCTCGTACACAGAGACATGTTGTGAATGCTTTGTGCATGTCGCTGGCGTCGTTAAGCACAACATTGATTGATCCCATGAGTCATTCACTAGAACACGATTGGTAATATCTATTTATATCAATGTGAAAAGTGCTCGCATTGAAAATGATCTGAGAGGGATAATTTGTATACAGCGGCGACATAAGTATATCACCAGGAAAATATCGGCTACAGAAAAACACAACTCGAAGCACAACTTGTTCTCTCACAGACTGACCAGGACGACTGATTGAGTGTCCACGATGGCGGTGGTCTATGCCTGGGGTCTTGGCAAATCTGGACAGTTGGGCAATGGCAAGCGAGCAAACAGTGAATTACCCGAAGTGTTTCAAACAAAACGGAAAGTGGTCTCTCTGAGTTGTGGAGCTCTCTTTACAGGGGTTGTGACGACTGACGGGAAGGTTGCTACGTCAGGGTGCGGGAAGTATGGACGTCTTGGCGGCGGTAATGAGAACGACAGGGAGACGCCGACCGAAGTGGAGATAACGGACGACACTAATGTTAAAGAGGTTAGTAGTCACAACCATATGAAGACTGAGTACATCCACCTGATTAAGAACACATTTCAATAAAGTAATGCTTCTCTCCCTCCTTTCCAGATTTCCTGTGGTTGCTGGCATGCCTGTGCCATCACTGACGAAGGACAGGTCCTCTCATGGGGGTTTGGAAGACAACATGGCGTGTTTGGTTGTGACGGTGACAAAAACGTCATAATCCCGACACTCATTACGTCTCTGCAGACAGTGCGCATTGCTGGTGTTTCCTGTGGGAACAACTTCACGCTCGCGTGGACCAGTGACGGTGAGGCGTTGTCTTGGGGGTATGGCCACTATGGTGTCCTCGGGCATGGTGACGAAATAGACCAGACGAATCCAAAAAGGATACAAGCTTTTGATAATGAGAAAGTCGTCAATATGAACGCAGGGTTTGCCCACTGTGGTGCTGTTACGGAATCTGGCGGTGTCTTTATGTTTGGGAAGGGGAAAGACCACGCACTCGGTTTAGGGAAAGTATCTGGCGACCAGATGACACCCAAGTCACTGAAAGTACTTTCAGATGCGCGGATTCTAGGCTTGAGTTGCAGTGTAGGAGAACACCACGGTCACACCCTGGCAGTGGACGACTCCGGGACAGTTCATAGCTGGGGTGACGGCTACAAGGGAAAGCTGGGCCTAGGAGACACAGAGTCGCGGTTAGTTCCGACACAGATACCTCAGAAGAACTTCAATGGCGAGTTCATCACTCAGGTGTCAGCAGGGGGAATCCATAGCGCTGCAGTCAGCAGGGAAGGACATGTGTTCACATGGGGCTGTGGAAGTGACGGGAGACTGGGACACCCAGAGGCCAAGGGGCATCGGTATCTGTTCAAATCAGATGTCCCCAGAGTTGTAGACTTTCTGGAGAAAGTTGGGAAGGTTAAAGGTGTGTCTTGTTCTTATTACCACACGGCAGCAATGGTCACAACCTCGAGGACGAAGGACAAATAGCACATCCATCTGGACCATGTCAGGTTTTACTCATAAGCGTAACACGGTCTTCTATGTTCATGATGATTTGTGACCAGGACAGCTGGCCACCAAGGACTACTTTTTTCAGAGTGTTTGGGCCTCAAGATTTCCTGAAGAGAACTTGAACTTTCGTCGCAGAGGATGCAGTAGAGAAGTGTCATGCTAACTTTTGTCTCCATCAAATCAGCAAAGAATATATTCCTCTTTGTGGTACCTCCATGTATCTCATCCTTAACATGTCACATGAAGGACGCAACCAGATAATCTTGCATTCATTCATTTATTCATTGTTATACAATAAAAAAATAGTCTCAATACAAATATATTGTATCCCAACTTTTGTTCTCGATTTAGACAAACCAGGACATTTAGCAGTTAAAGAGCTCCTAAGTCAATCACAGCTCAATGAGGGCTAACAAAATGGCAGCAATGAATATCTGACGTAGTTTGGCACAGTCTGTAGTTGGCCTCCTATCACTCTCCTTTATCAAATTCAAGCGCATGTCCTGAAAAGACAATTGTACGATAAATGAAACAACCACCAACGTCAAGTTAATCAACTAGCTGACCTAGTTAAAGTACTGATCCCGCTGTCAGTTACTCGAGGCCAGCTAAACTTTTAGAATTCAAATACTGTGCAACGCTAGGTAGTCAATGACCAGAACTTTGACTACCTCACATAGGTAGCAGGTCTGATCAAGTTACACGAACTCGCTGATAACTAGGGATATATTTTTTGTTTAACCAACTACGACCATGTCCCCTAACAGCGCACATCAGCCAACTTGTGACCACCAATTAGATCCCCATGTAGCTCCGGATGAGTAGTGACTGATATCAACCTCTGACACTAAGGTGACATGTGAACTTACTGTGCGGTTTCTTCTGAATGACTTTACTGAAATACTTCGGTGGTATGCACCCCATGTCTCCTTCTCCCGGGCTAAGTATGACGTTGTTGGCAGACAAACTGAATGGTATACCATCTGGAAAACCAAGGGTTATGCTCTATTAAACTTCAACTGCTTATATATCAGGTCGACAAGGACATCAATTGATTGCGCAAAAATTCTTGCTTCCTACTCTGGTTTTCGAAAGATTGAGGTTTGAGCTCTCACAAAATATTTCAGCCATCTGGAGTCTGGAATTCGTCTTAGCTGCAGGACTTGTTCTTTTAATGAAATGAGAAGGACACTTTCCATCACAATGGAACGAATCTTAGACATCCATACCTGAGATTGCTTTCTGTATGTCAAGGAATATAATGATTTGACAATTTTGTCTCATCCCTACAAAGACAAAAGTAAAAAGATAAGTCTGAATTACAGAAGATCTTGCTGATGTGTTGTAAACATGTGAGCAAAAGTGTAGTCTAAAAGATCTTTTTGGTAGAAGATGATTTTCCCAGGGATTTATAAAGCCTGTGAATGCTGGGTGTGCATGTAATGCAGAGTGACAAGAGTTGCAGGAGAACATTCAATAGACCACCTCCATATTGATAGATTGACATTCTGAACTTCAAGAGGTATTCTCTCCTGGTCATAAGGGGACAAAGTCACAACAAACAGGGAGAATGAGATCACTCTAAGTGAAAGAAACAACTAATTTCTAGAGTTAAAAGACACTTCCTTCTCAAGGCATACAAAATAGGGAACATTAGAATGTGATAACCTTACCACTGATGACTCCGTCCTCACCCGGCTCACCTGGGGCAAAATGAATGTGAGTTCTGTTCATTCGCTTTAGGCCCTGAAAAACAGTATCAAACATGAGAACATTTTGTTCTTTGCTACATTTAATTACTGACATCTAACACTCTCTATCCACTGTCAACTGAAACCTGTACAAGCTTTAAGCATCAATGGCTTTATAAAGCGTTTTCATATCTACTCTAGCATATTTTCAGGTGTTTTTTCCTTAATTCGCAGAACAAGGAAGGTCCTTACAGATTTGAAAGAAAAATCTCATTACCTGTGATTTTATCAGATTCCAACATTTAGAGTATGTTCCGTGGATTACCTCAGGAAAAAGGGATGGATCTGTGATGGGTGTCAAATCAAGATCAGGAACCTGCAATTGAAGTACAGTGAGACAATAAACGAGGACTGGCAATTAAAGTTCCCAATCACACAAGACAAATTAACAACATTTGCTATTCCTAAGAGTGTCCAGAATAGAGAGGTACAGTAATTTTTGGCACGAACCTACCTGGAAAGAGTGCCCCTGGTTGGCTCGTATTACTAATCTGCCTGTGTCTTTATTCTCCTGCATCATGAAGCGTTGTTTATCATTAACCTCCACAACCCGCTGAACATCTTCAATGGTGTATCCATCCTTGGATAGCCAAGACTTCTGCAGGATCTCATCAATGTAGATAAAGCCACCTAAAGGTACAAATGAAATCTGATACTGTCCCTATATTAACAACTTTTGTTATTTAACCAGGAACTTGAAGTTTGCCACTGCACTTCATTGCAAGATGACTTAAATTGTCTCTGTGTAACATGTAACATTTCTTATCAAAGGATAAGACTGGAGGATTAGCTATAGGTCATGATAGCATTTTCACTGCCCCTTTCACGCATGTACAGGCCACTCTACTAAAGCTACTGAGGTAATCTCTGATTCTCTTGATATGAATAAGTGATGGAGATAATCTATGCCGCGTGTCTCAATAATAATCTGGGCAAACCCTTGGACAAGAATTATATACCTGGCTGCACCCTGAACCCCATTTCCAAGGCCTTGTGTCTTAATATTCTAGACAAACCCTTGGACAAGAAGACATCAGACTTTTCTCTCCTGCCACCGGTAGCTCTATCACCTCCTCTATAGCGTCTTCCTCTTGCACCGCCATCACGCGACATTTTGGTTTCGATCAAAGTCTTGGGGTCTGTAAACATAGAAATGCATGGAACAATAGGCATGAAATAAACATGCAGGATGAAAGTTCTGACTGAGACGAGAATACCGAGAATCAGAGAAAGGGCCAGGGAAAAAGTCACAACCTTGTCTCTCAGTCTCAACATATTAAATTTGTTAATTTGTGAAATGATTTGACCTTGACATTGCTTCATTACTTGATCTCAGTTGATAAAAATGTGAATGACTGTGATGGATTAATGTAAAATATAAATCCTCCGAGCCAGTTTAGGTGGAGAGGTCATCCGTCACTAAATGAGGAACTCACAATCAACCATCAACCCTGATGGAGACAGTTTTCAGTTCCAATAATTAAAACTGGTGGCAGCACCGTAGGATGGCAATTTTTTAGATTATTGAGTAGAAATCAGTTCAGAAAACGTTTCCTCACCTAACAATTCGACAAAACCTCAAAAAAGGGTTTCATAGAAAACGTGTGTTACATTACACTTACCAACTGATTCGAGACTTGACTGAAATGTATAAAGTTTCTAGCCAGAAATAGGAAATTATCAACTGATTGTGAAATTAATGCACTGCTGCCGACTATTGGCAGAAGGTGAAATCAACCCATAAAGCTAAACTTTAGCAACCAGTTAGTATTTTTTGTCCCTTGAAATATTGAAATAGGCTTTAATTCCAATCTGTTGTTGAATCATTAGAACTGTCTATCACCCAAAACTTATGAAATGACCTATTTTTGATTTTTATTTTAAATGATTTTTCAAATAGGCCTATGTGTATCGATTCTTAGAATCAAAGACTGAACACACATGTACACAAACGCACGTGTACAAAAAGGTGACAACACATCTGATCAAAAATAGTTGGCAAATGGCCCAAATTGATAGATGTGATAAGGTTATAGGGACGTGCATAACAATACACTCCTCCGTTGTCCAGTCTGGGACATCAAATCAGTAGACATGGTTGACAGTGTTTATCGTACCCGTTCTTTGGGAGTTGCTGCAGAAGGTTTGCCAGATCAGTATGCAGATGGTAAGGCAGCTAAAGTATGGGAGTTGTACATTGGATGCAAGAATGAGAGAACGTCGGCTTACAAAAGCTGGTTGTGTGGACTACTAACTGGCAGGGGATGTAAAAATCTTCTGGATGTCGCCTGTGGAACAGGGTAGGCTATTAAGTTGACACTTTTAGTCCAGTTGACACTTGAGTTAGAGTTGCCATGAATGATGCAATAATATTGTGACATTCAATTCATGCCATGCATGTGGCCACACCCAATTTTCCCTTGTAAAGTTGTATAAATAAAAAGATCAGTTTTGTAGTATAAGTTGTCAGCGTTTCATGTTCAGATGGAGGGGGTCAAACTCAATCTAATAGCATTGTTCAGAAACACGATTTGGACTATTCAAATAACTAGTCTCGTGTCTTTTCCTTATCATGTCTTCCTTACTCCTTTTGCCTTCTCATTTCAGTGTGGACTCGCAGATGTTGGTTGATGAAGGATGCTTTAGCGTCTTCAGCACAGATGCCAGTGACAAGATGTTAAAATACGCCCTGAAGGAGCGATGGAATCGCAGAAAGGAACCAAATTATGATGCGTGGGGTATGTCAATGTCATCATTATGCATATGTAACTTATGTTTATGATAAACTGATAATTGCATTACCTTCTTCTCAAATTGTTTTGACGCCCAGACAACCTCGCCAGATCATCTAATAACAATTGATAATAGTAAGCTGGGGCAGATCGAACGTAATGTTCTTCTTGGCTGATCTATCCTGTGAGGGTTTCCTCTAGGTGTACAAGTATAAAAATGCCTCTCTTTCATGTTCCAATTCCTCTTTCAGTCATAGAGGAAGCTAACTGGCTAAGCCTGGTGGCAGATCTAGAAGAGTATAAGAAGCCTCCTGGTGGTTTTGATGCAGTCCTCTGTATGGGAAACTCATTTGCTCACTTGCCAGATTTCGAAGGCAACTTAATCAAACAGAAAATAGCATTGGAAAACTTCTACGCTATGGTGAAGCCTGGCGGCATTCTTGTCATCGACCATCGGAATTATGATGCCATTTTAGATTTGGGAGAAGTACCAAAAGGAAAAAATGTTTATTATAGTGTAAGTGTCAATTAATCTGTAATATTTTCACTTTTAGGGGTAAAAATGATATTCTACGTCTAGTATTGGTTTCATCACTTGTCAGTCAAAGGGGCCATAATGTATGTATGCACCTAGGGGAAGAGGGTTGGTGCAAAGAGCATAGAAGGTGTATGGAGGAGGAGCGTATATACACAGATGTGTATGTGTACAGGCGAGGGGTTTGCCGGATTGTACTTGGTGCACACTGGGGACTGGGTCCGAAGATCTGTGGTTAGCTAATACATACATTTATGGACGGCCCCATACCAGTCTGTTCCAGTCTAATCAAAAGTTGACAAATCTGTTCTCCTTTGGCAACTTCTATGTTCGAAAACAAAGATAATACTATGGTGGCCATTGATAAGTTTGTGATAAGGTTTAATGTGGTGACAATCGTTTGACCCAAATAGACGTCTTAACTCTGGTTTGGAATCTTGACAGCTAATGTAAACACAGTTTATTATGACCTAGACTCAAGGTTCGACAGAGTTCATTGCATTTAAAGTGGTCAAATACTCAAAACTTACCTCAACTAGTGTCGACTGGTTGAGTTTGGTTTTGGAAAAAGGATTCCTTGTTTCACTTTCACTAAGGTACAATTAAAGATACAACCATATTGTTTTGTTTTGCAGGGTGATTTCATTCATGGCATCAAATGCTCAAATTTGTATGTGAATTCTCGACCAACCCTTACTACACTCGACTATGATCTGGACATAAAAAGTATCGTCAAGAGTCATAAAGAATTTCAACATCTTGATGAAGAATCATTACGAAGGTAGTTTAATGTAGTGGCCTCTTTGGCCTTGCATTCATCAGCTTTTCCAACTTCACAAATCATCTCTCCTGTAAAGGAGGGGTCTACAGTGAAAATCACCCAGGCATCACTAGTCTTTGGTTAGAATTATGCTTGGATGCATCCTACCAACTAAGTGTTCAAATCAGTTTCTAGTTCAGATCCTGAAGTGCCTTCTATACAGGAATTCCAACTAAAAGTGTCAGACCGAAGTCACTTTTTCAAACTTGCCCCACATTATCTGCAGGTTTTAATGGCTAAGTCATCGTTATTTCATTGTTGTTTCAGTCATTCCCAGTTCCGTCTTTCCTACTATCCTCACCGTCTCAAGGATTTCTCCGGACTTCTAAAGGAGTGTTTTGGAGAAACTTGCAAGCACGAAGTCTTTGGTGATTTTGCACCTTACGACGAGAAGGAGACACCTGCGTACTATATCCACGTGGTCGAGAAGCTGAAAACCACCAAAAGTTAAGGGTTTTCTCTGACATTCTTCCAGTCAAAACGCTTCCCCCTTAGCTGATTACTTTGGCTCCTGGCCTTAGGGCAAGGACAGAAAGTTGATTTTTGAGCTAGTCTTGGACCGGATACAAATAAATGACCTCATGGTTTAAGCTGAAATCAGCATTCAGTTAGCAAGTTCTCTCTTGGTATCAATCAAAGCTGGCTTAGTTGTGTAATTTTTTTGCTTGCTAAGGAAGGTGTTTGACATTATTTGATGTATATAATGTTTAGAGGGTGCTTTAACCAACCTTAGGCCAATATCAGGGCAACCACATCGGCACATTATGTTTTACTATCGATGGTGGCTGAATCTTTACAATTCTGGAGACGGTGTAGTTGAGAGACATGTAAACATGTTTACTTCTTGGTGTACAAATACATTTGGGTAATTTTAAAATGTCACTTTGAAATGTATTTTTGTAAATCACAAAATCATCTGAAAGAATAAATAATGGTATTTGTTGATGATTGAAGACATTTTGTAGACCCACTTTTGTTATGAGAACCATCAAAGGATTGGAATTAGAATCATTGTTGCTGGAGTAACCCTCAAGGCACCAAAGCATACATATCAAATGCATGAACTGGAGTCTGAATGTCAGTCCTTGTACATGTACATGTATCGGAGGATGTTCCACTCTTCCATCAGCTGTCTTGTTAGTCTTTTAATTAACAAAAGACCAGGCAGGAATCCAGACAGACTGTATCACAACCTTCCTTTTATGACAGCCACTGGCACAATCTCCCTTTGATGTTGACCAAATGTACAACCTGCAGACTGTCACAACCTACCTTAACTACTGCACTGCTGACCATTGCAAAACTTTCCACTACCATGATTACAGAGTGACGCAACCTGCCGCCCCTGCAGACTGTTGCAACCTGCCAACACTGGAGATTGGGTCACAGTACACTTGAAGACCACTGCACATCTTGTCAACATAGTAGACCATGTTTCACGAGTTGCCTCCACTACGATGACTATAGACACCGACATAACCTGCCAGCCCTGGCAAGTTATGGGGTCTGCATCTGTTGACATAAACGTCTTGACTGTAGGAAACATCAAAGAGAGACCCCAAAAGTCTGCCATTCTGTTCCCTCACAACACTGCTCCACCAATCGGGGGCTGATCAAGTGGCAAGATCATCTAGTCTGGGGAGCTATTAAAATACATTGTACATGTATAGAAGGTTCGTACCTGAACCTATCCTCCTCACTCCAGCAACTTTCCAAAAAGCAAATAATCATTTTACCTTGAATTGCCCACAAACAAATCAACTTCTAAAATGTTATAAGTTGTTTTTTCAACAAATTTATTTACAAGTACATGTATATTACAAAAAACTATAGTTTGTTCTGCAATTAAACTCTTCAAATAGTGGACCGGGAACATCGAAGTGATTTCCTTGAGATTTTTAAAATCAAAAAGTCAAAATTGAATATGTAACATTAAGTTTAACTCACAGCGCGTAAGATTACCTAATATGAATGGATATCAAAGTGCTAACCTAATACAATGGACTGATTATTTCGTGTAAATCTATACACTACAGATAAATGCACAAAGATATACTATGATATGTAGAATAATATGCAGAATATGCAGTATATGAGGCCATTACAATCAAATTCAAACCATTGCTGGTGTTCTTCTTATATGCACATGTGCGTATACGTGAAAAGCACTGGTTAATGAATGTTGTTATATAATCCGAATAAAAGTCATACCACTTTACCAGTAAGATCTTTTGCCATGTAATGTAAGCATCGCCTTTGATAACAACCAGTTAAAGACCAGCAAATGGCCTGACCTACAAATGATACACCCTCTCACTAACACCACCAAACGCATTCTGATTTCATGGAGACGTTTGGCTCAACAAGAACATAAATGTTTTGCCCCCCTCTCCACCAATGAATTTTTCACACAGGAGGAAAAAATCAGCTTTAGCCTTGAGCAGCAAGACTACAGCCATAAAATTTTATCACCGCCAGTAAATAAAAGCCATAAATTGATCTATATCAGCACATAAGTAAATATCAACAGCATGTTATGAAATATTATCAAATAGTTTCAAAAAACGGGGAGAAAAAATGATGATATAGTTTTAGATGATTGTAATAGATTTCAAAAGGCACCAATAACTTCACATAGGAAAACTTTCTTCTTTGTCTACATCAGGCACTAGCACAGGGATTTCTCCCACACCCATCAACAAAACAGACGGTTTACTTTGGACAACGCCTCAATTTGTTGGACAGTGGGTCAGAAAATTGAGTGTCCTATTCAAGCCCTTTTAAAGATGTTTTCCAGTTCCAGTTTCCAATTGTCTCTGCTAATTTTTGATCCGAGAATATCAATGCAACCTCTCGAGAAGCAGGCAGAAATCAACCATCCTTCGAGGGGCTGTCTTCAAGTTTTCTCCACACGACCTGAAAAGCCATGAACCAACTTGTTATAATGTTGATAAGGAAATACTCTGATTTGGCAGTACAGAGCATGCGAAATGATTTGACAGAACATACTGCACATCATGTTAAATAAGACATTACACTTCTTCCTGTGAGGAATTGTGTACGAAAAGAACATTGTAAGGTTATAGAAATGAGAGAGCAAGAGGGTAAAACTCCCCCAAATCGGATCTATTGTAGATCTGAGAACATCAGAAACATTCAAATATGTTACTTGTAATCATCACACACAGAGGTTACTTCAGAATCATAGTTTAAAACATGATGAGATTATGAACACGTCTCCTAAGAAGACGTTACTTACGTTTGGTACACCTGTCTGGAGAACGAAGTGAATTATTCAGAGCTGAACACCTTAGGTGCTGAGGGGTTTTTACTTTCTAGAGTGGTGCTTGCATTTGACAACGTTTCACCACTCTGTAGATTGAATTGGCCCATTAACTTACATTACACATTTCTCTGACTATTGCTCTTTCTTGCTCATTCATTGGATCCAAATCCTCGTCCATTCTTTCGGGATTTGAGTAGTTCAGTCTCTCTTTGACTTCCAGCACCTACAGGAACACGGAGACACTTTGTAGATGTATATGAATACTGTCAAGTTCCACATCACAAATCTCACATGGGAGTGGAGTAGTTTGGTTTGTTGTGGTTGCTCGCTCATGCAGAAAACATGCGGGTAATGGTATTTGTAATGTACACCACATGGGAGGGGGCATTGGAGTAGGTCACAAGCCGGCTTAGGGTACATGCAGGTTGAGACAGTTGGGTTTGTTCTGGTAGGTAGCTCATACTGAAAACTTGTATCCATACACTACATATTAAGAGGAGGCATGGAGTAGATCAATAGCTGTTGGGTTTTTTGGGTTGCCTGGACCAGGTAGAAAACTTGTGTACATGCACACTTCACAGAAGAGAAGACATACAGTCAATCACCAACTGGATTGGGCTAGACATAGTGTACGCGTTGAGAATACATTTGTGTAAGGATCACTCAGAGACATTGCAAATAAATGGGTTAGTTCAAACAGGGTCAAACAAATCACACAACAAAATGAATACACACCACACGGAACTCAAGCAATGATAAACAACATTTATATCGATGATGGATGTTTTTGATAACAAACCAAACAACTTTCAATGCTGCTTCTGAATATAACTGAGATGGCGGGCATTTTATTACACACTTTACACTTCAATATTTGAAGATACATCAGACAATTTTGGGAACATTAATCGGTAAGAAACAAACAGAAGTGACAACTAAACCATCTGCTATGATGAAGTACAATATCAGTCTTTGAAAAATTACAAATCAGAACTCTAATTGCAATAAACTTCCTTGATTAGCAAAAAGATGTTTTAACCAATCGTTTTTTTTCATCCAAACATTATCAATCAGACATGTGGTGACACCTTACCTTCATTGCGTGAACTACAGCCTCAGGCTTCGGGTAAGATCGATCTGCACCAGGAGGTGACAGGGCTCGTGCCTGAAAAAGACAAAATATGAAGCAGAATGAAAAAATCAGATAAACAC
Organism: Lineus longissimus; assembly: GCF_910592395.1. NCBI lineage: Eukaryota > Metazoa > Nemertea > Pilidiophora > Heteronemertea > Lineidae > Lineus > Lineus longissimus. The sequence continues at coordinate 26,215,917 of NC_088310.1, forward strand.
TGACGAAGCAAGGGGAAAGAATATTACTGACACTGTGACTGAAACTATTTATTGATCAGCACAAAACAAACTAATGGAAGTTCGACCCTGATAAAGACATCACTGTTGAATTAGAAAGGAACAGTTTGTTCTCTTCAGTAATCAGGGCAGGTCTAAAACTAAAGGTCATGCAGTGAAAGAGAGTAGACCACACAGTTATCTTTACTGCTGACGTGCCTAGCAAAGGGAACTGAAATTGACTGACCGCCATCTGAAGAACTTACAGGTGATCTTGGTGTGTGAGGTCTTTGACCATACATATGATTTTCTGGACCATACCCTCTCTAAAAAAAGGGAAAAAATGATTAGAAATTTAGAAAGATACCCCATAGAAAAATGTAGGTTAAACAATGATACCATTCAAGAGTCTCAGACCGACTTGGGGATTCGAACCAGATGTCTCTTGACTGCGAGTCCACAGTGGTTTCTATGGGTGTGCATTGGCCACTTCAAAGCAGTCAGCATACATTGATAAGCTTAGTATTTATTTCATACTTGGTACTGAGGCCAAATTAATACATGTATTTCCCATGAAGGTTGAGATGATGTGACTTACAGAATAGTGTGACTGTGATAACTGGTCCTCAAGAGCTCTGACTCGATTTTCAAGGTGTCGGATGTAGTGTAAGGTGTTTTCTGGAAAAGAGGGGAATACAATTTTAGCAAGAGACTACCCTCAGAGACTGAGTTTTAGACAGGAAATAAGAGAAATTGTCAAATGAGCTATAAATGCCTCAGTAACTCATCAGGCAAACCTCTCTTTTAAATCAAACAGCAATTTCAAATGAATTGTGTTTATTTTAAACAGAAACTGGCACACTTCTTATCCAGCAACTGCATCACCTGATCATTTCCCTACCCTTTTGAGTAACAGTCAATTCATATTTTACCATTCAATCCATGACTTCTGACTGATGAGTTGTGTGAATGGTGGGCTTGGGGTGACTCCATCATCTCCTCCACTCTCCCTTCACCAGTCAAGCTTGACATACTATCACCATCACCCTGGTCACGACCATTATGTGCATTGGGGGACAACGAGCCACGCTCTTGATCAAGAAACAAACACAATTCCTTCAACATCAAGTTCTCCTTGACCAGTTCTTCTTGCTTTGTTTCCAACTCTTTCAATTTCTGCTGATAAGCCGATACTTCGCTTTTCATCACACTCGATGTATACCGGCCAAACCGTTGCCACTCCCTTGCAAGTTTTCTCCCCTTCTGACGGTCATCATCAAGAAAACAGCACAGATCCCTCAGTTCTTGGTTATCATCCTGCAACCTCTGATTAACTTCTTTTAACCCTCGGATCTCCAGGAGGTGAATCTGCATGCGTTTATTGATGTCTTTCATCAGGTTGCTATGATCAGCCATGTTGGCAACCTTCTCATTTTCTAGCTTCCTAATGACTGAGATTAGCTCTGGAACATCCAGACTCGCCAACTCAGCATCTGTCGAACGCTCAAACTCCATTATATTGAACTGTCAAAACCTGAAAATGGAATGTGAAATATGAAGTATAGGCCTATCAGTGTCACCCAATACATTCCTATTTTTGCGCCAATCAACTATCCATTTAAATGCCACACATCAGCCAGCACAGCAGTGCCAATGCCGTGGCTCCACATACAACTCTCTGTCACTTGCTAACAGCAGTCTATATAGCCTGTACTGTTACCTGGTACAGTGTTAGGCCTGTATGCAATGTAATGTTATGTATATGTATGCTGTACATTTTGTACACATCATGACCAGATCTTCAAAATATGATATCTTTCTTCGCTAAAAACATCAGATTAGCAACAATTAGGTACCTTGTAATTGATTGCCTATACAGAAAATATTTGAGGCAATTCTATAATCAACATTAATCAACCCCTTAGCTTCCTTTTAATGGATTTTAAGACGCAATTTGTAACTAATTAGCAGATTTTCACCAATATTGGTGACAGCCATGTTAGTGAACTTTTCACCTCCACAGCAGGAGAATTATTCTTGACGAAAAGTTGTGAAAGTTGTTTACCAGCTCTCTAAGTACGCATTTTTATCTAAAATATAGAATCTGTATGTGTAAAACGTTGTCAAGCTGATGATATGTAATTCCTTGCAAATGCACAACTACCCAAATTGAGCAAATTTAATTATGCTGTGGAATGAATGAATGCATTGGAATGAATGCTGACTTGTTTTTCACAACCATATTTGTATGGAGTGCCAAATCGGTAACAATTTCGAATCTTTTGACAATGTTGATAAAATTACAATGCAGTCCCATCTTGTCCCGGCATCTTGGCATGGACTCCTGGACAACAGACCGACAGCTGAATGTAAGACCAGTTGGCAGATGACGTCTTCATGTCTGCCTATGGCTGCTACGAACACAATTTGGCAGAAGTAGACTTGTGCCAAGTTGTGGTAGATCCACCGAGTTCAAATTGAGACAGTCGGACACTGCCTTGAATAAGAGACTGTAGTTGTTGGTTCTTTTCCAGGTTTTCATCCTTGATTTCGGACAAAGAGCAAGATGGAAGAAGACCCCGATGATGAGAGATCAGCAAAGGCTTATGCAGCCAGTGTCTATTGTCGTAAGGGTGTCACAAGCAAGATTGGTCTTTGGCAACAAAAGGCAGATGAACATTTGGAAAAACAGATGATCAATCCATTCTCAGGTTTGGAAGGTGCATCACATCGTGCCAAGCTGAGCAAATACGATGCCAATTATGGCCTCCCTGTTGCAGGTTCTTTGACAGAACGTCGCGGAAAACAAGCTGGAGCACAAATCAGCTGTGAAATTGTTGAGCTTTGTCAGATAATCGCCACCATTGGTCAACGGGTTGAAGAATCTATGTGGATGGTAATGTTTGCTCCGCTATTTGAACATTATACTCGTGTTTCCAACAAGCTTGTTGGGATTCTCATGAGAGCAAAGAAGCAGAAGTATGTGCATTTTGAGGGTGAGATGTTGTATCAAGGCCGTGATGATGATGTTGTGATCACCCTTTATAAAGACCCTCAGACATTCGATCCAAGCCTGATATATAATCCGGATGATGAGTTGGTCAAGAAATATGGAAAACACAGGCTCTGTTAAACCTTTGATGGCTACAGTCTCTTCATATTGTCCCTTGTGTGGCAGTACTAAAACTTGGCCAGATTAAATGCAAGCAATACTTGGATAGAATTTTGTTGAGAGGCTTTAGTTCTGTTTTTGGTTATTATGTTGTTTGTTTCACTATTTATATGTTGAGCTATGTCAGTGCCAAATATTTTTCTTCTTGTGTATTTTCCGTATATGACTTATAACAGTCCCTAAGCTGCCCTTCATCTTTTGAGCTATAACTTAACTCTGGTCTGATGGCAGTAACTTTTGGAGCTTTTAAAGTATTAAGACTGGATTAATTGTGTATTTGAATGGAACCAGCACCAGGATACCAAATAAAAATGTGAGCTAAAAACTTTATAACACTGTGAATTTATATGATATTTAGGAAGAACTTCTTTGTAATTTTGTGTATTTAGCCTTGTCTAGTTCTTTGATACATGTCTGGAGCATATTGCTCATAATGGACTCAGTTTCTCAGAAACACAATATGCAATCAACGACGTGTCCATTGCTGTGTTGTAACATTTTCATTGTAAACACTATTATGCAATTTGTACTAACGACACAATATGCAATCATAATTTCAATCGTCAGGTGTGCTCAAGTTACACTTTTTAGTGCGACAATACGTTTTATACTAAGAAACACACTATGCAATCGATGTCCGCAGTTGTACTGAGAACCTTGTACCATTTTACTTTGTAGGCCTACTGCTGAATGTTCTATGATAATTATGCATTTTATGAATGAGGATGTATTTCAAAAGGTGCTTTGATGAATAAAGGATTGTCATCAGTGAATTTCCTTGTTTTCTCTAATATCTGCCCCCCCCCCCCCCCCCCCATACGTATAGTCCTGTTATAGGGTGAGCCATACAGAGAGGGTTTATCTGGGTAGCTTTCTATAAAGTTTTAGCTCCAAGTACAGGAGAACTGTGTGGCTGATACCAATGTCTTACGTGCTCATACAAAACAGTCTTTATCACCTAACTTCGCCTCGGGTCAAAGATCCCCGTTTGTTGCCGTTGCCCGTTTACTGTGTCTTCGGTACGGAATGGAGGAGATTCCGGCAAGACTGGAGCGACAACAACAACGAAAAAAGGTTTCGAGACGTTCAAATTATCCTGATTAAATATTGCTAATATAAGCATAACAAATGGTATTTATGATATGGAACCTTATCAAACAGTTTCCAGATACAATGTAGATTGCAAAGATGTCAATTATATAACCCCAAGTTGGCTTATTCGTCCTAAAAATGTCCACAAACTTCAACTAAAATTCTATGTCGAATTGCACACACTGACACACTCTCAGTGACACACACTGAACAGTGAACACTATAGTAGTATAGATTCATGCACTTGATTGGGAACAACGTTTACATAGTAGTGTTGGCCGTCGTCACGTCACGATACATTACAGCTCTGACGGTTTTACATTACTGTAACGTGACGTGACGCAACGTCTTCGTAAACGTTGTTTCCAATTAAGTGCATGAATCTATTCTATAGTGTGTGTATGTCCAGGTGGCTGGTCGAATATGGATGCATTGCATAGCATATGATGATGTTGGTGTATCAACCATATGTTATCTGAGACTGTGATGTCGTCATTCATGTTCTGAGTTTATTATAGTGCTCATCCTCTAAAAAGTAAACTTATCTTCTGTTCTGTATCATTTTTCAGGTGGCTTGGCAGGTTAGACTGAATAAAAGCGCCACCTAACAGAGCAGAGAGAACTTCAAATCATGGCTGCCACAATTCTTGACAAGTACAGGACAGAACGCTACGAGTACGAAAACAGAGAACACCAACTTGCATTCCTGCAAAATCTTTATAAATATAAATCCAGCAATGAATTCAGTGATGTTACAGTCAACGTGGATGGGACAGAGTTTCATTGTCATAAGATTATCCTTGCCTCTAGCAGTCCCTACTTTAAAGCATTATTCCTCCATCAAACTGATGTGCCTGGGACGAGCCACCTCTTCCTGAAAGACTTACCTGCTACTGGGTTTGAGTCGCTCCTACATTATATCTACTCTGGGAAGTTAGCACTTGAGAGTTCTAACTTGATTGAGACGCTTGAAGTTGCGGATTTTCTCCAGTTTAGGAACTTGGTTGAAGTCTGCTGTTCACTGCTACTGCAGCACATCACAATCTATAACTGTCTCCGAATCGCACATGTTGCCGACCAACACAGTTGCCATGGCCTCCAACGAGATGCTTATCAATTCTGTTTATCACACTTTAGTCATATTTTGATGACTGATGACTTTCTAGAAATTTCCCTGAATGTCTTGGTGTCCTTTTTGGAGGATGATCATATGAACTTGGACCATGAAATTGATCTAGTCGAAGGGATTAGTCAGTGGTGTCGGCATGATATGGCCGAGAGGTCCCATCAACTTGATAATCTGCTTAAGTATGTGCAGCTCAACAATATCAAAAGAGCAAACCTTGAACTGCTTCTTGATGAGGATAGCTTTCTGATGAATTCTGCAATATTGCAATCTTGTTTGAGACGATCAAATTCCACAGACAACTTGAACAATATGTCCGAGCCATGTCCTTTGAAACCTCGATTAAAAGAAGTGGTTGTTGTGATTAAAAAACACTGTCATGCGTCGGAAAATGGCTACACAACACCCATGAAGAATCCTCAGAAAATCGTCTATTATCATCCCGAGTCCCGACAGTGGTACCAGCTTACTTCCCTACCTTTTGATGATAAAGACATGTATAGTGCGGCGGTGCTCCATAACGATATCTACATCACTGGTGGAGAGATTGATGGTGAGGCTGCTGGGGTTACGGCTGATGTCTGGGTGTACTCTGTGCAGGAGGATCGGTGGGCAGAGGTGAGATATTTGATTTGCAGTTGTTAAGGTGAAAGCTTATGTCTAGTCCTTTTCTTGTGGAGTGAAAGTTCCCTACTTCTCAGGCATTTGTTCTGTGTCAAGGTTAGAGGGTCTTGTTCTGTGTCAAAGTTTGAGGGTTTTCAGTCAGTAGTCAATCAACAGGGCATTCATGTGTCAATAATTTCAACTTGGCAGTAATAACTGGTGAAATATCTCGTCCAGTTTGTTTTCACGTAAGTACATAACTTTGAGTTGTGACTGCCATAACATCTGATCTTATTTTCCTGTCATTTCAGACTGAACCGATGTTAAGACCTCGCAGGAACCACAGTTCTTCAGTAATGATGGACAAGCTGTATGTAGTCGGTGGAAAGGGGATAGATTCAAGGCACCTTCGGCGTGATGGTGAAGTCTACGCCCCCTTGACCAAGCAGTGGACAATGTTGCCAAATCTGCTTGACGTTGACGGCCTAGGTCATGCTAGTCTTGTACCTCTGAATGAAAAACTTTATATCATTGGAGGCATGTGTAGTTATCTGAATGAACCAACGAAGGAGGTCAGTTGGAAGCAGTATCTCGGTGGTCAGTGCTATGATCCTGTGAAAGGAACATGGGAAAGACTCACAGCCCTGTCTCAAGCTATTGTTGAAAGGGGTCTCAAACCATGTGGTGATGAATGCCTGCCGTATTTAGGTTTCATACTCTTTGTGGATGAAGATCCGTATCAGAAAACTAAACAGTCGAAAACGTTAAAATTGTACAACCCAGTCACAGAATCCCTGGATGACTTTGTGGCAATCAGGCCCGTTGGACGCTTTGGAGGTTACACAATGTTCCGAGATGAAATCGTTAAGACTGGTGGTGTTCGGGATAGATTCACTGCATTGAATCTTGTCCATAGTTGCGATTTGAATCAAGACTGCCCAGATTGGGTCATGTGGACGCCAATGCCAAAGAACTCGTCTCATCATGCTTGTTTGACAGTCTTCAAAGAGCTGCCTAAGATACCCCAAGGACATGCAGGTGGAGATGACAGAGATCGTCTAGTACATTAGGTCAATATGTATGTCGGGGGGGGTCTGCATTAGAGATAATAGTACATGTATGTTTCTCAGTACCTACATTGTCTCTGTGAGGGGTATAATATATAAATACTTGTAAAGCAAATGGCAGTCAATTCCTTCTTCGGATCAATGCAGAATCGAATCCTCTGTATAATGAATAAACCTTCAGAAACATGTATGTTGTGCCATTGTCCTTGTATTGCTTCATTTTATGTTTAGAAGACTGTGATTGTTCCTGTTCAAGATGTCAACATGCTGTGCATGTATTTGACTTTATTTGAATAACATGATATATAGGAAATAATGAATGTTGTCTTAGTCATGTGTTGGTTGTTGCATGCTCTTTCATGCAATGAGAGCGAGAGACGCTCACTTGGGAGAGCAATTTGACAAATACCATGAGAGAGTTCAGACTGTCACAACCGGACTGAGTCAAGCCAAGGCAGCTCCACCATGTTAGCAAACAGTGGAAGGGATGGGACAGTCACAATTTGGCCGGACTGGGAACGAAAAATAAAATAATTGAGACAGTCACAACCAGATCAAATGACCCCTCAGTTCCACTGTGTTCGAAAAACGGTGACAGAGAAGGGACAGTTACAACCAGACCGAATTGAGCCTAGGAAACTCCACCATGTTGCTAAAACAGTGTGAGAGATCTAAATAACTGAATCTGTCTGGTAGCTTCACCGTGTTGAGAAGACAGTGGAGCAGATGTGACAGTCAAAACCAGGCCGAATTGGATCTGAAGGCTACAATGTGTTGACAAGCACAGACATGGACTCAATTTGGCCTGGCAGATTGACTAAACGGTGACAGAGATGACACGGGGTTGAGCAAATCAAGTTGAACTTGCTTGCATCACCGTCTTACAAACAAGGTGAAAGAGATGAGACAGCCATAACCAGGCTGAATCGGCCTTGGCAGCTTCACTCTGCTGCTGACACTACGAATCACAATAAGACAAAATTGGACTGGTTGTTCCACCGTCTTACCAGAGTCTTTAGAAACTTTAATCTTACCAACAAGGTTGGAGAAATGAGACAGCCGCAACCAGGCTGAATCGGCCACAGCAGCTACAATGCTGCGTTGTCGACAATTAGAGGTGGATGAGACATTCACAAAAAGACCAAATTGGACCTGGTTGCTCAACTGTCTTACCAACAAGGTGAGAAAGATGGGTCAGCCGCAACAAGACGAATTGGCCTTGGCAGCTCCACTGCGCTGCCGACACTAAAAGAGACATGAGACAGTCACGACAAGACCAAATTGGACTTGGTTGTCCCATTGTCTTACGAACAAGGTGAGAGAGATGAGACAGTCAGAACCTGGTTGAATTGGCCTTGGCAGCCCCACTGTGTTGCCGACGCCAGAGAGGTGGATGAGACATTCACAACAAGACCAAATTGGACCTGGTTGCTCAACTGTCTTACCAACAAGGTGAGAAAGATGGGCCAGCCGCAACAAGACGAATTGGCCTTGGCAGTTCCACTGCGCTGCCGACACTAAAAGAGACATGAGACAGTCACGACAAGACCAAATTGGACTTGGTTGTCCCATTGTCTTACGAACAGGGTGAGAGAGATGAGACAGTCAGAACCTGGTTGAATTGGCCTTGGCAGCCCCCTGCACTGTGTTGCCGACGCCAGAGAGGTGGATGAGACATTCACAACAAGACCAAATTGGACCTAGTTGCTCAACTGTCTTACCAACAAGGTGAGAAAGATGGGCCAGCCGCAGCAAGACGAATTGGCCTTGGCAGCTCCACTGCGCTGCCGACACTAAAAGAGACATGAGACAGTCACGACAAGACCAAATTGGACTTGGTTGTCCCATTGTCTTACGAACAAGGTGAGAGAGATGAGACAGTCAGAACCTGGTTGAATTGGCCTTGGCAGCCCCCTGCACTGTGTTGCCGACGCCAGAGAGGTGGATGAGACATTCACAACAAGACCAAATTGGACCTGATTACTCAACCGCCTTACCCAGGTGAGATCAAAGATGGGACAGTCACAACAAGCCGAATTGGCCTTGGCAGCTCCACTGCGCTGCTGAAACTAAGGGAGAGATAAGACAGACACAACGACAACCGAATCGGTGCGGGAACCTCTGCAGCTAATTCAGTCCACTACGCAGCCGTGTCTTCTTTGGGAGTTATGTCTCATTTCCCTCCCGGCATAGGTGCAAACGTTAATTCAAATTGGGTCAGGCAGCTCCACCGTGTCGAGAAAACGCTGAGAGATTCAGACAGGTGGCTGCGTAGGTCACTTTTTCCAGGGGAACATTTACTTATACACACCAGCGCGCGCCCCCGTAAGGACGCCGAAGACTGGAACCTGTTGCTGGGTGCGACAGCGGTGGAATCGCCGGACCATTGTCTGTCTTTACTGGTAACCACGATGGGACTGCTAGGCCCAATTCGGCCTGGTTGCGGCTGTACTGTCTCATCTCTCTCACCGTTTGTCAGAGGATGCCAGAGACAACCTTTAAACATGTTGCAGGGTGCGACAACGGTGGAGCTACCTGATTCAGTTTGGTTGTGCCTGTTACAATTCTCTCACTTTTTGCACCACAGTGGACCTGCCAGGCTTGATTTGGCTTGGTTGTGGCAGTCTCACCTCTGTCCGGGGTTAGATAACACCAGTTGCCATTTTATCCATTCAGTCTGATTGTGACAAACTGTCTCCCTCACTGTCTTGTCAACACTTAGAAGGTGCCACACCTGCTTAGTTTGGTTGTGTTAGTCACATCTCTTTCATTCTTAAATTGAAAGTGCCATCACATACTGACAATCTTGTGTGCAGTAAGGAAGCCAAAGACAGCTTATAAACCAGCAGTGGATCGCCATATTTGGTCTGGTTGTGCCTGTCTCAACTCCCTCACCGTTTACTCCAGACAGTGGATATGCCTGGCTCAATTCGGTCTGGTTGTGACTGTCATCTCTCTCAGTGTTCTGGCAAGACGATGGAGCTGCCATGCTTGGTTCGGCCTGGTTGTGACAGTTTTGTCTCTCTCACAGTTTTGCAAGAAAGTGGAGAGGTCAGGCCAGAGTCGGTGTAGTTGTCACTTTCCGAACTATCTCACCGTTTTGTCAACACGGCGAGGCTGCAAGGCCCAATTTGGTCTGGTTGGGACTGTCTCAACTCACTTGAGGACGAGTGTGTGGTAACACCCATATGTGCACTGCTGATGAAGTCTGAATTTGTCAATGTAGATTTTGTTGATTCAACTTCTCGTGACTCTGGCAGGCTAACTGTTTGACAAGTATCTTATATCGGGCAGCCACAATGGCAAAGAATTCCAACTACTTAATAATTAAAGAACGATTTTTAATTTTTATTAAAAAAGATTTTCCACCACTAATAATGGTAAAGCAATCTCATTTGATCTGACTTGAGGTAAAAAAAACAAAGACAAGAATCCCAAACAAAAAACTTCATCTTAAATTCTCAAATATTTTATCCATTCATAAACCAAAATTGACCAGGCCTCTACCCAAATCGCAACCAAGCAATTGGCCACTGCTCTACTGATGCAGAATTTGAAAAGTGTCACTAACCAGTACAACAATAAACCTCACAAAATCCTATTACAAAAATCCCTGAATGTGCAGATCAATTGAACATGTAGGTTTGCAATACAGCAAGCTGCAACTTTCACACACTGTTCAAACTACTCGCAGTGTCTGCAAGCTAGAGAAGCAGAGATACAGTCATGAACAATCAACACTGATCAAAAACCGAACAAGGAAACTACCACACTTATGTTCATCCCCTCCCTTATCATGTTTGGCCCAAGATGAGACAAATAGCTGTACTTTGGCCCCTTTCACTAAAACAGCTTCTACCACATGCACAGACGGAAGCATATGAAATTCATAGTCCTTAGAACTGTCCCTTAGTGTCCACGAATATCACTGACATCACAACTCCTACCACTTTCCTCGTTTGCTCCAATCTTTTGGCTGCCAATGTAAAGCCTTTGGATCAATGCGCACTTTCCTTTTGGCCATGGCTTTAGCATGCATTTCCTTAGCCTCTTGTGATAATGTTATAATGTATTGTCCTTTGTAATAGTTTATGAGGTTCAAGTGTTGGAGAGTTGAGATCGTGTCCTCTTTTTTAATACTGGTCATTTCTGAGATTTCACTGAAAGTGATATAAGAAAATGATCAATTTACCACACCAGACTACTGTACTCATTTGCAGGATGGCAAAATACTTAAGTAAATAGAATCCAGACAAAATAACTCCTGCTTCATTGTAACAGTAGGCCCTTTGGCATTAGCTCGAAGGTGGGTGATGTTTTTAGCATGGTGCAACATAGGCCCCCAGCCAGTGACCTCAACTGACTTCAGCCCAAATGACACTGACTACAATGATGACGAAGACGATAATAATACTCACTTGATAGTTATGGCAGGCCGCTCACCATTTTCCCCAACCCTAAGATTCATCAGGATGTCTAATATTGTCTGAGACCAATAACTTCTGTATGAGAGCAAACCCAAATCAGATAGTGGTTTCTCAGGAGAACCCGTTTTTCCTTCGCATTTCGACAGCTCATAACCTGTAACACAAAAGAAAACATGGTGAATCTGCCATTTCGTGTCATGAATGTCAGTATGGGGACTGCAGTCCGATATCAACTGGAGTAGAGGTTACCATCCAACTTCACACTTAACTTTGGCCTGTCCTGAAGCCTTTCAGTAGAACTCAGATGAGCTGCTCAATCAGTGCTGCAACCCGAGCACTTCTGACCTGGGTGTTTGAACCAGTGATGTCTTGACCACTAGCCGAGAGCCTCAGTAACTAGTCTATAGCTGCTTCCTATGGTGAAACGTCTTGTCAATGTTTATCATAAAGGTGGGGATGAACTCTCCATACAGGTAACTGTACTTACTAAACTCAATGAGCAGTTTGCCATAGCCCATTCTCTGATATGGAGGCAACGTCAGGATGCACGCTACGTTGTAATCTTCAGTAGACTCTTTCTCCTAAAAAAGAAAATGGAAATAAAGAGTCAAACTCAAAACTATCAAATCTACGGAAGCCAGTCCCCTCAAAAGAGTTAAAATGACTTAAGTTTAAGGATAAGACTAAATGCCATGGTCTCTTGTACCCGAGTGTCCAGGCCTGGGTAACATCTTGAAAGTGTTACTTGTTATGGAACCTGAATAGGGGTAAGAAACCGAAAATGATCGACTAACTGAGGACACATGCAGCGACAGAGAAGAATCATAGAACTCACCTTGGAAAAGTAGCCAACGATGTGGTAGCCCACCACGTCCATTTCACACATCACATAAAACAGGAATGGATCCGTATCGTAATATAGTGTTTTGTGGTCTAAGAATAACTTGGCAAGAAGACAGAGATTCTGAGCATACGCCTGGAAGAAGAGAAAGCAGTAGTTGTGAAGACACTGATATCAATTAGCCACTCAGGAGAAACTGCTTAAGTCTTGGCTGATTGTCGCTGAAACCTCAGCACACAGACTGTAAAATATACCAACAAGAATTGTCCCGTTTCTCGACTACTATTACTTATCACTGCTGTTACAGCCATTCGAACCTTCAACAAGTGTCATGATGGACTGTTAAGGGCATCTGACCAGTAGTCCAACGGCAGTGAACCATGACCTTTATTGTCAAGTTCTAATGGCACATTGTATGAGCACTCTAAGTGTTCTCTCTATATCTCTTTCTATAATGTAACACGAATCACATGTGACGTACTTTGTTTTTCCTCCCATCGATTTCGAAGAATGATATGTTGGCTTTCCTGTAGATCTCATTCCCTGGAGGATGTTTCAGATAACACTTGGCCTGAAAGAAGAGGTAGAAATTATCAGACTTAACCAAAGCACCAGCTTCAAGAGAGGAAGTATACAATGAAGGAGGGCTAATAATATCAGAATAAGTGTTTATATGTACTCACTAGATGTCGCTCGAGGCACTTATAACTTTTCATGTACTTGAGGCAGTATTCACAGAGGTAGACACAAGTCACTTGGGTTAATTCCTGAGGGTAAGGGGAGAAGTACCATGGGCGTATTCTATGCTTTCCTATTTCTATCAGCTCTATATTTTTCATTCGCGTGACTACGTCATCATGATGAGCAACCATACTTCCAGTTTGGCGAGGTTTCTTTGGCAGTTCAGATTCCTGTAAAATAAAAGACCAGAATTCATACCACAAGTTGCACAAGAGGAAACGTCAGACCCAGTTGTTGGCAAGTGATGGTGTCTATAGCTCCAAGGCTGATAACACTACCAAAATGGAGAGAGAACAATAATTTGCCATATTCCGACTAAGAACTAGACACTACCACCTCATCTAAGAAGACCGGGCCTGCAGGACTGTTGTATGTAAATTAGTGAAATGACCAATTTACACAACTTATCATGTTTTGAAAATGACATGCAGCACTACTTACTGTAAGACTTAGTGAGGTGTATGATGTACACTGCGAATCATTCTGTTGGCTGAGACTCTGAAAGAAGCAAGATCATCATATACAAACAATCCAAAACATACTTGAAATAGATAGAACACACCATCATTTCAAAGCCTAGCCTCAACCCTCATTACAGCGCAAACCTGCCAATCTCGACTCCTCCTTGACAAGCTCCATGCCGATCTATCGGAGTTGAATACCTTTGAGGAAACTGATAAGTCAGCAGAGTAAAGCTCACTCTCATATCTTTTCAGTCGCATTAGATTTATAACTTACATCATCTTGGTTCTTCCTTTTCCGGCCAGCTGTCGGCATTTTCTTAACTGGGATGCCATTCTGTAAACAATAAATCGTTAATTAAAATTAACACAGTGATCTATATAAGCATACATTACAGTTAAAACTCAAAGCATGGCATGAAGGCAAGCTTATGGTACTCTCAGTTCATCTGAGGTGCTCCAAGGTGTAGCAAACACACCACAAAAATCTTTTATTGCTGAATATTTGTAGGTCATTGGTCAGGGACAGGTAGTCTACGAGTTCATGCTGTACATAACAAACATACACAGAAGGAGGATCTATACAATTGCTTTTTAAATCAAAACACATTTTCAGGATGGGAATGGCTGCCGATAGCTTGAAAAACTTGGTGCTACACCCCAAACTGGTGATCAATGAGTCAACAGTGAATACATTTGGCCTTGTCAATGAAGAAAATTGTAGATATCCACTCCAAAACAAAATCAGACAGTTTTTACTCCAAAGCATTTTTTAAGAACTGTGGACTAAAAAATGCACAAATATTATAAAAAACAGAAAAAAATTACCATTGGATCTGTGACACTGGCAGACTTCTGACTTGAGAAAATACTGCTTGGACCACTGCCAGCACCACCGCCACCACCTATAGTCCCAAAGCCGAGGCCAACCGGAGCCTGAAACAACCATTTACAACATATAGCCAAAATGAAACACAGGGAAACTTGTTTCTTTATTCATTGGATGGCTGGAGACCCATGGAACCAAGATAATGTCTTAAAAGGCTTATCCCCATGGTAGTGTGTGCTCCTGTATATCACTGACAAATTAACAACAGCCATGTTGGTAATACAAGAACTAAAAACATGTTACTTCTGCCCCTTGAGTACACTAGGATAGGACTTAACTGATCAACAGTCATAACAATGTAAAGTTCGTTTATTATAGTGTCACCCCTAATGAAAGGGCCAGCCAACTTCGTAACTTTGTAAGTTTGTGCAGTTGAGCAATGAAGAAGGATACAAGTACAAGTCTACAGTGCCAAGAGTTACAACAGCTGAAAGGGAAACACTGCAAGTAAGAGCTATGAGGAGTGAACAAAGTGAACAAGGCGTGCACACAATACAGACAGATAGGTGAATACAGATCAATGTAAAATGGCGATTCTTGTACTATCGTATCAGATTGAATCTGGTTTTGGTACATATATGTTTGGTCATTTTAGTCGATTCAGTGTGAATGTTATCCTTAACCGTGTCTAGCATAACAAGGAAGGAGATTTGGCCATACAGAAGTCTACAGAGAGAGCATTAGGCATCAATGAATCCGCACAAGTCAGCCCTGTCATTACCTGTCTTGTGCAAGCATGTACTTCAATAAGGGTCAAGATTTCATTGTAATCTGATAACTAAGGGATAGTTATCTACCACATTCACTCAATCTCAAATCTGTAATAATTTCTAGATTTGGAAATTGGACCAGGACATTTTGTTCTAACTTGTGCAAACAGTAGCACTGATTGCAGATTCCAAGCCCTCAAAGGAATACTGCTGCAATGCCCAGTGTTTCATGAAGCAGCTTATCTACTTGAATTTTCAACAAGTTTATCTGTCAATCAATGAAGTAACTGGATGAAATACAACTCTATGAAGACTAACCATTTCTCTCTCAGGAGAAGAAGGCCTCGACCCATTCATCGCCTTGGGGTCTTTACTTGGTGTCTTTATGTCCTTTTTTGGTGGCTCCATCTTTCGGAAATTCATTCGATTTTCCGTGACCCATTCATCCAAACGTTTGTTGTCTGAAACACAAATCAAACAGTTTTAAGACTATGGTTAGTTATGTGCCTCTGATTAATGTTCAAAGTTTACAAAAGTAGTTGTAGAAGTTGATCACTAAGTGGGTAATTAGTTGAGAGATAGCCAATCTAAGCTGCACAGACTGCTAGAACAGCTTTTGCAGAAAGAAGATTTTCAGATAGTCACGCAGAAAAGCCCAAGTCCAGTGGAAGACCAGCTGTGTAGAAGATTAGTGTGACAACTGTACCACACAGGCAGCATCAAATTTATCCAAAAAATGCTTACAATCTTCGTAATGAACGTAGTATATCGTTTTCCCCCCAACCTCCTTCTTTGACAAAATCTCTGCCATATCTGAAATAGAAATAAATGCCATTGATCAGTGCAGTCAACAGGACGTAACGTAAGACGGAAAATCAATTTTATCGCACCTTGTTTGTTGACGAAAATAACTTGCCGGCCGGGGTTTTCCCATGGTTCTGATCCGGTAGAGTAGCTATGACAACAGTACTAACACGTTCGAGACTCAGGAACGTTCACCTGTTCTCGGTGAGTTCCAGAACGGTGGAGAACAGGGAGTCGAATACACCCTACATGTCTATAGTCACAACAATCGTTTCACATAATACCGGTAGGTGGCAGAACCAGCACCAAAGGAATCCATGATGGAATGTACTTACGCCAATCTCCATCAACAGTTTTGAGCTGTACGGGGAGCCGACAGCCCTCAGTTGCTTCCATCTGAAAGATAAATATATAAAGTTTTACTATGATAAAACGAATCAACCAAATCAAACATATAAATAGGCTAATTCAATGCCTTTTTCTAAAATTTTATTCGCAAACCTTGTTGGTGGCCATTTTGGAATTGTGCGTTCGTTCGACCAGGTCCTGTGTTATTGTTTATCCGAGTAGTAAATTTTAAAGCTTCAAATACTACTCTTTGTTCATAAAAACTGCAATATCGTAATCTTCTATATGAGGAGTGTTTACTGAGAGCGAATCATGACATAACGGCACTGTTGTGTTGTCATTAAACTCATTTGAAACTGTAAAGATTTGTTGGTGACGTCATATGCTTTCTGATTCGGATAAACTTCGCACGATGAAACGAACCTGAGGGTCAACGGCGGGAAACATTAGGCGGGAAATATGAATTTCCAAAAGCAACACCGCCTGCCAAGTTGGATTTTAATAATCATGTGGCCCAAGTATCATGACATTACTTGCTCTTGCTGTCATCAATAGGGATGTGTCCTGATTATATAAGTCAAATTGTATGGTAACAATAAATACTGCCCCATAATCCTTATGGAGTCTGGGAGAGAGGGTGTCCTCTTGGGAGGTTTCACTGTCAGCATGGAACTTGGCAAGGTGCTGGTTGTGCCTGCCGTCCATCTCATCGAAGAAGATCAAAAGATTGGTCACACCTCTCTCAACAATCAGAAAGGTGTCAGTCATCAAACAGTTCACAGAGAGCAACGGGTGGCATCATATCAACATATCTGGTTCTGCTCCTGGGACCAGCATCCTTGAGTACATGAGAATGACTCAAGTCATGGAAACAGCTTTAGAAATAACTTTATTCATTCTCCCCAGCTATGTACAGCACCATAGGTTTTGTCGAAGATCTTCTTGTACAGCCTGGAAATAATGTTCAGATTATTAGTAAATAATTATACTAATACTTTTACGCAATGTAGTCCTACATGATCTGCTGTGTATTTTGTGTTCAAATTTTTGAGCCCATTAACAAGATAAGCAAGGCAATATTTTTTGCTTCATTGAGGTACAGGGGAACTCCTTTCAACATTTATTACAAAGTCTTACCTGTGACAGAACTGTTTATCTGCCACTAAAGTTTTCCTTGCAATATGGTCCATCAGAATAGCACCAGGTGGCATACTAATGCTGTCTTTATTATACCTTTTAAGGCACTATGGCAAACGTCCATCTCCAATCACAGCAGCGTATGTTAGATCAAACACCCTCACATGGTCTTCTAGTTATCAGGATCATTATACATTATCAAAGAATAACATGTCGCCTTCTTTTCGGTGAAACCGAGACTGAATTATTCACATTGTGTTCAACTGCGTTCATTTCGCAGTCAATTCATTAGTTACCAATGTATGCCTTAGAGGGGGCAGAATGGCACTGTTTAGACAAGAAGTCTCTCAAACAGCCTCAAAGAATATTGGATAGAACGTCACTGTACTGGGTTCCAGTAATAAATATTGCCATAAAGACATATGATATTGTTCTGGGACTTATGTAAGATTAGTTCTCTCCGCCAAACCCAAGACTGAAGGATTGAAATCTTGTGCTTATAGGCTAACAAATGCAAACACTTCCAAGTGAACCCCCTACAAGAGAAGAGTGGCTCTTCTTCTCTCCGACTTTGACACCCTTATACGAACATATCAATAGATTAGCCAGCGGTCCTTGGTGTCGCCGCGTGGGTTACGTCCAGTGAAATTGTTTGCAAAGGTCAGGGAACCACGATCTGACATCCATAACCAGCGTATACCCTTTTCATGCCAGTTATAGTCGGGTGCTACACCACAGTCGGGATAGTGGCCGCCAAATGAATGGTTGTTGAATTTAAAACTGTTAACTGTTCACGTCAACTTATTAGACAAGTCACAAAACTTCATGAATTCAATGGAGATTTCCACATCACAGGAGAGAACAGCAGTGATGGCATCTCGCAGATTTAACATGATCATTTAGTTACATCCTTACCATCATGACTTGGACGTGCGCCTTTAGTTTCCTTCAGCAAATGGTATTAGGGATAGTAATTGAAATTGCCGTTGAACATGTATGCATGAAGTACAGTGATGTACATAATGTATGTCTGACTTGAAATATCAAACTGCGCAGTTCATTCCCATCTTGATAGAATGACTATTTCTACAATAAAAACCCTTTAAAACCAATCCATACTTTTATCAGGAATATATACTGTGCCTTACCTTCTGCTGCAGCCGTTTTGATTTGTTTCGGAAAATTTGAAGGCATTTTTATGTTTGAAATCGGAGAAAGTGTTCCCGCGATGTTCTCCGCAGCACACACACAAACCGACTGGCGTTCAAATCAACCGCGACCGCCATGACCAAAGACAATACATTTTACGTCACAGCATCCGGGCACTTATACTCCTCTCCCCGTTGGCGAAATTTTTTTCTGCAGGATACTTCTGCCACAGTGTACATCTGACAGCCAATCACAATTGGCGCGATCTTTGACGTCACACTGTTTATTTATGCATGATAATACAAATACAATGGACGATACCGAGTCGCATGCCGAGTGCCACTTCAACTGTGAATGTGACAATAATTGTCTGACCCCAAGTATGCTCAACTCAAGGTTTGTGTCGTAGTGTTTAGGAATGAATTGCACAGATTCATTGTAAAATTGATGATATTATGCGTACAAAAGAGGCATCAGCTGATCTGATCCTACATTGCAGTGCATGCATTGATTTGTGAAATTTTAAGGGGCAGTGACACTGACAGTGTTGCCAATGTTGATAATTATTAAAGGGACAGTGTATCCGATGTCTGCTGTTGAAGGTATCAGGCCTATTTTGGTAGTTTGAACATTGTTGAAGGGCCATTGTATAAAACACATTTTGACAAGCAAACAAAATAAAATTGAATGGTGGCGCCACCTATGCATATACAGCAGAACTAGTTACACGGTTGACAGATAAACATTCAACCTCGGCTATTTTGCCGAGCACAGTGCGCCTTAACAGACAAGTCCAATAAATACAGTCCACTCGACAATGAAAATACATGTTAAGATACTGCAAATATATTTTAGCTAATATACTCCTCTAACCATTTGCTAACTTGTTCTTTCCAAGATTATCAGAACACGTGGCATTGTTGACATTATTGCGCCATGTGGAAAGATGATGTCAACAAAGACACGTGCTTGCCTTGAATTCTGATTGGCTGTCAGATGTACACTATGGCAGAAGTATCCTGCAGAAAAAAATTTCGCTCCCCGTTGAGCCTGGCCAGCTAGCAGTTATACGCTCACGAGAGTCTTTTGTTCTGTCAATGGATCAATATGACAGGCATTGTTAAAATGTGGGCTTGGCTTTAGTATACATACTTGTACATGTACGTTTCATTGCAGAGCTGTGGAAATGCATGCCATAAGGCAGGTTCCGTAACTGCCAAAGGACGATGTAAATGCATTTTTTTATCAACGATTTTTTTATCATTTCCCAAATTCCTCCTACAACCACGTATAAAAGATGGTTCAGTGTCGCGTAAATCAGTTAGCAGATAGAGGACTTGATGACTCGACAAACACTCGTACTTTGTAGTTCGTCGTACGTTCTTGCAAACATTCGAAACAGAATACAATTGCCAAATTTGATAGCATGATATTATCAAACTTGATTTGGTCGGGTGACTTAATGGGGGGGGGGGGGGGGGGGTCCATTGTTCCTCAAATCCCTGTGGACCCCTGGGTCATTCATTAGGTCATTCAAATTTCGCGGTATTTTTGAGACGTCCCCTTTTTAGTACAGCCATCTAATGGTAAAAATATAAACTATAACTCAAGTTGTTGATAACTAGCCTTCGATATCTATTCAGGATTCTGATTGTTCTGGCCAAGTTCTCATGACATTATCACTGTAATCTAGATTGAAAAGGTATTTAAACTTGACAACGTTAATATGACTATTTGAGTTGATTTTTTTAGTTAAGTACAATGATTTTTTCAATGATACGAATCTGATGCTGTTTTTCAACGGCCGTAACTACCACCTGGTTGTCTTTTTCATTTTCATGAATTTTGACACAAAATCCCTAAAATGATATCAAAAGCAACCGTTGGTTTGGCTGCAGCAAGTGCAGGTATATGCTTTATAGGTTACTGCATCTATTTCGACCGAAAACGGCGCAGCGATCCTCTGTTTAAACAGCGATTGCGGGAGAGTAAGTGTTAGCTTCTGCCTTATTTTTCGTACGTAGGATCAGCATGTGCATTTGTACGTGTATCTTTTTGTGTCTGCCGGCCTACAAAACTTGATTATAAAATCATTTACTGTGATAATGCCGGTTCAGTCTGTACACCGTGGCCTGTGCCTTAACTATGGACGGTCTTGTGACTTGTGTATATTTTGTAGCCTGAAATATTGTCTGTTTTGTCTTTTTTATGTGACTTAGTTAGTAAGTTGTGTTCCGTTTCAAGTCGTCGGTACGTGGTGCGGGTTGATCATCAGTGTCAGTGAGAGGATCGCAAGAAATGGAAGTGGAATCATCTGGCGTGGCGTTGAAGACAATAAGAAAATTCTGGAATATGCCAGACAGGCGGACAACTGTCAAGATTAAAGTTAAAGTATAAATTAAACTTTCATCATTCCTTTTTCTAGAACGGAAAAAAGCCAAGCAGACAGAAAAGAGCAGCTTCAAAGTCGAGGTTAGTGTTGTATTATCACATCTACTACGAAACATGTACATCGTATAGGGTAACAAAAGGGCCTCGAACGGATATGTGAGACACTATGGCATTTATGCAATGACATTTCATGACTTTGCCACTCATAGTGATGATTGTTTATGATTTACAGTATTTAAGGTGTGGAATTGTCAGATGGGCTTTGGAATTAAGTTCCCTGCAAATCAATACATTTTGTTTGTTTCAAGTTACCTACTTGCACATTATACTATTAATTTCTTTCCAGTTACCTGATCCAAGAGACAATGAAGCAATGCAAAGATTTTTCTTAAAAGAAATTCAGCTTGGCGAGGAATTACTTGGCCAGGGTAAGTACAAGTTGTGCAAATGGCTTTGTTCTTCACATGTTTCTGAAACATTATCCCGCTGTGTTAAAAAAAAATCACAAGTTCTTTGACAAGTTGTCATTAGGGCTGCTCCTACACTTCCAGTCAATTTTTCAATGCTCACAATGTTTATATACTCTCCACTCTTCACTTCAGGTCAAATTGAAGAAGCCATTGAACATTTGAGTCTTGCTGTTGCCGTGTGTGGCCAGTCAACACAACTGCTAGCAGTGCTGGAACAGACACTACCCCCGCAAGTTTATACCCTCCTTCATGAAAATGTACCAAAGGCAGTCAAGGTAGGCATGAGATGTCACACCTTCCTTATAATGTTATCAGAATCAGATTCAATTTGGCTATACCCATGATAATTGATAGAAACGGAGTTCAATACGCATAATCAGGTACAAGTCTGGCCTGAATTTAGTGCAATAGAATCTCTCTAATTTAGATACAACTTGGGACTGAAAAAGGGTCTCACTCTACCAGACAGGTACCCTGATTACAGATAAGAAGTTAAATTGAGGACATCAATCTCGGGGGGTCCTTGGAAGTGGACTTATTGTCTGAACTAGCATATCAGCAATATTCCTACTTGTCATTCTTCTTGTTAATCTTTCAGAGGATTAAACAGTTGACAGATCTGGGACCAATGATGGGAGGTATGCCAGGTATGGGTGGTATGCCAAGCCACGGGGGTCCGACTGTCACCCCATTGGAGGATGATCTAGAGTAGAAAGTTGGACGGAGTACCCTTATTTTAGAGAGCTCTGAACAATTCTTTTCATAAAAGAAGAAGAGACAATTCATATCATCAAAGAAGAAAAGACTGTGTGCAGTGAACGGGAGTGGTTTTTCAATATTATCCTGATAACTCTAGGTGGATATTCAGGAGAAGTAAATGGTTTGTCTCAGACTTACAACTTTGTGATGGATCCTTGTCAATAATGTATTGTGCTCACGTGTTTACATTACTAACCGTCCGGAATGAGGTAGTGGGCTTTCAGACTTTTGGTTTGTCAAATTGTTTTGTAAGAAGATTAAAAAATTCTGTATAAAAATAAATACAACATTTATCTATGTGAGATCACCTTTTTTGTTTGTGTTTGAAATTGTTGGATAAGGCTGGAATGCCACATTTGTTTCTGTCTCAACTGCATCCTGATAGGAAATCAAGACACTTTCTCAATGTGTCCAGATAGGAGATGGAGACACTATCACAATATGTCCAGGTAGGCAATCAAGACACTATCACAATGTGTCAAGGTGGGAAATCAAGACACTATCACAATGTGTCCAGGTAGGAGATCGAGACACTATCACAATGTGTCCAGGTAGGAGATCGAGACACTATCACAATGTGTCCAGGTGGGAAATCAAGACACTATCACAATGTGTCCAGGTGGGAAATCAAGACACTATCACAATGTGTCCAGGTGGGAGATCGAGACACTATCACAATGTGTCCAGGTAGGAGATCGAGACACTATATCACAATGTGTCCAGGTGGGAGATCGAGACACTATCACAATGTGTCCAGGTAGGAGATCGAGACACTATCACAATGTGTCCAGGTAGGAGATCGAGACACTATCACAATGTGTCCAGGTAGGAGATCGAGACACTATATCACAATGTGTCCAGGTGGGAGATCGAGACACTATCACAATGTGTCCAGGTAGGAGATCGAGACACTATCACAATGTGTCCAGGTGGGTAATCAAGACACCATCACAATGTGTCCAGGTGGGAAATCAAGACACTATCACAATGTGTCCAGGTAGGAGATCGAGACACTATCACAATGTGTCCAGAATGTTGCAAATCGGGCACAATTAGTCCAGAAAAATGAGTCTAAACCTGTCCCAGTACCTGACATCCATTGCCGATGGCAGCCAATGCGGGCGCCCAGATAGGAGAGATGACTCACTGTGTGTTAATGATGCTGAGGCGCATGCACAGTGAACCCAAATTGGAGAGACGCTTTCACTGTCCAGAAGACAGAAACCTCATTGTCACAATGTCCTGATAGAAGAGACACTTCGCCAAAGCAATGACACGATATGCCCAGAAAGGCGAGGTATTGTTGTGTTTCACATCATTTGACATGGAGTAGGGGAAATGCACACATAAAGCTAACAGAGACTTTGTCCCCAATGCAAAGACATGGTTGATTATCAATGACACTAGCGCAGCTTATACCATAGCTGGGACAAAGATGTGTACCTAGAAAAATGGACATGATACATGGACCATTGCCACAAACTCAAATGTCCTACGGATTCATACCGTGGCCCTATGTTGTATATCTGCTAGGGATGACTGTGTTTTAAAATTGAAATTACTTTTGCCAATTAGGGACAGCCACTTCGAATAGGCTGGTTGCTCTAAGCTTAATTACTTGCGCATGGGAGAGGGGGGGGGGCAGAGATCCTGCAAATCGGAAGAACTTGTATTTGTCAAATTGGTCGCCTGGTAACTACTATTCAGATCTGGCCCATTGTAGCAGCGACTGTCATCAGATTGGTTGTGACAAGGTCTCAACAGGAGGAGATTGAATCGTTTTGGCTACCAGTATTCAGGCCATGGACATTGTGACAGCTACTGCCATCAGATTGGATGTGACATGGTCTAGTCTACAGGTCACGGATTTATATTCCATGGCCCAGTGTTGTATTTCTGCTGGGGAGGACCACGTTCTTCAGAAATGATTGCCAATGAGACGGTACCGGCCTCGCCCCTGTAAATGAACAGCGTAGCGGATCGAAGCTTATTTTAATGGTCTAATGAGACAGCTGCACTGAGGGGCAATGTCCGCAGAATGATGTGCAACCCACATAAAAGCATGAACAATATCTTCAATGTGTCTTGAATGTGTGTATCACGTACAGCTGGGGCCATGTCCCCAATGGGCCCAGAATTTCCGACAGAAACACTCCCTCAATATAGTACACGTACCTACTGTCGCTGCTTGGAGGAGTCTTAATAGTTTGGCCACTCCAAGCAACAATTGTTAGACAGTTAGATATCCTTTTCGCGAACAGAGGACAACTCTTATTTGCAAACAAGTGCTTTATTATCATAAATCAGGCAGTGTTTTCACAGCAAGTTCAACACGAAAACTACAAAATACATATAAATATATCCACTTGTGACTTTTTGCGGGATTTTTTTAACCAGCATTTGCGCGGTTGAAGAATAAACGAGATCGTCAGTCTTTCGGTGGTGAATCGACCCATTGTCCCTGGCCCGGGACTAAATCTGCATCTACGGCATCATCAGCTGGGGACCATACCAGAAGTTCCAACACCCAAAGTCAGCCTCTTCAATATTCAAAATATTCTGCTCACACTTATCACAGATACACATACATCTACATCTACAGTTGTGCATAGCACAAGCACCATCTCGGCAATTAGCAACATTTCGATCCATGGCGGCACGAACCTAAGGACAGATTACACAGGGCACACTGGAGCCAAGTGAAATTTTGCAGCGACAACTTTGATATGAGGCACTCTAGTTCAATAAGTCCTTTACTATTGGCGGTGCCGTGTCGCCAACATCTGACTGACCATCTGCCATCGAATGCATTCGCGACGATCATAATACAATGCGGGGGTGAGGTGCGAACGGCCTCGTATATATAGGAAGACGAATCGGCTGAGATTTCTCGCAGCGATATACATATACATTGTATACGTTCCTTCTGCGTCGACCGGGCGCGGTCGTTACATACGTAAAACATTTCTGTCTCTCACATACGTAAGTCTCCAGTGTCAATGTCAGTTATTGGCACCATTCGAAGCCTCTTTTATCTTCCGAATGATTTCAGACATACTGTTCTTCAGAGCACCAACAGAGCTGTCCAGTCCATCATCAATGGCGGCCAAATCGTCTTGAAACATGCTCTTCCCGCTTGAACCTGAGAAGTAAACGAGATTGAGTTTGTTAGAAAGAACATACATCCTTCAATGTCCCGTATAGGGTTTAACTGATTCTTAGTTCTTGATGGAAGCTTTGCCATGTGACATACACGTATCAAGATAATTAAGAAAGTGCCTAAGGAGAAATGTCAACTCACCAAGGCCTTTCAAATCTTTCACTTTGACCTGTACCGGCCTGATATCTCTGAAGAAAATCTTCAGCGCCTTGGCAATGTCTGCGTCCATGGACACTCGGCAGTGGTTGGAACTTTGAGATAGCCTGCGGACTGGTCCAGTCGGTCTCTCCGCGTGCGGGTGGTGTTCTTGTGAGATTCGGCGGGTGCGCGCTGATGGTTGCTCGGCCAGGCCTAGATAGAAAGAAGGAGACGATGTCATGATCCACGAACACTATAAATCCCTCACAGATAGGTATCGTTCAATTTTTCAGCCCCAAGGTGTCTTTGAATGAGAGAGATTCTACATGTATCGTACTTGATTCTGGGCTTACTCGTACGTGATTATGCGATCTTCCTTCATGAAGCCGGTACGTGTCAGAGATGGGAACGTGTATGGAGAAGGAGGTGGCGCTGCTTGCATGTCGGATGGGGGAAACGAAGAAGACGACACAGTGTAAGGAGAAGGAAGTGGCGCTGCTTCCATGGCGGATGGGGGAAACGAAGAAGACGACACAGTGTAAGGAGAAGGAAGTGGCGCTGCTTGCATGTCGGATGGGGGAAACGAAGAAGACGACACAGTGTAAGGAGAAGGAAGTGGCGCTGCTTGCATGGCGGATGGGGTAAACGAAGAAGACGACACAGTGTAAGGAGAAGGAAGTGGCGCTGCTTGCATGTCGGATGGGGGAAACGAAGAAGACGACACAGTGTAAGGAGAAGGAAGTGGCGCTGCTTGCATGGCGGATGGGGGAAACGAAGAAGACGACACAGTGTAAGGAGAAGGAAGTGGCGCTGCTTGCATGGCGGATGGGGTAAACGAAGAAGACGACACAGTGTAAGGAGAAGGAAGTGGCGCTGCTTGCATGTCGGATGGGGGAAACGAAGAAGACGACACAGTGTAAGGAGAAGGAAGTGGCATATTAAAGGGAACTTCCCTGGACAGGCCTGTATGTGTCTAACCTTGTTGTGATGTTCGCCTCTTCATCTTCATCATGTCCATTGATTCTCTCATCTTCTCTATCTTATGTTTAAGCAGCATGTTCTCCTTCTTGAGGTTATCACTGTTCATCTTGAGTAATTCTGCCTCAGCCTCCTATAACATGGAAAAGTAAGACAATAGTGAATTAGGATTGTTTCTTACCAGGAATTCTACTCAATTTTCTGGTAACCTTTATCTTCTGCCACTTCTTAACCGAATGACTAGCGATCACTGTTTCTTTACTCTCGTGTTCTGGGAAACACTCTGCTCAGTCAATCAGAGCCTTGTGAGCCGTTTTGTTGGTGATGGAGTTTTTACTTCATTACATTGCCTTCGATTATTCTCTTTGCAGGCTAGTTGGTTACTCTACTAAAAAGCGCTAGCAGCCAATGCTAAGATCGAATGAAGACCTACAGCTGTTAATCATCCGTTACAACCGAATATGATATAAAAGCATTGAAAAAGAGCTGGAAGATTGACAACCTGAAGAAAGATGGTTGTCAGCGTGTGTCCTAGGCTGACTGAGCCTTGGAAGAACGCAAGCCGAGAAACTGTGATAGATGGTAATGGTGGTACACGTGATAGAGTCTAATGCAGAAGTTTGCAACGAGCAGTGTGATCTTAAATAATCAAGGTCTCCAGTTGCATTCGTCTCTAAGTGACACTTTCTCACCCAAAAGGCGTAGTGAGTGGAGCCCTTCATTGGTCCCAGACGTTTTTATGTGAGCTGCTAGTGAAATCATAGAGAGGAGAGAATACATTTCTTTGTTAGAAATAAGGCCATGCCATGCCTGCAATGTCAACTTTAAGCAAATGTCACACGTGATAGCAAAGTGAAGAGCATGCCCGAGAACGCCTCCAACTAGCCTCCGTACAGACACTTGTATGTTGCATGTCTGCTAACGCATGCAGCAATGAATTCCTACTCTGAGAGCACTAAAGTAATCACAGGCGCGTGAAGATACAAGAATCATATCGATCGCTCAGCCTCCAATTCTTTGGGCTGATATATCGCTAATCCTTGATTTCGTCAGTATCCTCACGCGCCTGTGATCACATGGTATAATGAAAATCTGTGTTGGCCGAGAGAAAACATTTGACTGATCTGCTTGGAGAATGCACCACCACCGTAATTAATCAAGCAAGTTTCAAAACTGCATGCAAATCAAACGATTTGAAATAATTCTACCTTGTGCCTTAGCTTCCCGACTAGCTCATTGATTTGAGCCTTGTGAGCCTGAATATTCAAATCATATCATGTCGTTTAGAATGAAATCAAAACAACAGGCATATGATAGGCCTATTTTATTAGTGGTGCAATAAATGTCATGCCGCTCGGGGACAAAATACGCATCTGCCGAAACTCCCACACTCCCACAAAACAAAAAACATGTTCTTGTATCTATAACCTCTGCGACACGATCGATCTTGCAGACACTTGCCTCTGAAAATGTCATTATACAACCAATGATAATCATACTGTGTATACGTACCCCTTGGTCATCCTCGGATGACGTATAGCTGCTGCCCGCGTAGCCCTGATCGGATGAGAGGGAACTTATCAAATCAGCACTGTCACCACCAGCTGGAAGCAATTAAGAGGATATTCTCATGAGTGTCTGTAATTTCAAGACCATTCTTGTTAATACTGGTTGATGGTATATTTGCTTGTAGATTATTGTAACAAGAGTCGGACACTTGTTATAGAGCTTAATTCTTGACTAGTACGTGTTCATTTACTCCGATATGTTAGTAAGAAGAAGATGACGTCGTGTACTTTCTTATATCACGCATTCATGTACGCAATGTCAGTGCATGGGACCATGCATCTATCTATGATCTTACGTTGCGTTCCCCACAGTTCAATCACTATAGCACATGTCTGAAGGTAGTTCAGGAAGTCGGCCGTAACTGGATCCAGTGTGAATCGCTTTTTGAAATTCAGATCTGTGGAGGCGGTCTCCCAGAATGTCTTCGTCCTGAACACTTTCGGTGAGTCAAAGAAACTAAACCTGAAAATACGATTCATGTCTTGAGGAAAATGTTATATCTTATGACAAAATATTGAGACATTTGAAAGTTTTTTTACCTGCTAGCGTATTTGTACCAACGAAGAGCAAACACAAAATGAATTGAGAAGACATTTTTACTTACTTTGCATACACTCCTCTTATATTTTCCTCCCGAACCCATTTGATGCCCATACACTTGCTTATCACTAGGGCATAGTCGACCCTCTTGTTAAGCAGGTCTCCGGGATCAAACACCATGTCGTCCTCGCTAAGGTACCTCCCATCTGGTTGACATGGCTTGATCTGGACCTGGAGCGAGGCTTCCTCATCGCCACGGTAGTTGAGCACACTTACGTGGTCATCGATCTCGATTCTGTAGGCGAGACTTTGCAGCCAGACATGGCAACTTAAAGGAAGAAGGAAGTATGGTGAAGAAATGTGAATCAAATCATCCGCCCTCATCCCTATACCAAGTGCACCTTTGCGTTGGAAATGAGTGAATATAGAATTACAGAAAGTATCAGACAGAAAAATTAAACGTAATCCTGTGTTGAAACCAACTGCCAGATTATGGGATGTGGCGGGGTACCTACCTTCCGAGAAAAATATCGTCGAGAGGATCCCAGAACGGATCGCTGTTCTTATCCACTGTCACATCTCCCCCGTCAGCCCACATGCAGTACATGTCTTCGATCAGGTACTTTCGATTGATGAACTTTGCTTTGTTCCAGATCCACACCTGAAGATGGAAATCAAAATATATGGTAGAACTATCGAGAAGGAATGGTTTCTTTGGAAGACCGAAATAGGTTCTCTCATCCAAGATTTTGTCAAAATCACTAAGAAGTACTATGTATAGAAGTCTGTGATAGTAAGTTTGTGCCCATGAAATGTTTGGACAATGGCCATTTTAATGGATTCATCACTTGATTGACCGTTCGTCCTCTTACCTGCTTTGTATGCTTGTTGGTTACCTTGACTGACAGTTCCCGCTCTTTCTGGTGACCTTGCGAATCATGGGAGGCAAGATTCTTAACGATTGGCTCAAACACAACACCCTGTTAGGTAAAATATAGGCTCATTTTTCTTTATTTCAAACGCACCTTATCATCTCACAATTAAAAGAACTTGACCATCGAGAGCTACTTTCATACACTACTCTAATCTGTATCATCATATGAACTTCTCCATCAACGTGTGGTATGGATTCAGGGAATGAATGAAACAATTTATTCATCACGAAAACAACAACAGGTGACCGTAGCGCCCTCGACGGTGGCAAGAAATATTATAACGTACCTTCTTCATGTCTTCACTCATCGCATTCGCCTCGTGAATCTTCGGAAGGAGTGAGATATACTCCTGGAAGACAAGATGTGTAGCACCGTGGTCGTGAAGGGAGGTCTGTGAGCCCTGATTACCCCCTCTGGGGGTCAGCTCCCCCTTGAAGGAGCTACTGCCCTCAGCTAGCTCAGTCTGGAAGTAGTCATAATCATAGAGGGCGATGTCGTCTTCTTGCCGACGTTCACCAGGGAAGCCGATATAAAGATACAAAGTATTGGAACCAAACTTTATGCGGTCCTGAAAAAGACGAAGGCAGAGATGACGATCAGCGATATGCATAAACTCAAACAGAAAAAAGACTGATTGTTACAGTTACGGATGGGAATAAGTATTGAGAACGTGAAGAGGATCGATGGTATAACCTTGGGCGAAATGACCATTCTTTTAGCATCTGAAACACAGTCACTTACCAAATGTTTCAAGCAGATTGCTTTTATCACGTGTTTTCCGTTGACGATGATTGCTGCCTGATTACTGGAAGGTTCTATTGTCAGCTTCTTCCCTGAATTACGGATCACTGCATGTTGTGGCTGAAGGCTGGAAATTGACGGAGGTTTAAACTAGGGTAGATGCATGAAGATACAAGGCACTATTTCACCGTCTGGAGAGGCCGTTGCCAAAGATGCTATCACCAGCCTTAACATCATCCAGCAGACCATACATTGACCGGTCTTGTTTTCATAGTTTTAGCATGAAATGATATCAGTGACAAATCAACTTCTCTAATGGAACTTTGATATCTTATGGCTTCTGCCAATAGTCCTTTGTAGAGATACATTGATCTATAGTTACATATGATATTCACCCTAAACCTCTTAATTGTATATCGACACCGTGACCTCCTGTTTTTCCAATACTTTGTGTACCTGAAGAGAAAGACGTGAAAACTTTGACTTTCAGACGAATATCAGTTGAGCACGGTTGGCACCAGGGCCGCAAACGAAAGCTTTCAAAGAGTCCATCGTCAACCTAATCAAGAATGAAGACGATCAAGCATGAAGACGAAGAAGAAACATCGTCCACAAGGGATATATTTATGGCATTCCGAATTTGCAACATTCAACTTCGATTGGAGGAAAGCTGGGTTTTAGATGAACGGATTCACCACGCTTACCGGCCTTGAAGCAATGTTTGATAATGCCTGACAGCTGTGTGTCCTCATTAACGTTCATGATATGCGGAGAACTCTTCCATTGGCCCTGGTTCTCCCCGTGAGATCCCTTGTTGGTCCTCTCCCAGTCTCGCCGAGCCTCCTGGAGCCTGTGTTCCCAGTTTAAATTGATCTCCGACATTTGTCGCTCATTCTCCTTCAGAAGATGTTCCACATCTGAAAGGGAATTAAGGGAAAGTGGACATACAATATGGTGTCGGAGTGAAGGAACGGGTCCGAATCAAATGACATACGGACAGTCATGAAAACCTCTGGCAAATGGATTTTGCCATTATAGCTCTGAAACCCGATGTGTTTGATAGCACCGTTTTCCATCAGCAGTTATATCGGTAGATGATTTCCAAATACATGTCAGTGGACATACATCTACGTATCCCAGGCTTTTCGATATCTTTCATATTTCATAAAAGGCATTATTTCAGGATGTCGTCAAATATGAAATGAAAATGAAATGCTTACCCTCTGTTCCAACACCTTTGCCAAGACTGATCCTGGAGAGTTGCTGCATCAACTTGGAGTTCTCCTCCTTGAGCTCGCGAATGAGCCTCTCCGTCGGGCTCTCATTGATGACAGCCTTGTTCTGTATCTTCTTTGCCCTGTCTGCATACCTCAACGTCGAAACTGTTTCATCGTAATTGATGTCTGCTGGACTCAAAGCGGCAATCTGAAGGAAACTACATGTAATAGATTCGTACCAGAGATGTCATTTTCTCGAACGCAGTCATCTTCATCGTATCCATGTATAATAGCGACTTAACGTGATCTCCCCATGAATACCGGAACAGACTCCTCAAGTGCATGTATTCCTCATGCAGTTGCGCATCTTTGAAAGGTTCCGTTCTCAATGGTGTCCATTTTGTCTTACCTATACCGACCAGACATTGGGTGATATGAATAAAGAGTAGTAAATGCTTTTATCTAAAACTCCATGTACATTTACACTTGGCCTTTCTGTACAAAATTGAAGTAAAGGCATTTGCTAGACTTTATTCATATCAGCCAATGACTCGAATTGACTATGCAGTTCAAGGCTTTGGTAGTTTGGAATCCGCTGAGACCACATGCTTACCATAATAGTCTTACTGTTTCCACCCAGAGCACCCTGGAGCAGTTTCGTTAGCACACTGTTTCTATATGGCACCACGACTTTCTTCTTCCCACTTGCGATGTCGGCCAAGGCACTGAAACAGAGCCAGAGTGTGAGAACTTAACGAGAAAGTAGCGATTCCTTGTGATATGATATGAATGTCCCAGGGCGTACACACGTTTGCGATGCTGTATAATAGGTATGTTTGAGAAGCTATGTAATATGTCACATTTGGTGTAGTTCTCGAGCTCTTTGCATGGCGAGGGCAACCCTACCTGATAACATTCCCAAGCGTTGACAAACTCTGGTTGATGGCTGACCCCTCCTTCAGCCTATCCCCAGTAGCACCCGTGGCATCAGCTCTCTCACTCCCCGCCAAGTCCACCAGACTGATCTCACTCGTTTTTGTCGTACTCTGACCGAAATCATTCAGAAAAACCTGCAATGAACAGAGATAATTCATTGAAAAATAGTATGTAAGTTCTCATATTGCGCTTTATAATAATGTACGGCATTCTCAAAGCCTTTGCGTGATGTAGAAACTAGTGGTCGTGTTACCGAGGTTCCACTTCACATATACACC
Source organism: Lineus longissimus (assembly GCF_910592395.1). Classification (NCBI taxonomy): domain Eukaryota; kingdom Metazoa; phylum Nemertea; class Pilidiophora; order Heteronemertea; family Lineidae; genus Lineus; species Lineus longissimus. Next base: position 26,248,593 of record NC_088310.1, read on the forward strand.
AGCAGAACTGCTTGGTGAAAGCATCAATACCTATAAAAAATTAATATGTCCGTCCATCGAAAGGAGAGATTATGATACCAGTAAAACTACTATGAGGGTATTACATATTTTCTTTGGCAAAATTGTGAACAGATATGTTGAAGGCATTGTTGAAAGGTCTTTGAAATTGAACTGGTTTTGGACCAAGTAGTACTCTTTATGCCGCTTAGAGCCAGAGGCGTTTAAGATATTACTGAGTCTCGTAACAGCTATCTCTCACGGTGACAACGTTTCCCTCGCGATATGATACTGTTTGAAGTTATCGTTTTAGTAAATACGTCAATACAGAGAGTTGTCATCAAAAGCGTATTTATGAGGTTCCACTACATGTTCTGCGGCTGCCTGTTGGGACCAACGTTTATCAAAATGATCGTTGACCGGATATCATTTGCAAAATTGTTATATTTTCTTATTTCAGTTTGATTCTAACAGCTACATTTGTATTGTTTACAACACCAAATACATAAACATTACGTGAACATACCCCCTTACATCAGTGAACAATTGCCTATATTCTGATGTGAGTGAGTTATATGGCATGATTTCTTATGTTACAATGTTTGCCATGCAATATTGATGGCCTGTTATGATGCCTGGTGGTGCGATAAAGTTCAGCGATGGCAAAATACCGATGCATCAAGCACTTTAGGTTGTTCTTAAGCATTCTTCTAAGCGACGACGAGTAATTGGGAGATCTATCTGGAGGTAACATGTTTGCATCAATCATGCTGTAATGACCAGTGACCAGATCTTGTTGGCAAAATTTCCCCTTACACCGACAGAAACGTTTTGGTTGAAAGTCCCATATCTCAGTCTTCACTCTAAAATATTGCCAATGGGGACCGTACGCAGAGGAACAAGTCACTCTGTTTTCTCAGACGACGTCGGTCTGTTGATGACTTCAGAGACAAACAACAAGGGAAGCACTGAGAAACAAACTCGGAAACATGGCACCCGACGAGATGATGAGACATTGCGTGGAGCAGTGGCACCCGAGGAGATGATGAGACATTTGCGTGGAGCAGTGGCATCCGACGAGATGATGAGACATTTGCGTGGAGCAGTGGCATCCGACGAGATGATGAGACATTTGCGTGGAGCAGTGGCACCCGACGAGATGATGAGACATTTGCGTGGAGCAGTGGCTTAGTCAAAGGGGCTTTTGATGATTACCTGTTTAAACCGTATTGTAATGACCATGTGTGACCTGCTGCTGGTGGCATTCATGTTAGTTGAGGCGGTCGTCCTGTTCACATTACCCTGTTCCATCATCTTTTCGATGTCCTTGTAGTTTCGCACAGGCACAATCTGAAACACGTTAACGTCACTTTAGAAAAGGTGAAGAAAATCATAGGCCTCTTGTGTGTAATTTGTAGTGTAATGTGTAGTGACCCGTTATATAGGCCTAGAATAACGCTCTCTGTCAATATAATTATATTATTAGCTATAAAACCAAAAGTTACAGTTCTCTGTTGCTTTTTTATTCAACATTTTATTTATTTGAAAATTCTATATTTAGATATCAATTCAGACCATTTCTGGTAGACAGATGGCCGTTGCCGTGAGGTCAAATATTCTACCGAAAATAAAAACCAAGCAGCTATGATGCTCATAAGATGGTGATTTTGTTGATTTACCTTAAGCCCATCTACATAGAAGCCAGACTTTGGGTGCTGGCGAACCTTTAGCCCGCCAGCCTGTTGTTTAGCGTTGACCAACAAGTCCTTCACATGTTCATTGTAAATCTCTAACATGCTGAAGGAAACCTGCAAAGACGAATATCGTAATGTGAAATAGAAAACTTTTGACCATCATCATTGGATTAAAGTTACTATACGTACATGTCAATAGGAAGGATAGAGGCCCAAGTCCGAGTGCCCTCAGGTGGATAACTAAAGGCTATGTTCACACCAGATCAGGACATAAGCACAACCATGGCAAACAAGATCAGGACATAGGCACAACCATGACAAACAAACAGAAACAGAGACAAAAACGCTCATATTCTGCGGACAATACTGAAAATGAAAATTTTACCAAAGCACTTTAATCATTAGTAGGTGGTGATGGTAATTGGTAACTAGAAATGTGTTTTTAAACCTTTATACCTCCAGGTATAGTCGTACCTTTGCGCCCGATTTATTTTCACTCTATATACAATTCATTCACTTGCAAACTGCTAATGAATAACTAATTAGCGAATCTTAGTTCGTATCGAATAATGCACAATTATGCACATATCGATGCGTGTAAGTAAGATTTGAAAGATTTCTGACGATAGGCTACAGCTGTTTGGTTTGAAACCATCCATGAGATTTACGATACAGATTGCACTTTGGTTGATGTTCCTCTGTGTGGTTATAAAAAAAGAGTCTGAAGGCATGTATATTTTCTGAGAAAGACCATTCATATGAAGTGCACACGGTTAGCCATTGGTGGCTAGGCGGGTGTGACTTATCACCTAGTCCATAGTCTAGGCCATTTATAATAGAATTTTATTACTTCGATACCTAGTATAAGAGTTGATAGGTCAAAATTTTATAGTGACATTTAGATAACCAACCATAAAAAATGTCTGATAGAATTATCATAATCAATCAAAATCAAAGTCTCGCGTTTTTTGCCCAGCATTTGCGTCATGTCGATCGCACCGTGTACGAGCACGTTTGGTATTTGTCAATCATCCCTTGCCTGAACACGTCTTGCCTGAACACGAATCCGATTCGCCGATTCCATTTCTCATGGTGTGAGATTACGTTATAAGTACTCGATCCTTGAGTCGCTCTTGACGAAAGAGAGATATCTTATTAATGACTGTGTCAATCGTGTCAATGGGATTTCCCTCAACAATTCTTGCATTTAGACACCATACTGACCAATCAGTGGTATATATATAGAAAGGTATTCCGATGACGTACCTCCAGTCAACCCTTGGATCACAGCGTATCAAATGCTTTTTTGTAATCGGATTCGGTCATACATTGCTGATAATACCAAGACGCGCGTTGACGTGCCCGGCCGGTATGCTGTACGCAGTGATAGGGCTTCGTACCAGTCAGTGGAAAGGATCAGCAACTTTGGCTATCCACGTTATTGTCATATAATTGATGTGATAAGAAAAGGAAACTAAAGAATTATTCATACCTGTAGTTGTTTATTTTTCTCCTTATTTTTCTCGATAGCAGAGAAAAGCTGCTCACATGTGATGGGGACAATACCCTTGTTGGCCCCGTACCCTATCATGGAGTAACTCTTCCCCGAGCCGGTCTGACCGTACGCGAATAACGCTGCGTTGTAACCTTGCCACGCGTTGTCAAGGACGCCTTGACCGAGGTCACTGAAAACGGATTGCTGAAAAAGATGTGAATTGTACTTAAAGGAGGTCTGTCTGCACCTCTACAGCATTTCTGTTTGATGTATTTTTTTCTTCTGGGCTGAGAGTTATTATATCGCGGCGAAACAGGAAATCCATTAAGTAGAATCAACCGCGCCTTTACTCTGTATTAATGACATCTTGTAACAAACATGCAATGAGGGGAACATGTGGGTGATCTTCTGCCACGGTGTACAGCACTTCATTAAAATCAAATAGGGGCCTACTATGACGATGGCATGGAACATCTGCAGGCTAGTTGTAAGAGCTCCAGCTTTTCTTCGTTTACTTTAATTCTCACCTGATCTGCATATTTGGTAAACTCTGACTCGGTTACATTGACCCCGTTTCCGTTGACTTTGAACCCATCATGTGACCAATAAGAGTGGTCAAAGGCGAAGGTCTTCTCTTCGCCTGTATCCGGATGCCTTATCACCGTCGTCTTCCCTGACATCGAGATGACGCATTTTGAGTTGGCATTTTTCTCTCTCTGCAATGAGATGCTGGGTTAAATCACATTTGAAGCAATGTTCATGCAACACAAATCAGTTCATTGGCTTTAATATCTACCAATCAAAGGGTTAACCTTTGTTTAGGGCCAAGAAAATCAGCATACTACATTCTAGAACGAGCAGTGAGGTACATCTCAAAAGTGTTTGCTACTTAAGTAACTTAGTATCTTTAATGTAATAATCCTACCTCAAGGCAAAACGGTGACAAATCCTATAACACATTCATGAACATGTTAGAATGGATTACCATAACCAAATGCAAAACAAATATATATTTTTCACTTTAAAAAATGCGTATTCTTTACGGGATGTGCATGATGTGTCATGAAATCAGGAGATCACACACTGCTGGTTCAATCTGATGAGAGCAATGAAGACCATTCCCTTTTATTTTCTGGTAACATTACATTCTTATTGCCTCCAAATCGCCTGACAGATTGAGGAAGTACATGTAATTTAATAACATTCGAATGAATATACTTTAGAAGGGCCTATATATTTGTTTACACGGTTCAGATAAAATGAAACCTCTTGAGCTGTTGCGCGAGGCGGGTGGTGTTAATTCGTTGCCATGAGGTCGAACTGTCATGCAAAAAATGTCATGGAAGAGTGTCATGACAATGTGTGATCATCACAGTGAAGAAGTGATTATCATAAACCTATTATTTTTCTAGAAGTAAAAAAAATTCATTCACGCCCGTTTCTCTGAGGCGCATCTGTGTCCTGTCCTGACATGAATTAAATGCGCGCTTGTGAGTGTGTGTGAGTCCGGGGGGAGGGGAGCAGTGCCCTGTCTAACTAACAAAACTTGTGATAAGCTGTTATTCATGACCACTATCTACTGGAAACATGACCTTAGATGTGTGATAAGCATCTGGAATAATGTCATTTCCAGCAAAACGAGTGTTCCTTCCTATAGATGCGCACCTCCTCCCAATCGTTCAGATTTTGTTTGATTTTGCTTCGTTACCGACGCATATCGGAACCCGAATCGGATAGGGTTAATTAATCAGTCGAATACAGTGACGCAGAGACGGATACGGCCGGTGAAGTTCTCCCAAAGTATTCGATTCACACCACCTTTTTTACAAGACACAAAAAATACATGAATTTCTTACCTGATTGAAAGGTCTGACTCTCACTGCGACTTTGACGCTGTCACTCGACATGTCCTTGTCTGAATCCTAAGCGAATAATTGCACTATAGTCCTCTTTGTTTATTAACAACTGGTCAAACTGAGTGCGACCATCGAAATGGCATGTGCGTCGATGTGACGAATCACAACCTGTCTTCAGCCAGACGGAACGATCGCAGCGCCGCGATACGGAAAGTTTATACACTTCAACATTGCACTTTTTTACATGATATCTGTCCCTGCCCTGTTGAACTGTCAGATGGAGCCTGCTCTCCCATTTTTGTCTCATTTCTTGTCAATGGGCTGGTCAGTTAATTTGATAGAGAATACTCCTCACCTCTTCTTGTTGGCATTGCATATTTTATAGACAAACAGTGTGAATCGAAACGGTACTTTATTCCTTGATGGACAGACCTCCTTCATTAAATAAAGTACCGTTTCGATTCTAATATTTAACTTATAAGTATTACCAAAAACTGATCACCAAAAAAACTGAAAATTTGATTTAAAATTAATCATCTGGCACACAGTTGAAAAGAATCATTAAACGAGGACGAAAAAAAAAATGTTGCCTCTCCGGCCGGGAATCGAACCCGGGTCTCCCGCGTGACAGGCGGGGATACTTACCACTATACTACCGAAGATTGCTGAAGGGAGCCGGAATTAAAGCTTACTATAAATGTAGTATATATAAAAAGCACGTCGTGCGGTTTCTTCGTGATGTCATACATGAGGGCACATCTCATAAACAACTCATCCTCAACTTCAGGCCACCACCCGGCACTATAGTAACGTGCGAAGCGAGGAGGACACGACTGACTCTGGTTTATCGAGCGCGGTTTCTTCGTGATGTCATACATGAGGGCACATCTCATAAACAACTCATCCTTAACTTCAGGCCAACACCCGGCACTATAGTAACGTGCGAAGCGAGGAGGACACGACTGACTCTGGTTTATCGAGAATGAGAATAAGCACGTGTATGGTAAAGACAATCTCATGCCCAATATATCATGCCACGATCAGAGATAGTCCCCATTCACCATTCGTGAGACGCGTTTTCCCGCCCCTCGGGCCCGTTTAGGTTCCTATCAATGTATCTTTTGATGGAGGATGGGTGATTAACTATTGGGTTGTGAAGAGATTACGGCATGCACATGTTCATGTATAAAGATTTTATGATTCTGTCATGCACCATTCGAGTCCTTGTGTGCATGTAAATTTGTCATTGATTGGACTTCATTGTGTCCTGAGCCCGCTCCTGGCTCCCCTGCCGTTGGCCATGAATACTACGTAGTACGCACATGAAACGTCCCCACAGGAGTAATGCCGCGAGAAATTAATTTGTACTGCTGGATGTCTGCAGGTTGGAATAAAGATAAGCTGTAATCGGCAGCGGTCGTCAGTACCATGTTAGGGGTTCATGGAATAACTAGTCCCCCGTTCCCCCCTAAAAAGGGGGGAAAATTTCCACCTCATGACGGGGAAACTTTTCAAGTAATTTTAAGTAATCGCCTAGTTCTACTTCTTTAGCTCAGATGGCGCCAGGTTGGGGTCCTGTCATAATCACTTGCCCACCTGAGGCTGATGAGGAAACTCACGAAACTCTACAGGGTATATTGACGATTTTCCCTTAAAATTTCAGAATCCACAACTGGCACAGCAATCCTCAACCCGCGGAGCAATCCTCAACCCGCGTGTTTTGAAACATACTGAACCTATAATGTGACCAGGCCAGTTCGAGTCGATTCTCTTGGAGTCAAGGCTTACTTCGTTTATCGCATTGATATACCTCACTTTTTTCTTTTTTCGCAGAATGTAGTGTTTCCTTTATGACTTGGGCACTTCATGCGGTATAGACATGTCAAAACATGTAGCTATTGATTATCATTCAGAAGGTTGACATCGATACTATTATCAATCACTGTAAACATGCGTTCGTTATTGACTGGCTGCGTAAGTATCCATGGCGGCCATTATACGACGGCCACGTGACGACGGGTTCCAAGCAGATGACAGTCCATTGGTCAATACCATTAGCGTATAGCGAAGGGAAGTTGTATAGCTAATAGCAGACAGAGATAAACCCTTGTTTGACATGTTGACTTGTGCTATAAAACAACTCTTAAAACATCCCTGGCAATGAAGGGCCAAATTAATATACCCTCCCCGGCCTGCAATGCAATTCAGACCGAAGTAGAGCACTCGGAAATACTACTTATATGTATCCTTGCTTGTTAAGCGCGTAACAGAATCCATTGTTCCCCGGTCATTTTATCCTATAGGACCTTTCATACCTCTACACCGGCATACAAATTAAAATCGAGACACAAAGCCATTTGTGTTCTGCATGTTCGGTGATCATTTCCCGCTCTCCGCTGGGGTTCGCGACCCCAAAACTAGTCTGTAACAGACTCCATAAACATTCCCATGGTAACCCAGTGGGAAATGGGTTTTCAATAACACTTTTTATACATTGACACGAAGATCTGTGCGCAGTAACTATATAAGAAGCCTTCTGATTCTCTGATGAACGCTTGAATCGGTATCGTGAACCCAAGTGATAACAACGTTAGCAACGGGCCGTGGATCGGGCAAGTACATGTATCTGATTGATCGAGTCGAGGACGAGGACGCTCTCCTTTGAATTAACGGGGTCGCGAAATACTGTCCGATAATCGGGAGAACACTGATGCTGCTCTCTGCTAGTAAATTCACCGCTTGGCTTCATTATTACATATTCGGCAATTCTCATTTGAGCCGACAGTAGTACAGTGGACTCATCGCCGAAGACAAGAGAAATGTGGTCGGACGGCTGTTAAGAACAAGCTATACTTTAAATATGGATGATCTAGGCTGTCCACAGTCATGTCTTCAATACACTCCCGAGGCAGTCAATTCGTCACATCATATAGAGTTGCACGAGGCCAATCCACCGCATGCGGAGTGTAATCTGACAGCAAGAGCAATGAGAAGGACAGGACATCTCAGTACAGGTAAACATGATGTTGTGCTCTCTGTCCCCCATCTTTCTCTCATCCTGGTCTTCAGACGGTATGGTTAACTGGGTTATGATGGGCATTGGTCTTGTACGACCCGTTCAATTTTAGCATGAATCGAAAAAGTCTTGCATAACATTGTATCGCAAACTAATCATTGTTCGATTTCTTTCATATTTACAAGTATGGTTCTTGAATTCGTCTTGGCGCAATTGGGTCGATTAATGGTAAAGGACCGATATGCATACTTTATTGCGTCAAATGCCAACTCAACTAGCGCAAATTGATTAGCGCTAAATAATACCCAGGCCTATATAAATTTACCAAGTTTAGCCTTTCTATTGATTCTAAGTATTGGAAAATATCAGAGTTTCGCTGTTGCCCGTAGGCCTGGTTTAAAAACCTTTTCAGTGTGTTGTTGTTGCTACACACAGAGCCTACATAGGCCTTGATATTAAATCTACCGCCTTGGATAACAAGTATTATAACTGTCATTCTGTATAACGGTCGTAGGAAAACAGGTAAGTTTTTCAATGTGTGTCTAAATGTGTTCATTCTCTATGTTCCATTGTCGAATTTCTTACATTAAAATGTCTGTGGTGAGGGATCGATGGCAAACCTAACAAAGTTTCGCTTATGTTAATTTACATTCAAAATCATCGCGATATGTTGGCACAACCAGTGTCTTTTTGTTGGTCCTGGTACACGCTGACCAGGAGACAACTTCTTGTTCGGATGTAATCGACAATGACGGTCCACCATGACTTTGGATGCGCCGCCTTCGGACAAACAATCAGCAGGTTTCGAAATCCATACGAACGACGCAGTTCGTGTACGTAAAGTCTGGGCGTAGAAGACCTTCAGAGCACTGCTTTGATAGCCAGTTGAAGGCGACTTGGTAAAAAAATCGTATTGATATGACCCGTGTGTTCTACATTCTATTTAAGTTTACTTCTGTGTTTTGTTGTCCATACAAGCAGGAATATTAATCAGAACTGATGACCCAATGATCTCATCCAGTGACGACACACGAAAAATGGCACAATCATATCGCACAGATGTGATCAAAGCACTTGAAAACATGAATATCTTGAGTGTAGTAGTTCATCCAAGCGTGATATATGGACAATCGAGACAATAGCACAACCTGGAGATATCAATAACACAACATGATATTTATGACAAGCTTTGGGGGAATTTTATGAAATTATGATCGACTGTGGAGCTGTCGGACATGACGGACTGTGTTGTTTTTCTGAGGACGCTATAGACCATATCGTGATATACGGAACATACATAGAGAAATATCCTATATATGTACCCATTGTTGCGGGCCTCCCAATGAATGTTGTATAAGCTCGCTAGACATTGATTATTAGTAGCATGTACAATGTACGTTGAAGTCTTCAGGACATAAAATCAATGACGTCCCTGATGTCTGACAGCAAACTGTATATATATTGCAGCGTCTGCACGCTTCAAATCGGGAAAGGAAATGGTAAAATGACTTGAAATCTCTCGCAACAGCTTGGCTACTTGGTTTGACCGCTTTGTGTCACGGTGTTTATTTTCAATATCACATTTTCATTCTCTATTCTTCCTTTGCAGCGGAGGCCTGAATAATTGACATCATTTAGGAGAGGAGCCTCTGACGAAACTGGACATGCAGATACCGTTGTCGCAACAACAAATGTGTGTACAGCAACGCTTTTGAAGTGTCCGCTTCCAGGGCCGTGACCGACAGTGTTTATTTAAAAGCTGCATCAGCAATGACAATCATTTTACTACATCTGATATAACAAAACATCATACGCCACGGTTGCGGGGGAACCGGTCTATATTAATTAATTGCGTGTTGCCTGGTAATTGACGGCTAGTGAAAGCTCTTACCATTAATAGCAAGGAAGGCCACATCTGTGCAAGGAGATTGGAGCATGTAAATGCTGCAGATATTCTGATAAAGGACAGTGACGACCACCGTGTGAGAGGTGACCAGCAGGTTGTTGCACTGTGGCATTCATTGAAAATTGTTGTCTGATGCGTCTGATCAAGACACCAGCATCAGCAACTTGCGAGTGCAAGGCTTCTGATTGTAAACCAATGACATACTGGTCTTTTTTGTTGAATTTTCCAAAGCTCTGGCCTCAGCTACATTCAAACATAAAGTGCCACGGGGATATGGATTTTTCGCAAGGTTGTGACAGGGAAAACAGTTATGACAACCACCTGATATAGTGGCGTACGCGGGTGACGTACTCGTGCCGGTAATTTCTCTCACAGTTTAGTATGCAAATTAGGACATTCAACAGTCTGACCAGGTAAATATGATAATGGGACATGATTGCCATGGATAATTCTTGTCTTCTAAATACTTCATGTAGTATATGATCACGTTTACTTTAAGTTGAAACCACACACGAACAGGTTGTTATGTCATGCTTGCAATGGGACTAAGGCACCGACGTGAAACCCCGTGAACCACTACTCCTGGTGTGCTGTATTGGATTTGTGTGTCGTCGTGTCGTATAGTCAAAACTAGTAAATGATTCGAAAGGGAATAATACATTAACGTTGTTGTTGCATGGAGTATTGACCGAATGAGAGACATCAGTTTTGATGGTGTGAACCAGCGTACATGTTGTGACCAGAAGTGAATGGCATGAATGTTGATAGGTAGATGAAAGGGGAATTTGCTAAAGGATGGATTAATTTAAGACAAGAGCAAAGTTATGATAATTCATTAAAGGGGTTGTTAAACTGAAGACATCGTATCTGCCCAGTTGATTTCTTTGGTTCTGGTGGAGTGTATTTAGAGATTCCTTCTGGATACAAAAGGATTACCTTCGCTGTACTGAGGCGTCCTTTTGAATGAGACAGGTCTCAGCCAAAAGAGAAACCCGACATTGGATTAACTCAACGTGCTATACTGGCCCGTAAGTTGACCGTATCTCGCTAATGTTGAGATAAAGGTTCCCTTTGCCTTTCTTGGACTAGCGTCTTCGAAGTATTCTGAGTGTCCAAATAATTGAGGGGCGAATTTGGGTTTCTGCAAACAGTGAAGTCGATTCGGGTGTTTTTGTGTGTAAAAACGTGGTCTCTGCTTGAACAGCCATAATGGCATCGCGACAGCAACCCGAGGAGGACCCAGACATTGACATTGATGATGAGGAATGGAATGGAATCGAGGATGAGCTGAGTACCTCGGAGTCTTCGGAGGAGGAGGAGGAAGAGGAGGAACAGACACGTAGGCCTTCTCCTCACTTCGTGCCACAGGACCCGGATCTTCTGCAGCGCAAACAAGAGGCGCTGCACAACTCGCAAGACACATTAGTCCTTACCAAACAGTTGAAACAGCGCAATGTGGCTGAGAGTCGCGACCACGGGCTGTATCATCGGCAGCATGATGCTGAGGGATTACTGAACCATCGCTACAAGCCGCAGGTCACCCTTCAGGGGCGTGGGCAGAAGGATGTTCAGAATGTTGACTTTTCTGAGGACATATCATTGGATGGGCGGCGAGGAAAAGAGGGTAGGCACTACAACTCTGGCAGTGGCGAAAGAGCGCTGACTCCGACATCCCCAACCACACCTGTACTTGTCGTCAGCGGCGAGGACGACGCAGAGCGCCGAGGACGGGTGTCACCCCGGATTTCTCCACGGGGACAGACAAGCAAACAAGACCCATGGCATGGAAAGCGGCAAGGTGCCGCGAAAGGATCTCTGCCATCTATCGCAGTACAACACACCCGGTCAGAGTCCTCCGGCTTGCCGTCCATAGGGAAGAGCCAATCGAATGAGACACTACCTGCGGCTGGCAGACGGTCCCCTCATAGGAACTCCCGGCCGGATACACCAGACATTGCTACTCTAAGTCAAAGGATGCATAATAGTAGTTTATCAAAATCCTCGGAGAATCTCCGCCACGGTGTGTCGTCCCCTACGGCCCCGCTTCAGAGCCCGCGCCTGGAGCAGCGAGGCCTGCCAGCACACCGTCCAAAGTCACCCAAGGTGTCGCTGCGAGTGAACATGAATAAGAGCAATCAGTTGTACTCCAAGGACGAGTTGCGCGCCTCTAGTCCGAACTCTCATCAGCGTTCATTATCAGCGGGGACGCCGAGGATGTGATAAATATACATGATACTTGGTGAATTGTCAGTTGAGCATACACGGATGCCCACCAAACGGAGTGACTAGCCATGCGTCATAGCTTGGTGTAATGGCTGTTAAAGATCCCTTGCGTGGTGATCGGGAGTCTAACATGTCTAACATGCCAGTACCATGTCGGACGTTTTGGGGACGGCAGCTGGGACAAGGAACAATATCTTTCGTTACCAGCTGCTGTAGTCATAACGTATCTGCCTGAACAGAAACTGTAACTGTTCTGTAGTACGGGAACAGACAGGCCATCGTTTGGAGAGAAGTTTGTTAAGTATAAATGAGGCATGCGGAGGTGACGGACTTCTGGTTTCCTTCTTGAGTTGACCAAAGCTCTACTTCAGCAGTTGGTCTGCAGTCTCATTTGATGTTGTGACGTCGTTGGTCATTATTGCTTCTAGTCATATAGGAAACCTCTCATCAAAGATGTACTGTAGTCGATTAAGAATAACCTGAATATACATGTATATTGCTTCTGTCCACAGACGAATAGCGACTGCCGAGTCATTTAGTCGAGGCTCGCCACGAATCTAGAAACTCATGTCTCGCTCATTCCTCTGGACGGCCAATCCGGCCAGCAGGTATGAAATTTTCTGAATTTCGCTGAAATCGTAGGCGTACATCCATCATGATTACACAGTACAATCATAATGTATTTTTCTTGTTGTCGTCATATCGCTTGTATAATATCGCAATAAATTCTCCGTCCAGACTGGTAAATGTGTATTCCGTCCAAGTCGGTCATGTTCATCCCTCGGCACGCCGTCGAAGCTAACTGAAATAATATTGTGTGTCTTCATAGTCCAAGAAGTTGTTGTTTTTTCCTTTTAAGTGGAACCTTGGTTAATCTAAGGGGGGCTTAAATCTGGTAATGATAAACCGTCTGGTGGTCTCCATAATTGCTGGCGATGCCAACCAGTAAAACGTATCGTCTTGGTTTTTGTAACATGTGCTGTTCGGTTTCTTTTGTTTATTTCATAATGTAAGTAAATATTCAAATACATGTACCAGTTCAAATAAACCTATCTTTTCTCATGTTCTTTATATAGCTAAACCCACGAACTATTGGCCTGGAATTCCTCCAACATTGGTTCAATAAATAGTGAGCGCATGTTACATCATGAAGCTTACATAGCTTTGTAATACATGTACATTAGTCGTAGTTCCACCTATCATAAACCCCGTGTTTTTTCAAGACCCGTGTCTTCGCCGTGTGTCAAAAAACCCATGGCACACTCACACCCATCACTATCAGTGGTGTGGTGTTACATAATGGTTAATAGCCCCGGCGACAGGTGCGCTGTAGGTAGGGAGCTCTCCTGTGTTTCTTTCCTGTTGGAGGGGAATTTCGCATGCGCAATACCGAGGCAACTATACCGCGCCATCTGTCGCCGGATCTTAGAACTTGCAATTGCCGTGTCTATTCAGATTCCACCTACCAAAAAACCCGTGTTGAACACGGGTCTAAATTAGCCCCCGATTAGCCCCATCGAGCTCGATGGGGCTATTAGACACGGGGATTTGACACACGGGTCTATTTAGACACGGCAATTCATAGGTGTAAGCGCAAAAGACACGGGGATTTGATAGGTGGAAGTACGACTATATAACTATTGTAATAAGGGTGTTTTTTTGTACATGACACTATGGGAAAGACCAGTAAAGGAGACCTTGAGGAAGCTGTTTCAAACCTGACACAATACCCCCTGGCTTAATAAGCCAGCACTGCTGATAGATCAACTCCTATTTTCACTGTTACCTGACTCTGCACAAGAGCTCAGCAACTCCCACTGCGTATCAGCCCACCTCAAGGAAGTCCTTCACAAAGACAACAGAAAAAGGAAAGACTGTCTTCATTTAATACATTACAATGGTTTATTGAAATAAAAGATACCTTAACAAAACAATGGCATATCTAGGAGGAGCTTGCACAATATCAAGCTCAAACTTAAGTACATTGGTGGCAAGGGTATCAGCCACATCTGCGACTCGCTTATAAATAACACACACTGATTACTAACCACATTTCCCGAATGCATTATTAATTAGCCCAAAATTTATAGGATTTTTTATTAGAACACATAACATGTACATTAACTCAGTGAGATATCAATTGACTTCAGAATCGCATTACCATAACGTACATGGAAACTCCTGTTTCTAACTAGTGAGTGATGTTGACATCATACGATGGCTGAAAAACACACCGAAGGAAATGTGTTTGTGGTAGCGATTTCTGCCGGTACCTACACCGTTACCAGTTATATGCAACTGCCAGTCGTCATGCCAGGCTCATTTTGATCATCTTTCAGGCACCTTATTAGTATTACTCCACAGAATGACATTACCGCCGCAGCAAGTGACCCAGGCAACCTTTTAAATTCCCTCGAACATCCTACTCTTTTACACTACTTGAAGAGGGAAATATCAATTCGTTTGAACCAAGCCCTGAGAGGTAATGACCTTCCAGGCCAAGTAAAAGCCCAGACAGATAATAACTATGACATCTTATCATTATAAACCATGATATGACTGGTATACATGTATATAAGGTCTGTCAAACTTTTCCATTTGTAAATGTCGATTTTCCTGAAAATCCCTGTGTTCATAGCACCCAAACTGAACTTTTCTGTGGATATGCCAAAGGCACAGTGTATTACAGAGAAATGGATTAATTGAGGATATCGGTGTTAATTATAACTAAGCAAGTGCTGGTGACGGTTACACTATACAATTCATACACACTTGCCACGTGAAACCAGCACTTAACGTCACCAGGCTGCAGGTGCTTTACACTATGTACATCATCTACTGTCTGTAGACATGGTGGGCTACAAGGTGACTAGTCCAAGGACACACAGGGCAGACGTTCTGCATGAATTGGCCCTCTTTAAATCAGGTACTGGCAATATAATCACTGAATATCAATCAAAGATGACATTGACACTGAAACTGAACTCAACACTGATTTTTTTAAACTGGAGTGGGTCATACAGCCCATATTTTGACTGCAGTCAAGAACAAACTTTTATGCACTAGTGAAGTTTAGAATTAGTCTAGTGTTACCAGTCTACATTTACTTTATATACAAATCCATCATAAATGCTTAGTTGTCCTTTTATCAATATGTTATTTATTAGTTACATGATACAAAGAATTGATGATAAAGACTAAGAATTTGGAACTTGAATGCCAGAAATGGTGGCGCCAATTTTGCTGAACTAAAATAGTTATCTTCATTTCTTCACGATAAAGATTTAACCAAGACAAACAAAATGAAACCTCATTTCGCACTGAACCCCCAAACATAGGAGATACAGGGCATATGTCAGAGTATAAAACCCTAGATGTGCTGTACAAGGGTGCAATATGGGGTCCATATCTTAGAGGGGTTTTAAGACCTCAATAAAATAACATTTGTTACACTAATGTCAGAATTTGGTATCTTGAACAAGACAAGGAGCTGTTGCAATACCTCCATATTCTTAGTCTTTATCAACTCTTGGTGATATTCCCTCACATGTGTATGCTGTCTACAGCAAGTGTGGTCATAAAAATCCTTATTGCCTCAAGTCAGTTCGTGTGTGTACAGGTAAAAACCTCCTCGAACCCTCCTGATAATACACAATTCCAGACAAGCTCAATGTTGTTTTCAGACAACTGTTTGATCATAAACATACTTTCCCTTTCTGGCTGACACTAACAATACAAAACAGCAACTGGATTCGAGTTGCAGGCAACAATTCTTTCAAACCATAGAAACTGAAGCAAGAAGCCATTTAAACAGACACCTAGGGATATTTGCCTAAATTCTGAAAAAAAAATTAAATTATTAAGCTTTGCCTACATTCCAACCAAGTTACACAGATTGCATGTAAACCTGACATAAGCTAGAAATGCACGAAGCTTAGATTCCAACCAAGTTACACAGATTGCATGTCGCAGCATTTGCTCTAAGTGTATCAGACAAGAAGTCCTCACATTTTTATTACACAATAAATACAAACGCATGTCCACAACAGGACACACACACATTTATAACCTATGATTATTCTTGTCTAAAAGCATATAAATAGTAGTTACATCGCCAGTACATACACACTATACAGCTCCACAGCACTGTAAAATACATCTGAAAAAGTCTGTACAAGTTTACTTATCATTACTATTAACTGTATCGGATTGTTTCACATAGTAAGATCATGGTCAGAAAGAGCAGGCCATTGCTGGAACGTACATCTCCATCACACTAACTAGGAACTTACACCTGTACACCAACATACACACAATGTACATAGGTCCTGTTCCTTGCTATTTTGAACTTGACATGATCAGATATAGTGGCACCATCACTAGAAGACAACCTAACAAAGCTACCTTTTAGAAGCCGCGTCGGAAATACACACAAGACATTATCACACATTGGAAATACATGCCACTTATTGCATCCATTACCCCAAACGCCCCATCCAGGAACCAAGTGAAAGAGAACACTGAATGTCTACATCTGTGTCTGAGAAAGTTCTCTGGTCCCTCCAAGAGAAACCTTCGGCATAAGTAACAGACAGACTTTCCTGTGTCTCATGTGAAATAGCCAGAAGAACTTCCCCGGGGAAAAAAACTTGGTCTTTTACCATGTATCTCAATATTTCCCAAGAATGACCCAATCTCCATCTGGTGTCCAGTAATGAAACCAGCCAACAGGACACACTTCTGTTGTTTGCTAATGAACACAGGTGAGATTAGTGAATAGAACAACATACTCTTGGAGACACAGTCCCCACCAGGCTTGGCCTGAAAAGACACAAGTTTACGAGGTAAACACAAGTCCAAAAACATGGCCCACAATTGGTGTAGACTGACGACCCTCCAAAATATTTCCATAGGAATCCTCAAATGATTCTCCCAGAACCGACATGCTCGAATCATTACAGAAGCATCAATGTGTGGACCCAGGCTACGAATCATCACAGTAACTCTGGCGGTTGGATCCAGGTGGGCTGCTGACGTTGCTGCTCTCATTGGAGGCAATCGACCGCCGAGAACTCTCTTCAAATTCGTAATCCTGAAACAGCCAAGAATTAAAGTTAGAATTCACGATCTCAATCTGACTTCATTGGTACAACAAGCTCACAAGAATACAAAGAACAAAGCCATAACATTATGACTTTTGTTTTGAATCACAAGTATTAACATTGGACCTTAGACACATCTCAAGAAATGTAAGGGAAATCCATCAAAGTCAAAGCTTTAACATAGCACTTAGGTCCCATTCTTTTATAGAGCACACGCTTTCCATGATTTGAAACAACTTGAGATTCAGAGGCCATTCCTGGAGGCTTTCAATTCTGATTTACACCAAAGCTGGATAAACACACACAAAACTGAACAGTTCAAGAAATTCGACACTTGTATGTAAATGTACTGTACCAATATAAGGTGACACAAAGCAAAAATAAGTGAATTCCATCAAAATCAGACGGGTTCAAAATGAAGCTGATATCATAAAGCTGGATTTTCAAGAACAAGTTTAACATCAATTTGACAACAATGATAGATTGTAAAATGCAAAAGTAACATATAAGCTGTGAATAGTGTAACAATTAGGTCTCAAGGTCATTCTAAACTGAATATCCTTTCTTGTTGACCCTAACAGAAACTTTTGATCAAGGTGTCTTTAGTTCCGGACGAAGACAACTAAAATATTAACACCACAGTTTGGTACAGAGACAAAAATAAAGTTGTCTTCTCGAAATATGTACAATCAACTAATTGTCATAAGTTTGAAGCAAAAGCAAAGACATCAGTTTGTTGCAACAAATCAAAACTGGTCATTTCAGCAGCCATTTTGTTCAGTGGAGGAGGATACAAAAAGTAAACAAGTCATACTAGCAGACGACACGGGTGATTGTAAACAGTGGGAAGGTGTGCTGATGATACCAGTAGAACAACACCAGGATCGAACACTGCCACCCTAACAACTCACAACAGAACAGTGTCAACTCCTCTGCTCTGAAATGACGACTGGCAAATGGAGCCTCGTGCAAATCATCCGTTGTTAGCAGAGTGTTTCATGAGCTTGCCTCTAAACAAGTTGTCACAGATCTGGTCAGAGGCTAGGGTGTCAGTATACTGAAGGTGATAGATTGGTATGTGAGCACACCATGCATACATAATGAAATAATTGAAGACAGATTATCACCTGGTGTTACACATCGTAGCAACCATTCAATGTCAGCTGAGGTGGGATGAGAGCGAGCATTCATCGTTAGATAACACAAAATAGTCTTGATTTGCATTTATCATTCAAGATCATAGAAGATGAGATTTTACAATTGGTAAATTTCTACATGGTTAGGATCACTGAAGTAATGTCTCTGAATGTTGTACAAGAGTCTGGCATTGTCAAGATTTGAAACGGCAATGTGAAATGAATCGCATTAGTAACTTCCACACAAACAGAAATTGGTTTCATATTTTCATATTTTACACATGCACTGTGAAATCAAATAGAAACGAAAACCAAATATTGGCAGTTAGTCAACCTCGGTTATGTGAGCACTTGAGAAGCAACATGTGACAAATTGACAGGGTCTTTAGGTTCCAACTAGGGCAAGCTTCATTTCAGGTACTGGACATCTAGACATTCGGATTCTGACCTTTTCAAGACAGTAAATCATAATTGAGATTTTTCATGTTTTGATTTGTCAGATAGCTTTCAAGATTAAAACTGAAGGCTGCTACAATTCTCAAATTTTATTTTCTGAGTTCTAAGTATTTTTGTCACATCAACCCTTTTTATCAATTTCCACACAACCTGACATTTCACACATCACAAGGTATTATAGGGCATGCAAGAACATTAGACATTTTTTTGTACATTCCACATGCCTCATGACAGTTTACAGTAATGCACAAAATCAAGGGAAGTCTGAGGTCTGGTCACTGCACTCAAGACAACATTCTCCTCATTAGGTCTTCTTTCAAGAGACCCTTTTGTCAACAGTGAACCTTGGCTACCTTAGATAATATCAGAGCAAAAAATGGGCCCTGAGACCAGATCCACTTTTGGAGAAATCTGAATCAGTTCTTCTGCTATTTCTGAGTGAAGGTGGCCTGCAGGCTTATTTGAAATGGGCAAAGGTGCAGCAGGGGGGACTTACCTCATATATTGGTGATGCCAGGAAGTTAGCGAGTGGGTCCTGGGAGGAACTGGTGGAGCCATCTGGAGAGACGCTTGGAACTGCAGACAGGGATCGGGGTTCATTACTCTTGCTACCGGGGGAATTTTTCCTAAGCTGGGGGTTTCCTGCAAGGAATGATTTCAACGTGAAGGAGGCGACTGGACAGAGCTAGCGATGGGGGGGGGGGGGGGGGGGCTATGGCAAAGGAAGCGGGGCAGGCATAAATACATTTGGTAGTGGTGAAATTTTGTGTTTTGGCTTTTCAGTGCGATGGCAATTCCAGCACCAAAATTGTTTTGTTGCAGAGGCCACGGAAGAGGGAAAACACTGATCAGTTCATTTGAGAAATAGGCTGAGGAGTCTTGCACATTTCAACAGACTTTGAAAATAATCCAAATCCTGCCTCAACCTATCATTATCAAAGGTTTCAAAGAGCTTTGAATGCACTCACAGAAAGGAAACTAATGTGAAAACCACACCACTACCTTGAATAAATAGTAATGTCCACCTCATCTTGACTTGATACTTGAACTTATATACAAAGGTCAAGGTTGCTAATCAAGGTCATATCAAGGTGAGGAGGACTCGAAGGTTAATAAGAATCAGTACAAAAAAGTAACTGACAGGTCAAAACATATACATCTGGGCAGGAACTAAACAAAGGGGGTTAATATAATGGTTGGTTAAGAAAACACGCTTGTTTCATTCCTGGCAGACGCTATAGGTAAAGTTACTACCATTCAGAGAGTTCCAGGGAAGTTATGAGACAGGGCCCCGCTTAAAGCCATCACTGACTTTGGCCGAGGAGGCAGAGCATTCTTGGCGTCAGAGCCAGTAGACTTTTTCCGAAAGGGATTACCGGTACCTAGAAAGCATGGATAAACAGAGATGGCTTAGGATGTTTAGTCTGA
Organism: Lineus longissimus; assembly: GCF_910592395.1. Lineage (NCBI taxonomy): Eukaryota > Metazoa > Nemertea > Pilidiophora > Heteronemertea > Lineidae > Lineus > Lineus longissimus. The sequence goes on from NC_088310.1 coordinate 26,268,902, forward strand.
TGGTGTAACTCGTTATTAGAATAAGTCAAGAAAGAAGCCAGAGAAAGCCAGTCTATGACATGACACATTCCTGGAATGTAAGACTTTAGAGGGTGTTTTTGTAAAGTGGAGGGAAGCTGAGAAGCAAGGGAGCAGAAAGATCGTCTGCACAACTTTATGATATGTAAAGAAGCACATCTGAGTTCATATTTAAAGGGTACCAAAGAACCTTACATGCCTTCGGACACAAGTTTTTGCTGATCGCTAAACACATGCACGTGAACTAACCAGGCCAAATGCATCTAGGGTGCTATAACCCCAACAAATTGTTGATACATGTGATATTGCACCGGTAGTCAAACCTGTTCACTAAGTTAAAATTCTACAGATCTACATTTGCTACAACATGATTTCACCCAACCAGGCAGACCACAAAAACTTCTGAAATGACCCCAGAAACCCCCACCACCTTTAAATGTGTTTAAATAAATGAGTGGTCTGACCCTTCTTCCATGCGTGCAAAATACAAGGTCAGCTCAGATTAAAAATGGGACCAATTAAGAAAAACATGCTCTCATCCTGAAAAGGTGAATGCATATAAAAAATGGTCCTATGCAAAATGAAAGCCCTGAATGACCAAAGACCCGAGGTTATGTCATCTACTAGGACCACCAGGATTAAACCATACTCCCACAATGGATTATGGATCAACATAATCAACACTACTTATCTATCAAGGATATTAATTGTTGATCAATCAATTAGCATATACTTAATTAGCTGTCAATCACTACTTCAATCACTATTTTAGCTAAAGAATTGATTAAACAATTAAATCGTATTGACAGACAAGCGAAAAATTAATTGGTAACTGAATAATTGGCAAAGCAGTGTCCAACCGATATAACCAGCACTATATCTAGTCATAAGTGAACATGACAAGGGCTTACAATAAACAGGGCACTCAAACTGACTTTGGGTTGCTACGCTTCACTTTCATTTCTATCATCAAGGTCATTAGTGCCTGAAATATGAAGGTCAAGGTAAAACCATCTCCCAAGGTCAAATCACCGTTTTCATTGTTTTCAAATATTGAGCCGAGAGCACGTGAGGTAATCTGACTCATTATTGGCTCACAGGACAAAATATGGATGGGGGTACTGAACATTTGCAGTCGTTCATTACTGAGTGTTTTAAGGCTTAATGATTGGGCTAGGTTATGTTCCAATTATGGGAGGAAACCTGGATAACTGTTGTAACATATACTCCACCACAAGCTGTGTAAGAGGGTAACCCAAGTGCATGTACCAGGGATAGTTGAAAGCCCCAATCCAACAGGGATACATCTTTCTGCCCAGACACATTGTATGAGAGGCCTACTGATACTGGTACCAAGGCAGAAGATGAGGTAACTGGAGGAAACTCCAGATGTTAGGACAAGTTCTCCCTGAACTCTGCCATGTGCAACCTGATTCTGATCAAACCAAGGTTGCATATAGATGGTGCTTATGGATATTAATCACTGCACAACAGGTGTGCAGTAGGCTTGTTAGATTGCACAAGGAAAGTTTCCCAACTTTACAACGTAAGAACCGTTAGAAAATGTTGATGATGTATCATTTTTACAATTGACTGGGTTGGAGCGCAAGGAGAACAACAAGAAGAGATGATAAAGGTGAGAGAAAGGTTAAGAAATGGCACCAACCAGTGAAGTTGATTGCCTTACTACTGAGGCACTGCAAGTAAGAAGATGGTTTGGAAAAACAAGCCATATTTCAACAGGGCAGATGCTTAGCTGTTCGGTGGGAGGGTGCATCGAAGAGATGCCGATGAGGGGCATGTTCAGTCACTTTATTAGGCATTCCTGCTTTGGAGCAAAATTACCTTTTATGATGAACTTGATGAAATCATCTAGATGAATTGAGAAGAGAGGTCTTCGTGCAGTTTATTAGTTTTCTGACAGAGAAAGTCAGCGAAAGACAAACTAGCAGCAAGCTACGTGCTCAAGCTCAGAAAGCTAGAGAAAGTATCATTATCATAAAAAGAGAAGATTTGTGGCCAAGTAGGGCCCATTGTTGATACTGTCATGAGAGGACTTATAATAGAGAAAAGACACAGCATCTCAGACAGTTTAACAATATTTCGGGACCCGTGACTTTGTCCACAGTTTTGAATTATCTCCAAGAACGACTCCTCAGAGCCGAGGAAATTGAAGTCCCAAGCTGAGAAAGGTGTGGTTTTGAGCTGAATTACGATCTCTGTTTGACTACCTACCATTATGATGTGATCCGCCCATACTGATGGGTCTTCTGCCCATACTAGACACAGATGATGATGAGGATGTAGACTCGGCCTTTGGTGGGAACATACTCATCACTCGTTGTTTCTTTTCCTCCTCTGCGACAGCCTGGAATAGACGGAAACATCAGTTAGACAAGGAGTCAATCTTTGAACAGCTCCACCATGTGTTAGTAGGTTCTATGTACCATAGTGTAAGAGACATGCTTTCCCTTGTTTCATAGTGCAGAGTGAAAGAGATCAGTAGGTCTACGCTTGGAAGAAGTCACATATAGAATCTGAAAGCCAAGATAAAAAGCTTCTACTTACAGCTGTATGAGCTCCTCTAGGCAGGTCAATGAGCATCTGCATGCCCTCGCCGGGACCCATGTGAGAGACGTGGCTGAAGTTAGATGGCCCAGAGATCAACCGAGATTTCCGCTCCAGACTACTGCAATCAGAAAGAACCATGTGTTACTAGATGTCGTGGATGGTGAAGGTGGGAAGGTTAGAAATATCTCATTGTTGTGGGGAGCCCACCGATTGCAATTTTACAAGAAAATGTAACTAAATATATTACAAACCTCTTGGCAGCTTTCTCCTCTTCCTTTGTTTTGAAAGAAAACCGTCTCGTCTTGTTCCGCGCGGCAAGTCTCTGCTTGCCGCTGATGTCTGGTATCACAATCTTGTCTTCTTCTGAAACGTCCAAATGACAAACAATCATAAATAACTGCGACAAATCGCGGGCTTTACCTCTCACTCAACAGAAGAGAAATGTCAAGTAACATGTCTTGCTCAAGGACACCGGAGACAAGTCATGAAAGGTACCTTGACAGCTAAGAACTAGTACTAGAAACGCCATGAGAAAACACCACATTAAAGTCAAGAGTCGATGTCCAAAAGTCTATCCTTACCTAAGTTGACTTTTCTTAAGTAGACCAATCTGACAACGTCTGGGACATTACTCAGACATATAGCACCTTCTCGATCAAGGGGTTTCATCTGAAACAGAAACAAATTGGAATAAGAAATTTACACCAGGTCTCGGACATGTGGTGCTTCCTTTTCAGTGATAGATATTCTAATGGAATGAGGTACACACAGAAAGGCAAATATTTCAAATTTTGTGCCAGAGGTATCAAAGTTTGGACCATAGTGACGTCCTTTATAGCTGCTCTCAAACAAAGCGGAATGGCAACTTGAAATCTTCAGAGTGAGTTTAACCAGGACTGACCTTCTTGATGGTTATCGTCTGTATCCACTCGGACGTGTTGACATCAAACACATAGATATCGTTCTCCGTGTGACAGAGCAGATAAGGCTCACTGTAACTAATGGCCTGGGGGAGAGCTGGCCACATGATCTCGTGGAGACGCTTCCGTCTGCCGGTGTTATCCACGTAGATACCGAGATCTGAAAGATAAGGAAGAGGAAAACATTAGATGTGGTAGCTCTTCCCTCCTAGGAAACTGCACATATTGCTACAGAACTTGAGCATATTCTCCTCTGGTTGATCATGGACCAAATGTGTTCTCAGTCTGCGGTGTAGAATACTAAACTGGACAATAGACATCGCTGTGTAGTCATGATGACACCGATATGAGAGCGGACGCCATAAGGCCTGCATCTACTTACATGTGAAAACTAAAAGGTACTCTCTATCTGAAAGTTCAACGGCCCACAGAGCATCCATGGGACTCTGTAGAAGGAACTGTAACGTGTGGTCTTCAGGGTTGACAAGAGCTGAAAGAACAGGAACAGTCATTCAATGAAAGTTACAGATAATGTTCAGGTCTACTGAAAGGTTTCGGGATACACTGGGTCTGATGACTATCTGAGTCATCTCTAAAATAGTTGATATCAGACTATTACCAAACTTGAACGTTCTGAGCCAACTTACATATCGGAGCACCATCCCCCTGCACGCTGTAGAGGGCAAAACACGATGGGTATCCCACACATAGCCTCTCATTCATCATCTCAATGAACTGCACGTGCCCGGGACATAAGATCTCCTTGACTTTCCGATGACGCTGTCGCGTTCGATTCAGTTCATAGACTACCACAGTTCTCTTTATTGCCACACACAAACACGTGCTCGTCCCCTGGCGCACTAATCCAGTACAGAATGTCGTACATCCTTTGCTCTCTGCAATTTTAACCGATTCCACGTCAAAGCCTTCTAATACTGTTAGTGGCGTGAGACGTATATGCCTCTGTTTCCCTGCAAGTCAGAAATAACAGACTTTAGAAAAGCTTCAAAATAGATACATGTACATGTAGTTTTAGCTCACAGTCACAGCAAGAACCCAGAACAGGGGCACTGAGCTCTCCACACAAAGGTCAAATGGTCCATTTCAACTGATTGCTTAGAAATTACAAGACAAGCAACTCCACAGAAGTTGTTGACCACCCACCTGATATGACTACAATCAGCTGTTCTCCTCGAACTATCTCGATTTGTTGCACACTTTTACGTTCTCCTATTCTTGTCACAGCTGAAATACAGACGCATGAATATGTTATGACCTGGACATCAAATGTGGAGAAGCAGAAGATAGTAACACTCTCATGACCTAACAATCACTGGTTCCTGGATCTCAGATATAATTCTGCATATGTGATAGAGATGTGTCATCAAATTTGTCTGAATCTTCATGTCACTCAAGTCAACATGGCGTACTTTCTAGAAAGCTAATTTTAGACCGAGTGCAGAGCACTATAGTCACAGTACAGGCAGGCACATGCGATTTTGAATCAGGACACACTTCATTTGCAATCGAGAAACAAGTTTTATCAGAAATCACCCAGGATAGTGGGAAGAATAAAAAATTTCAGATTCATATGTACACAAGCAACTTGAAAATTTCAGTAAAATCCAAGAAAATTTTATAGGCATAGAAAGGAAAGGAAACAAAGCAATCAGGTCAAGGGGGTCCATGTTTGAGACGTCTACTACACTTATACAAAAGAAATGTTTAGTACTAAAGAAAAGTAAACCACTATGTACATGTAAGACAGCACTAGTCAACTGTTTACCAAAAAAAAGACAAAAAGGTCAAATTGTAGAAAGCCTGGGTCTAAAATCCCGGCAAAAATAGACAAAGCGACATTTCAAAGGTAACCATCATACCACCCCATGCCCACCTCCAGAAGCAGGCAAATAATATAATCTGGTAACTCACCCTCCTTCTGGAAGAACTCACCATCTTTATTTAGATCTATACAATGAAGGCCTTCCTCTGTTCCTAGTAAAAGGTTCGTGGAATCTGAAATCAGCAAAGGATGTTAGTCTGATTAGGGGAGAGAAAGTAACAAGGAAAGAAATTGAGTTTGCATGAGATAGTGCTGGTCTCAAAGGGGATGCTGATTATCAACTCGGTTAAAATTGGAATGAATGTTTCCAGAATCTTACATGTAAAACATCACTGTGATGGTATCAGAAGTTACACATCATTGATTGCAATACCATGGAATACTGGAATCACCTACCTATAACAGCTGCAGATAATGCATTCTTTAGTAATGTTAATGAACTGTCGTAGATTTCTTTGGCTTTGAAAACCTGAAACACAACACACAAACAGAATGTAATGAAAACATTAGAAAACATTAGAGAAAAGAGTGTCTATGGTGGCCTTAACCAGTATATTCATTCTATTGAGTACCGCCTCGCAATGTGACAGGGCCTTTATCAACCATCATGACCAGCACAAACGACATGATAAACAGCAAGAGCTCATGGCTTGGAAATTGTATTAGAATGAGTAAATCACCTGTTACAAAAGCTTATTGACCGAAACAGGTTGCCAACAAGAGAATGGAAGCTTTGGATTTGAGAAGATACAAAGATCATAACCAATCACAGGAAAGAGAAGTATTCAGTTAAATTGATACACACAATAACCACAGATGACGCCCAGAGTACCGAAGTAAGGTAAAGAGAGTCGTGAGATTCTGACAGAAATTGAGAGAACTGATTGAAATCTTAAAGCTCTACCACATTTAGTCATCCTTGCTTAACAAACAAATGTGTCAAGCAGCGAATGAAAGAGGAAAGAACCCAATACCTACGCGGTTAGCTGTACTGCTTACACTATTGTCAGATAGTTTGGTACTCCTAAGGATTTTGAGAAGTTCGGTGAGCGCGCCAACCCAGCGCTGTTTGTCCTTAGGACTGTCTGCTAGCATTAGAACGTGGAATTTGGTTCCGGGAGGATTCATCTCGGAAGTTGTGACCTGGAACACAAGTCAGAAGATCTTACGCAAACTGTCAATATGAAGGACAAATGAGCATGTTGGGTACTGGGTAAGGTGTACAACTCTCAAATCAAGGATCGTGGGCCCCATGCCTGGTCTGGTCACCTCTTTGTCGGAACCAGATCAAGCTCAGGTGAGGTGTTTGTTAACACATATTCACAGGACCTTTCTACTCACCCTAAATATACTTGGTATATCTTTCTTAGTTGCATGAATGACATCCTGATCATGGACAGATGAGACTTCAAACTCCTCATCCCTCATGTCAAGGACTTCACTCACGTAGACACATGTCTGGCCATTCCTGTCTGGGTTTATATCGTAGAGGAAAAGCTTGAAGTCGCACACGACGATGAACTGTTTCATCCACCCTCGGCGTATTCCCCCAGGCTTTGGTACCTTGACATAGCCCTCGTAGGCTGTCCCAACACCTCGTGTGGGGTCAATACCCATCGGACGTTTGCCTGTAGAGGAAATATCACTGTCAAATTAGAGCAAAGTCTTCTTCATTAGCAGTGATAGTTACATTCACTACATCAAGTGGTCCACTGATTCTGCTGGCAGTTTATTTTAGGGCATTGGGCACGAGGAAGGTTTTTCAGATTTCGTTACAATTATGCTTACGTGAACACCAATCCTGGCAAGCAGAGCATTATTTCAACTGAACAGACAAGACAAGGAGCAGCACCAACCCCTGCTGACCAACAGTACAACAATACCAATTCAAGAGACAATGAGAAATAACTGACAAAATCAGCAGGTAACTTTTCCTTTCCTACTAACCTTGATCGCTGGGTACTGGGCAGACCTGTGGTGCTTTCTCCGTGCAGGCAACATGGCAGGTGTATGAACAACCTGAAACCACGAATAGAATATGTCAGTCGTTAGAGTAGTTTATAGCGAATAAAACACAAGCAACGATCTACGTATTCTCGACGTTTCGTGTATTTGACACTTTTTCAAAGAGATACAGAATCCAAAGATCAACCAGGTTTTATATAAAATTTAACAGAGATTCTGGTTTGCGCTATGCTACGTCTTAACATACGCCATCAGCGACCTCGTGTCGTGATGTGCTTTGTTGATATTTACATTGATTTCTATTGGCTGAGTCGTTAGAGTAGTTGTAATGAGAAAGAGTCAATGAGTGATGGTCATCTTCTTCTGGTAACCATTAGTAGTAGAGGTATATGACAAACTAAGAAGTAGTACCTTCACAGATAGTTCCCTGTCTCTGGAGACCGACCAGAAGCGACGTACACTTCTGGCACTTGACAGGCGAACTGAAAGATCGGATAACGAAGCGATGAGCTTTAGGTTGTTGGGCTTGCTGTGACAGTGAAGCAGCGGGAGGAGGCGGAGGTTGGACTGTCGGTTTCGCCAGAGCTGGAGATGACGGCGCCGGATCCGTGGAACGCTTGCCATCTTGATTCTGCACGGCATCATGGTATTGTTCCTGGAATAAACAAGGTCACAGTCAAGGTTATTTGTTTCCCTGTTGTCATTTTCTAAAAACAATTCTTGCTCAACGAATCAAAGTTCATACGATAGTTAGTTCATGTGAAGGAACTGAAACTGGAGTTAATTCTTCTAGAGGGCAGGAATTAAAAGCATGTCTTGTGAGTTGTTTTGAAAGGATGATAGATGATAAAATGAAAATATGAATCAGTCTTACTATTAAGCTTCAAGCATATGCCGCAACAACAGTGCGAGGACGGTCAAAGTATGATTTTTGTAGCAACTGAGACATAGGCCTACTATAGGCAATCACATGCAAGCGTGCTCTCTTTGCAAGCAAGCAATCTAAGTCTAAGGCAAGTATCTAGAGTTCTACAGTGGAGTGGAAGCACTAGTAAGTGAGAATGAAGGGGGGGAGAAATGAAGGCCAGGTACAAGAAGTACCTAGTTGTATTCAGATTTGTCTTTGCTGAAACAAGTTGAAAAGGACAAGTCCATTTCAAAGGGATGCATGAGGGGAACGAGAAAATTTATTTATAAATACATTCTGAGAAATATGGTGCCTGTTAAAATGCACTATTCCTGGGCTATTGCTAAGATTGATAGGTCAGAGAGCATACAAGAAGTCCCTATATCTAGGTGCAATGGTCACTATCATTATCAAAGGGATTCAAATATACTCGAACTCACCAGAGGTAGTTGAGAAGTGGGGGAAAAAGATGGAAGAGACATTAATAAATGAATAACAACACACAGAATATAAGCAAGGAAGCATCGCTGTATTCATTGTCATCTTAGAACAAAGTGACCAAGAGTCTATCTGCGAAGTGATGGCATTGTTTGAATTCAGCCGCGTCTGCACCAGCTCATGCATTGAGGTTTTAGCATTCTGTTTGCTTCTACGCATAACACTGCCACAATATCAAGTACAGACAACATGTTAACAGTCACAACATCATTTCCTCTAAACTGACGATTCAGCAGTTATTATAGAACTAATACTCCTCCCAAATCCAACTTCATACTTATCATGTAAATATGACACTGCTTAAGTTCTGATCAAAATGGGAAAAAAGCAGTAGCTGTTCATACAAAGATGTAACAAGTTTACTCCATAAATCACAAACACGATAAGGCCGAAGTTACATAGACCTCATTCGTTCATTTCCCAGGACTCATTTTCCCCTTTTGCTTTCGTTCCCCTGTAAAAGCACGGCCTTGTGGCGTGCATTCACCGAGGAATGAAAGAAAAACCCGGAAAGTGACTCGTGGTAAATGAACGAATGAGGTCTATGTAACTTCGGCCTAAGGCGTATCCACGAGATGAAATACACAAGGATGATGGTATACTTTCTTTTATCTTATGACACAATGAGAGTATAGGTTCATATGATACATGGTGACAAAATGACAAGATGACAATATGAATACATAACACACATGCAGAGGAAGTCGGTCGCATGACACCGGAGGGCGCCACACGACCAGCAAAGCAAACGCATGCTAATATTTACCATGTATAAACTTACACTTCCCAGCGAGGAGTTTCGACTCGCCTGGGAGGAGGGTGCGTTGCTATTTGAGAATTCCCCGCTCCCGTACTCGAAATCTCGGTACGATTCCCCTTCACCAAAAGACTGAAATGAAAGCCAATAGGGAGGTTTAAAGGAAGCAAGTGCAACCTAGATGCTAGCACAAGGCATGATGCACAGCAGTCTCTAGGACGGAAAGACTCAAATTTCCATGCGTGAAACTCAATTTTTCTTCAGTTGTTTCAGTTTGCTTCGAAAAAAATTGAGAAAAATTTCAAAAAATATTTTGAAATGACCACACTCTTAACAAAATGCCCCGCCCCCTTTTTCCAATTTGGGTCTTTCCTTTTGTGGAGAATGCTTTATTAGAGGCAAAAATCAAAATGCAGTGCCTGAAATAAGAAGAGCAATGGAAGTAAGTTCAATGAAGCAGCTAAACTGTGATGATGGAATGATGAAATGAATGACGCATAGGCCAGGAGTCAGCAGTTTTTAGACAGCAGGCTTCAGGTCAGAAAAATACGAAGGATCTTAATAAATGATTTTGTCATGAATATTCTATGGGTTTATACAGGGAGTCAAAGTCACAAGCCCTTCATTATCAGCCAGGCATTTGTTTATGCCAATGGCAATAATCTTCCCGACACGTAGATTAAAATACAATGACATTTTAAACCATAAAACAGAAAACGATTCACAGTGGAAGGATTTGATTATTCGTTAGTACTATGCTAAACTTTTTACACATTTTGTTAGTAAAATGTGGTGGACAGTCATTAGTGCAAGGGAAGGAGGGGAGAGACAGACCAAGAAGCAGGTTCTCTCTATTACAGAGGTCGATTCGAATGGAAACGACCAATTTAGGACCCATGTAAACTGTCCATTCCTCAAAGGGAAGGTTCCAGTGTAGTGTAAACCTAACTGAAAGTATCAGTAGCAGTGCAATTCTGACAGATAGGCTAAAATATGAACAAGTTTGTCTCAGTAATCCCCTTTAATGTCTATACAGGGGGACCCCTGGACAGGTGTTGCACAGTACTTATGTTGAATTGATAAACTCTCTTGGAATCAAAGTTAAAACTAACAACAGGTTATGAGTATTAGTTTGAACTAAACAGAAGTCGAGTTGAAAGTTGGTCCAGGTTCTTGAGAAATGAGAATTTTCGTTTTCTTTTTCTTGGGTGGCTTTCCCTGGGACTTTCCTCTAATTTCCTCAGATCTTGTTTCCTAACCTTTGCCCATTCCTGACTTCACTTGAACTTCAAACTTCCTTTTCTGAAGAACTTGGACAAAACTAAAGACAGATGTTGTGAGAGGGGAAAGAAAGAGAGTGCATTAGGGACAGTGAACTCAGAGAGAAAACAAGGCCGTTTCATGAAGAAACGTTGAGCAACCTTTAAAAGTGTTTGAAGAGATAAAGAAATGACACTTTCAAAATTTGGTTGCTCTAGTTGTGCAGGTGACAACACAACAAAAATGTTGCCCTCGGCACAAAAAGAACCAGTCAAAGCAGTCTTGGCAGAGAGAGGGATGATTTGTACAAGTACCAACCTGGCTCATATTGTCATGAGAATTTGGAAACTGCAACAAAACGAAAGCTTGGGAGTGAGTACAGGGGGAACATAATGACAGAGTTAAAGTCCATTGTTGATGCTTTGGTAGCATGCATGGGAAAGTATTAGAGGCAACAGAACAAAATGACAAGTCCACAGGTAATACAATCAGAGGCAAACCGGAAAATGGAGGCAAGTCATGGCAAAGGGAATCTCAAGGGTGACAGTCTACAACAGATGCAGGGTGGTATTTAGTCTGAAAATCAGGTAATTTGTACTTAGTGATCACCTCCACGTCTTAATCATTCACTACAGTAGATGACGTTTCGCAATGCTGCAAATGATGCCGTAGCCAACTGAATAATATCGAAGTCGTCTCATAGTGAACTGGTTAAAGGGTGGCTATAGGCAGGAGCCAGGTGGGCCGGAGTCAGGTGCCTCCACTAACTCACAGTACCTGGCACTATTGGTCACGCAGACTTACACCTGAGTGGTACTGCTTGAAACAATGAGAGAACAGAACTGTTGATAAAGAAGCCAAACCGAAAATGAATCAAATCAATGAAAGAGACGAAACAAAGCAAACAGTCCAACATGAGGTAGTCCTTATTGTTTTGCCAGTCTATACCTCAAAGTTAAGACATGGCATCAAAGGCAGAGAGAAGCAAGCAATGAATACATCTTGCTGAGGAACACAAAGGGAAAGAAATTGAAGTAACTCTCTTGTGAGTCAGACATACAGTCTGGCCAAGTGTCATACAGGCTTATCCCATATACCGGTACCCAAAGTTGAACAACATAACACCAAGAGGTCCCAAGTCGTAATGTAGGACAGGATTATTAAAACTGAATGCGTACTAACAGCATATAAAAGTATAAAATTATCTCAGTTGGTGATTTAAGTATATGTTTCATAGCTATTAATCACGACCCTCTGTCGGCTCTGTCTTCGAGACAACCGTCGCTCGGAGAGTCGGCTGCGAGTGGGTGAGCTGGGAGGGGAGTTGGGCACTGAGAGAGTGCCACCAGGTACTGAGGTGGCGCCCTCTTTATGGACAGAATCTCCCGACGCCCCGGCCTTTGTCGGGTTGTCACCTTTTCGAGCGAATAGCTGTGTGAAAGAAGGGAGATATAAAATGAGGACTGGCTTCGAGGAGAAATGGAATGGGCTTGCTTCTCGTCACCTATACCCTTAGTCTAAATGGGACAAGAAGCAGTCAAACCAGGGGCTGTGAAATCAGCCACAGAAAACAGAGAAGCGAGATGTCCCCACGGATGATAGTGTGTGATTTCTGTTCTAAAGAAAGGCACATTCATTGAATTCAACAGTCGGAATATGCACCCAGATAATGGTTCTAACTTTCACAACTTTGTATCACAGACATAAGGGAGTAGGCCCTGCATGCAAAATCACCTTTCCTGAGAATTAGAAACCACCAACTGAAATTCTTGGGATGTCAAATGGTGTAGCGTGAAAAAAAAGATGGAAAAAAATGATGCATAGATGAATGCACAGGTCAAGGGAGAACGGCTCCTGAATGAATACAGCTCTGTTAACCATGTTCTTTTCATACCTTGAATGCGTCAGACATCTGAAACAAGCATGAGCTGTACAATTCTGACTCACATGACCAAACCTACAGCATACGAAGCACTTTCAGGCAATAGCCTGTCATTTCCATGCTGATAGAAAGCACCCAACCAGCCCAATGTGACGAGAAGCAAACCCATTTGCAAACTGTTCAAATCCATGCAGGATACACAAGTTCTTATCCAAACACTAAAGATTTTGATGAATACCTTAGTTTCACTTGTAGGCCTATAGTCTACGGACGAGTCCAACAGAATCCTAAGTCTCACACTATATAACTATACATCATGACTCGGTCTCTATGAACAGAATTCCATGCACCACACAACCCAATGCATATTATCACTCCAGTTTAGTATGCTGCTCTATGACACACCAGGCTCGGGGTGATCAAACTACAGCTCCAAGTTTAGCATTTCATGGCCTCAATAGACTCCAAAGTGCAAAACTGTGAAACAGACATGAGCACATAGAGCACACAACGTGACACCCATCCTCCATGCAGTTTCCATGACTGTTCTATGAAGTCAATTCCGACCCTGCTGAGATTGGCTTCCATTACCAAACAATTTCATATCATAGTCTAAAATTTGTGTGCAAACATGTGTACATCATGCAGTGTGTGTGTTGGGTTCAAGATGGTAGCCAATTGTGACAGAGAGATATGTCTGAATGTCATGTCTGTATGGAGAATGGGTATCACCAAGCACGTTGTCGCCTTATGCTCTGATGTTTCCAATTTATCTTTCAACTGAAATCACCAATGTCAACATGGCTATTGAACTGTATCTATTTGATCACCCCACTCAAACTTCCCCATGCATTTAAAAACCACTGCTAACTTTATAGCTCCAACGTGTCTGAACCTGTTTGGAGAAAATCACAAAATGGTATCAATATTCAGTGCCATCGAAATAAAACTGCAGTGCTGAAGAGTCGGTGCAGCTGTGCTCAACGAAGTACCGCTAGGCAAAATCTGTTGCGACCAGGGTTGACCAGGTGCAGTACAAAATGTGTGCCCAGCCTTAAAGATCCCCTCCTGTGTGTTCACCAATAGATATAGTAATCATGGGAACCAGGGCTATTACCTTCGGGACGACAAGCATCTGGGTAACTAAACTTTGTGTGAGTAATTGTTTCCTTTTCAGCTAAAACGAAAAGGTTCAACAAAATTTGAGCAACTTCACCTTTTCTTTCTGAAAATCACCTGGGATGACATCCCAATGGTTTTATATGTGATGCCATCGCCTTAGCCCTTGTTTTGTACTGATAGTCTCATGCACCCATCTTAGCCCCAACTGGCTGCACCATAGACTAACCAATAAAGCAGCGATTTGATTCCAACTTTCGGGCAAAGATGAACTCAGTGGCTGTTCTGCAAAATGTGATCATCAACAAAAGGGAAGGTGGGTCTTTAAGAACATATCTGATAAGGTGAAAGCTACTGTGTTGACCTACTGAAGAAAGGCCCTACACATCAAGTGATGCAATGGTAGACCTACCTCTTCTAGCCGGGCTGTCTGCTCTCGGATGAAGCGTAAGAATGACGACCGCGAGTCCGGTCGGTCAGATGTATCTGGAAAGAGCAGAAATGTTGTCAACGATCATTGATGGGGAAAAACAACCAAACAAAACTAATCGGTTCACTGGATCAGATAACAGGTCAAGCTGCACAGTCAAATTGGACATCAATAACGTGTCCTTTTAAAATGTCATAGCGAATTTCGTATGATTGATTCTTACATGTTTCTGTTGTGTCTATCTTGTTCTTCATGTTCTCGTTCTCCTTCTTCTTATTGTCAAGGTCATTCTCAAGTTCTGAGATCCTCTGCTCAGCCTCTTGGAGTTTGCTGCAAAGAAGAAACTCTCATTATTAAAAGTCAAGGGATATATGTGGACCTCGCACTTCCCGTCATTCGTGGTCAAGTACACTGTGCTGAATTTTACTCAAAAACCCTGGTGAAATAATTTTTCACTCTCAAACAATATTTTGCATATAGGAAATAACCTCACTTACTTTTCCATTGCTAGATAGAGTTCCTTAGTCTTGCTCAGCTCCTCTTGAATGGTCTGCTTAGCATGCAGCTCACTCTGAAGATTCGATTGAAGTTGGAGGTAGTCTGATTTGAACACTTTCTGGAGACGACGGTTCTTCCACGTCTGAAAATGGACAAGCAGGCGATGAATATACAAATATAAGTTGACAGCAGCTTGTGATGTTCCCCTCTTCCTGACTGAAGATGGGATTCACACAACCAATATGCCCAATCGGCACCCAACCGAGATGGCCCGCAAATTGCCAACAATCATGACGGTGTAATATTGGCACTGCAGTGAGAAAGATTAATCCAGGCACAAGTAAACAAGAGAAGTTTCACAAAATTTTACGTCAACAAATAGCCATATTGGCTCTTCAACAATTCGCGCACAATGTTAGTGAGGCAGCAGTTTGATTGGAGGAACCTAGGGTAAGCAAAACGATAACATACACTTACAGATGTTGTCCCACCGGACACCTTCAGTCCCTCCAGCTCCTCCGACATCTTGGAGGCGAGCGCCTGGAGGTAACCTCGCGCATCCTTCTCATCATTAACCCTAGAAACAGAATGATTGTAAGTCAAGATAGTCTAATCTCTCAACCTATCAACGGTAAAACTCAGACTTTGACAATAGCCATCACTTTCTAGTTAGAGTTGATTGGTGAATTTTCTTGTTTGGAAGCTATGGAGACAGTCAGATACTGAAATTGCCTCTCCCTGTGCAAGTACGTTGTTGTTCTGTCAATGAAGCAAACAATATCTTGTGAAATAAACACATTATTTACCAGTTGATGATTTCTGCAATCTGTGCCTCCCAATGGATGACCGACTCTCTCTTGTCATTCAGCAGCTTCAACTCTTCCTCCATTTGTTTCTTCTCAGTCTCGCTACCTTCCATTTGTTCTTGAAGCTGCAAAAAAAGTCAACATGGCAGTTGTATTAGTAGTACACAAGAGGAAAAATCAGTTACAGCTTTCACCTGCTGAAAAATAACATGCTGCTCTGTGGGCTACATGTACCTCGATGGCAACTGGCAGTCAGGATCGCAACAAAATTGATGGCCACTTGGGGTAGAAGACTGCTAGAGAATCAGAGTGGAACAGGCATTGTCAAAGTTCAGCTGCAATCATAACAAAGTGTAATCTGCAATTGCTTATTCCTAGACTGCTAGAGAATCATAAACTGATCCTTACCAGAGCCAAGTCTTTGGCTAACTTCCTATTCTCCTCGACGAGGTGAACCTTCTCCCGATCAGCCCGCTGCTGTGCTTCCATCAAAGCATCCTGGCCGTCCCGCTGACTCTTGTTCTTCACTGCCTCGACCCTGTCCCGCAGAGAGGTGATCTCCTCCAAGTAATCGTGATGTTTACGCTCAGCCTCGACAAGCTGGTAGTTGAGATTCTTATTTTCAGTACTGTACTTGACTTCAAGTGTTGCTAGCCTCTCTTCCATTTCAACATCTTTGCGTTCAAGCTCTGCTTTTAATCTGAAAATAACGATCACAAATGTCAGGTCATAAAAGCTCATCTAGGCCTATCATCAAAGGAAGAGGAACTAAGGGGATCAGGAACAGATAGGTATCATTTTCACAGCCCACAACAACAGACTATCTGCATGCGGGAAAAATCTTTTCAACCTACCTTGCTATTTCTTGTGTCTGTTCTAAACTATTTATGCTAGTTGACCTTCCCACTTGGCGCTGTTTCACTGTCTCAAGTTCTTGCTCAACTTCCCGTGCAAACTGCTCTGCTCGTTCCCGCAGCTTCTTCTCTTTACTGCTGTCTGAACGAGCATCGTCTAAGTTCAGCTGGAGCTGCAATATCATAACAAATCCAAAATCAGTATAAATCAACGTCCAGTCCAACTTGATAGAACTTTTCACACAAGTATAAAGGAAGATGTACAATCAGAACATACCTCTCTCCTTGACTTCTCCACCTTTCTTAGCTCCTGCTTGATTGAATCCAATTTCTGTTTAGACTCCTCCTGCAGCTCCTCCAAGTCACGTGTCTGGCGGGATAACTTCTGTTTCTGTGATCGCAGATCTGCCAGTCTGAAAGTGCACAAATAAAACTCAAGGGACAAATAGGGCATAAGCCTTAAAACAAAGATACAGGTTCAGGACGAATGCCACCTTTTTCCAACCCAGGATCCAACCCTGTAGTCTCGGGTAATGAGGGGACAGAGACCGTATGAATGTCTTGTGACAGGCTGATTCACTTACCTTTCATTCATATCTGTGAATTCTTCCATGGCTAACTTCCTCTGTGATAAGGCATCTTTCAACTCTTTCGTCTGGATCTTATACTT
This sequence comes from Lineus longissimus, assembly GCF_910592395.1. Taxonomy (NCBI): domain Eukaryota; kingdom Metazoa; phylum Nemertea; class Pilidiophora; order Heteronemertea; family Lineidae; genus Lineus; species Lineus longissimus. Next base: position 26,285,900 of record NC_088310.1, read on the forward strand.
CTCTTGAAGATTTTGAAATTCCTTAAAGATGGAGCAAACTCACAATGAAATTGATACAAAATGTAAAGAGAGACATTAGGTCTTCTTCAAGTCACATAGCTAAGTGACATAAAGCCTTCCTTCAGCCATCTAAGGCCAAGCGTTTGTAGTCAAATGTGGCAGTGACGTCATCTATAGACCAAGCAGAGCTCAAGAAACCACAGAAATCTCCATTGGTGCCGCACATACCTTATGTAAGTCTTCTTTTTCCGACGTTAGTAACTTATTAGCTTTGTCTATTGTTTTTAATTTGCCGGACATCGAGTCCGCTTCTTTCCTAGCCGTCAAGGCATTCTTGAGGTCCTCCTCCATCTTTCCGAAGTCAGACTGATAATCTGTGAGGGAAAGACGAGACCGATAAGTTCAAATGGAACGCTACAAACAAATGAAGCTGAGTAAACCAACCAAAGCACCCTGCAAAAGTGAAACTTATGTTGAATGTGAAAATTGTCACAGATCACTGCACCAAAATGTCTCCAGGGCACTTTATCTGGCCATGGCACTGAATGACCTGGGGTGAGATGGCCGCTTTGAACCATTGTGGTGAATGAAGGGCCTTGCTGACAGTCTCAGTGAATGAGAGAGTGACCCTCTGCAAACATTCATGAGTCTAAACGCATGAAAGACAGCACAAAAGCACTGGGTTTTGCACCAGTAGAATACACTGAAGCAGAGTAAACTGCTGAGGTACTGAGCATATGACCACTCACCACTATTTTCCTTCCGAAGGGCAGCAAGCTCGTCCTGAAGTCGTTTGATTTCTGCTTCAGCACCAGGTTTCTGACCGGGCGACCCGGGCGCTTCATTCGATGTGTAAGTGCTGTGAAGGATTGATTTACTCGTTGCATCTGGTGGAGAGAAAATGGCTCAAATAAGGGACAAATTTCATCAAAATATTGATCTTGGCAGAAAAAATAAAATTTTCCATTTTTCTCAATAATAAGTCAAGTTTTTGTTAGTTTTTGGGAAGGCATGTCAATAGACACTTTTCAACTCTTTTAACTCTCTGTGGAGTGTTTTCCTTGCCTTGGCATAGCCATTCTCAGTGTTTTGTACATCTCAACATGATCAGAGAAGTGGAAACTGGAAGTGTCTTGAGTAGTAAATAACCTAATCATACCATTAAGTTTCCTCTGCAACTCCTTCTTCTCCCCCTCCAGCCTCTGTATCCTTCGTTCAAACGCTGCTGCAGACAAGCTGTCCGGTTTCTCTTCAAGATTGTTTGTACTCGGCACATTGTCGGCTAGACTGGCCATGTCAGATAACTGGCTGTCCCTTGTGAACGTGAAGCCTATGAAGGGGAGGTGATGGCCAGTAAATGCAGCATGCATTGATGGAGGCAGAGAATCCTGGAAATGAAACAGACAGACGATGTCATTGCGGAGCTGGAGACCATGTGTTCAAGGAAGAGGAAAAGGCAGTGAGTTGTCATATGGAATTGTGGTCAAACTGAGATAAAATACTAGTTACCTGTCTAAATTCGTTTTCATCTACATCAAAATTGGTAGTGTCTGTGGCACTACTAACATCAGGTATGTGGGGTGGGTCCACTGAAAACATGAGAGGAGAAAGTTAGGATTCGCTGTAATTGGTCAATATTTTGCCCCAAAAAGATATTTTCTTCTGATATGCCCAAATGAATAACCAATCAGACTACCACAGAACAGCAGCATTTCAGACCTTAGCTTGGTTAAGTCGAGACTTCTAGATAATCACAAGTTGATAAAAGTCCCTTATTCAAAGGTTCAGACAGAAAGCTTTGAAATGAAATCCTCAATCTGATCAAATTATCCCTCTATCTTATCTGACCTGAGTGATTCACAAGGTGAAATGTCATAGGCCATACTCACTGTCTCTTATTCGTTCCCAGTTAATGTCGCCAAAGAATGGATGTCTCTTGAAGTCCTCCAGGCCCCCCTGACCAAACCTCTGGTCGGCACTACATATAAGCCGCTTTATAAGATCCTTGGCGTTGTCCGATACATCATCGATGTCAGCTGGGAACTCAAACCGTGTCTGAAATGAAGACAGTATTGACCATTAGAAAATGATGGGGTTTTTTATATTGAGCGTGTGCCCATCTAAAATCTATTTGTCTTTTAACTTTGCACTCATTTCCTCAGATTCAATCCTGAATGGCAGATATACTCTGCTGTCTACTCTACATTCGTGCTCTGTCTCCATACCTTTGGTCCCATAGGTTGACACCAGACATATCCTGCTGTGCCCACTTCTGAGTCAAAATATAGCAACCTGCTCATGGTAGGGACAATAGATAGGAACGCTACAGGGAACTGACTGCTTTAACTACCTACCTCATGGTTCATAATCTTGCCGTATGTTTCCACTAGCGACTCCGCATAGAATGGCGTCTCTCCGTACAGCATCTCATACATACACACACCTAGCGACCACCAGTCACACTCAGGGCCGTAACGACCATGCCCATCTTCCATCGCCTGAAAAACACAGAGAATAGTCATCAAATAACAGTTCAAAATCTGCTGCATTGGAAAATACTGATCAGCTAAGAGTTAACACTGTTTCTGCATACAATGGGAGAGAAAAAGGACATGAAAAGCAGAAGAAACTGTAGTGATATGCATTACCATAACCAAAGTACAGCAGTACATTTGACATTTTAATTGGGCAACAGTTTAAATAAATGTTCTACTCTCAAACAACATTAGCCTAAAGGTAAGCTAGTAAACCAAGTCAATTTAATCTTGGTTTATGAGAAGGATACTCTAGTTCTTGCTATGCAAGGAATGCTAACGACAAACGTTGCAGAGATAAGAAATGACCCCAAGCATTGTTGCTGTTGCAAAGATAACAAAAAAGATCCATGCACGTGGGCCTATTGCTGATAACACTGAGCCCTAGAACAGGGAGATGTAAAACCTGTCGAAAGTTATCTTGAGAAGATAAGCTATAAAGAATCTTCTCCATAAAGTGCTACACCTACATATTCATTGTCATAACTTATAGTACATTACGCAGTGAACCAGTTCAGGACAAACTATGTGACTTTGACAAGCTTGATGCAAGACAAATGATAAGTCATCTGGAAAAAGAAATCCTCAAGCTCTGGTGCTTCTGACATGCCTTAAAGCAAAAATATAGAAGCAAGCAAGGGACTTCATATATTTTTGCCTAAAGTGAACACATCAATTTGTCACTATCATCTCTATCACTAACCCTTAAAGGACTGAGACAAATCAGGAAAAGTCTAAAACATGCAATTTTCCTTCTAATTTCTAGACAAAGCTCAAACCCAAAGCGAACTGAAAATGGAGATGTCACCCCAACTGGCATGAATTTGGGAGTTCTACTATGTATGTTTTTGGTTCTTTTTCGGTGACAGATGGCCCTCTCAGTCCTAAAAGGGTTGTTATGCAGTTGAGATTACCCCTATGCCTATCCTGGGTTCCTTGTTAGCGACGCTCGACTGAGAGATGATGAGAAAATCAAATTTACACAAGAAAGTTCAGGTAGTTGCAGTCTTCAGATCAAAAGCACTATTCCAGGGAAAGAAGCAACTTCGTTACAGAGAAACAACACACAGTCACATCGATACTTTCTGAGACTATTAGGTTGAATTTGAGTTTTGTTCAGAATTTCAACTGAGAGGGACATCTGCCACCAGAGTGGTTCCACCAGGATTTGAAAAGGGCAGGGTATTTGCTCCTATTCTTGGTAAAGATCAGGAAACATTTTCGGCCTAAAAAGACAGAAAATTGTGCAACAAAGACAAAATGAAGATGAAATCCTTTGTTTATAGCTGCGCCACATCTCATTGATTTTCACAACAGAGGGTTCATCGAGCAAACAGACTGGAGAGATAACCATTGATGAGTCACTGGTGACATGCACCGGATGGAGATGTGTTTTTTTACAAAATGTCTGATGTGATATCTTCAGGTGAACAACTTCTGAAGATGGATGACCTAGTCACATCGATAACGTTTGTCAACATGATGAGTAACCCGCAGACCCAAACTACTGATTACTCAAAATCAACCAACTCAAATCCACCAGCAAATATAAAACTGTGCAGTACTGTTGCATAAACAGCATCTGAGCGTGCCAGCTCTCCAAATGTTTCAAAATGATGAACTGTTGAATGGGACCAAGGATGTCCTCAGTGCAGTTTTGATCTGCCACATGGATGTTGGCATGTACAGCTCTGTCTGAACTCTCTAGAAATATTGATTTTGATAATCCAGCAACGAAAGGATTAAAAGATGATACATACATCGCGAATGCAGACAAGAGCCAAGAAGTACATCACTGATGGGAAGATAACATGACCTCTTCATCAACCCTTTCAGGACTACAACTGACCACCAATTGTGACGACAGCCTCTTGAATTAAAACATTCTGGCATGAGGATGGTGACAGGTCAGTAGACCTTTAAGTAGCAGGACTACAACTGACCACCAATTGTGACGACAGCCTCTTGAATTAAAACATTCTGGCATGAGGATGGTGACAGGTCAGTAGACCTTTAAGTAGCAGGACTACAACTGACCACCAATTGTGACGAAAGCCTCTTGAATTAAAACATTCTGACATGAGGATGGTCAGTAGCCCTTTGAGTAGCAGGACTAGTTTACAAAATAAGGGGGTTACTTGACCAGGAATGTATCAACTATGTCAAGTGACCCTAAATTGCGATACGTACCCTTAATATTTCTGGCGAGATATAATCTGGAGTTCCTACTGCTACATTTGATTGTACCTGAAGAAAAAGAAAAAGGTTAAAAATGTCATAAACTGCATATTCTAAATTATAATGCCTTTTACCACATTATAACATCATTATAACATCATTATAACGATAAACGATGGCATCTTTGAAAGTCTGAATATGCAACATCGTAGCCAAGATGCCAATCATTATCAAACCAATCTACGTTGGCATCTGTAGAAATCTGAGCGCGCACAGTGATCATACTGATATATTTATGCACCATGCATTATTCAATATGAAGACCGAATCCAGTTACTTCTACATTTTCAAGGCCAATAAAGTCACATCTCCAACTCATCTGATTCAAAACATCGATTAAAATTGTAAATGCACAAGGCAATGAAAAAACAACATGTGATATTATGACAGTAATCAATAGCATATGATAGAAAAATATCAGGCTTAAATTAGATCAAGTTGTGAAATATCATCCGCTCAGTTAATGATGTGACAACAGAGAACCACCACCACCACAGGAGGAAGTGGCTGAAGCATCTGAGACTTGCGCTGGGGAGATCCGCTGGGGAGATCCTGGGAGAGATATGGATCTTTTGACAAGCACAGGGCAGCTCAAGGGTAGTGGGTCAAAGCTAACATGATATTGGAGGGCTGACCCAGGCACTTGGGTCAAAGTGAACCCGATTCTTGGATTGATATTTTTGAGCAGTTTTCAATTTACATGTGTTTATCATTTGGTTTCAGAATACCTCCACCCAAAGATAAACAAAACACTAGAAGATGAAATCAACATAGCAGCAGTATTGATTTTTAAAACTATTGTTTTCACAGTAAATAAAACCAAACTATATGAACCAGGAGTTGAAAATGCAATGTTGATCTAGGAGCTACTCCTCTATGGAACACAATCAAATGCAAGTTTCACTAATTGGTAAACCGTAAGCCGCTGCAGCAAATACTTACTGTGCCATCCTTCATCATTTTAAGACAAGATCCAAAATCCGCTAACACTATATGTCCACCGCGTTCTAATAACACATTGTCAGGTTTAATGTCTCTATGCACATATCTCATACAATGTAAAGAGTCTATAGCTAGGACCATTTCAGCGATATAGAATCGTGCCATGTCCTCTGGAAGACGGTCCTCAAACTTGCTCAGGAGGGTGAGAAGGTCTCCACCGCAGTAGTAGTCCATGACCAGATACTGGAAATAGAGGCGAACATTTTCATGACTTTTCAAAATATGAACTCAGACTGGGGCATGCAGGTTTCTTACAGACAGAACCCAAGTTTGAATGTCATTTTGCATATTTATCAATCTATGCAAAGTTATTGTTGAAATTTATACTCAATACGTATTTACAACTGCACGTTTTCAAATTCAAGTTCAATTTTCAAACTTCTGAACGAACTGAGAGGGCATTAAATCAGTAGTTTATGTTGACATACATAAACATTTACATGTATAATAGGGGCCCTGGGACTTCCTAGAGGAAATGGCATAAAATCAAAGTTCGAATATTTATAACCCAATGACCTACATGAATAATAACTCGCCAATTTAGACATCAACAGCTGGTGATTGGAAACGGTTGTTGCAGGAATATAAAACTGGCTTCTCCAGAAATTGCCTTGAGAATTATTGGATAATCAGTACTGTCCAATTACCCAGCCATATTGGTGTGCTGCCTGCATTACTTTATAGCAGAACAATTCAACATCTAGTCTAATTCTACACACCCTCCATATCATATGCTCTTTTTATGTTGAAATCTGCAAATCAACAGTTGCCAAACCATATCTTTTTTCAATTTCAGATAACCAAGGTTACCATCATCCAATTGTTGATAGGGTTTAAGTTATCGGACGTACCAGGTAGTTCTCATCTTGAAATGCATAATGTAGATTAGTAATCCACTGTCGGTCACCGTATACCAGAACATCTCGCTCTTCTCGGAAGCACGCAGTCTGAAAGTAAGAAGTTGTAGACAGACATAAATCTCAGGCACGATAATTAGACAACATAATGGTCTTCTTTGTAACCTATAAGAAAGTAAAATTGCTGTGATTAGCTGTAGCTTTTATTCATTTTTCATTCATTAAGATTGCCCCTTTAAATGAGGTCAAGGCAGACATCATCATCATCATCATCAAGATTTGCAAGCCCCACATACGCAGGCGGACAAGGAGACAGACTCTTTTGAGGACTATGAATCAAGGGTCATGCATAACTGGACAAGAAATCAGGAGATTTTGTGCCAGCTTCTGCCGAATACGGTTCAGATTCGAAGTCCTCAAGGAGTACTTGGATATCATCTTCATCTTCACTTTTATGTGGCAATACTGCTGTAACTTTCACCTGTAAACAACCAATGGCAATGCAGCAGGAAACATTGTGGTTGGAGAGATAAAAACAAAACGCATATGCCGGAAACACCACAAGCCCAATCAGGAGGTTTTTCATTGAGACAGACAACCAGACCATGGGTTATGTCTGAGTAACTGTATTGATATTAACTCAAGTGGGAAAGTTTGCCTCAACAACATATCACATTTCCGTGGTGATAAAGACATGAAAAACTCCTCTTTTCACCTGCAAGAACAAAGTAAAACTTCTTAGGTAAGAAATGGAAAAAGAAACAGGTACAGCCCACATGAGTCTTGAGCACTTTTGGATCATGATGGAGTCACTCATAATGGGGGCTGAAAACCACCATCAGGATTTGGGATTTCTGTGGGATTCAGAAGAAATAAGAAGAGGCCTTGAAGGGAATGATACCCGGCACTTTCAAATCAATAAAAATGATAATAAGAATCCTGCGTTCTTCCTGTGACCTCACCCACCCTCAGTACTGTACTCAAATCGATTTAAAAATGATTGACACAGCAGATTAGCAGCTCAATCAATCAATTACATTGAGTTTTACAAGTGCTTCAAATGAAATGGGCAGCAGATACAGGATACATCCAATGTATAGATAGTAGCCTGTGTGGGATGGGCAGAGAGCCCTTAAGGGTTTGTAAGTACGCCCAGCAGTTGTTGGCCAATGACGTGTGGAGGGAGGGCTCCTCAGTTTTGACCGTTTGGCTGAATTCAGGAAACATGAAACCGCTACTGGTACTGTTGCCAGCCAGTAATGGCCATTCAATTCTAGTTCACTACTGTGATGGTATCCACATCAACATTCTAGGTTAATGACCACCCATACAGCATTACCTGTTCAAAATGTTCACGAAACCATACTGTGAATGATGGCATTTGTTGAGGGATACGAGCGGAGCACACTGGGAGAGAAACAGGAAGGCTGACGAGTATAGCCTCAGATGACCAGCAAAGCCTTGAAGAATCCGCTTGCGATGATCTAGAGATTAGTCACAATCATTGACCAGCCTATGCCAAAGCATCCCCTCATTCTCCACAACTATGGAACAACAAGATCAGGAGTTTTTAGGCTGAGATTTTGAGTAAAAGTATATGAAGGTATAACCAGTTGAATTAGTACTGCAATCGTGTGTGGAAGGACTGAAATATACCTTGGCTTTGCCACCCAAATATTTTGCTGCAAGTCAATTTTGACCACCTGTATTTCCTCTCACCTATATCAATCTTGATGTGTTGGTATTCATATTGATACTGATAGGCCCTGGTATTTGTCTACACCTTGAACTATGTTCAATGCATTTGCACGTAAAGGCCACAGTGCACAGAGCCAATCATTATGAACAGCTTTCCTTGTTGGCAATGGCAGCCCTAATCATGGAGAGTCAGGAATTATTGCAGACTCCATCAGTGTGTTCAAAATGGTCTTGAGAAATTAATGCTGGGGGTTATTCATGACACTCATGGGTCGTTAGCTTGGAATTCTCCCTCAATCTCAATCCTGTCAGTCACATGCACTTTAAGACAGTAATAATAGCATGATCACATACATCCTCTACATATATCCAACAATACATGATACTACAATCAGCGTTAACAATCCTTCGATTGTCTTGGCATCCCGGAAATTACCAAGATACTGTTTTGAACGCATCTGCACTTGTTGTTGGTATTGGTAAATGTATGTTTGTTAGCATATGAACTCTTGTTGAACCTAAACAAAGATTTCTAGCTTCAAGCTAGACTTGTAGGGATTATGAGACATCTTGTAAGCTAGTGAGGGGAGTTTGTGCAAGGCTACACCCAATCACACATTTCAGAGTTCAGGTTTGTAATAAGTGGTGATGATTTTGAACTGCGATTGTGGGCTTGATTCCTGCTATAGAAAGTCTAGGGGAGGGAAACATCCATTTCGTCTTCTTGGCCACTCTACGCCATCTGAAAAATAAACTGGCTTTCTGTAGACAACAGATCCAGCAAAGCCTCAAACATGCTAATAGTCAGAGAATTTTAGTGTAGAAGCACTGCAGCCACACATTTTGGACCGAAGCCATTAGCAATCTGCAAACAAAGTAAACATTACATTTTTTCAAAAAAGACATTATCAGATCATGAGTCATGCCAGCAGCCAAGTCAAATACTTCAGGCAAAGTCTGTCATCAGAGGCCGGCAATAATCTCAGATATGTGAGAGCGATTACACACATTTCCTGGACACAATGACACACATCATGTGCACAATGCAGCTTGTTTATAAACCATTCAAGGAGATTTTATGTAATTGAACAGGAGTCTTCTGTTTGACATCCTGTCCAAGTGTCCTCATTTCATAAACTGTTCAGTACTTCTCTTGATTGAAATCTGTGGATGCTCCTGCTGAAATTTATGCCCATTCTTTCTGAATGGCCCTGGGTCATCTTGTGGTGAGCCTCGACCACAACAATGTATCTCATTTTTGTAGCTTATCTGTATCATGTTGGCTGAACATCAGTAATGGCTAGACCGGTGCTCACAACTTATGACGGAAGCTATTTCGAAAAGTCTAAAAGCAAGAGTATTTTGTCCAGCAACATTAGATTTTAAGTCAACAACACAATGCTATCTTTTTCATGGCTGGCAACCTAAAACGCTGATTCTGTAGATTAACAGTATGACTGGTGCGCACAATCTTGGAAGCATTTGCGGCAGGTTTTTACCATTTGAAATATCTGACCAGATCCAGACAACTCAGACCATGGCCAACACATGTACCATGCATGTTCAGTCAGAATTAGCTGTGTAACTGTAATGAGGAGAAGAGTGACTCATTCCTTGATTGATGCAAGATTCTGGATCAGATTCTGCTGAAGCAAGGAACAACACGAGTTTTCCATCCACGCCCTGCTGAGGTCAGACACATCTCATCTGGTTGGCTAGGGTTCTGAGGGAGAAGGGTAAACAATGAGATATGAGAAGATCAAAGAGGAATATCTCCTTTCCAGTCATGACACCTGTCATGTTTACATTTTGGGGTCAGTGGTTCCTTTTTCTGTGAGTAGAGGGAAACCCAGAGGTGGGCAGATTCGGTAGTGTGTGTCAGGGGGGAAGTATTCAAGGAACTAGCTGTTTCTGCCAGGCCTTATCATTCAAAAACTTTCAAAGCCTTTCAAACACGCAAAATGAACAACCAAAGTGCATGTATCACCCGGCTTGCCGAGGTTGATTGTGGACACCTCATTCAGGCTTTTCATTCCTAGGCACAGGCCCATCTTGTGAGTAATTAGCCATGTTCACTAAATGAGGTTATCGTCATTGCTAAATGCAGAGTTTGAATTTGAGGAGTGGAATGTCTTCCTGTTGAGTTGGCCTCATTATTAGGATAGCAAGACAGGTTCCTTCATTCAGGTCACAAGAGAAGTAAGAATTAGAGACTCATGAATGTCATAGTTATAATGTACAAAGCAAAGTTTACGAATGAGGTCAAGGTCAGGGTAATTCTATGATGATTTATTGTGAGTAATATTGTATTATTGTAATGATTATAATGGGTTGTGGTTTGAGACCTCAACAATGGTGAATGAGCTCTATGCTCATGAAAAACATGCAGTTACTACTGAAGTGAAAGCGCTAGGTAGGCCTGGATGGGTGTCCAAGGCTTTCCAATTTCTGCAGAAGGGCTCTGATGTAAAGAAAATGCCATGAAAGAGTCTCAACGACGCCAAGCTGCTTGGCACTATTAGCTCCTGGAAGCAACAACCTAGCGCCCCCTGCCATCAGTTTCAGGGGCCCCCTGGTTCACCATGGCATCCCAACAGGCTGCTCATAGCAGTTGGAAAGCCCTGGGTCTCACAATTCCTCATGTTACTCATTGTCAATAATCCAATGATAACATTTTTGACAGTGATACCATTCAACAAGGTACACAACACTCGTAACTCAAGTACAATTTTTATGAGACGACCACCCCTCCCCCCTCACCTTATCTTGTTTACTTCAACATATCCTATCAATATACAAATATGTCATTTTAATTCCAATCAATGGTATTTTTACATGAGACATGGAATCACATCCATAAACATCCGACATCCATCGCGTGTTGCGTGTTGCATGTCTCCGTGTGTCTACTCAACCGCGACGCTAACAAAGCACACATTCATCTCGAAATGAACGACATGTAATTCCCACGGGCAATTAAACCAATTAGGTTAGCGCTGATTGCCATAAATCAAGAGAAACTTTCTAATTTTTTATCATTTCGAAATGATATCGTCTTTAGGGAGTTGGTTAAACGGATCTTCACAAAATTGATAGCCATTTTTGAGGATGAGTCGCAAAGATGTGATTAACTGGAAGTTTTTTTCTCTAAAAATATCAATTGAGTTGAGCCCCATGGAGTTATTGAAGTGAAGTGGATTGTGGTTCTCTTCTCTTTTACATGTGGACATCTCAACAAACACTGGACTTCGATGTAAAATGAAATATTGTAATAAAATATTTCAGTAGTTGAGATTTATTTATTTATTTTGACACCAAATAATATGAGTGGTTTACCTCCGCTCGCTTCAGCATCTCCCATTTGTTGAGGATCTTCATGGCAAAGACTTTATCAGAATCTTTCAACTTCACCACAGCAACCTGCAAAGAGATACAAGAGGAGGAAAGTCAAACAAAGTGACAAGAATGTCAATTCTGTCAGCCAATAGCCTGATGGTGTACACAACTGTGGAATCAATACCACGAATCGTTATCGCTCTATGTGCATGCAGCTAGTGCAAGCACATACATTTTACAATGTTCTACAGCATATTACTAATGCCTGTGGCTTATTTTAAGAATAACCTGATTCAATTCACCAGACATGCCAGATAGAGGGATTCCCCAACCTCAGCAGTATATGACTGTCACACACTGCTGATAATGCCAAAAGTGGTCAGGCTCTTTTGTAATCCAAGTGATGTCACTTGCATAAGAGAAGGATACTTTATAGTTGGCTACTGCCCTGCATCTCAATGTAGTCAACTGTTGCATTGCCTGACACCATCCATGTTCCCATGGTGATAGATATAACACCACTTCATCATGAAGCAAAGAGTCGCTGGCTCTCCTGTACATACCTCACCAAATGCTCCTCGCCCAATGATCTTGATGACTTCAAAATCCTCCCTTTTCAGGCGAAGGTTTTTCACTTTGCTCACCACGGTTTTGGCTGGAAAGAAAGAATTTGTCAAAGGTTAGATTTGGCAAAAATGAATTCTTTTTTAATTTAAGGGAAAGATGTAGAGGATGGAGAGTGAGTCTTTGGATTCCACAAGGGAAGACATGGAAAATCTGGAACGAAAGTGATGATGGCCTAAACAAGATACCTGGGATCCACACTATTTACATGTAACCCTCACGGCCTGAATCTCAGAAAGTCATATGATGGCTGTGATATGTACCTTGTGCACGATGTGAAAAGCAATTTCAATTGCCCTTGCCCTGAAAATCTGTAAGATTTACAATATGTATTCAACCAACATGATCTCCCAACTGGTTTTTTTCACAAGAATTAACCAAACCAAATTGTTCAATTGGCAACAATAGGGTTTGACTTGGCATATTTGGAGATCACATTTCAATATAATGACATTTTTAATGGCAATGTAACTAGTATTAGACTGCACCTGCGGTAGACCCCAGTTCAACAAAAATTATATTGCAAAGTCTCTACTTTGAACATGAAGTATGGACATCTACAAGTAATTGCTACCAGTACCATCACCAAGTCTGATTTTTTTAGTGGCTTTGTTACCTTGAGGGCATGACATGAATGAGGGGATTGCTAAACTGCACCCCCAAGGCCACATTCAAGTTCTTTTTTTCAAACAACTCTATGCTTGAGCATCATTTCTGCACACTGATCTCATTTTCTCTGATGTGCCTACTTCAATTCCTTTCTCATTCAATCAAACCAGCCAGCTCACAGGCTGTCAGAAATAATCAATTCATTCAAACTGGTTCTTTTCTTTGAGATGACACTCCGACATGATAACAAATGATAGGACCGTACTGAATAAATGTGAACTAGGTTGGATTAATTGCTTCCAACAGATTCGATTTGAAATTATATGATAAATTTTGCTTGTTGTGAAAGAGCGTCCAGACTTGGTAACATGGTCAAATCTGGTTTTTGAAGAACAGGTCTCTTTGACATGTTTGATCATGTTGATAGGGAGATCTACTAATTGACTAGATCACCTGACTTGATAATCAGGAAGTCATGGGTTGGAATCTCGGAAATACATGTCTCAATGCTGTTTCATTTTTGTGTCATGTTCTTTGTCCTTCAAAAATGGAATCATTTGAAGACAAGATGTCAACAAGGACCTTTTCGAAACACTCCAAGGAAGCACTTTGTTCAAATATGTCAGCTGGACAATGCATACTTGCAGCCCAACAGTTCTTCAGCATGGTATTCAGGAAATAACACCACAAACGTCTAAAAATAACCCTCGGGACAAGAATTCTAACCTCAACATTCCAAGGCCTAATCATAAGGAACTTTGACTGGTTAGGCCCATGAAATATCCTGTCGGCTTCAGCCAAGTGAGAAACTATTTGCCTACATACAACAATACAATGTTTTCAGCCAACCCCTCACCAGCCGTGTGCAAACTCCTTACCATGCTACATGTAGCTACATGTACGAAATGAGGCGGCAAGCATACATGCCTGCCAAATAGAATACAAACAGATGTAATATGAATCGAGTAGCCAATCAATAGAGGAGTGCACATCGCTTACATACATTTGTACCCGTGTACAATGTAGACGCCGACAAAACTATTTATCTTGTTGCAAGCTATGACTCACTATGAGATTCACAAACAAATACATCAAGAATTTTTTCAGAAAAGTATTTTATGTAACTCATCTTTACTTCTAGTTGGAATTGGATGGGTAGCCTACATTGTATACATTGTAGCCAGGTTAATCACTTTTGATGTTGAACCCATGATATACTATGACAACTGATTAGTGAGTAATGTGAGGTCAACTGACATTGCCAGAGTGGACCCTCGGATGTAAGACACCAGCCCATGAGGTTCAGGATGACACCAGCCAGGATCTGTAGTGCACCAAAGCAATGTGATAGGACAACCAAATAATTATAACAAGGTTTATCTTTATAAATATTTATTGTTGTGTCCCACAACCATGACAATGTACTTTCAGCTTTTCAGCTCAGGTCACTAGCCTTGCAGCACGCTCTTCCTACACTGTACCATTTGGACATGCAGTGGCTGGACCATACTGCAATCTGGCACAATCGCAGCAAAGCTCCATACATCTCAGCTGTCAATATCAGACTTCTAGGAGAAATGTGTTGGCGGCACAGCCAGAAGATAGCAAAGCCTGGCACCATGTAGAAGATGATTCATCCCTGATTTAGATGCAGATCAGCAATGTAAAACCCAAGGGGAACGCCTGTTGCTGCAACTGTCAATGTCATTATGATATTCACTTTAGACGAGAACTTATAGCCCCTTCTGTCTTGCATTGCTGCTGCTGCCAAAGTCAAGCAATGCGATTGCAAGATATTTTCATTCTGTTAGGACCACAATGTTCACATCATCATCATGCACTCTCAACATATACCAGGAGAAGAAGCCATTTTCAGCATAGGCTTACAGCTAACATCGATGGACGAGGTCAAAGGTGGTGGACGTTTTATGTTTTGTGACATCAGCACTAGCCAGAAGGCATGAATTCTTTGGATCAGACGGCATTTATTTCTGACGTATAAAACAACTCAACATATCGCAGTGTACCTACAATTAGAAATGACATTATGACAAATGACATTAGCCCAAAAGTTTCCAAGTATGACATAGGCTTTCTGAACAGCAAATCTCTCTGTACAGAATGGAATTAGTTGTGGAAACATGCAAACACCCCATAAAATTATTTACACTTGGGAATCCGACCACTGGAACATGACTTGGTAAACCCCTTAGCTGCTAGCTGTGTGAAAACAGTTCAGACAGACAAGAGAGATTGGTGACAATGACAGAGAATTTCAATCATCTAGAATCTTTTCTGGTTGATGTCCAATATTTCAAACAAACTACATGTAGTATAGTTGCCGGCGATATCCTATTCCTTAGACCAAGATACCAAAAGCCAAATAAATTGAAAACCTGTATTTTGTACTCTACCAGACCCAATGAAAATGGGAGGCAGGCATTAGTTTGCCCCAACTTTTATTGTTCTAGGCAAACTGCAAACATTTTCTCCCTCAACTTAATAGTTAGCCGTGTATGACTAATAACCTGACAAGAGGACGGTTCCAGATGTTCCGTGTACCACAATGTAGGACTGGGATCCTGTAGGCTATGCATGTGGGCTAACATGAATGTGTACACTTGTACATGGATGCCCAATGTACAGAATGAAGCAGAGTAACTTTTTATGGTGCTTTTTACACTACAGTGCCAAGGCCCAATGAAGCCTGTTCATACATGTCATAGTGGATCTGTCCCAATCGAATATGGATGCAAAAGCCTCAATATGTATGCTGTAGTATGAAAGCAATGTGCAATTTACACCTGTGCCATCTCAAACAAGGTACTCCAAAATGGTCAACAGATGTTTGTCGAAATCAATTAAAACCCGTCCTTTTAGTAACTAATGAGCGTTGGGGAAACAATAACGGAACACCCCAATAACCAGCTCATTCAAGCCCATCACTCGTCCAGTCCAAAGCCATTGATCATGCTGATTTTTACACTGAAATCAGTTGGCGATATGCTGAACAGCCGGCTCTGAGTCACATTGCATGATTCTCACCAATTTACCAGGAACGTAATGCAATCTTTGTACAGGCAATGCACGTCACTTATTGTAACGATAACTTGCTCAAACCAGATACACACAAATTCAAAATCGGCTCGAAAACCTGGTCATTTAGGGAGAGGAACCAAACACTCCGAGACCATGCAGAGTAGACTTCTAATCAGGCTGGTTGGTTGGTGGAAGAGCCTAGTAAACAGGTGAACCCAGCTTTATCCATTTAACAGCGGAACCAAAACGTTAGTTATGGTAGGGCAATCATAACTCATTAACTGAGCATGTCTTGGTTACAGGGATCATGCAGATCTCCCTTCCTCATGGATGGACATGCAGGAAAACAAACCACAGGAATGGAAGAACAGTAAGAGCACATGCTGACAAGTTTAGAAATCTCAAATTGGTTTTCAGTCAGGCATAGGCGTTTATACTAAACTTTCATACCCGACACCAGAACACTCCTGAACTATATATGTGCCAATGGGTTGCAATGCAATTGCAATTTAACAGTCAATAACAAACAATAGACCAATGTTTTTTACACTACTATAAGAGCACTAACGAGCAATTAGTGGCCTGGGGAGTTGCTGATAAATTAGGTCAAAGTTTTTCTATTGCAAGGAGTATGACTGTGTAATGTTCATAAAACTAAGGTCAACATACATGGTCTGATGTGAACAAATAATAATAACAGATCACTCTAGTAAGGTTGACTATTTTTACGAAATTTTGAATATAATAAGCTTGTTTAAATTGGTGTCAAATCTGACTCAATGGATGAGTGCAGAAAAGCGACTGAAAATGCACTCGATTTTAAATTACCTTGACCTCATCTTTACCCCCTTAACTCATACTGGTCATAGGCTAAACAATACTTCTCTTGCCCGATAAAATGTTCATGGTTAGAGAGTTAGACGACATTCATACGGAATCCTTACCATATTCTATAAACTCTGTGATGTTCTTTTCCCTCCGTAACGTGGACTGGCAGCACTCGTCATAAAGCACGATTAATATATCCAAGAGAGTCTCAAGACTAATGCACTCCTTGTTAGAGGCCTTGACCCCAGATAGGTACAGGCTCTCTAGTACCCTCTGTCGCACATCACCAGTCATTTTTCCAGACATGACGATTTTTAGGAGGGGCTTAACTTATAACTACTCGACTTTACTGAATTCCTGCTATCTGGTTTTCATGACGCACACCATGCCCACTGACTTGCTGTTTAAAGTATTCCACAATTTGCGATTCAGATATTAATCCAGGGGTGGGTTTCTTCCGAAGTGGGAAATTTTTCATTCACAACAAATCGCCACACGACAAACAGAAGCCTGAGAAGGGCACTAATTAGACAAGAAAGAACAATGTAACTACTGTAACATTTGCTTCATATATTACAAGGCTCAACGCCTTGCTAGTGCACTCAAGAGTCAGACCCCAGACACCACAAGTCAGAAATGCAGGAAGCCCACCAACACCACAAATTGCACTATTCACATACAATGTAATGTATACGGTTGCTGTGTAGATCAATGTACACAGCTGGGTCAATAAGGTTGGGCTCAGTCAAGGACCGTCACTTCACACCCTCAGAACAAAGTAATCCTAGAATATATTAACTCATATTTTGCCTATTCATTATTTCCTTGACATGAACTATATTTTCGACGGGCTTGATTTGCCGATTTATTTTCCGATCTTATAGAATTCCTGCTTTTAATTCGGCACTTTCTTAATGTCACTCCATTCTAAGTAAGATGGCTGACAGCCTGGCATTATGGGTAAAATGAGGAAGTGCGCATGACGTCATATCGGTGGAGTTTCCCAATATTCATTAAAGGGGAAGTACGTTCGTTATTCTTGTTCTTGATTGTCCCGGTCTATAAATGCTTGAGCAACGACATGAATCGATTGACACCGTGTAGTACAATGACCTGAGATGTACAAACGCTATCTCGGACCAGGTCAAATGCATTTATTCCTTCGCTCACATGCCGGAAAGTTTGTCACAACCAAGGACAATGTCACAACCCAAGTGAAGTCCCAACTGTACACAGGTCACAGCCCTGTCAGGTTAAATCCTTCAGAATGTCAATGCCAGTCAATTCAGAACAACCAGATAACTCTCATTCAACAACTGGCATCTCACACAACTACTTGTTTCTGTGAGAGCTGGAGAAGCAAACATCGCTCCTGATATCTGCAGGATGACAACCTGTGCTACTGATGGCCTACACTCTCCTGCAGTAGTGGCATTTAAGTCCTGACTGTCCCACTTGCCAATAATTTCACAGGATGTGCCCATTATTATTGATAAGGTGAGCCTTTGAGCGCAATGCCAATCATGGGAAGTCTTTGCCGAGGACAATATCCCAACCCAAGGACAATATACAAACTAAACTGGATCATGTCAAGGAAAACACATTTGAAGACAGTATGCCAACTTGACCATGCAGTTAATTCAGAGGACAATATGCCAACCAGGGCCAGATAAGGACAATATTGCCGCTTGACCATACAGAAGAGAGTATACAAACCGGCCCTCCTCTCCACTGGAATATGGAGGACAACATTCCTCCTGGTCCGACAGGCCTTGGGTAATATCTTACCCAGACCATAAAATGGACAGCCAAATTGTCTTTCCCAGGACTAAATCCTAACGCAGTCAACCAATGACATGTGTTCGGCTTCTGGAAGTCCTATATGCAATAAATACCAAAATCCACATATTCTATCTTATAAAGGCATTTATTCCAAAATGAACATCAAGATACTGAATAAAATCATCTAAACTGACATATTTTTACGACATATCATTTCAAAAGTGAAATACATACTCTGTGTTGAAGACTTCCTTAAATACTATACAATACATTATAATCAGACACAACACCATAATAGCAAGAAGACTTAAGCAAATGAACAATTTTCTGCGAGGTCATGTCGCAAAGGTTTTTTTAAATCAGTGACTTTCAAAAACTGAAGGTTAGGTTTATGGCAGTGAAGGTCTGAGACTTGGACCACACAATCTTACTGACACCAACAAAACAAATTGCTTGTTTTTCCAAGATTTAGAATTAAAAGGTTTTATACAATAACGGTTTTGCTTCTTCCCTTTGTCAGTGGCTTTCAGACTGTGACAAATCAGAAGGACCATGACCACCAGTTCAGTGCTCTGACCAATGAGACATTGCACAAGTCTATTCCTTTATTGGTTTTTCTTTCCTTTCTCTTCTCTTTCTTTCCTTCTTCTCAGTGACTGGTGTCTCCGCTTTTGTCACTTTCTCTTTCTCTTTCCTTTCCTTTTTCACTTTCACCGGCGTTTCTTTCTTTTCCTTTTTCTCCCGTTTAACTTTCTTCGTCGCCTTTTCCTCATTATCCTCACCATCCTCAACTTTTGGTTTTCTTTCATATTTTCGTTTCCTGAAATAACAGTGAATATTTTTTAACAGGTCCCACCAAGAAAAGCATAGCAACTCAGAAAACAGCCATGTGGAGCTGCAGATTAATCCAGTGCCGATATGGCTGAAATAGGAACATGGGCTTCAGGCTAGGAATGCCTCAAGAAAGCTGGTCAACAAAAATAAAGGATATGCCTATGACTGATTTACATACTTTTTGATAGGTGTTGGTGCTTCGATCTTTCTACAGCTATGACACTCCCATTTGCCACCTGGAATTCGCTGGAGCCCAACACAGAATGTATGGTAGCCTCGGTCACACTGGTCACAAAACATCATCTTGTCCTGGAAGCAATGAAGATAAGCAGTGAGGAATTTAGTGTTTCTGCAGGTATGTCTTAAACAACAGCTAACTTGACAATCAACATCTGCTCTAGTGCAAGTACAATTCATGCATGCATCCACTCTCCAACTCGATCATTGAAGGCGTTGCAACAGAATCAATGTCTTACCTCATCTCCTGGATCCATACACTCCACACATGTCTTACACTCCATACACTGCCAGGGGTATGTCTTGATGATATCGACCATGGCTGGCGTGAGCTCAAGACAGCTCGGGTGACCTGAAAGGTGAAATAAACGGTTGAGAAGCGTTAGCTGATAATCAAGAACAACATAACCAGACTTTGAATCTTCAACATTTTAAACTTATATCCAAACATTCACAGCACAGCCATGTGACAAGGAATTTCAAAAGGCAGTCCTTGTTTTGATACCAGTTACCATGGGCACAAGGCAGATGGGCACAAGGCAGTTATAACCCTAATCTTAGATGCCTGAAGGAGGCCACAACCATTTATCATCTCAAAACTCGACACCGTGTTCTTCAAGCCCACTCAAAATCCTGAAGAATTCAGGACGACATAACTCACTTCCTCCCTTGCACTCCGAGCAAATCACTAGTTCCTCCTCCTGTCCATCCACCTTCACTTCTTCACACATTTTACACTTAGGGCCCTCGGGCTCTGGCTCTGGTTTCATATCCTGGGCGCTGGTCACATCCGGGGCTGCACTGGTGTCCATTGGTGTCTCCTGGTTGGAGGATGGGCTGCTACTACCCGTGTCGGAGCCACTCCCAGATCCCGACGATGTGTGCTAAAAGAGATGGATGACAACACTACATGTATATATGGTATGAAAATATGGGAACAGGCGGCACTGTGTACACTACATGTATATCACATTTCTGAACTCAAATAACCCTTTAACAACAATGTGTAAAGTGGCACTCTCCAAGCTGATCGAGGATATTCCGTCAGCTGCGACGAGTCATTGGTACAGTGAGTCCATCCTCAGAGGGGGAAGGAGTCACACCCAAGCTACCATGTTTCCTACTTGGTGTCTTGTGCTTGTAAAGACTTGCCATTTCATAAGTCCTAAACAAAATATAACGACATTCTGCCAATGACTAAGTACTTACAGATGCAACGCTTCCTTCAGATTCAGAATCCGTCGGTTCGTTAGGATCAGCGAATATCGTATTGAACTTTTTGGGTGGTCCATATATGGCACTATTCAAAGGGAAGTACTTGAGTTCATGCGAAGAATACTTTTTGTAGTAATCCTGGTACTGTCCTGGAATGACTGCGACGGGGTACGCTCCAACCTTTGTGGCCTCTTTTGGTAATCTCTTGCATCGGCCAAGAGGGAACTGTATATCCTGGAAGAAATATTCTGATTAAGGCTTCCTCCGACTTTGACCATACGTGCGTTCACACACCGTAGTTCATCTTCTCCTTTGGCATTGCTCTGCACTTGGAGATGTTAGTCTCCAGGAGCATATTTTAACCTTCCACTGTGGATCTGCACCAATCAGGTTGATTGGTCAAGTCATTCTGTCTTCAATGCCATGGTCAATGGTGGACAATCTCCTCTATATCTCCAAAAGCGGAATCTTAAGCAAAGTGTTACATTGACGTTACAGCTTGGACTCCATTGCCTCTTACCTGTGTCTGAAGGTCATAGTAGGCCTTCCTATCCTCCCGTAACTCTCGCATGAACTGAGAGTTGAACTCGGCCGCTGACTTCACGGCTTTCTTTATAAACGCAGCCATCTTGCTCTTCTCGACATTCGGCTGTAACAGTTCTTTGGAAAACTGGATGGATAAAACCATCCAAGGTCAACTTATTAGACAGTCAAATGACATGTATTATTTATATACAAAAACATTAAATTCATATGCAAGGGAGTAAAGAATGTTGCAGGGTTAATCTGTACTCAGTCTCGTGAAGGAGATATTATCCTGATTGAGAGAGACGACTTCAAAAATTATCGCATATGAATGCATTTAAGAGGATTGATACATAGGTCTTGGAGGCCACACCATATTTCTTTGATTCATAATAATATTGTTAGTATAATTAGTTTTTTCAGGACAGACATCAGCATTGTATACCTGTTCATAACCTTTTGTCTTCTCCTTCATCTTCTGTTTCTCTCTCTCCTGGAGGACAAGCGTGTATTCCTAAAAGACCAAACAGATCATAGTTACCTGTACATTTGAATGTTTTAATTTCCTCCAGTCTGAGGACTATTTGGTCGTCTCGCCAAATCCTGCAAGGGTGGAGCTAAAATAGAGGCCAAAACCGAGGCGGTATAACTTTGGTATAAAATAGAAGACAATAAAGACAAGGAGTGAAAGGTTGTAAACCTTACCTTATATTTTTCTTCATAGTCTCTCTGCATGAGATCAAGGACATCTTCACTCCTCACAGCAGTCAGGCCTGGAAAACAATCGGCAAAAAATTCATAGTCGACGATTATTGACTTTGGACTAATTTCTAAAATGGAATCGTTATTTGTGAATCTCAAGAGTGTCCGAAATAGAGAGGTTCCACTGTACATCCTCAGATAATCGCCTGGGATAGCAAGTTCAGTCAGTGATTGAACTGGACAAAAATACCTCAGAATTAATTACAGTCCAAATAACCTAAGCTGCTTCTCTTAATTTTCTCTCCAGCTCAGTCTGTCAGCAGGTGATGAGAACATGCAAAAGAATTTAATCAGATTCTGCGGATAAACAACAGAGTAAATCCCTGTCATCCCCTTGATGCAAAAATCAACAAAGTATCATGCTGATTGATTCAGAAATAAACGAGCTGGGTCACTCATTCAGTATCTGTGGTGATCACCTCAAGAGGCAAGACCAACTGCGCAGAAAAGAGCTTTACACATTTCCAATTCAGAAAAGTAGAAGACTGAAGAGCAAACATAAAACTTTGAGGAAGCAAGATGTCAAATTGTAAAGTTACAATATATTTTCATAAAAGTTCTTTTCATTAGGCAGTCTCAGAATGAAAGCGCACCCAGGAATTGAAAAACATTCTCAATGCCTCACAATAGCATGCATACTCAATAGGTAAGGAAATGCTGTTCATGGTCATCTTATACTGAACTGAACCTGAGATTGGGAACCTTTCAAGATGCCATCTCAACATGGATTCTGACATTCTGAATCCTTAGACAATAGTCTGTTGTGGGCGCCCCCTGCGGTGATAAACCAATAATTAACAAAGCACCAGGGTATCGTTATCAACGGTTAATTAATCTGGTTTGCCACAGAAGAATTTCTAAGCACCACTTGCAGAGTTAAAAGATTTGGATATGGAAGACTAATTACGGAATTAAAGACATAAGCTCGGACGTGTGACCAATTAATATCTTGGGTATTTAGAGAACATGAGTTAAGAGTTAAAGATGGAAACAGTGCTGCAGCATTTTAAAGTTGGTTATTCAGGTGATAAGACAAGGAGGTAGAGGCAGATAAACCATGACAAACAATCGACCTGATTTCGAAACAAGAAGGAACAAATGATGCAGGTTAGTTGATAATTTGCAGGTTAGTTGATAATTTGCAGGTTAGTTGATAATAAAGGGGAAGTGGGCAAAACAGGCAAGTGAGACAGTACCAACAAGACAGTGAAGTTGGCAAAGCATGGGAAGTGAGGCAGGGAAGTGGGCAAAATCTGTAAAACGAGACAAGGAAGTGGGCAAAATCTGTAAAACGAGACAGGGAAGTGGGCAAAATCTGTAAAATGAAATGGCCAGGGCCATTGTGCTCACCTCATGTGGAGGAAAGATGGACAAAGAGCATGGTCTTGTGTCATGTAGTGTTAGGTTTGATGTAGGTCCAAGCAATTACAATTTCCCCAAAATGGCCAATTTACAGTACATTCGACCTCTGTGACCTTGAAAAGTAGGTCAAATCAAAGAAGACCCGGGTGACACATTGAATGGTTGTTAGAATTAGATGTACCTATGATATAAAATTGGTGCCAATCGGGCAAGTCATTACTAGGAATAATGGCATTTTGAAGAATTTAGGATTTGGCCCCCTCCCTGGAGGCCAAACGGCAAATCAGATCGCACCAAACTTCGGTACCTGAGATCACCTGACCAAGGGGTACATGTGTACTTAATTTGTGATCAATAGTCATTGCAGTTAAGAAACGTGCCATAGTTACGGCCTGACGGCGAATTTACGCCATTTGACCTCTGTGACCTTGACAAGAAGGTCAAATTAAAAACCTGTGTGACATATACTGTATGGTGGTTAGATGTACCCATGATATCAAATTGGTGGCAATCGGGCAAGAAGTTAAGGAATAATCACATTTTTAAGGTTTTTGGATTTTGCCCCCTGGTGGTCAAGTGGTGAATCATATTGGACCAAACTTTGGTCCCTGAGATCACCTGACTAAGGGGTAAATGTGTACCAAATTTGGTATCAATAGTCATTGCAGTTTAGAAACGTGCCATCGTTACATCCTAACGGCTAATTTACACCATTTGACCTCTGTGACCTTGAAAAGGAGGTCAAATCAAAAACCCGGAGGATATATGATGCACCTTTGCTAGAAGTACCTACCATATTTTTTTCAAAATTTCCCGACTACTATTAAGGGAGATATTGCATATTTTCACTTTTAACGTTTGTCCCCCTGGTGGCCAAACCATGAAACGAATCGGACCGAAACTTGGTCTCCCAGGTGTCATTACATAAGGGTACATGTGTACCAAGTTTCAACTCAATTGCTCTAACATTTACGAAACGTGCCCTGCTAACGGACGACGGACGACGACGACGACGACGACGACGACGACGACGACAACGACGACGACGACGACGACGACGACGGACGACGGACGCCACGGTATGGGATAAGCTCACCTCTGCTAAGAGGTGAGCTAACGAGACAGGGAAGTGGGCAAAATCTGTAAAACGAGACAGGGAAGTGGGCAAAATCTGCAAAACGAGACAAGGAAGTGGGCAAAATCTGCAAAACGAGACAAGGAAGTGGGCAAAATCTGTAAAAAGACAGGGAAGTGGGCAAAATCTGCAAAACGAGACAGGGAAGTGGGCAAAATGAAATTGGGGCGTGGGAGAACACAATATGAGACAGTGACTAAGGAGGGACAAAACAAATTTTGCCCAGTTACAGCCTTACAGGGCGGGGACGTTTAACCTTTTGACTTGTGCAATGTTGATGGAATAAAACCAGACTCACCCAGATCACACTGCATCTCGGTTACAATGCCTTTATCCTTGAGGAAATTCCTCTCCATGATATCTACTGTCTTCCTGGGGAGATCAGGGTACTTCCTCTTGAACGACTTGACACCAAGGTATTCTGAGATCTGCTCCTGTAGCATGAAGAAGTCTCCCTTGTCTTGAGGCCATTGATATTCAAACAGTTTCTCCGGAGGGAACTTACCTCCTGGCCTGCAAAAAATATCAAATTTTTTTCTCAATCACTCATTGACTTACTTCGTGAATGACCTCAAAATGTTGGTTCCAGAAATTATGATTATTTTATGCAGTACAGGCTTCTGCAGTCCAGAATTTCTTTCTGTCTAAAGAATAAGCAGATTGGAACTGTACCAATATAATAGTAAGAAACTTTCGTTACTTGGCTAGTACTACTAGTACTAGTAGTAGGAATGACCTTATAACACAAAAAAAAGAAAAAAATAGCTGGACAGATGTTAGTTCAAACAAAAACAGGAACGTTACTTTCAACAGTTTTAAAAACAGAAATAATGAACCCAAACATTAACACGAAACTCGAGTTTCGTACAAGAATTTGTTTGGAATGGGCCTATGGACACGATCAAATTCTTGGAGCCTTTTCATGATTGTTGTCTGTCGACACCTTTTCCTGGAAATGAATACCATAAATGATTTGTATATCAATCACAGATACTAACACAAAAACAAAGTCCTGAGTAAAAACTTCAAGATGCTTCAGGGTTGACTACAACATCTACATTGTACAGGTGGTTGGGGGGGAGGGGGAGGGGGATACTGTTTAAATGATGGGAAAGTTTATCTTACCCTCATGTAACCTTGACAGTTCACATCAAACCATTTTATCAGACACGTCAGAAGAAGTGTGGTGTTTCTTCTATAGATTGACTGCTGGCTGGCAAAAGCTATTGTAATTGATCTTTGCCATTTGGGGTGGCAGTCAATATCAAGGTTACTTTCAAACATGTTTGAAATGATAAACTTTATTTTCATACTGATTATCATTATCAAGATGAATGAAGACATGCACCCTGACCGACAGATCCTATGGGAGCTAGATCAAAGGCCCAGTATCTTTTAAAACTACCACCAACTTTTCTATAGGATCACACAAAATGTAAAGAGATCCAGGTGGAGTATGGAAATGAGATTAGTTGATGAATTCAATGTGAATAAAGATTACACTTACTGTCCCATGATGAGAGCATCTTGGCCAGATGGGATTACACCAAACCCGATACTGCCTCTCCTTGTCTTCTTCTTCTTTGGAGTTGTTTCCTCTAGTTTACCCAACGAATCTCTTGCTTCCTCATCCAAGTTCTCCTTATCCTCGTTCTGCTCACCTGCCTCGTCTTCGATCTCTTCCTCCCCCTCTGGAGTCTCCTTCTCATCTCCTTCCTCCCCCTCCTTCTCCTCCTCTTCCTCCTTCTCATCAATCGTCATCTCACACTCTCTCGCCTCCCCATCCTCCTCTTGAACAATCTTATTCACACTTGATAAAGATTCACTTGTGCCACTGATACTCTCGGATTCAATGCTCGATCCCTCTAAAACACTCTCACTATCCTTTGGAGCAGACTGTAGAGACTCCTCTTGAAATAGAACAGGTTGTGAACTAGTCACACAAGGAACATCATTGACAGACTTTGTTAGCTCAGTGACTTTTGAAACTCCATCACTCTCAGATGGTTCTGCATCTTCAAAGCTCATTGCATCATCAGATTCTTCCTCACCTGGGGCTGATGATTTGCTGACCTCGACATTTCCAGAGATCGATTGCACTCTTTCAAACTTAGGAACGCTAGATTCTTTATCTGACAAATCTATTTCTTTCTGAGGTTCTGAAGAACCAATGTTCTCTGCTGAAAAATTCCTTGGAACGTAATTTGTTGTACTTGCAGTATGTCTCTGCTGCCTCCGGTCTACTTTTTTAGCAGGTTTTGTTGAGCTGCCCTCACAATCTGCCAGCCATTTAGCAAAAGAGTCAATGAAGTTTGGAGATGTATCTAGCTTCTTTGGTTGTGTGGGATGACCCTGTACAGGGACAATAGGTATATCATCTTCGAAATCACCGATTGCACTGGCAACAGTTTGAGTTTGAACAAGTGGTGGAGGTATGCTCACTTCAGTTTTAGATTCACTTACATCATCAGGTGACTCACTGCTTTCACTTACATCACTAGTAGTTGGCGTGATCTCTTTAACTTGGTTGTTTCTTTCTACTACTTCATCAACCATCGATTCTTCCTTATTGTATTCTGTCAGCTGATTGCCCTTTGAATCTACCGGTTTTGCCCTGTCACTCTCGGACTCAAGGGAAGCATCTGTCTTTTCAGGCTCTGGTTCTATTGTGTTTAGACCAGCAGTTCTGTCAGATTGTTGGTTGGGCATTGGCTTCACTTGGCCACCTTCTCCATCCATCTTTGCAACTGATGCTACACACAAATAAGCTGGTTTGCCACCTGAACTGTTTGTTTCCTGGAATGTAAAACAGAAATATCAATAAATGGATGTTCCCTCAGCTCAGCCAGAGCCGAGGCACAGCAGAGGCAGAGCTGCAATCAATGACAAAACAGATCTTCAAAAAAAAACCATATGTATTGTTTACATTCTATTGATTTCAAAATAAGAGTGATAAAAAATCATCGTAATTGCCATTGCGTTGATTACATGCACACCTGTCCGAAAATAAACTTATACACATATGAAGGCCCTGTACATTTTAGGCTAAATTTGCATTCGATTGCCGGATGGCAAACTTTCAGCTCGATTCTAGACATTTTAACCAAGTTGTATCTGTGGAATTACATATTTATATGATGCTACGAAACAACACGTATGCCATCTTGTTTTTATTTATCTTTTTTACCATATTAGTCGTGGCAATAAGACTTTTGTCGGCACTTTCATTGTTCGTTTCGGATCTCGACGCCATAATTTTGTTACCTCCGTCTTTAGAATCCACTGAAGAGCTAAACTTGCGGCTCGGGGGTCGTCTCAAAACTCTTATGTGAGTGCCATCTCTGCCTCCTGAAGACATGCACAACCTGGCCGCCTCTGTAATTTTAAGCTGAAACAGATATTCAGAATATGATAATATACAGCGTATGCAGTGTGTCCTTACATCTTACAATGTTTCTATTTTTCAGTGTATAATGAACGACCAGCCTGGCGAATACAGCGACCTACTCGTCTCTACCGACACGGACATCCAGCATGGCTATCAAGCAAACTCGGCCTATAATGTCTATGCTGGAGATCTGTTGGACCAAAGCCCTTCTGCTAGCGACCTGCTTGATTTCGGTACAAATGAGGAGCAATTGTGGGCTTTCGATGAATCTGACAGGGGATCTTGGCAGACCCAAACAGTCTCACAATACGCTGACATCTGCGAAGAGATCCCGAACAAGCTCATCTCTTGCGCTGCTAATGATACCTCAGATGGCCTCATAGATACTGGGTATTCCTATGGACATTCCCCATCGCCTTACAATACTGTAAACACGCCAAGCCCCAACCCGACGACGGGTTTGTATCAGACAAACCAGACATGTTCTTTCAGCTTCTCTGAACTCGGGACTCAATCCCAGCCAAATTTTGAGACGAGCAAAATGCCGATCGCGAAGAAATGCTTCCAACAGCTTGAGAATGTCCAAGACGAAACGAATGACCCGCAGACGTGTCTTCCTTTTGATTCAGCGGAGGTTGTGACAGGCGATTCCCAGGGCGGGTCAGAGCCTTGCTGGGAGAAGCTTGACCTGAATTACGTGATCAGCAGTGGGATCACTGTGTGCGGCTACAAACCCCGCCAACTCATCCGAAAACGAAAGAAGAGCATGGTCCCAATGGACGAGAAGGACGGGTGTTATTGGGAGCGGAGAAAGAAAAACAACGAATCGGCTCGGCGGTCCCGAGAAGCAAAAAAAGAAAAAGAAAAGGGTTTCTACTTACGTTCTCTTGAGCTGGAGTATGAGAATATGTTTCTAAAGGAGCGCATCACACTTCTCGAGACAAAGTTAAACTCTGTTGTATTGCAGCAACAAGGACAAATGTACAGTCCAATAGCGACTGTCCACTGTCCCTCACATTAATGTCCGCTCCAAGGACAATAGTTCAGGGGATCAAGAAGACAAATGCGGACCAGACGCACCCCGTCCCGGCAGCTAAAGGCTTGTTTTAATCCGTACATGCGCATGCAAATAACATCACCTAAACCAAATTATTGTTCATCAATTTATTTTGTATTCAACTCAGTACATATAAAGTACAAATGAATAATGTTTTACAAATAAAACAGATCCTTGCGCCCCTTCCGGTCCACCTCATCTTCCTCTTCGGACACATTTCTTTCTTTCTGACATGCAACGACGGAACCCTAGCGGCAAACACGTGTAAGGGTTAGGCTGTTAGGCTGCTTCTAGGGGGATTTCTGCTCAGGCATCATGCTGTAGCATTTTTACCCCCCCCCCCTCAATAAGTCCTTCTGAGACGCTTTAAAGGACCACAATATTGGTTCTAGTTCTCTGATTTGCCGCTAGGGTTCCGTCGTTGGATGTCAGCTTATCAGTCGCGTCGGAAGGAATGAAATCGCTGTACGGATCTCATGTTCTTTTCAAAAGCAAAACAAAAAATCGCTGCATGGTGAGCGAGATGAGACAGTCACAGGCAGGTCGAATCAGTCCTGGCTGCTCCACCATGTTGCCAACATGGTGAGAGAGATGAGACGCGGTAGTCACAGCCAGGCCAAATCAGTCCTGGCTGCTCCGTCGTGTTGCCAACATGATGAGAGAGATGAGACAGTCACAGCCAGGCCGAATCGGTCATGGCTGCTCCACCGTGCTGACAACATGGTGAGAGAGATGAGAGAGTCACAGCTAGGCCGAATCAGTCCTGGCTGACAGTATAGAAGAGACTGTCAGGTTGTACCTGTCTTCACAAGCATAGTGAGATGATAGCTCAGACCAAGGGGCCTTGGTGCCTGCGGTATAGAAGAGACATCCAGGTTGTACCTGTCTTCACAAGCTTAGTGAGATGATAGCTCAGACCAAGGGGCCTTGGTGCCTGCAGCATAGAAGAGACGGTCACGTTGTACCTGTCGTCCCAAGCATAGTGAGATGATAGCTCAGACCAAGGGGCCTTGGTGCCTGCAATATAGAAGAGACAGCCAGGTTGTACCTGTCGTCACAAGCATAGTGAAATGATAGCTCGGACCAAGGGGCCTTGGTGTCTGCAGTATAAGAGACGGCCAGGTTGTACCTGTCGTCACAAGCATAGTGAGATGATAGCTCGGACCAAGGGGCCTTGGTGTCTGCAGTATAAGAGACGGCCAGGTTGTACCTGTCGTCACAAGCATATTGAGATAATAGCTCAGACCAAGGGCCTTGGTGCCTGCAGTATAGAAGAGACAGTCAGGTTGTACCTGTCGTCACAAGCATAGTGAGATGATAGCTCGGACAAAGGGGTTGGTGTCTGCAGTATAAGAGACGGCCAGGTTGTACCTGTCGTCACAAGCATATTGAGATGATAGCTAGGACCAAGGGCACTGGTGCCTGTAGTATAGAAAGACGAGGGTTGCTGGCTCATTAACAAAATTTTCTGTAGAGTCGTAGAACCCTTTGAGCAGCAACCCAATGAAGCTGTTTAGGGAAAATATGACCCAAATCCCTTCAAGCAGTGAGACACAATTTCCGGAAACGAGTGTGATGGTCCAAGATCGTTGTGGTCAGTATATGTTTCAAAAAACTTACAATTTCCCATGGTTTGCATTTTGGACATTTTGATATTTTTCTTGTAATGATACCTCTTCTATGGTATGCTATTTAGAAGTATATCAGAGAAGATGTCATAGAAGATATATCAAAGAAATTTCTCATGTATCTAGATTTGAAAAGTTACATTGTCTTAATAAATTAAATGATTCTTTTGATGTGATTTTCCTGATATTTGTGCTTTAAACCTGGCCTGGTTGTGACATCTCATCTCCCTCACCATGCTGTCAACACAGTGGAGCAGCCAGGACTGATTCGGCCTGGCTGTGACCGTCTCATCTCTCTCACCATGTAGACAACTTGGCAGAGCAGCCAAGACTGATTTGACCTGGCTGTGACTGTCTCATCTCACTCATCATGTTGTCAACACGGTGGAGCAGCCAGGACTGATTCGGCCTGGCTGTGACTGCCTTATCCCTCTCTCACCATGTTGACAACTTGGCAGAGCAGCCAAGACTGATTTGGCCTGTCTGTGACTGTCTCAACTCTCTCGTCAGCCAGTGGAGCAGCCAGGACAGTCAAACACTTGTGTGAGCTCACTAGAGCTTGCACTTATACAATAGTATAAAACTAAAATATATATAAAATATATATATAACCGTCATCGGATGCGCATCCGATATGCCACGAGACCCTTCACCGTCAATTCCTTTACCGTCATTGGATCGATGCCACCAGATTTTCAAACTTAACCGTCAATTCCTAACCGTCTTTGGATCGATGCCACCAGATTTTTTGTAACTTCACCGTCAATTCCTTTACCATCATGAATCGATGCCACCAGATTTTTTGACTTTGAAAAGGTTTCGGGGATACGACCAATGCATGCGAGCACCGTCGGCGGAACCCCAAACCGCCCTCTCGATCTATCCGTAGGCCACGCCACTAGACTGTCAATGCTCACGGACCCCAGTATAAAGACCACCGAGACTTATAGAGACCGAGCTTTTCTTTACCTTACGAATACTATATACTCGGCGACTCACTTAAATGCGTTGTTTTTTTTTTCACATACAATGTTCTCGTGGATTACGGAAAAGTTGGCCCAAATGTATATAGTGTCTAAAAACAATATTCAGTTAATGGAATGACACTTTTTTCAATTACTGTTTGCTTAATATTGCCCTAATGCCTTTTTCATGAATCAATTTTAAGCATTATGTTTACAACGTAGTTATTATAACACGATATATGACCCCAAAATGCCAAATACTTGCAACTATTACCGTAATATACGCATATTGTACGTCCATCACTGAAATTTTAGTGTACTTATCGCTCGCTATAAGCTAGGTGATTGCGCCCCTAAACCAACGTACTGAGAACCTCAAACTTTAACATGGATTAATTGCAATCTTACTCTCTATATACCAAAGTGATTTATCTAGGAATACAGTTGAACTTCACTGAAAACTCATGATGTGTTGATGAGTTCAATGCTCCCATACAGCCATTGCATGCCCCTACATCCTCTATAATGGTACCGGTACTGTTTACATCAGTCAAGGAGACACATATTGATGGATACCATCAGTATGTGGTCTCGAGAAGCCGGTTCCAATGACCACTCGTACTCTGGAAAGAAACTGAGATTGCTCTGGGACTCGCTAGTCCCCACGGGCCCGGCTATAAAACACCGGCACCCCGACATACTCGTCTTCTATGAGAAGGAAAAGGAGGTCCTAATCATCGAGATAGCTGTCAGCTCCGACAGACACGTCCTAGCACGTGCGGAGGAGAAACGATCGAAGTACTGTGGCTGTGACTATCTCATCTCTCTCATCATGTTGTCAACACGGTGGAGCAGCCAGGACTAATTCGGCCTGGCTATGTTCATCTCTCTCATCATGCTGTCAACACAGTGGGGCAGCCAGGACTGATTCGGCCTGGCTGGGACTGTCTCATCTCTCTCACCATATTAACAACTAGGCAGTGCGGCGAAGACTGATGTGGCCTGGCTATGACCATCTCATCTCTCTCATCATGTTGTCATAACGGTGGAGCAGCCAGGTCTGATTCGGCCTGGCTGTGACTGCCTCATCTCTCTCACCATGTTGACAACTTGGCAGAGCAGCCAAGACTGATTTGGCCTGGCTGTGACTGTCTCATCTCCCTCATCATGTTGTCAACACGGTGGAGCAGCCAGGACTGATTCAGCCTGGCTGTGACTGTCTCATCTCTCTCACCATGTAGACAACTTGGTAGAGCAGCCAAGACTGATTTGGCCTGGCTGTGACTGTCTCATCTCTCTCACCATGTAGACAACTTGGCAGAGCAGCCGATACTGATTTGGCCTGGCTGTGACTGTCTCATCTCTCTGGCCATATTAACAACTAGGCAGTGCGGCGAAGATTGATGCAGCCTGGCTGTGACTGTCTCATCACTCTCATCATGTTGTCAACACGGTGGAGCAGCCAGGACTGATTCGGCCTGGTTGTGACTGCCTCGAGCTCATCTCTCTCATCATTTTGTCAACATGGTGGAGCAGCCAGGACTGATTCGGCCTGGCTGTGACTTCCTCATCTCTCTCACAATGTTGACAACTTAATGGCAGAGCAGCCAAGACTGATTTGGCCTGGCTGTGACTGTCTCATCTCTCTCACCATAATTATTGTCAACACACAGGAGCAGCCAGAACTGATTCGGCCTGGCTGTGACTGTCTCATCTCTCTCGCCATATTAACAACTAGGCAGTACGGCAAAGATTGAATATTAACAACTAGGCAGTACGGCGAAGATTGATGCGGCCTGGCTGTGACTGTTTTATCACTCTCATCATGTTGTCAGCACGGTGGAGCAGCCAGGATTGATTCGGCCTGGCTGTGACTTCCTCATCACTCTCATCATGTTGTCAACACGGTGGAGCAGCCAGAACTGATTCGGCCTGGCTGTGACTGTCTCATCTCTCTCGCCATATTAACAACTAGGCAGTACGGCGAAGATTGATGCGGCCTGGCTGTGACTGTTTCATCACTCTCATCATGTTGTCAGCACGGTGGAGCAGCCAGGATTGATTCGGCCTGGCTGTGACTTCCTCATCTCTCTCATCATGTTGTCAGCACGGTGGAGCAGCCAGGATTGATTCGGCCTGGCTATGACTTCCTCATCACTCTCATCGTGTTGCAATCGTCAACACGGTGGAGCAGCCAGAACTGATTCGGCCTGGCTGTGACTGCCTCATCTCTCTCACCATATTAACAACTAGGCAGTGCAGCGAAGACTGATGCCGCATTGCTGTGACTGTCTCATCTCTCTCACCATGTAGACAACTTGGAAGAGCAGCCAAGACTGATTTTGCCTGGCTGTGACTGTCTCATCTCTCTCGCCATATTAACAACTAGGCAGTGCGGCGAAGATTGATTCGGCCTGGCTGTGACTGTCTCATCACTCTCATAATGTTGTCAACACGGTGGAGCAGCCAGGACTGATTTGGCCTGGTTGTGACTTCCTCATCTCTCTCATCATGTTGTCAACACGGTGGAGCAGCCAGGACTGATTCGGCCTGGCTGTGACTTCCTCATCTCTCTCACCATGTTGATAACTTGGCAGAGCAGCCAAGACTGATTTGGCCTGGCTGTGACTGTCTCATCTCTCTCACCATAATTATTGTCAACACGGTGGAGCAGCCAGAACTGATTCGGCCTGGCTGTGACTGTCTCATCTCTCTCGCCATATTAACAACTAGACAGTGCGGCGAATATTGATGTGGCCTGGCTGTGACTGTCTCATCACTCGCATCATGTTGTCAGTACGGTGGAGCAGCCAGGATTGATTCGGCCTGGCTGTGACTTCCTCACCTCTCTCATCATGTTGTCAGCACGGTGGAGCAGCCAGGATTGATTCGGCCTGGCTGTGACTTCCTCATCTCTCTCATCATGTTGTCAACACGGTGGAGCAGCCAGGACTGATTCGGCCTGGCTGTGACTGCCTCATCTCTCTCACCATGTTGACAACTTGGCAGAGCAGCCAAGACTGATTTTGCCTGGCTGTGACTGTCTCATCTCTTTCACCATAATTATTGTCAACACGGTGGAGCAGCCAGAACTGATTCGGCCTGGCTCTGACTGTCTCATCTCTCTCGCCTTATTAACAACTAGGCAGTGCGGCGAAGATTGATGCGGCCTGGCTGTGACTGTCTCATCACACGCATTATGTTGTCAACACGGTGGAGCAGCCAGGACTGATTCGGCCTGGCTGTGACTTCCTCATCTCTCTCATCATGTTGTCAGCACGGTGGAGCAGCCAGGATTGATTCGGCCTGGCTATGACTTCCTCATCACTCTCATCGTGTTGCAATCGTCAACACGGTGGAGCAGCCAGAACTGATTCGGCCTGGCTGTGACTGCCTCATCTCTCTCACCATGTTGACAACTTGGCAGAGCAGCCAAGACTTTTTTTGCCTGGCTGTGACTGTCTCATCTCTCTCATCATGTTGTCAGCACGATGGAGGAGCCAGGACTGTCAAACAGATGTGTGAGCTCACTAGAGCTTGCACTTACATAATAGTGTAAAACTAAAATTTATATAATATATATATATATGTATATAAAACCGTCATCGGATGCGCATCCGATATGCCACGTACGAGATCCTTTACCGTCAATTCCCTTACCGTCTTCGGATGCGCATCCGATATGCCACGAGATCCTTTACCGTCAATTCCCTTACCGTCTTCGGATGCGCATCCGATATGCCACGAGATCCTTTACCGTCAATTCCCTTACCGTCTTCGGATGCGCATCCGATATGCCACGAGATCTTCACCGTCAATTCCCTTACCGTCTTCGGATGCGCATCCGATATGCCACGAGATCCTTTACCGTCAATTTCTTTACCGTCATCGGATGCGCATCCGATATGCCACGAGATCCTTCACCGTCAATTCCCTTACCGTCTTCGGATGCGCATCCGATATGCCACGAGATCCTTCACCGTCAATTCCTATACCGTCATTGGATGCCACCAGATTTTTTGTAACTTCACCGTCAATTCCTATACCGTCATGGATGCCACCAGATTTGTTCGCGTTGTAAAGGTTTCGGGGATACGACCAATGCATGCGAGCACCGTCGGCGGAACCCCAAACCGCCCTCTCGATCTATCCGTAAGGACAAGCCACTCTCGTGACCGTCACGGTTACGGACTCCGGACCTCCAGACTTTAGAGACCGAGCTTTTCTTTACCTTACAATTACTGTATACTCGGCGCCTCACTTATATGTGTTGTTTTTTTCACATACATTGTTCTCGTGGTTTACGGAAAAGTAGGCCTAAAATGTTATAGTGTCTAAAAACAATATTCAGTTAATGGAATTACACTTTTTTCCATTACTGCTTGCTTGATATTGCCCTAACAACTTTTTCATGAATCAATTTTGAGCATTATGTTTACAACGTAGTTATTATAGCACGAAATATGAGTCTAAAATGCCAAATACTTGCAACTATTATGTTAATCACTGAAATCTTAGTGTACTAATTGCTCGCTATAAGCTAGGTTATTGCGCCCCTAAACCAACGTACTGACAACGCTACCTCCCCGGAACTCAAACTTTAACGTGAGTTAATTGTAATCTTACTCTCTATATACCAAAGTGATTTACCTAGGAATACAGTTGCACTTCACTGAAAACTAATGATGTGTTGATGAGTTCAATGAATCCTTCGATTCCTTTGGTTTTCTTGGCGAACTGACGTCCGACAATGACCCGTTGAAGTGTACCTGCAATGCAGTGCCATTTGTGTGTAAACAGATCTATTTTTGGACGAAACTCAGCCCCTCACAAATGTTGGTCGATTTCGCCAATGATGACACTGCTTCTAGGCTCTAAAACAGCACTTTAAGCTGTAGCAGCGCCAAGCAAGAGTCAAGACAAATGTCGGCTGCTAGCCGCTGCTGGATCAACCCGGTTACAATTAGTTACAAACGTCCACCGGGCCAAGAGTCAAGGGCCAATGAAAACTTTGGTGAAGAACACGAAAGGACACCGGGGGAGGATGACTGAAGCCAAAAGTAGCTCCACAGTCTGTTGTCACAGTCTATTAGTAATAGTATTTTAAGACCTATGGAACTAGGCTGATATTTGCATTTTTATGACGTATTATTTTGATACCTGAAGTGTTCTCTGAAGCTGATATTTTTCATTGCAAAAACCAGGATGGTGATTCACCTGTGATGGCTGCCCCGATATTGCTAGGGAAGAGGAAGAAGAAGAAGGCTGGCTGTGCCAATCCCATGTTTATCCAATGGCTGACTGAATGGAGAGATGAAGCCAATGAGAAAGGATGGAAGAGTGCCTTTAATTACAATAAGGTAGAGGTAACAAATTTCACTTTACAATTAATTTAAACTTTTAAGAGTCCTTATCCCACTCAATTGAAGGGATTCCTCTCGCATTCATTGGACTTTTTCAGAACAAGAAGGGTTACATATGCATTTGATAGTTGTGCTGATTTCACTGGTGAGGTTAGGCCAACAAGATGGATCTATTTCGCTTTGTCTTTCAGGCTATAAATTCCTTGAAGAAGTACCCTCTTATGATCCCAACAGGAAAGGAATGTAAATTTCTGGAGCATATTGGTGATAAAACATGTGTGATGTTGGACAAGAAGTTGGCTGAATATAAACTGATGCATGGTGAGTATTGACTTATAATTTCCACACTTCTGATCAGGTGGTGATCGTTAGTTGTGTCCTGTACCTCGACTTTCCGAGGTCTTCTGCAATGGAACCACAATGCTTGAATGTACGTTGTCAATTACAAAACCAAATTATTTAACTAAATCATTTTTTTCTGCTATTATCAGGAGGACAGCTTCCAGCCCCTGTAATGGATGATGAACCTGAGATAGTGACTCCAGTAAAACGAAAAAAGACGGCCAAGAAAGCCACAGAGCCAGGTACCAGTGTCAACCCTGCTCTGATATTACCCCTACCAGATCCACAATTTGCGCACTTGACCATACCGCCTCCACCAGATGATGGGCTGGGTATGACACCTGGCAGTGTTAGCAAAAAGGTTGGTCTTTTAGGTTATGTACACCTTTTATGGTAGCTGTTGCAAAAGCTAAATATCATACAAGTAATTCATCATATTTGTTGCAGAAAACGCCAGGAAAAGACAAAGAGTACATTCCCGCCTACAAATCTGGACCATATGCCCTTCTGATTACCCTTTACAAGAATCAACAGGTTAGCATTAAAGATAATTCTCAAGAAGCTCTTTAAGGGGACTGATAGTTCATAAAATTCACCATCAGATAGCCAGATCGACGTGAAATCTTTTGAAAGTGACCAATATGATGAACACCAGGAAAGATACGAGTCGATCAGAAAGTTTCACTGATGATCAATTCGTCAGGTCTGGCACACACACATTCTAGAGTATGCCATCCCATCATGCATTGCATTCACACTCGATAAACCAGGTATACCCTGTGTATCGAGTACTGCGCAGCCATGTACATTTGACTTCTTGTTTGTTTATTTCAGTTGGCGCACAGTAGAGGTTACATGTTGAAGCAGGAGCTGATAGAGGATGCACAGCCGCTCTCAGAGAAATCACTAACCGTAGTAAGCATATCCTATGGGCTTTTGTGCCTCAGATTCATCCAAAACCTAGTATTGCTAATTCATAACTTATGATGATAATAAATGATACTTTCTCATAGCAGTTTATGCTGACCTGGGTCAGTTTCAAAGCACTGAACAACAGTCTACTGTCACTACTGTAGGCTTCCATAAGTCGTAAGTTACTTATGAAATGCTGCACTCGAATTTGACTGTGAGTGTGAGTAAGAAAATACAGTCTTCTGACTGGGGTTTGAATTCAAGACCCTTAGGTTGTGTGCATCAGTATCTGTGTTCCTACCATTGAGAGTTTGAATATAATTTGTGTTTGATTTCAGCCTGATCCTGGCTGCCGCTACACTGCCTGGTCATCTATGGGGATGCTGGTCAAGAAAGGTTTCATCATGAAGGAAAGCAGCCCTGCTAAGTAAGTTTATTCTTTTATGATTCTTACAGATGCCAGCAGACAATTACAGTGAAACCTCTGTATCAACGACACCCTGGGAACTGACAAGTGCTGTTCTTTATTGAGAGGTGTCCTGATTAGAGAGGTCAAATGTAATAGAAAAATTGAACTTAGTATCAAAACTAGTGTCCTTATTGGAGAGGGTGAACTTGATAGAGTGGTTTCCACTAAGAGAGGTTCTGGGATTTAGCATTTATCATGCTGTACTTTATTTGTATTTCAGATATACCATTACCGATGCTGGATGCGAACTTGCTCATAAAATCCTTGCAGCTGAGCAG
This sequence comes from Lineus longissimus, assembly GCF_910592395.1. Taxonomy (NCBI): domain Eukaryota; kingdom Metazoa; phylum Nemertea; class Pilidiophora; order Heteronemertea; family Lineidae; genus Lineus; species Lineus longissimus. The sequence goes on from NC_088310.1 coordinate 26,324,919, forward strand.
CTTCAAGGAGGTGTGACCAATCGTGTTGAGAATGTGCCACAGTTTACCCTTCGGGCAGCCTCACCAGTCAAGAAAAGAACACCTGCGGCAGCTGCTGCTGGTGCTGCTCTAAAGAGGAATCCGGCAACCCCCACTGGTGCTGCTGCACTAAAGAAGAATCCAAAGAAAAAGTAAGTCCATTCTCCCTTTCTTGATTTAACAGTAAATTTTTGGTTGGTCAGAACTAATGGACTTCACTGAGTCCTTGAATAGAGGGCTGTTCTTAGCCGAGGCACTATTTCATAATAGCACCATCTTCTCATGCCTATTTTTCAGACCTCCTCCAGCTATGGACATTGGATACTTGTCACCTGATGAAGGCGCTGGGTTTGGAGGGTATGGTGCTCACAGCCTCAGTGATAACGGTGATGATATTCCACTACATCTAGACTCACCAGACGGTTTACCAAATGTTGAAAACCCAGACATGTAAGTGTCTCTTAGCACTTTCCTATTTCGGTTTATGAGCCTGAGGTGAAACATAAGGGGACAACAAAATATCATAATATATGAAAGACAGTGAAGTAAGTTAGAATAGAGGGCCTTTTGCACTGTTTGTAATGAGTGATCGGTGCATTTACATCTTTCGTTAATACTAACTGACAATCTTTTCGTAATAGGAGTCTGTGCGCTGTGTCAGGTCTTCAGTTCACCTATATTGACGATGCTGGCAGGGAAGTTCAGCGGAAGGACCAGGCTTGTGTTCTCGTGGATGGTGCGTATCACATTTCATTGTATCTTATCATAATCTGGAACATTTATTCTTACTCATGACATAGCACTTGTTGCTACCGTCTTGATCTATCTTTGGAACCACCAAAGTCAGGCTGCTGATCTCTAACTAATGATGTCATCTGTGTAGATCATCCCAATTTTGGCCAGGATGGCTTGTTCAGGCTCCAAACCTATATTCACATTTTAAGTAGTGTGAATATACTTGCCTTTACCTGATTATGTGCCTGACTTTCACCATATATCAATTGGTCCATGTCTCTTGTTTTCAGAGGAGATTTCCATCGGGTTGCTGATTCGATGTAGCTACTATGATTTATTGGTCTCCCCGTTGAGATACAAACTGGACAATGCAAGGTATGTGTGAAGTTTGTTCTAGCAAATTTGGTTAAATCGTCATACCTTGGTGCTCTAAATCAGTAACTTTATCTGTTAGATCAGATGAGCGATGGGTTATCTCTATTCTGAATCTGACTGAAAGTCATGTAATCCAGCTCTTGATGAAACTGCTGGTCTGCTGAGCAAATGGCAAAGCAACTTGGGGAAGTCTAGTTCTACCCTCATCTTTGAGCTCATCCAGTCTTTGGTTATGAAGGTCATTTAAATCGCTTTCAGGAGCCGAGAAGGGTCGAATGTCTACGCCTATCTCCACCATGAGGATGCTGCTGACTGTTCAACAATCAAGAAAGCCTTGCCAAAACCAAGTGCCATGACTGCTGATAAATCAAAACAAGACATTGCGTCCATGGCGTCTGCCAGTTTTACAAAGGCAGATGTTCTTCCTCCTGCAAAGAAACCTGCCAAGAAAAAGAATGTGCCATCAGCCACGATCACAACAGCTGCCCAGAATGACATCAAAGAAATCATCAACCCTCCTGCACCAAAGTCACAATTTCTGCCAGCATTTCCCAAAAAGCCTGCTCTTGCAGTATCTGCGGCTGGTTCTAGTCAAAGATCTACCGGTCAGGATTCTCAATCAAGTGTCAATTCAGTCGACTCGATAGCCAGTTCTGTTGTGCCAAAGTTTACGCTTCATCCTGGAGAGTTTGAGGTCGTCTTATGTGTGGATAATAGAGAACATTTTGGAGCGTAAGTTTTATTCTGATGCCACATTCATATCAGATGGACGTCGTTTTAGACATTGACCCACATTGCACTTGTTGTCCTCATTACAACAATGGCTGTAGTGAAGTGTGGAGATGTAAACCAAGACACTATCCAAATGGGGTAATTGCATGGCCACTGACTATCTAGCAATGTTACGAATTTGTCCGGCAATGTCATTTTCATTGAAACATCCTTTCCCTGCAGTGGCTGTAGTAAGAAGAACCTCCTCCCTGAGTTGATGAAGAACGGTGTCAGCTGTGATGTCAGGAACCTCACAGTGGGCGACTTTGCCTGGATTGCACGAGAGAAGTTGGAAATTGACCCAAGTAAGCAGTTGATATCTCAACGGTGCAAACAGACTCCAGTTTCAGATGATTACCAAAAGCACTGGTATTGCACAATGCTTGAAGCCAAGTTTTAACAAAGTTGGCAAAAGATGTGGCATTTCTCAATCTGCCTTCAACTGGGCCGGTTTGTAAGACCTTTTCCAGGCAATTTGTACTTGTGGTGTTGAAGTTGGTTTCTCTTTGGATATGTTCATGTCTGGTATGGTATCTCTCAACTGATGAAGACAGATTAATCTATGATGAGACACATTTCAGGTTCAAGTATTCTTAATCTTAACATTTGACATTCCTTCTTTCTAGACCAGCTGCGGGCTCCACAGTGCAAAGAACTCATTCTAGACTTCGTTGTCGAGAGGAAACGTATGGATGATTTGTCTGGAAGTATTAAAGATGGCCGCTTCAAGGAGCAGAAGGTAGGTAGGAGGGGTGGGCTAGTGTTCAGTTGTGGCAATAGCTGGTCTCTGCTTGAACTGTTGGAATCACTAGTTATGGTTATAGTAAGTGAGCTGACCTTACCAATCTGTAATATATGTGTATTTCCTAGGCAAATCACAGTTAATTCGATGTGCAGAATTTCATCTCAACTACAAAAATTTTCAGAGATTGCTGTATTCTTTGCTTTCAGTTCCGCCTGAGGCAATGTGGACTGAAAAAGCCTATCTACTTAGTGGAAAAATATGGTTCAGGACAGAATTTTGGTCTACCGCAAGACACACTAGACCAAGCTATCGCTAATACACAGGTAGTCACACACTCACAATAATTACTCAAAATTGATGTCCCAGAGTGACCAGATGCAGATAAGTCCAAAACCCTTGGAATCTGGAAATACTCCGACTGATCCACTTCATGCGTACAATGTCTCTCCTGTTGGCACACTTACTTAAGCAAGTTCCTACTCGATGACTTTATAAGATATCTAAGTGTACTTGATGCATTACCTTTTAGATTTATGATGCCTCCTCTTTCAGATTATCGATGGTTTCTTTGTAAAGTACACAAACAACCAGAAAGAATCTGTCGCCTATCTGACCATCATGACCAGGTTTCTACAGAAATGCATTACAGTGAGTACATAAAACCAAAGAAATGTTCAAGGGTACTGTACCCAGTATAAAGGATTGTTTAATCTCCTCAAAAACTGTTTTGTCAAATTCTTGTTAACTGCATATAACTATATTTCATGGGTCGGGTATTGGTTATTCCAGCGGAAGACACTGGTGGCCTGCTCCAAAGACGAATTGGATGACAGTGACTTAGATATCACAGCTCCACAGCTTCAACTCATGACCTTTGACGAATTCAATAAGTCGAGCGTCAAGACGCGCGCATTGACGGTGAAGGAACACTTTGGAAAACACCTGATGAGGATCAACAAGATGTCTCAAGACAAAGCCCTTGCTGTGCTTGCCAAGTACAACACTCCACAAAGGTATGTCATATTCATTTGGCTGATTATTGTCAGGTTGTATTGGATCTACATGTAAGGCAATAATGCCACACTGGTTGGTCTCTGTACTAAAATTGAGGCTGAGAGGGTTGAGCTAAAATGTACAGTGAGTTGCTTTACAACCTCCCAGTTCACTGAAAGCATGGCTTGTATTGTGATAGGGTTGCCTGTGGTCAAAACTCCTACTGTACTGAGAGTTTCCTTTCCTTGGACTGATGATAGTTTACCTTATTCTCTCCTTCCAGCTTGTTTGCTGCTTACGACCAGTGCCTCAGTAACCAAGAGAGAGACAATCTCTTGGCAAATCTGAAGTTTGGAGCAGGAAGCAGGTAGGCCGTATGAATGAGTTAGATTCTGAAGGACGGTATCGAATTTGGTTTGGTCAAAGCTATTTATTTGACATGTTTGTACATGTAACTCTAAAGTGATTGCTGCCTGAAGACAGTTGAAAATAATGGACTTTTTCCCATAAAATCACTCTTAATAAAAGTGCAGTGTAACCTTGATCATAGTTGTACAAGAGACTCACTACTATCAAAATGGTTTTCACTCTTTTTGCAGGAGTTTTGGCCCCGCTTTGAGTAAAGTTGTGGCACAGCTGTACACTACCAACGGACCACTTCCATCATGAGTGTCTCAGTGATGTAAGCGGATAAACCTAAGTGACATAACTGTGCTGCCAGTCTGGGAGTGTTGGACTGTTATCAGTTAGGAATAATGAATGCTCTGGCTTCATGACATAGACTTGGCAATTTTATACTTCCACGATGCAATAAAAAATGGACTGATATGGAATTGCTTGATCTGCTCAGGATACATTTCAGAGTACTGTTTGGAAAAGCTACTCAGATCATATCTAGTCCATGTTATTGAATGGCATGTTGTACATAGTTGTATGTAGAAAACAAATCAATATATATCTTATTTTTCAAACATTGCTGTCTTATCTTGATCTTTGTAGTGCACAGATTGAGGCACTCACTACACAGTACATCTATCTGAGATGAGGACCAGATTTTGACAGCAGTGCAGTGTCACAGTCATGCATTTCCTGGAAGACATTAGGTCTCACTCCAGTTTCTACATCGGTGTGACACACAGCATGGCTGGAGTGAACCGGCCCTTTTGGGTATTCCGGAGTCGGGAGGGGGGACTCGTAGACCGCAGAATCAGGTACTACAGGCCAAGGCCTCATCGTATTTAACTGAATGCTAAGCAGGAGACGGCCACTCATATGATGATGATGCTCCACCAAAGAGCCCAGGGACGTGAAAAATTTTACGAAGGACAAGGACACTAAATTCGAGTTTTCAAATATGATTTTATTCCAACAAAAATATATATGTACAAAAGGGCGGAAGGTACTATGTACATGAATATTTTGTTATCTTACATCTTCAATTTGGGCAAGATCAACACAGTAAACCACCAAAATTTCATTGGGACTTGATCGAAATCACGAAAAATCATTGGACGGATAGCTAAATCAAAAATGTATGATAAGTGAACTGAATGCTGAGGGACGAAGTTCAACAGTCAGACGGACGGCAAAGAAGTTAACTTGCAAATAAATGTACATGTAGATGTTTACAAGCCTGTACTTCAGGATGCAGACATGATTATCCTTGGGCTCAACTTTTAATGTCAACTTTTAATTATCCTCAAAGTGGACATCAAAATACACTTTGACATACATGAGTATTTACATGACTTCACCTGACATTGTATCAGTTGTCGTCAATGCAAAACTTCTCGCTCAGGTTTCATTATCACCAGTAAAAGACCAAGAATATATATTTCAGAGTTTCGAAACATCCCATCGGAAATATAAGCAAATAATTAAAAGTCCAGAATCTCTAATGTCTTGCCCATGGTCTGTTTCATGCGATGTTTTCCACGGAGCTATAAAGTGAAAGTGTTTGTATCCTTTTCCCAGAATGTTTAGAAGTACTCTGCCAGCCGCGAATCATTCCTGAGCTTCTGTTCCAACTGCATGTATTTGTGGGGAGCCATCTCCTTGTGTCTGAAAAAGGAAACAATATTGCAGTTAGGAATGCTTCTGTTTGCATCCATGCTTTCATTAGATGTGCAATGCCTTGTCTCCTGAGTATAATTTGTAGTGGGATTGTTCTATTTAACACTCACCTGTTGAGCCTAAGCTCGAGTATGTGGATCCTGAACATGGCTTCACTGCAGTAATTGAGGTACTCATCCTCATCGTCTTTCTGCATGGAGACCTGATGCTGCTGGTACCACTGCTGGCGCTTCTGTAGATCTTGCGTCTCCTTTTCGAATCTTGCTTGTATGAGGTTAGCCTTGTCAATTAGTCGCTGCTTGAGGTCGGCTAAGCAGTCTTCTTTCAGTCTAAATGCTTGCGCCCGCAAGATCTTCTCCGGATCGCCGATCTGAGCTAAGAACGGGGCGAGGTAGTCAATCTCCATCTCTTGTTTACGCTTCTTTTCTTCGGCCAACTGCTTCTCCTAAAATACACATTCAATCTTGTATCAAGTATCGATATCGTTAGAAATTTCTCAGCACTGACTATCAACCAGACATGCTAACCTACAAAATAGTATTTCATCTTGAGTGTTTTCAGCCAATTGTTTTCTAAGTTTGGAGTATTCTTATGCATTTTCCTTTGGCGTCAATGAGTATCATTTTCATTAAACATTCACACATACCAGTTCTTTCCTGTGTTTCTTGGCTTTTTCATTCCTTTCGGTGTCATAAACTGAGATGTCAAGCTCGGAAATCGCCTCTTCCTTTGTCCGTTCATTCAAGATCTCACACACCTGAAATGGCAAAGAATGAAAAGGCTATGTCAGGAAAGAATGAATGAATGAATGGTACTGTTAAAGGAAGAGTGTCTCAAGATAATGCAGTTTAGTTTTTCGTTATAGTCTTTGGACAGCTAGAACATGAGGGAGAGTGACTCACCTCTTCCTCTGACTGCCTGACAGTTGTCCTACTCTGTTCCTCAGCCTCGAGGAGTGCCAGCATCATCTGATACAGCTCCACATTCTTCTTCTGCTTTGACGTTGGGTCCACTTGGAACGTGACATGCATGTCTGATGACATGATCAGGGTGGCACCCTTCTCATCTGCGTTATGTGGTTTGATGAATTCCCGGATTGATGACGAGACCCGAGGATCTTCCGTGTGATATGTCAGCTGGATCTTTTCCTCTGAGATGTGGAATACCCGCTCCTCGACATCTTCACCGGCAGGCTTCTTCTGATTACGGTTGAATTTCTCAACGATTTTCTGCAAGGGGAGAAATGCATTATTCCTCATTGGCTATAATGTACACACTATGACAGTTGGTGATATTACTGACCTTTGTAGGTCCCAAATGCAACAAAGCATCACTATTGCTGGTTTCAAATGCAACTTAGGACTACAGGTGCAATACTGCCTCTGTGGTTGATGGTAAATGACATGACTGCATGTGTGTGAACATCAACATATACATGTATGCAGTGCTGATTAGATTACTTACAAAAATTGGTCGTGATGTGATCACATCAGCCGGTCCAAATTTCTTCGCTCGTTTGCCAAACTCCACGGTTCTGTAGTACAGAAAGTCTGCTCTGTTGACGAAATGTTCTGTCATAGAGACTGGTGTCTCTTCCCTCTTCACCAAACCATCCACTCGAGCCTCGTTATAGAAGATCATCGTGCGGTCATTTTCAGGCCCCGGTGAATTGGCCTTGTAAGTGTGTTCTGAAACCAAGAAAATTAAGAAAGAATTAGAAATAGAGAACGTGACTCTGACATTGAAGGTTCCTCCGGGGTCACTGGTTTCCTCCCACACTACAGTACATTTGCCGAGTATTGTTTGGAGCTAATGATGCCTTAACTGACGCTCAGCTCTCAACTCAACATCTTTCAGTTTACAGCTAAGTAAACTCTACTCACCTTTTAGGTTTCGCTGCCTCCCTGGAGAATAATATTCTGTGATCCAGCCCGTCCTGTGATTGTGAATCCTCTGCTCAAGCTTGTCGGCTCGATTTTTGTAAAACTCCTTCACCATGATGCAGTCAGTCACTGAAATGCAATACCATACGTTTCACTTGACAGCAGGATCATAACAAGGAAGGAGATAAACTCCCCTAGTGATTCACTTAGGAACCATACAACAGCAACAGCATTGAATACTCAACCAGATAATCTGTTCACAGACATTTTTGTTTTTATACATACATTCTTTGTCATCATAAATAGAGAGCCGGCAGACGATGCCATCCCTAACCAGATACGGAGCAAACTTCTCCAACTTAGCTCGCTTATACAGCTTGGTTTTCTTTCCCTGAGGGCATCGCATCTGAAAATCTCTTGGTGAGATTTCGATGGGCAAGATCCAAGATGGTGGCATGTCTAAGTGTTTCTCGACCTCCTCCTCTTCTTGCTGGAAGTAACACAACGTGAGATATTAAGCCTGTTGAAATATATGCAACGGTCAAAGCAAACTCTCCATAGAATTGTGAAGTTCAAAAACTCTCTTAAAGAATCTATACTTTTAAGGGTGCACACTAGAAGTAACAACATACATCTACTTCAAAGTTGCGATGAATTGGAAAGATAAGTTTTAAAAACCTTTCAAGAATTTGAAATAATCTTTCCACTACAAGAGTACAATACAACCACAGTTTCAACTTTGAACAACATATCAGCCCCCTCTCTCACCTCATCGTCATCATAATCATATTCATCCTCCATGGCATCAGGAATCTGCAGGATCGGCTTGTCATTGCCAGGGAACATGAACTCCCATAACGTGCAATCACCTAGGTCATATTTCAAATTCTGCAACAAGAAGAAAATTTCAGTATTTTGCACAGTACATTTGTCAAAATAAATGCTCATAAACACGTGACAGTTTACAGTACAGCATGGTTGATCAGCTTACCTTAACTCCCTCTGAGCAGTCCTGCATGTTAACCCAGTAGTTCTGATGGTTCCACACGCTTTCTATACCAAGATAGTTGCTGCTGTCCAGAGGATGGGCGATGCCAGTAAAAGGCTCGATGTAGAAGCCCTCCGGTACCTCCCTCTTGCCGGGCAGAATCATAACCCAGGAGTGAACTCTCAAGCCATGGAGAGGGTCTGGTGGTGGCTTTTCCAATTCCTATGGCAAGAAGATTGACAAAATGTTTATTCATGATATAACTATTTGATAGGGTTAAAGCCAAAATGACAGGATCAGAGCGCTCACTTAACCTTCGATCTCCAACAGGAAAGAACCAAGTCCCTCGGAATGGATTTCGAACTCGTGACCTCTCAGTCAGTAATCTGCAGAAAAGGTATTAACGACTCCGCCACTGTTATCCCCAGACTTACTGCTTGTCTTTGTTCCTCCTCTCTCCTCTGTCTTAACTTATCGTTTTTCTCTCTATCGATCTCTCTCTGATCCATCTTGATCTCATATTTACTCCTTAGATCTTTTGGAGGTTTCACAGTGTATTTCTTTGGCTCTTTTTGTTGCTCTTCAACTTTCACCTGGAAATTGAGGTAAAACGTCACTGATTGCCAAAATGCTTCCGTGATGAGGAGATCGACCTAAGAGGAGACAGTTAACTCTGACAGTGAGTATTTGGGTTCTATTAATGAGAGGAAGAACTGTACCAGGATTGAAATACCAAGTTGACACTTTTGACCTGCCTTATGGTACTGCTCAAGAATTCTTCTTTTAAAGGAGTAGCACTATTCCAAAGTGGAAATTGGAATACTAATGTTACATACAATGAGACAAACTATTGCAAAACAAACCTCTTCTTTCTTCTTGAGAAGTGGACATATCTCCCTTGTCTCATCCATGAGACACATCTCCCTGGTTGCGTAGCCACTGACCACATAGGCATCATAACCAACACCGAGTAGCAAGGAACACAACAATGTACTGTAGTCAAAGGAGTTGCCTTTTTGTCTTTTTAAAATTGTGGTTGGGGCATAAAGCCTCTTTGGCTAAAATAGAAAAAAACAGAGTTGGTTATTAATGCATATTTTAACTCAGCACATTACTAAAAAATATTTCTAACACTACACAGCTTCTAACTGCACTGACCATGTGACATTGAAACAAATGACTGCCCTCAAAACAAGTTAGCATTTCAGACTTTCCCAAAAAACCAATTACCCTTGCCCAGGACCAATGGTTTGCCGTCATCTGGTGCAGATATCTTTACTCACCAGGTCTGTTGCAGGATCTAAAGGAATGAAATTCAAATAATCTGCCACAAACTCTGCAGCTCCATCCCAGTCATATACCTCTGGAAATGGCAGTTTTGTTACTCGGATAGTGGTGCACACAAATTTCTAAAAGGAAGAAAATACATCTTATTATTTAACTGAGAAATTAGTGAACAGAAACTTCTTTGTAATATCATACATTTGTTTTTTCTCAACTACGTGAATAAATCAAGGTCTGAAGGACCCAACTTCCAAATGATTTTGGAAAATGTAAGGATTGGGAATGGGAAGGACTTGAGAATAACCTACCTCTACACCACACTCATTTGTTGGGTTCAAAAACAATGGTTTCCTATCACGATACAAGTGAACATATTGTCTCCTGAAGTTATCAGCATAGCCAAGGACCAGCTTTTCTTTCCGACCATTTGCTTTGTATGAACTGGGAAATTCACTTTCATCAAATATTTCAGCTGGTTCACTGAAAGAGAAGCAAAGCCTGTCAAAGCCAAGGGCGTCAGCATCTTACTCATTCCATTTCAAGGTAGGCTCTACACTACAGGTTAAATAAAAATTGATTACAGACATGACAGACCTATCTACAGCCTATGATAATGATAATCCCTATTTTCTAGTAGGCTATAGGCCTAGATTAAAAAACGAGTCAACCGATAGACCGACGGAGTCAAACACATAAATTGTAAAAAGGAACACGACAAATTAATTAAAATAACGAACATTTCAGTTTTAGGATGTTCTACCACAATCTTGGCAAGTTCATCTTTGAGGGCTTCAACATCTTCTTCGAGCTGTGCATCTACCTCCCCTTTCTCACTGCCTTCTACTACACTCCCTTTCTCACTGCCTGTGGTGGACTTGGCATCAGCATCACCAGTCTCGTTGACACTGACAGCATCAACACCATCTTCTCCAATCGCAATGTCTGGAACTTTAGCCTCTTCTTGTGAAGGCTCTCCACCAGTTGGAGACTCTACTTTTATGTCACCAGCTGCATCATTAGTTTGTTCACTAGTAGCCTCATCTTGACCTTCAACAGACATTGTATAAGGCTATCCTTTACTGTTTTTTTATATCCGAAAAGCGAGAATTTTACTAGATTTTGTGGGACCGAGGAACTGCTCCAAGGAAGCCAGAATTCATCCGCTAGTTGACAACAGAAAAAATAGTGCTATATTCAAAGGCGTTTGTTTTCCAGTTAATTTCATTTAGTTTAAGTTTATTGACTCTTATGTATCAAAATAATACTTTTCATTACTCTGATGCTTCAAAGATGCAGATTAGGCGTTTAAATTGATATTAGGGTATTTTCCATAGAAACGAAATCACTGCCCTAAAAGCGCCACCTCGCGGCAACTCTCCTTTTGGCGAAGGTGGGATTGTCAAATTTATGGCTGACATTTCTCAAATTTTTCACATTTTCATGAAGAAATACACCATCAAAATCTTTATCAAGAACTTTTTGAAGATGAACATAGTGTAGTATGTTGGTTGAAGAATTTGTCTCACTAATCAACCGCAGTTTTTAGCGTTTTCTGCTCTGAAAAGCAAGAGATTCGTGTAAGAATAGCTAGGGAGTTCTGTCAAAACTCGAAAACTGACCTGAAAAAATCCAGGAAAAAGCAAACTTGTTGACAAATGACCTGACCCTACATCAATAAGTTAAGGAAAAGAATTCACGCACGTCATGTAAGGTCGTTGGTCGGATTGATTGATCTGACTCCAAAGCTCTTGATTACTTCACATTATTGGCCCAGCATTGATTGAGCGTAGGCCTTTTTGAAGAAAACGAATCAGACTCTGAGCCATGGACTATGCATTGATGAGGCATGCCATAACAAAACAAATGCACATACTCTGAACACATCAGAAGGCCTAACCCAACTTCGTACAATGCCATAAGCCACGAAGACCGGGTGAAAGACATGACTGTATTGGGTGATGTCTGCCAGCGGCAGCGCCAGCTAGCATGAGTAGTTCATTGTTTGTTTCATTGACCACCTGTACCATATTGACTATTGTACATGTATGTTACAGTTCTTCTTTTGCAGATAAATTTCCTTGGCTGAGTGACCAGGATGTATTCTGAGTGGAAGTCACTTCAGTCTGCCATCCAGACAGATGACAGTAACATCAGTGTCCTCCACAGCTTCCCTGATACAGTTGGTAAAGATGTTGCTGGTTCTGTAGTGAAACACCTGGCTCAGAATCTCAGTCTTGGTGTGAGCAACAGTGAGCCAAGTAAGCTCAACAATGACAAGGAGGTCAAGTGGACTATGGAGGTATGTGTGATCTGATCTTTCATACAAAGTTATTGACATGTTTGACTGTTGTGGGCCATACAAAATTGGCCTTTAATTGCTACTTTGATTGGACATCTGACTTGCAGTCCCCTTTTTTCATCTGACCTAAGATGACTAGTTCTGTCTTCAGTATTACTTTTTTCAAAAATGTGATCTAAGGGTTTTTTCAGGGTGAACAAGAAATAGTCTATAATGTCCACTTTCAGGTTCTGTGTTATGGACTGAATCTTCCTCTGAGTGAACTCGACACTATTAAGGATTGTGTGAATGTCTACTGTGACTGGATGACAGCCCTGGTCACACCCAAGGCTTGTGTACCAAAGCCGGTGAAGGAAGAACCCAACAAGTATGCACAGGATATGCTTCATCATCTCTATAACCTGTTTGCACCAAGAGACGAGAGAGGTGGGTTTCAATTCCATAGATCTAATATGCGATTGGTGTATAGTGAATATCTTGCACATTGGCCATGATGCCATTCCTTTGACAATAGTTTGATTCCTAATGCTGACTTTCTTTCAGGCACCGACTTGGTCAAGCGTCAGGCTGTTCACTGCCACAGAGTGCTGCGGACTGTGCAGCATGTTGCCAACGATTCAACCATTATGACTAGGGAAACATGGGAGACATTACTCAAATTTCTTTTAGCAATAAATGACACATTACTTGCTACACCAACCGTCAAAGGTGAGACAAAGTCTTATTTCAAAGAAAATCTGGAAGAAAAAAAATTTTGTCTCAAAAATATACATTTTTTGCTAAAGATTAATTTTCTTCTCTAAAACCCTATTGTTACTAGACTTGACCAATTTCTAGAGGAACGAAACAAAAATTGTTGGTAAAAAGAAATCTGTGTCCAGGACTGATCAAGTTAGATTATTCCATACGTTAACGTCTGATTTCAGTTTCATTTCTTGTAGATGATATTGGTGACCAGCTGTGTGAGAGGGTGCTGAGTGTTCTCTTTGAGTTGTGGTTGTTGGCCTGCGCTAAATGCTTCCCAGCTCCTTCTCTGTGGAAAACATTCCGTGACATGAGCTCAAATTGGCGGCACCATGAGGCACTAGTGATCCAGTGGCATCGCGTTAATGCAATCCTTACATCAAAGCTAATCAAGTTTATGTATGGACCAGAATTTCCTGAACTTGCCATATGTAAGTATTGATGCTGGTTGGGCTTCGGATTTTCAGTTTGAGCTACGTTAGATTTGTTCTAGGCAAAGCAAAGAGATTAGACACGTTTGGCTTTCCAACTTCTCAGCCCAACAAGCAGCTTATGGGAGTTGTGTGGTCATGTAAGGGAGAGATGTCTTTATTGAGTGAAGTAATGATCGGATTCTTCTTCACATTTCCAGCAGAAGATGACTACCCCATCATTCCAGCAGACATGGATCGTGACTGTGTGGCACAGTCCTGGTTCAGATTCCTGCACGTCATCAACAACCCGGTGGATATGTGTCGGCCGCACGTCATCAGCCAGACTCAGAAGTTTCTGCACATGGCCTTGACCAGTGAGGCTGTCATAGAACCTAGTCAACATGAATGTTTAGCAATACTGCCCCAGATATTCTTCCGTGCCATGAGAGGGATATCAGTTCTTGTTGATGCATTTCTTGGTGAGTACATGTGACGGTTCCTGGTCAATTATTTTTTCATATCACCATGTTCACGCAACATATGTCATACACGAGGCAGTGTGAATACCAGCACCACCGTATGGACCAAATCAATACAGCTCCTCACCGTGCTGCTGTTTACTCATCACTTGGATGAAACCAGGAATTGGGATAAGGTTTTACCTGGACCATCTCTACCAAACAACCTAAAAATCAATCTGTTTTCTTTTAGAAGATAGTAACATACTCTTCTCTGTTCCCTAGGTATTTCTCAGTCCAACCGTGATGATGCATTGCTCAACCTCGTTAGTCGCCAGACAGCAACCATCACATCCTCCACACCTCCTCCTCGCCGGGCAGACAAGAAGAGCACAGGAAGTCAAGGGGGAAAAAGTAGGTTGACAGGCTGACTCTGTTGTTCCTTTAGAAGTCTTTTGTAGAAAGTTCTTTGAGATGAATGAATCTTTTGATTTTCCTTTTCTCTTGTCTCAGGTCAGAAAAGTGTGTCGACTCCAAAACTGCAGGCGAATACGACCTTGACACCTTCCAACAGCCCGGGTCATGTGACACTTGAGTCCCTCCCACCACTTGCTCCAGCCAGACCTAAGTGTAACAGCATTCTACACCTGTTTGGAGCGTGGCTTGTTGAGGCAGCCATCGCTGGAGTCAAGGTCCATGGCAACCAGTCCAGCAACAGCGGTAAGATGGGAATAGTTTGAACATGCACTTGCATCCTAGGTCTGTCAACATTTAGACTTTGAATGATGAAATAAATAGACACAGAGCTGACGTAATGCATGATCAACTTATGAAGTCTTTTGTTCATGTTTTTAAGTATATAAACACATGGTTTTAGGTGCATGAGTTTTAGAAATACAGTGTCTCCAAGGACGTCACAGTAATGAAGTTGATCAAGGCATAAGTAGGATTGTGGCACCTGATATTTACCTTGTTTTTCAGTTCAATATGCATGGCACTCAAAGCTTTTTGCACACCCCAACATTTGAAGTGTGCCTGTTCATACGTGTAATGATCGTGCTCCTGTTGTCTTTAGTGTTTAGCTAGATTTATCCATCACCATTGTAATGTTACCATGCTGTCAGCCTGCTTTCTTGCAACCTTTCAATTACTCCAGCTTATTCTGTGATTATGGCTCACTTTAGGTGGTACACATTTCTCATCTTTACCAAAGGCTTGCTATGGGAGGAGGTCAATCAAGTATTTTATAGTTCCAAGGGGGTTCAGCTGGATGAAATTAGTGAGACCTACATATTGATGAGTAATGTCCTGATATTCCTTGCACACTCCTGCTCTATAATCAATGCACTAGACTTCTATTTCATGTATTTCTACCTAATGTGCTTTTTGGTCCAGTGCTGGTGATGCAGTGAAAACTTAAAACCAGATGTCTGAAAATTAGATGAGTTGAGTTCTCTGAATTACATCTACTTCTGTTCCACCTAAGATGTCAAAGGAAAACTCTGAGAAATATCAAAGCCAGCATCAGACCAGGAACATATTTTTGAATTCAACTGATTTTGATCATTTTGTGCTTCAATATTTTGAAAGCATGTTTAACTTATCTTTAAAATTTGCTTTTTATTTTGTTTTAACCTGTATTCAAAAACTTATTACTTCAAAAGAAGTGATAAGTTTTTGGTTTATTCTTTGTCAAGTGCATGACTCGATGGTGTTTTTTTTGCTGTAGTCAATCCTTGCTTCTCGCTGGTCATGTGGTTTTTGGTAGTTTTTTTGTTTGACAGGTTATTCCCAGAATGAAATGGTATGCAGTGGTGAAATGTTAATAAATAATGAGATCTTTCTGTATTCAAAGACGATTTCAAATAAACTTCAAAAAAGCACACAATGTATTGTAAAATCAAACCAGAATTGAAAAGTATCTTTTCAACACTTGATAAACAGATATTTCTCCATTCACTGCATGTATACACAGACACAATTTAGCGAAGACCGCCCAAACATGAACCTATTGTATCGGATAGTGAAACATGGGTTAGTGATGTTAGGCCTGTTGTTCTTGTTCAGTTGTTCATTTGAAAAACCTTGTCTAGGGTTAGGTCTGCATGTTGTTCATGTGCATATCTGGTGCATTTACTCTATTTTGATAAGTTAAGAGTTGTTCGTATCCCTGCATCCAGACCGTGATACACAGGTAGCTGAATTGAAAGTTTTTAAAAAGAGGTTCAGTTAGATTTATGGGGAGATTGTCTCATTGACATTGGTCGTCGGGGTTTGTTTGTGGTAGTGTCAGATACTGAGCTTATGGCTGTGTAAATAAATAATGAAGGAATAAGTAGTGAAATTAATACTAGTAGTTCAAGGCTGCGCATATGTACATAAGCCTAAGGTTTCCTGTAGAAAATGATATTAGGCTTTTCCCTAAAGATCATAAAAGAATTTAAGAATGTTTATTAATACTGCAAATCCTTTTTCAGTTCTGCACATGAAACTAAAGCGTCACCTTTCAAGTAAGCAGTTCCTCTGTCGTCTCATTCATTTAGGTGTCAAATTATGCAGTTTCCATTCTTATTGTTGGTTGGGGGCCAGAGAACTGTCTTGGTGTTGGTATGGCTTGGTGGGTTGTGAGAAACCCTTATCAGTGGGAAGTAGGTCATGTTGGGGATGATGATAAAATGATCATAGAATACAGACTTTGCAAGATTTGGGTTTATGACCTTGTGGGTGTCAGTAGGGCGTGGCAGTTTGAGACAGGGTAGAAGAGGACCTCTTCAATCAGCAAGCAGGTAATATTAATGTTGAATGACGATAAAGGATAACTGAATACGAGTTGGCATGATTTGGGAATGGGTAACGTGTGGTTCTCTAAAGTACTGACACTAAGCTCTCAATTCATTTTTGAAACCTGAACCCTTTGATGTTTGGCTCAAAGGGTCCTCTTGGTGACAATAGTCTGGTATCAAGCCACTGTCATAAAAGAGAGGACTTGAGAATCTACCATCAGTGAATGTTTACGGAAAATTATCCCCTAAGTCTATTCGGTGTTGGAGTTAATTTGTAGGTGTATTGTGTTCATCTTCTAACCAGAAAGTTATGAACATAACTCGCATTTCTTTACTTCACATGCAATCTATACATTCTTTACTCTCAATGTCATTACATACCATTTCTTTGTGTGGATATAACCGTCTTTATTTGTTTCGATGTACATATTTTTTATAAACGGATGAATGATTTTCATCTAAATTTCGGTGTTTCTTTCGAACTTTTTTGCTATTTTTTCAACATGACCTGGTTACATTCAATAGTTCCACCATCGAGACGCACTAGCTTTATTAACGAGAGTGACAACGTACGTCGTCGTTCCATGCCTCTAGATGCCATGTTGAAACTGTCGTCGTCACACGGAGAGATCCTCGTTGACAACTACGAAGCTGGTCGAGCAGAAGCATGTGGTGCCCTCTGTAGGATCTTTTGTGCACATAAGACGGGAGAAGACATCCTACCAGTATATCTGTCCAGGTTCTACATTGCCATGCACTATGGACTCAGGGTTTCAGAACCAGAGGTGAGTCATGTTGTCTCCAACCAATATTCATATGGACATTTTGGACATTGATGCCTTTTGAAGTGAAGTTGGCCCCTTTTTCAGAGCTCCCTCTCCAGCTCATTGAACATGTAACTAACAACTGATTGAATCAGATGGGTGTGAGTCATTCAAAACTTTACCTTCTTTCTGCTTGAAATAAGTTGCCCTTTTTCCATCAGAATTTCAGCAGTCAAGTTCTCGCCAACATTCTGTTTAATTCCCCGAACTTGCTGAGAGTCGACCTTGATGGTGTGATGGTGCTAGTCCCACAGATGCTGGATTCTCTTGAGTTGGTCTTGTCGGATACCCTGCCAAAAATAAAGTAAGTTCCCGCTTGAGTCGAGTCTTTATATCACTGTAATTCACAATCGGGAGGAATGGGAAAGTTAAATTGAATCTATGCATCACTGTAGTACAAATCTCTTCAGAGCAGAAACTGTCAATAAATCTTTTGGGAGCAGGTCTACATAGATATACTTTTGACAACTCTTCTTTCACTGTTTCAGCACATTTGACCAGATTCCGCAAGTAGAACTGAGGAAGGCCTCCATACATCTCCTCTTGTCCATGATCTGTCTGCCTCTACACTTCAAAGACCTACAGATTAAACGTAAGTCAAAGTTTTGGTTGCATTCTCACAGAATATCTTCCGACATGACTGATTCTTCTTCTTTTTTGCTCTGCACTTTGAGGAGTTGTTCTCCAGAGAGTATTCATCCTATAAGGCGAGATGAGCAGTTGTGTGTGTCACTATATATATATGGTCCGTTGTCTATTGGCATTGTTGGCCTAGTGACTGCCGTGGTAACTATTGTTGTCTTTCTTTGCAGCTTTGATACCAAATAATGATATGTCAGAACCAACACGTACATTCCTGAGCCTGAAGATGAGGTTGATAGAACTCTTAATGAAGGCTCTCACCATTGAGGCCGACCCTGCAAATACACATTTGCTTCTTGGTAAGTTTTCTATCAAAACTATTCTTGGGTCTGATTCCACTGCAGTTTGAAACAAACTGTGTTGTTCCATGTTGGATGCCGTTTCCCACAGCGGTGGAAACACGGGTGACTAAAACTGTTGTTTCATGTTGGATGCCGTTTCCCACAGTGGTGGAAACACGGGTGACTAAAACTGTTGTTTCATGTTGGATGCCGTTTCCCACAGTGGTGGAAACACGGGTGACTAAAACTGTTGTTTCATGTTGGATGCCGTTTGCCACAGTGGTGGAAACACGGGTGACTAAAACTGTTGTTTCATGTTGGATGCCGTTTCCCACAGTGTTGGAAACACGGGTGACTAAAACTGTTGTTTCATGTTGGATGCCGTTTCCCACAGTGGTGGAAACACGGGTGACTAAAACTGTTGTTTCATGTTGGATGCCGTTTCCCACAGTGGTGGAAACACGGGTGACTAAAACTGTTGTTTCATGTTGGATGCCGTTTCCCACAGTGGTGGAAACACGGGTGACTAAAACTGCTTTCGGTTTGTTGTGTTTTGCAGGAGGCTTATTGTTGATTGTTCAGGATTTAGCTAACTGTGAGACAGCTGAGCAGACGACACTACAACAGACACATGACTTGTTAAGTGGACCAGAGCCAGGTCAGTATCAAGGTTAACCTTTGGATTGATATGATCGCAGAAGATATTGCAACATCTGATTCTCTCGGCCCATTTTTTTGTTGAAAACCCTTTTCTTTGAACACCCTCAATTTCCTTTCTTGTTGGATGGGCATCAAAGAGCCTTCCTTGGGAGTGTTGCCAGGTGTGAATTTGTAATTGGTATACAAATATTCGGTAAAGGTAGTTCGTTTCTTTTGTCCAGAAACGTCAAGCATTGGTAGTGGCTCATCGAACAAACCAACTAGTCTCAACCTGGAAGGGGAGTCTGGACTGAAGACGAAAGATTTTGGTAAGTAATGCAGAGGACACCTTAAAGGCCTGATTCCACTGGGGCAATTGAAATCAAATTTTATGTCAAAAAAGAATTTGACCCCATTTGAACTTTTCATTCACCTTTCAGACACCTCATATGGTCTTTTTGGTGGTGCTGCATCATTGGTCTGTAACCGCCTCATGGCCACGTGGAAAACAGACCTCAATATCGCCTTGTCAGCCATGGAGGTGCTATCCGGTCTGGCCAAGGTCCACTTGAACACACCAAACCATCTCATGTGCAAGCGGACGGTCAAATGGATCTGTGACTTCATCGTGTACCAGTGCAGCCGGCCCCCGCCTGCTCACTCCCGAGACCTTCACTCGATGATCGTGGCAGCGTTCCAGTGTCTGACCCTGTGGTTGGTGGAGCACCATTACCTGTTGCAGGACAAGGAGTGTTTACATTACGTCTTGGAGGTAGTTGAGCTTGGCATCTCTGGCAGCAAGTCACAGGTAGGATCAGTCAGTTGACCTCACCTTTTACAGTTACATGTCAATAGCCTGGAGGTTCGAATATACCAAGAATTAGGGCGACTTGATTCAATTTGATTTCTAGATTTTGTTGATTGATTATTGATTTTCAACATTCTTTCTTGTAGACCCGTTTTCCTCATTTGACTGCTTTATGTTCTGAGCTTTCTGTGTACAAATATAATGCTTTTGGTTGCATTGCCATTTTGTGATAATCATCGGTGATGATGATGATGATGAAAATGCTTTGTTACAGGTCTAAGTTATGTTCTCAAACAGCCCCTCAACCTCTCTGGAAGGAACCTTTCTACATATACTATTTTGCTAGCTTTGCCCCTGTGGAAGTCTCATCCCCCTCCTGACAATGTGGCTTGCGTGGTCGATCACCGAGCCTGCCCATTTCTTATGACTACTGTGTTGTTTCGGTTTCAGAATCTGGCACGAAATCATGAGTCCATGACTTTAAAAATAGACAAGGACTCGAAGTCTGTGTCCATGTTAAAGGTATTTTAGTGGCCTGTTAATTGTCCAGCTGAAGTCCTGCACTGTTTAAATGTTTAGTTGATAGTGTACTTTGTTTGTGTTTGTCTTTGACTTCCTTGGTTTTCATTACAGCAGGTTGCCAACTCTGGAAAAAACACTGCAGGAATGTTTTTCCTCATGACAGCAGTTACCGGTTTATTGCATTCAGGTCAGACGTACCTACATGTAGTGCAGGCATTGTCTTCCTGAACGTTTGTATACCTGTCTGCATTCCCATGTCTGTCCAAAAAGACACTCACAAACAAACTTCTCTTGATCGTCTGCACAATTCAGCTGGACAACCTGTTTGTTGATTTGCTTCCTGCCCTAACCATACTTTTCAGTCACTGGCCTTCCTCTATCCTGCGTTTGATTCCTTTAGACCCTGCCTGGCACCTCACTGACCAAAACATTTAGCATTTACACGGAGTGTCATGTTATTGTTACCAGTAATAAAATATTACACATTTCAGGTTGACACATCTAACTTTACAGCGATGCATGCACTTTGAAATGACTGACAGTGTTGATTCTTCATTTCATGGACTTCAAAATCACACCTACAGACTTTCGTTGAAAAGTTCTATTGCCATGCTTAGAATTTGGTCTGTTTGTGATCGTCCCAGACAACCAAAACTGCATCTGCAGGTATCGTAATGTGTGTACGTCCATTCCTGTACAACTATGGCTGCCTGAGGATGATCAAATTCTCAGTGTGGCAATATAACAGATATATTGATAACCTGATTGCAGCTTTAAGTGTAGTTGTCATTTACTAACAATCGATAGTCAGAATATCCCTTCGAGAACTTTGTATTTAGGTTCAAGCAGACAAGTGCTTTTTGTTGCTGCGACCTAAGACAGAGCCACGTTGTCATGGCTTTGTGGCAGGTTGCAGCAATTAAAACTCCTTGTTTGCGTGACGCTTTAGAGTGATATGTTTTGTTGATTTTTGTGTCCATTGTGTTTAAATTTGTCTTGTGATTTAAATTCTACATCAGTTCAGAAAACTTCAAACAATTTACTTTAAAAGTCACTTTGTGTTGAATTCAGAAAAAGGTGTTGCAAGATTTGGTTCCTTAGTGTGATTCTGTTAAGTTAATTTCTGTCGTTTTCTCTTATTTACTGTTTCGTCTCAATTGAACATTTTCGGTTTGTCTTCAAAAGATATTTGACTTGAGTTCCAAAGTTTTGAATCCAGTAATCCAAAGTTTTTTTGCACAAACACATGCAGGGTATTAGCATTTTGAACAGTCGTCATTCTGTTTTGTTTCCTTACAGAATCGTGCCAGCGATGTGCCAAAGATGAAAGGGGAGAAAGAGTTGATGCCAGCTTCCATGAGGGTCAGAGATGCAGCAGAATTAGTCCTGACTACTATCATGGAACAAGTGGTAAGTGCCGGGATGGGACTCTTTGTTGAAGTTAACTGTAAAATGATGGTTAACATAGTCCACTTGGGGTTGAACTGTCTTGCTGTTTGCTTTGAAATGAACTTTGAAATCGAAAGGAAATGTGTTTTAACTTCATTTGTATTTCAAATTTACTTCTTATACAATCTCCTTTACAGGGTTCTTTCCCTCCTCCATGTGGACCAGAGTCACCCTACTCCCTGCTAGACGAGGACTCATTGCTGCGGTATTGCAGGGGCGGCAGTATACCAGAGCATGGTTTCAACTTTCGCTACTTTGTGTTGGAGAATTCCATCATCATTGGCCTGCTCGAACAACCACTTGGCAATGAACAAGGTAAAGGGCATGTTCTCATGCACTGAGAGAGAATTGATATCAGAATACCTGGATGAGCTGAAATTTGCTTTCGGGGTAAAAGGAAGAACTGTTGCAACTTTTATCTGGTAGAGCTGTTATTGTGTGTATTGTTATTTTCAGACCCACTGCCCACAGTCACAGCCATCGTCAGGGGACCGTTTGGTCGACATGCTTGGACGATGCAGCTGCGCCATCTACCAAGACACCACAAGGTTAGTGAGTTCCCCATTTCCCGTGTGGTTCCGTGTTCTCCCCTAGCCAATATCTCAATCTGAGTAAACATCAGGCCTGGCCTTTGAGGTCATTAACAATCACATTATCCTTCGCTTGCAGGTTGCATCAAAGGCGTACCTATCGGACCCCGGTAGACCCCAGCCTAGGAATGACATTGGTAAACAGTACAACATACGACATCGCTACTTCCCCGATATGGTTGAGAAGATTCCGCTAACGAATGCGTAAGTTTTCATCAGTTACACTTGAACCGTAAATCAATTTGAAATAAATGAGGATCAGGGCCCACCAGGTAAGCTCAAGCCTCTTTTGAAAAACTGGGCCATTTGGTTGTAGATATGAGATTTGACCCAAACGACCAACTGCCATTGAAGGAAGAAATGCTAATGATCCTGCAATGTTGACCACTTGTTTCTTCTCAATGTTTCAGTGACAAGAGCATTCCTCCACTGGAGTCGGTCGTCCCCGATAACCAGCAGGCAGACCATGAAAAATTGAAGCACTTCATCGAGAAACAGGCAGAGCTTGAAGCTGGCATTGCTGCCAGGGTAAAGAAGGAAAAAGCTCAGCGTGAATTCCCGGACTCAGCTACAGAATGCAAGCCACCAACCATCACCCATGAGTTCCAGACAGCTCGGTTATTCCTTGCTCATTATGGCTTCCTCTCACTTGAGGCGTTGAAAGAGCCGACCAACAGCAGTATCCCGCCTCCCCTCTCCATGCTCAACCACACCCAGCCAGGCTACCTAAGCGCCCTGGAGGCTCTTGACAGTATTCCCAGCAGAACCAATGACACAGCTTATGTCTTCTATGTCAAAGCAGGGCAAAAAACCGCTCCAGAGATACTCAGTAATGTGGTAAGTTTCTTTCTTTTTTTCTCTCAAACTTCGTTGAAATGTTTTCCCCGCAATACTTGAAAACCTTTTGTAGAGATGTTGATTCTGAATGCCTCTCTTACAGCTTTCAGAGAAGAATGTGCAGTCTCACTTCATGGAGTTCCTGTTGGCACTCGGATGGCCGGTTGATGTGAAGAAGCACGCTGGGTGGACAGGGAACCCGGTCACCAGCTGGAAGATAATTGAGGAAGGAGACGAAGGTATTTCAAAATAACTCATCCCTGCGTTGAAAATCCTTGAAGAATTGAATAGACTGAGCCTCCATGCCTTATCACATACCCTTTACTTGTATGCGTGAATTCTTGCATGACCACTCTTACTGATATCATAACCTCTGTTCCAGGTGATCCAGGTGCTCCCTCCAACACAGGTGGAAGCCTGTATGACGGGCGTAAACAGGTGCTCTACTGGGCTGATGCAAGCTCCGAGGTGGTGTTCATTGTACCCTCCCCCGATACGTATCACGAACGGAGACGAGCAAGTCTGGATTCTGTGGGAGGTAAGAGAAATATCATAAGGGGATTTAGGGTTGGGATGTTTACACATAACCTCAAGGATATACGCAATTGTTCAATGTACATGATGTGTACAAGGTCTATAGATTGTGTAGTTAGAGATTGTAGCGTGCTATTTGTCAAATGTCATCAATGTCCATGTTGGGTCTGTGGGTCTACTTGAACACTGACTTATCATCAGTGTCACGTTGATGACGCTCTTCTCTGACCTGTACCAGTCATTGGTTATGTTTGGACTTATTTCCTGATTGTGTTTTGAGTAAGAATTTATCATTTGTGTTTTCTTTAGTCACATTCCGTTTCCAATCCTCAGACCGGAGTAAGTAGACCTGTTGTATAAATCATCCAGTATGCTCTCAGACCTCTATAGATTCAGTCTGTCCTCTGGTGTGGAGGCAATCAGCTAAACACACGCTGTAGTAAGGCAGAGTCTGACTGAGCTTATAGCTTGCTTGTTCAGAAGAAAAATGAAGCCTGAAGCAGGTTTCCTATTTAAGGAAAACATCCTTCCGTATCTATGTGTAGGTTGGAACAAATCAGTTTCATCATATCCTGATGGTTCGTTTCATTTGCTGCCTTAATTCGATGCTTTACTGACCCTCAATAGCATCAGCTAACTCCCAGGCTATCGTCAGTTGCTTGATAAGAAATACTTGCGTCATAGGCATGGCGAGGTTAGAGCTGGCACTAGCATGGACACTTAATGAACCTGACCCAAGATGTGTCCAACTTTCTATTTGTGATGACATATCCATCAAACGAGTCTACCAACTGAAATGTACTCCCTTTGCTGTACATGAAGCTTCACAGAAACTCGTGGAACAATATTTTTTGATGACTCTATCCATCTGTGATTGCATGAAAGCCATGAGAGATATGCCCTGATGACCTTTCCTTTCGGGTCTCACATCTGTGGCTGCCCCGACCATTTGCATGACTTATTGATACCTGTTGCACACATGGATGTACACGGAAATGACTGCATGTAAGACTGGATGGAGCCAGACCAAATGCATTTTGTGACAGACATTTGTACTTTCATATTGTTGAAGTCACTTATGAAATCACTTATGTACTTTGCATGCATTTCAGGTTCGCTTGATATTGTATAGGGATCATCTCAAAATTGCTTGAAGCCATGAGATAAAATTTATCTAGGTGAGGGGGGCGGCCATTCCTAGGCTGAAATTTTGTCTGTTTTTAACTTCAGGCTTTATACAAAGTAGAGTGTTTTTGCAGTGGAATCAAGCAATTTTTAAATGGTCCCTTACATTGTACTTACACTGTCAATAACGTTATAAGGTTTTGATAACATACCAAAAATTGCCCACTAAGGTGTTATTTCAAATTTCAAAGCAGGTAGCAAGACTTGTAGCATGTTAGTGGTGTCTGACTACAGTATTCTCTTAAGGAGGTGTCTGTAATACACAAAACTGTGGCCAGTTTAAACACCACAGTTTATACCACCTGTGTATGTGGGTTGATTGTCCATCATTGAGTTTTGTGACAGCGTTTTGCCCTTGGTTTTCGTTGTCTCACCTTCCCCTGTTTCACCAGATGTCAGGTCTGACCTTTTCTTTCTTTTTCTCTTTTCTTTCTATCCACCTCTAGCTACCAAAACATTAGACTGTCCCATACATATTTCAATCTCAACCCCAAATTTTGGCGAAACCAGCCCGACACAATCTCAGCGGAAAATCTATCAAAAAATTGCTCCACAAACTTGGGCAACTGGTGCTGAAATGAGTCGAAGGCTGCGGGATTCTCCCCCGAACTCCAGTCCTGTTTGTAGTCCAACCTTGCGTCAACATGCCCGTTTACGCCATGAGAATGGCGAGGTTGATAGAACAAGCCATAAATCGTGGTCCCCTCTGTTGCAACGTCTATCTCTTGTGCCATCGCATCACCACGTAAAGCAACCCCAAGGAGAAGATGGAGGTCAGTAACCCTTTATATGGAATCGGTGGCCATCTTGGTGGGGATCGTATTGGTGTTGGGTGTCATGCACAACATTGGTGTAGACTTCGCAAAAACATGGCTACTCTTCCAACAGTCTAAAAACTCCATATCTTCTGCGCTTTGTAAAGAAGTAGTCCCAACAAAATCACTCTGCTGATTTGCATACACACTTTTAGGTCCATTTGTAAATGTTTATCTGCATTGTTTTGGGCTGATGTGGACAAACATTTAGGAAGTGACGACATCCTCCTGCACTGTACATTACCTCCTGACACATTGCCAGTCATCTTCCCAATGACAAACTTGCACAGACATCAAGTCAACCTGCTCTTTTTCTGCCGTCAACCTAAACCTTACTACCAACCAGTCAAACTGTGAGAACAAGAGGGCTTTATGAATGAAGCTAATAGCTCGCCACGAACATGTGATTTCTGTAATATGACAACTTGACACAAGGGGCTATTCAAAACAAAGCGGTGACCATTGCGATTTACTGTCACATTCCTGTCACTGTTGTCTGCTATGTTGTCATGGTTACAATGCAGGTCACAGCAACAGAAATTGCATGTTTGCAGAGCACCAAAGATACTGTTCTTGAATGACCTGATTTTGTTAGGCTGGGGCTCTCTGTTAGCTTACAATGCATGGTCTGTCAAATGATTATTTCAAGGTTTTCTGGAGCTTTATAATTTCTTTCTGGTTCTGTAAAGTTTTTTTGCTCTGGACTATTTGTAATAATCTTTAAACTTTCTGGGTAAAGGTCATTAGATGTACTATAATAGGTTGTGTTGCTTGATTTTGCCCATGTTTAAGGGTGATTTGACCCATACTGGTGCCATGAATCCCACCAGTTTGCAGCATAGACCTGACCTTAGAGATCTTCACTTCTTCAGGGATGGCATGGGCCTCTGCCCTCCGGTTCAGTAGTATGTACTTAAAAGGTCTGTGATGAAGTAGTCTTATCCAGAGTCTGTCTTAATCACACCATAAACTTAGCTTAGAGTGACCTACTAACTTTTAGCTGCTGTGATGTAAAGATCATGTTACTTGTGATTGCTCTAAAAGTCTAACGTGAGTGTGTTTCACGCAGACTCTGGGTAAAATGGCTGTTAGATAGCGTACTAATATTCTCGCTTTTTCCACATATTAAACACAAGCTTCCTTTATTTCTCATTACTTGCCTGCAGCGGGACAAGCAAGAAAGGAAAAGATGAAACGGTTTCAGTTTGGTAAAGGTGTGCCCACTTGCTAAACCACTTGTGTATGAAATGCTTTGTATTGTTATTGTAACACTTAACCCTGCAAGGACTTTTAAAGAGACAAGTTGGTTGTGTGATGTGTTGGATTTTTGTACGAAAATGGCTTCCAGCTGGCCGGGCATTTTCTTCTCCAAACAGGATCGTTGAAGAATCACTTAACTCCAATAAACTGTGTACTAGAATAGAATGTAACCATAGTCTTACCTGAAATTGGCATACCCTGTCCAAAAAACCCTCGCAACAGTAGCAAAAAGTGTTCAAGGGGTCAACTTAAAGCAAGGTTCCCACCATTCAGTTCTTGTGGGGTTATTTAACATGGAATTTATTTGTTTTTCTTACTGTAGTTTTGGTGATGTACTTTATCTCTACATGTGTGTCGAAAGAGAAATGAGGATATTATTTTCTTAGTGGGATCTATCACACGTTTTGTGTTGGTCTTGTTTCTCAGGAACGCCACTCACATTACGTCCACCCAGAGTTGACTTTACAGGTGGCAGTGCTGAACATCTATGGACCCAGTCTCGCCACCTGTAAGGAAGTGACTCCTGGCAGATGTTCCAGTATTGAGTTGAATTGATCTGTTTGCATGTTCTTGCGGATCAAACACCAAATTTGGAATGTGATGCGTGTTGTTATGGTTTCAACTTATTTCCATTTTTGATCAGTAAACATATGTTGTTTTCAGACGTAAATATTCAAAACCAATGATATTTTGTCATTGATGGTGTTCTGTGGAATTGTGATCACAATATATTTGCGGATCGTAGTTCTCCAATTCGACTGTGTAGGATAATGAGGCTTTGTAACAAGGCAACCCCTTTCATCGAGGCTGGCAAACATGATTCGCCCAAACTAATGTTGTCTGATTCACGCATCCTGTGGTAGGACTATCATGTTCGCCAGGTATCTAGAGAGTAGATGGCACCTCTGCAGTGATAACGTCTGAGTTCAATTTCTGAATGTTTTATGCTTACTTAAAAAGTTTTTTGGGCAATTTAAAAAAAAAAATTTTGCCGCAAACTGAAAATCCATTTTGCATGGAAAGGGAACACTTTTTCTGTGTCAGTGTTTTCTTTACCAATTCGCTATAGAATTGTTATAGAATTTCAACAGAAGTCCTGAGCCTCAACTAACTAAACATTATGTACAGATTCCTTTTGCCAAGCTTGTAAATAGAGGCTTTATAAAACCAACCATCCCACTCACTGTGCAGTTAACCAGAGTGTAGTTCTGGACTATTCTTGAGATCTACTTTAAACCCACTCTTGAGCAGATCTGGGTGACATCATCATCTAATGAAGATCAGCATTCTATAAATATCCAAGGATATGTTATATGACCAATGATTTAGTCCATAGTCAATAATTTCCATTTTCTCTACAAGCACTTTTGCCATTGTCACTCATAAAGTCATGATTTCTTTTCAAAGCACAATGTAAACAGTGTTATGGATGCTTTAAATACCACTTTTGTTTGAAAGCATGATTGTAATTTGATGATGTTTGTTTGTGAAATTGTTCCAAGAAAGTGTAATGTCATAATGTTTGTCATAACTATTGTCGGTTCTCATGCTTCAAAGTGGTTTTGAACTGATGATCACAGCATTCTGGACTATTTTCAGATGTTGTGAAATGTTTCAAATCACTCTGGATGAATACTCACAGCATGGATGAATGTTAATGAAGTTCTCATACTTGTTTCCAGATAAGTCTCCAGTTCTTAGTGGGGCCAAGGGACGAGAGGCCATGAAGCCAAAGAGCCTCTCTCTGGATCTGGACGCACCCCCAAAGACAGAGAAGGAGAGCCCTAGTACGCCGACAGAGACGTCACGAGGGCTGAGGAAGATTGGGCGGACGATAAGCAATATGGGTGGGCCAGATACGAAAGTGTTCATTGTGTGGGTGGAGAGTTTTGAGGATGGGGAGAACATTCCTATAAGTAAGTCCTTCCTGGTCCTGTGGTGTTGAAGTAAGTCTCACCTCATTCCGTGCCAACCCCTGGCTGTTATCGCCATACTTATAGACCCCTTGATTAGGTACAATTTGATTGACCTTCTTGTATCTGCGTCTGATCAGTACAGTCATTTCTAACTTGTATTGTGGCTTATTTCCAGATGATCTTGTGTGTGCCACCAACCCTCAAGCAGAGAAGGACAATGTGACAAGCAGTGGCTCATCTCTTGCCAGTCAGACAAGCAACAAAGATGCCAACATCTGTGTCATCCTGATTCACTCTCTCAAGAGTGGCTTGTTCAGAATAGGATTACAGGTAGGTTCCAATCAGAATAGGATTACAGGTAGGTTCCAATTCTAGACACTGTGGCATAGAGACAGTAAATTGTTGGACATTTTTGCCCTTTACAAGCTGCCCTACTAGGGAAGATCCTATATTGGTACGTTTATAACATGGGTAGAAAAGCCTTTTTGAGTTGTTGTATACAACTGGATGGTGTAAGTTTATTCCATTGATTCATGTTATAAATTGCAAGTCTATATATTTCAGGGTCACAGTGGTCGTATCAGTATGGCCGGTCCATTGGTTGATGGTATGGTTGTGAGCAGGAGGACGTTGGGAGCATTGGTCCGGCAGACGGCCATCAACTTGTGCAGGAGAAAACGACTGGAGAGTGAAGTGTAAGTTGGGCTGTTCAGGTCCCGGGGGAGAGGGGAAGGCACGGACCTGCCACACAAAAAGGAATAGGTACCCTTTATACACCTGGTCAGTTCAAGTGCTACATGTATACATAATGAAAATGTTTATCTTTCTCTACAGATACCAGCCGCCTCATGTCAGGAGGAAACTACGCATCCAGGAGATCACAAACAAATTCCGCAGTCGGATGAACGAGCCAGAATTCTACACTGCGTTGTTCCAGGATACAACGAAATGACTCGTGGGTGACCAGTGCACTGCAGAGACTAATCTAAACGGCGGACAAAACATGAATGGCTATGTTAGCAGAGACTACCGGAAAACATCAGAAACTAGACAACACAGGGAACAGGATGAGTGCAGTCAAGTTAATTTTGTTGGGCGACCAATTACTGAATCGGTGTCCATAAAGATATATGAAACAGCACTTTAATAAAAGCCGTCACAGTATCGTGGGGAGATGTGATATTGATAGCAGACTCTATTTGTAGCTGTAACTGTATAAGTTTACAAGATGTATTATTACATTTTACAATATCCATGCCGGCCATGATTTTGGTCCATTTCGTATGCAACAAAAAACACAGAGTGTCACTTTTTCTAAGAACTAGCACTGAGGGGATACATCTTTAGAAGGCATAACGCACAAGAATCTTTTATCATATTTATTGGCAAATCTATTGATTCGTTCAAACTGTCATAATCATAGATATAGGACTAATTTCTGGTAGTCTGCTTCTTGTGGTGGTAGCTGTTCTGTGAAATGGACCTGGCTTTGTTCACATGTGCTTATTTGTGGCAGAACAATCAATGTGTACAAGACTTGCATCATTTGTCTCGTCCATTTGAGTTGTTTCTGTTCGTTCTTTCTGCTACTTCTGTAAACAAACTAGTTGGTGGTCAGTGTTTTGCTTACCGTTTAGGTTGGTGTCGTATGGTCTTGGGTGTTCACTGTGTGAATGTAATAGGGTGTGCCAAGCCATCAGTGTAACTGGAAATGTGTGTTCTAGGTCATCAGTGTAACTGGAGGAGTGTTAGTGTTTTCATGTATTCCGGGTAATGTGCGATGTCGATTCTAGTAGTGTTTGTGACTTGTAACAGAGAAGGGATTGGAGAATTTTAAAAGAAGTGAACATTATGATGTAGAGCTGGAAAGGAATTAGTTACCTTGATTTGTTTTAAGTGTTGTGATTTGTAGGTGGTGTTATTTTGGAATCAAACGTATGGTGCTAAATTCTTAACTTGTATTATGGGGGAGGGGTCCATTTAATGTGTGCTCTATTACATGTTCTACACTGCAAGTAGTTGGAGTGTAGGTATTGTACTCAAGTTATTTCAGTCAGGAGTTTAAGGGGGGTTTTCCTCCAAAATCTTTCTCAAAATCCAATTTGAGGACAAAGTCACAATCAGACTGCCAGGATGCGATCACTTTAGGACAATAAAATATTGGCAGTCTGATTGTGACTTTGTCCTCAAATGTACTTATTCTTATTCGTTCGTAAACTACAACATCTCCTTTGAAATGCAGGACATTATATTATCACAGAAATAACTGAATTTCTGTTGTATTTATAATCAGAGTTCTATGCAATTGAGAGTTGTTTAAGAAAATGTATTCATTCGTGATTTACATGTTTCGTTTTGATGAGATTGTGGGTCTAAAATGAAATCGCTTTGTCTAAAGTGACATCTGTTATTGGTAGAATTGACGAAACCCATGTTAGCCTGTTGGCCTGTAGGTTTGCCTGTAATGAGAACTATTGTGGCTGTCAATGAGAACCCTGTAACCCCCCTTCTGTATGTTAGGTGTACATGTACCACAGGGTTTACATGGTTCCTCTTCATTTTTGGTTGCATATGCAGAAGATAGCTAGTAATCATGTTACTAGTAGGTGTTGTACAGTTGTGAAGTGGCTGCTTAAAGTTCACACGAATAGATATATTCATTGGTAATATTAGTCTTGTAGTCTTGTCTATTCATACCTGTTCCTTGAGGATGTTATATGATTTGAAGAGAAGTCAGTCGGAGACTATTTCGTTTGTGAATCAGGGACAGAGCCATACACAAACTTGACAAAGTGTAGTAGAACTTCTCACGAACTTATCACAAGGAAGCCAAATGGAAAGCAGGACAACTCTGACTATGATCAGATATAGACACGAAGTGCACTGACAAGGCTCGTGGAAAGGAACCACCAAAGCAACAATGTGGTTTTGAGTTCTGACCATTATCTCGAGGACACTTGCAACCAGATTATGTGGATCCAAATAATAATGATAATAATACGAGTCTTATATAGCGCAGTATCCAACCATTAACTGGCCGCTCAAAGCAAAATGAATAGCAGTTACCAAATCCTGACCGAAATTAATGTTGTATGTATTCAAGTGGGTGTCCTACAAACAGGTGTCTGCCCAGAGGTTGGAAGGTCTTTGTGATTATGTACTCTTGGAGATGCTGCCCGTATGTCAATGCCTTACTTCAATGCACTTATTTTGTCCCCGGCAAGTGAGTGAAATGCAAGAAGGGTTGGTGATCATGAAGAAATGGATGTTCAAGTTCCATGATTATTGGGCAATCATGGCCTCGGCGAGGGTGGTCCTGGCCCTTCTTATTGTTAAAACTTGATACAAGCCATTGGGGAGGTGTGGTGTAGTGGTCAAGATACCGAACTTGTCACCCAAACATTGTAGTTTGATACCAGACACAACACACAACTGCAATCTCAGGCAAGTCGCTTACAACACTTCGACTGTCTCACTCTTGGAGATATAAAACTGAGCTTCCTTGTACCTGAAGACCATGCCTGTGAAAGCCAAAGAAAGCACCTGCCTTGACAGGACATGTAGTTTGAGACGTCTCCTCTCCCTGGCTCAAAACAGAATCACCAGGTCAATAAACCCAACTGCTGGCATGCAGACTCTTGGAGGTTGAGATATTCACTAGACTCTTGGAGGGCCTTGGAGGTTGAGATATTCACTAGACTCTTGGAGGACCTTGGAGGTTGAGAGATTCACTATGACCCTTGGAGGAGCTTGGAAGTTGAGAGAATCACTGGACTCATTCAACAAATGCTCACTAGACACTTGGGAGGACTTTGGAGGTTGGGAGAGATGAGCCACAGGAAAGAACATAACAACTTGCTTAGTTACAAATATCATCTATATATTAATAAAGTTTAACATCTCGGTACACATTGCACGTTGATGACAATTTCTATGGCGTTTTTTCACATTCTCTACTTTAAGTAAAAAATATCCTACATCAGTTCCATGCTCCTACAGCATTTACGTTGTCAAAGTCCCCAACAATGCTGTTCGAGGTTGTAACCAATGCCATCTGCTAGGAGATAAACATCTTGATTTCTACTTCATTAAATTATCCTCTGTTTGGGCTGCCAGCCTTGATAAACAGTCCAGCACAGCATTGACAATCCATACATGATCGGACCAATCAAGTTATAATCACAGTCAATCATATTAGCTCATGTATCACTCCTGGAGAGATCGATGGTATTCTTCTGGTACGGAATCTAGGAGTCCTGCAATGACAGAGGAAGAAGAATCTCAGTTAAGGAAATAAAGCTATCATCACCTTGATGAATTTGTTATCCATTCAGTCTCAAACACTTCATGTTAAAGTTGATATGATTTACACAATTTGACACATCTTGAAAGAGTAAAACCTTAAGTGCTTACCTTTACTGATGAGGAACTTTTTGCTAAAAAGCTTCTTGAAGTATCTCTGGAAAGCAAAGAAGATCATGTTCAAATATAATCGAAGCATTAAATGTATTCAAAAGTCAACAGAACTCTACATGTAAACACTGCACTATGGGCCCTGACTAGAACCAAGCACAATCTATCATATCATTTCATTTCAATATTCTTGTCAATTCCTGACAAATGTAGTGAACTACTGATCATTCTGCACATGAAGAATCGGAAGGCTCATTCTCAGTACACATGTAGTTTGGTTTAATTCTTACCTGTCCAGTATCACACAAGCATGTGACCACAGTATGCCCAGGTCCGAGCATCTTAGCGACCTTGACAGCTGCTGACACATTCAGGCCGGATGAAGCACCAACAAAAAATCCTTCCTGGTGGAGTAATCGGAAGGTCTGTAATGGATGAGTTTGAGAGGTTGAAGTTATTGAAACCTCGTCGGCTATCTGGAATCTAACAGGGCTGTCGATCGAAGCCTGAGAAATTAGGAGAAACCTGATTCTAATGTAGACACAAAGTGACAAGCAAAATATCTCAAATTCCCGGTGAATAGATCAGATCTCAATTCTGTCGGCAATGAAGCTCTTACCATGTTAACAGAATCAGTATCCGGCACTAACAAAGCATCATCCACTGGAGCACCTTCAAGATTATTGGTTATGCGGCCCTGGCCGATGCCCTCACAGATTGAGCCTCCCTCCGTTCTCTCCATTTTGCCGTGCTTGAACCAGTTGTAAGGTACGGCACCCTAAGAAGAAATTAGCTAGAATTCGTCACTGATAAAGATGTACACAAAAAAGGGTAGAAACTGTTTCGAATTTCTTAATCACTACTATCTTTTGGGTTCCATTCACATAGCAATACCAGTTTCCTGGCAGATCTCGGGACCGGTTTTTTCGATGTGTGCTTGTCTGTCAATTATTGAGTAACTGTCGTCTCTGTACACTCTGTGATATCTTACCGGTGGATCAGCAAGGACGACCTGGATACTTGGGTTCTTCTCCTTCAGATAGATGCCCACCCCTGCAAGCGTTCCTCCTGATCCTGTCGCAAACGTGACTGCGCTCACTTTACCACCTGAAGAAGGGATGGTCAAACTTGTATGATGTTAGAGTTAAAATCACAGTGTGAGACACAGTTGTACATGAAGACACATGAGAAAGGACGGGGCTCAAAATCCATCCAAATCAAAACGTGATTATCAAGCGACCAAGTCATCATGTACAGCTCTTCTTAAAACAACATCGCCACCAACGCGCAAGTAATAAAGAAAACTTGAGCTGATGGTCACATACCAGTTTCCTGCCAGATCTCAGGACCGGTTGTTTCGATGTGTGCTTGTCTGTTGGCACGATTATCGAACTGGTCAGTCCACACAGCATTATCTATGCTATCTGCAAACCTGTGTGCCTGGAAGAAGTAGACAAGACAAAAGCTCTCAACATTTGCAGCAAAATGGGTTTCCCTACTTATAGGCATCAAGCAACTATGCCATTGAAATCTAACCCCAATATGGACAAGAGCAATGACTTCAATTCAAATCTACACAATCTATTTGTCAGGAGGCCAACTCTGATATATCAGATATATGACATGCTGGATGAGTTTTAAAAGCTCTTTACCTGATGGTTGTAGTTCATCTCGTCTGTAAATGGCACAACTGGGACCTGTCGGACATCAGCACCAAGAGCTAATAGAGCCTCAACCTTTTCCTGGAAATAACCAATAACAGCAAGATTATTGGGGCAATATGATGTGTTTGTATGTAACTTACACCCACCTTTCAACCAGCAGGATCGTTGTATGTTTTGCGTAAGCTACGAATAAGATTACGCAAACCTTCACTGCGATATGCCGGCAACTGGTGTAGGTTGTGGACTGTTTACATGAAGCAGAGGGTATGTCAATTGTGACTGGGAATGTGTCTTACTAAGGCAGCAGTTACCTGAGACTGATTATCTGGCATGAAAATGACACACTTGTATCCCAAAGCCAGACACATGTGAGCCAGACCGATACCAGTGTTTCCAGCTGTACCTTCAACAACCGTACCACCTGGTCGAATCAACCCTGAAAGAAAGTCATTGTATATACATTATGATAACAAAGAGAAATTGTGACTACATGAACGAACTGCTTCGATTCCGCACCTGCATTAATACCTCACCCTTTGTCATAAACAAAATTGTTTACCTTTCTCTTGGGCCTGCTTGATGAGATACAATGCTGCCCTGTCTTTGACTGACCCTCCTCCATTTGCAAACTCTGCCTTTGCAAGTATGTCACACCCTGCAAGATTGAACGGAAATCGTTGTCAGCAAAAGACAGGAAGATAAGTGGCATAGTGGTTTGCGTGCCAGGCTCATAATCTGGAGGTTGTAGGTTCAACTCTGGGAAGGATCACCGCTGCTTATGTTTGAGCAAGGCACTTCACCATGCTATTTCTCTCTACTAAGGAGTAGAGATGGATACATGTAAATATGAATGCCAGACCCGAGCACTGAAGCCATGCTGCGTGGACTTTGTGATACTCACTGGGAGTTGAAATTGAATCTGGAATGTACAGGCCAATAGCTGGGGTAATAATGTGATGTGGATTGAGTAACTTTACCCAACTGACTGTTTTACAAAACTGGTGACAAGAAAAGTAGCAGGTCCTTATTCGTCTGAATACCATTGTTTCCTACCTGTTTCTTCACTCATCTTATGGAGACGAACCATTGGAGTCCTGAAATTACAAAAAGAAGTGGCAAGTTAAAAAGTAAATCATCTCATCTTGTCTAATCTGAATTGATATCAGGGAAATTTTCTTGAAAACTGTGATATTCTATTGATATAAGGCTTACCTGCCAACCATCCCAACAAATCCTTTTCTAACAGCAGCATTCTGAAAGACAATTAACAGAGTTAAGTCACACTCTAGGCATCAGGACCCTGGACTATCATTTCATTTCAGCGAAACGTTGGGTACCCCCCCCCCCCCCGAAATATTCATTCTAGGGATATGATCCTTAGGATCATCCTGGGTCAAGGAAGTACACATCGGCATGTACATTGCATAGGGCAAATGTACATGAATTTGAAAACTGTATTTTTTACCTCTGTAACAATAAAAATATACATGACAATAACTTACGTTGGAAGATAAGTATCTACTTTGGTCGTATTGTAAAGGTTGATTGGACAGGACAGGTGTTAGCTTGACTTTTCTGCGAAAATTTGGCGATAAAATTCGGCCTATTTTCAACATGGGCGCAGCCATCTTGAAAAGTAATCTCTAATCTGTAACATTTTCCATATAAAAGGGAAAGAATGGGAAAAATCCCAATAATTTGTCAACTTCTTTCTTAAAAATAAAATATTATATGCAATGTACATACTTTTATTATTCTATACAATTACTAGAAGTTATTATTCGTTATATCAAATATTTTATTAGCGACTATTTTAGTTCCAAGCGGTTATACTAATTCCCGACCTACCCCGACCTTTACCGACTTTCGGAAAATGCTGCCAAAATATAGTGTTTTTATCATCAGAATATTTATATTTGTACTGTTTACATACATATAAAGAACGTCTGTTAATTTCAAGACTTTTGAACAATGCTAAGTTGAGCAAATCAACTCCAATAATTACATCTATTAACCGACCGCAATTTTTCTGCAGGCATGGCAGGTCGGCAATCTTTGTTAGATGTGGTTGTCGCTTCTTGTAAACTGTACATGCATATGCTGCGTCCGGCCCAAGGCCCGGCCTTGTCTGAACCCAGCATTAATCGCGGGAAAATAGCACGTGGCTGGCTTTGGCGCCAGTTGCAAGGGAATTTTTAAACTTTCCGTTTACTTTCAGGTCAGATAAAGATGGCAGTGTCAATTAAAATCAGCTGAGATTATATCAGATTTTGAACAAGATTGATTCTTTCCATGAAAGCCCTTTCGTGATAAAAGTCCACAGATTATGATACGGAGAGTTCATTCAGGTTGTCTTAGTTGTGTGCGCGTTTTTGCGTTACGCGGTCTTTTTTTTAAGTAAAAAAGAAAAAGAAAAATGTTGTCCACAACCGAACTCGCGACCTTTGGATCGAACATCGTATTCTGCTATTTCTGACGAGCGCTCTACCAACTGCTCTAATGTTTCTATGACGTCTGACGTCATGTATTTGTCGAAATCTGATTGGCTTAAAGTCCCTGTACAAATGTACAATGTACTGCCCGAAACGTTCAGGAAAACAAAATTCGCTAGCGGCTTGTGTCATTCCCCTGGTGGGGACTTACATAACTTGTTGGCTGTGGCAAACGAGAAGTCTCCGGTCTTTCACAGCCGGCGGCTGGTGTGAGCATCTTGACCCAAGCCTTGGAGCCACCCCGCCGACCCGGACTCCGTTACACCAACGGACCGATTAACTCTGATGGTTCAGAATGGGTGTGAGGGGTGAAACAGTCTTCCGTTTTGTATGGCTTGGGCCCATGTCTTTCATGACGTCGGCCCCTGTCTCTCACAACATGTTGGTGGTTAAGGCAGTATCTAAAACCCCATACCACATACCACATACCCACACATGCCAATTTTTTCCAGGTGGGGCAATCCAATGAAGGCTGAAGCTTTTATAATAAGCCTGGGAAGATTGGATCACTCATTTTTAGTTCGTCTTACCCAGGAGACAGGAGTGTTTAATGGACAACCCATGAAGTGACCCGACCGAATCAAGTTTGATATCATGTTATCAAAGTTGGCAATTGTATTCTGTTTCGAATGATTGCAGGTTTCGAAACTGAGCGCCCTACGAACGACGAACTACAAAGTACGAATGTCTGTCGAGTCATCAAGTCCTCTATCAGCTAATTGATTTACACGACACTGAACCATATTTTATACTTGGTTGTAGAAGGAATTGGGGAAATGATTAAAAATAAATCGTCGATAAAATGCCTTTACATCGTCTTTTGGCATACGGAACCTGCCTAATGCATTTCCACAGCTCAGCATATGTACATGTACAAGTATGTATGCTAAAGCAAATCCCACATTTTGACAATGCCTGTCATATTTATCATTGACAGAACAAAGGTCTCGCTTGAGGAGATAACTACGAGCCGGCCTGGTTCAATGGGGTGCCCGGATGCTGTTACGTCAAATGTATTGTCTTTGGTCATGATCGGTCGCGGTTGATATGAACGCCAGTCGGTTGGTGTGTGAGGTGCGGAGAACATCGCGGGAACACTTTCTCCGATTTCAAACGTAAAAATGCCTTCAAATTTTCCGAAACAAATCAAAACGGCTGCAGCAGAAGGTAAGGCACGGTATCTATTCCTGATAAAGGTATGGGTTGGTTTCAAAGGGTTTTTTATTGTAGAAATAGTCATACAATCAAGGCGGGAATGAACTGCGCTGTTTAAAATTTCAAGCCAGACATGTTGAATTATGTACATCACTGCACTTCATGTACATGTTCAACGGCAATTTTAATTGCCATCCCTAATCAAATACCATTCGCTCAAAGAAACTAAAGGCGCACGTCAAGTCATGATGGTGGAGATGCAAGTGATCATGTTAAATCAGCGAGATCCCACCACTGCTCTTCTATCCTGTGATGTGGAAATCTCCACTGAATTCATGACGGTTTGTCTAATTATATGTAAATTGACGTAAACAGTTAGGTTTTAAATTCAACAACCATTCATTTGGCGGCCACTATCCCGACTGTGGTGTAGCACCCGACTATAACTGGCATGAAAAGGGTATACGCTGGTTATGGATGTCAGATCGTGGTTCCCTGACCTTTGCAAACAATTTCACTGGACGTAACCCACGCGGCGACACCAAGGACCGCTGGCTAATCTATTGATATGTTCGTATAGGGTGTCAAAGTCGGAGAGAAGAAGAGCCACTCTTCTCTTGTAGGGGGTTCACTTGGAAGTGTTTGCATTTGTTAGCCTATAAACACAAGATTTTAATCCTTCAGTCTTGGGTTTGGCGGAGAGAACTAATCTTACATAAGTCCCAGAACAATATCATATGTCTTTATGGCAATATTACTGGGACCCAGTGCAGTGCCGTTCTATCCAATATTCCTGGGGCTGTTGGAGAGGCTTCTTGTCTAAACAGTGCCATTCTGCCCCCTCTAAGGCATTATGTTGGTAACTAATGAATTGACTGCGAAATGAAAGCAGGTTAAACACAAGGTGTTAATTCTTAATTCGCCAAAGCCAGCCACGTGCTATTTTCCCGCGATTAATGCTGAGTTCAGACAAGGCCGGACACGAGCATATGTATGTGCAGTTTACAAGAAGCGACAACCACAACTAACAAAGATTGCCGACCTGCAGAAAAATTGCGGTCGGTTAATAGATGTAATTATTGGAGTTGATTTGCTCAACTTAGCATCGTTCAAAAGTCTTGAAATTAACAGACGTGCTGTATATGTATGTAAATAGTACAAATGAAAATATTCTGATGATAAAAACACTATATTTTGGCAGCATTTTCTGCAATTCTGCAAGTCGGTACAGGTCGGGAAAAGTCGGGGTAGGTCGGGAATTAGTATGACCCCAGTTCAAGGTACGCCGTAAAGGTGGCAGTGCGCGTCATATGACATTCGTTGACATATTTTTCTCTCAGATCATGCAATTTCAACTGTTTGAAGGAACCTACTGACGTATTGATGCATGTTATTCAAAAAAGCAACTTTCATAGGATCCTTAGACATCAAGGTCATGTAGCAGCAGCGAACCATTTAATCAGAAAATTGCCACTTTTTGGTTGGTTCAGGCCAGGTCCAGCACCAGCAGCTAGTGTTGTTGCAAGAACACTTTCACTTTCACCACACAGAGATCTACATTCCTTTCAGAAAATTTTTTGTCGTCACAATATACTCTTACCTCTTCTTCGGCAAAGAGTAAATTTTGTTGAACGCCAGATTTCTACCCATTGTCGGTTTGGCCGTCAAAGTCGAAGAAGAAACTATTTGCTACTTGGACAGCCACTTTTCATTGTTCTAGTTCTTTCTCAATTCACTCTGAGCTCCAGGACTGAGGGTATGGATAAGTTCTTTTGGATGAGTCCGAAGAAAAGCAGAAGTAGCAAGGGGGGAAGCGAAAAGAGTGCCGATGGTGGTGAATTTGGTGATGATGAGAAACTTAACCCCAAACACGTCACACGGGCACAACTCTGGCAGAAAGAAAAAGGTAATGAAGAGGGTCGACAAACATACACCTGGTACGGCCTTGTGGCTCTGCCGTGTATGGTAGGATCACCACCTCTTATGTCATTATGTCATCGTTTTCACGGTATGATATCGTATAGTGTTGTTGATACAGAAATTAGAATGTGGGAGTCGTTTTTTTTAAACTTGAGAACTCCAGAGCTCTTAAGCAACAAACCGATTCTGATTAATTTATGATATCAGTGGACATTCATGCTTGCATGTACCGGTAACTAAATGACTCATTTGATTACATACCAAGTTGGTAGGTGCAAATGTATGTCATTTTATTCCATGGTGTTCTTTTATTGAACTTGTCAGAAAAGATGATCTTGATTGACTGCTCCTTTCAGAAAAATACTTGAACATGCCTATTGAAGAGAAGAGGTTGGTCTACAAGTGTAAAGATAAATACTTGACCATCGATGATGTGTTGACGTGGCCACAGTTTGCTGAAGAGAATGATATTCAGCCAGGTGAGTCTGTTGAAGGTTGAAGGCTTCAATACAGAATGTACTGTCCCAGGGCTGATACAATGGATTATGACAGTTATAACAAAATTCTACTACTAGCTTATTGCTTACTTGTAGATTAACTCTTATAATTTAAATGATCTGTACGTTCATTTATATTTATAACCTTTTTTACTTGCATAGCACAGAAACACTAGTGATGTGGAGGAAGGCCTTTGCCCTCATTGTTACCACATCTTGTTTTGCTCAATTTTAGCACGGAAGAGCAAGATTCTCTTCCCTTACGATGCAAATATCAATGCGAAAGTG
Organism: Lineus longissimus; assembly: GCF_910592395.1. NCBI lineage: Eukaryota > Metazoa > Nemertea > Pilidiophora > Heteronemertea > Lineidae > Lineus > Lineus longissimus. Next base: position 26,366,212 of record NC_088310.1, read on the forward strand.
TCCATCTGGAGAGGAGACATCACACGTCTGGAGATTGACTCCATCGCAAATGCTGCCAACAGTTCTCTACTAGGAGGAGGGGGAGGTACGCCAGCAATCATTTAATAGCCGGTTATACACATAGTACCTTTGGGGTTAAGGAAATTTGATCAACTCACAAAAAGTCATGTATGTACAATGTATGTAGATATATGTATACAGCTTTAAATTGCCCTTTTCTCAGTGTCTCCTGTTCATGTATAGTGTTGTGACTGCTGAGAATACACAGACCTAATGGCACATCACAACACCACCATTTTCATTTGTGCTTTCAGTTGACGGTGCCATCCATTCAGCAGCAGGACGTAACTTATTTCACGAGAACAACACGCTAAATGGCTGTGAATGTGGCAATGCAAAAATAAGTGGAGGTATGCAGGTTTTTCTCCTAATTTCTGATGCTAATTGAATTCTGTTATACGCTGCTTAACTGAGTAAGTGGCAGTGCAGTCTAATTTGTGGTGCAGTGAAGGTATTGATGTACAGGGTAGTAGAAGAGAACATTATCAAAGGTACCGTATTTTCCGGCGTATGACCCGCGGCTTTTTGCCCTCAAACAGGCCCAAAAAGTGGGGGTGCGGGTAATACAAAGGTGCGGGTCTTGCGTGGATTCTGAGAGGGATAAGCCCCAACCCCAAAGAAAAAAAAGGGGACCAAACTGGTTACTTGATAAGGATTTATGTCCATCGTTTTCGCATTGTTTTCAACCAATATTTCCGCCATGATCGCATAGTTTGTGATGTCTCCGCTAGGGAAAATAGTTACGGCCATGCTGGAATTGATCCACTTTGGTTAACAATTAAAAAAAACATGGCGGTTCTAGGATGTCAACATCAATGAATGGCTTACTATTTTTGGAGAATGCGGGTCTTGGAGCAGTGCGGGTCATAATCAGGTGCGGGTCTTGCGTGGCTTTAGGTAATGGTCAAAGGGGGTGCGGGTCATAGGGCAGTGCGGGGGATAATCCGGAAAATACGGTACTGGCTTTATCAAAACTTTTCATCAAGAAATACATGCACATGTAAAGGTATGCCAGGCAATGTCTTGGTGTTGACCCCTTTTGCTACTACATTCAAACCCTGCGTTAAGAGTGTGTTCATTCTCTTCTCTTTCTAGGATACAAGCTGCCAGCCAGATGTAAGTGAATGTATCATTTTATACTAAAACCAGGTGACAGCCTCTCAAAATTGGCCAGCAGTAGGTAACAAAATACCACTTGTTTTCCTTGTTGAACCTGGCTACTTTTCGAATGAATTATGTGCAATAACGGAATTGATACCAAAACTGGAGGCAATGGTGGTCTCACGAAACAGTGATTCCCCGAGGCAAGTCGAAGAAAAAGAAGCCATTCTATAGATGTGTAGCAAGTTTTAAAGTATGCATGTCAAATTAGGTACTCAGTAAGCAGTGATCCCTAAACTATGTTCTGATCCATACCTGGTGCATTACATGTATTGCGGACATTTCAGATATCATCAGTACTGTTGGTCCAATGGGTCACAATGAGGCGAAATTACGAAGTTGTTATACTCGATGCCTAGAGGTCATGCTGAAAAACAAACTAAGATCATTAGTAAGTACAAAAATTTACAGGTAATCAATTGATTTTGCCGATGTTTTTATCAAACATATGGTGGCATAATATGGTTCAAGGTGGCCGACTTGCAATCCAATGGCATTGTGGCCAATTGTATCTGCTTTGGATGTTGTGATCTCAGGAGAGATGTCCTCTAACGGAGGTCTATCATAGAGTTTACCAAGAATGAATCGAGACTATTCTTGATGACTTTTAACTTTCCGTTTCAGGCATTACCATGTATATCTACTGGCATTTATGGTAAGTTAGTTAATCAAATGTAAACTAGATGGAGTTTGTGCATGAGGTCTTCAAAGTCTTGTCCTCTCATGTCTATATAGAGTCACTTGTCACTTTCTAGCATAAATTAGGATCTCTGGTCTCTGGATGAGTCCGGACACTGGCATTACGAACCTGGGGAGTGCTACTTGGGTGAAGGCAAGACATTCTTTGCTGTGCCTCAAACAGTGGGCAGTCTTGGAGGGTGTGGTGTATGGTCTTCTTCTAGTCTACATGAGCACTAAATGTATGAAGTGGTTGCCACGATGATGTGGCCTTCCTTCCACTTCATTTTTCAAAGGGAACCAATAATAGACGATGGCATATTTGACATCGGTTTTTTTTTCTTGATGACATAATCTAATGATGTTGTTTGCAGGTTATCCTAATGAAGATGCTGCTGTAGTTGCTATGGAAACAGTCCGGATGTTTTTGGAAGAGCATGGCGATAAAGTGAGTGATAGTTTCGACACTCTCGTAAACCTAGATGGGTTTTTTTTAAAGCAGAAAATTACTTGATTAACTGATTTAGAAGTGGCATGCATGTGATTTCTCTTGTGATTTCTCATATTTCAGGTTGATCGAATTATCTTCTGCCTCTTCCTTGAGAAGGATGTAAATATCTACAGTGAATTTATGCCACAGTACTTCCCATTAGAGAGTGAAAAAGGTGTGGAGTCTGATACTAACTTTATTGTCTTGACTGCTCCAAGTTCCGAGTCCGCATTCATTGGTTTTCTTGGTGAATACTCTCATGGTCACCAATTGATTAGTATTGGTAAAATGGTTGGGCAGAAGACTTCTGTCAGGCTACTTGTACTGAAGGTGTGCAGTACAAAGTTTGTAAGTTTTTATCCTGTACTTTTAGAGAAATCGAAGCTTGTGTAACCACCCTGTCTTGACACGCCTGAAAATTAATCCTATTGTTTGATAGGTGTGCTGGTGGTGTATGAAGTAGGCTGTATTCAGGGTTGGATTGCCTGCGAACATCGTTAGTCGCATGGGTACCCCATATTTCCCCTATTCTACTTCTATTTTACATGTGTGTTTTCAGAAGTCGAATCCGATCAGGTGGTGGAAGACACAGAACAGCAAGACCAAGATAATCACGAGACAAAAGGAGGTTCAGAACCCACACCAGAAAGTGAGGCAGAGCCCAAGCCAGAAACTGGCACGGAACCAAAGCCAGAAAGCGTGACAGAACCCAAGCCAGAAAAAAATGGGACAGAACCCAAGCCAGAGAATGGGACAGATTCCAAGCCAGAAACGGGGACAGAACCAAAGCCAGAAAGCGTGACAGAACCCAAGCCAGAAAGCGTGACAGAACCCAAGCCAGAAAATGAGACAGAACCCAAGCCAGAAACTAAGACAGAAAGGTCATCTGGAGATACAGAAAAGCCAAAAGGTAGAACAAAAACCAAGCCTAAAGTTGGAACAAAATCCAAGTCGGAAGTTGAAAAGGAAGCCAAGTTATGAAGTAACTAGTCTACAGGCAAAGACTTTTATGTGAACATATCCATGTATGGAACCTTAGCTGACTTGTGTGTTACTGTAGGACAGCCTCTCTAATTAGGACATTGGTTTTGGTCTATAATTGGTCATTTCTGTTCAATGTAACTTCTGTTATCAGAACAGCTGTCTATCAAGGATGGCATTGTCAGTACTAAAGTTGTCCTTAATACAGAGAGGTTCAACCGTAGTTGAATAGGTCACATCATATTTATATCAGGGTTTAATTTTCTGTCCTAAAAACAAGCGCACAAAGGTATATACAAACCTTAAACACACATGTAAACAATTGTTTTGGAAATTTAGTGTAACAACATGTTTGCTATAGGTAGGTACGATGCAAAAGTGTAATGGCCTCAGGCAGGGTAGATCACTAGATATGATTTGTGGGTATGGTGATGACTAGGCCTACAGTTGCAATGATGATTCTGACATTGAATTAATCAGGTGTAAAATTTCAATTCTATTAAGTTATTTGTTTAAGGCAGAGTGCTGTCTGTCATTTTCTAAGAGATTTTGCTTTTTAAACATAGACAGAGAATGACCAATTTATTACCTGTGTGAGATACCACTACTTGCATGTACTTTATTTATTTTTGGAATGTCATTGTACATGTCAGGTCAATTTCAAATGTGCTATAAGCCAACCTGTATGTCTCTGTATAATTTAGAAAATGTTGTGTTCTTTCATATATCATGGAAATGTAATGAACTCAAATTAGGGCCAAGGTGTTCGTACATGTATTTGATCAGTGCAACAGAAACGAAATATTAAAGAGAATTTGGTCCCATAACATAATGAATGCCAAACCTTACATTTCAGAATTAGCTATGCTTGACAACACCGGCAAATAGAAACCAGGCTCTATCTGTTAATACTTTACAAGAGAGAATGGCAGACTGTTGTACATTCTTAAGATTATTTTGTCCATGTGCTGAAATTTGGTAGATGTGTTTTATGTTGATGAATAAAAGGATATATTTTGATAATCTGGTTTGTTTTCATGTGTGAATGTTGATTATTTACTCATTACTCAAACAACCTGAGTGAATTGTTACCTCATTGATCTCTCTGAGACAGGTTGCGCTAAGACACAAGGACAACCAACTTCATTAAAATCTCTGAGACAGGTTGTGCTAACACAGAAAAACAACCAACCTGAGTGAATTCTCGCCTCCTTGATCTCCGTGACACAGGTTGTGCTAAGACACAAGAACAACCAACCAGAGTGAATTCTCTGTTCATTGATCTCCGTGAGACAGGTTGTACTTAGACACAAGAACAACCAACCTAAGTGAATTCTCACTTCATTGATCTCCGTGAGACAGGTTGTGCTAAGACACAAGAACAACCAACCAGAGTGAATTCTCTTTTCATTGATCTCACTGAGACAGCTTGTGCTAAGACACAAGAACAACCAACCTAAGTGAATTCTCACTTCATTGATCTCACTGAGACAGCTTGTGCTAAGACACAAGAACAACCAACCTAAGTGAATTCTCACTTCATTGATCTCCGTGAGACAGGTTGTGCTAAGACACAAGAATAACCAACCTGATTGAATTCTCACTTCATTGATCTCCGTGAGACAGGTTGTGCCGAGACACAAGAGCAACCAACCAGAGTGAATTCTCTTTTCATTGATCTCCGTGAGACAGGTTGTGCCGAGACACAAGAGCAACCAACCAGAGTGAATTCTCTTTTCATTGATCTCCGTGAGACAGGTTGTGCTAAGACACAAGAATAACCAACCTAAGTGAATTCTCACTTCATTGATCTCACTGAGACAGGTTGTGCTAAGACACAAGAACAACCAACCAGTGTGAATTCTCTTTTCATTGATCTCCGTGAGACAGGTTGTGCTAAGACACAAGAGCAACCAACCAGTGTGAATTCTCTTTTCATTGATCTCCGTGAGACAGGTTGTGCTAAGACACAAGAACAACCAACCAGTGTGAATTCTCTTTTCATTGATCTCCGTGAGACAGGTTGTGCTAAGACACAAGAACAACCAACCAGTGTGAATTCTCTTTTCATTGATCTCCCTGAGACAGGTTGTGCTAAGACACAAGAATAACCAACCTGAGTGAATTCTTACTTCATTGATCTCCCTGAGACAGGTTGTGCTAAGACACAAGAACAACCAACCTGAGTGAATTCTTACTTCATTGATCTCCCTGAGACAGGTTGTGCTAAGACACAAGAACAACCAACCTGAGTGAATTCTTACTTCATTGATCTCCGTGAGACAGGTTGTGCTAAGACACAAGAATAACCAACCTAAGTGAATTCTCACTTCATTTATCTCCGTGAGACAGGTTGTGCTAAGACACAAGAATAACCAACCTAAGTGAATTCTCACTTCATTTATCTCCGTGAGACAGGTTGTGCTAAGACACAAGAATAACCAACCTAAGTGAATTCTCACTTCATTGATCTCACTGAGACAGGTTGTGCTAAGACACAAGAATAACCAACCTAAGTGAATTCTCACTTCATTTATCTCCGTGAGACAGGTTGTGCTAAGACACAAGAATAACCAACCTAAGTGAATTCTCACTTCATTGATCTCACTGAGACAGGTTGTGCTAAGACACAAGAACAACCAACCTTAGTGAATTCTCACCTCATTGATCTCCGTGAGACAGGTTGTACTAAGACACAAGAACAACCAACCTGAGTGAATTCTCACTTTATTGATCTCCCTGAGACAGGTTGTGCTAAGACACAAGAACAACCAACCAGAGTGAATTCTCACTTCATTGATCTCCCTGAGACAGGTTGTGCTAAGACACAAGGACAACCAACTTCATTAAAATATCTGAGACAGGTTGTGCTTAGACACAAGAGCAACCAACCTGAGTGAATTCTCAGCTCATTGATCTCCCTGAGACAGGTTGTGCTAAGACACAAGAACAACCAACCAGAGTGAACTCTCACTTCATTGATCGCCCTGAGACAGGTTGTGCCGAGACACAAGAACAACCAACCTAAGTGAATTCTCACTTCATTGATCTCCCTGAGACAGGTTGTGCCGAGACACAAGAACAACCAACCTAAGTGAATTCTCACTTCATTGATCTTCCTGAGACAGGTTGTGCTAAGACACAAGAACAACCAACCTAAGTGAATTCTCACTTCATTGATCTCCGTGAGGCAGGTTGTGCTAAGACACAAGAACAACCAACCTAAGTGAATTTACACCGCATTGATCCCGAGACAGGTTGTGATGAATACACAAGAGTGGCGTCATGAGTATCAATCCATCAAATTCATTTTGATATCAGCACCCCAATATACCCCCAAAAACAAGTGGGGGTTTTATCCCTTGCCCGCCAATTGGTCAAGCGAACCATTTTCTAGCCACATTTTCACGACTTGGCATGACCTACTACATTGTTTTTTGTATCATCAGCTCCTCGCTATGTCTTTAAATTTTCTTGTTATTGCACCAAATCTGTGTAGTAATTTGACAACCTTCGCCTGAAGGACCATGCAGAGAGCGAACTCTGACATCAGCTCATCATTTTAACACCTTATAATTGGACATATCAACTCCAAACTGAGATATTATTTTTGGACAACCATCAGAATCCGCTCTAATGACGTATCACTTTACATCCATTCTTCATAAGCTTGATTTACGAGTCACCTGAGAAAGACGCTTAGTCTTAATCATCTCGGGGGTAGAACTGTTTGTCATTCTAGCACCATATTGGAATCTGGCGAGTTACTCTGCTAATCGTGGTGACAGCTGTGAGAAGGGCCCCGAGCTGACTTCACGTCTCACATTCAAACCCTCAGGTCCTTCCTACAGAGACAGCTTTTTCCCTCCTTTCCCATCAAATTCTTCTACGTCTTGCTGGTGTAAGACAACAGCCCTGGAACTCAAATTGGATGTTAGGCGGCAGTCAACAGTAACTAGATTTGTTAATGCTTTCAGTCATCATGATGATTTTGATGATTTTCGCGATGGAGTGCTGTTTGGGTGGATGCATCTAACAAAACTTTTCAGCCCATCGCCAGGCTTTCAAAAGATAACCCCGATCTACAGAATTCAGTATTCGCAAGGCTAATTCGCTTGACCGGTGTAATATATGTGAGTGTTTCCCGTGTGTGAGTGTTTCCCCTCATTGTTTGGGAACGCTCAAAAATAGATTGACAAGTTTTTCTGTGTATCCCCCCTATTGAAAAGTCGTGGTCTCTCTAGCTGCCTATTGTTTGGAAACACTGACACATGGGGAACAACCACAGATGTTACACCGGATCCCGACAACGGCACGTCGACAATGCCGTCCCCGACAGCGGTCTTCGGTTTATCACGGTCATAGCGGAATCAATCTAATTGGTTGTCTTCAGCTGACTTATGTCCGGTTATGGCCAGAGCCCTCTATTTAACACTGAGTACATTACGTGTACATTGTTGTTCATAAGTTTTGGTTAAAAAAGTACACCAAGGACCAATCAATCCGCATAAAATGTTATATTTGTCAAGAAGAACCCTTTGCTAATATCACAATAAAGTTTCACAACATTCCAATACCGATCACCTGAGAAAAAATGGATTTCCGTGCAAATCGTCATTGGCGCATTGATTTGGCCCAATCAAAATACAAGTTCTAACCTGACGAGACCACATTTTCTGAAATATATTATCTAAAAGCATACTTCTGTGATGGCCTCACTCTGTAGATTTAGAATCAACCACAGATTGAAAATTATTTCCACTGTGATCCATCCCAGCCATGTATTTACCACAACTTGACACTTTAATAAGCACTTTGTGCCACACTTCCAGTCGTGGATAAATACATGTCTCTGCTCGCTCTTACGGGACTCTGTCGCATTTGATTCAGTCAGTGATAATTGATATTATTCCTCCATTCACTCCCTGAATAGTTTCAGACTGATTTAACAAGTTCAGATCAACTTAATGATAAATGAACTGATGTAACAGTGCAGATCAACTTGATGATAAATTAACTAACATGAAATTCCTATACATGTATACAGTATATACTCATTCACCTATTTGTTTCCACGGGACAGTTCCTCTAAAACTCTGCAAACTGTGTTTGAGCCGACAGTTCCTTTGTGACAAGACGTGTTAAAGAACTTTAGTTGTCCTATTTATACGCTTTAGCCTATATGATCCTGTATGGTGCGCACGAGCGGTTTTCTTCCCTTGACGAGATACTGCCATTCCTCGAACACGACAGGGTCTGGGTAATCCATGCATTTGATCCCCTCCTCGATATCTTCGTCTGAAAGCTCCGACAAGGTCGATACGAATCTGTTTCGCAGCATCCATAACCATTTGTCACGCGCCATCTTTATGTCGCCAAAGGAACGCTTCACGCATGTGACATCCTCGAAACCAGCTTCTCCTATCGCTTCTCGGTAATATTCCGCGGACGGGTAAAGTCCTGTGTATTCCCCAACCAACTTGGGCCAGAAGGGAAAGGGGAGATCTGAGCCGTAGGTGCTTACCACGATGCTCCCGCCTGGGTTGATCTGGTTGAAAGTTGCCGTGAGGAAATCCGGTAACTCCTTCTCAGGAATATGATGAATCACTTGGTAAAATATCGAGGCATCATATCGCACGCTTTCGAGTTTTGAAAATTCTGTACCACCCATGCAGAATTTCTCAGTTGGGGTGTCGCCATAGGCTTTCACTTGGGCAAGCATATCCGCGCAAGGTTCCACAGCAAGGAACTTCTTGAATGTCGCCGCTTCTCCCAACAATCGGAGCATTGCTCCAGTCCCACTCCCTATGTCCGCCACCGTCATGTTCTTGATATCCAACAAATTGTCCTGTGAGATATAATTCAGCACATCATCAACGAAGGCGTTTTGGTACGTCTTCCTAAAGGCCCACAGATCCTCATATCCGGAGGCGATTTTATCATAATGCTGCATGGTCGTTTTAGTTGTTCTTTCACCCTGCCAATCTTTCCTCTTCACAAAATTAACGGATCAAACCTGCCTTTGAATCAAATATGCTGTATCATCACAAACCATAGGACAGTGCTTCAATCTTCATACCCATTGTGTCGAGTTGGGAATATTATTTGTGTACGGAATAATCAATGAGGTCAACCAGGGTTTTAGATAATGTACAGACAAAGAAAGCACTAATGCATGTCGGCGGTTATGCACGTTGTATATTGAGCATTCGACCATCTGCCTGTGATGTACATTAGGGTATGATATTTGGGTCAAACACGATGAAAAGAATTCAGGCTGCGATAAATTCAAATTCAAATTCAAATCTTTTATTACACTAAGGTGGCACTACACAGTGCGGAGGACGGTGTCAAGAGCAGCGTCAAATAGGCCCCGGGCAACCGACAGTAAAAGATGATTAGCTATACCACAACTCTCTTTTAGTTTATATCTCAAGGAGGCATATATAGGGCACACCGAGAGGAAGTGAGTAACATCCTCAACTTGACTTGTATAGAAGAACGAATATTCTATTATCTCAATTTCAGTTTGCAACTCACGAAGTGAAATACAGGTTGCTCAAATCGCATTGTGTGTGTCTCTATTGGTACCAGGGGTGGGATCTATCATTTCAAGAGATTGATAATATATATGTGGCATGGAGAGTATGTATTAGACAACTTCTGATCTTACTGTATCGTACGCATAATGCTTTGATTGCCCAAATTATACAGGATTTTCCAATTCAAGCTGAGATAGAAAAGCGCTTTGTCACCTTTTTTGAGACTTTATGGATGTCAAACAATGTATATCATCGACTTTGTAAATGTATTATTGTGGGACGTCTCTGGGGAATATTTTCAATTTCTTGGTTGCTAAGTATGGATAGGATGAAATAAAAACAAATATATATATAAGGCGATTATTTCATATAATGTTAGCAAATAATTAAATTCCCACATGGCGCCTGTTGCTGGGTCATACAATTATGCATACCATACGTTTGTAGCGGGTGCATTTGTTCATTATTGGATGCAAATAATGTTTTTCGCAGATGTTCGTGTGTTGCAAACCATGAATTTAATCCCAAGGAAAGGAACTACAATAGAAGCCATGCGGAAATCCGGCGAACATGTGTTGGCAACCTACTGCTTGGGCTAAAATTCCCATATATAGGCTGGACAGCAATAGCTATTAGGCTTTATATTTATAACAACCAGAGATTAACCATGTAGGCCACAGAGCTAATAATTTATTACTGTCATTTCAAACAGAATCATATGTATACAATCATGATAGACAGGGAAGTGATCCAATGTACCCATCAACAAACTGTTATGTACATGTATGTATGTCAACACGAGTGTTTTTCACAATTTTTGCCGATCACGTGAATTTTCATCCGAGAGCTCAGGGTAGTTGTGCACACACGTCTCAAAGGATTCAGACCACGACACCTTTCCTTGATCCATTGTAGCTATTTGACTTGATGACAATTTGCGGCCGCTATAGCTTCAACAAGCCGTAGGCCTAATGGCTCTGTCAGTTCAACTGCTGCCCGGCACAGCACTGTCCTGTATAATGATTAAAACATCTGCAGTGAATCGCAAACACCAAACACCAATTGCACTTGCATGCTCTTATCGATACCGGGCAACTCTTCTCTCTGCCAGTGGATGCAATGAATCGAGCTGCAATGAATCGCTATGAAGTGTGCAACTCCTTCAATCATTGTGAGATTCAATGTGAGATGTAATGAGCTGCAATGAATCGTCGTGATTACAAGCACGAATTTGTTAAATGAGGACGTCACGTACGAGGCAGGGGGACAGTTGTTTCTGGTTGTCTGCAGCTGACTTATGTCCAATGATACTTTGTCGTATTCGATTCAGTCAGTGATAATTGATATCATTCCTCCATTCACTCCCTACGAACTCAGTCCCTGACATATAATCCTCTTACGAGCTTGAATAGTTTCGGTATGATTTAACAAGTGCAGATCAACTTAATGATAAATGAACTAACATGGAATTCCTATACATGTATACAGTATAATCATTCACCTATTTGTTTCACCAGGCAGTTACTCTACATTTCTAAACAGTAAAGTTCTTCAATGACCCATCACAATGTGTTCACGGGACAGTTCCTCTAAAACTCGGCAAACTGTGTTTTAGCCGACAGTTCCCTTATGACAAGACGTGTTAAAGAACTTTATTTATCCTATTTATAAGCTTTATATATCATCCTGTATGGTGCGCACGAGCGGTTTTCTTCCCTTGACGAGATACTGCCATTCCTGGAACACGACAGGGTCTGGGTAATCCATGCATTTGATCCCTTCCTCGATATCCTCATCAGAAAGCTCCGACAAGGTCGATACGAATCTGTTTCGCAGCATCCATAACCATTTGTCACGCGCCATCTTTATGTCGCCAAAGGAACGCTTCACGCATGTGACATCCTCGAAACCAGCTTCTCCTATCGCTTCTCGGTAATATTCCGCGGACGGGTAAAGTCCTGTGTATTCCCTTACCAACTTGGGCCAGAAGGGAAAGGGGAGATCTGAGCCGTAGGTGCTTACCACGATGCTCCCGCCTGGGTTGATCTGGTTGAAAGTTCCCGTGAGGAAATCGGGTAACTCCTTCTCAGGAATATGATGAATCACTTGGTAAAATATCGAGGCATCATATCGCACGCTTTCGAGTTTTGAAAATTCTGTACCACCCATGCAGAATTTCTCAGTTGGGGTGTCGCCATAGGCTTTCACTTGGTCAAGCATATCCGCGCAAGGTTCCACAGCAAGAAACTTCTTGAATGTCGCCGCTTCTCCCAACAATCGGAGCATTGCTCCAGTCCCACTCCCTATGTCCGCCACCGTCATGTTCTTGATATCCAACAAATTGTCCTGTGAGATATAATTCAGCACATCATCAACGAAGGCGTTTTGGTACGTCTTCCTAAAGGCCCACAGATCCTCATATCCGGAGGCGATTTTATCATAATGCTGCATGGTCTTTTTAGTTGTTCTTCCACCCTGCCAATCTTTCCTCTTCACAAAATCAACGGATCAGACCTGCCTTTGAATCAAATATGCTGTATCATCACAAACCATAGGACAGTGCTTCAATCTTCGTTCCGGTTGTGTCGAGTTGGGAATATTTGTGTACTGAATAATTAAATGAGGTCAACCAGGCTTTTAGATAAAGATAAGTACATACAAAAAATCATGCAATTAGAGCCGCTTAATATATAATAGCACTAACGCATGTCGGCTGTTACGCACATTGTATAATATTACCATATAACCAAGTATATTGAATAATATTACAATGTTTTAAAGAGTTAAAGGTATTTGAATCTTTCTGCGAGTCTCAGACGCTATATTGCTTCAGTATTTGCAGTAAATAACAGTTTTAGTTAAAAACGCTCCAAAACCACGTTAACACCAAGCAGGTTCTGTAGTCTAAAACTATTCAACTTCCTTTGTAGCACTGACTATAGTGCGCAAATACGTGCTCTATAAAGTTCAGCTTATGCCGTTGTGTAGAAAGATATACAACTACTACAAATACCAAGTTTCAGCAAATTGGCATGCCTGATAACTGCACTATGGCATTGTGTATAACTGCATGTCTATTTTCCTGAACCACCTGGCGTATCCCTTTAACGAGTCGTCCCGGTGATCTAGGGATTCTCACGTAACGAAACCCCTGATTAGACATGCTTATACTTAAGATAGCTTACGATAAGACATTTATTACATTTTGTCCAAGCCATTGTGAAGCAGTGGAGAAGAGTAATAACTGCGGACTGATTCATCATTGGGTTCAAATAATCACCGTTTCTACTTGAAAGAGCAACCTGGGGTTCTACAAAATCCCCCCCCCCCCCCTAGATTGCACACCATAGCACCCCATTCTCATGATCCAAGCACCCTTTTTCTAAGAGTGAATACTGACGGCTTTCCGGTGCGGGGTGTCGACGCTGATTCTTGACGTGCGCTCTTCAAACATGAAGGAAACAAAAGCATTGTCTGTTTCTTCATCAAAGCGAGATCTCGCGCCATTCATATGTCAATCAACCATGATAGTTAAAGACGTCGGTGAAATGTAATAGCGGGACTTTCCCGGACAATGTTCCTGGGATAATGGTCTCTACTAGCTTATCAGGCGGTAAGAGGAGGTTCCTATCCAAGATTTGGTTTCATGTCAAATGTGAAAATTCTTCTTTCTTGATTGCGCACGTTTTTCCTGTCAAAACCTGTGATATTTACGTGAAAACCGGTAATGCTATCCGGACCTGGCTTCTGCTTAGAGTAATAGCCAGCGGACATAAAAGGATGTGACCCCATGTCATCTTCGACAGGAGATACCATCCGCAACGCTAAAAAGCCTAATGGAGTGATACCACTTTCATACCCACACTGATACCGGAAGCACTTTTGCCGCAACTTCCGGTGCTACCATTTCTTACCAGAGAATCTTCTGCTCATGGAAGGCGCTAGAAACCGGACGAGGTGGTGTCACGTGTCAGAGCGTGGGCTACACTAATGACAAGAGAGATTTATCTGATCAATGTGATATCTCTTCAGCCTTCCTGTGGTCAGGGGTTTGTGATTTGAGTGACCGGGGAGGAATACGGTGATCTGAACAGATTGAACCTCCTGCCCAGAATGAATGTCACTGACTTGCCCGATAGATTGGGAGGCAAAAGTACAACGTGAAAGCAATATCAATCGGGAATAGGGAATTTTCGCAAATACTCGACTAACGCCAAAGCGAACGCCTGTCCCATTGTTCGACATCGCGATCAGGAGCTCAAACAACGCGTTTGCGTATCGGTAAGGAACTTCTCCATCGGCTGCTGCAGGGCTCGGACGTCTCCAATCTTAGACGAGAACTGGTCTTCCGGTATTAGCGACAAAGGTGTACTTAGCTTAACATTGATTCATTACAATTTGAAAAGCCAATCGAAATATCTAAAGTTTCTGAAGGCAATCAGCCTTTTGGTTCCTCGGCGCTTCGAGCATCCTCCAAGTTTGGCAGCAGAGGCTGCATATGCCACAGGGTGACAGCCCGGAGCAGTTGAATCTGATGCCTGTGGCCACCTATTTCTACGGAAATCAAACCAGATAAGGCCACTTTCCGATATAAAAGACCGTTGGTCGGTTCAAAATTTCAGAGATGTAACTTTTTTCACAGTTTGACTCATTCATATGAAATTCTTGTAAAAATGGTTTCAAAATTATTAGTATTCGGAAATACATGTAGTTATATCAGTCAAACACTCTCAATTGTTTTTTGTGTTAGAGATTGTTAATTTTTAGATTATAATGCATCAAGCAAGATGTAACTTTATGTCGAAGATGAGAAATGCCTGAAGATGGCCAAGCATTTAAAAACATCTTCATCGCCACCTCCATTGACCGGTTTTTCCTGTGCTCCCGGTATCTTGGGAACGGCAGCTATGGTCTCAATTTCCACCTTACAACTCCCTTCTTACATCATACCTCCGTAACAATGACAAGATATTGTTACCTAAAGACGCGCGGTGTTCTCTCAAAGTCTTGTCACCAGAGTGAACAGGAACCTCTTAGCCCAGATCAGTTATTATTGTTGTGAAAAACTGGAAATTCTTAAGAATAAGGAAAGATATACGGCTGTAACAATGGACAATGATTCTTATTAATTCTCTGCCAACTTTCTCCGATATCTTCTCGAGTCTTATATCTGGACGCGGGTTGGTAAAGGGCAACGTTGCCTAACGCTACCTGCATCGGCTCACCCTTCAAAGGGCCAGCGTCCCTCGACACCCAGGTCGGGTTAACCAAAGGTCTAGGGGTGTTGGTTTGCAATACTTAGGTAAGCTAGTACGAGCTAATTGCCTACAATTTGACGCCATTCTCGGGCCATTTCGCGCCATTTTTGTTCATTTCGGAGTCGTGTTCGCGCCATCTTAACAGAAACGTTTATGACGAATCTTGCTCGGGGCTTTGAACGAGTTGTCATTATCCAATATTATTGTGGCTCTTATTTGAAAGAAGGAATGCCGATAAGATGGTTTCTTGGGGGCTTAGAATACTCTTCTTCCATTGCAGTTGTTATCTAATGCTGCTTTTGTTTGTTAGCATATTCGTGCCAAGTGCAGAGGTGTTTCATAGCGGTAGCGTTTTTGCTAGTCATACTTTTGGCATGCAGAAAGATCCGACTGATAAGGAAGCACACACCTTTACCCTCTAAAGCTACCAAACGTCAAGTTTGATGATTGGAACCACACTTACTGATAACTTTATAATGAGATTTATATGGTTTATTATGCGAAAATATCTTCAAGTTGCACCGTGACTTCTCCGGACATGCAAGATCGTTTAGAAACCAATAAACTGCAAGAAACAGTGAACCAGACCACGGATGTACGGAATGTAACCTTATGTAGACTTTATTGAAATACCTTCCCCTCTTTTTGCTTTCTTTTTCTCAGTTTCTTATTAGCGAACTAAATCACCTCAGGGTCTGATTTACAGTGTCTTTCTTTATCCACAAGCACGGCGCGCTTTTGACAGTTGTTTTTACATTTAAACGAGAAAATCATAGATTTTGAAGGACTTGAAGTGACTTCTTTCTTCATTTTTTATGACGCATGAAATTGTAATTGAAAACTCAGTGGAATCGTGTATCCCTGGGCTGAGGTGGGCGAACTATACATACACGCGCAATACGGGGTCATTAATCGAAAATGAGCATCGAACGATGGGCGCCTGGTCAGGTCTTAAGAAGAGGAGACGCCCAGCATTCAGGCAATACAGGTAACGTCTGCCCATCAACAATGGGTGAAGTGTTCCTATTAAAGAATCGGATGAAAAAAATAGCCCGCGCACGATTCTGGGTTTCGGCGTAATCATTATGACATTCTAATTCGCCTAACGCTGAAGGAAACCTGTGATTTTTTTCCCTGGCGTTATATTACACGAGAGCCTTAAGACAAAACCCGAGACACTCTCATGATTTTCGCCATATAAATTATTGTCTCGCTAAATTGGTCGTGATCTGCTCGGGGCGATGCCTTATCCTTTGGCGAGAGTTGGAGTGTCGGGTAGCAGGCCCGAAAGCCACAGAGAACAGTCGAACAATACTGATCAGAGGGCAATCTTAAGTCATCCGACTCCCGCTTTCAAGGAGCGCCAAGTCGAAAGACAACTCATTCTGTATGACACCGAAATATGCTAATTATCGGGTGTTTGTCTTCCAATTAATAAGTGGACTGGAATTTGCCGAGTGGAGAGGGTATGGTCGGGCTGGATGGAGTATGGACAACAGGTGGAGGAGAGGGAGTTATAGCTGGACACAGATCGTAATATGTTGACGGACTAAGTATATATGGTTCTTAAGAGCCAAGACCTTCAATGCCTGCGAGATTGAAGCAAGCGCGTAACAGAATTCCTTTTGACCTCTGAACACTCTGGTGTATATCCTCAGAACAGAATTCCCTGCTACACTGGCCCTAAATCATTTTTTTACAAGCTAGATCAAAGTTGAAAGAATATTAGCCTCTTCAGATATCCAGTAGCTGTCAGACTCTTAGAGAGACGGGAAAATTCTTTCGCAGCATTTGATATCTGAGTTGATTGGGCAATTAGTCGACTTAATGCTCGCCTGATTCCCTGTAAAACAGCTCTAAACCCCATTAGGGAAGTCACCGGTTTAATGACTGTCTCCGCCTTGTGCCCCAGTCAAGACCCGACCAGCCCAGACCGCGGTGCGGTGGCTGGCTCACAAAAAGCACCCGTCTCCACTAACGAGTGAATAATTGCTACATGAAGCCTGAAATAAACCAGGCGATCACGTCATAACTTAACTAAGCATTAATAGGGAAAGGGAAAATCAAAGGGACAAACTCGTTTCCTCAGCGCAATCGTATCCGGGCACGTGTCATCCTTCTGTGCTCTCCCTACCAGGGATATTAGGCTTGGGGGAGGCAAGGGCGTGGTCTCCCCCGCTATGTTGTCTTTACCTCCTTTAATAGTGATGCTATCGCTCAAAGCCATCGGAAATCACTAAAACAAAGATAATGGTTGCGCAGCGGAACCGTGGAATACCAAATTATCCTTGTCTTACGCGTTTAATTGCACTTGGCTACATACTAGTCCTTTGGTTATGTGAAAACACGTGTCATTCCTGGGACCCAGCATGGCATCAATGTGACGAGAGTTAGTGCGCATGCTCGTGCGCGTGCGGGCCTGGATTCGTCAGTTCACAACACCTGGTCCCCCGCCAGGGGCGCTGGTTAGACATGGCCCTATATGTATGAATCACAAAGATTACAGGTTCCAAGCATGAAGAGGCACTTAAATCGAACCAGAAAAACACACGATTCCCAGAACCGCTGATATGTGCCTGTGCGAGGATGCCTCCTTAATTACTGTCCTCGATGGGAGCACCCTTTGAAGTGTTTTTAACATCGCATACGGTTTGGCTGGACCATTCGTTGCAGATTACGTGCCCAACCTACAGATGGGTATCAACCAGGCTCAGTAAAGGCTCAGGAAGACTGACAATTGCTGTGCATCTTTTTAGGGTAAAGATGTTTCGGGCAACTTTCTGTCATATATGAACCAATTGGAAAACCTTGATGAAACTATGCCGTAAGAAAAGTTGAAGAAACGTGCTAGTTGGCCACACCCAAGAACGTCCTCTCTTTTTTGATATTTCAACAGCTCGGGAAGTTAGATGTAATTGAACGTGCTTGTCGAGAGCCATATTCCAGCTAATTGGCCGATGATTTGCAATCTTGCAAGATCCTTCTTCTGCTAAGTGGCCGTTATTCCATTTAGTGTCAGAGGTGATCCAAGTCCCTGGAAGAGATTGAGAAGGTCTGGGTGATTAAGTGTGCCAGGTGTAAGCGATAGTTCTGTCTCCACCACAGTAATATCACCAATTAGAAGCTATAAGGGAGACAGGATCTTCTGGGTGGATGGGTCCATGACATCCTTTTGTCCGGTGCCACCATCAACAGTCAGCTGCGGATGGGAGTGAAAACCTATCTACTTAATTAGTAGCTTTTACTGCCAGCGACCCGCATCGTTTGGATGGTCTCCGTACGGAGTGACAGTTAGCTGGATTTTAGGCAAAATGACTGACCACATTGGTGATAGCTTCTGAAGAGTGATCTTGTCGTCTGACTTGTAACATCAGGCTAACATTGTGATCAACCCCATGGTAATCTATTTCAAGAAGTGACCTGTATAGGTCACAAAGTAGTAGAGGTATAGTCAAGCAAAACTGCGCTAAAAGGAAAAGATGCTTTTTTCTCTTTCGGCTTTTTTTGCCCGTCCCGACTCCCCTCTGTGCTGGACATCGCATCACCTGCATATCTCTAACTAAGCGGCAAACACCATTTGGTGGCCGATCCTTGGGATCCCTCAGAGACCAGTACGCGAGTGTCACCCTCTCTTTGGTCATCTGGCTCCTCGGCCTTGCACTCAAGGACGCCAATTGTCACAAGATCATACGCCAGTTTTAATGGTTATAAGGCCATGTTTCCCAGGAGTGATTGCCCAAGGTGTTCGAGCAGGTTGCATGAATTATGAACAAGATCGGTGGACTGTCTACAGGGTGCGGGTAAAGATGACGCCCCTGTGTGATACATATTTTTATTTCATTACGATTTCCAGCATCTTTAAATGAAAGACAACTGCCTTGATGTCAAGGACAGTGAAAGCGACTCAGCAGTCACGCGGCGTGGGTCAATATCACGAGGATTTCCGCCCCTAATCACCAGGGCTTTTTGAAATAGAAAGCTCAAACATGTTTATGAGTTTTGACGCCTGAGGGGAAACTGCATAAGTATCTATAAGTAAATATGGAGAGGTGAATTTCTTGGCTGAGCCCGAGGGTACTTGACTGTTCATCTGCTGACCATTTTCAATGGTTATGGATATTCCCGTTGCCTGCGTGCGTCAAGAAAGGACGAATAACAAGTTAGTCGTACTATAAGCAGGGTTTGCAAGCCTTACGAAGAGATACGAAAGACAAAGAAAAAATGCACTCCATGATTCCAATTTTCTCCTCTGGAGTGAAAAATTAGTTTATGCTGGACAGAATCTGAAAGAATTTAAACGTTTGGTTTTTGAAAATAAGGTAGTGACGTTATTCTGAACTTATTTTTTGTTATTTGTTTTCGGTTGAAATAAACCAAAACTTGGCATTTAGAGGTAATGATAGATCAAAAGCAGCAAGTGACCTTTTATGTTGAATCATTGGCTTTATCACCAAATATGTGTATTCAATATCACACACTTCAAAACATGATGAACGGTTTTGGGCAACAAAGTCCTCTTGACATAAAAGTTTTACTATTAATTGGCTTTAGTTAGCGTATACAAAGGTCTGGCCCTTCGAGGCGATTATAAATCAAAAGCGCCAAGCGTTTCCCTCTTTATATTGTTGGTTTAATGTTAAACAAGATAAAAGATATCGGTTACTACTGCACATAATTTTATTTGAGATACGAGTTTTTTTCTGATAGATGCTATTTTCATGGCAGTATTTATGCACTGAAATTTATCACCAAAAATAAAAGGTGGGTATTGACATACATCAGAGGAATTTTGAAAGGCAACTGTCTTTTCACTTTTATTGTTGGCTTTCATATCGGACACTATGAATATGATGAAAGACATGGGTTACTACCAAGTCCATCTTTATTTCTAATGTTTTTTCCTCTGTTTGTTATTTTCTTTGTAGTATACGATTGATCACTTTTAACGTTTTTGAGTGTTTCCGCCGAGTTTCTGAGTGTTTCCCCATAGTTTGGTAACGCGCAGAAAGCAGATTGAACTATAGAGGACAACCAAAGATGTTACACCGCCATTGAGTCTTGGACAAGTACAAGAATGTAGAAGGAAGGGAGGCAAGAATATGACAGATGAAATTTCTAGAAAATTGATTCTCTGAAAGATGATTTTTTAAAAGATAATTCAGCCTATACATCGCCCGATGAAGAACACTGCATTTATGTTATAGCGCCTAGCTTAGTTATGTAATTGATATGAGCCATGCCCTAGGCAGAGCTAAACCGCCTATACCACTTTGAACGTTTAAACTAAGCAAGTGAGTAAGATGATCCTGCGGACTACGTAGCTTTGACACGATGTATTATGGTTCAGGCTCCCCTTTCAAAGGCAACGGCTCTTCTGGTGATTTCTAGTACTTCACACGTAACCCTAAAGCAGCTTCGGCGTTAAAAAGCTAGTCTTTCCTCACGTCCGCAACATAATTCTATGGATATATTTTTAAGCCACCCGGTTTAGGAGTGGTACGTAACCCACTGCCGAGGAAAAGCATTCCGGATGTGTTACACCCCCAAACTAGCCCCATTTTATTCCAAGTGGGGAAGGTTGATCACGATGCTTTTAAGATGTTGCTTGTACTGACCATGGTATTCCTCAGTGCACTCATCGTCACTTGTCATGAAGCCTACGTTTTCACAATTCCGTTTTATTTTCGAATCTCTGCCTTGGTGACTGTTGTCATCATTTTAGGCTTTGAGTAGCTTACGGCCACACTAAAACTTAAGAGGGTGTAACGTCATCACTGATCGTTATAAACGACTAATACAAGGGCACACCGTCCATTATAAATCTAATTCGGGAAATCATATGGAATTTAATGAAAAGAACAGTTGATCGTATTCGATGAACAAATGAACACAGCACGAAGTTCCTGGGCATTGTTTTCCAATTAACCCTAACCCTTTTGATGAAATGCACTGATACCAAAGCATTGTTTAAAAAGTCTGGTTTTCCCTTGAAGAGGTAACTACGGGGTCTGTAAACCTTTCACCAGCTCGAAGCCTACCCGATCGAGGCATGAAAAGACCATGAATATCACTGCAAATTGTTAGGTAGCGGATCTAGGCAATCCGAGGGTGTTGATCACTCATTGTGTGAGTCTGGCTGTAAACGGCGAATAATTAGGACCCTTCCAGAGATAATCATAAAGTGTTTACTCGTTTGGCCTTGAGATAGAAATGTTCAGGAGAATAAGGCGTTTACCCCCATTGTATTTATCATTCTCTGCTCAGCGTGGCTTTTACCCAAATTTAGGAGACTTGCTTACTTGCCATTAGAATTTGATTTATCGTTTTGCATGGAATCCTGTTCTCCTAGGAATGTTCGAGTAAGAAAGCTGACGAAAATCGCTCGAAAACAAATTGCCCATTACTGTTCTTCGAGGAACATTTCCAAGGAAACACCTGCTTCTTACATATTGTTGAAAACATTCACGTGATATATGATACTTCAATTTCATAAATGCGTATTAAAAAAAAATTTGGGGGAGAAATTTCTCGAATTGATATACGCCTCCTAAGTTTTGTTCTACCATGATCGGAATGTTCAAACGTACTGAAGTATGTCATTAGTGGCTTTGTGATGTTGCCAGACAGAAATAGCAAGCCATTGTTATACAAGTTAAAACAAAGTGTGGACCTTCTGAGGACAATGTACACTTTGAATATGTTGATAAAACCGATCCGAAGCATATCACTTGTGCATACATCTACACCGTGAATTAAATGAGACACGTTTGCGTACTAATGTATGAGGCGTCAAACCTCTGGGCGTCGAAGCTGGGATCACGTTGTTAACATTTCAATCCAATTTCACCTAAAAACGCAAACATTTCAACAAGGAAACATCACGCTCGACCTGGCGGAGTGTGACCAACGCAAGGTCACATTATATGTTATTCAAAAGACATTTTACCAGCGAACATTCACGTTCTCTGCAGCATGAACACTGTATGTCAACCCGGGACGTCAAACTTGTCATCTGCTCGAGGCGGCCATATTTGTTTACATAACATTGGTTGTGATACAAACAATGTATTTATAATACTTGTTGCTATGCATGAAAGATGTTCTTGTGATATTATAGATATTTACTCAAAAACAGGTTGAAATGACCCAAATATCAAACCGGAATAAACCCCCCATTGTCTGATATAGGAACTTTTCTCACTGGTTGCACATTCATAATGGTAACTGACAGATGATAGAATTAGTTTTTAATTGTATTCGTTATTGGTGTATAGTGTTTTGCAAAGCTTCTAGTACACAGAGGTATGCGAGACCATGTTGCAGAGGTTTTTAAAATCCTATATTGACAGAAGAACGAACGCATATTTTGCCTCGGTGACGTCACAGATTAAGTCACATATTATTGGAAATAAAGTAACTTGTTCTTTCTTAAGACAGCCATTTCTGCAGTATGTTGATTTTCTTTAAGAAAAACATCAAAACACTGCTATCAAAGTGTCAAAACACATTTCATTCAAACCGGCCAGATATCGCAGTCAAAAGTTTAAAGCTGAATGATTTCTTTCAGATTGAATTAGGGGAATTAAAACAAATGTACCGAGGCCATGGTGGAGATTAAGCGATCATCACATGCAGTATTGACAAACCCTGACCCGATTTCCGCATCCCCATCCCTCAAATGAGGTCTATGGACCCTTGGATAAACTAACTCGGGACCTTAGGCTCAGCTTGTTCTTGTTACCAGGTCAGTAAGGTCCACCCCTACCGCACCATCTCTCATAGGAAAGATGGGTAGAGGAAGACCCTCGCCCTACTGATCAGAGAAACCAAAAGGTCGAGCACAGCAACCTGAGCACCATCCATTTCATAACAACAAAACAATAAACCAATGTGTACACCTCGACCAGCGTTCACAATTATTATGTTTACCGTGAGCCGGTTTCCTGTCTCGAATCCGGTTTTTCTTCCTGCTCCATGTTTCAATTGCGGGTGTTTCTATGTGATTTTCTCATTTGATTAAATATCGTACGCGGGCATTTGGGAATTAACAACAATTCGGTGACGGATTACATTCCGCAGTAGTAGTCATCTTGCTCAGGTGGCAGTGGGCCGTCTTGCATGTCCTGGGGTCCTTTCTTTAAGACACTGATCTGTTTATCTCCGCTGACTTGAAAGCGATTCTCAAGGAATGTGGCCCGGACCATCGGGATGTCGGTGGCCATTGTGTACAGAGCTGCTGATGCGGAGACGGGATTTGGCGGACGCGCTCTTTGACAGGACTGCGTCTCTTGTTACTTTTGAACCCAGATTAGCATTAGTTGACATATGCTTTCTCCTTGAAGGATGATATGGTCACTTGATATGACAAGCAATGTCAGTATTAAGCGCTTTGAACCGTCGAGACGGATCACACACAAAAAAATGAAAGATTTTCTTTCTCGTGTTTCGTAAGAGTCTCCTGTTTGTTTTGAAAGATTTGGTCTTGACAACTTGTTACATGAGATGATAATCATAAATGTGGAAAATGATCTGCCAATCGAACAAACATACAAAGACCATGTAAAAAGAAATATAACGATAACGTCATGGAAAATTTGTCATAATTTCAGTGCCATTAATGGACGAAATTATGATTGGTTGACAAACATTGGACCAATGCCTTCCTCTTTGTGAGTTTGATGTTCGAGTTACCACAGCTTCTTCATTTCTATATACCACTCATCAGCAGTGTATGACTGGTCACACGAATTTCCGCAACAAGATTTTCATTGCAATGCATGCAGGAAAACGTGCAGCGCAGATACTTTTCAACTGTTCTCCATCAATAGAATTTCAATTTTCTATACTCGTTTAGCCTTATGTTGTTTGAAAATAATTCTGTTTTTTTGTTAAATTTCGATATCATCCTTACTCGCATAGAGGTTTTTGTAAATTAAACCCCATGAAACCCCAGAACCAGATTGCTCTCTTTGTATGACAAATTATTATCAAATTATGTCTCGGCGATAGTAGCAGACATGGTAGACAAATCCTACCTCGATCACGTGTCGCTTGCGTT
This sequence comes from Lineus longissimus, assembly GCF_910592395.1. NCBI lineage: Eukaryota > Metazoa > Nemertea > Pilidiophora > Heteronemertea > Lineidae > Lineus > Lineus longissimus. The sequence goes on from NC_088310.1 coordinate 26,390,440, forward strand.
CCCACAAGCTGGAGAATCGCTCCTCCAAACAGCCCGGGGGTGACCTGTGACCCCCGTTGCGCTGATCACCGCGAATGAAGCGCGTTTCTTCTCCCGCGGTATTTACGTTCCTGCAAATCTTTACCCATAATGCTTTCTAAGGTGCATATGGTTTTTGCCGGGAAAAGGTCTCAAGGCGGTGTCAGCCTGATCGATCGTCAGGGAGTCTTGGCAGCCATCGACAGTTCTTTGGAAAAGAAAAAAGAGAATAGTTGTGGGATCCGTTTGAGAGGGGGACCATCCGTGAAAGGTGTTTCTTTCAGTGTTAAAAGAGCACGCACTGTCTATATTGTCTCACTGGAAGTCATAATGAGCATTCGAATCATGCACGTATACGTGATAATTATATATAATCTCATCACCATGGCATAATTTCGATGACACTTTGCGGAACTAAATTACCAATAAATAGATGGAACGCAATTAATTGTGTAATATCACAGCGTCTACTATTATACGCCTTTCTCTTTATCGGGTATCTGGTAACTAAGGGCGTTTTGGTGCTTCCGCTTTGGTGGACAGTAAGGCTGATGGGGTCATGTCCCCTTCGGGAGCTGACCCTCTGGCCGGGTGGTAGACTGATCGAACAGAAAATGATGGGATATGCTGGCAGATGCAGTAACTAAATATGTTTACTTTCGCTGGTATTTCCAATTTGTTATCTTCCAAACCAAATTCTGCAAGTTAATAACCACGTGTATGTAACACCGAAACGGTATAGGCCTACAACGGTAAACATTCACAATCGAAAACATTCCTTCCTAAAATACCATTCCCGTGTTTTAATTTATTCGAGTTAAGATGATATGCACAATCACTGCGCTCAGATTCACACACAAAATATCACCTTTGGCGAAATTTGTTTCATGATTTTAAGGCGGTTCTTTTCAATTATTTGAATATGTCTCCCAGCAGGGTCCCGATGGATTCTCCTCACAGTTGTATTCTGATGGATTCTGATGCGATCCATCGGTTGATTTTGTAGTGAACAGCGGGATCCTGGCCGGGCGCGGTGCAGCCTCCTGACTGCTCAAGTTAAGTATGGGAAACTCGCAACGCGCGGAGGCACGAGCGGCTCGTCTTATGTCTTAAGTGATGAATTCTTTATGCAGCAGAATATCAAACGATTGATGTGTTTATTGTCATTCGGAGAAATTGGCAAGGTTATAATTGCTGCGAAGCACTTAATTAACCCTTCATGTCCGAAGCTTGGAATGCATTTGCCAACTGACGGACTGCCAAGTATTTCGGACTGAGAAGAAGAGGACGAAGACAACAAACAGATAGACTGAGAGGTCACACAGGTAAATAATTTGGTAAGTTAGCCATACCGCAAATAAAAAACCCTAGCTACCAAGCACCTTCTTCTTACAAATATAATCGGATTTTTCTTCATTAAACGACCATATCATCATACTTTATTTGTAGCACGAAGCTCGACCTTTTTCATTTTCTAAGACACCGTTTTGGCTGTTTTTCTCAAACCATTCCGTCTCGGACTTCCTTGGTGTCTCCGCATCATATCGTACTTGGTCTCACATGAAAAAAGCGTGGCTAGCGTATAGGTGCCGCTCAAAACACGACCATCAAAGCTACTCGCGACTCAACCTGGCCATCCATTTTTTCAGTTTCCTTTTGTATACTGAAGATGGGCCGGGCTGACAAGTTGGCTGACTTTATGTCACCATATACAGCTTAATATCACTGCCAAATTGGCTGACCCGATTTTTTATAAATCGGCAAAATCAGATATCGCTACAACTCAGTTGTTTGAATCTGGCCTTTCAGTGGAGTTTCTTTACTTAATGTTGAGAGGTGAGTGGCCAGCTCCTGTCGCGGAGACTGAGACACGAACACCAAGGCAACCAAAGACTGGCTCGATTCGATTCTTAAATAGCTCCACTCTTTTTCATTATCACATTGAAATTACTCCAGGACCTTTGCTAGAAGAAGAGGAACGCATTTTTCTGTTGTTTTGCGTCATCAAGGTAATGATATGAAGCATGTCTCAGTAATGCCTACCTAAATCTTTCCCCTCGAACATTGTTATCATCAAGATTAGCTTTTGAAAGTGACTAAGCCGCGTTTGTTGAAGTCTTATGTATTGTACGAAAACGCCAGCAAGTCTGATTTTCCCCCAAAGTCCGCCACCATCGAAATGTCACAGCCAGTGGTTGACAATAAATCTGTAGGAGCTGGAAGAATACGAACGTTAATCAGATCCGTTGTTTTGGAGAGATAACCTTTTAAAACTGTCCCGGCATCAATGTCTAGAAATACTGATCTCGGGGTTGAACCAGTGACCGCCTTGGCTTGAACGCTCATTAATGCAGTCCATCGTAAGATCGTCGTAGAGCGATAAAACTGTCCAAAAGTTGTTCTATTAACGCCGTTCTTTATTACCATGGATCAAAATGCTCCTGTCAAAATTAAGATAATCCGTTAATAACATGAGATACAGTACTCAAGGGACTCTTATGGACCTGGCATAATAATCGGATTAATAAAGAGGCTAGGGTGACAGATACTCTGACAAAGCAGACGACACACTTGATCAAGATGCCGCCAGACTCGCATAATGACGGATTATCCTATAAGTCATTGAGGAGGAGACAGATTTATGCTTTGTTGGGACATTGTTTTGATAGTGCGATGTTATCTTGAGATGGGCCCCGTGTGGATCGCGTTGAGGACCTCTGTCACGGAACCCTTTGGGGTTTGGCGGGCTAGTGTGACACAAGCCCAATGCTCCGTGCCGGCCACTCGTGCCCCGTGCGGCCGAGTGTCACCTTGAGAGTCGGACGGCCCGTGAGGACTCCACCCGTTCCATGCGCATAAAAGAGATAATCGGGCTCTCTGATTTCTTCACGGGCTCACTTTGAAGTCAGCTTGATCCCGTTTGTTAACCTGACATAACATTGAACATGACCTTCTGGTGGAGATGAAAAGACTGCGGCCACAGGATTGGTCTTGTGTTTTTTTAACTTATATCATATTTCAGTTGATGTGGCCCCTTATCTAGTTTGTTAACACGATATATTTTCACCCTTGACTTTGATGAGTTCGTTAAAGACGATTTGTCATTTTACCTTGCGGGTGTTATAAGTTAATATGAACTTAAAAGAATTGTGTAATCCAACAATGAATCGGCTCTCTCCAAAGAGACATAAAACCCAGTTGCTTCTGATGTACATGTACATGTACGTTAAAAAGCTTTTTATAAGTCCAACTTATTAATCGTTAAGCCTCAAAATGATCCACAGTAGCAGTGAAAGGTACATTTTGCAATAATCCTTTTTTGACATTGTACAAACTATTACCATCATGGTGATGAATCAATCCATTGAAAATAATCCATCATCACACGTTGCAATAGAAGAAGTAACTAGATAAGCATGCCAAGTTACTCAACAAGCTTTGCATTACAATATGCAAGCACTTACACCACCTTGATGCTAATTAACGCAGCCTAATTAACCCACTGAAAATAATTATCCCACTTTTTCGATCAGTCATATTGTTTTCAAGTTCCACCACCTCGTCAACTGAAACTTGAAGATATCGCTTCACTTTCAAAGCAAAACGAATATTATATATTAAGTTTTTCACGTGAGTGTCTTTGCTGTGAATCATCATATCAAATTAGAGATTGAACCGTTCTGTGACGGAATGCAATTAACAAGCATGCAGCTGATATCACGTAAGACAAAGGGATTCGGAGACGAGTCGTTATTACGCCTGGGGCTGGGGGAAAAGAATAGAGCTTGGAGGGGTGTATGACTTCCAAGTAATTATACATATACACATGTATATGTAGCTGAGATGCTTACCCGGATTGTAATGATAGCCTATGTTTTAATAGTGAAATTGAATTACAGGGGAAAAGTATTGATGCAATGTGTCAGTATGGTATAGAAAACAACGCTCAGTGACATAAGTGCCACTCTCACTTCTTAACAGCAGTGTAGAACTTAATGACCGGTTGTGTTCGTTACTTCGACGACTTGAAGTAGTATTAATGCTGCAGACGTTTTTAATGGGTTGAACTATACCCGACCAGTTCTTGACCCAGTGTTCCCCAATCTGTCACCAGCCCCAGACTAGACCCTACGATCTTACCATTGGAAGATGTGCTTCCAAACGTTGCCTGGAGTTCTATGCTGATGGGTAAGTAAATCGGACCATGACCCAGTGTTTCCCCAAAAATTTGTAGCCGTTTTCTATAGGCTAATGAGTCTGAACAACAGCAGTGTTTCCCCATATCTTATCATGTAGCCGTTCCTGATGCGTACCCCGACGGGTTCGAGTTGATCTTAATTGACCATTGCAGCCGATGATTCTAAACAATCGAATCGGTATCACCCACGTATAGCTTTCTCCAGTGGGTTAATGAATCTGACCAACTTGACAAATGTTTCCCCACGTGTAACCCGCTCCCAATGGGTTAATGAATCTGACCAAGTTGACCAGTGTTTCCCCATCTCTCCTGGTGTTCAATAGATTGGATAAAATCAGAACTATCACAGACAATCGCTGCTCTCGCCGATCAATGCCGGACGCACGCGTGCGCAGGTGCTGCCTAACACGGTAATTATCAAGTGATGGCCCTAAATAATTAATCATTAACAATGATGAAAAGGCAAGATTGCTAATTGTTGTAACAATGGGTGGTGGACGCTGTCAATAGAGACCGTTGATGCTGGAATAAGAGGGCAGGATCGATGGTTGAGATCGTTGAGGGTAGCGGCTCCAGTTCTCTCCAAAATCTACTGAAATGTACATGTAGATTGATAGTTATCTGCGACGTATTATAGTGTCCATGTACATTACATGTCAGGTGGGATGTTAAAACTACACGCCAACGGAAAATACTAATAGTTTTACCAAAATCTACAAATCTACTGAGATATGGTGAGACAAATGTCATGGGTTTCGACTTCTCTACAGTCAGCTCTTCTAAATGTTTTCGTCTCTTTGACGGACCAACTGTAAGTGATGGTTGCAAACGCTACCAGTAGGCTAAACGATACCCCAAATCTGAATTCTAGAACCCAGGTGCAGACCATGCTTTGGTAAACCCGAGGGATGACCCGATACCTCAATATTGCACCTAATTCTTTATGCACGATTACAAGGGGGGCTTGACAACCAAGAAGCTGGCGGAAAGGGGATCGCCAAACTTTTGTTTCAATGGTGTATCATACACTACAAGGGAGAAAGGATCACTCGCGACACGAATATCTCTAATTGAGGGGAAGAAAAGTTGCCAGCGCAAGGACAATAAAAATGTCGCACGCGTGATCAAAAAACTAGTGTACCTTGCTTTAAAAATGGTCCCAGCTTTTTCAGTGGTGATTTTTGGAAAATGTTGGGTCAATCCTTAAGATGTTCTTTGCCGGTGCGAGATCTGGGCGTATCATAGACAGGATACGTGCGTGGAAATCATATATCTGATATTAGGTAACTTGAACCAATGGTGGCAATGAGAATGAACCAAACTAGCTGGGTCAGGTTAACCTAATGCACTTTTATATTATTCGCGCAATGTTGAGAAGTCTTTAGGACCGGAATGATACTGAATCTTGCCTTTTCTTTGACGCATGTGGGAAAACAGTCATGTTTCACGGGTACAGGTTTGGTGCGCATGCCCTGTGACGTAATGTAGTTCAAGTCATGCGCACTAGCGGTCACGAGGAGAAAGATGGTTCCACGAAAAGGAGGAATTAAAGTTGCCCTAGCTTAATTTTTAGGGAGCAAGATCCTTTAAACTGAACATCATGGAAAGCCCCCGTGTCAACTCTTTCTGATACTTGTAGCTGAACTCATCCACAAACAGCCCTGATTTTACCTTCCTGGTCACGGTTTGAGACCAGCCAATTTTTCAAAGTTCCAAAAAGAAAATATAAGAATTAAGTACAATACATTTTATGCCCACGTGAAATGTTTGATTATAGACATTAGCGCGGATATTTCTCTTCTGTGTTACAAATCAAAGTACTAAAAAGTTAAAACAACGCATCAAAGAAAGCCTTGTTTTCTGCCTGCCCGAGGCTTCATCGCACTCGTCCAACCATACCTTGATATCTGATCTGTTTAAACTCATCTTGCTTTAACAAAGTCAGTAGAATGCTGACCACCTTTGTGAAACAAACCCAGCGTCTGTTTCAAACTTCAACAAGTTTTCTGTCCACAACTCAATCTGTGGGCGAATCAATTTCGAAAGCTTAAGACCACATGTACACGTATATTAAAACTGTTCCTTCCCTTGAGGAAAAAATCTAAAACTCGGAAAATCTCGGAATTATCTCGGAAAACTCAGAAATTGTTGTAAAATGCACTTTCGAAGATTGTGTCACCAGTGACCATAGTTTGGTTAATAGTTCGCAGAAATTAGCCCTATCAAACTGGACGTTCAAGTATCAATACGTAATCATCAAAGAGAACAAATAATGCACAGACTTTACCAGCAGCAGTCGCTTATCATTTTAGAAATCTAAGTATTCATTCGTAATTTGAAAAATGGGCCTTCACAATATTTCAGTAATTTTAGTGCTACAATGTAACTTGCCACTGACGAAGGTGCATCAGTTATGCCAGCATCAGTTATAAGGGTTTAATCCGATAGAACAGCGCCGATAGTAAGAAATCCAGTGGAGAGATTGGTCCCTGCAGCTATGATCGGATTTGGCCATGGAGTCGCCTTGCTTCGGAGCAATCAGGGGTTGAATCAATTAAACATGACACCGAGAGCCAAGTGATGACGACCCCAACATCCATTTACCAAATGTGAGAATTTAAATATTTGGTTTTTGGTTGTCGATTCTCCGGTTTGAGTAAGTATTTTGAGAATCTTCTGAACAAGTAGCAATTAAAGTCTATCGTGTCGCGTGTAATTGTTTCACTAATTACTTACCGGTATTGAAAGAAGAGATAATCTACCCTCGCATTTATTGCAAACTGAAATGACAATACCCTTGTAGCAATAAAATACTTCTGTGATCAAATTTAAATTGATTATATTGTCATTCTTATAGGTGCTGTCTAAAGTTCATTCGCAAATGTTTCGTCCGCATCGTTTGGGGCTCTGGAGATCAAAATACCAGTTGGCGTTTTTTCAACTAACATGTTTGTTTCGATAGTTCCTTCTATTAGTATGTGATAGAGATATAATGCAGTAATCTATTATCCCTCCTGTTCCCGGCATGTTCGTCCGGACAAGCATCGAATGCAGCTTATATAGCGCTCGAATTACTCAATAGCTGGGTATTCTCAAGCGCTTTGGGACTATCATCATCCCGGTCTCCACAGAAGTCAATCTGGGGTTTCAAGGAGCAGCTACAAAGCGCTCATTCTTGAACTCGACCAGTAGGAGAAACAAAGTGACGATTAAGCCGGGAATCGAACCCACGACCTCCAGATCATGAGTCCGACTCTCTACCACTGCGCCACCGCGTCTCTTGTTTTAATAGAATGATTCGTATCATGATTTGGTTGGTGAACCATCCATAACGAATCTGTTGCTATGATTACGAGTAGAATGACACCTTTCTCACAACAACACTGCTGCCCATTTTATGTTTCGTCATAATAATGGCTCCCCTTGGCATGTTTCGAAGGAGTTTGGGTTTTGTGCTGATTTGATAATGTCCGAAAATTAGGGATAAGCAGCAGTAAACTTAGCAACAGTAACCCATCATCATGTAATTGGAGCGTCGTTAGTATATAATTGTATTGTTACAGCGCACGAAGGCCGCACTCATTACATAAGTATAATTATATAATTGCTCGTCACTAGCTCTCCGTCAAGAGTGTTATTTATCCGCCAGTTGCTATCTAATATCTTTCAATGATCCTTTTTGGAGAAGTCACAGCCTTGAGATCCATTTCCTGAAAACCTACACATCTCACGTTTTCCGTGTCCCTTTATACATGTACTAGAGTTTTGAACTAATATGAACTTATCTAAACATATTCTTCTTCAACCACATCTTGAATACTATTATGTTTTAATTGGCCAGAGTCATCGTGTTTCCGTCAATAATCCAAAACAAAGATATTCAAACTGAATTCCATATCTCGTATCTCATAACAGAAGAATGTTCCAGACGAAGAGTGTAACATTTGACCTCTAATTACTAGTACATGTAGTTTATTCAACATTGAAATGTGAATAAAAATATGAGAAGGTAAGAAATGTATACTTCGGGATTGAATGACAACATCATTTGTTCGCTGTCATGTGTGTTTCTTCATGTACATTGAATGTAAAGTATTGCTGTATTCACTGGTTGATTTTCTTTGTCATGGTGGTTCCTTTTGTTTTTCTTTGTACAACATTTTAATGAAGAGACACTTTATACTTGTTGTTTGTAAAGTATCTTCATGGAGAAACACTTTGAACTTGCTTTTTTACAATAAACCATTACTCTTTTTTGTAAACTTGAAGGATGTACATGTAATCATGTACGAATAAAGAAAGAATAAATCAGTTTAAAAACATGACAGAGATGCTAAACCTACTAATAAATATCAAGAGATGATTCTATGATATAAATCTCAATTTTGCTTATATCAACACAAGCAATTTGCAGTTACCCTTGCAACCTCAAGCAGGTATCACTTAACAAATCTCTTTGTTAATCAACGCAATCGAAATTACGACCAAGGTTAATTTCCTCCAAAGATAAGAATCCATTTAACATGAAATGGCTTCATAATAAGGAGAGCAGTTTGTTGTCCGCACGCTCGCCTCTCCACTTCACCAGTTTACAGTCAGGCTACGCCCAAATTTATGCATAACCAGCGACATCAAAGCATCTTTATAATGATTTGTTCAAATGCTGTTCGTCTGCTCGAGGCACGTGCTGGAGTTAATGGCGGCCGGTACTCCTAATGGCTGTCATCGAATGTGTTGACCAATCAGAGACGCTGTAACACAGGAGGTGCGGCGTATAAGTACAGCCCATTTGACTATTACCCGATTGACAATTGAGATTTGCAAACAGTTGAGTTTTTGTAAGTGGGTGAGAAATCAGTGAATCAGACGACATAATGACAGACAGGGTTGATATCTCCGGCTGTGATACTCACACAATGGACATGACATCGCCAAACTTAGACGTGGGACACTCTGATGGAAGTTTTGAAAACGGAGTCACAACCACGATGTCGGATACACCAGGCACAGCCAAATCTCTCTCGGACGGTGAAACTACGGGAGATGAGAATATACCTAGTCCGAAACAAGGATCAGAAAATGTGACAGATTTGTTATCAGGAAAGAACTTGACATTTTCACCTGAACAGGTTGCTTGTGTTTGCGAAGCTTTACAACAGAGTGGTAACATTGACCGGCTCGCACGGTTCCTCTGGTCCTTGCCACCAAGCGAGTTATTACGGGGCTCCGAGGCGGTACTTAAGGCCCGGGCAGTTGTCGCGTTCCACAGAGGAAGCTTCAGGGAACTTTATGCCATTTTGGAATCACATAACTTTGATCCAAGTAACCACCCAATGTTGCAGCAGATGTGGTATAAGGCGCACTATATGGAGGCCCAGAAGATCCGCGGGAGGCCCCTGGGAGCAGTGGACAAATACAGGCTGCGGAGAAAATACCCCTTGCCGAAAACAATCTGGGACGGGGAAGAGACTGTATACTGTTTCAAGGAGAAATCACGCGCAGCGCTAAAGGAATGTTATAAACAGAACCGCTATCCAACCCCAGATGAAAAACGCAACCTTGCCAAAAAGACAGGTCTGACTCTGACGCAAGTCAGTAACTGGTTTAAAAATAGGCGACAGAGGGATCGGACGCCTCAACAGCAACATTGTAGAAAGTAAGTCATTACGTCATATGAAATTGTAGTGTTGTTGTCATTATTCTATGCCATGTAAGTTAGCAATATCAGACCTAAATTTCTTCTGGTTTGACGGACACTTTTCTCCAAATTCTCTTACCAATATGGGCAAACATGAGGAGTAACGTTTTTCAACGTCCCTGGACCTTGCCGTATATTGAAATTTTCCTGATGAATATACAAAATGGCCATTTCTGAACAGGCAAAATAGGCGAAATGATAAACTGCCACCTCAAGCATAAAAATAATTTCACTAAACTGTTTGGATTGGTCTCGGGATAAGGAGTATTTTTTTCAATACATCCTTCATGTCCTTAGCTCGTTGAAACAGATGCTTTTCTTATTTGGTAGTTGGTTCCCTCCAACCTCATCAATATTCAAATGGCGGTGTCTCTCACATAGGCAGTTCGGTCTAGTCAACTTGTTATACGTAAAAAAATCTGTGTTAGAGCAGTGTGCTTATAACTGAATTTCAAACAAGACCCGTAACTGCTGCGTGTCCACATGGTCCGCTCAAGTTCATATTTGGCTGTAACGCGAAGCTGGCCGACGCATAAGTACTCTTGAAATGTATTTCACACTGCTTTGGCTTAATGTCACAGGTGCTTTTTCATTGTTAGGTATATATATCAATGTCAGATAGAGATATTTACGACCACTCACTTGTGTTATGTTTCCACATCAACATGTGGTCATTTCACTTTGAATGAGTTGTTTTCCCGTTCTTTGTCATGAAAGTGTGCCAATCAGACCTGAAATGAAATCACATATCCACGCAACAGTATTTTGTACAAGAATCTCAACAGATTCGCTTGAGAATGCGATGCCCATCAACTGCCTCATTTTGAACCATACTCTCCTCCGGAAAGCATGATGTACATTGTATACCATCTGCTTTCTGGCAATAAGTAGAATTGTATCGTCTTATAGTTGTTGAACCTCCCGACTCCACTTCTTACCAGTAATGTGCCAAAAAGGTAACGATGTCTTTCGTTTAAGACAAACGTACCCGCTTTGAAAAAGATGGCTTGCATGATGTTGCTTCGAATGCATTTAGTGTCGTAGCTTTTGCAAAATGCGGCTTGTTTACAGAGATTTTGAGGTTCTTTTTGTTAAATATTTTGTTTCAATTCATTCAGTGGTACGTTATTTTTGTTCACGGCTAAATTCGGTGAGAAGTGCAACCAGTGTCGTATTTACCTCGATCCTGAAGACAATATATAACTTCAGATTCGCATCCTCTTTAGCCAAACAGATGGCAAACTTGGGTCGATTACAACCAAGTTGTCAAGGTGTTTGCCATGATTCGTACCCATTGGTAACAGAATATGGACGTAGTACTGTCATGACTGTCAATACAAGGCTTGGGGGTCTTGAGCAATGGGTAGTTTCTATCATGATCCTGAGGGCTATAACCTGAAACAAGGTTTTAGGGGTCCTGAGGCTGTTTCCACAGAACCGGTAGGCTTGTCAGCTTCGGGGCCCAGTTAGCAACCATACAAACGCTCTCTCACGGCAAGTGTAGGAATGCATGTAATCCTGCTTTGCAAACATTAGCGCCATCAGGTTGTTTCAATAAAACACTACCGGAACACAAGAGAGAAGGCGCCATCCCTGAGGCACTGCCCGCATACATTGAACACCCAGCATCATCAGTATATGGGCTTATACTCCTCTATTTGTCGCCTTACAAATGAACCAAGTGCTCCTCCCCTTCCAGCAAAACGAGATACTTTGGGGCTTATTGTGAATTATGATTATTTGCACAAATCATCTGTTTCACCAATGTAATTAGATATGAGGAACCTGTGTGAGTCAGGCAATGCATGACATGTCGGCAATGTGTTTTAAATAGGTTTCGGTGGGAGAGGCTAATTGCTTGGGCAGGATTTTTGTTGTTGTATCAAGCCGGAGAGGGAAGAAGTCATTACGGAGCAACAGACGGAATATCCATCCGCATAGTGACTAGAAAAGGCCCTTACATTTAGAATTATAAATCGAATTGTCAATACAGATACATACATGGCGACGGATTCACTCGAGCATTTGCCATGTTATGTCAGATCATTTGCAAATCACGTTTTCCAGCCATTTCTGAACTGGAGTGACTTTCAGAGCAAAATCCGATTAAGTACTCTTGAGCTGTCTGATAAATTCATTTGATAGTTGTAGTTCTGTTCCATCTCAGAGAAATTTAAAGGGATCCTTGTACCATTTACACGTTCCTGTCAGCGGATAAATTCGAAGCTTCTGCATACCTCGTGATCACCCAAGCGGACAAATATCGGCACTTGACCACGTGACACCACTTGACCAATAACCACCCGTTTGTATTGGGAGAACGTGGTGAACACAAATCGCATCACAGAAGGAGAAATTAAGGGGAAAATTAGATAAATATTATTAGGTAAACTCTCCAACAATGTCAAGATTGGTGAGAGCTTTACTTAAGCGCAATTAGAGAGTTACCCGAGATGCAAATTGCCCGCGAGCACGGTGCAGCAATGGCCGCCAAACTCCACCACAAAACGTCACCGGCTGACATCTTATACTTTAATGGCGGTGTCGCTTTTAAAATCTCCACAAAACACCGTGATCAGTTTAAACGGTGTGGAAATACGAGGAGGTGTGAGTTCTAAAGTGATTTTGGCTCAATCTCCACACTCCTCGTCCGTCCACGTTCTTTGGTGTGCGGGGTAGGCCGGAACATCTTTGATATATCAAAGATGTTGGTTGTGTCAGGAAAGGGTACGTGTCGTCTGCAACCTTTATGGCAAGATTACTCATCCTTCGGGCATTGTTCTAGAAAAAGATGATGTCAGATTTCAGATTTCAGAAGGTTGTATGCATTATCATCGGTCCGCCGATACTGATACATGTAGTTCGGAAAGAAATGACGCAGGTTTACATTATGAAGAACCCAATAGGTTAATTTTTTAATTTCTCATTCGCTTTGAGGAAGAAAAGTGTTAATTGGAAATAGGGGTCAAAGAGTACTCTCATGTTCGTGACAATTTTGCCATGTTCCTCATTTTCTGCACAAAGACGGTTGATATTAGTACGAATCCATCGATGCAGTGCCTTTATTTATTTATTAGCTTAACATTTTAGAAGTGGGTCTAATGTTTCAAAACGGCCTCCTTGGCTTTGCAACGGGGACACTAATGCGTGTCCATCACCATATGTTAAGTTATCTCTTTAAGAGAAGGACACAGTTAGACCAGTTAGGAGTGAGGAGGCTTCCCATTCTTCGAGAGTTAACAGTGTCAACAAGACTTTTGGGCAATGCCCATTGACTGACACTTAAAGACGCTCGCGCACAATAACAGCAAATTCGAGAGGCGAGACTCTTATCTCTGGTGAATGAGTTCTTGACGTCTCAATTGTCACAGGAAGAGAATGGCCGATTGAGATTTCTCAAAACCACCTATGTCGCCTGATGGGATTTGTAAGGGCAGCTCTTCACTATCTGATACTCTGAGGCCCGTGTCATCTGCGAGAATTCCGATATCAACTTTGGGTTTTAAAAGACATTCGATTATGATGGCTTCTTATGCGTTTTCTTAATAATCTATAACTGCAAAATATGACCGCCTCCTGGCCGCGTCTCCATGCGATGTGGGATATACATTAGCTTGCTTACTACTACCAGACTACTGGTTTCGAGAGTGTTACATTCTGCACAAGAGCTGAAGAAATATATCACGACGGGGAAAATTTGAACTTAATTTTGATTATGAGATTTTTTATATTGTCGATTTAATTTTCCATCTTTAGTATTTGCTGTATTGCCAGGGACAATAGTAACACCCGCACCAAAGGAAGCATTACGGACATTCTCACAAAAATAATCACAAAGGTCGTTTGAGAAAATAACTGCTGTTTCTCTGGCCGCTTTGTTGAAGAAACCATTTAATAAAATCTGGCTAATAAGAGAGACTTTTCTTCTGACGCTTCTTTTCAGCTGAGCCAGTGATTAGGTCGATCTGTTTACTCAAAGCAGACCAAGGTGACCTCTCGCACGACTCGAAAAAATCCAACCATGTGGTTTTTTTCTCGAACGAATAATTCAGCAGGACATTGGTGTCATAGAAAAGGGGAATAAGCAGGTTTCAAATTACTGGTTGTCAGAGTGCAACCAGCAGTCTTGTGTAGCCACAATACTTTAACTAAACAATCAGCAGTCGTTCTCTCATAACCAATCAAAGTTTCATGTGCTAGTATTTGATTGTCGAGCGTTCATCAGCATTGTCACTGTCTGATAAGCATGTAACCGCCTTAATACCATCGATATCAGCATAAATAATGCTCAATGCGCTTTTGCGGTGGGAATGGTTCAGAGCAGGGGGGTTTCAGTTTTTAAATCGATGGACATCAAGAAACGGGGAATTCAATTGTCTCAATGGTAAAAGACTAACGCTCCGATGTGAGAGTGATTTCATGTAAATGAATTCGGACAAGTGCCGATCGCGATGCATCGTCATTAAATCACGTTTCCGTCATTTTATGCCTGTAACTTCCTACCAACAGCACTGGCTTTCCCGGCTTGCGGCATCGGATGATCCTAGGAGACACACTGTTCAAACCATTCACCACAAGCATTGTTTCTGCAGTATGCACATTAACCACATTATAGTTTTAATACTCGGAATACTTGTAAGCTTACATTGCCTGAAGGTCCAGCGACGACGCTAACAGATCGGTAAACGCCGGCCATTATTGACACATTTAAGTATAAAGACCTTGCGGGAATCCACCGTGGCAATATGACGTTACCAGGTGAAATGAGATGATTTCAAACCTTTTGAGGAAATTTCAATATTGGTTGACGACTCTAAAACAATCTAAAACCTGATACTTTATGTTCATGTCGGGGCCTGTGCACTGGACCACTTAGAGACGATGCTCTACTACACCAGGCCTTACGGAACATTTCCCCCAAGGCATTGGCCCGACTCAGTCTGAGAAATGCAAATATGCGATCCTCCTGGGCCTAGCAAGACCTACTATTCTTTTTATCTAAGAGACAATTCAAATATTTTCAAGTTAGTTCTAGATTCGTAGTTAACTTAGTTACTTCAAAGAAATCAAGCTGGTGCACTCATTCCCACGAAAGTGTCGATGGTCAGGGTCAAAAGTCTGAAGGTCATTCAAACAACTTCCGGTGAACTCTTCTTACCCACACATTGGTGGCTTTTCAGCCTCAGTTTGATTTGTGCCTTGGCGGACCGAAGGCTGCTGTCATTGACCGGAAAGAGCCCGTTTTGTATAACTTAGACATGAAGATATGGCCATTTATATATGACATTGAAAATTGCTGATGAGTACGATGTTTATAATTGCCGAAGTGTTGCCATTTCCGTGATTGTACAATTGGTGGCCAGGTATTTGCGAAAGCATGATTCAACGTCAAGTCCCAGTTAGTTTTTTTCTCTGTTTGGCATTGTGCCGTAAGTGTCAAGAGTGTACCGCTGGGTTTAATTCACAGCACCAGATGCAAAATCAGGTAAAAACCTCTTCACATTGTCTTCTTATTTACTGGGAATACCCATGGAATAACAGGCCAGATTAACATCACAAGGTCTGGCCGGAGAGACTGGCGAAACTATGTCAGAGCCGAGGGCAATATTGATGCTCAGAACGTAAACCAGCGGGGCCTTGTGCTTCTCATACCAAAACGTCATTATTTCATACCGTACCCCCCGATAAACAAAAGGCTACGAAAACAGCAACAAAAAGAACAAGCTCAGCAGCTTTTGGTGGATTGGCAAACTCCGCTTTTGAGATTTGTCTCAATGCTTTCCACGGTCCGCAGTGACGCCTTTTAATTTATAGCGCCAGTGTATTTGAATGGTGGACCGAGGGAGGCCGGCTCCGACCTCAGCGGGGGCAGTAAGGCGTTTGTTGCCTAGTCCTGGACGGGTAAATAGCCCCGCGTGAGTTCCAGCAGAAATGAGCAAGATGATTCAAGAGAAGAGCAATGACACATGGGGAAACACTTGAGGGCTGAGGGTTGGGATAAATAGATTATAGAGGGGAGGAGGCCCACCATTCCTGGCCGAGCTGTACTCCAGAAAGTTTGAAATGCTTCTTCCATAAACTGCCGCAAGAAAACTTGCAGGGGTTGGAATGAGGAAATGATAGGTTTCTTCCTGGATGAAACTTTCAGCGTGCATTTGCTTTGGTTAGTTATCAAGAATCCATATAAGGCGTATGCATGGGAGGAGCTCTTGAAAAGTCTTAAATGTTGTTTCGTGTGTTTGAAGGACGTGGTAACGCCATACCCGTATACGGTAACCTCGATCATGAAGATAAAATGCTGATAAGCTAAAACACTGGATCTTCTAGATTATCCGTAACTTGACCAAGTTGACAATTTCAATGTTGCTGGGGTTTGCATAGTTTTTGTTCGCATTTCTTCACACGGACTGACCACTTGTTTTGACAAGTGACCGGAGGCATCTTCTGATGGCCGTAGCAACCTTTAAGGATTCATCTCAATCCTATCAAACATCCCTATAAATCGGATCCCTACCGCTTAAGGTTGTAAACAAAATCCGCTTAACAAGTCAAGCGGTTGAGTAGCGGAACAAAAGCGGACATCCCAGCACCAAATACCGCTAGTATCGTTTAATGCTTAATCTGCTTCAAATTACTGATAACTAAATTGAAAATAATTATTCTCTTTCAATTTCTGTCTGCTCTGTAGCTAGACGACTACGCGCCATACTTTATGTGTCAGACTCAACAAAACGCGACAGAAGGCCCCGATTCATGCAGTTGTCATCTAAATTGTAGTCCTCCGCCGCACGAAAGTTGTAATTACACAGGACTGCTGAAAGGTCCATCTGATAGCGATGGAAGCTGAATAGGCGAGCCTTGAATGCTCAGAACCAGACGTAGAATTATCGGACAGAATTTGGAGGGATTCGTTCTATGTGTGATTGTGGGGAGAGGGGCGCATCTTTTGTTTTCTGGGATGCGTGTGTAATTTGAGGAGGAAAAAGGGGTGAATATCTGTCTCTCTCGCTAGACTTGGGACGCCACTGAAGACCCTTCGGATTGTACTCATGGTCCGTGAAATGTCCTTTATTTTCCCGTCTAGAAGGGTTTAACATTAAGGCAAGGATATCGTTAACAAGGGCTTGAGGAGAACTCCGCCGTGGGTGGTAGTCCTGAAAAATCACAACTCGGTTTATTATACCTGATGTTTCAGTGGAAATTACCGCAACTGAATCATACTGATATGCCGTCACCACAACATTAATTCGAGAACTTTTTTTTAAATGTTGTTCGAATGAGGGCATAGTGCCTTCATGGATATCACTTTTCTAGACTCAAGAAGTGTCAGGTTGCAAAGAAAAATACTTAAACTTTCGACGATGCTTCCAATTTCTTTCCATAGAAAAGCTTTAAAAAACGAAACTTTAAAAAGTTAAAAAACAACTGATGAAAAAGACATGGTAAAAAAGCAATCTTAAAATGCAGAATTGGGAAGAATACCCTCAGATTCCATCTTACTTGAAATGTTAAGGGTTTTTTGTGCAAGAACTAAACACCTATTACAAAGAAGTTGAATAGAAATTGATTTCCGTATCTGTGCAAAAATGAATGGGATGACAACTAAAGGAGATACTCTGTTCCGAACATAATGCCTTTGATGCACTTAGCATCATCATCAATATGACTGCTGATTTGGCGCATAAAAACCCTTCCATCCGCTCCTGCATTACGTTAGAAAGCTTTTTTCTTCGAATGTAAAATGAATGGACTGAGGGCTTGAGTTACTGTACATACATTAACGATCATTTTACAAAAAAAGCTTTTCCACTTTGTTTTGTACATCATTTATGTAAATTTACGTATCATGAGCATCAGAAAAAACAGTAAAAACTGTGCTCAAGTAAAGTTTTGATATTACATGTACTTTTTGTTGAGAAATTAGGAAAAATGTGGAGAAAATGTTGACACCCGACGGATTAATTGGCCACTCTAAAAGTGCAGAATCCATGGGGATTCTGACTTGGTCTGCAGTAACCATCATCTGTCATCTCGGGGTCCTTTTTCTTTCCCGGTCGCTGCCCCGGCAATGTTTCTTGAGAAAATATTTTTTTTCAATTCGATTAAAAACGATATTTTCTTCCAAATGTATAAATATGGTCTCCTGATTGTTATCAACACACCAAACGACACCTCGCCTATCACGTGACATGTTCTTTCTGACGAGATCTGATTCCTAATTGAAGATATGCCGTCTGCTTGTCTCGTCGGTGAAAATTAAAAAAGTAAACTCGGGTGTTCCGTTGTCGCGTCTCGTCCACATAATAATAAGAGGGATCGTCAGTTACTATCATGAAAGTTAATAAATACCTCTAAGTGCAGCAGTATAAGACGCTGCAGAGTACCTCATTCAGTTTTGGTTCAAGCGCTGTAAGAGGTGATATGATGAACACATATTATATAACCTCGCCAATTCAGCTTGAATACAACTAGACTGTTCCAAAAGCAGTAAGAGCAATGGCTATTTTAACCATCTACGATAAGAACAGCATAGATTTTTCCCCCTGACATTCTCAAATGAGCAGTTTGGAAGCTGGGACTTCGACGGTGGATAATCTGCCTGGAAACATGAACCCTCTCATCACTTCATTAAGACTTCAATGACATAATTGTGTAATGCGCTCAATACTCATCTTTCCTAAACCGATGAGGTGCGTAGGAGACGTAACGACATGCATCTCTTTAAAGATAAAGGGATGCTTGGTACGTTTCTAGTTGCAAAATCGAATTCACAGTAAAATTATGTCCCTTTCAATATGTACCAGATTAAGTGTGACATTTATTGTCGGCCGAGATGTTTCGTAGACCGAAGCGCGTAGGTGTACCATCTCGATAAGGGAGTTTACTGGGCGTTTTTAGTGAGAATTACAGTTATTAAATTGCAGATAAAGCATCATTGAATCTTTCTCAATCATTTTGTTTGCATGGGTTTGTAAAGTTCGGGTTCAGGGATTTTCTTCAAGATATTAATAATAGATGATATTGATATGCGTACATGAATGAATAAATAACAACAAAATGAAGAGAAAAAAAGAGAAAATTTAGTGGATTCGCGGGGAGTCGAACCCGTGAACAACAGATCGAAAGACGAGCATTCTAACCGTTGAACCACCAAGTCTCTCATGTCAAGGTGTAGATTTTTGTCGCATCTCACAGCCAGGCTATGGCGACCTGACTTTGTGTGTGCTGCCGCCGCTTTGATGGAGGGCCTCTGTCAGCACGATTTCGGTATATAACGGTACTCACTACATTTGAATCATTGATTGATTTCAGTCCTGTCTTTGACACCCCATTTCTCATTTCGGAACCAGCGGACATAGTGACACAAAATGGCAGACAATTGCTATACACTTGTCCCTTATTTTTCGCTTGTATATGAATATCAAATTTCGCCAAATTAGTAAAATGTGGCATTTTCATAAATTTCAGATCACAGTGGGACTATTGCGACACGTTGAGCTTTGCCAAGTACCACATAGTATCGTGAGTAAACTTTTTACAAAATTGCTCCTAATTCCCCTTCTTCCTGAATGCTACCCGCTGTAGGGGTCTACCGCCAAAAGTCTGTTAACAATGCACGTTGAACTAATTAACTGAATGCCACTATCTTTGATAACACATTCCTGACATCACCTTCGAAAATCTTTCAAGCCCCCTTGATACACCCTGTGGAATGTATTCCCCTTAAATTCCTTGAAGTAACTTTGGCAACTCAGGGAGGTCGTATTAAAACCTCCGTGCTTTGCGCTGATGTACTCTGGATTCATATATAGTACTTGTTAGCCCCTTCTAAAAGCTGTTCGTTCTCTTTTTCCGCACCATGATGTCATCATAAAACTACCAATTATAGGCAAATATTTGGATAAAGACGGATGAAGCAGAAGTTTAGTATTTCGTGAAATGTGTGGGACAGAAGTAGCATGACCTTTGATAGGTAGCCAATCAAATGAGTCGGCGGTATATTCAAACTAGGCCAGACCGTGAAATGAAGGTTTAACCCCGTCTGGAGAATGTTTAAGACTCTAGGGAGGACTTCTCGTATCGTTGCAAAGTCATCACCAATTGGCAATTCCAAAGTGGTTGATGCTGGTGCGTCTTTTTTTAATGAAAGAACCTGACATCATCAGGTATTTATTTTCATAGTAATTGAAAATGGGTGTGGCGCGAGTCTAGAGGTCTGTGAAATGGTAAGCAGGTGTATAAATTATCTGATGTTCTGGTCGTCAACCTGATAGGTCACGTGAGGTGGTCGATACTGGTAACCCTATCAACACACACAGGGTTGGCTAACCACAAAACAATAATAGGGGTTACACTTTATGAAGTACCAAGCGATGAACTGTGCACAGCATCAAAAGTTGGTAAATTTCAATAAATGATAATATGATATATTCCGATTATCTTTCAGACAATACTTAGTACCTGGAAACTCGATATTTAATCCGATGTCCGTGATTCTTTTGATGGTAAATGTTTTGCTGCAGTGGTGGTGTTTTAGGATATAAATCTATATTATTGTGACCAAGCCCGATCTATAAACACATGGGATAATGTCCGAATCAATTGTTGTCTTATTGATTGAAGTTTAGGTCTGAATGTCTAAAAACAGTACAGCTATTTATTGAGTACATGTATTTCGCTAATGGTTAAAGAAACGCTCGTGTTTTTCACGAGAAAATTGCACTGCACACAAAAAGCCTTTTATGGTTGGAAAATGTTGTCCGTTGTTGCTTAGTAGTGGGTCATTCTTGGTTGTGGTTATCTGATTCTGGAAAAGTGAAGTATTTTCTAGGCCCATCGGACTTAGAAATTTCAGGAGAAACATAAATTTGTTCAGTACACCTGCTGCGTTTTCTCTTGAAAAGCACCTTAATTCTCAGTGCCATTTCTCATGAGATAGACAGTAAGTCAAAAGATCCCTTCTGACCGACTGAAACGGATGCTTTAAAGGAGCCAATCGAGGGCGTTGTGATCTCCCTGCCTGTGATGTCGAGATGGCCCACCTTGTTTGTATAATGTCCTCTGCCCTGCCTCTATACCTGTTGCTGCACAAGAAGCAGTCGATTCGTCGGGGCCATCACAGCTGAAACCTGACACAGCTAATATTTCCCCGTCACATTACCATGGTAACAGGAGTTTTATGGCGACAATTCTTCCATCCTTTTAAGCGCATCTCTTTCCATGCCTTCGTTTATAATCAAGTCGTTATCTGTTGCTTTCTGTTGGCTGTTACCTAATAGCTCTGGGCGCTGCTCACGAGTGGGTCTAAATTACAAATGCACAGATTGAAAAAGTATTGAGAATACATGTATATCATTATTTAATTTCAGTACCCAATAACAGTATATATTTCCAGTCGACCCACCTTCTTCAGGCAGCCATCTTGAAAAGATCAAGAACTGATGGAGTCTACATATTTGTACATTGGGTTTATTTCAAATTTGATTGACTTCGGTTATTTACGTCGTTGAGGAATTCTCAGCCACAGGGACGAGGGCTGTCATTGTTGCTAGTCTGGAAGAAAACATTTGTTACCGTCAGCATTGCTGTTCATGGAGTCAAGAACCAGTAATAATCGGTTTCATTTTTTCACTTCCCGATCTGTCCAAGGTCAGCTGACGTGACCTCCATCAGTGCAGTTTGGAAGTCCACAGTTTGTGGACGAAATGTTTGCTAGTTAAAGACTTTCTGCTTGCGATAAAAGAACTTGTATCTGTGTCCAAGAACACGTTGGCTTAATGTTGTCAAGCTTTTATTTAATTGTTGATCGCCTTACAAAGCCAACTGCTTCTGAGAAATGGCTAGAAATCCCGATGGGCGTTCCCTTTCACGGGGATGATATTACACAAAATGGCAACTTATTGACTATCTTCTGATACTTTGATATCGAGTTGATAGTAGCGGATGCTCGTCCTCCCATCAGCGTTATCTACTTAAAGCAACCCCGTGGGTGACCGGGGAAAATCTGGTTTTTGCTTCCTTAAACCTCTGGTGCCCTTTCCCCGTGATTGCGTCCATTGCTTATAAAGGGAAGTGGTATGTGGCCACAAATTGTAGGGCTCGGGTTTCAAAAGGGCTGGAAGAGAGGGATGAGGAATTTTCGGGGGTTGGGGAAGGCTGCTCCGATCTAGTGGGCGTAGAGGCTGACCTTAGCCCGTCAACCGTATGGAATGCTCCTCACCCCCGGGTCGAAAATTACTTAATGATGCCGTGGTTTTGGCACAATTGGCCTTTCATAGGAGAACGCATAACTTGTACATTTTAGTTATGGCAGATAATGGCTATTGTTAAGTGGGGAAGTTTGCCAAGTCAAAACACTGCGGTGGTGGCGAGGAGAGCAAGCGTATCGGATGTCAGACTCTGCCGGGCTACAATCACACTGCGGATGTTGAGAGTCAAGTGCTTATTAGCCCCTCATGGACAATGAACACACAGCTAGCATAACTATATTGGTCCGCAACCCTCGATGCAAGTGTTGTCTTTGGTTAACACTGCTGTGAGTCTTTCACGGTTACCTAATGGTGTCTGTCCTGCGATTGTCTCCCGTGGCATTCTGATTGTTCCACGCTGGCTCCTGACCAGCCTTGTCATGATGAACTGGTTGTCTAGGGTGGTTGGGTAACAGACTCTCCCGGGGTTCTGTGCCTGGTAGTTCGTGATAAAGTCAACGGTAACCATAGCACGTTTTCAACTGAGAATCTTTCGGCCAAGTGACTGACAGTAAACGTGCATGTAATATCTTTTCATGAGAAACACTGACTTTCATCAGAAACACTCACACTGACTGTCACCACATTATCAGCCATACAATGCTAGCAGTGGATTATACTCTTGTACATCAACACAGCGAAGTGAAATAACTACACGAGTCAAAACACCATTGTGCAGTACGTCTCCAAACATGACAACCTCCTTTCAAGTTCTCTAAATCAAACCTCATCAAAGCCATACATTCAAATAAGTCTTTTGAGGTTTTGTTACTGACATCGCCCACGTGATGAGGATATCTTCATTGGTAAACCATTCAGGATGATGTGCAGCGAAGAGATACTCAAAACAAAGTAAACGCGAAGGATAGATGCTCATAACAAAAGGTTCATGCTAAAAGCATAACCCCTTCAAAGGGGACAAATGGATGCATTAGTCAGTTTACATTATTGCTCATAATGGTCTGTTTAATTCCATAGTTTGCGAACAAACTATTTCTTTAACTTTGGCAGATGAGTGTGATGTGTAAATCATAAATGAAATCTGTTCAGTAGAATGTGAATGATACATATCATGGCATGAGCGATTTTATGAGATGTCTGTAATTCATTTCATTTACGTTGGCCTTCAAACCAAAGCATTATCCGTACATGTATAACACGTTTTATCGAGGTCAAAAGGACTATACGAGTCCATAGATTTACTTGAGACACTGCCACTTGACTTGCATATGGTGTTACAACAGCCAAATTGAGTTTTGATATTCTCATTCGATATTTCTAATGAAACTTTAGTTTACTGTAACTGAATTAAGCTCGCTTCCTTTCAATAGCCCACAGCTTTCATGTCCCGCCTCTGTGATCTCCGCTCCGGTTTCAAACAAGTTTTATTAAGCTGGAGTGAACCTCCGATTCGGCTTGTTGTGAGGCTGCACGAGAGGTTACACTAAGCTTACGAACTGGCCCAGTGGTTGTAATTAAACACGAATGGCAGGAAGTGCTGAATGAGTTGATGACGTTTTACTGGTAGCACGACCTGTACGACGACTGTAAGTCCTCTAGCGCATGTAACGATGAAATGGTAATGGTAGTAAGACCTCTAGCGCATGTAACGATGAAATGGTAATGGTAGTAAGACCTCTAGCGCATGTAACGATGAAATGGTAATGGTAGTAAGACCTCTAGTGCATGTAACGATGAAATGGTAATGGTAGTAAGACCTCTAGTGCATGTAACGATGAAATGGTAATGGTAGTAAGACCTCTAGTGCATGTAACGATGAAATGGTAATGGTAGTAAGACCTCTAGTGCATGTAACGATGAAATGGTAATGGTAGTAAGACCTCTAGTGCATGTAACGATGAAATGGTAATGGTAGTAAGACCTCTAGCGCATGTAACGATGAAATGGTAATGGTAGTAAGACCTCTAGTGCATGTAACGATGAAATGGTAATGGTAGTAAGACCTCTAGTGCATGTAACGATGAAATGGTAATGGTAGTAAGACCTCTAGCGCATGTAACGATGAAATGGTAATGGTAGTACGACCTCTAGCGCATGTAACGATGAAATGATAATAGCAGGTATAGACCTCTACATGTAACGTATGTCCTTTCGGTTGCTGTAGGCTACAGCATGAATGAAATAAGAAAGGAGTTCTATGAGAAAGTCGCCAACAGTCACCAACAGTCACCAAGCACCCTCACTTTGTATGACTAAGTTAGTCCGCCGGGGGCACTGGAAACCTCTGTAATTCAAATGTGTTAAATCTCATATTTCTTATAAGGTCGCCTCTAGCTATGGTTCGCGCATTTTTTCAGCTATAGGACAAATATTTGCTGATTCCGACTATTTTTAATTATTAGATTTTGCCCCGCCTATACTCTCACACTTTTCTTCCTCGTCTATTTTGTTATGGTGAGGGGTAGTGTTTATCTTGAAGTTTGATTGGGCGAAAGATATTATTTATCATCAGTAAAATGTTATGATGTGCCTCTGGCAGTGCAGTACAAAGGTTAGGCTTATAAAACATTCAACTTAAATAGAAGGCGAAGATTCCATTACGCTGAGGCCTTTATGATTATGTTGGTTTGCAATAAGATATGCCATTTCTTAACAACAAACGACTCATCTGTCTTGATTTTCATTGAAAGGGCATAAACCTAACTTGATACTTCCAAACCTTTATGTTGATTCCTTCCTTCTAATCAAAAACCGTATGATATTTAGAAACTGCGGAAGAAACATGATCTAAAAAATTGCCGGAGTGACATTAAAATGGGGTCAACGTCAATACAACTACATGTATATACGTCATACATACATTGTACTACAGCACTATGTCATTTGTACTGCTGTTCTGCACCAACTCTACATTATAAAAAACGCTACATATCTGGAAGGCCTTTGAGTCCACGTAAGATTTGATAATCCTATAGACGAGCTGTAAAACGCCCCCTCCATAGTCAAGGCGAGAGATTTCATTACGCTTTCTTTAAGGTATCTCCATGAAAAAGCGATTTCTAGGTAGATGTTTATCTGCTCTTCTTTTTATAGGTGAGCTATTGTCACATTGCAGATACTGAAGTGTTGTCTTTCTATAGTGCAGTCTTTATTAGTTCATCAATGAAATACATAGCCATCTCTTCCCCATGTAAAGTGTTTGAAGCCGATTAGTACATTCGCGCGGAACCACCAGTGAAACCACCGGTAACCAGTCAGCACTGATTGAAGAAAATCGTCCGCTGCAATTCATGTAATTATGATAATTCCTCTTGAAAGCTTCCTGGCGCAAGTGATGAGGTTGCCTGTCTTCGGAAACCCGACCCCAGGCAAAACTGATGGCGGTTGAAAGGCGAGAAGCATGTTATTGTCACCGTTAATGAGTCTTAGAAGGTTGATTAAATTCCTCAAGAACATGGACATGCATACATGTAAATATTATCACTGACTGTCTTCATCCCCAAAGCTCCATCCACATCGTGCAAGTGCGTATTGGAAGAGTAGTCTAAGAAACGATCCTTGTGCAGCAGCGCGCAGTCTCAGGCGTTAATTTGCTATTTCACTTGTGTTATGTCCGCTAATAGGTTCCTAAAATCTATCCGATATTAATAATTAAACTATTTCCTCTCGGGGTTTGCGCCCTCGGATGCGCGTATTATCCGGCTCCACACGCCACTGTCTTTGTCGTCACGGCTAAACAACATTCAATTACTGTGTTCAGTCTTGCTTATTTAGTAGGACAACCGGCGCATGCCTTCCGACAGCACAGGCTATCTTAATACCATTCTTCCGATTGTCACCGGATTAGAGGCATTATGTTTGAAAATACCCGGGGAATTTCTCTTCAGCTGAAATACCGTTAAGCCGAAGGATGAAGCGGGTTGAGGAGATGCGAGGGTGCATGGGGAGAGAGGTAGTGGATTGATGTCGGTTGAATGGGCGGGTGCAGGAGGAACCAGGGTCGTCGTCTCGGGGGAATCTACCATCACAGAATAACAGGCCCTGAAGATGTAGGGATATTTTTCTGCTTTCTGACCGTGGGAGTGAGATTCAGAATGGCTTCCTTTGTCCGTATATCATGAAACACATGTCAGCCATTGGCTTGAAAGGTGGTAGACGACCTCATATATACAAAGCCCTGTGTAAAGCAACGAAGGACGCTTTAAATTATACCTTATGATTGGAAGTAGCCAGACTTCTTCCCAGGGCCTTCTTCACCTGTTCTCTAAAGAAAAGTTAGTACCTTTCCCCTTAACAAGAAGTTTAAAGATGGAGGTCATGCAAGTAAGATCGGCCACATCCCAAGCTGCCTCATTACTTAAAAATACCCTGTATATAAATATTGACTTGTGTAAGTGAACGTATACATGTTCGTCCCTGCATAACAAGAGGAGCCGGGGACAGGAACCAGTCACTTGACACTCGCCACCGCTCTGCGGCGGGGAGGACGCCAGGGCCTCGAATATCACCCTCATTTCCCCCTTTCAATCATTGATGAGCCCAGTGAAATCTTTCTCCAACAATCCAAGCCAAAATCTAACTCTAGAAAAGGAAATACCTTTAAAGTGAACCCGACACCTTAAAATCGACTCCATGATAAGGGGATGTTTGGAAGCCGTAACATGACTCTTGTATCGGATGTTCAGTAAAAAACCCAGTCATTCTCGACTGCTTCAAAAAGTTCCCTCTTCTCCCTGGTAGAAGAGATAATCCATACGTACATAGAAACCATCAAAACTTTCTGTAATGCATCTATCTGCTTTGGAGTGGTCTCACATTTCATACCAGATCCCCGACAATAGCGAAAGGCTTATGGTAAATTGAGACGAGCTAACCATTACTAGTCGGGCCAAATCTCCCGGCGAAGATTTATGCACTGAGCTCGGTGATTAAGAGTGTACGATTACACGACACTCGCTTTGGGACCTTGACGTTCACAGAAAAGCAAAAAAACAAGGGATCATCGCGATTTCTGTTGAAAATGACTTTGAGTAGATGACGTCGCTTTCCCGCCACAATGCGACGTACCTTTCCCGCCACAATGTCATCATGCATCTGCTTTGTTTTCCTTTTTGTTATTGTTCCTCGTCGAGATGGTAAGAGGTGTAACATGATATGTTTCTTGTTCTACTGAAGGCATCCGACTCATTTGCAAAACAGATTATATTCGGGTTCTCTCATCATGTACCGCTTTGCTCAAAAGAAAATAACCTCATGCTTTTTTGCAAATTTGAGAGGATGGTCTCTTTAGCATTCACAAACAGTAGCTAATAGGCCTGTGGTCTGTTTCACGATAAAATGACATTCTGATTTTAAGCCGAGGTGATTTCGAACAGAAAATGCAACATTTGAACGAAGTGGCGGTTAAACAATGTATGAATAGGACCAGGGAATGATGTTACGTCAGTCCAATATATTTTTGGTCAGTCCTAGTATAAATCATGTAGATATATGCATCCACGAAATCTTCAGTAAAAGCATTTACTGCTGGTCATTTAGAACATTCTGAATCTTCTGTTTGTCAATTCTAGAAATCTTAAGAAGTTGTTTCATCTTCATATTCTGAACATTCACGCATCTTCACCATTTTTTCTTCCTTATCATTCTTGCTAATTCTGCTGTATCGATAGGAGGAACAGGATCTCAGCAATTATACAAAGCTGTTAGAATTAGATGGATTATATTAAAACAATGTCCATGATAGGTCGGCGCGAAATGGCGGGCCACTTGACAGTCTCAGATCTCACGATTGTAATAGAAGACGCGGAATCATCCCGTTGATATTACCTGAATAAGCCTTCGAGTATCGGGTAGGAAGTCATGAGCAGATGTAAGGAGATACCCCTTGTAAATATCACAGGAAGAGACAAGACGCACTGGGCACAATGGCGCAACAAATTAATCTCGAGTCTTGACATCTAACACCCAGCACTCGAGGACAAGATCTACTTGATATCTCATGGTCGTCCCTGGCGTAGTTTGTTGAACTGCTCTTCGATGCATTTGGAATCAGACAAGTTGGGTGAAATGAAGGCACGGTTGGTTTAGGAGAGATATAGCTGATGGCATTACCGTTAAAAAGTGCCGTGGTCGTGATTTTGAATTATCTCTCTGGAGTCTGAAAAAGAAACATTGAATCTGACATATTTCGTAGTTTCACGATTGGGAACAACCCTTTCATGAATCTTGTTCCACCATACACGTCTGTGATTTCGCACCCGGCAGCTGTGAAAATTGAATAGCCTGGTGCGTAATCCTCTTTTCTTTTAGGGACATAACTGGCCCAAAAGTCAATTACATAATCTATTGTCTTTCTGAAGGTATTATTTCATTCAAAAAACCCGCATTTTAGAAAATACCAGAAAAGTACCATTTCGAAGAAATGAACATGGACTCATATATACTCAGCCTTCCACAGGCTTCGAATTTCCTGTGCCAGAGTTTTGTTCACGAAACTTCTCTTTGCCAACATACTCCAGGTAAAGGGAGTATATGCGACGAATATCGTAAAAACGCCAGTGTCATGTTACATAAAGTCGTAATTTGACGCCTCATATTTCATAAAGAGATATTTTATTACTATTACGCCGTACTATATCAGGGCTTGACTCGCGTATTCTGTAAAAGGTTGCCTCTGTGAGAAAACGACTGATCAAGCGTGGTAACGTGGCCAGTGGCTACGTGCGACTCCATCATTACCAACAGGTCTGACCTTTGATTTAGTGAATTGATGACAGAGGTAAAGCATTGCAAGCGAAATGGTCACTATCGAGAATAGCTAATTCTTCAGAATATCACGATTGCTTTTTGAGAGACCCTGATAACCATATGAGTACCTTTCTGGTTACGTGGTGTATAGAGCGGAACTATACTCTGGAGATGTAGCGTCTTTGACGTTACAACCAAATTAATCAAAGATACGTCTCTTTCTGAACCTAGTGAAGTGTGAAACTCTAGACTCTAGAAGTATAGGAACATTGGCATTACAACCATAATAATCACAGATAAGTCTATTTTTGGTCGTGGCATGCCTGGTGTAGTGTGGAACTAGACTTAGTGGTGAAGAAACCTTGGCATTACAA
Organism: Lineus longissimus; assembly: GCF_910592395.1. Taxonomy (NCBI): domain Eukaryota; kingdom Metazoa; phylum Nemertea; class Pilidiophora; order Heteronemertea; family Lineidae; genus Lineus; species Lineus longissimus. The sequence continues at coordinate 26,419,684 of NC_088310.1, forward strand.
CCATAATAATCACGAAGACTCGGTCTGTGCCTGGTGTAGTGTGGACTAGACTCTAGAGATGTAGCGAACTCTCCATTGAACAACAATAATCATAGAGAATTAGAACGAGAGCGAGGACTCTCCCGTATCTGGCGTGAAACTGATGGTGTCGGGTGACATCCAACAACTCATCATGGTTCGTATCGATTTGGCAAATCAAAGGGATTGAACACTTCTGGAATATTCTCTTCTACGTGGCTTTAACGCTAGGTACACGTGTACATAGCTACTTCGTATTTAAAGCAAAATAATTAGTATTTTCACGAGTTTGATTGCAGGGTTTGGTTCGACTTGCCCATATGTCAGCCGACACATTCACTGATATTATGATATTTTTAATCAAAGAGGCAATGCTTTTTTGCCTTTTAGTTATTTGAAACGAACTGAACATAGTTGCAATTATAAGACATATTGAATAAAAAGTGCACATCTAAGGTTATCAGTTCACTTGTAACGGTGTTGACCAAATAAAATCGAAAATCGTTTTTTGTTTCAGAACATCGGTTAGGCAAATTGTTCCTTTCGGGGCCTCCGCTTAGGTATTGACCAATCAGAAGATGCCTTTCATGCTTGTTCTGCACATGACGTACGGGCCTTGGAGCTTACAGGGTTTCTGATTGGTCAATATCTTCTTAACTGCAGCAATGGAAAGCTGTGCTACAGGTGGTTTCCCGGTCTCCCCTCAGCTACAATATATTGTTTATAACAAACAAAATACCTCATTGTCCTTGCCGTAACAAACCTCCCGCATCGACTCACAGGATACGCTGCTACGTATCCACGGATCATATCACGGCCAAGCCTCCATTGATCGGGTACGATTTCACATTGATTTATATAAAAAGCATTAATATGCCGCGTACGCATTTAGTTTTGTAACGTGACTCCTTCCCGTTGAGCACTAGTGATGATTAGCTTGGAGAGTTGATGTTTCTCTCTTCATCTTAGCGTAATGTGCACGCAGCAAGTGACAATTACCAATGTCTAGTCGGCAGAACGCGTGTGCATCAACTAATCGACCTGTCACTGTCTTTATCTTGTCACTCTCATTAACCCCTTGGACATTGTGTTTAAGAGCAGTTGCTGCTCCTTGTTGAGACGAATTTTGAGCCGTTAATTGCAATTTACTATTAATTACCATCACATTTAATATGGTTTTTACTGGTAATCACCATCATTCCTGAAAAAAAATGTTATAACCTCTCTCTCAGTACCGGTAAACTGATTCATGGATTTCAATGCGACAGTATACTAATGGCTTATGTGTCTTTCAGAAAGAAGCTTCATAGTAGCTTTAAAAGGAAAAAGAATTATCAGCATGAAAAATCCACTTGGCACTAAATGATGATACGCGATGGCCGTATATCAACAGTGAGGCTCGGCGGCGGTGCCATCCAGTCAGTCCCCGAGGCTATGGGGTCAATCGAGTCCGTATACGAGGGTCACTGTGATCATCACCTCCAGCCAGGGGGTGACATGATAATCCTCTACAACACAGTTGTCGCACCAGGATATAAATATATCGCCAAGTTTTTCTTTCCCTTGGCTGATTTTCCGAGCGAACGCGTCCAGTCACTGTCTCAAACATCGGCTTAGGGTCCTTGGCGTTGGTCGAAATTAAAATACCGCAAGTTGTTGATTCTAGTCGACCCACACAATTTGTCAAATGCGCTAATCCAATTACCTTTGAGCGTTCTCTGTCGGTTAGTGAGATTTGAGTCCCTGGATGACTTGGGGCTGTGTTGGCTAGACGTCAGTGGCGACAACCCTGGTCACCAAGATAAGGCATGAAGTAACTTTTCACGCCGACCAGGCGCCAGGCTCCGAGTCTACGTCGCCGGGGCACTGGGGCAGAAATATCAATGAGCCCGGACAAAAAATGTCAAACAGGAGTCATGATCGGGTAATGAAGCGAGCGTAGATTTCAACAGAATTATGGTTTGAAATTTAAGACAACTCATCGAAGAGAAAAAGTCATTTCGGAATACAAAACATGAAATAATCACGGATTTTATTGGCTGGAAAACGGCAGATGAAATTTTTCTCCCAAAAGAAAATGGTCCTGGTGATCATTTTGAAGCAAGTGCATGAAAATAGAAAGTGTTGAAAATATTCGCGTGATTTGTGATATAACTTCAGTTACATGTGTGTCAATCGATTTCTCCCAATAGTTTGGTTTGGTAAAATGTGCTTCAACATGGAACAGGTGTTGTTTTGGAGAAACCCATTTCATTCGAACACACGTCTCTATGCAGAGAGGGACTACGGGGCCCTCACCAATATAAACAACTGTCTCAAAATCTCGTTTTTATGTTCCACATTTCGTAAGTGTTCACCACTCAGAAGCCATACCCAACCGATGTTCTCCAATTGACTCTACATTGCATTGAAGCTGAGAATTGTTGACTTACAAATCGGGTATAAACATTTTCCCAAATTGATTTTTAGGCTTGGTTAACACTGGTTGCACAGATTCCTTTATCCTGTCAGGTGAAGAGTGGATGGAGTGGACTTCTCTTGACGGGATAAGCGCGCCACATATGTTGGCCCGTCTGTGCCAACATCTGAACAAGTGGCTCTTAAGAGAGTGTCAGGTGGCCAAGCACAGATTAATTTCTATATTTGATATAACCAACGGATTAAATTCGATCACGGAGGTTTTTCATATTCGATGCGAATATTTGTTTACATTTTCAGGTTCAGGTTTGACCTAGTCTACATGTATGTTTTGGTCAGAATTCGCTTGTACCAAAACTATATAAGCGAGTTTATATGAGTTTCGATTACCTATGCTGGGTGTAACTTTTCCTTTCTTTCTATCTTTGCAGTGACCTTAGCCCACTTGGTGAAGAGAACGCAGGACACCATCCGCACCACCACCCGGGGCTGCATCACGTTCACCACAACCCCGCCCTTCTCTCGGCAAAGATGATGGAGGACCAGAGAAACAACATGGCGCTAGCCCTGCAAGTCAAAAACGAGCCTATCCCGGCCCATACACACGCGGCACACTACATGTGCTCGCCGTTGGACCATACCTTATCAGCTCATGGCATGTAAACTCCATATTCGCCTCAAAACGTCAGTCAACTCTTAAGTGCAGTCGATGTTACTATTCCACTCAATCCGCCATTTTGTTCTACGCGGGCAAGCGTCGCCATTTTGCAGCTTGTCTACGACGTGGAACACAGAACCTGTCCGCCAAACGGACCGTCGAACCTATAAGGATACAATATGAAAGATGCGCATTTACAATCGTCAGATGTTTCACTTTATAAATGGACAGTCAAATTCGCCGTTGTAACTCTTTACCTCAAAATCGCTTTAGAAAGGACAGTCAACCTTGATTATGGAACCGTTTTATCTCGACTTATGACAGTATATTTGGCACCATGTCACCATCACTATTGCAGGAACAGACCACATCAGTTATTTACCTCACACGAATCACTCTATCCACGGAAATCACAAGAGAATATGCTGTAGCAACTGGTTTACAAAAATGTACTCGGCCATGCGGGCTATCCAATATCACAGACAACTTTCTACTTCCTATCTTTCTTCAAGACAATGTTGAAAAAAGCGTTTATATCAATAGCCGCATCTACCGTTAGTACCAACTTTGATAGAGAATTAAGTGATGATGATTTTCACGATATGCTATAACTTGGCATCTCCTCTTTTTTCATTATGTTTTATGAATACATGCATTATCAACATGTCATATAATCAACACAGTCAAGTCGTCTGCAGTTCTCCACAATTTGGTAATCACTGTACATGTACATTGCATTACAGATGTTGGTAGACAGGGATGGCTATTATCAGCTTGAATTTCTTTTACATTTTATGGTCGGTATGTTCATATACATTTGTGGTTTAATCTACTTTAAACATGTCAATAACTGCCAACCATCGTGTATCAATAACAATACATTATCAACCGACATGCAATCACAATGAGACTGTACGATAATGCCCCGTACATGTAGACGAAGGAACATATGACAGTCGGTTTTTTTAAAAATCAAATAACTTTTGAAATAAAAATTCTCAGCTGTACTTACTGCTGGTAGATAACAGATAACAGATAACCAGAATCGAGTAATCTCTCAAAGACATTATATACAACAAACCCATAACTTTTGGCATCACTGGTCCACTTGCTAGCCCAGCCTGCTGTACTACATGTACATGTAGTTTGTAATTTATGCCCGTTTTTATTCTCAGTTCTCTATTCTCAATGGTCCAGACCATAGATTCGAAGTATAGCCGCATATTGGTTCACGGGTACTACTGATATCCCAGTTTAACTATATAATGACACCTAGAATCTGCTAGTCCTAGTCCAAAATATGAAGTTGTACTCATGTTTTATTTCAACCCATACAATGGGTGATATGAATAAAGACTAGCAAATGCTTTTACTTCAATTTTGTACAGAAAGGCCTAGTGTAAATGTACATGGAGTTTTAGATAAAAGCATCTGCTAGTCTTTATTCATATCACCCATTTTCTAGCTTCGAACAAAGTGATACATGTGTACATGGACACGCATCATGCATCTTGACCCTCAACGTATTGACCGGGTGGAGGTTACGGAGGCAACACCGCTGGAAGTTCAGTATCCATATTGATGTAATCTGAGTACTTGTACTTCTAAATGGTGAAAGAACAATGGTAAACCAAACGAGAATTAGGACACATTTCTTTTTTAATGCATGTTCTTTAAAGGGCATTCTTCCATTCCATGATATCAAGATACCTTGATGCTGTTATTCGCGCTCGTTTTATCATCTACAAACGATGTTGAAAGATGTTGATAGGTGTTGCTGGTTTTTCATTTCGAATGCATTCTTTAACTATTGAACCAATCTATTTGATTCTTGCCTGAAGTAACAAGAAGGGCTTGAGATTTAAGCTGGCAAGGCACAGAAGCACAGAGTTAATGTCTACGATATCGTGTCGTGGAGGTATCTAAACTTCTTTATTGATAGAACATTTACCGTTCTGTTTTGTTGCTGGTTTCGATATGGCCTGGTAATAAGGTGGGCCCATTGATACACCAACGTCTGGAGAACAGCTTAATACTGCAGTAGGACATTGTTCTTGCGATCGTGCTTTAAGCCATTTTCCTATAGAAAACCAACATATCTCGCGCCCTTCTTGTTGCTTTCATTGGTAAGTACTTGACTGTTGAACATAAACATACCTCTGCACTGAATCACAGTTATATTTTCATTTGGCTGTGTTGAACTATGTACATTACATGTATGCATATTTGCTTACACTCACGAAGAAACAAATAGTCAAAAGGTCAAATGCACACTTATTGCACAATATTGATGCATGTAGATGTTTTCTGTAAAATTTTCCTTGTACACGATTTTTGGCCCAGAGACACAAAGTTCCTCATCTCTTCCGTTATAAGTACATGTACAGTATTTCGAATCCCTTAAGTCCGCAATGACACTCGCTATCGATGGTTACTTGTTCCATATTGAACCAAACGTATTTCGCAACCCTTACGAAGAGCTATGCACATGGGCACATGGTTGCCGGAGTGTGTGGCTTGGAGCAGGCTATACTGAGTCATAAGTGACATGAAGGTATTTTAATTTTGAATTGCATTCAATCCGAAATAAGAATAATAATGATTGTTATACTTGGTTAGCCATTTAGCAAAATATGCTACAGTAAATCGCCATAATGTTAGGAGTTTTATTTTGTACGAAAAACGGAGAGAAATTTCGTAAATTTCGTTTCCGCCAAAATATACATCGAGAGAAATTTTCAGTCGCGAATCGCCAAAAAAAATAAAAGAGTGAGGATTTTGTGGTTTATACTTGAAGTATGCGCACCACATGAATCCGCCATGATCTAATCTCCATGATGTTCCTTGATGATGGCAGCTTCTTATTCTTCTTGTAAATTTATCAACATGTCAATTGTCAGTAAATGGACAAAGCACATATACCACTACCAGGAAATTGAGAAAGCATTCCACTATATTGAGATATAATCGGGTAATGTTAAATTCCGGTGAGATGTACCATAGACTACCTGGGCTAAAGACCTATCTTTTCATTAGTGACACATGCATATATGTTTATACCAACAGTGAAACAGGCGTAGGCCTACTATTGGCTCAAGTTCAATAATACGAAAACCTTGGTGTTACATATTTTTCCTTGAAAATAATAAAAGGTCAAAGGTCACTGGTCAAAAAGCTATGCTGGATGTTTTGGATTTTTGAGTAACATGTATTGTCTTCTTACGAGAAACTCTCGTTTCAGTGATTAGTTATACAGTACTATGTTACACTCAGCACAAATCGGGTGAATTAGGAGCATATAAGGTTAAGCACAAAGTACTTCAAGTGAATCTTACAAAATGAATAAATTAATTAATTAATTAAATAATTAATTAAATTGCGATGTAAATAATGAAAGAATATTTATATAAATTATAAAATATGTGTTATTTGAATTGCTGCTATATTGTGTGACTTGGGTTTGTTTGTCGTGGCGCTAGTACGTTAAATGTACTTGGTATGCGCTTGGTTGATACTCCATGGAGTAAAGGTTAATGTGTTCAGGAAGAATTCTTCGAACCATTCTTTCGCACTAATTTTTACATTATACCTCAGAGCCAATTTTGTGAAATGAATTCTGGAGCTATTTTACAGTTACAGTGGAACCCTGGTAACACGACCACTCATGAGACCGAGATTGAATGGTCGCGTTACCGGGGTCGGGGTGGTCGCGTTAATGAAGTTGAAAATCCGGGGGAAATGCGCGAGTAGTCGACATAGCGGGGTGGTCGCGTTACCGGGGTGGTCGCCGACCGGGGTTCTACTGTATTCTAATTCTGTTCCCACTTCGTCTCAAATTACTCACAGACATACTTCACAGCATTGGCTCTGCAGGAGACACTACTGGGCCGAATGGTAATATCTTGGTCTCATTTATTCTTCTAGAAAGATTCTCAATCTCCTATTACGAGTGCTTTCAGTTTGTAGGTCCAGGGAATATGTTTTCCCACCCTGTATAGTTCAGTTCCATCTTCCACCAAAGTAATGTGGAATCAGTAAAAGTTTGATTTTGTAAAACTATTACATGTATCACCGTACCTCTAAAAGGATAGCATACATCTTATAAGCATTTGATTCATCGTTCAGAGAGTATGGACCAAGCCTTATACACCTAGAGTTGCTGTAGCCAGCGGATGACCACTTATAACCCCACCTGTGTCCAAGCAAGCATCTCCTCTTTCTTGGACTGTTGTGCACACGATATGAGAAAGCAATTTACAGCTTGAAATGGCTTGAAGGGATGGTCAGAATACTCTCTTTTCAACCTAGGCCTTCTTTCGCAAAAGCCTCGACTTTCGCAGCTGACTGCAGCACCTCTTGGTCAAGTGTAATATAGTGTTTGATGAAGTCTGTTGAATAAATTATTTCTCTATAAATTAATTACTATCTTTGCCCTCAGTTCTTTCTCCATGCTGTAGTTGATGTTCAGAGAAGGTGAGAATCACTTCGGATGGACAGCTAGTGCTTCTGTCATGTCTGTGTGATGAAAACATTATTTGGTGAGCCCCTTCCCCTTTTGAAGACAGCTCTCCACTGTCATTAGAGACCATACACAATCGCCTTGAATTGGTTAATAAAAAAATACAGAACCTGAACGTCCTAAAAATGGTTGTGTATATTTTAGAGAATCGGGGCGGAGAACTCGTGTTTCCGCCGCTGGCAACGAGCTGTTATAATAATAGGTATCATGAGAATATGAAACAGTGAGCCTCTCTATTTGCTGTCAGCTGACGGTACAGAACTGCTTTGGTATAGATATCTACACTGATATCTAAATAAAAATTGTGTTATTGCATACGTGTTATTTCCTTCACGTATCTGACGGGTTCCAGAAATACACGTAATTCCAACTTGTAGTTATAGCATTTTGAAACATCTGTCACCGAATTCACCAAGCTCTTGCTTAAACGATGTTCAATTCCTGCGGTGAATATTTGTATGCGATTGATACGATTCGTGTTCTGGAGTTTATAAACTCCACCAATCTGGGTATCATTGGTCATCATCGTCATACTATGTCGTCAGACAGTGTTTCATAGACGTCGACTAGATTAGGCCCATTGTGGATTATGTAAGCTGTTTCGTCGATGTCATCAAGATTTGCCCCGGTAATCCTCTGTTAGGACAGCAGAACAATGAGAATTCAAGCATTGGTGCGAACGGGCTTTGTTTAAAGACAATAGCTGAATTCTGTACACGTTTGGGTGGACCCTTAAACGTGATTGCTCAGTCATTGTCTCCTTTGTCCGGTATACGTTTCAAATTCAGTAATGAAAGAAAGAAACGTACATGTACATATTAAGAAAGTAAGTCTACAATCACATTCTACGTACTTCATCCTCGTGTTGGTTTTGCTGTCGGTCACAGCATAAAGTCGCAAGAGTACCAACTGCCAGATTGATGAATTGCTCAAAAGCATGATTCAATACATAGGTGTATGCCATGACTTTGGAAGCAACATTTACAAGCTTGAGACAAAACAGCCTGGTACGACCCCTGAGAACATCAGCACCCCGCCTGCCCGCATAAAAAACTCAAAACATGACAACAAACGGGCAACTAATCCCCGACACCAAAACATCTAAGCCCCTATGACCCATATGGCATCGCGAGGGAGGAGATTGCCCCTCACCGATGAGAAGACAGAACCAGCATGGTAGAGAGACAAACCCTGCTGGATCAACCACTGATTGAGCCTTTCATTACTCTGAAATAGCCTGATGACTTTGAGAGATATGTCTGAGGATCGATGCAGTAATCAGAATGCGCTGAATGCCTAATCCAGATTATTCCTGCTGCTGTTCTTCTGTCGTCACAGAATCTTAAAAGCTGGCGAGGTATTGTTGACGCTTAGTCAAGCAAAACTATCATAATCCCGATTAGTGTGTGTCGGTACTTTTCATTTGACTATCGGGAGGTTGAAACCAATTGGGATTTAGTGTTACCTCTTAATTAGCACATCCGATATTAGAGAATTCATTACGGGTATGCCATCATTTCGTCTCGATTAGCGCTGTTTTCAGGTGACACTGTCTGAGATTGGCAGGAATGACTCCAAGAAAGGAATGACAATAGTCGTATCAGGTCCGCCGGTTAAGGGCTGCGCGGCATCTTAAAGTATGAAGAGAAATTGATAATTCTTCTACAAAGTTTGTATATACAGGATCAACCACATTTGTTTTCTTCATCGTCTGTTCATGTTTATATCACTTGGTGACACAAAAAATATTACATGTAATATTTGGAGTCCGAATTTTGGCCACATGTAGCTGCGGTCAATACCTTTCTGTTTCCCATTATCTGCAATAGTCATTGCGCAAAAGGCATTTACATTTTTCAACACTTCTGACGCCGAGCAAGTATGTAATTCATGCTTTTGTTGCCGGTAAAAGGGCACATTGCTTATACAACATGGTGCCCTTTGCAAACTGATGGTTCATGCGTCTCGAAAGATGGAAATATGATCCAGCATGGTCATAAAGCATCGCCATGCATTCATATCAAGCACATTTTTGCCGACAGTGCTAGTCCTTAGCGCTTATTCACGTCGCCGGGTTAAATAGCCGTATCTGATCGCCTCTCTGAACCGCACCTAGGTCCCAGCGAGGCAGTGTTGGGTATCAAACATGACGATGCTGCGTCATCTCGCCAGCAGAAACAGGCCTCTGTCAAGTCACACACAGTTAATTGACTGATTGCTGTACGGTAGACCTTTTATCTTTTCCAATGCATCTAGAAGGCTAACTAACCAGGGTTCAACGGTTGACTATATTGGAAGGCGACGTTTAATGTGCCGCCCTCCTTGAGCTCCTTGTCAGTCTTGGCGTGTTCTTATTTGTCAGGGGATATCATCACTTGTCACTCGATTGACAGTATTACTGCTATCCCGATGTCAACAAAAAAGGTAGGTATCTTTGACATTAGTCTGCGAGACGTTATACGCTTGGGCGCTGATTTGTAAGGCCAGGGTAAACTTGTGCAATATGCAAGCAACATCTCTCTGATAGAAAACGCCCGTCAGGCACATATCAGGCCTCTGTGACGGAGACTCAGATTGCATGGTGATCACACAAATACTGTCTTGTAAACCATTCGCTACATTCCGAAAGACACAGTTTATACATCCTAGCACCAGTTGTTTTCAATATACTTCGCCTCTCGATATTTTTGTATACGAGGTAGGAGTAAAAAAGCCTGACTTCAGGATGCAGTTTATATGTTTCCGGTCGTATTTGTGTATAACGGAAATAAAAGGTCACTCTGTTGAAAATTCCTAGATATCCTCCATTCAGAAGATAAGCATTGTAAATCTCGTGACTAATCTGTCATTCTCCAAGCAGTCTTGTGCTCATACCTTGATCACCCTGCGGGCTAATTACCCTGGTTGTGTCCCCCTGCCCTCGCGGGACATCCACCTCTTACACTAATAATTACCAGCTTACACATCCCGCGAGATTTCCAACAAAACCACTCGCATGCTACTATTGCATCGCAAGTAAATGTCCAACGATATTTCGTAATATGTTCCGTTCTTATGATTATGAGAATTGGTATTACATTTTTGAATCAGGGTTCGCTCTTTTTCATCTTTATGACCAACAATTTTAAAGTAGCGAATGTCCAAAGGAGATTATGCATGTCTTTTTTCTAACTGGAAAAAGTGTACAGGTTCCCGATTGGCGAATTTGCATGGACTGATGCCGTATATGCCTCGGTTAATGACAATAAAGAGACCCCCAAAATTGGTTCGTTACCTGTTCAAAGGGACGCCTTTGTTTTCTATTGTTAATTATTCGATGAATGTTAATTTCTTAGTTTGCCATACTACACGGCATCATGTAAGAACAAAATACAGGAAGTGTTATAAGAATTTTGGGGCATATTCCTTTGCTACACACTGTACGCACTTGCGCGGATTCATCTCTTCCCCGCGTCAAGATATTAAGTAGTGTATTAAAATGGGAACAGGTCTGTGTAAAGTAGGTCCCAGAGGACTGCAACAAATGGAACCTAATTATAATCCTTGGTTTCCATTAAATGAATATTAGCCGAGATCAATGCGCGGATTGTAGTTATCATTTTCGCGACATAAAGGGGATTTTTTTCAAATATGGTTATTCAAATACAGGCACAAAGAAGGGCTGTCTGATTAAAAAAACCATTCGACTATTTTGCGCCTTTTTCCCGCCCGATGATCTGTATCATTACTTAAGCAATATCTAACTGTCGTTGTAATAATTGATAGAATTGTACCTTTTTCGGTTAAAACATAACCCGAATGACCAATTTCCGTTGAACAAGTTGTCGTTAAAATTGGATAAAATGAACGCATGGTCACCACATAGAAAGTTGATGGTTGAAGATGCATCTCATCTGCTACAAAAATGGAAAAATATAGTGACTCGAACGTAATATCCTCCTATTACCGATACCAATGCAGATAACATTATATCCCAATTTAAAACTGTACCATGGTTCTCCGTTACGCCACGAAGATAATGATTTTTATGTGAAAATAAAGTGGGTGTCTATGAGCATTTTGCTATTTATTTTTGACACCTCAAAGGCACGCCATTTTTCTTCCTCCAAGCCGATTTCTCTCCTCGAAAACCATTGTGATTGCGAGGTTCCAGCATCCTGTAATCTTCAGCCAGTAGGTATAAAATCCGGCGATACAACTCCGTCCGGCTCATGTTTCACCGATCAGTCGCAAAACGGCGGATTTCTCGTGCGCAGGTAGCTTTAGTCATTTGAGAGTTGGGATCAGTTAGGCCTTTGATATCCAAGCTTCGGTTTGAAACAGTAAAGGACTCATCCCGCACCACCGTGTGTTTCACATGATCCTCTCATGCCGCTGAATGGGGAAAGCGAGAGTGCTATTTTTCAACGGAGCTGGTATACTTCTAACTGTAAGAGGATTGTCTTCGATAGTTCGTCGTTTGTAATTGGAACATCATCCTGCGTGATGGTCTATATCAGCACACAGGCGTCCAGTTATCAGTTTGTAATGGAGACACGTCCAATGCTTCTTATGAGACTTACTTTGAATACACTAATATTTGAGGGGTCGAAAGATCTGGACCTTTCCGTGTCGTCTCTTTACGAATGACTTAAAGGATCCAGCATATATCTCATTCATCATACATTAAGTTAACATTGAATGTCGCCGTCATGAAACAGTGAAACTGATTACCTAAGTAACAATAACGGATAAATGTATTCTGATCAAAAACTCATAAGATGTAATTTAATATAATTTTATACATAATAACCACCTCTCCGTACACTCCGCACCATCCATTCTCCCCGTCCCTCACAGCCCTACGTCTCGGGACCCGTCCCTGCACCTGATGGGAACATTGTTGCCTTATAGTGCCACCTGATGCTCTGACGCATCCTCATTATCTCCTGCTTGGCTAAGCTCGATAATACCGGTGTATTGTTACAAGTCACCATGGTTTACCACATTCCCATTACGGAGTACGGAGTATCGTGTGAGGCAAGTCATGGCAATGGTTCGCCAACGGTTGCACATAATGATTTGTGGCCGGAGATTTTGGCAGTAGCCACATTATAAATCATTGTCATTGATTCTGCAACAGATGAATCTAACTTTTTCTAGTTTTAATGTCGTTGCACAGCCATACCCAAAGCAACGTCAACCAGGACGCTGACAATAACCAACTGGTCATTATCAACGTTACATTATTTTGCTAATTAGAAAGAATGGTGCCCTCGGATAGACATGTTATTCGATCTCTATCTGTGGCTGCCCTGGTTAATGAGCATGATGATTGAATGGGCATAAACATGATTAATTCGCTTTGTTCATTAGTTAATAGAACGTGTGAACGACATCCTTCCAACCCAGCGTCACTATAACGGGGTCTGTTCAGCTATAGACTTGAGATGATAGAAGATAGAAGAGAGGAGAGAGGAGATAGAAGAGAGGAGAGAGGAGAGTGGAGAGAGGAGATAGAAGGTAGAAGATAGAAGATAGAAGATAGAAGATAGAAGATAGAAGATAGAAGATAGAAGAGAGGAGAGAGGAGAGAGGAGATAGGAGATAGGAGACAGAAGATAGATTATAGAGGATAGAGGATAGAAAGGATTAGAAAGGATAGAAGACAGAAAGGATAGAAAACTCATTGCTGCCATTCTGAAAACAACACCACTGAGGGGGACCAAGGCCGCTTTATCAAACTGACATCTAAACTGAAGTCAACAGATTTTACCCTCTGGTGCAGAGGCCGATTCATCAACTGACAGCTAAATCAACAGAATTTTCTTTCCCACATCAACAGTCAAATGCTGGAATAAAATGCGTCAACTACAGAATGAGTCCTTCCTTTCCAAAGTCAAGGGAGAGTATACGTGTAGTCCCAGCGTCGTTTGCCTCTTAAGCAGATGTAACCAACTGGTCTGCTCATGTGCGATATTGGTTAACAGTTCCACTCAGTGATAATACTGTTTTCCAATACGATACTTGCAAAGAGTTCATCACGAAATATTTCAAAAACGATGATTCTAACCTGGATGACACACGTCCTTCCCTTTCCCGATGGAGATAGTTATTGAAAGGTTTTTCTCGACTGAGTCAGCTCGGCATCATGTTGCTCTCCGGTTACCAGTCCCTGTACCCTACCTAGGCATCAGGTTACACTAATAGGACAGCAATGAAGCAGGCTAGGAGCCAAATCGAAGGCTACAACAAGCTCTATTAATTCATGGTTTCTTAGCAGCCGCGCTGTCTTTTCGATTCTAGAGAATTCATCTCAAGTGCATTAATACGTGGTTTTACAAGGCAACAGACCTGTGCTTATGCTGTCAGCATTATATGTTGTTTATCTTATCAATATGGCTCCCATATATATCTTACAGCATGGCTCCTTGTCCTTGAATAGAGCCAAATAAAACATTGCTGCAATGATGTTGGCTTCCAGGCAAATCTATCACAGACAAACACTGCATGATGCAGCAAGGAGTTTACTACATCCACTCATTCGTCCAAGAGAAGGACAAGAAACAAAAAAGGAATGCATTGTCTCGTCAAGCAGAAGCAATCGGCTATTACGTAGAGACAAAATGCGTGACGCAGGTGCGCGTGGAGATGGCCACGATTTCTCCACAATTTCTGCTTTGTCGCTGAAACAGGCAACCATTACCGGGCAATCACAGCAACCCGTTTGAACCGCGTTTGCTTGTCTGGCGGCGCCCGCGGCACTTGTCCAACTATTCACGTCCTTGTGGATTAAAATCATTTGGTTTGATTGTCACGGTTTGTAGATTACTGTTGAGATTATGGTAAAGGTCACTGACTCGCGAAAGTGAATTAGGTCGATAAGCGTGAGGAGTCAAAGAGACTGATTATCACTATCAGGGCTTGGCGAATCGAGGATGATAAACTGGTGCAACGTTTTTGTGGTACCCATCATCTCAGTCAGTGTTGCTCAGCAAAAAGATTGGCGAAATATCCGTTAAATGATATTGGGTACTTATGAGCTTCTGTTTCTAGTAAACTCCCAAATAAGAAGGGTAAGCACGGAGAAATCAAGATGAATGGGATGCTAAGAAACATTGCACCGACGCTGTGCAAAGTTCCTTCCGTACCTGATGCCGGAGTATGAACTACTCGTATCGTCGCCACACGCATGATCGTCCCCGTTTCACTAATTATTCCCTGGCGTCACATATCATACCAGGATGGGTTGGCCTTGTGACGAGAGAGGAAAGCGTCATGGCACTCTCCAGTGCTGTAACTCACTCTTGCTAATTGCCGGCGGAGATGACTGGGGCAGCTCAGTTTACCTTTTGCCGTCTGCCGTCACAGTCCGTGTCACATGACACGTCTAATTTGTGGCAAGGCGAGACGACTGCCGCTCAAATCATGGCATCTCAAACATTCGATCTAATAACTCGAAACGAGGACACCTTGGTCAGAGAACTGATCGCACGATCTTCACGAGTTTACCTCATCTTCGATAAATCTCACTTTGCCCCCTTTTCTCCATGCATCCTCTTGTAAAAGCGGTCTACAATATGACCCCAAAACTTACACATAAGTCATGTGAGTATGTTTCGAGTGAATGTCCTGATATGACCGGATGCCTGCGACAAGCACCTCCTTTTGACGGTAGCGGGTCACTATCATCAGAATTGAGGGGCTGTGAAGTAGCAACCACCCATGAAATCAATCGGCCATCATCACTAAAGTCAACAAAGGTTCGAAGATTATTGTCAGGGTGTCAAATTCCCCTTATACGAAGGGCCAATCCGGCCTGTCAAAATATCCCTTTCGTTGGATGAAATATTACCCATCACCAAATAATCGTGAATTTCAGTAGATTTTAAACTCCAATTAGACACCGAAGTCATATGAGACGTTCTCAGAGAAAGTCACAGCTGTCAAAATTTGATTTTTAAATGTTTAAAACCCGTTGAAATTCTAACCACCAGATTGAAATTTTAGTGTGAAATCTTAACCAATTTTGTGGAAGGTGTGAAGAGATTCGTACGGCTGTCAGCAATCACCCCAGGGAGATATATCACGGAGGAGCAAGGGAGAAATGTTATGGTTACGCATGTACTTTTATCAATATTGCGATGTTTGCAAAGTGAATTTTGATTATTGTTACAATAATCTATCAAGTAAGACCAGAAATTTACTAAATCCAGCTTTGGGAGACCCGTACGCGCCTTTGTTGTCTCTCTGAGAACATCCACCAGACTTCAGTCGATCAGTAACGTGAGAAAACTGACGTGGATTCATCATCCAATTTATATATGATCTCAGTTTGACAACTGGTAACATATATCAAACGCTTGTTTTTCTACAAATAGACACAGTAGTACGAAACGCCCAGGTTATGGCCTATATCGTATTAAATTTTCCATCAATTGTCTTGTGAAATGTTCTGGAATTAGACAGTATGGGGGTTGGAGTTCGCAAGAGTGTCACCTTGAAAACAAGAGATGACCTTAGCTCTGCTTTTTTATGCTCGTTGTGCTTGGCAAAGGTTTTTCTTCAAAAAGGCCCCGCCGGAACATGACGTCATGACCATTCCCTATCAGGTTGAAACATTTGGAATGGGCTTGAAGGACCATGTGAATAATTTTATTCGTTTCTTGAATATTCAAAAACGGCCATAGATCGGTGCACTAGAGTATACATGTCTTATATTTAGTCGTGTTGTAAATAGATGTACATGTATCACTGTACTTGGGATATGATTTTGAACATAAATTTAGCGCGTTGTTTGAATAAATTACCATTATCATCATCAGAAGACAAGCGCATTTCAAATATGGACGGCAGAAGTTCGACGCAGAAAAATATTTTTTAACGTCGTCCTATACGTCACTTAGACAAAAAGAAATGAAACGCCTTATGCCAGTTTCTGTCAGATAGCATGTTACTGTCAGCATTAAGCATAACTAAATTACCCGTGTTCGGTATACTATCCATTAATTTTAAAACCATACTAAACCGTGGTGTTACATCATATAAAATTGCTATTTTCCATTGAGAAGTATTCTATATCTTCTTTGTGAAAATTAAGATTGGAGTCGAATTTTTCAAGTGAAATTTAACTAGGTGTAGCTTCTGGCTTTGTGACATGAAATGGTAAATAGAATAGGTTTAATGATTGGATATATCCCTCAGTGATTGACGGGTGTCTCGCATTAAGCCGGCTCATAAACATTACTATACCACATTTTTTTATTTTTCTTGATATGCCAACGATAGCAAACTACTAGATATAGTCTGTCTTACATGCCTTATTGGATGACTGAGTGGACCGTAGCCATGGGCTTCGCTGGTAATTAGATGCAGCGTAGAATTGGCGGTATATAATGCAGCAATTTGACACACCAGTGTGATGAAAATTGGTATGTATAGGAAGGATTTATGTATCAGTGTACATACATACGACATTGTTGGAACTTATATTTGATATTGCGTTTAATCATTCGAAAATCGCGTCAAGTATGAAACGAACGAACTGGCCATTTATGAACCCATGATCCTCACTGGAATCAATCTACTTAACTCGGTAGGTGCTCATGCAGGATGAATGTTGCTGCTTTTCAAACCAAAGTGTATAAACAGAAACAGAAATATCATAAAGTTGTGACATTTCAAACTCAATATCAAAACAAAGGGAGCGATTCCCTTTCATCGTCATTACACTGTCAGAGTGAGCACTTTGATGAGAGGGAGAGGGGTAGAAAAGGGCATCAGGTTCCGTGACATGGAACCTGCGGCATGACATTTCAAAGACAGCTCTCTTGACGGGTGTAACACTTCAAGCAAACTTTCCTTTGCGCTGCATCAACTCTTAAGCTGACGATAACTTCTGGTAAGGAGTCATTTGTTGGTCAGGGAATAGGCCTATTAGTCTCAATACTGCAGTATCAATGACACTGTCGGGAGAGTCCTACGTATGCAGAAGGGAACTCGGTCTTGTCTCGGAAGTCCTAAGTCGAATGTACCTATCTTTCAGTGCATCGGGAGCATCACGTGTTGTTTTTGGTGTTGCCAACGACACGGAGAAACAGAAAGATATGAGACTCTTACCTAATATGATTCATCAACCGTGGATGCATTCCCGAGAAAAGAAGGCTAGTGAGTTGGAGACTGATGCAATTACGTGGGAAATAATCGCGGGGATAATGTCGGGGAAACAATACGAAGTCACGGATGCTGTCACATCGATGTTAGCACTTTCTAGAACTGATATGCTACGTTTAACGCGCCGTGACTGCCACTTTGTAAAAAGATCTGGAAAATTCCGGTCGAAAGCGGTGTTTCTGATTTGTGTTCGAATAAGTCACTAATTACACTCAAATATGTAATAAGATACGTATATATCAACTGAACATCATTTTGTTTTGATAAAGACTGACGTTGAGTTCAGTACCAGTCGGGTTTCTAGCTTATCAATACCAATAAAGCGGGGGAAATTTAATGTTTTGTGTTAAGATTTTGACATTATATATGTATACCCTCGGCTGTAGGCCGTCTTTACTGAATGACACGTTACACTCTTGGCGAGAATGCATCGCCGACATGTGTTAAAATTGTCCTGTGAGTGGCTAAGACCAGAATGTCGCGGACCGAATGAAGCTATTTCCAGCCACACTTGTGTGTTCACTATCGTCGGTGCTGCCTCTTGGAGACAAGATGTGTACTAGTATCATGATAGATATGGAGATGATAACATGAATAAATTATGTAATGCCAGAACATATCAATCAATACAGACTCGATTGAAGTATCTGGCTCAAATCCCAATAGAGAATAACTAAGAAAGTCGAGTTCGGATGGAGACATTTTATTAGCTGAGAATAACTTTCATCATTTTACATGTATATTGGACATCATTCTTAGTTAACTCAAACGTGACACACTGGTCCTGCCCACAATGGTTAGGCTTCTATATATATGGAAACCAACCTAAAGGCTTTTGGCTCGTTACTCTAAGGTGGAAAGGTCGCTCCACACTGGTCCTTTGTACACAATGCGGCAAACCAGATCTATGACATGGACTTGTCGAAGCCTTTGTCAAGGCATTTGCCAACACCGACTAGACTGCGCCGGAATTCCCGGCCCTGCAAAACGGCCAGTCCTCGGTCCGATGGACAGAGTTCTCGAAGGATGAGAGCGCGGCCCAGTGAATCCGAGTTTTCAATGCACCGGCTGCAAACCAGCCTCTCGTCCACAAACCGTTTCATCTTTTACTGTAACCCGAATTTTCGAAAGACCAGTGCTGCCGTCAATAAACGCCAGTTGGAACTCCAAACGCTAGAGATTACTTGGTGTTTTTCTCTTCACTCGAATGTGAAAGGTCGGGGAGACCGCCCAGACCAACCTCGGGCTCCGGCTAGCATAGCAATCATCATCGCAGTGGCTTGCATCCTAAGAAAATGCATGGACTATAAAGTGACTTCTTCCAAACTGGTGACACCTAGTAGACACACACGATGTCCTCAATGTTGAAGTTCGGTTCTGGGTCCAGTGTGGTGCCAGGCTGTCTTATGTATCTGCAGTCCTTATTAAGTTCCCACCACTTTCCAGAAGGATTAGTCTCCCCAAGCTCCTGCATTGCCGCCTCCTTAGCTTTCTCTAATTGGGATGTTGTAATCGTCTGAAGCCAGCGTTCCACTTTCATTTTACTGCGCATCAGACTTGACGCATTTGCCGGGATATCTTTGTTTACCTCCGACGCACTGGCGGCGGTGCTTAGACTCGTCGTAGAACTCGCGATAGACGAGAGTGACATGGTTGAGCTGCGCCTGCGCAGTAGCCTCCCACCTATCATTGACTTTCTTATATGTGACGCGTCAAACTTTCTCGTGACGAGTCCCTTTATAGCTTGAATAATAGGAGTGTCACGGCGAGGCATTTTCTGAGGCTGCTGCGACAGTCGATAGATGGAGGAATATTTCAACAGAGAGTTATGTTCTGACTCCTTTATCAGTTTCCCTCGCGGTGCGTCAGCCAACGTTTTGTATTCCGCTGGCTTCTCCCTGACAAGCGTGAGATATTCCACCAACAGTTTTCTGTCCACTTTCAGTGAATCGTCATTACTTTTCGCCTTCCGACGAGCTTTCCTGGCGGCGGCCTTGGCCTTGACCGCCATTTCTATGCTTAAAACACTACTGGCTGAACCTGGTCTTTGCTGGGCAGAGGAGGGTTTCTCCAGCCAACTGGGCCATGCGGGAGGGGGCCGCGGAGCCTGCTCCTCTTCTTTCACGACAACTTCAGCTGTGGTGACCTTCGGAATGTTCTCAACTTCGATGTTCTTGTTAAACCTTACAATAGGTTTCTTCTTCTTAAAACTCGCCAAATCATAGCCAGCAGCTTTCAGAGACATATCGTGACTGCTGTAAAAGCTCTTACGAGGGAGAATCTCCCTAAGATCTTTAGCAGTTAGTTTCATAGGGTCTCTGACAGTGGCCGACTTCGCTCTAGCCCGTCTCCGACCTCCCTTCAGGGCTGACGGCCCAGGGGCAGACTTGGGCCGTCGGTTCTCATTCAGTTGGTTCAGAAACTCCACAATGGATGATTTCGGTCTTTCCTGTTCCGTTTCTGGAGTCGGTGCTCGCTCTTCCTCAACGTCGAGATCGATTTCCGGTGCGTCATCTGGATCTACATCCGGGATATCATCACCATCTTCTGTATTATCCACATCTGTCATGTCTGGGCACGTATCTATTTGGTTATCCTCAAGTTGTGGCTCCTCCAACTTCAGGCCTAAAAACCTCTTTTCTACCTGTCCTGACGAATAATCGATGCATATCACTGCCTCCTTCGGCACGTCAGGCACACTGCTAGCCGACTTCGGTGGCATTACAACCCCTCTCCGCCGCACCTTTGCCCGAGAACCTCGACGTTTGTGCGGCTTCACAGTGTCTGGGTCCGTAAACTGAATCGATTGAAAAATATGCAACATTTTGCTCACGCGCTCCTCATCATCAAGGTCCTGCTCATCACTGTTCACACTGGACGCACTGGACCCTGCAGAATCATATCTATGGGGGTTTCCCAGCACTACATCACGGAGATGAACCGGTCCTCGAAAAACCTCCTCACTTTCAACAGTGTGAGGATTCAAAAACGAATCGAGCTTTTCTTTGTCCATGATTATGTCGTTCTGTGTATTCCGAATTTCCGCTCTCTCCGATTCCGTCATCATATCCCGTTTTTGTGTTTTTGTCGTCTTGGCCTTCTTGAGCCGATACATCGGGGGCCGTCTGAGAACACTCATCCTCCTCTCCCTCTCACCATCGCTAGGTTTATCGGGGATGATGTCCATGTTCGTACACCTTGTTGACTTTGCCGTGCTGGGCCGCGGCCTTGTCGGTTTTTGAACCTTGGGCCGCGTGGGCTTGAAGACTGGCTCGAATTCCTTTGCTACCTGACTGCTGGAGCCAATCGGTGGTGTGGCCGTATGCCCAATCATCTCTTTGGCGATCTCGCGGTAACGACACGGGCCACACGGCGTGACTCTCCTCGTCTCCTTCTCAGGAGGGGGAACTGATTTCGCCCCGCGAGCCCCGCCTTGCCTCATCCCAAACATTTGTTTGTTTGTGCTGCCACGGGGTACAGGCGTCCCTATCGCCGCGCCTTGAATAACTAAACCCATTCCTATGGAATTCGTCATTGTGAATATGGATTAATTGGTGAGAAAATCGTCTCCCTAAAGAATTGTAAATGTACATGTATATGCAAGCTATGGTATGTTGAGCCAGGCTTGGTGATCCTCTTAGTGTCCAATCATTGTTATAATTCTTTCTTTGTCCTCGATACTAATCACCAATGGATTGTCAGATCACCTTCGCTGCCATCACTCTAATCCGTCACGCATCTGAAATATACCAATAAATAATTCTGTAAACAGTTTATTTTGTAGAAGATCATTGTACATGCACATGCAGTTTAACATTTTTCGTTAATTTTGTATGAAAGAGTGATTTCACGATTCGATTGTCACTTCAAAATCACATCAATGATAAGATATATGTTAGTATCGCACGAACCAAATCATCGACAACGTATTCAGTGTTGAAGAGTGTCAAGGGCAGACCATTGTCAAATAAAGTGCCTGTGTCTCGTCTCGTTTCACTGGAATGAATTTAGTATAGCTCACTTTCACTGTTTACAGTAAAGAAGCTACATGAACAAGCAAGTTCCTATAAAGTTATTCCAAAGTGTCATTTTTTCCCTCATATATGTTTTCACGCTAGTTAAATGCCCCATTTAATCACCAAGACCAATAGGAGCTAATCCAAACGACTAATGACAAGTGTAAGCCCACGGGCCTTTCTGAAATAGTGTATACATTGATACGAAAATGTTGGCTTTGTTGAGTTTAAAGTATACTTTAGAGCGCTGATTAGGGCACCATTTTTGATTTAAACCACAGGGGCACGACTGGTCATTTGTCTGTGACGATTTAAGTGGGAAGAAAATGTAAAATGAGGTTTGTTTATCGGAGTCAACCCTCCTCTAAGAGCCCGCCAGACACCTCTCCCAAACTTTATCTCTTAACCGTTAATGCCCGCACCAGGCGAGGAGTTAGTTTTGACTGGCCAGCTTGGTGCCAACGTTACCAACAAGCCGCGTCGGAATTTATTGCTCGCGGGACGTATCTATAAGGCAACAAGATGCCCAAGAAAATAACCCCTTAAAAAGTATAGGAGGCATGGAAATTGAATCGAAAATGTTCAAGAAATATAAGGGAGGGGTTGAAGACTAAGGAATATACCCATTGCATTTTAGCAAGAAGTGAAATGTAGCGGACACACTTTTTGTTTGATACCCGTAGGCCTCTTAAAAAGTGGTAGGCCTATATAATACCAGCCAAACGTTAGTCTTTCGGAAATCATTTCGCTGAGGGTTACAATATGATGGCGCCCTTCGGAAAACGGCGAATCCCTCTTTTAGGTAAAGAACCTACCTTTCGCTTGATGAATCCTCCTCAGTCACTAGTCCAGGTCGGGCAAGTCCAACGTTATGCCTTATGGTTGCCACCTAATAAAGGCGCATGTCCTGCCTACTGCGAATGGAGGGAATTTTGGTTCAAGGTAGATTAAGTTTATACCGTTATCCGTTGGGGGCCACATTCAAATTTAGGGATAACGGCGACCGTTCACTGTGGTCTACCTTAGAGCAATGATATACAGGTGGCGTTGGGAGTTCCTCTTTCACACTTTCACGAAAGTTGATGGCAAATAACACCGATATTTGTGTACGTGTACAATAAATGTACACAAACAGTGTTAACAAAAACCTTAAAATTTCGCCCTCCATTGCGTTCTTTGGCCATGGGTGGCCTATTCAGGACTGAATGTATAAAAAATATGATTAATTTGATGATAAGCGTATAACTTCACGATAACCAGTGTTCGAATAGTTTCAAAACAGATACAGCTGGAGAAGTGAAAGATGGCGAACGCTAGTCATTCTGATGCGAACAGGGCTACCAAATGCCAATTTGGGTTTCTAACTGCATGTGTCAATATCAGCAAAATGTATCTTCAATGTAACACTCCAGCTCTTATAATGTATGCACAATTTCATGTCAATCGTGAAACACCCCAAATACCGCAAACTGGCGGGAAGGTGAGTAAAACATTAGTCGTACATGAAGTAGCAGAATTCCGCGGTGTACATTCGAACACATATTTCAGAGGAAATGTGTTGCTGACAAGAGGAAATAGACAGTGTCGCCAACTATATCTGAGAACCATGCAATCATTTTATGTCCTTAGTACTCTCAGCCCTTCAAATACACTATCAATGCACATTTCAATTTTCAATTTTTGAGCAAAGGGGCTAGGCCTCCTGTTAGCTGATGCCTATGATGCTAAACGTCATTAGGATTAGTCTATATTTCACAGTTTTGCGGCATGGACCTACATATACGTACTGTGTCCGTGGTTGTGGTTCATATTCTCACATGACACAAATATCGTTCAATACAGTGCTCTTAGCTTTGGTAATGTTTAATGAAGTGTTCATTAATTTCCTTCTCGACATCCAGCATTCTCAACAGATTATGTACATACCGTGCGCATACACTGGTGACGATTTCTAAGGATTCTCACGTAATCGTTCTACCTCAGTCATGTAAGCTAGTTTCTCTGCTGTGGACCAGTTTGCGTACACAGACTGAAGCGCTGTCCTAAGATGGCGAACGGTGGAATGTCGCTCCTGAAGCCGTTTCTCCGTGTTTGAAGGCGCCCCTCTGTTATGAGATGGTTTGCCTAATCTTTGATCAATGCGCTTTTTTGAGGATGTCAGAGCAGTGTGTGTCAGTGGAGACGGTGCACGCTCGTTCTGTAATCTCGTGATATTTTCCAATGATTTCGATCTCAGTCGGATCAGCTCTGGAGTCGGGGCTGTGAGATATTTGGTCCCTGGCGTCAATGAGTGACGGCGCTCGCTTCTCAAGGCCCGCGACTCAGAGTCTGGTGTATCACAGGAATCTAAAGTACATGCGGAGCTATTTCTAACCAGCATTGCTGGCATCTTAAAATCGTTTTTTTCTTCAGCCAGAGACTGCCTCGGACCTGACATTGTCAGTGTGCGCGACCTCTGCGTTTTTAATTCTGTACATTGAAATTGAACCCCGCCGTTGGAAAACGCATGGAGGTTGTCCTTGATTGAGGGAGGAGACTCGATAGACGTCTTTTCCAATATACAACCGACAGATCGCCTTCGTTTGTTTGCGATGGGCAAATCAAGGCCTAAAGAAGCCGATGTGGTCCTCGCACACGTTATTGAATTGATGGAGAATCTCCTCATCTCTTGAACTGGGGAACAAGAATCAAACTCATTACAACCAGTGGACCTGCGCCGAATTCGTTTCTCGGGTACCTCCAGCTTCTTGAGACACCGTTCCTTCTCCTCCCGGAGGTCGGTAAGCTTGGATATAACGGCACCAATATCCACAGTGGAGTTGCGCTGAATACGCTTCTTCATCGAGTGCGAGATCATTTGAGTCGAATCAGACCCCGAGTTTCGTTCGCTGCTACCCAAATCCTGAGAAGAATTTCGCGAATAGCTACTTATCTCGTTAGAATCTCGCCTGCTACTAGCACAAGAATCTGAACTCCGTCTGGAGCCAAATGGCGAGGTGTTAGAAGAGCAACTTGCACTGCTATCACACGAACTATTCCTTGTAGTTCTCAGTTCGTTGATGTTTATTCCCTCGGCAGAACGGTGACGTAAGAGAAATGATCGGGAAGTCGGTTTGGTGACCACCTGGCCTACTACTGAAGGATGGATGGATGCGACTCGCCTGATGGGCGGGGGAGACATCATGCCCATGTAGTCCCCTTTTGCTCTCACTCTCAACAGAGCTAAGTCGTGAGGGATCGTTTCAATGAGTGCTTCTGTCCGGTCAGGACTACTATGGTCAGTCAAGCGGTGAGGAATGGTCTCAAGGACAGTTTCAGTTCGGTCGGGGCTACTGTAGTCACTCAGTGTTATCATCAGCTGCGGTGGACATGTGTCGGCACGCTTAAGAACCTTACCAGTCTTTCTACAAATGTTACGTTGGGTGTAGTCTTGCCTGGTTTCGTCTGTTTGTTCGTCTGAAGACGACTCATCCGTCTCTTCAACAATGCTTTGCTGTACCGCATTGAAAGCATGCGAATGGCCTTTACCGAGGTTGGTGGTGAAACGATGGCCCGTCTCCTCCGCTAGTAGCAGCAGTTCATCATCCCCTAGGGTTTGCCCAGCGATATCTCGCCTCTCTGCTCTTGACTCCGGAATAGAGGACATGCTGAAGTGCATGATACCTCGGTTGGTTGCTAAGATCTACTGTCACTGACCACAGTTATTTCAAATCATACAAGGGTATGCTGACAAGCGGCTGGTTCCGATGTTTAGCCTAACAAAAATCCAATGGTAAATCGACTAAACACAACACGTTAATTAGTTCCTTTGGCGGTTTCATTATTAATCACAGTTATAAAGATGGTAACTTCTCGAATAAGCAATATCACTGGAAGACGAATTCCTCTATGATAACGTTGTTGGTGACTCGTCGATCTCTCCTCAATGAAAAGGTGACGCCGGCAACGATGATCGTAAGCTAGATAGCAGCAACGTGTTCAAAGCGCAAAATATCACTTATCATAGTGTAGTAAGTACCGCAACTTATTGCCGAAACATCCCGGTACCAGTAGCCTAGAAATCCAAATGCCTTAAGGTACCACTCGAAACAGTCAACCCGTACTAAACAGCGATAGTTCCTAGAATATCTCACTGTTGATGACGAGTTGAAGTGTGATGCACTCTCATAACACATGTTACATGTATGTACATCTAATAACAACAAGACTGGAAAGAGGTTATAACACTTTCAGATTGGCAATGTTACTCTCTGGCGTGTGAAAAACACAGTCCAAACGATATAATGCATATACATGTATATGAAAGTCTGGGTGGACCTTTTTGTGGTCCTTTCTGCCATGTGTTCGTTTCCATAAACGGATCGGAGAGCCACGAAGGTTCTTTGTTGACAGTTCTAAAGGTGTTTGGTAAAATTCAGTCCTACGGTGGTAAAAGATGTAAAAACTACACACTGATTTAAGAACAGCAATAGTTTGTGTGTTATTTCTGACCCGTCCATTATAGAGGGACCCGGGTTACAGCCGACCACAAACAAAAACAGTTACATAGTGGTTGTTGCCATTTTAATGCTCCTCAAGCGCTAGTTACTGTACAATTTTCCTCACCGCTTCAGGCCAAATTTGAATCATTAAATCGGCTCCATTCAATGGTTATCTCCAACTGACTGGTTGTTGCTTGATTTCTGTCACAGAACACAAAGATCAAATAGTTCAACTAGTTTAGTTGTGCTTAATAAGAAAAATATTGTAGCATTCGACGGACAAGTGAAACTACACACTATATAGAATATCGAACTTTGTTAACATGTTCCAGCCTTGTTCTCCTCCTAAAACCTTTAAATCCTTGGTGTCCTTCGAAATCGTTTACCCAGTCAAACCAACCCCTCCTGTATATTTTATGTCACAGCAAAAATAAGCACAAGAAAACGAAAGCGTAACAAGCTGAGGAAAGCGATAGAAACGCTGACATTGCGGGTGACGGTTCGGTTGGTTTCGGAGTGGTCGGTTCGGCGAAGCTTAATCTATCCACATTGCAGGCGTCCTTGTCGCAGCACTTGGCGATGGCATCATATGTCTCTCCCATCAGTGTTACGGACTGCACGGTGCCTGGTCGGTCGCAGAGGACGTGGATATCACTCGTGTACTTCGGGTTTGTTGGCACACAATCCCGCACGATTATTCTCACATTTTTGGTGGCGTTTTTGGCAATGTATTCCTGGGGAAAAGAGAAGAGAACCTGGTTATCACTCAGAAAGATGGACTCAAACCGCCCATAAAATTGCACTATAGACATGTGCTAGGGGCCAAAGTGGTGGTCTCCAACTGGTAACTTACATGTACAGTCAGGGGATTGGGCCTGGTCCGTCCTATTGACTTCCTGATGTCTGAATATTCCTCGTACAAGCATGAAAAGTGCCGACGGATGCTCTGCGGTGTGGAAGAGGCACCAATCGAGGACTTGTGAAATTTTATCTGACCAACCTCACTTAGTCACTCCCTGTTCATGATAGTCGGTATGTGTGTATGTTATGAGGTATATGTACATTTTATATGTCGTTTTCTCCATATCTAGTACTGTGCTGGTGTGGAATGCTTCTTGCCTGTAAATCGCTTTTTAGGCACGAATCTATTGACTTCAAATGCTAGTTTACAATCCTGAAGATATACATGTACACTCGAATATCTCTACAAAAGGTAGGAACCTCTTAAAGAAAGAAATGTTCATTGGTCAGTGATGCTGAACCTGAACATCAAAATATATACGTTACGTACGGTGCACTGATACCTTGGTTCCGTGTTGGCTGGCTTAAAACAAGTGGTTATCATACTTTTGTTGTTAATGGGGTAATCACAATATTTGGAGGACGCTGTACCACCCGTACCCTGGGAAAGGACGTAATTGCTATTGTTTTCGTTGTGGTTACATGTGTAGCACTGCATGGCACCAACACCTGTAATGGTAAAAAACGTGAATGAGCATCGAATTTACACAAGGATAATCGCAGAGACGCAGTATCACCAGTGCCCCGAACCTCCCTGCGCATGACCGGAACTATTCGCTGCTTCTCGAAAGAATGACGTTGTTGTATTGTACGCGCCGGTCACCGATCCAAAGGTTGACCGCGCTCAACGTTGCTTAACTTCCACTCTGGGGCCAACGCGCCAACCACTGGGCCATAAAGGAATTCCCTCATGGCCGGCGGGTTAAGCCATGGGGGGTACTATACATCATTCCCCCCTTCGGACAGAGATGGATCGTCCGCGATCCTACTTAGCGCTTCATGCGTCTCAGTACCGAACTACAAATCCAGAGCTCGCACCACGTGGGAAGGTCTGCCAGATGTATTGTACGCGCCGGTCACCGATCCGAAGGTTGACCGCGCTCGACGTTGCTTAACTTCCACTCTGGGGCCAACGCGCCAACCACTGGGCCATAAAGAAATTCCCTCATGGCCGGCGGGTTAAGCCGTGCCATATACCTGGGGGTACTATACAGTTGTCGTGCTGTGTATGGTCTCGTGGTGGTTACACGACTACACGAGTGGCATCACAGTCATGACGGTGTGCTCCCCAAACCATCATGGCATGCATTGAATAGGTTTCGTTAAATGGAAATTTTCATCACTTTCTTCTGTTATAAAACCCACTGTGATGACTGTGGTCTTTGAACGGTGAAATTATAGAGTATACCTGCATCCCTGCATCACCATGAGTAGAACATTGTCAATATCTAAAGGCAATTTTAATTGGTTTGCATTGCACTCAATCAAGAAACCAAGACCTCTATGTTGCTAAGATAGACCGCTTTCGGGAATTATGAAACTATGTGGTATCTAAGCTACGTGCAATCAATCTTGATTACCGCCTACCACGCAGAAAAGTCTATTGTCGCTAGCTATAATGGTTAAAGTTTGAATAAAGATGCCAGATCGATGTCAGGTGAGGAAGGTACCAGGACCTTTGCAGTGCTATTTAGACTTGGTTATCGGCTGTCAATACGCTCATAATTGTTGGAGATAATGTGAATTGATTTAAAACACCTTCTTCATTTCAGATGAGATTTAAAATGAAAAAATCTTTCAAAATTATTATGCCAAACTGAATTCAATAAATAAGAAGTATCGCCACTTAATAGCACGTAATTATGAGATTTGTTATTGATCATTCTGGGCTGCAATTTATATTCAGCGCTTAACTGTTGTCACATATGAATTATAAAAGAGTTTAGCTCCATTGTTGGGAAATTGGTTTCCAATAAACATCGCTAAATTGAAATAGATGGAAATATTAAGCTCCAATAAATATTTGATATTTGTACTTGTGTACTGCGTACATTTATACACCACGCGACGGGTTGCGAAAACACCCTTACTGACGAGAGACGGCCTGCTATACATGACTTGACGTGAAAAATTAATGTTGAGATGTGCATTTAAGGGTAACCTACATGTAAGCTGACCGTGGCACAATCTAACTGCATCAATAAATATAATCAGACTCGTACATGCAATTCCACAAACTAAGTGCGCCTATTTCCGATACGAATTTTTCGGGCAATTTGTTTGAAAGGACGTCACTTATTGATAAACGGAATGCATTTTACGTTACGGACCAATAACGACCACGTTGCCATCACATGAAATGAATAACAGAACAGTCCTGGTCACGCCTCCGTCTGAGTTAGCAGAAATGGCTGAAGTCACCCCTGGGCTGTCACAATGATTAGTTTGTCGTGTGTGCGAGAGAGTGCGCTAAAGACAATACATTCATAAGTATACACAACAGTTGGTATAATGTTCGTGTACATATTCAGATGTATCAACAATCCACTCTGAAAAGACACGGTAAACTGCTGCGGTGCCTGTGTAGTGGGCAAATTTTCGTCTCCTGCAATGAGACCGCGAACGACCGAGATACTTTAGTCGCAAATTACATGAACATGTAGCGTGATCATGAGGCACGCAAGTCGTAGCGACGAAAATTGCTCGTTTGCGGGGGCGCTTAACATTCCTTGGCCGGGATTTATAATACGTGAAAATAATCAAATTTTTAATCTGATGCGAAGAAATTGGTAATTTTACCTCTTTTAGTTCAAGTATGGTGCGTTGATCAACGGGTAGGCCTATGATTGACCAACGATAGAGTCGCAATAATGTAGCGGCATTTCAAACACTCATCGATATATAGACTAACATCACACAAAGTGTGCGATATTATGATTTTCACCTAGTTATTTAACACCAAATTGACAGAGCGGATTTGGAAATCATTTGTGAATCATCAAGGACATGTTCCGATGTGCGCTTTTTGCGCGACTGCGCTTTTTGCGCGATCGACTGGTCAATTGTTGCTTACAAATCGGAACACAGCACGAACACTCACCAGTTGTGCCAGAAAAGCATATCAAGAGTTCCACCAACAACGCCAACTTGACAATGTCCAACATCACCCTGTTGTCAAAGAATTCCCACATTGTAGTCCCAATTTGCATTTAAACATCTAAGTCACAGATCACAATGAACCTCAGGTCAATAAAACTTATTTTTGTCTTTAGTTCCATCCGTAGATTAACTTTGACATAGTTATCTCCAAAGTGCCTTCAATTTATAACTCTGTTCCAAGTTGTTCAGATCTGTCCCAAGTCCAGTTCTCCTGATCAACCAGATAGACCAAATAATACGTTCGCAACTCACGGCGACGATAACCGCAGCCTCTCCCAGGTATCGTGATGACGGCGACAGAAACAACTAAACCATGAAGACTCGATTTTAACGCAAGCAACGTGTCATGGACGAAATCACGTGACTTGACGCCATCACGGAACATCTCCCTCGTCCCCAGGATAAAGCTATACCATTCGTTTGCAGCAAACTTAATGATTTCCTGATGGGGATTAAATGTCAACAAGCGGTATCGATACAGAGCTGCAGCTCTTGTTGGTTTAATTAACTGACCGTTTCCAATGCCGTCAGTCAATTCGGTTAGCAACAAGGATGGCTAAATAAACCTTTTACTAGGCGACACTAAAATGTTTATGTATTTTATCGAGGATTTTACCAATTGCCGATTACTCCTAAAGCTGAACTGCATGCACAAAACCAGAGCACCCCATGCGGCAATAGTAAGAAATTCAAACGACCGAAAGACCCTTCTGAATACGGCCTGAAACATGATAGACATCCAATGCTTCGATGCGCTTGATTTCACAAACCAGCAAGCCACAGGGCGATGCGGACAGTCTCGGGGAATTATGGAAGAGAAAAAAATCAAAATGTTCTCCAGGGGTTCGAACCCGGGAACTCGGACTCAGAATACGAACGCTCTAACCGTCTGAGCTAGGGAGGCATTCTTGTAAAATGCTGGCAGCAAATATATCTTATATGAATGGCGATTATGCTTTATTTTTGAGAGATGAACCAGAAATTTTCTCAAGTACATGTAATAGAAGAAGATACCAAGACAAAGGTGAACATTCCTAAGAGAAAACGTAGACTCCGCATACATAATCACGCACAGCAAATAAAAAATGACTTTCTTCCTGCAGTTGCCCACTGGAAGCCGCTCAAAGATGTTGAACAAAGATTACACACGAATGTTTCCACATTCTATAAAGGCGTATAAAACGACAGGCATTTCAAGCAGTCCAGTGACCTTGAGGATAAGAGGGTTGGCAAATAAAACCCGACGTCTCGAGTTCGAGTCCCGATGAGAGGACCTTTTTATTTTTTTCCTTCCAGAATTCTCTGCGAAGGTCCGCATCGTCCCACGGCTTGCCACATGGTTTGTGAAATCAAGCGCATCGAAGCACTGGATGTCTACATGTTTCAGGCCGTATTCAGAAGGGTCTTTCGGTCGTTTGAATTTCTTACTATTGCCGCATGGGGTGCTCTGGTTTTGTGCATGCAGTTCAGCTTTAAGTATGAAAAGAATTTGCAAATGTCGCGTGTAAATGAACTTAGACTTTGTCGTGATTTGATTCTGGCCAAAGTGGCTGAAATGATATACGGCTCCATCGATTTTTTACTGCAATGAATTTTGTTGTTGTTGTTACAACACGCCAGTCAAATGCCGGTCGTTAGGGTTAACGGAGTCATGGATGAGGAAGTAGATAAATTGACATTAAATCCGATGGAGTTTGTTGGGGGCGTTGCTAGGTGATGAGGCTCTCTCGGTGACAAGACCAGGTTGACCAGCCATGCAGAAACTATCAAATTAATGAGAGTAGTTTTTAAAGTGAAATTAAGAAAATGAATGAACATGTTTTATGACTGTCAACTCTTTCATGCATGCGATTTTATATCCCTGTAATGGCCTGATCAACAGGCGGAGCCATCTGTAGTCAAGTAGCTGAACTATAAAAGTAACAAATTGGAGGAACATGCAACTTTTGGACAGAAGCGTTCTGGTTTTTACAAAACAGTTTTGTGTGGAAAACCGCTCAAAAGAGGAATGCGACCAGAGCCGGGGACCGGAGGAAGTATTCAGCGTAAAAGTACCAACTACATGTAGTTCGTTAGTACTACTATCTCTAAACTGATACCGAAGATGCGCTGTCTATTTCAGTTCAGATGATTAACGCCAGGTGACACTGCCAAAGTTGACATATGCGACAGGGACACTGATTGACATGTTTATGATACTTGACTAAGAAGATACATAGGAGAATCACTTTTTTGTGCAGGGTGTGAATATGTTACATGTAAAATCGATAGGGATACGTAATATGGGCTTGAATTTTTAACTTGCCGAAAATCTCTAATGTTTCAAGTTCTTGACTGCGTTTGGACAGTATCAGGGATCATTGCATGAAACCCACTCAGTTTATTTTTTTCAACTCTTTATTTTTTCTTAGAGTGTATAAGTACCACTTATTATATCCCAAATCAAGTGGTTTATTCATTGGCGAATATTGATAACACCTCTATTGGGTAAACAGGATAGATATTTTACGACAGGAAATGGCTGTAACTTTTAATTGGAGATCATGAGAATGATGTTTTTTATCTGCGTCTGTACAACCAGTTGGCATAACTCATATTTGTCATTCCGCACTGTCTGAGGTAATTGACCTTCCGTCTGCGCTGCACTTGTTAAAGCCCCGTTCATCAATCGCTACTGCTTCAAGTTTACTTACGTTTTCATACTGAATAAGGGCTATACTGATGGTGGATGACGCCTCCTATATACATCTTGTACTTTAAATCAGTATGTAGGCCTATGTAAGGTAAATGAATGTGGTAACATCGAGACTTCAAGATTTGTGTTACGTAAAGCAATAATCATCGCAGAGCAGAGGAATACTTTGAACACAAAAATCATCACGTATACATTACCTTTAAGAGATACAACACTCGCAATCACCTTTATCAACCACACCAATCATAATGACCTCGCATTCTTTGCAAAATTCCAGGAAGTTACAGGCATTTGTCGTTTTAATTTGAGCATTGTTTGGTATACTTTATCGCTTCCAAATATGTTTTTGATAAATAGCCTATTACATTGTACTTATAAAATGGTTTAATTTCCAATCGTTTCTACCTATTGTATTTACATTTTACGTTTATTGTTGTCTCGTCCCGAAGTTATTGGTCGTTGGTGAATAGGAAATGATATATCATTGGTTACTTTTGTTAGTTTTGTTTTTGTTCTCCTCTATAATATCGAAATTGCAGAATACATGTATGTCAATCACCCTCCTGCGCCTAATTGCAATGCGAGTGTAAGGGCGGGGGCCCGTAAAGCCGAGAAGCGAGAGCTGTACCGGGAATGTTTTGTTCTCATGGAAGAATAATGAGTTAAAAGAAACCGCGAGGAAGGTTAGCATTGGAAGCACCGTCCACGTGGAAGTTGGCTGATTTGGCGGTTCGTGAACTGCGCTTCCCGCCGCGCGGCTGACTGGCCGAGAGCAGCCGCGCCCTGTCCAGATATCGTTCGATCCGATGACCCAATTTCGAAGAAAAATAAACCTTGCTTTGCGCTGGCAACTTTTCGAGTGAAGTCATTACAATAGCAGTTTGTCCGCGGTTCCCCGAACTCCAGTGACAAGTCCACCCACCCTGGGAATTCTAGGAATTTCATTTAGAGTTATAGTCAAGAATATTTATTGATGTCATTACATACAAATCCTGTGCCTCTGTGTGTTTTTTTCTCCAGTTACTTAGTAGGTCTATCTTTTGACTGATTACCTCAAAAAAGAGCATCACTTCCAGATAAGAAACACTTAGAAACACAAAGCAACGACTTTAGAGGTGCTTCGCGTTGTCGCTGTGGGAGCACGATGCCTATCTTCCATCTACATTTTGATACAAGTAGAAGTGAAATGAAGTCCAGGGCATGAAAGAGATACATGTAACCTTTGTACAAAAGATTGCATTATGAAACGTGTATCTTCAAAACTTCTAAGAATTTCGCAGTTTTGGCCGTTAGAACTCGAAAGCGTTAATCTTGGCAATATTTATGATCTGTCATACTTCATTATTACTCAGACATTAACCCCTTTCAAGTTGTCAACATAAGTAGGACTTTGCTCACACGCCGTACAACCCTGTCGCAATTTGTAGGCCAAATGACAAATATTGCGAAACCACTCTGAATTACCTCTGA
The DNA here is from genome assembly GCF_910592395.1 of Lineus longissimus. Classification (NCBI taxonomy): domain Eukaryota; kingdom Metazoa; phylum Nemertea; class Pilidiophora; order Heteronemertea; family Lineidae; genus Lineus; species Lineus longissimus. Next base: position 26,454,071 of record NC_088310.1, read on the forward strand.
GTTGTCTCAATTGAAAATTAGGTCGTCCAGTGTCAGTGTCCCATGAACTGTCTAAAAGACTACATTTTGTAGGTTAAACTGGTCACAAACCAGTCATAAATGCCACAATTAGAGGTAAATAATGTACAATTATTGTGGAACGCATGTACACATGCTAAACGTTACGTCAACCGTAAAAGTACCGTATAAATCATAAGGTGACGATTTGAGTGTTGAATTGTTATTGCAAATGAAAAAATACTTTCTTTCTCTGCCGATTTATCGCAGATTTATCGCAGATAAATCTGCATGACTTTCTTTCAGATACTGAATCCATCCCAGCGCTTGTTTGGAGGCTGCAAGGCGCGTCTCCGCAATATAACATCTCAACCAAATATATACTAAGTATAGCCAACGTAAACATACGACTCCCATGGATAAAACCTTTTTAAATGTTTCCACAGAACCCTTTATGGTACGAACTGATTACATATAGGCAAAAACAGATTTTCTGATCTTAGGCTGTACCGCAAGGGTAGGTAGGTGAATCGCTTGACGTTGAAGATGAAGCAGATCCTGTTTAGAATATAGATAACCATCTCCTTACAACCAATTAAAATTGACATGATTTCCTCCGCGACAAGACTAATCATATCATAGAATTATAGTGTCACTAATTATTTCCGTATGTTTATCTTTAAACGGGGATTTTTTGGGGCTTTTTTGGATATATTTCCTATTGCTAATAATTACCATGGTTTGAGATAACAGCAGTGTTCAGAGGAAGGAAGCGGTTGGGCGGGCGTGGTCAAAACAAGGAGGCGCGTGATTCAACTCCGGGGTGCGTGATAGACATCATGACCATGATAATGCGTATGGTGGGCGATGGGACCTTTGGAATGTAGCCAAAGCAATCGGGTCAAAAATAGCCTCTTATTGAGGAACTAAAAAGTCCATCTATACAAGTACATCCTAAAATGGAAAAGGCAGACTATCTAGGATGTAGTATTACTATTCAGAATACATAGAATCTTCAAATTTGAACTTTGAAGCCCGGAATCAATTTCGCGAGCAGACAGCAGGAAAGGGGTCTGCCAAATTATGACCCAGGAAAGGTATTGAGCGCTTACACCACGAAATATTGGTGGACCAATTGCACGTACACCACCACATTGCCGCGACAAATTGGTTCGGCAATCCATTGCCGATACAAATTGCCGAGCGAATTTGTCCCACCAAGCTTGATGGTCCAAATTCGCCCGGCTTGTTGAAAGCTCGGCTTTGTCGTGGTGTAAGCGCAAATGGATCGGCAACTGTAATCATTCCTCAATGACGTGAGATAAGCGCGGCTTACCCAGTCGTAAATATCGGACGACCAGAAATGTCCTGTTTGAATAGCCCAACGCATGTATATTCTGAATTGGTCGTTGAGGTGCTACCAGTTTTGCAGACAACCGGGCGCGGAGACGGGTATCCATGTCTCGAGAAAATCCACCTGCCATTGTATTACGAACTTCGTCGGTATCCAAGGTAACCCATGGAGATGATGCATTTAGGGTGACACCCCAGTACTGATTCATGAATGGGTGCGACGCTCAACGTCATCATCGTACATTTACCCGCGGGCTTGGCGCGACTCCGCGCGACGCGCTCATCGTGCAAAACCTGCCCAATAATCCAGCGACAAAAAACTTTCCTTGGTGACACATTTAATCAAGCCTTGAGATTAGGCCGCTATGGTGAGGGTTCATGCAATTAAACGGCGTAATGGTATCGAAACAAATTGGGTTAACATAACCTCAGAAATAATGACCACGACAGATAATAGTGATATCATAAAGCTTTTCATCGAAGGTCACCTGACCCATTCGTCGCGCACCGCTTCGACTCGAGTCAGACGTCCTCCTTCTTTGTTTACAAAGGTTTCCAATGAAATGAGGACAGGGATTCCCCATTACATATATCTTTATACACGCAGTTTTTCAAGCTTGCTTATTTGCATGCATTAACAGGACAATCACCCGACATTACCGTGTCTTTGCCAACGTGTCCAAATTGAACGGGTGACTCATACCCGCCAGCGTGTAACCCACACTGCGCATGCGTCAGAGCATTCCCGAATGCGTCGACTGCTCCCCTGATAAAATACGTTTTTGAAGGCTATCTTTCAATCATTTTTGTGATATAAAGATTAAACACGCTTCTTTGAGTGTGCAATTTGAAGCAAATGGTGCTCAACTTGGTTTAAAGTGTCGATTAATTCATGTCTGGGCACGAAAAGTGCACCGTACAGAGCCTATTCTCATTGTGATGAATATTCAATAAATTCAACCTTAGTTCCAGGGTAAACATTGCATTAGTCATACCCCATAACATGGACTAAATGCATAAGTTGTCTGTCTAGCACCTGGAGATCTGTTTTGGTCACGTGACGCTGACGAGTTTCTAAAAATAACGGCGCAGCCGTCTGCTAAAAATGTGCTTACTTCAACGATTTTCAACAGTATTGCACCATAGCTTAACGAGAGCACACAGGGATCATTTAATTCATATGGCCGTCACAGTTCATTGAAAAAAAATTGGATATATATATCGATAGCAAAGTGTTGCATACTCTATAACCATCAGGTAGGGCGATCTTTATTGTTAAATTTGCATGTGAATATCAGTAGTTGTGTTGTTTATTAGTTGATGACAGACGGCAGCGCACGTGGTGAGATCGTTGCCTTAACGTATTTGTCATCATGGATTGTGGGCGTTTATATACAACTTATATGGAGTACTCTATCATGATAAAATGATAGTAATATAGTAGGCCTATTGTAAATCAGTTTACTTGTGTTTGGGCTTTGGAAAGATGTCCTGATATTTAGGTGCGGCCTATTTAAGAAACGTGATGCAGGTCAGTTTTAGGCTGGTTACTCTAGTCTAAGGTTTAATATTCTAATTGGTGATGATTCCGTCCCAGTTTCCATCTTATAACCTTCTGCCTTTTGCAAGTCATCCAGATATTGCATAGAGCCAGTTGCGTCGATAGTTCCACTTGGGCAGTGGCAATCTATGTATAAACTTGATAGTTAACTGGTTAGTTTCACGAAACTTATTAAAATACCAAATCGGGGTGAAGCCATGCAGACTCAAGTTATTGAATTCAACGTTGCTGATTCACCAACATGGCGGAACAAAATTTCATCGATTCGTTTTGTTCCAAAAAACATGTCATGACATGTCATTGTCAAGTCGCAGATCTTGGCACCCGTGTGCTTGCTGTTCTTTTGTAATGCGAATTTATCCTTTGTGGAGCTGCGGATAAGTTACGAACATGACGTGGAGGAACTGTGCCAAGGGTCAGCACCTCCAAAAAATGTATACATGACAAAAACGCTCTCTGTATGTTTAGCGTTTCATTCACTCTCATCCATCATTAGAACACAAGTCAGGGAACATAATACTGAGATTATGAGGCATTTTCGGTGCTAAAAAACCACCTTCTCTTCAACTGTTTCCTGTTGCAGAGACATATACTCAACAAAGTTATTTTTGCGCGCTTTAGCGCATGAATTTGATACCGTTGTCGTTTTACACCGAACACCGATGATTTTCGGTTGCGCGTGCTATGACATTAAACTTAACGCAACGGCACATTCAATCCACCAAGAGAGAGCCGTTGTCGTGGACCTGATGAATTCTTGTCACAGCATAAGTTTTTTGATTGGTATCGGGAAGTTTAAGCAAATTTGGCGCGAATACGACATCAGAAATAGTCTCCTATATCTTCTTGCCTGATCGACAACGAGGAACAGCAATTTGAAGAGAAAATTTGGTAAGGAAGGGTTAACCCAATTCCATATGCAACATTCATTCGATACAAAAATATGTGGCAAATTGAAGTACATTATCTTTATTATCAATTTTCCTGCAAGCAAGTCTGGGCAGGAAAGCGCCTCAAGGACAAACAAAGCAATTAACTTCTCGCGCCTGGTGCAGGTGGTGCTGACTGTGCAGACAGAAGCAACACGGGCTGATCTCGTCTGCTGGGCTTGTTATTATTGTTATAAACATAATGGTCGTTAATCATGAAGAGCTAATCGTTAATGAAGGACAACCAATCATGCAGTCACCGTTTCTTCTGAACGCCCAAAAGTAAAGCACCTGTCCAGCGATCCCGGTAGAGAAAGTGTCCCGCTGCATCGGGAAGGTGTCCGGCACTGTATAGTATTCTGACGGATTATGGTACATGTATATTGAGAGCCCCGCAAACGAGCGATTATGAATTTCATTCATCTTAAATTGGTCTTCTGCGGACTCACTATACTCTGAGATCGGACAGTCACAACCAGAATACCGGTTTGTAAAAAGTTCGAAGTGTCCTCAGGATAGAGTTTCCGGAGAATGAATGAATTTTTTCATTACGCGCTTTTAATCTCTAAAGCACCCCGCAAACGAGCGATTTAAATTGCTGCCTGCCATAAACGAAATGTAGTTTAAATAGCAAAAATCCAGAGTTGATCAACATGGATAAGAAAAAAGCGGAAGTTTCGACCCGACTGAACCAACACATTGTAACTGATAAAATGGTTAACAAGAAGCCCATCCTTATATACATGCGCCCATAGCAACCGCAGAGTTTCTTTCTAACCGCAAAGTATATTCTGTTGAATAGAATGATATGACGAAAAAACAGTCGATCACACCATGGCTATTAAGTGAATAACCACTTCCTGTGGTAACATAATCGGTCAGAGCGCGGGACGGGGCCACCAGTTGACAAGTCGGGCGGAATTGGTCTGTAACTCTCTGACATCACGTGTTGGTAAGTGGAACACTTTCCGCGAGATAACTGTAATTAGTATAAAATAAAATGAAATGAATGTATTTGTATCATGAATTAGTACAATCTCAATAAGATGTCGTCAAGACCCAAAAGTCAACAGGGGAACACTTGAAAAGCGCGGACAAAAGGCGAAGAGGGTAATTGCCTTGCCAGAGAGCTTCTTTGGAGATCTGAACGGGAGTTGCGACAGTGATTTATTGATGAGGTATCGACCCGGCGTTCACAGGTCGCGCGTTCTATCATCAAGGTAATTTACTGTTCAGTCATGTCAGTAAAGCGTCTCTATCAATACACCCCACGACAAAACATGGACCCACATTAGATAACAATAGTGATTACGTGCGGGGGTGGGATGTTGACACAGATTCGCACACTGACCCCATTTCTAGCAAAATAATAACATCTGTAAGGTGAAACGCTGTTTTGAATATAAGTATATCCTGTCCTCTCCGTCGCCTGCAATGGAATAGGAGGTCACTCTGACACGTTGTACCCATTGAACATTGACGAAGGGTAGGATTGTGCATGGTTCATCTGATCACCAGCCTTCATTTAGGCCTATGGCTCAGACAGGCTGACCATATTTTTTCATTTGTTATTGTTTTCAAACATCGTTCCTCAAATCGAGATATTAGACGATATATGGTTAGAGAGACCAAGGCCCCGAAATTGTGAATACAGGGATATTTGGCATTCCGTTCTGCTCGTTTTCATCGCAATTTGTACCCCAGCGCGTGCGACATGACGTTGTCTACTTAACATTTTTAAAAATATCGACTTATATTTGAAATGCTCGATATTTTTGGTTAGAATTGCCTCTCGAACTTTAAAGTGTCCCGAGCGTATCAAAGTTCGATCTCATGGTTTGACTTGAGTGGTGCTCCCGCAGGAGACACGTATTGAAGAGGTTCCGTTGTGGAGCTGATGAGAGGCTCTGAGGTGTAGTGTCATGGTCCTCCAATCGGGCCGCGCTCAGGTGACCTGTCACTTGATTAGCATATTAAAGCGACACCAGATATTGTAATTGGTTTTTTATTAATGTTAAACAATATGACCTTGTGACATCTTATTATTGCTGCTGGGATAGGCCGGAAGTGCCATCGTTCCAAGTTCGTCTGCTGGATTAAAAAGCAGCGGATATTTGTATTTTCGCCATTCTGCTGTTGGATATCAAAGGCCTTACAAGTGGTGCAACTGATAATTAGTTAGTCCTGTTGGTGAAGTTAGAACGTAAGGATAGTTCTGCTTATCGGCTACAGTTGTCTTTTGATATAAAATATGAGACATCAAATCACGGGAAGGTAAGCACTTTGTAACTAATTTTCTTATTATTTTCAGCCATTTCCTCAAAAATAGGCCTAGTTGTTGCACCTGGCGACAAACTTTGATTGCGTATTAGTAAATGTTTCGATGGGAAGTTGTCCATACTTGTGCATTTCAGTTCTCGGAGGGCATGCGTACACAAAAGTTGCGCTGTACCATATAGTTCAGTCGAAAAATAAATAAATTAGATTAAAGTTTCATGCTTGTTAAAATAACTTGAACTTCGGAAGGGAAAAACTACATGTCGAGACCAAAATGTGAAGTGGACCCACAATTTGAGATCGAGAAATGGCAGTGAACACGTACGCGTGCGGGAACAACTATATACATGTACCGCTATAGATTGCACGTTGCTTCAGGATGACATTGGACGGAGACAGTTTTGAATGGTGATCAGCTATGAAACAATGCTGGACTAATTTTGATAAATATTCATTTAGTAAAACTTTAATAACAGGACTTTTGCTGCTTTCATCAATTTCTGTTCATCTCGACCTGTTTTTTTACTCTGGTAGGCGGTCTGACGCCATTTTTATCGCCAGCAAAAAAATGGCCGCCAGTTAATGTTTTCACTGCGATACGCTCAAGTAAAAAGTACATTATTTACTCCATTTTAAAAATTAAGTATATATAATTCTCTGGATTATATTTTTAGTATAAGTATAGTGTACCTGGTTGCAATCAAGTTGTTGAAAAGCTATGAAATCCGTCTATTTCAACACGAAACGCCAACGGGGAAGGCCACGCGTAAATTCTCATCATGGGATATTAAAGGCAATTTCCTTTTCATACTAGTATTCCGACGATAAATAGCGATCTGAGTTACACTCTTCTTACTGTTCTTTAATTCGAAAGTTGGAACGGCCGTTGGGTTAATACCTAAAATGTCCCCGAGGAAAACTCGGTGTAAAAGTTCTTTCGCCTCATGTCAGTCCGGCCTGTTCGTGATACTAATTAAGGATGAATTTCCCGAGTTCAGTACTACCGACACATGTATCACTGCGCAATTTACTTAATAAACTGCATCAAAACACAATTTATAGCAATCAGTGTAGTCTTTCATTTAGGCCTACCGGTTTTGTTCATGAGTGAATGCAATTACTGTAGTTTCTCTCCTGGTGTCATCATCTTTGTGGGAGAAAATATGTCACACGGGGTCAGCGGTTTCGGGAACCCGTCCTAAATCAGGGAACCATCACCTGTTGCACGGGAAAGTCAAATCTGGTATTCCCTGAATATATTATTAGCTCAAAATGTATTGATATATAGCCTGACTGTTATGGGCTGGCGCACCCACCCGTGAATGAAGGACACGTGGACTAAGTTGACTTATGGATCCATTTATTGATATGTGGCGATTTTGTATGCAATAATGCAAAGAATGTCAAAATGACATGCTACTAAGCTATATATTATGATAAATGCGTTTTAACATTCATCCTTTAGATTTAGAATGGGGCTGGAATTTAGAATAGTCGACTTTTTCGTAAAGTTCATGTCCGTAAGTGCTATCTAACCAGCAGATACGAATCCCGTACATTCTGTGCCTTTTGTGCATTTATATATAGGTACCATTGCTAGACGTTGGCTAGACGATGTATACAGTGGAACCCCGGTAACACGACCACTCATGGGACCGAGGTTGAATGGTCACGTTACCGGGTAGTCGCGTTAGTGAAGTTGAAAATCCGAGGACAAAATGCATGATTAGGTTTTCCCGCCAAAATTGTTGAAATTATTCATGAGTTCAAAATTCTGAAAAAATTTTAAAGCCAACATTTTTTGGGGGCTGATGATGTTTCTTCATTTTGAGCCGAAAAAAACAAGTGAAAAAAATATTTGGACTTGAAAATTTTTTTCATCTGTAGCATGACAAATTTGCCGCAATCAATTTCTTTACAGAAATCATGCAGCATTCGTCTTTTCAGTTCTCATCATTCCACATTTTAGAATGTTTTGAGCTATCAAGAGGTCCGAAATCGCCTGGTAACGAGCTCCAATAGTCTTGAACAAGGCCGCTTATCGATATACTATATATGTATCATTATACCGAAGTGACATTATGACAATAATGATTCATTAAGACCTTGATGAACTATAATAAATGGGAAGTGTTGGTCGAGTTTTCTGTGATGTCGATCACTCCGATAAAAAAACTGCCGATAAAACTTCCTCATACTAATCGATAGACTTCATAAGTCACGAACTCAATGACATCAGGCATATATAACCTATATATGAATAAAATCATCAATATCGACTAACTTTGGCCTGGTTTTTGTAACGGCCCATAACAATGTTCTTGATAATGGGGCTTAGTCATCAGAAACCAAGAGCCGCGGCTATAAAAGAGCGTTTCAATTGCGAAAGGCTCACAATATTCTCTTGCGCGCCAAGGCGAACACATGGTGCTCAGTGTAATGATTATTTATTAATCATATATACGATATCAATCTGGCTTTATTCCATTCACCGATTGTAGATTAGTATCGCGTCACCAAACCATTAAAGGCCGTTTCCAACATCGCCTCAACAAAGGTTTCATCATCCTTTGCAACGTTCGTCGAGGAAATTTCCAGAACTATATTTAGATTTTGCAATCGTCTGCTCGAGAATTGATCATTTCACTACGGAAAGGACACAACCGTAATGAGGACGCGCTACGGTGTTAGTGATAGTTAATTAATACTAGTTGGATTACTTAATGCGATTTTTTGGATTAACTTCTTCTCAAAGCGTAAGTAAATCGTAAGCTACATTTTGCTTTTACTGAAACTGAAATATTAAATATGCTGTGTTTGAATAGAATGTGCTGTAAGTCAGTTTAAGGGAGCAGAAGTTCTACAAACGCGGCTGCATAGGCATTCTAGTATCTAGGGCAGACTGATGCAATTCACGCTGAATTGGTCCTGTTCGTCAGCTGTTGTTTTTTTTATTTACATGTACATGAAACTTGTTATTAAATTTGGAATATCAGAGATAGCTTTAATTTGTCAATTTGTCTTCTTTAATTTGTTCCTTCCTGCATTGATTCCAAATTCGGAGAGTTCACGTTTTGGTTGATATAGAGGTCAAGGTCAAAGGTATCCGTAACGAGGCCATGGACCCTTGGAATTCTAAGAAACCGCGTAGCAATCGCTAAGCAACGAGTCAGCCATCAATAATGAACAATTGCCATCAAGCACGGATGTCTGTACCGTTTAAGAATTACAATAGGCTACACATTCAGATAAATGTAGGCCGTTATCAATATTTAAATACTTGTACGTTCCGGTGGACATAAATAATTCACGAGTTTCTTGCCCCTTTAGCTTTTTTGGTGTTTCACTTTTGTGAAATAATGATCGACAAAGTCATCCGAACTGCTGTTATTCAGTGTGGCCTTGATAAAGCTCTTTGACCCCGACCCGCATAATGCTTGTAATGTTCTTTCATTCCTTGATATTTGTCCTGGTCACCAAAAAATCCTGTCCTTTCTTTTCTGTTGAGACATTTCCACTGAACGCATATTCCGCTTTCAGAAGAACACAGCAGATTAGGGGACTTCCGAGATGTACGCCCAAGTCCCATCATGGGCAGTACGTTTTTATTCATGAGACCGAGGCTTATGAACGGGATGCAAACATACTTGTCACTGTTTTAAATTCTCACATTGGATATGTTTTTCAGTATGTATAAACGACCCATGTCATCCTTGAGCGAAAGTTCGTGCACCAGTGACCAGCCGCCATCACCCGCCAGCTTAGACATGGATTTCGACGATCCAAAGCTCACGAGTGCCATGATTGAGGCAACCCGCACCAACACGATGACGCCCATCATCAAGCAGGAAATCCGATCAGCGATCCAAATCAAACGCCTGAAGAAGGGGAAGGATGAACTCGTGGTTTCCCTTGAACCGAAATCGGAACGGGAAGTAGTAAGTACATTTTTCGAGTCAGCATAACCGGCTGAAACTTCACCCTTCGATCGTAGGCGGAGGACAGCCAATGAAGTCTGACCTTGGTGTCGAAGCAAGTTGCTTCTGAACCAAGATACACTAATTGCTCCAACTGTTATTTCTCCTTTGATGACTTTAAATCACCACCACGACTACCTGAAGTTGGAACAAAAGTTAATATTGGTTCCAACTTCTGTGGTAGCGGCGCTCATTCGTAGTCTTCATTGGCGTATTTTGTGGGATGGGGCAGCGCAGATTCCGACATACTGTGAACACCATCCCTTAGCTACACGTGCAGTCTTGTAGATTGTTGGTAGGGACTGTTACTCAAGTTGAAACTACATGTAGTTGATCCCGGACGCATTCTGGAATCGTCCATCACCGAGGGTTCTTTGCTGGTTAGAAGAACTCTTATCTTGTCCATTGTTTGATAGCGTTTCGAGATGTTCTTTCATTGGGTCTGCGTGTACATAACATATATATAACACATGTGACGGATAACTTCAGGTTGACGCAAATCCGCTTTTCCCCATATGCTCATGGACTGCTTACCTTTCAGGCAAACTTAACCGACGCCCGGGTCGTGGTGCGCCGCTTGGAGCTCTGTCCTTGTGGACTCCGTGCCTCGCCGAGGTGCTTCTGTCACTGGCACCATGTCACATAGCCTAACGCCTCGGCACCTCTTCCTCTATTTTTATTAGCTCAGTTCCGAAGATAAGAGGAAGCGACAGCTGCGTAAGGAGAGAAATAGAGTAGCCGCCCAGAAATGTCGGATGAAAAGGAAGGCAAAGGCCGATGTTCTTGTTGATGTAAGAAACCTTTTTATTTGACATTAACTCTTGATTGACAAGTTCAGATAACTTTTGCGTGCATACATAAGTGTTTGACACATCTTCCAATGAAACCAAGTCCTCAGTCCTTCTCTGGATGGCATGGTTGGTCATGCAGTATGAGTAAATGGACAGCCGTATACGTAGCGCCATGTTTGAACGCCAATATTCATGTTGTGGTTCTTGGTTAGGTTGGTGGTAGGCTATGCACCTTCTTCATTCCCAGCTCTGACAGCAATTAAGTTCCATCTTTGCCACGAAGACAGCCTGTAGAATACCTAATCGAGTACATTTTAAAAATGTCTGTCTCTGGTTTCTTGCAGGAGTCCAAAGATCTGGAATCAAAGAACAAACACTTGTGGAACACAATCAGTGAGCTGGAAGAAGAGAAGAACAAACTCCTTGATATGTTAAAATGCCACACTCCCTTCTGCCTCGACCCGCCCCTTATTACGGCAGATCGTAATCTCGCTAACACGTTCGCGGCCAACCCGGTGAGGAAGCCTCGTCTGGACTCCATTGGAACGTGCTCCAGTACGAGCTTCGACACCGAGGGTCCCCTTTCTCCAGACCTGGACGACTCCGAGAGTAGTGATGATACGTGTAGTCGAAATGGCAGTGTCACCACCGGCGATCAATACATACCTCAGGGTAATTTATTTGAAACAATCGACGCAGGGGATCTCGCTCTAAATTGGTAAAGTAGTCCATATCTATCAAGACAGTTCAGAAAGTTCATCATCAGAGGTATATTTTCACTACCTCTGATATATCATAAATATGACATTAAGCATCCTGCCACATCAGGCTTTTGTATCGTTGAGTGTCTTTAGAAGGCCTGCTATGGGAGGATGACATTCAGGGAGTTCAGTCGAAGATGCTTTTTTGGGATTGTGAATTGCTTTAAATGTAAAAAAAATTCAAATGTTTTATGAATATGCAAACTTCTGCACTTGTGAGCTGCTGTCTCAAACACGGTCTATCATATACGTATTGTAATCGAATGTCGGAAAGGCACCAGTGACTGTAATCGGACAAAAATGTCGTCACATTACAGTTTGGGATAAAAGTACAGGTACTTGTAGATACTTATTTTAACATGTATACTTTCCAATTGTCGAGCTTTACACTAGTGGTATTCTTGAAAGCAGCAAGACTATTTTTTCTTAATTCTATGAAAGGAACATTTCGTGTCAAAGTTTTTATGAAATGCGTCAGCAATCAATATTGGGCATTAAAAATTGTACAGACCTTGGTTCTGCTGTGTCAAATATATTATGGCTTCTGACATCAGGACCAAAAGTCAACAATCTGTAATCTCACCCTTAGGCAGTTACCACACTGGGCAGCACCATCATATCTCAGGTTTGACACAGCTGACTTCTAGCAGGGCACAGGTGCAGAAGAGGTGTAATTTGTGTCTCTCAAATTTTATCCATGTTTCATATTGTTGTGAAAGTCTGGTCGGGCTCAGCTGTTTATTTTCTCCGACATTCCGTCTCTAAAAATGGGCATGGCATTGGCTGTACCCATTTCAACTCCTATTCTGATATTCTTCCCTAAAGGGGCTTTTGGGGATACAATCAGTACTCAACGAAAGCCTGTTAACTAAGACGTTTTCCTTCCTTTGATGGTGGACGGTGACCTTGGCTGACTGATGGTTCAGCAATTCATAGCTGAAGCTTGACAACAACGATCCATGGCAAGGGATGAGTTAAGTTCTTGGAATCCTGTGTCATGCTTCCTTTCCTTCAGTTAGCGTTCAACATCAGGGTGTTCCCCAGTTACTGTTGATGGTGCACCATGGTAACCTAGCTCGCTGAACAAATATGAGTCAGATGGTTGGTGGAATGAATGTAACGTGTTTTCAAACCAGAATCCCGATCATAGCCTACATGGTAAACATTTACTCTGTGGTGGACTTGTCCTGCTTGTTATCCTTGTGATGCTAAGAAACAAACTGGTACTGAGCCTGCACCCTTCAGAGTGTCATAGTCACAATGCATTCTTCATCAACAATGGCACAATATAGGCTCAGCTCATCTTGATGGCTTTCGGATGAAAGTTTGACTTTTTGTGTTGTGTCATAACTTTCGTCATCAGAATGCATAATCAGTAGGGAATCAAATACCGGTGCCTGAGTTAATGTTTAATTCTTTAAGTTTGAGTCTGCAGAGAATGTGATTGCAAATATCTCTGGAAATATTGCGAAATTCTTGCTGGCGACTTCCTCTCAGACGATCCCGTGGCCAAGGTAAAGAGACATTGTATGCCTCCCACACGTTGACATGTTTAATAAACGATACGAGTGGAAGTAAAAACTGCTACCTTCACTATGCCTTCTGGTTCACCATTAGGAGTATGACTAATACAAGTTGAACACCTTTTCTCTGGTATTTTGCAATAGTGGCGAACTTGTCCATCCGATAAAGCCAAAATAAACCGTTTCTTAGAAAAAAATAGCAGATATCGATTATGAGCAGTTTTTTTAGGTGGACCTAATATTTCATATATGAAACCTAGATGATAGTGAGGTATAAACAGTTAGAGGTGAATGGCATAAACATGTCAGTGGGTTAAGCAGGTGACAGTGAGGTATCTAGAGTGATAAACATATTCTATCAGACTACAAGATTCCTTAACAGATTCCGCGATATAGGACTTGTTCCTATTGCAATGAATGTTGCGAAACCACTCAGATGTGGTTGATGGATTCAGCAGACGGAAGTGTGTTCGTAAAACAGTTTGAAAATCTTAAAAGGTTCATCGGTGTTGTCATTCAATATTTTCTTCTCCACTTCGGTTTTTTTTCTCCTCATGTGTTGTCAAAATTCACATCGAATAAAGATGCATGCGGGTTCATGCACTACTTCCATTGAATAAGCTTCATGATTGACACATGGAGGCATGTAGATTCAGACGACTTCCTTTTGGGTTACCTGCAACGCCACGATTCAAACTAACGATGTCAGATTTCTGAAAGTAATTTGCCTATAACATATCATTTTGTTTAAAAAATAGTAATTTCGGTTTGATATAGAAATGTAAATGGAACGTTGGCTCTTTCGCTAACATATTGAAACCTTCTATCTGGTAATTTGACGAGTGTCGAAAAAAAAGTTCGAGGATAATAATTTTCAAATTTATGCTTCCATGTACCATGACTTATTTTTCATTTAATTTGTCAGAGTTCTTTAATGTGATATGCCAGTATATTATTTCATGATCATGTTACATATGTTTATATGGTTATGTGTGCATGATCTGTATAACATGTTTCCCCACCTTGCCACTACTTGAAAGATTTCTTGTTCGTTTTCCCTCTGTAAATCTGTGGACAGAATCTCAAATTTAAAGGAAATGCTGAAACCATTAGGGATCATCTTCTTCTTCTTCAGCGTTCAACCTGCCTAAGTACTATAACCTCAGTCCTGTGGCGGAGAGGGATCATCTCAAAACTGCTTGATTAATGCCATATGATAGATGAGATTTTTTCATATCGAGGAGGGTGTGGGTCTGCCGTTTAAATGCCAAAATTTCGTGTTTTTTTTTTTTTTTTCTTTCCATTTTTTTTTTCCGATCATCCAAAATAAAATGTTGATGCCAAATACACACCTCACTTTTAGTCTTTTAGAAGGGGGAGAGGAGTTCAGAGAGGGAGATGAAAAAACTTTGATAGTGACATAAAGCAAGTTTGAGGTGATCCCGTACCTCTATAAGATCTTCATCTTACGGTTACCACCCTGCCTGTGTTCAATTTGTTTTGTATGGTAAATGCGGTTTAAAGGGGGATTCGACCAGGCGGCATGGTTTTGATTGTGCATTTCTTGTAGCTACGTAGTTGAATCTTTGAAAACCCCTGGGTATGGGTTTCCTCAAGGACCAGGATGGATGCAACTGTCATTGATACAGAAATCTCATATCAAAGCCATTTTAGTATGTTCCCCTTTAATTAGCAACTATATAGCATAGCTTTCACCAAATAAAAAGTTGTACATGTATTTGCTCAACCAGTGTACTTGTGTACTGTCATGTAATCATATAAGTTTTCGTCTTTCATGATACTCTGTGTGCTTGTAATGTCTGGTGATGGTTTTATCATATTCTGTGAAAGAAGTATTATGTGTAATTTGTGCCGGTGTATACATGTAGACATGTCCAAAGATGATGCTTTAAAATATGATTTGTTCATCCTCGGGCGACTTGTTTGCCTCCGTTTTCGAAAAGCCACAGGAATAAGGTGACGGTGAATTCTCGGTGAATTAAATTCTTAGTTACTCTTGGATGAAAATGGGAATTGATTTATTGATCCTTAGTGATTACTGAACAATATTGGCACCGTGAAAAAAAGTCTCTGGGGTATTTTTTGTAGAACTGTACGGTCTTACATGTTCGTAATTTGTAATATCAGCTTCTTGTGATCACTACGCTTTTCATTGTGATATAGAACAATTCATATGTGTTTGTGTGTTCGAGTACTAATGATGGGTAGTTTCCTTTATAAAATTTAATCTTTATGATAATCGGTAATCACGTGTATATACATGGACTGAATAGCTCTTTGTATTCGTAGTCATTCATTAGGAAGATCATGGCGTATAACAATTGTGTGGTAGTTTTAGATGAATCTCTCATTTTCACATCTTCTTCATCCGAGTTGAGACAAAACGACACAACTCTAATAGCATACCAAGGGACCATTTTGACTTCAGTCTGTAAGACCACTGCCAAAACATCGACTGTCGTCTGCCTGTAAATGACATCATTAAAAGTATATTTCGTCATCAGTTTGAGTGAATGATGTCATCGATTTGAGTGATATATATTTTCAGAGAAAAAGAACAGAGAGAGAACGTTCCATTTTGTATACAATCTTATAGGGACAGGAACCTAGTTCCAACCGTCATCTACTTTCATACCGTAGTGTGACTATTTTATACTTTTGTATCATCATCATTGACTTTCGTATATATGGCCATTGCGTCAACATCTGTACAATGTACTCTCCAGCAATACGAATTAACTTCAAAATACAATAGAGAATTGCATAATTGTTCGAATGGAGAGTGGTAATTAGGTCTAACAATGGCGGACGACGACAATGAAAACTAGACGAGTGAGAACAAAATATGTAAATAAATGACGTCATGATTGCAAATGGCAGAAATGATTGTAGTTTATTAGAAAAGGTGCCGAAATGTGCATAATGACATATTATAGACGCACACAGTACTTTGTATAATCAAAGCAATAACAAAGGTATCGTGTAAAAAAATCAGGGATTCTTGAAGCAGCATTTGGTGACGAGATTTCCGATTGTGTACTACGCAGTCCTGTATCATAAAAACTTAGATGAATGAACTTATCACATGGGTTATATTAGCAACCATGTGGTGATCATTTTGATTACGATAATTTGACAGTTGACCCCACAGTAGCCACACTTTCAAGTGTTGCCTGTATCTCAATGCGGACTGTAGGCTACTGAGACAGTCACCGACATCCACATCTGCATTTCGGTGGTATATACGAGATCACAGCACTAACTGAGAGGTGAACTTTATAAAGCAAATAGTAAGCTTAATGAAATATTTTGTGCTGTAGGACTTTATGGATTTGACATAAAGTAAAGGTTGGTCTTAATTTCCTCTTTAATTTGACTTTCTTGTTGTAGCACATGCAGATAAATCGGCGTTCTTCTTCTGACGAACAAGTGACTTACGAACAACGCTGATAATTTGGCATGTTGTGTCATTAGTTCACACACTTATTACTTGTTAAAGTGTAGAGGCATTATATTTTCATATTAGTTGATTCATCTTGGCCATTAATGTAAATAATCTTCATGTAAATATGTAAATACTTCAAATCCTGTTCAAGTATATGTGTACTCTTGTAAATTTCTTATTGTGTACCTCTTGAATGCATCTATAAGTTTGTTGTGTACATATGAAAGTTTATTGAAAATAAACTGGTGTCAAAAGTGAACACTGTTGTTGTTTGAAATATAATTTTCTCTCTTACTCTGTAACTGGTACCAGTATGTGTATCAGATACACTGGCAGCACATTGTCTAGCAAGACTTGCTGTAGCCCAAAGGTACTTCGTCCAGCAAGACTTGCTGTAGCTAGCCCGGAAGCACCATGTCCAGCAAGTCTTGCTGAAGCCCGGAAGCACCATGTCCAGCGAGACTTGCTGAAGCCCGGAAGCACCATGTCCAGCAAGTCTTGCTGTAGCTAGCCCGGAAGCACCATGTCCAGCGAGACTTGCTGAAGCCCGGAAGCACCATGTCCAGCAAGTCTTGCTGTAGCCCAAAGGTACTTCGTCCAGCGAGACTTGCTGAAGCCCGGAAGCACCATGTCCAGCAAGTCTTGCTGCAGCCCAAAGGTACTTCGTCCAGCGAGACTTGCTGAAGCCCGGAAGCACCATGTCCAGCAAGTCTTGCTGCAGCCCAAAGGTACTTCGTCCAGCGAGACTTGCTGAAGCCCGGAAGCACCAGTTCCAGCAAGTCTTGCTGTAGCCCAAAGGTACTTCTTTCAGCGAGACTTGCTGAAGCCCGGAAGCACCATGTCCAGCAAGTCTTGCTGTAGCCCAAAGGTACTTCGTCCAGCAAGACTTGCTGAAGCCCGGAAGCACCATGTCCAGCAAGTCTTGCTGCAGCCCAAAGGTACTTCGTCCAGCGAGACTTGCTGAAGCCCGGAAGCACCATGTCCAGCAAGTCTTGCTGCAGCCCAAAGGTACTTCGTCCAGCGAGACTTGCTGAAGCCCGGAAGCACCAGTTCCAGCAAGACATACTGACGCCCGGAAGCACCATGCCTAGCATGACTTGCTTTTGCCCGAATTAAAGCACCATGTCTACACGACTCGCTGTAGCCCGTCCAGTTTTCAGACTATCACATTACATACTGGCTTACATGTTCATACCATCGGATTTAGAAGGCGAAAGACAGGTCGGCCCGGCTGTGGCCATGCAGGGACGGAGTGGCGAACGTACGTTTGCTCCGGATTTCCTAAGACGGGGTTTGAATTCAATTTTGTTTGACGGCAATACGACGTGTAATTATGTTATTGTGTGAATCATTTTTGGTGCCAACAGCTCGACAACTCAATATGACAGAGGTCCCTTCGGTCCAAGGTGGAGACGACCATGTCGGCGCCAACCACGTGGTCAATTACGATGACTAACCTTTCGATTAGAATCTCGCGGCGGTGAGACATAAGGATGGCGTCAGAATGGTGTCGTCACCCGACACGTGGCAAGAAAGAGAAAAATGGCTATTTAGGAAGATTGTTTTCTTTGTGAGTTGAATGATGCTTTCCAATGAGTAATAATCGAGAAAACATTACGAATTATGAAATACTCTTGTTGGTATCCAAGTTGGTACCCCTTTGCCACGTTCCGCCAGCACAGACGGTTTCCTTAACGCTTCGTTCTGAATGCTCCTACATCCTATATGATACTCGTAGTAAAGCATGATACTCGTAGTAGCATGCTTTAGTAATGTCCAGCGTTCCAGAATCGTTGTAAGTGGCTAAGTGGACAGGCATCTCCTTTTGCCTACTAGGCCGGGATTTCGGCGGACTATCGAATCTGCGCCACGCCCAATGGTGGTTGCTTGAACGAAAAGTTTTGGGGCGACAAGACTTCCGCAAGAAAGCCTTACAAAAAAGTGAAATCACGAAGATCAGCACTTCACAATAATCATGGCGCTTGTTTCCTGTTGAAATGATGATATTCTTGTTAATAACCAAACGACATTTGATAGTATTAATGTATTTTCAACACATTCCTATTCGCTCCACATCAAAGGCTCAGTATTTGTTAAACAATCAGAAACGCTGAATGAAAGACATGCCGGCCGATTGCGGCAAGCTTTGAAGTCGGTTGCCATACTAAAGAGTGACTATGTCACATGAACGCCGATGTACTTGCAGACGAATAACTTTTTTAATTCTGGTTATCATATCATTCAGCCCAAAGTAAAGACATAAGGATCATATAAGCAAGGATAGTTGAGGCCATAATTTGTCCGCAAAGTGCACTTTTGTGTACTTGAATGGGGTAAATGCATTTAGGCCTAAACAACTTCACTATACCAGCCAATGCAGGATGGTTGAATTGTACGTCAACGACGTTTGCCTACCGTTATTTCCTATCACGTAACATTTTCCGACATTTTACTCCTATTTCCGACATTTTCCGGCTTGGGCATTATTTTGTTTTCTTCCTTTCACGTCCTTGAAACCATTTCTTCCGGGAAATGTATTCGTTTTTTGTTTGTTCGGAGAATAATGAGAACGCTTCTGTTAATCATACAGTGCATAAATTTCATGCACTGCTCACCATTCATGCAAAAGATGACTGTTGTTTAATTATTTGCAGCGAAAATCTTGGTAGCTCCTTTATTTTTGCATCAATGTTGGTGGTCCAGCAGGTGATTGGCTTACATATATGCCAATTATCAGAGAAACATCTCCATGTGGCAAATACCAATATATCAATCTTTAAGTTGCTTAAATCCCAAGATTGCCAAAGTTATAGGTATTTGGTACAATAACAGGTTCTGAAGAAAAATAAATATTTTAGCATGAAAGGTGATAGGAGCGGAATAGATGCCCCTGGTTCAGACAAGTAAATGTTTGGAGAATCTATCCATCAAACTCGGTCAGGTCGGACGAAATCACGAAAGCTGCACGATGGTTTAGAGTCATACTTAGATGTACCTGAACAAAAGTCCACTTGTTTGTCAGAAGACGCGAACATGTAAGCGAGTCTGTTGCATTGACTGATAGTGTACAGTAATCGTTCATTTTGATCTAATTCAAATTGAGTAATTGTCATATAAGATAGACCATAACGTTTGAATAAAGCACACAATATGGGTTTTCTTATACATATCTTTGTGTGATGAATGATGTTGTGTGTTGTAACATCAAAAAAATTCAATATCGGTGAGGCCAGTATCGGACCACACGCTCAAATAAGATGTAGATAGCATTGTTACAAGTGTTTCTATCTGGTGAACAAATCACTTGGCCGCTTTTCTTTGGCAGCAAACATCTCTAACCCACACGAAGTATCAAAATAAAAGCAACAACTTATCTCATGAAAGACACGTTGTATGAAAAAGTAGCCGAACGCCGGAGGTCCTCTCGGAAAAAATCGCTACACTAAAGAGTGAAGTGTCACTTTCAGACAAGTTTGAGAGAAAAGGGAGGCGTTTCTTTATCTGAAGCTTCTTTGGTGGTCTCCCGAATGCTTGGGAGGTCGTCACGCATGATGACAGACTACAATGCGTTCTAATTCGCGCCTCGATGGGAGGTTTCAAACATGATATCATATCGCGCTTTGGCGAAGGATTCGATATCGCCAACAGGTGCATTCGGCATTACTCGGTGATTTCCGTCATCTGAAGGAATTATGGTTGGGGTTACACACGTTATTGATAATTCAGTATCGACAACAGAGACCATCCCATGGAAAATTACCGTTCTAATATTAATGAATAACACCTATATCTGCATGGACCATTTTGCAACCACAAATAACTTTAGAAAGGTCAGAAGAATCATCACCAAAAATTCCACTTTTCACTCCGTAATTATCTCATGCAATAATAACGAAACCTTTGTCTAAAAGACCCCTAAAATATACCCAACGTACCATTTATAGCTTCCAGATGATAAAAGTAAGGTCATTCCAGCAATACTGTGTTATTTTAGTCGCATGTATGTATTATTTACCTCATCAAACTCATCGTCCAATGTCATGAGGCACATTCCTGTATTTCCGTTAACGCACGACATGTCGATCGGCAAATGGCGTAAATCAACACACATTCAATCACATGATATTTTTAGTTTCATTTCAAACAGTTATCTTGCAAAGTCACAGACTGTCAATATGTTGAAGTGTGGACTATAAATCAGTCGCAATGGGTGACGACTCAATAATTATCCAATAGCTCAACCATTCTCAAACCTAATTTACTAAAATCTCAAATCTCGTCCCTGTCTTAAAATGGTTTATGCCTGTTTCGCCTATTCCTGTTTCGCCTATTCCTGTTTCGCCTACAAAATTCCTGTTTCGCCTATTCCTGTTTCGCCTATTCCTGTTTCGCCTACTTTCCAGTACCCCTACAATAAATCGACTCTCCCAGGGGGAACCTTAGGGATGCATGTCCATTTTATGGGGAAAATGTGAGGGGACAATTGGATGATGTTAACGATGTGATGACAATTTGACTAATCAAATGCCATCAACTTTGTTATGCCATGACCGTTTTGAAAGAGTCACCTTGAAAGCGGGGACAGTCCGGGACTTATTTGACCATAGGACCATAGGACCATACTGACACACAGTAAAAACTAATCGATTAAGTAGAGTAAAGCAGTCGTTTATTTTATGAAAACTGAATTCATGAGTTTTTGATAAAAATACATAATATTGTACATTCTCATAATTATTTGATCAAAATCAGCTGTAAAACCCATGTCATAATATACATGTAGGTACAGCACATATAAAGTCAAACAAGGTGGAAAATACATATCATGATATTATGTCAGACAAGGTAACTGATGGCATCAACGTAACTCATTATGTCCCTCTCTCCATTGACGTATTGTTCTTTGAGGCGTAACATGCGTTCGTCAATGCGTACATAATGTGGCTCTCCTCGGGTTTGGTCGGTCAGTAAGGGACGGTTCATATTCCTACGTCTGTGGGGAGGTTAGCAATACATTTGAATAGGCGAAACAGGAATAGGCGAAACAGGAATAGGCGAAACAGGAATAGGCGGAACAGGAATAGGCGAAACAGGAATACACCCTTAAAATGTGTCATCCCCAAAACCGGAAGTGAAATATTTTGTTGGCGGATTTAGCGTTACCCTTGGGCGCCTTGCCATCAACCAATTCTTGTGTCATGTACGAAGTGCGCCACCCTTTCCGCGATCTGCCTAGAAGATCGGAAGATTATTTACTTCAGCCTCAGCTTAAATCTCTCTGTTGACCAGAGAGAGGTAGCTGAAGCACTTGTTGTCCCCTGCTGAATAACCATGAAAATTCCTCCTTGTCGTGTTACCATGGTTCGAGCCGCAGATTTTCAGTTGAACTTAGTTGCGTACTACTTAAGGTCCGGTGAAGTATATATTATACATGCAGCAACGGCTAAATTATTTATTCATATATATCTTTGGATACCCATCCTATAAAATAATAATGGTCCAGATATTTACTGTTTACGCGGTTGCCTTGAGGACGGGAGAATGAATGCCAAGGGTGGGTCCCAGTCTCGGATGAGTCATCCCGCCTCGGGCAATGTCGATTACGGTGATGAATGCAAACTGCCATCAATCGAATTAGCAACGCAACTGCCGTGTGCATCAACAGGCTGAAGGCATATATACTACGCATCCAGAAAAACATATCATACTTTCGACTCCTGTTTTGAAATGAAATCAAACCTTAAGTGGAAATTTTGAAAGCGAGACGCAATACACTTTATGGGATCATGCAGTTCAGTTCCTTGCGTCATAGGCTGACAATTTGTTGATTGAGCATAAGGGAGTTGTTGCTCACACATTTCAATATTGTCAACTCTTCAGTCACGAGGCGTTCTTTTTAACATATTGGCCTGTTCTTCGTTGACTACGTAACGATAATCATTGAAAACATTTTGTTGTCGCTAGGTAACTTGAACAGGAAATCTGGTGAAATTTCCTTGAAAAACGTTCAAAAGAGAATTTTGTACGTGATTTATTTGACACGCAGCAGCTGACACTGCATGATCGGAATGTGTGGAATGCGGTGCGAGATCGATCGGATGCGTTCATTGACTAGCTGCGATCGATTCGGGGAGATGCATGTAAGGACCAAGGTGCTTGATGATGACGCGCGACACCTGTTGGCGAGCTGTCGAAAGTGGGTGATCATTTGTATCGATCCCTTCATCGATACGATTAACCTCAGAAATAGTTATTTATTGCTGATGTTCATATGCTGCAGGCATGGTTAATGCGATTTATATGTCAATAATGAAGATACAGCTGCCATGTGACCCGTCATACGATCATTTTCACAGGTTCTGCATCAGAAAAGTCATCGGAAAACTGCACCTTTGAGCGGTTAATGATTGAAGAATCGGTGTCCGGTGATATTGGGAATGCGAGCTCTTGGCACCAACAGATCCAGAGAGGGTTAACAAATAGTATCGGATTACTCCTCCCGATCCCAGCGACTTTAAGGATAGCTTTTGCCATCTCTTCCTTAGCATAATGAGAAGAGGGTTAGCTGATTACTCTCCGAGCAACCTTGGGAAGCCGTTGCCAGCCTAGAACGGATCAAGAGTTACCCTCTCAGTTGCTCGGTTGCTCGGACTTGCCATCTTTCCCCGCTTAGCACGTAATGGTTACCCTTCTCAGAGGTTGCTAGCTTTTGCCATCCTTTCCTCAGCGTTACTGGTTGTCCTTCTTAGCCACTATGAGGACATCTTTCCCCACTTAGCACTTAATGGTTACTCTTCTCAGAGATTACTAGCCTTTGCCATCCTTTCCTCAGCGTTACTGGTTGTCCTTCTTAGCCACTATGAGGACATCTTTCCCCACTTAGCACGTAATGGTTACCCTTCTCAGAGGTTGCTAGCTTTTGCCATCCTTTCCTCAGCGTTACTGGTTGTCCTTCTTAGCCACTATGAGGACATCTTTCCCCGCTTAGCACGTAATGGTTACCCTTCTCAGAGGTTGCTAGCTTTTGCCATCCTTTCCTCAGCGTTACTGGTTGTCCTTCTTAGCCACTATGAGGACATCTTTCCCCACTTAGCACTTAATGGTTACTCTTCTCAGAGATTACTAGCCTTTGCCATCCTTTCCTCAGCGTTACTGGTTGTCCTTCTTAGCCACTATGAGGACATCTTTCCCCACTTAGCACTTAATGGTTACCCTTCTCAGAGGTTTCTAGCCTTTGCCATCCTTTCCTAAGCGTTACTGGTTGTCCTTCTTAGCCACTATGAGTTTGCCAGCGTCTGCCATCATTTCCTTAGCGTCAGACGAAGAGACACCAAGAACTGGTGATTGCTATTGCTATCAGGTCTAGAGAGGGTTAACCAAGATTTACTGATTACTCTCCCCAGCGACCTTGTTGCTTTATGGTTCTCGCCACCTTTTCATTAACATGAGATTCCCTCAGTGTCTCGTGATTCTGAATCCGAGTGACTCATCCTTCTCTTGTGTGACGGATTCAAATCATGCTGTCATCGGATCACTTAAGTGAGATGCAATTGTTGCCAAGTATCCATCGTCATCACAACCGAAAAATACTGTAACCCAAGTTGCAATTTGCTATGTTGATGATGTACATAAAAACTAATTCCGCGGTATATCAATCTTTGAAGAAGAAGAAGAAAAAGAAGAAGAAGGAGCAGATGGGAGAAGTGCGCCCTCGGCAACTCAAAACAAGGCAACGAAACCAATGACCATGAATCACTCTGTCATGCAGCGCTTTTTTATGTGGTTTATAGCAAACGTCTTCTTTGATAGGGATGGATCGAGTAATTGTGAAAGCTACAAGCACCGGTAATGCTATGCTCTCGCATAAACATGCTTTTGTGAGGGGTTGATGACTAGACCTCTTGAGGAACGCCCTTTATAGGACTGCACTGACTAGTCGAGAGATAGGAATGCACTTGATTAATACTTGATCGAATATCTGAGGATGACATTATAATCGCCGCGCCTAATGGTAGTCACCAGTGAATTCATCATCTTCAGTGCGTTTAATCCAACATCGCAATTAAACATTAACTGATTGCGAGCTGCGATTTCATATTTCTGCAGAAACAATATGTTGTAATGCAGTGCTGGAGAAAACAGCAACCCAAAAGCCCACGGAAGTGCGCGAGGAACGGTCAGTGCGGCGTATTTACGCGCAGGCCTTTGTGCGATTCATAAGTAGAGATACGTCATGCTGATGAATCATCTCAGTGCGAAAAGATATACCAAGACCCGACCAGAAATGCCAGCCGATCATGTATGTCATACGTGCTGTCTAGACCATTGAATGGAATACTGCCGCGAAAATAGAAATCAATGATGACAATACAGCAATTTCGTTTTGGCGTTGCCAAACACTTTATATAAGAACTGTGGCAAAGTATTTTTAAAACGGGTTTGGTCCATGCGAAGAGGGCAGTAGGTGCATAGGCTTCACTTTCCAACAAATTGGATAGTCGACTTTGAAAAGTAAGGAGTTTTTTAATTCATGATATCGCTTATCCCCTGTGCGGAGAACACCCACTCGCTTGGAAACCCAAGGACACGTCAAATGAAGAACGGAATCTTTTTTCTCTCAATGAACGAACGATCCCAGATTATGACCGTTAGCAATCTGGTATAGCAAACTCGATCGATCAGCAGCAACAGGTTTTAACTCACTGCCCACCAGAATTACCAGCAGACGATGACTCATCCTAAACCTTGCCCCAAAGGATATTAAAATGCAAACACACTGTGTTTCACTGTGTATTTGAAGTCCTTGGAGACGAGGATCGATATTGCCGTTCGGTCGCAGACGATTGATTGTGGAAATATTGGCGATACGTGTGGCTTGAACACCAATCTCAAGGTTATGTGAGCAAGCAACAAGTTATAAGTTAACCCTTCCCCGTGATTTGACACGGTGGTGAGGATGAGTCATCATGATACGGGATTGGCATCCATCGATAATCTGCTCCGATAACTCAACGTGTGATGGAGTTGAATTTTTTTTTATCTGATCGTTCGGCCAGATAATCACTTAATTCTCGGTTGTGTCGGGTTGTGTCAACAAAAGTCTACATTTTATTTCCAGAAATGATGACATGAAAACCCCAATACACCTACATGTATATATTTCCTATTTGTTTTACCAACCCGCCCGTAATTATAGTCATGTCACCGGAAGTATACGCGTTTAACACCGTCAACTCAGAATTATGGTAGTGATACGTTGAATTATGATTATGATAATTAAAATGAGTTTCTACTAATTGTTTTACTGGTGACGGTGATGAAAAAAATTGGAAATGAGTTTTTATTCTGATTATTTACGGATGGTGATGATGATAAGTTGAAAAGTGAGTTTATGGCGGTCTTGTCCCTTTCAAAGCGCTTCGTATAGGTTACCAGACGATGAAATAAACCAAGCTTTCTAGTTGCAACTGTTTTCTGCTCAATAAACAAGAGTTTAACTTCAAAGGGCGTGAAGTCAGTGAGAAGAATGACTAATCCCAGGTAAAAGTAAATAAAATACAACATCCAGACGAGAGTTATAGGGGCATCAAAAGCTGCAGATGCGTCTGGCGATGAGGTTTGCCTCACGGAACACCCGAGGCCACAGACTTGGTGAATCATGGAAGAATGGGTACTTTAGAGTTTGAAGGGTTTTAGATTTTGTGTCGTACGACCCGCAAACGATTTTCTTGTCGTTTGTCAGGGTTGGGTTGGATTCCTGTCAAACCGCATGTCAAGATCTAGAATCATTAACTATGCTGGCAGCACTTTTGAACTGCAGACTAGGAACCGAAAGGGACGCATAACATGTATATTCAAAGAGCGAATCGAGGAGAGGATTTCACAAGTGGCATCAAAATTATGAACAGGGACCAACTGGGACCGCATGATCTGTATAACACTACAGCATGGGCAATAAGCGAATTGATTGAATGGTTCTTCCCCGAACATCTTGCAATCACCCAGCGCAGCAGAAATTACGGTCGATTGGTTAATGCGGTGGAGAAAGCAACAAGTTGCATGAAAAACGATTGACTGTGACTCATCCTGCACGTGATAGTCTCACAGGAGAGCTTGCAAGGTATGGATGACAGTTCGTTTTACCAAGTGATTTAAAACATTGGAGGCTGTATGCTCCGATCTCTTTAGGAGAGTTTGGCTTGTCAATCTACGGAGGCTTGAGCCAGAGAGCGGGTCAGGCAAGAATCCTCGATATAAAGGCCGATTGGTATGGGGCGAAATACAGTAGCAGGGTTCCCAGCCCCTACGAAAGACGAATGTCTGTCTTGTCATCAAGTCCTGGGGTGCTAATTCACTTACGGGACACTTGTAAATCATCCTATATCAATAGCTGTACGAAGAATCGGGGGAACTTTCAGAAAAGTCGTCGAGAAAGTAAACCTTACCATAGTTCGTCGTTTGTCGTTCGTAGCTCTTCGTAAGGGTTGCGAAACCTGGCTAGTAGAAAGGCCTTCGATCGGTCATCGAGGATCTTTGCCTAAGTGGTACTCAAGCCATCCTGAACCTCTCGCCAACACTCGGCACTAAAGACCGGGCGTTTCGAGTGGAGGAGAATGCGACTGACTCTGGTCTTTCGAGGATGTCCTCATGGCGACATCAGAGTTTGCTCGAGTAAAGCAGGAGGAATGACACCACGCGAGCAGTCACAACCAGGGTTCATTTCGCATCCTTCTGAGCTTCTTTGACCCAAGGGGTCACATTAGGCAAGGGGTATGTTACCTCAAACGTTATACAAACGCTCAATGCCGTACTTGAGGAGACTGGCAACTTGTTGCAGATAGCTGTTCCCAACTTTCCATTCAACAGGCGAACCGTGGCTATGTTGGATGAGTCATTGTCAGCATGCTGCATTGGGAGTCTTTTAATCGACTCGCGCAGGAGATCAATTCTCTACCAACTCGAAGCTTCTGATAACGGGCAAGAGAAGCTATGCGACACCTCCAGTCATGTAGCTGCCCAGGTTGGACTTTCACCAGAGACAACATGCTTTGAAAAGGCCAGGTGGAACTTTTACCAGAGACAACTTGGTTTTTAAAGGCTAGGTGGAACTTTCACCAAAGACAACTTGCTTTCAAATGTTACCCTGAAGTTCTTGGAAGTTACGGGTGTGACTCCTTAGTGGATAAGGTTCCAATGGTAAAAATCTTTAATCCTGGTTTGGCCTAACAGTTACCACCAGGTGGGAAACAAGGCCAGGGATCAATCGATTACCTCAACATCAATATAGCTTTCAGCAATACAGGTGCGAGGCAGTGACATTAGATAAGGTGGAAGACTTGTTGCAACTCCTTCAAGGTAATGTAATCAGAGAAACACCTGGACAACCCTGAGCTATTTAATGCTTCATTGGGTTCCAATCCAGTTCCCGACCAGCTTCCAGACTGTAGAGAAAATGCTGGCACCTGGATTATCAATCGAAATAACCACGCTTTCATGAAGGGGCACAATCCTTTAAGGATGTTGATGGTTTTGGGCAGAATCCGAGAGTCTTGAAATTCCAGCAACTCCAGGATTCAACAACCCCTCTGGAGAGAAAATGACAAATGACAGAGGAAATTGTAAGGCAAATCATATTTATTTGCCATTCCAGGCCTTCACATTCAAACCAAAAGAACACAACGTACAATGAAGATACTCTCTTTTCACTCGTATAAGGTAGGTCCATTTTCATGGGTCAACTGGCCCAGTCGAAGAATGAATTCCATTAGAAGAATGAATTGCATTATCCATTCATGGATTAGTTATTTCATTATCAATGCTATGCCTTGTCTTTCTTGGACCATTGTGGTTCAAGTCAAACCAAAGACAGGGGCACGAACTTACTTTTTGCCACAGACCTTGTAGAAGTGAAAAGAGATCAATTTGAATCATATCTATATATCAACATAACCTGTATGAATGTATACGGAGCCATCTGCTGGGCAGAACAGCTATTCCTTCATAAGTACACAATACAATCATACTACATGATCAAAGGGCAAAAACCTGTGCCCCGCAGAAAGAAAATCACACCGTACCCACCCGAAATGATGAAAAACAGAACCAAAATATCCCCAAGGCTAGACACGGTAATGTAAAAAGTGATGGATTTTAGTCTGAACTTGTCAAACCTGATGTTTGGCATGGTGGTTGTCAGACTTTCCACGTGCTAAGCAGTGATAAAGACCAGCTCACATACAAGTACAATTAACATACTAAAGCCCACATGATAACAAAGTGCAGTACCTCACCTTCCAAGTTCTCAGTGATTTAACAAGGTAGTCACATCAGTTAATTTTTGCAAAGGTATTCAGTGTTTTAACATTGAAACTAGAAGTTTGAGACTGAATTTCTGTAAGGTGCACCAAAAGTCACAAATAATGAACCAGAAAAAGGGCAACCTTCAGATGCCTTCAGTGACTCGACACTAATATTATGAGCTCGAGGTAAAACAAATACATAAGGTGCACGAAAAGAAATGAAATAGAAGTTTCCTAACGAAAAAGATGTATGACATATTAGCAAGTATATCTCTATATGAAATAACATTTTTAAGCCAAAAGTCTCAAAACATTTTCATTGGTAACTTTGAAACTTGTGAATCAAAACAATGAACGAAATGTTTCCAATCCAAAAGAATTTCACCAATAATTTTATATTTCCTAAGTTTCTTGGTGACATTCTCTCTGAATCGACCATTTTCAGATAAATTAAATGGATGAACAACAAATATCATCTGTACAAGCACATTATCTTCAGGGCATACCCTGCCTTTAAGCTGAAATAAACCACCTTTATTATGTTACAAGTTTTGACATTTCTTCTCATTTCAAGCAACTGACAACTCATTTTGATAATCTACCGAAGCAATTGTTGATGAAAAACTAGGGAATGTCACCTTTACAGAGGCTCATGACGAAGTTTCTACTCGCTACTATCAAAGCGTTGGTCTCTAAGAAGATGGAACTCTAAAACTGGCCATACACAAGGTAAGCTATCAAAGCCAATAATGGATGATGAACACTGCTCAGGGGTGACATTGATTGAAAAACGAAGTTCCCATGACTGTGACAAGGTTTGATTAAATGATGATACAGATGAAAGGGGTTTATAATTAAGTAAGCTCTACTATGTCACTGGGAATTTTCATCCTTACACTGGGACTTCATTCCATCCGTGGGACACCGGTGATGCAATGGAAGCGTTCCAAAACTACTGTAGTCCATCTCATCTCAAAATCTTAAATTTCTAAGATGAAAACTGCAGTCAGACATGCAAGTCAAAAGTTTCTTTGACAGAAAGGTGTTTTTTAGAAAGGACCAAGTGATTGACGTTTAGGGCATTGCTGATGCTTAAACCATCAGATGAGATGGACTACTCCTCATGTGATACAATGTAGAAGATACATGCAATATACAAACTACAATGCATGGGTTTTTTTTCCTAATATACTACATACAACGCAGGTCTCCAGGGTGTGTATAGCATCAAAAGACATAGGACAGTAAACAAACTTATTTATAGGCAGTGGGACATCAGACATGGTTAAACAAGAAATCATCAGAGAAAATTACCCTACACCTCAAAAACAATTATTCAGCTCAAAATTTTGTCCAATCAACAGATATATAAAAATGGCACGGTGAATTGAACAACTAATGGTTTGCTTTAGACCTCGTGTTTCGAGCTGTTGATTTGATATTTTCAAAATCAACCCCCTATCAGTACAGCAGAACTTTTGTCTTGTAAACCATATATTTCCTCCATCGATGTCAAGCAAGTAGCACAGCAGCCCATTCATCCACCATTCCCCATCTTACCCCAATATGTCCAATCCTTAGTCCAATCCCCACTTGAAGCTCAAATAGAACAGAATCTTACGATTGCCTCAGATTAAGATAACATGCCAAATGATAAAGATCTGTTACCAAATGTGACCCGCTCTACCAAAACTAGGCGCTTGTCGCATCTGAACTTGACAGGTTGATACGGACTTGTTGTTCATTTCCCTATTGTAGACCTTTTGTGAAATGTGACCAAATCAGTTTGTAATAGATTTCACAAAAGGTCTACAATAGGGAAATGAACAACAAGTCTGTATCAACCTGTCGAGTTCAGATGCGACAAGCGCCTAGTTTTGGTAGAGCGGGTCACACATGCCAAATGATAAAGATCTGTTGCCAAATATGTACGTTTCATGCATATGCGACAAATAGTACAGTCAACAGAAAAAGGTTTGTGTGACGTCACAGAGTGTTGGTGACGTCATAAAAGGCATCCTAGGCGATATGATGTGCGTGACATCATTTGTGCTCATTGCCTCTGTTGTCATTTATCGCAATGCCATAAAAGTTACATATTCATGATCTATGTGACATTTCAAAACAATATGGCTTGTCAATCTTTGAATTGAAAGCCTTTTATTTGAACTTAAGCGAGACAGCTCATGGAACTAAGGAAAAGAGTTCAAGAAATGTAATTGGTGCCAGCGATCAACAGACAAATATCACAAATAACTATGGCGAAGACCAAAGGAGGATCATAAACTTTATAAGGGTGCAACATCCAATCAAAATGGAACTAGCCCAAAATGAGAACTAGTTTGAAATTCCCACAGCAACTTCAGAACGACTCAACTCAAGCAAAACACCAAATAGTTTTCAGTATCAGAAATTATGATCATCTGATTAACGGAGAACCATGCAGAAATTGCTACCATCCAATTGATCATTCATAGGATGAAAAAACGTGCGTCTGATGGTATGTGATTTAGATAGCGTCAATGTCGAAGTCTTCTTCCTCTACTTCCTGTGCCGGACGGGCAGCTGGCTTGACGGGTTCAGCCTTGATGGTCTTGGTGTGAACCTTGGTGGCATCCTTCTTGTAAACAACCTGAAGTGATAAAGACAGACATTGTGTTAGAAATCTTCCTCCAACACCAAAAATACCTTGCAGGTGTTTAAGAATGTATCAAAGTTCTTATCACTTAAGGGTTACAATTAATGCTGCTTTCAGTTTCACAAAATGAAATGATTTGGTCAAATTAACAATAAATTCAAATATACAATGAAATAGGTCATTGAGCTGGCCTCATAAAGGGACTAGTATAGTCATCATGATATATTTCAGTCACAAAATAATCATTGGCCAGCTCTTTGAGGACAGGTGGTCTGAGTCAGGAAACATCATGTTCTGATATGTGATAACTTGACCGCAGTGTACTTGGTAGGAAGTCACTGGACAGGCTGTCACAAGGTTATTGTGTTCAAGGATTGTATTTCGTTTGTTGATAACAATTACACATCAAGTGACCAAGGTTAAAAGATCATAATCATGACTCACTCACTTTTTGTAGGGCAAATAAACTCAAAAGATTAAGATTTGCCAATATTGACCAAGGTTCACCATAAGCTTCTTTACGATTTACTAATATTATGCATCACATGTATTAACATTGTTAACAAGAAGGAAACATGCGGAGCTGTTGGTAAACCACAGTCTGGCTGCCCAATGATTCATAGGGTGGCACACTGCCAGGATGCTAAACAAGCAAAGCCCAGACACTATCAACAGGCAGGGGGTATTATCATTTCAAGCACAACTTTTCATAGAAGATGGAAAACGTTTTATAAGGAGGAGATTTATTCCAAAGACTCGAAGAAAATGATATAGTGACACTGCTGGAAATTGTTATCAATTCATATTTGCACCAAACAAAAACTGCAATATAAGTCCTTTGACCACAAAAAAAGATCTGACACGAAGTACAATAGTACGGGGCAGTGTTTTTGTCAGCCATATTTGGTGCCAAGGTCTAGAGTTATCTACCACGTTTGGGAGACATGATATACACCTTAAGGTATTCCAAGAAAACCTCTAAGGACTAGCTGTCACTGAACAGGCGACGCCAGTACTCCAATGGTCACAAGCCAACATGTTCCACGTGTATTCATGAATAATTCATGTAGCATGACGTTCAATAAATCAACATAACCCAGGGATTCCCCAGATCCCACCCCCACAAGAGCTGCCGACCTTGTTGATGATTGATTATAAATAATCAACAATGAGACAAACAGTAGTAACGCTAACTGCCTAACTGCCGATAAAACTCAATAAAACTCGTACCTTATTTGGTATTGATTGGCAATATTCATTGACTTATCCAGTGCCAGATTGCAACCAAATATGGCTGTGGGATCTGAACAGCATGGGACAGCAGTTCAAGCGACCATGGTGACATGGCAAAGCTCCAGAGGTGTCCATGTTGATCTCATGGCAAATGACCTTATAAGGCAAAAATTATCATCGCAGTACTGGTAAGGTGCATATTGACAACCTTTGTTATTCCTATATGGCCGAGAAAGCCAAATTTATACCCCATTCCAATCAACAAGTCATCATATCTGTGGCCAACCACTCAGACATTGTGGGAGAAGCCAAAGATGGAATCACTGCACCACAACAGGCACCACCTGGAAACTGCAGTGACACAAACAACCTATCTTGACCCACCTTCGGGGGGGGGGGGGGTGAACCCTCACAACCTGATCAGCTCATTTCTAAGATAAGCTGCTGTGGCCCGGCAATCAATTTGACAAGAGAAAGGAATCAGACTCGCAAAATCATCAGATATCAAAGTACACTTCAATAAATCAACTGTATTTTGTAAAGCAATCAGCATTTGAACAGCAGAAACGAAGTGGCAATCTGACATGTAGGCAAGGGGCAAGATCAACAAACCAGGAGGGATAGTATTCACACAGAGTAGACACCTGCAGCTCAGAAAACACAGGAAGACCACTAACATGACTAATATTACAAGCAAAAAAGAAACCAACTTTGGGATGACCTTCACCTTCAACGAGAACGATTTCAACAGGTCTATAACAGCCAAGTACATGTAACGATTCAGAATGGGAATGATTCCTCTGCCTGACACATTTTCACCGAGTTTGGTCATTGACATAAAATGCTGGGGTTTTTTTATTCAGGATTTTGAAAGATCAACTCTGATCTGAGCCTTGATGTAGAACAATCAAAGCGAAAACCTATCTGAACATTTGGGAAGCTCTTTGATTTCTTTCAATGAAGCATGATATTGATTTTGATTTGAGCTTGCCTTTAAGGCATAGGGCAATATTGATAGACAAGCATTTCATGATCTCAATGAATGACTCATCGCATAACCTCAGCCTCACATGACTAGGGTCAGCCGGCAAGTTGCCAAGCAGACGGCAGAC
The DNA here is from genome assembly GCF_910592395.1 of Lineus longissimus. Lineage (NCBI taxonomy): Eukaryota > Metazoa > Nemertea > Pilidiophora > Heteronemertea > Lineidae > Lineus > Lineus longissimus. Next base: position 26,487,988 of record NC_088310.1, read on the forward strand.
AACATGCAGCCAAATATTATGCATGCACCTAATGATTGTTGTTGAATAACAGACGTCATTTCAATGAACACAAAAACTTCTTCTCCATTAAATTGAGAACATTATAACAAAAGATCATCCAAACTGTGCAAATATGAATTCAAGTAATGTTGGAATTCATTTGGTGTGAGAAGAGATGTGGTGCAGCTCCCTCTATTTCATTCAAAACATAACACTGGGTTGTGTAGTCTGCATCAAATGAGCCGAGATGTTGCAAGTGCGATGTTATCATTATCAAGTCAATCGATCATTGGTTTCAAGATCAATACACTTTTTCCGGGCGAACATCTGTAGATCTTGTTCGATGCGAGACTGAGCAGGTAACCAGACATCGCAGCCTACTCCTCCGTGCCCCCAGGCGCTGCAACCGGAAACTGAGCAGCTTACCAGGTTCATGGGGTGATCAGAGATAAGTTAGCTCGATCTTTTTCTAATGATTCAATCAATGAAGAACAAGAGATGAGGGCCTCCTCAGCAAGGTGAGGAGAACCTCTGGACCAGTTTGTGTTTATGGAGCCACCGTATCACCTGTCGGAGAACAACCTGGTGCCACAACGCTCATCAGTTAATTACACCCGCCAACTCTATGAGGATTTTTCCTAGGAAAGCTGTGATTGCCGACACTTTGGGATCGCTTAGGCGATACATTTTTGAATTGGCTGTATATTCTTTTCCCTTTTATTTACTTAACGGTTGGGACAAGAAGTCTGGTGCCAGTGGAGGTTACAGACTTGCATAGCCAACTGATCTTGTGCAGTCCAGTCTTATTCATCAAATGAGCTACTGCTATGCATGTTTTGCTACAGGACAAGATACAGACAGAGGCTTTTTTTAGAAGGCCCCTCCTTTATATTCTACGAATCAATCAGTTTTCAGAATCAAGAAAGTTTCCTCCCTATTGTTATCTAATGCCAAGGCCTGGGCTACCAGCTATTAAAGTGAACTTTTCATTCAATATTATGCATCATATCGGAAGCCATTTCCGGCTCATTCACAAAAGATACCGAACTCCACCCAGAGTGACTCATCCACAGGTGTCTGGATCACATAATTCAAAGTGCCAGACACAGTGTTTTATCAATGAAATCATTCCATTCTCAGCCATACAGAGCTTGAATGGAAAACCATTCACCTATTGACAGCGCCAGTATTGCACAATTCAAATAACTGCTCTTTCTGTTAGTGTCAGATTATCCATAACATTTGAGATATCGATGGAGATTACTTCACCTAGTGAAAGGGAGAAGTACTCAGGCAAACACAGGCATATAGCCTGTGGCATGACAGGGGCTACTGATCAAAAATGATTAGGTAATACTAGTCTGAGAACAAAACAAATAAAGCATGGGAAAGATTAGGTGTGCTTTCAGTTTTAAGGAAACACTGATCTTGACACATTTATTGAACAAGACCAGTATTGTCACAAAGACACAGACACCAGCTGACACTTGGACAACCTTGTTGAACAATGTTACCGGAGCAAAGACTCATGTAATCTTGAATAAAGTTATCTCTGGCTCTCTGATTTGACAACTCGGGAAAAACTGTTGTTCCATTGATACCTAAATAGACCGCAGTGATCTTTGCAGCCATAATCGGTGATAATATGACACATCATTTCACTAACGGTGCACCATCTGTGGTGGATAATTCAAGTGGATGCTGATTGGCCAATTACCTGGAGAGAAGTGCTACAACCTGTTGCACGTACCCTGGCAGAAATGACTCATCAATCGCAACTCTAGCCATATTTACACCGAAAATGGTCTTCAGGCAATTCAGAAAAAGAGCAGCATTTTGTAGAGATTTAGATGAAAGAGTACATAAATGCCAGTGTGCCTTAATTTATTAGACATCTAGTAGTTGCGCAAGACACTGCAATAACTTGAAATAGTTTGTCTGATCGGCAGCGGGTGATTTTACGAGACAACCAGTAGAGCTGGTGGTCCTTCTTCCCAACCAGTAGTGCTCAACATGCTCACTGAAGTTGCCCCCTCAAATTCGGTGATCTCAGGCAACAGGACCACTGCTAAAATCTAAGATACAGAGGTAAACAGTGCAAACTTGTTCAACATGAGGGGATAGGTGTTTGTTCAAATAAAGAAGCAAACTGTGATGTAGACTACAACATTTATCTTCAAAACTATGCAAATTTCCTCATCTCTCAGAATAAGACGGCGAGAAACACCCCCACAACACGTGCTCAGCAGTCGGCATTCTTTTTCATGTTATGGGCAAATTACTCAGCCTACACACTCAATTATAGAAGATGGAGGCCAAAAACATCCCCACCGAACATCACCATTACTGATTATGTTCTTGGATTATTTACAAAATAGTCACAGATGCAAAAAGCCATAGATTCACTTTATAAAGATTTGATATATCGTCCCCACATCATTGCAAAATTCAAGTCTCTCCGCAGGCAATCAGTGTTTCAAGAAGAACCTCTTCACTGTTTACATGACGCCACTTTGTAATCCTACACATGTTGATATGCCCTCCCACGGTTAACAAAGTAACGAGCAAACAAAAACATTACACCATAACAGTCAATAAATCTATCGACCAACACTTGAAAGCCAATCAGGTTTGAGTCTCCTCTTTTGGTAAGGATTCTAATCACTGGTCGTTTCTCATCTCCTACTGCAACGTACCCGCGGCTAAATGGGTAAGATATCATTGCAACCACCGATGACTCATTTTGTGTGCCTGGGAACAAGCTTACGCTGTGTTTATATTTCTCTTCATGTATTTCTCCATCATTGCCGTAACTTGGGTCGGAAGCAGTGCAAAGTTACATCAGCCAGAGGGAGAATTAACAACAGGGTTTAACCCAAAGAGCCATATTCCTGAATTTTTAACACTTTGATTTGCACTGTTAGTGGTAGAAACAACACTGGTGATGACCTACTGTCTGCAACTTGCATTTCAACTTTTAGAAAGGAAGGGGAACACTATTATGTTTTCTGCAGGTGTACTGAGCCCGTCAGCAGAATTCTTAGGTGGTTGACTTCTAATGTAGGATGGTAGACTAGAAGACATAGACATCGTCATCCAGACCATATGCTTCATACAGCACAGCTCAGCAGTCTGACCGTGAAAAGCACCGTTGTGGTAATGCTATTTTTAACTGCAACGAAAACTGCATCATAGACAGAAATTACTGGGGCAGTCTTCAATTCATTACCCAGCCCAGGAACATGAAATCTAAAACCACCAGCTGCCTCCCACACAGAAACCTTAGCCAAGAAAGCTAAATATGACAGAGAGGTCGAGGAAAAACTCACACACCTCACTGCAACTGGTAATAAAGAAGCACGGGGTAAATTAGACGAAGTGAGGAAGAAGCGTCCACCATCTGGGAGAGAGTCGGCAGATCTCGAGATGAGGCAATGAACTATTCTTACCTATGTTTGTAAACATGAAAACGAACTGCTGAAAGGTGACCAGAACAGTCGGTCTCGTTCTAGGAACCTGTTGATTCCTGAGGATTTACTGCAACCTGTCTGAGGATCACCATTTCACGGTCTGGTTTTTCTATAGGAACCACAGCTGAGCTGGGCATCTTATAGAGGAAAGGTGGGTGCTGAGTCCATCCAATCCTGCTGTTCACCATATTGTATTGGTGATAAGACAATGTTTGGATGATACGCATTGAAATTCATGTCTAGTGTCATGGCTTGTGCCTTCAATCGAGTGAAAATCAACCATGTGCTCTGATGGACTGGTTTTGTGGTCCAGGGCATCATGCTATGAACTCCGACACAGAACGCATACTGTAATCTGTGAAATGCCGTAAAATGAATCCTCCATATACTTCAAGTTCCCATACTGTGTGAACATCTTGAACCACTTCTCGACTCCGAATGAACACCAGGCCAGGTCAGTCAGGTCAAAGCTGCAAACTATCAACTACTAAGAACCATCAGCTTGAAAACCTCAAAGCCAGGTGCCACACTTTTTATGACTAGCCACCTGTCTGGTGAGTGCGCTAACTGCCAACACAGCTACATCTTATTGATTTATTCGATTGGTTTGCGCTGACCTCAACCAGTTACTCATCTTAGCTCGGTAACTTCATTTTGGTTGAGATAAAATTGACCACAAGTGGTAAGATAAGCATGGTATCACTGAAATACTATTTATTCTCAAGCTTCAAATTTACTTGATAGACAGGTCAGTCATGTACATTGGATGTACTCTGCAGACAACTGTGTCTGCATTTCCACCCTGAGTGTGTGCACAGTTGGCCTTGTATAAATAAGTTAGAACACTAACAACCGAGAACCATAAGTTCCTTCAAGCTTGGTTTCAGAAAGGTAGCACAGTTCTGAGAGGCCACGTGCCAAGGGTGGATACGAGTTTACAGAGAACTGTGCACGAGATGGACCCTATGGTCAAACCTGGTACTCTCTGCACCCAAGGCTTGCCGGGTTAAAAATAAGGCTAGTCTTAATAGCATCAAGGTGGTTAATTTGTGTAGTAGTCGTAAAATATTCCCACGGTTTAAACGCCCGATTACATGACTCATCCAGTCACTGAGGTTAAGTTAAGACAACGATTACCCTTCAAACATCTTCAACCACAACTCACAAACGCTGCGTTGGCAGATTTTCTTATCTTAGTAAATCATTTGCAAACGCCTTTAAGACCTATCTAACTAACCGTCAGGTTAGCTGCCGATGCAGAAAAATCCCACTACAAAGTTCTAATGCGAGTTGTGTTTATGTTTTACAAATCTCAGCATATACTTGAGTTATCAGATTACGAAAGCGTGATGATGCGTCTGACTCATCACCCAACTCCAATGGAACATCAGATAAAACAACTCTACTTGTTGCATGACAGTTCATACAGCCTTTTAGTTTTAGTGCAGAAAAAGCTCAGCTCATAAATCATGAGACAAACTACTAGGAAATATAGTCCAAGATGGAATATCCTATTTCACAACCAAATGAATATTGAACTGTTTCAAGCTTGGATGACAGCCAATGATTTCAACATAATCAAATGATCTGATAAAGAAGTATTAGACTATAATTTGACAATAGGCTACTAATTCATACTTTAGGAGCATATTTCATTTCAAGGAGGGATGAGTCATGAAAATTGATTGAAACACAACAAGTGTACTCGAAAATGACTCTGTGCATGTATAAACCGATTCCTCAGTACACACCTTGATGAGATGATCACATGAAATTTATGAACCAGGCTGAGCTAAGTGATGACTAATCTTTGGGTGGCTTCATGACTACTACTAGAGACACCTGTACAAAGTGAGACCAACTAAAGTATTGAGCAGAAGACAGTTCTGACACCTGTTGTTAGTTATGGAAAAATGGAAAGTCTGGATTGGAATCCAAGGCTCGGCAGCAGAAGAGTTGCATTGGCTGCCTGTTACATTAACACAAGAACAAGCACCACTGGACAAGACTTGTAACGAAAGAGAAGCTCGAACATCAGTTGGTACCGCGCTCTTCTGGCAGCAAAACCAGAATTTTCAATTTTTCGACCTACCTGTACATCCCCATCTTCGTCATCTTCATCCTCATCTTCCTCATCACTTGCCTCCTCTTCCTCAGCCTCAGCCAACCACTTCAACATCGGCTCAGCATTCTTGTGGATTTCTTCACTCACTGATTTCTCGACGTACTTCTTAGTTGGCTGAAAATTCAAAATATGACTTTGATTACCGACGTTCTTAATCACAGACACATTCTGGATCATATAGAAGGTCAGAGATGGACTAGACGCAGTACGGCCCAATATTTCAGCCTATGTCTAGTGTTGAACATCAAAATAAAGGTGTCACACATTCGGGTGCACAATATTGACTTCATGGAATGTGTCTTGGGTGTGTATAAGGCTGACGTTACATAGGCCTCATTCGTTCACTTCCCACATGTCACGTTCCAGCTTTACTTAACGTTCCTCGGTGAATGCACGGCCCTGTGGCATGCATTCAGTGAGGAACGAACGCATTAAGGGGAACGTGACATGTGGGAAGTGAACGAATGAGGCCTATGTAACGATAGCCTAATGGGCCTCAGCAACAAAAGACGTACTGTACTCAAGTTGTGCAACTTGTCAGCCCTGCTTACCTTCTCACCCCATTCCAGGATAACCTCTTCCTCAAGAATTTCCAGGTCATACAGGGATTTGATGATGTGAGGAACTTTAGGCAGAAGGGTATCTCTGTGCACCTTCCCGACCAGCAGTTCAAAGCCACCGAGCAGGTAGCGCTGTGCTTTGATGTTTTCATGGCAGAACTGAAACAGAAATAGAAATACTGTATCAAAATGGATGACAGAACTGAAAGAAGAGCAGTCAACTCAAAGGTTTACTGACAGGAAGAGGACCTCTACAGCGAACTACCCCAGCCAACAACCTGTGACTTCAGAGAGGTGGTAGTGGTAGTGACCACTTCTCAATGAAGTTTTACACTTGACTCTCATCTCTCCCATCAGGCCCTGCTGTGACTTTATCCTTATCCGTCTCCAGTAAACTTAGCAGGCACTGAATTGAGGCTAATGATCTTTCCACGGGACAGGCCCAAGAAAACTCACCCTCAGGAATACCACCCAGTACTTCTTCAGGTCGTTGAGGACATCTTCAGTCAGCAACAGTTCGACCAGCACCAAGGGGGCCCTGTCGCGCACTTCAAGGCGGTCTGCTTCAGCAAGGATGGACTTGTCATGGCCCACTATCTCATTCTTCATAAGTTTATTCTGAAATTGTAAACAAGAATGTTAGAGAAAGGGCATTCAGGCTTTGAACAGAGATTACCACATGACGTTTACTCATCTTTTTGCTACGGTTGATCTGCAGTGTGGGACACGGAAGACACCCCTTCAGCACCACTGACCCCTGGAGCGGTACAGTGCTGCCATCTTCAAATGATACTTTTAACGAACGCTTAGCTCCCTGCTTATCATTTGCTAAATGCTTTCACAATGGCTTGCGCGAGGTGTGGATGAGAAGTCTGATTATGACAGGTCACAAGATCCTTTTGGTAACTTAGAGTCCCACAAGTCTCAGGATTGAACAGACTTGATCTGGACAATCCTGTTGTGATATGTGCACGTTGGTCAGTCAAATGTCCTTATTTAGTCTTTACCTTGACAAACTTGTAGAAGATGTCCAGCCTTTCACTTGATGACTTCTCCAGGTCATCATCCATAGTGAGGGCCTTAGCAGCATGAGAGAGCTCTTCCATCCTGGCCTTGATTTCCTCCTCGTTGAAGTCTTCACCCCAATCATCATCATCCTCGTCATCGTCCTTTAGCTTGGCCTTGTTGACATGATTCTGAACAGAAAATACCAAGAACGATGAATGCCTTCAAAACAATCATGTATGCTATACAAGTACACAACACAATCTTCATTGCAGAAGTCCAACAGTCAAGTGCTTTGTGCACACATTGATATCAGTATTCACTATTGGATTTTACAGCCGAATATAATAACATTCAGATATGTGTACAGTATGACAAAGAGTGGAATAGTGTCTCACTCCTCTCATGAGAACTCTGCAGCTGTTCTCGATGATATGAAACTAGAGATATGGTTTTATACATTCGATTGATATCTAATTATCGACAGTTGAAGAGCTGACTCTCTGAACTGAGGTTCTTCAGGTACAACCATGAATTACTTCTTAAATCCTACTCAATTCTATTGTGTATAGTTACAATGGCTACACTACAAACTGTTTGCAATGGAATTGTCAGTGCATCTGACAATATTTCTAGAGTTTGCAGTTCATTCCAATGATTCAAAGTTCAGGACTTTTTGAAAGTCAGCCTGGCAAGTGTCAGAGGATGGGTAATGACAATGCTCAATACCTTATCTTTAGCAGGTGTTTTCTCCTTAGAAGGCGTCGTTTCCCTGACAGCTTCCTTGGGACTGGCAGCATCACCATTAGTAGTGTTATTGTGATTGCCCTCGGGACTGGAGCGTCCCTTCTTTTCATTCTCCTTCTCCTTGCGTTTGGCAGCCTTCTTGTCCTTCTTAGACGGAGTAGCAGCAGGACCATCCTGCAGAGATTCAAAATTTACAATGAAATTTCTTTTGAGTTGAATACAATTTCCAGGAAAGAGCTATCGCTTATCAAATAGGTGGTGGTTCTAACTGCTGGCAAAGCTGACAGCTTACTTTGTTTGTCTGGCAACCTCTGTCAAAATTTGTATGAAAATGCCTAAACCTGGAAGTGAAACTCATCAATGCTATTTTTGCTCGACTTTTTTACTTACAGCTGGATTCTTCAAGATGAAGGTAGTCAGCTTGTGTGTCATATCAACCATCCCTACATAGCCACAGGCAATGCAACGTTGGTTGATCTTCTGTTTCTTGATCAATACAACCTGAAGAGGAAAATAAGAAAAAGTTTAATAACTGTCGGATATTTCTTTGAGACCATTCTAAATTCAAATATCTATCTTTCTATCAAGTTTATTCCAAATTACCCACTCAAATTAACTTTTTTACACTCCTTGTCTTTTCAACGGAATTTTTCTGAAGAAGAAATACTCAAAGCAGAGGGCACTCTTGTAAACAGGGAGATAGGGCTACTGGGCCAATTGTCTTTTTAAATCTTGGCCTCGTAACCTCAGGCATGGCAGCTTGTCACTGGCATTTACTCAAGTGACATCTGCACAATTTTTTTAATAGGAATGACACTTGGAAGCGAGACAACATCATATTGATACTTACAAGATCGGTTTCAGGGTTTTCACATTGTTGGCAGAGCACGAATTTCTTAATAAAGTTATGCAACAATTCTTCAAGCTTTGCGGGATCATGTGAACCATTAACTATGTAACGATCATTCTTAAGATCAAATTGGGTTTGGGCACCAAGTTCACATCCGAAGTATTTGGTAGGATCTGTAAAAAGAGAAAACTAACTCCTGTCAGGAAGCTGCAGTAAACTACCGGTATCATTTAAAATCTAAGAATGATGCCACAAACTGGGACAATCTTGTGATTTCACTCTGGTATTCAAGAGACTGGAGTCTGTTGGGAAAGGCTGGTTGACGTAATAGGTTACACAAAAGGGAGGTCTGCGACATTTCGCCATCTCTGCTGTTGATATTTTCCTTTCAAAATCTTGCGCGATACACCAAACCACACCAGTCTGACATATTTGAGTGGTGCCAAGACTGTATGATTATGATACTTACAAGTAGGGGGTCTGGAGAGAGCTTTAGCGATCTCTGGCATGTTGACAATGACTGTTTTGATCCCGTTACCTTTGCCCTCCACCTGACAATAGAAAATTGAAAATAGGTCACTACAAAAGAATATGCCATTGTACAAACTGTAAGAAAAAACTTTTAGAGTAATTCAAATGATCTCATTTGTGTGAAACTGATGGGATTCTATTCAAACCACATGGCAGCAACGACCTCTGCCATGATAGCTAGTTCTTTCCTTGATTGATGGAAGGTTAAGTCAATTTCTAATGTATTTCAAACTCCTTTCATTTCATCACGTGGCAGTTGAAATCATACTGGGGGAAAGATACATACCTTAGCTATCAGCTTGGGCATTTTGTACCGATAGAACTGGTCGTCCGCCTTGTTGATGTTGACATTGACAGCCATTTTGAGTTCAGATGTGCTTTGTTTTTCCAATGATATAAGTATCTATTCTGATTCAATAATAGGCAGTTCTTGCAGAAATTCATAAAAAAAGATTTAGTGGGTGATCGCTTTAGTTCACCTATGTGGTGCAATATAACTAGCCGGCTTTGCAGCAAATCTGGAAAAGAAAAACGGTTAGAACCTTAAGTTCAACAACCACAGAGAAGACCATTGGGTCTTAATTTTTTGGCATGTGCCTCTCGACATTGTTCACATTTCAGCACTGTGCAACAACATTTTTGGTCCACAATGTCAATTGTCATCTTTGATTCATGTTTATGTCAGTCAGTCAGTCACTTCTGTATTGCTGGTCGTTGTGCAATATCACTTTGCGGCAAGAAGAAGAGTCGGCATATCGCCAATTTTCATTGGGAGTTAACCTCATCACATAAATGGCGATACAACGCAGAAGTGGCAATATATCACGCAACGTTACGACGTTTCTGAAAACACCAAATATGGGAGTATAAATTGAGGTTTTGCCGGCCAGCCGGACGCCCCCATATTATCTGAATCTCCTGTGGCTGTCTAAAGTCTGAGCATGGAAATGCCATGCAGTTCTTTATCCTGTGCATAAAATCAAAATTTTCCGTCGATTCAGGTATCAATTCATTGAGCATTCTCTTTCTTATTTCACGAAGTTAGTTATTTTTAGGATCTTACTCACCGTTTCGACTCAACAAAGTCATAAAACCGCTGGAAAGAGAGTGTCTGGAAACGTGAGCGAGCAATGGCGTCGATTTGGAGGACAACGTGCCAGATGGCGAGAAAAAGTAGGCTCGTTTGGTGTGAAACACACCAAAATCTGCAAAGACAACAAAGTACAAATGATATTTAGACAATGATTAAAACGTTAACAATGTCAAAATTGTATTAATTTATTGAAATTCACAGAAATAAGGGCATGAAAAGAGGACAGAAACACGCACAAGATTATAATTCCTGGTGCAATAGGAATATTACAATTGCGTAGCAAGTGCCCGTATTTTCTAGAACCTAGGTCCTTATTGACAGATGTTTTGTACACGAATTGTGTACATTGCCCCTCTCAAATATTTTCTTGAAAGCGAGGTAAAACATTCTCGCAAGGTGCTCCTACCGAAGAGAATCACCTCGAACATCAGGACAATTCCGCCATTGATGACATCGTGGCTGCCCAAAACTATTTCTTTTGAGCTCGATTTGAAACCTTTTTCAAATAGGATATTCAAACGTTATAATCAGCTAAAAATATTTTTATCAAGAAACCAATCTAAGTGAAGAGAAGAGAAGCTAAGTTAAGCTAAGAGAACATCGAACAAACTGTCAAATATTGTCAAATAAGCTTATCATAGTAATTAACTATTTTGGCCAAATCACTCCGCAACATGCGCGACCGCGTCACAATCTTTATGCGAACTAATATTTTTAAATGGTAACGACGATGGGCAGCAGAGGGACTCAATGTTCCAAAATACCCCTGTACTCGGCTCTCGCGAGAAGTCGGCGGTCCGCCATATTTGATGAATTGACACCGAATAGATCAAGAAGTGTAAAAATAATCGATAAATTCATCCATGCCATTGATCCGATTTCAATATAAACTGTTCCTAATGAAAGATAAGGACATGTCAGATACAATGGATGAAGGACAGTTTGAATTGTACTTTTGATATGTGTGAAATGGCCATCTAAGCGAAGCTTGTTTTCTGTCTGCTGTCCACCTCTGTATTGAATGCATTGTTCACGCCTGTACATTTGACTGTACATGGAGTCGGTGTAAACACTGAACTGTCTTCGACTGAGCTGCTGAGCAGAGAGGCTGCCGAACGGACGAAAAGCGACGCATTGCTGCCCTTCGCACAGTTAAGAAAAATTGAAGTCTCACTTCTGATAATCTTCAAGTGTTTTTCAAGGTAAGGACTACACTAAGTCAAAACTGACAAAAGCATTGCAAGAAATATGGCTGGAGTAAATCTGCGTCGGCTACACTGTTGTAATTGCCACTTCTCTGCGTTACATCGTGGTTTATGTCATACTCATGACTACAATTCCCATTAAAAAGTGGCAATATAACACACAATCTTCTCACAACCTGGCGATAGTATACAATATAGAGCGACATTACTAGAATACTACAGTAAGAGCGCAATGACCAAGGCAATGTAACTTGACTTGTATATAAATTTCATGCTTTGTTTCTCAGTTCACCCCATATTGAGTCAGATTATCATGGCCATACCATTATGACATGTATGATTTTTCTGTAGTAGCTGATCATAAAAGCAGATGGCACTGCTGTCTAGTCTTACATGTATTCTAAACTGTGTGCGGACTCCAAGAAATCAATACTTGTTCTGCTGTCGTGCCTTTATTGATTTTGATCAATAAAAACTTCCAGCCATTCAATTCCCAATGTGTCAATCATAACTCCTAGAGATAATGGACGATTGTACTCTGTGTATAAAGATGCAGATGTTACCACATTGTAATCCTTCCGTTCTGCGCTCATCTTGGTCATGTGATTGGCACGAGGATCTACACTTGGAGTTATTCGTCCATTACGTTCTGTATTGATATAATGTATTTAAAAATGTATTGAAAGTATTTCATGACAATTTTATGCCATTAAAATGGGTGTTTTTCAGCTTTCCAATAAAAATTTGATCTGACTGCATATCAATGATCAATCCATGTGTACTCATTGCCCTATTCCAGGCTAAGGAAACAAGTTGCGCTGCAAAATGAATGAGTGGCTGAGGTATGATGTGATGTGTTTAGGTTGACTTGCACACTAGTTCCATGTTTTGGATCTGGATTTCCTTACCAAGTTCAGTCCGGAGTTGGTTTCCACTTTCGCCTCCTTTGTTTACGTGGCACACTTCTTGTCTGTCCAAACGTGATCTGTCTGTCAGTGTCTATTCTGTACAAAAAGACATCTTTTGTTGTTTCTGTCTTCTTCTTTTACTCTTGCCTTTGTTCACTCTTGTTGACGGCTCTCTACATGTAGGTCAGGGGGTGTCCAAAACAAAAAGAAGTCATGTGACGCCATTTCTTGGATGGCACAACATGACTGCCCATGATAGTAAGTGCCATAAAGTAAGCACTTTTAAGAGTACTAATACTATTATGCATCATGCAACCCATCATTGTTATGTTGTAGAACTATTGAACATGCTGAAGCAGCATACTGCCAACTGACAGTGGGAGAGGTCTTCCGAAATAATCTAATTGAGTAGCCACTCTACAGTGTATGTAGTTTGAAAGGTTGTTGATTTCCCTGTGGATGAGGCAAAATGATGAAAAGTCATATTTGAACCAATGCCCGCACATTAATCCAGACATATTGATTTGTCAAAGGAATAGGAAGTGTGGTGGGAACAAAAAATATACATGCACACTCATTATGGTTTAAGTCATTTTTCTGATCAGACTTATCAGACTGGTCGTATGTTTAGATCAGTAGGCATCCTTGACTCAGTGTTGTTTGCAATGGTCATCGCAGACCCTCGCCTGTGACTCTGAGACTGAGAAGAATTGGGGTGATAGCAGATCAATCTGCCAACAATATAAAACCCAATGATTATCCGGGAATATCCCTTTGATTTAAATCATTGCCTTTATAACAGCCAGGCCATTAAAATGTCAAATAAAACTGTTCTGTCTTATCACAGTTGATATTCACTATAAATAAAGCCTAATGCATTCTTGATGAATTATCTTCATTTCACGTAACATGCCTAAGGCATAAGAAAATGTCTTCCTTTGATATCCGTACAAAAATATCTGATAATTCACTTTTGTTTTGGTAGTTGAGATTATCACTATTTGTGTGGTGTAAGTATTATATCGCCCGGTATGTAAAGTTTGCACAGGATTATATTTGCGTTGGGCTGTGGCCATTGTTACACCGGTGTCGTATGAGACGACATACGGGCAGATGTTGAATATAAAATATGAAATCAATAATCTGAACCAGGCCTGGTACCATAGATTCCATTTAATATTGTATTTTGTATCTGATGTGCTGGGAGCTAGGCCTATGCACCACAGTACAGGACACATCGGCTATAGTACTTGGATATATTGGACGTGTGGTTTGTGTATTTAGTTGACCAGCTTCGTGTCTTCACTGAAATTATGGAATTGGATTGCGTGCAGATCGACACCTATTCACAACAACTTTTCCTAGCCTATGGAGAAGACATGGATAGGCTTTTTAACGAAGGGTGAGGAACATTTCATGCATTATTCAGGTTGTTAGTCAAGAGCAACAAACAGGAGATGTTCTTGGCTTCATCTTGTTTGTTGTGCATCTCTCTTGGCATTCTCTCTGGGACATTATGTAAGCTTACTTTGTGTATCACTCAAGAGCAAAATGTCAACTTGACCCATGTTTCAAGGGACAGTCAAATTCGAGTAATACCTCTGCTCTAACAGTCCAAAAGACAGTTGAGAATAGTTTTCATGTGTAATCGAGTGTTTAGTTTTAGGATTGATTATCTGCGTGCCTTAATGGGAAAGGAATACATGTATAAATACTTTAGAATATGTATTGCTTATTGCTTTATGTAAGCCATGGGCTTGGTGAGCTTGGACATTTTATTCTGAGTTTGGGATTGCTTTGATGGTAGATTATACAAGATTATGACTGAATGTACACCTTGGTTCAGTTGGCCATTGTCTTATCACGCTGAAAGATTTTTGGAAGGGCAGCATGGCAATTCCAATACTTGCTTTCAGTTCTCATCCCACTTTTCCCCCTGTCAGTTTTATTGTTTAACAAAAAGAAAGTATATACTGCCAAAAGTTTGTTTCCCTTTCACAGTGCCTGACTGTAGTACACTGTTCCCTCGGCATTGCATGGATGTAATGCCCCACCCTATGAAGATATGGCCTACTGTCTCACCAGCCGCAGCCAACATGATCCACGCATGTGGCATAAACAATGAGAACGGCTGTTGCAAATCCTGCATGCCCCCTGCAGTACCTGATTGAAGCGTTGATATTACATGGAGGTTGAACTGAAAAACATGTAGTTTGGTTGATTGATCCTAGATGGCAGGGCTGATGTTAGATCAAAATAAAACTGTTTCCAATAGGGCACAAAATCATAATGAAAAAATTATATCAGGGCAGCGGTAGCGCAGTGGAAGAGAGTCGGCCTCATGAACAGGAGGTCGTGGGTTCGACTCCCGGCCGAGTCACTGCTTAGTTCCCCTACTGGTCGAGTTCAAGTGAGCAGAAATCAATCAGGGGTTTCAAGGAGCAACCAGAAGTGCTCCTTGAAACCCCTGATTGATTTCTGTGGAGACCGGGGTGATAATGTGATATCCCAAAGCGCTTTGAGCGAGAACTATAGTGTCACGGAATTGCGCTATATAAAAGATTCATTATTTATTATTATTATCTAAATACTTGTATGATAATACTTCATCTGCTACTGCTGTAGAATATGAAAATCTAGGATCTGAGATTAACCCACTCCTTATCCAAAACAAACCTTGAATTTGAATGATGATTAGTATCAAAATAAAACCCTTGATGAACTATTTATAAATTGAGTGGTTTTCAGTCATTTGTAGTTGTACACCTTGCATATTATCAACATACACATACCTCATCAATATGGTCAAGTACCTCAGAGTTGCCCTATAAATATTGATTTTGGTTGTATATTCAGTGCATTAGTATGCATTGAATGTTGTACAATTCATTGTAGTATTACTATTAGTTTGAGGGGAATAACCATGAAAAACTATTAAGAGCTTTCCACTAGACTAAGCTAAAACAGTGTTGGATATTATTACCTGAAAAGAGCTGTTTGAACAGTTATAGTGCATTGACTTCATGTGATAATGATAGTTTATTTTGGCAAGAAAAGAGAATTTGTCGGATTTGCGTACTGTACATTTCAGTTCAGTATTTTCATGATTTGGAAAATGTTTGTTTGTCCATTGTTACTGCTTCATCAAGATGGGTCTGCCCATACCAGTTGAAAATATGCTGAGCTCAGCATTCTGCGTCATTTCCTCTTTGGCCGCATCAGCCACATCAATAATCCCCTCATTATTCAGTCTCGTCAAGTCCACCAACACAGTCACCGTGACATAAACTCATCCTCATTAATATTTGATAAGAAATCAATAAGACCAGTTCCGGTGAAATTTTCCTACAATTTTATTTCAAAGTTCAAGCGTTATTCGTTCATTTTCTGCTAAATTCTGAAGATATAATATCAGTATTCTGGAATTTCTTTGGTATTTTCCATTAATCCATATCGTACGTTGAGCTATTTATAGCATATCTCGCCCAATGAAGTAATGATCCTGCAATAATTATGATAATGGGAACGTTTCTCCCGACTGCGAATATACGACTGTCACATCTGTAGATTCATTGTGGAACAATTATCCATTATCTGACAACAGGAATCGGTGGACACAGGAGGGATGAGGTAAATGATTTCATTCTGTTTCCGTAGTAACCGTATTCTGTTGTGATCTTGTGAGGACAGCATATTTTTATGACAGACACTACGCAATGAATATGTAGCCTGTTGTAATTGCATTAGCTTGCTTATCATAGCTAAGCCTTGGGTGAATACAAATTAGCCTAATTTCCCTCAACGTATGTGCCCACAGGTTTGCACAGTAACCGTTTTCTCATACTTGTGTGGCGAGGATTTTTAGCCTTTGTCACTCTGTATCTTGGGACTCTCCCCATCCATTTTGCTGTATCATGCATGAAATGTACAGACTACACCCTACAGTGATGAGTAATGTCAACCCAGGCTATACATACATTAGTCGCCTGGAGACTGACATTTTGTCATACCATCATGTCATCCACAATTTGTTTTTAAAAAGGCCCCTGATGTTCAGTAAAACCTCTCTATCAGGGACACTCTTGGGACATCCTGATCAACGAGGTCATAGTGAGTAGAATTGACCAATTCAGGATCAAAGACAAAGTCAGTGTGTCCTTGTTAGAGGGGTGTCCTGCAAACAGGTGTATAGAATAACTGGCACTAAACCAAAATCCACTTCCCATCCAAAACAAGAAAAACTTGCACACAATTTTTTCAACTTGACGCCTAGCCCAGCAGGATTGTGTCTGTGAAATATGATGAACCTGTCCATTGTGTTGTCTGTGTTTCATATTACACCCTATTGTTCGAATAAAAGTGCCTTATTGTTACATCCATTTGCAAAAAGGTTTAAAACCTGTTCCCATTGAGACTTTTTGTTAGACGGTTCATTGAAATGAATCAAAATAGCGAGAGTTATTTTGGCCGATGGTTTATCGTGCCCTGAGGTCATTCATTGCATTTCACACCATAGGATTCAGTCCTGTGGTTTATACTGAAAAAAACATACCAGTAGTCCTTTCTCAAGTGTGTGATGTACAATTGACAAAAATGTATCGATTTGTTTTGCGGTGAGTCTTCTCTTTGATCCTTATCTTCAATTGTGTCAGAGGTCATGAAATGTTGTCTGCACATTTCATTGCCAGACAATATTTTTCCCTCAATGATTTGAGAGCTTTCCTTTGGTTCAAGTTTGTTCTTTTGTAGACAGATTCTTGGTTCATGATTGAAATGGGTCTGACTTTGGACCAGAATTTGGACAGATTTATCCTCAGACAATGGGATGCTGTGAGTGTAGAGAACAGCCAGCAAGGTGATGGTTTAACTCCAGGAATAAGAGAGGTTGATACTGAGAAAAAGGGCCTGGAAGCTCAGGATGCTGGCTGACTAATGGTTGGGACTCCTGTGGTTCAGGTGGCTCCTGATCACCTTGTTCCACAATCCTAGCATATCTCACCAAGATCCAACTTGGCTATAGATCTTATGTCTTCAGTGTATATCCGCATGGTGGATCAATAAAACCTGTCTGATGGCTATGTTCCCAGAAACGAGCTCAGTACATTGCCGCTCTATTATCATAATGTAGGCTGACATCAGCTTCTGCTGGCCGATCTGTGGTACATCTTCGGAAGACTGGCTGTGAACTCAATCTGTTATGTACAGTGCTCCAAGGTAGAAGTATTCCTCCATCTTCCACTTTAGGAATACAAACTACAGCTGTAGGGCTGTCAATTTCTTCAAAACTGGATTGGTTTTTGAGAACAATCATGCGCAGGTAAAATGTCTTGTTAATATTTTCTTGAAAAGTTGCCAAACTTGTTGATAATTATAATCTTGAGCCGGTTGTTGTACTGATGAATTAGTCACCTGGGCTTTAGGACTGCTGAGGAAATTCTCTGCACTGCATTCCTAGTCGAATGAATCTTACCATAAAATCCATATCATACACCAACGTGGATAGGCAGTCGGGGAAACATTGACTGCAGCCCGTGGTGTCGTGCAGTCGTCACATCCCAGTGACGCTTTCACCATAACATCCTATGAGAATCTGCGACGAATTGTCATTACTTGTTGATTCCATCATTTCGTGATTTAGCTATTTTGTGTATATTTCGCATTGATCCGGATGTCGGAAGTGTTGGATTCTGCTACTGGTAGTCATTTGGATTCTTGAAGCCTCGGAGTGGATGAATAATGCAAGTGCAATTAGCACCGAATATTGCATTACGCGGGTGTGTGTCAAGAATGCTAGTATGGGATATTATCATTACTTTCATATTGTGAATGTATAGTTGATACTGTATGTCTTAGAATGTTCAGAATGGAGTTGACTACGTACACTGTGGATTTTGCTAACATGTGGTTACTGCACTTAAATAGCTAGGCCGACGAAAGCTTGTCGTTTCAGAAGTTGAGGAAAATGGATCAATCCGCTACTCTAAAAGCTTATAAATTGTAAGTGAAATCTAGACCATCTGTTTGGAATCATGACTCTGGCTTCAGGGGTCGTTTTGTGCTATGTGTCATTGAAGAAGATGGCATTGGTTGACCTGACGTTCTAGGTCTCAAACTGCGCCTACGCTGAGTTATGTCCTCATAGAAGTTAGTGGGCTTTCTTTGTCAAACACCTCAAGAGAGTAGGCTGACTCTCGGGAATTTTGTCTATCAACCATGTATGACATGTATGAGCTTTTGACTACTGCTCTAATACAAACTCGAGCCTGGATCATATTATGATTTAAAAATTGACCTAAAACCATGACATTGACTTGTTGAGTGTACAAATCAATTACTGTAGCTCAGAATGATTCAGAGCTTCAGAGCTTCTGAAGGTCTGCCAGTAAACTGAAAACTATCAATACTTGAGGACTAAGTACCAGGTACAAGGCCTGCACTTTCAGCTTTCCTTCACACTCTCTATTGATCTGGCTGTGGGGTGCAATTTGTTCCGGCTTTGAAAGGTTGAATGTTTGTAGTACATGTAGTAGTGGCCATGAATTTTCAGTTCGCTTGGTCCAAAGACACCTGTTCTTCTTAAAATGACTTCGATGGGTTGTGTTTAATGGCTCGAAATAGAAGTTATCTTCCTTGCTATCTACTTGTGTTGTGGGGTTCTGTTTTCTTTGCGAGGGAAATTACTCATATTACCGGTACCACTCTTCAGTGAAGTGCTCTTTTGAGGAATTCAGTCAAATTCTAGATTTTCAAGGGCCGGCATCAGTTGGTAGTCAGTTCATCATGTCTTCACCACCTTACCTTGTATCACCTTACCCTGGATATAGCGGGTATATTGTAATTTTTGTCACATAGCCCTCCAGACAAAATCAATACCACTGACGAGTTTGATAACAACAGCATTCATCTACGGTAGTTGGCCAGCTTCAGTAATGATTACTTCATCTTGGGACTCGGCCAGCGCTAATGTTGTTATTGTCTTCACAGTCAGAATGCTAGCCATCTGATTATGACATTTGATCGAGTCTTCAAGTGAAGAGTAAAAAAGGCTTGTTTGAAATCGATCCATGTTTTGGTTATGTAATGCTTATCATGTTGACAATGAATGACCAAGGTAGATCTGTTGTAGGCCTACACAAAATGTCAGGTGTCATGTAGGGTTGAAAATATTTGCAGGCCTTCCTGCGACAACTTTACAAAGATGAGTGGTTGGGTCCACCATGTGCTTGGACTAATCAAAGATAACATCGACACAACCTTTGACTTGGCTTCTCCCGAATCATGGTAGTTAAGTCTTCTGTTTTAAGTTTGATCTGACAGCACGTGTGTTGCAAAATCAATTGGCAGTGATGGAGAATAACGCCATGGTCTCCAAAATACACTCCAGGAGACCTTCCTTGCATTGCACCATGTCATGTCGGCAAAGTTTGAATTGACGGAACTTGCTGAAGACTAGAAGAGTGCTTCTTGGGAGTTCTGACACCACTGAATTGGTGAGTGCGTTATTACTCAAGGAGTGATGCCACTTTGCCCTTTCCGTAAAACGGCCTCTTGAACTTCGAGCTGCTGCCTGTCTATTCAGTGGTATTGTGGACGATAGCTCATATTGTGCCATTATTTCAAATGGAGGCGGGGTAGGTGGTGCCCGTTGGTATTGGTTTTGATATACTCGCATTCTAATCCAATTTTCTGCAACCTAGCAACATGCCACGACGTCATGCTCCCAGGTAGTCACATTGCAACCCATTTCTTCTATTTTTAATTGCATTTCAGTATTTTCTTCAGCTCTCGGTATCGTGCGCTTGAAAAGTGGTTGTTCCTGCATGATATGAAGTGGGGTTTGCTCATCTTTTTGCCATCATTCTCACAAGGAGTTCAACTTTTGTTGACCGTGTCCAGATTCTTCCGTGTCAAGGCACCATTTTATGAAATCTGACTCAATCTTTCGTCCCTTGTATATTTCAGGAAGAAGATCGAGGAGATCGGCAAAATGACGGCCCTCTCTCAAGACGAGATCATCAACAACACCAAGACGGTGGTGCAGGGCTTAGAGACGTTAAAAAATGAACACAATCAGATACTTAATAGTTTATTATCGTCCATGAAAACGATAAAGAAGGAGAATGGAGAAACTAATCTAGTCGAGGAAAAAACTGGTATATTGAAAAAGTCTGTGGAGATGATAGAGTTAGGATTAGGGGAGGCACAGGTTAGTATTCTTACCTATGAGGATCAAAATCTAGAAATAATCGCAAAGGCCAAAAATGACTCTGTGGACCTGATCTTGTTTAATATTCCTAACATATATGACTTTGCTGACTGTGATTAATCACAATCGCCCACAACTGTCAATTCAGTCTAGCCCACTCTACTCACTCCAATACACATCTCTTGGGGCTGCGGTGATGGGGCAATATCAGCTCCAGACATTAATCTCGCAGCTTGGAATGGGAAAATCTTCTAAATGACCTTTAGAGTGACATTTATTGATTGTTTTGGCGAATACAACCTGTTTGATGGTCAGTGTTGCTAGGTTACTACTGATAAATATTCATCTTGTCATGTTGCCAATGAGAGTGTTTGGTACGGTTGTGTGGAAAGCTATCATTCTTTGCCATCTGAAATATGGGCAACTTACACTTACATTGAAACTTAAAAAAGAAACCAGTTAAGTACAAAAGATACATCCTTTTGGCTTTTAATGCCTCCACCTCTTGGTCAGGTAAAACTGGTACACTCAGTCAGAGCTGTGTTAGCCTCTTCAATTTCTGCCTTTAAACTTGTCCATAATTTACCTTTCTGATTGCATATTACAGGTCATGATGGCCCTAGCCAACCATTTACAACACGTAGAGGCAGAAAAACAGAAATTACGGGCCCAAGTGCGGCGGTTATGTCAAGAGAATGCATGGTTGCGAGATGAACTTGCCAACACACAGCAGAAACTCCAACAGAGTGAACAGAAAGTAGCCACATTAGAAGAGGAAAAAAAGCATTTAGAATTCATGAATGAAATGAAGAAATATGATTCGGACGATGCAAAGCCAGTAAGTTTTATCAGGTCAACCTGTACATCATGTCAAATACCTTACCTTCCAGGATGAGTGGAGTTGCTCAGCCCTGTCACAGTGAGTCTGAGAAAAAATGTCTATGAGAGCGTTGGCTTAGCATATCACAAGCTTGTCTGTTAGGACACCTGGTGCAAGAGGCACCCCACCCCACATGACTCCTCTGCTTCCCTAATGTATTTCTACTTTTCCAGAGTGAGGAAAAAGAAGCCGAGCCTTCATCTCAGTCATTAGATCTTGGGTTCCCAGAGGATGACGAGGACCCACAACCGGCTGATGGTACATGTTAGTATCGATTCATAAGTTCCGTCCCATCTGTGCACACTATCCCAGTTGTAATCTAATTTCGTCAGAGTTAATTGCTGTACTCAAGAAATCAATACATGAAATAATATTCCAATAGGTTTCATGTTCTTATCAGTATTTGCCAGTCCCAGGATGGCATGGGATCAATTTTGAGGCTCTGTGTGCCTTTAAAAACATCAAACATGGCAAAGAAAAATGTACTTATAGAGACAACCTCATGGAAACCATATGGAAAATTGCCCATGATGTCGACGCTGATGTTGCTGGACAGTGGCAGGAAAAGAACAATTTAAGTTCAGGCAAATTGATTGGAACTTTTACACTCTGCTGCCATGCATACTTTCCACCATAAAGCACTGTATTCTCTTTCCTCCATTCCAGTCCTATCACCTACCCAACCGAGTGCAATGGCGCAGGCTGCCAGCGGTGGTTACGAGATCCCCGCCCGGTTGAGAACCCTCCATAACCTAGTGATCCAGTACGCGTCCCAGGGGCGGTACGAAGTGGCCGTGCCATTATGTAAACAGGCCTTGGAAGATCTCGAAAAGACGAGTGGTCACGATCATCCAGATGTGGCCACGATGTTGAATATTCTAGCTCTTGTATATAGGTAGGTTTCAGAAGTCTGGTTAAAACTTAGAACTGTTAATGAGGATTGTGTTGAAATCTTTGCACCTGCTGAAATCTGAATCTGAAGATGTGGCTTAACTGCATCATATCTGGAACTGATCAGGGAACTTATTCATAGAGTTGGTATATTTAGCATGCTTTGGATTTTGGTATCTTGGTCAAAGAAAGATTTTCGGTATAGAAAGCAGTATAGTTCTTTGAACTGAAATGTGAACCATTGCGTATTGGGAGACTGCTTTCTTGAATGTTGCATGTTTGGTAGCTGGGATCCTAAAGGGAATATTTATTCAAAACATTGATCTCATGTGGAGGGTTGCTCATCTAAATGGGCTGAACACTTCCTCTCTGATATCCCTTATCCCCCAATTGACACAAGCTGTTGTGGTGAGTGTTGTGGAATTGCTGCCTGGATAGTATGGACCCACCCCTTACAATTGAAACTGTTGTTGTGCCGGCCAGTTTTCTTAATAGCTTAGAAAAAAGGGGGGTTTGTTGACTGCAAAAATGTTGGTTGATATTGATCTTTGATCCAATTCTGGCGTAAAGCACCAAATATGTTGCATGTTGGCCCAATGGCAAGCCTTGCTAAAGTTTAAAAACAGATGGCACTTTTTGGCCAGCTGGTGGTCTGATTGCCCACTTGTCCTTAAGGGCCCTTGGGAGAACTCTACTGGTTGGGATCAAATAATGATGATACTGTAACCTGGTCGGTACAGTGAGTTGGGAGTCGGGCTAACAAGAGTTGGGCTTAGAAATGCGATTGTTGCATCATATCTCTAGACTGCTTTTCCAGGGACCAAGGAAAATTTAAAGAAGCGGGTAATCTACTCCAGGATGCATTAGGTATACGGGAGAAAACTTTAGGACTGGACCACCCTGCTGTGAGTTTTGAGGGGCCGATGTGTTTTCTAGGCCTTGTTTGAGGCGTGCCCTTTGGTCATATGTCACAGGTGGTCTCACTGCTCATCTGCTGTACCTATTGATTAGGTTTCATACATTGCCTTGGGCTGCTCTATAAAATCATTTATTAACCACTCTAGGTCTGATCAAGAATTCTGAAAGAAAGACTAAACAAGTCAACTTACTGTTTTAGCTTGTGGCAAGGAGCTCTCCAGTGATCATGTGACAAAGGCATGGCCTCGAACATTCCTCGAGGGGTTCATGGTTTGCATGTTGGCCACGTCTGTCATTCTTATGGCTGAACACCCTTGAAGGGGTGACAACAATCGGCACCTTTGGTCCACGCATAAACCCAAACGTCCCTCAATCCTTGCTGATCCATGGTGGTCGTGAATTTGATTTTGACTGATAAAACTGTTGAAATGTAACCACCTCCTAGGAACCTGAGCCTATCCCCATCCACCACTCCTTGTGGACCAAAGATGTTGACATTGGGCACGGAACTGGTTTTGTATCTTGGGGCTGAATTCTGACACGGGCATGCCTGTTGGTTCAGGAACACCTGGGCATTTTGGTATCGGCTGAGGAATTTCTTGGCTTGGCTATCATGACACCATGTTCAACCTCTTTTGCTACCACTGTACCTTTCAAATGAAAGTTATGCCGCACACGGAGACAGTTACTCAGAATCTGAAATCTTGACAACTTATCAGATGTGGAGATTCAAAAAGTGATATTTGCCGATTTATAAAAAAACTTCTAATGGAAGTTGTCTTCTCTAATTTTGAAACCATTTATAAGGCAAAATCAACCTTTCTGAAGTTACTTGGCAAATTCAACCAGCTGTCTCGACTGGCGTTACTTTCATTGACGATGAATGACCTGGCTAACAACTCAACCTGCCTGTAACTAGCAGTTTGACCCTATCACTGCAACCAATAACACCTGTTATTTCAGAGACCAAGGGAAATACAAAGAGGCCGCTAATTTACTAAACGATGCCCTTGGCATCCGGGAGAAAACCCTTGGACATGACCATCCAGCTGTGAGTCAAATTTCCTATCAGCATGGCGGGCCTAGCTGGCTCCTTGTTACACATTCTGTATCACATCTTACATGTACCATCCATCTCATTGAAACTTGACAGTAGATTCTGATGAATTTGAGGGCGGGTGTGTGCGCGTGGCCCATGGGTAATTGGAGAAACGTCGGCAGTGATACTGTAATTCATGGAGCTACTGTCAGTTTTGAGATGAGATGGGAATGTCACCACACTTCAACACTTCATGTATCTGTCCCTATTTTCTTGCATGGCAATTCATCAAGATGTCTTTGTTTGTGAAAATCTTGTGCTCATACGCATGTATCAGAGTCAGTGTTTTCGAGAAAAATGTTATTGATTGATGATATTTTTATTTACATATTTTGTTAGTACACCCACCCCAACTAGTGAATTTGAACATTCTATCAAGTATAATCTCCATTATTTAATAGTTCTTAGAAAAATCTTTAACCCTATAACTTTTTTGTTCTCTGAAAACTTTATGAAAAAGTTGCATTGGTTTTGAATTCTGACTGTAGTACTCACAGCCACTGGTTTGTTTATTTGTTGTATAAAAGTATCACTTTGTTTCTCTCTCTGGTCTCCTGCCTTTTCCCTACCCAGTATGCATTTGTAGCCAATAGAGTTTTCTAACACATATTTCAACAACCCAATGTGTTTTTTCTGACCCTTACCGGTATTTTTCCGAAATTTCATTGACAGGGGGACTGAGATTGAGGTTGACAAAATAATAATCTTTGATGATTGAAACTTTTGGACTTCAACAGCCAACTAACAAATTATTATCAGTGTTATATGTTGTTCTTGTTGTTTGCTAAACTTCATTTCACTTGTCTCTATTTGTAGCTTGCAATCTCAAATATTTTCAAACTTTGAAAAGGAGAAATTACCTTTAGCCTGATGTGATTTCAGAGCTGTGGAAATCTCCTCAAGATTCATGAAGTTTAGGGGTACCGCTTTGGCCTGTGTTCATTTTCAGTAAAAAAATTAAGAAATCTTAAGTTGATATGTTGCATTTGGAGTAGATTTGCAATTGCAGTATGTGTAAATCATGTTATTCTGGTCATTTTATTTATTCTACCTGATTTTCTCCACAGGTGGCGGCAACTTTGAACAATTTAGCTGTTTTATATGGAAAGCGGGGGAAATACAAGGAAGCTGAGCCTCTTTGTAAACGTGCTCTTTTGATCAGAGAAAAGGTAAAGTAGAACTACATCAGTGTTCCTACTAGTCCTCAAGAAACTGCAAGTCCATGGATTGAAAATGATTTGATTTAAGAACCTGAGTGTCTTTTTGAGTGCCACCAAGGGGTGGAAGTTGTATGCAGGCCAGTCCAGTCAACACTTGAAATGCGCATCAGTAAGCTGACACCAGCCTGGAAGGGATTCTGTTGATAGTTGATAGTTGTTCATAAAAATTCATAGCACATAATGATTGATGTTCTGTCTTTCAGGTTTTAGGTCCTGATCATCCAGATGTTGCCAAGCAACTGAATAATTTAGCTCTATTGTGCCAGAATCAAGGAAAATATGAAGAGGTAAAACAAATTGTCTATCATTCGGGCTAGCCAGATTATCTGATGTTTTCTAGAATTATATTGCAACTTTTCATTGTAAAGGCCTACGCTCATCGTGTAAACTGTTTTACTCCCACAGGTAAAACAGAAATAGACATTGCCACTGTACAGTAACTGTTAATTAGAATACAACCAATCGCGAATTCATGACTTAGAGATTTTGGAAGAATGTGTTGATGAAGAGTTTTAAAGCAACACACTACCATGTCAACATTCTTATTAACTGACTCCTTGTTGCTGATGTGTCTTGTGTTATACCGCCTGGATTTCATTCCACCGCCATTCTAGGTCGAACAGTACTACCAGAGGGCTCTCGAGATATATGAAAGCAAGCTCGGACCAGATGACCCCAATGTTGCTAAGACTAAAAACAACTTGGTAAGGCCGGCCCGTTCCCTGTTGTGTTCCATGTGCATTGTGTCGATGGTTTCTGTTCTTTTCAGAAGAGCTTAGAGAGGGATGTTTTTGTGTGGAAAAGGAAAGCCTGGTACTTTGATATTGTGTCCTGGTCATTTATAGCACTGAAAAATCGGGTGAATTTTCAGTCTGTCATAACTCTCAACACCTACTCTCAACACTTTTGAGTTAAGTTCATGATTGTTCCTTCATGTATCTAAGTAAACTTTGTGGGTCTCAAAATGTATAGGTGTTATACAGAAAGAAGGATTGACCAAGTTAACTGTGGTTAGTACGCTGTCGAGCCAACGATTCACTCTCCACACTGAAGCATCCGTCTCCTCCCTCTAGCTGTGTAGATAACAACCGCATGATGTCTCACAGCTCCGCCTGTAGGCTACACCTGCGGTACTGGTCCAGATTAGCTCCTGCAGCACTGTTGTTACGCATGGATGCTCACGTTATCATTCCAGGTGGAGCTATACTACCAAAGGGCTTTAGAAATCTACGTTCAGAAACTAGGCCCTGACGATCCTAACGTTGCCAAAACTAAAAATAACTTGGTAAGACGGTCTAGCCTGGGTAAGGTGTCGCACTACTTTGGAGTGGTTAGATGCAACAGTCCTGTCTATCTTTAAATCAAACACTGTCCTGTCACAGTTCACCTCCCCATTGTACGTCCCATTGGGTCAGGCGTTTCTGGCCCTATATACGCCTTTAGATAGATTAACAAACCACATTAGTTCGATTTGGAGCACTTGTAGCTAATTCTGTTGAAAACTGTGTGTGAGGTAGGCTGAGAAGATCAAGTTTGTAGACACCAGACTGTTGATGTTATAGTGGTGTTCATCTGTTTCCTATCATGGATGTGCATGTATAGAACAGTTCCTGACGTACTTAGGTGTTGCAGGGATTCAATCCAAACTGCTGCATCCCTGAACTCCCATCTTCATATTGATTCCTCAGTAATAACTTAGCTTTCATAAATTCCTTTGACATTGAACAAGTCCAGAAGGTATCTATGGTATCATCGAATTGAACGCGTTCTAGCACCTGAGTTGTGTGGTTTTTTTGGATAGAAACTTGGTCTTTTCCGTTTGACCCTCACAGCACACAGACACACACTTTGAACCTGTGATCTCATAACATTCTTGTCCCACCCACACCCTTACCAGGCATGCCGCTTGTGTGCATGGAATGCTCAGCCTCAGTTGTAAATTACCTTTACCCTGAAAGCTGCATCCAAACCAATGCGGTCAAATATTCGAAATTTGCAGCCTGGGGTTCCTTGCCGGGTGACTTCACAGAGATATTTGAGGTTGGCAAAGAGAGCATGTTTTAAGTTATGGCATGTACAGAGTATAATCCTTTTGTGTTGAAGCAATACAGGTCCCTGCTTCTGAGACCCTTTCTTACACTATTCTGGGTTAACAGCTTTGATAATTTTTGGGGTTTTTACAAATTTTACAACTCTTGGATGAAATCTTTTTTCTGCCTCTTTTCTAAGCCCTATTATTATAACGAGGTTGGGTATAACTAAATGGTTAAGTTTAAAACTTGCCCCCCCCCCAGCTAGTTTCTAATAAGAGTAAAACTTGGCAATGAAGTTATATGAAATGAAATAAGGCTGTCACAACTCAAGTTGCCAAAGATTTTTGTGTCATATATGTTATAACAGCATGCTTATTACATGTATTATCATTGATTGCCCTTGATGATGTAAAAGTTCTCAATTGAGAAGCTGCTGATGGTCTGAAAACTATCTTCCCATGATAGAATAAGGACTACTCAATAACAAGCTTGCTTTGCTCATGTGTTGCTTATAAACGCGTAACCTTATGACGACAGATCATCTTTGAGAAATCACTTTCCTACTTACCACTTTCATCAAGCAAGAATGTGGGGCCTCTGCCCAGGTAGCGACCAAACTGAAGCCCAGTACTTTCTGCACCGAATGAGCATGAGAGGTGTGTTCTGATTGACCGAGACATGACAGAAGTCCCATTTCCAGCTTGGTGCAAGTTTAGAATGGAATTTTCTCTCATAAGTAATTTTCAAAACATCCACTGTTTGTGAAAGAAGTGTCCACTTTATACAAATCATATGCAGTGGAACCCTGCTATGACGACCACGACCACTGGATTGGGTGGTCCCAATGACCAAATTCACCCCTCTAACCCGACCAAAGGGCCTAATTGCCGTTGAAAGACGAATGCTGCCATGATTTTCTGCGTCTTTTTCAGGCTTCAGCCTATCTGAAGCAGGGTAAATACAAGCAAGCAGAAACGCTCTACAAAGAGGTGCTAACGCGTGCACATGAAAAGGAGTTTGGGAAAGTTGATAGTGAGTATGAGTTGTTGTCTCATCTCACAGAATATTGGTTACGCGGCTACCTTAATCTGGGACATTATCTGTCCTAGGCCCAGTTGCTCAATCGGCATAGAGAAAAAACCCAGCAGTAATATCTATGGGTCATGTGACTGCGCAGTCTTGCAACATGATGAGTTGTTCATTGATTAAACTTTTCTTCAAGGCGCCAAATGAACATATAGTCCAGTTGCAGTAGTTCA
Organism: Lineus longissimus; assembly: GCF_910592395.1. NCBI lineage: Eukaryota > Metazoa > Nemertea > Pilidiophora > Heteronemertea > Lineidae > Lineus > Lineus longissimus. The sequence continues at coordinate 26,516,988 of NC_088310.1, forward strand.
GCCTGTAGTAACTCAAACTGACTCTGTTTTTCAGATGACAACAAGCCTATTTGGATGCGTGCTGAAGAAAGGGAAGAAAACAAGGTAAGGATATTCTTCTTTGGAGGGAGGAGATTCATGAGATTTATGAACCTACTAATTCTGTCCAGTGGGGCAGAATTCTTTCAAAAATGTACTCACGTGACATTGGAGGCTTGTTTCCTAACAACTATATTGCTCATTAGTGGTCTGTCTTTTCTCTGAGATTCCCCTCATTTGACTCAAAATTAATGGGTATTGTCTGAATTTTGTATTTTAGCACATTTACATAGTGAGTAACCTGTAGTGTATGGCGTGTTTGAGATTATCAGCAATTTGTGCATGGATTTTTTGCTGTGTGTGGCTCTATTGAACATTGGTGATATCAAGTATACTTGGTTCCTACTTTTTGACATTTGATTCAGTATCTCATATCAAATAGTCACGGTTTGTATGATCTTACGAGAATAAACTCTGCAATGTTTTTATTTCCTTCCTATCTTGTACACTGTTTTGTGTGTCATCTGAATGCAAAGTGTTTGCAGTGCTCAGAGTAAATGTGGTTTGTGAGTCGTTACACTTGGGGTATTTTGCCAACATCTTCTTGTACATCTGTTTCAGGGGAAATATAAAGATAATGCATTATACGGCGAATATGGTGGTTGGCATAAAGCGGCCAAGGTTGACAGCCCGACAGTCACGACAACGTTAAAGAATCTTGGCGCCCTCTACCGGAGGCAAGGCAAATACGAAGCTGCCGAAACTCTAGAGGAGTGTGCAACAAGATCGAGGAAAACTGTAAGTTTTCATGTACAAGTCCAAAATCCCCTTGGTAATGGTAGGAGAAGAGATATCTACCTATTTAAACCATTTTTGGTGGGGAATAGTTTCCCAAAAGTAAAGTTTTATCGGTGATTTCCCTGTCAAGGACAGACAATTATCCTAACAAATAGACACCATCTCGCTCAATGGTATAACTATGACACTTGAAGGGAATCTACCCTATATGAGTTTTCCGACCATTTTGTTGCAGAACAGACAAGGTTTCTAGTACTTGGAGTTCTTACTTCAAGAAAACATTTTACATGAATATTTATACTAACATTTCTCGCATGAAAAGTTCAAGCTAGTCTAGCTGGTAGTGCATGGCCTGTCTATTACATTACCCAGTTGTCGTGTTCCTCCTTTGGTCCCTTTTACCCTGTTGCTCATACAGGATCTAACACAGAAACCTGGCTTTTCACAGGCCCTTGATGTTGTACGTCAAGCCAAGGCACCAGATGCTGCACCAGTAGACCCGAAGGATACCAAACCTATCAAGCGTTCTTCGAGCAAAGATCGAAGTCGACGTGATTCACGTGAGTCGTTGGATAGTGTTACTTACGAAAAATCAGGTGATGGAGATGAAGTGAGTATTGGTGTGGAGTGGTCTGGGGACGGGGTAAGTATGAGTACGAGACTATGGCATTCCACTACATCTAGGCAAGGCATGCTAGATAAGGGCACCCTGACCCAAAAACTGAGGGTGAAAAATCTTAGGAGCTTTGCATCTGCGGGATAGACTTAGAACACTGTATATTAGTATCCTGAAAACTGGGATTAGAAGTGGTTCTTCTTCGACTTCAGATAATCCTAAAATTTAGGATTAGGAATGGAGAGGGAGAGAAAAGTTGTTTTTCTGATGCAAAGCTAAAATGTTTCATGAAATTCTGCCTGTTTACACCTCTTCCTTCTGCTATAGCTTCTCATTGTGCCCTCTGAGGCAATCACGTTTAAAGATTGTAAATTCTGATAAAAGTTGGCCTGGAATGTTGCAATATGAGAAGCGCTTTTCACTTTTCGATGTCGAGATCTTATCAAATCATCTTGCAGTCAAATTACTTGAGATTGTTGCTCAGTTGCTGAAGTACTACCGGCTTGTAGATAGATATTTCTGCACATTCTGTGAGCGTACTGCTTCATTTTTCACCCCACTGCTTAAGTTATGCCCTGCCTGTACTGGAGATGCCATCAAAATGAGTGCATGTAACTCACTGTGGTGTTTGAACAGGTTTTAGTCACCTTTCTAATTATGTCCGGCTTGTGCAGGTTTGTCCATGTCGTCTGCTGCTTATCTTATGTTTCTTTCTTCATCAATGGATACCCAAACAAGTTTTCAATGGTCTTTTGTGACCAGGGCCTAGTATTATAAAACTTAATGCCACTTCATCATTCATAACTCCTATTTCTGCTCTATATTAATTAACTGAAAAGGAACACAACCCTGGAATGATCATGACCCAAAGTTTAACAAATGGTTTATGATACCTGGCCAAGGGCTCTTCTTGCCACCTCAGTGCCGTGTTGGAAACTTCTCCGGCCATCCTGACCAGAAAAGTTCCTTGTTTTTTGTCTTGAATTGAAAAGTCATTTCATTTTCTCCTAGTCTTTCTTGTCATGTTTTAGTATTTTAGTTGGCTGTTCTCTCATTCTGTCCTCATTTGATGTTGTCCAAGCCACTACAGGCTGTTTCCGTCTTGCTTCTGCCTGTGGTTTTGCTATGTGGTGCAAGCCACAAGGACGTTGAGTCCTCGGCATAGATGTCGTCTTATCTGAGAGAGCGCATGGCTTTTGTTGCCTGTTTTGCTAATCTTTACGCAAAGAAACTTAAAAGAGAGCTTCATTTTGGTCTATCACGATACTTTGTCTTGTTGTTTTGGCATTGGTGAAAATTAGGTTGTTTTGAAGCTCCCAAAATATCTTTCAAATAGACAACAGTAGAGCAGATTTTATTTGGTCGTGGAGAGGTTATCTTTTTATATGGTCTGCATGTGTATTTGCAGTTTGGCATGTTTTTTAAAGTTATACTCATGGATATTTCAAGGCACTTTTTCATCAAATGTTGCAGGTGTCATAGACATGCATGCCTTAATTAGGTTTTGTGGTATATTTCTGAATGTGACCACATGTGTTTGTTTTGATATTCTTCATTTGTCGGTGTCATGCTTTTGTTGTTCAAGACCTGCACAAGTCCATTGAGTGTTCTGCACGGAAGTATTTTCTTCAATCCAAAAGTGATTTTGCTGATAATATTTTGCACCAATTTGCACAAAGATGATTCGTAACATTTCACTGCAAATGTAGTCACATGAGCGTTAGGAATACCTCACTTTGTGTTTCCGAACAAACAAACAGGTTTTTATTGTCTGCACAGTGTGATTAGCAATGAGCCAAAATAATTGTCATCATCTTTTCTGAGAATATGATCGCACAATCGCAGCATCGGCTCATTATATTGACCATGATCAATGGTTCCTGGCACGTTTTTAAAATCAAAGATATTTTGCATTTGAAAATAATTTGCCATTCCACATGCGATAGTTGGCCACAGTTTATCATTGTCTTGCTTATTAGGTCATCCATCTGCAATCCTTTTCATCAATACGCGACCTGCCACTTTTGTTTGTGGCTCGACCGCAACTCCACATCTCTTTTCCTCTCTCATCATCATTTCTGTACCAAATAAGTCACAAATCATTTCAGATTAGGGGGGTGTTTATTTTTCTCTTAAATCAGTTTCTTATCATTCTGATTTCATCCTCCCTTTCTGTGCGATTTAGTTCTCATGTGAAAAGGGTCACCCGTAGATGAGGTCAGGTGAAACTGCATGCAGCCAAGATTGGATGGGGTGCCATTCTTGTACTCATACGCCATGTCTCCGGTTCAGGTTTCCTTCTATTGGGCTGCCTGTATTTTGAAAAATCTTGAGATTCAATCATTTTCTTTCTAATTCATCATTATACTTCAGGAATACTTGCTTTATAGTTAGACGAGTCATTGAAATTGTAAACTAGAAATAGTCGACAGCTCTAATTTTGAGAGTCGGGATTTCTCTAATCACTTTCTTCATTGCGTTGTTGTTGTCGTCTGCTTCTTGGATGCCGAGTCGAGGGAGGAAGATGCTGAGATGAATGCTGCTACCTTCAGCCGAGCCGGACGACACTTATAGTCAACAATCCTGAGATACGCACATGGGCTGCAGTCAGTGTTCCAGCCAACCTATGACACTGGTTGGTCCAAGTATAAACTGACTGATCAGGCACTGGAACATGTTCTGTCACCTGACTGTTGTTCCAGATTTCAATTGCCATGTGCCTGGCTTTACCCTGACTGAAGTAAAACGAATCATCATACCATGAATATTATGAATATTGTGAATCATCGACACAACATTAGCTTTTGCCTGTCAACAGTGCTTCAAGCATTCGGAAGGAACTGCTTGCTAATACATCCACTCAGACAATGATATGGAAACCAGCAGTTGAATATTTGTATCTAAGGCCGAAGTTACATAGACCTCATTCGTTCATTTACCACGAGTCACTTTCCGGGTTTTTCTTTCATTCCTCGGTGAATGCACGCCACAAGGCCGTGCTTTTACAGGGGAACGAAAGCAAAAGGGGAAAATGAGTCCTGGGAAATGAACGAATGAGGTCTATGTAACTTCGGCCTTATGGTTCTTTCAATCTTGTATGAATCACATGTCATTTCATATTCGTAATAACAATGCCAATGATATTTCCAGTATGTGTACAAGCTTTACTAGTTTCTAAATACTTATGTAGATGTTGTGATAAAAAGAACTTCGCAGTGATACGAGTTTTAGGAAATACAGTTCTGGCCATATGTAAACCAAACACTATTTCTACGAGTGTAATCATGTTTTGAGAAGATTACCTGTGCATCGCCTTCGCTAACTTCTGCAAATGATATTCTGAAATATTTGGGGCAATGCAGATTTCGTGCAACAAAAAATGTTTCTTATGGACAGAACCGTAGTGTTACGTTATTTCACAAAAGTTGACTAATCCGCATGGTGTGACCAGTTCTAAATGAAAACCTAGTTCCTCTGTATTCTCACTTGTATTGCTTTCAACTTGAGCCAATGAGCAAGTCCTCTTGCTTCTAGGATAATGAGGAATTGTAAAATGCTTACAAAAAGCAATTTGATTTACTTTGTTATTGTTTACATTTGTTGCTGTTTTATAATGTATAGCTACCAGCAGAAGAATGACGGTGTGGGTTAATGCTGTTGTCAGGCTGATAATACCATACTCAAAGATGTTGCAATTAAAGCTTAAAACGTTTGAAAAACTATTCAAGCAAATTTATTGATGAAGCAATTTCTGTCATGTCTGTAGGCCCGGGCCTGTTTTGTGAGTTGGGGGGTGCGCGATACCAAAATCCATTTCAAGTATGCTCTGTAGTTTAAAAAAGACATAGGAATATAATAATCAGTTAGTATAATCAGCTTTAGGAGCAGGATCCAAGGTTAGATTTTACATCATGAAATGAAATTCACTTCCATTATCTATCGATTCCTGCTTCGTCCTATCTATAGTAAAACTGGTTTGGTGTTTTGACTGTTATGCACATTTGGTGTGGAGTATTTACATTGATATAGCATAAAGGAATAAACGTAAAGGTATCACTAAAAAGTGTGTCATTTTCCAAAGATTCGGTTTGTGATGGAGTCAGATCACCATAAAAGCATTGTCGTAGTCTCCAAATAAGATATTTTCTTTGATGAACTGAACATTTTGTCATTTTTAGTGGTACCTTTATGTTTATACCTTTATGATAGTTCTTGCCTTGGTGTGGTTCATGGAGATCCTCTCATGTCATAAACCTTAGTTTCTTGCTTGCTTATTACATTTGAGTTGCTTCATTGATGTGATGATTTGATATTTATATTGGCTGTCACTGCTGTGTTTTGTGGCTTCGTACACAACAGAAGAGCTTGATCTCCGAGAAAATCCAAATCATACAGATAATGCATGATCAGGGAGAATATTATACATGAATGTTGTCTGCTATTTTTTCAACTCTTGCATAACTTCCCTCAGATAGTAACAAAATTTCTTTAACTTTGTGTTCAGTTTCCTAGCACTAACTTTTAAATCCTAGATGAGTTACACTTGTACATATTTGCTTCAAAAGTATTTTCATCTGTCTTTCTCTCTTGGAGTATGTGATCTAACTGTGGTTCAAGAGACAACAAATGGTTCTCTCTTTCCATAGAAGAAAAACACATTCTGAAAAATCTTCTTTGGATTCTGATAGATATTGTCATTTTCTTGTGCTCAAACGAGTGCTGAATTTATACAAACGGTTAACCCTTTCCTCCTGATTGGATTGCAATGGGCCAAGCTCTTGTGAGTGTTGTTGCATACACAGTAGCCATATATGTAGCTGGTAACCAACAAAATACCCTTTTCTTTCTGACTTCACCTCACCCAGACCGGCAAACTTAAACGCAGTGGCTCCCTAACGAAACTGAGAGCTTCAATTAGACGCAGCAGTGCCAAACTCGTCCAGAAATTGAAAGGAAAAGGTGACGAAAATCATTCAGGAAGGTAAGAATCAGTTGATGTGAGAGACAATGATCGAAATCTAAAAACGCCCGCACTTATTCACCCTGGACCACGTAGCGGTGCCCCACCGCACCGACCGCCTACCGGCACCAATCTCCTCCTCAGTGTTTTACTTTGCGTTATGCATGCGTTCTCCTCTTGCATGAGTATCTTACTGTCCCTATCACTTACCACCTGCTGTTTAACCATTGATACTCTAGTTTCACCGCTCTGAGACCGGTTCTGAATATCCTGTTGGGACAAGCAGTATGCTCACGGTAATTGGATACCATTCAACGAGTTCTGTTGGGAAAGAATATGAGTTGACAACACCAAGTTGTCCGATGGTCATTATGGCATGTTCCCACTCGGCCTTGGTTCTTTGATTTTGTAGTCGTAAACCAACCAGTCTCTGATCGGTGAAGCTTGAGTATTTTGCTGCACTGTTGTCATGCAGTGGTGTGTAGTAGTATTACGGTATAAGAATGTAATGGACACATAGTATATAGTTCTAGAATTTCCTCAGCTAACAAGATTTTTTGCCAAAGAGGGCAGTCTTAAAATGATACATGAGTTCAGCTGGTGGGATGTGGTTCTTAGTTCCAGCTGCAGCAGTAGAGATGATCTGTCAAGCTTTACAAGTGTAACAAGTACAGCTGAAGAAGATGAGGAAGAGCCAACATATCATGATGGTGATGTGATTCATTTTGGACAATTTTAACATCAGTTGCATTCTGAAGTTGGTTCTTGCGTGTTAGATTAATGTGACTTCAAGGGGTGTCTGAGATTTCAAATTGGTGTCTGAGACTTCAAATTGGTGTCTGAGACTTCAAATTGGTGTCTGAGATTTCAAATTGGTGTCTGATACTTCAAATTGGTGTCTGGGACTTCAAATTGGTGTCTGAGACTTCAAATTGGTGTCTGAGACTTCAAATTGGTGTCTGGGACTTCAAATTGGTGTCTGAGATTTCAAATTGGTGTCTGAGACTTCAAATTGGTGTCTGAGACTTCAAATTGGTGTCTGAGACTTCAAATTGGTGTCTGGGACTTCAAATTGGTGTCTGAGATTTCAAATTGGTGTCTGAGACTTCAAGTTGGTGACTGGGACTTCAAATTGGTGTCTGAGACTTCAAATTGGTGCCTGAGACTTCAAATTGGTGCCTGAGACTTCAAATTGGTGTCTGAGACTTCAAATTGGTGTCTGAGACTTCAAATTGGTGTCTGAGACTTCAAATTGGTGTCTGAGACTTCAAATTGGTGTCTAGGACTTCAAATTGGTGTCTGAGATTTCAAATTGGTGTCTGAGACTTAAATGGGTGTCACCATGTTTTAGAGTGCAACCAATGTGAATTTGATTCATGTTTGGATCCAGTTTGGTTAATGTTGAAAGTTAGTTTCAAAGTTTGGTTACAGTGGCTCCCTTTGGCTTTGACTCATGAACCAAAAAGTTAAATCTAACATTTGTTCTGCTGTTCAGGAGTTCTATTCAAAAGTTCTGATTGTTGTTACTCTGTTATATAATAAGGCATTGTTATGAAGGAACTGACCACATGTAATCATTTAATTCTGTGGAACAGCCATATACACTATAACCACTGCATATCCATATTCTTTCTGTGTGCCTTCACTATACCTCTGAATATCTTGCTTTGCTTTAAGTGTCACTTACCTTTAGCCAAGGATAGATTACTTTCTTTGCATTAAACACCAACTTATTTCATGTTAGACATAGGATTAGTGTTGATTGCAGTAACTGATGAAATATGAGTTAGTTCTGAGGGGGAACTATTCTAAAACCGTATTGAGCTTCTTCAACCCATACCACCGACCTGAGGCATTTACGCATAGCCTCTGCATTGGACCACAGTTCACAGGAACTGCAACACCTGGTGGTCAGGGAGTGAATTTCAGCTGGACTATCCTCAGCCTCCTGTTCTCATCTGGATTCTTGAAAGTGGTTTAGGAAGGCATGTAAATTTATGCATTATCCATAACTTTCCCAAGTTCATTAACTATCCAGAGTCCCCTTATCTTACTTTAAAAAGTTCAGGTCTGGCATCATGAAATGACTTTAGCATAAAACAGCAAGGATCTGTTGGCCAACAGGCATGGCTTTGAATGTACTGTAAAATCAGTCAGGAGTTGTTCCACACAAGTCGGAATGGCTCCTGACTGATCATACAGTAGTATGGAGATTTAGGTCAACACTGTTTTGCTAAAGTGCTTTCATGCCTTCATTGTGTAAATTTCCCACCCATCCTGCTTCTAAGCATGCAATCAAAACCCTTGGTTTGAGTTGTTTTCAATACTACTGCTCCATTGAATTAGGTATGTTTGTTTCTTACTCTCCTCCGAACCACAAATTTGGGTCACCTAAACTAGGGAAGGGTTCCATTCGTTCAAATGTAAACAACTGTTATTCTCCTGCTGTTAGCTTTTCACCAGCGATAAACAATATACACACCTAGAAAACTCTATGAAAATCGGTTTCTCATTATGATGTTAGTTGTCTGTTTCTGACACATTTCCTTCTCATCACTAGGCTTAGACACTATGTACCAAAACCGTATAACTTCTACTGTTTGTAGGTTATAATCATGTTGAAATGTCTCTAACACACCCTGTAGAAACTAACTGTAATAGTCTTTTAAAAAACTAGTTGCTTTGCCATTAAAATCAGCAAAACTGCTGGGTTAAAATCGCTGTAGTGTAGAATTTGGCCTCAAGAGGATGAAAATGTTTTCTCATTCCAGTATAGTCATCATCGTGTCTTGAATATTGTGTTCTAACGATTTGCAGCATGTGCTTAATAGTTTGAAAACACACAAGACTACTACATAATCAGTGGTTTTATCTTTCAGGTTTTCCTCAGTGTCCGAGAGATCATTGACTTTTTGTTTCAGCCAACCCCTGCACGTAATATTATTTCATTGACAATCCGCCTGTGGTTTTCCAGTTTATTAATGTGGTTTCTATTATCTTACAGCATGAAAAGAGCAAGCTCAATGTCAATACTGAACGTAAACAGTAAAGATGATAGATTACAGGCAAGTACATCAAAGCTAAGACAATTTCCTTGATTATACTAAAATTTGGTGTCTTCCACTTGCTTTTACTTCATGGAGAGGCAGAGGCTCTGAAATTTTAAAGTGAGAATCCAAGCATTATATGAGATATTGCATTATTTCAAAAAAATAATCCCATCCAATACCTTACTCTCTGTTTCCCTGCACCTAACCTGGCATGGCCATGCATGGATCGGACAGTTCTAAAGAAGTTTCTTGTTCTTTTCTATTCACAGGATCAGCGACGGCTTTCTAGTGGTAGCCTAGCACTGCGTGGACGAACTGCCAGCTCAGACCAGTTAGCAAAACAACTTTTTTAGCAGCTTTGTTAATTGTAGTGTTTATAGGCTTTATTCAGCTGTGCCCACAGTTTCATGGGGAGTTCATATTCTAACCATATCCAGATGTACTTTGGGACCACAGTGACACCAAATGTTGACATTTGGGGTTCGAATCTGAATGTAGAAATTGTTAAGAGAGTTATGGACTGTCATAACTGTTTACATTCACAGCCTCAGAATGCCCTCAATGAGAACGTGTGCTTGACGAGAGTTTGACTACATTGATAGTAACTCTGAAGACATCTTCAGGATTGGCTTTTCGGTGTCGGCGTCATTGCGATTATATCCTTTCGAGCAATGTTGCGGAATCTTTCCTAACAAATGTCCTTCTGTTGAGAGAAGGGCATATAGATACAAGACCTTCCTGTTCTTGTGATTTATAATCCTGCTTTTTTATATCCCGACACATTTTGGAATTTTGGTGACGATCACCTCTATTCCAAAAGAACATATCCAGATATAAATGATCGGCATGATCGGGGAACAGTGGGGGTCTTCTTAATATCCTGTTTTTCGGGTTAAAAAAATTGTGTACTAGTCTTTCTGTGCTTTCCCAATGTACATTTGGATGCGGTGATCTCTGTGGCATTTCAATGTATACATATCTTATGTAGAGCATTTGCATTTAAAATCACGGTTCTGTGATATGTGTGCAGAGAGTCGCTGGCTGTAGACTAATAATCATTAGCTTGTTGCAAGGTCTTTTTATTTCCAAGTGGATGAACTGCAAATTGAAAACTCAAACAGTCTTAGGGTTTATAGGAGTGATTTTGTAACTAATTGTCTGTTTGTAAACACATTACCAACGGGATTTTCACAAAGAGTCAATTGTTTTCTGAAAATTGTGTTTAAATGACACTGCTTTTTCATCAACACTACATACATGTGTGTTTATGAAATTGGGTTTATAGATACCGGGTATTTGAAATAGTGACGTATTTTAATAGTTGGTAAGCACCTGAAACTGTGGGCACAGTGTTTTCATCTGCAAGCTCGGTGTGATATGCTATATGGTTATGTAAAGCATAATCATTCCATATAGGACATGACATATATCCATGGTCTGCATGCTGCATGTGTGTGTAGGGTCCGTCTTGTTATCAGAGTTGGGCAAACATAGTGCAGCCATGCCACTAATCCGGATGGGAAAACGTTTGACCTTGTCATGATGACGGTTGTATTTGACTTGGCTGTGCAGATCTTTCTAATCGAGTGCGTGATGGACGAATTAGTCATGAAATAGGACTTGTACTCTTTCGGGCCTGGGACTGGAAACATATAGATAAGGTTAAAAAACATGTTAGACCTTCAATTTTCTGACTCTGACAGAAACTTTGAGAAAAGAAATGAACCTCAAGTTCAGTTTTAGTGTTCCTTCGGGGACTGTCTGAGGGCCTATGATCTACAGGTTGTCGTAACCTCTCTCGTTCACCTAGAGGCCCAAGTCTGAGCCCTGAAGCCTAACAGAAGAATGGTGATGATGATGATGATGAAAAACACCTCACCTTGTGACAAGGAAGAGCAATCTGGTACTCGTGGTTCTTAACTTTTCTCAACTTCTGTCCTTGTGTCTTCTTCGCTGTAAAGTTGCCTAATCTAATGTGCCCTCGTTTTCATCGGTGATAAAATGTATTCAAATTCTAAATATTATGTGAATGACCGTCGTATTCTAGATGAATATCCACGTGGCAATAACATGGCTTTTGTTATGACTGCTGCTGAGCTTCTGAAAGACTGAGGGCAGTCATGTCGTGACAGTACAATTAACCTAATTTCCGGTGTAATGGAAGAAACGCTGTTCTCGCTTCATTCAAGTATATACACTGCCGTACTTTTAACGTGTGATAAAAGAGAAAGAGTCTGTTCTTGTAAATTTCATGCCCACCGCACATGATGATTTTTAACCCGATTTTCTGAAAATGCTGATTCAGGGCCGAGGACTAGGCTCTCATGTAAGACCGGAATGAGCATGTTTAGAAAATTGGAGAAAAAGAGGATCAAGTGTGGTAGGCATTATTGACTGGATATCTCTTAAAATTGTGCTGATTCTAATATAATGTGCAAATCTTAGTAACAACATACATTGTAACCAAAGTTGGAAATGTGAAATTTAGGATATGTAATTTATTAAAAAGTTGTGACCTATGTATTTGCATATGGAGTAGGGTTATGCTTGTCAGTGCAGTAGTGGTTTCAGAAACAAAATGTTGAAAAATGGCAATGATTAATTATTGGATGAATAGTGGATATCTTAAATGTGACTAACTATAGAAAGAAAATAAATAGGCTTATTTGAGAGTGAATGTCCTTGATATCTTAACTCACCCATGTCTAAAAGTGTTGTGGGTTTTAATAATAACTTCAAGATTAGTATATGGTTCATTGGTATGCACTGACTGTTTTGCTTACTGGCCATGATAAACACAATCACTTCAAGCCGTGTGACAAGATAGTAACTACCAGTTTGTGATTTTCAACAGTTTTTCTATACATATAAGCTTATGAGCTAATCTTCAATGTGTATGTGCCTGACATTTAGACCACCACAGGTTGGTTAAACAAGTAAAACTGAATTGCTGTCAGTCAACTGAATTAGAGTTTGTCCATACTAAGTAAATTTAGAGTGAGTTTGTCCAGACACAGTATACTTAGAGTGAGTTTTCCATTCAAAGTCTACTTAGTATGAGTTTGTTTATGATAACTTGACTTAGAAAGAGTTTGTCTAAAGGTGGTCAATGTCTTGTGTACATTAATGTACACAAGGCCTAATCTGATGCACAGATTGATTTAATCAGCCTAGGGTGGACTTTCATCCTGATCTGTTGGCCCCTGGCCTGTAGTTTCTTATGAATCTAGTTGTACCTTTACAGATGTATGTTTACTTTCTAGTGGCGAGTTTAAAGTCGCCTCTGTTAATGTAAGTTAAATTTTGTAAATTATGCTTTGTGTAAATAAGTTGCTCATAGTTGTACAGCATAGGTGGGATTATTTGACCTCATATTGTAAAGTGGTTGGCACATGGGAAACTCAATTCTGTGAGTGCAAGTTGGAGATATCAAAATTTGGCATTCTTTTTTCTCATAAAGGCTATTATTCCTCGTTCTAAGGAATTGTATTCTATCGCTCCATTTTGCATTCACAATTTAAACCCTGTCTAGCCCAATTTAACAGATATTGCACCCAGTTTTAATCCTGCTGCCAAGGTGGGGATGTTTAAATCATGTCGCGTAGTTGTTTTCTCCTTGATTGCACCCCATTCACAGAAATCAAGAATCTTCATGACAAAATTTTACCCAAAATCTTTTGACGCAATCCTGAGGACTGTAGGTTTGTGTCTTAACACCTTCAGCGCCGAACTACGTTGATCTACGTGGCCCAAATCCCCCTCTGAGCTGCTTATCAGAGTCTCATGGACTTCATGTAAGAACTACGCCATCGCCATCTTCAGGGCAAGGTAGGAACTGAAAAGGGCAAGGCAGGAACTGAAAAATCGTTTGGTCTTTTCAGTTCCTGCCGTGCCCTGAAGATGGCGGTGGCGTAGTTCTTTCATGAAGTCCATGAGACTCCGTGTAAACATGCTTCCATACACTTTGGTGGCAAATAGTTGAACTGGGCTTTCTCCTTATTTTCACTTTAATTTAAAAAGCACTGATTGCAGAACCATGGCAGTTGAAATGATTACATATTACTTGGCCTAGGGTACAGCTTTTTGAGAGAAAAAATGTGACAAGTTGATGTGGTCAAATTGGAGTCTTTGTTCAGACGTGTGCATTCAAGACAACAATGCTTCGAAAATTCTTATGATCTAGTCCTGAGGTGATGAGATCCTACCCTGGTCAAGGGCATGTGACCTCTTTCACGTGAGGAGCTCTTGGTGTACTGGGCCTTTGACTATCTTCAGGACAACTAACCCAATTGCATGTCACTTCGGTAGGAACGCTGTGCCCTCTCATTTCGATCTGAATTGTAGCGACAAATGTTCAGGGTGGCAAGCAAATATTTCATTACTAAGAAATAGACTGGTATGGAGCTCATTGCTTAGGGATGGGCTGCAAAGGGCATAAGTGTTTAGCTTTGATATGCAATAGAATTAAACGTGGTTATCACTGTAATTAGTTTGATGAATCTTGTAGCCCTGGTGGTATACTTTCTGTGGGCTGTTTTGCTGGGTAGCTTTGACTGAAAAAATTCATACTCCTGATTTGGAATATAGATTTTTGGTAGGAGAGTAAAGCAGTTTAAAATGAGAAACGTGACCTTGTGTGAGGTCCCTTTCATTGTGGATTCAATATTCCAGATAGAATTCAGAAAACTACTTCTGGAGTTGGAAGTTGATTGGTCTTGTCTTGGGATGAAGGGATTCATATTGATGGGACATTTGGGACACCCTGTATTCTTTGTCTCTGTGCACTGATGGCATAATAGTTCTGGCTTGACCAGCATTTCATCGGAATCTCTCCCATACCATATTGTACCATTTCTCCACAGTGCTGCCACTCTGAACAGTTGAAGCCGAGCCACTTTATTAAGCTGTTGGTGTAATAAATGTATGGTATACTGCCTTTCTTGTCTGTATGCTAATTGTGGTAATAATAAATCTGACATAGCTGGATACATGATACTTGGATTGTTCATTGCTAGACTTGGGAGTTCATGTTTCAAATACATGAAAGAGACCTCGAAGATTACAGTGTCACTAACCTGGATGGTCTGGTTGTGACGATGTCCCTGATCTGGAAAATCTGGTTGTGTCAAAGTCCCTAATCATGAAAGTGTCCAATGTCCAAATAAACCTGGATGGTCTGGTTGTGTCAATATCCCTCGCCCAAATAGTGTGGTTGTGACACTATCCCTATGCTGGACTTTCTGGTTGTGACAGTGTCCCCAACCTGGCGTGCTGGATACTCGGGTTGTGACAGTGTCCCTGATCCTGACATGTTTGATAGACTGGTGGTGACAGTGTCCCACAACTGGCATGCTATTAGTCTGGCTACGGCAGTGTTGATCCCCAGTATAAAGCTTGACAGCCTGGTTGTGAGAGTGTCCCCCAACCTGGCATGCTTGATAGTCCAGTTATGGCAGTGGCCATGTTAAAGGTATGTACCAGCGTCTCTTCCCCACGGAAGACAGCCCGGTTCTTGTCGACCAAAGACAGCCTGATTGGGTCCACTCTGGCCCTACCGATGTTAGTGTGGTGGTGGTCTGAATGGCCACGTTATGAGTACAGTAGTATGGTTGCACTAGTGTATCTTCCTCCACGGAAGACTGCGTTTGGTTGTTCCTGTCGACCAAAGACCGACTGATCCATTCTGGCCCTACCGGAGATAATATGGCTGTGATAATGGTCATATAAAGGGTATTATGGTTGTGCTGGTGTCTCTTCCCTACATGATAAGACAGTCCCGTTCTTCTCGACCGAAGACAGATTGGTTCAGTCCATTCTGCCCTAACTGGAGATGGTCTGGTTGAGGTAATGGCGAAGAAAGGGTAGTATGGTTGTGCCAATGTCTCTTCCCCCACGGAAGACAGTCCACTTCTTTCTCGAACGATGCCAGATCGGTTCTGTCCACTCTGAATCCACCAAAGCTCTGTATGGTTGTGACACAGTCCCTACCAAGTACAGTCTGGTAGCGACATTTTTGTCAACCGCGCGGTTTATGGCTGGAGCAATGTCTTAACTCTGCACAGCCCAGATGCGAGGCGGAAAAAGCAACATGAACAGGGAATAGATAATGACATTGCGATTAACCAACAAATCAACCCAACAAAATGGCATTTATTCAGGCATTTATTTACTGATACATCTAAACCTAAAACATCACTTCCGCATCACGTGAAGGAATGTTCAATGTTCAGTCTAGCTGTGGCAGAAGTCTCGGGTCTTTACCGAGAGCGCCTGGGAATAGCGACGCTGAAGTGGAATTGAAGTAGCGTACTAGAACATCCAATATAATGAAAGACACACATCCCAGTTTTGCGTTAGGACTCAAATAAGGTTGTGCAGTGAAAGGAGCTAAATTATTATGGAGTAAAGTCCTGATACATCGTTTTTGATTCTGCGAGAAATTATCGATACACTAGATAAGCTTATTGGCTTCACGATCTAAAATAGTCCCGCGTCCCGCCACCAGCTCCAGGGAGACAGACTCGACTTATGCGGTTCTTCCCTATCCTCTGCGCTTTAGAGGTCCAGCACCAGATCCCTGCGGTGGTTTGCCGCTGGGAAGGAAACGCTCTTGCCCAGAGCCCGGTGCACCTCCCCTGTTTGGGTATCGTCGGGTGATGTTGGATGGTGCCTGAGTGACAGTCTCAGTCATTCCTGCTCCAGAGCCAACGTGTACTTTTTGCTTGGGCAGTGGGGTTAAACCTGACCTTGAACCGCTGCGATTTGGACGCCCTAGAAGACAATGCAAGATGAGACCAACTAGCATTTGAAATTGATTCGGTATGATCAATGAAAGAAAGAATAGATAACAGGACCTTGTCCGATTCGTGTAGACTCTGATTATTTGCAATTCATTTTTTTCGGTAAAGTGATGTGAATAGCCTTGATTTCACTTACTGGTCACAATCAGTACAGCCTACCGCACAGACTTATTGTGGTGAAATTTTTCATGAAGGGCTTGGACGTAACGTAGATCATGATGGCTAGAGGTCTTTTATTATCATCGGTTCTGTCTCCGCGACGCACTAGCGGTCTTCTTCATCAATGCCCGCACCCCAATATTGCGGTAACAATAGGTAGTTGCAGGACGGAGAAGGAGTTGTCAAGACGAATCATGCCCGGCCTGTACATAGAAGACAGCGGCGCAGTGGCTTATTCTGTTCGTCTTGAATACGACCTTCTCATTCTGATGTCCACCACACCAAAAGGTTGAAGAACAAGGCCAAACCCTTCTTTCCAAGTTTGCAGATTCTTTTGATTCGCGGTCACATTGGACAAGTTAACTCACCATCAGATAATGTCAAGACAGCCAAAGTGACGACAAGGAATACACAGCAAGCAGACGACATTCTCGAACCTCTTTCTTGTCCTAGCCAAACGATGTTGTTCCTCTCCTTGTCTCTGTTCTAATGAAATTGGTTAACTTCAAACCTTTGATTTGAGTGTCAGCCAATCTATTTTTAAAAGCTTTGCAAACACCCATGTAACACAAAACTGATAGCTCGGAGGGAATCACAACCCATTAGAAAATATATAAGACTCGTACTTTATAACATGAGTTATTTACACGTGCAGGCTATTTCAAGACAAAATGAATGTCGGACGTCTACATGTGGGACCTCGAACAACTTATCATACAAGACCCGGCAATCCCCTAAAGAAAATTCGTCACCGCCATGCAAACATTTTCATCAAAAAGTGTGATGTTTTTCCGTCGCTCATCTCAAATCGGTCTTACGAGGACAATGTCACAACCAGACGACTGCGATATAATCACTTTAAATGATATTACTTAAAGACCTGCCAAACCCTCTTAGGAATTGAGACGGAATAGGATGGGAACGTGGGATGGAAGTTGCCTGAAGACCTTGGTGATACAGTTATTTTCGTCTGCAATTTGAATACTTAGTCACTTAGCACCTCATTCCGCACACGATAATTGGATAGCGACACTTGGACTGGTTGGCCTACAAATGAGAACTAAAACTTGACTGGTTTAGATACATGTAAATATAGACTCTATATCTATATTCGCGTTTTCGGGAGAAGTTATTGAGCAACAGGTGCAAAGGCATAATACTATAAAATCGACCAGGTACCGTCCTGCATCCCTGGCTGGGACGAGTGTTCACAGACGAGCACCACTTCTATTGTAATGAGGGCAATGTGTTTTTCCGAAAACAGCTTTAAAAGAAAAGCAGTGTGGCATACGAGCAGGTCATTTATAAGTTTTTAATTGTGATATTATAGCTCAGTTGGTCGTCCTCTCAAGTCGACAGCAGCAAGTTTAGTCAATATATTCAGCACCTCTTTGATACCAGGCCTTCCATGTGACTCATGGTGCCAGCATCGTTCTATCAGGCCGCTCAGTTCTAACGGACACTCCTCCGGCAGTTTGGGCCGTTTATGAGACTCGCACACAGCCCACATGATCTGGAATTCGTTGTCCATTTCGTGAAAAGGTAACATGGCAGTCAGCATTTCCCAAAGGACCATCCCAAATGAATACAAGTCCGAAGATGAACTGGCGTGCTTGGCCATCAGCACCTCAGGTGGCATCCAGCGAATCGAACCCACCACCGACACAGTAGTAGTCCGCGCCAAGCACGTACAGCAACCAAAATCACAGAGTTTCGCATTGAAGACAGAATCAAGGACAATATTCGGCGACTTCAAGTCCCTGTGGACGATATTGCGCTGGTGGAGGTAGACTAGCCCTGCTGCTGTTTGTTGACTCCAGCGCCAGAACAACTCCCTCGGGACTGTCCGGTTTGTTTGGATGTAATCAAAGAGGGAACCGTTTGGTGCGTATTCCATGATGACGCTCACCTGCGGACAACCGTATATATCGTCTGATTCGTCGTCACTACAATAATCATACAATTTGATCAAGTTCGGGTGCTCCAGGACCCGCCAAATATCAATTTCACGTTTCACATTCTCGAGCTCAGCATCACCATGAAGGACCTTCATGGCAACGTTTTTATTTTTCGACGCCCAGTATCCTTGGAAAACGTCCCCATAACGACCGCTTCCTAGGAATGTCTCCCAGACGATTTCCCCGAATGCTCCTTTGAGAACTGGGACGGTGAAAGTCCGACTGGTCCTGCGACAGTTCATCATGTTGAAGACCGAATACTGATCCAACGTAGACCGGGTTACTGTCGTTAGGGAGGGCATCGGGTCGGTTCAGCAGAACCCAGAGACAGTTTGGATACGCCAAGACGATACCGAAAGCCTGTCGTCAAGAAGACTCAACACCTGATGCACGAACAGACCCAAAGACAAAGGTCACTTGGTTGCCAATCTGTCACATTCACAAACTAGCTACTCCATCCTTGATAACATGGTGTTTCCTCAAAATGAGTAAAGAAATAGATTCCTTGGAGGAAAGATAATCCACAAGGTTTCACTTTCTTTGTTTTCACATCATCAATCGAGCACTTGTCACAATGTATATCACACCAACCTAGATCGTGTATGCTCAATGTACAACATAGTCTTTTTAAAGCATGGGCGAAGCATAGGCCTTTTGTGCTTTGCCTTACATTCTTTCTTTGCCTTTGGTATTAGGAATACAGGCTTAATCATAGTAAGAGACATGTTTGCCCCATGGGTGGAGGGAATTGTGACGTAGAACCAAAATAGCCATGAACATTGGCCTACCTTATCCCCAAGCCAAACGATAAGAAAGTCTTTGCGTGATTATGGATAATTGTACCCAGGATGTCAAGATGTTCACCTTATCATTCTTAACAGAAATGACAAGAGAAAGGCATCACCATTCTTAACAGGGATTGGGATAGGAAGACGTCCGTCTTGGCACAGTAGGACATCCATGTTACTCTTCTTTATAAATGGAATTGTCCTCCCCAATTTTTCCTCCTAACGACATTCTTGTGGACATTACCCAACCTTTACCTGTATAAAAAAGGTCAATAACAGTAGCTTAACAACCAAGTTGCCAATGTATTTGCTTCCGTCTCTGGTAGGAGTATATACATTCTGTCAAATGATCTTAGTCTTTTGATTTGTCACGTTTGAAGTTAAATTTGAAGCTATCACATCATGCGTGTGTCCTCGATTTCACAGCTATTTAACTAGCTGATTGTGTGAACTGGGCCTAGCATTCTTTGATCGGTTTTGGCTGGCTAAACCATTGACAAACGTCTTCAAGCTACAAGCGACTGTTTATCATTCATTGGTTATTGTTGGCAAGTCACAACTGTAATCGTTGGCTTGAGAAAGTAGGCCAAACTCCAAAGGCTTAGATCTAAATATTCAAGCCCAGCAAATAGTATGCAATGATTTGATAGTTCATGTTTGAAAAATCAATCTATAATCCTCTCTGCTTTATGGATTTGTCAGTTTGTCTGATTTTGGATCATCAGGACGAATCTTCCCAGCCAGCGACGACCAATCGTTGAAGATTATTGAGGAGTACGTTTGATGTTTGAGTATCAGGACAAATATTTCTAGCCAACGACTGACGACCGTTCGTATGATGGAGGAGGACGCTTCAAACGACAGAAATCTTGGTTGTGATTTCAGACAATTAAACTGTCTTAGGTAGCCTGGCTAGGGATGTGAC
Source organism: Lineus longissimus (assembly GCF_910592395.1). Classification (NCBI taxonomy): domain Eukaryota; kingdom Metazoa; phylum Nemertea; class Pilidiophora; order Heteronemertea; family Lineidae; genus Lineus; species Lineus longissimus. Next base: position 26,537,060 of record NC_088310.1, read on the forward strand.
TTTCACTGGTATAAGGAATCAGTAACTGGTCGCAACAAGAGGAATGTTCCCTTGGTGACAGACATCTCTTGAGACAACACACCGTCGTCCAAGAATGTCCTCGTGATATCTGTCCATACGTGTCCTCGGGCTAGATAATTATCGCACCAACATTCGCCTCCCAGTCTGAGAGACAGATCGGCATTTCTCGGCTGATTTTCTTGGTTGGAGGGGCATGCTGATCTCAATCCCACACTCTAAAAGCCACAGAGTGCCAATTAGGATATAATCCACAGACACAACATCGTTAAAAGAGGCTTTCGGGATCACTTTTTTTCTAAAGACTTCAGCAACGTAGTTTTTTATGTGTTAGAGAAGCACTTTTCCGTATTGACAAAAACAGCTTTTTGGTGTTGATCCATACCGGGCGCATGCCAGTCATTGTGAGGCGTGTGAGACATACAAAAGTTATAAGAGGATTACTTTACAAGTTGATAATAGTCGATGGGAAATTCAGAGTAGAAATTCCCAATATCAATATTTGATTCGTCGAGTGGATCAATTACTTGTACGAAATGTGTAACTGTAAATGGAATACGACTTGGTAATACTAGACTAGAATTCGTGTTGGCAAGATGTCCAACGGACTACCGTTTGATTTCCCTAACTTTAATGGACATTTCGGTGAGATTCTTTGGACGGGGTACTTAGGATGTGGTCGCTATGGTAATGTTTACCATGGTTACCTGATCAAAGAAGGGAAAGATGTCGCTGTGAAGGAAGTGAGAGGAGACATTGACCCGAGACAATGTCGGACTATCCTGGGGGAATGGTGTTTCCTGAGACACCCGAATGTCCTTAGGTTCTTTGACTTTCACATGGAGACTACTGCTCTGAGAGGCACGACTTTGCACCTGATGTTGGAGTACGCCAAACACCGTTCTATAAAAGACTACCTCCAACAACACCAGGTTGTACCAGATCACAATTTCCTGCGCTGGAGCTTACAGGTTACCGGAGGACTAAAATTCCTCCACAGCAATAACATCATACACAGACACCTAAAATCATCCAATATTCTCTTGGACGCAAACTACAATGTTAAGTTATCTGATTTTGGGTACGAATTCGTTAAAAGGAACCTTTATAAGGAATTATTCGTGGAGGTTTCTTGGATTGCGCCGGAGCTTATCCGGGGGGACCAATCGGTGGAGGCGGTCGCTTCGGGCGGGAGCATTGAGGCCGATGTGTTCGCCCTTGGCATGGTCATGTGGGAGATGACCACTTGTGACCAGCCATACAAGGAGAAAGACAACCAGTACCAGATCATGTGGGCGTCCTGTGTGAGGGCTGGGAGACCGAGGATCCCTCAGAACTGCTCGGAGGAGATCAGTGAACTGATTCAGGACTGCTGGCACCAAGTGCCCGTCATGAGACCAGATGTCGAGAACATCCTCAGGCGGCTGGAGGAGATTGAACTGCCAAGAAGTGAACAGAAACGGGTCTGATTGTACCGACGTTGGCTTTAAGCTAAAGGAACTTTTAGTTGGTCAGGATGAGTCCCATCAACCTACTTTGGTCATTTCGTCCATAGTATGACCTCGTGGTCGTTGTATGAGCTAGGCGGAAGACCTGCCAGGGCATTTCGCATTCGGACTACACAACGTACCGCTGGATCTTTGTTTCAATGAAGACAAAACGTTGTTTACTTTTGGCGCAGTGTGTGGCGCTGTCCCGGATGTTGTCTGTTTCGAGAGCAGGACACGACATTGGTTTGGTTGTGTCACATCCGCTCGTGCGCTCCCGTTGTATGATCATACTTGATTTTTAGTCTACCCATTGCAAAATATCCTCTTTTATCAAAATACATTTATCTACAGTAGAATGTATTCGGCTGATCTACTAGTGTGATTGTTCCAACAACGATATTTGATGGTTTGGTTATACTGTCAACTCGGAAAGGTCACGTCCTGTCTGCCCTCTGCCGATGTCAGAGGGATCGAGAGGCGCGTCAACGAGGAGAGATAGATTTTACAATAACTAGATAAGGTCCTCATATAATATTCATAATATCAATAAATATACTCTCTTGAAAACAAGTATTTGTGTCTGTGTTAGATATATGTATTTGCAACCTATACTTAGTACAAACTGTCTTACTCGTCCCTGTCCTGTCTGAAACTGAACGCATGTGAAGACAAAGAGACAATCAGAATATGGAACATCCTACCAGTTACACTTCTACAGCTACCAAACCCCAACCTCTTCAAGACACACCTTATTCAAGAATTCAAGACAGGGCATCTAGTCATCGTACCACCGAGAGGGCATTACAACCGGCCGCGCCTGGGTAGCTCAACACGATCAGAGCTACCCCAGGCAGTCTACTAGACTTTTAAATCACTGTACATATGTTCCAAGTTTATACAAGTTTCAAGTTTACAAGTTGCAAGTTTCAAGTTTACAAGATTACAAGTTTCAAGTGTACAAGTTTAAGTTCGATGAGGAACCGAACCCGCCACACACCAGGACCCTGGTTACAATGCTTTAGCCCAAACCAGTACAAGATAGATGTAGATGAGACAATCTGTCCGCCAACAGACGTTTTACTTTGTTCAATAACACCAGGTGGCAGCACCAGATAATTCTGCTCAGTGCTGCCATCTGTATGTACTGAAACATTGTATTTCTATAGTCTGCTCAATTTTATGTTCTGACAGAACATAATCACCATCTGTTGATGTTTTTCCTCAACGAAACGCTTAGTGATGAGGTGACAATTTCTTGAGGAATGTGTGTTTATTTGCAGGTAGCAATACGTTGATAGATCTCTGCGTCTGATGGTTTTTATAGATTTTTATGAAGAGAAATGACAAGAAATGTACACGTCCACAGGCCAGTGATACAGGGTGGCCCAAAAAAATATTTTGCTAATGTTACCATTCTTCTGTATTCCGAGATGCGGGCTTGTCAGTGCATGGCTGTAGGGAGTTAAGAGCTAAATAAGCCATTAGTGTGTGTCTTGATGATATCTTAACAGTGAATTCATAGAAATTACCATCCAAGTTAGGAAACTTTTGTCCATCCTTTCCTACTCTGCTATTTAACTATTTCAGTAAGCCCGATTGCTGTGATTCTCATCACAAGTGCAGCTCGGACAAACAACAATGACAGGCCTAATAAAAGCCATCCAATTTATCACCATACTCAGCACACTCTTCCTGACAGTTAGCAATGCCAAGAAACCAAATTTCATCATATTCCTTGCTGATGACATGGGTTATGGCGATATCTCCTCCCATGGTCACCCGAGTCAGGAGTATGGAGCTATAGACAAGCTCGCTGCAGAAGGGATGCGATTCACCCACTGGTATTCTGCAGATGTTGTTTGTACCCCAAGCAGAGCTGCCCTCCTTACTGGTAAGGAAACAAGTTGCACTCTGGAAGATGGGCTGTCTGAGTGGCACAGTGGAAACATCACTACCTGTCACTTCTAATGTCCTGGGTTCAGTTCTCTGTCACTCCTGGTATGCTCATGTCACATTCTGGACAGCATAACTCTTCAACAGCATAGGCTTCCTCCAGGTGCTCCAGTTTCCTCCTACAATGCAAACAGCCTAAATATTGTCTACAGAGCAAATAATGACATGCTCTCAATTCACTATTCATAAAAATGCACTTGGAATCTCAATCACATAATTTCTAGAACATAGTGGACTTTTCCTACCAGGTGGCAAAAATGAGACAGCTCTATAATGATCAGAGATCTTTCCTCTATAAACTATTTTTGGGGATAGAATCATAAGAGCAACCTCAAAGTGTTCAATATGCATGATAATCTTTTCTTTATTGTAGGGCGTTACCCACTAAGGTATGGCTTATCAGGAGGAGTTCGAGTACTTCTTCCCCATCATTTCAGCGGGCTGCCAAAGTCTGAGATAACAATTGCCGAAGCTTTGAAGGATGTAGGATACAACACTGGCATAGTTGGAAAGTGGCATTTAGGTATGGTCTTCTTTCAGCAGTTATTTTTCTCAAGGTTGAAAATGTTTCACTGTCAATCACTCAGCTTCCTTTGTGAGCAGTTATGGCAAATTGTCCTAAAGCAGATCAGATATTTTCTTGTTGTATTCTTGCAGGTATTAATGAAGCAACAAGGACAGATGGAGGCCACCTACCACATAATCATGGTTTCAACTACGTGGGCAGTATTCTACCCTTTACTCTAGTATGGGACTGTGATACTAGCAAGGTAAGATAGTTCACCATATGACAGTCAAAATGACACACAATACTCATACATCGGGATTGGTCAAACACAAACCATATTGAAAGATTGTCTTTCTATTAAAGGGGTACCAGTTTTAATGAAAAAAACAAGTGAGATTTGATGAGGACAGTTATTCTATACGCGCGAGTTTTACTGTAACAATTGACCCTGATTTCAGGTTCACATGGAGGAGGCAAACAGACACCGCTGTTTCCTGTATCAGAATACAACAATCATCCAACAGCCGATAGACCTCCATAACCTATCCAGTCGATTTCTTCACGATGCCAAGGCATTCCTCCACGACAACGCCGACCATCCGTTCTTCCTCTATTACCCCTTACCACAGACTCATACACCAATGTTCAACATGCCACAATTTGCTAATAAATCTAGGCGAGGTAAGAATGTAATCATTAGAGGAGTTTGAATTACTTTTCATGGGCCGCCTTCGTTAAGTTGGACAACGTACAGTCCAAATGAATGTAGAAATGTCAATTGTTATAAGGGTAGGCCTACAAGTGTGCGTTGTTTTCAGAGACGGTGACCTCAATTGGTTCATTATTATTTCAGGTCGCTATGGAGACCAGATCAACGAAATGGCATGGACCATCTCTGAGATCATGGACACTCTGAAAACATTGAGGTTAGATGAAGATACGCTGGTCCTCTTCCTCTCAGATCATGGACCACATTCGGAAGTGTGTTCAGAAGGGGGCGATGCAGGGATGCTCAGAGGTAAGCGCTCAAAGATAAACAGAGGGAAACAAGACATAAAGCATTAAATTTGATGATTGACATTTTCATATCCAGACCAACATCCCAGCACCCCTTATTCAGACCCCCAGTAGTGAGGATGTTCAACTGTTTCTTTAATCTCTCTTCAGGAGGCAAATTGTCGTTCTTTGAGGGTGGTATCAGAGTCCCAGCCATTGCTCACTGGCCAGGCAAGATCAAACCAGCCAGCGTTTCCCACGACGTCATCAGCACCATGGACATCTTCCCAACGATACTTGAGCTAGCTGGAGCAAAGGAACAAGATCAACTACTCGATGGTCAGAGCATAACAGACATTCTCTTTGAAAAGGGGCATAAATCTCACGAGATTCTCTTCTACCACTTGGAACGGGACGTTTTGGCCGTCCGGTACAACAATTTTAAGATACATTTCAAAGCTGCTGGGCTTCCCACCGAAAAATTCATCAAGCATTTCTGTCCCGGTGGATTCCCAACTAAAAGTGTCATGCTAGGTGAAAATCATATCGTAGCACTACCGTTTGATAGTCCTTTAGTCTATGATGTTGAACGTGATCCTGGGGAGAGGTACCCCCTGAATCCTAGAGATTATGACAATGTGATCAGGGAGGTTCGGGAGGAAATTGCGAAACATTTCGCGACTGTTACACCCACGAAATGTCTGTTGTATGGAAACCATGCAAATAGGAAAGTTATTCCCTGTTGTAATCCACCGTATTGTTTCTGTAATTTCCCAGGAACCCAACAATGATCCTTCACATGAGACATTGTGCCATCATATCCAGTCTGCTTACAATACATAATACCTATTCTATTGTGCATAATTCACACATTTTATTATAAGAAAATTTATATTGAATGTATAGACGAGCTGAAGGTTGAATTGAAAGCACATGATGTTCAGTTCACTTGCTGCACGCAACGTTTTTTTTAGTTAAGACGATGTACAATTTCGAACATCCCAGATAATTGCATTTATTACCATATCATCTTGCCAACACTGATGTCTGTTCGACCTCATGTTGATCCAGAATGCCGACACCAGCCACAATGTTTTCAAAAGCTAATAGCTCACTTGATCTGCAAATCATGTCTTTACGCGACAGGGAAGCTAATGTACAAGTAGAGGAATGATTTTAATAAATAATTTTGAAACAAAATTTTCCGGGAAAGATCGAACTACTTTTGCTGAATGGGACCAAATCAGTTACTTAAAACTGGTGGTGACTCTCCAGGTTAATGTTTTAAAATGAGCATGTCATGTGAGAGTCATATCGTTAAATGGCACGTGGTGTAATTATGTAGTCTCTATACAAAGTTTTAATGGTTTTTATATGCATTTACGTATATTTTTGGTGAATAAATACCATGTGAAGAAGTAATTTGTTATTGTTTGTTTTTACTCATTATTTCAAATTTGGTCCTGCTGACAAACTATTGAAAACTAAAGCCATTATAGAGATTATCATATCCTTTAATTTAAAAATACAATGACATTATTTGTAGTCTTGTAACAACAATATTTCACACATAGTATAGGGTGCAAGCATTCCTGAAACTACACACTGATACATCTACAGAAAGAATCCATGGGAACTTGCACAAATAAATAAAGATTGCTGGGGCTCAGGACACAAACCAGCGATCCAAATGGCCCAGTGATGAAAGTTAAAGGGAATCTAGAGGCAGCAGCCAGGTAGGGGAGCCCGCATTAGGGTAATCAAAGTCATCACTAGAGGTCTCTCATCACACAGTACATCAAAACTATTCACATTTGTCCAAGGAATATAGTCAATGCTGAATCGAACGCAGCAATCCTCTAATAGCGCACGTTGATCACCTGAAGCTAGCCAATTTCACCACCTTGCCCATGCCTTTAGTGCCCCTAGTTCTTGCCATATTTCTGAAAACAGTTTACATGTTGAGAACATCTTCTGAATGCTGCCCCACTGAACAGAATTAAAATAAACTAAGAGTACTGGAACTCGAAACTATGTACAATCAAAAACTATCATAATATATTAGCTATATATCATCTTGTTCAATTTATCCATACAAAAAATAGCTTGCCAATGTACCATCAATATTTACAAGTTGTGAGGCAAAAAGAGACTCCAGGTCAGAGACAACTAAGACTCATGATGAGATTGAATACCTATAACTGGTTAGAGCATCCAATTGCACATGACCCAAAACAACCATGCAAAAACATTTGAGAAAAGGCAACTAACAAAGTCCAAGGTAACAAGGAATGCTCAGCAAACAAAAACACCTCACAAAATGTGAAAGGCATTGGTCTATGGTATATCATACAACTTTCCTTCTTCTTTATTAGAGGTGTTCTTCTCCAGGGACAATCCTCCTTCATTGGCAGGATAAGTTTTCACGTGCTACTTTGTTGAGGCACCAATTGGGTTTATTGACCTAGTGGCAAGTTACCGAGTACTTGCGTTTCAAATGATTCCTTTGCGATATCATTCTAATCTCAACCACAGTTTTATTCAATGGCAAACTAAAACACTGACACTCACTAATTGACATTCATGATGAAGTTTAATCACAGCTGGCAGCACAAGTACACATGCTTCTTCATCTGACCCACACACAAAAGGTGTCAGTCACCTAAAATGCAGGCCAGTAACCAAACAAGTGGAACAACAGCAAATGCATTTTCAAAGTCCTTGTTGCACATGTGTGCACAAGTTATGTTGCTCTCCAAAAGGCATGTGCCATCCTCTTAGCCATACACTGTCAAGAGATATTGTTAAGAGATATAATCCTACAAGCACGACCTAGTTTTTGGCACATTTTCAGGCTAGTCATCCTTATAGAAACCTGGATGATATGGCAAGTCAAAAGCTAAAGGTGTGAGCCTGAATGACTTGATGTTAACAGCACAACCTCCCTGCACAAAGAGGGACAGGGGTCAGGTTAACGTTTGGTCACATTGTTGTCTCTCATATTTTCTGATTGATTCGAATATTTGGGTTAGCCATCGGGTCGAGGAACGGATCCTGGTCAGCAGCTGCCCGGCCGTATCTTGAAAAGATGATCAGGACTGTGAGGAATCCTATCAATCCAATGACTATCACAATCAGAAACCGTTTCATTGTAGCATTTGGATCTCTCTTCTGTTTTGTTTGCCTGGACCTGTAAGAACAGAAACACTTAAAACAGCGATCAGCAACCAAACCTGTCACCAACAAGGCAACAATTGATACGATGACAGCCAAGTTTATATGAGACATCGGCTTGGTTCTACGATACAGCCCTAGAAAATGTAAATTAAACACTTACTTCCAAAAATAAACAGCAGTGGTATACACTAGCTCATGCTGAAGAGAAGGTTTGTTAGATCTGACTCTTTACTAGCTCATGCTGAAGAGAAGGTTTGTTAGATCGGATTCTTTACAAAAGGTACTTACTTGAACCAAGCTGTAAACCAATGGAATGCAGGTCGTCTCTTGTACTTGTCCTCATCGTGGTCAACAGACTGGCTTTTGATATCCTGTCCTCCAGTTGTGTCATAAACTTTTCGAGGTGCTGTAAAAGAACCACACTCATGAGATTGGCAAAGAAGATGATGCATTTCATTCTTTAGAGGTCTTTTTTGAATAAAATGGCCACTAATCTTTCCAGTTTACCCCTAAAGTGTACTTACTTGACGAATAAGGAGGCGGTTGTTGTCCACCAAGCGTCCCCATAAACGCCGACAGATTATCCATGTTCACTTTACTCTCAACTGGTTTCGATTCCTCCTTTTGATGGTGCATCTGTTGTACTGACATACTAGGTGTTTCGTGAACGTGGTGTGAGTGTGCGGACGCTCCTGCAGATTGTAACTGTGATCCAGTGTTAGCTATCACAGGTCTCTGTGGCGTGTCTTGACTTGACGTATATGTGTTTGTGGTCTGTAATGACTGGACTGGGGGCGATGACTGTTGGCGAGGTTCAGGGACAGATTCAGGGATTGCAGCTTCCTCAATCTGCAAGACAAACCACTATTTCATCAAACATTTACTCATTGATTGCTACATCAGAAATTCAACATTCAGGCACATCTCTAAGAGAGAAAAAATCCTCTTGACCGAAATTTCTGTGACATATGATAGATTATACTCAAAAATAACAGTTTCACACTTTGTATATTTTAAGTTTTTTAACACAATTTCAATGCAGATTTTCACCAGGTTTTACTTTCGTGAAAAGCTCTAATTGGTGCATGGTCTACTCTAATGCAGTTCAAGAAATCTTACCAATGGCAAACCAAGACCAGCCCTGGCCCAATTAACGGTAGAAAGCACCGTCCTCAATGTTTCTGCAACAGGGGATATAACATTTGGAGCCGGGAAAATCCCAGTTCTGCATGATGGGCACTGGTATCCTGCCGGGGCAGTGTTGCCAGGTAGTTGTCTGGCATAGGCATTCAAACAAACCAAATGGAACACATCTGTAAAGAGAATCAGGAATCATATAGAAGTGCTGTGATAGATGATTAATTTTCTGATAATGAGTGACTGTGAGGATGCTTCTAGACACAAGAGACAACGATTGATTCTCACTTATACGTGGAGATTACATCTTTAACACCGTGTTCTTCAGTTGAGTAGACTTACCATAACATAATAAACGAACACATTCACTTTGTTCTTCATTGTCAAGTCTTCCACTGCAAAGTTGACACACAGGTTTATAATCACTGTCTTGCAACCATCTCAAATAGGACTGGACGATGCACTGGAAAAAAGGAATGGCTTTTCATATTATACACAAGTGCATTAGCTTGGTTCATGTGCGAGCCACAGACAACACAACCATGACTTTAATTGACAACAAACCAGCAGCGAACAAGACTAAGAGTAAGACTGCATGGATCAAACAGATAATGTACTTTTCTTCCTTGTGCCACGTTTGTTTCGGCTCTGAACAGCCACCACTTGACTCTGCACTTGACTCGGACTAACACATACGAAGACACGTTATCGTCCACACCCATGAAATCACATGGGGATGTCGCGTAGTGATTTCCAACTTGTAAGTTGTATGTCAAAACAACAAACAACTATCACTCAACTCGTCACCAGTACTAGGCATACACTAACGACATTACATTGTTTACAAGTCGAACATAACAAGCCAATCGTTTCCTACAACTGCCATGATGGCAGTCCAGAGCTAGCTTTGCTTAGTCATCACATCATCGATATACTTGTAATTTGTATGTCGGCCTGTGCACAGACAGTGCATTTCGATGTATGTCAAACATGATGAATAGACAGGATCAGTTCAAAGTAAAAGTTTACCTTCGGATGGTTTGCAACCAAGCAATGTTCACAAACATTCACACGATGTTCAAAACAAAAGAGATTCGTCACTTTCTTTTTGGGGCATTTACACAGCCCCATATTATTCAGTTTTGGTAAAAATCGGCAATTTGAAGCGAGAAACAATTCCAAACTTGGCAAAAATTCTTCTGCCACGTAAATGGCCTTCACCTCTGTGACCTTTCTGCGCCGGCGAGACTGCTCTCGCAACTTCGAGATCCCAAAAAGGAGCGTATTTGATATAAACTGAGCAGTAATTCGGTAAATTTTAATTTCTTAATTATTACATCGTTTTGCTTTAAAATGTTTTTTACGTCCATATTTGCTTATTTCTCTTTTCATTGTTCAAAACATAAGCGACATTCAAGAAAAGATGTTGAAAAATGTGTTTCAGGTGCCGTCAAACTTCTCTTTTTCTTACTTTCCTGTTCATCAATTTCTTAACTTTACACATTAAATATTTGTATCAGAAGCATTTCTGAAATTTGACTTCAACTGTCTAACCAAGTTTAAATTCAGAAACCCATGACCATTGACAACTTTAGTGAGATAACTTATCTTAGGCTACATACATTACAAGGCTGAAGGCATATAAAGATGTTTATTTCTGATTTTACAGAGACCTCTCTTGAAGAATGCGTGGTCCAAATGCAGCTCTGGGGGAATATGTCAGCAGCAGTTACGATATTTTAGGTTTTCTGAAGAAGATGAAGATAATACATCACCTTTGGATCCAATGGTCCCGCAGCGTAGTAGTCTTGGGAGGCACAGGGATTTCATCACCAAGCTGCAGACAAGATTTGACTTTGAACCAGAGACAATAAGAAATTGGGCCCGGAACAAGAAACAACAGCTGCTTGTTGTTGATCAAAGGTAAGCTTTACATGTAAATGGTGGAAAGTTAGCCTTTCCATTGTGTTCTTTTATAGGTTCATTGATTGATTGATTGTTTTCTTGTATTATGAGACTTGAGAGTCAACCCAGATTGATTGAGAATTTTTTTTTCAGATATAATTCCAAGCGCTTGCAATTACTTGGCCCTGAACTGGCTGCAGCCCACTTTGTATGTCCTCGGGGTGGAACAGTCAAGTTTGAAGGAAACGACCGATGGTTTACTAAAGATCCAAAGGATGGCTTAGTGCCATTCTTGCCAAACACAAAAACTCCCGGAATTCATGTAGAAGCTATTGACTTATCAGGCGTTCACATAGTTTTTGAAGGATTTGATAATTTATGTAAGTAATTTCTGAATTATACACTTATGCTCAAATTAGAATAGAGACTAGAAATACCTGGGTGGAGTTCATCACCATGTCTTTGACCGAATGGTACTAAAGCTGCCCTCAGGCATAAAGTTGACCATTTTTATTCATATTGGAAGAGAGAAAATAATGAATTTTCTAACTTGACTTCTTTTCCTTTTCAGTGCGACTCAAACGCATCAAATATTTAAGTCTCAGTGGCTGCCTTTTTGTTGATGATTGGTGCTTATCAAGATTGCACGTATTGAAGGAATCGCTTCTACATCTCGACATTAGTGCATGTCCTAACGTAACAGAGAGGGGCATTGCTACACTGCATCATTTAACGTAAGTAATTTCAATAAATGATATATCTCAGAAAGGCAGGATGAGTCTCTAGAAAAGAGAATAAGATACAGCAAACAAGCACAGAAGAATAAAGCGTCTAATTATATCAATCATTCAATCAAATTGTTATTTCTATGATGCAACGTTTCAGGCAAGACTCCTGTTCAAATGCGTGCTCCCATCAGTAGTAGTAATACGATTCTAATGCTTGTCATTCTTCAAATTTCAGAAATCTTCGAAAATTGAATATAACAGATATGCCAAACGTAGCTTATAAACAATTAGTGTGCTCTCAACTCGAGGAAGAAATGCCAAACTTGTTCATCAGTGGTGTGGATTATAGTCCAGAACAGTCAGATCGAGAGTTAGAGGAGGCTGAAAAGATTGAAAAAGCCAGAAGAGAGTGGCAGAAAGTTACTGACTTTGATCCGGGATACTTAGGAGAACATTTAGCAGGAGTGAAAAAGTTTCAGAAATTCTTGTCACTATTACCTGAGACAAGTAGAGGAGGTATATTTGATGGTTGGTTCACTCCCAAGTTGAAACACAAGGAAGTAACAGAATATTGAGAGAAAACATATGAATAGAACTTCTTTTTGGAAACTTTTCTGAGACAATTGAAAATGTTTCAGAATGTGGAGTCAAATAAATCATTGAGTTATTGTTTTACAGAAAAAATCAGTTTGTTTGTTTGTTTATTCATTAATGATGTGTTGTTGAAATTCATTGGCACAACTAATTGGATCAATTATCACTGTCACAGACAGCAAAGGTGCGCCGAAAGGCTCAGTTATTAAGATAGCTTACAATGGTAACATTCCTCAGCTTTTGGGCAGAGGGCTGATCCAGACACGCAATGCAATTCTGACAGAAAAAGCACACAAGAAGATATATTTTTCATCATAGCTTTATTTCACAAAATTACACCAATCATTTACATGTAGGTCTGGTACCATATACGGTGACCTTCACTATTCATGAACAGGACAAATCTCGAAAGTGGAGGGCGCAGTGTACCAAGAATACAACGGTGCCAAATTTGTATGAATCATTGTCACTATTTCAGTCACCATCTTGCAAAACATTTGACCCTTCTGCTGTTAACCGTAATGAATCTGAATATTTTCTGAATTACCTATATCACGATTTCTACTCTAAAGGACCAATAAAACTGTAAAAAATAACTTACAAATGGATGATTTGGAAAAAATTGATTGGGACCTATTTTGTAAAGCCTCTTGTCAAATGATCAGGTGGTTTTTAGCTACATAATCATCAAACTTGGGGAACAGAAGATTGAATGTTTTAAACAGCTTTGAAATTTGGCTGATCACAACTCTTAACTTGATCACAAATCCAGGAAGACACAATTCAACTATTTTTATTTATGAATACATGAACTCTTGAACAAAAAGCACATTGACAACAAAACCATCTAGTGGAAGATACGGGCAGATCATAGAACCTCAAATACAAGAAATACAGAAAAATCCAATTATCTTGATAGGTTTTGAACGTTATCCTCTGCCAGTTGAGCTATACCACAAAATACACTAGTTTTTACATCAATTGGTCGAATTCGAGGCATCTAGATTCTGCGATGGCTCTCAAATGTCGAGAACTGCTCAAGTGTCGAGCAGACAATTTGTCACAAACGCAAGTTTGAATTTAGGTCAAGTTCCATTTGGATTCGAGAGACAAGTGAAGGAGGCAGAACACAAAGGCAGTATATGAAAGAATACATGACACACTTTGTGTCTCTTGGATAAATGAAAATACTTGAGTCAAGTCTCTGGCATATGCCTTATGCACCTCAGTGTGGTCAGTTTTGGTACTGCTGGTATTGTTGATACTGTTGATAGCCTTGCTGATAGTTGTAGTTTTGATTCGAACCAGTACCCTGAAACAAACAATAAACAGTACCGTTAGTTACTTTAATACTACCACGCTTCATATTTTCTTACAGATTAACACCTTCAGCGCCGAACCACGTAGATCTATGTGGCCCAAATCCCCCCTCCCCTTGGAGCTGGTTATCGGAGTCTCATGGACTTCATGAAAGAACTACGCCATCGCCATCTTCTGGGCAAGGGAGGAACTGGAGTCTCATGGACTTCACGAAAGAACTACGCCATCGCCATCTTCAGGGCAAGGGAGGAACTGAAAAGACTTCAGTGCCTACCTTCCCCTGAAGATGGCGATGGTGTAGTTCTTTCATGAAGTCCATGAGACTCCGATAACCAGCTCAAAGAATGGTGATTTGGGCCACGTCGATCTACGTGGTTCGGCGCTGAAGGTGTTAATGAAATTTTCTAAGATGACAGATAAGGTTCGACTTCCAGTGAATTTGCCTGACATTTGTAATTCTAACTCGGCACTAGTTTCTTCCATACAAAATTGAAAGAGGCAGTCAATACAATGTAGGTTGTTTCCACCAGCATAGGTCACATTTAGGTCAACACTTACGGCATTATAACCTTCCCAGTTGCCATAATTGTACTGTTGTGAGTCGCCACCATTGGCGGATCCATCATGAGCGCCACCACGCCCTCTCTTGCGCGACGAACTTACATCATCGTCAGCCCTGGAAAAAAAGACCGCAGATTGAGAAACCTATCGTAACATACAATAAACAACGTGCCCCTACTTCAAGAGTCCAATTTCATGAATTATCTGTCTACAGGGCCAAATAAATAATGTGGGATGAAAACCTACCCTCTCTTCCTCCCGGTATGTTGTTGTCCACCAAGCGTCCCCATAAACGCCGACAGATTATCCATGTTCACTTTACTCTCAACTGGTTTCGATTCCTCCTTTTGATGGTGCATCTGTTGTACTGACATACTAGGTGTTTCGTGAACGTGGTGCGAGTGTGCGGACGCTCCTGCAGATTGTAACTGTGATCCAGTGTTAGCTATCACAGGTCTCTGTGGCGTGTCTTGACTTGACGTATATGTGTTTGTGGTCTGTAATGACTGGACTGGGGGCGATGACTGTTGGCGAGGTTCAGGGACAGATTCAGGGATTGCAGCTTCCTCTATCTGCAAGACAAACCACTATTTCATCAAACATTTACTCATTGATTGCTACATCAGAAATTCAACATTCAGGCACATCTCTAAGAGAGAAAAAATCCTCTCGACCGAAATTTCTGTGACATATGATAGATTATACTCAAAATAAGTTTCACACTTTGTTTATTTTTAGCTTTTTAACACAATTTCAGTGCAGATTTTCACCAGGTTTTACTTTCGTGAAAAGCTCAAATTGGTGCGTGGTCTACTCTAATGCAGTTCAAGAAATCTTACCAATGGCAAACCAAGACCAGCCCTGGCCCAATTAACGGTAGAAAGCACCGTCCTCAATGTTTCTGCAACAGGGGATATAACATTTGGAGCAGGGAAAATCCCAGTTCTGCATGATGGGCACTGGTATCCTGCCGGGGCAGTGTTGCCAGGTAGTTGTCTGGCATAGGCATTCAAACAAACCAAATGGAACACATCTGTAAAGAGAATCAGGAATCATATAGAAGTGCTGTGATAGATGACTTATTGCTGATAATGAATGACTGTGAGGATGCTTCTAGACACAAGAGACAACGATTGATTCTCACTTATACGTGGAGATTACATCTTTAACACCGTGTTCTTCAGTTGAGTAGACTTACCATAACATAATAAACGAACACATTCACTTTGTTCTTCATTGTCAAGTCTTCCACTGCAAAGTTGACACACAGGTTTATAATCACTGTCTTGCAACCATCTCAAATAGGACTGGACGATGCACTGGAAAAAAGGAATGGCTTTTCATATTATACACAAGTGCATTAGCTTGGTTCATGTGCGAGCCACAGACAACACAACCATGACTTTAATTGACAACAAACCAGCAGCGAACAAGACTAAGAGTAAGACTGCATGGATCAAACAGATAATGTACTTTTCTACCCCGTGCCAGGTTTGTTTCGGCTCTGAACAGCCACCACTTGACTCTGCACTTGACTAGGACTAACATATACGAAGACACGTTATCGTCCACACCCATGAAATCACGTGGGGATGTCGCGTGGTGATTTCCAACTTGTATGTCAAAACAACAAACAACTATCACTCAACTCTTCACCAGTACTAGGCATACACTAACGACATTAGATTGTTTACAAGTCGAACATAACAAGCCAATCGTTTCCTCCAACTGCCATGATGGCAGTCCAGAGCTAGCTTTGCTTAGTCATCACATCATCGATATACTTGTTATTTGTATGTCGGCCTGTGCACAGACAGTGCATTTCGATGTATGTCAAACATGATGAATAGACAGGATCAGTTCAAAGTAAAAGTTTACCTTCGGATGGTTTGCAACCAAGCAACGTTCACAAACATTCACACGATGTTCAAAACAAAAGAGATGCGTCACTTTCTTTTTGGGGCATTTACACAGCCCCATATTATTTAGTTTTGGTAAAAATCGGCAATTTGAAGCGAGAAACAATTCCAAACTTGGCAAAAATTCTTCTGCCACGTAAATGGCCTTCACCTCTGTGACCTTTCTGCGCCGGCGAGACTGCTCTCGCAACTTCGAGATCCCAAAAAGGAGTGTAATTTGATATAAACTGAGCAGTTAATTCTGTATAATTTTAATTTCTTAATTGTTACATCGCTTTGCTTTAAAATGTTTTTTACGTCCATATTTGCTTATTTCTCTTTTCATTGTTCAAAACATAAGCGACATTCAAGAAAAGATGTTGAAAAATGTGTTTCAGGTGCCGTCAAACTTCTCTTTTTCTTACTTTCCTGTTCATCAATTTCTTAACTTTACACATTAAATCTTTGTATCAGAAGTATTTCTGAAATTTGACTCCAACTATCTAACCAAGTTTAAATTCAGAAACCCATGACCATTGACAACTTTAGTGAGATAACTTATCTTAGGCTACATACATTACAAGGCCGAAGGCATATAAAGATGTTTATTTCTGATTTTACAGAGACCACTCTTGAAGCATGCGTGGTCCAAATGCAGCTCTGGGGGAATATGTCAGCAGCAGTTGCGATATTTTAGGTTTTCTGAAGAAGATGAAGATGATACATCACCTTTGGATCCAATGGTCCCACAGCGTAGTAGCCTTGGGAGACACAGGGATTTCATCACCAAGCTGCAGACAAGATTTGACTTTGAACCAGAGACAATAAGAAATTGGGCCCGGAACAAGAAACAACAGCTGCTTGTTGTTGATCAAAGGTAAGCTTTACATGTAAATGTTGGAAAGCTAGCCTTTCCATTGTGTTCTTTTATAGATTCATTGATTGATTGATTGTTTTCTTGTATTATGAGACTTGAGAGTCAACCCAGATTGATTGAGAATTTTTTTTTCAGATATAATTCCAAGCGCTTGCAATTACTTGGCCCTGAACTGGCTGCAGCCCACTTTGTATGTCCTCGGGGTGGAACAGTCAAGTTTGAAGGAAACGACCGATGGTTTACTAAAGATCCAAAGGATGGCTTAGTGCCATTCTTGCCAAACACAAAAACACCCGGAATTCACGTAGAAGCTATTGACTTATCAGGCGTTCACATAGTTTTTGAAGGATTTGATAATTTATGTAAGTAATTTCTGAATTATACACTTATGCTCAAATTAGAATAGAGACTAGAAATCCCTGGGTGGAGTTCATCACCATGTCTTTGACCGAATGGTATTAAAGCTGCCCTCAGGCATAAAGTTGGCCATTTTTATTCATATTGGAAGAGAGAAAATAATGTATTTTCTAACTTGACTTCTTTTCCTTTTCAGTGCGACTCAAACGCATCAAATATTTAAGTCTCATTGGCTGCCTTTTTGTTGACGATTGGTGCTTATCAAGATTGCACGTATTGAAGGAATCACTTCTACATCTCGACATTAGTGCATGCCCTAACATAACAGAGAGGGGCATTGCTACACTGCATCATTTAACGTAAGTAATTTCAATAAATGATATATCTCAGAAAGGCAGGACGAGTCTCTAGAAAAGAGAATAAGATACAGCAAACAAGCACAGAAGAATAAAGCGTCTAATTATATCAATCATTCAATCAAATTGTTATTTCTATGATGCAACGTTTCAGGCAAGACTCCTGTTCAAATGCGTGCTCCCATCAGTAGTAGTAATACGATTCTAATGCTTGTCATTCTTCAAATTTCAGAAACCTTCGAAAGTTGAATGTAACAGATATGCCAAACGTAGCTTATAAACAATTAGTGTGCTCTCAACTCGAGGAAGAAATGCCAAACTTGTTCATCAGTGGTGTGGATTATAGTCCAGAACAGTCAGATCGAGAGTTAGAGGAGGCTGAAAAGATTGAAAAAGCCAGAAGAGAGTGGCAGAAAGTTACTGACTTTGATCCGGGATACTTAGGAGAACATTTAGGAGGAGTGAAAAAGTTTCAGAAATTCTTGTCACTATTACCTGAGACAAGTAGAGGAGGTATATTTGATGGTTGGTTCACTCCCAAGTTGAAACACAAGGAAGTAACAGAATATTGAGAGAAAACATATGAATAGAACTTCTTTTTGGAAACTTTTCTGCGACAATTGAAAATGTTTCAGAATGTAGAGTCAAATAAATCATTGAGTTATTGTTTTACAGAAAAAATCAGTTTGTTTGTTTATTCATTAATGATGTGTTGTTGAAATTCATTGGCACAACTAATTGATCAATTATCACTGTCACAGACAGCAAAGGTGCGCCGAAAGGCTCAGTTATTAACATGGCTTACAATGGTAACATTCCTCAGCTTTTGGGCAGAGGGCTGATCCAGACACGCAATGCAATTCTGACAGAAAAAGCACACAAGAAGATATATTTTTCATCATAGCTTTATTTCACAAAATTACACCAATCATTTACATGTAGGTCTAGTACAATATACGGTGACCTTCACTATTCATGAACAGGACAAATCTCGAAAGTGGAGGGCGCAGTGTACCAAGAATACAACGGTGCCAAATTTGTATGAATCATTGTCACTATTTCAGTCACCATCTTGCAAAACATTTGACCCTTCTGCTGTTAACCGTAATGAATCTGAATATTTTCTGAATTACCTATATCACGATTTCTACTCTAAAGGACCAATAAAACTGTAAAAAATAACTTACAAATGGATGATTTGGAAAAAATTGATTGGGACCTATTTTGTAAAGCCTCTTGTCAAATGATCAGGTGGTTTTTAGCTACATAATCATCAAACTTGGGGAACAGAAGATTGAATGTTTTAAACAGCTTTGAAATTTGGCTGATCACAACTCTTAACTTGATCACAAATCCAGGAAGACACAATTCAACTATTTTTATTTATGAATACATGAACTCTTGAACAAAAAGCACATTGACAACAAAACCATCTAGTGGAAGATACGGGCAGATCATAGAACCTCAAATACAAGAAATACAGAAAAATCCAATTATCTTGATAGGTTTTGAACGTTATCCTCTGCCAGTTGAGCTATACCACAAAATACACTAGTTTTTACATCAATTGGTCGAATTCGAGGCATCTAGATTCTGCGATGGCTCTCAAATGTCGAGAACTGCTCAAGTGTCGAGCAGACAATTTGTCACAAACGCAAGTTTGAATTTAGGTCAAGTTCCATTTGGATTCGAGAGACAAGTGAAGGAGGCAGAACACAAAGGCAGTATATGAAAGAATACATGACACACTTTGTGTCTCTTGGATAAATGAAAATACTTGAGTCAAGTCTCTGGCATATGCCTTATGCACCTCAGTGTGGTCAGTTTTGGTACTGCTGGTATTGTTGATACTGTTGATAGCCTTGCTGATAGTTGTAGTTTTGATTCGAACCAGTACCCTGAAACAAACAATAAACAGTACCGTTAGTTACTTTAATACTACCACGCTTCATATTTTCTTACAGATTAACACCTTCAGCGCCGAACCACGTAGATCTATGTGGCCCAAATCCCCCCTCCCCTTGGAGCTGGTTATCGGAGTCTCATGGACTTCATGAAAGAACTACGCCATCGCCATCTTCAGGGCAAGGGAGGAACTGGAGTCTCATGGACTTCACGAAAGAACTACGCCATCGCCATCTTCAGGGCAAGGGAGGAACTGAAAAGACTTCAGTGCCTACCTTCCCCTGAAGATGGCGATGGTGTAGTTCTTTCATGAAGTCCATGAGACTCCGATAACCAGCTCAAAGAATGGTGATTTGGGCCACGTCGATCTACGTGGTTCGGCGCTGAAGGTGTTAATGAAATTTTCTAAGATGACAGATAAGGTTCGACTTCCAGTGAATTTGCCTGACATTTGTAATTCTAACTCGGCACTAGTTTCTTCCATACAAAATTGAAAGAGGCAGTCAATACAATGTAGGTTGTTTCCACCAGCATAGGTCACATTTAGGTCAACACTTACGGCATTATAACCTTCCCAGTTGCCATAATTGTACTGTTGTGAGTCGCCACCATTGGCGGATCCATCATGAGCGCCACCACGCCCTCTCTTGCGCGACGAACTTACATCATCGTCAGCCCTGGAAAAAAAGACCGCAGATTGAGAAACCTATCGTAACATACAATAAACAACGTGCCCCTACTTCAAGAGTCCAATTTCATGAATTATCTGTCTACAGGGCCAAATAAATAATGTGGGATGAAAACCTACCCTCTCTTCCTCCCGGTATGATGCTGCTGTGTGTTCACTTGATTCAAGTCCCTCTCCCCACCTTTAGTCGTCTTCTTCTCTTCGACTTTGTGATCTTTAACCATCTTCTGGTGCTCCTCATTCACCTCCACAAGACTAAAATAGAAAAGTAGCATCCTTATTCCCTGCTATATCTCACTGTGTACAAGTATACCAGGCTATACTCCAAAGGAGAAGGGCACAGATTCTTTGTTGGGCAGGGTATTTCAAAACTAATTGGAAATGCTTTCATATCAGCTAAACACCAGCGGCAGTGAAATATGCACTTATAAGAAGGATGAATTGAACTGCTACATATTTCACCCTACCTGCCAACCTTGCAGCCAAACTCTTCCAGGTACTCCACTCTCCTCCTCGAGAAGGCTATCTTCTGCTCCAAGGGGAAGTCATCGTTGAGTAGGACCATGTCAAAGATACGCAGTATCTCCTCGTCACCAGGGTCAGGAGACTGGTATTCAAAATCCAGCAACTGTAGGTACAGCTTGATGTTCATCTGAAATACAAGCAAAAATATCAAGTTTTAACTTACAACCGGAAATGTTTTCTAAAGTACAATGTATGCCGTACCTGAGACAATTAGGGACAGGGAATAAACAGTGTTTGCCTAATCTCAAGTATTCTACAAAGAATATGCACCAACCTTGTCTTTCTCAATAGCTTGCATCAATATCCGTTGTGCCTTCTCTTTGTCTTTCATCACCTGAAATATAAGTACATTTAGATGAACTAGCAGTCATTTTGGGCAGTCATGGAGACCAGAAGCTGGGCTTTCAACAACATGAATTTGGGTACACCCTCATGTCAACTTGGTGGTTCTTTTTAATTTTCATCCACCCAATATAGGCGAGTCCAACGTTAAACGTCCCAACCCCATGTAACAGCCGACAAGGTAGTAAGTCATGAAACAAAACCTTGAAGCTCCTTACCCTAAATGCATATCGAGCATACTTTGTGGCAAAAAATGTTGAGATACTGGTGGACTTGGCGTTTTGAATATACTCCTGGAATAGATGCTCAGCTTCGGAATGGTTGCCTTGGCGACGCTCGAAACCTATCCGCCGAATTGACAGCATCACCAGGCCTGGCAAATTGGACTCAATCCCCTGAAGGATTTCCCAGGCTTCTTCAGTATTTCCTGTAAAGACAATCACTGAGTAGTATCATGAACAGCACCCTGGTAACATGCTCACAGACATGAGAAATGAAAACACAAGACAAGTGACCTCTCTTATCAAGACACTTTCCTCTTAAGCAGAGCACTTGTCAGCCCCATGGGTGCCCTTAACGAGTGTTTTGTTGCAGTAACTTGTCAGGAGCCAAAAGCGATTACAGTAGAACCTCTCTATTAAGGACACCCTCGGGACTGATAAGTGCTTAATAGAGAGGTGTCCTGATTAGAGAGGTCAAATTGAATGGAAACAACCAATTTGGGACCAAAACTAGTGTCCTTAATAGAGAGGTTGTCCTTAATAGAGAGTTGTCCGCTAACAGAGGTTCCACTGTAATTCCATCTCAATCCTTACCATTTCTTTCCTCAAATGCAGCCCAAGCCAAGTGAATGTTTGGTTTCTTTGGCAGGTGGATTGTACAAGCTCTTCTGAAGACGTTACGGACTCCATCAATGCTGTGCTTTTCCAGATATCGGGCATACTGAAATGACAAGGACATTGAGTACACAATTGAAAAGGTGAAGTGACCAGGGTTGAAACCCATACAACACCCACTGGATTGCGAGTCAAAATGTTTTAACAAGGTCAAAACCACGCTCAAGACATCATTATCATACCTTCATCCAGAAATCTTCATATAGGGCACAAGCGATCATACATCTCTCAAACAGAACAACCACACGTTCATGTGTTCCATTTTCCATCTCAAAGTCCAGGTACTCTCTCCAGTTCTTCAACTGGGCCCGCTCAAGTGGCTTCACATGGAAATACGGACGACGAATCTGAAAAAGAAATTGTATAAGGTCAGAATCCTTTATCAGACCAGAGTTTTGTCACCAATGAAGATTCCGAGAGATACTGCAACGATCGCTGGTCCGGATAGGGTTCACCACCAATGTCCATAATGAAAATTCATGCCAGGTTGGGAGTTCAACCAAAATCTAGACCACTTCTTCACTGCAGCCTAGCCAGCCCTGATGTCACAACACCCACACCAAAAGGTGTTTTCTGATTCCAATGCAGGAGACGTTCAAAGACATGCCCACTTACCCCTTCCTCCAGAGCCCATCTTTTGCCTACTTCTACTTCATTTTCAAGGTAGATAGCCTCTCGCCCATTGATTATCTTTTCCCGTAATGCTAACGTCTCCTCGTCATCATTCTGGAAATCATCAAAAATAGGTTAACATATCTGTGTCAAGATCTCTCGAGACAAAATATAGCTAAAACAAAAGAATATCTTTGAACGAACTGAAAATTGATAAAAGTGGCCTGGCTTCAGCTTCTTCTCAAGCCCAGTCTATGTGACTTCAAAACCTAACTTACTGGTGTTTTTTTAGCTTGGGGTTCCATTCCAGGGGGGGCATCATCGTCCGGGTCACCACCAGGTGGTCCTTCCAGCTCATCCACTTTGTCTGATGTCAACGCACTGGCCTCAACAACCTCTTGGCGTAGCTTCAGGAATTCATCGAGATCAAGGATGTCCTTTGGATGATGCTTCTTGACGAAGATTTTGAAACTGAAATAATGATTTTAATATTTTGACCCTTAAATCAGAAATCAACACAAAAGAATATTTTTTCTTCAAACTCAGTCTCTTTCACTGGATACAAAGAAAAATTTTGTTCTCCTTTGTCATCTCAGTGCCTCGCAGGAAGATGATACTCATTTCAAACTATGCCAACCTCAAAGAAATGACACCTACTTATCAAAATGCTGACTGTATAACAACGTTGGAATAGTAAATGCACGATCGTAGATGGCTGTAACTTTCTTGAGATCATAATCCTTCTCCCAGTTGATGTATTGTTCCCACAGTTTATCAGATCTGAAGTCCATTCCGGATGCAGATAGGGCACGGTCATAAAGACTGGAATGAGAAGAGAAGAATCGCAACAAACGTTAGAAAAATTCTATCAATAGTGCAGCCGAGGGTGCATTTTAGCTATGGGGGTCAAGAGAGGACAGGACAGTAGCCTCCCTTTGGTTTATATGAAGATACCGGTACATACTGTAGAACAGGAAATGTTTGCAGCAATAGATTTTCACTGCTGCCAAAGGATGGACACATTTGCAGCATGATATTCATTTTCAAAAATAATATCTGTGAATAAATTACGCTATACAAAATGGACCTCCAAACAGATTTTTACTAACTTACTCTCGTATTCTCTTTTCATCGTCTTCCCACACACTGAGAGCAAAGTGGATGTAGTGTATCCACAGGTCGACGCTGAGTGGAATCGCGCGAAGTCCTCGTTCGTACACCTGCAAAATAAGAACGTTCCCAAAGATTACACACAAATTTGGTTATCGCAACAGCAGAGTCCCCCAGAGGTTGAACAAACTGCTGTCGACCGGAAAAATTTGGAACTGAAACTGCCCGGTGTCAACAAAATCAAATCAAAAACTGGAAATCTATAATCCTGGAATTCGCATCAGAATTTACCTTTTACCTGCCATTGTGATATGATCCTCTGAAGAATTTGTAAATTGGGTGTGCAATAAGAAAACGACTGTCCAGGACCACGATTAGAAACATGTTGTGCTGACCCTTGCTCAGGGTAGCATGACATGAGAAATCCACATTAACGTACTGTCCAGAAACTTGGAGACACGTCCCGACCACCCCGTGACGGGCTGGGCAAAGACATATCATATCCATGCACCGAAAAGGAAATGAAATTGGCTACACATAAAATTAATATGAGATTCACATAAACGGATAAAAATTGAAAAATCGACACAAGATTGGATGGCCAACACCCGGACTAGGATTCAATCTTCCGTGTGGTACTACAGCCAGTACAGGTTGATCGTTAGAGGACTAGCTCCAATTAATCTCAGGAACCCTGTGAGAAAAACAAATGCAATTCATGAGGTATTTTACAAGGTTGTGCCTGAAAACAACACGAGTCCAAGGTCCCTTTGGAGGAGATAAACGGGGTATCTCCTCAGGGATTAAACTCGGACAGAAGACGGGCAAACGGGACACACTTCTCAGCGATTGGATGGAAATCGGACAACACCGCCTCAAAATTCATCATAAAACAATGCAGATTGCAAAGAGTTCCGAAAGTTATGTTCAATTTTCCAAAGATGAGCCCAGAACGAACTGCAAACTGCATTATTTTATGAATTAAGAGGCCTGTATTGTAGAAAGCTGGAAGGAATGTCTCCATAAATAAGGAAAGTATCAGCAATTTATCACAGTTGCCTTACCTCAGCAGCTACCTCCATGTTACTGTTGCCTTGACGCTTTTCCATGTCGGCATATTTTTTCCAATAACCATAGCAGTAGGGATACTGCTTGAAGAAAGCATCAAACGCTTCCCTTGCCCAGGTCATTTTGTTCTGAAAGATTAGAAAAACACATATTACTCAACAATAATATCCCTCAAAATGAGGAAGGTAGTCACATATAGTCTCAAGACAGCGACCATGTGCCTTTGATTCTCTTTTTTCTCATACCATACACTATGAATCGCCTTGTGAATGCGACTCACGGCAAGGTGGATTATCTTCTAGCCAAAGCTGAGTGATAACGCAATATTTCATTGTACTCACCTCCTGCTCCACATACTGCAGCAGATACGTCCACCCCGTAAAGTCAGCCGGATTATTCTTTACAGCTTTCCAATATTTCTCCAATTCGACTGTCCGTTCATCCTCTTCGACACGCTCCTTCCTCCTCTTCTTCTTTTTCTCACGGTGCTCAGGCGACCGTGGTCGTTTTTCTGCATGCTCATCCTCAGGTGTAGCCGCACCACTCTGACTCCCATGACTACTTTCGGCATCTCGCTTCTTGGCTATTTCCTGCTCAATATGAGCGACGACACGATCTGCAACACCCACAGATTCCTCCTCTGTTGGAGAGGCAGGTGTGGCCAATTCCTCGACTTCATCTTTCACGATGACATTTGATAAGTTTGAATCGTCATTATCACTTCCTGTCATTTCTGCCCTGTTCATGTTCTGTTCTGGTCCTGGGGAAAGCGGGGTGAACCCTGGGGACGCAGGGGTATCAACATTATCACCCGATTCAGGTTCTGAAGGCTCAAGTGGCAAAGGAGGGTTACCAGGGGAATCTGGCCCATCAGCTGACTTGTCATCGGACTCCTGCATGGGTTTAATGTCCTGCATTTTCTCTTCAACTGGTTCAACATTTACAGGAACTGTCTCCTGTTGTTCATGTATGGCAATAGTTTCGGTGTCTCCTGCACCTAGTGAGCTCAGCTCTATGTACTCAGGGCTCTTCTGCTTGGTAACA
Source organism: Lineus longissimus (assembly GCF_910592395.1). Lineage (NCBI taxonomy): Eukaryota > Metazoa > Nemertea > Pilidiophora > Heteronemertea > Lineidae > Lineus > Lineus longissimus. The sequence goes on from NC_088310.1 coordinate 26,563,125, forward strand.
ATCTCAGTTACCGTTGGTTGTTCCATGTTTACTGAATCAGCTACCGGTAGATCTTGAACAGTGGCTTCTGTCGAGACCTCCATTGGCTCGTTCACTCCATCACTCGATACCCCATCAGTTGGTCCTGAAACAGTTTGATGAATGAGTTTAATTGAACATTAACTTAAATAACATTATTGTTAGGCTAATTGCGATAACAGTCCCATAACGGGATGGGAATGTGAGATTGTGACTTTATTATGGCATAAAAGGCTGTCTGCTAAAAATAAGCCCTAACAAGGGGCTGAACAGAAGACCAGGTAACGTAGAAATCCAAAACGAACTAGGTGTATAGGGGTCTATGTAATGTTATCGCAACCACATGATGTAGCCGGCCCTGATATATCAACAGCACAGGACACTCATCACGTCATGCACTACCACATTAGTACACAACAAATCATGGGTGTAGAAAATGTACAGGACAATATAACAATGTACTATATTGTACAGTCCAAATAGGTTGCTCACTGTTACCATACTATCACATATACTTGACAAATAAAACATTCTTAACAAAGATTGGTTCATGAAGTATTGATAAAAGGGAATTCATTTTGAAAATATGGTAGGATGACGCCAGATTACCCTGATTTTCTTCACCGACCGTCTCGATATGCACAGCATCAGCCATATTGGTTACTTCCGTTTAACGAACTAGCCTGGCCGTCAGGTAATCTAGCTGTGTACGTTGTACGTGTAATCATATACGAAGTAAAGCACCTGGAGACGTTTTAATTGCCGGATAAACTTTCTGTGTTTTGATGAATCTTTTTCCAATAAAATGCCTAATAAAATCGAACAGGGTCATTTTGGGAAAACCCGAGATGGAAAAGAAATAAGTCGGTAGGATGCTCTCTATGTTGGCGTGTCGCACAAATACTGACAAGCCGGCAGAATGAATATATGCACCAATTACCTCAATCTTTCCCGAATCTGTTTGTATGTTGTGTGTGCGAATACACTGTTGACTGTTGTTGTATAGGGTGTTTCAAAAAATTTCAGCCATGATATACTCAATACTGCTGGGTTCCTGTGATTAAAGTATGAGGTTTTTTACTTTAAGCATATCACAGCAGTTATAAATAAATAGACAGATTAAACGATGAGAAACTGTGGGGAGTTTAGGTTTTGGTATCTGTCACTTGCTTCCTTCCATTTGAGTAGAAATTGTTCCGATATTTAGTTGTAAATATGCTTTTGGTACTTTTTCAGATTTAAGTTCAGCAACTTGAATAATGTGACTGTGGAAATAATCAATTTTGGTTGCTATATCACATCAATTAATGTCCCTGATCGAAATGGCAAATTTAAGGACATCGCTCTTGGATACAACACAATTGAAGGTACGGTAGCCTATGCCTCTGTTGTCAATGGTTCTTGGTTGGGACAAGATTTTACCCAGAAGATATCACATTGTTCATACATGTAACACTTTATTAAATGCACATGTACGGTTTTTACCACCATTGCACTCAGGGAGGAATGTGTTCAACAAGAATTTATCTGTCAATCGTAATTGGGTTCCATTTTCTCATCTCAGCATATAATTTATAATCTTTTCAGAATATGAGGATGATCAGTTCTACTTGAATAGTGTTGTTGGACGTTGTGCCAATCGGATCTGTAAGGGCAAATTTACGATCGACGGGGAAACCCATCAACTCAATGTGAACAATGGGCCAAACCATTTGCACGGAGGATTATGTGGTTTTAACAAGGTCAGCGTTGAAAAGAATGATTGGAAAAGGTCAACTTAGTGTTCTCATAGGGAGACTGGTGGCATAGTGGTTAGACTGTCTGGCTCATAATCAGTAGGTCATGGGTTTCAACTCGCGGAGGGATCACTGTTTTTCGTCTTAGTCAAGTTAGTGTCATTGAGCAAGTCTTCTCAACCTTATCTCTATAAGCCATCATCCTTTGAATGAGATGTAGAGCCTTGACTCCTTGTAACAGTGGAACTTCTCCTTTCAGAAAGTCTGGGAAGCAGAAGTTCACGACACATGTTTAATCTTGTCTTACACTAGTCCAGATATGGAGGAGAATTACCCCGGTGCTCTGACGGTCCACATAAGGTATGAGCTGACTGATGACAATGAGTTTAATATCCACATGACTGCCGAGACAACAAAGACATGTCCTGTCAACATGACACAACATACTTACTTCAATTTGGCTGGCCATGTAAGTACACAATCATCACAATAAAAAACAATTGTCCTTGAATACCATGGTCTGTTGTATGATCCTCCTTGTACTTGTAACTGCAGTGGTGCTGTGACAGTAAAGAAAACAGCCTGCTGGAAGCTTTTGAGTTTACTCTTGGCATATTCTTTGTAAGTGCAGAGTAAAAGGCCGCGGAGCTCACTGGATGAGAAGAATACTAACCAAGTGGAAAATAAAGCCTTAGATCACTGGTGTTGTGTTCACAAATGTCCGTACACAATCGAAGAAAAGGCAAAATGCTGATAGACGTTCATTTTTTTGAAACTGCTTTCTCCTTCCTTCATTCAGGACCATGGCAATGTCTATGACCACTTGCTAACACTATACTGCGATAAGTTTACGCCAAAAGATGGTACTGGAATTCCATTGGGTATGTAACATACATGTACTACCATGTTGTATGTATTGTGCCATTGTCTTCTTGTTGTGTGACTGAAAGTTATGTGAGAGGATGATTGTTGTTGGTAGGCTGAGTACAAAAATCCTTCAATAAAACACACTGGTCTTACACACTCTTTCAGACAGTGCCCAAAGATCTTTTGTTGGGGTGTTCTGGTTTTATCAGTCATTGTTTGTTCCCCTCAACAAGTTCATGTCAAATGTCCGGCTGGCCCCATTGAGTACGTAGGACCAGGGTGATTGAAGTCGTTGTCCATCCCTTTGGTCTTGAAGGCTGCCTTATTGTGATTGGATCACCACTCCATATCATTTTGTACTGATTTACAGGTGAAATGGCACCAGTCTCTGGCAGCGTATATGATTTCCGCCAGCCATCATCAATGGGGAAACATATCAATGAGGTGCCTGGTGATATAGGCTACGATCACTCGTACCGCATCAATGACCCCTCATTATCCTCAACATTTGCCAGGTAAGGTTCTCAAACACCTGCGATGCACAATATGTTGAACTTTTCTATAAGGGACACCATTGGGCTGCTGAGCGCTGTCAGTAAACCATGCTATTGAGAGGTGCCCTGATTCACAGGTCAAAGGAAGTGATTGATTAGGAATCGAAATTGTCCTTATAGTTAATCAGGTTTTCTCTTCTGTCATTCTACTTAATCTTACCTTTCAGGCTTTAAATATCATGGAAAGTTTGGGCCTGATTACCCTAGTTTTTTATCTCTGACAATAATATTTTTCAGAGTTGAGGATCCAGCATCTGGGCGTGTGTTAGAAGTTTCTACCAATCAACCGAGTGTCCACCTCTATTCAGGCAACTACTTAGACTGCAAAGGGAAGGATGGGTCCGTCTATAAAAAACATGCTGGATTCTGCTTGGAACAGCAGAATTTTCCTGATGCAATAAACCAGGTGAGCTTCCTCAGCTCTCTAAACTTTTGTGTTGGGACTTCTGATTGAAAGATATGGAGTCCACGTTGTAACATATCTATCTTACTCCTTATTTCACAAGGAACTGCCATAGCCAGAATGCCACTTAAAGTCTAAGGTAGTTGAATTGGTCGTCATTATTTGATTTTAACAACTCTTTCTTTTTCTTTTAGCCAAACTTTCCTGACTGTCTTCTGAGACCCGGGAAGAAATATCTCCATGATTGTGTTTACAGATTTTCTATCAAGAAATAAGGGAAAGGGACTGTGGTCAAATATACATATCAGTCTGGTGTAAAATGTATTTACATGTAAAGGAAGTACTATTGTAGTCACAAATGAACTTATACATAGATGAAATATCATACATGTATGTATGTAAATTCAGGTGAGGCTCATTCCTGTCATGCTTGGCCTATCTGCTTCACGAAGGGTGTTGCATAATACAATTACTGTCATTTATTCTTCAAAATCTGTCCAAAATGCTTTATAATTTTATACATGATGATGTGGTCAATGCATGTATGAATGATAAATATCTCTATTTAATTCAATTACATACAGTTCTTTGTTGTTTTTTCCCCCATCTTTTTTTTTTTAAAGTTCATTCACGGGTAACAGTTGGAAAGTTTCTGTCCTCTTCAACAATGCAACCATAGCGGTGCTGTCCTGAGCTGTGGATACCTTACAAGAAAATATGACCAATCATTACAGTTGTCATATGAGAGCCAGAGTATATTGAGAACCCCCTGATGATACGAAGATGCCTGAATCACAACCAGGCTGTTGGTAGATGTACATGTACATGTAACTGATTGAAATATTTCAAATATTGAAGATTTGGTTGAGTCAGGAAGAGGACATTTAACCTTGTCATTCACAGTTGTTCCAGACACCATCCTACTGATGAGTGGGACCAACCAGACTAGCATGTCACAACCACTTATTCCCACCGGAAGGTGATGGATGTCAATCACTCATTCATGACACATCACATCACATATTGGCATGTTGAAGATCATGAAGACGTCACTCCACTCTAGCAATTCCTAGTTATACCCATATTATTTTCAGCAAGAAAGACACAATATCAGATTTATAACTTATTGTGTTCACATTTTATTTACAGAATAATGCTCATCTTGATACATGTAAGTGTTTGAGAACATGACTACACCATTGGAACAAATGCAGTGCAGCCAGTTTTAAAAGGAGCCTTTGGAGGTGTATCTCGAAAGCCTGCCAGTATTGAAATAGTACTGCGATTTCCTTTATTAAATACTAAAGTTTTATTGAAAGACGCCAAATACATACAGTACCGAAACCAGGACCGACTATAATTCCATAAGCTTATATCTTAACTGCAATGATAACATCATTAGAACAAGACACATGATGATAATAATATTACATATAATAACAATTATTTTAACAAATGAATAGCACCAAATAACATAAATGACCCCAATTTTTCATTTTATTAAAATCTTTTGGGGGAAAGAAAGACGAAAAATAAAAAAATGTTTTTCAAGTTAATTGGACTACAAATAAGTAAGATATGAGAAAATAATGGGGATAAACAGTATACCTATGTAGTGGGGGATATGGTTTCTATTAAATTTGGCAAGAAACCCCTGTTAAACACACATTGATATTTACACTGACATTGACAAGATAAATAACTTGCATAATTTGTACAACATCAATACTTGTGCACGAAAAAGTATGATTCGTACAATATTTTGAATATACAATCTAGAAAATCAAGCTGCTCTGAGTAGAATTCAGTCCACAAAATGTGGATTGCTGGAGACTATTTACGAGGCAAGTTCACGCGTGTACGAGATGTTCTTTCCGATTCATTATTTCCCATCTAAAACTCTCTCAATTTGTTTACAGTCACAAAGGCATTCCAATAGTTCAATGGTTTAAAACTTCACAAAAACATCTGTGTTTTTCAAGGCAACTTGATATTTTGTATAGATACAGTGAAACAACATTAGCACATTACAATTAAGAATGATAATCTTATACATACATGCATACAAGAAATCGAATAACGTTTGCAAGCACAAAATGGCAGAGCCTCAATGACTAGAATTGCTATTGCTTATAGTTGAAATGAAGGCTACCCCTCCCTACAACTTCAAGAGAGAAAATGTTATTGCTCACTAAGAAAGTAGTATAGTTCTGTAATAACTTCGGCAAGTTTTCCTCCTGATATCAAAGTGGTAATTGCATCTGCCCATAAAATTTTCAAGTTTACCAATATTCAATACTGATCATGCACTAAAATGTGTTGAAATACAGGCAAAATTTGACAAGATGTTTTTAGGATCTATTTTGATAACACCAGACCACATGCGTGAAGGGTGATGCACATATGTACATTAATACTGAGAGGAGAAAATGCAGTAGGGGATGACTCAGGACTGTCCAAAGCCTCAACAATCTGTGTACCTCATAATCATTTCAACAGCACCTCTTTGATATCTCTTAACATGTTTCTGGAATGTGAAACAATGTCTGTATCATTTACACCAATTCCCAGTCTCCCTCACTCACGTCACTCCCTGCTGATATGGTACGAAGTCGACTGTCTAATCGCTGGTGTCTCAGTGGTATAAAACTGCCGGTCGTCCTCTCGTAAAGCTGTCCCTCTTTAGTGATTGCCCAAAGATCGTTGTGTGGTGAGGCTGAAAATAATATGATTGCTTTTCATTACTCCTTCATAGCATGTGTTAATCTACCTCTTAAGGACAAAAAACGCCAAAAATTCCATCACTCAACCAGTGCAAATATGGACACAATAACTTACCTGATATTTGACTGAAGATTCCCGGTATCTTCTTCCAGTAATTCCCGACACAGTCCTGATCGGTGAGTCCATATCGAGCCAGGACCTCCCCTGATGGTGATAATGCCCAAACCATGTCCTTGCTGATGGTCATGTGTTCAGCCGAGGTACCTGGAAGGCAAGGGGATAAATAATCAGTCTCACAACGATCGCTCTCTGAGAATGTCATCGAAGAGGATGCTTCCTGTACTCTGTTATTTGCAAGAAACTTCTGTCTGAAAACAAGAATCAAGTAGGGAATACAGAACTACCTACCTGGAACAGATATCCAGTCTGTACCCAAGGGCATAGTGTCAGTGATGCCTATCCTCACGTATACTGTCTTCTTATTGTCTATGGCCCATACCTGGAAGTTTAGAAACAGTCAAGCTAAAACCATACGTAGTAACAATGTTATAGGAAACAAGTTGCAAAGGACGGGCGTTACTGTTGATGACTTCAGCATTGTAACATTTAGAGATCAAAGTCTAACAAATTACAAAACATTCCTACCTTACGATCTTCAGGCCCAGTGAACACCTTGACAAACTGTGCACCACTTTGAGGAGCGCCATCCACTGGCACCCAGACTGGGTTCATCACTTGGTTTTCGGCTGCAGTCACCCCAATCCTAAGGTAGATGGTCCCTTCAGAATCCACTGACCAGACATTCATCATCCCAGCACTTACATACACGATTTGTTTGTCAGCTGAAAATGTACAATGATGATAATTATAAAGAATGAGTTCCAGGGTTAACAGAATGACATCATCTGTGACCTTTTTCATTGCTGCATAATTGGCAAACGGTTGTGAAAAGGTTGCCCTACGACTTTCTGTTGAAAAAAAGATCACTCACCCAGTTGTGCCAAGTCAAGTTCTATCCATGAGAAACCCCAGGGGCAATGGGTAGCGATGCCACTCCTGACATAAATCTTTCCATCCTCACATAACGCCCAAACGGCATCCTTGGCCACGCTGCAACACGCCAAGGGGATATGAAGTCCTGGAATAGCTGCAGTGGTACACGACTTGTTCTCTACTGAGATGTATACAATCTCTCCATTGGGTTGTTGGGCCCAGACCAAGCCTTGCTGGCCATCTACTTGCTGTGCACACACATGAGCCCAGCGCATTGATGGGGCTAAGCCTGCTGGTGCGGCTAGCGACCAGCTATGACCTGTCAATGAAAAACAACATTTGAAATCCTGGCAATTAATGAATTGTGGCTAAATAATCTGTACCAGACTAAAAACTATAGGTGCTGTTGTGATGGGGTTTATCAAATATGATATGCAGGTCAGCTTCTAGTTGCACAATGAAGATATAAATTGATGGCATGCTCGGTCACTTGTCGATACCATCACTGCTAGAGACAAACACACCATACCTATGAGAACACCTCTGGAAACATGGATCACATTCTTGAAGTCGGGACAAATCCAAATGCCAACTCCGCCCATGCCTGAGACAACGAGTCCTCCCTTCTGTCCATAGATGGCGCTGGCTAGATAGTGTGGGTCAAGGATTTCCCTGAGGGCCTTGAAGATGTCTAGAGCAGTCGCATCCTGCATGATATACTCACTGAGGGAAACCTGCAACACATACAAGGCACATGAGCATGGGCAACATTTCTGGGACATGAGCCCTAGAGGGCCTATAAAGGTACTTCGATGTACAGGGCACCTAGATAGAACTATCTGAAAATGGAACTGAACGGATCTTTGAAGAATTCCTTACCTGCCACCAGTTCCCTTCTCCCATCGGGTTGTCCATAGTCACCCCTGTCTTAAAGAACATCCGACCAACAATGTCCAAGGCCCAGGCAGTGTTTTCTTCACCAAATGCTAGACAGCATAGCACTGTGTCACATACAGGGCTGAAAGAAACGTGACGCAATAGAGCTTAGGTTTGCAAAGCTGGCATGGTGGTGCGAGCATCAGCATAAGTCTGTCCTTAAAGGCCTACTCTGTCTGTTCCAAAATTTCAAAAACTGAACTTGAATTCACTTAAATTCAGATTTGGAATAAAGTCCACAATCAAATTGGCACCTCATCCCTGTGATCCATACCTCTCAATGTCGACCCAATTTGTTCCCTCCGGGCAGTAAGCATCAATGCCAAGGCGTACGAGCACCCGGCCCTCGTCTGTCAGACCCCACACCACTCCATAGCAGCACACAATCTCAATCAATGTGGCATGGCAGTCTATTTTGATGGATTGGAAGAACGGACGCTCTTTTGACAAGCCTTTCTGCATCATGATCCCACCGTTATTCTTGATATACCTGAAAATAAACATAGTGAGGCTGTGTTACTGGACATCTTTACTTAACGTTTAGGCCATATCAATCTACAACTGCATTTATTCCTGATCCTGATGGCCTCAGTGGATCACAGCTGTACAGCCACATCCTGATTGTTTGCAGAGCAGCAAAACAGACAATTTCATCAGTCCCACAAGTTAGCAGTACATGGTAAGTGCATATAGCCTTTGCTACGCAAAAAGGTGCAATAATCTTGTATTGAGAATGCCAATGATTTCACTTACCAAGCTGACTTGTCCTCAACTGCAATGTACGCCACATCCCGCAGAACCTCCTCTGACTTTAGGCCCATGGGTGTCTTCGGGGTGATCTTAGTCCCCACAAACACACTACCATTCTTTTTCAACTTCCACACAATATTGCCATCGGGAGACACAGCGATCTGACGAACACCGTACACGTCCTCGTCCCGTTTCCAATTTAATGACGGCTGATTATGTCCGCTGTAGAACACTCGTTCACTTTTATCAACAATCCAAATGTGTTTCGATGATACAGCTAAACTCTGGATGTTTCCTGGGGCAGTGAATTCAGTCCAATTGTCCGACAGAAGGTGTGACACACCAGTCGCTGATGTGGATCCAATAGACAACTCGGACATCTGACTTTGGTATTCCGAGACATAATCAATCTCTGTTACTGATCCTTGACTGTCGGAGCGATGACGATATTTCGTATAGATGTCGTCCACAGACGCGTCGTGGACTAGTTTCCCGCGTGAGGATTGCTCCCCGTATGACCCCGGACTACCTGCACTCTCAGTCCGGTTCATAGAACCTGTACTCTCTTTACGCCCATGTGACGAGTCACGTCTTTCCTGGTCACATTCTGAAGTAATACTGTTTGTCTTATGCATCACTACTTTACCACCAACAATCTTACACTCAAGAGGGCTCAGAAGATCTGGAACCACTTCCTCTGATCTCGAGTTTTCAGCATCTGTCTTCAGCGGCAGGGACATATCGGGATGACTCGGAATAGGATGGTCAACTTCTGCCTCATTTTTCTCCTCCACCTTCATTTCCTTGTCCATCTTCGATGGGATGTCTGTTTTGTCGTCATTAGCCACTTTAGCTGACTGGTCAGAACTGCTTTCTGTTGGTTCTAAAACTTCCTTAGAATCTGTTGATTCTGTCATCTGTGACAACTCATGGGTCTCCAACTTTCTGTTAACAGCTGGCGAGGTAGCCGCACTTCCTTTACTTTCCTTCTCTTTGGCTGAAAAAAGGGCGGCTCATGGTAACATAGCATTTCATAGTGCAGAAAAGAAAGAAGAAAAAACCAATAATAACTTTACAGGTTGATTCAAAAGAAAATCAGAACTAGATTTCTTACAACATTTCTTACAAAGGCAGCATACATGTACTTACAGCGACACATGCCCATTTTTTGGTTTTAAAACCGGACAGCTCAAAAATCAACCACTACAGCCGGGTGAATGAGCGAAACAGACAAATATCGTAAAATCCTGGTTCATTGAATTCTTTCTATCAACCATTGATGTATTCATGTTAAAAGTATGTCAGACACAACCATTATATCAATTAAACATCATGATTATTGTTGTGAGTATCAGTAACATCATTCAAATAAGGGCCCAGAAGCTCATTGCTATGCCAGATATTATTCACTATCTCAGTATCTGTGACGGGTGATCTGTGACAGCACAGTCAACCACACTTCCAGCAATCTAATTCAATTACTTGGCCAACTGATGATAACTTGGTTCCTGTGTCCGACTCATCAAGGTAAGCAGTCCTGCTAGAATGTTTTCCGATACAAAAGCAGGACATCTTTGATATTTCCATGTCATGAGTTCATCAGTTAATGAATGACTTGAGCTTGGACAGCTGCCAAGTGACAAACTTTCTGTCATTTTGTACTCTTTGGCAAAATAATCTGGAAAGCAATCGGTATTGACTCACCTTTTTTCTTCTTCTTTGGTTTTCGGACCGCTGCCTGAAAGACAATATCTTCCTCAAATTCTTGTTTGATGACAGCTGCAAACTTATCGTCAACCTTTCCAAAGTCCTTCTCATCTTTAGCTACAATGTCATTTGACTCTTCACGACCGTCATCTGTATTGGGAGCAATGACAACTGGAGCCTCCGTGATCTCAATCTGAAGCAAATCATCTGACTCTAATCTGACAATAGGTGGCAGGGTCGTCGCACTGCTCTCGGATGCGCGTCTGGGAGTCCATGGAGTTTCTTCAGTGCTGTCTATAGAACGGAATGCTGATGACGACATCGCCCTTCTATCACCTCCAAGGGCCCCCGATACCGAATGGCTGGTAGGCCTAGTTCCACCCCCTGGGCTCTGCTGTCCTTCCTTAGCCACAGGCTGTGCCACTGACTGTGTCATTAGGGGAGAATGTTGTCCACTTGGACTGATCTTCCCGAAGATATTCGTTGGAATAAAAGCCAGTGGCGATCCGCGATGACTTAGGTGGTCTAGTTGCCTAGCAACAGGAGACAAGGAGGAGCTCCTTGAGGAACGTTGAGATGGGGATGCATTCAATCCATGTCTGTATTCTGAAAGAAAAGATATGTTGACACGTCTGAATAATAGTATACATAATGTTTTAGAGCCATACAGCGACACTGAAAAACTGCAATCAATCAGGTTTGTTCTTGTCCGTTTTACTTCCATTTTTATCCACTGTCCTTGTACGGAAAGGGTGGTTCTTATATTCCACCTGTTAAACTCAATGACATGCACCTGAATCACTTACCTGGAGCAAATATTGGCGGCTTCTCCGGATTCTGTGCAATCCGTATCACACAACGATTCGCTCCCGTCCTCAGCACAAATATCTCATCCTCATACGTAGCAATATCCAAAATAAACCCAATATTGTCGTGAGCTCCAAGAACTGATCCAGTATTTGGATCAAGAATGTATATTCCACTGATGTCCCATGTGATCACCTGATCTTCACCATAGATCAGAATCGGCCCGAACTGGCTTTCAATTGCTTTTGACGGGCTCCGAACAACCAGGGTAGACGAGAGTAATGCTAATGCCCGCCGCTTTTGATTGATAGAGTCTTTGAACATTAGGGTCGAATCCACTGAGCCGTCTAATTTGGCCTTCCATAAACGTAGCCCGGGTCTCGCAGCGTAGATGATGGCATCAGCTGGTTTACACAAACACTTAGTGAATGATGCCCCAAAGTTTCCAAGACTGAAAGAAAAGTTGGATTGATTTGACAATTTATTTTGTATGGTTGGCGTTACAAGATGCTGGACATCTGTGACTCATTTAACATCTGCTCAAAAAGGTCAGCAGAAACTGTTAGTGCGGAGAGATGGAATTAGAGAACTTCACTTTCAAAGTGAATCCTGGATGACCAGAGCTACTATTTGAGCCAGAGCTGACCTCAAGCACCAAAACCTTGTCAAACATTTCATCAAATATCTTACGCCTTTCTCTCTTTCTGTCCAATCTGAATGCCGACACTGTCTTTGTATATCACACTACGTAATTTGGTGGAAACAACCAAAGCCATGTGTGCGTAGCTCAGCTGAACAATCTCGTAGCCTTCCTTCATGATGACTGATGATTGGCTCTGTTTCTGAAGGACAAGGTACAATTTGTATCAAAAGCAGAGTAACTCTGTTTGTGGACTCCCTTGAGACTGTAACATGCTGTCCTTGAGAGAAACTTCTCAGAGATGTCCTACTACAGAGGCTAAAGTTATTGGAAATGACCAATATCGCTGTCTATATTACAAAGACTGTCCCGTGACTTTGTCAACGCCAGCCTTCAGCTAATTTTTTAGTTAAAGAGAGATTGACCACTTTGCCAATGAGCTAAATAGTTGTTCTCACCTTACTGTAGTCCATTTCAGTAAGAACCACAACTCCATCTTGGTCACCAGTGAAAATCTTCATCCCATTACTACTCCAAGCAATACTTGTGACAGAGGACTTATGGAGGCTATCAACAGTGTACTTCTGGAGCTGTAATGCATTAATGGGAGTACAAAATGGAAAATATGTCAGATTCAAAAGAATGTCAAGTTCAAAACTGACCACATTGGAATCGACACTTTCTAACCTTTTTATAAGAGGGCAATTGAATTAAGAAACTCTATCTCTCAAATTCTTGTCGAAATGTTTGGTTTTGACCAGAGTTTCACCACCAAAAGACAACTAACAGGTAGGGTTTAGTGCTTCAAATCAAAATTCTTGGAATATACTCAGTTTCAGTTTAAATGACATCCTTTACCTGCTTGACTCTACCAGGTAGAATGGAAGGCATCTGGAATACACAGACGAGACCAGAGGATGTGCCAGCTGCCACCATGTAGTCCAGGCTATTCAGCATCTTCACTGATGTTATACTACCATTCTTTGCCTGAAATAGCATTAGAAATTTATGGTTGTTTGAAATTTGACTATTTTGCCTCAAGTGGTAAACAATTTAGCAGCAAAGATCCTAATGGAATAATGTTTCTGCCAGGATTTGAAAAGGGCATGGCTTTTTCTCCTCATAAGTTGAAACTTACATCACAATTGAGCCTCTGTAAAGTCTCCTTCTTCCTGTCAAACAGGAAGATCAGACCAATGTTTGACCCCAGGGCAATGTACTCCTTGGTAACATCAATGCTTATCAATTCTATCTTGATTGTTGAAAAGCCTTTCTGTGCTTTGGTTGGAATTCGGTTCAGTATATAGGAGAGAGGTGCAAACTCCTGAAGTTGCCTTGGAGCATCAACTTCAAAGCTGGCCTGGTCGAGATGATCCTCCATATTTGAAACCTGGAAGTGGAATAATTGACATCCAGAAGTCAGTTTGCATCAATACAGACAATAGCCCTGCGTGTTTAATCGTAACCTTTGCTATTGACAGTGAAGTCCTTCGAAGTATCCAATGGAATATAATAGAATGTGAGGGTTACACTATGGTGTCTGGTGACATTTGGCAACGACGTTATAAGATAAATTTCATGTTAGTACCACTGGACACGAGCAGATCCAGAACGGACAATCATCAAACCTCATACCAACCGCAACTTGATAAAGTAAAGTTTATTCTGGTGTCGATTATTTATGAAAGTGGCCTTTGTTCTGGTCGTCATAGACCAAATTATTCATGATTTTTATTGGCAAAATTCCCCAAAATGACCTCAGCCATCTTTTTTCTTTCCCTTGTCTGCAGACTATTTTTACACAAATCAAATCATTGTTTCAGGACAAAATCAGGAGTAAATCCTCACAAAATAAAATAAATAATAAAATTTTGTTGTATATTGTACAACTTATACTTTTTAAATTGTTGTAATAAGGTGTTAAAACAATAAATTCTATGTCTGTAGACAGTTTGGACTTTGGTCGCTCACCTATCAGGAAAAAAAGGTTGCATATTTATGCTGAAAAAAATCGGAAATTTAGGCGAATAAATAAGCTTTTCAGTACAATGAAGTATCCATTGGAGTGATTTGTTATGAAAATAAATGCGTTCTTTCCAATGAGTCAAATAACGAAGCCTGTCGTTCTCAGGTTTTGACATTGTTTACCCGTACAATATACATACCTACAGTACATGCTAAGTATACTACCGTGTCGGGAGGCCTGTCTTTAGTCCACATCAAGCACTGTACCTGTGCATCTAGATTGATTGTTTACCTGGAGACGAGACGTTGTTTATCAACAAGGGTATGGCCTAAACTGGGGTATAGATAGGCAGCACTCAAGAAAATGGCAGATGTGTTGAGAATGAGATGGTACAATAGTCATACGGGTCATCAGCCTAAGGCCGCCAAGCAATGGCTCCACTCTAGAGGTACCGTCTTAGAGGCCCTTAGTCTTAGTTCACAGCAGCTCTTGGAATGACAAATAAGGTAAGCTGCTCTCTCATTTGATTAATTTTTTTCAGTTTTTTTAGATCAATGTCTGGCGCGTGGTAAGGATGGATGTCATTCTGTTGTGTGTCGTTGGCCTGTTCATCCTCACTCTGGTATTATTCTGGCTCTCCGATGCTGATCCAATTCTGCTGTTCTGTGACAAGTTCGGAAAATCTCCTGGTAAGTTATTTGTTACACAAACTGTAACCCACAGTCTTGATTTGAGCCAAAGTAGAATCTTAGTACTGATTGCCAACGCCATGAAAATGCAGTGATATGTCCTGTTGCTTGTAAGAGGTGCTGGAGAAGAGATTTATGTTTTTTTTCAATTGCAGCAAGCCTTGCTGGTAAGGTGATCTGGATCACTGGAGCATCAAGTGGAATTGGGGAATATCTTGCCTACGAATTGGCTCAGAATGGGTGCAAACTAATCTTATCTGCCAGGAGGCCTCAAGAGCTGGAGAGGGTAAAAAAAGCATGCTTAGGTAGGATTGTTATTACTACAATGTGTTGCTCAAAGTCTGCCAAGGTACTATTATATACTTCTATTGATCATGGAATCTTTGAATCAGGAATTGCCAAGTAGGATGACAGTTGAATAGATCTTCAAAAATTCAAGTACTGTAGTCTGTGTTCCCTTGGGTTTGAGCTGTTTTTTCAGTTTGGCACGGTCGTTACACTGCAGTTGATGAAACGTTAAGACAAGATAGTGTTTTGCATTATGTCATCAAGGTTTGCATTTCTGTTCATTGGAGCATGAAGTTTCTCACAGGATGGTCAGCTCATGCTTAACAGTACAGTAGATGATTTTCTCCCCTTGCAGGCAAGTCAAGTCTAGCTGATGGTGATATCATGGTTCTTCCACTTGATGTACTAGACTTTGACAATCATCCAAGACAAGTAGAAGTTGTTTTAAAATACTTCAAAAAGGTTTGTTTTCTATTTAACTTAAAGTGAAGTTATGATAAAATGGAAAGGCGAGAGTAGCAAGATTAGCCTGGTATTAGGTGCAAAGATATTTTTTTGTAGAGTTGAACCAACACAAGTCCGAGTTCTGATGAACTTTGATGCATACCCTACTGAAAACCAGTGGCACTTATTGGGTGCGGATGCCCTATTGAGTGGGGTAGAACTTTATTAGAAATATATTTTCCTTTTCAGATTGATATTCTTGTGAACAATGCTGGCCGTTCCCAGAGATCCGAGTTCCTACAGATGCCACTCGCTGTCCATCGTGAGATGCTGGAGTTGAATGTATTAAGTGTAATATCGTTGACCAAGGCTGTCCTTCCTCACATGTTAGAACGTAAACAGGGACAAATCGTAGTCACAAGTAGTATCGCTGGAAAAATAGGTATGTACTGACATGAACAAACAAAAAGGTTTGAGACTTCATCAGCTGCCCGAGTAGTGAAAATAAATGAACATTTGTGCTGCCTCCCTCCCTGGCTACTATAAACCTGTTACTTTTTTCTGTGAATCTTATTAAATGAAATCGTCATCTTTAAAGAGTTATTCTATTTTTTCTAGGTGTTCCATTCTCGGCCACTTACTCGGCAACAAAACATGCACTTCAGGTAGGATTCAAATTATAATGGCAGCATTCTGTAGTCTCTCACTTCATCCCTCTAGTGAGCATTTATTGCTTGCTATGGTTAGGCATTGATTGGGTTATCCGCCAAGTAACATTAGGCAAAGAGCGGAGTCCATGTCGCAAGGTTTTCTCCACTTGAAGGGGATCTTCTGCTTTACATGGCATAGGCACCAGTTACAAACATTGGTGATCATTCTGATAGCAGAATACATGAGTTCAGACCAAATCTTATCATGTACCCTAAAGGCATTGATCAGTTACATGCAGTCCAAGTAATGAAAAGTTATAAGTCTAGTCTAAATTCCAGGGTCTGTTATTCGCCTTACAATCTGAGTTGACTGGGACAAACATTGCTGTCTCCATCGTGTGTCCTGGGTCGGTGATATCAGGGATCGTGAGGAATGCATTTACATCAAAGCCAGGAGAGGTAGGTAAATGTACAACAGGTTTGCTTTTGTTTGACAGATTTAGGCAAACATCATGTCAGTTGAGTGATGTGACGATACTATCCTGACATCGCCAACTCGGACATCCAAACACTGACATTGTAGACCTCTTGTCAGTTTGAAAAAAGTCCTCTTCCAAGCATGAACAGATGGACTGTGGAGACATCTATTGGCAAGATATATTGTCAATTCTTGCTATCCGTCTCCCCTGAAGCAAATCTTGGTTCTTGTTTCAGGCTTATGGAATAGACATTCCGGATGAATCTATGGCAACAGAGAGATGTGCTCATCTGACAGTGGTTGCCATTGCAAATCGTCTGCTGGAAGTCTGGATTGCCAGACAGCCACAGCTGTTGGTCTGTTATATGTTCACCCACTTTCCAGTCGTGACAGTAAGGCAAGTAGCTTTTTGGGGGATGGCTTCCCTTCACAATTTGAGAAGAGCCCTCTTAGCATGTCTCCACATATGCGAATGAGTTTTACTGAGTTAGTCCTTGGCTGAATCAGATTATGTACACAGACACTGTACAATTCACATTCAAGCAACAATTCACATTCAAGCAACAATTCACATTCAAGCAACACTGTATACTGCATTAGTGCTAGGTGGAAGCATTATCTCAATGCACTCCTTCTTTAATAGTGTCGTTGTTATGGTTTATTATATATTATGTTATTATCATTTCAGATTAATCCAGATGTTCGGCATGAAGAGATTTTCGAAATTTTGGAAGCCTAAAGCAAAGCCACCAAACGCCTGAGACCCATCTCACCAAAATGGGTAGTTGGATGCATTTGGGACAGCTTCATTTTGATGCCGTCTTGGTATCTTTTGTGGTGCTTGGGATGCTAATAAATATATTTGGAGAAAACAGCAAGATTTTTTATAACAATATTGAGAAAATCAAGGCTATTCTCTTTGAAATGCTTCATAAAAATTGTTTTGAATTGTCTATTAAGCTGAATGTAATTAGAGTTGGTTGACTGCATACCTATACGTGTATCTGGTGTTCATGAAGCTATTATGCCTTAATTTGAAATTGGACAAAAATTTACAGAATTTTATATTGTCCATGATTGTTCAATAATAGGCCTGGTGATGTACTGCCTAATTTCGTATCGGAATGAAATAATCAAGTCAGTAATGTACACCATAATCCTACAAGTTTCATTGTACATTCATGCAATTATTAGGTGCTATGGTTTAAATAAAGATTTATATGCTAACATTTATCTTGTCTTCGTCATGTCCAATGGTGTCTATTCCTAAAATGTCAGGTTTGATGGCGAACATCTGTATCGAGTGTGTCCCCATGAAATGCATGATATAGGAGGATTCCTTTGCCGTTAGTGCAGATGTTCCCATTGCCCAAATTAAGGAACTTTGGACGTAGCTATTCAGTGGATGGGTGGCATGACAGACTACCTGTTGGAAGGGACATTCACCAGCATTTGGATTGGGGATCGGACCTACCTGTCGGGAGGGACGTTCACCAGCATTTGGATTGGGGGATCGGACCTACCTGTCAGAAGGGACGTTCACCAGCATTTGGACTGGGGGATCGGACCTACCTGTCAGAAGGGACGTTCACCAGCATTTGGACTGGGGATCAGACCTACCTGTCGGAAGGGACGTTCACCAGCATTTGGACTGGGGATCAGACCTACCTGTCGGAAGGGACGTTCACCAGCATTTGGACTGGGGATCAGACCTACCTGTCAGAAGGGACATTCACCAGCATTTGGACTGGGGATCAGACCTACCTGTCGGAAGGGACGTTCACCAGCATTTGGACTGGGGATCAGACCTACCTGTCGGAAGGGACGTTCACCAGCATTTGGACTGGGGATCAGACCTACCTGTCAGAAGGGACGTTCACCAGCAATTGGACTGGGGATCAGACCTACCTGTCAGAAGGGACGTTCACCAGCATTTGGACTGGGGATCGGACCTACCTGTCAGAAGGGACGTTCACCAGCATTTGGACTGGGGATCAGACCTACCTGTGAGAAGGGACGTTCACCAGCATTTGGACTGGGGATCAGACCTACCTGTGAGAAGGGACGTTCACCAGCATTTGGACTGGGGGATCGGACCTACCTGTGAGAAGGGACGTTCACCAGCATTTGGACTGGGGATCGGACCTACCTGTCAGAAGGGACGTTCACCAGCATTTGGACTGGGGATCGGACCTACCTGTCAGAAGGGACGTTCACCAGCATTTGGACTGGGGATCGGACCTACCTGTGAGAAGGGACGTTCACCAGCATTTGGACTGGGGATCGGACCTACCTGTCAGAAGGGACGTTCACCAGCATTTGGACTGGGGATCGGACCTACCTGTGAGAAGGGACGTTCACCAGCAATTGGACTGGGGATCAGACCTACCTGTGAGAAGGGACGTTCACCAGCATTTGGACTGGGGATCGGACCTACCTG
Source organism: Lineus longissimus (assembly GCF_910592395.1). NCBI lineage: Eukaryota > Metazoa > Nemertea > Pilidiophora > Heteronemertea > Lineidae > Lineus > Lineus longissimus. Next base: position 26,582,215 of record NC_088310.1, read on the forward strand.
TGAGAAGGGACGTTCACCAGCATTTGGACTGGGGATCGGACCTACATGTGAGAAGGGACGTTCACCAGCAATTGGACTGGGGATCAGACCTACCTGTCAGAAGGGACATTCACCAGCATTTGGACTGGGGGATCGGACCTACCTGTGAGAAGGGATGTTCACCAGCATTTGGACTGGGGATCGGACCTACCTGTGAGAAGGGATGTTCACCAGCATTTGGACTGGGGATTGACCTACCTGTCAGAAGGGACATTCACCAGCATTTGGACTGGGGATCGGACCTACCTGTCAGAAGGGAAGTTCACCAGCATTTGGACTGGGGGATCGGACCTACCTGTCAGAAGGGAAGTTCACCAGCATTTGGACTGGGGATCGGACCTACCTGTCAGAAGGGACATTCACCAGCATTTGGACTGGGGATCAGACCTACCTGTCAGAAGGGACATTCACCAGCATTTGGACTGGGGATCAGACCTACCTGTCAGAAGGGACATTCACCAGCATTTGGACTGGGGATCAGACCTACCTGTCCGAAGGGACATTCACCAGCATTTGGACTGGGGATCGGACCCGTCAGCGTTTGTTTTAAACCAACTTGCTACAAAGCTGCAATCATGATTGATTGCTTACCTGAGGTACGAATGCAAACTGCAACAACCAGAATGAATACTGACAATGAGCAGGTAACCAGTTATAGTATGCTGATTGAAAGCTGAGCTCAGACACAGCTATGATTATTACCTGGAACTGTGGGAGAACTATCCCATTATGATCGGAGACCCCGGTCACCAGCAGGATGATTGAAAGACGCAGGTGATGACCCCAGTCAATACCTTAATGATGATCACTGGGGACAGAACTACACAACCAGAATGGTAATGATCATGAGTCTTTTCACCCTTGGATATGACAGAAGTGATGCTAGTTGTGACAGTTTTTGTCCCCAGGTGTCCATCTATCATGGTTGTGACAGGTGTTGTCCCCCTGTCTCTGTCTATTATGGATGTGAAAAGTTTTGTCCTCTTCAATGTGAATCATGGTGGCTGTTCCTCTGTCCCTCTTTGCCAATCATGGTGGTGGCATTGCTGAGTCCCATTGTGTCTTCATGTAACATCGTTGACAGTACCCTGTCCAACTGTATTTATCATGTGACACTGTTTTGCCCCATGAAGTATGATGATAGTATGGATGACCTTGGTTGTGACAGTATTTTCACCCTCAGATGTGACAAGTCATCATGGTTGCGACAGTGTTTTGTACCACTGTCTCTGATGACTTTGGATAGAAATCATGTTGGTTGTGATAGTATTTTCACCCTCAGATGTGACAAGTCATCATGGTTGTGACAGTGTTTTGTACCACTGTCTCTGATGACTTTGGATAGAAATCATGTTGGTTGTGACAGTATTTTCACCCTCAGATGTGACAAGTCATCATGGTTGTGACAGTGTTTTGTACCACTGTCTCTGATGACTTTGGATAGAAATCATGTTGGTTGTGACAGTATTTTCACCCTCAGATGTGACAAGTCATCATGGTTGTGACAGTGTTTTGTACCACTGTCTCTGATGACTTTGGATAGAAATCATGTTGGTTGTGACAGTATTTTCACCCTCAGATGTGACATGTCATCATGGTTGTGACAGTGTTTTGTACCACTGTCTCTGATGACTTTGGATAGAAATCTTGTTGGATGTGATAGTATTTCACACACTTTTTCGAATGATATAATCTATGTCACAACATTAAGTGCTGTGAATCTTTCTGTGCTGTCATCTGTGTCTGCCTGTTGAGTGGGATCCGGCAGATTGTAATTGCTGTACTCCTTGAAAGCCCCAAACTGTACTTTCAACAATGAACAAAGACTTTGCAGGGAAAGAAACGACTGACACACTTCTTAAAATATTTCTGAAGCATTTTATTGTCCCAGGAACCATACAGGTGAATGATTATTTGGAAGTTTACAGATATACATGTATTTACATGATCTCACACTTGCTACTACTCTCTAGATGATAAGCCACCGATGTAGCCAAAATGGCCTCTTTCAAATCAAAGTGTGATTTCGCAGCATTTGAGCAAAATAGGTCACTTCTCACTACAACATATTTTGTGAGATTTGGTTGAAATATTTTGATACAGGCCATTTTGGCCACAGCAAACACTTGTGATCACGAGAGTAGATATCATTGTACATTTATGTACAACAGCATACAGAAAATTCTGGCAAAGTTGAGATGGTTTTATAGCACAAATGACAGGAAAATAGCTGAACATTGTGGGCGATGACATTGTACAAATGATTACAAATAGATTCTACACGCAATACAGTTTTCTTGCTGTTCCACCCTTTTCACCCAATAATATTGGGATTCCAATCTTTTGATGGGTGCCGTCACTGATGTATGCTGATAATTAGATTGTACAGGCAATAACACATTCACAAGACAGGTTACTACACAAGTTATGTCAGCACATCAAGTGCAATATCCAGTTGAATGACACTCAAAGTCTGTCAGCTTAGTTCAAAGCGATTACATGTGTGCACTGTGCATTCCACACAGAACACTGGATGATTGTACACAGATGCAAGTAACCTTGAGGTGACACAGACGAGTCTGAGGTGAACAGAATGCACTGGCAGAATAAAGAAATAAGCCATATCTGGTATGATGTTACAATACTTTATATCAGGGGTATCACAGTGGGTAAACGTATCAGTCTGCCTAAAAAATATGTGCCTACCTGGAGAGGCATTGATGACAGAAAAAAACCCAACAAAAGCCTAATTCATTTTGAGGGGTGTAAGACCACACATTTCTATATAATTCCGTTGTGACCTTCCAACATGCCTTGTTTCTATGGTGTTGCAATAGGTTAACTGATACCTTCACCTGCCACGGATATTGAGTGACAGACCTGTGGATGTGGTGTTTTCATTTCCAATTTAGTTAACCCACAGAGAGACTGCACATGGCACATATGCAATATCTACTAGCGAAAGCTTGATGTTTGGCAGTAAAAGACAGGCAGCAACAAATAAAACATGTCGCAATCACTTTTGTGGGAAATTTATTGCCAATTAAAAAAAAAAGATAAGGCTATTCACATAAGGGTGATTATCTGATACAATATTGTAGCATAGACTAACAGTTACCAAAAAATCAATTTGCACAAAAAAACATCACCACATAAATTCAACAAATTAACTAACCCAACGGCCTTGCACCAAGTGCATTAATATACAGTATCATTTTTTCTGAGCAGTCTACCGTCTTCATATATCACCAGATTCTAAAGAAGCATGCATCAGGTAGTGAACGAATCAATACTTTTATCCCCAGAGCGGAGATATTTACTTTTTATAGCATTAGATGGTGCAACTATACCAAGGTGGTGTTGCATCTGGAGTCACTCAGGCATTATTGATTGTAAGAAAGCATCATAAATGCCACATAATTACCATAAAGACGGTTATCTAAGTATTTATGGCTCCTCTCTTTTTCTGGTACATTTGCAGCAAGCATGAGCCAATTGGTTTTGGCAAAAAGGGACTGCACGCGGACGAAAAGCACAGTGCAATGGAGGGAGTATGTTGATGACCCTCAAGTATGCAATGATGAATAGCAGTGATATATGAAGTAGGTAGAAGATCTAATCATTATTTTCATAACCGGTATCATCATCACCACAACTATTAGCAGCTCCATCTGCAGCGATTTATCAAAAGCCTACTTCCTAATCGGTGACAGTCGAGATCATATCATCGCAGAATCAGTCACTTTGACCAGTCCTACTCTTCAACATCTCATGATTTTGAGCATTTAGCAATAGGGCCACGTTCAATTCATCACTGAAAAAAGTTGTTATGAGGGCCTACTCAAAACACAAGTGGTGGAGGTGGGGAACACTTTCCCTTGCTCCCTACGTCGAAATGTGTCAACGCAATGAAGCTGGTAGAGGGTTCCTGTACAAAATGCCAATCGTATATGTTATAGCCCTATGTGCAAGAGATGCCCCTAAACCAGCTTTATAATAGTGTTGAAGAGTACGCCATTTTCAACATGATGACGAAAGTGCACTCACAAATAACTCTGGCCATCCCCCCAACTTATATATGCATGTACTTTTTCAACTCTTGTCCTCTTAACAACTCTTGTTGACATAGTATCAAGGCCACACTGGAGACCTGGACGATAGCCAAAGTATTCTCACCACATTGAATTCAGGGTATTGTGATTAATTATGTCAAGGATATCTAAATTGTGCTTTCTAGAAATCGAAGCAACTCCGATCATATGTAATGTCTAAAGATTCAAACTCAGATATAAACATGCCTAATCAAAGCCCATGCTTGTTTTACAAGATGAGGCTCCAGGCAGTTTCTGACCCGAGTATATTCGGCACACCATTGTTAGTCAATTGCACAAGATTCACATTTTACCGAGTTTATTCGGCACTCCATCGTCAGTCAATTGCAAACAATCCGGTTTTTACCATTTCACATCATATCATGTGTATCAATTTTTCAAGTTGAACTGTCCTGTCTGAAATGTCGATTTTAGCAAAGTGTGAAGCTCTTTGTCGGATTCGGAAACTGCATTGCTTTCCATAGTAGACGTGTTGCATTGTACCGCAAAATGAGCTGGCTCAGTCCTCAATCCTACTCTCCTCTACTTGACGTGTGGCTGGAATGTACACCTTGAATGCGAAGTCACTTCTTGGGAATGAGCCCTGCAAAGACATGAATGAAAATATCTGTAAGTGAGTGTCAGGTGAAAAGTCACTCATAAGGTTTTTGATGTCAAATACATCAACTGATACACTGGCCGCACTGCAAAACAAAATTTACGAAACACTGGATTGATCAAAGGAAATCCCAAGGAGTACTTTTTCCATGCATGTCAAAATAAAATACCCACAGCTCAAAAAGATGCCCCCTTAATATTGATATCGTGTTCCCTCCAACCCCATTAGTATTTAAATGGTAATGCTGTCTCGATAATCATAAAAACCTTGACAATGTCACCAATGACATGCCCCCTCGCTGATTCATCAATATCAACATGCACTACTGCACCTCTGTGATCTATAAATAATTGGAGGTCAAGTTCATTCATTCTGATTGGCTTATAACTCAATAATCATTAGCCAGGTTTAACAGACAGGGCTTAAACTTCTCTATGATGAATTACAAAACTGAATCGATCTTACGATATTACTAGCTTTCATACCTGGTGAAACAGACTGGAATGACCGTGATGGATTGATTTATAGTGGTTGTTTGCGGTCAGGGTCCTGTTCAGCACACTTAACTATCAGCTGTCTGTCATGAACATGACATGTGACATATTTCTGAACTAAATGACTTCTGTCAAGGATAACTGTCAATAATGGTCAAAGGTTTCCACATCTCAATCGCGAGTGCTGGAGACACCTTTAGCACTGTACAAGCACAAAGATATTAAACAAGTGTGTCACCGGATCAATACAAAGATAGCTGCATCATCAAATGTTGGATTATTGAGCAGATGCCCAGAGTAGACAACAAAGACCACATGACAGGCGAGGGTCAACGCCAAGTGCATTTGGCTCAAAATAATTCCATCCGTTTGTGTTTTATTGGCCAGAGGAATAGGATGCCAGCGAGCACACCAGCCATGAGATACATCTATCATAATTTCTATGTGTAAAGACAAACTTGTCCTCCCAGGCACTCAGACCCGCAAAATCAGTACAATATGCCATTACTGGTATCTTGCACTGCATAAAATGAACCAATCATCATGTATGGGCGGTTATTTCCGCATAAATAGAGGTTGTCTCAAATAGACATTTTATGTCGTGTTATGACTCGAATAGACGTTTGGTGGCGCTTTTCAAATAGACATACACTCAAATAGACGTTTGGTGGCGCTTTATTTGAGATACGAGCGCCACCAAACGTCTATTTGAGTGTATGTCTATTTGAGATACGACACAATATGTTTATTTCAGGTACGTCTCCGTTAAAACGAGCGCCACCAAACGTCTATTCGAGTCATAACACGACATAAAATGTCTATTTGAGACAACCTCTATTTATGCGGAAATAACCACCCATAATCATGATCTCAAATCAGTTTCGCAGAGAGAGAAAAAATATGCCCACACAGTCGCATGTGGGTCTTCATCAATCACAAGATCAGAACCAATTCAAGGTTATGTTAGCTATCAGCAGCAACCTCGTGGAGGCTGATTTATAGCAGTAATGTAATGTGGCTGTATCTCAGGCTGTATCTCGATGGTTATTATTTTAGTACATTACATGTACCTTTCTTTATCACTGTCATATTAGTTTAGCTTTAAAAACACAAAACGAGTAAAGGAATTTTTGAACGGTGGGCGATTGCTGCAGCTTGAAATCAGTGAGATTAGCTAGCATGAAAGTGACAAACAGGAACTCTCAAGGTTAGAGGACAATAGCGTATTGGAGCAATGATCCCTAGAGGGAAAGTCAACACCAAGAGGTACGTGTGACATCACTGGATGAATGGTACAAGAGGAGATATGGAATAAAGAGAACGAGAATGAGAAAGAATTTCAAGAGGAAATAGTCTATTTGTGATACTAAGATTCCTTGTTTCATAAGGTTAAGTAACGAAATCCACGAGAGGTAGCTCTTGCCCTGATCTGTGGAACATATTAGCCATTGTTAGTCAAGTGAATGTTTCACTGAAACTGACAAGAAGTAACGTGGACACATTGCTTTCAGAGCCATCATATTCTAATCAGCCAAACTGCTTGAGCAGATGATTCTGCCTTGGCATCATGACTGGCAGTTGTACTCCAACCAATCTTGGTAAAGGTTCCAGTCAACAGATGTCAGGTTGTTGACAAAGTCTGAAGGGTTGGCAAAGCCAGTGTCTGTCGCCACAAGTATGCAGGATATCGACAAAACACTTTCAGGAAAACAACAAACAGCAGTTGTTTCTGATCCCTGGCGATTCAAAATAACTCGAGTAAAAACCCTCAGTCAATAACAAAAAGTTAAACATCTCTTAATCCAAGCTGTGGTACTGATCCAGTAATACTGGTTGACAAGAAGTAAAGTGGACACATTGCTTTCAAAGCCATCATATTCTAATCAGCCAAACTACTTGAGCAGATGATTCTGCCTTGGCATCATGACTAGCAGTTCTACTCCCCCAACCAATCTTGGTAAAGGTTCCAGTCAACAGATGTCAGGTTGTTGACAAAGTCTGAAGGGTCGGCAAAGCCAGTGTCTGAAGCCACAAGTATGCAGGATATTGACAAAACACTTTCAGGAAAACAACAAACAGCAGTTGTTTCTGATGCCTGGTGATTCAAAATAACTCGAGTAAAAACCCTCAGTCAATAACAAAAAGTTAAACATCTCTTAATCCAAGCTGTGGTACTGATCTAGTAATACTGGTTGCCACTGTCAACTAATTGCTGAATCATTCACGGACAAAATCAACAGCTGTTGTTTCTGATCCCTGGCGATTCAAAATAACTCGAGTAAAAACCCTCAGTCAATAACAAAAAGTTAAACATCTCTTAATCCAAGCTGTGGTACTGATCTAGTAATACTGGTTGCCACTGTCAACTAATTGCTGAATCATTCACGGACGAAATCGACAATTGTCTGTCTGATGAATTAATCTGCCCATGCAGAACTTCGATCAAAGACTCGAATTGGAGACTCAGCGTCAAAAGTAACTTGACATTTGGTGAAGATGACTGTGATATAGATGAAATCAAAAACTGTCCGTCTGATGAATGAACCTTGACCAGGAACACTGGAAGTCAAGTTATCCATCGCGAGAGAGGAAAGTAAATGTCAATGACGGTCTCAGATAATAGCCAACCAGCGATATTATCTGTCTAATACGCCATCCAATGAAAATAGCCTGCCATTAATGTAACATAATTGAACGGAGGTGACTGAAAGGTGCTGTCTGTATCACTCATCTAGGCTCAAGGACGCAGGTAGTGGCCTTGGAATCATGGGCAGCGAGATATTACTGTCCTTGGGATCTGATAATCGACCTTGTGGTGATCACGGGGAGATTGATATTATTGGCCTTGGAAATGATGTTTTGGTTCAACCTTGGACAGTTCTAGAATCAGATAATTTCATAGCAGTTGAATGGGATGAGCCGCGATAGAAAGTCATGTGACACTGAAATTGCCATGTGATTCTTCACAGAGTGATAGGCATCTCAGATTGCCTTTGAGATATGAGACTCTTGAAAGTCATTTTAAATACCAATACTTTAAAATGAACAACAGAATAGCAAATAGCAAATAGCGTTTGTTATTGACATTCAGATGTGAGAATCCAGTACAGTGAATGAATACCAAGTTTCTCAAGGCCACACAGTTTTCTGCTTTTTCCCTCTTTTTTCAAGCTTTTAGCTGTCAAGTGCTCCCGATATCAAACATGTCATATGTTGAGACTTTGAACTGCTGACTAATTGCATAATAGGAATAGCTTTTGCATGATGATCAAAGATTTCTAGAGTCAAACCGACAGCCAAGGAGGATTATAGTGACTGATTAGCCCCAAAGTCCCAAGCACGAACCTATAGCTTGATGAGTGACCATTAGCATAGTAAATTGACCTTGAGTTGCAGCACCTCCCCAATTACTGCCCCAGCCACAGTCAGCAGTCAACAAGTTCAAGACTTGCAAGCTAATGACCTTGGGTCACAGCCAAGGACACGTGAGAAGAAACTCAAAATGACAATCGTGACTGAAGCACAAAACTCCAACATCTCTACACACACTTTCTTGCTGGCCTCCGGATTGACCAAAAGCTGTCAACCAAGCTGCACCAAAGAAAATATTTGCTTAGACAAGCGAAAGGGTTTACACTGGGGATTAGTCTCGTAAACGTACTTTACCATAACTGTTGTTTGTCTCAGAATGATGACTTGGTGACTTGAGTACAATGAGGTTCAGTAGCACTTCCAAGCCAAACTGGTTGATCATTTGACGGTCATCAATTCACTTCCAGTAGCAATTTGGGGCCACAAGATGTCATAGGGAGGGTCAATTAGACCTATAAATTGGGAACTTCGGGACACAATTGCAAGTTGATATGCTCTGAAAGGTCAGATGCACTTATAGACGTACATGAGCAAATTACGTTCTGTGAGTAAATTGCATTTTGGCAGAGCAGTTAGCAGACATTCATATCATCCTCATTTTGTTTTCAATTGTTGCCTGTAGCTGTTTTCTAATTAGTGGCTAATTCAATTTGAAGTTCCAGCTCATTCGTAAAAAGAACCCTGCCTTCGATACTCTTTCCATACATTAGATCTTTTCAACACTCATCAACAAATAATCATCATTAGCAAGGCTGATTAGAGTCCCAACTTGAGCTCATTGGAAGATAATCTTATACACTACTCACGTCATGTCATCATCAGATCAGGTTTCGTGAAATCTATAAAATAACATCGCAAAAAACAAGCGACCTTGGAAAAAGAGACAGTGTGTAACATGATTTTTTTTAATGACTGCCAAAAGCAATCTGTTTTTTAAGGAATTGAGTGTCTGGAACAAGGAAATGCAATCGGGAGTGATTAGTTTGATTCATGAGATTGGGGATTAAAAACTTGTGGGGATTACAGAATTAAGATCTTAAAAGTGAATCCGAAGCTACACGAACACGACAGACCAAATTACAACAAAAAACTTAAGTCATCACCGAAGAAAATGCCCTTCAAAATCCCTGGGTTTCAAGCCTCATCACATCATGCTAACAACATACAATGAAGCGACAAATAGCTTTAGAGTTCCCTGTCGAGAACCTTCCAACAATTTAACCTCGAGTCACAGCTAATACGTAGCGAGATCCAGAAAAGCTCCAAGGTCACTTGCCCCTTGATAACAGTGCGATCGATAGAGTACTCCTCTGAGCCGATATTGGATTACCGCTGGTCGGTCAGAGAGACTATCGTCGATCAATCATACCATTCTCCTTCACTCTCGTGGCTTGCTACGAGCCTATATTGAATTCATGAATACAGTCAGCCACCGATTGCTCAAGGTCGTGTTGATATCGTGAAATTGTACTAGAGATGATTTTACGCTGATGAGTAGAACATTGCTGTTGTCGTTAATTAGGGAATGTACACGTCTTCAGGCAAAGATTTGATTTGTGACTGCAAAATTGCAATAGTGTGGTAAAGATCTAAGATTGGATTCATAGTAAATAGCTGTGAGACATTTTTCTTTTTTACATTTGGTAGCTCAAGATAGCCACAGCCTAAGGGAACCCCTGGCCCTGTCTGACAACGTAGATCTACGTTGTTAGACACCTAACAGTTGGGCGTGACAGACGTAGATATACGCTGTTTGGCACCGAAGGTGTTTAGAATGAACATTCCCCATACTAACTGACATTGGTCTGAATGCTTCTACTATATCCTGGCATTTCTGCAACATAATCCTATCACCAGACTTTACTACAAGTCAAAGACGCCAACCTTCTCATCTTCCTTTCACTGATAAATCTTACAAGGACAAGAGCAAATAACACCATGACACTATCCTTGCTTAGCATTCAACGTCAGACCACAACTCTGATGGGATTACTACGTCCTTGGATGCCAATTTACAAAACGTTAATGTCAGACAAGATGACCCAGGTTGGCTTAGCCATGAATGAAGTGTCAGCGGAAATCATACGAGAGAGAAGTCATGAATAAGGTCCCTGATGATTGCACGTTAATGACATTTGCTCATGTCGAAGCTCTGCGCTGTCAGGGATCTTGGGTGAAAACAACATCCTGACCTTGACTTATTATTGGCTGTAACGGAGCTTTGCTATTAGCAGACAATCGGTAGTCTTGTCCAAAACATGTTGGCAAGAGATCAGGAATCGCTGACATTTCAAGGCAAAGTAGGCTCAGCTGGGAAGGAAGTTTCAGGAGGAGAAATCATATGTGGAAACTCGCCATTGTGCAATTTTTATCGCATATGACAAGCGTCAAAACACCTCTTTTGGAATTTCACAAACCTTGCTCTTACCCTGAATTATGTCCTCTCAACCAAATATTTTACAGAAATGAATGATTGCCTACTTAAAGTAGACTGACTTGGTATCAGAGAATCATGAATGCAGTTTGGGCCAACAGCCAATCGATAGAGATGCAGCAGCCAATCAATGAATGATGGTCAGTCGACTTGCCAAGATTCGTACGATTGATTATTCCAGCTGAAGCTGATCGGTGATTGCAGACGAAGGTCAGAGATGTCAACAAGATATGGACGGAAATTGCCACGGGGCTTGAGAGTGAATCGATTGCCAATAGAGAAACAGGCGGCCGTCTGAACAATTTGAAGTCAACCAGGAGGCGGGGGTGACGTACTGCACTGCCAAGATTGCTTGTCTTGTAAGATTAAAGATGCTCGAGGGCTTCTTCCAACAGTATAAGCACTCTGTTTCAATCAGTTTAGAGAAGTCTGCTTGTTGGAAATGTGGAAACGGCCATTGCATTCACCCTCAGGGCTTTTGCTTGGTTGAAGAACCAGCCAGATGACACCATGAAGTTTTATTTACAAATAATGAAAGATTTCTGATTGGCAGGAACCTGTCACTCTTGAACAAAAGTTGTTTGATTTTACTAATGATATTGACATTTCACAGATATGTGGACAGATAGGACTGATAACTGGATCCTATGAGATTGAACAAATGGACCTGGCCCTCTGGCCAAAGTCAAAGGTGAATTCAAGTTGAAACCAGTTTTTGCTTCGCTGTTCAAGGTCACCAAATATATACCAAGTAATCTCATGACTTTAGCAACAGATATGATTAGTAACACAACAAGTGACAGCCTTGGACACGGTTTATGTTATTTATATAAGACTAATGCCAAACAGATCCAATCTCAAACAATGAACATACAGAGCTGGCATTACTGCGTATATCTATTAGAATAATTTTGCTGAAGTAAACCGTAACACATACATGATAATGATGAACGTAAAGTGAGTCATATGAGAGCCAGGTGCACATGGGGAGACACAACAACATGTTGTGGCATGGAAAATACCACCTCTTTTTAATACCACAATCTTTCTCATTGGTGGCTGCCATCTATATTACCTTCTGAACTGATCAGTTTAGTGTGAATAATGTAAATTGAAAGACCCAAAATTGCTTTTTTTCATGATGAATATGGGCAATTGCAATGAGCTCAATTTGATAGAAAATTTGATAGAAAACCTGATTTGAATTCATCTTAGTCCAACTGGAGGTTCCCTGGTGAGATGACAAGGAACTAATATCAATTTCTGCCAATAAACTGACCTTGAGAATTCTTCGGAAGTCCTATAATTAGTTAACAGGTTATCGGAATCAGATAGATTTATCATGACTGTGGGCAATGGGAGGCTGAACAATGATTGGAATATATGAAAAGATAGTATCATGACCGTTGTATCAATCAATGCACATATCAATTTTGGTCTTGAGCCAAACCTTTCAAGAGATACAATCGGTCATTGGAGCAATATTTCTTCCTACATGCTGCATAGTCATGACCAGAAAACTTGGTGAACTAATTGCAACTTTTATTGGATGACTACCTTCTCTATAATGCAAGGGGGAGGAGCATGTGGGATGACCAATATACAGTAGGAAAACAAACAGAAGAAGAACTCGAAGTATGAATTCGCCCACCGATTTAATGATATTACTTCATCGACCAATTCCCAAAGGGATTGCATGGTGAAAGTGACATTATCATCTCCTACGTTTCTCCGAGGAGATGCTGATCCATTTCTTATTGCAACACTTTTTATTGCCTCACAAGGTCACTATCCCGCAGCCAATCATCGGCAGTGCATTATGGATGGAAATCGCCGGAAACAGCTGAGAGGCATTTCAGACATTGATGTCCTCTGAGACGATAGTAGGAAGCATATCACCATCATGGCGCAGCTTCAAGACGGGGCGAGGCGAAGTTTTTATCCCACCTCCAGGTTAACCATCTATTGTGTTTTCCTTTTTAACATGAATAATATTTTGGTTAACTTTTTGGTTAATAGAGGGAATAATGTATGGTCACTGGTTGACCTTGAAGAGAAATAGCCAAGGGTCGGACCAAAGAAATGGCATGGATATGCAAGTGTCTCTGAGGAGAAGGTTAATACCCTACATGTCAGATCAACCTTACCAATGTCAACATGCATTGTGTGAATAATTTCTTCATGGTTTTCCTGCTTGTATTTGTTTTTGTGAAGAGAACTGAAGGTTACATGGCCATTGCCTGACCCTGAATGGCAATGGCCCAGGGTTACGCCGTGGAAATGTCATAGTACAGAAACTGTACCGCTTTCGTTAGGATTTCAATGTTTTTGTTGCCGCTATCTCAAGATCGCTCAAAGCAAGGAAGGGCAAAAGCAATTTCCGAGAGGCAAGAACAACCTGTGTACCTCTCTGGCTTGAGATGCAGGAGCTAGTTTCAAGTTCTTGAAGTTTCAATTAAAGTTCAATTTATGTACTGAACTTCCGACAGGCCGGTAAGGTAAGTCTATATCAACAAAATTGCGGCCTTGGAAACTCGTTAGCTTAGTATTAGTTCTTAGCAGTGCATAGTTTGACAGAAATTCTCAATTATTTCTAGGAAATGCAACTGAACTTGTAAACCCAGCCATCTGGGGAGGGTAGCTAGAGACCAGTAACATGAAGTCAATGGACCCTCACTGTGACAGAAGTCCAAATCCCTCTTGGTCAGAAACAAGGATCAAAGGGTATATAGTTAAGCATCTTACTTGAGGAAACACAGACAAAGATAACAGCTGAGAATTCAGCCTAACTTCAGCCCAACTTCACCTCAACATTCAATCGATTTTGGTTTTGAGAGTGCACCTTGTGCAAAACAGGCTCACATTAGACCACCAAGTGAGTTCAGCCCAAGGTTAGTCATCTGAACCTTTATTTGTAAACACCTTAAGATTTGATCAGGAAGGTGGGTGTCAAGTCCAAGTGGAGGAAGGTAGACGAGGTCAAGAGATATTGCACAAAGTTCGAGGTGTTAGAAATACTGAAGTTGTGGTCCTTAATTGGTGGCATTTGCTTGGAGAAGTGGTTGGCCTTGACTCGGGGAGAAGGGAGATGCTCAGGGGGAGACAAATCATTGAAAATCACCATGAAATCTCAGAATCCGAATAATATGTTTGAAATTGACTGTTGCCAATTTTTTCTGTGTCGACAAAGCTTGCTTTCCCAAGATATCGCAGACTGTTTGGCATTTAAAACATCAGCCGGTCTTGCTTAGAAATACCTCATACTGCCACTCTGCCAAGAATAGCACATAATAGCAGCAGCACAACAACAGCATTGACATCAAGGACACAATGATTAGCATCCACACTCACCCACAAGTCTCATAAATAGATCCAATGGGTCTAGATCTCATACGAACATCACAAAACCTTGAGATTTTTTATAAACCGCAATAGCATTCCAACCAATAACAACAATTACATAAAACCTTGAGTTTTTTACACATTTCGGCATTTATGAGCCACCAAATAACGTCATTATGTACACAGCCAATAATGCAATCGGCCATTTTTTTAAGCGTAGAGGATATTAGGGAGAGAGACCTTTGACTCAAAGAGGTAAACTGAATCACTCTCCGAACATCAAGGCAACGTTAATGACGTAACCTTGGCAATTATTAGGCAGGAAAAAATACAAATCCGATTCTGAGCTGAAAGCATCACTTGATCAACCAGGCAAACTATGCCGCGTAAAGAAAGTTGTTTTTTTACTAGTCGACTTGGAACAACAACATTTAGAAACAGATTTTTTAAGATATCTGGGTAAAAATTGGTGGGTGCATTATTGTGTGGAATGGAATTGGTGCTGGTTGAGCCTGCAGGATGCCTAATGGTCCAGTGATGGTTTACCTTAAAGGAAACCCCATGCCTGTTCTGATTAACTAAGACTTCAAAGAGTCAGTGTAGCATGGTGGCTTGGTTGTACATCATCTCTTATCTGTTCAGCCCAATATGTATTCAAACAGTATAAAGGTGAAAAAGGGCTCCTATATCAGCCCTCCTTCACGTTCAATGGTTTCCTATACATTTTGATTATTGTGAGTGTATGGCCATAGTTTTTTTCCCACCCTTTTACATCATAAAGTCTCACAAGTTCCTACACAAACCTCAATGCCTCACCTCGCCTCGCCTCGCAATTTTCTTCACACTTCTAGCACTTAATTTTTAACAGGTGATCCGAGAAGACCAATTACATACCCTTAATACGCAATCTAATCTGTGCTAACAGAGATAATTTCAAGTCTCCACAACTTCACAAAACCCCCGAGATGAAATCACGCCCCAGGCAAAATCTAAATAAGATATGGTTGCGTAAAAAATGAAAAAATTTCTGGTTGGCTTCAGATTTAGAATTAGCTTCGGGTGCCTATTCTGAGCAGCTCTGGATGATAGTAATGGATGGATCTCAAGGCCACAGTAATGTCGCATTACAAAGCTGCAATAACCAATCAATTAGTTTATGCACCAGGTTGCCCTTAATATGCCATGCCTTTCAGCTTCACAGTGGTAAGGAAAATCTGAAAAAAACTCATCACATGACAGGTAGATAGCGAGGCTATAGCAGTCGCTAGAACTGGTTACAAAAGGTATCCATTTTGGTGTTGTATTTGTAATCACAGGAGAATGGAACTTGTATGAAGGATAAGTTTAGACTAGTCTGACCTTGAAAAGCAATTAGTGACCTTGACCTGACCTTGACATTAGGTCAAGGACAAAATACGTCCACAGCATGGACTTCAATTTAACAAACAGGTCAAGGTGAAAGTGTTGACAAGGTGGATACTGTAGCCATTTTACTATTATGACCTTCAAAAATAGGTGAAGGTCAAATGTCTTATATGATATGGTTGTTCTTAGAGGTATCAGTTGTTCAGACCAGGTCTGATCTGATCTGATGTATTTTTATTTCATGGGGACATCTTTCACGTTATTCTACAAGCAACTTACCAGAGACTGGCAAAAAACCCCGCTATCAGCGCAGGTAGATCGGGGAAGCGTTATGAGAAGCTGTAACAAGGCATATTCTTTGTTGTCACAAATGAAATGCAGCAAAGAATGCCTCATGAATACCGGTATGATGAAGAAATATGTCTAGTGATCATGTCTTTGAAGGTAATGAACGTGTCTTTGTGAAGGACTAGAAGGTACACAAAAACAAAATCTGCACGATTTCTAAAGTAATATCATGTTAACCCTTTGGGCAATGTGTTAACTCTTTGGCATCATTGTGATTTCCCACGGCATAAGACCAACAGTAAAAACAAGTCGCAATTATAAATATGTGACTCGCTCTACCAAAACTAGGCGCTTGTCGCATCTGAACTTGACAGGTTGATACAGACTTGTTGTTCATTTCCCTATTGTAGACCTTTTGTGAAATGTGACCAAATCAGTTTGTAATAGATTTCACAAAAGGTCTACAATAGGGAAATGAACAACAAGTCCGTATCAACCTGTCGAGTTCAGATGCGACAAGCGCCTAGTTTTGGTAGAGCGAGTCACATATGTCTTCCAGACACATCATAAAATGCCACGTTAGATTTATTACTCCTTGTTTTTTCTCAACACATCGGGTAAAGGCCAACAAAGTTTTTAAGATTCTTACATCGAAATCTATATTTGAAGGACAAATGCTTCTCTATTTAGAACAAATCCACGTTATCCGAGGGCAAAATGACATTATATTGACAAGCTACAGTTCAAGGTCAGCAGTTAGGGCAGAAGTACACTGAAATTAATTTGGTAACAAGTTGACAGAATCAATATAACAGCCCGTAGTTTGCGGTCAGATGCTTCAAGGACATTTCACGAGAAGCATGACACACAGACATTAAGTCACCGACAGCCCACCATCATAAGTGTTACACACTTTGATGAATCAGGTTGAATACTCGAGCACCAGGATAATCGATAAAGTGGGGATCGGATTAGCCTCACCTACAAAAACCTAAACTCCCTCCAATGCAAAACCTAGCCATATTCTACTAGACCATAGAAAGTATGAGAGTCTGTACAGGATTCCCCACTACACACCAATAGCTCCAATCAACCCATCAAACAAACTGGACGTAATGATACATTCTGTGGGCAGTTCCACATGGAATAGTTGCCAAATGTCTCGCCCACTTCTTGAGAGGGCTCAGCATGTCCTTGGTTTAGAAAAATTCCCACCTTAAATCTCCAAGCATCCGTTACCTGTGGTTATCAATACGGCCGACCTTGATTACATTTTGATACCCTTTTCATGAAATGAAATCCCAATTGTCAAATATTCCTGTCCATTTCATGTCAATTGTGCTTGTATACCATTATAATTGCACAGAAAATCTACTTTTCCATTCTAGTCATGATATAATGAAACACACTAGAGAAGTCACCAGGGCATATGAAAATGTTTCCAGGCAACATATTCACTTCCAGATTGCTATAACATCAGAGTGTTCATGAATAGCTCAAAGGATATATTGTACAATCCCATACCCACAGGCAATAACGTTACCATACCTAGCCCAGGGGTTTTGATATGAACCCAAGGTCACAGCGCAAGGACCTCCGGCATTGAGAACTAGATCTAACAGCAATCATTTACCAGTTAAATGTTCCTGTTGCTAGACACACAACTAAGCTAATTTTATTGAAACATAACTCTGGTTATTCAGACTGAATTGTAATAGCTACAGGTATAGGTTTTCAATTCAGGCACAAAGTTTCTGATGCTGCAGAATTTTTCTGTTTTGCCATGCTTGCACTCGTCATTTGTTGGTACTCATAAGTATCCTTCAACTGAGAGATGATCATTCAGTTTACTACAAAACTGAATGTCCAATTTGATTAGTTAATCCGTTTGTTATTAGTTGAAATAAGCATGGTTAAATTAACTTAATATAACACTACTAAATCTGGAGAATAGTTTTAAATTGGAGTGGTGAAATAAGAACAAGGATGAACACTGGAAGATTACAAAGTGATGACTGAAATTGAATCCATAAATTTTAATATTGTCTCCGTCAGACAATCACAGCCCAAGGGTAAAATCGCTTTGAAATCATGATTAAATTACGAGAGAAGGATCCAAGTCATACTGGGAGTCCCAAAACAATTATGTTTTCTGGCCAACTGTTTAACCTTGTGGATTATAGTTGAGCCACAAGATCCCATCAATTCTCATTGAGAAGTTTAGCACAATTAGTATCAGGCCTTGTGGGCTTATAGCGAGAGCTGGGGTTTGCTATCTTGTAAATATACTTCTAGATGTCCAAGGTCGGCCTTAATCGACTATTTATACCCACCAGCACTATTTTCCAGTGTTGATCCCAAAGACCCTGAACCCTCCATGATCTCATAAACTTGACCTTGGGACTTATGAGACATTTAATTCATGGTAATATCTTGGTTATAGCCCAGCTGGAATCATCATTCAATTTCATGCTATATCAAATGCAGTCCATTCCGATTTGAGACAGTTTAAAAACCTAGAAATTAATGTACTTTCTCCTGCACTTGTATCAGCAAGTTAAGATGAGAAGGAATCCATGTTCAACTAGCTGTATACACAGATAATTACGGTGCATTTCAAAAGCAATTCTTGGATTGTCTGACGGGACAAACTGAGATGAATGGCCACAAAAGAGACTACACAGGTTTTCGATGACATGAAACAGGTCCATTTGGTTGGATATTGTATATTCCATACGGATTTGTATCAAAAGGGAGGAAAATTTCATTTTGGGGGCAGGGTATTGACAAGACCGAGTCAACAATGTTGAATAGTGGAGCATCTGTTGGGCGGGCTGTAACAGCGCACTTTAAGGAGGAGGTAAAGGAGAGTAGGTGACTAATGGAGGCAGGGACTTGGGTAGTACAAAGCAATTCTGAAAGTAGCATGACAAAGAATCACTCAATGGAATTGTCACAACCAAAATGACTGCAAACACATAAGTCATTATAATTCTTGAGTATTCTATTTTAAAAATTCCTGGCTTTTGAATAATATGAGAGGGGTTAACTAATAACCTGTGAATTGAATGTCAAGGGTTTTTAATCACTGAGGGGCTTCAAGCAATCTGGGCTTTGTGGCAATCAACAGCGCTTCTGAAAAATGATATTTCATTCAAGGTGCAATAGTTCTACTCCTAATTGATAGCAGTGGGTAGATTATTATAAGGGCAATTGTAGCATTTAGCTGAACAAAGGACCCAACCTTTCCACCTTCACTCACTGTTTATAAAAGGAATCTGTGGAAAACTAAGGCGTCATCATAAATACTCTAGTTTCACCGACCTAAGACCGCTTCATCAATTACAATGAAATCGACACAAAGGCCAGGTATAAAGGTATAACATGAGGCAATGACCATTGGACCAACCTGTTATCTGTCCTTCAGAATACGTCCAGCAGGTGTTACCCAACATATATACTGCCAATACAATACAAGTAGCCATACATTCCCAACTGGGGAATTGGCATACAAGTTAGTTTGATTATCACCAGATTACACCTACAATGACAATTTGCATAGCGTTAGGTAAAAGCAATCAACAGAATACAAAACTTGATTAGGACAGGAAAGTTGGACCTGTCAGGGTGATTTCGCACCTGTGTCACCCAAGGCCACAGGGGAGGCCCTGACCTAGATTTCAGCCATTGTCATGTGCAAGTATTTACAACTTTAAAGGAAAATAACAGGGTAGCCTCTGTTGAACTCAATCCACATTCAAGGCGCATGTCCTTGGGTCCATGTCCTTGGATCGAGCTGTGATAGACAACAATCTGCATGTCTCAATGAACATGACCAGATACTGAAAACTTTCAAACATATTCATTCCAGGGAAGGGAGTCTAGATATATTTATCAAGTCAATTCTGATGACATCAGTAATTTTGTCCTTCAGCCAGGAATTTTCAAACATATTTAATCCAGTTTTAACTTAACTTAGTTAGTCTTAGCAGCTTGGCACCACACCCATGGTCAAGAACCCTTAGTGGGTCGTTTGTTGGGAGAGGCTGAGCCTGTCAAAAATCTGTACATGTATGTGTGGGCAACCTCACAGGAAAGAGAATATTGCAAAAAATCCAAAAATATTTTCAAGTTGTTAATCCTAACCAGGAACATGGACTCTGTTTTCTTCACAGATTGTTTGGCACTTTCGAATTCTGTGGAATGGTGCCAAACCAAGTCATGTCCTTAGGTCTTTGTGACAGTCAATAAACTGCACGTGAGCAAGTGCATATTTGATCATATTTCCAAGAACTGATTGATATAGAATGAATTATTAGTCCTTGAAAACAGGAATATGGAATTGTTTTTTAGGTGACAACCTCAAATGTCATACAGACCTGTCATTAGAGATCGGCTGTTAAGAATGTGCAATACATTGTCCCACAAAAAGGTCAATAACCTTTTAGATTATCAACAAATGTGCATATTCCAAGGTTGTGGCTACACCTGTTACACCAACAGTGCAGACATGCATTGTGCCACAAGCATATGTGACATCACTAAAACATGTCAGACAGGACTGCATGATCTAATGCCAGCAAATCATGAAAGAGATTCCCTATTTCCCAAAAATACTTAAGTAATTACTGCAGATTTCAAATCACTTACTAAATACTTAACTTATTGTTGACCTGTTTGCTATTCGGAGTATTCCGACTCATGACCATGGCCTAAAAGTAAGTTCAAGACAAGTTCATTACCCTGCCTGAGGGTCAACAGTTCAGTCCACAGGGGATGGAGTCATGTTTCTATATATAGTCCAGAAGTCAGAGTGCTGACCAGCTGAACCAGTCCTCTCAGAACCTTTGAAATCAGCGAGTGACCATCACTGCGGCATCATCACTGTCGCCAGGATTAAGGGACCCCTTCCCTTCTTTGTTTTAGGCTCACACCTCTAGATCATAGTCCTAGACATAGATCTAGATCATAGACATAGGCATAGATCTAGATCATAGACATAGGCATAGATCTAGATCATAGACCGGATATTGCAATCTCGGAACCTTGTGTGTCAAGATGCAGAACGTCGGTACAAATAAACCTCAAATCTGAATATGAGTTATTGTAAAGCTGATAATGAAGAGTGGTTCTGAGATGCCCCCTTACCTCCCCGCAGGTTCTTGATTAGATTTCTATGAAGATAACAAAGGGATGCAGCACTTATCTTGTCCATCTCATGTGGACAACAAAAGACTGACCCTACCCAGTGATACTCCCAGGGAACAAATGGTCACGCCACCCTAATCTCCTGTTTCTATCCCACTTTTCCAGCTGTTTCTATGCGTGGGTTGACAATATGATGACCCTCTCGAACAGACCCTTATCACAGTTATCTATAACTATGGACAATAGGATGACCCTGGCCTGTCATTATTTGGGCATTGACCATAAAATCCTAGTGTTTCACAAGCATCTTCTCATAGCTCCACAGGAAATGACAGATGGCCAAATTCAAAATCATAAATGACTGGGCAGATTATAAGGGGGGGGGGGCTATTCAGAATGAGTCATTCAAATTTACTGAAAGGGTTCAAATTTTGTTTGCGAAAAAGGGTCCCAAAAGGCACCATGTCTGATACAAAGGGTCTACAAATGGACCAAACACTTTCTTTCAGAGTCGAGAAAAGGGCCACAAGACCCTTCCCGTATGGAGGCAAGGGGCAAAAAGGTCACCAGCTCTTTAGCGTGGTCCCTTTGTCTGCACAAGCATAAAATGTACAAAGAATGCCATGTTTGCAAGGGACACAAAGGGTCTGAAGACACTGCAGCTGGGGAGGGGTTCAGGGGTGTGTAAAGCAGGCGACCAGTCTTTGTTCTAGGGAAGGGAGACACCACCCTGCACCTCGATTCATATTAAAGAAGGGTCACAAAAAGGCCAGTACGAAAACCCTATTCCATCCTTTGTGCCCCTTGTTACGGAAACCCTTTTGATAAGGTTTGAATGTTGCATAATGTCATTCATCTCTGAATTCAAATTACCTCATAGCAGCTGTCTCTTGAGGTTGACATTCTGCCACCATTTGCTACAACGGGTCTCAGGTTACATTAGGGCATAGCTACTAGGAGAAACATACATTTCCCAAACCAGGCCTAAAGTGCATCCCGACTCTCACTGTTTTATCATCCATACACTCTCACAATGCACACCTTGGTGGTCAAGAGAAATGTGATGATAGTACAGAAAAACTTTTCTGAAAAAAAATTACTGCTCGAGTTGTCTATTGAAAGCAGAAATCAATTATCTTTAGAACGATCAGGTAAATCGGAGTGTTTTCATGCAATTCAATGAACCATATATGGAAAAAGGGGCCTACACAATAAGCAAACTGAACAGGCTGCTATTAAGTATGAATCGATAACAGACACGAAAAAAGTGGAAACCAGTCAGACAGCCCACACAACTTTGTTGATACATTAGGAAAGCACATGTTTTATTCCTGTAGGTCTGCATGAAGAAGAGGAGCTTAAACCCAAATCACCCGGAGAAACAGCATTATTTCAATGATTCCCACTGAATAGAAAGATTTCAACAACTAATTCTCGTACTATCATTTCACTGCGAGGCCTTGAAGCATTAAGTATCTCATTCAAATATTAATTTGCAAAGCCCTATTTTTTTATGAACGCAAAGCTTTCTGAAACGGTGTGTAATCTAAAGAATATGAAGAAAGACACATAAAAACTTATTAACTATAATTAAGGGTCCAAAACTAATAAGAGTTGCTGAATAATCACCAAAAGGAAATAGACATTATCATATGCCAATTACTGCACATGCCAGTTTAACTCAGGAACAAGAGCCCCCCCCCCCCCCCCCGCAGAATAGACAGGGCCATTGAAAAGAAGGGTCAAAGTACTTAATTCATAACTCTGTTCAATTACACCAAAAGAAAGCTCTCTTGACACGACCACGGGTGCATAATGAAATGAAACGACAATCGTCCCACTAACAAAAACTAACAGCTAGAAAGGGCCACAATAAAAAGGTCAAAAGTATCTTACCTTGAATTATCAGATCGATTTGATGAATGATTATTATGATGATGATGAGAATGGGAATCAGTCCGTACTACAACAACATTATTCTGTCTCTGTGTCGTCGATATTACATCATCGTTCGAAGACTGTAAACATTTTTGACATAAGTGCCCAGTCAGGAGATGATAAAGACACATATCTTTCATTGGGACCTCCGGACACCGACAAGTCGAGGGCTCCTCGTTTAGAGAGACCACTTCTGATAATATCGGATCGTAATCCTGTGGAATCATTGTGAATTGTCAATGACGAGACGCGATTTCAAATTTAAATCCCGGTGAGATCTGAAACTGCATAAACGTACCAATCCCCGTATTTGATATGTATGACTGAATCAGATGAGAGCATTTAATATATACACCAGTCAGTGTATCCTTGACTGGGAAATAGGACCGAGTTAACAAGCTTTGGGCTGAACCATTACCTCAGAGGGGAGCAATAGAGTAAGGCCTTGAGAATAAAGCAAAAAATGTCCTGACCACTGATATAACTGAATGCCAAGATGTACACCTTGTTTGAATGCTGTGAAGACTTCTACAATGGCTCGAAGCGATGGCAAAAAAGTTCTTGTTTGTGCATTTATTGATCTGACTATGACTGCTAGTCTCCCCTGGAATTGCCATAATGGTTCAGTCTTTCCGCTTTGAACCTCGGTGACCTTAACCTGTCTGGAATCACTGTGCCATAAATAGCCACCTTAACTGTGTTTGAGGCACAAGTTAGGTAAACCATAACAATGGAATCGTGGCTATTTTAATTAATTGATCATGTAATGATGACACTATATGCAACCACACCAATATGGTTGGAGAGCAGGGCATAGAATAGCTTACACCAGAGTGTCCTGCATCCAGGTCATGGGTGGCATTTGTCTGTGTATTACTATTAGGGGCACCCTCAGAAGTAAGCAGTCACTCGGGTCACTGCCTGCCACACCAATTGGGGGGGGGGGGGGGGTTACTGGGGGGGGGGTTACTGGGGGGGGGTTACTGGGGGGGGGTTACTGGGGGGGGGGTACAGGGGGGTACGGAGGGGGGAAGAGAGGATTATTATTTGATTCGATGAGCAAGAATTAACAGCCCTGTGTTGTAAACTTGAACAATAGATTGACTTGAACCTTTTCGTACTATCAAGAGTTGGATCAATAATATCAAGGCTATGTATTGACTCAGTCTCATGTTGTCATCAAGGTATAAATAAATGCAAGAAGAAGATAGGGGAGAGCGGGGATCCTGTATGCTATCCCTCCTTTGGGGACAAAATCTATAGAAACTGACCATGAAATGTTGGATCTTTGAAATCAACCCGTACTGTGAACAGTGACATTTTTCGGGGTTCCGGGAATTTAAATGCTCACTGTGACTACAGTACCAGGTATTGATATTCAGTGCAGCTCCTATCTATAACCAACTTAACCCCCAGAGGAATACTCATCTACAGGGCCAAGAAGGACCGCTTCAACTGTCCACCTCATCACAGGGTCCAGTTCATGGTAAAAAGACAAGACTGCCTTTACATTCTTACAGGGAGCACCAGATTTATTTCAGTCAATCTTAAGGTGGAATTGACTCAAATGATTATGGCCACAGGGATATCATTTGTAATCAAAGGTTAGCAAATGATTATCATCTTGGATCAAAGCTAATGCTATGTAGCTGATGGGATGGCTAGCTATCAATAATGACCAAGGCCAAAGTCCTTGATATGTAGGAAGTCAAGATGTGGGCTACATCGACAGAGGTATCACTAATCTGACAGATGTACTATGAAGAAGCTGAGGGTGCCCAGAAAATTCCATGGCGAAAACTGACCCCGAAATATGACAACTTTAAAAATATTTGCTCTCTTGTTGTCACAATACTGTATGATGAACCAGTAAACTCCATTATCTTGAAAGAATGACTGACCCAGTCAGGACAAAAATGTGGGTCAGGGACAAACCCACTGACCTCATTATACAGGGCGTTCCAAGAAACATTCATTGTGTTCTATCAAATTTTGTTAGGATTAAACACACACTTGGGTAGTGACAAAGCTGAATGCAGTAAACGCAATTACTAACCTCCAAATGTTTTGAAAGCATGACTCACCCAGTCAGGACATCATGTGGGTCAGGGACAAATCAACTGTCCTGGATATACAGGGTGGGCCAAGAAATATTTGTGTTTTCATATTTCGAAAGAGTATTACTATTGTGTGGTTGTTTTTTCCACACACATACTGATTTATAAATCGAGGATCGCAATCAACTCGAAACAAAAATATTCTCCAATTCTGCTCCTGTATACAAAACTGAGGTAAAATTTCTGAAGAAGCATTGTTCATATTTTCAGGCATACTCATTGATTCCATTTCCATGGGCGAAAATCAATCAAGCTGTGAAAACTTTTCATTCTTCATTGAAAGTTTGTGATTTTATTGCTAGGATACAGAAATGCTGACGGAAAAAACAATTACTGAGACTGTAAACCGAAACTCTTCTCACCAACTTCAGCATTTCACGAAAATTTCTGCAAATATTTGAATTTTTGCAAACCAAGGTTATTCGCAAAAACGGGCAATGTAAATTTCGCATTTTACAGTAGATACACGAAAGACTGCTATTGTTTATTTATAACAGGTTCTTTTTTAAAAATATGAAAAGTGCTTTGAGTGCAAGCCTGTCAAGGTCTCGTGCATGCTTATCAAGCTACAGATGGCAGCACCTACATAGGGAATACATGGAGATATCTGTCCTATTTTTGCTGAAGCATTTTTTTCTTGGTGAACCAGCTCAAGGTTTGTCTGGCTGATATCCTGCCAAACATTACAGAGAACACATTATCTTTAGACCAATAACATAAATATCTGAACAGGTGAATATTGACAGGCACATGTACATTGTTGTAATGATGTAGAGAAGAACCTTGGAACTAAGAATTGGTGATCTTTGTAGAAAGTTGGAATAAACTTTAGAATCCCCGATCAGAAATGACGTCGTTTGATCGCATTCAACTATAAATCCATTGAACAGTGGTGCTTGGTTAGTCAACCGATGACCTTTTTTTGGGGTGTGATCGGGGATTCTAAACTCGTTCCGAAAGTTGTCTAAATTACAGAGGTTAAAATGAAATGGCCAGGGCCATTGTGCTCACCTCATGTGGAGGAAAGATGGATAAAGAGCATGGTCTTGTGTCATGTAGTGTTAGGTTTGATGTAGGTCCAAGCAATTACAATTTCCCCAAAATGGCCAATTTACAGTACATTCGACCTCTGTGACCTTGAAAAGTAGGTCAAATCAAAGAAGACCCGGGTGACACATTGAATGGTTGTTAGAATTAGATGAACCTATGATATAAAATTGGTGCCAATCGGGCAAGTCATTACTAGGAATAATGGCATTTTGAAGAATTTAGGATTTGGCCCCCTCCCTGGAGGCCAAACGGCAAATCAGATCGCACCAAACTTCGGTACCTGAGATCACCTGACCAAGGGGTACATGTGTACTTAATTTGTGATCAATAGTCATTGCAGTTAAGAAACATGCCATAGTTACGGCCTGACGGCGAATTTACGCCATTTGACCTCTGTGACCTTGACAAGAAGGTCAAATTAAAAATCTGTGTGACATATACTGTATGGTGGTTAGATGTACCCATGATATCAAATTGGTGGCAATCGGGCAAGAAGTTAAGGAATAATCACATTTTTAAGGTTTTTGGATTTTGCCCCCTGGTGGTCAAGTGGTGAATCATATTGGACCAAACTTTGGTCCCTGAGATCACCTGACTAAGGGGTAAATGTGTACCAAATTTGGTATCAATAGTCATTGCAGTTTAGAAACGTGCCATCGTTACATCCTAACGGCTAATTTACACCATTTGACCTCTGTGACCTTGAAAAGGAGGTCAAATCAAAAACCCGGAGGATATATGATGCACCTTTGCTAGAAGTACCTACCATATTTTTTTCAATATTTCCCGACTACTATTAAGGGAGATATTGCATATTTTCACTTTTAACGTTTGGCCCCCTGGTGGCCAAACCATGAAACGAATCGGACCGAAACTTGGTCTCCCAAGTGTCATTACATAAGGGTACATGTGTACCAAGTTTCAACTCAATAGCTCTAACAGTTACGAAACGTGCCCTGCTAACGGACGACGGACGACGACGACGACGACGACGTCGACGACGACGACGACGACGACGACGACGACGACGACGACGGACGACGGACGCCACGGTATGGGATAAGCTCACCTCTGCTAAGAGGTGAGCTAATGAATGATGAATATTGTCTTTAATTCACTGCAGATGCTATGTGAAGAGAATGTAAAATACATCGGTAAACCAACTCACCAAGTTGTCAGCATTGAGAATTTTGCTAAATAATCCAAAATTTGAGTGGTCTATAATTCAAATTTGAGGAGGCCCTGAAGACACTCAGTTTTACACACACTTCAGCCCAGTTCAAATCATGGACTTACCCCCAAAACTGTTGGGAGCTAATTGCTCAATTGAGTGTCAGAGTCATGTGACCCAAGCTCCCCACTCATTTTCATACACACTATAATCAAAGTCTTTCAATTTAATATTAAAAGACTCTGCTATAATCCAGTCCAATGCATGGACTAAGCCCCTAAACAGTTGGAGTTAATTGATCAATTAAGTGTCACTGTGACCAAAGCTGTCAATCATACAATCAAAAACCACTACAGGCACATACCAAATGCATTTGTATATGGCATAGACATCAGGATATCCATCAGAAAAGTGCCATAGTTACACTCAAACGGCCAATTTACGCCATTTGACCTCTGTGACCTTGAAAATCAGGTCAAATCAAAAACCCTTATATGTGATGTATCCTTGCTAGGAGAACCAACCACAAAACTTTTATCGAAAACGAGTCACTCATAAGAGAGATATTCCTTTTTTTTGGTTTCCACTTCTAGACGACGATGGACGCCACGGTATCGTAAGCTTCCCTGAACGGTGAGCTCAAAAGGTGACGATGAAAAGTAAATCTATTTGACTGTACTCACCGGATTGACAACTGTACAGTCCACTTGCGTGACACTAAAAGGATCGAACTTGTCAGCACAGATAATGAGGTCGGGAAGAGGGTATAGCCGTAAAGCGTTGTCATATTGCCAGTAGAGGGGCATCACGTGCAGAGGAAGCGGGCAGAGATGGCCCTGGCAGATTATGGTTTTGGTGAACTGGAGAGAAATAACAGAAAAATACATTGGCTACTGATAATAATGATGACAAATACAAGTTATACAGCGCCCTTTCCATTATAAAATGAATCATGTTAAAAGGCGTTCGAGACAAGTCACATACTAACATGAGTTGGTGTGTCACCATCCTTTGGAAATCGGACACAATTTCGGCACATCTTGGTCACAATGTTCTCCCTGAATATCACAATCTCTTGGGTACAGTACTGGATCCGACAGGGATTACTCGTGAATAGAGCATTTGGCACCTTTCTCATGAATTCTGTGGTCAAGCATGACGGTATTGCAGGTCTGGAATGATAACCAAATAAAAGTTTTCATAAAACATTCAATTATTCTTTCTCTTTGTGCAGATATGTACTCTGGTAGTTAAAGTCCTCAGGATGTGAAATCAGCTGCTAGCTGAAAGAGGGCTGCTTTTCAAAATTGAATGGCCGGGATAGAAAAAACATGTTTATCATAATAATCCTTGAGCAAAATGTAACAACAATGAGTGAGTGTCCGACAGTCCTTACCTTGGGAGAATGGTTCCATGGCCCGGATCTTGAGGTCCAGGGACAAACACAAATCGACCGGTCTGAGTTAGAGTGGGATACTCTCCTATCACCTTGGCAAGATTTTTTAATGAGTCTGAAAATAATCAGATCAATTACAAGCACTTGTACCAAATGTATTCCCAAAACCCCTCATGCAAGGGATTTGAGTAACCGACCCTTCTGACACACTAGAGCATATCATTATTTCAGCAGAATTAGTCGCTTTTATCGTCTGGTTAACTTTCCCTTCGAAAGCACAACTGACCTGTGAAGATTTTTGCATGCTCTCCTCCATAAGGTTTTGATGTGAAGTTGCCGCAGAAAACGAAACATGTTGGAGGCATCTCAGCATAGCCCATGAACAATGTCCGTAGTTTCTCTAAAACCTGAAAATACAAATTTAGGTATGACCTGCAGTACTGTAAAACTCATCATGTGCATGTGGTGTAACAGCTCTTGACCAAGTTGACAGTAGCTCGGCAAGCTGGAAGTCCAGGGAAGTATAAGTATCATTATGTTCAGTTCAAATAATATTTTTCCCCACTCACCTTTGGCTGGTCAAGCCAGACATCTGATAAGAAAACCATCATTGCTTCCTCGTTTTCTTCCTCTATTTTCTTCAACTTTGCGGAGGCTTTACATGAGACAGCACCGGGTCCCCCGAAGAAGTTTGTATTTCCAAAATAAGATCTGGACAAACAGAATAAAACGGACATCAAGACGATTCAAGTTGCCACTTCAGAAAGTAACGATCCAACAAAAACTGCTCCAAGAGCGCAATCTGACAAGGAAAAGCCGACCAAGAGGTGATTTGTTGAGGAACAGTCCGACACCCCAGCCACTGATTCAAACAAAAGATACACAGTTTTCAACTGCTTTTGTGTTACCGGTTACTATAAAGTCTACTATGTTACAGGTTAGAATTCAAAGTTTATCATTACCTTGTTGTTTTTGCAGGTTCTGGAGGAGGAAATCCAAAGGCATTGACATGAAATATCTGATCTTCATACCATCCCTCTGCTAGCACAAAACAGTTCTCAGTGAAAAGGCCATTATGGAAACTGTAGTAGACGTCAAGGAAATCAACAAATAAGCCTGTAGTCAATCAGGACACCAATTAAGGACACCACTTGTCAGTCGTGAGGGTGTCCTTTTAAAGAGGTTCTACTATACATGGAAAACCTATAAACCAGTACTCTCTCAACTAGCACTATCGGCTTGGTGGCACACCTTACAAACTTCTCTGCCACTTCTTAAAGTGAACAGTATTCCATCATCTGGCTTACGGCAAGCAGGGTAAGGCTGCATGCTCGTTGAAACTGGATTTTCAAAAGGATATTGACTTCGTCAGATCAAGTTGGACGCAGCCTGTAGTGTCTTCCAAGTACCACTTGCCCTGAAAAAGAAAATTGACTTAATTGCTACAACAAGGATGCAAGAGATTTTTCAAAATAAAACTTGAAATTTTCAGGCACACAGGAAAATCATGAAAAAATATACATTGTGAACGAGCTCTAGCAGTCGCCTGTCAAATTTGGTAAGCATCCTGCTTGAAGACAAGAAATGCTTCTTGAGCTTACCTCTTTGAGTTGAGTCAGCATCCCCAACACAATGATATCTCCTAACTTTACTGTACTCCCAAGTAAAAACTCTACTGGTTTCAACTGAAAGTGAAAAGATACAATTTCATGTTTTTTTAATGAGGACACTTTAAGTTTGAGATTTGGTTCTGGATGTGACTTCATCCTCATAAGACCAACTTTGGCTGAAGGGAAATTATAACCAAACACTCCAGCACATTCTCTGTGCAACTCAGCAATGACAAGGCTGATAACTTATTCTGTCTTTTCAATACAAGGGGTCACAATTGGCCATTATACATGTAATCTGATCATGAATGAAAGAACAAATAGAATGTACATTTTCACATTCCACAAAGAGACATTTGAGTAACATTTACCTGGCGGAAAAATAACTTTAAAATGAAGCCTGACAAATGGCATTGCCAATGAAAAACAATGACTACCTGAAATTTCTTTGTTTGGTCAGCTACACCAAGAACCAGCGGAGTGAATAAGTCATGTCTGGATGTCCTCTGAAAAGTCAAAGAAAAAGGTTCAGGGCCCAGTATCATAAACTTTAATGCCACTTTGTTGTAACTCTACATTATCATTAGAAAGACAAACCACTTAACTGACCTGATGTAATGTTGTGTATCTTTCTCTGAATAGTGAACACTTTGCTTCAGCATCACTGTGGAGATGAGGAGGCTTCATACCCATAGAACTTGAACTGAAAAAAGAATTTGATCATTAAAGTGACATGGAAGGATTAGTTAATTCAAACTCAAAACTCACAAGGCAATTTTTTATGGACTAAAAATGTATTTCAGAGGGGTTTTGAGTCATCATGGTGCATTGAATTGGGTCAGCCTCACACATCAAAGCAGTCAGGGAAGACACTATCAGCAGGGGCCCATTTCTCCTCGGGACAGTGACTTACGGTATAAACTTTTTCCTATCAATGGCATATGTGAACCTTGGCACTTCAAATGCATCAATCACTGAGAAAGTGTTTCCACTGAAATAAAGATATCAATTACACCTTTAATGATAGGAATAGAAATCCTTTGACTCTTGTCCTGCAAGAATCTTTACAGTGTCATCATGACAAAGTTTTGTGATCTGTATGCTGCAATACATATGCAATTTTAGGCATAAAACTCTTGGCTAGTACTGGGGGAGAAAACCGTCTGGAGATGAAGTCAATTTTAACAGACACTGGAAATATGAAACAATGCCTGGCTCCGAATGGCCATAGAATGTTTGTGGTCTCTTCTGATGTGAACAGTGACCTAAAATGGGTGATGTTTTTTAGAGATGGCTTTGCCCCTTACCTGTCCTCATCCTCGTCAGCATTGCACTCTTGGACAGCAGCTTCACAAGTTGCTTTATCGATCATACTACTTTTCACTGGAAGACAATTGAAACTGGAAGTCAGTTTAGGAGACTGAGGCCCCTGAGGGGCAATGTCGTAAAAACTGAGAAACAAGCTTAATTAAATATAGCACACGCCGCTTACCTGTCGGACTGGACTTTTTTTCAGTTGGTTTTAGATTCTTAAATACTTACACTGCTGTCTCTGTACTGCCTCAATGATTCTGTCAAGGCAATCTTCACGCTGGCTGTTGTCGACATGGTTAAACACCTCAACAAGATACTTGCTGGCCTCACTGAAATTCAAAAACATACCGCAACTGTGAATGGGAGCCCCACTGGCTACTCCCAGTCCCAATTGGATTAACTAGGACACAGACTGACAGAGAGAGACAGTTGGGGCCAGGGTGCACCCTGCCTGTTACCTGTAGAGTGTAGTGTATTTTGCATGCCGCCACACAAGCGCTTGCACTTGCACTGTTGCAGGCTGGTTTGGCTGGCTGGGAGGGCATCCAGGTCCTGGGACCAGACAGGTAGTGTCCTCTGCATGATTGCATGTCCATGAGGTGCGTTAGGATTATATATCTTCTCCCAATATGTGTAATACTGATAGTGATCAACGATAGTACTTTTTGCTGCTATTTTACATATCCGGCTATTGGACTCTACGATGAGTGTATGCTAAACGATGTAAAAATTATTGTTGTTCCTATAGTCGGACATCAAACATAAACGAAATTACCAGATTTGATTCACGTTCAATGATGAAAGCATTAACCTCATGATAATATACTATCATATTCATGTCACTTACCTCCTTAGAGTTAGACCATGCATTTTAAACCCAGAAAGAACTTCGGACTTTGTTTTTGCGGACATCTCAAATGTTTGCGCCACTTCCCCGCGTTTTCATACACACCGAAAGAGGGCACTTTTTGTTTACAAACAAAGCCACGTGGAAGAAATCCTGAGTCGGGGATTCACCATGGTTCAATCTGCACAATTCACCATAAACTGTCAGCACTTCACCATGGTGAAATGGGACGGTGAAATATTCACTCGGATTTCACCATGGTGAACGCTGAGTAAATAAAAGTTTAATTTTCAATGTTGTCCGCAGTGAGCGTTTGGTCTTTGTTTCTGTTTGTTTGCTGCGGTTGTGCCTATGTCCTGATCTGGTTTGAACTCCACCTGAGGGCAATCAAACTTGGGCCTCTATCCTTCCTATTGGCCTGGTCACATCATAGGTTCATGTCTCAAAGACATGAACGGATCTTGGCTATCGCGTTCATTGGTCTGCTTTGAAATTGCTTACCAGGTGTGGATCTG
This sequence comes from Lineus longissimus, assembly GCF_910592395.1. NCBI lineage: Eukaryota > Metazoa > Nemertea > Pilidiophora > Heteronemertea > Lineidae > Lineus > Lineus longissimus. Next base: position 26,615,365 of record NC_088310.1, read on the forward strand.
CTCGTGCTGCCCTTGGCTCTGGGTGTAACAGCATTTGTTATCTCGCCAGGTCTGGTTGTGACAGTTGCAATCTCATCCGGTCTGGTTGTACTTGTGCCAGCATCTCCTCTCTATCAGGTATGGTTGTGACAGCATAATGCTGTGTCAGGTGTGGTTGTCGGGCAGCAGTCTATGGCATGGTTGTTGTAGTATCTGCTGTCTCTTCGGGTCTGGTGGTTCTGATTTCATGCAATCTCTTTATGAAAATGATCAGGTATTCACCATGTGAAAATGAGACACATTTTTCCTAAGGGAGGAGACAATAGGTCCACCCTGTAGAAATATGGTGCACTACACTGGGAGAGTACACATCTAGATCAGACAGAGTACGCAAAGTGAAGGACATGGTACATCCAGCAAAGACTTTGTACACTCTCTGGCAACATATGGCGAGCTATGAAGAGGAGGCCGGGCACATCCAGAAGAGATATGGTGCACTACTATGTAGTATGGATGCCTGGTCACACACAGGGCTGGCCAAAAGGTGAGGGTCCCCAAAAGGCCAGTCACAGTTTTTCATGGTACGCCAGATCTTATTCTGACACCAGTACTCTGACTGGGGGTCAAGTTTCTCCGGAGACTCCACCAGGGTGCAATGGTAGTCATCTCCAGTGAAACAACCCTGACAATTCTAATTTACCACAAATGAAAGACCCGACTTTTGTACTTGAGTGAAACAAACAATGGTGTGGTGCCGAAAATTAAAATAAGACAATCTGCCTGTATCTTAAACAGATAGGTTATACAAAATATGACGCATTTTTCTTTCTTGACTTGCTGTATGGCATGTACATGTATTTCTTATACAAACAAACTGGTGAATTCCCAATGCATTTTTTTTAAAGGCGTTCTTGCAAATGCATGAGACAGTAGTGCACCATATTTCTTCTGGATGTGCCCTCCCCTTCACAGCTCGCCATGCTGCCATGTTTCTACTGGGTGGTCCTTGTCTCCACTCTTGTGACCTGGCCCACACCTGGCTGCCCAAGGTCAGTGAGCCACCCTGGGCCAAGCCTGGTCCTGACCTGGCTATTGATGTATTTTTGGTGGCACGTTCTTTGGGACGATACACCAGTCTTCTAAGATGACTGTGGGCCCAAGTAGTACTCAAGTTGTACTTAAAGAGTTGTCAGGTAGATATTGGGTACAACCAGTCTCGTGAGATCAGATAACCAGCCGGCAGACGTTGGTTGTTCCTATGTCCGTCCTTGTGAGATGATTACCATGGTACAACCAAATCAGTTGTCTTGTATCACCCATGTAGAACGCAAGTGTAATGTTGTCGTGTACAGCTAAAGGACCCTTTGAAGGTTGTGTCATGTCTTCGCAACCTTACCAGATAACCAGCTGGCAGAGGGTAGTTGTTTCAGCGTTTTTAGGTTGTGTCAAGGCCTTCACAATCTGAATAGATAAGCAGCTGGCAGAGGTTGATTGTTTCGACATCCCACAGACTGAAAGATATTGGGATTTCACCAATGGCAATTGCAGTTGCCTGTACCATGACAGAAGACGGAGTGCGATGGCCTTCATGATTTTGCTTGGGTTGGGGAGTTCCTGGGCTGATAAGGGCCAGGGCAGGCATATATTGGGTCAGGTCAAGTCTTGGGGTTGAGAAAAGGGTTAGGTGTTGGTGTAGGGGGGGGGGGGGGGGGGGGGGGCGGGCTACCCTTAGGATAAATGTGTCTCAATTTCACCATGGCAAACTGACAGCACTTTACCATCTACTTTGACACTTGTAATTTCCCGCAAATACAGTGAATATTATTGTACATGTGGAGTTTATCTATGAATTTCAACAAAACCATCCCTAACAAAAAGTCACAGGGAGCGAAACCACGGGGGCGAAAAGGTTAGGGAGCGAAAGGACAGGTTACAGTGCCCTGCTGACGAATCAAGCATTTGTCAATGGTGGACACAAGCAGAAATTATCGAAGGTTTCCGACTACATTTCATTATTTCTCGGACAAAATAGAAACTGATACGACGCAGACCTTAGGTATATTTTCCTCATATCTGTTCATAACTGGTCATTACTCGCAGAGCGGAGACATCGTTTAAAGTCTTCCATATTTCATCATCAAAAATTGGTAGGCCTAGCAGGCCCTATGGCATGCACTGTGACTGTGTATATGGCTGTTCACTCACTTTTGCCAATGAGTGAGTTCAGTTTGAAACTGAAGTCGACGGACGTCTGCAGTGATGAGGTTGGCATATCTTCCTCTTTTCTAAAGACTATTCTATTTTTCGAAGATTAATCTAGTAGTTACCGTATGAATACACGTTTCAGCATCAAACACCTTCATCTCCTGATCCTTGATACCAGTTACCGTATACCAATCGAGAGAAGACAAGATGGTGTTAGCAGATCTTGGCCGGAAGATCACCAATGCACTTAGGTCGCTAAGCAATGCTACAGTTATCAATGAAGAAGTAAGTAGTAGTAGGCCACCTACAAAGCGGGGCTTCAAGGGAGACTGTCTGTAGTGTAGGCAGGAGCAAGGTACAAAATTGCGAATTGATAGAGGTCTCCTATCACACGGTTCTTCAAAACTACATTTACAACAGAATGCTTACGATTTTTCCCAGCCATTTTAGGCTTTTTTGTACGGTGCCATTTTCTCGTGACATGGACTACAAAACCATGTCCAGCAGTTTGGCTCCAGTGTACTTAACGCCTTTGGTACTAAAGGTGTTTTGGCGGGGTACTTATTGTCTTCACAATCATCAAATAATAGACTATAGTGGAGCATAATTCTTTAATATCAGATGTTTATATAAATGTAATCATTATATGATCAATTATAACATCTTAAATTTATTCCTTGACAGGTGCTTAATTCCATGCTAAAGGAAATATGTACTGCTTTATTAGAGGCCGATGTCAACATCAGACTGGTGAAACAACTGAGAGAGAATGTCAGGTCTGTACATCACACACAAGTGTAGCTTAGAGATGATCAGTTATTCCCAAACTTGAGAAGATGTTATTTTATTCATGCTCCAGTAAGACGTGTTTCTGACCTAAGATAATTGATTATTCCTAGATTTGAGGGTATATCATATTCAAGCAGTAGCTCTGGCAAGATGTGCTTCTGACCTTCAACTAGAGGCAGAAGCCCACCTATTAGATAAGTCGATTTTGGAAGCGTTCGAGTCTTTATAATTCGTTTGTTTAACTATGTTTAATCCCTGACACTTTCTAATTTGCAGATCTGTCATAGATTTTGAGGAGATGGCTGCTGGTCTCAACAAAAGGCGAATGATCCAGTCAGCAGTATACAAGGAACTAGTTAAGGTATAATGTCAGGGCAACTAGTCTAAGCAACATTTTGGGGCATAAAAGCTGAATCATGGGGCACAAGAAAACCACCAGGGGGCTCCAGGCTGTCGTCTCCAGCAGTTTGGTGCTAAAAAATCGTTTTCCTTCCCAATCATATTCTGATCTCGAAGTTGGCCTATTAAATCTCAATATCCCCAAATGTAATGATCTCTATCATTTCAGCTGATCGATCCAAGTGTCAAAGCATGGCAACCCACCAAAGCCAAAAACAATGTGATCATGTTTGTCGGTCTTCAAGGCAGTGGCAAGACCACCACTTGCACTAAGGTATGACAACTGAAGAATAACAGATCTGTTTGTTTTCAAGCCTGTGTATTTCCTATTTTAACTTTTTAAGGAACAAGACCTCCAAAATCAAGAGTTTGGCCCCAGTGTTCTTAACGCCTTTGGTACCAGAGGTGTTTTGGCGGGGTACTTATTGTCTTGTCGCAATGCAATACCACTTCCGAGCTGCAGCTGTTCTCTAGAATGATGTTTAGTTTGTGCTTGAGATAATAAAATGTCAATCTGATGGTGTTCAGAAGATATGCCTCCCATTGGCTCACTCACACTAAAGACGGCATAACAGTCTCAATAATTGTGTTGTATCTCTACTTTCCAGTTGGCCTACTACTACCAGAGAAAAGGCTGGAAGACTTGTCTGATTTGTGCCGACACTTTCCGTGCTGGTGCCTTCGATCAGTTGAAACAGAATGCCACAAAAGCCAGAATTCCATTCTATGGAAGGTAGGATATTTCTTACGTATACAAAAAAATGCAAAGCATGTTGCTTGCTGCAGTTTTCTTTTGAAATAGATGTACACTGCAAAATCCATCTGCTTTTCAGAATAAACAGCTCCTTTAATTCTTCCATTTCTTCTTTCAGTTATACAGAGACTGACCCTGTTGTCATAGCCCAGGAGGGCGTTGATAAGTTCAGAGATGAAAACTTTGAGATAATCATTGTTGATACCAGTGGAAGACACAAACAGGAGGATTCATTATTTGAAGAAATGTTACAAGTTTCTAATGTTACAGTAAGGACATTTTGTTTTGACTAAAATATAGATTTGAAACTTACCATAGTAAGAAATATGCCACCAGACAAAAAATTTTCAACTTAGAAGCTGCAATGGTGTTTCAAATAGACAACCAGGGTTAGAAATTGAGCAAACTTCAATCTCAACAAAATCTTAGCTTGCATGTAGTACCACCTGTCATTACCTTCAATTTATTTTGTATTCTAAGTCTGAGACAGCTGTTTTGAGACAAAATTGATCTATGATAAAACTCTTTCCTTTATAGCAACCAGACAACGTTGTATTTGTGATGGATGCATCCATTGGTCAAGCTTGTGAAACCCAGGCCCGCGCCTTCAAGGACAAAGTGGACGTCGCTTCAGTCATAATCACAAAACTAGACGGCCATGCAAAAGGTGGTGGTGCTCTAAGTGCGTAAGTATGTTACACATGTTCTGTTGACTTCTCTTGCCTTGACTGAAAAACTCCACTTCAACCCTAATCCATACTCGGCAAGCCTTGTAAATTTCACTCTCTCTCTTCCAGTGTTGCGGCAACAAAAAGTCCTGTGATATTCATAGGTACCGGTGAACACATAGATGACTTTGAGCCATTCAAAGTACAGCCATTTGTTAGTAAACTGCTTGGTATGGGAGATATCGAGGGCCTGATAGACAAAGTGAATGAGCTCAAGTTAGATGACAATGAGGAACTCATGAAGAAAATCAGACATGGTGGGTACAAAGCTTTGTCATTCTTGCTACATTTATGTAGGCTTATCATGACAGCTGAAGACGGCTTACTTTCCAACTTCTTCCTTTGCTCCTGGTGGAGCGTTGGGTCTTGGCAGATCTTGAATGGTTTTGCCACTTCACTGGTGAACCTTATCATTTGGGAGAGAAGGAACAAATCTGCTAATCAAACAAGTTGGGTTGTAATCCAGCTTCTCAACTGAAGCATACCTGATTTCTGGTTTGTTTTGTTTCAGGGCAATTCACGTTACGAGACATGTATGAGCAGTTTCAAAATATCATGAAAATGGGTCCATTTGGACAGATAATGGTAAGACAACTGCATTGTAGTCTTATGAATTTCAAGTTGTATTGTAGTAATCAGGCACAATTGCTGCTACTTTGTGATTTGTTGGTGGATGCATAGTGGAGCAGTATTCATGGTTAGAATAGTATTAAAATGCAGGACATCGGAGGTGAGACACGATTATGTGTCCTCTGCCCCATTCTGAAAGCCCATAACTGTTCACGACGTTTCTCTACAGTGCCTCCCTGAGAACCAATAACAGTTACAGTTGATGTGTATTTATTGTCGCCCAATAAAAATCATTATTACCATTATTTCAGGGCATGATTCCGGGGTTCAGCAGTGACTTCATGTCAAAGGGCAATGAACAGGAGTCAATGGCTAGATTGAAGAAGTTGATGACGATAATGGATAGCATGAATGATTCAGGTAAGAACTGTGGAGAAGGAATAAATGGCTGCCCTAAACTATGTGTGTATTGGGCCGGTTTTGGCAGAAAAGATTTGTTAGACCCTCGTGTCTTCAGCTAACCATGTGTCTCTTCTCTTGACACACATTTCAATCTAAATCAACAATGGGGCTAAACTTTAGAATCCCCGATCGGAAATGACGTAGTTTGATCGCATTCAACTATAAATCCATTGAACAGTGGTGCTTGGTTAGTCAACCGATGACCTTTTTTTGGGGTGTGATCGGGGATTCTAAACTCGTTCCAACAATGGTAATTGTAATGAAAACATCCTGAAAGTCTATTGGTACCTGCTCTGACTACAGGAACTATGCAACTGAACTAAATAACTGCAATTGGTGCCAAAAAACTGGAGAGTCCTGCTCTTACTCTGATGTGACATTTTGTACCACTGTCAGGTCAGTATCATGGCTTTCATTTTAGAACTTGACAGTCATGAAGGTGCCAAACTATTTACAAGACAGACGGGGCGTGTTCAGCGGGTTGCTCGAGGTGCTGGTGTATCACAGCGAGACGTCCAAGAACTACTTGCACAATACACAAAGTTTGCTCAGATGGTGAAGAAGATGGGAGGAATAAAGGGACTCTTCAAAGGTAAAAACCGCTGCCCCCACTTCCATGTGTTCTTGCCACTCGAAATTCAGATGTAGATGGCCTATCATGGCTATAGACCATTGGTTATTGGCATGAAGGAGGACAGTGATCTTTTCTGTGTTAATTCGGAAAGTTCAGGTCTTTGAGAAGCTCTTGTGAAATACCTCAGCCTGTTATCTCTGAAATGTTTCCCTGGGGGACTGAAAAGTGGTTTAGCGCTGCTGGTGTCTGGACTGTATAACTGAGTCTGCGGTCTATGAGTTTAGTGTCGGCTACAATACTTTGCCCAAATGTTTTTGGGGGGTGGTTATCTAAACATGTAGTCATTCCTCTTCCCACCACCGTGGCTTATGAGGTGAGTAAACCAATGCTAAGGGTCCAGTATCTTGTACGAATGGTGCCTTTACAACAAAGTGCTGTAAACACCCGATTTATCTCGGCCATCTGTTGCGTTTTGAAAGGTCATAATTTTGACAACTCACGAAAGTCTTGCGCAAAACTAGACCAGATTACATTGTACTAAAACAGTGCATTTGACATCCAATTTGAGGAATCTCTCTAAATTGTTATATTCTTCTTTTCCAAGGAGATTTATGGCGTTTACAGTACATGTGTTAATTATCCATTGTAAATGAAAGTTCTTTGTTTACATGTGCGAAGCACTGAAGCTCACTGTGTGCCCTCACTATAACAAAACTCATTTGGTATTAAGAGGGGAAAGACTACATGTTTTTATAACATTACCCGATGTGACGTTTTCTGACTTGTTATAGCGATGGTGCACTGTATTACTATGGTAATTTGTGCACTAGCCTAACTTGCAAATTGCAACAATGGAAGTTGTATTTGTTTTGAAGTTGTAGTGGTTTTCTTCAAATTTGGCTACTGTTTGAGATGAGCTCGATTTAGGACAGCGTTCGTAACGGATAGGTCCTCCTGTATTCAATCAATGTACAAGATTCTGCCTACCTGTCGTGTACTAAAGGATTATTTCCATTGTCTTATGGTTTATTCAATCTTGCAGGTGGTGACATGGCCTCCAAAGTCAATCCAGCCCAAATGGCCAAACTCAACCAACAAATGGCAAAAGTCATTGATCCTCGGGTGCTTCAGCAAATGGGTAAGTGACGTGTTAAGATCCTTCATGTGAGTTATTAGATTCCTAGAACCCTTCCTTCAGCAAATCCTGCTGAGTGATTACTCATTGATGAACATGTACATTCAGGAGCTCTGTACATTTTAGCACTGGTTTTGCCAAAGTGCACCCTCCTTTATCTATTTCCTCTGTCTTGTCTTGCAGGTGGCATGGCTGGCCTTCAGAGTATGATGAAGCAGTTCCAACAGGGCGCAGGAGGGAAGATGGGGAACATGTTTGGAGGGGGGGCCGAATAACCAGCATCTCGTGTGTGGAAATGGGGCAGCTGGAGGCAAAATGCTTCCTAAACCATTGGAAAGTAAATCGTTTAATCTGATTGAGGAATATTGACTGCCATTGTCTTCATACACCAGTTTGTCCAGCAAAGAAAACCCAGTCTTTTGTGTCTCGGTTGCCTCTGGTGTCGGGGATGGGACTTGGGGTGATTTTTTTTGGGGTTATTAGTGTGTTCACTTATTGTCATTACTTCGCCAAGAACTTTTCTTCAACAAAAACCATAAAATGGCTTTCAAAATATTCCAGTATTTCTCCTACAATTGTAAAAGGCTGAGTCAAATTTTTGCCGCAACTCGCAATGATGATTGCATACATCAAATATGGCTCATTTGCCGTGGCCATTGCTGGTGCCTGCAACAAAGAATCGGTGATTGCAGTAACATGTGGGCAATATCAAATCCAGCAATCGCTGCCTTTTTACTGCAGAGGAGAGATCTTTTTGTCGCTCGTCACAGCACTCATTAACTCGGGTTGCAGCTACGAAAATTGCTCGCTCTCTTAGCCCTGAAGTCACCTTTATTTATTTTTCAATGTTGTATGGGTTGTGCATCCATATGCTTGGGTGGTTTTAAAGGGCAAATATATTTGGGATAAACTGTATATTTTTCATTATGACACCAGCTTGTATGATTTACCAGGAAAGTGTTCCTGTCATACTAGGAAGATGAAATAAATGATGTGTAAAAAGTATCTTTTCTTTGTAGTATTTCTGTTACATTGAAAACAATATATCTCATTCTATCTCATAACATGCCTTATGTACTGAAGTATGTCATGATTTCAACCCATTTCGTGCGGTGCAGTGGAATAGAAGGTCTGTCAAAGGCTCATACCAGACAGCAAGAACCAGTATCCCAAGCCACTGGAGGTGAATGAGGGGGGAATTGGTTGACATCACCAGCTGACGAATGGCAGTGTTATGGTCATGTCCAATGGACCAATGGAGGCTGCAGATAAACTTCACCCACTCCATTTGCCACCAAGGACCTTGCTTGCTGTCAATGGTTGTGATTTCAAGATTGTTCAGAAGCAATATCACAACCAGACGGGACTAGGGACAATATCACAACCAGACTAAAGGCAATGTCACAGCTAGAACTCACCAAGGAGAAAGTCCGTCCTCAGCCACTTAAATTTTTCTAGGCTACCCTTTATAGTCATTGGACAAGACGTTTCATTTCTGCCTAAGTCACTGGTGTTCATGGACCAAACCACGAGTTTATGAGGTCTGCATGTATCTCAGCTATCTCAGCTCAAGACGTTTCTATCTTCAGCATGGTCTTGCATCAGAGTTGTCTTTTCTCCCTGCCACACAAGGCTGATCGAGTGCTTTCAATCTGAATGCAGTCAATAAGCCTCAACTGTCGACAGATTCTGATCTTGAGTTCATCATACGAATTCATCATATGTGGGCGCACTATATTCATGTTTTCCGGTATTCGTGTGCCAAAGTGTGGAGGAGGTACCAGCGTACCTTTGTGCTGCTACGAAGCAAATGGTTGCTGTTCTCTCATTGGGAGATTGGTGCGCACGCTATCTACACTCCGGACGCAGTGGACCGATTTTGCGGAAAGGCGTCAGTCTGTTTCCATGACAACAGGAAGGTAGGAGTTTCATAAGAATACATGAAAACCCTAAGGGTTTGTGAAGCAATTCATTTTTATTGCTTATTACTTGAACATGGTAAAGGAGGAAGGGAAATTTTATGAGTTCCAACCACCTTTTATGTTAGTCACTAATGTCACTTTTGAGAGTGCTGCCGACAAGCATTTTCCGAGCGTGTTTAGTTAGAAAACGTGTTTGCCCTGTTTTGGTACATAAATTTTCAAATATCATCTTTCAAAAATTATATTATATGCCGTCATCTCATTGCCTCATCTCATTGTTGAAATTATCAAGAAAGTTTCATAGATTTGTTTATACATGCGAATGATTTTGAACACACTGTGTGATCAAAGCTTGTATATGCATGTACACACTTAGTTCTCCTAAGGGAAAAACTGTCTGGAAAGCATTGGTGATTATTAGAATGATAATGGCACCAGTGCTCACCTTCTTGAAGTTTCAAATGACCATTAGCTTTTTCCGCGTCTCTAATGTCAAGAGTAGTTAATACATATACTCCCTTATGGAACATTGAGCGCAATTGAAGGCGAGTAGCTAATGACCATTGTGGGGAGTATTCTGCTGAGATGAAATGACCCCGCGAGCCAGGGGACAGTTTGCGTTGCTGATTAGTGATGGAGGATCAGTATAAGCTGGTCCGCGTCCGTACCAAGGCAGTGTCACACTAGACACCATCACCAAGTTATAATTCTAGCCGACTTGCTTCCACTTTGAGATGATTATCTGTTTGATTTCGACAAGAAGCACTGATGTCACAAACACAAGTACATTTAGGAAACTGTCCATGAACGTGTTCAATAATAGGCTTTGTGTTCTTGCCTGAAAGAAGGGACAACTTGGTTAGATGGGATACAGGTGACCAGGAGGATAACACCCATGCTCGCCACTATTCGCCGCCACAGTGTACAATCTGTAGGGTTCTTGCGAGGCGCTTTTACACTGCTTTATTGCAGTTTAGGCCGATGTTTCAGTGGTCCACCCGAAGCAGTATAAAAAACAACACATCTCATGCCCAGGTTGTCCCTTTAATAATCGATCTTGCTACTGAGCTAGCGAGAACACTGCTAAATGGCGCAGACGGCGGCTGACGATGAAAGATTATAAAAACACATCCGCCAGCAAAAACACTTAATTGCTCTCTCTCTTATTGTGTATGTCGGTGGTTGCCAATAGCCCCTGTAGGATCCAAGCTCTTCAACAATCCTTCAAAAACCCAACATGGGGCAAAAAGATCTCATCTACTCCACTTCCCCGGGGGCAGAATGAGCGATAGGTTGAACGTTGTGCTTGGATCTCCTTCAGCTATCGAGCACTAGACTCCCGGGGCAATCCATTGCCTCACCTAATTGGATCTCGTAAGGGTGAGGGACGAGGCCGTTCCACTGCGTCCGGAGTCTATCGAGCACACCATCTGCATTCATACGAGCACGAGTTGGAACCGATTATTGGAATGACTGGTCGAGCTTGTCAACAAATTGTCACATTACATAAGCTAGGTCCACGGTACTTGGGGTATGTCAAGAACAGCAGTATCTCGAGGCCAAAGTCAGGTATAAGGTCAAGGACAGCTATATCTCTATGTCAAGGTCCGCGGTACATGCACATTAAGAACAGCGGTGTCTCGAGGTCAAGGCCAGCGATATCTGAAGGTCAAGAACAGCATTGTCTATGGGTCAAGGATAACGCATGTCTGTAGGTCAAGGACGCCGATGTTATTTCACAATACCAGAAATCCCCGACCTCGAACTTGCGCATGCGCACTAATTACCATCTCGGCCGATCAACGCAGTAGTGCGCTTAGCTTAGGGCAATCTCCAAAAGCTGAGTTAATCAGGCGGTGGGGAGCATTACGCACTTTGCCGATAGCCCATTGGTTTCCTCTAATGTCTAGCTAATACTGTGCAAAATTTCAGTGAATTTAGTCAAAAAAATCCTTTGTCCACCTTTGTACCGCCGCTTTGCATGCATTGATGAAGTTCAAACAGGGAAAATCAGGAAAATAAGCCTTTGAGGCGTTTTTACGGCTCAAAAACTGGCATTTCTAGAGATAATATTTTAGTTGCCGATAGATCCGCGAGAGGGCAATACCATCTAGAGTCATAATAACACTGCTTCTGGTGTTTTGGAACATTTTTTTCTTTGTCCACTTGCATGCCGAAATTGGAGGTTTTAATGATGTGACAGCAAAAAATTGAATTGGTCATTGCGAGGGGGTCACTAGGGAGCTTGGGGGGTTGATCTATGCAATATACCTAGTTTTAAATCGTGCTTGTTTCATGCTAATGTGAAACACCATCATTCTGATACTACTGAGATTTAAATTTTTCACTCTAGATTTTAAATGAAGTTTGAAAATTCATTTTTCACTTGATGATCATGCTAATTATGACTGCATGAGTCCAGTTTCCCTGCACCCAAAGTTTATTACTGATGGTAGCTTTCCTATATCTAATTGTCTAATGTAAAAAAGTTGGGCATTTTGTGGGGGGTGTACTGTGGTCTTGGCCTCTCCTACTTTGGGGGTGGGGGTGGGGTGGGGGTGGGGTGGGGTGGAGGTTGGTCTTGTTGGCATCCAGGTTTGAGATATCATAAAACTCTTGACTGGTGTTATTATGGACTACTCGTTGTTCTCTCTTGTAATTCGGCAATTTTATATCAGATAACAAAGCGTAATTCAAACGGATACCGCATCTCGTTGAGGCTGCCATTGTGATTGATTGCTGCGAGCTGATTCGTCAATGGCGGCACGTGACTGATTACACTGGCGGCCTCTATCGGACGGCGTTGGTCGGGTTTTTCTGGTGTTGATGTATCTTACTCTCACTTCAAAGTTACTGACGAGGGACTGTGACCATTATCAATTCCAGGTGCATATCGATTATCCCACACATATCCACCACTTACTATAAAGCAACATGATGTTGTTATGCTACACAGTACATTGCTAGAACAAAGAAAGAATAAATGAATTACGTTGTGTCCATCTCGTTAGCCTGTGAAATACCAGTCGTCGATTCTCGTCGCGTTATAGTATCAAACATATATTTTAAAACACCTTGGTTTAGGTTTAGGTAGAGCGCCACCTCTTTTCTCCTTAACGATGCGTCCGTAGTCTCCAATAATCTAATTTTTTAGCACCGGAGCCAGCTTCCCAATTGCTCTTATGCCGTGACGCAAAACGCTCAAATCCGATATTATAGACTTGCTCGGGAAGCTATGAGGAATGTTTCGCCGGCGCAAATACCTCTATCCATCAGTCACGAAATATGAGAGCAAGCTCAAACTTTGTCGTCGCTTCTCCAGACTATATACTCCGGACGTAGTGGACCGGCCTCGTCCTTTCGCCCGGTACCATATAGCACGGATGTAGAGCTCTACATCCGTGCATAGAGGAAGGACGATCAGGATGACGAAATGGACTGCACCAGAGTGTACTCCAGACGCGTGTTTGCCATCTTACACTGTTACGGCTAAAAGAAACATTAAAAATCGACTCCGACATAGTACGTGACTTTGGGTCAAAATCCCATTTTATTTTTTTCTCGCTTGTTCACATATCAGTTATTGATTCGAACTGAACATCTGAGGTGAATTATTCATACAGTGGCCGGCCTACATGATAGTTTATACATGAAGAGTCTGAGAAACACGAAAAACCAAGATGTCAATGCAAGAAGGTGGCCTTTTTGTAAAAACTGAGTAAAGTAACATATTTGACAACATCACGTACTTAGCCTTGTCCACGTCTGGTGTGAATGTGATGAAAGTTGACATAACAGAATCTATTAGCTTCGTTGTGGTGGTTTTTACCCATTCTCCCGAAAAGAAAGAAAGGATATGCACTTATGGTCACCATCTCCTTGCACGAACATCGTCAGGAGCCCAGCCGGCCGCCCTGAACACCTGTTGCATGTCATGAAAATTATTGAGTGGGTATGACATCAAAAAAGCCTTAGGGTACTGGTTTGCGCAGCCGAGGTTTGCATAGGGCCTTTACTGTTCAATTTCGTTTATAACAGCAAGTTGTACTGAACTTTTGCATTTTCTGAATGTTTTTATTATCACGCCCATTGATGCGCCTGATTCAATGATATAGAAATCACGGTGATTTGAAGTATCTTCACTCATCAAATAGTCAATCTTTAAAAACCTTCCTTTTGCCACGGAGCGGGGAAGGTGGCCCCACCGGCAAAACCACCGGAATGCTCGGTGCACAAGCCCGATCTTTCCTATACAATGGGCAGCAAGCGAACATTCGGCTCGAGATCGAGACCAGGGAATGATATCGAAATTACAAGAATCCGGGTCACATTACATACTCCTAACTATCAAACTAATTTAGTCCTCATTGAAATAGTTCGTTTATGATATTGTCTTCATCCTTATCCTTGGAGACGTCCATATCTCTTGCCTTACGGTTCAATTCGTTTACTAAATCATTCAGAGCACTTGTCAGAACCGCGCCTTCTACCGGCACATCCTCTGTAAGGTACCGACTGCAAGATACGTCCAAATCCTCACCTTGCGAGCTCTGGCAGCGGTGTTTACAGCGAGCCATGGCGAAGCGGTGCGTTTCCGTTGGTGGCATATTAATCTCTATTTGGCAATGATCACAGAAAGATTTACACACGGCGGTGTCAGATGGTGCGGCGCTGCCTGGATCTGACCACGTATGATAGAAAATTGGTAGAAAATAGGGCTGCTGGTAACAGGTGTCTTCGCCAACTTTGCGTATCGCGCCGTCCGAGAGATCACAAGCCCGCGCACACAACACGGGGTCGAATAACGTTTTGTACGATATGTGGCAGTAAATGCAGTGAACGATACATTCCTTGACCTCTGGAGATCTGCTCAGCGGCGAACCATGGACAGTGGTCATTTGTACGCAGACTGGCAATAGGACGAAGCAGCACAGGAAAATGGAGGGGTTCTGAAAAATATAACAAAGACATATCATGTAGTGCGCAACTATGAATCAGATGGAGAGGGAAAATCTCAGTAAATAACAAAAATGGGTGAACGTCTCCGCAACCACCCAACAGGCGTCGTATGGTCCTCTGCTTGCGGCGCTAAATGAAGAACGATCGGCGCCAAAACTTTCGGGATCGTTCTTCTATAGACAAAACAGTGACGTCACATCTATGGTAGCCAATCAGATAGAAGCCATCTCTACTTGTCAAAATATGCTGTAAAAACAATCAGTGTTGGTTGAAAACCCAAAGTTTTCATAAAGAGTAAAATGGCGTCGTAATCAAAATGATAGACAATGCCATTGTGACAAATGTCTATAACCTGTTAGGTAAAATCCATTTAGAGTCACTCCAAAACGACATCTAGGTTTTACCTTAATTGTCTCTATAATCCAACCCTATTTCCACAAATGGTTTTCATTGTCGCCAACGCGTTTAATAACCCCTCTGAGATCTGGAAAACTCCAATATTAATGAACGCTTGTTTGCCAATTCTCTGAACCTGAATGATCACGTTATGGGTACAAAAATTGCACCAGGTCAATGAGAGTGTAAGAAGGTTAACAGGAGCGCAAACTTCCTGGAAATACATGATTTCTTTCAGGGAATCAACCAATTATCCAGAGAAAAATACCAATCAGTCAATAATACATAATGTACATGACTATTTACATCATCAACTGATTATGAAAACTTTGTTTTTCAACAGCAGTTATGCAACTTCTTGGGTTCCGGATTATATAGTTCCGGATTGTTCTCGCTGTATACCAAGATTTGTATATGCTTAAAAGGAATTGTAATAATTGTGAAGCCTCATTCTAGTGTGATAAATATCAAACATCCTAGATATGACCATCTAATTATACCAGTAGGCATAGCTACTTACATTTAATCCTTTTTTATGGTTTCAGGAATGTAAGGTTTGAATAGTAATAGGAAGGTTAATATAAACCTTCCTACGAGAGAGCTTATTTTCTATACGGACTCAATACGCCGTCATCAGATAGAGAGAGCAACACCTCTGACCATGTATAGCTAATGACTTATCATGTTCCATCTAGAAAACTTGTACTTGTCAGCACAAACCAGCTTATGTTAATGCTAAGCAGTTGAGAGACGGATTTTATTGGTGTTCCAGGAGGATCCAGCTGTAGCAACTAGTTTCTTTTGATTATCAGAGAAAGTATCATAAGTTCGCAAGCGGAGGATTACGTTATTAGGCATGAGCCTTGCCGATAATGGAACCATAGAAGTGAACTTCTCGCCAAAATTGGCTTTATCTTCGGTATCCAAGCAATATTGTTGTAAAGAGTAAAAACAAATCAAAAGAGAACTTTGTTGTCAAATGCACCAATGTTGCTGGGAAACATGATCTTTTTGACATTTCAAGAGAGACAGGGGATAAAATAACATAGTATACACTCTAGAAATGAAAGTTATCCAAGGGGTTTTCAACAAGTGCATGTAACCCTTTAAATTTGTTTCAACAAAAGCCTTAATGGCTTACTTGGAATACCTTAAGGTTTCAGGATGCTGGTTGATAGTTGTAATACCTTAAGGTTTCAGGATGACACTACCACAATCCGAGCTAGAGGTAACACAACTTAGAATAGTACGGTAACACAAGTTCAAGCAACCAACATGATACATAATGTATGCAACCTTTTATCACCAAAGAGAAGAATTGGTGGGGATATGAAAGAACGTTGATCCATTTAAGAAAGCCGTATAGGCGTAGAATGCTGTCAGCTTCTTACGCATTTACCAAAGAGACATTATCTTCGTTTACCGGAAGAATGAATGGACACAGTTACATAGAAGACAAGGAACAGGAACCGATTGACTTTGGTAGCATATGTATACATGTACATGTATATACATGTATATATCATGGTAAAAACAAAAGCAATGTAACGTAAAGGATCTTTAACAACAAATGCGTTGGAGTACCTCGTGGTGTCATCTGCCGTGAACGACATGAAGAGTCAAAATGAACCGCTGGCAAACAGAGATTCTCTATTATATCGTAATGTATCTAGGGGTTGTCCTCAAGTGCGCAATTTAGTGTAAGAAGTTGATGCTCTCACTTACTACCGAAGTCCATTGCGCGGGGGGAGATTCTCCTCACACGCCAAGGTTCCGGATTGATAGCAATATAACTGTCAACGTACTCTCAAGATCGTGCCACGATCACCGAGATGACACAATGTTCTTTCTGTTGCAATAATGTTGGCAATTCAGGACCAGATCAAACACTCGGTATACGAGAACATTGTTTTTACATTATGGGTACGGACAGACGGATGGCCGAGTGTCGTACTCCAGAGGCGTGTGGCAGTTTTTTTTAAGGTTGCTGCTACTTCATCTGTTCAACGGTGTATAGCAAAGCACCGTTTGTTGGAGAAGACAAGAATGAGTTTTCCATTCAATCAAAAGTTACTGGCCATTATTGGGCAATGAAGTGTATCGAACATAATTCATTACATCGTGTGACACCATTGTTCTATCTTATCATAACCCATGCACACAAAAGAGGCATCAAATGGCTGGGAAAGCGCTACAGGGTTTTGCTTAAAATGGCCCGTTCTCGGTCATGTGCGTTTCGGGGATTGGCGAAAACTCCCTTCTTGTAATTAAACCCGTAACGATGTCGGAAATGCTTCATTTCATTAGTCTTCGAATCAAATATATACATGTATCTATTGTTTTCCTCCCTCTCAGTCAGGTTGCATCATCTGAACGTACCAGGGGATTGGCATAACCTGACTTCCCAATCTCATTCATCAACAAACAGATGGTTAATCAACTTTACACCAGACGATGTCAACATTTGTTATTGTTTTTACATCGCCGACACACTTGATCGTTTGGCGTACCATTGGTACCCAATGGAAGGTGAAATCAACATTGGTTAGTGTAATTACCCCACCTTTGTTTGCCGTGGCTTGCGAAATAACAATATCGTGAGATAATAGCACGTTTGGTCCCGAATGTCGTCCGCTTCAACTCGCACTGGTTGGCGTAAATGAAAATTTGAGGCTTGTTTCTTTCTGATCAAAAGGTAAATAGACAATATTGGTAATCAGCAGTTGCCCAAAAGAGTACCACACTTTCGCGGCGTATATCTAACGAGAAGGGCGGCGTATACCATTAGGTTCGGCATTTTTCGGTTAGATGTGATACCAAACCATTTCGCGGGCACTCTCTTTGATATGGTGTAGATTCTCTAAAGTAATGGACCAAAACTCAATTTGAGCTTCACCACCTGAGCTAATTGTTAGTCATTTGGATATCACTTTATACGCCGGAGAGGTTGCAACGTACGGTGCCCACAAGGGAACACTCCTGACAGCTATAAAAAGGATAACTCAGAAGGTCGTGACCAATAAGATTAAATCATGGATGAGGTATCGTTATTGATTTATTTCACTTCTTTTAGCAGGTCGATGAGACTTCTTAGCGTGTGATTCAAACAACATTACGATGTGGACCTATAGGAATGCTTTACAGGTTTATGCTGGCGCATATTGATCAATGCATGACGTCATCTTCCCCGTCATCTCGGAACCGTTCGTGAATTCCCGGAAGCGGGAAGGCCGAGCCGCCGCGGAAGCGAAACTCCTCTGGTGTGGTTGAGCTGGATGGTTGTAAGCTTCCCAAATGTAGTTGCTCCACGCTTATTCTGCCGAATTAGAGACGACCAACACTGCCTGTATAGTTTATCCATACCCAAGCAGAAAGTCAACAACAGAACCAATTACAAAACGGCTGGCTATTAAAGCTGACGGCTTAATGGACTATTGGAAGATGACATCCAGAGGGGTCAGCGTCTTCACACATCCACGTCGCTGTGACTTACTCAAGAGGGGCCCTGCAGCAACCAGCGAGATGAACATGATGAGTGCCCATTCAATGATTTTTTTACCATTGGGGAAATGGTCAGACTTTTACCGTTGATGGAATGGTCAGACACGAACCTTAGGTACTTGGTATGATCTCTGGCATGATAAACAGCGCAAGAAAATTGGTCGGTTATCTAGCACAGAAGTCGTTGTATGTACGTAATAAACATGGTATAAATAATTGGTATGATTAACAGCCAAACGAAACAATGGTCAATTGTCTGAGACATCATATCATAAAGAAATAACAACTCTTGAAAGGAGAACGTAGACCAATACTGAAGTCCAGCGTAGCGGATCGAGGTTATATAATGCACTACTGAGAACGACGTACTTTTGGTGGAAAGTTGAGTTCCACTCTGTGCCGACAAATGGCACTCATCACCCTAAAACTTTCTATAACGTTAAGACATTCATAACTACCGGATCTTTTATCGATTTCGGGCATTGTCACCATAAAAAGACAATTTTGTGGTTAGGGGCGACACAGTAGGCCTGTCGTCTGCTCAAGTTCCTGCCTCATGTAGCCTTGCAGACGTACGAATTAGATAATTTCGTGGATATCTATTTTCGTCGTTAGGGGAAAGAGCATCGACATTATTTTAACGGTGGGCGGGCCTTCCCTTAATATTTACAGTTGTCTCCATATAGGTAATTTTGTTGGAGCAATAGTGACCGCACTGACTGGCAAATAGAAACACATATAATGAAACGTTCATTGTGTTTACTACACTGTATACCAGCATGAATAATGTTGACGCAACATTAGAGTGGGATTGCAAGCACCACTGTCTTATATCTAAAAGTAGTTGTCGTTGGCAAAGCAACATATACTTGCTGTGGTAAACAGGGTGGCTAAACATTAAAGGCACGATATTTGTGACTCTACAATGGAACACAATGCGTAATGTCCCAAATCTGCGTATTACTACGTCCCAGCGGATCTAATTGGACGTGGTATACGCGCTATTGTAGACGTTTGGGACATTATGAAGTGTGGACGGTCCATTAAAGAGGCAGTCGTTTGCCTGATAGAATTCATCTTCAATATGAAGCTAGGCATCTGATCTTTCCTCGTTGTAAACTAATTTTCCGATTTCCAAGGAAAGAAATGCGTTTATTCCTGCGAAATTCCAGCTTTTCGTGGGAAACCGGAAGTCGAAGCTGACAAAAGTAAAAAATCTGACCTCTATGGCTAATACTCCGGATCATGAGGCCGTCGAAGCGTGGCAACTTTTTCGATATTAATGTGGCCAACCATGACCAAATAAGGTTATGGACTGGAGTTGAATCATAACCAATGACCAATGCTCCGACAACGTATAGGTGGACCTTCTTTCTTGTGCTATGTGATTAGAAAGTAATCCCATCCTGATCACAGCGTGTTTCAGTTAGGCCGAAGGAACCACACAACCTCAAGGCAGAAATGTAACTTTACACATCTAATTCAGCGTTAAGAAGAAGCTTTACACCACAGCACCTCAGGGCAGAAAGGTGTGGGCATCCAGGACGATCGCGTCTTGTTAGTGGTCATGGGATTAGACACAAACATGGCCCAAGGGATTAAATCGTATCCGTTAAAGTACCATTTACATTATTAAGTGCAATGGCTGCCCAGTCACCTCCTATTCTACATAGTTTACATCAACAAATTGCACAAAAAAGGACAAATTCAAAATCTGACTGAATTATCATGCTTTTCCTATGTTGGATCTCGGCGTGCACTCACGTGGCGGGAAAGGTCTTTCGCGCCAGGACTTTCACGTACCGAAAATAACGAATAACGCGTTTTTCTACTATCTAAGAACTGAAACAAAATTGGAAAAGCATCAAGCAGGTTCAGAAAAATAGCTTATTGATGAGCCAGAAGAAGAACAAGCATACTGCAGTAAAAGCCTCCCATCCCTTTAAAGCTCTGCAACAGAACTTACCACACACTCCAAAGAGGCGTCACTGTGCTCAAGTAATAATCATGAAACTGTCATGTTTGTACCTGTTCTCTTCCATACCCACATGCAATCACTTAAAATTGACAATTTCCTCCAAATCGAGAATCTTCTTTAGAAACATAGGAAACTGTTGGAATTTATTTCGCTAACAGAATATGGGTGCGATTCACACTTCGAATGCTTTGGAATCTCACATTTCACCATTAGTGTAATAAGTTAGGTGGGGGATGGAATATGAGCACCAACCCCTTCATTCCAATAAATGTGCTTATGACATAAACAGGATGTTCGCAGCTGGTGAGATGCTGCCATTTATGTTTTCCAAAACGCCAAAGTCGTCTCCACTTGAATTCTGATTGCTAAAGGGCCTAGTTAGGCCATTATTAGATAACACTCAGTTTCAGCAGCAACTTCAAAAGTCATCAATTTTTCACGTAATTCGCCGTATTGGCGGTATTTTTTGCCTTCTCTTTGACAATGTTCTTGAAATCATTGCAAAAAGTGTTTTCACGGTCAGCCATGTTGGATGGTTTGTCGTGCCTGACTGAACTGAGTCAAATCCTGTCATGGTCATTTGGGCTTTCGTTTGTCTGTCCCTCCAGCATGTCAGGTGATGACGTCACTCGCTGCTGTAGGTTGGAGTTTTGGCGTTTTTCTTTCCCTCCACCATCGCCGACATACCTGTTGCCAAACCATGCCTTGTCATCTCAGTTCATATTTTATAACACTATTAAGACATATCTGGCGCATAAAAAAATCTACTGGACTGACCAATTCACTTTCGTTGTCCGACGGACTTTCGATTTTTCATTATGCGCGGGCCTAATAATCGACGAGGGAATATTTTATTACGTAATCTAGGAAATGGCTTATTAGTATTTTATTCATGTGATTTCCACGAACAAAGCATGTTTGGAAGAACACGCACACGAAAAAGGTCAGCCTGGTCGTTGGGTGACTCAGCAGGACCTGAACTTGTGATACCCTTCCGACAAGGGTGCGGGGAAGAAAATCCATTTACATTAATGTGCTTCGCGGAAATGACGACGTTTGTTTGTTTGTAGCATTCCGAAACCACTCCTTGATAATTGAACATGCTCAATTATTTTAGTCTAAAAACACATTCCGTCATCGTGACTGACAACTTACAGACTTATGAAAAGAATGGATTCAAAAAATGACGCCCAAAGTACACGTAAGCTCACACGACTGTACTTGAAGTCACTTAAAACCAATTGACCTCGAAGTTGTAGTGAGCCGACTGGATAATTTAAGGAGGAGATGAGTAAGGTTTTCAAAGAATATCCGAGGAATCGCAATGTTGGGATGAGTATGTGCAAGAATTGCATCAATGATTCGAGGATAATTCTACGTGCAGTTTGTTTGGTCAGCACTGTCCAGCTTTCGACAATTAAACAACAAACCATGATGGTAAAGCATCCCGATCAGTTTGTCACCTGGCAGAGTTCAACCCATTTCATTGACGTATGCAGGTCCTCATTAAAATGATTTACTCGTATGTTACGTCGAGATCTGCGTAAAGCTTTTATTTCTCGGAAAGACCTTTTGACTAGATTACAAATGGAGGCACTGTTATGTAAATATTTGTAATTAAGTCTTGGACGTATTATAGTCTTCATGAATTGGTCAATTACGATGTCCTAGACAAACTGTGGGATCAATTTCCCTCATTTGGTATACGAATATTCGGTCACCTAAAAGACGATAGCATGAGGTAAGAATGCTTTCGTCAACAGGTCAAAATGACTGAACAAGTTACTGTTTGTTTCCTTCCGGTGCGAAAAGCTTGTGCACGAGTTACCTAATGATTCGATGAGAATTCGAGCGTTAGGTCACGTATGTGTGGGCAACTGATCGAGAACGACAACGATCACACCCGCATGTTGAAAGACACCATCTATTTTTCAAAAGCATAGCTGTCCATTGCCCATGCTGAAAATACTAGTAGTAAAGCCGAGTTGTACAGTCATATCGGGCTAGGCCTAAACAGATAATTTGTGGATATAGCCGACACCACGAAGCTGCATTTTGGTAGCGGAGCAGCGATCACGGATAGATTCATTCCGAGCTTGGGGAACAGAATCGCCAGCATACCGATGATCCTTTATAGAAAAGCATTAAGATAGCAAAATATGATTATAGTGTTTCTTCTTTTAAAGTCCCGACTGAGTGACTGTTAGTGACAGGTATGTGATGGGTGGGTTCAACCATTGGGCGTGACTTACTGTGACCCTTCGCATTTGGAATGTGTTAGTGTATATACATTGATTCACTGCGATGGTTGCCGTTAGTCATTTCTAGCTGAAGGCTGGATAAACTCCAGATACTTAAATATTGGCTCGAGTTTTCGTGCCCAGTACTTGAGAATCTGTTTTCTGCCTTGACGCCTCACTCTCAGAGGACTCCTGGCCATAATCTGACATGTCGGAGGCCGATGCCAGGGCCATAGTTGTTAGTTCTTTATGGCTCCATCAGTCAGTGGTTACCTCCGATCATCAAACGACCACTTCCGCTACACACTAATCCCCTTGGGTTTCATTTGGTTGCCGATAGAATTGATTCAGATTAATCGATCTGGTAAAACCCGTTTCCCTTGGTGCAAAGCGTTGGGTGGTAGCCTGTTGGGGCTTTCGACTAGTCAATGGAGTGCGTTTGGTGATGTTTGAAAAACACATTAAGCCCCATCCTCCTTTTACTGGACCGGAACTCTATAAACGTATAATAATGAGAATATGCTTTGATATTATGCCTGTTATGGAGAGCGATTATGCCAGGGATCACTGTTTCATCAGCTCGGCCATTAAAGACGGCTCAGAGTCGTCTCTATACAGAAATGACTGTGCATACATTAACCAATGCAATTGTAGATAACGTATTCACTATCTAAGACCGCTTTAGTCATGACCATCGGACAACTGGGTGTCGCCAACCCATGGTCTATCCATCGAACGACCATGCATAATACGACTTTTATCTTCCGTTCCGTGAATATTCGGTAACTGACTCTAAGGGATGAGCGTTTGTGGTTTCTGAGTGTGAGGGGGTATAGAGGTGTCTGCTAAAGCACAACCAACAGACAACCATGCCTTCCCGAGCTTCGCGCGATATGGACCATTCTGGGAAAACTCAATGAGGAAGGTATAATCTATTACTAGCCCCTGCTCGAGGTATAGTCTTGTGCAGTGTTACTTCTGCCCACCTACATCGTGCTGGAAAATGTCTCGTACAAAGAAAGTCTGGCATGCGCCAGACTGATAAGTAAAGAACTTCTGGCTGCGCGAGACCACTGTGATAAAAATGACCATTGCAGACACTTTGTGACGTAGGCATACATTTTTTACAATACAAATGCTCTCAAAGACGATATGGAATGATTTTTTATTGACATTTCCTGAACTATATATCTTCTAATTATCACTTTACGGCGTTAGGTCACGTGCTTTTCTTTCCTCGTGACAATATACAGCAAAATAGTTACAATCCTACAATCGCGCTAAGTCCATGGTGACCCTCTATAAATGTTTCGCCAGCTTCACTATTTTGCCGCTACGCGGCGCGTTGGGTCCTTTGCGTCTGGAATATATCTTTGAAAACCTTAAACGATGCTAGATTGTTTACGAAAAGACGAAATTGAAGGATCTCTGCTCATCATTACCGTGACAGTGATCAACGGAGATTGCGTGTTTAACGATGTTCACGGCCAGATCATGCTGATGGAGATATTTGTATGGGCATTGATAGTACTATTAATGGCGTAACCCATCACCTCATTGCGTGATCTTTCAAATAATATTAGCGTTTGATAACTCTCCATGATCACTTAGAAAGGTCTGTCTTTTGCGAAGACTTGTCCTATCACTGCTTTTTATCGCATCATGTCGATGCCATGTGATATGCAATTATCATCAAATTCATTCAAGTTTTTTAAAGTACACTTCCTTCTTGTGAACAAGCCCGGGAAGGAGTGTTGTGTTGCACTAGTTCACTGTAAGTGTTTCCTATAGTAAAGTACAGGGTGTTGATAAAAAAGATTGTCATTTTTAAAAGGTTTCACTCACTCCGGATGGAGAAAAATACGAATCTTCTGAGTCTCTCTACACAACGATCGACAATTCTCTGATACTTAACATGTAAGTGACGAACTAGCTTACTAGATAAAGATTACGATTGTGTATCCGCGAAGTGATTGTCATTTATGACCATTCTCAACAAATATGCTGGGAGACTTGAAGTGATTTTACAGACCTCAGAGTGCAACGAATTGATCTGGCGGTATAAGGTTTGAGGTGACACACACTAATAACCCCGATACAATTTTTGGTATTTTGTAAAGCCAACAACAAACCATTCAGTTGAATTCATCTCGGCGGGAATTTATCACAATCAGGGGTCTATTGTGACCTCATGACCGTATTTCAGGCTCATTGTTGCTACCGCTGCAGGTTGCAAATACTTTATGCATACTGTCAGAAGTGTTTACTGTATGCATCATTATAAAGTTCATTCTGAGGAAAGCAGGGGTTAATGCCTCGCTTTACGGCCCTGCGCGCGAAGTGCTGTGGCCGCAGAAGCTAACATTAACCCCTTTTTTCCTCAGGATTTACAGCATGCAGTGAGATTCAGTTTGGATAAGGCATTCCTAGCTGTGTTTGGGATGTTCCGCCTAAGCCTATAGTTTGGCCTTCGCTAACTTAGATGTTCCATACCGAAAATGGTGATCCAAGGTTGTGATGAGAGATCCAACGCAAAAATAAAAGGGCTTGATGTTTTTTGAAACACCTCATATAGTCTGTCTCGGTCCGGTCGTCTTCTGGGGGACTCTGCATTACCATTGAATGGTCAATATTTATCATACTGGGAGATGATGTTATGAATTTAGAACCGTTTTGTACATGGTAGAGGCCTACATCTTCTTGTTGTATTCTTTCAGTAAAGTTTTCAAATACACATACCCTACTGACATCCATTTGTGACAATAGCAGCAAGTTGAAACGTATAATAAATTTGAATACGAAAGTGCATTTCTTTATATGCCCTTACATGTACGCCTCACTGAATTCGTTTTATAATAAAGTACCTTGATATTGTTAACGGATAGATTTGAGGTTTTTTAATGGCATCGGCGATTTCAAGCCCAACTGATTTACTTCAGAAATGAAATACATTAAACCGACACATTGTTTATTGCCTCCGTTACCTCCGCGCGTTGCCTGTGAAGCTTAACAATGTCAATACATTGAGGGTCAAGATGGTATTTCTAAAACCACTCGAGCACTTAAAGTGATATTCATTTTCGTTTGCAAATTAATTTGGAAAAAGGAAAAGTTCAATTGGGCTCGTTAAAACCATAAACCACGTCTCTTTGTAGTTGAAGGCCATCAGAAGGCAAGAACTCTACTTTTACTTCCTTTTAGCCACTTGATACGCCAGGAGTCTATCTGTAAATGTCTGCTCTAAATATAGAGCCTTGCAGAACATGTTTAAAAAGTAAGCTTTCAACATTCAACAAACCCGTTAAAAAGAAACACACAAAGCAATATCATTGTCCTTACCGTCATCTTATAAGATCCAAAAAAGTTTATATATCCGAAAGGGACCGGCGTTATCGTTTTATTCGTCACTTAATCCTCTCTGTCACGTATGTCTTCGCCTGTATCAGATGACTTAATGAGCGCAACCGCTTGCCGCGCGAGTTTAAATCGGACCTCGATTCGAGTCACTTGGTTGCTAGGTCCTTGCACAACATTTGCTTGAAAGAGTCTTTCGGAGTAGTTACCAGTGTACCACCTACACACGAGTTTTCAAGTCTGCTATCCAAATAAGGAGAGCGCGCGCCCAGGCGACAGCAATGCTGATTACGTCAACAGCAATTTTTGATTACTTCAGCAGCAATTTTGAACACGTAATCCGCCGGCACGTCACAGTAACTACTGGAATCTTTACATTGCTGGCTTGATGGACAAGTTAACGACGACTATCTGACCACGATTGGTTCGGTTGATCAATTGATGGGGAAGAGGTCTGACCATTAAGTGTATACAACATCGAAAAATATGTAAGGTTACTTTTTCTAAGGGAGATGAAGTTGACCACACAAAGCCCAGTGTAGGGCGTTACCCAACTGGCGTCTCAACATAAATGGCGGTCAACTGATGCAGAAAATCCGGAACTTTTTACAACAACTTACACAACTATTACTAATGATTGTTTCCCGGTTAGTGCAGCACCCTGGGGGTGGTCTCGGTGGGATTTGGGGGTGTTAGCTGATTCGAACAATGAGATGGTAAAAACATACCAAACTGAGGGCGTTAATTGCTTATTCATTGTGTCCATTCTGTCTGATGTTTGATTACAAAATATTTGGGGGGATCAAAACCACGCCTCTTTATGCAATGCACTGACCGGGTATATCGAATAATAATCCATCCTGCTGTTTTGATCTTTGTTCAATAAATCAATAAGCGTATCTTGAAGGATGGAAAAGGTGGGGAAAGCGGATCGAACTTTGAAGTGCAATCAAACGAGAATGGATTGATTCAGATCGCTGGGTGGGGACGCAGGTTAAAACTATCGACTTTTGTAAAGCTCTGTACACACTGACAACATTTTCGGTAACATTTTCGGAAACATCTCGGCAACACACCTGGGCAACAAAAATTTGGCCCTGTATACACATGACAACATTCGACAACATGTTGGGCAACTTGTTATCGAATGTTTCTGAGAAAATGAGGATTTTGGACGGAAATTCATAAACAATGGAAGATTCCAAGAGAAGAAGATGTATTGTCGGGGGCTCTGCCATAATTTTACGTATCCTGATTGAAAGACGGCAAAGAAGACGTAAAGATGAGGAAAGAGTGTGGACAAGACCATGGATATATATGAGAGACCAGCATGGGGCCTACCACTGTCTCCTGTCTACTGTCATCCCATAAACAGGCACAACTTTTCCATACTGCGATAAGTTGTTCCACTTCACTCAATAACCATTCCTTGCTGGAGGCTGCTATTTTGACTTCATCACATGGCTTCAGGCAGATCATGTGATTTGTGGCCTATTTCTGATTGGATAAAACTCGACGACACTCGGCAACAAAATTGATTTTGTATTACTTCGATAACATTTGACCAACATTTGACCAACATGTTACCGAATGTTTCCGAACTGTACACACTGCCAACATTTTCGATAACATCGCACCTGGACAACATGTTGGCCAACATGTTTTCCAAAATGTTGTCAGTGTGTACAGAGCTTTAGGGTAGGCCTACACTCGCTCCTACGCAGTAGTTAGAATTTGTCTCGAGTCGTGTTCGAACCGCGGTGATCGCTGCGTTGGATATTGACTCGCAGGTCACCGCAAACAAGAGATCATCGTCGCAAGCGGATGACAATCGCAGGTCGCAGTGATTTTAATCGCTCGTTTATGGACGCTTTAGTCATCCTATAGTTTTCCTACGGAAGGGAGAGGTCCATAAACGCCGCGTCCGAAGTGTACGGCGGGACGGCCACGCAACTAAATGAGACAGACGCCGAAGGAAGGAACTGTCCACAAATAAAGAAAAATGATGATAGAACCTTGGTTGTATAAATATTTAATGAAAGTTTTAATGTACTTTGTCGATGCCCGAAGTCATTTTGCAATTGAGGTTCCGTACACTCGTCGCCTTATTCTACACTGTGATGAATAAGTCAAGAGTTAGGCACCGCCGGGAGACAACACCAATCAACAGTTGGTTGCATGCGACGAAAATTACGGACTAGATATGCCAGTGCGTTTCACTCCGGACGCAGTGGACCGGCCTCGTTCCTCACCATATGGAGACCCAATTAGGATGACGCAATGGGCTGCCCAGAGAGTCTAGTGTGCGGCAGAATCTATCTTGGCATCGTTTGACGCAGTAACCTGAATCGAATTGGTTTAGACTCGGTATTTTCGTTCTTGGTGGAATGGATCAAAAATGCAGGCAGGTAATCAGTGGGAAACCGTTTTTGCGCAATGCTTGCAGCACCTTTTTTCCCGTGGTACCCAAAAACTCCTCCAGCTGGTTATCGATTATCCGAGAGGCTCACATGCAGGTGGGGGCGACGAATAGCGGCTACTCAACAGACATACTGTCTATGGCTTTAGAGACATCAATAGTGTTGACGGAATAATTGGCTTGACAATTTGGCACTGGGCAAACAACGAAACTAATGTTACACCAGTTTGTCAAGTTGCCCTGGTAACAGGTATCAAAATTAGTTTGAGTTCCGCACAACCGTTTCTGATGTTGGTGTAGCCCGAGTATAGTGTTGAGCAGGATTGGTTTATTTTTGTTCTTTTTCTTCTCGAACTCGAGAGCAGCCATCGACATTAACATAATGGCTCACCGACAGAGCAAAATGAAATCTAATTTTTCATCTGCAAAACAAGCAAGATAAATGTAAAACTTCTACCAGAAGAATAAAATGAAGTTGGTGTAAACTCAGCCATGGGGCTGTCGCGATTCTCAGTATTGCCCGTCTTTTGTGTAGCTGGAGTGCGCCAGGTTCAGGTTGTTGTAAATGTAATGGCGAGCATCGTGTTTTTACCTCCCATCTTCATCATAATCCCCATTTTCCTTTTAAAAGAATAATCCCCTTGGCAAACCGACCGTAATTAGTTCATATGAAAAGGACTGTTTGGTTCGTATGTAGAGACATAACTCGCTTCACAACCCACGCTCCTATTTTAGGAATGACAACGGTTATCACTCCAAATCAGGTAAAGTGCTTCCGTAGTAATTAATTCCTTTATGGTGTTGTGGACAAAGGTGCGAGTCTATTACCCACATCATTCGCGCAAAAATGTAAGGCAACCGTACCGGTGTAACAGTTCTTAATGTCCCAGGATAGAGTGTCCTGCTTTGGATCTTTGTTGTCGAAGAGGACACGGACTTGAAGATTAATCGACAGACTACAACAATAGAAGCCCAATCATCCGCAACAACGAGACTGAAACAAAGGAGATAAAATGGAGTGCAATACGATTATTGGTCCTGAGACTCCATTAATGGTCAAGAAATGAGTATTAATTGTGCCTCGCCTGATGCAGGTGCGGCAGTCATTTTGATGGTTTCCTTTGATGGTGGTCAGTTCCGGGCTACGGACAGACTCAAGTGTGTGATATCAACCCAAATAAGAAGCCGATAACAGGCAGTTCCGGCGGTGCAGGCTGCCTCACCAATAAGGGGGAGGGGGGAGGTAGTCCAGGGAACCTCGACCCGTCACTCCGTGTTGTTATAATGAGTGAATGAAGAAGACTAGTGAGAAAAGGGGGGGGACTAATACATTCGTTGCCGATCATGTGATCAGGCCTTTTTACTCCTTCGTCATCATATACCTGTACAAATTAAATATCGACAGGCGGAGTATATTGAAAACCACTGGTTATGCCAGGATGTGGCAGCCAGTCATCATTAGGAGTCGTTGCGCAAATAAGGCAAAGCTCCTGGTCGGTTTTACAGCATCTGTCGTAGCATGGTCGTTCATCACGAAAGTCAATTTTGACATCAAATCAAAAGAGCCTGGGCAATATCCTTGTCCGCTCATATAGCCATGAAATAAGGCTTGATTTCTCAGGAGACGTCTGTCTAATAAGTTTGTCGAGCCTCACGCCTAACTTTTTGTCGCAACCGAAACCCCTCGGGGCCCGGTGTTCTTTGAGGTACTAATGAACAGACGTATTACTAAACGAACAAGTCGTGTTGGGACCAATTGTGTATTAATTGTGCAAAAAAATATTGAAAATCATCCCGGGTTCGAGTTTTGTTCCAATGTAACATCTGGCAGTGCTTCCCAGCAGCAACGAGCATGCATAGACATCTTCTACAAATACGGGGCCACACTCGGAAGCACTTGTTTACTTCTGCAAATCATCTGTTTGATGAACGTCCGTTCATAGCATACCCTCGCGCAATGACCCCTAGATCCTGCCACTGATGGCAACTAGCGTTTTCAAATCTGTTTCTGCCGCCAGAGCGAATACACTCCGGACGCAGTGGACCAGCGTCGTCCCTCCCCATGGAGGAGGTATGGACAGGATGACAATGGACCAAGCCCTAGTCAGCTGATACTAAACTGGGACTTTGTTTCCTTTCATTATGGGTTTGATGAAGATAAGCCGGCAATGATTAAGTTAGTTTCACGTGGCTTTTGGGTGTTTATCGTCTTATTTCACTTTATGTGGTCAAAATCCACAGTAATAACCAGAAAGCGACATAGGGAGCTCCCTGGGGGTAGATGATGGAACTAAACGAAAACTTGTCTCGACACCAATCTTTGGCTGGACAGCCTTTTTTGCTGGAGAAGACAGAGATTGCAAAGGTGTTGTGAGATTAGCTGAATTGGATTAATTGCGACTCTGACTCCTATCGTTTGACTTTGACATCAAACTCATAAAGATAGGCAACTAGAAGTCACAATCAAACCAACTGGGAAGTGTCACCTGATAGGCAAGATCCTGATATTGACAGTGAGAGAAGCGTCCTGGTAGATAAAATGTGGTATCTAGGTTATGACAAGATCTTTGAATAGTGTGCTGCTGAGACTCTGTCCTTTTACAGTTCTGCCTCTTGTTTGACCTGATACAGGCACAAGTAGAGGGTAAAGTGGCCTGGCAGATCAAATGTTGTTGTTGAAGAGGTAAATAGTACAAACATTAAAACATGATGTCAATAATCACAACATATTTATTATCAAAAGCAACTTTGGGCCAAACTTTAATCCGTCTCTTTACTAATATACACTGCAGGGCGTTTAGAGGAAAGTGACAATCAAGTTCACCTGATGTACTTTCAAAGTT
Organism: Lineus longissimus; assembly: GCF_910592395.1. NCBI lineage: Eukaryota > Metazoa > Nemertea > Pilidiophora > Heteronemertea > Lineidae > Lineus > Lineus longissimus. The sequence continues at coordinate 26,646,572 of NC_088310.1, forward strand.
ATGCAGTCATTATAACATCTATCATGAAAGCTGTAGACACATCTGCTCAGGCACTTTTTTATCTCAACTTTAGGATTTTCCAAATTGTATGACTATAGGTTTATCATGCAGTTTGTAACCGTTTACAGAATCGAGAGCCTTTTCAGCTTCTTCAACTGTGCGATAAGTTATGAAAGCCTGTCCTTTCATTCGGCCTTCAAGCAGCCTTATATCAAGTCCTGTCATCACATCTTCTGAACAACCTTGAACAAATTTACCGAATATATAAACAATATCCTCCTCAGTCACAAGATTATGCTTCAAGTTCTTCACATAAAGTTTACAACTTGGCTCTCCCCGCCTATAATTTTTAAACACCTTATTTTCCAACTTATCATTTTCTGTCAGCCTGTTTGCTTCCAACAACTCTTTGGTTATAAATCGTTCATCTTCCACATGGGATGTAGTACAAACAGGATCATCTTCATACTCTGCAATATGCGGGGGTGTGGGGCAAGTTCCATCCACCCAGGGAGGGGTTGCAGGATTTTCAGACACGTGGGGAGGAATGGCTGAGCCAACCAAATAGGGAGGGACAGCAAAGTTCTCTGTAACTTTGTGACTTTCTTGGTTACCTTGGAAATGAGAAACTGCTGAATCATCTGTTTGATGAACAAACTTGCTTCCCAACTTTGTTGAACTGACTGCCTCTTCTACAGAATCACCATTGGCAGGGTTAACTGAAACAGAACCTTGCCCAATCTCCATAGCACAAACTTGTGACACTGTACCAAGTGGTGAGGCAGACAGACACTCACTACGTAAAGCTTGGGATGAAACAGTCAATGACCCATCATTTTCCCTGGGATGACCAACGTTGAGATTTCTTTCCTTGGGATGCATAGATCTCTCATATTGTCTTGACCTACATGTATCTGTATTCATTATCCCTGTGCTCAAACAAGGCTCTGTTTTGAGAGGCAATGGTCCATCAGCATGCAATTGATTTTCTGTCCTATCGTGCCTTCTGAAGTCACGTTCTGATTCAGATTCCTTTCTCAAATGTTTGTCATTATCAGTCCTGAATTCTGATTGCACATGGGTTTTGAAATGTTGGTCACGGTTGTTTCTTTCAATGCCACGACTCGATGAAGAGGACACATTCTCATCATTTCCTGTTGATTGTCTTTTGCCTGTATGAGCACGAGAAGATGAACTTTCAGCAGTCTTCTTCAAACTGTCTACTTCCGACTGATCTTTCGCCTTAGCTGATCGAGCGAAATTCACAACCATGGGTTTATCATGAAGGAGATACGCATTAGTTCTTTTCAATGCTCTGGCAGCAATTTTTGTGGAGCCCAATGTAACAAATGCTTGTCCCCTCATGCGACCCTCCGTCATTAGCATCACATCAAACATATTCACCTCAGTCTCATTAGACCAATCAACATAACGACCAAAGATATACTTTAATTCTTTCTCCGTCACATGGCGGTGAAGATTTTTCACATACAGCCTACTTGAAGGTTCGCCAGGATCATAGTTCTTGAATGTGCTGTATTCTCTCATCTCTCTTTCCGAAAGACAATTCCTCCTTAGTTCGCTGGATGATATGAACTCTGACAACTCCTCAGACTCAGAACCATCACTCTGAGTATCCTTTTCTTTCTCAGGCAACTTTGGTGGTTCTATTTTACCAAAACCACCAACTGTCGGCATGTGTTCTAATACATCCAAAAGATCTTCTGGTTGAGTCCCTGGTTCATGCGTTGGAACAATACCAACACCATGGTTAATACCTACAACTTGTGGAATCCCAGACTTCAGGTTAAATTCTATCTTTCTGCTCCCTTGTCCGTCGATGGGTTCAAACACGTCCTCCGGCTTTACCTGTGAGCTGACAGCGGCTTTTGCAGCAGTAGTTACCTTCTGTAATTTCAGTCTTTTCGGTTTCTGTCCTGCAGGTCTCTTTTGCCTCTTTAAGGGCAAAATAGGTTTTATGCGAATGTCCTCCTGATCACTCTCCAGTTCAGACTCCTCCGTGCTCGACATTATCATCTCTTCCTCTTCGACAATGTCCTCTCCAAGAGCTTCAGTCCCCTCCACAGGCTGATCGGGCGCCAATGGAGGGGTTGCAGTCAGCACTCCAAATGGGGCAGGTAAATTCATTTTGTTCATAAGATGCAACACTTGCACATAGAACTTTGGTACTGAAGCAAGGGCACTTGCAATGTTGGTCAAAATACTAGCAGTTGGCGGTGGGAACAGGTACTTTAGCTTAGGATTGAGAGGATAATTCACACTCAATTTTGAACCCAAGCTGTTCACTGTTTCTGGAAGTGGAGGTGGTATTTTTTCGATTTTTTCTTTCCTGCCACTGCTCTCTTCATCCCCCTCTGTTTGATCTGTTGCCACATGGTCTAAAAGAGAAGGATGGAATCTTCTGAAGTTTGGCTTTGAGAATTCTACACTTAGTTTACAGCCTAGGATCTCTAACTGGTGAAGTCTTTTCAGTGCAAGGGCTGCCGCATCTTTGTCAGTGAATGTTGCAAATGCGGTATATTTCATGCGCCCATTGTCTGACATACAATAAACACGCTCAGCTCCAAAGTGACGAAGAAACTCATCTCGTTCTTCAGCGGTCAATTTAGCAGGGAGGTGCTTGACAAACAACGTGTTTTCTGGTGATGCCATGGCAATTGACAACCTGAAAAAGTGAAAAGAGCTTTGAATGAAATTTCTGTCATGGTCATTTCTTTTAACGCCATTGACCAAACACTGATGAAAAGGTCTGGTCTGTGCCTGTGCCGTGGACACTCTCTCATCCTTATTTCCTGATTGTCTTTTTTTTGTATGAGAACGAGAAGATTTCATAAATAATTCTTACAGTTGAACAGAGAATAAATGGAAAATTTTGTCCGATTGGTGAATAAACTTTGTACATGGCGATGGGCATGCATCATCATGCATGGAGAGCATGAGAAGTACAACTCTCTTCACGATAAAGCAAAACTAAGCACTCAGTCAAACACTTCAACAAATATTTTGAGCCCAAAAGTACCTTTAAACAATTCACTTCATTTAGAAATCATAAACATAGGAACCTGCCTCTGTCTTTTTGTGCAAAACTGACTTTAATCAGGAAATTTTTCTAAATTTTGCAAAACATGGGCGCAGCCATATTGGATGAGAAATTCTACAGAACAATGAGAAACAAATCTTCGAATCTGATATTCTCCCTTATCTATTATTTAAATCAATCAATGCAGCCTACATTTAGAATATTTAGTTGTAAATTGAACATAACTTAATCAGGCAACAACCTTATTTAATAGAATTTTCACGGATCATATGACAGTCATGTGACCAATGTAAACATTGAAAAGGAAAACAACAGCACAGTTATCTCATTGCTTAGCCTATTTCTTCTTCTGACAGTATCATGGAGTTGGGTATCCTCCTAACTGGTGTGTGCCTGTCACTCATAAGTTCATGCAGTGGACAAACCTACAACCAACCAGAACAGATCCACATCAACTATGGAGGTTTGTGTTTTTCTTTGACTCAATAATCTTCAATCATCAATCACTGAATCGGACATCATCAGTGCATTATATCTAGACATCAAGGGAAACAGATTTTGTTGTTCAAAGCCAAAACAAACCTTACGTCAGAAGACATATATCCAGATATCGCCACATCAGACGTTGTGCGTATTATCAACATTTACAATATTACATCATGCCGTTTATTCCAAAGAATTTTGCCAATGATGCGCTCGTGAATCTTTTCTTTCAGTTGACCCGACTGTGATGACTGTGACTTGGGTGACATTTTCCGACACACCTGTCTCCATTGCTGAATATGGTGAGGCAATGCTAAGCAAAGTCGCCAAGGGGGTGTCGGATAAGTTCATTGATGGTGGTGCAATGAAAAGGATCATTTTTATGCACCGTGTGAATATGACTGGGTTGACTCCTGGGAAACAGTACAGTAAGTTGAGCCCAAAATTATGAAAAAATCAAACCGCTATGTTCTTCAGACGTGTTGTTTGACTAATGAACTGATTAATTCAGTCATCAGGGCCATTTTTTTGCGAATCTGTCAATATCATAATTTTGATGTTCAATGATAACAAAGTCTATAAAACAGGATATTCATTCCCAATTTGTAAGGCACCTTGAGCACTTGACCCCATTCAACCAACAATACTTATTTACACTTGTGCAAGATACCCATTTGTGTTAGTGAGTGTGACCCACAGCTGTTTTTTCTTGTTCGACAATCGATTTTAGTCATATGACTATAACTATAGATGTATTTACAGAAACCCTAGGGACCAATGTTTTCTCTGCACTACTTTAGTTTTGAATTATAAAAATAGTTTTCCATACTGATTCCTGCTTCCAGATCTTTTAAGTTGAATGAAAAGAAGTTCCAGACTTGCTGTAGTATTTGGTAGGGATCATAATTCCTCAAGAATTCTGTAATGCTTAATGCCAGTCTTGAGTAGTATTGTCGGGGGATCAAACCGACAACTCAGATTATCCTTACTGGCAAAACTATTCTGGCTTTAAACTTTCTTTTTGCAATAAACTCCAGGATACCATGTCGGATCACCTGATGGATGGAGCGCAGTGTACAATTTCTATGCAATGAGTGACAGTTCAAAGTGGCAGCCAAAGTTTGCTGTTTTTGGAGACTTTGGTAGTTCAAATGCTCAGTCATTGGGTCGCCTCCAGAAAGAGACACAGGAAGGGCACTTTGATTTTGCAGTCCATGTTGGTAGGTACATAGTAGTGAAAGAAATTCTTCTTTATCCTGATAGGTTATCCTAAAAAAGTCTAAAGTACATTGTTGTAGTTTGTTTCCTGTTAAGATAACCACTGCAACAACCTTCAACTCTGCTAGATGACTTTCATTTGCCATCAACCTCTGGAAATATCTCAGTTGATATTCATGTGAGTGGTTTTTTATCACTTCATGGCAAAAGGCTTATAATATGTTTTCTTTCATTTGACAGGTGACTTGGCTTATAACCTACACACAGTAAGTATGATGACACTTGTACATTTTCTAAGAATCAAGTGTTCAGAATTGATTGAAAAGTCATACATCTACAGAAAGAAATCAGAATGGACATAAGTAGGAAGAACCACAATAGGAATTTAAATCCTGATACATCGATTTGAAAGAGGAGTTAGTAACTGATACCTTATAGAGCAATTAGCTGTAATCAATGGTTAGGAAGTAACCATTTCATTATAGTTGTGAATGTTTGTCTTCTAGTATGATGCCACAGTTGGGGACCAGTTCATGAGACAGATGGAGCCTATAGCTGCTTACCTTCCTTACATGACTTGTGTGGGGAACCATGAATGGGCGTAGTAAGTTACTGGCATAAATTATAGATCCGACATGTGAATTACTTCAGACAGACCAGTACACAACTTTGCAAATGTGACATCAAATTTTGAAATGAGGAAGCTGACTTGTGATGTACTGTGATAAACAGGGTCTGATCAGAACATGGTTCTGTGCCTGCAAACAGCGTGAAACCCTGCCTCAGCTGTGAATGTTATAAATCTGACAGTTTTAGCAGAACTTTTTAATCAACTGTTGCAATTGAATTGTTCACAGGTCCAAAGAATGATATGAATTCATCTAATTTCAGTAACTTCTCCAACTATAAGTACAGGTTTTCTATGCCAGCTGCTGGGGGTGATGGACAAAACATGTACTTCAGGTAGGTAGCAAAGTGGTTTAAATTGTATGAAGTTTTTGAAAGCATATTGACTGAGTCGTTCCTGATAATTTTCGTTGCCAGTCTGAAACTTATCCTTGGTGTCTGATACTTGCATCATCAGGTTTCATTACAAAAGGCTGTTTTTCTTTCAGTTATGATGTTGGGCCCATTCATTTCATTGCCTGGGCGAACGAATTATACTACTACACATACTATGGTATCGAACAGATATTCAACCAGTACAAATGGCTTGAAAATGATTTGAAGGTTTGTATGCTCCCAAATTTTATCTTGCACTGAACCCAGTGGTCAGTTAACCTGGTCAAGGGACCTCTTTTTACTTTTGTTGCCAATCGAGTCATTGAACTATCATCCCAGTTTACTCCCTGGAGGGAGCACTGTCTGACAGGCAGTCTGGTCTGGGGGCTCGTTGTACTTTCGTCACCAATTGAGGGGTTGCTACCCTCCAGGTCCATTCCCTAGAGGGACAGGCTGAGTGAATATACCAATATCACTTAATCTTAGTTGTTCGAATTTTTGTTAATAAAACCAACTTGTTTTTGTTCTTCAGAAAGCAAACCTACCAGAGAATCGAGCTAAGCATCCATGGATCATTGTATATGGACACAGGCCAATGTATTGCAGCAATTCAGATGATGGGCAACACTGTATCAACTTGAACAATACAGTATGCATCTCAATGACACTGGTTTATTTGGCTAAATTTCCTCCTCTGAGAGCAAAAATGCTTTTCGCCTCTATATCCTCAGAAGATTATATGTATTTGGGGACTGCATGCCCACATGAGTGAAGATTGTATTTGAATTGGCTATTTGCCACTTCGAATGAAAGCAAATTAATTGACTTGATACCCGGCCAAGAGTAATATTTTGAGCTACAATTCCTCTAATTCTTTTGCCTAAGGGCTCCATTTATGCCCTGGGGCTCCATTTATGGGCTATGGGCTTCACTTATGCGCCTGATGTTGTCCTCTTCTTGTTTCAGTGTCGCGTTGGCTATAAAGAGGGTGGCTGGAAAAGTCCCGAAGATCTCTTCTACAACTACGGCGTTGACGTCATGTTGTCTGCTCATGAACATTCCTATGAGAGATGCTTCCCTGTGTATAATCTTACAGTGTGTAATGGGACTGGGTCAAACCCTTATAACAACCCTGATGCTCCTGTACATATCATCACTGGCTCGGCGGTAAGTGGTCATTTTAACAATTCATGAATTCTATAAAGCCACCTGGTCTGTCCACGTTACAGCAGCAAAAACTAGCCAACCTCATTGCAGCCAAGCTGTTAAGGCCTGTGATCTTGTTGTAATCATTTCACTTGGGGTTGAATGGTTCTCTAATGTTTTACATGATTCCATTATATGAGGTCTGTGATCAGAGCATTATGCCAGGGAAGCATGAGAACATTTTTTGATTGAAATGAGATATTGTTGATTCATTTGATGATTATATGGATTTTCGAGGCTGTCATGGTGGGAAAATGTTGTAAAGACATCCTGTCATGAACCAAGCTGGGTGCCAGGTGGGTGGCTAATTCCACACCATCAGACGGAGAAGAGCTCACGTTAACTAGCCACCCAGGTCAGACCTCCGTGGTGAAAAAAACTGCCTCTTGGCCTGGAGCCATCCTGAAAATCATCTATTATACTTGCTCTATTGTAGAACTATATTGGAGATGTGTTTGTATTGTAGGGTTGCAGTGAAGGTACAGACCCATTTGAACCAAAGCCATGGCCCTGGAGTGCTTTCCACAGTGATGATTATGGATACAATAGATTCCAAGTGTTCAATAGTACTCATCTCTACATTGAGTATGTGTCGGACATCAAGGTAATTCTAATTCACAGTCGATCCTCATCAGGATCACTTATTATATGGGAATTGCTCCCTAATTGATTCCTTGGAGGTTTGCCAACTAATATCACAGCAAACTTGACTTTCTGTAACAAGACTTTGCTTTGGATTTCTGGAACAATTTTGTGAAACTGTACTGCAACAAGTATATCATCTTGATATTTCAGGATGGTGCTGTGATTGACAAGATGTGGCTCATCAAGGACAAACACGGTCCTTACCTGTACAACTGTCATAAGAAGCAACGGCCGTACCCGATTCCTCCCGAGATGATGGACAAAGAACTCATACTCAAATACACCAAAAGACGGCGCTTCCATCACAGGGATACAGGAAATCAAAAGTTTGATGATATCGCCGATCTGTTGGAATTCAAAAATATCAACTGAGCCAGTTTAAGGACTTGATATTAAACTTGATCAATGTAATTGTGTTGAGTTTCAACACATGGATTTGGCCATAACAGTCAACATTAACTACAATGTCACCTACAGGTTTGTCGTATGAATTGTACAGGACTTGATATGATAGAATTCTGCCATGTGCCTGTCTGCGCATTCCCTTGCAGATGTGCCCTTGTGTTCAGGACATCAGCAGCGGCAAGTCCACACCAAGCACTGTACATTTCATAGAGCTTCCACCTGAGTGCGAGCTTGTGGGTTAATCAATATTTAGCTACTACACTATTTTATTGAAACTTACTGGCGGTATCAACATGGATTTTTCTGCCTCACATTTTATACTTGATCTTGTGTGTTGTACAGCTGGTTTTTGTATTATAACTTTTAAAGGCCCAATGCAGAAATGTGTTACTCTTTTGTTTCTAATTACTTTGTGCCAAGAATGTTTATACTTGAAAAAGAGTATAATCTAGATGTCTCATACAACCTTTGGTTATTAGTAAAAATTGATAAAATTATTTTACGTATTCCAATCTTTTTCTTTCTGAATATTTCATATGTCCCTTGTGAAATACACCAGAAGAGCGATTTTGTTGAACAGTTCAATATAATGAGCTGCCTCCTGCACCTCAATGGTTGTTCACAACAACTGCCCTTAACCCTTTGATCTTGGAATTAAATTGATGAGGGTCTAGAGATGTAAAAATTTGCCAGTGAAGATAAATACCCCTTGCCAAGATGTGCAATGGATTGTAGTCCATGTGGATCTTAATCAGCTTGCGGAGGCTGTCTTCACCTGATCTAACTGCCTCCATAAATCACAAATATTTCAGTTGGTCTGTGGCAGTCTAAGCTCTCTCACTGGCTTGGTAATGCAGTGGAGTCGCCAGTCTGGTTGTGACTCAGCTCTCTCAACATTTTGGCAACATGATAGAGTTGCTAGGACACATCAATGCACTTCATTATTTCATCAACACTATATCTGCTGAGTGTAACTTCTCAACAGCTCACGTAGGTTAGTTTATTGTAGGCCTGCTTCCCTACTTGTGGGGACCTGTGTTGCCATAAAGACCTTGCCTTGATCTCGTTCCATGATCCTTTACCTGGGACAGAACTTACAACAAACAATGAATTGCATACACACCCTAATATTCATGGAACACTCGTTACTGTCACAACCAGCAACCCGACGACACAATTCGGCAGAAGAAACGACAGCCGTCGCCACGGTCGATGTGGAATTAAACCACCAAGGTTAAAAAAAATAATTAAAAAAACAAAATATTTTGAGGCCAGAGTCCTCTATTAAAACATGTGTACATTACGCGTACATTGTTGTGCATAGGTTTTGGTAAAAAAAGTACTCATTGGACCAATCAATCTGCACAAAATTTTATATGTGTCAAGAAGAACCCTTTGCCAATAGCATAATAAAGTTTTTAAAAATTCCAATACCGATTGCCTGAGAAAAAAAGATTTCCGTACACCATATCCATCAAAACGTCACTGGCGCATTGATATGGCCCTGTCAAAGTACAAGTTCTAAACTGACCAGTGAGACCACATTTTCTTAAATATATTATCAAAAAGCATATTTCTGTGATGGCCTGACTCTGTAGATTAAGAATCAACCACAGATTGAGAATTAATTCCACTTTGGTCCATCCCAGCCATGTATTTACCACAACTTGACATTTTGATAAGCTCTATGTGACTGTGCCACACTTCCCGTCGTGGATGAATACAGGTCTCTGCCCTTGAGTCAGAAATTTATTTTTACTCCTTATAAATCACCATCTAACATCGTTATTTGCGAGCAATGTTGTAATTATCGACATTAACTCGTGAGAACGCATAATGAGCAGGCCACAAGATGCATCACAAGGGGAAATAATCCACCTGAATGTCGGTGGGACGAGGTAAAGGAATGCTCCAAAATCTGCCCTGCCCCTGCCCTCTCAATCATATTTTTGCTTGGACTAGGCCTACCTTCAAACCGGTGTATTTTCTTATGCTGCATAAACTGTTTTTGCGTCATATCCATGGTAGTGCGTCTTGCATGTCCTCATGCCCTTACGGCTTAGCAGTTAGCTTGGAGTTGGACTTCGCCGTTGGTACACCTCCGACTCGGTCGAGATATCTTATCTAGCAGCTAGCCCGTGGCCAGCATTTCATAGAAGCCTAGCTATAGCTAGCTGTAGGTTGACTGGTAGAAGTATCCTGAATGTTCATCATTCAACTACTCAGCTTTTCCTGGTTTGTTGCAGGTTTTCGACATCAAGACAGACATTGACATGGGTCCAGGACTCATTCTTCACAAGGTATGATTTGACAACTTCGATTTCTTTCAATAGATTTATTGGCTGCCCAGGTTGTGATTGACCTGAGATGAATTTATAGCACTGAAGAGTCTTTGGTTTTTCAATTATTTGAATTTTGTCTTGAAACGAATGCAACCTAGTGTACTATATACATGTATTGGCCAATTCACCTGATTATTCTGTGACCCAAATGAGGTAAAGCCTGTGGTGTAGATGCAGCTGGGCTATCTAAATAATATATTATGCCCTGTTCTCTTTGCAGTTTACTAAGCGGCAGAATCTCTTCTCTGCGTGATGAAACAAATGCAGTAAGTGAAGTATAATGTAACTTCAGTGATTAGGAAATGTGTTGTTTTGAGTCCTTGTTTGTAGAAGGTAGACTTTTCAGCTACCTTTGTCCTTGTAGAGCACCTTGCCACAGAGGACTGAGTGTGTGTTATGTAGAACGAGCCTGTACTCTTACTATGATGGACAGGCTGCCACTTTGGTCAGGCACCAGTACTGCATGCAGTCTAATTGAGAAGATTATGTTCTTGGGGAGAAGTTATTAACAGGATAGTCATAAGCAACAAAATTATGAGTTCAACTATCACAGTGTTCTGATATGTGCATTTGAAATTGGACAGATATGGAGGATTTACTGAAGTTTTTCTTTTACAAATGCCAGATTTCATCTTCACAAATTTTCTTTTTCTTTACAGATTTTCATTGACAGAGATCCTAAATTGTTTAGCATTATATTAAACTATCTCAGGACAAAGGATGTGAACCTTAGGTAAGCACCTTGACCAGCATGAACATGATACTTGTGGTAGTGTTGTATAGTGATTAAGTCAATCAATTGGATTCAAAGTAATCTGATGTATTCAAGACTCCCTGTTTTATATGCTGCCTTTTTTGAAGATGATCATATCTGGAATTGGAAAAAATGGTAATGTGCTGAATCAAATGGGGGAGGAAAAAAAGTTCCTAGTTTTAATGGCCTTTTTCTTTTATAGAGATGTTGACTGCTCTACCCTTCGCCATGAGGCAGAATATTATGGAATTATACCCTTAGGTAAGTTCTTGTTCGTATATGAATTAAAAAACTCTGTCCTATTCGAGTGTTTGTAAATTGCTTTGAAAATATAAATAACAAGCTCTCGGAACATTTCTTATTTATCTTGATGCCAACCATAATTCATGATCTCTAAGGTTGATTTCGTTTTTGCAGTGCGTCGACTTGTCCTGTGTGAGGATATAGAGAATGTGTCGTGTGGTGATGTCCTCTTCCATGGTTATCTGCAGCCGCCTTGTAAGTTATGCTTTAACACAATTGCTTCCTAGTGTAGGCCAAGGTAGGATGTTGTTTCGGTTGACAGCTTCTTTAATCACAGTGCATGGTTGCATTGGATAGCCAAACCACGCACACTAAACGTCAGAATAACAATGACACATGTATTTGTCTTGTTTTTTGGGTGTTTGACTGGAATTATTTACCTGGAAATAATTAAAAACATCTCCACTTTCAGCGCCACCTGTAATGGATCCGGCCAGTCGCCGACAGTCTGTGTCCAGCATAGAAGCCGAGTTACCACGTGACTGTCCTGTATTCATCCCCTCACGAAGAGCAGGGGAATCGCCTTCGAGGTGTTCAGTCCATACGGCATCCTCTGATCATTCAGGGAGGACACTTAGATCAGATTTATGCACAACAATTCCTCCCCCTGGTAAGTAGAGATCATAAGCAAATGGGTTCTTTTGAGGAAGACTTTGAGGACGCGGCTGACATGGTGACTCAATGTTTTAGCACTATCAATGTCCTAGACTTCAGGTTATCTTAGGGAGAGAGATGAAAACATTTACACCAAATTGTCATCTGAATCCTGGGCCGGTTTCCATTTGTGTTAAAACGATGGTTCTCGTCTCTACAGGTATGCCAGTGAGCTGGATGGATCCAATGCAAGTGTGCGTCGTCAGAGGTCATCATAACTGGATTGCTGTGGCTTATCCTCACTTTGTCTGCTGTTACAGGTGAGTATTGCATTGAATGTAACAGGGTCGAGGTGGAATCAGTGATTCTCTATACCAGTGTGCCTATACAACAATAATGTCTAACCAGCTGTGTGAATGTTAGCGGACCTTATTCAAATGACAGTGAAAGGCATGACCAGCCAGGATCAGTTGCGGAGCAAAATGAATTTTTCTGGTAATTGCGTACAATAATCAGGCTTGCAATATGAGTTGTTTGATAGAGGGGTTAAATTCAAATCGGTTTCTTTCCAGAATGAAGGATTCCACTGGATGGCATTTAGCGTGGACAAGTCCTTACCTCTGTAGCTTTATCGAACGCATCGCAATAAATGCCAAGCTGACCAACCCAAACTTAGACAACACGTCCAAGATGGTCGCCGTGGCATCTGGAAGTCAGATCAAGCTGTGGACCATCAAAGATGGAGGAGAGAATCGAGAGATCGGCATCTTTAATCTGTCCGTTCATGTGGACCACTTGTTCTTCATAGGGAGCCAGCTCGTTGCTTTGAGTCACACTGGCAAGGTTGGAGTTTGGCACGCGATGACTCAGAATTGGCAGGTACGGTGATAATTTTGAATAATGTAGAATTGGTTGAATATGTGAAAGCACATACAATTGGAAACAATACAATACAAAGTACTTATAGCCCTTTCCAAGATGCCGTCCTCAAAGTCCTGATCTCCTCACCATTGACTACATTATCAGATTCTATTTTTGTTTCAGATTCAAGATGTGGTGCCGATCACCAGCTACGACACGGCTGGTTCTTTCCTGCTCCTTGGCTGCAATAACGGCTCAATCTATTACATCGATATGCAGAAGTTCCCATTACGCATGAAAGATAATGACCTCTTAGTGACAGAACTGTATAAAGATCCCAGTAGTGATAGTGTGACAGCATTAAGTGTGTATCTAACTCCAAAAACTAGTAAGTGTCAGTCATGTAACCGTTCCAGTTGGTGCAATCTTTGTAGAATGATTTGACATTGTATGACCGTAGATCTTTGGATGAATATTGATCCCTTTTCTGTAATTGTTGGCACTTAGTGACTTGTAACCAGTATTCTACATGAGTTTTTGAATGTGTGTGGACCTTTGAAGGTTTGTGTTTCATTACGTTAACTTCTCTTCAGGTCTAAGCGGGAATTGGATTGAGATAGCCTATGGTACGAGTGCGGGTAATGTGAGGGTCATCGTCCAGCATCCCGAAACAGTCGGTCAAGGTCCACAGCTCTTCCAGACTTTCAGTGTCCACCGAAGTCCAGTTTCCAAAGTCCTATTGTCAGAGAAACATCTTGTGTCGGGTAAGTTAAGAATAGAATGGAACGGTAACCGCAATTCCAAAACCGTAACCCTTTCTTTCAAGTTAGACATCTAAGTCATTTGGCTCCTCATGAGCTATTCCAGTCCTCTGGTACATTGCCACTTAAGCTAACTTTCATTGTTGTGCTTGTACCTTTGTCATTTATTCTGATTTTCTTTCATAACCTTACCTTCCTTCTACCTTTCAGTGTGCTCCGACTCGAACCACGTGCGTACGTGGAGCGTGACCAGATTCCGCGGCATGATTTCTACCCAGCCCGGTTCTATGCCTGTAGCATCATTCAAGATTGTCTCATTGGAAACAGTAGAACCTCTGCTGACATACATGGCAGGAAATGACTTTGGTAAGGAGTGTGGAGTCATCTTCCCAACTGTTTACACTTTGCCAAGTCTCCTTCAAAATCTATTGTCTGTTAAGCACAAGTGCTCGGTAAAGATGATCGGAGCCACCTCTGTCAATGCCAGTACTTCAATTGATTTTACTTTCTTCAGGTCCGTTCGGTGAACAAGATGACCAGCAGGTGTTTGTCCAGAAGGTTGTGCCTCAGACGGATCGCCTCTTTGTCAGAATGTCATCCAATGGCAAAAGGTAGGAAGCATGCTGAGCATGAGGGGCAGAGACTGGCCAAAGACAGAGTAACCAAGCAAACTTGGGGAGGAGATTCTTGAAGACAGAAGAAGAATTATTTGTAGAATTTACCATTGGTCATCATGAGAGAGGGTGCTCGACCTCGAGTACAGCTTCTCATCAAATTTCTCATCTGTTTCAGGATTTGTGTGATCAAGTCTGTAGATGGCAGCACCATCAGTGCATTCAGTGTTCATGAGTGTGAAGGGTCTAGTCGCATGGGCTCCAGGCCAAGACGTTACATATTTACAGGACATTCAAACGGGAGCATACAGGTAGGTTGACATCAGAGTTGACAGGTACTCTTGGCTCAAGAAGGCTAAATGTATCTAAGACCATGGATCCTTGAACCACAGGTGGTGGCAGAGATGGTCTAATTTAGTCTGGCTGCAAGTTTGCAGTAGCCATTACGTATTGTTTGAGTGAGCTAGCATGAAGCTCAGCTAGGCGGATACTGTAAACTGAACTGCCTGATTCAACCCAAAGACTGGTGTTTATTTGTGTTATCAGATATCATATCTTGCATATCTTTTTCAGATGTGGGACCTTACTACTGCTCTAGACTTTGCTTCCAAGGCAGATAATGGTGAGTTGATTATCAGACTTGTCCTGTTGAGTGCCTTCTTGTTTTAACTCGAGAAAATCTATGCTTCCAGAGGACAGTATGTATGTCCTCTGGATCCTCTTGAAGTTCGGAATGGGTGTCGTTCTCATTAGTCACCTTTTATTCAAGTTTAAGTGTGTAGTTGCTAAACATCTGTTAAAAAAGGGGCTTATGTGGTTTGCAGAAGATGTGTGTTTCGTTCTTCTGCTAATTCAGCCATATCCTCAATCGGTCCTATAGTCCTACATTCCCTTTCTCATTACAGATCATGAACACGGTGGTCCATCTCCACAGGAGCTTGTCAAGCTTCTCGATCAATGTGACATCAGTAACTCCCGCAACACGACACCATCAGTGAGCCCATCTCCGTCTGCAATGTCATCCAATTCTAACCAATTCATTCGGAGGGCGATGGCAAATTTGACAGAAGGTGCCCATTTGCCTAAACCGTGTTCCCCCATGGCAAAGTTCTGAAACATGCTGCCTGCTTCCACATCTCTGCAAGGTTGTGCTACCATTTATGACTGTATTTTCCCGTTTGCTTCAAGGAAAAGGGATGTTAAAACTGATGTCTAAAAACTTGGATTCTTGTGCTGAAAGCTATTCCCCCACTCATGCAGAGATCTGGAAGCGGCAAAACCTTACTCTGGAAGCCAGCTAAAATGACTTTTCTTTCTTATGTCAAGGTGTGTAATCTGTAATTGGAGAACCAATGGAGGATATGAGTATAGATGTACATTTGGAATGTGAATAATCCTTTGATATGTTCTTTTCAAGCAAGTTAATTGTGTAAATTATCTGTAATTTCTGTATATTGGAGGTTGTGATTTATTTTAAAGGTGCTGCTTTAGCTTGAGTGTTAAAGGTCCCATTTATGTAAAAATAAATGTTCTCAATTCCCAAGCTGTGTAGTAACATTGTCAGTGTGGATGTATAGATACAGATTATGCGGAGTCCGTGGGGTTGTGATTCGGGATTGGAGCTCATAATCTCGAGGTTATGGGTTCAACTCCTGATAGAACTGCTATTTTAGAGTGTTCCAAAACTGTTCATTTCAGATTGAACTAGTCGATGTATGTTCTCAAAATCAATGTTAAGTCTTTATTTGCATTTCCATGTTGATAGGAAAGATATGTGCTTGTTAAATTCACCTTGTAGGAGAGATTGTACTAGGAAGAGTTTTAGGCTTTGGAACAAAAAACTGATTGTTATCAGCTGACGGAAATGATAACTAGGTCTAAAGGACTGTTGCAGTTTTGATGGCTTTGTTTGTAACAAGCAAGGTTTCAGGGGTCTTTGGGGGGTGGGGCTCTAGGTTGGCACCACCTTACTCCAAGGGTGTAGGCGGGGTAAGGCTCGTAGTTGGGGCGAACTTGGGATAGTGTACTTGTTGTAAACATTAACTTCTATTTATTTACTTGTTCCTGTTTCTCTAATGTAATTAATTGAAATAATATTGTTTAAAATGGATGGATTTTTACAGTAAATTTATCTTTTAAGGGTACTTACGAATTTGTCTGTTTTTGTTAGACAATAGGTGATATGAATAAAGACTAGCAAATGCTTTTACTCCGGTTTTGTACAGGAAGGCCTAGTGTAAATGTTCATGGAGATTTAGATAAAAGCATTTGCTAGTCTTTATTCATATCACCCATTGTCAACACCAGTACGAAAGCCATGTTGTCATGACGGACGGAAGATGGACAAGAGAATGTACCTCCTGCCAACCAAATCTGACAGGGACAATAGTCCTACCGTTTCCTTGCTTCCTAGAGCAAGCAAGGAAATGGTAGACACTGTCCAAACTTGGCCAGGAAGTGTCACTTCTGGCCAAATTATACCAAGATTGTGTTGCGACTTGGCTGTCATGCCATGTGCCCAAGACAGTAAGACTGCCTCAAGCACAGCCATACTAAATATGAGAACTTGGCTGTCCCTTGGTGTGGCAGAGACAGCGAGCCTACCACAAGCACAACCAGACCGAATAAGGCACATTGCTGTCCCAGCATGAGGCCTAGACAACGTGACACAATCAGACTGAACTAGAGGACATGGCTATCCCACCGTGTGGCAGAGACTGTGAGACTGCCTCAAGCACAGCCATACCAAATAGGAGGACTGGGCTGTCCCTTAGTGTGGCAGAGACTACCACAAGCACAACCAGACCGAATATGGCACATTGCTGTCCAAGCATGTGGCTGAGACAATGTGACACAATCAGACTGAACTATAGGACATGGCTGTCCCACCATGTGCAGAGACTGTGAGACTGCCTCAAGCACATCCATACCAAATATGAGGACTTGGCTGTCCCTTAGTGTGGCAGAGACTACCACAAGCACAACCAGACCGAATAAGGCTCATTGCTGTCCCAGCATGAGGCCGAGACAGTGTGACACAATCAGACTGAACTATAGGACATGGCTGTCCCACCGTGTGGCAGAGACTGTGAGACTGCCACAAGCACAACCAGACCAAAGAAGGGCCAATGGCTGTCATACTGTGTGGCTGAGACGGTGTGACTGGCACAAGCCTAATCAGGCCGAATAGGGGACGACAAGACTGCTACAAGCACAACCAGACCAGAGAACGGGTCATCCCAAGTGGCCGAGACGGACTGTCACCATCACAACCACACCGAAGAGGGAGCCATAGATGTGCCACCGTGTGCCGAGACGGCGAGGCTACTACAAGTACAAGTACAAGTACCAGACCAGAGAAGGGATCATCCCAAGTGGCCGAGACGGTTGGACTGACACCATCACAACCACACTGACGAGGGAGCCATGGCTGTCCCACCGTGTGGCCGAGACGGCGAGGCTGCTACAGGTACAACCAGACCAGAGAACGGGACATCCCAAGTGGCCGAGTCGTTTGGATTGTCACCGTCACAACTGTCCCACCGCGTGGCCGAGACGCGAGACAGCCATAAGCACAACCAGACCGAATGGGATGACTGGCTGTCCCACCGTGTGGCCGACACAGCGAGACTGCCATAGCACAACATGGTGGAACGTAGAAGCAGGGTCATTAATGAGTTTTTCGAACCCTCGATGAAGAATGCCAGACATATCCGAGCAACACGCCCTCGTCCTCGAGTGGTACTCTCAGCCGGAGCTCGAGTCCACTTGGTGGTCTCCTGGTGACAAATATGCACAGTTAGGGAATGGCCCACCTGGCACGTGGCTAGTCTGACAGATTGGTAAAAGCTCATAATTCATAACATTGGCATTTATAGGTACTTAATCCCCTTTATTAGTCTGAAGGACCGTGATATGGGGCAAGTAACGGAACGGGTGGGTTGAATAATGAACTCAATACTCAGCATGATATGGGTCTACATAGTGTTGGGCCGATTATCCTAGCTACCATCGGGTTCAACTGCGAGCCATGACTTTTCAATACCTCGGAGTCAGATATCAGAAGCGCATAATAGAACCCTTCATCCCTTCAACACACTATCCTAGGACACTTAAAACTGTTACACAGGCATAGTTGTCACATCCTGAGACACGTTCATAAAGATATACCTCGGAGTCAGAGATCAGAAGCGCATAATATAATCCTTCGTCCCTGGAACACACTATCCTAGGACACTTAAAACTGTTACACAGGCATGGTTGTCGAATCCTGAGACACGTTCATAAAGACCGAACAACTTCTAATGAAACGACACTCGGACGCAGTAGATTGGCTTCATTCGTTCCAATAGAAAGACTATTAAAGGAAACCTCGGCCGTCTTTCAATTCGACCGTTGTGATTGTTTCAACTGATTTCTGGCAGACTTATGGAGCGTCTGTGTAACCCACCTAGATTATCTCCGTGCATCGTCGTCACGAATGTTTTACTCTTCCCTTTACCACTCACCAACAAAGAGTCATTTTCTCCCATCAAAATACTTTTCCTTCTGCCACTTTTAAGCGAATCCTTTTCCCCCTTTTCGCCATTTTCGTCAATTTTTGGTAAGGCGAGGGCACCTGTAGTTTGAAGTTCTTTCAAAATAGACAAGTCTTCCTGAGACATCGACATCATTTTCCCACGCAACTGTTGCCTGATCTCTGGGAGAGACAACGTCACCTCCGCGTCGTCTGCTGCAGTCCCATTCTCCTTCTCATGATTACGCTTGCATTCTCTTTCCTTGCGGTGTTGATCCCGGAACATCTGCCGAACGAATGTCATGGACTTTTCCCTGTCCACGATCCTTCCAGGAGCCAGCCTCGGCCGCCTGATGGACGCAGTATAATCCGGGTTGCCGGCCCACTGAGAGAGGTCCACCATAGACTGGCTCTTCTTTGGCTTGGGTTTCTCTTCAAAAACCTCCGTCGACTCCGCCGATTTTGACTGTCGCCTCTCGCGCTTCTCGGCGTCTGCTTCGCTCCCCTTTGCTTTGCAGTCGTCAACAAATTTATGAATCCGACTGTATAAAGACATCCTAGTTGCATTCATGCTGTCATTATTTTTCTTACTACTCTTACCTAGAGCTACCATCATATTCAGGAGGTTGGTTTTTTTCTTCACCTTGCCCCAACCCACCGCTCCCAATTTCTCTCTCTGGCGCCTCTTCGCCTCCTGGTTTTTCTTCACCTCTTCCGCTTCTGTTTTCAGCCTCCAGGCATGTTTCTTCTCTTCAAACAGCACATTATTGTTACTCAGTTTCCAAACCCGTTTCTCCACTTCCAAATCCTCCACATATTCCTTCAGTTTCAGGCTGAGGTGTTCATTCTTCTCGCGCGCTCGAAGGAACGAGCCAAGTGCATTCTCATCTCCCATGTTGAATTTGAAGACGCTCACCAAAGGCCGAAACGACGCGGAATGGCGTCAAAGTCGTTATTGTAATTGATCAAATGATTATAAGTAATAAATTCCGCAGTACTTCGACAAGAACTCCATATTGCTTCATAACACCGCATCAATGTCGTCTGCTCAACTGTCACTGTCCTTGGCGGTGGTCGCATTCTCGTCGCATGGCCGACGAAGATTATCAAATTCGCAATGAAAGTTTGTCTCCCTAGATAGAAGATCCTACTCCGAACAAAGAAGAACGACACATAATGTGGTGTTTATTGGTCCGTTTAATGAACCACTAAATGTCTTCTACAAACATTTACCGGCTGTCTTCTTCGATAACCCCTCAGAACAACTTGTTGTCTTTGTCGCGTTTTAGCGTTATTTCGGCTGAACGAATTCACAACATGCCCGGAGACAAAAGGGGACCCCTTTCCACTGGTAAAGACCAACTACTGGTACTCCTCAAGTGAAAAGTTCTTCCTGAATGGAAAGTTTTTGTTGAATCTCGTATCCATTTCTGACCCTTCATTAGTATCCTCTTTCAAACATTTGTCCTGCGGAGTTTCGTTTGGACCTCTCAACCTTGTCTTCACCGACTGAGGACAGTCTCTACTGGCTCGCCAATACAACGAACGAATCCTTCTATCTTACTGCGTCCTACGTGAGATTGGATGTCTCCGTCTAGCACGTCACAACCCAGGTTGTGACAAGCCAAATACGGACATATTCATGAATGTCAATGGGTCCAAATCACCTGTTACACCGTGATACAGCTCTGTACACTTGGCCACGGACTGGCGGAGTGATCGACGCAAATCTCTGGTTTATTAGTCAGGATCAGGACTGTTACCGTTATGTGTTTAGATCGCATGTGGCCTACGCTTCAAGCCATGAAGTAGAAGCTCATTAATCTACCCACATGGCTTTAGCTAACGGAGAAGAAGGGATCACCTGAAATAGCCTAATTATAATCTTTTGGGATCAGGTCGCACCAAGTCTGAGCTGTGTCCCCGTTGGTTGTGACGACACCTAAGCCACTATTGCCAAGGACAACCTGGGGAATCGGGAGGAAGCATGGAGTTAGCCTGTTTTTGACCTAATGGAGACCTTGTGCTTAACCGACACAAGAGTATTTCCAGACAGCAAGAATGTGTGACCACTGGAGGCAAAGATTATACCACCAATGGCACACACCTGCGGGCCAATTGTGGTTGGTCCTCCGTTACCAATGAAGCATCGGGGCCTGTCACTGCTCCACGTTCGTCTCATGTGCCACCATGGGCCCTGTACTGATGCTTGCTGTTTGCGACTATACCTCCTGCTTCGCTAACTTGGGAGACAGGAGACCAAGTTGTGAAAGACATTTGGGCTATTCTTCCTTCCGCACCAGCCCCAAGTAGTGAAATTCAAGGGACTATTCCGCCTGCAACACCAGCCACAAGTGGTGAAAGACAAGGGGCTATTCCTCCTTCCGCACCAGCCCCAAGTTGTGAAAGACAAGGGACTATTCCGCCTGCTACACCAGCCACAAGTGGTGAAAGACAGGCGACTATTCCTCCTGCTACACCAGCCACAAGTTGTGAAAGACAAGGGACTATTCCGCCTGCTACACCAGCCACAAGTTGTGAAAGACAAGGGACTATTTCGCCTGCTACACCAGCCACAAGTTGTGAAAGACAAGGGACTATTCCTCCTGCTACACCTGCCATCGGTTGTGAACGACAGGGGACCAAGTTGTGAGACAGGGCTATTCCTTCGGCTATACCAGTTTGTTGTGAAAGACAAGAGACTGTACCACCGGTTGAGACCACCAGATTAACCAACCACAAGTTGTGAGAGACAGGGGAGCAACTTGTGAAAGACCTGGTGTTCAGACACAACCAATTCAATTGCTTCAAATGCATCAGCACCTTGCGAGACATAGCAGACAGCACGCATCAATGGGACTTTGGTGGCAAATGAGCTGCGGCTCGAGGCCCATAACTACTGTTGGTGGTCCACCGATTCTGCCCCTTAGCTTTCAGTAGGGCAACCTTTCTTACTATCTTGGATCCCGCGTCTTTCACAACCAGTGGTTGGTGTTGCAGGAGGAAATAGTGCCGTTTTGAAACAGGAGGAATGGTCTCTGGTCTTTCATAGCTTGCGACTGGTGTAGCAAGAAGAATGGTCCCTGTCTTTCACAACCTGTTGCTGGTGTAGCAGAAGGAATACTCTCCAGTCTTGACCAACCATGGCTGGCGTTGCCGCAGGAATAGCTGCCTGTCTTTCACACATTGTGGCTGGAGTGGCAGGAGGAACACCTATCTTTCACAAGTTGATCCCCTGTCTCACACAACCTGTTGCTGGTGATGCATGTTGTTTAGTACCTTGTCTCTCACCACTGGCGCATGAAACGACGCCGGTCTTTACAACCTATGACTGCTGCGGCAAGAGGTTCAGTTCCATGTCCCTCACAGCATGTGGCTTTTGAAGCAAGAGGCATAAACCACAGTCTTTCACAACGTTGGTATAGTCCCTTGCCATGTACAACGAGTGGCTGGTGTGGAAGGAGGAATGGTCCAGTCTTTTCCAACGTGTATCTAGTGTAACAGGAGGAATAGCCCCCTGTCTTTGACAGCCTGCGGAATGGCCGTGTAGCAAGAGGAATACACCGTCTTTTCTTTTTGGCAGGTGTAAGCAGGCGGAATATAGTCCTACGTCTTTCACTATTGTGACTCGTGTAGCAGGAGGAATAGTCCCTTGTCTTTAACAAATTAATTGGTCCCCTATCTCTCACAACCTGTGGTTCAGTTTCCTGTCTTTCACAACCTGTGGCTGGTGTAGCAGGAGGAATAGTCCCCTGTCTTTTACAACATGTGGCTGGTGTAGCAGGAGGAATAGTCCCTTGTCTTTCACAACTTGTGGCTGGTGTAGCAGGAGAAATAGTCCCTTGTTTTTCACAACCTGTGGCTGGTGTAGCAGGAGGAATTGTCCCCTGTCTTTCACAACTTGTGGCTGGTGTAGCAGGAGGAATAGTCTCCTGTCGTTCACAACCTGTGGCTGGTGTAGCAGGAGGAATAGTCCCCTGACTTTCACAACTTGTGGCTGGCGTAGTAGGAGGAATAGTCCCTTGTCTTTCACAACATGTGGCTGGTGTAGCAGGAGGTTCAGTTTCCTCTCTTTCACAACCTGTGGTTGTTGAAGCAGGAAGAGTAGGAGTCTTCTGTCGTTCACAACCTGTGGCCGGTGTGGCAGGAGGAATAGTCCCCTGTCTTTCACAACATGTGGCTGGTGTAGCAGGAGGTTCAGTTTCCTCTCTTTCACAACCTGTGGTTGTTGAAGCAGGAAGAGTAGGAGTCTTCTGTCGTTCACAACCTGTGGCCGGTGTAACATGAGGTATAGTCCCTGTCTCTCACAGCCTGCTGCGGAATGGTGTATGTAGTTCCCTGTCTTTCGCAACTTTTGGCTGGTGTGGCCTCGGACAACTCATCTTAAAGACAGATCAGTTCGAGAGCTCTGCTGGGCACAAGTCTAATGGGGGGAACAATTCTTCTTGGAGACAGATCAGTGGGGGAGCAACCAATCTTGAAGACAGGCATCAATGCTAGCTATGGGTAATGGTGTATTTGGGGACAACCCGTCTTGAAGACAGATCAGTCAGAGAGCTCTGCTGGGCACCAGGCTAATAGGGGAACAATCCATCTTGGAGACAAGCAACCGTGCTAGCTCTGGGCGATGGTGTATTAGGGAGCAACCCATCTTGAAGACAGACATCAGTGCTAGCTGCTGTTGGCGATGGTGTATTTGGGGAGGTGGGATATAGGCCGTCTTTCACGCTTGTGACTCGTGTAGCAGGAGGAATAGTCCCCGGTCTTTCACATCTTGGTCCAGGCCTCTTCCAGCTGGTTATCAATTCCAAGGTGGCTCATTCAGCAGATTTGCCATCTTTGACCCTGGCCAACAGAGTTGCAGTTGTAATAGCAATTTATGTGCGTAGGACGACTGACTTTCCTGGCTCCATGTTGGTAAGAAAAGGATCTCAAATACACAGCTATTTTTATATCATGGACCAGTTTTATTTTGGACTGCAAATTACAAAAGATTACATGACAATGAACTTAAGAAAGTGCTGCCACCTGGGGCCCATCACTGACACTCATTCATAAACAAGCGCTATGCATTGTCAAGATCATTCCAGATAAGTTCCAGGCGCAGTTAGATATTGCTTCACCTGCAGGCCCTACCAAAACAATGTCCAGGCACTTATATCATAAAACAAACATATTTCGATTGCGACAACTTTTATGGGAACATTATCAATGACCTTGAATGATCCTGCCTGTTCTAGTCAAACTCTACACTCCCCCAAATCCATGGAATGTGACTTTACACACACAGAAAGAATCTAGGGACCATGCAAGAAAAAGTTCTCCCAAAAAGACGTGTACTTGGAAAGACTTCAATGAGACAGGATGGAACAACCATTGTGAGGTCAATTTTCTTAATTTGAATGGAAATCCAGCTTTGGATATGCAAACTTTTTTCACACTGACCCCTTGTAGTGAGTGATAGAGCCAAAGGATGGCATTGTAAGACGCAATCATCACATCATAATTAACAACAGGACGATATAAAGTTCTGACCCTTAAAAAACAAAACTTTGTGCATCAGATTTAAAACAGCTATGTGATGACTCTCATCATTCATTTCGCCTTCAGCTATATAAATCTAAAATTTCGTAGAATTTAAAAAAGAAAAACACAAACATCATTAGATTTTCAAAAACAGTAATTGGTGCCGCACGTTGAAATTAACCCTCGCATGTGAAAATGTCAGAAATACAAGAATGCTGGGCAAAGTTCCCCTCATAATGATGTTTCAACAGCAGAATAGTCTCACTCTTACTTCCCCACTCACTCAGATGATAACAAATATGTCTCATGTTGATTACATGTTACTCCTACATCCAATGAATATCCTGACATATAAATAGGTCTCATGCGATGACTGTTCATCTCGTAAGATCTGACATTTTCATTCACGGAAATGAAACCTCAAGTTCAATCACATTGAGCTAAATCGTATTCAGCCGTTTAGGCGTAGGCCACCATTTGTCCAGATTTCCTAATGATAGCCAGTGATTACAGCGACATATATATGCATTCATAACATCGAAATCAAATATCCATAAAAATTTCGCCAGCATATCCTAACAAATTAACACACTCCCTGCGTTATCGATAGTGAACAATGCAACCTTGTATCCAGTGGTTACGCCAGCCTCGTCCCCTTGGCTGTGTCCCATGTCGGGGAGTGAACATCCCTGGAGACCAGGCTAGTGCTCTACACTTTCTCAAGAACAATGAACCAACTTGTGGACAAGGTTGATGACATGAACATGATGAAAAATACAGAATGAACATAGAAATTGTATTTACAAACAGAAAATACATAAAGGCTTTGATTCATATCTGAAAAACAAGGTCTTTATATATTTTTCCTAATAACTCTCTTTCCACCTCTATAAAACCCTGAAGATCAAGATTAGAATTGTCTCTAAGGTAAACGTCTTGAGATACCCTTTCTTAAGTTCCCAGCAAAGTGTCAAAGAGGTGAAAATATTCTGTCCTAGAACCAACAGTATTATCTAGTTAGACAGTGTAGAGTGGTATATTTGATATGAAAAACTGGGTGACCACACACTTCAGAACCAGCTTGTCTAATAAATGACTCAGTAGGGTGTTTTCACCAAATCTATGGCATCCTACACCATGATTGTTTTTGTCACACCCTTTACATAAGACTTCAGATTCTTCAACTAGATAAAAATAACCTTCTATACTCTCTCAATGAATAAGTCATGTTAACAAGCTTCAAACACCCACTCCACCAAGAATTACTCAATAACTATTGTAAGCTGCAATAGAAATCTCTCATGCCTTCCCCCAAAATTCCCTCTTAGATAATTTAAATTCAATCTATTGCACAAATGTGTATTGCAGATCAAAACATTTGTCATTAGGTTCTTCCCCCTTTGAGTCAGACAGTTATCCATCCCCCTTCTTCAGCATCGAACCTTTCTATAAGACGAGTTGTACTTCATGAGCTTTTTACCACAGGACCCAACTTTCAAATACACGTATTTAATTCTGCTGGACATGACCTAGCAAGGACTCCCCGAAAATGTGCCAGCAGTTATACACCCAAATCTCACTTAGGTTCTGAATTCGATGTCTATCTGAATAAACCGATCCTAACCAAACATAATACCTGGCATTATATTTCGTAGGGCAGCCAAAGTCCCAAGAAGCATTCTGTCAGTCAGTCCAAGCAAAGAGCACCTCTCCGCGCTCCAAGCTTCAGGGATGCCCACTGATGAGATCAAATTAATTGATTATAGTAGTACATTTACCATATTGCAGGAAAAACATCTTCCAAGATGGTTGTGACTGACAGAATTGGCTGCCCAGGCAACACGGCAAGGGCTATCCCAGATTACACTGCTTGACACATAAGTTATCAGTCAGTTATAACTATACCAAACTACAAAATGTTCTCAAGACTCAAATGATACGTAACTCTTCTTCAGGTTACATAATGCAAAACATGATGTCATAATAACTTTTCAATATACAACAAAATCAGTGAAATTGAATGTCACTCAAGTCTCCCAAACCACGTCCAAGACAGAATTTCCACCGTTCCTACTCTTTATTTTCATGATCAACACACACTCGAGAAAGAACACACCTAACTTCAACTCCTGCTGGTGCATTGAGAAGAACACGAGGCTATGCTTCACTGAACTGGGCAAATATTAAGGTACCGACAAGTGTGTTCGAATATTCATAGCAGATGTGAATAACGTTGTACAGATAAGCAGATTAATACAGCAGTAACAGAAGATATTTCAACAATGATACGTCCAAGGACGAAGGGTAACTTGATGAATACTTGCCAGCCTTATAACCCTCAGCCCCTGTGCCAGGCCCAACCAAAACAGGAATGGTATGTCCAGTACGCAGCAAAGACACACATTCTTGTAAACCTAGGTCCTAGAGCAACAGTCTATAAAACTGAACACCACACAGGACATATCAACCTGAAGACAGTTCTGATAACTACCTGATACTAGCAATGCATTTGTCTGATTTGTTCCTCTATTTTCTTTAGATCTATAAGGCAGCTTCAACATCTAGTCCTTATGTATAGGCATTTATTTCCTAAAAGATTTCCGTCCCTTTAAAAAAACTAAACTTGCAACAAGAGGAGAGCAGTAGATACTAGCCTAACATCAAAAGTACATTGAAATATCCATGACAACTTTAAGTTTGCCATCAATCATACCAGGCTGTCATTGCCATCTATGTAAAAATAAGACTTTAGTTGTATAATTCAGGCACTTGTAACTATTTCAATCTTGAGATCAGATACTGATGAAGGAAACCACAAGATTTTTAACACGCGCACAAAACTGACGACTGTTTCATGCACCAGACGAGTATCCTCTCTAATCGCATACCAAACAGACGTCCAACCTCGGTACAAATTGACTGGTGACATAACCTGTCAGGCACGGGCAGACGCCTCCACACAAACATCCCTGTAACCACTTGATGAAATCAGAACCTGTACTTTCTATGGTAATCAAAATATTGTTTACGAGTACACATCATGAGGTCCTGAAAGTTCTTCAATTGTTTGTAAATTCCCCTTTGTTTAAATGTTGCCACAATCCTCCCAAATGTAGACAATGTTCCTTCATTTAGTGTTAAGAAATGGTGCACTCAAACACGTGAATGCTAGAATCAGTCTTTGTGTACACGAGACTTTCTCCAGTACTCTCGCAAGTTCATATCAAAGTGCTCCATGTCCATTCCACTTTTTATACTGCCCCATCATTTCCATATGTTTGTCTGCACAGGCATTGAATAAAAATAGATGTGTCTTTGGTTCATGTAGTCTAGTTTTGTCTATCGTTGAATGAAGAGTGTCACTCTTTGGCTGAGAAACATAACTTGAAGATGTATGGGTTCTTTGCAGCTGAAAGAGACCAAGGAACTATTAGTTTTACGGAATGTAAGGCAAAGTTAAGCAACAAGTTAGAAGGAGGTTTGGTGAGGGAAGCACAATGGCAAAGTGGAAGAGCTCCGACTTGTGATCATAAGGTTGTGGATTCAAGGCTCGGCCAAGCGTCAACATGCTAACTCTCGGCTGCCCAGATGAACCAGGTTTGACCAGGAGATATGGAAGAGACATCATACCTGTACGGGACCAACAGCAAGCTGACGTTAACTGCTGACTTGATCAATCGCCCAAGTCTAGGAATCTACGATGCTGTCAAAATACTCACTTGAACATGTGACTTCAGCATGATTTCCTACGATCAATGCCTCAATGGCCTCCTGAGCGCTATCAAACTCCACTAGACCCGTTGAGCTTCGTTCAGCTGTAAAAAAGAGAAGAGGTTTTCGGTCTTCATGTGACCCCTGTAAACCTTCATTGAAATAACAACTGGTATCACCATCTTGTGATTCTTGTACCGAGCATCCTGCGTGTTCCATCACGAAAGCTTTCAATCAAAAATCCTTTGAACAATGCAATGCTATAATTCTATAACACAGAGTTGGAAACTGTAAGGAAGATAAATTCTACCACACTAAAACTACGAAACTTACGCTTACTTTTTGATGGAAATTGTCGAACTCGTTTTGGTGGTTTCACACCAAATTGTTCGAAGACCTGCAAAAAAACAAAACTTTTATTTTCGAACTACACTATCAAGTATTAGGAAACTCTAGGTTCTGATAGCAAACAAAAGTTGGAAATTCAAAAACACAGAAAGAAAAGACATCTTGACCTACCCTTTTGATATCATCCTCACTCATATTTGGTGGGGCGTTGAAATAATGTAACACCTTGGTCGGCTCATGAATGCGTGAATGAGGTTAAGGAGACATTCGTGATCATCAGAGAACTTTTTCACCTAGGTGCGGCCAAGGGCTAACTCCTGTCTGCCAGAATCGCTTGTGCCTCGTGAAATCTATGTTCAGAGAAAACCAGAAATCTTACTTGGGGAAACCAATGCCATACATGCATAGCCTTTCCACTGACTGAGCTTAGTAGCTCCTACTACCAGTTTAAACTAGAAAGGGGTGATAAGACAAAACTGCAAACCTAGCACCTTATTTGACCAATTCTACATCCAGTTTATGTTTAAGTTCAAAGGATATGATTCTTCTGAGCGGACTCTGGCGTTGTGAAGCGGTTGTTTTTGCTGCCCATAAAGTCCATGAATGAAGGCGTGCCATCCTGTAGGTCATGGGGGTTGGGCACATCTTGTAGGTAGGCTTGTTTTGATTTCCTGAAATGGTGACAAGAAGACATTATCATCATTATCATACACAACACTCCTCAGAAGGGACACCCTAATTGTTCTTTCTTCTCCAGTATTCAGTTAACTTAAACTTTTATATAGTTGGTCTTCAGGAAGGCGACAGTCAAACATAGCTCTGCTTCTGTTCGATGGTGCAAAGTATTCCTTAACCAGGCTTTTGTTCGAGCAACATTTACAGATGTCAGAGTCATACAGGGGCCCAGCCCTTACTGATCAGTGGCAAAGGACCTCCTCATTGAATACTCACCCGAGCTGCAACTTGTTGCCGAAGAAGAAGCAGTTGTTTAGATGGGCGATTACCCGCTCACATGATAACGGATCACCCATCTGGATCATGGCAGAACCTTCCTTGGACTTCAGGAACTTCGTCTGAAAAGAGAGAGAAATTTCAAGATTTTCAATCCATTTTTTAACTACACTGGGTTAGAACGAACTGAAATCCTGTCAGCTGTTTCTCAGCTTCTGTGTGAAGGTGGTTAGTCATAAGCGACAGTGTTGACACAGTGGAAGGGCATTTGACTTTAGATTGGAAGATTTGGTACTCACCCTGACAACATTCCCGTACAAGCAGAATAGGTTAAACAGTCTGGAGCAGTTTATTTTGTCCATGTTGAGGTTATAGACCATCAAGACGGCCCCTTGTTGGGCCTGGGTGCCAGCAGATAGAACAGGATCATTTATCATGGATTTCCTGTCTGTGAATCCCTTGCCCATCCCCAGGCCACCTGGACCAGGGAACGTCTGCCCAACGTAGCGCTCCTGGGGGAAACCAGCATCCTGGAAACAGACAGTTATATAATGATCAATAAAGACAAGGTAAGGACTGAACGGAGAAAGGCAACATGGTCAATTCTATTCAGCCAGTTCTATGTTCAAAGTCCATTGCTTACCTTCATTGAAGCTACTCTGGTTTAAGTCAAATTCATTGATAGAGACAATACTGTTGAAAGGAGCAGCTAGCTGTTATAGAGTTAACTCAGTTTTCATTTGAATGAACCAAGCCTGGCAACACATTGGTTGACCAACTGGCAACACTACTTACACTGTATGGCTCATGGCGGCCATACTCGGCCTCATATTCTGGAGCCCTTCGGAAGGGAGCAGGCTGACCATAGGCCGGTCCCTGTGGATGACGACCAAACCCATTAAACTCCTCATGTGACCTGTCTCCACCGTGGAAGGAGTGGTGCTGATGTGCCAGGTGGTTTCTACCGGCATCTGAAACAGGTCGAATAAGTCAGGTAACGCCCAAGTAAAGTTCCAAGCAGTGGCAACTGATCCTGGTTATACTTCGGACTCGAAGTGGTGCCAAGACCCACAGTGACAAATTCAACCGACAATACAGTCACGACTGTCCATTGAGAACATCTTCTTTTCTTCTTCTAAACAAAATCCCGATTTTTTGTTCAAAGCTCAACATACCTTTTCCATTCTGTCCTTCTGGTGAATCTATAATAGAAGAAGACTTTATTTAATACAAAATGGTTTGACATGAGAGTTTGTAACATTTCATGAATAAGAAAGCAAAGAAGCAAGTCATTAGTTTTGAAATAGAATTGAAATCATGATTGACTTTCCACCATCAGCACTTTCATCAAGACAGAAAAAACACCAAAAAAAAGGTTTTGAAAGAATAAAGTATTATTGAGAAACCAGGTATAATGAATTTCAATAGTTTGAAAAGAAAAGACTGGATACATTTTGTAAACACATACAAAGAATTTGCCAAGTTGATGAGATTCCTTCAGAGGAGATCAGGGTTTTTTTGCAGACACCCAACATCAATGCACACAGCAAACATATGTATAATGGGAGGGGACGAGGACTCCTTGATAAACTGTTGTTAGAAGGGAACAAGGTTAAAGCGACAGGGATATGTGTTATAAATCTTACTGTAGTGTGGTGCTTCGAGTGCAGGTGGCACTGCATCAGGCATCCCCGCTTCACCACGCGCTGTAAAGGAAGGGCAAGGCTTAGCACTGCAGCATCTCGGCCAGTAATGAGCAAAACGTAGTCAGTCAGTCTCAAACTTTAGAAACGACAACCAATAATTCATGGGATGCCCTTTTTATGACTGAAAGATGCTCCATCTTGCAACATTTGGCAGAGACAATAGCAGATGCTGTAAAGTTATCAAGATACACAAAAATTTTTTGAACATTTTATATCGGCAAGTAAATTTGATTACGTTGTTTTGATGTTTACAAAATGTGTAAAATTTGCCTATTTTCCAGACCAGCGCCTCTTGTGGTGGAGCGGCCGGTGTGTCTGCCTCCACTGATTGTAGGGAACATGACAGACCCCATAAGTCAGCCATTCCGTTCCATCACAAAGATGCTCAATGCACTGATCAGGAAAGAGGAGAACTGTTGCCTTCCTTTGCTCCATGATGTAGGGATGAAGGATGCAGTGTTACCAATGTTGACTTCCCTCAGAAGCAGAAACCAATTCATACCCAAGTCTCATGAGATTACATTTTGATTGCCAGTGTGTCCACCTGAAGTCTACACAGACTACAGAATGATTTTCTGCTGTTTAAAGCAATTAAACTAATAACAGCTCATCATCCAGTGCCTCTTATTTGCAGAAAGATTAGCCGGGCTGATTTTCATGAACTTGGGGAACAGTTTCGTTGGCATGGTTGCAGTAATAAGACAAACATGATTAGTCAAATCATCCTGAGCCATCTTGACTATGGGAACGTCTGCTCAATGAATGGAGAGCAGGACGTGGAAGTCATTGATGGATCAACGTGATGAATGATAAACGCTTTCTCACACTAGGGCTGTTAGAGATTTTGCTATGTCAACATAATTCCACAGGCACTGGACGGACATACATAATCTGATGTACACTAAACTGGTTCTGAGAGTAAAAAGCCTGTGGAAATAGTAAACCAAAGCAAAAACTCTAGCTAAAACATCCCCAGTGTGTAAAGGCCTTTGGGTTAGGAGGTTAGTGGTTACTTTTTACAAGGAGTATATCAAAAGTGTTATATGTTAGTTGGGGTTATTTTCATCAGGAAAAGGGTTCGATTTTAGGCACCATTCTGGTTGGGTATTTTGGTTTCAATATCATCATCTGACAAATAAAGTAGTCAATGCTGAGACAATGTTTTTTGAGTGCGAGTTTGGGCGGATATGCAGGTGAGGTGTATGTCAAAATGGAACCCTGAGAATGGGGACAGGAGAAAACTGTTACCTCTTCTGAAAGATTGGCTGTTCTCAAAACTTTGCCTTGATGGCGTGAGCATCACGCTGCCATCTTTATCTGCAAATCAGGCGTGCAAGAGATGGAGACGTGAACATAACGTGTACGAATGGTAGGATTTAGAGTGGGACGGCGCTCCTTCAACTATGCTACTTATCTGAAACCTCGTGTCTTATACCTGTTTTAGGCAATACTGCATGCATAGCACCAGGATCTTGCTCTCTTTGAGCCAATATTGCATGATTTTCCCAGTGGTTTTG
The DNA here is from genome assembly GCF_910592395.1 of Lineus longissimus. Taxonomy (NCBI): domain Eukaryota; kingdom Metazoa; phylum Nemertea; class Pilidiophora; order Heteronemertea; family Lineidae; genus Lineus; species Lineus longissimus. The sequence continues at coordinate 26,679,096 of NC_088310.1, forward strand.
CCTCATTGGAGACAATATTGCAAATAACTGTGGCATTGGGCTGGGCACATTATCAAAGTAGGACACAATCTTTGTCAGCATGGATCCCCTGTGTGTGTAGTGCAGTTGTGATATAGTCATGTTGTGATGCCTGTCACTTTGGGAAGGCTGTTGATCTTGTCAGCTTGGTTAAATGAGACAATCTCTCCAAGATGCATTCAAGTGCAGGAATAATGAATGGCCAATATTTTACAGCAGATGCAGTATTCCAGGGTTTCGAAATGATAAGGGGATTTCCTGTACGGTTCGCGGTAATAACCAAGTAGAAACCTCTCACTCAATGAATGCTTGCAACTTAAACTACAAAGTATTGGAAGCTTTGTTAAATATATGGTAGCTGCAAGTTTATGGTTTTATAGTCTGAGTATTGAGGACAAGACAAGCCTACATCAGGGCATATGGATACTCACTGTAGCGTATAGGCCCTTCACCATAGCGCGGGTCTTGCAGCAGAGGAGGGTTCCTAGGTGGACGGTCGACTGGTTCACGCCCTACAGAAAGCAGAGGACTCGCATTAGAACACAGTCATATAATACAAAAGCAACAAAGAAGGTTTCAGCCACATTTCAGGAGAGGACAGAGAGAGGGAGTTTACGCTAACAAGTGGAATGTTAGCGTCTTTTTTCTACACCCAAGAAGTGCCCTCTATCCAGGAACTCAGTGAAGCACATCAGTGCCGGCCCAGCAAAAACTCCTTCTCCTCCTTTCAGTTTACGACATCTACCCTTACTATTCATTCATGAGCATCCAAGGAAAACATCACACATCACATCATCAAGGAAGGTCCTCTCACAGCTGGCTCCATCCATTGCAAGCCTTGCATTTTGGTTTCAGCATCAGAACATAGATGTCTCCTGCAGCAAAACATCCTGAAATTCCAGCTTGTTACCACGGACGGAAAGGGCCTAACACTAACCACAGGCCTAATAATCATCTGGTTTACAGTCAATGAATCATTGATGAACTTAACATTGAATGCATTGAGCATAGGATGCCAAAGTGTCGCAAACTTCCAAGTTGCCAACTCCATACCTTCATTCCAGAAGAGTTACATGTACCTCTACCAATCAGATTGAGCACCTCTATCCGCAGATTCTCAAGCCTATAGATGATAAGCAATGATAAAGTATTATTCAGTCTTGAATTACGACGAGAGAGGAGACATTATCAAACAAAGGATGGAAATGCTTTCTTGTTGTTTTTGCTTGTTGATTTGTTGTATACGTCTGCAGAATGGGTGACAATGACGTCTGCAAAATGGGTGAATATTCCAGTTCTGAATTTATTTTGGAATACTTTTGTTCAGTTTCTTCTGTAGGAAGTTTTGGAATTGGCATTTGAGTTTATAAATTATGAATTATGTTGCCCCCCATGAAATGTTATGGAATTGGTCCGTTTTTGCTTGAATATGGTACATACAGGCAACTACAACTTGGAAGTCTGGTTTTATGTCAATTCAGCAAAACCCTGGATGGGTCGATGTCGCTTAGCTTTATTCAATTCTTGATGCGGAAGCCAAGTAACACACAGAAAGCAAGACATTTTATGACATTATAGCACATTCAGTCAGAAGAAAACAGCAGAAAATGGAAAATAAGAGACAGACAAATGGTACATGAAGACAAACTGAGAGTAAAAATAAAACACTGAGACCGTTTTTTCTACAGTGGTTTTTTCAAGAGTAACCATATTTTCTCCCAACCAACAAATTTTTGAAGGAAATCTCTCACAAAGTGAACACTCTTTACTGAAATGAAGCATTGGCCACCCCTTTGCAATTCATATTACAGTGCTCATAGTGCACAGTTAAATATCATAATTCTATAATGCAACTGGGAAACTTTTTTAGAAAATATTGACAGCCAGGTGCAATTCACACATTTATGCCCGAGATTATACATGGGAACACTGAACTGTTTATTTAAAATATAGGGTAATTTACCAACTAAAACAGCAACTCCAGTGTGAAAATACCATCATTCAGATATTCATTTTATATCAAGGCAAACCAAAAGAGCACTTCAGTAATCTTCAATATTGTACAAAATAACCCTGGGGCTCAGGTTAATAACACTGGGGCTCAGGTTATTAACCTCCACATACTCCTCATAGTAAATCCTTGGTACAAAACCTTAAAGACTTTGAGAGGGAGTAAAAAATGGCCAATCCATCGCCACCACAGTATCGTAGAAAGATGAAAGGAGGCACTGAGAGCAAACAGATTAGACACCAGGCAGAATCTACGAGGTGCTCTGATAAGAAACGCAATAAGTGAACATAACAGGCAAAGAGGATGCAGAAGAGAAGTAATAGACAGGAAAGAAGGGGGCATCTCATCATGCATTTGGTATAACTCAGCTCAACAGGTTTCCGCTGAAATTGGTTTGCCATTTTCACCAACCCTCAGAGTATCTGGGTTTATGATACAATGATACCCACCTATGTCTCTTTAGCAAGCTGAGGGGTCCCATGGTATACTGCTGTGTTCAAAGACAAGGGGTTCCCTAGCAAAGGCGAAGAAATTAGCAAACACTTGCCCTTGTCAGCCTGCCCAAGACAAAGCAATGAAATCAGAAAGCATTGAAAGTGCTCTCATTCTTAGAGATATATCTAAAACATCTTTAAAACAGCAGCAGATGTTGATAGGGTCCCGAGGTAAAGCCGTATTTACCCACAAGGGTGTCTGTGGCAAAGGAGAAACCCAAGCAACCAATCAGGAGAAATGGGGAAAGATCAAAGGAGTTAAGAAGAAAAAAACATGAGGTTCTTTTATGGTGTCTTTGATGGCATCGAAGATTACATCAATGTGCTCTGTGACAAGATCGTGGAGAAAGTCAGCATCAGAATTGACAGAAAATCTTAGAATATACGCATGTACCCAATTGTAGATTGGATTGGAACGTGTTGCATTAAAGTTAAATTTGAAGTGCGTTCGCCAAAACTCATTATGATGTTTGCTGACTGTTCATTTGTTTTGGCGCACAGAGGTGACAAGAGACAAAGTCTGAAGTGTATTTCACCTCTACTTGGCAATATTATCAGTAAGTATTCTGTGTAAATTGTACACCCGTTTTTGCCACGTAGGATTGAACTCAGCTCCAAGGAGCACACATCAAGAAAATAAGGTAAATATGACACAATGAGGTTTTTACCAAAGGCCATGAAATATTTTACACCAGTTTCAGCAGTTCATAAGAAGTGGCCATCTTTGATGGATGGGGAGATTAGTAATTCTGTAAGAAGGAGATTTCAGCCTCCAGGTTAAGGCAAGATATGCTCCTTGAATGTGGTATTGAATGGGTAAGTTGAAAGGAAGGTTTTTACCAAAGCATGATACGAGGTGTTCACATCATTCTTATATTTTTGGGAGCAAAGTGTCTAATGTGGTCCTTTGATGTTGTTGTAAATTGGTTCTGGTTTTGAAGTATTGCCCTAAGTTTTGAAAATGTTTCCCAAGGAATTAATATCAAACCTTCATCAAATGAAACATTTGTTTTACAAACCATCTCTCAAATGGATAACTTGGAAGATTTTGCAAGAAAATTGAAAATAAATGTGGTCTTAGAAAACACTGCTGAATGAAAAAGATCATTTGAAAACCGGATTTTACCAAATTTAGATTTTCAGATTACCTGCATGTGGTAAACAAAACTATAAATTCAACTAAAAGGTGAAATCGTGATAAAAAGTGTAACCAATTCTTTGAAAAGACAGAAAGGTAGAGATAAAAGACGACTGTAACATCACTAGAAGCAAATGCTAACATTTACATGTAACATTCATCAACCAATTAATGCACAGGAGCAAAATTAAGTCAACATGAAATACAAGTGCATCCAACTGAAAAATTTACAAAAGCTTTTTAAAAATTGTTCAAATAAATTTCGGGCCGAACAAAATCTCCACACAATGCTGCCACATCACGGCAACATAGAAACTGCCCACAGATGCATCAAGTCCAAACCTTACTTCAAGACGAGGCTCAAGTCATAAATAGCACTTGACAATGCCCCCTGGTGTGTTAAACCGGAGCTAATGCAGCGTCAGCGAACTCTTCTGGTGTAAATCCTGTCTTTAGGTTACATTCACTGCACATCCGATTTTAGATTTATAACAATTTTATTTTGTATAATCCTGGGTCGACACAGTGTTTTTAGTATTCTTGTAGATAACGATTGTCTCTTGTGCGTGTCTAATATCCGATGCTCGAGTGTGACTATGAATTTTAATCCTCAGTTTGCGTGTAGATGCAGCGATTTATCCTGATCTCTCCAAGATTTAGAATTGCAAGACTCAACATGGACTGTTTAAATGCAGGAATATTTGGCTCCCTTTGCTCTGTGATGTGATGTTTTCCTTGGATGTGTATGAAGTGTATATATTACGCATTTCCATTCAATCGTTTAAAGACTGAGAGCGCCCTCTCTATGACAATGCAGAAGGAAATCTGTTATCGAAAATTCCCTAATCATTTAGGGTTCCCCGCTTGCATGCCTAAACTGAATAGCGAACCAGGCATCTTGCTCATTTTTCAAATGTTGCAGTTGTTTTTTTAGGTATCAAGCTCTCAGTCTTTAATAAAACATTCAAAAGTACATATTAATAGATCATCATGAAAACAGGGGAAGTCTCCACAGGGGCCTCAAAAACACATCAAATACAATTCCAGTTAAATTCATTATTTTATTCACACTGTATTTATCAAGACTGGCTCATGAAACACAAAATAAATTTCATGGGGAATGGTAATTTTATCAAACATACATGTATAAGGTGAGAGGAACTTACTACAAAGATTTCTTGTGGAGTGATAGGAATATTGTAATCCTCAAACCACTCGTGTTCTGCTCAACCTTCAAAACAATGCAGATTACAACAAGTTTTACAGGATTTCTCAACCTTTTTTGCTCAGTTTTACTTTAATATGACAGGCGACTTACCCAATGACGGATTAGTATAATCCCAACTTTCACTGTCATTTCTGTGAACGTTGAGACGTTTGGGCTGTAGGGGAGAAGACGCATAAATGTTAAATGACAGTATTAACTTCAAAATGGGACAGAGACTCAATTTCCCACAAAAAAACGACGTCTCAGGCACGAGTTTGATTCTCATGTCAGCAGGTGCAGTTACATCTGTTACTGATCAGAGCAACTTAATCAATAGCCTAGAGGCGGAGAACACTACAGACTGTAAGGAAATTGTTGTGGAACTTGAATATTGCCTTTTAACCCTCATACTGCCCAAGAGTGGTTTGAAATTTTCCTGTCAGCATCATGCCACTGTCTGGATAGCGCCACAGTGCAACTCAAGTAGAGGGTACCTTCTCTCTTGATAACCACATTTCCACTCTCTGGTTGAACTGTTTACTCTTACCACAGAAATGTTCATGGATTTTGTGTTTTGCCGGGGGAAAAAACGGCAGTTAGAGGGACGAAAAATGATACGGTACTTACATTTGCGAATTCAATCTTTAATCGACAGCAGCCTGAGTAAATATCAGCTCCATTAAGGGCAGCCTTGGCTCTCTTGGCGCACTCCACTGAGTCAAACGTAATGGACCGTTAAGGAGACAATACCAACATGTCGGAAGTCATAAAGTCAAATGATGGATGATGACAGATGGAGCCCTTGTCAACATTGAATCACGTCTGCCAGATTACTGCAGGGACCAAGATTACAAAGACGTATTATAGAACTTTGACTGAAATCAATACAGAGGACTCCAAGCCCCATATGACTTTCTAACTCACGACTTATCCTTAAAAGGTACCTATGCTCTTCATCTCAATTCACTTTTGTAACGGCTTGTTGCATTCGGCTACGGTTTGTTTCCAATTCGGGTTGTAGGCCATGGGCCAAATCCAAAAAGCCATAATTTTTGACAACCGTCCCAGTAACTGATTACTTGTAAAAGGATATTCGACCATGGCCTGGACACCATTTTTCTTAAAAATAACAATCCTCTGTACATCTCCATGTGGCTGGCAGATCGTGTGCATCACATCCTGAAAGCCAAGCATGAATCTTAAGAAAACTTAAAGTAACTTGTCAACTTGGCAGTAACCTTTGATGAAATTGAGATATGAAGCCCCTAAATTTAGGTATGAAGCTTTGGCATGGGATATCGCCCCCCTACTTTGACATCAGCACCCGACAGCAAAAGTATGTGGTAGACTCTTTCAAAGGACTGTGAGGGGAAGGGATCTTACTACCTTGAACCAAGCAATGCTCACCAAAAGAGATACAAATCTGGCTTCCTTGATTTGAACCTGGCCCTACCTAACACTAGCAATAGATCAGTCAGACTTTCACTTACCACAGTGATAGGGTAATTTGGATACAAAATCGTGAAAAGCAGGATATGGTTGGCTCCTTGTTGTTCTCCATCGGTACCGCTGGAAAAAAATACAACATACAATAGAGAGTTTCCACACAATCCCAACTCCCACTCAGACGTCATCGCCGAGGTTGAAGTACAGTTATCTGGTGATTTATACGATTAAGTTTCAATGAGGAACATTTTCATAATGATACTCCACCAACATTATCAGTTCATACTTGTGGTTACTGGGGGTGTAGAGTATAAGGTTTAGTGATGCATCTACTCACGGAGGTCTTTGTATTCTCTTGCTGGTGGAATAGTTGAAATATGCTTGGGCACCAGCAACGTACATGGCTGTACTCTGAAAAACATGAATACAAGCAAACTTTAGCTTATTTTGACTGCATTTCTCAATCAATAACAATCCTATGAGTTCTTTATAGTCACTGGCTGTAATCTAAAGGAAGAGAGACTTTTGATGAAAGAAGCTTGGATCAGATGCGCTGGTCATCAAGACTGTTCAAAGTTCTTGTCAACTATGACATATCGCGACACAGCAGCAATGTCTGTCAATTAGTTACTAAAGTGCATTCATCTGGATTCAAACATCATTTAACCAGTCAGACATGGTGTATATAGATCCACATCAGCATTATCAACACAGCTGTGACCAGCACTGAATCAAATCATTCGATCTCTCCATCACAGGACACCAAACACAACAGCTAACATTGATCGCCATACTCAACCTCACTGTAACTGTAGAAAGAACATGTGCACTGCAATCGTACAGTGGAATCAACCCCCATCAAATATGCATCAAGTGAGCTTGGTTTACCAAGGTCGTATGGCTAAGGCGTGAAAGTCAATTAGCACCGAGGTTGTGGTGACAATTCTCACACTGTCAGGTGAGAATCCCTTCAAAGAGGTAATACTGGTGCCACGTTTCCCTATGTTGTTCATGAGACATTGGTTTGCCACTTTCACGACGTCACAGGCTTCGTGGCTTTGCAGCATTTTCTACCACCGCCTGACATTACGTCATGCAAGTCATCAACAACATGCTAGTTTATCAACAGCTCTCCAAGACAAGAAACCACCAAGAATTGTCCCTCTTCGAGCCACGATACTGGTCCCTTACCAAGCTATAGGAACTAGTTTCATCTACTCTCCTACCCAAGAAAATGCCGGTTACCTAATCTCTCCTACCCAGGAAACCATCTACAAGATTGAGCTTGAAACGGCCAAGGAGAAATGAGAAAGATGGAAACTGTAGGGAAACAGAGATAATCCATGAAGGGTGCAAAGAATGCCAAGAATCTATGGTAATTTATCACCAGAGCTAATGCATGATTCTACCTTTGACTGGATTCTACGTCTACCCGTAGTAAAGCTAGAGAAGTGCCCTGGAATTCTTACCTTGTGACCCCTCATTCTTCCAGGGGGTGGCAGAAGCACCTTCTTGGAACCCTGAACAACAACCAACACATCTATTTTTAATACTGTGCGCTCCCTCAGTACAAGATACAAAACAGACAACATTTTGACATTCTTTCAGAAACAAATTACCAACTTTGTAATCAGTTAATTTCCAAGCAAATTCAAGGATGATGAAAGGGTATTGATTCCCGGTCCACTGGTCACCTTCCTGGGTGTACAGCATGTTCAAAGAGCCATGAAGTTTAAAAACAGTACCACGATTGCTCAAGAAAGACCAAACCTCAATCTTCTCCATACCTTATTCGCCTTATTGCCATGGTGACTACCATTGTCACTAGCAACCAACTCCTTCTCCTTAGCAACCACATCCTCCTCCTTAGCAACCTCGACAGAGTCGACATCATTTTCCTTATCAGACATGATGAAAACTTGCACAAAAAGGAAAAGTTATGAACAAGACTTGCCCGGAGCGATTAAAATGGCGGTCTTAATATTCAGAAGAATTGATTTCGGTGGCGTCTGCTCCTGGTGACAGATGGGGAAAACAATTGAGCTCAGCTTGTACTGCTGGGAGGAAAACTTGTGCAGAAAACTATTGATTGATTGAGACTTGGCAGGTTGATCTGCACAGATTGATTATACCGTAAACCCAGTTTGTAAGATGCAAATTTCAATTTGAATTTCCAAATGGAGAAATCAGAATAATTCAATATACTTTAAACTGCTTAAGCCTCAATTGCAAACAATCAGTGCAGTGGGTGGGCCCTGTTCAGCGACACATGACGCTTTTACAACAGAAGTTGTCTATTAGTTTTTTATGTGCAGGTTCGGCCAGGTGAATATCTTATGGTAATTAAATGATGTTTAAACTGTACTCTGAGTAATCCATTCCCCATCAAATGCCACCAGGTGTTGTAATTCTTCAGAAAATATGTGAAATTAGTTCTTACCAGTTACCTGTGGCCCACAGTTGTTGAGCACATTCAGCACTGCAGTGGTGGAGTTGTTTTTTTCCTCCAGGTTGTGGGATCAATATGCGAGTAACTTTTCAGTAATCAAGTTGTACTTGGATGAGATCATGTTCCACGCATAAATACAGGAAAATATTGCTTCAACACCGCACATATAAACTGGAGTGCACATTTGTGGCGTTGCATTTCAAGGAAGGTGGTTTGAGGTGGAATACCAGGAGCTGAGGGAACACCTTGGGCCTTCATCCCACAAGCACTGAATTCATAATATTGTTATTCCGCAGCTGTTTTGAAGCAAGATTTGAATCAGCTCTCCACAACACCATTCTTAGGCTTAACATTATAAGTTCTGTCTGATGGGCAAGGTAGTGATTGAGCACATTTAAGTAAATTCTAATAATAACACCACTTTAGTTGTTCAACCTAGATGTTTTGAAGAATTGGTGACTACATGTTGTAGATTACTCACAAATTTGACTAACTTATCTGCCAAATGTTTTTCTTGAAGATGAAGCTGAGCAATCAGAGCGAGGTGGAGAGTGCCAACATATTTGTGGCATTCGTTTAGAACCTTGTTATTACCTTCATTATCACCTGTGATTGCCTCTTTATCTTCTCTAGTTCAGCTACACCACTCAGAACAGAAAATTTTTTTCAGCAGTTCCCCAAGATCTACAGAAAACACTTCAATAGTTTGAAAGCAGGAATGGCTGGTTTCATCTCGACACACTTCCAAGGTTCTGAGAAGCCCTCAAGCTTTCTGAGCTCTCTCAATAGGCCTATCTTTCTATACCTGTCTGCACGGGACAGTGGTCTTGGTTTGCCAGAGTTTGAGATGAATCTTTATCGAAATAGTTGACGCCTTGAAGAAGAATGGACAGCCAGACCCAAAGAGACACGAGGAACGCCAATGTATATGCATGGAGAGTGTAATTTTTAGTGCTGCCACCTGGTGTAAGACTATACGACTAATAACTCTGTATTGATTATTATGACACAGGTGAACAAACCAGAGGATCTGCTAACAGCCAAATAACTGCTAACAGGTTGGTAATTAGCTCAGGCTAAATCGCATTGGCAGATGAATGAGTTCAACCAGACTAGCAGTGTATGACCGGACCAGATGTAGCAGTATAAGCACACTTGAGTTTCTCATCATTAAGATCAGGAGTCGAAATAAGTCAATGGACTTCAGCTTGGTCAGCAATCAAACTATTCCAAGGCAACCAACAGATCTCAGGTCCCTGTTTAGTAGGCTGGTCAAAGATGGCCAAAGACAGAGACGGCCCATGGTGTGGGCTCAGCATTTATCGACTGCACTTGATGTCCAGGGAGACTTGTGACTTGGCGGAAGATGAGGTGAATATGGAATAGCAATCAGCTATCTGATGGTACGACGATTAGTTATTTTCAGAAATAATCGCAGCGAAGATGAGGTACTAGCTGTCATGAATCAGATTGAAGACTTAGTTTACCCCTGAGCCCTGATGATTTGATGTTCCATCCGTGGGTGGCTTCACCTCCAGTGATATCATTGTGTGAAATGATAAACACAGTAACTGCAGTGCAATTACAGTGTCAGATTCAAGGATAAATTGTTCTCCTCCCCAGGGTAATATACATCTCATGTTTCTTTAAATAACGGAGCAAACTATCCTCTTCTTGATGATTGAGGGAGGATGCAGTGGTTTTCTATGGAGATTTCGTTCTTGTTTTGACAAAATTGCATGAATAGGATACAAAATAAGAAACATTAACGATATGATTAGCAAAAAATCTTGATGTCTTCATAAACGAGAGGTACTGTAAGTGTAATACACTGCCTTCATTCAAGCATTCAAAGTTCTCTGGTACGTATCACGGTCACCACAGGGTTTCGAGCAACCGAGAGCCACAGACCAGCACATTACACGAGTTCTGTTGATAAGCTGTATTCAGAGCTGAATAGATCATTTACCAGTTACCTCTGGCTTATGAAATCACTGAAAGTCACTTACTATCTGGAGGTAATGAAGATAAATCAATTACTGTCTGATTAACGAAGATGAACTCATCAGATGCACACAGCCTCTTGTAAATAGTCAGCAATTAGGCGGACTCGGGTGCGTACAGGCTGGTGGTGACAGCCGAGACGAGCACGGATGGATGGTTAGGGACGACCAATGAAGAAAGGTCTGCTAGTTTGGTGGCGTCCAAGGTTAGTCAGTTTGAACCAAGGGTAGTGAGTCCGAGCTGAGTTGTATAAGATTTATTATAGCGTAAGTTGGTAGATGGTAGGATAGCACAAATCCTCATAATTTTTATTTGTACACACTGTTGTTTTTATCATCGTTTTTCAAACTGCTCCTGGATAATGATTATACCGGAGAATATCAATGCCACATCTGACCATTACAGATTTAACAGAGTTAAAAACTGTGTCTCTCATATGGTAACATTAGCAAGACATCTACTCAGGTCGCTTCCATTAATGGCTCAACCCATCAAAGAGAGTTAAGAAGCTAAGAGCAAGTGGGAAAGGGATAGGTCATCAGAGACAGCCATTTAGAGCTTCCCTCGGAGATGACACAGAATCATCCATCTTCTCTTAATGAACGAGAGGAGGAAGCTGTGAGCAACAGGAAGGATGCTGCCAGGCAGCGGGCAGGCCGGGGAATTGGGCTGTCCTAGAGGGTCAGTTTAGATAAGCGAGGGCAAGCCGGGGAAGTGATATGACCATAGATAAGGCATCTTGTCACACAAGGCTCAAAAGATTGCAAAGTCCCTTTTACGGTGTAGATCAGGATGAAGTCTGGTGGCGAACTAAATCCGAAGTTTCCTCTTGAAGGTCTTTCAGCTTGGATGAAGTCATTGCCAAACAACTTACATCACGTTTATGGCAATAATCAGTTGAACTTTCACCACATTGTAGAGTAGACTGACAGGTTAATCAAGTTAACACTGGTAACGAGCTTTGGTGAAGGCTCCAATGAAAGGCCTACCTGAAATCTAATTGGCTCTAAGTGTTGATTTATCTAATGAAAGCACCACTTTCTCAAGGTAGATTCGTGCCACTGATGGATTGCGTTTGATTGTGAATGAAGAGAGCTGTTAACTGGTATGTTGGGAATCATTCGTAGGATCTCACCAGCTCATACTCTTCAAATATTGAAGTCAGTAACAGCATTCTACGGGATGATAATAGCAGTTTGAATCTTGTAAACGTTGTAGGACATCACGATTTCTTCAACCCACCGATAAACTAGACTACCATACAAAATCAACATCATCTTTCAAATTGATAAAGGCATCTACAGTAGATAGTACAGCCAGCTGCAGCCATGCTGGACAATGAAATACAACATATCCATGATCATTAAGTTATTTTATTCGGTCATTACCATTTAATAATGCCCGGTGTGCCGGGCATCTCAATGAACGTATTCTGATCAGGGATACCAATAGTGGTATATAAAACCGTCTTCTTGTTTTTATTCCATGATGATTGATTACACATCTGTCCTCATTGTTATTCAGATGATGATAATGTCCGTTGATATTCATGATAAAATGGTAAAAACTATCACATTCTTTAACATTTTGATAATTATGTTCTCATACGTCATATCTGTTTCAGCTTGCATGACTAATTTATGAGAACAGAGTGTTTTTATTGGACAATTTCTCACGGAGGCGATCGGTCATAAAATGGACACAATGCCGAGTGGACTTTTCTGAACTTCACCACAATGTGAAGCTGCCTTGTCGAGCCTCGATACTGCGACTTCATCATAATGCGATGAAACTTGACGGATCAACAACAGGAAAAACAATATTAGCTGAAGTCTTGTGGCCTAAACTCAGACCATGAGCAAAAGCTAATAATGTAACATGCAATAACATCCAAGCCAACCTTTGTATGCACAGCAAGCAATCATTTTAATAAGATCAGTTGAGGAGTTCCTGGCTGACACATCCCCAGGAAACGACTGCAAAATATTGGAGAAGTGGTAATTAAAGACAAGGTTAAGAGGCTCAGATCAGATCATCGGGAGACCTCAAGCTAGCCTCACATACATTCCAAAACACCAAAAGCTAAATTGTATTGATTATCATTGCAGAAGTATTGACCACTAAGAAAGGTTCGATATCTACCAGGGGGCAGTCTGCTGCACATGGTGGGTTCATCAATGGACTTCTCTAAAACACTGCGGGCCAACTCTTTCATAAAGAGTTCCAGTCCTTAAACATGTTGCAGGATTAATCGAATTGGCCTCTCCACCGTTGAACGAATGCCATCAATTCCATGATGGCAGACAACTTAACCACCAGCAGAGAGAGGAAAATGCCCAAGTCACCCTAATGAGGAAATAAAACCGGCAGTCACATTGCTTCCATAAGGCAACCTCTTGACTTGTATTACTTGACATGGCTGAGATGATCCATGGAATTGACTCTCGATCCGATTCTCGCTGAGGTGTCGTCCCTTCACTGATCACAAGCAAAACGAGTTTTGTTTTTTCCTGTCCAGTTCTTGATTGTGTTGATAAGTTGGTTTTGGGACACCAGGAATAACAACAAGGATAACGACTTTGTTTTTTCTTCTTCTCATTCTTGAGCCCCTCCTTGAGACCAGACAAGCAAGAGGGTTTAATGACTCTCAAGCTAAGACCAAATAATTCCATCAAGCTCTTCCTGAGAACAGCCCCAAATCTCCGGCACAGCCAAAGATGACGCTTAGACCAACTCTCGATGGGCTTAAATCTAAATTCTTCCAAGCCGATCATATCATGATTCTGCAAAAGTCCATCGGCATCAAGCTAAGCTTTTATTTATGACTTGTCGTGTCGGGTGCTAAGTGACTACTGAGTACCCGGAGCGAAGAGACCGGTCACACAGCCACAGGTCTCCAGGTCTCTCTAGGTTTCAATATGATATCATCCGCTGTGATCCCACGGCTGGTATTTGAGATATGGCACATATTCATATCCTCACATGGCTATTCTATTGGCTGGCTATTCACTATGCTTACCCTTGAGACAAGTACACCTCTGATGTGATAAAATGGCAGGCTCTCTGAGTGTCCACAAGCCGAACAGATAATGTGACCACGAAATACCATTCATACAAGTAGTACAATTTACAATTATAACCCTTTGAGATGGCTGTAAATTACTCATTCGTGATTGATGTCGCGTATGCACCAATTGGGCTTTCCTCCTGCAAAAAAATCACACCATTATGAATGTGATGAATAGCTGCATGGCAGTTATTAGTGCTCGTCTCCCCTTGCACCGAGAGACTAGAGTAGCTTCATACGCACGCCATGAATAATACAAGCGCTGTGGTCTTCTTCCCATTTATGACCAGGCAGTCGTTCTGTAGCAAAGTAAGAACCCGTGCATGAGTCGAATAAAGGCGGACGACTACTCACTAAATGAGCCATCAAGGAAAATTCTCAACAGCATCACTTGCTCGCAGAAGAGCGGATTGGACAGCTGGCAAACATGACGACGATCTGTCTCTAAATCAAATCAGTTTAGATGCCATTTTAGTCATTTCGTCATATAACATTTCAGTTGAATTGAAAGCTCCTGTGCATTAGCAGTAATTCACCAACCAGAATTTATAAGTTAAAACATTTCAGAGCTGTCAGGATGCAGGCTTGGAACACATTGATTATGACAGGCTTAACTACCAAATCTGAAAGTCTGAACACATCTTTTGCTGAGGTACAAACCAGCTCATCCTGGATCTTGTACTACAGAAAGGACGGCGTTCTACCCATGACAGAGCCAATCTGCGACACCTTGCATGTCAAACACAGCAGTACTTCAACTCATCCACAAACAGAGAGATTTCAAACTTATCAAGATTTAACTTCGCTCTCAGTCTCAAACATAATGGGCCAAATTCATAAAGGGCGTTTAAGGGTTAGACGTGTGTAACTACTCCCTGATCAGTTTCAGGGCCTATTCATATTCGGTGAAGATTTACATGAAGGACCTGAATCTGTCTATTCAGTAGTTAAACGCTGTTTTAAGCTAAACGCCCTTTATGAATTTGGCCCAATGAGTTTACATACTTGAGTACCACCGGTACACAATAGGTGGCTTCAAGTAGATTCTGCGGTGAACTATAGCACCAATCTATCAGGTTTTTAATTAGCCACATTCGTCTATACACCCAATGAAATTTAATTAGTTCTCTGAGGTGCGTTCCACAACTGAGACCAATATCAAGAAGCAGACGTCAATTTCTTTCTCTCGAAATGGAAAACTAGTCTAATCAAGATAACGACTGAGAACGTTAATCAAGATTCTTTAGACAGCTGATTAAGACGGATTATTTCAAAAGAATGGCAAGCAAGGAACTTCTTGTTAGAAGCAGAGACACACCGGCTACACGATCGGTGATAAGCTTTGGTATTTGTTATCGATAGTCTACCCAGGCCAAAAGCTTACGGCCACAACATCTACCATTCCATTGTCTTGCTCTCATTTCTTCTCCTACTTCCTCCAAATGCCAGAAATTCTGGAAACTAGTTGCCATGTTACCAGCACCCTATATCACTAACAACACCAATCAAGTGGGCAAAACGTGTTTTATGTGGATATCTGTTAGTAATATCTCTGCCCCAGGAGAGTAATTGGCTACTATTAGCAATGGCCCGGCCAAATGGATGAATTATAACGGCCAGCATGCGTGGTATGTGTGGTCAGCATGACGTCAATCATCAAGTCAGCCGAAACATATTACAAGTCTGTAGGGTATTGCCTCATCTACACCAGTATCAATAGCAAGATGTCATCGCCGACGATTAAATGCTTCCGCCATTTTATATCAACGCCAATAATCAATGTTCCATTATTGCGGGCCCTGTCTGTGGATGAAACAGTGTCAAGATTGAGCCCCAGCAAACCATCCTGGCCCTGGTGATAAACACACCGGCGTGGCCGCGGCATACAGTAGGCAATATCCTGTGGTATTAGTCTCCGAACACTCATTTTGCTTTCTATTAGCCAGCATCTGTCAGGGAGCTGATATCAGCCAAACACCAAATGAGCGGAGATGAGAATCTAAATGAGCAGCTCATGGGGCTCGCCAATCCCAAATACCTTCAATGGTATGTCTTGGGTGACGCACTGAATACCAACTTCTAACTCGCCACCATTTAAAATGTGTTTTGGCCTTGGCCTCTGGAACCAGAAGAAGCCTGATATTTCAAAGAAGGACACGGATTCCTCAGACTCTAATAAGTTCAATTCCCATCTTAACAATAGTCAGACTGTGAAAGGGACTCAGCAACGTCGGAGCCTTGTTTCTTAAGATGCTTCCGGTCATGTGGAAACCCTGACAAACTGTGGCTTAACACAGCAAGATACTTGACAAGGGCAGGATTCATTTACAAAAGGAAAGCAATTGTTCGCCTCAGCTTTGATCTTGAGCTCCTTGAAATGTCATGCTACAATTGGACACAGGGAGTTTTATTTTTATCCTCAAGGGAACGGTGATTACCGTTGGTGATATTCAAGATGAGGAAAGGTCAGAGAGACCACCTTCAGAAACAGCAAAGGATGGTGAAGTAGTTGGGAAGAGATGAAGAAAGAGGGAAGAGCTGGAGGATCAAGATCACTGGACCAATAGGCCTCAACCATGTTGAACTTGTGAAGGAGAGTGGCATGCTTCGTGACACGACCACATGCATTGTGATCTCTTTTCCTCTATCTAGTTTCTCCAATACCAAAGCGACTGTTGAACTGCCAAACCCGAGAACTTGATAGCTACTAGAGGAGACAAGGCAGAACACCTTGACGATGGCTTGATGCAGTGAAGTGTGATGGTGAGACAGGCAGAAGGTCTTGGTGAAGGTGAATCAGCACCTAAAGCAGTAGATATCAAAAGAGGTCAGGTGAACTCTGATAGTCATACACATTCACCTTGGTGGTAAAGCTTCTCACTGAGTGGAAGGTCAGAGGAATCTCCGGTCAATTTGAGCATCACTGATCACTATCATCAAACAAGCTAGGTAAAAGGCAAACCTTCCGACCAATATCAACCTAATGTAGAAATGATTGAGGAAGGTCTCGGTGATCTCCGGTCACCTATCTGACGAGCTCTTGAGGGTCATTGTGGTTAATGGTCCCCTTTGATATCAGATGATGATGCAGCTAAGGGTTACTTTGAGAGCCATTCAACCTATTGGACCAATGAGTCTGACTAATGAAAGGTCAACATGTGATCTCTGGTTGGTCTTCTTGAGCACCATTGTGATCTAGGGTCCCTTCTGATGTCAAGCCAAGCCAGGTGAACCAGTAATCGATTCTATTTAATAATAGATGGCGTCGCAAGTCCTTTGGGTTGTGGTGTATTCTGAGATCAATATGTCCACGAGAGCAGTGACAAAGTGTAGGACCCCTAGAGATAATGGGAGAATAGAGCAATATCAGCATGGAGCCATAGAACCAATGGCAATGGAAATGAACCAAAGATATATCCTCATTCATGTGCCAAAATGCCAATTACTACTGGCAGCAAGACAGCTTTTGAACCATGTAAACCAAACCTCTTTTTTGAATATCAGATAATTCTACTGCGTTATTCCTTGAGACACAGCTGACAACCACTTGCACTGGGCAAGAAAATAATTAAATTCCCATCAGTTACACTCAAGTGGGCCCACAACTAATTTACACGCTCATGAAAAGATAATGAGTGCTAATTTACAGAAGCTCGTTAGAAACCGGTCATAGATTTTCTTTTCACAATTAATCACAAACATGATGAGGTTACATATCTCGACTAAGAACTTCAATATTAGATGTATAGCCTACTCAGACGTCTTCCAGTGAATTCAGAGAGTCAAGAGATTCGGATGTATGATCACATCTTGAACATGCATTCAGTTAGAATCTTCTTCATGCGGAGGACTTTTTGAAAAGTGTAGGGCTATTCATAGATACAGTTTTAGCCTAGCATGCAACTACTTCATATCACCAATGTCCATGCAACAACACTAACAATAACTGCTCTAGCTAGTTTGTGGCGGACTTTCATTCAGAACGCTTCACCTTCAGGAATGAAGAATGAAGAAGCTGCTAACTGAGTAGGTGGTGTTCCTAAGAAATGAAGCATGTTTTAAAAGGCAACCGGTACCTTTAGTGCCGTGAGAAATCACCCAGGGAAACAGTGAAAATTGCAGCGTTCATTAAGTTGCCAGAGATGATTAAGTATCTCATCAACAGCTCCTGCAAGTGAGGTGCCATTACTCCACCTGTGGAGCTAGGCGATAATATTAGGAGTTATCCAAAAATTCTTCCATCTTCTCATTTGCCTACCGTAATTGCTGTAGACACCATAATTACCCACGTCACTTAGGGGTAATTAGCGCTGCCAGTAGACCAGGTAGATCCTGGCAGTTTGAAATAAACTTAGTTAAAAAGCTACTAGAACACATGGGCGCTCAGTACACTTGGGATCATGTACATCTGAAGTTCCCCTCAGCTAACACTATGAAGACAAGGACCCCAGGATCTCTGAAACTTTTTTTGGGCATATCTGGGTTAAAAAGTGGTTTCTACTATTCCCTTAGTGAGGCAGCAATAGTAACAAAATAAAATGTACTCACCGAGGAATAATTCACACAACTAATGGCAGCATCGATATCCTGAAGAGAAAAAGAGAGGGCAAATTGATATCAATAACATCATCTAAATCAAATAAGTGTAATTAGATTCATTAGCAAGTGTCCTTACAGCCAGTCCAAGTCCTTCTTACAAGTCCTTCACATGCATACTTACACAAATTACGCAGAGTAAATTGGAAAAATATTTTCGCTAGTTAAACATTTGTTTTGGAGCTGGTTTAGCTGAACTCTAAATGGTCTGAAATAATGATCCGGTGAAGTGTAATAAGCAAATAGTTCATTATTTGAGGAAAGTAGGCTTCAGGAGGACAGGGTCAGTCAGCCCTGTCATCAGAGAGGTGCACCCCATCTTAGGTAGCAAACATGGAATCTAGTCAATGAGCAAATTTCCAATACCGTTTACAAAAACCTGTGCCTTAGCAACAGCATCATCAATAACATATAAGCTCCGCAGTCATAACTAAAATTACATGAAATTTATTATCTGCAACATGTTATGATGTTCCAGGTAGATGCGCATGATGGAGCAAATCACATCATCCCATGCGACACCGCACTGATTAATGTGACATTTCAACGCGGGTATGAATAATGTCTGGTTCATCTAATTGACCCTGAACATGAAACCACAGAACTTTATTGGGACTGCTCGGTGTAAAATTAATTACAGAAACAACTTGTCATGCGTGCAAACACAACATATTTTATAATCAAGGTTTTTAATGATGATGGCTTCATCACGCACCACCGTATGAAGGAATGTGTAGCAATTCTGTGCAAATTATACAAATGTTTATAATGCAAACCAATACCAAAACTGATGTGTTTTGAAACTGGCAGGCTGGCATGACATGATGGGCCATGCAGGAGAGGTCAATCTCGTCATGTTCAGATCATGCAGAATCATTAATAGACCATAGTCAACACATAATCAAAGCAATACTGATTGCCTTATGAAAATATGAACATGCTCTATATAAGAAAAAAGAATATGGGTAACAAGATTCTGCAGAAATTGTGCAAACCCAACAGATTTCATAATACTGGCTTTTTTTATATCGATGGCTTTGTCACACACAACTTATGAAGAAAAAAGAAGGTAAAGAAGAAAATGTGCAGCTGTAGAACTTATCACGTTAGTGTTTATGACATCACGCCCATCCCTACGGCGGATTGGTGATTGAGGGATATCCCTTGAGTTATCAATTATGATCAATGCATGATTGGCTGGTGGTGCCCGATAGGATTAAAGTGAGGACGATGTTTTAACACATTCTCACCTTGATCGGGTGGGAAGGCACAGCATCTAGCAGTCAAGAAAGACATATGGATATCATTTTCAACAAAGTTTTTCACCCGACCCCATTTCATTGAAATTTTTCAAATAGTTCAACTGAAAAAACAGAACAGTGAAGATATTCAATTTTAATTCATCTTCAAATACCATTTGATGTACGGTGCCTGACGATCCGGTTTATTCAGTGTGAACATTAACCTACATTTAGCCAAAACCAAAAGCTCGAGTACATCACCATTACAGGGCGCAAATATCTTCACTGGCCCACACAGCCTGCAATATCAACTTTGTTTGTTTTTTCAAGTTTTATTTGGGATCCCGGAGTACTTGATGCATCCTCATAGAGCACTCACAGTCATGCATTATCGATTAGAGCACATACAAGCCGCACTTACACCACCTGAAAATGGACCACCAATCTTGGTTCGGGAACCAATGCCGCACCATCGAAAATCCACCAAGCGCTTACACCAGCGCTGCAGCTAGTTATAAAATCCGGCTACAGATGGCGCGCAAACAATAAGCAGAACACAGAAAGCCTTGGCAGAAAGCGCCATTTCGAAAGCGCCGCCTGGAGCCGAACCATCCAACTAGCTAATTGCCAATCCATTTGCGCGTACACCACGACAAAGCCGAGCTTTTAACAAGCCGGGCGAATTTGGACCATCAAGCTTGGTGGGACAAATTCGCTCGGCAATTTGTATCGGCAATGGATTGCCGAACCAATTTGTCGCGGCAATGTGGTGGTGTAAGTGCAATTGGTCCACCAATATTTCGTGGTGTAAGCGCAGCTACAGTCTCGGCCATTCTTGACATGTGTTCCTTCCTCTCCAGAACAACCTGTACGCTTTGTTTCAGTTATTCTAACAGTGAGACTTCCTGCTTCGGACAACACAACAATCAGCTTCACAAGAACAGAGGAAAGGACCAATATCCTTTAAACACGAGTGTCACATGAAGATGAGTGCAAACCGCTTGATGATATACAAACTCATCCCTTATGTGAATAGAAAGGACTTCTGATTTCTTTACAGTTGGAAATATAAAGACACAACATCTATGTAATATTGCCAAGAATGCTCATACCTGGTACTTCGTATGATCGTCTATCTATACAAACACGGAAGATTGGCACAAGTATAAAAGACACACATAGTTTGACAAGTCAAAAATCTGGTGAAAAAACTTAACTGCCCCCCTGAAAAAACCTATTCTTCCTTCTTAAAAGCAACATTCAACTTGAAGTTCTGAATCAACCATTCATTTCCGTGCAAGGAGACTTGAATAACTGATGAAGAAATTGAACACTTGGGTATACCTTCGCAGGATAGAGCAGGTGATTATTGAATGTAATCACCTTGGCGCAGCTGGCCAAGAATCATACAGGGATTAGCTTCAAAATCAGCAGTGAGAAAAGTCACACAGAACTATCCTCGCGAAATGTCAGCATCCTCACACAGTCTGTCTTCAAACCCCCAGACTGTCATGAAGGGAGCCAAAGGAGTTAAAACTGCTGTCTCATATCATTAGCTGTAGTAGTTTGAAATTGATGACAGGATGCTATGATCACCGATTCTTGTCGCAGGCACGTGAAATGACCACTGCAAACAAGCAATCTTGTCGCATGCGATCGTGGTTGCAGGTAACAGCGTCATCGCACCGTCTGCTTCAAGGTGGCAAGACGTCTGCCTTCAAGTAAAAGCTGCCACGAGGGGGAAAAGTTAGGCCATTTTGATACTGGGGTAATGGATTATGTGGTGATAGCAATCACAGTGAGTGTTTCCTTGCAGCTTGTATTTCATTTTAACCGTTATCAGAATAATGCGTCTTGTATGCCCTCACCTAATTTCCTGTCCCTTCAATTATCATTGACTAATGTGGTGTCAGGTATGCCACAGGCCCTTGGCATGACAATCCATATTTCTAATTCTTCTTCCAACCAGCAGCAAACAATGCCAACAGCACAAATGACTCAACCAAGTTAACCAATGTGTTTACAACCAGATGCCCCAAGAAGAATAGTGTAACTTGATATCTGTGCATCTCTTTCAAAATCTTTCATCATGTTATAAAGATGCAAACAAAGCTCTTCTCCACACAAAACCTGGAGTTTAAGTCGCTGGTGGCAATGAAGACAAACTCTGCTCGAAGACAACATGCACCTTCCAGCACTTGGCTTATCTAAAAGAACACGACTGTTATTAACAGCACCCCACCAACAAGCAAACCAGACCTTCACAAGCGGAGAAAACAATATTTGGACATTCACTCAAGGGTTACATGAATAAACAGCGCTTAACGAAAGAGGAGAAAAACCGAAGCGCAGAAAGTTATCGTTATCTCTGAATGTTCCAGCCGGAGGTCTCTTGGGAGGAAACTTGCTATGTAGCGGCAAATGTCTGACAGTAACGCGGTCGAAGTATTCCCTCTTGGTGATTTATTGCTAATAATGTTGATGAAGATGACCCTGTCTGTTGGCCAAATTGCTAAATCAATAGGCTTGCATGCACTTTCTCTCACAATGGTCTCTACTAATGGGAAGTATGTGCTCTGTATCTGATCTCATGGAGTCCATTTTTGGAACGAAAGCACCAACATTGGGAAGACACAACACAACTAGTTGCATAAACCATACAGTAAGGCCAAGCTCACAAGAAACATCTTTTAACCGCAACTCTCCCTTCTCTTATGGCGGGATGACATCTTTCATGGTAATGCAACTGACCAATTCTTCAGGCAAACGGTAGTCAATGATCGCAGAGTTTTTTCTGATTTGTGAACAGATGATCCATTACCCAGCCCCATTGCTACAGGGCATGTTTTCAGTCTGGTATAATTTATCTCGATCTCAACATATCCTACCAGAGGCCTTCATCAGCCCATTATCTTTCCCATATTGTCTGACATGCTTAACATGCAAAGAGTAGGAGAGAACATCAGCGTGATAAGATTATCAACTCCATGCTATGCAAGAGGCTAAGTTTCTCCACAAATATTATCATGGAATAGGTGGTACAAAAATTTGTGTTGGGGTGCTATCACGCATAACACCGGTAACCCTAGACCACCTCTTGCCATGAAGCCATGCATGGCTCTCAAAACATGCAGACTGAGATAGAAATCTATGTTACGACATCCAATCTTGAGTTATGGGAAGCTATTCTTGGATTCTGCTTGCTTGCAGACAAGTTTACGAATTACCACTAATCATTGGCTGCAGCCTGGCCAGACAAATCACATTTATATCTGACCCGGTAAAGGCCGATGGGGCACTCCTAAACTGCTTTGCATCCAATAGACAAGTTCATAAATCACCAATCACCTGCTACGATTTAGTTTCTTCAACCATTTTCAATAGGAGAAATGGCAGAAAGCGTCAGAAAGCTCAACAGAGCCATGTTCTGACATCTTCCTCCATTCAACCAGACGAAGGTCCGTTGGAGTTTTCTGACACAGTCCGGCATTAAGACATGCAATTCACCTATATAAGGTAAGACACTTGTGCCACCTGCTTGCTTAAACCACTTCACAACCAGTAGGCTAGATAATGAAGATAGCTTCTGAATCATCTACCATGAATGATCCACCTTTACTTCTCCTAGCTTGTCAAACTGCAATCACCTGCTATGATTTCCATGTCTGCCAGACGGAATGGATGTCAATGGAAGATCAATCTGAGATAGTATCGGAATACAACGTGCAGATCTGTTCAACATCTCCACGATACCACACCACCTTCAGGGAAACCAGTTGGTGGTTGCTTTCAGAATGGTAGAAAGATCAATGCTTATGTTCAATACATTTGCGTTCGATTGCCAGGTGCTTCAGAATCTCAGATTTAACTTGATTCCTCCAAATAGCTGGATTCATAGGCATGATGAAGTTGTGCAATGCTCTCCCCCACCCTAAGCCATCCAATCAAGTTCGGTAAGTGCAACACCTCTTCGAACATCCCGAGGAGCAAACTAAGGAATGCCGAAGCATTGTGATGACATATCAAGATGACCTCCAATGATTCCAGAGCAGCATGCACTGACACCGTTATCTTCTTCAATAATTTCAAGGCAATCCCAACCTCTTGTCCAACAATTAAACGAAGGAGCTCAGTGGCAGATTCAGCAGTCGATGGTTTACTGGTGTCATGACCCTTTTCATCATGAAATCCTCTCAGCATGCCCTACGCATTAGCCAAGATACATTGATCCCAGCCTGATGAATACTAATCTGGCTCTAGCTGTCAATAAGAAATTTACCTTCAGGCCTGCTTTGACATTTCTAGCTAATGTATGTTCCAACTTTATGTACCTATGGCAGCTTTGGTACAGCATTAGTCAAGCTTTAACAACACTGTGCGGCCTACAAATCAATGTCCTAAAAAGAAGTTAAACTGCAAGTCGTAAGTCGAAGAGTATCAAACTTCCTTCACCACACATATAGCCTGAAGCTTTTAAACCAACACTACTATAGATCAGACCACCAGCACAAAGTGCCTTGTCAGCAGCACAAAGTGCCTTGTCAGCAGCACAAAGTGCCTTGTCAGCAGCACAAAGTGCCTTGTCAGCAACACAAAGCGCCTTGTCAGCAGCACAAAGTGCCTTGTCAGCAGCACAAAGTGCCTTGTCAGCAACACAAAGTGCCTTGTCAGCAGCACAAAGCGCCTTGTCAGCAACACAGAGCGCCTTGTCAGCAGCACAGAGTGCCTTGTCAGCAGCACAGAGTGCCTTGTCAGCAGCACAGAGTGCCTTGTCAGCAGCACAGAGTGCCTTGTCAGCAGCACAAAGTGCCTTGTCAGCAGCACAAAGTGTCTTGTCAGCAGCACAAAGCGCCTTGTCAGCAGCACAAAGCTCCTTGTCAGCAGCACAAAGTGCTTTGTCAGCAACACAAAGTGCCTTGTCAGCAGCACAAAGCTCCTTGTCAGCAGCACCAAGGAATTATATCTGTGACACCTAGAACTGCCATTGGCAATTCGACTGTTATTGGCAAACAGTTCCTTTAAAAACAAATATATAGTTTGCCATCACAAACTTTCTGGCAAACTGTCCAAGTGAAATCTACACAACAAAGGCATCTTTTACTGACATAGACATGAGAACCCCTACAGCCCTTGCACTCACTCCTCTATCAATGCACTCCCTTCTTCAGCCAGCAGTTTCTCCTTATGGCTTCCAAGAAGTCAAAGAAAGGTTTCATCATGGACTGCCAAGTGCAATTCGGACTGTTACTGGCAAACACCCTGATCGAATTCAAGCCTACAATTGCATCCTTCTCTGACTATATTCCATTTGGAACTTCAGCCTTGATCATCTGCGCTCAAGCAGGGAAGGCCCCGCACCTCTTCCTTCATTAGACAGCTATACTTGAACACCTTGCCTCTTGTCGCTTTGTCAATAACATGACATTTTTTTCACACCGACAATTGCAAGGATGCTACTTCTAATCACAATTTCTGTCAACTGAGACTACTAATTTCAACTAACAAGATGAGACATGTCCATGGGGGAGCATTTTTTCACCATGAGTTACTTGATTTAATTGTTTTGAAGGATTCCGTGGAGGTGGAGGAACAGAAAAAAGAATGAGAACATTGAACATTTCCCCAAGAGCTTCTGCCAACAAAACGATTGTACCTAAATGTGTCCATTCCAATTACTGTGGAAAAAGATGAAAATACAAAACATTGTCTTCCTAATCAGTAACCTTAGGGAGGCCAAGGTTGAATCTTCTGATTTATCACCATGATCAGAAGTAGGAGAGAGGAAGACCGTTCCAATAGACGCTGTGTTCCTCATATGACTTTCATGTATTAAGAAGCATATTAAACTGGGTGTCTCCCGATTAAAACCACTAATCTTCAAAGACCAGAGTGACCAACAGAATAGGTTTCACACCTTGCATAAAGAAGTTGAAAATGGCTGCAACAAAAAGCTAGTCTTAATGAAGTGAGTCAATAAATGCAGTGAACGCTAGAGAATATTTACGAAAGAAGTGTTTCTGGTAGCTTGTCCATCTTTTTTCCTTTTCCACATGCCATTGCATGTCATGAGGATGGTTACGTTTTTCTGATCTGTTGGTTTTCTCCCCACATGCAGTGAGTGGCGTGATGTGCCATCATGGAGTCTTGCTTTATAGGAGGCAGAGCAATGGCACTTGGTCTGTCAGCAGTTTGGTTCTTGACCCAGAAGGCAGAATGTCATCGATTTGATTTCCACACTACCCATTCCCTCCTTGCCATGGGCAAGTCACTTCACTTCAGAGGATATGGAGGGGAAATCGCTTTTAGCATAGCTAGTGACCTTCACATCCCGGATTCGAGCTCAACTCCCCGGGGAGTATCACGTCCAAGCTGGAAGTATTCAGCACTCTATTCACTCCTGGGTGGGGAGAAGCAAGCAGGGTTAAGTGCCTTGCTCACGGACACAAAGTCAAAACAGTGGTGATCTTTCCGAGAGCTGAACCCACGACCGTCTGATTATGAACCCAGCGCTTTAAACCACAAAGATTCTAGCGTACATGTACCTAATTATATTCTGTAGAGCTACAACAGTGCTGGCTACTAAACACACACTGCCACATTGTACATCATGTTTTTTCTGAGCTCTGATCTCTCTTGGCAGACTATATCTCATCAGTTTTCATCGCGCATGATACATCAAGTCCGCTCAAGTACTCGAGGGAATCTAGGGACAGGCTGCAATAGAGTGCAACCAATTTATCACCGACAAGCGGCCTACCTGCAGCAATTGACAAGATGATGCAGAACGAAGAAAAATCTCACCATTTCACCTCAGCAAGGAAACATTACTTCTGTATGAACAATCATGAGCTGATGCTTATTATGGGCCAAATAATACTCGTTATTGACAATATAATTCTTTTTCTGGTTGGCAAGAAGCCAACAATGCCAAAATCTGACTCTGTATAACTCTATTTGGAATATACCGCAGTACCTTAGTGATGTCAACCGGATTATTCGCTTTTTTCCTTCAATTTGCTTCGACACACGTTTTCATTAATTAGCGTTATTCTCTTTTTCTTCGTTGCTGCCTCTGCATGTAATTACATTGTCACCAATTTAAATTATGCTCCAATGAATGCACTTGATCCAAATCAGTTCTCAAACCCAATTCTGAGCAGTTCCTAGTCAATTTCATTACAGCCGAAGACACTTTCTGAAATTGGATTTTGCACGTTTTTCTTGTGCCTTCTCGGATAACCTTTAAACTCACATCAGAAAACGACTGTTTCTGCTAACTTAGATTTGGCACTCTTCTCTTCGGTGTGTTTGACATGCAGGCTGGTTGATTACCCAATGGCCTGTGGAAGGATAGTTTGGTTTTTCTGTCAGTACGATGAGACTGCAACAGCCAATTGAATGATTGATATATCTCCAGAGAGGATGGTTTAATGATCTTGGGAGTAGCCCAGCTGTGTCTCCTCGACTGGAAAATCATGATTGCCCACAACAACCACGGACAAATCATGAGTTGTCCTCAAAGAATCTGAACATGAAATCCTGCAGTCTTGTGTAAACTTGTCCGTCAAAACTTCTGCGGCAACAATAGGATGGTAAGTGTCCAGTGTGTAAACAGTTGTAAGAAACCAGAATCTGAGTGCTAAGTCAGGCCTGCCCATCACAACCACTGACAAATCATGAGTTGTGCTCAAAAGGATCTGAACATGGAATCGGACATATGTGAATTTGCTATTCACAATTGCTCAGGCAACACTATGATGGCAGTGTCCAGTGCAGCAACACGAGTAACGTCCAAGTGTCTAAGTGATGGCTATACGGAGGGTGCACCCGAGAGTAGACATAGTCAATGTGCTCAGAGGATCTAAACATGACTGCCATGCCAAAACACCAAAGCAGGGTCACTGTTGTCCTGGCAGTTTGTGTCTGACTCTTGTGTTAATGCACTCAAGTATCACTGTTTTCCAATGCAGATGACACATTTATCAAGTTATGTATGCATATGTAGACACTGAGTGGTTGAGCTGTTCCTTTGAGTGGCAGAGTCACAAGCTAAGCCAGTAATGTAAGTGAAATTGATATGGTTTGCTTGCACTAATGCAAGTGAACGATCTGCTTGTACGATCTTGGTCAAAAATGAATGAGCAGTAGTCATTCTTTTGCAACTTCGTGCTATTGATTCAATGATATCATTATTGACCACAACAATAAATTTTATCTGGCAATTCATGTTGGATTTGAATATCAAAATGAAATCTGCAACTACACTCACAACAATGTCCATTGGTCATTCCTAGCATACCTTTAAGCTAGGGACAAAAAACCTGAAGCTCATTTACTTTAGAACCAGACTGTACACCCATTGCAATTGCATGAGATGAGCTGTCAGCCAGCTACTGTCATAATCAACTCTGATGCAGTTGCAGTGTAACACGCTGTGAAAAATTATGGAAAAAAATCTTGGTTGATGGCAGCATTTTTTTGCTGTTAGTGATGAATATTATGTTTTTATAAGGCTGGTGCAGGCCGAACTTCATTAGAAGCGATGGAGGCAGTTTAATATACCTTACAGCAGCAATATCTTCTTTAAGTGGTGTCTTTTTTTAAATGAATTAGAAAATCTCATCACTCAAATCATCTTTCGAGAGATTACATCACTTTTTCTTCTTTTTGACAGAAATCTAAAACTAATAGCAGGACTTTTTGCACTACTAGTCATATAAGCCAATGCTAGTCGTTACTGCGGAAGACTTCAGCAGAATACCTCCCAGCAGCTTCCGATAGCTTTGCAAACCGTCCTAATATGACAATGCTATAACTTGGCTTGGCAGAAACCCGAGCAGGCAACCCATAGGCACAGCCAGCAGCTCAGATAGACAATATCACAATTGGTTCCACTACCACAGGCCACACTTTCAGGGCTACTAAAGAAGACTATCAATTTCACATCTGGCTTTTCTTGCTCTTTGCTTACGAAAATATGGCTTTCCCTACCCAGGAAGCGAAAAGAACAAGTGTTCCTTCTCCACAACACCAAGCTTATCTTCTGTTTGCACTTTTTTCTGGTTATCGTATTCCCTATGTTTGCCTGGAGGTAATTTCCTCCAACAATAGCTGGAGTCAGGGGTTGGTGCATTTATTATTCTTTGCATTAGATTTTCTGTAGACAGTTGCCTTAGGTAGCTAGCTAGTACGCAGTAACTTCTACACAGGACATTTTATGTCCCTCTGGTGCATAATTTTTCTGGTTGATTATCACATGAAGCTAACATTGTAACTTCCTCATTTGCCCAAAGATATGCCCAAGATGGAAACCACCCTTTCGTTACTAGTGACAACCATAGCTACAGCACTGCAACAACAGTGGTGATATAGAATGTCGCCAGTCATTACCACTGACCTTATTGGCATTGCTGATTGGATGTTCATGGTTGAGAACAGGCAGAATCCAGTAGACGAACTATTCATGTGGTTGCTGTTCTGGCTGAATTACGATGCCCACAAGAAATGTTTTCGCTTAGCATATTCGTTGTGTGGCAGTTGCAGTTCTTCATAGATTGACTATCGATGTTGTCCAAAAAAAACTTTGTAAGTTCAGCATGCTCAAGGTCTCGATGAAGGATAATTGGCAAGTAAGGAATCAGTATCGAATTGTCTTAATTGCCTGCTTTAGTCAAGGTTGTGCCCAATGGTTTTGTTTCCATTTCTGAAACTTAGTATTGAGACACAACTTGGATCTTACACGATACCAATGGCACAAACGTAATATCTAACCAAAGCTAACGGAGCTGCTCATTCCACCATTCACATCCCCCAGAGTCTTCAACGGAAGTTTCAAGTGGCTCAGAGAGTCTCTTCACCAGCAGCACCATATCATACCTTAGACAATATTGATTTTGGTCCAACAAGTAAATGGCACTTGCCTTATTCTTCTCGAAAGCAAAACCGATGCTGTTGCCTGTCTTTAGAAATCCACTCAAGGGATAAATGTCAAGAGTGGCAGGTTTTTCTGATGCAAATTGACTCAGGAGTCAGCATGACAAGTGAAGCTGAAAAATAGTTAAGCAGGCAAATTCTACCGAAAGTTTCCTTAGCACACTGGCCAATGGCTGGGTACTTGTTATCTCACAGGATAATGTTGTACCCAAACTATATTTGAGTATCGTTCAGGTGTTCCAATTTAATGTTTCGTAAATGACTATCGCTGAGTATCGTCAGTTATCGCCTCAAAATTTCTGGTAGGGAGAGCCGTCCATTGACATCTTTCTTTGTTATTATGGTATCCACTTTTGCTGATGATCTTCACTTTGTAAAAATCAACAGAAGCTTCTTCAATTAACTTGTTCTTTCTCTCCATGGCATGTCAGTGAAAAACAGGATCAACAGACTCCTGGTAAGCAGCTTTGCTGACAGTGACAGTGGAAAACACGCATTTGATAGTAAAAAGTTGTTTTCACTGAAATGGGATTAGTTCAGAAGGCAGCTATAAATATTTGATGGGAATTTGTGAGATAATATGTAAAAACATTGGATCAGCAACATTGATGCCAGATATTTTTTTAGAACCACGTTGTTGACAAAAAGTCTTCAAGTGATCATAACCAAGCATGTTAATAGTAGGCTAATCAATATTCTCCACTACCACTTGTAGTTTGTCTCCTAATAGCTTCATCACCAAGGGCACAAAATTGATTTCACCCAACATAACAGCATTGTCAAAGTGATAAGAGTCCTGAATCTTTAATTTCCTTTATGGAATGCAATCGACACGCTTGTTGTGTATTCTGTATGCACACAATGCACATGGTGGGGTTCACACTGCGGAACCGCCAGATCTAAATAAAAATATTTCAAACCATGCCACACGGATTAGCAAAATTGTGATTTTATTTCATAAATATGCTTGTTTCAAACTTTATCAAGTGATAAAATGGTACAAACTTTCAACTCTTCATTCAGGTATGTGACAAATGCTCTAACAGAAAATAAAATATTCAATAGTTTTGTCAGAATAACATAGTCACAGTACTTTTGACTTATGGTTGATGCCAACAAAATTCAGTGAGACTAGAGACAGAATAGGATTCAAAATAGCTTCTTTTTTTTCATTGAATTGTGCATTAAGCTTAGTACCACTGAACTCTCAACAACTCTTCAAAGCAACCCATCCAATCTGCTCCACCAACAGTAGAACGATTCAACAATCCTTTTGATCAGTCAATTTCTTCAACATCACGCACAAGTCAAAGTCATCTTACGGGATTATTAGGCGCAATCAAAATCTAAAGATGTATACTCCAATTTAGATTTAAATTTATATTTAAATTTAGCATCAGAAGGAAACCAAACGATGACATTTTACAGGAACGTGACATGGGAAAATGTATCAAGCGAAAGCCGACTTAGCGAAGACGTCTGACAATGTTTGTGAAGTATCACAATCATATGGAAGAGTCTTAAGCTAATGGCTGAAATCTTAATTGAATATTCAAATAAAGTAAAACCTGACTCATGTGCACTGCCAAACCAGAGGCCAAGGAGGCCGTCCTACATGGCTTCTTGACAAATCCTGAACACAAGAATTATCCCCTTTTTGAAAATTTTTCACATTTCATAAGAAATGCCACTCAGCCACTCCTATAAAGCTTCTTCTCTTTCCATATGATCTAACCAATAATCTGTGGCATTCTAAAGATGGAAATGGAGATAATTCCCCCGCCTCGAACTAAGTGGGATTTCTCCGCTCCTCAAATTTGGCTTAAATGACATGTTCTATCCATAAACAACAACCACGGCTTTGAAGATAATCATCCGCCGATACGATTGTTTTCATAGCAGAATAACCTGCATGATCTCTTTTTTCGAGGAAATCGACATTATCTTCTGAAAGGATGGCACACGAACACATTAGAGACAGCTCTTTTTAGCAGACGACAGAGCTATTGCTTTTCATGAGAGAAACAATTGGAGTAAATTGATATGGACGAGGCAGCTGACACAGGGTATTAAAGAATTGAGGCCGCAATCCTAAACGTCAATCTTTTTTGGAAATGGAAGCCAGCGTAAGCTCATCATTGTTGGAACAATCAACAGGAATTAACATGACAATGACTCTGACAGGGGAACATTAAAGGATAAGCCTGCGGACATGTGTCGACTTTGCGGTTTCTTCTGACACATCAGTTGTCTCAATCAAAGCTTAGCAACGTAGCACGTTCGACCAGGCACATGATGCCGTGTTAACTGCTACGTGTTGTGGCGGTGTTTGAAATGAGATGAGAGGGTTTTGTGTTTCTCGGAGCCACACCCAGTGCATGGAGCATGTTGTAAATGCCTCAGATTTCTCGGCAGATGGCGGCGAGTGCATCAGCATCGAGCTGTAGCAAGCAGTTCATCTACTTCATGGAAAACTTCAAAACACAAAACCAGCAGATTGTGGCTTGACTGGCCTTGACTGACACAGCACTGAGCATCTAGTCAATAGATTCAAAATTCTATTCAGTCACTACGGAGAAATAAAACAAAACTTTGGATGGAAATTTTCACAAGGTTGAACTGATGCAATGAATACCAATGGATACTTGGGTTCAAATTAGTGTGGAGACGCTGCTCCGAATATGATGACACAGTGGGGAGCTCGTTTCAAGGAATGAACGAGAATTTTATTCGAGTCGTTGCTATGACATAAATAGTTCATGAAATATGATTATGAGACAAGCGTATTTCTGCTGAAGGCTGAAGTAAAGCGCCGCCCAGACAAACAATCTTAGTCACTGCGCGACCTGCGATCATAATCAAGTGCTCTGTGAAAGTAAAACTGTAATTCCCAGGTTTGATGTTTGGTTATTCTGGGTACTGGGTCTTCATACAAAGGATACTCAAGATTTTACAAGTAAGACAGAAAGATGGTGTATCGCGGTATCGCTATAGAAAATTCAACTTACCTCAAATTCAACAAGTGCCTGTTTTTTCTTTGGCATCATCAATATATAGCTGTAAAGAGAGAAACAAAGACTATTATAAGGAGTGGAATGGGGTACTTGGCCCTTCAAACAACTGAAGCAGAAGATAGAATGCAACTGATACACACTAGCTACAATGGCATCACTTTCAACATCATGATACCACCTCAAAATACTCTGCCAGTAGCAGTACCACTGATGATAACACCCAAACTGATCATCCAACTTATCTCATCAAAGGCTTCTTTTTAAGATCTGTCATGACATGCATATGGGGATTGCACAAGCAATCATTTCACACAAAAAACATCAGTAATCTTCATCATTGATCTCCCACAACACGAGAGCAATCATAAACCATTCCACCACACTTTTACATAATCCATCTAAATCTTTCATGACACGATCCAGCCTCCCCCCATTGGCTTTCACAAGGCCTCCCCTGAGGAACCCCATCCTTAAAGCTCATCAGTTGTGCCCGAGACGGACTCTGGGCTTTCAGTAATCTAAAACTTTCATGACACGGCCTCCCCTCAGGAACCCCATCTAAAAACTCACAATGAACATCCATTGTGCCCAACAGGAAATAACTCGAAATCATTCCATCATATTACTTTCAGTAATCTAAATCTTTCATGACATAACTCAACCAACTGGGGCTCGACAATCTTGTTAGTCCTCCTGCTCTAATCATACCATGAATTATAGAGGACTCGGAACACGCATCAATCTTGACGACTTTAATAACAATTTATCACACAATTACTTTATGATATTCGAGTGCCACATCAGTTGCCTAATGTGTTTTTGAACAGCAAGATCGCTTAGGCAGAAATGGCGGGAATAAGTGGTTTAGGATCAATATATGAACGGTGTTTACACCAAGAAGGAGGCGGGAATTGAAAGCGTTTTGATTGGCTTTGGCAGAATCCCAGCTCCGGCTAAAGGGATCAGGATCTCATGCTCTTTTATGGGCTAGAAGCAATCTCAGCCTCAGGCAGCGGTCAGATGTGATTTACCTCAGACCGTTAAACTTGTACATGTAACTTCTTATAAGGAATGACAAAAGTTGTTAAAGTTGTTGTTGCTGCTGCTGGTAAACAAGGGCAGAGCCTATTTCTTCCATGGCCATGGGGCAGCCAAGCACAGCATGTAACAATACCGCAACGTATCTTGCAGAACAAATCAAGACATTCATGCTACAATCCATCCCGACCCTTCCCCTCCAGCCAAGAGAAACACACTGAACAAAACCCTGGCACCGAGATAATCAAGCATTGTTTTCTTTTTCTGGGGCTGTTGATTTAGATCACAGATTGTTATTGTTTTCGATGATGATCTTGATCTTAGCAAGAAAAGACCATCACTGTCCTAAGGCTTATTATTGCTAGGTATGTTATCAGTAATGCTACCAATAATGGGCAAATGTTGTTGTAAGGGGCAGAGCATGCAGTTCAGTGAGAAACAATCAAACATTCCACAGACCATAAGTATGAGTGAAATGACCAATCACTCCTCACTCACATCATAGAAAGCACTGAAAGAGAGCACTTGTTGGCACTCTCTCTGAGGTGTTTGCTCTCTGAGGTGTTGGGATGCGGCCTTCACCACAATGGACAGCACTATGGATGACAAACACTCACTAATCATGCCAACAGTGACCTATAAGCAGTCCGCACATCACCTCGCTGACAAACTGCCTGTGTCACCTAGAGCAACCACTTCGCAGAACCAGTTCAATGCAGAAACCACCCAGGAGCACCGGTCCCAGCGGCAGCATCCCACTCTCAACAGACAGCGTCAAATGAACCGAAAACATAACATGATTAGTGCGTTACTTTACGCAGTCACTAATAGACTGATATTTTAATTACCAAGTATAACTGGTATGATTATAACGAGCTCGTAGTATATCCATTTCAGAGCCTGACATGAGCTGTTGGCATTCGATCATTCATCCCGCGATGATTATAATGGCTGTGTACATTACATAGTTCATTCAACATCTTTTTATGACGATCGCTAATGATAACTCGGCTACAGTACACTGAACTGATGGCTATCGCGCTAATTGTGCAATTGTTGATATGTGAATGGAACTGAGCGGAATGGGATGGATCAGTTATCAGCGGCTATTCATCAATAAATCAGGACAGTTAATGAAAGCGCAAGTCAGCACTGCAGTCCTTTTTGAAATATTTATGTTTTACATCTGTAACAAAGTATCTGAATCACAGCTGAATACTACAATGTATCATGTACACTTTATTTATTCACACCCTGTGAAGCTCTAAAACTGGTGATTCTCATCAGGAATACCGACACTAACTAGCCATTATCTATCATGTATCATTTTTACACATTTGTGGACATAACTAAACTTCCACAGCAAACAGCAGAAGCCCCATCCCCACTATCCACCACATCCCCACCCCCATATCGCCAAAAGTGATAAGCAAGGCATTACGACCAGATCCGACTACAAACACTTTTTATGTCTAAATAATCGTGTTATTTCTGAAAACAGATGAACAAGTCCAACAAAGGCAAATGTGTTATCTTTCCCACGCACACACTAAGGAGATTGAGACTTCATACAGGATATCAAAGGAACTTCAGACAGCTTTTTTCATCGAGCCTGCTGCGTGCAAATTATTCACATATAGAACCAATTGCTGTTTTAGGAACTATTTGCACTTTTTGTGTGCAATACCGTGAAGGAAATGAAGAGTTTTGTCTCAGTAGGCCCATGTACATTATGAGAACGTCCCTACTGAGATGCCCCATGTCTGAGTTTCAGATAAATGTCTCGTAATGAATGTTTCCATCAATGAAGACCAATGTTCCCATCAATGACAGGCCATACCGTCAAGATGACATGATAATTTCATGCAAGGGCAGTGATGCATTCATTTGAATCCTGCTGCAGATTATTTGTGGACCTAATCCACTAATCTATGAGACAAAGCTCGGATAAAGCATGTTCCTTTGTAAGCTTTGCACTTGTTACTGAAAGTGCCACCTCCGCAGCAAGATCAAGATAACACAGATAGTCAAAATGATACTAACGGATCATGATATGACAGGAGTAGTCATGTTTGGTTCCTAAACGCATTGGAAGCATATTTTCAAAAGCTGCAGTGGGCAGGGAGTCGAGATCAGTTGACCAATGGCAGCAATGGCTGGACTGGGGGAGTTAATACCCCATCAGGGATCGCCATAACATTAGGCAGCAGAGTAAATGGTGTTTTCTGAAACTCGGGGGATTTGCTGAGTGACAATATTGGACCATTATCAACTCTGTCAAATGGGACTGCACTGGAATGGAAGCAACTGTATAGAACTGTATTTCATTCCCTATGGAAATGATGGCCCTGCGCTAACATCTACTTTTAGAAGACAAGTATTCGAAAATGGTGTTTGTCTGGTGTCTTGACAACAATGAAGGGAATACAGCCATGGTGAACAAACTTTTATGGCCTTTTATCTCCAAATTGTCCTTCAAATATCCATCTGAATAATGAATTCAATCACCCTACAAATAAAGATGGTTGTCTGTTGGATCATCTCATCTGATTATCCATAGTGCAACCTCCCCAGAGATGTAGAAACAGGTTGTATATTACAATATATTCAATCCTAAAATTATGATGATATTGGACCAAGGCATAACCACTAATACAGCCAGATATATTACCATTATCAAAAGATGAGAAATGACATTCCATCACTTTCCCAAATTGAAGGATGCATCATTCTAAAGCCAAGGATCAGAGGCATACTCTCAAAGCTGTACAATTACAGATTGGACCCAAATTGG
This sequence comes from Lineus longissimus, assembly GCF_910592395.1. Classification (NCBI taxonomy): domain Eukaryota; kingdom Metazoa; phylum Nemertea; class Pilidiophora; order Heteronemertea; family Lineidae; genus Lineus; species Lineus longissimus. The sequence continues at coordinate 26,715,546 of NC_088310.1, forward strand.
ACCAATCCAACAATCCTCTTATACAATACTGCAAGATTTACCACCATTTATCTTGAAATAACATTGCGCCATTTGCCCAAATTGAGGGATCAGATACATACATTCAAATCCACACAATTACATATTGGGACCCAAATACGACTGCTAATACAGCTAGAGCAAGATTTATCACCGTTTAGAAGATGAGGACTAACATCACAGATAGCATTTTCAATGGTTTTGTCAACATTATCAGCGGTCGATATTGGCGTTATTGGACGAACATGAATTGTATGAGTGGACGACCCACATCCAGCCATCATGTTGAGTTGAGGTTTGATGGAACCCAGTGCTGCCCATTCTGAGGGCACCATGAAGGGTTTTAAGGCCTATTTTATAGAACAAATGCAGTAAATATGATACTGGATTCCTCTGTACAGGCAGGCATGTCTAGCCTGGGGACTACCAATGTCATCATGGACAAATGATAAAAGGATCATATTCTTAATGTAGCCTTGTGATCAAAACAAAAGCATGAAAAACATTCCTTTTTGATTGATAGTATCTTGCTGGTAACTGCAGGGAAGAGGCACCAGTGTCAAAATGGTATTGTTTCAGACTGACAGGCCCAAGCACCAAAGTGAGGGGTGATTCTACAACCTTACCTACCCGAATACAAATAGAGTCAAGAGACCTGCACAAGTAAAGGTCACCTCTATCACCATCAGATAGCTGACCAACAGCGATAGCCACATGAGTGATAAAGATCCACCTCATACCAGCCAACACCTGATTGGCTTTATAGTACGCACCCCTGATGATCAGAAAATCTGATTGTCGGGGAATAAAGACTGGGTTCATCTGATTACCGTCCAGCCAAACCGTGGCGAAGATGAGACCAGTCGACTTGACTTACAGAATCATTGGCCATCAAAGGCATGAGGGCAAGTTCTATCATCGAGTAATGAATCATAGATGAAGGAGAGGAATGGAGGCGCTTGGATGTGGCAAATAGTGATGTTTTGAATGAAGGCAATACTAACTGGTACTGCCAATACCAATTCTAATTGGCACTATCAATAGCCAATGATGAACATTGGTCTTTGAAACCCTGTGGGTTATTTTATCGTTGTGAAAGGTTGAATCAGAGATAAAAGACAGAAACGGGACAGTTCTTTAATCTGACCAGTTCTGACAGAGAACAAACCTTCTCAATTCCACTGGTATCATCATCCTTATGGCCTTTTGACACACCAGTAGCCTTTCACAATGACATTTTAATGTCAGTTGTACTACTGCGATCTATCAAATTGGATAACATGAGACCAAGGCAAAGAAGTCAGTCTAGAAAGTATCCAATCCTCGACCATATATAATCTTGTGACTTGTCAATGAAGGCAGTTTCGATGGGTATCAATATTACAAATGGTCTTTTGGCACAAGAGCAGCCAGTAACAGGATAAGTCATACCCAAGGAAGTCCCTGAGTATTCTAGGGCAATACACCAACAAGAGAGAAGGTATTCTGTCCACAAATGACACCAAAGGCTCTTGGAATGGATGCAGCCATTCATGTCATTCACAGCCAATACCAACATCAAGATGGATTACATACGACTTTCGACACAACAGTATAGCTTGTCTCTTAACAATGGCAAAATCAGCTTTGAAGTCCCTCTACAGGGTCAGTTATTAAGCATAAAGAATAAAAGGATTACCCGACAGCAGAGTTTGCCCTCATTGACTTGTTAGCAGATACAAGGCATTAGCTCAAGAAGCCCAGCAAAAACAAGTCGGTAACATACAGCCAACATATACCACAGCTGCTAACATTTTCAGATAACGCAAACATGGAAAAGGTATTCAGATATGTTTCTCTCTTGAGATTCAGCAAGCTTTCGCAACAACGAATGTTAGTAAGTATACAATGGCACATGACAATGAAGTCGGTCAGTGCTTCTCCACAATTACCAGGGCTGTAGTTGAATAGGGATGGCTAAGCCGGAGATTCCCAACGGAACTCAATTCATTTTCTTTCTTTGAAAGCATTTTCCAATATACTGGTAACTCGAAACTGCCAACTACTTTTGGCGGTGGAGTGTTTACTAGAGAAGGGATGAAACGGAAATGGCCGATAGGAGACGACTTGATCTTGGATAAGACATTTAGTATAGCCAATATCCTTAGGTAGCATCTCAAGATTAGACCAACATGGGAAAAGTATTCAGACAAGTTCTCTCATGAGACCTGCCGAGCTAGTGATAAGCATACAGACCATGACAATGGAGAAGGGTAGTGATTCTTAATGATTACCAGGGCTTCGGGAGAAAAAGAACAAACAGGAGGAAATGCCCAGCGGAATTGGACTATCCATCTCATCTTTATATCAAGACCGATTCACATTCCTCCTCTTTCAATGGTATTTCGCGACTTGTAATTCATCTTGATGGTGTCTCACCGGTAAGACCTATCATGTATTTTCAATATTCGTTTAAAATAAGCAATAACAACGTTCTCAACGGTAAATCGACTAAGTGCGAAAGAGGGTTTTAACTCCAACATCGGAGCCACTTTATACAAAAATGTTGACGGAAAGAATTGATCTAGAACAGTTTCCATTAGTCCCTCTTTTTCTAAACACATACCTTCAACACTCGATCGAGAAATAATCTCCATACTTGTGCTGGCCGATGTGTGATCAATTCTCACGATATAGCATCATCGACGACAGCTGTTTCTGACATGGCGTTATCGTTGGCATGCCAACAGCGGCATCAGCGGCCGTTGATAGGGTTGCTAGGCAGTCAACCATTAAGATTACACGAGATCTGAGAAGATCGCCCAATGAAAAAGAGCATTAGCGACGAGACGTGTGCACAGCGATATCACCATATTCAAGCCATATATCATACTAATACCTTTTTGATAAGAGATATATTGGGAACAGTCCTTGACGACCCTGTTTGGGCAGTGAGGCCGGATGAAAAATTGGATTTTGTCAGATCCAGCTGTCTGGTAGATATTGGCTATTATATCTGAGCAAATACAAAGGTGTCACCTGAGAATATGATCAAGGATGGCCAAATCCTGAGGTTGAATATCAATGAACATACAATAGAAATAAACAGGATAAAAACAATTACTTAGAGACAAACTATAAGCTGAAATCTGAGTATTTACCTAATAATGGTGAAAAAAGTATCACTTTAGTCACTTTTCATGAGACTAGATCTTCAATGGTTTGACGCCCCTGAGAAAGAGTACCACAAAGAAAGTGGTGAATATACAACGTCTACGAAACGGTTTCAATTGCATCTTTGAAAGACGCAAGAAAGAAGTTACATTAGCAACTAAAAGCAAATGTTTCTCAATGCCTTGGGCTTTGCTCACAACAAAGAGAGAATGATGTTATGATCATGTTAGATTGTAATTTGCTTTTCTAACGAGGTATGTACAGGATGAGAAAAGAAGAAATGATACTTATACTATCAGATTGTTCCAATTCAAAAAGCACAAAGGCCGATGGGTTTGATATCATGATATCATAATGGATTAAGGATATGATTACCAAGCAGATTTATTCCCAAAGAAGATGACAGTATTTTTGACCATGACACTTATCTATCAACAGAATTCTCTGAGAGCCAGCCGTATAACTCTGTTAATTCTTGATAAGCTTACATGCTACTTGATAGGGTATTGACAGACAGAATTACCAATTAAAAAACCGCCCAACAGAGAACATGATTCTGTTGTAAATGGCCAGAAGACTGATCAATAACTAACATACGTCTAACTGATAGGTCCACATATTCAAGAGCCCACTTTTGATATTAGGCTCCAAGCTAATGGCCAAGAGGCCATGTCCTGAATAACACTCTTATGTACCTTCACTCTTGGGGGATTGTCTAGCTGACAAGAGCCACCCCTAACATAACTCTGAGATAAAAGGCAAGCCGGTAGCTGCATGGTCCATTAGAAAATTACAGTCTCATAAACCTAAGTCGTGATTCAGATAAATGTGACTTATACAGGATTAGTTCAAAGCCTAAAAGCCAACCATTACCAGCCATGATATTCCATGGTTCCAACAGTATCTTTCATGAAATGAGCTTTCAGAAAATGAGCTTTACAAAAGCAGAGAAACCTGGTGGTGAACCGGATCATTTGTGACCCGCTCTACCAAAACTAGGCGCTTGTCGCATCTGAACTTGACAGGTTGATACGGACTTGTTGTTCATTTCCCTATTGTAGACCTTTTGTGAAATGTGACCAAATCAGTTTGTAATAGATTTCACAAAAGGTCTACAATAGGGAAATGAACAACAAGTCCGTATCAACCTGTCGAGTTCAGATGCGACAAGCGCCTAGTTTTGGTAGAGCGAGTCACATTTTGTTACTGAGATGTATGATGTCAAAACAAACCGCTTATAAAATTGTACCCAACATAATGAATAACAATTCAGCATAACAAGTTCAGTTTGTTCAGCTCCACCCTATGTAATACTTAGTGGGAGTACTATTGTACAACTTCTGGAGGCATCCATCAGATAACCCAATAGCTCTCGCCTCAAGGCAGATAAAGCCCGAGACACTAAGCTTTGTTAATACGTAACACAAAGCATTTTGATCAGTTTTGGATGTTACTTATGCTCATTGTCAGTATCTATTCCCTCCGGGGCTTTATCATAATGGAATGACAACTCATTACAAGTGATGCATTGTGTAATGATTTAGCGAGGCGATGTGAAATATTCATTGGCAAAGAATTACATGTATATTTCAGGAGAAGTAATCTTTTTTGATATTAAGTTGTACTTTTCTATATAAAAGTGGCAAAAACTTTATATAAATAGTCAATAGTAAAAAGTACATGTATTAGTCATAAGGTGTGCTGTAAACATTGGCTCTAGGAAAATTCGTCCCCGGAAAATTCGTCCCTGGAAAACTCGTCCCCGGAAAATTCGTCCCCTTAGAAAATTCGTCCCCGGAAAATTTGTCCCCGAGGAAAATTCGTCCCTGGAAAATTCGTCCCCGAGGATAATTCGTCCCTGAGGAAAATTAGTCATAAGGTGTGTTGTAAACATTCTAGACCCAAAAAGGATGTGTTATTTTGTTTCACTACCGGGTAACTCAGGAAGATTCCATAGCTTGTTTTGAAGGAGTTCTGAAATTGCAGTGGAGGTCACACCAGAAGATGGAGACAGAGCAACCACCAACTATGTCCCAGTAGTGACCGAGGGCAATGGCAAGAATGAAGGCCAATATAATCCACTTCCATGGGCTTGTCAACAATGGGTGATATGAATAAAGGCTAGCAAATGCTTTTACTTCAATTTTGTACAGAAAGGCCTAGTGTAAATGTACATGGAGTTTCAGATAAAAGCAATTGCTAGTCTTTATTCATATCACCCAATAAGAATTGAGTTACCACTCGCTTGTGTGACAGGAAATATGGTATCTCGACAGTCTTGGATGATACCCAGATTGACCCAATCAGGAAGAACCTCATTAGTATGCATTCATGACTGGAATCACTTGTAACACATGGTCGCTGTGTTTGCCAACACGGAAATAACACAATCTCACTTCCCAAATAAATGACAACTGGTTGTTGACATCGGGTACATTCATAAATCTCTGTTGTCATCAATAAGCTGCTAATGAGGTATTAGCTAAACCAACTGACTTATGTCAGGATATATTCGCCATTACAATGGCAGACTTAATTGACGAAGACATATGACAAGGCCATTATGACAATAACTACGCTTGGTTATTGTCACTTATCCACAGAAATTACCAACTGCTAGATTAGTCGACAAATCTACAGACTTATGTCAGGATAGATTCGCCATTATCTGGCCAGAATAAGCTGACAATTACGACATTCATATGATCAGTCGTCACTTTACAACATCATCTACAACTGGTGAAGCATGAAACCACATCAGAGATTCATTGATTAGCTGGCTGATTATGTCAGGGTATGTTTTACGGTTGCCGAGTCAATTGACAAATTCATATGATCAGTTTCATCATGACATAAACTAATGTCAAACAGAACAGTGAAGGTTTCTGTCATAATAGAGATCTGTATAAATAACAATCAACAGGATGTGAAGTAATTATATTCACTAGAACTACCAGTATGTTTGAACAGGTTTTGAACTGTAATTGCCAAGGTTCAATTATCTCCATTAGCGACTTTGGTAACTTGGTCAAATGGTTGATCAACCACATGCTTTCACAGTTTGATGATGAAGCCAGTTGCTGTTTACCATGAGGCATTCACATTGACCTGCTTAAAACTTTCACAAGAAAGTTCTTCATTCTTCATTTTTCAACTACAGCACCCACATAAGCCTGATTTCACGCCAGATTTGATGGAAGATGCAGAATGTTTTAATGGACTCATTGCTTGAGGCTGATCAGCATCTATTGTTAATTGGATCAGAAATGCAACAATTAGGCCTTTGGCATCATGACGGATGACATGGCTTGTAAAGAGCTTTTATGGAGGAAATCAGCTAAAAGGTCTAGAACAGGATACTACCGGATACAGAAGCTTATGATAGCCTCCTACTGATTAACCATATATTGTAATCAAAGCTCTCTGAAATGCCATTTTAACAGCTTGTCACACAGCCTTTCCAACGTTTTACAATCTGTAACCAAGCCTACCTTCTTTGAAGGAATGGATGAGATTTTAAATTGAAAGCACTGATTCTATAATTCTAATCAATTGCTTTCACTGCAAGATGTTGGAGATCCAAATATCCTCAGATTATTGATGGTAAAACTGTTGAGATAGAAATCTCAGATCATCTCATTAACTGAAGACTTTACAAAAACTTGGGTTCTTATCAGCAATCAATGCATCACGAGAATTGAACACGATCAAGTTTTTTTCAAATTAAGCTCAGCTAAACTTTTGTGCTGAAAGAGGAAGAACTACCTAATTGAAATTGCTGCAGCAATTGAAAGAAGCCCAATCTCGCACTGAAACTGGGCTTCTACATTTTTTTCTGCAACTTGAATAAAACCCCAAAACATGGAAAAAATTTCTCAGTATTTTGAACGTGACCTGAATGTGAGCAATGAGGGTAGTTCTTGAAAATCCAAATTGCCTATCACGTTTTGTTGCTGGCAGGTCTCGACCCAAATGGTCGATAAATCCATACATGCACTGGGAAAAGATTGTCTGTTTACAATGTTTTCAATAAGTAAGGTATTCAGCAAGACAAAACCATAATCAGTCAATTTGTTTACTTTTTTCACTTCAACAACCCACGCACCATGAATTGCTTTCATGCACAATCCAATTTTGCCAGCAGGGCATCGGATTTCATTTCATATTGATAGCCTTAGAAAAAGAGCTTGTTATTATCAACAAAATATTAAAATCCTACTACTTCAAGCATCATATTTCCCACTGATTGCCCGAGATACTGCAGAAAACTATCAATATTGATTAAACATAATGCCAATAAGCAACTAGGAAACCATACAACATTGCGTTGGGCGGGAAATCTTGATTGATTTTCAAAGCCAAACCATGGAACGCCCTGGATACCATTTCATAACGGTGGTATATTGATTGCTGCAAGATGGATTACTTCTAACCACAGTAACGTGGGAGGATCGAGAAGAAAAGAGTAAATGGAACAGACTTTAATTCACTATATTTTCACACCGATCGCCATTGCAAACTTGCTTCACCTCAACATAGAAATAGCTGTGGTCAGCTCCACATGGTGCTGGTGGTGTCAAATATGAAATCGACAATGATCTCAAACACTTGTACAAGTATATATTTGCCTCACACTAGAAAATGCATCACTGCCGCTAATCCCAGACAGAGGCTGCAATATATTCAACCTTGAACATCAGAATCAGGGAAGAGAGATTCAGAACTTATTCTGACAAGCCATCACCATCACACCGATGACGAGGTGATGAAATAAGGCAGCAACATATATCACTACTTCAATATTGATGCATCAGCAAGTCCCATCGGCTCGCCCGGCTACACAATTCAGCTAATGGAGACCTCATTCGGTGCAAGATAGGATGAGGCACAATTGGTAATCAAAGATACTGGTAATGATACGAGACAGATGGATTCCTTGCTAGCATGACAACTTCTCCTTAAGGTGCTCATCCTACCATAATTGACACCCCAGGAGATTACTCAACATCATGATTGATGAACAAGGGCCAACTCTTGCTTCACATAAACTTGGCAGGTTGTTTCGGGAGACAGACATAACTCATTTGATTCTTAATTTTCGATTAAAATTCTGCCAGTATTGTTTTTTTTAATAAACTAACATGCCATGCGCGCCCGTAGCTAACAGATATAACTCCTGAAGGGACAATAGGTCAAGGTTATGTTAAATTCTCAAACAGAAAATCCTCCAAGTACTATTTGAGAATATGTCATGTATTACTATAAAGGCAAATATGGTAATTTTCATTCCTATTAGGTTGCAACTTGAATAATCATGCTGCACTTCACTATTGTCATCTGAGCAAATATTATTTGAAGATCTGCCAACAATAGGCATCTGAAAAGCTGTGAAATATGACAATGAGGTGAAAGGAATGTGCTCTGTTCAATAATGGCGTAGGCCTAGATCTGATGATGCACCCGGGCTATTTTAGTGGGGAGACAATGCCCAGATTATATCTATAGGATCTGAGCAAACCTACTGAATAAAATTGCACATAACATGTTGAGCATCAACGTGTAAAGAACTGATAGGAAACAATGCCAAACAAAACAGTTTTATGAAAGTGTACATGAAAGTTTTAGAGCAAATAAAAACTTGCTTTGCCATCCCAAAGTACCAGTTAAACTTGTGAGAGCCTCGTTGCCAAGAGATTTAACAGACGCTTTGCAAATTTTGCAAAACCTTTATGGGTGCAAATCTCTGTAGTGTGCTATAAGGGACCCACATTGAGTTCATCCCAAACCCCTTGAAACTCAGTGTGAATATTCAGAAGAGCCAAGTCGATCTACTTCAAGTGGCAGGTGTTTTCAGCAAGAGAGATATATCTCACAGAAATCCGATTGTAGTCATGGCAAATACCTCACCATTAACACATCAAACGATACCATATAGCGGCTCTTATAGTTATTTCATTCAACAAAACGTGGCCCTCACCAACTCTGAATCTACAGACATGAAAGTCAGAGAGCAGTGAGAGTGTGATGTACAATGCCAGCCGAGCAAAAAGACTGCTGTCTTCACCCAAAGGCAAAATGAACCACAAAGCATATAAGTCCACAGAGAATAGAATATGTCTGTGCATGCTCAACTGATACTGCTTTAGTATTAACAAGCACAGAATGTGCAAATCCATGCTGATATTCCCTGTTTTTCCCCTGGGGTATCACATCAGATATCTGAAGATTAAGACAGAAATAACAACGACCAGGTCACTAGGTGCTCTATTGGTTCATGCCCATTTCGCCTTGTCTTTTTTCGCCTTTTCCCATTTTGCCTTTAAAAAATATACATTTTGCCTTCTCCTATTTCGCCTTTTCCAATTTTGCCTCTTCCCAATCGGCCTTATTCTATCTCGCCTTTGTCTTTTTTCGCCTTTTCATTTTTCGCCTTATGCTTTTTTGCCTCTGTTTTATCTTGCCTTATCACAAGTTGCCTTATCCATTCTTGCCTTCGTCTCAGTTTGCCATTGTCTTAATCTGCCTTCTCCTATTTCACCTTGTCCTAATTTACCTTTGTCCTAATTCGCCTTCATCCTATCTCGCCTTTACCTGCCCCGCCTTTGTATTATTTCGCCTTCTTCCCATTTCGCCTTCTTCCTACTTTGCCTTTTTCTATTTTGCCTCTTCCCAATCCGCCTTATTCTATCTTGCCTTTGTCTTTTTTCGCCTTTTCATTTTTCGCCTTATGCTATTTTGCCTCTGTTTTATCTTGCCTTATCACAAGTTGCCTTATCCATTCTATAGTTATTCAATTCAATATCGTTAACTGTTTTATTAAATTTACATAGTTTGATATTGTATACTGTTTTAGTTTCATATTTTTATATTAAAGAGGAAATATATTCATCCATTATAAAACGTTAGTTTTATCCTTTTCTTGGATACCAAGTTAATAGGGCAATTAGTTATATGACTGGATAATGTCATAACTTCCAACAGTTTTAATGTTCTCTTTTGAGTTAATCTCATAAAAGCTCTGAATGTTGGAGATATGGTCCCAACTCCCCAGCTCCATCAGCTGCAAACCCCTCACTAGCACGATATCAAGTATTCGTATCAGTAACTACTAGTACTTTACTACACTCCTGATGCAGTGGACTACCCTAGTGTCACTGAGACAAACCGTAATAAGTACCATGTTTCACTCCTCCACTTCAAAGTCTCCAACTCATTAAACCTTCTTTCTGACGACTTAGAGATATTCCCAGACCATTCAGCTAGTCTTTATTGGCATCCACATCACCTACACCGGCAAGTACAGCAAACGAAATTGGCAACATGTGTAAGTAAAACAGTGACTTACATGTTTACATGAAAAATATCAAAATGTGAAAAGAAGATAATAGCTGCGCTTACACCACGAAATATTGGTGGACCAATTGCACGTACACCACCACAAATTGGTTCGGCAATCCATTGCCGATACAAATTGCCGAGCGAATTTGTCCCACCAAGCTTGATGGTCCAAATTCGCCCGGCTTGTTGAAAGCTCGGCTTTGTCGTGGTGTAAGCGCAAATGGATCGGCAATTAGCTAGTTAGATGGTTCGGCTCCAGGTGGCGTTTTCGAAATGGCGCTTTCTGCTTATTGTTTGCGCGCCATCTGTAGCCGGATTTTATAACTAGATGCAGCGCTGGTGTAAGCGCTTGGTGGATTTTCGATGGTGCGGCATTGGTTCCCGAACCAAGATTGGTGGTCCATTTTCAGGTGGTGTAAGTGCGGCTTATACTGTTTTTTAGAGAATGCTGGAACAACGGAAATGTAGAGGAATGTCTTACCTGACTTTGCCAAAGTCTTTTACTGTGTCTAAAATATCTTGTTCCAATACATTGTTTGCTAAGCCTCGCATGTGAACAACATTGGATGGTGGCGGCTTGTGTGGGTCATCAAATGTATCCTGGAATGAGAAAGGGTACAATGTGGTTAATAAAATGAAATAGAGAAGTGACACCAAATGTCATCAAGGCCATTTGGCCGGGGAAAGACATAACAGAAGGTTCATATAATGGGAGTGAGACACAGCTCCCCATAGCTGTTTTCAAATTCGTGGCCTGTCAGTGCTTGTCATTCTTTATGATTCTACAGCACTCCAGCCATTTTCAAATGTGTCTCCCCGTCACCGACTTCATTCTTTGTGATTCTTCAGCAGTGAGAGACAGGATAGATGTGTACCTCAAACACACAGGACCAATGACGGGTATGATCCATTTGTATGCTTGACACAAACCCTCATTCCTTTAGCCAAACAACTCCCACAACAGCAATACCTTTGCCCAATGAAATAAACCAAGTGACTCCGAACCCTAATTGACTGATTCTCTAGGGTTCACCTTCTAATACATTGCCTCAACAACGTGACCACGTTTGTTTTTAGACCTCATCGCTTTCACATCACCGATCCCGTATCAATTTAAGTGCCAAGATCCCCAGCTGTATTCCTAGATAATTGCTTCTACGATCAAGACAAGGGTTCAGGTATCTTTGGTTAAGTGATCTGGAGTTCTGCGCCTTTGCTGGTTTCCCTTGGTAGTTGCTGTTAATTAAGTGTTTTTATGTTTGACGCACAAACAGAATGCGATCAGCAACGTTCTCAAGAGCTGATGAAAAGAATCGCAGCACTTTCTCGGTATTGGTCTTTGACATTTAATGAAGGCACATTACTGTGACATATTCTACATCTCAAGAGGAAAAGTCATTTAAAGAAGCCATCTTCCTAGGAGTGAGCTATAAAACGGTTGCTGGTTGCCATCAAGGTACTGATGGGCGGGGTTTGGAACGCCTTACTCATTATGAAGTCTGCCAGTTACGAGGCTGATCCAACTACATGGTACCATCATTGTGGATGAAATCTTCAACTCATTTTCACGACTTGATGCATGATCAGCATCAAGACATTAACTTTTGGTGTATGTTATCTGCAGCTGGGGAAACTCTGGACTTCAACAAACTCATTTTTATCGTTTAACGACAGCACAAATTCTTGGGTTGGTGGATAGTCAAGAATCGGGCTGAATGCAGAATATTCACTTTTAAAAGTCTGCAGACGTCACCTGAATTGATATCTTTATAAACTACAGACAATGACTCATAATTCAGTGGCTTTTATTAACAGCAGGTGGCACTCGATAAAAAAGCATAAAAAAGTACTTATGCATATTTTCTCGGTATATAGATATGATGTATATGTCTAGACATTTCCCTTCCTGCCAAACAGCTGACAATGCAATATACATGGGGCTGACATAAAGTATAGGCAAATTAAAGGCACCAGAGTTAATAGGCCTTTTTACACGGTGCTGGTTCAAGACAACCCTCCTGAACCGTCATGAGGCGTGTTCGGTTCAGGACGGTTCATTTCGCTTTTACACGGGGACGGTTCGACGATCTGGCCTCGATCCGGCTCCAGGCCGGTTCGTCACTAACATCGTCAATTGGTGGTGCTGATCAATCCTGCTGGCGGTGGAGCTACGAAAATATCACAACCTTCAACAAATAATACAAAATGGTTCACGATGGCGCCGGTGAGATGCAGAGTTTTTGCTTTGGTACACAGCATTTGTATGGAAAGAAAGCTCTTGCTCTCGATAAATTGAAGATTTCACAGCAGTTTCTTTCCGCGGAAAATTTCATGCCAGGAACATGGCAGCTATTCCCGCGAATGACGTCACGCGAGTACCGTGTGCAAACCGGCTCGGAGCCGGTTCGCTTTTACACGCATAAATAAACCCTCCTCCACCGGCCTACACCGGCCTGCACCGACCCGAGACCGGCGATCGGAACCCGCCTCGGACCAGGAGGGTTCAGGACGGTAGGTTCGCTTTTACACGAGGGAAAATGAACCGGCTGGTACCTGAACTAGTCTCGATCCGGCTTGAACCCGCACCGTGTAAAAACGTCAAATAGCCTGTTATGTACATTTACGGTATCCATTCATAGATTCATAGCTGATACACTGAGAAGTATAAAACTGAATCTTTATTTTTTCATGAAAACTTTTTTTGCTTTTTTTTGTGGTTGCAATATATCTCTGCAGAAAAGATATTCATGCACCTTAACACGACATTATCATGAAGTCAAACATAAACCCAGTGAAATATCAGTCCTCGCTTGCTACAGATTATGCTTTACGAACTTCCTGACATGCCTTATGATTAAAATGCAACAGTTTTATTCTTTTGCCAGTGGATTACTGATGTGTCAATAGTCCCTAACCATCCATCATAGCTGTATCATTAACTGTCTGATTCAGACTCGAAGGCCCCAGTATCCGACTGCTTTATTTCCAAACCAGTCCCATGGTACCTCACAGACACTGCTCCAAGTGTGTTAGTATGCTTCCCTACGGAGACCATGCGGAAATAAGAGATAAAACTTCATTAGTTTGATTTAGTAATGCTGGGAGAAATCAACAGGTGGGATTTCATTAGCTTGACACATGATCGAATTAAACGACTTTTCAACTATTATCACGTTTGTTGCACAATCAAGACAAATGAAATGTGGTGTTCTTATTCATGAGTATGTGTAACCGGATAAAAAAATCTGAAAATGTTGTTCTAACGTCTGCCAATCACCGTTGTTATTCAAAGTTCACACCATTCAAAGTCCTCTTGGCCTAATGGCACTGTACAGAGGAACGAATCGTATGATAAGCACCACCCGAATATGTTCAACCCTTACCTGCCTGGTGCAGTATATGAAATATCAACCAGAGCCAATTTTAAAATAATACTAAAGACCAGCAATTACGGGTCACTTCAATGGTCAGAAGATAAATATAGGTCACAACCATTGAGTGATATCCAAAATAATAGTCATATGATTCACATTTCAAGTGAATTCCCAATTAAAATCCTATTTGGTGTTAGTTCACATTACAGATTGGAATGTTCATGTTCTATTGGCTTCATCATAAAAGAGCAAGTGTGGCAGCCGAAACAAGGCCAATATCCACAGCTACTTCTTATCTTGTTAAATTCTCATACAATTCAGAATATGAACCATGAACAACACAAGACAATAGTAGGAGGAATCGTCGGAGGATGTGAATGTTGACTGGACTTGCCATGCATCTTTGGACTTGATATACAAGCAATGTTCTGCCGCCATGAGGAGATGCTGGCAAACATTTCAGCCAGAATTTTATCTTCCTATACCATAAACTGATGGACTTTTCATGTAATAATTCTTGTAGTGGAGGGTTAAGGAGATGATTCCCGCCTCTTCAACTGTGAGAAATTCAATATTGGCAGAACGAATTGGTGTAATCGGCTGACATGATATTTCAATTTACTGTCAAAGCAATCCAAATGGCTAAGCCTTACTCCAGGCAGTTGGATGCAATTCAATAATGGTCGACCACAATCACGGGCAGACGTTCGCAATCCAAATAGATTCCGATTTTGATTTACATTGGAATCTGTACAAAAAGTGATATTCCATCTTGCCATTGCTTGTGAGGCACATGTAACCTTGGGAATCAAACTTCCCCAAATTGGTATTGAAATTTGAAGAAAGGTGACGACAGCTAGGACACAGGTATCAAATGCCTTCAAGTCTCAGACACATAATGGTTCCAATGAAGCCCGATGACAAAGTATGTCTTTTATCGCCAACATTCCAGAGCAGATATCTGGTGGTAAGCCTCGGTTAATTCCAAGGTCAAAAGAAAATCAGTTTTGCATACTTGCAACGTAGATGTCTTTTCTGAAATCACAAGAAAGGAGATGTTGCCTGACAGCAGTCCGATGGTCAACCTGAAAGCAGACGTCCCCAGACAAGCATAAACATCCATTCTTCTCTGACACATTGTTTCTGATCTTGCTGTACACGGTTCTCCAAAGCAGCTGCTTTTCACTTCAGAACAAGTACAAGCTGGTTATCACCAACAGGTTTCAATTCCAATTGTATTTGTTGGAAAATATAGAAGTTTCTGGAGAAGAATGAAGAGGAAACATGCCTGAAACAATGCTCAAAGCGATGATCTGCAAAGCAGAAACCAATTTCATATTGGTTTACCTCGAATATACTTGTTCAACTTGATAAACAAACAGGTTGGAATAAATGAAGTAACCCGAAGACCTGAATCAAAGCCCACCCAGAGATGCTTGATCCGCAAGAGGGAAATTGAAGCTCGGAACGCAGTTTGCTACAGGTACGTGCTACAAGAATCAGTGATCACAGCAACCGGTTACCAGTTAATACCCGGACGAGATATTGTTTCGTTTGGTACACACAGCAGCATTCAAAATCGCAGGGTGCAAAAATTACTCATTTGCATGGCACCCATCACAAGTTATGCTAATATCCGCAGAGGATAGATTCGTTTACTACGATCATCATGAAAATATAGGTAATCACAGGCAATTAATAGCTGTAAATAAGAAGAAAATTGCAAATTATAGGCCTAAGTATGTCATCATTTGTTCCTCGTTTATTCATTAGTGTCCTAATTCAGTGCACTAATTTCATTTGAGATAATGAGCAATGTGTGATTAAAGATGAAGTGGCAGTACACTGGGGGGCAATGTCGTTAGGCATTTTCAAGCATCAAAGAGTTCTCCTGAATGAAATCATTTTGCATGATTTGAAATTTATTTCATAATAAGTACTACGAAAATCACACATTCTAACTACTTCATTAAATTGTTTGGAATGCACTTGAGCAAATCGTTTAATTTAAACTTTGCCACCTCATGCCATTCTATGATTTGTTGACATCAGCTTTCATCAATTCAAATGTTGACAATAAAATATCGATGAGCGCAACGTGACAATGGCCAAGTGTTCCCAGTATCAAGTTTTAAACACTTTTATCGAAAGTCAACAGCTCGTATAAATATCACTTTTACGGTAGCAGACTGGAGTGCCATTGAGATGCACATGTTGAATTTACAAAAGAATATCACAGTATCGAGAACAAAATATGTCTTTTCACACGGCACGTGTTATTTCATAAGAGTACAAAAATGTATCATCCGTGGATATTGGTGTTATTGTATTCCATTGTTTAAAGTTAACCATTGTGTTTGTTCAATAACAAAGGAACGTCATCTGATATTCTTTTATCTCATAGATTTACTGCAGAGGAATGGCAGGAAGATGCAGCGCTTTCTCTCTTAATGACTTATACTGAGGGCAGGACAAAGATTTGGTGGATAGTGTTGAGGATATGGTACATCTGAAACACTCGACAGCATGAAATGTTTCAAGTTGTTCTGGAGATTGCCCTAAGCCTTACAACACAGGAGCGACCCCCACCCCAGAACATGTCCTATTTCAAATTACTTTCATCAGATGCAAACTTCTTGTGTCTGCCAAGACTGGGCCGAATCAGACTAAACTTGAAAGATAGATTCTCTTGGTTAGCCGATTCTCTCCTACGATGTGGTCAAAACAAATGATGACAATCCAATGTTCTTATCTCCAAATCCAAGTCAGGCAACTTTTTCTTCTCCTAACCAACATTGCCACTGCTGACTAAAACGAAATGGCAGCATGATTGATCATTTTCCACCAGCAGAACAGGTGGGCAGAAGCATCACAGCAACAATGAGAAAACTCCTCCAGGCAATGCCAACAATCATTGAAGTGATCGCACAATATGATCCCTGAGAACGACATTGTAGAAGTTATTGATTCCAAACAATTTGAACACGAGTGTGGGTTTGTGGCATGAATATCAAATGGTAAGTTCCAACTTATCAGCTCAGCATAAGAGGTGAATCTGGGATGTATTTGGATGCATGTATGGTCATAAACCGTTGAGTTTTTGGTTATCGGATCACTCACAATTTTTAATGACTACAGACTAGGTTTTAGAATCAAACTGAAATGTTCTGTCCACTCTCTGGCTGCATTCATTCACCTAAACATTGATTGAACATGTTAGAACAAGTGGTCCAATAAAATATTCGGACAATGCTTAATGGTCATCACTGTAAAATGAAATCAATTTTATGGCCTGAAGTCTGCAGCTGTCCTACTCTAAATAGGTAATTTGAATCCATGCTCACATCTTAATACTACTGTTGAATATATGAACGAAGTTCAATGTGTTCAACGTGACAATCTGTTCACTTCACCAAATTCCCTAAATATTTGCTTGGTCCTTTCATATTTGTAGGGACTTTTTGAAACACAGAATAGTTTACATATCGATTGTCATAAGGCAAGAATATTTGTAGAGGACTAACTAACAAAATAACCAGAAGCACCTGGTTATTTTGTTAGTTGTTCACACTGCTCGTGCATGCATACTTGAAAACTGTCCTATTCCAAGAACATTTTGGAGTGTGATGAGCGCTTTTGAACATTGTATGCAGTGGGAAAGGCGCTATATAAAAGTTAATTTCATATCATATCATATCATGCTATTACGTGTGACGTTTTGAACAAGAGTAACTATAAAACCTTCCAATTTTCATTCTGCATTTTATGTAAAGTGAAACAACTGAACAACCACATGGCATAAAGTTGGGTTCACAACCTGATTCATAGCACTCGACACGTTTCGATTCTAGATCCCAAACACTTGCGACAAAACGTGCGAGAAACTCAGTCACAAACACTGATCAGGTGTAAAAAGCAGTTTTATTAGAATTACAGTGGAACCTCCCTTAGCGGACACCTCCCTAATAAGGACAACGTCTCCAGTAAGGACACTTGTTTTGGTCCCAAATTGATTATTTCCATTCAATTTGACCTCTCTAATCAGGACACCTCTCTATTAAGGACAGCACTTGTCAGTCCCATGGGTGTCCTTAATAGAGAGGTTCTTCTGTATTACATGCATGTTAATTCATTAATAATAATTCGTCAGACATGTCTGATAGGCAATATGAATAGTCTATTCAAACCCTGATGTTCTGCTATGAACACTTTTTTAATGACCTATATTTTATGATTCAATCAGGCATTTTGTCTGATCAATACTACACACTGAAGCATGCTTGTAGATGTTGAGAATGTTTTCATATAAATCTCATTCCTAAAGTTTCTCAGCAAATTCTATAGAAGATACTGTATCAAATTGAGCCAGTTGATGGAGGCCAGTACAAAAGGCCTTTTTTACATGGGATAGGCCTACATATAAAAGACAGGTGTCTCAACCGACTTTATAGTAGCACAGACACAGTATCTAGGCCTACGTATGTGCTAAATAAAGTGCACGAGCACAATGTCACACCCCTGAAGAAGCTCATATTTTAAAATCAGTTATCCACGCACAAGCACAACTCCAGCAAGTTCAAACAAACAGACGATCACATTTTTTAACCACAATGTCAATGTCGCACCTCAGAAATAAGTCTTCCAGTTCCACTCCAGAGACTTGGATAGGCAAATCGACTATGACAAAGAATACTATATTGACTTGGCACCAATACAAGTAACAACACACCGTCAGATCATATCTATTGACATGAATATTTAAATGTGACTGTACAATCTCGCCAGACCCGGGGCAAGAGAAATCAAACCAATAATTAGATAAACTTGGTATAAACTGATCATTTTGATTAATGGAGTCAAGGCCGATGGGACAACTGAAATTGGGAAGGCCGTCAGCAATAATGAAATAGCCAATCAACCATCAGAAGTTATCAAATGAGTACCCAAATCTACGTAGTTCACATAGTACAACAGTAGGGCTATGTTGTCCAACAAACTGGAGCAGACCTCTCGTGGGGAGTTAGGGAGGGTACAATCTTGGTCACAGGTTGACAGTTTCGGAAGATACTCTTAAGAGTACAAGCAGGGTCGAAGACTGTTCATGACTTCTCTGTACAAATACGAATTGACAAATCTGCCTGCAGCTACATGACATGCTATTAGTTCATCAGAAAGCTGTATCTACTCTTGTCCAGCCAAATACGGGTTACTCAAATCCTCCCCTGGGGAAATTGGCGACAATGTTTATAAGTAACTCAGATCACAACTAAGCAAAACAACAACCTGCTAATTTCGGCTGTAGCTTGACAGCTGTCACTGATCATAGCTAAGTTAACAGCTAAGTCAAAGTTAGCATCCGATCATAACATATTCTTTCAATTTAGGGAAAATCCTTTTATGACACGACCAAAATAGGTATGAGATTTGGTTCGCATTCTTCAAGAATGGACCTACAAGGAAGTGATCGATGTCGGATCGCCCCAGTTTTGAATAATGAAATCAGGTCGATTCCCTGGAACTCCGAGGTATTCAAGAGGGCAACTCTTTGACACTCTTTAGCGCTTTGTCTCATGATTGAAGATCCATTTAGACTTTTGCCTGGATTACTTTTCAGACATGTCCAATGTAGGCTTTACACACAATGACACAAAAAGGCGTGTTCCAATCTTAGACAAGACTCGGTCTAGACGATCCCGTATCTTGCACTAAACCCAATCACCAACCCAGTCACTTCAGAAATTTGGAGGTATCAGCACCTACCTTGACATTTCCATCAGCAAGTGAAGCATTCTTTGCAGTGTCTGCCTTAGAATCCATGGTTCCAATATGAAAAGTTAGCTAAAATTCACCACGAAATTTCAGTGACACGTTTTAAAACCCCCCAGGGTATGTATGCCAAAGGCCTAATACTGACTCTTAAATGGATAGCCTGAATGATTGACCCCTGCTGGTGCCTATCCCTGCGTTATACCACTTTCCATTCAAGGCTAGGCCTCGGTCGATGGCTCATTCTAACAGCCATGTGTCCAACTGTTGTCTTCTGACATCATCCGACAATGTCAAACGAAAGCGAGATCTTTGTTGTCACACACCTATTTATTTGAATATTTTAGACACATAATTTTACATTAAGTTGTGTAGTGCAACGCTTCCATTACAGACCAGTGAATATATAAGTTCTGTAAGTTCTTGTAAGCTTTCTCACTTTCCAGAGTAATTAAATCAATCAGTGGAGAGAAAAACTTGAAATTGATGCAGATTTAAAATGCATTTTAAAAAGGTTGGCTTTGGAATACTTCATGATAGAGGGTTGTTATGATTTAGTACCGGTAGGAAGGGAGACCTATAATAATCTACCAAACCAAGGCTCATGGTGTCCTCTGGCACTATAACTGAGTTTCTGAGATATCTTACACAGCACTTTCTTTACAAAAGGTTATCACAGTTGACACTCCACTCATCATAAAAATAAATATTTATTTCCAACATCAGGTGGACTTTCTCCACCTTCTTTAAATAATGCCAACTCTTATTAACTACTGTTGTGAGTACCTCGGTACATAAGCTGTGAGAGTTTGATTTCAATCAACTTTTTAATGGTTTCATAATTATGACCCTCACAGAAAATCAAGACGCATCTCCTAAATGACACCAGGAAATAATGGAAGAAATTGATGTCCTCAGTTTTTACAAAGCAGGCAGCAGTAAAATAAACAACCAGTCGGTCTCAACCTGCCAAGCTCAGACTGGTTTTGCTGTGACAGGTCACGATTTGCTTCCTTCCATGAATTGAAAGTGTTAATGCAAAGACCAGATATCAGACAGTGGCAGATCCAAATGGCCCGGACAGCCAAAACCAATCCAACAAACATGCCATTCTGTTGACACAACTTCGCAGAACCTTAGCTTAATCAACACGAATCATGACTCTGCACACATGCAAAATGTTCCAAATCACCCAAGACCAACACCATCAAATCAACCATTTCCTGGGCACAAAAAATCAATTTCCAGGCACTGTACTTGAACGTGAATCTCATCACGAACAAGTTCTGGAATTGGTACTAGACTGATACGATAATACCATATTTCATTGGCAGCCAACTCAAAGTGGTCCGCTAAGGAGATTATGACATCAAGATTAAAACTTGTCAATAGGAGTCTGCATCGGGAATGAAGTAAAATAGACAAGTGCGATGAGAATGAGAACTTCGGATGTCCTCAAACATAACTGAAGTAAACTCAGCATCAGCAGTCAAGAGAGGGTTGACATCGATCTTCGACCTTCGACCTTCTTCACTCGGTCTAAGCTTGGAACTTTGAGATCACCCTACAGGAAAATCCAGAAATGGAAGAAAATTCCAACAGAGACAAATTCTCAATACAAATGCATTCAATTAACATTTACAAAAGAGTGTCGTCAAATTGGCAAGAACACATATCTTCAGGTAAAAAGTTACGCCATTACACCTGACATACAGTAAATTATTTGAGGATTACTTGGAAGTACCACTCAATCATTGTAATCACCTCCTATATTGCATTCGCTCCTACTTATACAGAGGAGCACTACATTTATTTACTATGATTGATTTGAAAATTCTTTAGTGTTTTCTATTGTTAAAAGGATATCATTTTCTTGGTCAAATTTGCTGAGCGCAATAGCAAGAACTTTGCATTTAGATAGACACGTGCTTGTGTTCTATGTAATCAATAATCAGATTCCAATCTCTCATATCATATCAAATACCCCAGAGTTTTTGAAGTTACTGCATGGCACATCATCGAGAGAGCCAACCCCTCGCGAGTAGGTGTGCATCTTTGCCATGGGGAATGGAGATCATGTAGCTCTCAGGTCGATGTTTTCGAAGTAGGTGACAGAAGAGCCTGTCAATTCAAGTAAGAAGCCAATATATCTCACGAGTGGAAAACATCACACTCGAATCGATTTCTCCTCCAAAATGCCGAATGACAGATTCCTCATTTATTCCGTCAAGATTGTTTGCGCATTGTTATGCAAGTTGGCTGAGAAGTACAGGAAGTCCCATAAGCCTGCAGACGGATTGACAATTACATTGCGGACTAATATTGGCTGGGATCAATAGCATTAGGAATCACATTGGAGCAGGATCATATCAAAGCCAAGCCAATTTCCTTTCTAAGCCACGAGAAAGAAATGCGTCGACAAGCCGAGTTTGATAACATCGTTCCCCTGAAATAAATTTAGATTTACGAGCGGTGGAAGCAGCAGGGAAGTATTAGTCGCGTCAGACATATTGGCAGCCGCAGGATATATAGGCAGCTTGAAACCAACTGTCTTGATCCTGGCCAATAATGCCATATTAGCGATTGGAAAGTTCGCATTACACGAGACGTGATGAATGGAATGAAAGATTTAGAGAGACTACAGAATCGTTAATGGCCATAAATTTAGCCTCCTGACTTAAAAACATGGATAAGCCATTTTAACACGTAATGCGTGCATGAATATTCGCAGTGTTTGAGGAATTTGCTGTGTTTGCGGTATCTTGAAGGCTGGTAATACTGTACACAATACAACAGCAAGCGCAGCAGATAAAAACAGATGTTTTGGTGACTAAATTGCTGTTTTTCTGCAGTGGATATTTTTATACTTTCACCAATGATAAGAGTATTTTGAATACTTGGCTTTAACAACATGCTTAAAGGGTCCCTACATCACAATGAAGAAATCAATAGCAGAAATACAAACCAACTGACTGTTCTTGTTGAAGAGAACTGAACACATTTGATAAGCGAAATCCAAACTATGGATTTTTACTTACAACTCTTGACATGGAATCAATTAGGCTTAATCTAACTATGGAGTTTAACTGGTCCAATTAAAGGGAGTCTGTCTTAAAATATGCTGGGTATGGAAGCACTGATGATAACTGAAAAAAACAGTGTTTGAGATGCATGCACAGTCGTGCTATTTAGCAGTGCCAGGATCATATTTCATTTCATAGATACTATAAAAGACACTTTATACATAACGACTAAGACTCCCAAGATAAATTGCACCTCATAGGCTGACATTTTTGTCATTGATCTCAACTCACAACAGATGGCTGGACCAGGCTTTTTAATTATGGTGTTGTCCATTTTGTTGCCAAGATGGCCAGCTGTGCCCTGAAACACTGCCTTATATATAAAGTCTGAACTGGTTGCCTTACCACCATGGTCAGATTAGATAATTTGATTCCCCATTTTCCGGCCTTTTACACCCACCCCTCTTGTAGGGCAAATGGAAAGGTATTTTTGAAAGGATTTAGCAAGGAAAACAAAAATAACGAGTGCATTGTTATAGCAAGAGTAAATATGGCCTTCAGTTAGGATAGCAAAAAGTACAAGCAATACTTGTTAATCATATATTTTTAAGGCCCAAAGACTTGTAATAGCACAAATTAAGTGCGCTTGTTGGTGTTGGCTCAGGGGGTTTTCTGCCTCACTTTGCAAACCAAATAGCAGAACTATTCAGTTTTCTTTTCTCCTCCAGATATAGGCCTAATACTTACTTTATGATAGGAAAGGGCTCAAGTCTTGCAACCAGAAAATATTGCTTTGTAAAGTTTTTGAATGCTAAAATCAAAAACACAGTTTGTACATAATCTTATGAGTTAATGGAATGTGCAACTATCTACAGTTGGCAAATATCAAAACTCTCCTGAAACTTGCCAAAGAATTACTTATCAAGGTCAGTGAGGAGAGTACAGGCACCTCAGATGTGTGTGGGTGTGAATATTCTGTTATGATGGAAATGAAAAGGTTTTGCCAGGGCAGGGATTCAATAACTTAAGGCCAACTAGTGTGTTATTAAGTGTTATCATTCATATTCATTTCTAAAAACCAAAGGTACGTCAAGTTTGACTTTAGCATGGTCAACTGGGACAAGATCAAGATGAGAAGGTTATACTTGACCAGCCCAAAAACGTCTGATTGATCTATATTTTTGGTAGGCTTCTTCTGCCTGTTGACAATCATAATGGAATACAATGACAACTATCGTGCAAAACCTCAGTATCTAAACCCCTGTCATGACCTCACTATTTCAACAGTTGCTGTTTGAACAGATATTTACTAACCGAGTTAAAATAATCAGGGTTGCCATGTCTCCATTCCTGCAAAGGAAATGTGATTATTGTATTGTGTTGCGTGATAAAGACATATTTGACAATATAATCGATCATGTCACAAATATCTACATGGACACCAAACCTAATATCATGAATATTGAAAATCACTCACATCACTTTTAGTTTAAAATGCATGAACTAAAAAAGAAAAAAAAATCAGCTGCCAAGAAAAGTGCATTCTTCAACCATTGATCTGCATAACTGCAACGAGTAGGGCCTACTTCATGATCAATAGGGAAAGATCGTTGATTTGCATAGTGGAATCGCGTAGTTGTCAAAATGAGTCATAAAAAGTTTGGCCTACCAGCATCAAGTCAAAGGGGTATCAATGTGGTTCGTTGAAATACACAAAATTCAATTTTAAACTGATGTACGTACGCAGCTGGTCACTGGTGTTCAAAATAAAAAACAATAATGAAATGAAAGACAATAAATGTCTGGTTAAAATAGAAGTGTTGTCAGTTCACAATGGTATGAATATCACCACCAGAAAACCCCTTGGTTACATGATATCAATGATTGTAACGGAAGAAAGCAGCTGCTGAAAACCATAATATGTTTAAAATCACAGAGACCAAGAGCACAACAAGATTATCGATATTCTCTATTTTCGCTCCATATACTCTCGATTCAAAAAACAAAACCATGCAAGGCTACAAGATGAAAGACAACCAGAAAACTTTGAAACCAAATAGGTATATATCAGTTTCAAAGCCTGAAAATGTACTGTTATGTGCATGTTCAATACAAAAGATATGTCACTCACTGTAACAGAAAGTACTTTTTATGAAGTACGGTAAGAGAGGATTTCTCAGCCCAGTGCCACCCATTTATTCTTTCAATAAGTGCCTCGACTTTAAGGTATTATCATACCATAATGAGTTACCCTCCTCTGACAACCCACATAAGAACTGATAGCAAAACGATGAGTGAAATGGAAGAGTTCCCCATGGTTTACCAACACATACCAGTTACCATGGTAACCACTCATTCAGACGCAACCCCAAGGGTAAAAAGTTGATATAGTAGAACATTATTTAGCATTCAATTTCACTCTTAGTCCAAAATAAGGTGTAAAATTTAATCAACCATCCGTAAAATACCGAATCCAAAACATTCAATTATTCATTCTATGAGTAGATCTTTCTTTCTTACTTTTTTTTGTAAATTTCCTCACCATTCTCATGGCTTAGTTGCGCATTCCCATCCAAGATACTAATTGAATAACAATTTTAGTAAATAGTTTACTTTTTTCTTGTATATCAGCTTGTAAATTCAGCAAATTTTTTTAGATAACAAAACTTGGAGTAGAATAGATTGTGTTCCATTTTGGTGAGGTGATTAATAATGTAATTGCCAATCCGGTTCTGAAAACCACAGGCCGATCTTCACTGAGCTGATCTATTCTATATGGTTTGCTCCATTTCCCCGCACTCTGAACTGAACTCTGAAGCTGGGATCGTGGCACATTAAGGGTTAAAGATATCATTCTCAAGGACAAGGAATCCAATATTGAAAGAATGATCAGGAAGCATCCAATTGAACAAACAATAATTTCCTGCTAACAAGGCTGACTGAGTGATTACCCTTGAGGCTTCTGGCAACTATAGGATAACCTCGGATGTCCTATCAAATAAATCTTGCCAATCTATCGAAAACCAATGTCCAGCTACTGACTACTCATGATCAGTTACCTGCCATGTGAACTGATTATCGGCTTGTGTCATTTCTGCCTCTTTCCCATGGAAGCCTGCCAAGCAATCAATAACAATTTAGTGTAGCATCATCTGGCCAGACAAGCTTTGCAATATTGATGACATCAGCAGGTTGTTTTCTTTAGACCCCTGCAGTACTGGGAGCAGATTCCATCACATTAGAGTACTCTTCTTAGTGTCACTAGGACTAGGAGTGAAGAAACTAGGCGAGGTTTGGAGATCAATATCATGCCAACTTACTGATGAATTCATTGATATAAATTCTAAAATACCTTGGTACCGTAAAGTCAACTTTTAAATGGAAATGCATAAGCCTCGTTCTGAGAGTGGAGTGTTTTGGACACGCAACCAAGATGCTCTACCAAAGTTCCCTCGGGTTGCACTAAAATGTGGAACCATGCACACAGCTCACTTCAGAAGTTTGAGGCTCTCAAAACACTGCTTCAAACACAAATCAGCCAAGGAAGCATCAACCACCCTAAGTTTTTTAATGAGCACTACACATATTTGCTGAGAAAAACGCTCCAAATAGCCCATTTGCGCGGATTTTAGCGTCACTTGAGCGAGCCGATCCGGACTTCCTATACGGGCTGCCGTAACATAATGTAAACAACGGCGCTACCGGCGCTCCGGGCAGGCGATGGATGGAATTTGCCAAATTCGCACATATTCAAGTTATTTCGTGGCCTATCTTTTTAAGTTTGAGGTATTTTAGAATAGAAATTGAACCCTCGGCTTCGGACCTTGGTTGAGTTACCAAGACACTCTCGGGTGGAGCTAAAATTTCGTCCAAACCCTCGCCTGTCGGCTCGGGTTTGGACTGTATTTTAGCTCCACCCTCGAGTGTCTTGGTAACTCAACCAAGGTCCTCCGCCTCGGGTTCAATTCCTTAAGCCAATCAATGGCCAGATAATTATAGAGGAACATTTTTTCAATACATGAACATGATAGTTAAAAATCTCCACCCTCTCATAGCAGTAAATTGGAATAGATCGTTTCTGAAAGACACACACACAATTTGATTGGAAGAAATTTTTGGAACGATGTGTACAAAGGCCTGTGTAATACTAGGAAGAGCCAATAAATTTGTCAAGATGAAGTGCAGAAGAAATATTGCAGAACTAATCAATCAAGCCAAATATTCCTTTCTCCACATGAAATGTTGACACTGAGGGCACCAATGACAAATGAGGGAGGGTACTAGTCACAGGGACAAAAGTCCTAGGTCTTTAGGTGCTTTTCTCAGCCATGGACTTGACCTGAAGTGCTCAATTGTTTGCAATAACTGTCACTTCATGTGTACTACATGTACTTCATCATCTCATAACACCTGGATAGTTTCTTCAGCTGCGTCCACCTTTGATAGCTTTAACAGGCCAATCAAGACCAAGCAAGAACAGTACACCAGAGCCAAAGAAATCACACTATTGACGGCAACAATATACCCATAAACTGCACCATTTAGTTCACCAGATGTCTAATGATGTTGATCAAACCAATCCTACAGAACAACAGTGCACACATTCCCCGAAGCTGCTGACCAATTGAGTGTGCAACCTGAACATTATTGGCTTGTGTTCTGCATACAGCATTACAGCAGGACCCATAGAAGTTGTACACAGAAATTAGGGACATCCGACATGGGCCTGGTTGTTCAAAAGCACAAAAGTCACGTTATCCCCAACAGTTATGTTAAGTATCCTTAAGGACGTTATCTTTTTCAGTTAAACCCATTAAAATGTTCACCTTAAGACTTAACATTTCAGTTAAACCTAACATTGTTTTGAACAACTCAGCCCTGGAGACTTAAATGCAGTTACTTGAAAGGGACAAAAAGTTTGGTGATTGTGATTGGTATAGTTGCTCACTATTAAATTGTCAATGGTGTCAACAGAGACAGCTATTGTTGGCTGGTAATTGTGACTGATCGTTTGCATTGCAACAAAGACCATTTATTACAATATTTCCGATCTGAATGAAATGAATGGGAGATTGGTGCGTTTTTCACCAATAGTCCCGAAAAAAATTGTCCTGGACGACCATACTCCATAGGCATATAAAGAACGGCCTATAAAGTCTTAAAGAACGTCATCATAAAACACGAAAAATAAAAGACTTTAAAAGTAAACAAAACCTGTGACTGTGAGGAGCTAGAGAAATAGGCCTAGAGCTACATTCCACCTTGAACAACACTACCTGAAAATAAACAATCATATTACCTAGCCCTCAGAGATGTCAGCTTGTGACAACAAGTGTAGCTAGCCACAATGTTATCGTTTTGCACATCGTGATATACGCTTTGTGTACATCCACACACATGGACTGGTGGTCTGCACGAGGAGAGGGGGCAGTGCGTTACAAATCGGCAAATATCACCACGAAATAAGCAGCGATAAAAAATCACTTTGCAGGCATCAATCCGACATATCTGAGGTACAATTCCTATGACATACCATCATCCCAGACTGCACGCCATGGCCATCAGCATCAGTTCTTTGCCGCTTCGAAGCATGCCCGTCGTAACTCGCCATTTTACTTGCTACTTTGATGACCTTGACCCCACGAACGAAACCGCCTAACCCTTTGCTGTTGGAATGGCACCTATTGCGCTATCATCCGTCGCGTTCTTATCGATGAATGACACGATTAGGTATTTATTCCGGGCTTTAGTTTTGCTAGTCTTTTGTTATGTCTGCGTGAAAATGAAAAAATGGTTAGTGTTTTTTGAATTTCCGGTTTGTTTTGGTTACTAAACTGCAATTTTAGTCACTTTCATTGCTCTTCTTTTTAATTATTTGGGTAATTACGATATCTATGTGTTTTCCTATGAATTCATTATGAGCATAAATGTGATGTTGTATTTATTGCATTACCGTTTGTTCAAAATCAAATAATGAAAATAAAGATTAGGGTTATATCAACCAAACAAGTGCAAAGGAAGAGTAAGTTAGTTGACTGATTCTGGTTACTAGACTCAAAATGATTTCAAGTGTTTCAGAATGCAAACCATGGGAATAAAACATCACAGAAACATCAGATCCTAAATCT
This sequence comes from Lineus longissimus, assembly GCF_910592395.1. Taxonomy (NCBI): domain Eukaryota; kingdom Metazoa; phylum Nemertea; class Pilidiophora; order Heteronemertea; family Lineidae; genus Lineus; species Lineus longissimus. Next base: position 26,744,346 of record NC_088310.1, read on the forward strand.
TTTTCCAAGTTGCTAGCCGTGGTTTGCCAATGAAGATATCAATGCTCACTCCTCATATTTTACCCCTTGCAGAGAGGTAATTAGTGGCCAACTCATATCACCCAGGGGTTGCTGGTAGAAACTGGCGCAGTTAGGGGATTTTTATTCAGAAGCACTACATCATATGAAAATTATTTTATAAGAATATGCCATTCAATGAACCCAAAAGGAAATCCATGTAAAACCTACATAGGTCCAGTTTGCCCACATGGTCCCCATCCGAAAACCCGGGTGCATATTCCACATGGGGTCTGGGTGGGCAAAAGTGGGACCCACACTTACCCACTTGGGACCCACATTAATTGCCCACATGGGTACCCATATGGCTGCCCACCCATATGGCTGCCCACACTATTAGCCATATGGGGCCCATAAATCTTGCTATCTGGGAGGGTATTAGGCAGGTCTTCTGATAACGACAGAGAACAATATATGTGCGGACGTTGGAAAGACCAAGATCCGGGAGATGCTAACACGAGCTGGCCGTTGGTAAGTCGGTCTCCAGTTGTCATGTATAACGACTTCCTTGTGCAGAAAAGCATCCAGCGATATCTGGCCGCAAATGATGAAGCAAGATACAATTTGTAAGGTCTCCTCCCTGGTTGTGACTGCCACAGAGCTAATTCTGCCTCTGTGTGCTCCTTGTCCTCAGAAAGACCATGACACTTTGGTTGTGTAATCGGTTGTGAAGTTGTCACAACCTCCTTCCCCTGACAGAACTCTTACAACTGAAGACAACGCAGAAAAGCAAAGGCAAGAATAATCTTTTACAATTTTCTTCTATATTGACCTCCTGAACATCACATAAAATATAAAGTTGTATCAAGACAGAGTAACTCATCGATCAAAGTACACTTCTCAATTGAGACAACTCCAATACATGTCCTGGCCCAGACTGTGACTGAGACAGAATGGTCAGGTAGTGCACCAAAGGTCCGAGCTAGGCATCACGGAGCGAGTTAGTCCGAGGTTGTGACAGAAGTGTGTCTTTGACCAATACATGTCCTCGTCCCAGACTGTGACTGAGACAGAATAGTCAGGTAGTGACCCAAAGGTCCGAGCCAGGCATCACGGAGCGAGTTAGTCCAATGTTGTGACAGAAGTGTGTCTTTGTCCAATACATGTCCTCGTCCCAGACTGTGACTGAGACAGAATAGTCAGGTAGTGACCCAAAGGTCCGAGCCAGGCATCACGGAGCGAGTTAGTCCAATGTTGTGACAGAAGTGTGTCTTTGTCCAATACATGTCCTCGTCCCAGACTGTGACTGAGACAGAATAGTCAGGTAGTGACCCAAAGGTCCGAGCCAGGCATCACGGAGCGAGTTAGTCCAATGTTGTGACAGAAGTGTGTCTTTGTCCAATACATGTCCTCGTCCCAGACTGTGACTGAGACAGAATAGTCAGGTAGTGACCCAAAGGTCCGAGCCAGGCATCACGGAGCGAGTTAGTCCAATGTTGTGACAGAAGTGGGTCTTTGTCTGATATACGTTCTGGACCAATGCTGTGACTGAGACAGAATGGTCATTTCGCAGCAGGGCATGGGTGAGTTTGTCCTAGGTTGAGACAGAAGTGTGTCTTAGGCTGTGACTGAGACCAAATGATCTGGTGGTGCAGCAAATTTCACAGCTTGGCAACATGGGCTGAACTACAGTCTGCAGGCATGGCAGGAGAGGAAAACAAGAGGCTAAATACATTGAACCAAGTTTCTTTATTCTTTACACTTGTTCAAGAAATACATTTACGCTCGTCTTAATTTGCACTTTTTTCCATTACTGTTTGCTTAATATTGCCCTAGATTCGGCCTGGTTGTGACTGCCTCATCTCTCTCTCCATGTTGACAACTTTGCAGAGCAGCCAAGACTGATTTGGCCTGGCTGTGACTGTCTCATCTCTCTCATCATGTTGTCAGCACGGTGGAGCAGCCAGGACTGTCAAACAGTTGTGTGAGCTCACTATATGCTCACAATCCTGTTAGTAACAAAAAGTAAGTAAAAATGCTGTCCCATTTGGTCCATTTGCCCAGCACCAGAACCCATTTACAAGTGTACATCTGGGTAATGAGGCATGTGTCAAAGAGACCTGCCTGAGTCTGTCACCGACTGTAGGATTCGAACCAGGGACCACTTGACCTCTACTTGAGAATCTGAGCCACTAGTCCATAGTGTGTCATGTAGATTCAAGCTGTACATGGTCTTGCTCTTCGATCTTGTCACGTTACATCCTTGTCCATTGCTCCCCCACAATCATGTAAATGCCCAAATACAGTAGAACCTCTATTAAGGACACCTTCGTGACTGGCAAGTGCTGTCCTTAATAGAGAGGTGTCCTGATTAGAGAGGTCAAATTGAATAGAAACTACCGATTTGGGACCAAAACTAGTGTCCTTTAGAGAGGTGTGCGCTAAGGGAGGTTCCACTGTACTGTATTGAATTCTATTTTCTGTCTTCAGAAAATCTAGAAAGAAGTCAGCCACCAACTGAAGACCTCATCAAAGTTTACCAAAGACTGCAAAGCAGTGTAGAAGAGGAATGGTGGCCTGTTCGAACAGGTATGGACTGCATCGCCACCTGTCATCTCCCTACTCACTCCGATGACCACTTGTCGCTCCTCAACCAGCCCAACTCCATCTATTATTGTACTGTTCCATATTGTTAGGTTGTACATGTATGACAAAGGCATATTGCAAGATCTAAAGCACCTGTTTTATTTAGTCAAGCATCTATATTTAGTCAAGAGTCTATGTTTTATGAATAAAAAAGTTGTGTCCTGTACATTGTTTTCTGTCTTTAGTATTCTGTCTTTGCATCTGCTTTCATTATTTTGTTGCCTTAAAAGAGGGCAACGTTAAGCCTGTGAATTGGTTTGGATGAAGATGACCCTTACGAAAAAGATCTCAGATTCACGATGGTAAAATCGGAATTTACCATGTTCACTATGGTACGTCTGTAAGGTGGATACACTCCGGATGAATAGGATGATGGACTGCCCCGGGAGTCTATATGGGGCGGACAGAACGACGATGGTGCACAACGACCATGACCCAAACAAACCGAGGTAGACTACATGTCCAATCGGACCATGACGAGACTTCTTGAGGACAGTCCCAGGCATAGCAAGGCCATGCCGAAAGTCGGCAGTGAATGTCACTCCTTCAGTCTTTCAAGGATGGATATACGCACAACGACGGTGGATCGGCATGAGCGAGGCCGACAACATTGCCATCTATCGTTTGAACATGCGTCTGTGGTCTCACTCGATCCACAGTTTCATCTTACAATGTATCCATCAGACGTTGACGTCTATGGGCGGTTATTACCACAAAAAAGGACGAGCAGACGAAAACTTGACAAGGACAGACCATAACGAAGACGTTATGTCTTATTTAGTAAAACGAAGACATTATGTACTAAAACAAAGATGTTGAAAAGTGAAACGAAGACATTGTATCTTTAAAAACAAGGACATCCATGCACCATGCTTAAGACCTACATGAGATCGTATCTTTCAAACTTGTCAAAATAAGGACATCAACACGACACGAAGACATCAACACAATTCACGAAGATGTCGACACGACGCGGAGACATCATACAACACGAAGACAACAGATGGCGCTCGCGTACCGTATTTTTGTTATTGCTGTTAGCGACGCAGCACGTGTATGGATGAGCGCGAACAGTCAAGACATGGACGACGAAGATCAGAAACGGAAAATAGGAGCTTTAAGTCGGCCTGCTGGAGCAAAGTACTCTGCTATAAGCCGAGAACTTGACTGTTCGCGCTCATCCATACACGTGCGATATCACGTGAGAAACGAGAAGGATGAGTCTATGATCGAACCACACCTCAATCTTTGCACACATCCTCGTACAACCAGGTAGTGGAGCTGCAGCCTAAGCAAAAGAAGAGGAATCAATTTCAACAAAATATTTCATTGTAAATGTCATGGGCGTCCTCTTCAGAAAATACCAAGTTTGTGTCAAAGACGTTATAAATGTCTTTGTCGTTTCGTAATTGAGAAATGGCATATTGGTGACAACGCCGGTTATGGTCAGTTGAAGACACTTCGGAGGGGGTCTTTCCTCTGACCTCTCCGCAAGGACGGTTACCTCCCTCTTGGCTACACGTGGTTGTAGACCCACGACAGCTTTCGTAGTGTTCAACCAAGTCGGCGTTCTTTTTAGGTTTTGCCGCACCAGCAATGAATCCGTTTATACCATTGTTCAAATTGACCCCTCTTGGTGCATTTGGAATATCTCCAAGGTCAAAGTTCGGATCAGTTTTTTTAGTAATTTTTCTGTCTTTTTCACAAACTTTGCAATCAGGATATTCACCCTGTTCGTCTGATTCTGAACTGTAATCCAAGCCAACAATCTCGCATGGACAATCTGCTATGAGGAACTCTAAATAACTCAGTGCGACATCGAGCTCTACCCTGTCTTCGGCAGACAGTTCCCTCAGCTTTGGCCCGGTCGTCTGCTCAGTCTCGCTCAGTGTTGTCTGCTGGGTCCCTGTCGTATGTTGAAGTTGTCCTTCATGAGCCTTCGCTTCCACAATGAGGCATGTTGCGGTTGGGTTAAGGATGGGGAATTTCGCCTGCCTTTTGCAAATTACAGCGAAACGGTTGGTTAGCTCTGAAAAGTAACGTTAGTTCAGTCAGAATCTGTCTTAGGATCTTTGGTTTCATACGTGCGTTGTATCCAGAAGCCTACGCAAAGGCCCGTTGCTTGAAAATCCTGGTCTAATTGGAATAATTGAACTAACCATTTAGCAGATCAAGTTATTAGTTGCCGGGTTGGTTACCCGCATCAGGTTTCTAATGACAAGCTAATAGGAATGCGTAAACATCCATAATGACGTAAATAGTTTTTTTCAGAACGTCATCAATCATCAGGGGACACTCGTAACAATCAATGCAACTGAGCCAACTGTCTATTTTCGTCCAGTCCATCTGCAATGTAATTAACAATCATGAAAAGACAGATGTTCTGTCGGTATTCGCAATGGGAACCCACAAAGGTCGCATCCGCTCAGTAGTGCATCCATGTCTTTCCTTCGGCCTAAAGAAATGGCCTGCATTGGATGACGACCAGCAGGCATGGACGACTGGACGACTGCTGAAATACACACAGCTGATGTCCGTCATCAGGACATAGAATAGATAAGTCATGATGAGAAGTAATTAGGCCCTATATATACAGAGTCTCCTTCTCGACTTTCAATATATGACCTGTAGGGAACATACACGTACACCCATCCTTTTCGAAGGGCAATGATGGAAGTGGACATTTAAGCTCTTTCTATAGCGCTCTGACAGTAACCCGCCAATCCATTTAATGACGACTTACCACGAATATGATCAAAATTCGTGAGTGTCTTCAGCAGAAGTAGCACCAGCGGTATGCTGGAAACCAATATGGTCCAGGCACAGAAGACGAAGAAGACACGTAAATATGTCGATAAGACGTTATCCTGGTTTACTTCGGTATGTTGATCCAATTCAACAAGAGGTAATACCAACATGACCTTGGCACCAGGCACTGTCTCTTGTGATAGCACCATCATTTCATCTTCTTCATTGACGGGGCCCGGCCACTGCAGGATGGATGGGATGAGCACGGCCAGGAAGATCACACGCATGAGCTTAACTTCATTAATCTCAATCTAAGAGGACTTGGTAGAGTTTGTAGCCACGAGGAACTCCACTTCACACTTTGCAGACGTTGGCAACGTCATGAGGATTCTGTTCCTCGGCAACGTCTATGACGTCAGGTCACTTTCTCATTGATTCACCCACCAAGCAATGCTAATCACGATCTAATCAGGACCAGAGTCTTTATTTGAAGGACTCTGTCAGGACCAAGGACACTGCAACACCAATGCCGTAGATATGCTGGTCACAATCTAATCAGGACCATTGACGCTGCTTCAACGAGGGAATACTGGTGCTTGTAACAACCTAATCTGGATGCTAGTCAAAACCTAATCAGAATCACTGCTTCTCACAGGCGTTCCATATATTATCGGGACCGAAAAGGACACTGATACAGCCAGGCAATACGTACAGATCGATGCTAGTCACAACCTAATCAGGACAAAGGAAACTGATATACCAAGACAACATAGATGCTCGTCACAGCCTTATGAGGACCAAGGACACTGTTACAACCTGACAATATTGATTTCCTGTCATAACCTTACGAGGATCGAGGACAGATACACCCTGACAACATAGATGCTCGTCACAGCCTTATGAGGACCAGGGACACTGTCACAACCTGACAATATTGATTCTCGTCATAACCTTATGAGGATCGAGGACAGATACACCCTGACAACATAGATGCTCGTCACAGCCTTATGAGGACCAGCTGCAGAGACACTGTCACAACCTGACAATATTGATTCTCGTCATAACCTTATGAGGATCGAGGACAGATACACCCTGACAACATAGATGCTTGTCGCAACCTTATAAGGATTGAGGACGCTGTTACACCCAGACATCATGGTTTCTCATCACAACCTTATCAGGACCAAGGTCCTGGCCTGGGGATGGTTTTTGTCCAATGTTGTCAGAAAGGCCAAACCTATCTCACTTCATTGTCCTTGAAGGACCTATCAGGTTATCTACACTTACCATGGAAAAAATCCTTGTCCAGGCATGTTCAAAGGACTGTATTGGTTGGCACTGGTGACCTTGACTACAGACTGTCCAAATTTGGTGATCTTAGCTTGGACAGTTCTTGAGAACTTTCCAACCAACCAGGCAAAGAAGTGTGAGGAAATTTTTTGCCATTGGTCAAACTTGCCAAGGAGGCAAAGGGGTTATATCAAGGATAATGATTTGCCAGGCCAAAGAAATGATGGCTGGTCACAATCTAAATGATCTCCCTGGACCAAGGGGATTACTCATAAGTACCTCGTCCTACGAACTGCTGACAGAACCAACTCTCAGGCTAATGAAAACAAACAAGGGAATTGATCAAGCAGAATAGATTTTATTTAACTTGTAAAGATCACAATTTAACATTATCACAGTTATTTTGTCTGAATCATCCACAAGTGATTCAGCAAATAAATTACTATTCTACCAATATGACAACATGGGATAACATGTTCAGAAAAATAAACTACAAAAACTAAAACAAATAAAATGTTCTTGGCTACATTGTGCAAATGCATACCTCCACCTACTTCTTATAGCAGTAAAAATAAAATCTGACAAAATGAAAAAGAGATTGCTGCTTATAGTTGACAGCTGGTGTAGGTTTTGGGATATCGTACAGCATTATGCAACTTTTCTACAGAAAGACTGAGAAATACAACACAGTGTATAAAAAGAACTAAATATGAGACTTTGGTCTTTATCAACATGATAACACCAAACATCTTGTAGAAACTACCCTAACAGAGACAAATATTTGAGGACACTCGCGACAACTAAAGGAGTTCATGCAAGAACCCAGTAACCAGCTTTTTTGGCAAAATGAAGTTACTTGGTACCATTTTGTTTGGATTGGCTACAACACAGATCTATCGTACTACATCTCTGACTATAACACAGATCTACCGTACTACATCTGACTATCACACAGATCTACCGTACTACATCTGACTATCACACAGATCTACCGTACTACATCTGACTATCACACAGATCTACCGTACACATCTGACTATCACACAGATCTACTACACCTCCCGGAAACAACTGTTATTCACATTAAAAGGAATTTAAACATGTGAGAAATTGAATTCTATTCACTATATGGACATATTCATTCTCAGTTAAACAGCAAACTCAACTGGAACAATACTGAAGAAGCAGCTGCCGCATGAAATCCTTCAATTATCACATAACATCAGATCTGCAGTAAATTGTCTAATTATACATAGCATGTGTGTTTCGATTTACAAGGTTTGAATAGGCTGCTACGACTCATTCCAACTCACCTGAAATATTACAAATCATAGATATCAAATATCACAACATGAATCTTTATACATGTACCGAAACATTATTAAAATCTTAGAAAATAATCAGAAATCGAGACTTAAAAGGAAATTGGTCGGAGGGCCTCATGATGCAAACCTCAGCAGACCATACATGACTCGACATTCCCAAACCTTGGACATGACAAACATACATTATGATGTAGAACTGGTTAGAAAGTTATCAGGATTTTAACAGCGACAACACTTTTTAATTGTAATTTACACATAGAGTGACAGAAATAAGTTGTTAGACAGAGCAGATCTATCGCAGTGAATGAGAGTAAATGCTTTGTCTGCATTGTTTTGGGCTCTGGAGCGTGAACTAGTGGTTTGGTTTCAAACATTTGCGAACAGACTATACCCAAATGGCCATGGCCTCACCATTATTACGGAGATGAATGAAAAATTACCATAAGACAGTAAGACAGTGTAAGAAGAACATAACACATTTGAACTACATCAGCATAAGAAGGTCAGCAGTCTTGGTTATATGAAGGCAAAGTTTCATGCAAACGTAACATAGACAACCGAGATAATTATAGCAGACCTTCTGAAGAATTGGGAGTGATTTCTCCTTTTAATGGTCAGCAGTATAAAGATCTGATGGTTAAACAGCACCACACTGTACATGTAAATGTCCTTCAGCAGTAGAATATATTATGTTTATCATACATTAGTTTTTCAGCTAGACACAGCGATATGACAGCAGGTGTCACTATCTGCACTGAAAGCTTATTTGAAATTTTAAAAGGCCTAAACAGTTTGTAATGGAACATATGTTGAGAGTTGTTTTGACCCCTTGGTGACCACCTGGTTTATATTTGACGCAAATGTTAACACTTTCAGCGCCAATCCATATTTAGCGTACTTTTGGCATACTCTCGGCTACATCTGCCCCCGTCATCAATCTTCGACCCGCCATTGCGCCTATTCGAATGCAGACGATCTTGGCTATAAATAGCACATTGGCTGAACATCATACCATCACCTCAAGCGCTGTATAGTTAAATTGTTTTCCCTATACTGCGCTGCTAGTCGCCTCGAAGACAAAGGGGGAAATTTAAAAATGCGACGTAATATTACGTCGGATGGCTCAACCGTGTGAACCTGCAAGACGTAAAATTACGTCGGATGGCGCTGAAAGTGTTAACAATAAACCCTTTTGGAATAGAAATTGATACCTCACTGTTGGTCTTTGTTGTCTAATAAGTATTGTTACACAGACTTTAAACAATATAGACCTCCTGAGAGGTATCATTTATGACATAAGGTCAATGACTGGCTCCAAAATCATATTCTAGAATAACCTAAAAGTCCAAAATACCAATTTTGAAGGGCAATTTTTCAGAAGGTTAGCTGTAACGTAACACAGGACATGGAGGTGTTAGCTGGTTTCTCCGAACTCACCTCGAGAAATCTGCCTCACCAACTGCACCATAGCTTCAGCTGATAACAAAAGATTTTAGAACAAAACATTACAGGAAATTGACACTCAGAATAGAAGAAAAACGAAGTGACAGAGTTTTATATTGTAAACAAAAGAACTTAAAACCAACAGAATGGCCTTATATTTCAGATTTCTTCTACTAGATGTAAGGAAAGGTAGCCTGATCGCTTTTAAAAAAGTTTAATGTCATTTACAGCACATGCTCAGTGCCCCCCCCCCCCCCCACCCAATTCAATTTCCAACACTGAAGAGCTTACGTCTACCTCTCCCCCTCCTATCAGCTGTCAGCTACCGTCTAGTCTACCAGGAATCTAATATCTAGTTCCAGTTGATTAAGGCCACACTAATATAACACCTTGAATAGTAGGCCCACCTACCAAACTACAAACCTATTTTCCCAATATGGAAAACAGGTAGAAAAAGCCTTGTTTTGTTCGAGTTACATTTATCACATAACAACAGATGGCTACTAATCATCTGTGGGGTAACCTAGACACCAAGATTAGGTCATGATATGGAAATTTGATGTTAAATGTACTTACATGGTATTGTTCACGATATGGTTAACAATGTTTTGTGAGGTGTTCATAACATATTTTTCCCTTCTCTGACAGAGAAAAATGTGCCTCCTCACTCACTATCCAAGGGTAACCGGAAAACAACGACTGACCGACCGACTGACCTACCGTCATATACAGTATCCCTTTTGCTTTTCTATAGCACATGTATCTGTGTAGTGCCCAGCGCAATTCACGTGATGGATTCCGACATAATTGACTGGAGATGCTGCTGTCAGACATGTCGGAATCCATCACGTCCATTGCGCTGGGCGCTACACAGATACATGTGCTATAGAAAAGCGAAAGGGATACTGTATATGACGGTAGGTCGGTAGGTCAGTAGGTCGGTCGGTCGGACGGTCGGTCGGCGTTTTTCCGGTTACCCTATCCAAGGTTTTAAATGTGTGTGGCCTAATGTTATTCATCAAAAACTTATTCATTCATTATGAATTAAACCAAAGACATGAATATGTATGGGATCCACCAAAACCAATCAACTTTTCTATGTTTAACCCTGAATGACCTATGGCGAGATCAGTTGCGAACAGCGTCAGTGACATAAAGAAACTGTATTGTCACCTCCAATGAGAAATCTAATTGGTCAAAAGTGAGCACTCTCATTGTTTCTAAACGAGGGGGCTTCCCCAGAAGTAAAATACTAATTTATTCCTATGGCAATGTTACAATTGTGGGCAAGAAACCTCTTCTACTATACTTGAATCTCCTATTGCACAGTTTGTTTGTTTTCGTTTTGGTTTGAAGCAAAAGTTTTGTCGAGGTCAAGGTGCCTCCGGTCTGTCCAAATATCAGTCAAGTGATGGCAGACGACCTGAAGCCATTTTGGTGGCAAAAATTATGATTTTGCAGTTATGTAATCTGCACTAATATCATCAATATAAAAAAGTTTATGTAAGCCAAGGTGATAAAGTTACAGCAGCAGGACAATTATAGTCTCAGTATGCATTCAGCTCTTTTCAACACTATCATAAGTGCTATAATTGTACTGGGGCTTTAACTGTACCAATTCACCTCACTAATAGTTTTCAGGCCAATGTCCTCTTTTACCCCAGTGCAAACAAATGAAGTCATTAAGCACAAGTGATACCAAGATTGCACGACAACCTTCCCAATTGATATGATAATTATATTCATTGAAATGTTAAGTATTCATTGATGTGTTAATCCAAATTCCAAAGGATATTATCAGGGACGACCTGCTCAGCAATAGACAATAGACTACCACATGTACATGCTAATCACATTCTAACATTTCCCTCCCAGTTTATAACATTGTGAAAATTCTAAATGTAGGTTTTGATTAATTCCAACTGAAGCCGATTGAGAAAACGGCAAATGAGGATGAGTGAACACGAATACCCAGCATTAAAAGATGATTCCACGACAGCGGCAAACCATCATGGTTTCCATCACTACACAGCCTTTGTGATCAGTTACATTCGGGATCAGTTTACCCAAGATACAATATCATACAGTGAAATTTAATTCAACGCCTGGGAAAACTGTGTGGTTCCCCCCCCCGCATTTACCTGTGGTTTCCCCCCCCCCAGTGGAAACCAACCTTTACACTAATGATGCATCATACAGTAACTACCATTAGATCCCCTGTTTACAATAATCTGTGTCCTAATGACATCATATTGCTGTGGCACCGGCACTTCTCTCAGCAGGTCACCACTCCCCTCGTCAACATCATCTTCTTCAGAATCTTGTTCCTTAGCTTTTTTCTCCAACTCCGTATAAAACTCGGATGCAGTATCTTCCAAATGTCCTGAGTTTGTCATCTGTATTTCTTCAGCTTCGTGTACAATGAATGTTGCATCAGTGTCAGTCTCATCATCAGTCCCTGCAGCAGACGACATTCCACTCTCATCACTCTCATCCAAATCCTGCGGCGCTGAACAGTTCACATTTGCGCGTTCAGCTTCAATCTCATCCCCATCTTCATCCTCATCCCCAGGTTCTACCGAGACTGACCCATCCCCATTCTTACCTTCTTGTTCTTGCTTCTGTGCCATAGGCACTGTCTTCCGCGACCCATCTTCCTGATTCAACGCATCAACCAAAAGCGATATCGCATCTGACTTGAGCTCATCCTGTTCCCGGGTCACAGGTGGCTCCCCCTGGTCTGATTCAGACATCCTACCAGTCGAGTCTGGTGAATCCCCTTTATCACCTGGAGAACCACCAATCAGACAACGCGTTATCTTATCTAAGGTCCTCGCTTTTATTTTGTTGCCCGTTAGATTCACATTATTCAGCCGGTTTGGAAAGTTCTGAATCAGGTGAAGAATTATCTGAAATCAAAAACATTCACATGATTATGAAATTATCGAGTCACTGAATGCAATCGACTTTGGTTGAAAATGATGTTGTCACTGAATCCAAGTAGTCTTCTCCCTGGCTTTTGAAATGAACGCATCATAAAAATATACGACCAGCAACAAGAAGATTCCTCCTAGGTGTCAGGAATTCAAAGTGAAAATAGGATCAACAATCTCTCAAGTACCTGAGCTCCATGTTCAGTTATCCCAGTGCACTCCAAGTCTACTATCTCCACTGTTTTACACGATGCCAGCGCGACAGCCAAACACCCAGCACCATAGTTACCGAGACTATTGTAGTCGAGGTACATGGCCTTCATGGAGCTGCTTGCCGACATGGCAATAAATAACTTCGCCCATCCTCTTGATGTGATACTAGGGTTACCACTTAGGCTCAGTTCCTTCAAACCTGAAATCAGAGAGGTTGCTTTAATCACTGCAATTTCTTGCAAGGACAAACATCACTGCATGACTGAGCCTGCCTGCAATACCCTTACAACTTAAGTTTTTACCTGATCTTAACTCAAGTGGAAGTCATCAGGGCCCAGTTGCCTAATCAGCGTTAGCGACAATAAGGCCTTATTTTATCAAGGCGTTATCTTCTTCAGTAAATCTCATTTACAATAGTTGCAATTTACCCACTCTTGTGAAAATATGTACTCTTAAAGGGGCTTAGCAGTACCTGATTTAGCACCATCTGGTGGAAGGAGATCACAGATCATCTCAAGGCCATAGTCCCCTAGTTCGCAGTCGCCCAAGTCGAGAGATATCATGCTTGGGTGGGCAGCTAGGGCCTTCATTAACACTGCCATATTCTCATCCCCAAGGGGTGAACCATGTAGACTGAAACGAGACACAAAATGCCTTTTTACTGCTGCAACAATCACTTCTGTGTGTGGAAGAGTTGTCAGTTGAAAACTATCATCTATTTTTCCCAGTAATTAGTACATTGTGTTCAAATATCCTGGATACAAGAATTCATGTCTTTTTAGAACCTCCTTTAAGGGAGATGGGGTTATTTTTTATTGCATGTGCAAACTGAATCATTTTATGTCTGCCAGAATAATGAGGCAAACGTAAATGTACAAATCTTCTTCAACATCAAGAGCTTTTAGTTTCATTCACCTGGATACATGTACTTACAAAAGGGCCGTCACAGACCGATTCTTATTCAAGGCTTTAGCCAACATTGCAACTCTATCTGGAGTGGTCACAACTCCAACATTCAAGTTCAACTGAAGCAATGATTTGCATCGTGAGACACCCCGCATCAACTGGTGAAAGTCTTCATCTTGGACATCACATTCCCGCAGCGAAAGTATCCGTAAATTATGCGACCTTAACGATGAACAGATGTCTTTTGCCTCCAGATGTGTGAGGGTTTCTCGGCACAACTGTACTGTCCCGATCATCGATTTGCTGGTGGGCTTCATATCTTGCTCTTCCTACTGAATAGTTCACATCATTGGATCATTTTCTTTGCCATCGGATCAAGGAAACAGCCTGCAATTTAAGGATGGTATTGGACATGTAATGATTTTGGATCTTTCAGAAATTCATCCTTGTTGTGCTGGAGAGACCGCTGATTGATATAATGTCACTGCAACTGGACGTAAAGCTCTTTTCGTGTTGGAAGTGATATGATGTTGTGCTGAAGAGCGATGATGTCACAGTATGCCCCCAGATGTTGTCATCCTGAGTAGGCAATGCGTGGAAAATATCTGTTTGCACTATTTTATTTATATTAGACAAAATTTGGAAATAAGGCTCAGAACTATATTTGTATGCACATCTCTCAACAAGCTAAGTTTGGCTGCACAGGCCTAGAACGTGTACCTGGCATAAATCCAATGAGGCCCTTCTAGTGACATTTACATTGCAAATACAGAAGTTTGATAAAAGGGTTGACCAGAATTGCTTGTGTTTGACCATGGTTTAAATCACAATCCTCAACAATACACATGTACATAGTATTATTACCAATCACTAATACCCTTATCCAAAGTAAATAAACCATGATGTGGACATGTAGAGAAAGAGCTTCAAATCAAGAGTGTCCGTCGGAACCAGAATTTTATCAGTTCGTCACAAATTTAACCAAAGTCACTGCTGCCTTGGCAGTCAGTGCCCCAAAAAAGGCCTTGCTTTCACACATCTTCTTTCATTTACACCCAATGGCCTTTATCCCCTGGGGCCTCTAAAATTTAATTTCACATTTTCCAATACCATTACTTAAGGCTTGAATGTCTCCAAAATGGGTCTCCTATAAATCTTTGGACATAGCTGTGCTCATACTCAGGGAAGTATATTTGACCTGTCAGCTTAATTCTATCAACCTGACGAAGGAAGGTAATAAGTCAGGTGTTCTGTCTCCCCGAGCCGAGGGCCTATTCAGTGCCCCCCTTCTTTCACTTTTGACTTTCAGAGGCAAAATTCAACGCCCCAACCATGTGAGAACCACACCATAGCCTACCATGACTAGTTGAAGAGCAAGGCCTTTGGCAAGCTATAACTGAACTGAATCTTACAACACTACTAAATACAATGTATTCATCTAAAACAGCAACTAGCATGTGCACTACTGTACAGTCAGTGCGAGTGCAGTGGTGTAGGCCTCTAGTCTAAGGCTGAATAAATATGTGACTTCCACGGTTATCTATAGCAAATCTTTGCAGTTTTTATCTGAGAAATACCATGCTTTGAATGTATGGTGTGTTACCGAACATATGACATCTTTTTGAAGCATGACTTGGTTCAGCTGGGCAAGAAATCAGGAAGAACAAGCCTGACCTACCTGCAAATGACCATGTTGGCTCCGTTTCCAGTGACGCTTATTAGGGCTATTTATAGAGCGGGAAATGTAAGGTGGCCTGTGAGGAATCATTGCGTATTTTTGAGGGGGTCATCTCATAGGTTTTCCTATGTTGTCATGTCGCGTCAATTCTTCCTGTCATATGCGGCCTTAATATGAAAATTACTCATATTGTCTGACAGAGCATTATATATTGCCGGTTTAAATTGTATCACGACTAATGATGGGCCACTAGATAACCAGGATTTAACCGCCATCTCTCGAAATATTATCAGAATAATGAAAAACATTTTAATTGAATTGAATGAATAATCACTTACAAATCTATTAATTCACCAACATCCTTTTCAAACCACTAAATAACATGATTGATGTGGGTAGGATGGTATGAGTGCTATCTATATCACCTGTCCTTCAGTGATGACCATGTACAATTGACCATGCACCATACTATTAACTATAGTATCTGCTGCTTAAAAGTTTCAGATGAAAAATAAAACAATTTTTTGCATTTTCGATCTGAAATCACCCAAATTCAGAGTGCCATTTTCTCCTGGAACAGACTCTAGGATATCTGTCGCAACCAGGATCTTAGAAATAATACGTGTTGTCTGCAAGCAATTCCTCCTGCGGATCATAAATTAACAGGAAAAGACTTTTCCGAAATAATTTAGATTTATTTCATACATGACTGTAACCTACATGACCAAAATTAGGCTTCTTTAGAAGTAATGATCACTGACCTTCGGGGTTGCTTTGCAAATGAAAGTTTGGTTTTTCTTAACCCAACAAAATTTCAAGGTAAGAAATTTGCAAACCAAGTTAAAAAATGTTTTCTTCATCGTAGCCCTTTGAAGAGGGGGGGAGGGGACAGGGGCTGATTTTTTCCTAATGGATATTTTCAAATGTTACTTGGCATATTTGAAGATATATATGAAAAAGAAATAATCTGAAGATTTCACTGAAATTTATCGAGAAAAAGAAATGTGGATGTGAAAATTATCTTGGGTCCAAAAATTAGATTAAGGAAAAACCTAACTTTGAAGATTTTTGCCAGTCGCCCAAAGGACAGTGACATTTACTAATATGAAGCCGACAAAAGGAGTGTTTAAAATACAGTAGAACCTCTCTTTTGAGGACACCATTGGGACTGACAAGTGCTGTCCTTTATAGAGAGGTGTCCTGATTAGAGAGGTCAAATTGAATGGAAACAACCAATTTGGGACCAAAACTGTCCTGAATAGAGAGGTTGTCCTTAAAAGAGAGGTGTCCACTAAGGGTGGTTCCACTGTATATCATATGGCAGAAACAGATGGTGTCTGTGTCTGTTTCGTTAATATTCATTACATGCTTTATAGCTCACCATCACCATGAAAGATTAGCTCACCCTCACCATGGTGTCCAATTTAACAAAGATGGAGGTCAATTGACTTTTTCTGTACCGTAGTATATAAGAAGTAGCCCATTGGTCTCACACCTGCATCAAATACACAATTTCATACAAACATTATACATTATACCTGTACCAAAACTTCAGGCCAGTTTACATCTTTGCAGCAAGCCCACAAAATTCCTCTCTACATTCTTATATACAGAATTTCTTCCTGGATGGATTTAACCAGTTATGAAGGAGACATTGTCACGAAATTATCACAGATGAATAACTAATTAGTGAACAAGCCTACGGCAGCAGAATGGTCCTTATGTCTCCTAAAAAAGCTGTGGTTTGTGATGTAATCGATGATCACCACCTCACTAAACAACGTAAATTGATTATGCCCACTTCGGACAGCCTGCACATTTGCTGTTCACATATAGAAGATCAGTGTCAAATTAAACATGATATTTTTTGTTAATTAACATGCATCAAAACTGTCACTCAAAATCTTAATCACATTCTCCTATCATTTTGCAGAAACATGTGCAAGTGGTAACACTGAATGAAAGTAAGTCAACACCAGCCTCCAAATTACCACCTTTTTTCTGCGCAGCGTGTTCTATTTTCTAGGCGGGGAAAGGGCTACAATAACCAATACCACTTTACTTTATTCCCACTGAAATATTTACAAATAAGCACTCTCTTGCACCACATCAGCTAAAGTCAGATTGTCATCATTGTTAACTTTTGCCCATTCAAGAAATATTTCAACAGTCACGAAGGTCACAGCGTTCACTGGAAATGCCCTGAGCAATGTTGAATTTATTCCTCTGAAGAAACCTCGAGGTCCTTCAGAATTATATGATTTCTTTATACAGTCTATAGCACCACTGTACATAGGGCGTGCATTCACTCCATCAGCTTGGATCCTAGATTTCACTAAGTCTATAGGATATGTTGAAATCCAAGAAAAAACCCCAGCGAATCCTCCTGCAAAAAGCATGACATATATACTTTTTTCCATTTTCGGGTCCACAGGGGAGAACTTGTCACAAAGGTATTTATAACAAACAAAATATGATGAGAAACCTGGAATTTCCCTGCATATAGTCAGCGTTAATCCCCTGAAGAGACTTTTCACTCCTTCAGCTTTGTACATTTTACATAGACAGTCAAAAGGTCCTTTGAATTTTTGTTCTCCTAATGATGCTCCCTGCACCTGAACCCGTGTCTTTGCAAGTTCCATTGGACTACATATAAACGATTGCACAAAGCCTGCAGAGGCACCAGATATCGCCTGTGACGTCAGTGTGTTCGGATTAGTTAATCTCCGCGATACATTGCCCTGAACACCAAATACAACTGCATTGATGAAAGCAAGTCCATATAGCGGAGATGCCATACCCCTGTACAATCCATGAGCCTGAAGAAAAAGTACAATATCTACAAACCAGTATAAAACTAGTGGTGAATGAGACTCAATGAGTTTAAAAGACAATTCGCCCTCTTTGGCTCTAGAACTATGACTACGGACATCCAAGGACAGGTCGTTTGCAAATTCCTGGACAATCATTGCCAAGGGCAACTGTAGCCATGAACAAGCCATCTCAGGATAATTGTTGTCGAGAACAAGTCATCCCAGGACAATTTGTCACCAAAAGCAAATCATTACAGGATAATTATCACCCAGAACAAGTCATCCCAGAAACACTGTCACCAAGAAGAACTCATCTCCCCATGAAAGTTTGCCTAGAAGATGCTGAGGATGAATTGTTCAACTTAAACTGTTCATCATTTAATTTCAAACAAAACCATCCATCCATCTGCATCCGAGAATGCAGAGCCGGAAAAAGATGTCTATAAATATTATATAACCACAAGTTCTACTTACTGTCTCTTTCTGTACGATTTTTCGAAAGCAATCGAACGTGCCTCGGTACAACTTGGCACCTGGACTCTGGGTCTGCAGGCGAACCTAAATTGAAAGCATATGATATATTCACAACACTTGACATTTTTGATCATGAAAATGTTATTGTTGGCTCGAATGGCCTGAAATTTGCAGGTTAGACAAGTCATTATATGGGCAATGGCATGGTATTAACCCAAAATAATGGGCGTGGCACATGTCTCATTTTGCGATGAAACTTCCATTTCATTCACATACCACTGGAAAATAGATTCCTTTGCCCTTGCCTGCATCATTCATGAGCCAATGTCTATACCACAAAGTCAAAGCAGGGAAATTTAATGTTTTGCTGCACATTTTTAGTTTAAAAGCTACGTCCCAGTTCCTAATTAGTAAATTACAATAAAAACAGGAGAAAGTCTCTCAATCTGAAACCATCAGGAATGAAAACAAAGAATCAATGACGAATTTTCCATTATTTACCTTGACTGTATCAAAAGGATGACCAACAATTACAGCAGCACAACCTGAAACGATTTTTTTGTACATCATTTACATTATTAAAGTCACACTGAACTGAAAAGTTCAAAAAGTTCAAGAGCGTGATGAACTTTTACTTTTTTAGGCCTGCCTCAGGACAAAAAGTACTCTTGTACCAGAGAAGATACATTTTCACAGGACTACAGAAGAGTGGCGACCACCATTTTTTGGGGTCAGTGCCTCAGAACTGCCAATCTGGCACAACTTGTCATGAGGTGATTGGCCACACGGAGACAAAGCTCTGGGGATCAAAGGAGAGTCCCCCCTGTCGAGAGACATCTCCCAGGGTCACCCAGAAATTTAGTAATTTACAACATGAAGTACATTGACATGAATACAAAGTCCCCCAGGCACAAAAGACAAACTGCTCTTTGCAATTGATTCCTTTAGGTTTTTGGGTGGATTTTGGGGCGGGGCCTTCGGCCAAGTTTGTGCACCATATAGACCTAAATATATCAATAACAACTTCCTGTCAGTGTCACCTAGCTGTGCCTGTGCCACGTTGACATTGACGTGACAGTACTCAACCCCGGACGGAATTGACAGCTTTGTTGGGGTTAGGTTGGTTATTATGCATCATCGAGACACAGACGAGTGTTCAGATAATTAGGCCTACCATACCTACCTGAGTACCAGATGCCGGTAGGCCTACTACATGTATGTAGGCTACTATATTATAATACTACATGCGACAGACTTGACAAACGACGTACGTAACGCTTGAAATGGCTTAAGCTACAGTTGCATGCTTAATATAGGCAGGCCTCACCTCCAAAACATCCAGCAATGAAGTCAATGTAATTTTCCATCCTTTCAGCAGTCCGTCTCTTGAGTTAAAACACTCCTCTGTGACTTCATCCCGGTACTTCATATAGAACAATCACGGAGACTCGACATGACAGAGTCTGGTCAGCCAGGCGAATGTCCCGCGTCAAAACTTCGAGTGATGAAGGCAATGACGACATCAACGATCCAGCGGGTGATCCAGGCGGTGAGCAGGAGAGAGAAAGTACGTCATCGAGCCGATTCAGGGACCATCTCAGAACACTTTTGTCAAACAGCTTTGTCATGTTGATTGTCGGCCAATGAGACAGTAGTGCACCATATCTCTTCTGGATGTGCCCTCTCCTTCATAGCTTGCCACATTGCCAGAGATTGTACCAAGTCTTTGCTGGATGTGCCATGCCCCTTCACTATGCGTACTCTGTCTGATCTAGATGTGTACTCTCCCAACGTAGTGCACAGTGTTTCTACAGGGTGGGTCTTGTCTCCACTCTTAGGAAAAATGTGTCTCATCTTCACATGGTGAATACCTGATCATTTTCATAAAGAGATTGCATGAAATCAGATTACCAGACCTGAAAAGACAGCAGATACTGCAATGACCAAACCATAAAATGCTGCCACAACTAGACCTGATAATACAGCATATGCTGTCACAACCAGACCTGATAGACAGGAGATGCTGGCACAACCAGACCTGATGAGATTGCAGATGCTGCCACAACCAGACCTGATGAGATTCACCATGGTGAGCATGGTAAACTCTGATTTCACCATGGTGAACACTGAATTCACCATGGTGAATCCCTGATCATTTTTGTAAGGGGGGGCTTTTAGGTTTGCTGTACAAGGTCTGCTGCTGTGAATTATGTTGCATCTTGACACAAGGCGAGACTTAGGCTGACGTTACATAGGCCTCATTCGTTCACTTCCCACATGTCACGTTCCAGCTTTACTTAACGTTCCTCGGTGAATGCACGGCCTTGTGGCATGCATTCAGTGAGGAACGAACGCATTAAGGGGAACGTGACATGTGGGAAGTGAACGAATGAGGCCTATGTAACGTCAGCCTTATGGAGGGTTTGGACTGTGTCAGTTAATGATCCAGTATATCTTTGGAGACAGGTGCAGGCCAAGAGTTTGAGAGTTTCATAAATATGAATCTACAGCAGGACATCAAATGGATGACATCTGTGGTGAGTCTTACTTTATTTTTGCCAACAGACCCTGATGGACTTCCTCTCAGTCAAGAAGACAAGGTTTGAATTGGTCGGCTATTGGACAATGCAGCTGGAGGCATGCAATCAATTTGATGAAGGCCTTTCCCTGCTGACAAATTTGATCACTATTGAATCTCCCATAATAACTCTTTGCCTGCCAAACTCGTTCTAGAACGACTGCAACTTCCCACCCGTTTCCTGCCAAAATCGTTCCAGAACGAAATTATTAGTTCTCCGTCATAACACCAGAGGTCATGTCGGTACTGAACCAGGAAATGGTTTGATGTGTTGGGCTCCCATGCAGACGATGGTCTGCTCATTCTATGCATGCATTTCGTTAATTCATCAAGTGAAACTGGTGGGAAAAACCACATGTTTCCTGCTGATAGAAGCAAAACCTGCAAAGTACCCCTCTGCAGAGGTGATTGTTTCAATGACTACCATGGAAAAAAGCAGTACAACTGATTTGTAGGTGAAAGAGTAAGCTGAAACAAAGAAAATCAAACAGGTTTCAAGGATATATGTCTTCTTGTTTTTTTAAAATAATTATTGAAAATCTGGTAAAAATAGCGAAATCGTGGCAAACTGGGGATATTAATTAACAATAACTGTGGCAGGGAAAGAGATAATAGGAAATGAATAAAGCAAAGAATGTAACATATATCAAAGTCAATTATAGGTTTATTTCACTGCAGATTTTTAACTACATATAGACAGTGACAAATAATGTACATAGTGATAATCATGATAACTAATGATAATCATGATAACTGAATGCAGCCACAAATTTCAGTTTTCCAATAATACACAACTGCAATAAGTATAACCCTCTAAAATGATGTTTAACAAACATAGTCTTGAGGCCGTTTTCTCATTACCAAACTCACATGCATACCAACTGATAGCGAGTTGAAGGAATATTTAAATCATGAATAAAACAATAAATATAGCAAGCTACTTTTATAAAGAAATAGCTTTTCAGTATAATTCAGACCACTGCAAACATAAATATACTGTGTGTCTGCCTAATGACATCAACACAGTATGGGAACTATACTGTGATATCTGCCTGGACTTGAATAAAATTTCGTGCAAACCACTGATAAATTCTATGGCAAACCAGACTGACTTCGAGAGGACATAGAAATCTTTTTTGTAGAAGACTGACACTATTAGCAATGGGCGATAGTGGAGACGTCTGCAACTTTGAGATCTTCATCTGGCCCACCTAGCTCCTGCCTGCAGCCTCCCTTCAATAAAGTCCTAATGGCTAATTCAGATTAATTTGTTGCGGAGGACAATATTTCAACTGGCTATAAAAAAATATTAAGCTCACATTGCTGAATTTACCAATTTTAGGGACATCAGGCTATTTCAGACTTATGTGTAGCACAAATCTTTACCATGACCAAAGGCAAGATGAAGTCATAATTTGAGCAGAAACATAAATAGCACAACCAAGTAGCTAGAGAGATTCAGACACACCACTTTGATAAAGTATATTTCATGATCTCTTCAAAAATTAGAAACATCAGCCAGGCATCAGCTTATGACTTCCATGCTACTGTATTTTTGGACATATCATTTCCAACACAATTTGGAGGATTGCCTTTCTCATTTTTAAAAGTATTACTGAAGAGCAATGGTGTTGGACAACCCTTGGCTCGTTTAGTTAGTTGAGCAGGAAACACAGGAGAATTCAGTGCTGCCACCTGGGCACAATCTCAGAAGTTCATATTGACTTGAACCAGCCGTATTATGCAGAAGATGGTCTGAAAACAGAAGAATTGTACAAGTGAAAACTTACATAATTGGCTACAATTACAGAAACCAGCAATATTTGTATACAGAAGTACAACGAACAATAAACAGGGCAGTTTGTGCATTTTGATTCCATTTCAGGACATGCTTACAACCAGGATATTTCAGCATGGTTGCCAGTTGGGGCAGTTGGTAGAATCCCCCGACCTCATTCCAAACACTTGAATTTAGGACAAACTTATTTGAAATCAAAACACACTTCAGTTGTGCAATGTGAAGTGTTAATAGGCTAGCACACCTTACCATACCATAGTTGGGGCAGTTGGTAGAATCCCCCGACCTCATTCCAAACACTTGAATTTAGGACAAACTTATTTGAAATCAAAACACACTTCAGTTGTGCAATGTGAAGTGTTAATAGGCTAGCACACCTTACCATACTCTACTGCAATAATAGAGCATACAAACCGGAAAATGAAACCCTACAAATTGTGATAGCCCATAAAATCGCCAATAAGGTCCAAACGTGATGATTTTAATATCCATTGCAATGTCCCATTTACAATAAGAAAAAGATACGAATGCACTCTGACTGAGAAATAACGGGTAGCATGCTGAACCAATTAAGGACTGAAATGAACTTTGCACAAATATACATAATGATCCAATGATTGATGAGATAAAACTTTCCCGAACAGAGGAAATAATTCATGAAATTTTCACAATTTTGTATACATGTACAACTTTTTTAGTCATTCACCGTATTAAATGGTAATCAGATTTCTTAATGGTGTGATTATTTACAAGTTGACCTGGGAGACAATATCGATCAGATGAAATATAAACTACTGGGGTGAGAGCTGGAACTGTAGTGCTTGGGCATGATTCCTGAAGATAGACGAGATAGAAATCGTTACACATTATTCATCACCTTTACATCAGAATGCATGATTACAAAATGGAACTTGGATACAGCTAGCATCAGAGGGTTTCAAAAACCAGAATATGTCTTCAAAGAACATTCAAATCATACCTCAACACAGGATACCATGAGGTGGACAGACAGTCCACTAAGTGCTTTTTAAATGAAGAACATGCAAGAATTTTTATCAACCCTCACAAGAAAGCAGTTTACAATAACTGCAATCAAAAATGAAAGTCAGAACTCACACATGTCTCATGTTGACAAGCTTTACAAACAATGTCCTAATCAATTACTATTTTCACATCATATAAAATCGGTGCAAGATGGAACAACATGATCACCATGGCCAATCCAGGGCTGACAAACATCACTCTTACAATTTTACTTCAAAGAATTTTATCATTCATTTCAAACATCTAAATCAATTTTATTTACGATAAAAAACAAAGCATCTAAATTGACACACTTGACAGCAGAGGGTAATGTTCTGAATCCCTGATTTCTAATCTTCGACTAGGATCATGTGATCATTGTCAGTCACAAACTTTAACAATGCAGATGCAACCGACCATGCAGTGCACTGATGGCTTATTTTGATATTAAAGATACAACTCACTTTATAAATTTTTGATAGTGCTAAGCAATACTTAAAGACAGAACTTTAGTTTGTAAATGTCAACAGCAAAGAAGGTGTTCATTACATTCAACCAGTCACAACCGTTACTATATGTTACACAACTGAAGAGTGAAGCAGTCTTGGGTTAGGTTTCTTCCTGGTTTATCATACCATAAAGAGGATTTTTTTTCTGTACATAGTAGATATAGAACATACAAGTTTCATGTAGCACTCATCAGCTACCGAAAACTTCTCCGCAAATAGAGTCCCAATGTGGCACAATCACCACAACAGGCAAATAAATGTCAGCTTACTCAACAATGGCATCTTCTGGGGCAAACTCTACTTTAATCTGTGGCGACACCAACCCTCTTGAATCTTGCACAACGGTATAATATTCATCATATGAAACGGTCGTCGGACTCTGATGTACACTGCCAGCTCTGCAAGCAAGGAGGAAGAAAGGTCATCCACAACAGTTACAACAAGATAACAATGCAGATTTTAGTTTGGTTTTAAATACTGGTAGGTCATGCAGTTTTTCAAAGGGCGAGATATTGTGGACAAATTGGGACGTCTTAACACCAGATATGAGATTTAGGGGAATCCCCAGTCAACTCTATAGGAACCATGGAGGCATTTTCTTAAATAAGTCCATACTTAAAAAGCAGGAATGTTAAAATCTCATTCTTACACGAGCTTTGAAGTGGCAGCGTAAGGATTTATCATAAGTACCGAAGAGAACTATCAATCTCTGCACTGCCGGAAGCATTCAAAATAACAACAGTAACAACAACTTCTACCACACTCATACTTACTTTGCTTTCGCATGTGTCAATATATGTGATTTTAAATTTGTTGACTGTGCAAATTTCTTATTACATCCATCGAAAGGGCATACGTAGGGCCGATCACCGGTATGAATTCGCACGTGTGTTCTCAGGTTGAAATCCAATGAAAATCGTTTGCCACAACCTTCAAAGGTACACTGAAGAAGAAACAAATCAATCAGGCACAACAAACCTTTTCCTCCTAATTTGCATTCCATCAAACAACAAGTTGTCTGGTAGCATCATGTTTGGACAAGACAATCGGATAATTCTCAGGAGTACATTGTTCAAGGAGCGGCTTGAGTTCCCTGTTTCTCACACACCTCATTCAAATAGTGTCAGTTCCTTGTATCAAGGTTATTTTTGAGAATAAATGTATTCAGACAGCAAACCACGATTCTGCTTTAATTCTTGCATCCTAACTTACACCTACACCAAAGAATGTAACCAAGTCAAAACCTCGGGGAGACGGCCTTCATAAGGAAACTTTTCAAAGCCATCCTAATGACTGAAGCCAGATAACACCTACCTGGAAAGGTTTCTCTCCCGTGTGAACAAGCTGATGTCGTTTTAACTTGGAACTTTCTACAAATGCTTTGCCACATTCTGCGCACACGTGAACACGCGGCCCGTGGGTGTGCAGATGCTTTCTCATGGCAGAATTGTCACGGAACATCTTCGTACATCCCTGAAAAAGATAGGCTTGTGTCAATCAAGACCATTTTCATGCAAAAACTGCAGTACAAAAAGATACAACACCCAAACAAATTTAGAGTAATAACATTACTTTGCAACAATTTTTACCTATTCAGAATGTAACTGAGAAACCTACCATATTTTATATTAACCCTTGCTCCGTTACTACATTATTAAACTAACCTTATGTGGACACGGTACTGTTCTTGGGACATCATCCTGAGGCTTCCGAGGCTTCATTCTGAAGGAAAGACAGATGTAATACAAAAGTTATACAACAGAATTGTAGAGGTATTCACTTCAGTAAGCATTGTTCATGGTTGATATAAAGCAAGGACAGCCAACTCCACCAATTCATTCACATCTATTTAAGTTCAAGATGTTGCTCATCATATCATGCCAATCTTAAAATTCAGGCATAAGTAGTTTGTTCACGTCTCTAAAAGGTCAATGCTAGAACTTAGAAGGCTAAAGGTAAAAGTTGTCATAAACTCAACATTCATGCATGGCCAGGACTATCCATGGAACAAGTGCTAAGGGAGAAGAGTGTATCAAGGTTATCTACTAACTACAAGGACAGGCACATCCTCCTGACCTGCAGCAGTATAATTACAACTGATTCAAAATAGGAGTGCATACATTCAGCTTTGTTATCATTTTATTTCAATTATCAACAAGCATCTCAGTGGAGAACATGGATGAACGCGCATGTTTTTTCTCCAATATTTATTTAAATAAGTTTTCTCTTGAATAATCATCAGAAAAAAACACTTTTTTTAGGCCATATACTAAATAGAAAGTAGTCAATGCTGCCAATTCACTCCAAGCAAAGGATTTGACTTATATTTTTGACACTCAAACTTTTGAAACACCAGCAAGCTACAATGACTTCACAGAGCTGGAATCTAGAACGTATTCAGTCACGGAAGGGCATTTGCATTTGCATGAATGGTGTATGTTGTTAGTTGGGGAAGAAGTTACAAAAATGTGTATAATCAAGAACAATTCTGTATAATTTCTGTTACAATACCTGATGTCTTTTCGTCCAAATGAAGAATTACCCTTCTCTGCACTGGACCTGTCAAGTGCAACAAAAGAGGCACTACAGAATATGAAAGATGTCCTTCCGTAACTGAAGTGGTTCTCACAAAACAACAGCAATGGAAGCATGAAATCTATTTGTTGAGAAGGTAAAACAAGTTTGTGAGACAGTAAAAATCATTTGGGATTGTTTCAGTCACCTTTAGTTTCAGTTTAATCAAGGTAGCATAATACGATGATTCCCCCCATCACCTAAATCAGGGTTAGCCCAACACCACACTAGTAATAGTTGGGTAGAAACCCTGCTTTCCATGTCTAGAAACATCACAATAGTACATCATGAAGAAAACCAATCCGGAAGAGGATGGAGCAAGCAATATGAACATCAGCACAAAATAATAGAAGCAAAGCAAGCCAAAACCTGCCGACAATAAGATGCCCCTGTCTTAATACTCCATATTCTGGCTGCTCACCATGACACATGTATGACTGCATCCAAGAAAACAACAAATTGGTGGGACATTGGGAATCTTTCACCAATTGCAACATTCACAAAGTAGAGGACGCTTTCATAACCAAACTACATTGCATTATTCAGCCAAAGCCTGGATAAATCCCAAGGTCTGAGGATGAATTTGGTAAATGTGTAGGAATAAAGAACAGAAAGGCTTTTTTAACAAGATGAGTTGAGGACAGGAAGTGAAAGCTAGAGAAGAGACTGAAGACAATGCGCACTCTCTGTGAAATTTGCGAATACCCACCTAGCAAACTCTGCTAATTGTTTAGGATCACTAAGATCTAACCCTGGTATACCGCCTGGTGGTATCTTCTTTCCTGTCATGTATTCTGTGTAATCAGCATCAGAGTCCGAGGGAAGATTTGAGAGACCGTCATCTGAAAACAGGACAGACATGATCAAATGAGTTTGAAATATTTTAAACTATGAAATAATTGTCCAATTCACTAGTCAACAAACTAGTGAACTGGATAGTTATTTCACCTCAGAGTCTGCCTTTGCCACCTTCGCTGAAAAGCAGAACTCCAGAACTGTACGGTCATGTCTTTCAAAACTAGACAACCTACGTTGGTCACTACATTAAAAAAGGTCAAAAGGAAGAGGTAACATCTCTCTGGTTGTGTCAGCAAGACACTTCTGAAACTTGCCTTTTTGGAGGTCTCACTATATGGTGGGTAGGACATCCACATCTTCTTCATAGATTAGAAAAGTTTTATATTTCAAATCAAACAATACATGATAACTTTTGGCTTTTTACTTTTAAACAACATAAACAATACTTATGATAAGAGTTTCAGTTTGTAAATAGGCCTAAATCAAGACAAAGTGACATCTCTAAATCTCAAGAAGACAACTTATGTTTTGTCTGAAAAAGGGATGAAAATATTTGGTCATAGATGAACTAGAAAGCTCATTTACCACAGGAATCAAGACTTCAAAAGACAGTTTCAAGATACAGCAGTCACAGCTGCCTTCCTTGGCCATGTCTTCTTCACATCTCCACAACAATGATGAAAATTGACCCCGCCATCTTCCAACATGGCGACACGACGAAAATATTTTGAAGGAGGTTGTGGACAGTGCACTTTTTAGACACAAAATACGGCACTGTCCCAGCGTTCTACTGGTCGACTGATGTGGCATGATTTAGCTCAATACTCAAAGATCAATATAGAATGTTTATTTTGAAGGATATCAAGCAATTAGACGCAAAGTTTTGTGGAAAATGGCCGCCATCCGCCATGTTCCAAAATCCGCCATTTCAGAAATATGGCGGCCCCCATGGACAACTGATGATGGCCGACAAAACCATCAAAACAATGTCAAAATACCTTATTATACGAGAATTGTATGATCAAAATTGCATCAACGAATATGGAGAGGAAAGAACATAAAAAGTTAGATGTGACGCCTTTCGGCGTTTTCCCAAAAGAACAAAGGAAATTCAGT
This sequence comes from Lineus longissimus, assembly GCF_910592395.1. Lineage (NCBI taxonomy): Eukaryota > Metazoa > Nemertea > Pilidiophora > Heteronemertea > Lineidae > Lineus > Lineus longissimus. Next base: position 26,773,208 of record NC_088310.1, read on the forward strand.
CAAAATCCTGATTTCGTAAGCTCAAATTTGGAGAAGCCATTCTCCATCGGGAAAGTCGAGAATAAACCAATAAAACAATCAAAACTTGACTGAAAACTCACGGAAATGAATAATAAAGGATGCTAATTGTATTTCTGAAGATTTTCCTATTACCTGATGCCCACATTGTGACAGAAAATTCGCCTTCCAGCGTCTTGATTTGCACCTGTTTTTGTTCCCATTTTTTCGGTGTTGAAGAAGTGTCCAAGGCCAGACCCGCTGCCGGGGAATGAATGTCCTCATAGTCATGAATAACAATATTCCTAGATTTTCCCTTCTTTTTGCCACCTTTTCCACGTCTCGTCGTAAGGATATCTTCAGTAGAAATTTCTATCTCTGACGGTGCAGGAACAGGAATGGTCTCCGTGTACACGAGGTGCGGATCCCCGCCAACAACTTCCTCTCGTAAACTCACGATTTCTTCATGGGCAGCCTCCGGCAGCGGCTGTAAAGCTATCATAGGTTGAACTTCTATCGTATCAGCATCTCCTACAGTCTCTACCGTTTCGATATTCATCTCCACAGGGATAGATTCCACCTCAACAATTTCACCATCCTGAATTTCAACTTCAGAGCCGACGATCGACGCCATCTTGGCTTCCTTCAATAATGGCGAAGATAACTTTGCTGGGGGTTGGTTATGAATATTAACCAGCCACGTGATCCAAAGGCGCTAAAAATAGCAATCGTTGGCCTTCACAAATGGCGGGAAATCTCGGCGGGAATTATGAAACGTAGTTACCATCATATACGACAAGCGCAGCAGCAAGCAATGTTCGAAATTCGATCTTTGTTTGATATTCCAGTCGTTGATTTTCAAACTGAATCTTAAAATGGGTCCAAGCATGACCCCTCTGAAAAGATTGCCTCTTTGACAGATATATAGGATAATTTCAAAAGACATTGAAACTACCAGAAGAATAGCTGAAAAGTATCATCACCAGCACTTTGGCTCTTCTCGTATGACCAGTAGACTCCCTGGGCAGCCCATTGCGTCATCCTAATTGGGTCCCCTTATATATGGTGAGGGGCGATCACGAGGCCGATCCACTGCATCCGAAGTTTAGGCCCCTAATGACCAGTGGTTTCAGTATACGCCTCCTCTCGATATTTCAAAACCTGAAACCTCTCACTAACGCTGGCGTTAACTTAACCTGACGTCACCTCCTCAAGTTAAGTTAGTGACAAAACTTGTTTTGAACCGGGCCCTACGTACCGTCATCTATAACGGACCCTCGGGGACGGGAAGGACATTCGTCGCTAAGGCCAGCGCACCAAGAAACAATATAGATAAGGGCTTTTGCGAAGTAAATAAACGACTAAATAAAGACTCGTCCAAGCCTGTTAATTTTTCGTTCCTGAAAGTGTTTTGGACATTGGACATTGGGAAAAATGGTTTTGTCTTTTTGGGTCAATGACCACAGGCAGTAGGCCTATCACATTCCGTAAAGGCCAATTCTCACAAATCTCGATATATTATTCTATGAGCACAGGACAGTAATGTGTGGGTGTTCTAAAGACATATTGCGAATTGCTTTGAGTGTAAGGATATAGTTTCTGTTCGGATAATCTGTTCGCTTAAGAGGAATAAAGTCAAGTAAGTATACGTTCATGTTCAATGGAGACGTAGGCCTGTTCAAACATTTCACTGGTGGTATTTGGGTTAGTCTACCTAGACTTCTCATTCATATTGCTCAGCTAATGAATGGATAGCACATATATCAAGCAGGCCCACTATAGAAAACATTTTGACAAGGGACATTGTGGACACTGCCAGAAGTGAGGACCAACGACCGTGAGTAGGCCTATAGCCGCTGGACTTCGGTGTACCTGTCCACACCAGCGCCCATTGAAGAAGCCTTTCTACTAGCCGTCTGTAAGTTAGGGACATTTTACTTATATTTTCTCCTTGACGTTGAAGATTATATAATCCACAACATGCTGAAATTACTTTCGCCTGACGACGACGTATTGGTTAGGTTTCCGGTCGTCAAGGGTGTCCTCGGATGATGTTCATGTCGGGACGGCTTCCATGCAGTATGTGCCGGTATAACAAGATTCGAGGTCGTTCAAGAGTTTGTGCCTTGTTAATAACTTTTCCGAATCCCGACCGTTCCTCATGTGTGTCATGGTGTGTCCCACGTGGATGTGACGAATGAAAAATGTCCCTCTCTTTCGTCTTTTGTCATTAAAGATTGAAGCTTCTTGCTCGCCAGTGGTTTGAAATTGAAAGCACGCGTCCGTGGTATCGTGGCAACGTGACACAAAATACTGAATTTATTAACTACACACATAACTAACTTTCACACGACTGAAACAGTATTGATTGGTCCGACAGCATTGATTGTACCAGTACAGTGGTTGTGTGAGATCGTTCAAAGTCAACCGCATAACCACATACCATTCGAGATATGCCAATGTCTGGTCGGGTGGTGCACTTTCTGGTTGGAGTCAAAGGTTCGAAGCCGACGATTGATATTGGATCATACTGGCAGAAGTCCGACTAAAGATGACAACCGGCCATGTGGTTGAGACAATCATTATGGTCTCCCGGGTGTTTTCAATATTAATTTTGTTCTAAAGGAGTTTAAAGACCTAGATCCACCTCTGATCCGCTCCGGAATCTAACATCTTGGGAGTGTCTCGTGTATCATTATCGTCAGGAATCCTTCTTTTGACAGATTCTTGCTGGCCACGAAAGGCTGCCCAAGCAGCTGTTTAGACTGACGCATCTCGGAACTGTTCAGATGCAACCAAATGCGATGTGTGAGCAACTAGAGCTGGACCTGGCTGACGTCGAGATGGTGGAGGAGTCAGAGGAACAGAAAGAGAGAAACAGGGAGGTAGAGCTTGAGAGACTTTCAAGGCTGCACAGCAAGCAGGAAATGGACGGTAGGTTCTTTTCAACCACTTCTGCTTGGTCTTACTTTGAGAGTGTCGTTCTCAGTTCAATCTTCACGCGGACAGGCTAAGTCGCCGTCCCTGCAAGTTGGATCGGGGGTAAAGAACCTGGCCTATGTCTCGTATAAATCTGGCTGTCACCTCTTTCCCCGCTTGATCCCCCGAGTTTCGTCGTTCGGCCATGTGCCGGACAGTTTCTTGCATTTGCATATCCATTCAACACAGCGGTCCTTATTTCAGAATACAAAGAAGCATTTTCAATATTTGATCGTGACGGCAGCGGGACCATTACAGTTACTGAGATGGGGACAGTTATGAGAGCATTGGGCCAACACCCCACCCAATCGGATCTCTATGAAATGATCGGAAAGATAGACAGAAACAGTAAGTGGACCATGCTTTCCTCTCGATCCCCGATTTTGTTTGGATGGCAAATCCTCGCTGAACGGGTGGCCGTTCAGCAGCTTTATTCAGCTGACCTGCTACAGTCATGGTATTATTTCTTATCAATAAATTTCAGCGCAATGACTCTTCTAGCTGGTTAGCTGTTAAGATTTTGACTCTTCCAGTTGGTTATCTGTTCTCAATCGAACACTTTCAGCTGTTGCTGGCCAACATACACGTCCCTGCTCATATGACTCCATGAAGGTGATCATCTTGACATGTCTTATTTCAGGAAACGGGATGATAGACTTTCCAGAATTCATTATTCTCATGGATCAGAAAAAGACCAGTACAATCCGTCATAACCCCGAATATCTAAAGACATGCTTCGAGGTATTTGATAAGAACGGGGACGGATTTATAACTAGTGAGGAACTCCGGAACATCATGACTAATCTTGGGGAAAAACTCACTAATGAAGAGGTGGATGAGATGATCAAGGTTGCAGACATTGATGAAGATGGAAAGCTTAACTATAAGGGTGAGTGGCTTCCTCCTGCACTCTGGCTGTGACTTGGTCTTTCAGAGACCAACTTGGGACAACTGGAAATTATGATTAAATACTAGCAACCCAGCAATAATAAACTAGGCTTTTTGTTAAAGTAACAGGAAGACTGCACCCATTTTAGCACCAATAGGTTCTTAAGTCAAAGGTTGGAGTTTTATTTGTCACAGCCTAACTCATCAAAATCTCATTTTACATTTCAGAATTCATTTATCTGATGTGCACAGATTGAAAACCTAATCATTGGAACTTTCATTCATGATAACAAGAAAACAGGAGCACACATTGTAATTCAAACTCTCTCACGAAATGTGCACAAGAAGGGCGTCATAAAAAGACTCTGTAGTTTATACGAGGACAGGCATCTTGACCATGGATGGTTCGAAACTGCTTAGTCTTTAGACAATGCTGTCAAGGTATGTGTGGAAGCTTTGGAGGGAATACCCCGACAGTGCAGAATAGAGGAGAAGACATTATCAAAGACAGTATTAGCTGATTTATGACTCCAATACATGTATTACTTTGTCACGACTATAATACATTGTCTAGTGAAATCCATTTTGAGCATACAAGAAGTCTTCCGAGCACAATCATCATTATTTGGGTACACGTCACTGCTTTATTGGATTTCAAGTAATGAAAATCAAATATGCTGCGCCAAAGCTCTACCGAGGCAGAAACATATTGCTCGCTGGTTGTTTCTGCTCCAGGGCATCTCCAATTTGAAGACTTTGTATAAATAGACAATTATTTCTGGTGTCTGGATTGTCAGAAGGCTTTTAAGTCAGCTGCATTTTCGTGTAAATAATGTAGAAATCTCTACAATGCCATATTCTAGATTGTCTTGATTAGCATATTGAAGTGAATGTAAATCTGATGTGTTTAACTTATTCAACCATCATAGTCTGTAGAACTGAGGAATGACCAAGAAACTCTGTAATTATAATAGCTGTTAATAAATTACAAATATGAAAAAAATTATTATCCACATTCACCCCCTCTGCCCAAATGAACACATACGAGCTACCTCAAATTTACAACCTCCCTGCACCCTTCAATGCATACAAACTAAATAAACAACCCCTTTTATAAATATCTATTATTGAATCCGTCCATTGATTTCCAATAGAAAGACAGGTCGAACTCTATTCACAGCATGTCACGATCGTATTTATTGGCAGCAAGTGAGGATTTCAACATACATTAAAACCTGAGTAACAGAACATCATCTTGAGAATGGTAAGTCAAAATGTTTTTTAACTTAAGGGTTGACCATACGCACCAACATTATGGCTAGGACTTGAATTACTGGAGCAATTAGAACTGCTTCAAAATGCAGTGGATGCCAATTTCAAGGGTGGGAGTCAGTTCTTTGGAAAACCAAGAACCAACTTATGATATAATTTGGTTTTGACTCTGAAGTAAAGCAAATGGGGTTGCGCATTCAATGCTGCAGTATGGATTTACTTTCAGGCAGGAAAGCCCAGGGAAGATCAAGCTACCGAAGAAGAGAAGAAACTGAAAGGCAAGTGAAATATCTGATATACATTTCAGAATTCAGGGGAATAAGCCCCTTGACAGGGGATAATATGTAAGGGCTGATCTGTTGTCTTCAGGTGACTAGTTAGGGGTCTGTGTCTGGTTTGACTTAGAGATACAATAACATTGGGTAAGGTGTCTAGCTTAAGGAAAAGAGAAACCAAAATCTCAGGACTGCATGATCATGAGCCCGAAGTTTCCATGACTATGCCACTGACTTTCCTCCTGGCTGACAGCACTACACGAACTCCTTTCTTTCAGTATATGAGCAAGCTTTCAAACTCTTTGACAAAAATGGAGACCGAGGCATCTCAATGAGAGAAATGGGGACTGTGATTCGAGCGTGTGGAGGTAACCCAACTGAAGCGGACCTGAAATGTGTGTGGACAAAAATGGATTTGGATAAAGACAGTAAGTTAACTTTTTGTCATCTTGACATAATGTCAACAGATATGAAGTTGAGGACAAGTTTAACATTCTTAATAGTCCTCCCCAGGTTTTGACAAGACTGTGTTCCCCTGTATGGGTAAGAAATGAATACAGGATACAAAACGTCCAAGTCTGTATTCTGGAAAGACAGCATACCGTTTTCATGACACTGCTGTAATCCATGTCAACTTGCACTCAGATTGCTAGGCTGAATAACCAACAGGATGTTCAGCCAAGAAATCATGTCAGAAATGTGGCAGCCTATTGATATATTGGCCAGAACCATCATGAGTTTCCAGATAACAGCATCACTGGATCCAAACTGATCTCTAATTCCAGAAGATGGAACGATAAGTTTTGACGAGTTCATCCAGGTCATGAAAGAACATACGTTTACTGCCGGGCGAGACATACGTAAAGACTTTGAAGTGTTTGACACAAACAAGGATGGATATATCACAACAGAGGAATTGAAGAAGGTGATGACCGACCTTGGGGAGCCACTCAACCAGGAGGAACTGGATGAGCTCCTCAAGGACTTTGATATAGATAAGGATGGAAGGTTCAATTACCAAGGTAAACAAACTAAAGAATGAAAGATTTCGATGTCCAAGAGCCCTCCATACATGCGACAGTCGCATACATTTTACTTGGCCAACATCTTTACTGAATGAAATGGCCAGGGCCATTGTGCTCACCTCATTTGGAGGAAAGATGGATAAAGAGCATGGTCTTGTGTCATGTAGTGTTAGGTTTGATGTAGGTCCAAGCAATTACAATTTCCCCAAAATGGCCAATACAGTACATTCGACCTCTGTGACCTTGAAAAGTAGGTCAAATCAAAGAAGACCCGGGTGACACATTGAATGGTTGTTAGAATTAGATGTACCTATGATATAAAATTGGTGCCAATCGGGCAAGTCATTACTAGGAATAATGGCATTTTGAAGAATTTAGGATTTGGCCCCCTCCCTGGAGGCCAAACGGCAAATCAGATCGCACCAAACTTCGATACCTGAGATCACCTGACCAAGGGGTACATGTGTACTTAATTTGTGATCAATAGTCATTGCAGTGAAGAAACGTGCCATAGTTACGGCCTGACGGCGAATTTACGCCATTTGACCTCTGTGACCTTGACAAGAACATCAAATTAAAAACCTGTGTGACATATACTGTATGGTGGTTAGATGTACCCATGATATCAAATTGGTGGCAATCGGGCAAGAAGTTAAGGAATAATCACATTTTTAAGGCTTTTGGATTTTGCCCCCTGGTGGTCAAGTGGTGAATCATATTGGACCAAACTTCGGTCCCTGAGATCAGCTGACTAAGGGGTAAATGTGTACCAAATTTGGTATCAATAGTCATTGCAGTTTAGAAACGTGCCATCGTCACATCCTAACGGCCAATTTACACCATTTGACCTCTGTGACCTTGAAAAGGAGGTCAAATCAAAAACCCGGAGGATATATGATGCACCTTTGCTAGAAGTACCTACCATATTTTTTTCAAAATTTCCCGACTACTATTAAGGGAGATATTGCATATTTTCACTTTTAACGTTTGGCCCCCTGGTGGCCAAACCATGAAACGAATCGGACCGAAACTTGGTCTCCCAAGTGTCATTACATAAGGGTACATGTGTACCAAGTTTCAACTCAATAGCTCTAACAGTTACGAAACGTGCCCTGCTAACGGACGACGGACGACGACGACGACGGACGACGGACGCCACGGTATGGGATAAGCTCACCTCTGCTAAGAGGTGAGCTAAAAACGAATCTGAAGGACTCTCATCCATAAACACATAGCCTGACCCCAGTCGTAAGCATATCTTACTTCTTTACTTTCAGAGTTCTTGAAAATGATGGACGACTAACCATCACAGATTCAAATGGATAATAACCAGTGTGAACAGTACAGGATTGTACATTTTGAGACTATATCATTCTCCCTTCAGACACTGGAGAACCTTCATTGGCAGACATCTCTGCCAGGAAAACAACCTCTCATAGTCCTTGATTTGAAATATTTGGCTGTACTGATTTAGAAATAGGCATCAGCGATAAACGATAAGAACAATAACAATGATATTTTCATAGAATAAAAGTTCTTATTGCTTTCATATCACAAACTAACAATGGCCTGTCTCAGGCGTTTCTACTCTATTGCTGATGAATTATCGATCAGGTTAAAACAAGTTTCTATAATTGAAAATATATACCCGGTAGTAAAAGGCCTCTGATCAGGGAACATGAATGGTTCACATGCAGTCAAACAGTCAATCATCCAACTTTGCTATAATATGCGTTGTTATTTTCATGAGCAATAGAAAAGATTTCCTGGGACAAGACACCAAAGTACAGAGATCAGCAGTGCATTACAAGTGACATCACAAATTACATATATATAAATTGTAGAAGGAAGGTATGTTAATAAGAAAAATAGGGAAATATCTTGCATCATGAAGTTATGGAATAGTAATGAAACCCTTTAAGGAAGAGAACTTGAAAACTACTCCCCCCAAAAAATAGACCCGCATTTGTTTGCAAAGGTATTATAAAGTGCTTGTGTCATAATGAAAGCAGATGCCCCCTATCCTTCCTTGAAGGGTTAAGATGTGTTGTTAGTGAGTAAGACAGAATAGTTTGAATGCAGTAAATACAGTTGATAAAAAGCAAAATTACTATCAGATGTAGACATGATTTCAGAAGCCGCCATGCGCACCAGACAACCGGCATTTTAATTATTCCTTTCGTATCAATTTCACAATTGGCCATTGTTCAGGCCCCACGGATTCAAACATATGATACATCATCTAAACAGCTGCTGATTCCTTAAATAAACACTTCACTAAGCCCATCTTATTTGAGCTTTACATTTCGTCTGTTTCACCGGTAACTATGAAATTCTTCACATGAAATAGACTGGTTCCAAGTCATATTCTTAGACAGGTAATAAACTGGGAAGCAAGCAACTACCATGTTTCTAAATCACAGCAAAAAGTTAAATAGTGATAAATAAATTTTGGAAAAAAAATTATATCGCGACATTACAAAGTGAAAGTACTTCTTTCTAGTCCTATTTCTTAAAATATTCTGCAGACGGATAAGATTTGCCTCTACATGTATTTATCACGTTGCACCACCCTATATGGGAAGCTAATAATTTGAATAAATAGGGACGGTAATACATCATCAGTGACGTCAGATTACACATCATTCATTTCAGAACTGGCTTTACAGACCATTCATTACAATTTTAAAAGAGACGCTAAAACTACCTGAAGTTACGTGATATCCTGTGGAATTAGTGGATCATCATTTCCCTGAGCTGATACTGCATGTATGAAGAATAGTCCAGCTGTAGTATAGGATACAAATACTTATTACTACATGTACACAGCAGCATCAGTTATAGATGAATGTGACAGATGAACTCTACAATATGTCATGTCCGTTTTGATCGTGTTGGCGAACTGGTGATTCAATATGGTCAACTGTATTGCTTCACAAATTTGCTGAAAGAAAAGGAAGTTATTATTCATCATGAGGGAGAAAAAAGGACCGCTATAATAGAACATTTCCAATGATTTTGTTGTGTAATTGTGTTTTTAGTAGAGCAGCAGACGTATCTTGCAACAAAACAGAAACAAGCCGAGATGAAGCTTGTCGCTTGCTGCCATTGAGCTTTCTATGTTAAGGAATTGCCAGTTTTGACCACATCGGATTTGTATTTCAAATACTTACTCGATAATATCTGGCAGGTCCTTTGACCTGAACATGTAATGGCCACACCGCTGCTCTGCTTCGAAGCTGATGAATTTAAAGGGAGCAAAGTCTCTGGAACGTCTTTTCCTTGCTGCTTCAACAAGCTGAAAGATGAGGATCGTATTCAGTATCTGGTCTTATAAACTCTCGGTGCGGTAGTATTGCAATTGAAGGGTGTTTGCCTACCAGAAGACAGAAAACTTACCCAGTTCAATGATTGTGAAAATAAAGAAACTCTGTGAGAATTTCTGTATTGAAAGTTGAATGACTTGATTCAAGGCATTTGTGAAGTCTTTGGCTCAGAATTGGTTCACTCAGTTTCCAACATATCTGATATATCACTAGATTTGAGTAATGCAAGCTTTTCTCAAGCAATCAACAAGGATTCCACAGTCTCTTTCGCACCTTTAAACCAATGTCATATGGCACTATTCCATCATCCTCAGCATGCATCAACAGGATAGGGAACGACACATCACCTATACTGAAAAGTAGTAAGAAAAACTCTATAAAGCTACATTTCAACTTTGGCCTCATATATTGGTATTTGTCAATAACATCCTCATCCAATTGCAATCAAATGTGTTCTGGGAATGTGGATGAGAGCAGTCACTTAGTACAATTCTTTATACCTTCCAACACATGAATGTTACAGAAAACGTCACATGGAAATGATTAGAGTAAATATAACCCTGGTCACCACTGCTCCCCCCACTAATCAACAGGCTGGTCTCAATTAAACAACCCAATTTCTCCTCACAGTACTTACCTTTCTACATTATTGAAATAGATATGTTGATCTTCGAGGGCTCTCAAAAATATCGCCTCGAAGAATGGCATGTAGCGCCAGAGCTGAAATTAATCAATCCAGTCAATATAAATCAATCATTGAAATAGCCTTAATGGGACTATTAGTTGAATAGCAAGTAAGTAATGTCTGAGGAAATATTGACACACATGATAAAGTATTCATCGCGCAAGAGACAATGGTCAACCCTGGTGAGTGAGAAGAACAATATTACACTTTTCTAGTTGAGACGATGACAGGACCCAATACTTACTGCGCCGAGTGGATGTCCAAATGCTGCATCTCTCATTGAGCTGATCGGCGCCTCTAAAACCAAACCATTTGGTACAAAACCTGGAATTACAAGTGTATCATTCAACAGACCTATTTTATTCCTTGTGCATTTGACCAATTCCTATCCCACTTTGTCGTCTGTATTTAGTTTTCTCTGATTTGCTCTCATTGGCAACTCGTGTTTCTCATTTGGATAAGGTTATTTGCTTGCCTTAGTAATAAGCTTCCCAGGGCAGAAGCAATGCATTCATAGCCCTGGGTACAAGGAGTAAGTCATCTGTGACAGGAAAAAAACATACCTTCTTTTGAAAGCTGCTTGGATAGTTTTGTAGCCACACTGAATAGGAAGAAATCACTTTAGATTTTGTTCAATGCTTACTTTTGAGAATTGTTTTCCTTATTACACTCAAACTTTAGAATCAAAGAGAAGGCTCATAGGGTCAGTGAATTTCCACCTGGTTCACTGATTTCAAGGAAGCTGGCCAAAGCCTACGACATTCTTAGCAATGGGGAATAGCAAAGATTACAGTAAGTAGTAACCCACAAAGATGCACTTGTAAAGCAGGCTACAGGTCATAAGGATGCCTGACCTCAAATGCCACTTTGGTAACATACCCTGAGCCAAGAGAATGACCCCAGAGGAAGACTGGTGACTTCCCACTCCTCTTCCTAATCCACTTGAGCATCGTGTAGCCATCTTCCACCATCCCATTTTCAGTTGGCTCACCTGGTGAGTCGGCAAAACCTGGAACAAATTCTCAAAACTTACTGTATTCTTTGGGACTTGACTGATCTATCCAAACTGATGACAAGGATAATCAACCTGTGATACATTTGGAATCTGTCTGCACTTATCATTACAAGTATTTCAAAGTTTCAAAGGACCAATGTGTACTGGCTCTTGTATGTTTCATGCTACCATGATTTTGAAGATACTGCTTGAATCGAATGAAGAAAAAAAAGAAAAATTACTTGAATCAAATTCTTGGCATGATCTCATTTCACTTTTAGAAGTGGCAGTACAAACATACATGTAGCTCAATATATTCTACATTAGTGGTTAAACATTTAAGTTTCAGTCTGTGCAAGAACTAAAATTAAACCAACATGTTAACACCTTCAACCACGTAGATCTACGTGGCCCAAATCTCCCCCTCTTTGAGCCAGTTATTGGAGTCTCATGGACTTCATGAGAACTACGCTATCGCCATCTTCAGGACAAGGTAGGAACTGAAAAGACCCGTGAAAAGACGGTTTTGTGTTTTCAGTTCCTACCTTGCCCTGAAGATGGCGATAGCGTAGTTCAGAACTTTAAGTGACTTCATGAAAGAACTACGCCATCGCCATCTTCAGGGCAAGGTAGGAACTGAAAACACTACCGTGTCCTGAAGATGGCGATGGCGTAGTTCTCTCATGAAGTCCATGAGACTCCGATAACCAGCTCAAAGAGGGGGGATTTGGGCCACGTGGATCTTCGTGGTTCGGCGCTGAAGGTGTTAAGGATTCAGGAAAGGAAACGGAGGTGAGTGCATAGAGCCAAAAAACCACAGAAAATGTTCTCCTTAAAACTGCCTTCACTTGCATTTTAGGTGGAGAAAAGACATTAATTCTCCAGAATCCAGATTTGCCACATCCCTGGATGTAGTTATTCATTGTCCTAGCTTATGCAATTTCTTGAATCATCAAATATTGAAAAATGTACAAGGTTCTGTTTCCTAAACGTTATACGAGGAGGACGGTTAGACTACATTGTAATATTGACCACAACATCTAACCTACCTCTATAGTCAAAGGCAAGGACATGCAGTTGCTGGGCTGTAGCTACTTTGTAAAACTGGATTCTATAATGCCTTGCTCTGAAAGATACAATGATTTGGCATCAAGTACCGTAGGAGTCCTGAGCAGTACTGCTGGCCGTCACTGCTGCAGTTGACATATTAGAGGTAGGCTAAGGAGATACATCCCAACTGATGACAGTGATATTGCCCTTGACACACTGATTACTCAACTCTCAATAATAACACCTGGCTTCAGGGTAACTTCTGGAGCCATGTGGTCTTCACATCCAATTAAATCACCAAAAAAGCAGAAGTATGTAGAAATATCCAAATAGAAGAGTTTTAGAAATCCTGATTTGAATTGGAGACGCCCTGTAAACGAATAGAGCTTAGTCATGAAGCAAAATGTACCCGATTAGTGCAGGAGTGAAAAGGTCAAATCAAAGAGGGAGAATCTCAAATGAGTACGAGGGAAAGAAGGATTAGTGTCTGCAGGAAGAATGTGGGCATACCACTCTTGGCATCATGTAAAAAACCAACAGTTATTTGACTTCAATCAAACTACATCATCCCCAAACTTCTGGAATTGAAAGCTGAAGGATGAGTGTCCGAGGGACAGTTAACTGCCTCACAATTGTCCTTGAACTTCCAACTTTGTTTGCCTGAACATTCCCACATACAATAACCCTGTTTGATAAATATGAAAGCCATTGTTACATCTATTCCTAAAGAACAAGGACAGCAAACAACAAGAAACAAGAAACAAACTTTCAAAACAAAATAAGCCAACAAATGATGTTTCAAATCTTACCTCGATAATCAAATGTTATAACATGTTTATCATTGGCTGTGAGGATGCGATACATCCGTAAACGAAATATGCCTGCTCTGAAAAGCACAACGTCAATGTAGGGGGTGTTAGTGAGGCAGATGGGCTCGAGAAAGTCATGGAAGGCAAAAGAGCAGTCTTTACTGACATCACCTTATTACAAAAGCCCCCATCCCAATAGACAATTTAGGCTTATCTGAATGCAATACTTTGCCCCTCAGGAATTTTCTTGCATCCTGCTAAAATGTGAGCATCTATTTCAAAAATCTTGGCCATTTTTTGGTCTTTCTTGACATCCTGAAAAAGACCATTCCCCTGCGCTTTACTAGATGAATGTCGATTTAATTGATACATTTACATTTAATTTCTTTTGTCTTTCACTTGGGAAAGGAGGGAATTATGCAAATAGTCAGTTCCTTAAATGTTGATATCACAACAAATTTCATGAACCTGAAGCATGTTGATTGGGGATACATTTCAAATGGACAGGTGAGTGAAAAGTAACAGATATTGTGAAAAGGACAATCAAAAATAGTTTCAAATTGTACAAAATGCAACACCCATAATAGCATAAACTGGGTGTGACAACTAGATGCTTAGAATAAGCAAGCAACAAGTAGAATTTGAAGACAACAAGATTGAAGAAAAACTATGAATACATGTAGATGAAGAAAATATCCATTGTGAAATCATTGGTACGGCATACCCTTTGTTGCTATCACACCACAGAACTGAGTCATTCAGGCAATTATTTTTGGGAACCTGGAGCCCAAAAAGTCACCAATGCGGAGAACAACCTGATGGTAGGAGAACTGGAAGAACCGTCGCCACACCAAACGTTTTCACTTTTAGTTGGGAAGACGGTTAGTTTAGTTGACACAGTATTGACTAGGTAATTATCAATAGAATTATTGTCACAGGGTTAGATTTTTAGAAAGTTTAATTAGTTTTTCAGTTGAATACAAACTATGATTGATTGGAATCATAATTCTGAATTTTCTCAAATTGCCCCAGGTAATCAAACCACAAGCTGCCTTGTCCAATATTTTCTCCCCACCGTTGATTTATTTGATTTCTCACCTGGTGCCAGCGTTTCCATGGAAATAGAGAATTATGGGGTAGCCATCAGACAGTGAATTCTCATAAGCTTCAGAACTGTTGTCTTTCATGAACTTGGGTACCAATGATTTGGGAGGGATATGCCTGAAATTGAAAAGTAGGTTCATGACCAAACCACATTCTCTGACTTGTTCACCAAGAGTTGTGAAATGCTTACATAAATACTAAAGTAAAAGTAAGCACTTCACTCATTGCCAATACCATGTTTACTCTCGATATTAATTGTTTTGCGCTTTTAACGCCTAGTTTGGGAGCAGACAAAAAATTGGTGACGTGTGAGCCTAACTTGCACCTTAAAGTAAAAATACAAAGGGGACAACAAAAAATGTTTCATACCAAACTCCAAGTGATGAATCCTGAGTGGGTACCCTGAAGTTTCTTGCTGCTGTGAGTTTGAAGTAACCAAAGTCATTGAAGTCAATAACAATCGGCCAGTGCACTGAAGAATATCAAATAATATCAAAATACAAAACAAAAAATATTGTGGCAGACTTCCAACTCAGACTTCCTTGATAGACTAGACTTCCTTGATAGGTAAGGTAGTCAAAAAAGTTTTCACAAAACCCAGTCCCGTCTTTGAATTTCACAATTGAGTCTTTATAACAAGTTTCATGACTACAGAGATTCTTTTTTGCTTAAACTTGGAAACTGTTCCTTGATTTGAAGACATTATCATATGGTGGATGCAGTTTGGTTTTTAAGTTCAATACTCACTCATGGTTAGGAAGACACCAATCTTTATCATGGATGGAAATAAATAGAGCAAGGTTGGTACAATCACATAAAGGAAGAACAGTATGGTCCCAATAATGTAGAAGGTCTTCTTCCATCTTCCAAGCCGACAAAGAAAGGTTCTGAAAAACAAACACACATTTTAAAGAGTTATAAACATTTGAGTATTTCAATATGAGGTTACAAACATAGAATGAGAATGTTCCGACAAATAAAATGATGTTTTCCCTACTAATTCTTTTACCGGCGTTGGCCAGGCACCGATATAATAGGTTTACCGTTGGGTCATGACCTCATAGTTGGAGACCAGAAACCATTTGGGCCAGTGTACTCAATATGATAGATGTGAACGCGTAGGTCTTATTATAGTGTACATGTACGCAAGATCGGAGATCAATGCAAAAATGAATGAATCAGTCATCTGGCTCAGCTGACTGGGCCTAAATAGTATCATACTCAATACTGACCCGAAACTAGTGACACCGACAGATTTATGGCGTTTTTGCATCGATTTCGCTTTCCTTTCCGCAAACAATGGCACTTCTCCATTCTCAGTAACTTCATCACTGGCTTGATCTACAACATGGCCACTTCTCAACCTCATTTTGTTGAGCTTGGAGCTAATAACAAGATGATATCAACCCAAGAATTCCCTGAACAAATTCATTGCAATTGGAATTTGTAGTAAACAATCGATAGGTGGCGGGATTAAGATTTCTTAAACATCTTTCTTAAATGCTTTTTTATTGGTCAAAAAGGAATCTCAGGTCGCGTTATTGACCAATGGTGACGGGCTTAACAAAATTGGTTCGGAGCGAAGGTTCAACTTTATTAGTCCAACAAAAATCTTTCATTTCTTCGAAAGATCGACGAGATGTTTTGTGAAAAGGGTCTTGAGCTGATCAAAGAACTTCAGCGTACAAAAGATACTACATTGCCTCACTATAATGTAGGTTGAGGTGGTCAAAATCCATTAAAATATTCACAAAATTCACAAAAAATATTTAGTTGTGGTTGTCGTTGAATTATATGTTATTTCCCGCTGAAGCCTCGGAAATTCCGGTGTCTTCGACAACCCTCGATGTCCAAAGTCACTTAGAATTCTAGGAAAATAGCGACGTATATTATCGCCTGACTCATGCGTAGTCCTGCCTCCCCTCCCCCGACTCATTTTCACACAGAACAACAATGCTAATGACATATTCCTTGCCATACTCCAAACCTGAATTTTTCTATGATCTGTCTTTTCAGGAAGATGGCGTCCGTCAAGTTCTTGAGGAAGTCCGTGCACTCAACGAAAAGAACCAAGAAGAAGTGTAAGTAGTCCTGTCAAATGGTAACTTGTAAAAAATAGCCGTTATAAATCGACAAGGTATACACGTACACCATACATGTTGTGTGGTAAATTTGCCTTGACAAGTTAGTTTCGACATAATGCTCTAATATCTATCTTTACAGAGTGGCTGTGGCTGGTGGGGAAGAAGCTCTTGTGTATGGTGTCGCACTCAGACATGGAGTCATCCAACGCAATAAAAGATGTCTCTTGGCCTATGTGTAAGTTTACCAGAGTGTAACAGAACTGATACAACTAATTGTATAAGTCTAAGTGCCTAAACTCAAAAAGAAATGTAATCAAGGTTCAGCTTGATTGACAGGACCATTGCCATCAGGTTCCAGAATAATATAATGTGCTTTGAGAAAAGTGACAAGTGTGACTTCTTAGAGAATGCTGAGTTCAAACTTTCTTTTCCAGGCATAACAGAGTGAAACAAATTCAAAAGATGCGGTGGGAGTTTGGAAGTGTTTTGCCTGCTGAGATCAAGAACAATTTATGTGAGGATGAGGTAAAAGATTTTAGGCCTTTGGTATCTTTTCTGGTTAAGACACTAACTATTTAACATTTTTCAGCCAACTGTGTCAATTTGACCAGCAGGCTTCATGCCCCAGAAAGTTGGAATGGAGAAATGTCTGTTTTGGGAAGTCTTCACTCTGGTGAACCAGATTTCAGATGAATAGGTTGTACATTTGCTGATTCTTCTTCAGGTCAATTGGTTCAATTCGTACAACAAATCGCTGGCAAACTACATGAGGTCAATAGGCGGGGAGGGAGGACTAGATTTGACACAAGATATGAAACCCCCGAAATCACTTTATATTGAGGTAAGGATTCCCACGTTTGTTAGGACATGATTTGATATTGAGTGTATTCCATTTGACCCTGAAGAAGACAAGAATGGTGGCCAGTGCTGATGCCTTTTGTTGTAATCTACCAACTTGAACTTCCTAGGTTTAGATCACTCAACCCTTACCCTTCATTAGTCAAGATGGTATGGCAAATAGAATTGAGTTTGATTGATGGGCGGTTCCTAAGATTGTCCTTTTTTACTGCTTCAGGTGCGCTGTTTAGTTGATCACGGAGAATTCGAAACTCAGGATGGCAACGTTATTTTACTGAAGAAAAACAGTCAAGTAAGTGAGGCAATGACTTGTCCAAACATACTTCAGTCCTAGTGAAGTCTATAGTTAGAATAATTCTTGTCTGCAATGACCAGGTGGAGACAAAGTCACAACCTATCTTCTATAGACCCACTTATTGCTGTCAAGGTAGATGCAATGTTGTCCGCTGGTTGATGAAATAGCTGTATATGTTAATGACCCCTTCAAGATTCTATAACCCTCCTTTTCCTTTCAGCACTTTCTTCTGCGATCTGAATGTGAAAATTTGATACGCCAAGGGATTCTGGAACATATCATGCACTGATACTCAAACAAAATGTATTGATGGAAAGAAAATGGACCAAGATCTTTGTGCTTGCATTTACCAATGAACATGGAGATGGACAATGTCAGCAATGCTCATGTGATGATTTGACACAGCTCTTTCGTGCTACCAAGGGACATCATTATGGAAGAAATTAGTCTGCCGTAAATTTTGTTGCATTGTCTTCAGATACCTGTAGTTTAAATACATGCTGTTATAAGAACAAAGAAGTTTTCATTCTCTTTGCTTGTCTCCTCAGGCAGTGCCTTTCTGGCACAATGACCCCGACATTGGCCGGATGGTGGCTGTGAAGGACTGCAACTAGGCTGCAGAACACGGCACAAGATTCCAGGCTTTGCAATGGCATCTTTACAGACGTCCTTGCCATCCCCTTGCACAATACTTTGGTCCCCCTCGTGCACCGATACTGTCCCGATGCACAACCAACCATACGACCTGGAGACGTTGCCAACTCTGCCCAGTTCGAATCTGGGAAGAGCCAACTCTGACTTATTTCCTCTGGTGAACCATTCTGTGTCTACAGAGCTTTATTTTACCCACAGCCATCCAGATAATGTGTCAAAGGGTTTTTGGAATTCAACCCATACTTGCAGTAAACAAATATTGTCAGCTAATAATATCACTTGGCGATGATGAGCTCTTGGGTCTCTGCTTTTTTCATGAGGAAGTTTAAAACTTGAACAAATTTTTCATACAAAACATTGTATTTATTTGATAATCATGAAAATATGATCGGGTAGAACTATTTACATAACCCAACAATGGATTTACAAATAACAGTGATTATGGAGGACACCGAAAGCAACAAAGCGATGGTCTTGGCTATGCATTTTCGAAAACATCTGATGGATGCCAGCATGATTCTGTTACATCTGATTCCCTCCTCAATTGGAAGAGTACATGTAAGGTTTACGGAGGTTCTTCACGTGATGTCACACTTGACGTGGCAGTCAAGTCACGTCTCTCATCAACACAATGGCCACACTTAGGTGGTGCAGGTGTTGATGTCACAGTCCCATTTTGACAGCCAACATGGCAGATTCAAAGGAAACAAGTGACAACTGTGACATCAGTAAAGATCCAGCTATTATGTTGCATAATATACTGAACAGGGTTGGAACAAATCCCAACAAATAAAACATTGCATTACATGATGGTCTGAATTATCACAACTTGCAAAAAAATAATACCCAAAACAATAAGCAGAAAATGCTTGGATTGAAAAAAACGTAAGCTGAACATATGTTTATGTTGATATAAATTAGCTATGGCATATGGTTGATCAAAATATACACATATAAATTTGCTGAGCAATGATTTTAAGCAGTATGCTAGGGTGCACCAGGATTTAGTTACATTATCTACACTTAGATTTATACAAAACAAATTTGAAAACTGTTTTGAATTTTCATAAACATAACGGGCGATGTTTGTTTTTTGTTGCTGTCCATGGAGTTCTCAACAAGGAAGTAGGCAGCCAGCATCTTGAGCTGATAGTGTGTATCTTGAGAAGTAAAGTGGAAGAAACTAAACCTAACAAATACTGCTCATTATAAAAAATATGTGAAGCGATTAAACACAATGACTTTTTCTGTAAGAAATGCAGGGAATAGTGTTTGGTTTATAAAAGGAAGCCCTCTTACACCAATACTAACACAGATGAATAGGATTGAGAGTTACCCAGACTCAAGGTCACCTCTCCAGACTCTGTTGGGGAGTGCCTGGGATACCCCCATCTACCATCTCTTTGATGATTTTATCAACCAGGAACACAGTAGGTCTAAGTGAAAGACTCGAGGAAGCAGCAGTGATTTACAACACGGAAGCATGATCCATTGATAGGCAACAGACTCATTAAGGTTTTAGGTTTACATCTGTCCAATTTACCCATAGCTGTGTTGACGTTACCATGGTTATACTACATTCTGTTACTAGATCTCCTGAAGACGAAGGGAGCGTTCTGAAGGATTCTTTGAACACATTTTACATAATACTAATCTTTGATTTCGAAAATTCTCTCTTGCTCAGAACAATTTGTTCATAATCCATGAGAGTCTGTGCAAAGAATGCTCGAGTTATAAGGTCCAAAAGTTTTCAGCTCACCAGAACCCCAAAGAGAACGCATCATTCTTCGAGGTCTAGCCCCAAATGGCCCTCACAAACCCACTCAGAGATCTTTTCTTATCTCAGGTTTGACCTAGACCATTTCTACCTTCTGCAGTACGAGGCTATCAACTTGCTCAGAACCTGCATTGACCCAGAATGCCCCTCGTGATCCCATCAGATATCAGTTTCTATCTCCGGCCGTTCAGGTTCCTCCAAGTCCATCTCTACCCTCGACTGAACAAGGCTATAAACGCGGTCAGAGAGCTGCTGTGAGTACTGTTCAAGGATCGGCTCAAATGCCTCTATCACTCTTTGTTCGTCCATCTTCTCCACCGAATCCATCCCCGCTAAACATTCAATTGTCTGACACATATTCTCCACCATGATTTTGCGGTCCTCTTGCCGAAGTAGTTCCTCGCCCGGGATGACTGAGACCATCATTGCCCGGGCCTCCACGAAAGAATCACGCAGGATCGAAAGCATTTCTTGAGACTTTTCTCGAGGAATCTTCTTGCAATTTGTGGACAACTGAAAAGGTGAGAAGACAAAGTTGAAATAGCTTATTTAGACAGATTCCATGAAAATCAAGTAAACATGCAGGTGACATGCAAAATTATCAGAACTCTACTCAAAATAGACTTTTGACTGTCTATTCCTACCACTAAACTGGCAGCAAATGAATACAGAATACAATTTCTCTATTAAAATGTGACATTTGACTCCAAATTTCTATGAATCTTGACACACATATTGGCTTTACCTTCTTTTTCATTGCCATATTTATGAATCCCATGGCAATCTGCTTGTTCTTCCTCAAATTTTAAGATAATGTTGATGGGTAGCCCACGTTTTAAATGCACTCTATGCAGTCAACCGAAAGATCTTATATACCGGGTGATGAGTCAACATCAGTTTTTACACTGATCATTTGGATTGGTATGCGGACTGGACTCTGAATCACTTTTCAGTTCGGCCATCTTGTCACAAATCATTTACCCAGAATCACAGATATAATGACAATCATTTCATTTCCATTGTTATCTTAATCAGATAGCAATTTTCATTGGAATTTAGGACAGCATATCATCACAACTACATTGTACTAAATCATGGTGTCAAGCATTTGTTATCAAACACATGACCTAAATGAATATTTTTACCATTATAAGCCACTGACCAGCTGATCACGTACTGACTAGGTCACCAACATTTTACCTCAAAATGAACACAACTGTGAGAGGATTTACCAAGAATCGCATATGACTTTATTACCTTACGGCACACTGTGTTCTGATGAGTAAAGATTGTCATTGTAAAGACATAGATCTGGGAGAGATTAATGAATTTCTTACCCTTTGATATAAGCTTGTAGCCTTTGTCATAGACTTCTTCACATCAGCCACTGCCTGGGTGCATGCCTCAGACATTTCTGGAAGAAAACATGAGACATTAGTAACAACATGGACTTAATGAATTCCGAAAATAAGATCCTGAAGAAATGCCAGAGTATCATCACAGGACAAATAACCAGTGAACTGCAGCAAACTCTTACTCTACTGAAGTAATAGTAAACAGCTTTCTCATCTGCTATTAGAATGGTTCTAAAGCAGTTATTCAAAACCCAAACATAGCATTGTCTCACCTTCCTCTGTCTCATGACCATGTTTTGGACTCATACGACCTGATCTTGATTTGACTGGTGATGAGTACGGCGATTTGCTGAAAAAGACAAGCATTTATCAGCATCTGAATACAACCAGAGTTGCTACTCCGATCTAAGTGTATGGACTTGAGTGTCATACTTACTTTGGAGAAGAGTGGGGTGAGGAATGTAGAGATTCAGAGCTGCTACTCCTTTGACGGGCGACTTGTCTCCAATCTGTCTTCCCACCGCCGACATCAAAGTTAGCATTCTTGCTGCGAGGACTAGTCGGAAGATGCGAATCCTTGAACTCTTTCGTTCTCGGGCTGGTAGGACGAGGACTAGTTGGTCGAGCGAGTTCGAGTTTCCGTCGAAACGTTGGAGAATCTGGTGCTTTCCTGAGGTCTCGAGAATCATGAATTGACGTCCCAGAGAATGTCTCCGATCTCCTCTTAGTGCGGGGAGAATCTGACGCCTTAGGTATCCCACAACCTGTGTCAGAACGTCGTAGAGATTTTGGCGAATGTGGAGGTCTTGCTGAGATTTCTGAAGCTTTGAGTTCTTCTTTTCTTGGGCTGTCAGGCGGACTGACTCCCCCAGCACCGATATGAACAGTACGCGTCGACAGAGCAGTATTTACAACAGACGTCGCTGACAAAGTTTTCGATAGAGTCACGGTTTGTTCAGTTCGACTAGTGTCAGTTTTGAATTCACCTGATTGGTGCAAACCAAACAATGAGATGACAGGTTCACTGTTTCGATGTTTTTGCGTTTGTCCTGAGGAGAAAGAATGACCTGATTGACCAAGTGTCTTGCCCGCACTCGGGTCTTTATTTGGAGAGTGATCCTTCACTGGTAGCTCTAGTGGACTGGCACCAAGGTCCCTCATGTCAATACATTCAGACGATCCGTTCTCAGGCTGCGAGACGGTCACACTCACAGACGTTCCAGGGACTAATTTTTCCGTGAACGTCATCTTTTTCTCTGGATCTGACTTCCCGGAGTCAGAGTCAGTATCAGTATTGTCACCACACTCGGACATCTTTCGCCTCTCTGACTTACCGAGTATCACATCCTTAGCCTGCTGTCTACTAAAGTCAGCAGAATAGCCGCGCTTTCCCTGGAAAGCTTTCTTCAAGAACGCATCCTTACATGTTTTACTGACAAAACCCGCAGCAGGAGGTGGCATTAACTTCCTGTCTAGGCTCCTGGACCTCTTCTCAAATGAATCCTCACTAGCCGAGAGGATTTCTGACACACTATCACTACTATCGTCAACATTTTCCTTTTGTTTTAAGTCCGCAGGACCTGCTACATGCTTTCCAGCCTGTCGTTGTTTACTGGTTCCACTTATCACTGGCAGGTGGCGCTGAGCCTTACCACCACCAATACCAGAATCCTTGGCATTCATATTTGTGCTATCCGCAAGACTTTGATCACTTTCGCTAGCAACATCATCATTTGTGAGATTAGAGGAAGTGATTCCTGACGGCATCGATAGGCGATTGCGTTGCTTCATTTTACTCTTCCTCGGGGACGAGGCTGAAGCGTTTATGGCAGTATGAGATGCTGATTTGGACAGAGGTGTAGTCGAGCTCCCTCGTCCCAGAGCTGGCTTGATGACAGGTGGTCCACCGTAGCTAGAAACCGGCCTTTTCCGCGGTGACTCAGACGACCCAGTTTGAGAAAGGTTTTGATTTGATCGACTCCTAACTGGTGCTGTCCCACCCCTGTCTTGTGATCGAGTGCGCCTACGATTGTTAGCAGTCACCGGTGGGCTGTTGTCAACTTTGTGGATAACTGAAATGAGGAAATCAAAGATACCGTTAAATAAATAAGACAACTTTTCTGCAATTAAAGAGAAGGTTAACAAAGTATTGTATACATTCTTCTTCTTCTTTTCAACAATTTCAAAATTCAAACTGGTCCAAATTATTCATGAACGTTTTATCAAAAGATTCAGAGCACACACTTGCAGCTTGAGGACTAGTAATGAATAGTTTGCATGCACTGAATGAAACGATATCATGAAATGATTCACAACCAAAGTTGTGATTACAACATAAGATCAGTGATGATACAGCCCACTTAGGATTACATGAACAAAATTGGATCATCATGGACTAATTTGACCAAACCGTTTGTGACAGAAGTCTACTCAAGGACATTACGAATGAAAATATGACAGATTAACCTTGTTATGTATTACAGAGAAAGTTAATCAAATGTGAGAGTGATTCCCAGTACTACTTTTAGCTAATAAGTGACGATTCATGACTAATGATATGAGGTGATGATAGGGGACGAGTAGGCAGGAACTATGGGTAGCAATGGGTCCAATCTACCAAGGAAACTATCCGCCTGCCGCATAAGCCCCGACATGACTCTCACTTTGTTTAATGAAACCTAAAGCGAGCAGAAATACGCTATTAAAGTTCACCAATTTCCCTAAGCCTGAAGCAACCATTGCCAATCAAAATTTTGGAGCAATTTCTAAAACGCAAGGCTTTTTCTCAAGATCTATATAAGATTTATACTTCAAAGCGTATTTAGCCAAGAGCCCGTAGTCCAAATGGTATGAATGTCTGCAAGGATTGTAACTAAGGTTCCGAAGACTAATCTGATGTTTACTAATGTACACGATGTGTAAAGAAAACAATCCACGTTCACTATCATACTACATGTACTATAACTTGTGCTGTGTCAAAAAGAACCAAATGAAAGACACCAAACTTTCACAACAACTATCAAATACCACTGGCAATACCATTCAGCAAAGAAGAGAATGCATTCATTTCTCAATCTAGTCATTGTTGGGCATCTGCCACAGTTTTCACAACACATATCTGTAACTGAATGACTCACAGAGTAATACAACTTGGACAGCAGCACAACATTCTCTAAACCCTTTCCCAAGGCCAAAGCTAGCCCAGTAACATGATGGAACATTAAAAACTTATCACCATGAATGTTTAAGATGAAGTAATGATGTGATGTAGGATGTTATAGGGTTAACTTATGATTCGACTTCAAGTCAGAAGAGGTCGATATTCAGTCATAGTTGTTCATTTATATATTATCTAGACTTTGTTTCTAGTAGAAAGAAAGTTGTTATGATGTTAGGAGTCCTTTAATTGACTGAAATTAAAAGGATGAGTTGTAAGTGAGGTCATGCGATGTCATGCTGGGGACAGTAAGAAGCATGCAGGCTGTCGAGAGACAAGAATATGACACTAACACCACGCCATCACCACCCGAAAGGTGGAAATATCATGACCATGGATGCCCTTTGTGAACCCCAACAACATTGGACATGGTTTTGATACCGTAGTGTGTCAACCGAGTCAAGAAACTAGACATTTCAAAGTAACCAACAGGTTTTGGAAACACTACATTAAAGAGTACAGGACCCAGATGAGCTGTCAGTGATATTGAAGAATAGCTGACACACTACCGGCACCAATTCCCTTATGCTGATAGGGTACATCAGAATGGATCAAAGGAGGAGAGAGAACCTATCAATAATTAATTATATTTCATTGCATGGGTCTACCAAAAGCAAATTGAACCAAAAGACAGTATAAGCACTATTTAGCTGAAGACATCACCAATTCTAGGATTTTTGAAAGAACTGACGACATTTTGGTTATATTTGTTTCTGGTACCTTGTTTTCCTGATTGGTTTGGTTGAAGATAGCAAGAAAAACATCAATATTCAATGATTGAAAACAATCAGTCTTCAAAATAGAGGCAGGCTATTCAGGTTTGCAACTACATCTAAAAGCTCATCACCAGATACAATATACTTTCACAGTGCATAATAGATTTCAAATACACCCTTGCAAAATGAGGGCGACAGGTGCAACAGTTCAGAACATGTTGAAAGAGGTCTCTGTCATCACAGTTGAGTCAACCATTCCACAGGCATTCCATGGTCATAAGGAACCTGCAACTTTCATCCAACTGGAGGCGAAGCGAGGATTTGATACTTTTCACAGCAAGCGATGACGTCAACAGTTTATAGCGTCATGACACAAAAACTTCAGCCTCACTGTCAAAAGGTTCTAACACCTGCAGCATCACCTATTGGCATTGGAGAGAAGCAGGTTCCTCTCTGCTAGAGAAAGTTTGTGCACAGCCTATTCCTGGACGTGAACGTTTGGCGACGTCGTGAGAAATGTTTACCGAAAGGAGAGGGAGCGGGAGACGAGGCCCGCGCTCGTCTAGATGACCCAGTCTGGTGTTTCTCTTCTTTGGAGAGGTCTGTTACAGACCAAGCCTTTCGCATTTGTGGCTGCTGCCATGGCAAACTTGGATTTAAACCTGCGTAGGGCAAATAAATAGGATAAAACTCTATAAGGAAGCAAACTGTGTCAGGTTAATGGGCATGCCTGAAAACCAGAGGAAAATGGGGGGCATCTTGATCACCAGGGTCTTATATAGGACAGGGGCATTTGGCTGCAGGGGAAAAATTACATGCAAAAAAGAAAAGAGTTATATGCAAAGCATAAATAAGGTGATAATGCTTTAAGTCTCAAGCAAACAGTCACTCAAACTACTACTTTCTGCACGCTCAGTTCCCCTCTCTCTTAACTCCAAAGCTATTGAAGTGGACCATTCAACTACAGGCTGAAGTGTCAGCAAACCGCTACGCTCTCCTACACAAGGCTTGTTGTTAATACAAAATGTGTTAGTGTGTACCTTCAAACAAATGGGACAACATGTCCACATGTACCAATTCGCCAAGGTTTACAAGGTGCAAATCTATGTTAACAAACTTATCACACACCCATTCCCCTATGCTATAAAACCTAAGAGAAGTCATCTGGATGACTTATGATACAGACAAATCCCAAAAAATCTTTGATCCTGGAAATATCAGCACATATCGCCCAATGTTGAGGCCTCAGCACGGATATGTGGTATCAACGATGGATCGTGAATCTGGGATTTGTCTATAGAAATGGGTTCATGCTGGGATAATGCCATCTTTCAATATCTGATGCAAGATGTGGCATCACAATGTTAATCCACACGAGGCATGGCAAAGCAGGGAAGTGCAAACAAGGGGTGCATTCAATCAGAGTGCAAACAAACCATTGATCAGTATGCATTACCAATGAACAAGAAAAATGCACAGCTAAAAACTTTGAACAAGTTTCAATGCATTGGTGGCATGATAACTCTGAAGGCCTCGCAAGACTATCCAGCACCTCGCACATCTATTAAGCTCAATAACTGGGGCCTTGGCACCAAAGCTAAACCACAGGATTAGGCACAAGAAGACTGCCCCAGGCAGAAGACAAGGTAAATACAGTAGGTCATTATAAGTTCAAACTAGGAACTGCAATAAAAGACATGTCAACCATATTGTGAAGCAAAAGCAGGAAAAAACTCGGTCTGCCATGATCAGTGGTGGAGCTTTGAATACGCAGGCCCCATAACGGTGGTTTTGCATACTTTCAGAATCACTGGAATCGTCCCCCGGGTCGACATATGGTTCACCTAGTTAAACAAATCATAATGGTTACAGCATTTAGCCATCATGAAGTCCCTGCTCAAGGCCTTTGAACAGAGAAAGAGTTAGACCGAACATCCCATGCATCAACAACTGGCAGTGCTCCTCACAAAGTACATGTAGTTTAGATATTCAGGCCATGATAATGATGTTGTGATTAACTTGCATTAGTATAGTCACATGAAAACGTTGTGTCAACCCGATTTAGTTAGTGTCACTGCACGCTTCAAATGCAGGGGAAGATAGGTTATACCCCAAGAACTTTGGATCGCGACAGAAGGGATCAGGATTTCAGTAGGATCCATTCCCAGAACTTGAATTCACAGCAAATGAAAACGCTCATGCAATTTTGAAAGGAAGTCTATTTTCTGTGCAAGCTATTCTGAAAAGTTGACTTG
Source organism: Lineus longissimus (assembly GCF_910592395.1). Taxonomy (NCBI): domain Eukaryota; kingdom Metazoa; phylum Nemertea; class Pilidiophora; order Heteronemertea; family Lineidae; genus Lineus; species Lineus longissimus. The sequence continues at coordinate 26,800,823 of NC_088310.1, forward strand.
TTCCATGTTTCTCACTTTGTACGGTGGTCTACAAGACTACCAGACAGCAGACGGTACGACACTATCAAACAAGTAAACATTCCAAGTCTGCTGCACAGATAATAATGAATCTCATTGGAACAATTGACTTTATACAAGTCAATTTATGTCCCCCTATATTCACCTGTTTTTGAATCGATGCTGACTCTCTTCGTTGCTCTCGGTATTTGCTTGGACCCTTCGTCATGGGACACCTCCTTCAAGAATGTCCGCGGTCGGTATTCTTGTTCTTCATCCTGAGATGGAAACAAAATTGTCATTGTTGTAGGTGACCTGAACCTTATTCCTGATGATGCCCTATAGCTACGATTCATCAATGCTCCCGACAAAATCAGTATGATCCATCCTAGCTGATTCAGAATTGCCTTTGAACAAATGGAGCAAAAGCAATTGCCATACCTGACACATCCAATAGTGACTACAGCCGTTAGATTTTAGGGAACACTTCAAACGGTGAGGTCTGTTTACTTAAAACACTGGTGCATATATGAGACACTTACATCCTTAAGGAACTTACTGATAAGGTAGTTGGATTTTTCAAATTGAAATGTGGTCTCATTTCCTTCACCTCCCCTGACCTTCACCAGCTTAACTATACAAGCAACTAGAAGCATGCATTTTACCTTCTTAGGGAGACGAGTAGGAGGGGAATGTGACTCTATCTCGGTGATCGTACTGGCCTGTGAACTCTCCTCAGCATCCTGGCACCTCTCGTGGTCTTCGTTGCCCGACTACACATGGCAGGAAGAGAGTGTGTGTGAAAGGAAGCACTAATTAGCAAGCTAAACCACTAACAGTAAAAGAGTTTGAAATACAGGTGCGTCTAAAATGTGAAACATTGAGGTGCTTTTACAGAATATTCTGTTGACACTTTCGGACCGTGATTTGCCCTGGACAACACCCAGCTAAGTAATTTCCTTTTGTCAACTACAGCATTACAACTCGTATACGAAAACTGAAATAGAGGAACTCGTCCCGAGGTAGAGAGATCTCTACTGAGAGTATCGCTTCTTCAAATCTCTCGCCAAACCACAAGTTCTGCATAGATAAGAATAAGACACAAGTGCAGTGAGAACATACCTCTTCATTGCAGTTCCCCTCGGCCAAGGTTTGGGCGTGGATGGCTCTGCAAATATGACACAGTCATTAGACTTTACAGAAAATCATGATGCACATCAGTACCAAGGGGTGAAGAGGATAAGACCTTCAAAGTCCTCCATGACCCTCCCTCTCCCCTTTTGGATGTGAGGTGGGATGTAGTATCCAACATCTACATCTGTTTTTTTGTCACAAATGGAATGAGTTCTAGTGATTGTTACTGTTAGCTACATAACACTGACAATGAAAACTAATGACAACAAATTCTTAAGAAAGAGATTCCAATGGTGCTACTTGAAACAGGTTCAAATTTGACGGTTGAATGAACTCAACTGGAATCTGAACACCAGCCTACAATGAGATACTAGTCATGCACGACACATTGGCCACAATCAGTAAATGTTTCAACGCATGATCAAGTACGTTTGGGGACAAACTGGAATGCTTCATTGGTTATAGCCCCAATAACCATCACGGTTTATAGGGGCCCTTGTTGGAAAGTGTGTGGTCGTTTACATGTGCAACACATACTGTACGACAAATATGATCAGCTTTGTACACGGAACAATCAGTGACATAACAGTTAGTGTTCATGCATGTTTCAAATTCAAGCATATTATTGTTAAATGTTATGTTGCTTGACTGGTGAAAGGGATATTGGATAGGATGATTATGTGATGAGGTCTATAAACATCAAAATCAGTGATACCAATAACATCAAGTACATTATATTGGGTGATATGAATAAAGACTAGCAAATGCTTTTACTTCAATTTTGTACAGAAAGGCCTAGTGTAAATGTACATGGAGTTTTAGATAAAAGCATTTGCTAGTCTTTATTCATATCACCCATTGTGTTGTGATTATTGGAATTGTCATGAAGGATCAAATTTGACAGTGACAAACTCATAAACCATTAATACAGAAGTAATGATAGATTAATAATCATGGTGAAGATTATGATATGAATGAACACAGTCAAATGATTGTCTTTGGTTTTCAACAGTTGGCCTGACCAAGTGAGAAACTAGGAATTGTTTGACCAGGCATACCCAAATGTCAATGCGTGATGGGATAGACTTGGTAAACTGAGTCCCCGATCAAACGAGCCCCCAGGTTTGTCTCACACTGACAACACAAGTGATGCAGTCTATTCAATCTGGAGACGGACACTTGGTACAAAACTATCTGCATGGAAAACCAGAGAAAGCGATTTTGCTGTGTGCATGTGTGTATATGTAATTATTGTGTTTGATCATGTTATTAGTGAAATGACTAGATTTGTGATGAGTTTGACATTGATAACACAGAGTCACAAAACAGATAAGAGAATCTCGTGAACACGTACCTCAAGTGTATGGTGATAACAACAATGACTTCGCAAGCTATAACGCATATTCCAATATCACGTATAATGACTTTCACCGGAAAAGGATGGTCAAGCCACAAGAGCATATACTGTGTATCGACATGGTAATCTAACTATCATCACCTATAAGCCTAATTTCAAGAGGAAACTACTTGGTACAGGAGACGTTTTGCTCTGGAAGCCAAGAACTAACTGTCTTCAAACACAATTCAAATACCCTACTAGTCTAGAATAGACCCTATACAAGGGGCTTAAAAATCTAACATCTGATGACCTAATACCTAGAGGCAGCAGCATCTGAGTTGTAACATCTAGAAGCCAGACTTGAAAAAGCTATTAGTATGAAACTGGGGTAAGCACAAACTAGGATGAGAATCCCCAACAGATGAGTTTCTGCACAAAATAGTAAAATTAATGAGTAAAGCTTCACCTGAGGCAACTTCATGTTGGGAGTTAAACACTTACCATTCCTGTTAACTTCAAATCGTTTATGTCTTTTTTGATTCTGTATTCCCACCAAAATTTTGAATCCAGTTGCAATCTCCTTGGAGGATTTTGAATCAGTGCCGTAGCAGCAGAAGTTGGAAGTGAGATAAAAGTCTGGACATTCTGTCCCAACTTTTGCTGACCTGGGTAATTTCTCTAAACAATGAGTTTTATGGCCATAAACGATTTGGAGGTGACAGATTTTACATCCCCTGCCAATTGGGAAAAGCCTGTGAAATCCGTATGTTACCTACATGAATCTCTATTATGTACCCCTCTGAGTAACAAAACACTTGCTCATCAATGTCTGTTCAGGATTTATACATGAATTCAGAGGAAAATCTCTGACTACCCCAACCACTTTCTGCTCAGGAATGTATAAATCTTTACATATTTTTGCCTCAGGATGTGATTTTTATTGAAATACAAGTAAAACAAGTCCATTCATGTAGATAAACATACTATTAAGCGTAGATAATATATTCCGTGATTCCATGTCATGATATTTCCTAGAGCAAACACAAACAAATCCAAAATAAGATTATCACAAAAAAATTTCTACGGGATTGGCTTTTTGAAGTTCTTATGAAAACACTGACTGCACTGATAGAATATTCATTCAAATGAGAAAGAAATATCATGACCGAAACCACGTATTATATTGCAAGGGAATTGCATGACCGCAGCAGAACTGGAGACGAATTTCACAAGGGAGTTTTCATTTCTTATAATCTTCTCACTATATAATGAAACACTGATACCAAAATCTCAAAGCAAACCTCCACACCAAAAGCTTGAAAATATATCACCCTAGATTGCATTACAGCCAAAGAAATCCCACAATTTCCAAATCCTAAATAAACGCAAGTTATAAGCTCCTTGTCCATGAAAGCAATGGATCCGCAGCCCACACTTAACACACATATACCGAGAAGATTATATAAAATGAAGGTTTTAGCAGGATGACAAAGAAAAATAACAAGCTTTTCACAGCAACTCGTCATTTTCTTGGTATATTGTATTTCACCAGAATACCTTCGAATCACTAACACCATGTTAAAGTAGGCCTATGCAGGTTCATTGACTTGGGGAATATGCAATGGTAGTATGAAACAACAAGGATGACATTGTTGGTGTGTTTTTATCACAAGGGAACCACAGGGGGTTATAAGGAGCAGTTTGAAAATATCTCATCATCCCTGTTGATATGTGCTCATACTCCAAGACGGCATCCATTTCTTAAGAATGTTTGATGGAAATTTCTAAGCCACCAGCGTCCAAATTTATTGATAGTACTGTCGTCATTCAAAATCATCATCAGAGATGTCAGACGTTAAGTAATGAGGTTCCCTACTTGTTGTTTTACGACAGTAATTTCTGTCAAATGTGTTTTTTTCGAGTACTGAGACATTACTCTTGACCAGTACTGTATTTTCCAAACGTAACAAAAAGAAATGGATACCATGTCTTTCATAACCAATACCACTTTGCTACCAAAAGACAAGCACCTGTAAGTCAGGACTGGCTTTTCAACTGATGTCCACTTCCTCTAATAATATGGGGACCCATGAAAAGTGATACATGAATGAGTCAGTACCGAGAAAATATTTCATCCTTCACCTCAAAAATAAAACATGAAACGTGTTTTACGCCACGTGGAAGGTGAACATCAATGAAAACCAAGTTCTTTTACAGGAGGTCTAAGGTTACAGATTGGTATTGGTGAAAGGGTTAATGCGAAGCCCGACCGATAAGAGTCTGAATTATATCACTGATAAGTGCATCCAAGGTTACGACATGATGTGACATCATGCGGTTAGGCTTACCTGACTGGTCTTGCTGGACTATATAGAAGCAACAAATAAGGGGTTAAAATCATATTCAATGTAATGAGTATACCATGCATGCTGTGGCCTCAAAGTTAACTGGTTTTCCCTATCACGACACTTCCGATGACTGAGCTAGACGACATGGGCAGGAAGACCAGTTTACTACAAGACCACAGTATTTCAGAGCATAGAAATAAGTCGGTTTTGAATAAGATGAATGAAGAAGGGATGACATTTTTAAGATTTATTTGTCGTGGCCTGTGAAAAATGGTCAAAGACAAATGGGTTTTACAGTCAAAATCTGCAAAATCCACAGAAACAGGCCAGCGCGCGCGATGGTTGAACTTCATATTTAGCCAGAGGAGAAGGCAGTACTGATATGAAATTGTTCTCACGATACGGCAAAGAATGAAGCTCCCATGCCCATATGGCCCTGATAGTGATATTGATATGAAATGGCATAACTGATGTGAAATCGACACAAACACAGGACAAGACAAGGACAAGCACAACACAATTAGCTCTTAATGACGACGTCTGTGATCTCAATTCACAAATACTTTAACTGTTGATCGTGAAAGAATGTTAGGATGAATCTGAATTCACACATCAGGTAAAACAGCACACGTTGACATGCCAAGTGTTACGTCTACAAGGTTTAGTCATGACACTTGCTAACTCTCATTGGATTTTTGGCATTGGATACTAAATATACTATTTGAACACCAAAACAAAAAATTTCTCATGCATAAAGCAAAATAAGAATAAACTTGTGAATATTGAATAAATAGCTGTACAAAATGACTTAATTTCATGAATGAGAACGAAATGGGAAAAAATAAGAAAAATATCCAAAACTTTTATTCCAAGATCCAACTCTCAAAATACTGAAAATTCCGGAAAATTTAAGATTACTGACCCCACCCAATTCTCAATACAGAAGTAAGTCCTAAATGCCAATTAAACGAACTTGAAAACTGTCTGGTCCAAAATAGTTATCCATTCATAAAATAGAGGTCATTATTTTTTCTACCATAACCTTTAATAACGCATTTCCACTAGAATAAACCAGCAGCTTCAAAACATGCACTGGTTGTGACCTCAGCCTCGAGTCCACCTCATCCAACCTGACCAGGAGTGACAAGTGCATTGATGTACAGAATGTGTGCATGAAGTACATGACACCCAGGTCTGGTTATACGGAGATGGACAGGGGAGAATGTGCACAAACTGCATAACCATGATATGGAAGGTTTACCTGAATGGGACAAGTTCAAGATGGGAGAGGTAACGTGGGGCCATTTCTGCTAAACGTCTGTGAAGTGAAGCATTTTGAATATATTATTGCTTTATGCTTCTTTCGTCACAAAACCGTAAAAATAAAACGCTTTCGAAAAATTTCAGTCTGCAGTAGCTCCCGAGACAAAAGCAAAAATGAAATGAAAAATTTAGCAGAATTCTTTCAGAGCTGTGCAATGAAATCGCTTTTTTATCCTTCTTGAAACATGATCATGATAACCCAATCAGTTTCGGAATGATGAAGGCATGCAAGTGGCAACAGTAAGGTAGACACAAAACAATTGGGAAACACTCAACCTTTTCAGAGAATAAAACAAGAATTTCTGGTACATTTTCAAAAAGTTTGATAAACTATGACATGCAATGATTTCCAGAAATGATTTCAATAAGTTTAGAAATCTCATAGGGCCTGAATCATACGAAATGTTCCCAAGTTGATAATTTCTCTGAATCCTAAGACACAGACAGGTAATGATAGCCATTTGACTGCACTCACCTCAGATGGGCCGTCTGCGCTCTCGAGAGGAACCTCGATGACAGACTGAGACGATGGCTTGGAAGGCGACCACGGTAGTTAGGAGCCAGGCCATTCTCAGTTTCACTCGAGGCAGGTGAGCCGGGGATGACGGGAGAAGCACCAATATTCTCGAAAGTCTGGCGTAGGAATTCCTCCTGAAGATGCAAAGTTTGAATAGGTTGTATTCCTCTGTTATAGTGAAGCAATTTCAGCAGGATATTTTCCTTGCTTTTATTGCAGAGCGACCAGGTACTAGGAATCTCAGTTTTAGATCATTCTGAACTCTACAAAAGAGTGGCTTCTGTTGAAACTAGCTAGGGATGGTAGGCTTGATAGGATGTCCTCATAACTCGTCTGGTCAACTGACCTTAGCCGTATCATCTTCTATGAACTGTTTGTTAGGATCAAGTGGGGTCGTAACGAGGGATGGCGGACCCGATGGGATATCGTCAACAAACTCCTCGTCGCTATTCACCTCGTCAATGGTGATGGGTTCAGTGTTCTCAGATTCTGAAATGAGCAGAGAAATGGGTCATAGAATGGAGACCATACATGTAAGGTGCACAATTGGTAAAAGCTTCCTCTGAGATCAAGGGTTTGATGTCTGCTAAGGAACCACAAGTAGAAGAGCTGGCAAGGAGAGGTCCCTCTCTCATTACTTTATGTTGTCAAAGCATAGTTCTTTGATGCTATCCAGTGCCTTGAACATTAGGGTGAGAAAACCTTGAAATGTACACTTGAAACACAATTGACTATTTCAATACATGTGTGAAAGTTTGGAATCTGCTCCTTAACAATTTACTTTAAACAAATTGACTTCCATCACCACACTGAAGACCACATCAGTTGGTCCTATGTAGGAAAATGGGATTGCCTAAAATCACTCATGACGGTTCAAATAGTTGAAAATATATGCTGGGGATAAAAGCAGAACACATAATGAGCCCTTCAATATATGGCTGCAATCCCTTCACCAAAACAACACATATTAAACTGAAATAACTGAAAAATAACTGAAGTTCCCAAACACCAAAAAACAACAAGAATAGAGAACTGTCCTCAGAGGATTTCATGATACAGGTACTGGAAGGCTGTAAATCAGATAAATCATCGAGACGACTTTTCCCCAGCAAACATCAACATACAGGGAGACTTCTAATAGTCCCAAGTAAAAAGCCCTGGGGCCATAGCTAAGCTACTGATGACATCGTAGGGGTTGTTCCGGGGCCAAGAAAATACGCTAGAAAGTAGACGAAGCCTCCACCTGACTAGAAGCAGATGGAACAAGGGTGAGCTGTAGTGTTCATCTTTACCATCAGAGGGCGTTTTACCCTCGTATTCATCATCGCCATCGTCACTGTCGTTCTCGATATCTTCGTCCTCCTGATCGGTCGAAATATAGAACACGACGCTACGTCGTGGTCGTGCTGCTCGAAAATTAGCCAGGAGCTGCTCAGCTGCAGACAGTACTGTTATGAGATGTGTGGTGCAGAAGGTATAGAATGTTACAATGGAACCCTGTCAACTTGAACATAGTCATTCACACCAACTAAAAGTTATTGAAGGAAACGTGACCAGATGAAATGGAGAAGATTAAACCATGAGGCTTAAAGGTTTTCATGCATGTTCATGAGTCTTTAGGCACTTTCTGTGGCGACACTTACCGATATCCTTCGAGTCTTCTGTATCCTGGGTGTCAGTTGAGAGAATTCGGTTCCTTCGCCGCCTGGCAGCCAGCTCTTCTGCCGACAAGGCAAAAACACGGAAACTACTGCAATGGAGAGAAGCACACTTTCAGGTACCAAGTCGCCAAGTCTTACTGATTTTGGAGATTATAATAGGTGAGATTCCCCACTGATCTTGGGCATAACATTGTACTCTCTTTGGCCAGGATCAAGCTTGACAGCCAGGTTTACAAGGGGCTTGGGTCTGGTTTTGTGATAAGGCAAGAACACTCACTCGGTTGATGTCTCCGCTGTATCCCCCTCCTCACTGACTGTCGGATATATGACGACCTCGGGCTCTTCTTCTTCATCTTCATCATCATGATCTTCGCTCGGCGTTCTGTCAGGACCAGACGTCCGTGACATGAAAGTCTGGTGGCGGGCGAGAGACCCTCGTGACGTCGTGATGGCACCACCCTGGAACAAGAATGAAACTAACGACTACTAATTTGAAAACTGTCCAATTCACAGCGAGGTAATTTGAGTATATTACACTGCAGATTACCCTAAGTTAATGGCACATTACTGCTGAGAATTTGTTTACACAACAAGAACAGATAGCAAGGTTTGAAGAAACTGAGAGCGTTCAGACTTACCGAGTCTGATATGTTCGAATTTCCATCCTCATCGAATCTTTGCGCTATTTCTTCCGGTGAAGCACCGATGGTGAAGAAATCGTCATCATCGTCATCGTCATCCACATTCTCCCCATCTTCTTCATGTACGGCCTGGAAATTGCAGAAAGATGGCAGAGAGTAAGCAAGATTAGGCTTGAATAGGCCTATTATAGGTGACATGGAGTGGTTCCCAAGCCTCTCGGAACAGAGCCCTTGCTGACATCTTGAACAAAATGAAGCTGTTTCACATCACACTGAAATAACATTAAACTGTTCTTACCAGAGCTCTCTCAATAACCATGGTGTCTCTTCGAATCTGTGCCTTCTGCAGCTGTTCTGATAACGTGTCGGGCTCAATGGTGAATCGGCGCCGATCTGAATGGAGGTGAAATCATATTTACTCAAAGCAGCAATTGTTTTTTAACACAGAACTGTCTTCAGCCTCACTGCTGGGAACAATCATGCATCTTGGCTCAAATTAGTATTGATACATTGGACATAACACAAAGCAGACAGCTCACAGGAAGAAATAAATTTTGCACTTTTCTGGCAAGACATTTGGGGTGTATTTATAGTAACTTGACTGACTTAACTTAGGAGTTGTAATATCCTACAGGTTCTAAATAATCAATGTTCAGATTCTACGGGCCAAATTCATAAATGATGTTTAGCTTAAAACAGCATTTAACTACTGAATAGACAGTAGGCCCTGAAACTGATTAGAGAGAAGTTGTACATGTCTAACCCTGAAACGCCCTACATGAATTTGGGCCTATATGTTTTGGTTTAATCAGGTAATCTACAGTACCATTGGTTATGCCTGATCACCCAGCCTGGTTATGCCTGATCACCCATTCAATTTCAAATAAACTACGATTGTTACTTTACATACTAGTCTTCAACAATAGCTTTACCACAGTACAATGTATACACACAATACTCATTTGCTCAGGTTGTGTTACAATGAGGGTGACGATAAGTGATATCTGAGTGTTATTGTGCCATGTGATGAGAGGATCAGGTTGTCAGCTGGTCAGATATGGGTCGAGTCAAGATTCTACATTTATGGCGCTTTCTAGTATTTTCCTTTGCACCACACAAACAAAGCCCATTTTGGTCTGAAAGAGCCGACATGCCAGATGGATCAAGCATTATTTCTGATTTCTCGTATCAAAAACTCGACCCCACGTCTGACCAGCTGTATACAACATCACTGCACCAACACGACAACAGGGATGCTTGCCTTCTGCTCCCTGTCTAGGGGCAGTCACTCCCAAACCTGTAGCCAAAGAACATTAATAACTCAATGAGCAAGCAAAAAACATGCAATCTATCTACAGATGATGAGACATGAATAATGTGAAATAACCTTTGGGGACTTTCCAATGACAATCATATAGCCAAAGACAAAAGCCAAAAGACAGCAGACTTGTTGGTTGCCCATCATCTGGGAAGAGGAGGTCAATGCCCTTTAAGAAACCAAAACGCAAGCCCAACATACAGACTTGTTTAGAGAAGGTGATGATGAGATCTTCTACAACATTACCTAAAGCAGCAATTCCACGATTCTGTCTTTTATTTTGAACACAGCACTGTCTTCAGCCCAGCTGGTGGGAACAATGGTGTGTCTGGGCTAGTAGCTAATGACAACTTGAAGTGTATCAAAGGCTCAACATGACAAAACTTATGCACAATTCTGTTCAAAATGACTCTTACCTCTTGCAGCATCAAAAGACAACTGTAAAGTATTATCATTGTCAAGGAGTGACTTCATCTGAATACCGCCATCGTCAACGCGTTGAGCCCAGCGCCCTCTAGGAGCTGGAAGACTACTCATCGGCCCAAGCGGGTCTGACTCCTCATGCAGCACCTGCAAGGGAATTTAAACAGTTTAGAGGACAGGTGAGAGGGTGTGGGTTAAGGTTGACATGATGGTGTGAGTCAGTGTCACCTGGAAGTACAAGGTCACTTACTACTCCCTACACAAACTGGCAGTTGTCCACATTGCTTACAAGAAAGATCCACATGCCCAAAGATCAAATCCGAAGGTTCTGCAACTGGGTAACACGCAACAGTATACAATGTCCAAATCATGTCCCTTAAGGTGTTGACATCTTATTGGATTCCCGAGCTTCACTCTTCAGTACTACCCCTTCGAGGCAAGAATACTTCTTTATCTTCTGTAGCACCTCGCGAGCCCTAGGCTATGAAAAGCTAGTCTTGGAAGCATACAGGTTTTCTTCCACACAGAGAAAGCCTAATACCAGAATTCTGAAGGTGAATAGCAACTGGCTATAGCTGTACACATGAGGTTGTACGTGTACATATCAAGTCATTACCAGGCATGCTAATCCAATACTGTGCTCCTGATATATCAACCTAACTATGTGTAATCTCATTGGAATGCCTTCCCAAGCGTGCAAACAATCACACCCATCACCAGTAACGCTCCAAGATGCAGAAAACATGACCTACTACCAAGCAACTTTCACCGAGAAGCTTGATGCAAATGGCTGAGAATCATATACACAATTATATATCATATTTACAGATATTAGACTTCTGAATGAAAACTTATAAGATCTTAGAAAGTGTTTTGGGGCAATATTCTAAGTGCTTTAAGCATAGAATTATGCGTCTCGCCCTTACCCCGGACTTGTCTTTAGGCCTTATGGTTACAGGGAGCTGAGGGGATATACCCTCTCTGCCCACCAACCCGACTTCCCTTGAAGGTTCTTCAGGTTTTGTTTTAAGAAGCATAGCAGTTCGCTCTTTGATAGATAGACTTCCCCTGAAGCATTCCACAGGTTTGGTAACCGGAAGCACAGAGGTTCCCTCCCAGCTCGGCACCTTAAATACCTTGGACTGTTCTTCCGGTTTGGGTGTAGGGAGCAGTGGAGGTTTTCGCTCCAGTGATCGACCCTACAATTTGATCCAATTTTACATATATTAGCATCTTTTCACAATAAGTGTTACTTTTCAGACTTGAAGCATGACATATTGAGCTGAAACTGTGCTATCTGTTTAGGAGTGAAAAGTATCGTTAGTGGGGATTAAGTTTACTAATAATACTGTCTCAATCAGTAGCAGTTCCATAATCACTTTTTTATATTTTCATTTTATTTTTTGTGGGTTTTTACAGAAGTCTACACATTTCTTAGTTCTCAACTCAAAACGACTGATACCAGTATCAAGCAGGGCGTTTTTTACATCACTTTTCAAACAGTTGGTCCCCAAACCTGCCCGATTCCCCAACACAGGTATCACTTATCAATTGAAATAGATAAGCAGAAGGAATAAAGGGACGATCAAAGCATTTGTCAGCATTTGGATTGCCCTCCCATTTCCCGAGGACTCGCCATGGCTTTCTTCTACCACCCTGCAGGATTGGAACACAAATATTATGGACAAATATAACGGGTCCAACATCTGCTCTGAAAAAAGATCCATAACTTGTTAGTCACAGATGAAAAAACATTAGTAATAGCAGACAAACCTTGCTCCATATCGGTGAATGCGACTGCGACTTTGTCATAAACGGTACAGATGCCTAGAGGGGAAATCGGTGAGCGTTATCATTCACTATGGTGTGGCAAGCGAACATTCACATACAGGACTAGACAGGCATTGGTGAAAAGACCCGGTGAAATCTTATTGACCACAAGCCAAAGAGGGACTTGTGCATCTGGATGACATCAATATAGGATCATCAAACTAGGAATCGGACAACACTTCATGGAGGACAAACATATACATAGCTATATCTCAGACCAGGACCACTCCACTTTAGATCTTTTGTTGGTAGCCATGATGATCTTGATTGATGCAATCCAGATTTCAACTTTTATTCCTGGGTCTTTAAACCAATCAATCTACATGACATGAAATGATGATGATTGGTAAATGGTATAGAAACACTCGACGTCATACTTAAAATCACGAAAGTAACAGAAATTAAGCCATATTCATTTTAAGGAAAACTTATTAATACTTGCAAAAATTAGGTAAATGAACTTCAATTTTTACAAAAAATGATTGAAATTATTGGATAATTCTGGTGTAACTTGATAATTAAGGGAAATATTGACTTTGACTTCAGCAAAAGATTACAACTTTACACTAATCAAGAGAACTGAACTTTAATATTACAATTAAAAAGACAATTTAACCTGAAATTCAACAATTTTGAAAGATTAATGTCCCAAAACCAACACTCAAATAAAAATTAACAGAACTTTAATAACAGAAAACCATCATAGCTTTTGAAAACCAAAGCAGACAGAACTGGGAAATGCAATGTTCAAATAAAGCGGGAACAGTTTAAAGGGGGTTTCAAAATCATACATACTGTATTACCATCAAGAGGAAATATTTCCAATGATTGGTGATGCGTCAAGGTGATGCGTATGGTTTTGAAACATTGAATAAAATAGATAAGTCACACTTTTTACACACAAATTAAGACATGAGCAGTTATTTTAATCCAGTGCTAAAATAATCAATATTTAAGACTGGAAAGGTGATAATCAATTCAACTAAACTAAGTTGCAATATATTCAAAGCTGGGGACTTTGATATAATAATTACAGTCATTTACTTGATCTCATCATAATGTAGATTGAATGTGAACGTATATTTCGTGAATACTGACAAACATTTGGATTATAGGTGCATCAGGTGTTGCTATTAAAGTGTTCTGTGAGTGTTATGTTAGTACGGAGTTATTCAAATCATGCACTGGATTCAGTTAATTTGGAGTCCTTTGTTCAGAGGCCTCAGTTAGTTTTTGCCTCCTGACTTAACTTCGAAATACTCAATGACGAGTCAAAGTTGTTGAGATTCAAATTTTGAATACGGCAGACGCAGTGAAACAGATGGAGTGAAAATGATAAAAGAGGTGAAAATCATCTTGAACCATCAAGGGTTAACATTCACCTGTCGATCTGCTCATTTCCATGGTAACGAGCAGATGAGAATTGTGTGAACCCTCGAAGTTTCGAGATGGTGTAACTCAAATATGATGTTAAGAGTGGAAAAATGTAAGAGACTTCACAGGATGCGTGTCTTTGTGGATTAAGAGAACAAATACCGGTACTGCATATTACCCAGCGCCAGGAATAGTTTTCATCTGATTGAACTTATGTATCATGTTGAGAGGAATCACTGACGTGAATTGAATCTCCAAGTAAATATGACTCACAAAGCAATCTCTTCAATAGCTATGCACAATTTGACAAATTTTGACAAGACCTGTGTACAGAACACGCTGTTCTGAGAGCCATATATACCCTAAGACGAGATAGATTCGATACACTTGCAAAACTTTCTGCCAAATGATACACAGGTCCCCCAGATTCCCTGTCATGTCTCCCTGCCCAGAATGTATTGATTAGGAAACACAAGCATGACTGTCACAAACGATATCTTACTCGACGTGGACTCTCGGTATGGGGACTCCCAATGAACTGAAAACAGACAGCGGTGATTATGCAGCAAGAGAAACACAGGACTGAAACAGATGACATGGCAGTATGAAAAGATGGAGGAAATATTGAGGCAAATTACAAGGTTCCTGAAGAACTCAATCAAAATTCACAATTGTACTCTGATTTTGGATCACAAAGATCCCTTCTGGGTTGATGAACTTTTCTCACTTTTCATATGTAAAATAACCTTTCCACAGAAAAGTTTTGAAGCCATGATTGCTTGAATAAGCTTTCTGAGTAATGGATTTTATGTTGGAAGAGCTTAAAATATGAGACCGAAAGAGAATAAGGATGAGTATGAGAGTCATTATATTAATGAAAACTGCATGCCATGGCAGATCAAGGCCTGAAGAGAGGTTATGTGAGTCAATGTTAGTGGAAACTGCAGGCAGCAAGTTCATGTTGGACTATTAAACAATGCAAGGCCAGTGTTATAAGGTTGTTGGAGAGTCTAAATGTAAAGAGCCACAACGAATGAACAAATATGTGACCCGCTCTACCAAAACTAGGCGCTTGTCGCATCTGAACTTGACAGGTTGATACGGACTTGTTGTTCATTTCCCTATTGTAGACCTTTTGTGAAATGTGACCAAATCAGTTTGTAATAGATTTCACAAAAGGTCTACAATAGGGAAATGAACAACAAGTCCGTATCAACTTGTCGAGTTCAGATGCGACAAGCGCCTAGTTTTGGTAGAGCGGGTCACATATATCATGGGGTTATGAATGCATCGGTCTATTATACTCTTTTCTCCCCAATTCAAATATCTTTGTTAAAGTTACCAAAAGAATGAAAAACCAACAACAAAAGAATGAACACCTTCAGAAAGGAACACAATTGTTAAGAAGGGTATTAGGGTCAAAGAATATGTTAACAGGCTGAACAAAGTAATATGTGCATTGCAAAATAGGCTGTCAACTCAACAGAAGGTTATAAAGGTAATGAGGGACTTCATTGACAAAAGGTTGCAGTAATGGCTTCATGTAGTGGTCCAATACAATGCAGACCCTTTTGTGGGTGAAATTGACATGGGCTATTGTATATTTGAGCATTCCGGATATGAAGTTCCTCATTATGGCATGAAAGTGCCCAAGCAATTTTAATATACAAAGGTACAAAATACAACACTATAGGTATTGTGTTTGCGACAAGTTGATTGAAAACAAAACATGTTAGCTTCATTCAAAGTCATCTTTTCCTTCAAACTGAATGTCAATTCTGTCCTCACAAGATCAATTTGGCATGTATCAACATTTCTATCAATTACCAACGGATCTCTTCAATACTGAGCACAGCCAGAAAGAGGTTGATAGTCTGTTTCAATCACAGGAGAGAGTTGCATTGGGGGGGTTGGTAGTTGGTAGCATTCTCATAGTCAAATGGATTTCGAGGAATACATCGGCAAAGCGGGAAAAAATCACTTGAACAGCAGAAAAAATTAACCTCCAATCTACATACTTTCAAAGGTTCATTTCCATGCGTAGTTATCTCTCCCTAAAACAACACAACCACACATGCAATGATGTCGCTGGATGCAATGATGATCTTCCAGAAGAAATTTATGGACCAAGCACCAATGGCCAACAACTTCCATTCCAGTGGTCAATAACCACGCAAGTCCAGGCAAGAGAAGAGATTGTATGCAATATGCACTGATCATAATAGTCCCATACTGTACTAATTAATACTTGGCTATGTCGGCTATCCAACGTCCCTTAAAGATGGTTCATGGTTCCCCTCTTCTTCACTCAAATATTTTGTGACAAATCCCAACGACGTCTGCTTCACTTACCTGTTTCTTTGCCCATGACGGTAACCCGCCAATGTTGAAACTATAGTCTGGGTCATCTTCATCATCTTGGTTGTCGTCTGCTCCATCATCATCCATGTCAACAGCCTCATCGTTGCCATTTGTATCAACAGTGCCAGGACGCACGCATGGAACTACAGCAAATGTTCCCCGTCTGCAAGAAAGACAAGCAATGGTCAGTGAACAAATGATCACATTCTTGATGGAATGGTGGACAAATGCAGCAGGCACATTTCTCTTGGTGAAAAACAATAATTTTGTTCTTCCTTTGCAATGCTTTTCTCAGTACAGCTGCCTTTAATTTGTATGATCTCGATGAACTTGTGAGAATGAGAATGCTTTGGCACATATATACAGGACTCGATGCACCAACAACAAACTAATCCAGGGTTTTTTCCTTACCTGATGGCTGGCCCTCCATCGGCCTGATCCTTGCTGATTTTCCCCAATGCTGCCAACCTCTGCCTCATCTGCTGGGTGAAGTCGGGGTGTAACTTCCACACAAATATACAACTGAAAGATAGAAGATTACTTGAGATTATGATGAGACTGCAGTGTGATGGGCTCCTCCTCCCTGGCTGATGATGGAAGTCAAAAGGCCAATATGACCCAACAGTGCCAAACCATGGTGTTATATGCAGATCACTCACGAGAGCAAACAGAATGAATACGAAATCTTACCCATCTCCAGAAACTGAGATAAAATGCTTGAGATCGTTCATAAACTTGATGCCAGGCGCGATCTCCGAATGGCCGTACATCGTTGATACCACATCACCGGAGATGAAATCCATGATGCAGATGTTCTTATCGGAGCAGCTTGTTGCTGCGTATGAGCCGGACGGATCCAGTTGGACTCGGACCAATGTGCCATCATCGCCTATTGATCCCTTGTAACACTTTCGTTGTTTTCCTGTCTTTACATTGTAGATTCTGAAGGAAGAAAAACTTCATGATTACTTTTACCACTGCTGCATTGAACACCGTCAATGAT
The DNA here is from genome assembly GCF_910592395.1 of Lineus longissimus. Taxonomy (NCBI): domain Eukaryota; kingdom Metazoa; phylum Nemertea; class Pilidiophora; order Heteronemertea; family Lineidae; genus Lineus; species Lineus longissimus. Next base: position 26,818,092 of record NC_088310.1, read on the forward strand.
GCAATCTTCGCCAGCGATTATCAATCAGCCGATGGGACGAGGGTTCAGACTCACCTAACATTCCTATCATGGCAAGCAGTGGCGACAAACTTATTCGTTGGGTCGACATCCATGTCATAAAGCGTGGTCTTCCCCACCATATGATGGTTGAGAGACAACTGCAGCTCGTCACTGTCAGGATTCTGAAACAGAAATGATTTGAAAATGCATACTTTGATACTTCTTATGAGTAAAGTTGAACCTCCCTGAGGCAGCAACCGCACAGTAGTTCGGAGAACTTTCACTTCTAATTTCCGATTCTAGGTTCCGATTATTTTTTTGATAACTTCACTCAGACTTACCGTTTGCACATTCCGAAACAATAACGTCTTATCAGCTCCACAACTTAACATCTGCAACTGATTATTATTCTCAACAAATCGCACCGCCGTAATCGAGGACGAGTGGTCATCCAGAGTATTCAGCAGACTGAAATCTTTGTTGACATCGAAGATGTGGATCAGACGATCGCGACTGGCCGTGCTGAGGTAGAGAGGACGTCCTTCTGCAATACAAACACAAGTTGTTTACTTCATTCAGGATGATTTTTTCTTTCTTTTGGACAAACAAATTTTAACAACTGGTCCTCAGTATTTGATACAGACGTTGAAATCAGAATCAGGCCACACAATTTCACAAAAGGATGTATTTCTGAGCTCAGGGTGTGGCTCAATTGCCTCATCCAGAATCATCACTGTAAAGCATACCTTTTTCACTTTGTGAGAATTCCAAAGAAAGCACCTCTCCATCATGAGCTTCAATCAGACACAATTCCTCAAAGAAGTTCAGATCGTGTAATCTGTAAAACAGACCGGAACATGTATCAAGTGGCATCGTTCAATTCAATTTTCAACCTATAATTTGTGATACCTTGTTACTCAAGTTGTTTCCGGAAACTTGCAAGTTGACTGGAAGATACTTGAACCAGTGGCCTCATGAATCCTGTCAACAGATTTGGCCTGTTTGGTTGCTTTATCGACATATCCAAGTAATTCCTCACACCCCACATCCTGTCAGACCTACCTAATGTTGCCCATTCTGTCTCCAGAAGCTAACCTCTGACCATCAGGGCTGACCTTGATCGAACGCACTCCATTCTTCCCCTCATAAGCAGCGTCTGCCTTCTCACCAGTATTGTTGTCAGTATTACATACGAAGGTGTACTCGGGATCCGTATAGACGACTTTCAACAGGTCCTGGAAGATCAATGTCAAGTCAAGTTCAGAAGAGAGAACTAGGTAGAAAGAACTACATGTAGAGACCCTGTGTTTTGGTTGCAAAAGTCACTCACAAAAGCAGAGACTATCACTCAGAATCTGTTTGAATCGTATGCTATATGAAGCACTGGTGACGATTTCGCAAAACCACAAGTCAACTCACACTAAACATGATTGATGACAGTATACTTACATGACTGTATATATTCCTCCTGAGTCCAATGTCAGTGTTGACATGCGTATCAAGATTCCAAAACCTAATCGTATCGTCACTTGAACACGTTATGAATGATCCAGGTGGCAGGGCAGGCTGTTTGTCAGACGGCATATCTGGGTACACCTCCAGACCCCACACACATTGACTGTGGTATAGAAATGACCAAACTTTGCCGATCTTTTTAATGTCTTTTATATCCCATATATAGAGACTGTGGTCGTTGTATATACAAGTCAGTTTCTTATTGTTATTGTCTACTACAGCTGCCAGAGTATTTGGGAATTTTGCATCTTGTGAATAGCGAACCATATGGCTGAAATGTACAGATGATACAAGTTATACAGATGCAGACATCTGACAAGCACAAACATACAAAAGATTCAGATGCAAATCAGTAAAACTTCCGATGGTGCAGCCAATACTATCTCATCAATCAACTTCTCTACATGATGGTGTCATCACATGTTCCTGTCTAAAAAAAGAACCAGCACTGAAGTAAGACCCTACCCAAAGAATAAGGCCAGAAGGGCCAAAATCAGGATCATAGGAGTACATCAGGGCAGTTATGATGATCACCATGTGTCAGAGAGATTAGATGAGCCGGTATGCCCCTGGATCAACTGTTCAGTTATGAGTTAGTCAGTTTGTACCACAGACATTCTCCCACTTGCATGGTTTCTATGACAGGTTGTCGTCATTTCAAATTCACGAGTTCAGAGTTATACTACTAACCTAGCATCATGGCCAGCCGCCACATCCACTCCTATACAATGCGGCCGGGGCAACGTGATCACGAAGTTGAGACTGAGGGCATCGAACACACGAATAATGCCATCACCACAACCAATGAAGATGTACTTGTCGCCAGCACTTATTGAATTGGCAGTCGTTGTCTGCAAGAAAAGAATAGATTTAGAATCAGTGTCGGTAAAAAGCAAAGTTTCAACGTTCGAAGGAACTCCAGTTTCAGAGTCTGGCCTGAAACATGCCACAGTCCCCAGGCCATTAGATTTGGTGGCAAAACCAGCCTCTGCTTTTCATTTTAACTCAATTCAACTTACTCTTAATTCGACCCACTTATCCAGGAGTCTCTTCTCATTGAACTCACACAGTAAACCAGACTGTGTGATGGTGTATGTCCGTCCGGTGCTACATCCCTTCCCACAGGCAACGTCTGTGAAGATGTTATTTCTCTGATCGCCAAGAATCCCTGAGCGACCTTGAAGGGGCACAGTCTCATTTCTCTGCAGGATGAAATGATTATCGGTAAATGGATGAAAGACATTTAGTGCTTCATGTAACTCAAGACAAATTTATCAACATTTGCAGCTTTTATGTTATTCTCATCAGAAATGTTGATAGAACTTTATGCCAGGGCAGTTCATCCAGTATATGTCAATCCCAAGGCCTCCTTGGTAGAGATCATTCCTTGGATTATGTTTACATGGGCACAACATGAGACTGCCTCAGTCTATTTTTTGCTCAAGTAATTCATCTTTCAGACACACTCATACTAACCCTTGCTTTTGTTTGTTCAAGATACCAGAACTTGACATGTCTCGTACCGACCGTAACGAAGTAACTGCCGTCTTCAGAGAAATCTAATCCATTCACCTGCAAAGATGTGAAATCATGTCAATGGGAAACACAAGTAAAGATGACTAACAAACCAGGGGAATGCTTTGATACTTCTTCTTCATCTTCTTCAGCGTTCACTCTGCATTTGGAGGGGTCATTCTCCTAGGAGTAATCCTCCTCAAAGGCGGGATGAGCGTATCCTGCGTGCCACTACGGTTAGGCGCCAAGTGGGTTTATTGGCCTAGTGGTCCGACTTTGGCGAGAGAGATAGAGTCCACGCAAGCTACTCATGTTTCTCACTTGGTGGGGTCTTAGCTTGCCCTGGCATAGACACCAGGTACAAGGAACCTCGGTTTTGAGTCTCATTCGAAGGACTGTGAAGAGCCAGGAATTTTAGTTCCTTGACAGCCACGCCGGTTCATCTAGACATACGATCATGGGTTCTCCCCGGGATCGAACGAACCCGGGCCCTATTGCGTGGTGGGCAGCAGTGTAAACCACTAGGCCATGGGGCTCCTTAATGCTTTGATACATTTTTTGAAAGCAGATTGCAGATCTACTAGCTAGGTTATCATACAAAGCTCATCATGATGTTAGTGTAATGAGGAAAGCTTACTTTGGACGAGACCTTATTCGATGCTAGTTTACATGAGAGCTTCCAGTTCCACACATTCACCATCATATCATGCTGCGAACCGACGGAGACGATATGCTTCATGTTTGGGGCAAAAGCCTGAAAGAGTAAAGGTCAGAGTTACAGAGACAACAAAACCTGCACTTCCAGTATTAAGTTCTAGTATACAATGTATTTCTCTCATACTATGTTACATGTTAGAGGCATGAACCATCAAATGGCCATAAAGAAGTAAGAGCAACTAGAGAGGGCAGTAAAACAGCCATGAATTGAGAATACGACTGAATCACGAAGGTTCTCAGTTTTTACGGAAGTTTTTTATTTCTTTATGGCGTGCTCTTGGCCTCAGCCTGTTCAGTGAGAAGAGAAGTCTCTCACACGGTTTCTTTGCCCCGAGATTGCCAACACTGGTTGTCTCATTTTTGCAATATTTGTGATCTGAAAATTGGTTTCAATTCTTCAACCAGGGGGCCAGACCCATTTACAAGCATGTCAAGTACAATTCAATTTGACAGGTCATGCATGCACACCTTGAAGTTTTCAAATGAACTGTCAAACAGTTCCATTTAGATCATGACAATTTAATGTCTCAGGTTTAATAGAGCAAGTATGACAACATTTCCAAGGGGTTGATGCATTTCTATACCGGACTTTCAAACCTCAAGAATAAATTTCTTGAACTTGATGGGAGCTTGTGCTAATTTTTTTGCTATTTGTCATCAATCAGTTCCATAATGAACTAATGATTTACTATACTGCAGGAACCACTAAGGGATTGTTCATAAACCTTATTCATAGCTGGTTCTATATCATGAAGTCTTGATTTCAATGTTCCATGTCATATAACTGAGATATCTGAACGTACCACACAACTGATGCCAAACTTGTGGCCATGAAATTCGCCAACCTGCGCCTTCTCTTCGATATCCCATACCCGCACTGCCGGCTGGTGGCCGCTCTGAAAGTAGACAATATCGTGAACGATAAGACAAAACAGGTGAACACTTGAAAACTGAAGACTTTTTGAAGAAATCTCTTAGAATCATCTGATGCCAGACAATGACCTGACCTATCAGCAGCGCCATCATTTGTGTTATCGAATTGAGTTTGATTCGAAGCAGGCCAATGGTCCTTTCAATTTTTTTCATTCCTTGATACGTAATTTCTTAAATATTTCCCACTCAGGATCGAAATACTTTGATAACAGGCAATCATGTTGACTAAACTTAATTTCAATATTATCCTATTGACAGTCAGCTTATTTCATATATACTTGAAACTTTTCACAAGACAGACAGGTGCCATAACTTAGTCACAGACTTTGAACCAACATTCTGATTTTAAAGGTAAGCAAAAGTGTGCTTAGCCGAATAACATAACATAAGAACCAAAAATATCCAGATCCAAAATACATATTTTGAGTTACCTGCCCATTATTTTTAAAATAAACATAAGCAGCGCCAAAAAACCTGCAATATTTGCATTAGCTCACGTAATGACTGTGTGATTGGGCAACAACAAATTACCTCAAATTGGCATGTCAAACATATTCTTCGCTTCAAAACGATTGTTGAGTTGACTGAGTTACTGACAGAACCCAAACTAACATGGCTCATGACTGATTTTACAGTAGAAGTGTGACTAAATGTGACTCGCTCTGCCAAAACTAGGCGCTTGTCGCATCTGAACTCGACAGGTTGATACGGACTTGTTGTTCATTTCCCTATTGTGGACCTTTTGTGAAATCTATTACAAACTGATTTGGTAACATTTCACAAAAGGTCTACAATAGGGAAATGAACAACAAGTCCATATCAACCTGTCAAGTTCAGATGCGACAAGCACCTAGTTTTGGTAGAGCGGGTCACAAATGATATACAGTTTAAAAAGACATTTGAAGGCCACAACTATTCTAATTGGGCCTCAGCTGTGCAAGTTGGCTTCCACATTCTTTACACGACTACGACTAATTTAGCAAGCACTGATCCGCCAAATCCAATGCATGTTAAACGGTTTACGTCCTAGGAATATGCATGCATAATTAGGCTTAAGTCCTACTTAAACACTGTGGAATATTGACTGGTTTTGATGATCGATACACTTAACCAAGGATAGCAGTGTGTGATCATGGTACGTTGACAATGTACCACAAACAACAAGTCTCTTGAAAAAGATTCTGCATTCACTAATGGTACCCACAACCACCCAATTTTTGATAGCTGAAATTCAACTCAACTGCATGCACATGTAGTACATGTATGATGCACATCAATTTTGCACAAGAGACATGACATTGCTACTAACCTATGCAATAAGTTGATAATTATTTTTTTAAGAGTCTTCCCACTGGGGCAATCAAAGCATTGCTCTACTTGCTCTAGACCCCAGATAAAACCATGAAAACAGACATCTGACAGGTCATGGGCGACAATTGAGAAATTGGCTCAATTATAACCACCGAACAGGGATTGATATACCATACAGCACAAATCAACATAGCATTGTCCAATTGAGTGATACAGTGCCAAAATATTCCAGGCCTCGTCTGGCAGCAAAGGAAGATTGGCCTAGTTTCCATGTTTTTTCACATTTTCATTGATTAGAATCATGATTTCGCACCACGCAATGCTGATGAAAAACCCATTCGAACTGCATGGTCAGTCAAGCAATTCTGCCTAACGAGAGCATAAACAGTTGTGGATAATTGTTTTCCTACTGGTTGTCAATTGCTGCCAATTGGGAATGTGAAATTGAATAAATATTGTGATATCTTGACATTAGCATTTGAAACAGAAGCAATATTTATAGCATGGTTACATCAAAGGCCATTCAAATTTTATAAAACAAATGTTCATTAGAAGCAGTTTGGCCACAGATGATAGTTAATTCTCACTACCCTAGCAGTCAATACAAGGTATCTGAGAGTTAATTTCGTCCTGATTTATCAAGTAAGCAATCGCTTTTGCCAAGAGCAAATGCAGCTGACTTATTTAATGTGGCTTGACTCACTTGACTCCTTGAGAGATCAAGTCAACTACTTAGTTGGTACTTAAACCTCAGATCTTGTCTTTACTCGAAGGTAGACTGCCAGACTTGGGATATCTGTCTCCTCAGGCAAGGCACTTATCTCGTTTTTCTTATGTGACTTGACACCTTGTCAGACCATGTCAACTACTTAGCCAGAAGGTAAATCACAGATCTTGACTCTCCTTAGAGGTAGACAGCCAGACTCAGGCTAGCTGTCTCTTCGCCTATTGAATGTTGTCTAAACATGAGCTCTTTCAGTATCCTTATTAACAAACAGGTCTAGCCTCATGTAGGGTGTATAATGCAAGCTGTGTTAGTAATCGAATTAACAAACTGGTGTAGCCAAATGCACTGGTCTGGCCTAACGAAGGGTGTCTAAACACCAGCTCTGTCAGTATCCGTATTTATGCACTGACTCACAACAAATCATGGTCCCAATGACTATTGATGAGCAATCGGGACAGGTGTGGTAGGCCCTAACTATAAATGATATGTTTCACCACCTGGTGAGATACCAAGATGAAATGGTGAAGATGAAAACTATACTGAACATTTGTTATACTACAAGATATCAGCCAAGAAAATACCAGGGTATATAAAAGGCCATCTATTCTATATCTGTAAGTGTGTGACTGTAGAGCACAGTGAATTATATGATCAGCTGAGCTGGCAGCAAGAGTGTGTGTGCCGGAACTTTGGGACACTTCAGTATTCATTACACCCCTCTCCGATCTCCAGCCTGTAGTAGTTTGGACAGATTTTTTCACTTCATCGACTATTCGGGATCCTCTGGGCATGGGAGGGTAAAAAAGGCCAATTCTGGTACATACAGGCCACAGGCACATCCGTGTGTAGGCCTACACATTAGGCCTCAGACTTTCTCTGAGGCCAGATTGGTAAGAAAACAATTAGTCCCCAGAAAGAAAACATCACAAAGAATGTTTGTCCAATTAGGAAAAACACGTCAATCAATTGGCCTTGTTGACAAGTTTCGATTCAAATGGGCGAAAACTTGAACTAATTAGAGATTGCAGCGAATGTGCTGAACAAATAACCCAAGGACCTTGGCCCTTTGAAGAATCATAAAGGGCTATGTTCGCTGATAATTGGAGAGTCCTTGTAGATCTCCAGTCCAATTCTAGGAACGAGTTGAGTCATATTACATGTAGAGTACTTTCAAACCTGCAAAGATGACTTAAAGTTTCACTAACCTCTCCTGTGACCAAATGCTTGCCATCTGCAGTGAAGGACAATGCTGTGATCGTTTTCTTGGATGTGTTGGAGATGTGGCTCTGACGGTTTTTCTTCCCATTGAATAACACAACAACACATCTGGAAATAGCAGAAGATGAAATATGTTATTAGTCTTTTGAAAGAGAGTACTAGCAACTTGAACACCTCAAACTTAAAAATAAGCTGCACGATATCAGCAACCAGGCCTGAGCAGGTTTATGACATGAGGGGTGAAGCGTACAGGTAGCAAAATGGAAGGCGTGGCCGATCCTCTCATTTTGTCCTGCCATCTTTGAATTAACCTTGGGATATCATATCACGCTATTCCTCAGCTTGGGTTCAAAAGTTGACCATATTCTAAATCACTGGTAAATGTCCATAGTCAAATCATAATCGATGTGAGATAGGAGTGTTTGATCAATCATTTACATGTGATATTGACAGGTTTCAACAATGCAGCCCACACTGATCAAGCCAGATGCTCAACATCTGCAGTATGCTGCTGTTGTATGGAGCAAACAAAAGTTTTCATATCAAAAATGTCAAAATATTGGTTGCACTTTTGAAATCGAAATTAGAAGGTCGGGGAGGGGGTGATTTTTGGACATTTGGCCACTTTTTTCAGTTACGTGACAATTTTGTTCAGCTGATTCTGTTCCAATACCTGTCGTCAATGGTGACACTGATTGGTTCAAACTCTAACATATCAGGAGAGACCATGTTCCATTGAACTACTTTCCCAAAACAAGTATAAAGTGCATCATTTAGGAATATGGGCCAAACAAGGACTAATCAAACACTTCAATCAAAATCTCTCAACAATTTCCTTACGATATCTAGGTCAATTGTGACCAATATAGCATCTTCACTACTCCACCAATCATAATGACTTTACTGCTCAGGTTCTGACTTAACTCATGAATTAAAGTTAGTTGGCGTGTTTGGAATCAGCGATGTTCACATGTCATAACACCAAGTCGGCTAAGATATCCATACCTCAAAAATGTTCAAAAGGAACTTCATGTTCATTATTTTAGTCATACATCAACATGTCTTTTAGACTGCAGATGACTAAGAATCAATGATTGAAACCCACCCAAATTGTTTAATCCGTACTGTTGACAAAAGATAATGTAAGTCACGATGAATGTTGTCAATACATAAGGAAGTTATGTATTAATTCGCTGAATAATGTAACACATCATTCTCCCAGTATACATATCCCTGTAATCAATGTATTGAGCAGTCACAAGGTGATCTGGAGCTGATTCTCAGTACTGAAATCAATAGATTTCTAAACAACAGGTGCTTTGACAGTGGTGTTTGGACAATACCACTACCATGCAATGAGGAATTGCCTAAAGGTGGCAACAATAGTTCACAGTTCACAGTCCAATACAACACAGACCATTAGTGGGTGAAATCGACCTGGGCTGGAAATCTATTGTCTTGGACAAAACAGTGTAATATGACCAGCCAAGTTGATTTAGTTTTGCCACTGAAGTACAGCATTGCTGTTTCCAATGTGAATGGTGGAATATTGGGCATTCCTTTGATTCTTCACTCATCTTTACAACTGACTGGACAGCCAAGTGGAATATCCAAATGCCATAACCGCCACCGAGAGAAAGGCAATTGTCAATTAGCATGGGCTGATAATTGCAATAATATGTCTGTGGTACTTCATTAAGAAGATGGGATAACCATAGCATGTACCAGGCTGATATGAGTTGTACATTCTGTACGCTTTACATGGGTAACAATTACATCAAGTAACCACATATAAATGGTGTGTTGTGAACATCAGAGTGCGAACTTGTCTTGTTTACAAAGTGCCAGGTGAACAATAACAAATCTCCTTCAACAGTAAGGTTGCTTCTGACATGCTTTTGAGAGCCAGCATCATGGAATGGTAAGGGGGAAATGTCCTGTAGAAGTGCTGCGTCTATTTTATCATGGATGTAACAAGTAAACGTACAGAATGAACCACATGGCAAGTTGCTTTGAAGATCATTCAGTAGCACTGTTGTTCCCAAATGAATGAGTAGCAAACCAAAGAAGCTTTCTCATAACCAAGCCAAGGTAGACCATGGACGAGACACTGAAGCCACAACCAAGCCAATCCAAGTACACTTTCTGCTAGGTTTTACTATCTTCTTCTTCACAGAAGTATAGACTAACCACTTTGTTCAAATACCAAAGGTAAAGCTCCTTTATCCTATTGATTAAAGAATAAAGATTCACCCCAGTCTTAAGTTTACTTTCATTAGATTTCAAGGCTGAAGTCAATAGGATAAATTTCCTTTCCATTGAGCAGCAAAACCTGCACACACACTATGGATTGGCTGGATTTCTTCTCTTCACTGGAATTTAGCCAGGGAATGTTTTCAAATGTTCTGAGGTGCCTTGGCATAGGTAAGAACACCTTGCTATGATATCCACAAAGATTTTAGTATCTTTTCATGAATTTGGAAAAGGTTATCAGTTTTTTCCGAACTGATATGGCCCTATGTGGTTTATAAAGTAACCAGTTGCATTCCGTAGCTGTCAATTCCTTACATACATAGAGCTATATGTACAATCTACCACACGAGATCAAGAAGATACTCAGAGAGACCGCAGAATTCTAGCCGTTGGGCTTCTAAAATGAGAGGCCCAACACTGACTGGGCAACCTTTAGGGCTATCTAAAATGGGAAACCAAACACTTGACTGGGAAACCTTTGATCATTGGTCAAAAGCAACATGCTGTGAGTTCCATTGACCCAATCCTGCCCCACCATGCTGAGAATTGAGGAACAGGAATGAGAAAGATATGTCAGCCATATCTACATGTAATGAAGGGAAATATCATACTGCATAGATAGTAATCAGGCTAATCAAATTAACAAAAGACACGGAACTGGTACTAATATTTGCAAGGCGGAACTCAAACCAGTATCAGAATAGGTATGATTGTCACACAAAGCGTGGTATGAAAGTTTATTCATGTGAATTTTATGTATCATTTTAGGATAATCCACCCGAGGGCCTTTATAAGCCTGGTTGATCTGTTGGGGTCTTTGTGACTTCTCCAGGTCATAGACAATTTGACCACTGCAATACGGACACCTATCATATGTCAGTCGTAAGGGAGTCGTCGAATGGAGAGGTTCTAATAGATTGAGGCCACTGTTTGAAGCCGTAATAGCTGATGGAAGACTGTTCATCTAAAGAAAGAACAACAGTAAGAAACTATAAAAGCTACAGCCGAAACGATGGTCAAAACAAACAGCTAGAACTACATCAGTACAGGTACACCTTCAAGGAACGCTATTGCTTCTAGCATTAACCCACTGATTTATGGTTGATATGACTATATGATACCAAAGGTAGATGAAGTATGAGAATATTACGTACAATAATACAACTTTGACTGGGTCCCAACTATGACTTGCTTATGATTAGTTAAGCTTTATCATTATCGCATGGTTCATCTACTCATGGTTTTTACATACTCAACAACATGCCCACTCCATGAACAAAGCATGACTAGCTTTGAGTAGGTTCAAATTAATTGACAGGCCTTCTTTGTAAGATGGTACATCTAGCCTAGTGTCTGGTATGTTCAGCCACATGGGTTGGCCACTTTACTCCTTGCAGTAACTAGTAGCAAGAGAATGCTCAGCTTTCGATTAAAACTACTGCCATGGGGCTGTAAGTGGTCTACAGCTGGGATTGGTGGAGAGACCTGGTCAAGGGAGAGGGCTGATACCGATGTGTGAATGAAATCATTAGTCGAGTGATGGTACTCCATGCAACTACTATCAAAATACATGCGTACTTCTTCTATTCGTAGTCATGGAATGAGTGGTCACAGATGGCATGAAGTAGCTTACACATGCATGAAACCTATCCTTCATGGAAATCATATTTGGGTAAAACGTGTCATACAATCTGTGTCGATATTTGGGTGAAATACTACAACATATGTGATATGGATAGCTCATCCCAAGAGATCGAATATCAAGCTTTGGGTGTATTATAGCGGTAACTTTTGAGGGTCCTAAGCCCAGAGTAAGCATAAAGTGCCTAAACCATAATACACAAGATTATAACACGTACTTGAGAAAAGAACTTTCTTATGACTTAGGTTTTTTCTTATTTAAAGCTGACTTATACTTAAAGAATGAAAATATTTGATTGCCTCTTCTGAAAAAATATTAAATTCAAAAGATAAGCTTTGGGACAAAGGGGCGACTTTAATTCAATATTGTAATATTTGTACATTTTCAAGTCATATTTGATTTGTTCAAAAGGAAATAGAATTATAACTCTGAAACCCCTCATGTGAAAAGAAAGCATTACAGAGTTTGACCGACAGGGCTAGCAGTATGAACTCAGCCCAGAGCAAAGACTGAAAAGGGGTGAAATGCTGGTCAGACTGTTGACTTTCAAGTGACCTGGCTATCAATACCACTTCAAGTCCCCCTAACTTAGGGACAGCAGCCTGACAAGTCAAGCTTATTGGTGAGGACAGCATTCCCTGGTGAGACAATCTTAAATTTGAAATTCAATCCAGCGCCTCTTAAGTCTCTATAAAGTCCCTATCACACCAAATCAAAACAATATGACTTGTTCTTCAGTCCAATCCTAGACTTTCTGGCTTGTTGTCTGAATGTGACATTTACAACATTCCCAGGATAAACAATCGTCGTCTGTTGACCCCAAAGACATAATCCTGTCGAAGACAGATCATCTTGTATCAGAAATATCAAAACACCTCATTGATATCATGATAATTTTGACATTTCGACAGGATTTCATGACTTTGACATGATCTTTCCTCTTGTAATCCAAAGCGCATTTATATTGACTGATACCACTGATCCTACTCAGAAATATTGAAATACACATGCAATATTGACACATGTCCCGTTAGTCTGTGCATGGTTCAGGCACAGGCTAAGTAAATAAATGCCCACAAGTGAGGTCTAGACAAGCAAATATTGTCACATGATCAGGTTTATCTGGCGATAGCGATATGAATGTGACCATATGATCTTGTAATTTGTCATCAGCCGATGACTTTTTACATCTTATTTTTGACACAGTTCCATGAATTCAAAAGTTGCATTACAGAAAACTGTCTCCACACATCTTATCATCAACCGCAGACTGAACGGCTGATATTTGAAAAAACATGGCCTACCTCTCACAAAAATGAACTGTGAGATATGCATCAAGAGAGTCAGTCATGCTTCGAGGCAGTTACGGAGGTGTTGAACTCCCAAGAGTCTTGTAAGCGATGAGTAAGAGGGGGCCAGGCACTGATTGACTGAGCAAGCAGCCGACTTGGCCAGCAACATCTGTGATCGTGTAACAAGGTGAATGATCATTGGGTTTAGGACATTCCAGAGCAGTGAGTTGGCAGAGATAGGCTTCCTCGCGAGTCTTCAGCAACATCAAGGCTGAGGTTTCACCTCGTGATATATCGCTGCAAGTGAATCCTTTCGCCATTCATCCTATGATATACATCATAGATCTAAGTTGCGAACATGACTTATGCCGAAGTCACCTTCTTTTGCTCATTTATAGTACAAAAGGGACATTTTAATCAGGGGTGAATCATCCTGACAATATCAGGCCATTTCACTGGGTACATACTTACTCCCATGCATGAGGAGAAGTCGTGTTGTAGGCCCTGTTTGCAAGAGGATGGGGATGAATGAGCTTTGCTGAATACTCTTCAAATGCATGTAGATGGTAGATAAATCTAACGGCATATGAGAACGAACATTGAAATGCAAGGAATTTTAAAAGCTGTGGCTTTCAATGCAAGGTGAGCATACAAGAACCTGGAGTGGATGGTCAGCATGGTTTACCGCTCCGACCAGGTGGGAGGGATGAAAGCATTTGATCTTCCATTACTGCTATTAGCCGATGGTCAATCAGAACCTATCTCCCACTGCAGCTTTTCATGTACATTTAATAGACAGATGTTCAACCTTTCCTTACAACTTTACAACCATATCGATGCGAAACTCTTTGGAGATGCTCATGGTCATTACCATTGGCTTCATTGGGTATGCAGACCATGGCAGCCTCTTGCCTGCACGTAGATTAGGTTGGGAAGACAAATTTTATGATCCACAGCGATAGCACTTCACGTACACAAGTCAAAAAGTGATCAATTCACTTTCTTCCATTGAACGTCCCAACCCAGTACTGATATTGAAAGAGAACTCATAACGCTCGCTAAAGAAATAAGTGAAACTGCTCCCATGATTGGTTCCCATTGACATTCTCTCAGCATGCTTCATGTTCCATGTTGTTTTTCTACAACATGATTGAATCCGATTCCTACACGAAAGTATGAAAGTCAGGTGGGGTGTTGCTTCAAAAAATAAACTGGAAGCAGATCAGACCAGGTGACGAGTCAGGATTCATGACTGCTAATTGTGGCAAGGTATGAGATACTAACTTTTGTTAAAAACTTTGGAGAGAAGCTTGAAGCACGCAACTTGCCAAATGATATACTCTGTGTCAGTTGCTTGGCCTCTTTGACTTGAGCCTCAACTATGCTGAGCTTCAACTTGGGACAAAATGAGCTAAACACAATCTGATCTGCATCGAACTCGTTCTGCAGTCAGAGGTATTTCAAAATTCGGTGATTGGCAATCTATTGGCCCAAACGTTGGAGTGCCTCTTCAAATTGAATCATATTACACTCACAAAGTATGCTGTTGTGATGGATGGTTCGCATTCTGTTTGATATCAAGAGGACCAAAATATGTTTGGTCATTGATCATTTTACATAAAATGACTGGCAAGTGTATCCTGCTCGGTCTAAAAAAGAAGTTTTTAAACACAAGCAAGAACATTTTCATTGATTTTAGCTGACACACTACGTGCACTACACAGCAATATCCTGCACAGAGGACCTTCTGTAAAATACCACAGGAGGACTCAGGACCGATATTCTATCCCTGTTGGTAGTCTGAGCATTTCACAACACTTACAGGCTCTCTAATGTACTGAATGTCGCTTTGTTGAGTTCTTTTCTCAATACTAGTACGTTGGCACTAGAATACAAGGATAGCAAGTGTATTTTGTATCTTGAGCAGGTATAACAACATTGTATTGACAGTGGATCAATTTCTTGGCACCTGTGAACTACTGTGGAGGAATCTAACATAGCTTTCTTCTGTTTTAAAAACATATTGCAAGAAACTGATACTGGGTTTCATTTTCAGGTATTACTGGATGTATATGTTCTGAACATTAGGAAATCTTTGTGCCACCTTTTACCACTTATAAACTGTTTGGACGCTTTATGAAGCATGTCAACCACTCAAAACAGTTGTATTGTATCAGTCACAAAAGTCTGCATTCATGTAATTACCAATGATCAGACTCCTGTCACTCAAAGTGAAAATTAGGTCAATCTGCATTAAATAATCAGCAAACATTGGAAAAGAAAGAAACATTTTCATGCAACACTCCAACCAATTATTCATAAATGCTCTGAACACACTTGTTTTGTCAAACAGCGAACCTGGAATGCAGAGCAAACATTAACCCTTCATGGTTCAAGATGTTGCAATGTGTAGACATGTACATGTAGGACTGGTACTAGGCAGCGTTACTTGTTTTTTAAAAAGGTTGCCTAGAATGAGCTAACCTCACAGTCTTATTCTAAACCTAACGCCACTGTCTACTGCCGTACTGGTCATGCTGATGTTACCCCATATCCACATAGTGTACTGATCATCTTCACCGATTCCATTTCACTCCATTTAGCAATTAATTCCGAATAGAGTTTTTCGTCTATACATGTATTTCATGCATGGTACGCCAGGGATCCCTGTCTATAATAAAGTGCACTGAAACGCAACAAGTTCGAAAGAATTATCCTACTCACCCTGCAGGGTAGGCGATCGTGCCAGTGTTCGGGTCGACTGCCAGGGCTGCATTGCTAGTCACAGTTAGCCCCAGAACCTTCTCAAGGGAAACCTGCAAGTACATAAAGATCTCATCTCAATAATGGCAGCAGAAACAATTGACAGCAAAAAACAAAACCCTGTACCAGAAGTTACGAACGTCTTCGAGTGAAGCATCTAATTCTTCTCTGGTGAAACATGTACCATTTCTGATTCTTCTCTTCTGAAACATTTGTAAATTGTGTACAGCCATTGAGCCAAGCCACAGAGTGCACAGCAAAGGGGCCATTTGTGATGTAACCATGAAAACAAGGATAAAAAGTGGCCACATACGACTGGTTAAACCTCAATCAGTCGTCAAGTTGTCATCGCACTCAATATTGTATCCATTTGATCTTAGAAGAAACATCATGCGATTCATTATCACAGATGACAGATCGAAAATCATTTTATTTCAGCCCTGTTCCACCCAATTGACTTACCTCCCTCTTGACAGAAGATTTCCGTCCCAGACGATGCATTTCTATAAAGTTTCCAAGACCACAAAATGCCAAATTTTACCTAAAAGTAAAATCCCACAATTTTTCTCGACTAAGCCGATGTCCATGTATCGCTGATCCTCATAAAATGCCAAGACCCCAAATGTTCTACACGCATAACAAACCGATAACAAGTTACAAATGATTACATAGGCCTACCTGTCTGGTTTATATGAGGCCTGTGCATTGTCATACAGTCATGTCATACTTGTCATACATGTATATGATGGAAGTGTCAGTGGAACAGGCGTTGGCTTAGCTGCATTGAATTTGAAAGGGGTATGCACTCATCATCCATTGAACTACCCTTCAAGTACAGCACATGTTCATGATATTTGGAGGTAACCTGTTTTAGCTTAAAAATTACGGAGCAGATGGTTTATTGGTTCAATTTCAAGTTTCTATCCACGATTGAATGGAACTGCCAGTGTATTGGATAAAAATCATTTATAATTTTAGTGACTGATTATTTCATATTGAATGAGTATCTGAAAGTGAAAATGCAACCTGTGTTCATTCATCAGAACCCAATTTTCACAAAATTTTATGGCAGTTTCATTAGAATTGATATTTATGTCACAGGTGATTGACTAAATTGAAAGTCATACATGTATGTATGTGCCCAGCAATCAATAAAGCTGACATCTACATTGGAAATGCCCCTCCCTCCAGCCTGAGTAATTACTAATTTAGATAATGAATCATACATTTGTACATTGATGCACATGTACAAATGTATGAATGATTCTTTAATGCAGCACACCGTACAAAATAATCTAATTTAGACACCAACAGACATGACAGAGAGATATTCATTTTAACAAAATCTTCCTCAACCTATTATCCTTTGAAAAACTGAATGTCAGTTTTGCACCCATCCTGAACTTCTTTGGACATGTCGGGAATTGGAAGGGACAAAAGTGCAAAGTGTCAAATAAAAATGTATTAACCTATCTGATCAATTTGGCTAACCCACTTCCGCATTTTCATTGTGAGGACTTCATTGTTAGGTTATTTCTGGCTAGGCACCGGCCATGCATGACAGTTTCTCAATGGTAGCAACTTCATCCTTCATCGGATTGGGCTGCTCAAGACGCGATGCCTTTGCAAGTGGCTGTGACAGCGACAATCACTTTTACTATGCAAGAACAGATGAGGATAATGCAAGGTACACATAACATTACATTCCTGTCATGTATGCTTTAGGGTAAGGGTCTTTTCCAGTGCTAATTAGTGACAGCATTCCATTCTTACATGAATTTAAAGTAATGCACTATTTCCAGAAAATATTCGGCTCTTCAAAGTGTTTCCACTTGCCTTTTGTAAGTTTTAAGCCAACACACCAATAACCCAAGGGCATAGGCCTTCATGCATGTTAAATGTACCCACTGTCACTTTGACTGAAAAGACTTTATTCTATGACATGTTGTCAAGTTTGGAGTATTCATTTTTCTGCGAGTGTAACATGTTTTCTGTAAAGTGTCAGTTGCAATTATTGTCAGTCATGGCACGCAATATCTGTTGTATGTGTTACAGTGACACTCACTATCAGTGATAGTGAGTGTCACTGTAACACATCACGGACTGATTCAGGCTGGGATACATGTATAAATTGCCTATTGTGTTCCCTTCATGCTGGTTATTGGTAACTGAGATACTGATAGTATCAGTATCAGACAAATCTGAGCTAGACAATCCAATATCATGCCAACATCATTCAACGCGTGTACTCACCCTTTCTGTGATTGGCACTGGACGACTTTTCCGTTTAAGAGATGGAGATCTCACAATCTTCCTGTGCCTATCCATAATCCATTCAGACGTGTTGTTATCCTGCAACCAAACGAAAATTGTAACGTTCGGTGGACCCCCTATTACACGATCAAGGACAAAGTGTCACACTGTCAAAGGCTGAAAGGGCGATCAAAGTGGTCGAGAGAGAGCAGAGTGACCAAAGTTACTTAGTTATTGGGACAGGTAGAGGCAATCAAAAAACAACACCAACAATGTCGAGTAAACACTTCATTACAAAACGTTAAATAAATTTGCTTCGATTCGAGTCAAACTTCAAAGGTTGATTTCAGCCTTGATGATCAACTACAACGTCAATGACGACATGATGTCCTGGACTACATTCACTGTAACTCGACTTGTACCAACAACAGACAGCCGTCTACGACTAGACTACTAGCTTCCACACACAACCATGAACTTGATCCAGGAGCACTGTTGATACACACTGCTCTCATCAAAACAACAGTACAGTTCACACTTGACTGTACTACAGGTGCGAGACCAATACAAAAGGCTAAGCAAAATGGAAAAAGACCGACAAAACGTTGAATTAACAATTGATTTTGAATTCCTTTGCTTTGTTACATCCTTGAAATATTGTTTAACAGTTAGAGGGTGTTATTCAAACAGTAAATATTGGTAGATTGTGTAAAATCCTCACATAAATATCAGAAATAAACCAACATCTGCGCCCAGTTGGTACTACTGTCACGTCGCTGATAAAAATTGAAAGTTAGTTTCTATTTCTATCACCAGGCGACACTTGCGGTTGCGGTACACTCCGGACGCTGTTATCTTGACACTATCTCAGATTTGATACTCACCATGGTGAATTCACCGTTCACCATGGTGAAATCAGAGTTAACCATGCTCACCATGGTAAATATTTCTCACCGTCCCAATTCACCATGGTGAAGTGCTATACTTATACTATAACCCTGTTGACTATAAATAGGCTAATTGCGCATTTGAGCGATGCGGCGAACGTATTTGGAGACAATAAAAATTTTGATGACCAAAAATTATGGGGGGGGGGGGCGTGCGGCCGGTGCGCCCCCCCCCCCCCCAGGTCTGGTTGCGCCAGCATCTCCTGTCTATCAGGTCTGATTGTGACAGCATATGCTGTATTATCAGGTCTGGTTGTGGCAGCATGTTATTGTATAGTTGCAGTATATGCTGTCTCTTCAGGTTTGGTGTTCTGATTTCATGCAATCTCTTTATGAAAATGATCAGGTATTCACCATGTGAAAATGAGACACATTTTTCCTAAAGGTGGAGACAAGGTCCACCCTGTCGAAACATGGTGCACTACGTTGGGAGAGTACACATCTAGATCAGACAGAGTACGCATAGTGAAGGGACATAGCACATCCAGCAAAGACTTGTTACTCTCTCTGGCAACATGGCGAGCTATGATGGGGAGGACACATCCAGAAGAGGTATGGTGCACTACTGTCTCATTGGCCGAAAGTCATTTCTGCAGGTAGAGCGGCGGTAAAATACACAGGCCTGTTCAGTGGAAAACAGAAATGTCCTCGTTTTTCACTTTCGCTCCGATGTCTTTGAACAGAGTGACAGGTTCGTGTACTACAGGGTGGCCAAATTCTGACATACAGCATGCTGTCACAACCAGACCTGATAGACAGGAGATGCTGGCACAACCAGACCTGATGAGATTACGTAGACCATCGAGAAGGACTGCTCACTCTGGCAAGATTGGATTATGGATCATTCATTTTTCTCACCAAGTTTTACCCAGGGGACAGGAGTGTTTAATGGACAACTCTACAAAGACGCCACAGAAGGAGAAACAATCGGACATTGTCTCTCTTATCGTCCTTTGGGTTACGGAACATGCCTTATGCATTTTCACAGCTCGGCAAACGTACATGTACAAGTTTGTATGCTAAAGCCAAGCCCACATTTGGACAATGCCAGTCATACTTTTGACAATGCTGCTCATATTGATCCATTGACAGAACAAAAGACTCTCGTGAGCAGGTAACTGCTAGCCGGCCTGGGAGTATAAGTGCCCGGATGCTGTGACGTAAAATGTATTGTCTTTGGTCATGATCGGTCGCGGTTGATTTGAACGCCAGTCAGTTGGTGTGGGAGCTGCGGAGAACATCGCGGGAACACTTTCTCCGATTTCAAACGTAAAAATGCCTTCAAAGTTTCTGAAACAAATCAAAACGGCTGCAGCAGAAGGTAAGGCACACTATCTTTTCCTGATAAAAGCATGGATTGGTTTCAAAGGGTTTTTATTGTAGAAATAGTCATACTATTAAGGCGGGAATGAACTGCGCAGTTTGAAATTTCAAGCCAGACATTTTGAATTATGTACATCACTGCACTTCATGTACATGTTCAATGGCAATTTTAATTGCCATCCCTAATCAAATACCATTTGCTCAAAGAAACTAAAGGCGCACGTCCAAGTCATGATGGTGAAGATGGAAGTGATCATGTTAAATCTGCGAGATCCCATCACTGCTGTTCTATCCTGTGATGTGGAAATCTCCATTGAATTCATGAAGGTTTTTCTAATCATATGTAAGTTGACGTGAACAGTTAACAGTTTTAAATTCAACAACCATTCATTTGGCGGCCACTATCCCGACTGTGGTGTAGCACCCGACTATAACTGGCATGAAAAGGGGATACGCTGGTTATGGATGTCAGATCGTGGTTCCCTGACCTTTGCAAACAATTTCACTGGGCGTAACCCACGCGGCGACACCAAGGACCGCTGGCTGATCTATTGATATGTTCGCAGAAGGGTGTCAAAGTCGGAGAGATGAAGAGCCACTCGTCTCTTGTAGGGGGTCCATTTGGAAGTGTTTGCATTTGTTAGCCTATAAACACAAGATTTTAATCCTTCAGTCTTGGGTTTGGCGGAGAGAACTAATCTTACATAAGTCCCAGAACAATATCATATGTCTTTATGGCAATATTTATTACTGGGACCCAGTATAGTGCCGTTCTATCCAATATTCCTGGGGCTGTTGGAGAGGCTTCTTGTTTAAACAGTGCCATTCTGCCCCCTCTAAGGCATACATTGGTAACTAATGAATTGACTGCGAAATAAACGCAGTTGAACACAATGTGAATAATTCAGTCTCGATTTCGCCGAAAAGAAGGCGACATGTTATTATTTGATAATGTATAATGATCATGATAATTAGGAGACCCTGTGTGGGTGTTTGATCCAACATACTTTGATGTTATTAGAGATGGAAGTTTGCCATAGTGCCTTTAAATGTATGATAAAGACAGCATTAGTATGCTACCTGGTGCTTTTCTGATGGACCATATTGCCAGGAAAACTTAAGTGGCAGGTCTCTAGTCTTAATTCAAGTTCCGATTGTCCAAGTGAAAGGTAAGTCTTGCTGAAGATTTATTGGAAGGAAATCTTGATCTTGTGTTCCTGAATTTGACCATTAACTTGATCTGTCTCATGATTTCAGAGGTGACAGACCCCGCGGCCCATGAGGTGTGAAAGCGAGAATGATGAGTGCCAATCTTCAGAATGACGAGGTGGCAGTGCCCAGTTTAAGCAGGTATAGGATGCAGAACTTGTGTAACCAAATACGACTCAGATCCAATTGCACATGATGCATATGATCGTATATCCAGAGCGGGCTATCGAAACGTCTCTTCCATTTTGACCCTCAAATGTATTGACATCGCTCAGCTTCGAGACAACGCGCGTATGGGCGGAGGCTAATAGCGCTGGCAGTACGGACTCTTCGGATTGATACCCCAGGGTTATAACGGCAATTTGTGCAGAATCGTAGTGGCACGCAAGAAACGCACAGGGAACAAATTCACATACGAGATGGAGACTGGTCTTTAGGGCACAACAATTAAGTTTCTGAGACGCTCCCTATAATATCGATGTATCTTATTTCATTTTCAGGGTCATGGAACAACTCTTCCCTCCGTGAAAAGACCTCCATGGAGACAGAAATAACTCTGGGCCATGTCTCAGTAGAACCATACCTTATCCCGATCGACGTGACCAACCAATAGGGAAGGACATGTTTTCCAGTGGTCATTCCATTCTGCTACACTAGGATGCGAATCCTACCAAACTGGAGCGCCACCTGTTCACACATGTAGTGCCTTCATAGCTTTTTGTTAGAAATATCTTTTTGTAAACTACCGGTATGAAATTACGTTCACCTGTAATTCTAATGGTTTTTGCATTGAAAGTGACATCTTTATTACACAATGTACATTAATTTCGATAAGATTGTCCGTGTTTGCAATGATGCAGGTTTGCATTGAAACAACTTGGTGTACTGTAAGATTTCTATTGTGCCATAGTTATCTCTCCTTACCTTATATTGAGTTTTGCTTGAATGTTCTGACATGATTGATGCAAAATAAAGTTATTTCTAAAGCTATTTCCATGACTTGAGTCATTCTCATGTACTCAAGGATGCTGGTCCCAGTAGCAGAACCAGATATGTTGATATGATGCCACCCGTTGCTCTCTGTGAACTGTTTGATGACCGACACCTTTCTGATAGGTTGGAGAGGTGTGACCAATCTTTTGATCTTCTTCGATGAGATGGACGGCAGGCACAACCAGCACCTTGCCAAGTTGTATGCTGACAGTGAAACCTCCCAAGAGGACACCCACAGGTTACCTTGGAAATAAAGGCTTGTTATAGTCACCCTACAAGTTTGCATAATATTATGCTTATAGAAAACACAGAGGCCTAATTACACTAACAGACTTGTTAAAATCATGAAAAATCCAATAATTTTATTCCTTTTCTGAGAATAAAAGTTTTCTAAATATTTCATTTTAAAAGGAAAAAAGTAAAGAAAAAAGATTTAAAAAAAATTCCCACGTGGGATTCGAACCTGCGCCGAATAACACTGCTGTCTTGAAGGCCAGTGTCTTTGGCACGCGCACCAACTTTCTGTGACGTCACGTCGAATTTGATTGGTTAAAAAGTTTCTAATAGTACACCTGTTTTTTCGCGGACCGGCCTATATAATGGCGTCTGAATTTCGTGTCAGGAAACTCGTACGAAGGTCAGAATAACATGTCATAATCTTTTATTGTTTGTTTAGGGATTCAGAGCCCAGGGATAAAGATATATTTTTCATAAACATGACCGTAACATCGGCTGGGGGTAGTAATACTATTAAAATGAATGCTATTTGCGTCAAGCGCAGGTGGGAGGGCGTTTTGAGTATACCATGTTTTTTGACTGGTTTTATCACCTTCAGGTAAGCTTTTGAGGTGGCAGTGCAGGGTACGCCAGCCAATAAGTTATAACAAACCTGAACAAATCCACCCGCTATTTTCCATTATTGCCACACTCCGGATGCAGTGAACCGGCCTCGTTCCTCACCCTAAGGAGACCCAATTTGACGACTGCTTATCGAATAAAAAAAGTTCTCGCAATAGAAGCAATTTTAAGCAACCTTATGAGGTCCACTCCTTATCCTTGGGTATTCTTTGACCATTTAATTAGACGTAGACGAACTTGTCTCCAAGCTTCTATGAAGTCTCTCCAATAGTACCATTTATCACACGGCACGGCGATGAACAAACGGAACTATATGTCCTTCAATGCCTCACGGGTAGGCCTATGACGTCGGAAGCAGGTACACTCCGGATGCAGTGGATCGGCCTCGTTCCTCACCATGAGAATACCAAATTATGATGACGCGAGTCTACCAGCAGGCTGCTCCAAACTCATCCTTAGATCAGGATGTTTCAAACGAAGGCTCGAACCTGTGACTCCGCGCATTAGTTCTGCCTTTTACCATGACTGTCCCAAATATGACGATTCGCGGATGGTTCACGCGCAAATTCGGTCATCTGACTTGAACCTCAACTGTCTGATTAGGCTTGCGATTAGAGATTAATCCTCCCTGATTCGACCAAGGCGAACAGGATAAGACCTTATAATCACCAGCTGAACCTGGGATAAACATATAGGGTCTAACAAGGCCTTCGGGTGAGGTAAAAAAGGAAGATTAAAGTGTAGTAAGAGAGCCTTTTGTCCTTCAAAGTATTTTTGAAATATTTTTCTTGACGCATAATTAAGAGTGTGCGGCAATTAATTTGTTTTGAGCTGAATTGTCAAAAACAAAAAAGAGTTGGAGAGAGCAGGTTGTGCTCAAGAGAGGAACACCTGTTTTTCCTTAAACCCGAACAGAATCCGCGACAGCGAAACAGATTTATTAGCGAGATTGCCACTGGATACCCTCTTTACTCGTTTATGATACGAAATTCGCTTCAGATCCAGTATTCGGTGTCTTCACAACCTTGGTGCAGATTGTGACTTTGTCTCCAGACGTTCTACTTTCATCGGAAAGGCGGACGTGTCTAAAACACTCCAAACACGTGGCCGTAAACAGGGACATCCATTTTAACACTCTAAAAGGACATTCCAGCGCTGCTGTCAAAAGGAATTCGTTTATTGACTGGCATATCATGTGGACTTAATAAACGAGTGGTGACGTTATCCTGACAAACCCTTGATACGCCCCATTTATCGCCAGAATAAATTAGACACAATTCAACCGCGTTCGTTACCGTGGATCGGCAGAACTAAACATCCCAAGATACACTTCACGAATCATTCACTGTGTAAAAGGTCTAATTGAGGGGTGAGTCGTAAAACACCTACATTGTTAATGGCCCATCCCTCTGAAAACAGACAGGTCGTGACCGTTAAACTTGTGTTGTAGAGGGTTTTTTGGTGACGTTGTTGGCATACACATAGACGCCCACTTGGGAAAGACAAGACGGTGACTAGTTTTCCATTTTTATGTGAGCTGATGTCTGGCCCCGAATTGTGTCCGAGGGTATCATACATTTGATGTAACTCAGAAGATCATGGCGCGACATCATGATCAGTCATGGTAAAATAGTAAGTGGTAATTTTCGTTCATCATCTTCAGAACATAGGATCAAAACGGACAATCGACCAATTCACATTTGGTACCGACCAGTATTGTTTCGCTGCTAAGGAGTAACATTTCAAGATGGTTCTTCGACCCCGTGTGGACGTCCGAGAGTGTATTTCAGAACTCTCCGTCAAAAAGGCGGTTTCCAAACAGAACGCTCCGCTGGATCACCAACTCGGAGAAGTGGTCAGGGCGCTGGAGACAGGGAGGAAGAACGCTGCGTCTGTCCTCAGCTTCAAACAGAAACAGTTCTGTAAACGTATCGATGAGATGGCGCAGGGTGTGCAGGCCTTGGTTGAGAGAGACAGAAGGGCAGTCTCGGGGAGATTATCAGCCAGACGCCACAGTCTCCCGCTGCCATTTCAAATCACCCCGCGAAAGGAACGCGCAAGAAATGTCCAGTCTGTGTGGAAAGATGTCAGGATCTCAGTGCCAAAATTCACTGTTACGAAACCTGAAGATGACGTCACTAATCTGGATTTGGACATAAAGCCTGCGGTATTAATAACGAAACGAATTCGGAGACACAGTATAGTCTACCGAGCTTTTCAGGACACACTTAGTCTGTCAACACATGAGAATACGATCGATCAATTTAGCATTTCGAAATCGGCACACCCAGATTTGTTGAAGAAAAACTCTTTTGCTTTTGATGAAGACAAACTACATTTCATCCTTGACAAGAAGCAAAAGGCGATTGGCAGCTACAACCACAAGAAAGGACTGGATGATAAAACCGTACAGGAGGAACCTCCGATGGCGTCGACATCGGGGAACCACCCGAGTGAGGAGAGTCTTGACGTCCTCCAGAATGTCGCATCCAGATTGAGAGAACTGTCACAGTCACCAGCACTCGGCCTGCGGAGAGGCAGCCACAGCGGCAGTCTTACGGACCTGCCGCGGAAAACATCCGACGGAACGCAGAGTCCTGTTTGCTCGCCGAAGAAAAAGATCCTCCGGCGCCGAGCATCTGTTGGCAGCATCTCCATCCCTGATATACAGAAGTTCAGGACATCTGCTTTAGTTCGGCTTGGATCCACAGGGTCCTCAGACAGCGAGAGCAGGGAGTCCCGCGCTGAATCTAGGAATGGATCTCGAGTTGGTTCAAGAAGTAGCTCACGGGCTGGTTCGACCAGTGGAAGCCCAGTCCGTGATCTTGTGACAAGATCTTCAAACCCCGTTTGGGTCATGGAGCCGAAACCGCTTCATTTACCACCAATCGTCTCAGAAAACGTTGGCTGTCCCAGTGTGAAGTTGTTGCCGCTTGTAGCGCCTGTAGCCAAGGAGGAGAGAGAGGAGACGGACTCGCTTGGCCCCCCGCAGACGTTCCGATCAAGGTCCAGTAGTTTCACATCCACGAGAGAAAGAGTCGTTCGAAAGCTGTCAAAAGTCGAGGAAGAGCCTGGCGTAATAATGCTCCAAGACGGCATATACACCGTTGTGAAACGTGCAGACGACATCGACAAGCCGAGCAGAACGACCTCACGGGATGACTCCGAGTTGAAGTTCAACTTTGAAGAGAAAGATACACGTTTTAGTGAAGGAACGGACGCTAATACTAACAGCAGGGAGGTACAGGTTCCGAAATCGATCTTGAGATGCAGGTCACCGACTGCCACTACCGTCAAATTTGTGTACACGACCGAAGCTGAGGAAAAATCACCCAACCCACGCTCCTCTGCGGGCTCAATGTTCGGGGGTTACACAGGGAGTTCCATGTTCGGGGGCTACACAGGGAGTTCCATGTTCGGGGGCATCCCATCGTTTGGCTACGAATCCAGCTTCAGTGATAGCAAGCACCAATTATTATCAACGTCGCCGCCCAAGTCGAACAGTTCTAGCGGACGGAATTCGGGACACAATTCACCAAGACTATGCCCTGGTTCACAGCATGTGAAAACCAGGAGGGTGTCTTTTACCAGTGATGTCTTAACAGAATTTGGGACATCTGAACCAGGAAATTGATTGCGATGCTTAATCTGTACTCCAGCATGTGAATCAAAATTAGACATTACGAATGCCAGTTTTTTCACATGCGGGAAATATTACCGCCATCTTTGACATGTGGTATGCCATAATTGGGCCAATTCACGTTCAGGAGCAAGTGTGCAATTGCCTCACCTTACCGAATCATTTTGTCAACAGAAGCCACACCTGGGGCATAATGGGGCCAAACAAGTGTAGTTGTCTTGGATAGTGTAATTGAGGTTGTGGCAGGAAATAGAGAACTTTGAAAAGGGTAATCTGTAGAATTTGGGATTTAAATAAAGACTTTTGAATAAGTGCTTATATCTGTCGTTAGTTCTTTCGGATACGTGCAAAAATAGTTTGGTACACCAAATTTAAACCATATTGGCTGGTGGTGCCACTGTCTCCAAGTGTGCCAAAATTACTGCAATGCTGGTCGAGTTGATGTCTTCAGACTCCTTTGCTAGACTTTCTGCTGCTAAATAAAACTATCATTGAACTAATTCAACAACTTGGACAATGAAATTTAAAAATCATAGGTTAATATTTTATTTGATATTATTTCTTTGTGGTAATATTGGCACAAGTGCACCAGTTCTTTCACAGACATCAACAAGAATTACCGGTAACAAGAATGTATTTACCTGTCCCAGGCTGGAGCAAGTCTAAAAACTATTTAACTTGAATATAACAAAGACATAAACTTTGAGCAGTTAGTCACAGTATTTTCTGTTCAGGAAATATTGGAACTGGAAGTATTTTGAACAGTCAAAAACAAACTAAGCTATTCCTTCTCTTGGAAATGCTCAAGGTTATCCCTATATAGAACCTCTCTATCTGGCACAGCTGACATATAGAAATGTCAAGTTCCAGGAGTGAGTAAACCTCTCTATCAAGGTCACCCCCTGGTACTGACAAATGCTGTCCTTGGTTGAGACATGCCTCAATTACAGAGGTCCAATTCAACGGAAATTACCAATTTGAGACCAAATGCAGTGTCCTTTATTGAGATGGTGTCCTTAATAGAGAGGTGTCCACTAAGAGAGGTTCCACTAGAGAGAGGCATCCACTAAGAGAGATTCTACTGCACCAATATCAAAGGAACAGTTTAATTCCTGCTTTGTACCAACCTTTATCACATTGTATTTACAAAAATTAGATAAAAAATAGTTTGATCACCGTGCAGTTAGATTTGCTCAGATTTGTCCCATGAGAGAATAAACATTGTACAGCTAAAATATTCATGCAATATTTACAAATTCAATGAATGTATGAAAAGTTACATATATGAGAGTTGTTGAATGTGGTTGCAGTAGAAGCCATGTTTTCATTTATCAGAGTCAATAAACCATTTATACAACAGGCTACAGTACATTTGTCAGATGACACAGAGGGGTGAAAGGGACATTAAATCTTTCTTTCACCCTGCACAAAGCTGGGAAGGTTTTAGGCAAGCCACTAACCATACAACATGTTCACTTTTCCACTGTTTTTTCACTAACTCACATGTGGTGGCCCCCTCACATAAGTACCATGTACAATACAATACACTGGTGGCAAAGGACTTCTAGACATTAGAGTTTGTGAGGACTATAGCAGCTACAAAGTATATGGCAGTTCACACTTCACCAAAAACTAACTTGAAGACAACAAATTACAGCGAAGGATGCAGAAATATCTTTAAAGAGTTAAAGCTGAATACCAAAATGATACAGAGATAACAGTTTAAAGCTCTTTGAAATCAAACATTCTACATTATATCCCAAACGTCTGGTAATACCATGACTCAACAAAGCCTGCACCTCACAACAATAATAAAAAGCACCTGTTTTAATATTATGTCATTTTCACAATCATTAAGTAGAAACAGGATGAATGGACTATATGATTTTAATATGAAAAGACTTTTGTCACAGCTTTCATTAACAAAATCAACTTGTTCAGTCTACAAAACATTAGAAAGTTGAACTTGCCTGATACATTTTTGATTATAACAGTTTAAACTGACAAATGGACAAATGCAATGTTGTAAATTGGGGTGAAAATGGAGCAAATTTGACCACCACTTGAATCGTTTGTTTTTATCGCAAATTTATTGCGACTTAAGGTCACCCCAATTTATGACACAAGATATATCTGAAAGACATCCATAACTTATTCACCCCACAAATCCGCAGTAATATATAATATGAGAAATAGACAACGTTACTCGTGCATGAACAATTTTCCACATAACACAGGTTTCTCTGTTTTCACAGTCATTTGAGTTCAGTTACAACTACTGAGCCAATATCTTAAATCGGGATGAATCTAACGCCCGTGAAATTAGCACTGTTTCCAGTGCCCACCTTGTGGTGGAAACAGGCCTAAGTATCACATATCAAACCTCCACCTATCACAAGACAGGGATGAAGTTGACTTTAGTCTTGTTGGGCGACGGTGTCTCGAACTGTACAACTTTTCCATCCACCAGGCCTACAAAGAGCTTCTGTCCATCATGAGAGTAGGTCAAACTGCAGACAGGCTTTGGGATGGAGTCCACCGCGATATCCTTCACAGGCATCAGGTCCCAGCTACTCCAAAGCCTGAAACATAGAAGAGAGAAATAGTGGCAGAACCCTTCGAAGTGAGCAACATGAGAGGCTCGTCCTCCCTGGCTGATTGAGAGACACAAGGGCATTAATCCCAATTTGTGCCAATCTGTAGTGGCATACATGTACAACAAAAACACTCACAAAACAAGCGCGGAAGACAAAAAGATTGATGAATTAACACCTTCAGCGCCGAACCACGTAGATCGTCGTGGCCCAAATCCCCCCTCTTTGAGCTGGTTATCGGAGTCTCATGGACTTCATGAAAGAACTACGCCATCGCCATCTTCAGGGCAAGGGAGGAACTGGAGTCTCATGGGCTTCACGAAAGAACTACGCCATCGCCATCTTCAGGGCAAGATAGGAACTGAAAAGACCAAACCACTGATCTACGTGGCCCAAATCCCCCCTCTTTTTGAGCTGGTTATCGGAGTCTCATGGACTTCACGAAAGAACTACGCCATCGCCATCTTCAGGGCAAGGCAGGAACTGAAAAGACCAAACCACTGATCTTCGTGGCCCAAATCCCCCCTCTTCGAACTGGTTATCACAGTCGCATGGACTTCATGGAAGAACTACGCCATCGCCATCTTCAGGGCAAGGTAGGAACTGAGAAAAACAAACCACTGCATAACAAAATAAAGCTGTTCCGACACCGGGAACTTTTAGGGGGGGTCGGGGGGTGTTGGAAAAGGGATCATTTTGGTCATTTTTCAACCAAATAATAATATATAGTAAAGGAGTGTAACAAACATAACCCTATTGATTCAAGAAGACATTGTCTTGGAGTAGTTACTGCAAAAGACCTTATGCAGCCATCTCTTATACTTTTTTTCTTCTTGGGGTCTGAAAAGAGGGTGTTTGGGGGTGAAACAATGGCGCTGAAGGTGTTAACTGCCAGAAGACCACATCCTGAATAACTAAATGTATTCGAACTCACCTAACAATACCATTGCTGAGACCAGTAGCAACGACATTGACCGAGCGACCTTCAGGAGACGTGGAGTACGTCAAGCAGTTGATTAATTCATCCGTCTGCTTGGTGGCGATGTGATGGCCGTTCACTGTGTGGATCATCAGACAGCTTCCAATACCTGCATGAAGGCGATAAAAACGTGTCATGACGTACGGGGGGAGGAGGGATATTCTGTTGATGACAGCTCACTTCTTTGTATGTAAGTGTAGCAATAATGGATGAAAACTTGGACTTAAGCTGTCAGCAACCCACATGAAAAAAAGGCCATGTTTTACTCTCCAATGGTGTCAAGGAACACAAATTCACAGACATTGTCCATTATCTATGATCTGAGCAAGTCTCGAGGGAGTCTTCAAATGACCTACCTTTATGGCTAACAGACGCTATATCACCAAGAGTGTCACTGATGCACACTTGTCTGATCGGAGTCTTGTGGTCAGTGATTGACCGCACATAGCTCAGCCTGAAACAATGGAAATTATTAAGGCTCTCTGCAAATCTCTAGGCACTAACTTTAACACCTCTCTGCAAGACGTTCAAAGGGGGACTGGGGGGCCGTGTTACCAGGGTTCCACTGTACATGGCAAAAGTTCTTCAACCTTTCACATGATTTTCCATTTCAAGCTGTTTCTGTTCGACTTACCTGTTCAGATCCCAGATGATGCAGGTTCCGTCCTCTCCAGTGCTGACTAGGATACTGAATGGTTTACTCACAACCAGTGCCGTCACAGATCCAGAATGGCCGTAGAGACACTGGCGACTGCCTTTCACACCAATCTCGCATTGCTGCAATGGAAAGCAAGATATCAGTAAGGTGATGTCAAGTGAACCCCCTCAGGAAAGATTGTAAAGAGACAGCAAGCAGGGTTAAGAAGTTGCCCTAGGTTATAAGTGATAAATCAATGCCAACGAGAGCCGGGACCTCTACAGATTGGTGATGTTACATTTCCCTTGAGGTCTGATCACATGGAATTGGTGAACCAACTATTAAGGCAACATGAGGTTTTAATAGCAATATGCGTCCCGACAAAATCCCAGCACAACACTTTACCTTTGCCCCCCTGTATTCTGTATTGTAGACGCTGATGACGCCAGAGTTTCCCCCAACAAACAGCAGGTGGCAGTCAGGTACGGATGCACAACATG
The DNA here is from genome assembly GCF_910592395.1 of Lineus longissimus. Taxonomy (NCBI): domain Eukaryota; kingdom Metazoa; phylum Nemertea; class Pilidiophora; order Heteronemertea; family Lineidae; genus Lineus; species Lineus longissimus. The sequence goes on from NC_088310.1 coordinate 26,849,911, forward strand.
TCACCTGAAGACAGCAAAATAACATCTTATCAAAAATGAACAAAATTTTCAATGAGGATTTTCCTGATAAAACAACATCTGCATCATTATGATATCTTAGAATGAAATAATATGGACAATATTTTGAAAGCAACCATCTATAGCTATCAGACAGACTCATATCCTCACCTGTTCAGCACCGTGCTTGTGTATGAAGTTGACCATTGGGGAATTGGGCTTGTTCTTGATTCTCAAGATCCCATCAGGGTATCCCCATGTCACTTTACCCACCCATGTGCAGTTCACTGTGTTCATAGTCGTCACACCTGGAAAACACAGAAAGGACTTATTGGTTGACTCATTTACCGCTGAGCTATGGTGCCAAATGTAAAAGCTATTCCCTCTCTGAAGTGTAAAAAGCCAAACTATTGGGCTGGTGATGTGACTTCGCCTATTGCCAATTGCAAATCCTTTATACTGGACAAATATAGACATGAAAGAGGGATTTATACAGCTGAAAGCATGGCCAACACACGATGAATTGGTAGTGGACTTCCAAACTTCAGCTCAAGTTCTCATGTCCTGTTGGTAAATATAAGCAGACATGGCATAGATAGAGAAACGTCACACCTCTCTCCTTGCTGTACATGACCAACAGGCAGCTACAGGGACCGAGACCAAACTGATCACCAGTCGGCAGGGCTACAAGAGACATGACGGCATTGCCATGGGACTGCTGCCACGTTGGAACAGGATCTTGCAGGTCTGGTGAACCAACGTAGTTTCCCCACTTGAGACCCTTCACTGTTGGCAATGGTGAGAGCTGCAAGAAATAAAAGAGGAGGTTATTTGTAACATATGCACAAGCTTCAGAACACCGGTTCATGCCCAAGTCGAAGTCACAGGGACTATATAACTAGACACGCACCCTTCCTTGTCCTCTGCTACCAATCGTGTCATCAGGCAAGCCTTGTTTGGACTCTGGCTGAAGAAGCAGCTGCGATAGAAGGCCCATGGCGCCACCATTGTCCCCGAACTGATATGGCGAATGTGGTGAATCAAACAACTGCTTCGGCGTCTGGCCGTACGTCTTAATCATCGTCTCCATGGCCTTGCGCTTCAAGGGATCTTGGATGGCATCGACGTTCACACCAAAGTAAGTCTGAAATAAAGAATTAAAAATGTGACTAGCCCTGGCTAACTGATCCGCATGTTGCATTTGGGGTAAGGTGAGAAGAATGGGAAAAATGAAGAAAAAATTAAAAAAATTTTTTTGGAAAAATGATTTTCTGACAGTCCTGAGCAGAGATTGACTAAAGAGAGAATACAAAGAAGAAATGACAGATTAGTCTCTTTCTAGCTATTGGACTTACTGAAGGATGGAATACATTGACTGCCTCCACTGCAGCCTTCCCAGTCTGCTTATAGCCAAACACCAAATCTATCCAGTTATGAAGATTCTGTGTGACATGCGCAGATTCGAGGGCCTGTCTGTTGACTAGGGTGAACAGCCTTGCATCACACTGACACCACTTGGGAAGTGTGACATCATCAACCTGCTCACCAGTTTGCCGATGACCAAAAGCATACCCTGGAAGGGAAAGCAGAATAAAGCCTGTTCATTCATGTTTTCTGGGTGAAATATCATATATGGTCATCGCTAGAGGGATACATCACATGGCACGCCCATCACAAAGTACTGGCTGATGCACAAATATCTTATGACAGTCAGCGCCACAGGGCTAAGTGCCTCCATCAGCAAAGTGTCATTTGGAGCCAAGTTACCCTGCACTGCTCCTTGACCTAGCACCACCATCCTTGACCTAGCGCCACCATCCTTGACCTAGCACCACCATCCAACATGGTAACCACCTACCTTCTGCGTTGATGAAAAAGTTGGGAAGGCTGAAGAACTCTGGAATGAGCTCTTTCACGTCTGTCGTCGATTGTGAACTCGATAGCTTCCAAGTTGTATCCATGGAATGAAACGTACGATCAGGCACATCAAAGCTACGGTCTGGAAGAGACGAGATGAAAACATGCAAAATTGTTCTTTGCATTTGTGTTGGATGTTTTTCACTCAAAAGCTTTCAAAAAGCCACCTCAATCAAACAACAACTTGAATATCAAACCCAAAGTCTCTAACAACTCGACAATATGACTCTGTTACGTACCTTGAAAAATGAGGAACATCTTTGTGAATGGAGGCAGCCGGACAAGGAAATGTAGCACAGTGCCACTGTTTGAGTAATGGGAGCCGTAGTGGAATGGTTCTGTCTTGAAGTCAAATTCCTCTCCACCAGACACCTTAGCTTTTTCATACTCTTGTTTCAGCCACTGAAATGGAAGACACCTTATCATTAGATACCTTCCAATTAACCCACAATGGTGGAAAATATATAGATCACATCTGAGACAATGTCTATGCACAACCCGAATTGGAAGGTTACAAGTTTGAAACTGATAATCACATGAGTGGTTTTCTAACAGAACAATTAGATTTAAATCTTGGTATCCTAGCAGAATCAGTTTGAAAGGCATATCACTTATATCTCACCATATAGTTCTGAATGAATCTTTCCTCTTTCTTCTTGTACTGGACAGCAATAGGCTTGGAAAGGTTTCTGGAAATGAGAAGTACCCAAGAATAGATTCAGAACTGATGAAAACTGTAACCCAAGGAAAAAACAATTGAGATAGCTCTAGTGGAAACCTTTCCTAGGCAGACACAGCAAATCTTACAACAGTAATCAGGACACTGAATGAGTGTACCTAAAGATTAGGATTAAACGTTCAATTTTCAATCTTAAAGTTTGTTCACCTGTATGACTCTGGCTTCTCTAGATCGAGACGTTCATCACCGTAGTCCGATATGATGAATGGGAAGACAGGGTACTGCATGAGGTCATTGAACGTCCGGCCCGACAGCTTGTTCAAGTGGATCAAGTACTCAAAGTTGGTCATTCGCCCGTCCACCCAAAGCTGGCGAATCGCTGTCAGGTTCTCCATCTTGATGAGATTAGGGAGGTTCATTGCGTCGAACAGAGAGTACACTTGATCACGTTCCTGAAAGAAAAGTTTTAAGAGTAGAAAATGAGATCCCAACTTTTTAGTTTTAACTCAGTATCAAGTGTCTTTGCAGCAAAGGACTCAGATTTTGTCGGAATCTTTTGAGCTTTGTCACGCATATCAACTTACCTTGGTTGTGTCGAATGCCAGCAGGCTTGTCTTTCCATTAGTCAAGAATATTTCCAGTGCAATATCCCGGAGCTGGTAGCGTCTTTTGATGATCTCCTTGATGTCAGCATGTGGCCAGTTCATCGACAGCAAATCTTTATTACCGAGGAGCACCTAAAAGAGGAAAACACCTCAGGATAAATCAAAATCATCATCGATTTTGACTGACAAAACAATCAATTCAGAATGTGCTAGCAGGAGTAATCAAACAGAGGTGAGAATCTCTGACTCACCTGTGTGTAGTTGGCATCGTGTATTGCCTCATCAGCTACGAAGTAAACACAGTTTTCACCAACCAGCATCTCACCAGATGTCTCACTGGATGTGGTAACGCTTGTACATCGGCACGTGTGTCTGAAATAGAACGGGATGGAGGTACATTTGTATTGGTTGTCTCAAAAGGCACTGCAAGGGTGGGGCTAAAATATCGACCAAAACTGAGCGCTTCACTGAGGCAACTTGAAACACATTTCAAACAATGTAGCAGTGACTTACTGTATTCTTTCATTTGTATGCAGACGGTAGATGAGTGCAGCTGAGTCTGACGTCTGCTGATCATCATCGAAGACGTACGAGAGGGGTGGCGGGTGGTTCTGAGCTTCTGTTGATCAACAAGAGATTGGTTATTATCAGATGAACTCATCTTGAAGGCACAACACAGATCTGTACCGGTGTGGCGGGGATAGTAGTCCTAGGGCTGATAGTCCGTGTAACAATAGCCCGCATTGCTAAATGTTTTGGTTAGGGTTAGCGGTACAATAGATCATGCTGCTTAATTGGTCAAATACAATGCTACCGGACTATGACTCCAGGGGGACTATAACCGCTGTCACACCGGGACGCATAATGTTGTCATGGTGCTCTAATGACCTATGTCATGGGTCTGAGAAAGTGAGTCAGTTGGCGATATCATTTCAACTTAACAACAACGATGAGGAAATGGAGTCTGTCAAAAACAGTATGTCCTATATTGTAGAATATCTTCAGTTTCTAATCAAATCTGTCTGAACAAAATAATCTCAGGTTCGGATACCAACCCAACTTCTTGCGATGTTTCTTCAAGAAGAACTTCGGGTCGATACCTAGGTGACATCGCTGCAGACGTTTCCTTTCTCTGAACGGACCTTCAGTTGGGTCAAGCTGCCAAGATTGTGGGTACAGCTCAGGGAAGAACCACACAGCTCTGGAAAGGGAGGGGCAGATACGAAATTTCTAAAGGTTGACATACTACTTTAACAACAAGTTCTCTAAGTTGAAAGCCACAACCCCAAGCAGTAATAAAACATGTACTGTTCTATTACAACAGGGTACATATGATCTTGTATTTATGGAATTCACCAAAATTCTCACCTTTCATGCGTCAACTGCTGAATGAGATGTTGCCATGATTTCTTCACCTGTAGACCATTCGCCATCGCCATCTTGACATGCTCAATGAACTTCTTCCGTTCCATGTTTTGCGTGTTGACGACAGACTGTGTCACTTCCATTGCACTGGCGGAGATCCGACTGGCAAGGGCGTCCTGCTTGTGGAATATCCTTCAAATAAGAGTTGAAAATGTCATCACTTTTATTGATGATGTTAATAGTTTGATCAGATGGATCAAAAGACCGGTACACCGGTAATGATTGGGATTAAAATGTTGTTTATCATTTGATGTGTTACACCACCCTACCTTTGTTCAGCAGTAGCCCTTTTCTTGGACCAGGCCAACTTTCCCTTATGCTCATCTATCATCCACATATCAAGATCTTCCTCAATATTCGTTCGCTGATCGTAATGTAACTGCTCATCCAGCGAGATAGCCCTGAATCCGCACTGCTCCAGGACTGTCACTAACTGAGCACCATACTGGATCTGCTGCTGGTCTAACTCACGTTGACGGTTCACTACCAGGTCATGGGTGTATACAGCAAGTTTCTGACCATGCTGGAACGGGAAATTTCAGGTTGATATTATGTATGTGAAACCAAATCTTCACTGAGAATATAAATTGTTACTTGACCCCCCCTGCTACACCACTTGGTCAGTTCAAAATGTAGCGGAGGCGGGGGCAGATCACCAGCCTATTCGAACATACGTCAACCTCCAACCTGACCTCTGGATCCCTGACCACCCCACGCACCCAAAAGACCGACTGCCAAGTTGGTGATTTCAATGACATCATGTTGATATGATATGATGACAACACAAACAAGTAAACTTACTGAGATATGAGTTGTGAAACACATCTTGACCATCTCCTTGGCTTTGGGCTCCTGAACCAAAAGACTCAAAGCAAACACCCGCTGCTCGATCGGTGAGTCGAGGGACATCATGTAGACAAAGAGACGGCCGAATTGGACACGGAGCACGTCCTTACTCTGCCACGTCAAGCTCTTCCAATATGTCTTTTGTTTCTTCTTCTCCTGAAAGTAAAATATTCTGACATCAGTGAAAAGTGCACAGGTGCAATATCAAAAGATTTCAGTTCCAGTGTGAGACTCTCCTCAGTCAGTGAACAGCTCAACCTTTAATCACACAGGAATGAAAACTTCTCCAAACCTGTGCGAAGTGGTTATGCTGAGGATGTTGTGATTCTAAAAAGCTTTAAAACGTACCATTCCATCAAGTATAGCTCTCATCAGGAACTCCAGGAAGAACTTTGCAAACTGGTAATGATACATCAAAGATTCATCGTACTCTGTCTTCATACCAAGATGAGGCGTGCGGAGGTTCACCGGGGCCCCGGCATGATCTGAAAGAATGGAAACGAGAGACACTGGAGGAAACTAAGCTGTTCGAGAGAGTCAACATCTATATCATATGAGTAGACCGGGACCGACCAGGAATCGAACCCGGGACCTCATAAAGAAAGGCACTGATGTTTCCACTGTGCCACATTGACAATGGTTTAAAACATTCTGGTACAAAAGTCTGATGCTGAGCTCGCAAACTAGACAGCGGGCAGACAACAAGCTGAAGAAACTCACCAGCATATAAGATTAAGTCGACTGCTAGCGCCACCACCTTCTTTGTCCGATCCAACAACTCGCTTGAACCTATCTTCCCTTCTTTCTTCTTTAACGCCCTCTGTTGGAGGCTTGCCAAAAGACTCAAATCCAAGATTGACGATCGTCGGCGTGCTGGGTCTAAAGACAATGAACGATTCCGTACAGGAATGGCCAGCAGTGAACCAAACTCCATCTCCTCAAATGATCCACTGGAGCCCTCCTCCTCGCTAAAGTCCTCAAAGGTGGTGAGTTTTCTGATGTGGGGCAGTTTGGGGAACTTCAGGAGTTCCCTGAAAGAACGTTCCGGGGGCAGAGATGCTCGTGCTACGGAATCAGGGATACGAAATATCAAAATCAGAATGAAGAGACATCTTAACAAGCAAACAGTTTTTATTTCAAACATGGGAACTTTTGGAAATTGATGATTGATATAATGTCACATGAACTCATGGCTGAATAGAATCAAACACTGAAGGTCGGCCCTATTTGTCAGATAGGCAACACTGTATTACCAGTAGCCTGAGAAAACCTGTGGAGTACTGGACTATGCGATGTCAACAACTGCACAACACAACCAAGAAAGACATCAGAGACAGTTGGTGTGGACCAAAAAAATTGAACAAGGTGACTAAAGAGACATTTCAGAAAGATAGGAGACATAATAAAGTGAGCATTATAACAGTCTAGCTCCAATACCGAATGCCAGACAATTTCTGAGTGTCGCATTTGCCATAATTTCTGTCCAGGTGGAATCGTGACAGGCCAGAGTCTACCCTCAAAGAGCAATGGAAAACCCCACTGCTATCCTCTCTTAAAAGTCATTTGAAACCTAGTAAATGTTTTCACAAGTCAGCACACATGATCTCATGCAAACATCTGCGAACCAATTGAAGCCTGCAAACAATTTATGTCTCAGATTGTCAGAGAACAGAAAAAAGATTTGTGAGTTCATCCACAGTGCATTAGCAATTGAAAACAGCCGATTAAGATGAGTATAAAAGCAATCAGCTTCCTTTATTTCTGGTTGGTTTTGGGGAGCAGCTTAGGTATTTTGATTGGGAAAGCTTGGGTATTTTCACTTTACATGGCATTGAACAAAGAGCAGGTGAATCTGTGCAAAGTCTGGTTTTATAGTGGAGGCCCAGATTTAAAGATGAACTACATGTACATGTACATGTACAACATCTACTAGAGTACATGAACAACATTCACCTGATAAGCTGAGATGTGCCTCGGATATCTTTTTTTCGAAGCCGAGGTACCTTTTTGAGGAGAGGAGCTTAGGACCTTGAGGAGATGATTGGCTGCTGGCAAAAACATGAACAGCTGCAATGGGAAACTTATACATGCATTGAGCAGGGAATAAAGGGTATAATCTTATTTGAATGTGGTATCGGTCCGTAAAAAGCTCATTTTCTTAATTCTTAAGTCATTTATGTACAATTGAAATATCTTCTGCCGCGGGTCAGAACCTGCCGACATGAGTTTCCAACCTCAGACATACAGGTACTGAATCAAGACTGTGACTAAAGGTACTGTAAATTAAGATATCATTTCATTTACTAAGGTCAAGGAACACAGTGTGACCATGACATTGTGAATTTTTACACCAAAGTATTATAGGCTAATGTCAATGTAAACCTACATACATTTCAACTCAAAACTACAAGCATTCTAAGCAAAAGCTCGACAATAAAGCAGAGGTGCAGTGTTTGGCATCAATATTCAGTAAAGCCATGCAAGTTGAGCATGTTTTAAAGAGATCAACGCTCAGAAGAAGGGTAAGCAGCGATTAGAGTGAAATGGCTCCTCAGAGTCTGATGCAATAGCAAAGTAGGCAAACACCAACCAATGAGAAAGGCATGCAGTCAAAATCAGTGAAAAGTGAATGGTTAAAATCTGTGCAAGAAGTAAGGGATGATTTGTGCACTAGTCTAGTGAAGTTACAACTCTATCATAGATCAGATGCAGGGCATACGGAGAATACATACAGGTGTGAAATACAAGCAGATCACATGAAGATCACATGAAGATCACATGCACATGCTGTGGTGTTGACATATATGACCACATGAAGACACTGCCCACATGAAGATAACCGATAGGAGTGACAGCTCATAACCCACATGAAGACCACATGATCCATGAAGACATGCTTATCACATCACGAATACATCTTGATCCCATGGAGATTAAATGCAAATCACATTGAGAATCCACAGATAACATGCTGTTTACAAGACAACAAGATTACACCAGCAGACGTCATTCCGTTACGAGCAGACAAGAGAAGAAAAGAAAGATGCTTTACAGAGATGTCAAAGAATAAATATGATTACCATTGAAATGGAAGAATTCCATGCAAGTAGCAATATCTACAAATCAGAGGCATTCATAGCTATAAACGTTGAAGCATTGCAAGTCTAAACTGGATTTAATGCCGAACTACTTCTTACTTATGTTAGTGTGCTAATTTCAACTGGCAGTTGTTCCAAAGCAATATGAATGAACAACTACTGATTCTAGCATACCAGTATTGAAAGATAATAGCCTATGATTTTGTTGATGATGACAAAGATAGTTTGGTCAAATGAAACCAGTTGTCAATTGTTTATCATTAGTGCGTTCGATTACTTGTCTAGGACATGTCCAAGTGTGGTAGTTTGCCGGAAGTCAGTAGTCGGACCTGGTCCATCATCGTTCGAAAAGTGGTGTAGGACATGTCTAGGGCATGCCCTTCTAACCCTCCTCGCTGATGGGGTTACTTGGGCAAGTGTCCCACAATGCATTGCAGCAACATGGCGTCGATGGCGAAGAAGCTGAAGGTTACGGGCGATAAATTCATCTTCGGAATCGAAACGTCACATGCGTTCGTTTAGTGACTCATAGTATGCATGTCTTGGGAGCCCCCAGATCGAGGTCGGACATGTCTAGGACAAGTAATCGAACGCACTACATGATGGCTAAGACTAGTTCCTAAGCATGCTAATAGATGTCATAACTCACTGGGTGGTGCATAAGTGCTCCTCCTTTGAGTCAAGTAGTTATCTGCTGGTTTCTCTGCCTTCTCGCATATCGTGTCGATGACAGCCTGCAGGATCTGACACTGGATACAGCGGATGCGAAGCACGGGCACAGAGTGCTCACCTGCAAAAGTCAAACATGTTTGATTCTATTACCCGTGTGGCCTCTCTGCCTCAGCCTCTCAAGACAGCTTATCAATATAGCAAATTTCAGCATGAAAATGTAAGTAAGTTCTGCCAGTCTTTAAGTGTTTCTTGAGAGCATCAAAATGTAGTGTTGACTTACCATAATTCTCCCTACAGCATCAAAATGTAGTGTTGACTTACCATAATTCTCCCTACAGCATCAAAATGTAGTGTTGACTTACCATAATTCTCCCTACAGCATCAAAATGTAGTGTTGACTTACCATAATTCTCCCTCTCTGTCCTCTCCAGGGTGCCCAGCATGACCATGATGTCCTCAAACATCTGGTAGTAACTCACGCCGTTCAAGCTGGAAAAGAAGACTAGCATCATTCAGATTTGGAAGAGAAGGGGCCGAAGCGTCTCTGTGTTTTTACTCTAAAAGGAAACTAGATCTCACATGGCATGGCAGAGTCACTCACCTGAACTCTCTGATAGCTATCATAGAGAAAATATGTTCCAAGTCACCAAAAACGATCTGTTGTGGGTCGTCTGAATTGGTGGGGATGGAGGTACTGAAATGAGATACATGATGGTTTAGATTAAGGCCTAAGACTTTTATAATGAATGAAACTCTGGAATGTATAACACTGTTTAGCAGTTTGCAAGATAACTTGCTTCAAGTCTCATCGGTTTTCTTTGGAATGTTCAGTGTAAGGTCATGTAAGGAAGGCTGGGCTTCTTATGCTATGATCTTGAAATGTGACGGTTATTCAGTAGCCTAACGCCTGATCACAAGTTAGCGGTCATCATGAAAGAGTCTAGCCATCCTTACCCCTTGTCCAGTAAATCAATGGCTACAATGGCATTGCAGAGAGCCTCGAGCAGGCCATTTTCCAACATCACAGGGGCGAGCGATGGGATGGACTCAAACATCTGAAACACAAACCATTAAGGATTTTACTCTAACGAATACACCATGGCTTTTCTGTGTGATAAATTCAGGCCCAAGACTGAGTTCTGTATCGGTTGAGTTGAGTTTCTTGCTGGTGTTTTATCCATTGCACATGAGAGAGAAGTCAACAAAATGTGTTATGACTGGGGACTAAGTGCCCGTCTTTAATCTCACGGCCTCCTTTTTCATAACTCAAGGGGCAGGCATATGAAATTTTTGAGGAAATTTACCAAAAAAAACTTTACCTGAGCAATTATGCAGAGCGTATTATGAGCCAGCATGTCATCATGGACTGTCTTGGGCAGCAGAGACAGCAGCAGAACCACTGCCTTCTGCTGTAGTTGGGACATCTTCCCAACCAGACTGGGGTCAATACTGAAAGAAAAGACAATGTCAAAGAAAGTCATAACTCTGCAAACACAACTGCAGCTATTCAATAGTCAGGAAACTATCCAATATATTGTAGTTCACGATCTTAGTAATCCCACGAATATTGCACTTTAGTCCAATTTTGAAGTAAATAGTACGGTGCAGATGCATAAAGAAGACATTCTTGCCACCACTTGCTAGTGGTCAGACATTTTGGCTTGGAAAGAGATTCATGCGACACTTCACAAAGCATTGGTATGGTGAAATGTTTCATAATTTGCTTAACCCTAATTTGCCTAAGATTGCATGTGCATCATAGACTACTCACTCTTCTTCCAATCCATGTTGTTGGCCGAACAGAATTAATAGACACGCCTCCGTGAGAGGACGAGAGGCTAAATGCTGATGTAACTGACTGGCTAGGAGGTGGAACCCGTTTATGTTTAGGAACCCAGACGTGATGCTGTTTGTCGAGCAGTGGAAGATGGCATCAAGCAGCTGAAACATACATCATTTTTTCTCTCAAACTTTTGTCAATGATAGAATTAGTAGGTGAAATCATCAGACACAATCTACAAATATGATTTTATTGGAAGCTCTAATTCAAAGCAGGTTTCAGACGTCAACTCACCCTGACAACTGCCGCCCTAATTTCACTTGAGCCATGATGAGCAAGGACGATGAGCACTTCTGGTTTGATGATGTTGCCTAGAACTTGTTTCTGCATCGCATCTGGCAGGTTGATCACAACATCTCGAAGCAAATTCAACAAACCTGAAATCAAAGCAAACACTGGATTCAAAACAAGGGCCAAAACAATTTCTCGAAAATGAGGAATGAGGAATGAGTAATTGTTGCATGCCACAACAGTTGGGCACGAACCGGTGACTGGACCTTTTGCGAGGGTTGAGGATTGAGGCACTTACGTCACACTTGGACACAATCTCCTGCAAGCTGGAGCACAGGCACCAGGTACCAGGAATCTTCATTTTACTCCCGATTCAAATGATATTATAAGCCAAATGACTTTCCCAAACCAAGGTCAGTAGTCACAGGCACTTAGCAGGAAACCTTGCCCTCGTCTCCAGTGGCACCACACTAGGACTCCCAATCAAGAGACTTACCAGTGCTGACCTGGACCAATCCCCTCTCCATCTCCTCCACATTGTCTTCTATTGGCTGCGACGTCTGCAGACTCACACGTACACTCTTCATGGTCGTTGGATCAACATACATTTCCCAGTCATCAGACTTAGTCGGGCTAACAGGGGAATCTTTCCATGAAATCTCCGCCTTATTAACAACAGTATTCGGCACTGGAATACCATCAGTAGGGGTTGAGATGTCATCTTTTTTTAATGAACCAAAATGTGACTCATGCCATTTAAGTGGAGACATCTGTGGATATTCGTCATTTTGTAAGATGCGTTGTTTTGTTTTCATCGCAAGCCCAGATCTCGGTCCGTCTGCCAGTGATGTGCTTGAACTCGTGTGTGATACACTGCCCTGTGAAACTGTGCTGAGACTTCCATCTTCGTCACTGTTCCCAAACACTGGTATCTCCTTCACGTTTTTGACAGACTTATCCGTATATGAGTCCAAGGCATCAAACAACGTCACATCCTCACTTGCTGACTTCCGTACCGGCTGTTGCGGACTTACCACTGAAATGTTTGGAACACTTTCTGAACTTGCGGTCTGGCCATCCTCCGATGAGCTCAACCTGAAATGGTCCTCCTTCAGTCGTAGAGCAGGATCTGAATCTGTACTAGACAACACAAGATAGGGGTCTGAAGTGCGCTGTTCATGGGGAAGCTTTGTAATGTTGGTTTCCGGGAGTGCTGTTGATCGTTTCTTGGCATCATCTGATGATACAGCATCGCCCGTCATCTTCCCAAACATCGGGAATGTTCTGTTCCGCTTTTTCATCAAGTTCGGGCTAGTTGGAGCACTGCGACTCTTGTTTTCTGTAATAAAGATGAGGCATGATGCAGTGAAGAATGCTAAAATAAACAGCCCACAAACATTTCCGTGCTTACAGTAACTAACATGCTCTGAAGATCCTCCATGATGTCCACTCGAAAACTTCAGCATGGTTTGTTTTGTTGTTTTCGCCAAAGACGTGGGCTATTAGATGAGAAAAGGCCTTAATCCAGAAAGAGGTACCTATCAATGCCAAACCTTACCTTCAGGGATTGTGAGCACACTCCTGTGCTTCAGGAACTTGTCCTTGCGCTTCATAGGTGTACTAGTCACCGGAAGGGAGGACGTGAAGTCGTGAACTTTCTGTATGTACTTGTCAGTGGCTGTCTCCGCTGATAAAAAGAGCAGGACCAAAATCAGTTAGAAGACATTGAGCAATGTCAATATCTTTATCTTCTACAGTGCCTTCTTGGTTCAGAACCGATGTGACCTGTTGGGCTAGAGATTTTTGGCTATGGAGGAGGAATCTGTTTTGCGCTAATCATGAATCTCTCTTTGATGGGGTCGTTGCTTGCCCTGCAATCAGCCTCCTTTGCAAGGAATTGGCTTTAGTTGCTATCCCCAGGACATTAGATACAAAGTTAAGGGATAGGCCAAAAGTCAAAGCCATCTGTCCGTGTCAAGCATTGTTTGACCGAAACCTAAACCACTTGACTATGTCACCCCTAGAACGTGTAAGCACAAAGGCTGATTATGATTACTCACCCCATTTCGTATTGAAATAAAACGTATCTGTTGTATGGATGACATAAGTGCTGGCAGCAGGATGCACCAGGAGAAGGAAGTCGCACAGCGTTACAAGGTGGTTCATCTCTGGTGGAGAGTCAAGCATGCTCTGGATGAGGTGTACGATGCAGTCACAGATCGGTATAGGAAGTGATGGGTATGCCTCTTGTATTCTCTCCTGCAAGATCATAGAGAATGTTAGTTTCTGACATATCCATCAGGTGACTTGATGCAACCAACTACTACGGAAGGGGTCGAGTAGTTGAAAATACTTACTTGACAAATCAGGAGTAATCTGTCAATCAGATTGATTGATTGCATCTGTCGCAGATTAAAGCTTTGATTGGGGTGGTCCTCATGGATGAGCATCTCGAGTACTTCCAGCCCCTGCTGCCAGATGGCGGTGTCAACATTTTCCCAGATCTTCCAAGCGAGGAAGACGTGGATGATAATCTGGGTGTCCTGTATCACAGCATCACTTTCGGATATCATGTCATAGCTGTCGGTGGTCTCGCTGTAGGTGAGGGTCGGTCCGCTGATACATGCATCAAGCAGCACCTACACAATTAAGAAATACAATGGTTAAGCTTTATGTTCAAGCACTTGACTGTTAACATCATGAAAGTAGATATCTTGGTCCTGTCCTACTGATGTCCAAGTGTCTTTTCCAAGTTCTTGATAGACCAAGATGATATAAACAACGGGGCTGTGAGCAAACATGAGACTTTAGCTTCATAAAGGGAACAACTGAGCTGACCTTTTTCCAGGTGGTATGATTCTAACGTTTGATACATGCCATTGTTCGTACTCTGACAGATTAACCTGTCATTAAGGTAGAGTTCAATTCTCATCCAATGTCCCCATTTCTGTCCACTACGTACCTGTAATGTCTGGAATCCGAAACGACATCTTGAGGTTGACAGGACTTTCTTGAGCAAGGCATACCCATTGATGTCCTGGAACTCCTTGGCATAGTTCTGGTTATACTGAATGAGACTGAACAGTACTTTCAAAGCTTTGGCTTGGTAACCTTCATCCTCAAACTTCTCGACAATCTAAAAAAACAAAATTTTACCTGTTTACTCAAATCTTCATTTGTTGTTTGCTTGGTTTGTTGCTTAACTGCAACTTTCAGAACAAGGAGATTTGACACGAAGTACTCATCTACAAAGGAATCTTGATACCGGCACCGCATAGGATATTTTGACAACGTACCCGAGCATATAAGAAGAGGAAGACACCAATGCCTCCTATCTCATCAATAGCACCATTTAACCCCTTATGCATCTGAGGAATGATGTTTGCCGTCGTTCCAACACTCATGACCTCAGGCTGTTGATGGAGCAGCAGATTAGTTGTTGGAGGCCTGGAGACTTTTAGGATCTGTGTGACCTGTATCCTTGCTGCTTCTCTCAGGAGCGGCTTCGATTCTATATCTTTGTACAGGTTGAATGTGCCATGGTAGCTGGGCGTGTAGGTCAGGACAAGGCTCTCCTAGAAAGAACAAAAGAAATGGAAGAGAGTAAGTCAGTGTTATAGAGGAAAATGCTATTTGTCAAAAAGCTCCTGTAATGGAGTAATGGAGTGCAATGTTGGAGTCTTTCACCCCGTCGATGTGTACCAGAATGAATGGTACAGTCATTGTCAAGTTCAGCATTGAGGGATTAGGTTTTTGCCTAATGTCACAATGTCAGTCCTGAGTTGCTCACTATTGGACAACAGGCCCAACTCTCTTGAACCTGGACTTACATTCGTATTGGTACAGAGTATAGGTGACACCAACAGGTGGGGAGGCAAGGGGCTCTCCTGTAATCCTGTAGGTTAACACCTGGTCTATAGTCCCTTCTGAGATTCAAAGACGTATGACTGCGGGGAGGTGTTAATGTGTGTGAACTTACCCTAAGGTTCTGTAGGTTGACACTCTGGCTCCCAGTCAGCATCTCATAGACCAGGTCTGTCTGGAGTAGCTCCTTTGTTATGAAGTACTTGTAGACCGGACTCTGGACAGCGCTGTCACACAGGCCGATGCTGGTGCAGTCTGGTCCCAGGGTGTAGATGTGGAAGACAGCCTCTTTGGTCAGAGAACATCCTGTAAGGTGGAAAATAAATGATTGAACGGGATTTAGCCCACCCGAAGAGGAGTACTGTCTCGTGTCTTGGATGCCTCTTCCATGAGCAAGGACAGGCTGTCCAGGCTGAAGTCAAAGTTTTATTCGTTTTTGTAACATAGTGCATTGTTCTTGCTTGAAATACACATCACAATGTCTATGACTACACCATGGTAAGACATTACTCATTCAACTTTTAGCTTATATCATTTCATCTTGCCAGAGTTATTTCAATATCTAAAGTAGAACTAAATGCCTATACCTTCTCAGAGAATGTCCAAGAATAGCTCAGTCCTCAAATGGCTATATCTGAGCCAATTTTCTCACCTTTGAATATCATGACGTTTCCAAGCTGCCAACCGGGTGAGTTTTGCATGACGACCTCTGACTTCGGCAGGCGGTGACCCATCAGGACGGACAGGCTGGTGGGGGAAATCACCATGGTGGGGTATTCCAGGATGACAGTGCGCTGTTGATAGCCATTTAGGGTTAGGTTCACCTACAAAGCAGAAAGATAGGAAATGGTGAAGTCGATTGGCATTGCTTCAAGACCAAACAGGATTCTTTTTCATTTTGGTTACCATGGAAATGAAATAAAGTCTATTGTATGTATTTCTATGACGTAGCTGCTCTATTTAAAAACATTGATTGTGGGATGGCCTACATAATGATAGATATTTGAAATTCAAAAAAAAAAATCGAATTGAAAGGAAACGATTCGGCGATTCATACCCCAATTGACATTGATAGCGCTCGAGTCATAAACATATATGGTATTGGTAAACAAGGATTGTTGCTGCGAAATCGATATAACCAAGAACGGAAAGTTAATTTATGAAGACGGACCTGCATGCAGTTGGTCACATTTGGAACCTGCCTTAATTCAACAACCTGTGCAGTGGACAAAGATTTCAAAGGTACAGTAAGACTTTCATGGTAACTTACACTTTCTCTCTTTCTTGATATTTGGCCTAAGGGGAGTTCAAGAAGAAGCAATACAAATACTTAACTAACCTGGTAAATAGGCCTGTAGATTTCCGTGCAAAAGAATATTCAAATTGTGGTTTCATCTTTATTTCAGAAAGACTTAAATCCACCTTAGTCAAATGCAGATGGTTCTCAGCTAGAAACAGCAGTGAAACGCATTACCCAGGAGTGACTGCAGAAGAGTCTTCCCTTCCATGATGCATACAGTGACCTTGCTCATTATTGTCAAATCTTACTGGAAACGAGGATTCTGTTATCTTGGATATGAACCTGACGATGGAAGGATTTTCAGGCCAGTTTTATTTAAACAAGGATTACCAGCAGATGATGCAATGTGCCCTGTACCAGACAACTTGGAAGTAGGATTGTGGTATGAATTCGAACTAGCAGAACATTTCTCAATTTACGAGTTATCGATGGCCGAAACAATGCCCCACTCCAATGATGATATAATTGTCACGCCTCACATTAAGAGAGCACCACAGTATTTTGGTCATACCCAACAGCGTTTTACAATATTTGAAGCTCTTCAATCACTTTCAAAAGACGAAATAGAGGATATTTTCCATTATAACAGATACGTCACTGCGGGGACAAACTGCCCTTCCGTTGGTGTCCTTCAATGCAAAAGAAGTGAACTTAGTTTCAACACATCATCGGATCAGAAACAAAGGATTCTCATATCAGGCGATTCACATGATTATAATCTCCCTTTCACTGCAGACAATAGATATGAGATGATTGAGTATACGAGGTCAACTAACAGGCCAGATGAGACTGTGTTGGTAGTGTTAAGCACTAGCAGACCATTCAGTCCGTGGTGTGAAATTTCAGGAACAAATAAATTTGATC
Organism: Lineus longissimus; assembly: GCF_910592395.1. Classification (NCBI taxonomy): domain Eukaryota; kingdom Metazoa; phylum Nemertea; class Pilidiophora; order Heteronemertea; family Lineidae; genus Lineus; species Lineus longissimus. Next base: position 26,867,249 of record NC_088310.1, read on the forward strand.
CACCACGCTGTTACATTCTGGTTGTGGGATTAGTCACAAAACATTCGCTAGAGCCCTCTGGACTGTCGCCACAACAGGACAGTTATTACAATGTCCAAGACAGTAACGACAGTCTGAGACATCATTCCACTCTGGACAGTGGTTACAACCAACACATCAGAGACAGTCTCACACACCATTCCACTCTGGACAGTGGTTACCACCAACACATCAGAGACAGTCTCACACACCATTCCACTCTGGACTCTGCTACAACCAATGCTGCAGAGACAGCACCATGCACCATTCCAGCCGGGACAGATGTTACAACGGACACAGCAGAGATTCTCAGACACATTTCCACTCAGGACGGTACTTACAACCAACACAGTGGAGAGAGTACCGGAGATCATTCCAATCTGCTTTGCTGTTGCATCCCTCGTACAGCTACATGTGTCATTTTGTAAACAGATTGTGTTTCTAAAATAGCAAATCTCATCATGGAAATGGGGTGGAGTTCGCCTTAACCAGGGTTCAGGAAAACACAACATTGACGGGTTTTTGCAAACCTGACTATGAGACATTCCACACAAAAACCATGTGGTTGATGTACAATTAGCAAATGTCATATGACCTAGTTAAATATCTAGACCAATCGGGGAATCTTATAGACAAAAGTCATGTGGCAACGAGTTTTTACTGAGACAAACTCTGACAGGTGTGCACAAAAATGCAAGTCAAAAAAAGATTGTATTACTCCATGGCCAAGCAGGGATGCCTGTCACTAATGTGTCTATTGAAGGACACCTCTCCACTCTCTAAAAAAGATAGGTCTGCATCTGCGGACTCCAGTCAATGACAAAAAGTAGGCTTAAGTATAGTTAGTAGTCTGATATTGAGTCCTTGATCACAACCATGACCACAGGTAGAGATTCTGATGCATCAGTTTTATCATTGATTATGCATCAGTCGGCTTGCTGGAGCATATGTATTTGCCACTTGGAAGTAATTCCCTGCCTTTAAAATATCATATTATAATAATGAGATAACCAAGTATTGATTCGATGAATAAGCCTTCACTCAGGCGCAGGAACATAATAACAATGGGGACGAGGATAAATGGGAAGTCTAATGTAGGTATTTCCAATGGATTATCATATTCAAAATTTGGTATCTTGGTGTTGCAATACCAACATAGACCTTACCAGTTTGGTGATGAGTATTTGATATGTATTTATTAGGGATAATGTATATACCAGTCTCAATAATCTATATGAAATCTATAACCCGACAGCTGTATTATTTTTAGACCAGATAGAGAGTACCTCTTGTGCTCTGTCACATGAAAATATACGATAATAAATAAACTTATATATTGATTTTATGCCACAAAAGCTCTACTTTGTGACCTAGTTGATTGATATATTGAAAGAGAAATGATTCGCGGATTCGTTTCCAAAGTTGACATTGATCTTTGTATGGTCATACAAACCAGGAAACTCAAGTTGACAGGACGAATATCAAGACGAAGCTCCACAAAGGCTGACTAAATTTTGACCATCCAATCAGATCGCAGTTCTCTGGACCAAAGATTAAAGGTATAACATTACATTTTGAATGAGTGCATATAATCCTGTGGCTGTGCTACAAATCTACCATTTTAATGTCATGAGTGAATTCGTAAACGATGAAGTCAGTTAGTCTCGTTTTCCTGTCCTCTGACACACCCCTAACCACCTAGCCCATAACATTTCAAATATGTACTCTTTCTAGGCTAGAGAGAACAGGATCCAAAAAAGCAACAACCATGACTGACTGAGTGCAATTCACTCCCCTTTTTCAGAATCATTTACAACCACCTTTGCCTAAATCAGAGCCACTGGACTAGAAACTGGGGCTGGAACTGCAGTGATCCACATGACGACCTGAGGGGAAGAAAACGAACCACAATTTCCAACAAAAATGGACAGTCTTACCCTGCTCATTATAGCCAAAGCTAACTGGAAAGGAGCATTCTGTTACCTTGGATATGAACCAATCACTAAAAGGATCCTTAGACCAGTTATATTCAAACGTGGATTACCTCAAGAAGATGCGATATGTCCAGTGCCTAGGAATCCACCACTTGAAGTAGGGATGTGGTGCCAATTTGAACTTGAACTTCCCTCACTTATGGGTGAGGCATATAAAGCAACATTACCGCCTCATCGATTCGATGATGTAATCGTAAAGCCTATTTTTAAGAACTTGCACCACCAGTCAAATCTATTTGGGACGCAACAAAGTTATAGCTGCAACGAACTGCCACCACCAATATATGACATTCTACAGCCAATTTCAAAAATCAAAATTGAGGATATTTTTGATCCTTCATATGTCTTCAATAACAAATATGTCAACGTGGGGACAATCTGCCCTTCTGTTGGTGTCCTCCAATGCAAAAGAAGTCAACTAAGGATACTCGTAGAGCCAAATAATAAACTGAGGATTGTGATAAGTTGTCCTAAGTCTGGAATCCATACAATATATAAATTCCCTTTCACAGCCGAAAATAAAATGGAGGTGGCACACTTCATAAACTCAATGAACAGTTTGGATGAGACAGTGTTAATACTTTTCAGTACAGCAAGACCATTGAGTGGTTATCCACCAGAAAAAATCTTCAATCCTCCGCGTTGTTACATGCTGGTTGTGGGGTTAGTCAGAAAATATTTGTTTAAATCATTCCACTCTGCAGAGCCAGGGTTATTGCATTCCACCTCCCACTTAAAGCCATTCCACTCTGGACAGTTATTGCAGCCAGTACAGCATGGACAGACGCAACCACAATTCCACTCAGGACAGTTATCACATCCCATAAGTCGGGGACATTACCAACCTCCATTCCACTCTGGACAGTTATTGCAGCCAGAACAACATGGACAGACGCAACCACAATTCCACTCAGGACAGTTATCACATCCTATAAGTCCGAGACATTGCCAACCTCCATTCCACTCTGGACAGTTATTGCAGCCAGTACAGCATGGACAGACGCAACCACAATTCCACTCAGGACAGTTATCACATCCCATAAGTCGGAGACATTGCCAACCCCCATTCCACTCTGGACAGTTATTGCAGCCAGTACAACATGGGCAGAAGCAACCACAATTCCACTCAGGACAGTTATCACATCCCATAAGTCGGAGACATTGCCAACCTCCATTCCACTCTGGACAGTTATTGCAGCCAGTACAGCATGGACAGCACCCAACACCATTTCACTTCACACAGCTATCACAGCCTGTACATCATGGACAGTACCAAGTACTATTCCACTGCGGACAGTTATCACTGCCAGCACAGCATGGACAGTACCAAACACCATTCCCATTTGGACAGTTAACACAGCCAGTAGAGCAAGAACAGCACAAGTCACCATTCCTCTCAGGACAGCTATCAGAGCTTGTAATTCATGGAGGGTGTTGGTGCCAGTCACCATTTCATCTTGAACAGTTATCAAAAGCAATGCAGCAATACCAGTATCTGCTGCTAACTGGACAGTCTTTGCAGCCAATCCTGAATCAACAGCACACAGCACTTCCACCAGGAGAGCCTTTGCCACCCATCCTGAATCAACAGCACACAGAGCCTCAACCAGGACAGTCTTTGCAGCCAATCCTGAATCAACAGCACACAGCACTTCCACCAGGAGAGCCTTTGCCACCCATCCTGAATCAACAGCACACAGAGCTTCAACCAGGACAGTCTTCACAGCCCATCCTTAATCAACAGAACACAGAGCTTCAACCAGGACAGTCTTTACAGCCGATCCTTAATCAACAGCACACAGAGCTTCAACCAGGACAGTCTTTGCAGCCCATCCTTAATCAACAGCACACAGAGCCTCACTCAGGACAGCCATTACAAGATGTTCTGAATGAGTTCCAACAAGGACAGCCTTGGCAGCCCATCCTGAATCAACAGCACACAGAGCCTCAACCAGGACAGCCATTACAAGATGTTCTGAATGAGTTCCAACAAGGACAGCCTTGGCAGCCCATCCTGAATCAACAGCACACAGAGCCTCAACCAGGACAGCCTTTACAAGATGTTCTGAATGAGTTCCAACAAGGACAGCCTTGGCAGCCCATCCTGAATCAACAGCACACAGAGCCTCAACCAGGACAGCCTTTGCAGCCCATCCTGAATCAACAGCACACAGAGCCTCAACCAGGACAGCCTTTGCAGCCCATCCTGAATCAACAGCACACAGAGCCTCAATCAGGACAGCCTTTGCAGCCCATCCTGAATCAACAGCTTTCAGAGGCGGAGTTCATTTGGTTCCGCGGGTAGAAATTGGTTCAGGGTTTTCCATGAAAAGTCTTTGTGGTCAAAATCTATTTGCAACATGGTGGCACTATAAACTTCTTTATTTCCTGCAATTTCTGCAATTTCAGATTTCACATAATATTTATTTCCAATGAATGAATGTTTATATATAAACATGAGGTCAGCATTTTGACGCTGTTAGCTTCCAAAAATAAAGGTGTTGACAGGAAACAAAACTGTGATTATAAGTTTTTGATAAAAAGACTTACTGTTCCAAAGATTGTATTGTCTTCCATCATTTCATGATAGCTGACACAGAGGTGCTCCCACTGTCCCATGCGGAGGAAGGGGGTTGTGGAGGACTCGTGCACGATCTCAGAATCCAAGCAAGAACTTGTCACCCTGGCAAAATGAACACAGCGTGAAAAGTGGCATAGTAAATGTAATGTAGCTTGCTATTTGGAAATGACTGGCTTGTTCTTCACGTGAGAGGTTACAAGTGACACCTTGAACTTTATATCATCCAACCTCAGGGGTTGTAGTTAAACTTGTGATAGATACACTAGGGGTGAATACTGCATGGATAACGCCACTAGTTACTATCAAACAGGACTATCATTGGCCCCAAAAAAGCTATCATTGTACATCAACCAAGACTGAGGTTGAATAATTGACTTCGTATCCAAGCTTACCTTATGATGATGTTCCCATTGCTAGGATCAGCCCAGAATTCAAAGAGAAGTTCCTTGGATCCAAGCGAGAGTATATGTAGGCAGTTCTCCGTCATGTGCTTCTCAGAACTGTTCCTGAGCACCTGGCGGTCTGACCCGTCTGGTTGGAACTTGTCACCTCCATCTGCAACAGAGAATGAATGTTTACCTTGGGTTATCTTGAGAAAATTACTTTTCAAAAAGTAAAATCAATGAAAACGATGTCCACTTATTGCCCAGGACAGAATACTCATTGCACCACACTACTGCCAGGCATGGTGTCCATGCCTTTGTGTTGGTGTATCTAGGGTTCCAGTCATTCAGGCAGTTTCCAATGAGATTACTTCAATCTCAGACAAGAACAATGTCAGTCCTGAGGAAGCCATATAAATGTGGATTTGAATTAACAGGAGATTGTCTACAGTATCACCATTAGACAATCTCTAGTTAATTCAAACCCATAGAGTAAACAGATTGAACTTTCTAATGCATTTACATAAGCTTATACACTGGATGCAGTGCCTCCCCCTCGGCCCAGGAGTCTATGCCTGGGGCATTACAAGCCGCACATTCTCAACTCAGCAACAGGTATGCTTTCCTTTGGAAAATGGGCTCATCGAGGCATTTCCAATGGGTCAGGTGATTGCTCCATGACAAGACAACACCAAGGGCAGTGCAACTCTCGTCTTGAAGTAATAGTATGGTTTCAGTATATTCTTACAGCATGACTGTATACAGTATGTACAAATCTTTAGAGAAAGTATTTACATCACTCAGAATGTTCATCTGACAAAATGCAAGGGAGAGGCAAATAAGACCTGTCACAGCCAGTAGTCATGATTTAATGCTATCACATGCGGTGGGTTATACTACTAAAAGCTGCCTCAACCTGGCCACCACAGAGCCTGCATTCTGGACTTTCTGAAAAGCGCGGTTAAGTGCAGGTACTCTGGATCTGAAAAATTTGTTAGATACAAGATATGATGGTGAAGGAATAAAACCAGGAATGCTGCCAGGTGTCATAGGCCAGTCAGCTGAGATTTCAAGGCAAGGCATACAAAGCAGGCAAACTAAGACAGACTCACCAGATTTAGAGGAGGTTAGAACAGTGTACCAGATAGTTAGGAAATCAGTGGAATACTGAGAGCCTACAAGAAAACATCAATCATCCAAGAAAACGTGCTGTTCTAGTTATGAGTTACACAAAGCAAAAGCCCTAATCTACGTTATATTTGTGAACACGCAAGTCTTTAACTTTTGTCCAACAGTCAGAGCCACAGAAGAAAATGAGCACATTTGCCAAGTTCTAGCTTTTTGACAGGCAAATGTTAACCCTTGAGTGGTCAAGATGTTGAGAAGTGACAGTTTAATAAAGGAGTGAAGTTAAACTCAACTTCTCAGCATCTAGATGAGTACGAAGAAGATGGAGTTGATTGCTGATGTGAGGCGCTGTCATGGAACATTTTTTCGAACTATGAGATCCACTCACCAGAACTATCACTGCTTTCTTCCTTCATCACAAGCGATCTTCCACTCTTCCTGACTCGCCTCAAACGCCAGTCGGTCTGGTTGCCACTTTGTAACCGCAGCCACAAGGAGAAACTGAAGCCTGTCTTGATTGGTGGCCACGCCAACTGATCACCAATAGGCATCTGTAACGCAGAACTTGTCCATGCTGATTTTTTGCCATTTCCAGACGTCGGTAGCTCCGCCTTGATCCGGCGCATCCCGCTGTCGTCAACTTCATATGCCTCCGAGTGTGATATGACGTAGTATGATCCACCAGCCGGGCTAGATGATACAGATGAGGGGCCATCGGAGGTTGATGAGATCTTCCGGTTGCTGCCCGTTGTGACTGGGAAACACAGGATGTATGTTGGTTGTGGTGCAAGACTTTCTGTCAGGTTTACAAAGGTGTTGAGCAAAGAATCCTGAAATTATCCAAAAGTTTGATAAGAATAGAAAGAAAAGACAATGAAGACGACATTGTGAATTGTGGCCTTTTGTGTGTCGATAGAACACAAGTGTGACACAAACATGTCAGTCGATGACACAAACATCCAGCATACATGTAGCAACAAGAACAACAATGCCACCATGTGTGACGACACCTGTTGCCTGCTATTCTAAAAGGCCTTAGTCACAGTATATCATTGTTTCTAATACAAAATACATTACGCCTCGTTTTGATCGGAGCGGTCTTGGTATCGTAACCAATGACCGCCTGGGTAGGTATAAAATTCTGAATTTTAGCAGACGAATTATTTTCACCAAGAAGCAACGACTCAGCCCCACAAAACAATGTCAAGAACACGAGATTTTGAAGTATTCCCCGATATATTGGGATTTGTGAAGTAGGGAGGATACCCGAGGACTCTTTCGAGGTCGTCAGTCAGGATTCAGAAGAGGTCAAAGACGAGGAAATGGTAGAAATCGAGCTAGCAGACTGGGAATTCCCTTGCTGCGTGACGTCATCTTCACGAGCAACAATATGGCGGAGTTCCGGACACCAGGCTGGATCATTCTTTGACGAAAACGGAACATATATACCTTTCAAATCGTATTTAATTTGTTTAATTTTGAAACCTTTTAGAATAGAAATTAATACCTCGCTGTCGGTCATTGGTTGTATAATCAAGACCGCTCGGGTAGACCTCAAATTACGTCCAAAACCCTCGGCGAAGCGCCTCGGGTTTTGGACTGCATTTTCGGTCTACCCGAGCGGTCTTGATTATACAACCAATGACCGCCAGCTCGGTATTAATTCCTTAAATGACATTAAGATTACGTGCCATGTCATTATCGATGCTACTCACCACAGCAGGGTTCTCCTGAAGAAAGAGTTGCAGGAATGACTTGAGTCCTTTGGCAGAGAACGTCTGCTGGGCCAACATCGAGAACATCTCAAGCAGAAGTTGTTGCTTTTCTGAAATGGAAGGAAATTCATCATAATATATGAGATGATAGATATTCTGGCAGATATGTTACTATAACTGTCATAAGTTAAAATACAGATTACATGTCATCCATTCCAAGTTGCTGTGACCTCAGACACATTTTACATGTGACTCACTGTTGTCGCATTACCAATTTGAGAACCAAAATGACAGTGATAGGTCAATGTGCTTTCTACGCATTTAAAATCTACCAGATCAGGTGACTGAGCATCAATTATCATTGTAACGGCAGTAACAGGATATATAATGTGCTATATTATATGATGTGATTGACTTTGTCTCAAGTCTAATAATCTAGCTTAAATTCAAAGACAAACATACATACCATCACCTTCAAATGCTTTGGAAGATATAACATCATGGAAGCCTAAGAGCAGCACTTTCACTAGGCCCTGAAATAAGTGTCTTAAGAGAATAATAACCTTTTAAATGCTCATCCAAAACAAAATGATTCGAAATGAAGTTCAACTTTGAAACCTCTATGAGTGCTTACATGACCTTAAAACATACTTTAGAATTATGAAAACAGAGGAATAATCATGTGAATTTACCACAGAAATGATGATTATAAACCGACGCAATACCTAAATGTAGTCTGGTATGGTATAGTGTCAACATACAGGACCAAATGTATGGAGAGAGAGAAGGAATGCAGAGGAGAAGACAATATGATTACCTCTCAGGCATGCTGAATGATGAAGGAAGGTGACAGGGACAACTTGAGCAAGGGAGGATAATGTGTCAGCCTGCAACCATGCACCATCGCATGTACTATCACACTTATTTTCACTGGTGTTGCAAGGTGGTTTTAGACATGACTTGCAAATTTCAGGTGAGCCTACAATCTCTTCCAGTGAAATGTTTATGCATTTAACTGATTTTTCTGCGATCCTGTGTCCAGCTAGAAGCAATTTTTAACATAATCTCTTGCTCTACTTAACCCTTTAATGAATGGTGTACATACCTGACCATAGAGGGCACCACAGTTCTGCTTATTCTCCTTAGCCATACCGAGTATCTTTTGAAGCAAACTGATGACAACTTGGTTATAGGTTGTATCTTTTTGGACTGGTATGAGGAGCTCGAGAACCAGGATACACATCTGGGGGTAGATGAGCAGAGTCTCCAGCTCCTTGCTGTGGCCGATATGATGGCTTCGAGAATGCTTCCATTTGTCTGCAACGCAGAATGATCATGTCAAGTCCTCAGTTCAAGCACGTTTCATCAACAAAGGTAAAAAATGTTCTCTAAAATAGTCTTCAAGACAGGTTTGTAGCTAAGCAGGGGATGATCCACACCACTATAGTGAGTGGAAGTTATTGCCATTGAGTATGGATACATTTTAGATATCAAATTGACCACACAGTTACTATAAGTACGAGTGAGACTCTACCACCTGATAAACAAAGCTTTATTCTGGTTCTAATAGTGTTATATATTGATTAGATTGATTAGCCACGCCTACCACCACGTGCGTTTTGGTGACCACGTGACTTAACGGAGAAGTAGGTCAGGAGGAAGGGCCGCGCGAGCTTCTGTCATGGATGAGAGTCATCTTGTATTGTATAGTTTCGGATAACAAGTATGTTGTGAATAACCTGTCGCATTTGTTAGTGTCTTGTTCTGTATTGGATTGTGGCTGTCATGGAGGAACAACTAACGATGCAGACCCCCAAACACGACAATAGAATAGGAGCCACCAACTGACCTTGGCTGGAGTCTGAGTCAGCTGACTCGTCATCAGCTTGGTAAGCTGTATCCACATGAGATGAGAATCCACCATCGCTCTCAGAGTTGCTGCCGTCACTCTCCTCAACACCATCATCTCTCAGATGCTGAAAAGTTGGGTAGGATCAGAACAATGGTTATCGAACCTCAGGCTAACATAACCGGGTACTACTATTCATCAAGTACCAGGCAGGAAACATTGAACAATGCTCTGGCAACGAGTTATAAATGACAGTCCACTGGGAGACACCCTTTAGAAAAGCTGCTCACAAATCTCACAGTGAAAGGCTCATTTACTTGTCCCGGCATAGGCATCAGGAATCTCAGTTCTATGTCTCATTCAGGGAACGTTATAATCATTTTAAATTAAATTTTAATTTAAAATTAAAAAATTAAAATTAAATTAAAAATTTTAATTTTAAATTAAATTTTAAATTTAAAGAATTTGCCCAAGGTCAAAAGCATTGAGTGACACTCGGGTATCGAACCAAAGATGTCAAGAAAATGAGTCGTAGACCATAACCAAAGTAGACTGTTTACACACCATTAAAGCGTAACTGTTGGTCTTCAGCATGTCTTCAATGTTTCCTCTTGGGGTGGCACAGTTGAGCAGGTGCATACAAACAGACTTGAACCCAGCCACGTCCTTCGGTGCATAGTTCTGAAGCAGTGCCTTCACATTGATTATCAGCTGGCTGGGAGCAAATTTCTGAAATTAGTGGAAAAGATGAGTTAGCGATTTGTTCATAGTCTATGCTGGGTGTCATTGGGACTCCCACTTGACATCCTTAAGGAGATTAGTTCCAGGTGATAGACCTCAGAGCGGACTATCTCACTGACAGAACATCATTAACTTAAACACTTAGTAGACAAAGTGAAAACTAAAACAGACAAATCACATTTCGTCAAACCGTGCAAACATATCAAACACTTTGAAGAGCAATTAAAAAATGAAATTTTTCCCAGAGACAAACTGGTGTTGGAATCTATACAGAAATTGAAAACACCCACCTGTTCACCAAAAGTGACATTCTGGCGACAGCATCCTAAGCAGATGAGCAAAAGAGACTCCATGACTGTCAACCTCAGTCGAAACATCTCCTGTTGTAAGACCTCCCCCTCATGGATTGACTGCAGGTCCTGCTTCCTCAACTTCTGGGCAGAGGCGCCCTCTTTCTTGGTGGTCTGACTGGAACTGGTGCTGACACTAGAATCGGCATCCGATGAAGTGGAATCAACTCCACTGGTAAAGGCAGAGTCAGTTTGCTCAGGGTTGTCTGGAGCAGCATGGGGGACATCGGAAGAATCAGCAGTTTCTGCAAGCACCTGGATAACTTCAACTAAATATTGGTACGCCAAACTAGCACCGTCATGTTGTATGAACTTATCTTGGAACGTTGGACTATGGGTGAACAGTTTCTCACAAGAGCTCCACAGAGAGACCATGAAGGATAACTTGTCCAAAGGACTGGTTGCAGCGGCTGGTGGAGACTCTGCCCGGAGAGTGCTTGCACTCTCGAAGCTTCCCAAAGTAGCTTCGTTGAGCTCTTTTAACTTGTGTAATGGAATCCTAGGACTAACCGGCAAGCTGTTAGAAGATTCATTTGAAGAGCTGCGGTGCAAGAACATGTAATTTGGAAGGGGCCAGTTCGTTATGGTAATGTCCAGTAGGACGTCCAAGAAGACCTCAGTTGTGGCACTACACATACTCAAAGCCCGCTTTTTCTGTGATTTAGAAATGTAGCTATCTGATTCTGCCTCTGTAACAGCATTATCCTTTTGTCCCAAGTCATACCAGCTTTTGGACTGAAACACTTGATCCGTGACTTTTTCATATGAGCCAGCAGACGACAGTTTTCGAATTCGATTGAGGAGTTTGCCATCATCAAGAACAATTAGCACCTCGAACACTTTCATCACAGCACTTTGTAAGCTTGGCACTTCAAATAACTGAATCAGGTGATGCAGGCAGCCATGGTTGTGAAACAGATGTTGCGCTGACTGCGACTGCAGTAGAATCGGTAGAGCACTTAAACAATGCAAGATGACGTTCTGCATTGTCACGAATTCCGGGCTGTCCACATTGTGTAGCATCCGACGACCCTGTGCGATTGATGGTAGGAAATTTGTGATGAACAATTCCTCCTTCATCCTTACAGTTCCTTGGCTGACTAGCCGCAGCATGTATTTGGTCACCTGTGACCCAACAGACGAGTTCTTACTGTTTATGAGTGGGTAAAACAGATGTAAACAATGCCACTTTTGCTTGGTAAGCTCCCCTTCACTAGCATCGCTAGAGAGGGCACTGTCTGTATCAATGTTTGACCCCGGTAACCTCTCTTTTGACAGCACTTTAATTTCCTTTGATGAGGATGGAGTGAGGGATGTTAACGTTTTAGAGGAAACAGTGTTATCTGGATCCTCTTCCTCCTCACTGCAGATATCACACGGTTCAGTGAAGGAATCGGTATTTGCGAGACCCCCACACTGATGAAGCAAAGCCCAGACTGTCACTTTGAGAACATGGCGCCTCACAACGCTACTTCTTGTCTCAAACTTCTCAAGGAAGGACTTCAGGATCACCTCAGGGAGGACGCAACAGCACATTCCTGCAGTTTCTACACACTGCAGGATTTCCTGGCACAAGAATTTCGATTCTAACGTCGGGAAAACTTTAAACAAGAAATGGCTCCAGGTTGCCACTACACACATTTGCTGTCCTGAGAAATCTGAATCAGTCGATGTATTCGATGTCATGAAACCATCTAAGCTACCGTAACTGTCACTACTCGTGAAAAATGAATCGTACGTTTTCAACGGTAATCCAAGAATGTTATGATGGTGGTGAAGATACTTCTGGAACTCACAATGGAAGTGTTTTCGTTTCAAACACTTCATGGCGTGAATGTATTCAACCTTGATTTGCTTCAAGGACACCACAACCTTTTCGACAGCACCAATAAGCGATCGTGACAATGCACACAGTCCTGCGAATTGACTAGAGTTCGTTTTGGTCTTTACTTTATCGTCGACAAGACGAAGGACACTGTGAATGAGTTCAAACCCATGGCCTTCGACAAATTCCGTCACCAGTTGAATGGCATTTTTCAAGGATGATGGGTTTGTTTGTAGGATTCTCAGGAGATTGTGTACAAGTTGTAGCACCCCCTCTAGAATATCAGCTAAGAGGAATAAGTAGGGTGGGGTTACTTGTTTTTCAGCACTGCCAGTTTCTGTATTCAAACTCTCCATGCATATCCGACCGACCTCTAATAGCATCGGGATAGCATCATATGAGAAAAATGACTGGAATCCGTTCTGTGATTGGCAGACCATGAGACACACTGCAACGATTAGACGAATAAGGTGCTGCTCGAGGAGAATCATATCACCAACAGACCATCCTGCAGCGAGGTTGAAAATATCCTCCTCTTTATCGTGTAAACTGCGTAAGATCTCGAGCAAGCTAGGTAAGAGCGATGAGGGGAGACTTTTCGTCAACAAGTGTGACTCGATATCCCCCTGACATATGTAACTAATCAACTCCACCATCAACACACATAAATCAAAGGCAGCAATCTCGTCAAACTCAACGCTCTCCTGGATTTGAAACCTCCCCTTCTGTAATGCAAGCTTCTCTTTCTGCATAATGTGTGGGAAGAAGCCTAATTCTCCGGCCAGCGTCTTGAATGATTTAACCACATTGATATCTGTTGAGCGCCTCCTGGTGGCTAAATTCTTTGGCATAGGCTTTGCCGATGAGCCATAAAAGTCTTCAGAGCTTGAATCGGTCTGAGTGTCCATGATGGACTGGCGGCGTTTGGTATAACGTAGGCGGCTACTTGCAACACTTCCACGCCTGATCTTGCTTGTCCCAGACGGGATGGATATTCTTCTTGTAAGCAAGGGAGCTGGGGGAGGTTGGCCACCTTCTGATCGGTATGGCAGGTTTGCAAAGCAGACGTCATATGATGCCAAGTCATCGGACGTCCCTAAAAGTAAGAATTTGAATACATGAACATTTGGTACAGTTTCTCACATTCCATAAAGGTGATTCCTGTCACAGCATTAGCCCCATCTCATTAGCAATCATCATCGTAGGTGGTATCATGGTACATACATCGACCTTTGTCATATCTTTGCAATACGCCACTGGACTCTGCAATTATTTATTTCACTTCTCTCAGAAATGCCATCCAAACCTACCTTTTTTGGCACCTTCTTTCATAGGGGCTCTGCAACACAGTCTTAACAATGATACTAACAACTCTCCAAGTTCTCGGTTGCATGTCAAACTCTGCAAAAAGAAAATTGAACTCTCCTTTCAGTTTTCCTCCTTAAATCCATCTCACTGAGATGGGGAGAAGCTTTAATGAGGCCAGAGGTATGGGCTTGGTCAGGCAAGTGATAAGTTAAAGTTGCCACTTTCTAATTTTCACACTTTTAGTGATGTGTGACTTGATTCTGTGGCTTGGGAGACGTCTTATTACTTTCTTCAGCAAGTAAACTTTCATCTGACAAGTAAGGCCTTTTGAGTGAGTAATTTTCTCTATTTCATTTAAAACTACATCCGTATCATGGACATAAATGAAGAATTATATTTCTTCAAATACTGCACGATTTATGGTAAAAGCGTTTGGAGACTATGTTCAAAAACGTCCCTAAAACGCTATGTTTTACACCCTAAGAGGAGGCAGCTCAGTTATTAGATGAAGACAATACAGACTCACCTCTACTCCAGTATAACTCAGCACTTTCAGTATCATCCATCCGCGGTTTCTGAGGAGATACGAGGTCAGGCCAGATGTGTCATCATCATCCACACTCCGGCTGCAGCAGAGATGAACATCAGAGAGAAACTCGCGGGACAACAGGTTACTCGCACTCTTCATATCACTGAAAAGAATAGGGCAGATGTGATTTTGCATAGTAATCTACAGGATACAAACTTCTTCAATGAGCAAGTTTATACTTTGACAAGTGGCAGCATTCTACAATGACATTGTATCAGCCTAGTCTGACAACCTAATCTGAACAGCTGATATCTCCCCCATGCCCCCTCAATGAAAGGGCAAAGCCTGGGCAAAGCTCCCTGCAAGCATATATCTATGTGATGATCAAAGTCGGGTAAGTTTAGGCCTATTTATCTTCTGGGTGCAGCTCAGCACTTCAAAGATATTTGATTTGGGGATTTGGAGTTCTATTTTGACAAGCCAAGGGGATGGATAGCACTCCTGCAGAATGCAGAAACACACTTTTCATTACTCGAGATCTACAGATCAATCAAAGTTGCACGTTTTCAAGATTTTTGTTGCCCAAATATAATCAAAATGTCATCAAAATCTTTGCTATGACCTTCAAAAGGTAATAGAATTTCACAATCATATACTCATATTTTGAACCAGACCGAACATGGTCGAGGTCAAGCAATCTTGCAGTACATATGTATTCGTTGAAAACATGGATTATTTAGGCCAATGGCAATGACACAGCAGTGACAGGCCAAGCAATGAATTGTAATAATGACCAGGACAGCACTCAGCAGATACACCTGAATTTCAAATTAGTGAGTTAAGCTTACACAACAATGATTAAGGCTTTAAGACAGAGTTAAAGTACCACCAGTAGTTCACAGTATAAGTATTAGTTCACTGTAAAAGTACACTAGCTAAAATCCTTGGGAAATCAGTCATTCACTGGGAGAGTGGTTAGAGCATGGAAGGAGGTTTCGACACTCGGAAGGCATAATGCTGTTTTGTATGTTTCCTTGAGCAAGACACATTTAACCTGAAATTGCTTTGTTCTTTGAATAAGACGTGAGACCAAGGCTTTTTGTACCTGGTGTCTTTGCCAGAGCAAGTAAAGCACCCAACCAAGTAAGAAAGAACGTCTATGAGTAGCTTGTTATGAGCTCTACCTCTGGCCAAAGACCAAGTCACTGGCCCAATAAACCCAACTGGAGCCTGACTGTAGTGGCATGGAAAAAAAGCTCTAAAAAAGCTCTAAAAAAGCTCTAGTCAGAATGGTCTGCATAAGAGTCGCCAAATGTCAACATTTAGGACAATGTCCTTACCTGCATATCAATAGGCCTACTAATAGCAGACATCATCAATCAAAGTTTGAATGAGACAATAGATTGTGTTATGTTGAAATGATATATCGATATTGCAATCATGACATACACCACACCACAAAGGTCACCAGGAAGAAGGGAAAACCTGTGTCTTCCGTTCAGCTGACTTTGAATGACAGTTCATGAGTGAGCTTGATGAAAATATGTTCCATGTGACCAGTCATTTAACTCTTACAACCAACAAACAAACTGGCCTCATTTTTACAGTCAAATTAATACCTGTCCCGACATTGTACCAAAAACTAATTCATAGTTCTTGGTATTACACAAGTCAATTGGTTTGGTGTGGAAATCAGCACAACTAAAATCTCTTTCGAATATTGTGCCACGTAGAAATCTGAATTTTGGGTAAAACCCAAAGATATAAAGTCTCTGAATTTAGATCTCAGATCAGAGTGATGCACTGTGCTGCATCCTTCTGAAATACCTTCCCTGAAACACTAAACAGCTCACCTGAACTTGAGGTCATCATCTTCTTCCATTTTTGCTCGTTCTTCAAGGTAGATTTTTAGGAAACAGTTCAAGTACTGCGATCTCTGCTGACAAAGTGAAAAATTTTTTTTTGAACAGATGATCAGCACTAGCTTAAAAGATGATCTGGTTTTAAAACAGGAAAATTTGAAAAATTTTCAGAATTCTGAACTTGGGAAAAAAATCAATCTGAAGGATGAGGAAAAAATTTCTGAGTCCAAATATTTTTTTCACTTGTTTTTTTTCTGCACAAAATGAAGAAACATCATCAGCCCCCAAAAAAATGTTGGCTTTGAAAATTTTTCATAATTTTGAACTTGTGAAAAAATTCAACTCTGATAGATCGAAAATAATGGTGCAGCTCAGAACTTTGGTGAAAAGGTGTGTTTGAGGGTCTTTAAAAACCATGATAGCCTTTAGCTCTTCTTATAGGTATCAACAGTGTGACACACCCAGATCACCAGCTTCTTCCACTCACTTCATTTTGCTCCCTGCCTGTGTGCACAAAAGCTTCCCAGCAACATTTGAGCTTTTCTCCCGGCATCTTTGGTAATGCTGCCATAATCACTTAAAGACTGGCACTACACTACTATTTGGACCATCATCTGGAAAGAGAGGTCAAGGTATTGCAATGTTGATGTTAGCCACTTGATATCGATCTGGAGCCTGCCATAGCCATTGCCTCCAAAATGGCATTGCAATGTTGTCAAAAAACGAGAAGAGAATGCCCATCCTTTTGGCACGCTTGGGCTGCTGCTGTGCGAAAACTACTTCTACTGTACTTGGCCGATTTCTTCAAAATTTTGCCATGCCACTCATGACTCAGGCCATTTTATTTATTTTTGATTATTAATCATTTACGGCCGGCCAGGGGATTTTCTACTGTACTGTCTGATACCAATGTATCGTATCATAGACAAATTCGAAGAAGTTTGTATTGGCGATGACCAGTGATGCATTTCACCTTGAAAAAAGGATCACCATGTCTCTAGCATTATTGTCCGAAGTCGGGTTAGGCCTTCTGACATGACGTGTGTGTGACCTTATGACATGACATGACTTGAGTGTGCACATTTGTGACCCGCTCTACCAAAACTAGGCGCTTGTCGCATCTGAACTTGACAGGTTGATACGGACTTGTTGTTCATTTCCCTATTGTAGACCTTTTGTGAAATGTGACCAAATCAGTTTGTAATAGATTTCACAAAAGGTCTACAATAGGGAAATGAACAACAAGTCCGTATCAACCTGTCAAGTTCAGATGCGACAAGTGCCTAGTTTTGGTAGAGCGGGTCACATTTGATTTGTTTTGGCACTGATTCGTCTTCTTCGAAAAGATATATTGACATTCACATGGCATGCACTGTCACCGTGTACATCATGTCCGCAGCCAGAGCTGGGCCAGGCCTACATACAACACATCCGTCACATAAAACCATGAAAACAGGGTAAAAGCATGAGCCCATACTAACTTTAAATTTACATAAAAACTATGGTGTACCATACATACCAATATTATAGGCCTATTTTTATATTTTTAGCCAAGTAACTCAGTAAGGCGGTCTTAACTGCAGCATGCTTGTCAGCTACTACGGTTGCTACGTACCTGATAGCTGTAAGATACGTATAAACGGCACTGAGATGGGTGTAAATCAGATTTATTTACCGAATAAAATTCGGCATGACCCCAATTTTTGTCAACATCGCCTCCGCCATGTTAAGATCATGTGACACTTTTAGGCCCTTCTTAGAAAAACGCTTCCTCCCGCTGATTATTTCTTAATATATCATAAAGCATAAAGAGGTATTATGGAAAGAAATCAAAGTAAAGTTTAAAGTACACGAATATTGCGACGTTTAATTTGCTATTGTTTCCCCGGCCCCAAATAATTTTATCATAATATCACAAGACAGTGGGTGAGGAAAATCGAAAGAACAGCCAGTAATTGGCCGCCATTAGCAGACGATTGAAATTGATTTTATAAATTAAATTATCGTTAATTGGTATCGTTTCCCAATGGAATCTTTACTTCCCAAGCGAAGAAAGAGAACCATTATCCCTCCTGAACACCTCGATAGGCTCGAAGACTTATTCGAAGAGGAGCAGTGGCCTTGTCGGGAGGTAAAATCAAAGTTAGCAGACGAACTCGGCCGCAGTGAAAATTTCGTCAATATCTGGTTCCAGAACAAGCGAGCTCGTGTGAAAAAAGAGCAAGGGAAGCGGGTTCAATTACTTTTAGAACAGACAAAGGGAATCATTAATATACCAACTGATGGGAAACTCCCTCTTGAAGAAGCCCAACGAATGCCAAACGTAAAAAATGCAACTTGCCGTGCAATTTTTCTTCGAGGTTCAGTGAGGCCATCTACCGGTAAGGCAAAGGACGAAGAACGTCTGGAAAAGGTGTCCTTGGTTGTGCCATCGGACATGTTGGAAGAGAAGAACAAACCAAGACATGCTGTAAAAGAGATATCGGCAGAGAGTCATTGTAAAGATAGCGATGCTCCAAAACCAGATAAAGTCGATCAACCAAGTGAATCTACAGCAAATATTGCAGAGAAGGTATGATTGTGAACGCAAGTGCTTGCTTCAGGATGCTAAACAGCCCACCATAAGAGAGAGCCATACTCGCAGCTGGCCTTGCAGCGTATAAAAAGGTGCCAGAACTGCATTGTCTTATTATATCATATGTATCACCTGTAAACATTGAAAATGGTGATGGTATTATAGACACAAAAGGCGGTGCGAAATGTCAGTGGAGGACAGAGATGGTAATCTTACTGCTTGTGCTATATTTATACTATCATCATATTAATCACTATTGTATATCAAAAGGCATATTCCAATGGTAAAATTTCTCTATAATTTCAGCAACAAATGGAACTGTTAAATATTCTTGAGTGCGCGGAGACACCATCACAACCAGAGTTGTGCCCGGCTGTCCTCGCGCCGAAGCGTCATCTTTCCTCAGTCCCCATGACGACAGGCCCCTCGACCCTGTCTACACCCACTCTCTTCCAAAGCGTAGTTAGGATGATCGCTGTGGTAGAAGGAGGGATACTCCAGCCTGGTGAATTGGCTTACGGTAACACCATCAGTAACGCCCTCTACGGAGTGCGGCTAAAAGACAATGCTAGACTGATCTATGATAAAGACGTTGGATTTGAAGTTCGGCAGGAGGTATAAATATCTGTATCAGAACAAGAATATAATCAGTACGAGAATAAACAAAGACTTGTCTTTATTTATTTACCACTAAGCGCTTCAAGCAGCGTATATCATCACCCACGACCTTTGTTATCACACCGCGTGGCCCATGGACAAATAAAAGATACTAGCATTGTACCCGTGGCGCAGGCAGGTTCAAATGGGCTATACCTTGAATAGATTGAATTGCAATGAAAATCTAATGAAATATCACTTGGCTTCTGTGAGTGGTAAGGAGAATTGACAGTGTCCGATTAAAAATCCCTCATTACTGCTCCGCTGAAGTTAATTACCGAATATAAACATAACGTTGCATCAGGATAAAATATCACCTGCAAACGTGCAAAATTTCGAGACGAAACACTACCCCCAAATGGCACTTTATCGAGCCGCCTTATAGTATTATGATATAGATGTGCAATGTACGCGCCACGACATGAGACGCTTATGTGGAGTTAGACTGTTACTAAATGTACTTGCTTGCTGCTATCTTTCAGCGTTATCAAACAATGAAAACACGCAGATGGGAAAAAACTCAAAAACGTTACACCTGTGTAAGTAAGGTAGGCCCGCCTGCCCTTGTCATTTTCCAGGCCAATGGAAGATCTGAGGCTTTGAAAATACATGTCAAGGCAGTACTTAATCCCTAACAATGATAACAATTAGTACATGGTAGTAATTGCTTGGCCTATTATGCTGTTCTACTTATTTGCCCGTCTGTACACTTTATACAGTATATACGACAAGCAGGATCGAGCTATACCGTTCTACTTATTTGCCCGTCTGTACACTTTATACAGTATATACGCCTAATTCCTGTTTCGCCTATTCCTGTTTCGCCTATTCAAATGTATTGCTTATGGCCGCTGGACACGGTCAATCATTTTCATCAAACTTTTTCATCAATCTTTTTGGTCAAATTTGTATGTAGAGGGTCCCGCCATACACGGTCAATCATTTTCATCCAATCATTCACAAAATGGCTCCCGTGCAGTCAAGACTGCTTGTGGCCGTTGCTGCGTCAGCTGCCGTTGCTGCTATGGCAATAGCCATGGCCGCATTGAAGAAGAAACGACGACGACGACGCCGATATTGGACACGGCCATGGATCCTTCGAAGAGCATCCAAAGGGGCATATGCCATGCTAAACGAGGAGCTCAGGCTGGAAGACCCCGCTTCTTACAAAAACTATCTGCGTATGGATGAAGAGATATTTGCTGATCGTTAAGAAAGAGCAGCTTCTGGAACCACCATACGGTTGGCTTGTGCACATCCTTTGCCGCAGCACCACTTCTTTTGGTCTTGTTTATCTTCTCCATTTCCCTAGCAAAGTTGCTACGTAGCCCGTTCATTTTTTTCTTCACGTCATCAACCGTGCAGTCACTCTTTTCCTTGCAGACATCCTCAAGTACCTCTTGGTAGGCCAGTTCCTTCTTAACGCGATTGTGGTACAGGGCATCTTTGGTGTTGTATAGGATTGGGTGGGCCCTATACGACTCTATCATGATTTCCACTGCCCTCTGCGTCCAGCCCATGTTGTCGTCTATGAGAGGCAAACTGTGGAATCTAGGCCTTGCATTACAAACCCGTCAAATTGCATAACCACCGTCATCATGAAGGAGGAATGGACCATCATTGATTTCGGTGAACCCACGAACAATTCAATTCAATAGGGTTAATTGTTCAATAAATATCCATGCCCGATGTACACGGTCAAATTTTATCAATTCGTCATTCAAAAATAGGACCGGCTCTATTCCATCAATCTTTGATTGATGGAAAATATTTCATCCAATTTCCCACCATACACGATCAATCTTTTCGGTCAAATTTTTTTCATCCAATTTTGAGGGATCGTGTACAGCGGGCATAACCTCCCAACAGACGTAGGAATATGAACCGTCCCTCACTGACCGACCAAACCCGAGGAGAGCCACATATGTACGCATTGACGAACGCATGTTACGCCTCAAAGAACAATACGTCAATGGAGAGAGGGACATAATGAGTTACGTTGATGCCATCAGTTACCTTGTCTGACATAATAGTTTTTACTGTGTGTCAGTATGGTCCTATGGTCCTATGGTCAAATAAGTTTACATATTAAGAGGTTAAGAGGTCAGTTTTGTATCAAGGGAAAACACGATTGACAGGTAACACAGCCAAATTCTGAGTAATATCATTATTGGAGAATATATTATATCATAGTGCCATGTGACATTAGCACTGACAACATTAATCTGCGTATTTGAGTCAGGTTGGTTTGTTTTTCTTTCTAGAGCATATTTCGGTTCTTAAAATGACTTGTCAGACGATACCACTTTTCTTCAAAGTTTCACCACAATTACTGCAAGATAATGGTAAGTTTCTTTAAAGCGCTCTGCAAATGAGCGATCTTCTTATGTTGCGACCTGCGAAGAGCGAAACAAAGATCGCTCGTCTGCGGGTAACTCCATGGTAACCCGTTCACGAAATACGTCAATATATTTTGATTAAAAATACAGGCCTATCAAATTATTGAACTAGAAGCTTTCACCTAAATTCATGCTCCGTCGCATGACCTTCAGGGGTCAATGCGTTCGCCACTTCCTGTGGTCCTCTAAATGACATCAAATAGTAGAGATTTTCAAAATCTGGGCGTCACTTGTCCTGCGTCGATGTATGAATTCGACTTAACTGTTTTTTAAACAAATCTGCAGGCAGAAATGTAATGTGGTATCCACGCCATTGAATTGAAAAAGGAGGTTGTGATCAGACGAGATTGTGCTCATTAATCTTTCACCCAATTTTAGCTTTTGAAAAAGACCTGTACGAGATTGGCCGAATCTGCCTCGATGACGTAGCGACGAGACAAGACGTCAACGTGGAGAATGGAGACAGAATTATCGTCATGATCAGTAAAAACACCAGGTGAGCTATGGACATAGTCTAGTAATGGCGAACATGATAAGTAACCGTCACTTCTTTTATTCCATTTATCAGGGATAATAATCATTAGAGAAGTTGTATCAGCTGGAAAGTGATGGCACTTGATCGAATTTGAATTTAAGATTTATACCTTTCCATGAACTTTCAATAGATCCATTAACGTAGATTTTAAGGACATACATCACAGGAATTTGCTAGAACGGGTCGCGTTTTCTTTTCTTCTAGTCACTTGACGATGCGGGTGTACGCAGCCCAAGGAACCGTCACAATTGACGTCAATTACATGTGTGTCGGAGAAACAAAGGATAATTTTGAAGCCCTGGTGGTAAGAGGCGTTGGATTCCCTGCAGAGAGGGGCAGGGGTGGCTCTGCAGGTCGAAATGTGTAAATAGCCTTCAAAATCGATACACACTTGTTTCCAAAACCATAAACCGTGTAAAACATCTGTCATTTTATACAAATCCGACTAGGGTAATTTATCGATGTCGGAAGTTATTTTGAGGAACTTATCAAACAGCGAAACAAAAGGTATGCAAATAGCATTCCGCGAAGATGACGTCACTGCAGCTGCTGCCCTCTATATTACCCCATCGCTGAATTACAGGCAATGGTCGGACAAAATGCGGTTTCGTAATGGATTCAGGCTTTCTGACTTGGGCAGTTAGATTCAATCTGGCACATGTCCGAGTGTTGGAAATACTACATAATTGTGTTCTGAATATTTCTCTCTCTGACTCTATGGTATCATTCATGCTAAAAACAATGCAGGGTCAAAGATAATTTACTTTCGAATAAGCTCAAATGCGTAGAAATAAGTAACTTCGCGGCAAAAAGATCAGTTTTTAAATCGAGACTAGATCAAGCTATTGCACTGGGCTTATTCGTGCGTCTTTAACTTGCATGTCGTTGAACTAGACATTGACACTTTTTTTACAGAAAGTCAAAGAGCAATATGCATTGGAAGGAAAAGGGGACACTTGGCAAGAGGTAGGTTATTGCATGTACCGATAAAACGTACCATTCTGTTTGGTTTAAATGATGATTACATCAACCCTGGGGTGAAATGTTGGGGATGTACAAAAGGAGAAATCCAATTAGGGGATTTATTTAACACCCGAAGACCCAATGAGCAGTCAAGTTGTTTCCTTCTGGTCTTGCCCAAAATATTGTTCAGAACAAACTAATCTTGCATTTTCATTGATGGGTTTCTTTTATCTTCAGTTTATATTAAATCGACTGGAAGATCGTGTACGAGAGTACCTGGGGGACAGGTGCCTTAAAATGGAAACGTAAGTTGCTGACGTGATCTCACATCCCAACTTGGTTGCAACTCGGTCCTCTTGTTCGTATATTACAAGGAGGAGTCTTTGAGGGAACATGACGTATGAACATGATGTCGAAAGGTATAATGATCCTCACAGCGCACAAAATAGACTCAAGACGAATATTTGCGTCGTGGAAAAGGTTCTCTTTGTGACCCTTAATTCACAACGGATCGTCGCCACGATCGTGTCCGTGACCTATTGAAACCATTGGAATCATGTTAAGAGCAGGTATGGACCTCAACTTTATTTCGAGAATACACAGGCCGATGTTGCCTGGCTTGCTGACGCA
The DNA here is from genome assembly GCF_910592395.1 of Lineus longissimus. NCBI lineage: Eukaryota > Metazoa > Nemertea > Pilidiophora > Heteronemertea > Lineidae > Lineus > Lineus longissimus. The sequence continues at coordinate 26,891,291 of NC_088310.1, forward strand.
CATATCAACATATCTTTTTCTTTCAGTCTCAAAGTACCGATCCGTCGGGGTGATGCCCTGTGGACATACAGCCGTACCACGGCAGAGCGTGTCATCGAGATGGAGTACGACGAACTCGTCTTCAGTTCCTTCTCCAAAATGCAGAAAATACAGATATACCAGTGTCCATTGAATGGGAACGTATTGTACCTTGATGGTGAAATAAGTAAGTGCATCGTCGGTTTTCGCAAATCCCCCGAAACGCCAACGTGAACGCCTATTTCATTGTTCGACCTCCTGATTGCGATGCCAAACAATGGGATAGCCGTTTACATTGACGTTTCGGGTGCTTTGCTTTTCCATTGTTCGACACCAGGCAGAATTCTATTATACCGAGTGTTGTACATGCTTCCCGAATTCAAGTGTGTTGGTCAACCATGACTATCTCCTTTGTCCCTCCACCATAAGGCCTAGTTTCCCCTTATGACATCACTATTTCGGACACTAACTTTTTCCCCCTTGTCCGTCATTAAAGGCATTCAAGTGTGTTGGTCAACCATGACTATCTCCTTTGTCCCTCCACCATAAGGCGTAGTTTCCCCTTATGACATCACTATTTCGGACACTCAGCCCCTTATTTCTGGAAGGGTGTATGTATTTCATAAAACTTCCACCTTTCAGGGCCATCTTGACCCTCAAGTTTTGAATCCACTCCGCCGACCCGGACTACGGATGGAGTCCGTCTGGCGGTTCAGAATGCCTGAGGGCGAGCTTGTAGGCGATGCTGATCATCGGCATAAAATGTACATTTTCTTGAACCCGCTTGTCTTGCAGTGCAGTCTGAAAGAGACAACGAGTTCAACGAGCTCAATTTCGGCATAGGAAAGCACAAGAGAAATGACTACAAAGGGAAAGATGTGCTGCTCCTTGGCGGAGGAATCGGAGGTGGAATACACTCTGTGATGCAAGAGGAGCCTAACATGGTGGTCATGTGCGAGGTGGGAACAAAACGGCGAACATAACGATTTATTTTCTGATCTCAAATTGTGCCTGGCATGATCGAACACTGTATTTACGATGTCTCTTGATATTTCTACAGTAAAAATAAGTAAGACATATACTCTCTGTTTGAATAATGTAGATGTGGTTTCAGTGGCAAATCTCCGCGGCAATATGTAAAGTAGTAAGTGAGTAAAGTCACTTCCTGTGAATGAGACAGCAATGATTATCTATCAGGCCAAACGTGTATCGCATTTCACTTCATCCACATGATTGCCACAATACTTTTCCCTGAAATATCGTCATGGTCTTTCCAGATTGACGAGGAAGTGATTGCCGCAAGTCGCAAGTACATGAGGAAAGCGTGTGGAACATCATTAGACACAATGGAGGGACCGCACCATAAGGTACGCATTCTCAATGCAGCTAGGGAGTGAAAGTTTTTTCTCTGCCAAAACAGATTGGTATATTGGGATACATCCTGAGATCCTGATCAATTGAAAAAAATCACGTTTATGGTTCCAGGTGGTAATTATTGAGTTGACGCGTTTTGCATTGTAACTCTCTTTTTTTAATCAGATCATTGTCGGCGATGGTCTCAAAGTTTTGAAGGACGCGGTGCGAGATGGCGCCAAGTATGACTTCGTTGCGGATGATATGTCCATGTTTTTGGTAGACCCGGACACAAAAGGTACGTTCTTATCATTCTCCATCAGGAGCTGCGGAGGAGTCTTATTTCGACTTCATGCGCGAATGATCCTTTCCATCGATGTGAAGACACGTAACCTAACGTGATTTGCCGGCTCTGTCACTGTCTATAAGCTGATAGATGCACTATATACGCAGGTCGTTCTTGTTTCGTTCGAGTACCCGCGCCGAACCATTCGTTACCAGAGAGGTTACAGTGCGAGACTTAGTTCTTGAAAACGGTAACTCCAGTCTACTTGGTGAAAGAAATGAATCCAGTTGGTGCAAAGACTGCAATGTACATCCTTTAATTCCAACCAAAACGGATACAAAGTGGCCAGAAGAGACCATGTGGAGCCTGGGCATGCACCATTTTCTTATTTTTTTCAGAGAGAAACATTGATGTTAAATGGAGGAACGAAACAGTATTGAGCCTGTCGAAACAAGTCCTCAAGCCCGATGGCATATATCTGCAGGCGGTAAGTCGAAATTGATTACCAATAGAGCAACTGGAACACAAGGATTATAACTGTCAACATATACGAAGACAAGTCAGCGGTCCTTTTCAGTCTCTACAAAACTTTTTTCCGACTGCTAGGTAGCCCTTCCCATGACTTCAAGCTAAAACTTGCGCTGTGGTGGTTCTCGATTTTGTTCACACTGAGTGAAGCCATCAACTCTCGGTCATGGTGGCGTTGGAGAGCCTATTGCGGATTGTTCACAGCAATTAACTTTTTTGGTACTTATTCCAAGTATATATACATGTACTGTAAAAATCTTCGCTCTCTGAGTCTGTACCAAACACATTCTCGATCTTGTCCTTGCAGCTTGACCCCAAACCGACCTCTGTCCACACAGATTTTAAAAGTGCCGTCAAGGCGGTGGGTGGCGTGTATACAGTGCGAGAGTGTATGTGTATACCATCATTCCTTGAAAAGTATCCTTTCGTCTCGATCCTGAAACATCTTCTGCTTCAACGTTTGCATCTCCATTGGGCTTTACGGTAAACACATTTCACGAACCGCTCGATGCTAACATTTTGACATACTTTTCTTTCCTTGACGAAACCAAGCTACTTCTTCTACGAGGTGACTTTCCCCGAGGCCAACGACGGGTCTGAAGCACGATGAACCACTGTATGACGATTTTCCCAGAGGCCGACGACGGACGCACCACAGGCAAAATGAACTGTAGTGTTAATTAGGGTAGATCATTTATACCCCGGCAATATAGTTTTTGACATATTTCTGTGTCCGTTTCAGGCAATCTTTGCTAAGCGTTTATTTTATGAAATGCTGACATGTGTACCGTCGAGAATAAAAGTATAAAATGCATGAATTTAAATACTCAATTTATTGTCCGTGGCAGTGTTAGCTAATTTTGTACTTGCGGTTTACCATTGTTTGACACAGAACGAAAGTCCGTGTCCACAAGCTCGAACACATCGGACACCATGGGGGGACTGCTTTATAAAAAAACGAAATAAAAATTGAAAACTATATGGCCTGCAGGGAACTTTCACTTTTCATACTTGACATGTGGATTATCGTGCATGTTTCAATTCTAACCGCATGAGACTGGATTAGGGGCCTAAATAACTGCTAGTTATAGGCCCGAACTGAAATAAAGGATTATTGTATAAAATAAAGCCGAAAATAAATTGTTTTTTGAGCTGTGTTTACATTTAAGTAGAGACACAGAACACATCGAGAATGGTGAGTACATGTACCTTTATTCTGTATAGATTCAGTGTGTTGTCATGTCAATTTCGCACTTTTCACTTCCAATATCCTCTGAAAACAACACTGCAACGTAACTCGCATACATTTCATGTTCTTAGCCGTCAGTTTTAGTCATGTTATGTCGATATAATGTGCAGCTGATGATGTCGGTGGTGGGGGAGGGGTTCTCTATGATATCACAGAATAATCAAATGGTCGAGTAATCCATTGATGAAGGTTTTATATCATATCAAACCCAATTCTCGGGTCTTATTCACCAATTTGTTATCATTTTAGGCAGAAGTCCTTACTGTGAAGGAAATAGCAGGTGGGTATCAGGGCAATTTTACTCGAGAAATCATGCATAGATTTGAGATTTATCCTTGTTTTAATGATTGTATACTTGAGTGTGGGTACCACGACCACACGTTCTCATTACTCTGCGAACGCCCAGCAAACTCATTCAAACTTCACGCTGTTATGTGTATATATACACTTCGCTGGTCTCTTCTCAGCTGACTTCTTCGTCCCTAACCTTTAACAGAGTTCAAGGAAGCGTTTTCCCTGTATGATCGGGATGGTGACGGGACGATCACTACACGGGAACTTGGCACAGTCATGAGGTCACTTGGTTACACCCCATCAGAGGCTGAGCTACAGGACATGCTCAACGAGACGGATTCTGAAGGTGAGTATGCACTCTTCAAACATATGCCAAATGGGTCGTGGTTGTGCTCTAGATATGAACACTCCCTTTTGAAGGAAAAGAGTTTAGGACTGACCCACAATACAACGACACTAACGACTTTACTAACGACACTAGGGATGCTAGGGGGCCAAATCTCATCGCTCACGTCGTCATGAATGGCCACGTCTAATGTGCTGCGTTTGCACGATGCAAACATAATGGACCAAAAGTACGACCGAAAGATCTGGACCGACTCGATCCGGATCGATCTCGGTTTGATTTGGCCTCGATCGTGTGATCGACCTTGATCGGCATGTAGAGACATCGTCGTCATATCTGCTCTGTCAGCCTTCAATAAATCCACTTCTTCTTGCGGTAACCCGTAATTTCAGGCGATGGGGAAATCGACTTCTCCGGCTTCCTCTCACTCATGGCCAGGATGATCAAAGACGATGACACGGAATTTGAAATACGCGATGCCTTCAAGATCTTCGACCGCGAAGGCAACGGATATGTTAGTACTTCCGACATGCGCGCTGTGATGATGAATCTCGGTGGCAATACGATAGTTGATGACGAGGTTGAAGAGATGATACGGGAGGCAGATGCGGACGGTGATGGAACAATCGATTATGAAGGTGAGGGCGATTCTCTGTTGATGATGCTGTCAGCATGCATCGTTAAAGAAAACTACTAAAACATAACCAACCTTTGAAACCAACCAAAATCGCGCCTACCAAAAGCACGTAAAGCAATCCAAGGTAAAAGCGTCATATAGTGTCCACAAAGTTCCGCTGAAATAGAACGAAATTGTTTAGGCAACATCAGCAGATGTCTGATCATTAATTTCCAATGGTTGCGAACATCCTAAAGAAATGTTGATATCATGGATACACATAAGCTATTGTTTCGTTTACTGTCCGTAAGCGATTGGACCAAAAAGTTACCATCACCCTGTCCGCAAGAGGTTTCCACTGCCGTGGCAAGTTTGACTAAACTATTTAGGCCTTTTTTCGAGTTGCCTACTTCTTCACAAAATTTTTTTCCATTCTAACAACAGGCTCCAATTCCTTTTCAGAGTTTGTAAAGATGCTGAATGGTGGGAATTGAGCTGGGGCTCGAAAGAATGTGTTGGAAGGAAGCAGTGCTTGCCCCAAAGCTCGTTTATAATGGACGATGTATTTCTTCATTGATGCACTCTCTGAGCAGTCCAAACACTGCGGGCCTACATATCGTTTTCATTTTTTAAACACAAAAACTGTTATTAATCCTTGTACATGTGTACTTGGTTAAATTATTAAATAAAAAATCAATTGTTCAAAGTTTTTTTCTAGTTTTTGTCTTAACTGAAGGAGTTAACCTGGTGACTACCGCGGACGTAAGCTCTGATTACGCTAGGTGCACGTACCTGTGCGCGTTCATTTTCTCAACGTCGCTAATGTCATACTCCATCTCTTTCCAAAAACTACCGGCGGCGGCTCAGTTGGCTGCGGGTCGACTCCGTGACTTACGACGATAAGCCAGCTAATACCAATCAAAGTTGCCTAGCGGACAATTAGGCTTACCGACTTATCGTTTCCGCAGATGCAACAAATTGCCAAAGCTGGATCAGCGCTACCCGATCATTTTCGACCGAGGATTCGGAACTATGATGCTGAGCATATTACAGGGACCGCTCTGATGGCACAACGATGCATTTTGGCGACAGACAGGACAGAGTACGTATATTGTATATAGGATCAAATGAAGTTATGACCCTTTCCGGCTGTGATTTGAAATATGTCCGTTCGTTACGTAAGTACAAAGATGATCTAGAATGTTGCGGCGTAAATGAATGAGGACAGGACTTGATCACACCTGCACATACATGACATACCTTTTTTCGTCGTTCTTACGGATTACGAAACCTGCTTAAGCTTCTCCGAGGCTGGCCAGGCAGAGGCAACGGACGCTGGCGACTTCCTTCACCACTTTCTATTACATGAGCAAAAGCAAACTTCCGTAAAAAGGAGATTTTGAAATAATATCATCCACAAACAAAACAAAGAAAAGCCTGTATCAAAGAAAAAAATCTCGCCGAAAGATTTTCTTTGAAAAAGTTTATATCGTTTGACTCAACAGGCGCACCATGAGAGAGAACAAATATTTCATGATATAGATCAGATGCAAATGAAGATTCTGACGCTTAAGCAGTCTACAAATGCATTAACCATCAGAGAAACGCGCTACACTGCTAATATGTTAGAGCTAAAGCTATATGATAATATCTGCTAGCCTTTCCTGAAATAAATAACCAATTGTATTAAGAACTTATTACAGACAATAATGGAAATACCGTCTTCTTCTGACAATAAGCTGGCTTGCCGGCTACGAATCCGCCTTTATTGGTAGATGCTAAGCAAAGTCAGAAATCTGGCCTTAACGCCTGTCTATTCTTTTCTTTAATGGAGGTTAAGTAGCAGGCGTAATGGGGATCAGTAGCAGATTGACTGCACAGGGCGGCTTAGCCCAGCGCTTCCTTTGTCACAAGCGGACTTTGATTCTACCAGCTACCAAACTATAGCAATATGATTATTTTTACACCTTTAATTCCCTGCTTTCTTTTCCCATCTTTACGCCTGACATTTGACTATCGGGAGGCAGGGAATCCGGCGCCTGAACAAAGCAAATCTTTGCAGAGGTGATCAATGTATAGGGGGAAACCTTTGTTGGAGAGCTTACCATCACGCTAAGATACGACTCCAGTCTAATCCTGCATGTTGCATGGCTTTGACTCGAAATAAATCTTTTACACCCCATAAAGAAATGCGATTCGTATATTGTCTTTTAAACACGATTTAGTGACATAGGTATTTGTTTTCCAACTTTGTTTGTTATTGGTGTAGGGGCCGGATTCTAAAGGTGACAAACGGTTTCGTTTATTGATGTAAAGATAATATCTAATTGATAATTGCCTTTACTGAACCACCTCAAATCCTTCCTCTTGCGTCAGCTACTATATCTGAGCGGGAGGCGGCGCCACTAGTACTAGCTGGCACATGGGGGTCTACATTTTCACGAGCGCGGTCGCTTCGATCTCCCGGTAGGACATCATTCAAAAAACAACAAAGATTCTGTGGTTCATGATCGATAACATTATACTGAAGGCAGCGTTAACGGTTTTATATCAGACTGGGATCGGTTTCCTTTTGAAAACCATGTCTTTCATTTCTTCTTCCAAAAAAGACTGAGGCCGCTACGTTCAGCTTGTCCGTCGACGTTGACCATTCCCATAGTGAGCATTTTCAGGAAAGGCCACACATTCATGATTAACTGTCACGTAAGGTGGCGCCACATTAAAACTCCAACACCCATTTTTCCCAATTCAGATACACCGATATTGAAACAATAAATTCCGGCCTGAACTTTTTACGTGGATATCACTAAGAAGATTTGTTCAGTAACTGTGCATAAAGACGGTAAAAGTCACTAGCTTAATGCCGGTTTGGGCTTTTAAAGGATTTGTTGAGCATTCGAATTGTCGCAAGAGAAAGAGTAATCTTTAGCTAAAGTCCTCTGCCAATAACATCTGGGCAGGATTACCCCCAGCGATTATTAGGCATTATGTCAGCAACGAGAAAAATCGCTAGCTCTGACTCGACGTCAAGTGACATGACAGAGGCGAGGGTTTTTTAACTTCCTCCGATCGGGCGGTTCGGATTATGGATTGTCAGTATGAAATACTAGCGATGAGGGTGCTTAGAGATGGATACTGACTGTGTGACGTTTGCTCGGTCTTGTTGACAATGGAAAACGATGAAGGAATCTTGAGGCAGTCTGGGTGATTAATTCCAGAAAATTATTTAATCAAGGCGCTTTTCACCAATGAATCACAGGGTAGCCTAGTATACATGTGCATATAGGATCGAAAGGGAAGCTCAATGATTTGTTCCCAGATTGCATCCAGTTGTTGGTATCTAGAAAAAAACCTACATTTCTCGGCGATAAGATGGTAACTTCTCTTGAGGTCAGCTCTCAACTGTCTCCAGGGCGATATGGCATGGGATTCTGTCGCACAAGGACATTTCTTTGGACTCATACCGTTCCTACATGCTTAGCCTCATCGTGAGCGACCAAAATGAGTTTCGACGAAAAGCCTCAAGCAATCTTGGACAGAGGGCGCTGACTTGTTACATTTGAAGCGTTTGTTTTGCTTCGAAGCAAAGATGTCGAATGCTCCTGCAGTGTCTCAATTTCTGCGTGGTTGAGGGCAAGCGGGGCATCAAACCTACCATGAGATGGGATTGCATGGCGGTGGCAGCTCTGGCCCCGAATTCAGTCGAGGATATTGCTGCTGCTGCTGATAGCTTGACAACCAAACGAACAATGTTTCAAATCCAATTAAAATGGGATATTACCTCCAAAGTAACTCCTAGCGGATGAGAAAGCATCAGCTAGTTATACCTGAGGCCAGGATTAAACCTTGCTTGCACAATAGAACATAATAATAGGATAATGGAGAAGAATTAGGATGGTAAATGGCGCACTTGTTTTCACTGATGCTGAGGAACATTTGTAACCGCTCTGTCTTTATTTCACGATCACGCGCTGATCTTTGACCGGACCACAAGGCGCGCCAAGAGGGAAAGATGAATCCGGAGGAATAATTTATAGTACAATGAGGGAATAATCCTGTAAAATCGATACGATAGAATACATTATGCATGTATTTTTATTTTCTGAGGTAGGCATGCATCATGGCCCACCCAAGCGATGAATTTTTTGCTAGTCCACTTCGCAAAGAAATTTTGCATCATCAAAAACTGCAATCCTTATATCACTAGGCGCCAACTTCACCATTGCTTATTTCCCTTCAAAATTCCAGTCTCTTAATTCCCTACATTTGAAAAATTCCAAAGCTGTTTTTATAAGTTTTGCCTTCCGAATGGGCTGGGCTGGAATAATATTACAAACTAGGTAGGATCGAAATAGGCGGGAAGCTCGTTCCCTCTCACAATAGATGTCACCTCCGCTTGAGCGGAGCGTGCAAGTGAAATAAAGCCCATGTGATTTGAAAACAAACACCTTAAAAAGAAATCTCTTCGCTAAATAATGAACAAGTGCCCACTGGCTACGGAGGGTCAGAAATGGTAAATTCGTCTTACTCAAATGGAATTAGGATTGCTGACACCTAATGGCGAGGTAAACATGGTATTGTCCAGTCCAAAATTTAGTGAATGACAATTTGGTCTTGAGTAAACATTTCACGTCTTTTCTCTAATGGTTCAGTTGTACAAAACTCTGACACTTTCATGATTGAAGCTACCACAACAATCATTATGTCACACATTTGCAAAGTAGTGGGAAAACACCACAAAACGCAAAAAGATTTACTCGCCTAACAAAATATCAACTTGTTTAAATCTTTTTTATCCTTTTCAGAAGTTGCTGAATGTTTCAGCAAACACCATAATGCGTTTCCTGTCTAAATAACGCATGTACCGGATGTGACATCATCGCAGCCATTGCTGACTTCCGAATACACAAGATGGCGGCTCAAGAACAATGGCACGGGGACCACACGTGTTTCCCCAAGTCACAGGGCACCTGTTGACAGAGTCATTAACATCAATGCTTAGTCGCAAATGACATTATGATTATGGGAAAGACAAAGAGTCGTAATGTAAATACTTGTGCGAAAATGACCGTATAATTATCAGGAGAAAGATTGTCAAAATATCGCTCGTAATTCACCTCTAACAGGTGCGAATAACGTTGCGTCAAATGGTTTGCCGTTGAAACAGGAGTTTACACTGCAAAAAAACCTCTCGTACTAAGCCTGATAGTGACTCCCCTGTTTAGGTCATTTTCTCGGGAAAATTTACTTGGAAGTTGTTCACAATACATGCATTGCGCTTGGCGTCTTCAAGTAAAAATTTGCATTCTATTTTGTATCACTTTTCCGGAGGAATTCAAGTTACTTTACTTAAAAATCTCAGGCTTTTACCGATATAAAATTCTTCGGAAAATTAATGGAAAGCCCAAAAAACATTATCTTGATTTGGATTAGGAATACTGCGAATGTCGGCATTGTATTGATGATACATGTACAAGGTCGAAATGCCAAATCCACTTTTAATCAGCGAATGCCTTCTATCAGATAACTCTACCATAAAAGTAAAAAAGATATGCCATTTTCCAGGGAATAATTCCATATATTTGCCCGCTAGAATAAAGATAATCCCTTGATACGTTCAATACAAGTTGTATTTTATCCCGAGATGCGTTTTCGGTACAACAATACCAACTCGATGAGAATCATTTCAGGAACACAATATCCCGATTTGTTAATTTTCTAATGTGAACAACGGATCACCACCGAGGCCCGGGGACGCTGTGCAGAATTTGAACAATTTCCCGAGGCTAGATTGCCAAAAACTCCATAATATTTTATATACACATCAAGATTAATGGATCCAAACCCAGTGTAGGAATAATCGTACCCGATAAAAAGTTTTCGCATACATTTCTGAGATAAATCAGTGGAAACGAACATTGTTTTGTTTAGTGATATTTTAACATGCGGATGAGCGGCAATAAAGCTTTGGGGGAAATGTATTTGTATTTTTTATCTTTCGGGATTATCCGAGTCGTGGCTCTGGTGGATTGAAACCAACCGTAAGATTTGTGAGAATAGACTTAATTATGATAGGATCGTGTTTTGAAAGACTCAGACTCCAACCTTTCAATAGAAAGTTATAACAAGTTTCGCTGAATGACTTTGCGTTGTATTTATAGATATATAATCTGTAAACGAAAGCAACACCTCCTCTTTTTATCTGACAACAGCAGTTATGATGACAATTTGTTTTGTCGAAAAAACGTGTTTTCTCGTTATAAAGTACAATGTACAATAGGTCCATGTGCTTAAATCACAAATGTGTGAAGGAAAATGAAGAGTTTTTTTAACCGTGGTGTTGCGTTTCAACGGCCCGCTAGAATGTTTTGGCGGATTAAACTTCATCAGCAGTTTGAAGAGTTCGTAGCTTTAAAATTGTAGTTTTAAGAATATCTACTTCACACCAGAAAAGCCATCGAATCCCACCCAGCAACCAGAAGACGTTACCCATGGGAACGGAACACATACCGTTAGTTACACACTCATTCAAATTCAACTTCTATTTAACTTTCCGCGCCGAATCCGTGAGCTATTTGCGATGCTTGGCCATAACGCAAATAAGATGAAAATCTAACATGACCCGATGGCGTTATGAAGATCGCAAATAGCGTAATCTTTCTAAGTCTTCTTTTTCTTTAGGCTACTTTTTGTGGACTACAAAATAGCTACAGTTTCAGTGACCAAATTCGAAAAAAAGCAAAAATTATTTTGTGCATTGCGTGATCGCTTGCTTTAAAGGCCTGAGCGGCACCAATCGGTCTTGTTAGAAACACTATGAAGAGTGTTGAATAGACGCTTTCACCAGTCTCCTCCATTGAATACATTTCTGTCTTGATGGTGACCGTTACCGAACTGCTCTAATTTAGTTGCACGTAATTCCTGACCCCCCAGCGCCTTAGTTCTTTTGGAGACATATTAAATAATAAATGTACTAATCTTGCCCTTTCCCACCAACAAACGCCCCCAGGCGAGGCCCGAACAAATTGCTTTCACCAATATCATTTCCTGCCAGACCCGCCGCGGTCACGTGACTTGTAATCCCGCGTCGAGCCCGAGGCCTGGTTTAGAGCAGGCCTTACTCCGTGGATTTCCTGCTAAATGACGTCTGTAATGTGGCGAACGCATGCTGAATGTCCCGATCTTTCCTCTCTCGGATACGCATAAGATTAACCAATATTGGATTATAACTGTCGGCTGATGGTCGACCTCGTCGCCTCGGCTATCAATGGATCTCGCGAGAACAGACGATGTAACTTTCCTGTACAATCGGGCGGTGTCACAAAACGTTCTACATGTTGTGATAGAAAACGGCGGAAACGACCTTAGTATGTTATCAAAATTGTATGCGTCAATTGCTAATTTATGTCACGTACTTATGTACAGTGGAACCCCGGTAACACGACCACTCATGTGACCGAGGTTGAATGGTCGCGTTGCCGGGGTGGTCGCGTTAGTGAAGTTGAAAATCCGGGGACAAAATGCATGATAAGGTTTTCCCGCCAAAATTGTTAAATATTATGGGTGGTCGCGTTACTGGGGTGGTCGCCGACCGGGGTTCCACCGTAATAACTTTTAATCAAATGAACTGAAGACCTGTTAAACTGATTGATACCTGCTAACAATCTTATTTTCTAAGCAGTGTCATGTTCCATCTCAGCCGTGGTCGCTCATCGAACCTCTCGCTTCATCACTGAGTAACGTGACATTCCCTTTGGTAACTTCTCTCGGGGAATTAATTGATGGTAAGTGATGTATTTGCCAGGGATAAATCAGTAAGCCGCACAAATGCACATAGTCAATTTACCGCTTTGTCCGATCCATCTTAAAAGGTTTGAGCGGCGATTAGCTGTGCTTGGAGAGAGTGGATTATTTTTCATAGCAGCAATAAGACAAACGCTGTACTAATCACAAGTGTGTCTTCTGGGGAATAGGAATAACAATGATTTATCCCCCTCGTCTCTTTGTACGATTTGAATTCTCGGGATTAGGCTATAGGTTCAATAATGGTCGTGAATGGAAAATCCTGTTGTCAGTTCATCAGTGTCCAGGTTTGACTTATTACGTACAGTGACTGAGTGAGATGATAATGATATGTGTGAACCGCTTGCCCCTCTCATATAGTTTGTACTGAGCTTTAAGTTATTTTATCATTCCGTGGCTTGGTTGTTCAAAACAAATTTTGTCACTATCAGGACGATAACATTAACTTGGCTTTATCTAAACAGATTTCTTTTGGACAACCAACCCCTGAGGTGCTATACTCTGTTTCGTGAAGAAAATTGACAGAAGAACGAAATATTCTTCGCTATAAGATCGAAACCACAGTGATAATCGTGGGAATCTAGAAGAAATGACATTGCGCGATGGATTTCCATTCATCTAATTTGAGACTCTCTCAAGATATCTAAATTAATTGCAAGTTGATACGTGCAAGTCAAATGCTCAGCAAACAAAGGAGAGTAAATTAATTACTATCACTACTTGAAAGTAGGCTATCGAATGACTAGATTTATGACGCGGTCACACCAAACTAATTTTACGCATTTTTTCGATATATCCTTCTTTTCGTCTTTTTTACTTTCTGCAGTTTGGCCTGATGGACGGCGCTTCGTCGGGCCCGCATAAGTAACAGCCAGGGCATCTTGGTACATTCAAAATAAGTCACACAGTCTTATCATTTGATGGCTCTCAATCCACCCTGAAGGATCGTCCTCAAGAAATTGACTCAAGAACTAATCAACTTCATTCGCCTGGTATCTTGGAGGCTAAATGGAGATGTGAGCTGAGCTTGATTTGGCCCCGTGGCCAGAGGAACCGATGATTTTGGTCATATTCGTGAAAAGTGGCTGTATGTCCGAGAAGCCACAAATGTATGGCTTTGATTATTAACTTCTCATCTCCATCTGTTTTATTATCTCCGATTCTCTCACCACCGAACAGATGACAAGTGAATCGACCATCGGCTACTTCTGGTCTTAGACAAGATGGAAACCCATAATAGCGGAATGGGGAAGCGAATATTAAACTTTCAAGAGCAATTAATGGCAATAAACAGCTGACATGTGAGCAAATGTAAGACTTTTATTCACAATATCTACTGCGTTATTGAGCTTGTTTTAGATATATATTCATTATATTTGAAGCTATCTACTTGGTTTAGTGCTCGACTTGTGAGATAGTCTCTTGTGTTTTGGTTGGAAAGCGAGGATATATTCATGGGTTGATAATTGGCCATTAGAGAACGACCAAGGACTCAGCCAGGCACCATCAGATCCATCCAACATCGATCACTTGTAATGACAAGGACTGGCGATTGCCGGGTGAGATCAGGGAGCGTTGGCGCCAAAGGGATTCTTAGGTGCATCATGTTAATTTGTATAAAGACACTGTTTGGTCAGCTTCCACGAGACGATTGACGACCACATTATTCAGTAGGTTTTGGTGTTGAATTCTTCTTTTTCGTCTTGAACACCAAAGCGGCAGCTTCCTGCATGCTGGAGGTAAAAGTGACGTCACTCTGACCTACACGTGGATTGACGTCACGCGCTGGTTGTGCGCGCGACTCGAGATAAAGATTCTTCCAGAATTTGTGCGAATTCGTGATCGAAAATTCATGTTGGGAGAAAAAGAAAATGCGTTTATATCAATTCCTTCGCCACTCCCCGCTTCACCACTGGCACCAAAGCATCAAGACTGTCACCGATCAGGATGATGACAAGCCCCTTAACAATGTAAGTTCTTGAGTGCTGAAAACATAAGCAGGGTGTCCCCGAGAAAACATAGACATTCTGATATCATAGTCATCCGTTTCTTTCCGTGATCCGTCAGCCGCTTTAGGCTTAACCTTTAATAATGTGTCATAATCCAGGCAGACATTAGCCGAGGCTAACAGCATGCTATAGCACACCTAAGCTTATCCATAGTAGGGTTGAAAAGCCATCAAGCACAAGGGCGTCGTGCATTCGACGTTAAGATGATAGCATTCTGATATCAAGTCTGTGTTTGATAGTTAAAAACGTTACTTAGACGCTACTCAGTTGCATTAGGGCAGAACAGCTCACTGGAGGGATTGAAGTAGGCACAACTGACATAACCAGCTTGCGCTCAGTCGATTAGCATTTTAACATCTGACTTAAACTCTCTATTAAGTGGGATCAGTATTTGCCAGGGGTGGGGACACACTTACTGACTGTTCCCAAATGCTACATCGCATAGTACGCTTTGGACTTTTTCGTGTTCTGTACTCATTTATATTCTTGCTTTCAAAAGTAATAAACTTGACTGTGTGTCGAAATGGGCCATAGATAATTTGTGCTGAAAGGGACAGAAGTCTATGCCGTTTCTCTGCAGAAAGTGGCCCTCCAGCAGATTCTTATGAAGAGATCCTTAATATGAGCTCAAGTTG
This sequence comes from Lineus longissimus, assembly GCF_910592395.1. Taxonomy (NCBI): domain Eukaryota; kingdom Metazoa; phylum Nemertea; class Pilidiophora; order Heteronemertea; family Lineidae; genus Lineus; species Lineus longissimus. Next base: position 26,906,428 of record NC_088310.1, read on the forward strand.
TTTCGCTTATGTTTTGAATCATATTTGAACAAACTGCGGGGACAGCTTCATTTACCATTGCTATCATATATATACATATGTCTATGTCTAAATGAAAAATTCTGAAGACAGTCAGTGTCACTGGCTAGAAATCGAAAAAGCTGCATTTGGGAACTGCCAATACAGGAGACTGATGTCTGTAGTGGGCGCCTGGGACTGAGGCGGCCGCGAGGGAATGGCCGCTTACAATCAGGGAAACATCATTTATACGTCGGTAACAGACACAGAATCTCCTGGTCGATCAATGCGTGATATTGATACTGCTGGTGTACAGGTTGGTCCAGAAAGGCGCTTTACCACGTCGAGGCCAAGTCGCCTTCTGGTGCGCCTTACCACCACGACATACTGCTTTGCTTGTTCACCGTAACAGTGAGACAGTTGTCAGCAAGTCGACAGTTTCATGACAGATCAAAAGTTTATAGAGCCGGGTCCATGAGGACATGGATGTATAGCTACACATCCGTGATGAGGACGAGAGAGGTTTCGTAGATATTTCGGTCTGAGCTGTTTGGGCCAAGCTGTCTTTCTCACGGTATATAGGGAATGGTGTAATGAACTTTCCGCCCCGACGACAAACTTACAGGATTGTATCACATGCATCGAATAACGGGGGGAATGCACATCTCTCTCATGCTTCCCTGTCGTCCTTTTCTTCCCAAGCTTCTTGTGACGAAACTATTCTGTAGACATGATAGATCTTGGATGGTCAAGCATGGTTTTGACTAACACAGAACAGACAGCAGTATCGTATGAGGTAATGCCTGGTGCTGCCTACTTCTATTGATTGTACAATCCTATAGACCATGGAGGGCCAAGATGCAATGCCGCTGATTATGACGTATATCGCCAGTGGCAATGCAAACTTGCTACGAGGGTATTTCTCCGGGGTACTTTAGTGAAGATAGCAAGGGTGAAGAGTTCTAACGATAAGGAACTTGGTGACCTTGCTTGAAGAGGAATGGAAAACTCGCCATGTCAGATTAATTCGATATCCCTTTATTCTGTAGGTTATGATAACTGTACAATAATATATACATTGACTTTATGTGGAATACATCCACACTTGACTGTTACATTATGATGTTAGAGTTTAATAAGCACCTTTTTGCACCCACATACATGTATTGATTGCTTTGATTTGCGCTTATGTACTGCAAAACTTTGAAAAGCTATAACACGTCTAGGTGGCAGCACTTGTCAAAGTACAAGTGCTGCCCCCTATAGATATGTCAGATTAGCGCCGGCATGTCTCAGATTGTTATATTGACGCAACTATAAATATCGCATTGGACTAAACAGACAGATTGATACAGTTTGTGGGTTGGGAAAACCATGACTCAAGAACACGTCCATAATCTTCTTTTCCGAGACGAAGCCGCCCAAAGGAACGCCTGACAATTGGGTCATTTTAGTGACTGCGAGGTAAATGCCGCTCTTCTGATTGGACAATTAGAGTTCAAAATGCAAATTCCTCATCTGAACCGTTACCTCGAATGGCAGATGATATTGAGAACATTTCCAGTCATAGTTTTCCCAACTTTAGAAGGCAGCGTTTTGCTGATACGATGTTGAACACTTCAGTATCTCATGATTGTCGATCGCGAAAAAACCAACCGAATGCCTCATATAGGTTACTAATGCAGTTACGACTAAAGACGTAACTGATGCAGTTTCCTCATGTAGACAGATGATGAGAATTTCGATGAAATTTACTTGGACATAAATGTTAACATGTTAAATAAATACGCATTTGTGAAAGGGACAAAGCGGTACCAGGCCGCATCACAATAATATTGAAAAAAGATATTCCAATTTAACACATTTCCCCACTTTCCCACTTCCCACTCAAGCTTCCCACTTCCCGCACTTCCCACCTCCCACTTCCCTTTTATCATGTCTACTGCTGTTGTAATAAAAATCCCATTGATTGTCGTTTCTAACCTGCCCAGCAATTTCATCATTTGCGAATGAAATTTTGACCTGATAATTTATAGTAGTAATGAATTGTAAACTTTTTCTGCATTATTCATAATCTAAACCGCTTGCGTAACTATTTACATGTACACATATCAACATGTACAGACATAAACAAAACTATTCATATATACATGAAGTAGGAATTCCTCAGTTCCTTTACCAAAAATAAATAATATTTCAGATCAGAATGTACAGTTTGAACTGACAACGCCTATGACAACTGAACTCTGGATTGGCTTTGTTACAAAGTCCAAAGCGTCGGGCGTTGTTCATGTCCTTGAACAATGCACATAATATAGTCCAATCACTAAAGAATTCCTGCGATTGTTATGGCAGCATGTAGAGAACAAAATAGTTCAATAAAAGTCAGTGTCTTAGAGATCACGTGTCATGACATCATCATCATATCGTGACGTCACTATCCTTTGTTGAATGGTGACTAGATAGGTCTGTAGGTGACGATAAAGATGCTGAGATAGAATGTGATGGCGTTCGCATGAGATCTGATTCCTCGTAGGATTTGATAGGTGACAGGTCAATAGAGTCCTCGTCGTCGCTGGAGTCCGCTGAGATGTGGGGTTCGACGGGTGACGTCTCCACGGCCTCGGGGGTCACACCATGTTTGGAAGCTTCCAGGGCCGCTGCCGCCTCGACTGCTCGTTTCTTTGCCGCCTCTTCCTCGCGTTTTGTCTTCCTCCATTTGGCACGTCGGTTCTTGAACCAAACCTGCAAGACACGAAGGGGAGGAGTTGGGTTAGAAATAATGCAAAATAACTTTTTTTGTGTCGTCAGTGGGTGAAAGGTATCATACCAATCTTGGATGCGAGAGAAGTGTTTGATATGATCTGAAAAAGAAACTGTTATTAATGGAATCGCCGATCATAATATCGAATTCGATTCCGTGTATGCTTTTTACCATACATGTAGCTTTGAACTTTCTCCGCCAAAATATGACACAACAATGACGTTTGCTACAAGAAAAGCGCCATTTCTTTGCAAATCATGAAATGGCCGAGTGAGACATTGAACACAAAGTACAAGACAGAACCCTAGCGGATGCACCGAAAATTCCCAGCCTCGCTCCCATCATCTGCTTCTCTCGGAGCACATCACATGACCTGCCGCGAGATATTTTCATTTCTCTGCGCCCCTACCATTAATGGTAAGATGTCTCCATTATGACCGTGAAATTTTTAAAGATTAACATTCCGGTGACCAAACGAGGATAATAGCCTCTTTGAGATTTGGATATTTCGCTCAAAGCGTTCTATTGTCTTGGTAAATTGTGTCCTGGTAGAGGCTGAGTACTTGTGTTTGGGGGCTGGTCTGCCCTGCCTCACCCGCGTCTGATCGCCCAAAGAAAACACGACAGGCCGAGACCTACAGGGACGCAGCTGATGGGCTTTCACGACGGGGTTAGCAAGAACAAAATCGTCAGCAGCACATTTAATTTTAACAGCTTTCATATTAGAGGTCTCATTGTGTTTCACTTTGTGTGGCAAATTTCAGATTTCGAAATGTTTGATCATTGGCGAATTCCGGCCGGTGATTTATCGCGGGTAATCCTTTAATACCAAAATGTAGCCCTTCCTAATCTGGCGGACACTTTATACTCCGACAAAGGAAAGAATGTAAGGTACATGTAGAAATATGAAAATCCTCTAACCCTAACTGGGCTGAAATTCTGCATTAACACCCTTCCACAGACTAAAACATGTCCCCAAACTGTTGGAAGCTCACACTGTATTTCCACACTTTGTACGTGTCATAACCGCATTGTGTTCTAACATATTAGGCCATATTTCTCCACCACACCAACGTGTTTTCTCAGAACTAACGTCAAATTGTTGTGCATGCTAAACTGTTATTCCTGGCGGTATTAACGCATAATACCATAATACCATTAAGAAATTAACATTTGACTAAGAAAGTTCAAGCTTGCTTGAGAATTCAGCAAAAGCCTTTTTGACAATATCATCTTTGAAGTCAAAGGTAATTCCTTAATGCCCCTGTTCTCTTTATTAACTTAATCCATTAATTACATTTGCCAAGTTTTTTTTAGTATGAAACATCTAATACTATTGAAAGATTAAGTTGTTATTAAACTGATCCGTAGCTTGCTTGCCCTTCCAATTCCAACACTAATGCATTTGCAGCGTTATGCTTTTTATACAAATGTTGATCGGAGTTTAAGGTATTCAGAGTTTTAATTCTTCAGACTTCTCGTGTGAGAAGCATATTACTTAAATGCCAGTGTTCGCTATTGATAGCAATCTCTCAGAATCAATCCTGAGTAGAAAATGATTCGAGACATTCATTTCTGTTACTATCAAAGCTTTAAATAATTTCAATATATGCGCTATCTCGTTCAGTTTGAGACAAGTTAGATGAGATTGTACATTTGTACAATGTAACATATTTATGAAACGTTTTCAATATTAAGTATCCTCTTCATTTGAAGTAGTTTTCAACTGTACGCTTAAACATCGACGAACACTGCTAGAAAGAAACATGCATGGTTTCGCCGTAAGTGTTTGGAGCCAGATGAACAGTAGTGGAATCCGCGAAATCCCTCGTTTAGTATAGATTAGCCGAACTTTTTCTATTGTTGTTACATTTTTGATAATCATATTGTTAACTGTACACGTTTCTTCTATCCAGGTGTTAAGGAAATAAGGGCAGTATTCCTGATTAAAAGGTCACAGCGCCCGAAGTTTGATTTGAAATGAGAGTTACAGGACCCGTTATCCAAACGATGGAGGTATCATATCCCCGCCGCGGGTCCAGGAAACCAGTATTCGTTCCCAAACAGGTTGTTGATTATAACCCATATGGCAGCGGATCACCCAACTCCGCAAACACCCCAGAACTTATCACCCCATTGTACGCGACAACAGACAATACGAACATCTAGTAGCATAACTGCCGAGGAAGGCTTTACATAAGAATCACTTAGTGGATGCGGAGAAAGTAAACTGCGCCCTGAAGCTGGATTATCTCGGGGCTTCAACAGAACAATCGGTTAAATACGTCCAGTGGGCCAGATTACGTGTGGACAAAGCTGATCATATGCTTATGGACCGAGGCCTCTCGGACTTGTTCCACTTCCATCTCATTTGCAATACTTTCCCTGTCCTTGCCTTAACAACGGAAGGGTGACTAATTACCATAATTTACCGTTCCCGCCACTGCTTCTTTGCAAACATATTGACGTCGTTTGGAGATTTTGCCAACTTTCAAATCGAAGGGCGACCTTAAGGTTGTCAATTTTGAATCGACGAGAGACCTTAAGTCAGTCCGGATGCTGACTATCCGCGGGTCGATTCTCACGGTCGACACAGTTCAGCTGAATAATCTTCACACGTCTTTTTCGTTGATGCACGTGTTGTGTTTTTTTTCGTTTTCAAGTTTGCACTTTTGGTCACCATGTGAAGTCACACGTCTGTTTTTTTCGCATACTGGTAAGAGCCTCCGTGCAGCTTCTATATTACCTGGTGTAGGTTTTGGCAAATTTGTCTTTCTCGTCATGGCAGAGAAACTATTAGAACATGTCTGATGAGATGGCCACCCATCACTTTTTTGCTTTCATCTTCACTTCGTTGTTTTAAACAAAAGATAACGATGGTCTGTCGGAGCAGTTTGATATTCCCAAGTTACTTGCTTGGTGACAAAGGTCACCCACCAAGGTATGGATTCAATGCACCACTGACTTTCAAAACCTTCCATGATAACGCTCTACAAGCTTCTTTTTCACTTTCACTGAACTCGAACCATCTGAGGTAGTCTCATCATGTTGATGAGATTACTTCTCAAGGTCTGGTGCAAAAACAAAAAGGGTCACCACAAGAACCGTGAGAGAACCCACTTCAGACTTGAAGTACAGCGTTGCTGGGTCCCTTTCCCTGTCACACTGCGTCCCTTTTTCAATTTGATAAAGGGACTTAAGAGATGATAAAGGCTAATCTCAGGAGGAGTTTATTACAGATGGGTGGGTGCTCGAGGTCGCCCGCCATTACCCTCTCAATTAGAGCGATCATGGTGGCCCTCCCCTTCTTTCTCTCCTGGACAATGAGACAAATGTCATGTTAGACAACAAGCAGATCGCTACAGTTGCCACTGCTCTTCATATACCAAGGCGATGTTCATTTACCAGCTTGAAAATCTGATCATCCAGGCGTTCATTTTCAAGTGGTGGAAGTTCGTGACAATTTCTGCCGCGTTTGAGCGCGGTTTGTTCATACTGTGCGCGCCTTTTGATACGGAAGGCTTGAAGCGTCTGGTTTCGCCGGGGCATGGGGAGATAAACTCCATCATATCTCTCTATTGTAGGAAACTATGCCCCGTTATGGCGCGGCAGTTATGATGAAAAGAATCAAATTTATGTTAGCTATTCGATTACTCCCAAAGAAGGAATAGAATTATAAGCTTTGTGACAAAGATCTTTAGAAAGGCGGCAGCGAAAGCCGTGCCTTCCAACTTGAAGTGGATGCCAGTCAAACCCCCTATTGTTGAGATGTTAACTTCCAAGATAGCATTACACCACAAGTGGCAGGAGAACCTCTCAGATTTCATACTCATCACGCCGCGGAAATGCGAATAGAGACATGGAGAAGATGGGTTGAAATAATAGGAATGTCCATACAAATCTCGTCTCTAAGCTACTCTCGAGCTTATAGTTTTCACGCCCGTCCTTGATGATTAACATGAGAACTGCAAACACTGGCAGCTGCTACAGCCCAGCCAGTGTTGGCTGACGATTAGGGACGTGAACGCGACAATCTCGCGGATAAATAGCCCAGAATCCGGGCACACAATCTGTTTCCTGGATCATCTCGCCAAAGGTGATTTCCACCCCATCGTAGATTATGCTCACTGCTCATGACACAGTCAAGTCTCACCAATTGGTGTTTCATATATGTACACCCGTTACGCATTTGTTTGGCTAAATTCACTTAATATTCAATCCATGACCAAACAAGCAGGAGTTCTTTAATGTCCCTATTTGGCAACTGATTCTTTTGCCTCTGTCAGCATGACCGCCATCTTGTCTGAAATGTGGCCATCGGGACACCTGACGTTATGAAGTGGGAGGATGTATTACGCTCCGTCTTGGGTTAGCTGACATTAAGATGCCGGTTGGCGTATTATCACACGATGAAGAAGAGGACTAAAGTTCTTATCAAGTATCTGCTGCTGGCTTTTTATTAGCAAACAGCCAATAATAGGATGGAAGGAGAGTGACACTACACTGTAAACAGACAGTCAGAGGAGATGGGTAAACTTAAACTACTGAAGAGTGTGGAGAGGGACGAGTGGCTGGCTGATATGAGTTATGATGGCAAACGTTAGATAACTTGGAACAGTCACTGACTTCGACTGATACCTTTAAAGGCCGTGTATGGCCGAGAGGCTCACTAGGTTAGAGGTGTGTTATATCTTGTCTAAGTCAATGTTGACGCTCTAACATATTCATATAGACCAACGTTTCCGAGCAGCACCGGCCCGTTTCGAGAGTTGGAAATGGATCTAAGCTCCGTGCAGAGAATTTGTGTACGAAGATAAGGGCATTCGCCCTTGACAGCCACTCACCGTGATCCGTCACAGAAAACAGAGGACCAATTCTCCAGGGGGACTAAATTTACTTTCACACGGGTTATGAGAGGCGAAATTGTGTCCTATATAGCATCCAAAAGGGTGTATTTCTGTCAGCGGGAGATCCGGATAAGGACGTCTTGCAAACAAACCCGACGACAGATGAGCGTTTGATGAAATATTAATAAGAAGATATCGGACACCGGGACCCGTCCCATAATGGTACTCAGACCATTTCGCTACTTGTTCAGATAATGCTGACGGATCTGGCGGACTTTACAGATAAGCCCGAGAAATCTTGATAATTCAAGCAAATTCTGCCTCTTCAGTGGAGCAATCATAGCGGAATCCTACTCCTGTTATCTATTCTCTTAGAGAATGTGGGAACATTTCCTCTTGCCCAGCTGCTGGAGTATCTCCCATTGCATCCCGTTACAGTCTATGAAAGAAATCCAGGATGTCCAGGTCGCACTGGGTTAAGCCAGCTTTTGGTGAGATTGCGGCTACAGGGGACACGATTTCCCCGCTAAATCTTAATTATCGTTAAGGATATCAGTGGCAGGCTGGCTACTAACACACCAGTATTCTGCTAATACCAGCTTAATAAGGTTTTGTAAGAGTATCAATTCAACTCTGAAGTATGAAAAAAATTTCAAGTCCAAATATTTTTTCACTTGTCTTTTTCTGCTCAAAGTGAAGAAAAATTATCAGCCCCCAAAAGTTTTGGCTTTGAAAATTTTTCAGAATTTTGAACTTATGAAAAAGTTCAACAATTTTGGCGGAAAAACTTAATCATGCATTTTGTCCCCGGATTTTCAATTTCACTAACGCGACCACCCCGGTAACACGACCATTCCACCTCGGTCCCATGAGTGTTCGTGTTACCGGGGTTCCACTGTATATCAATATCACGACCCTCTCTGTAAATTTCTTATACTCTTACCTGGCAAAATTGCCAACCACATGACAATCTCTCGCCTATACTTTCGTGATTGAGATCGGGGTTTATGGTATATGGTAAGTGACAATACTAGCTAGATATTGAAAGATATACGAAAGACTTTGAGAAGTGCTGGCCAATTTGTTATCTTAACGTTACAGCAAGACCTGCCAATCATGCTTCATATTGGTGTGGAGTGGCATCTGACGTGATAGAGAGGAATATCGGAGTCCAGATAAAATTCTTAAATTTCATAATCTTAGCTGTCAGACATGTCGTAGAAGGAAACCAATTTGGTATCATTCAGTAGAAATTAATATCCTACATGTGACAGATAGTGATCCCTCAAGTAGCCTCAAGCTGCTGCTTGCGAATTTCGCCACCGCTCGGAGTATCCAGAACGAGGCGTAATGGCGGATAACGGATATCTTGACGTCACAACCGGACGCTGCACCCGACCAGATTATCCTGGGATCTAGCTATTAGTATTAAACTTGGTCAGAATTATGACGCTCTTCGCTTGAATTTGTGGTTTTTGACGCTGGAATATTTGCTAGTTTTGTAAAATTTGTTTGCTGACGTGGTACTGTACGATTCTGGCACACTCAAGTGTCGTTAAGTCAACAGTGGTCCAAACCGGGATTGGTTTCACCATTAAACCATATGCATTCATCTTACCAGTAATTGAAAACGAGCCATTCAGCTCAGCGCTGTAACCAGCAACTTAATAACAGATTAACAAAGAAGTATCACTGACTTGTCGTTTGTAAATACAAATTAGACCAAAATCTATCGGAGTCTCATTGCAATAATCTGGAATCAGTAACGTGCGTATTGGTGAGAGACGTCGAGTGGGGGTAATAACCAAATGTAGCAGGAGGCGTAAGAAAATCAGCCTACCGTCCTACAACTCGTGTGCAACTCTTATGAACAGACGTCAGGTTTCAATGGCAGACGATAGGCGATTGGAGTAGCTGGTGGAACTCAACGCTGTTCAACTAGCAAAGGATGAGTTGTAAAGTATCGATCAAAATCTCGAATCATTGGTCAAATCATGAAAAGGTCGTTTCATTCACTAACAAAGCTACCCGCAATGAGTATTGGTGGCGCCACTGGCGGAAATACAAGATGGCTGAACATTTATTGACTGATTGAATCAGAAGCACGTGCAGTATCTAGAATCTTTCACTTGTCAAAGGGTTAAACTCAGTCAACATTTCATCGCAACACAGAAGGAAAGCATTTCACGCTGTTAAGTCACTTGGCGTATTCTGAAAAAATACAACCGAGATGAGAGAATTGTGAATCGCCGAATAAAGTATTTGCTCCAGCGACGAAGACGTCCTAATCCACATCTCACGGCTGTCTCATCCACTCAAAATGAGAGTTCAGTCGCTCAACATCGCGTAAAACTCATCATTATGTTTGGAGTTGCCAAATTATTCATTAAGCTGGTTACTCATATCGCGCTTGAGCATTTTAAGTGTAGATTTGGGAATTTAATAAAGATGAAAATGGTTTACATTTAGCTTATTACTGACTTTACGCTGTTTGAAATGGTTTAAGTGGACTTATTAGCAGTGTGATGAATCTAGTGATGACATAGGATAGAATTGTTTCATTCACGTACATGTACACCGTAGCCTGACGGTCGGTAGCTTCTCCGGAAAAGCCCAACAGGGCTTGTCTTATGTTGCTTCAAGTTTAAAGCCCCAGTGTGGCATGGAATATCACCTTGTGAATTAGTACTATTACACGGATCTCAATACCAATTGCAACAAAATGGTTAAGCGTAACCATTCTACTTCAGAAAATGAGCCTGGCTATACTTGGCCGGGAAATTGACGCACGATGCTCATTATATCAGCATCACTTTTAAAATACAATATAAAGCCAAGTAGTGTAAATGGCTAATTTCGTACTTGATATTCATTAAACCTCATACATGGGGAATATTAGCCTACTTGGCGTCAAATGAATTTACACAAGCGAAGTACCCGGCGTAGTGTATATTTCATCACACTGTAACCAACCCAGTCTCAATTAGTGCTGCAAGTCGCACCCATCAAAAACACAAGTGAAGAGCCTCGTTATCATCATCTCAAGAAGCCATTATCTGCCACGCCGGGAAAGATATCTCTTTCCTAATAACAACTTGGCCGTTTTTTGATATATTCTTTGACGTATCAAGTATCAAGGCTGGCATCCGAAGGTTTTTCTGCCTTAAAGGAAATCCTGCACCTATAAGAAGCGTTGACGATCGTTTCTCTGTCGAGGTTTCCCTCAATGTTTGATTACATGAAACGCATAGGTGCATAGGTGGCGCTACTTACTTCTACTCGCTCCTCTTTGAGATCTACTTTCATGGCCAATTCTTCACGTAGTAATACATCAGGGTAGTGCGTCTTGTGAAATGTAGCTTCTAATTCTTCTAATTGTTCCTCAGTGAAAATAGTGCGATGGCGCCTCTTCCGCTTCTGGCCTGCCCTGACGAATTCATGGGGCATGAATCCAGCGAATGGGGAATACGCTAAAAGTAAAGGAAAAAACCCGTCTCATTATTACACGTTGAAGGTTAGGTCATGAGTCAAGGTCGGTCAAGGTCAACGGTAAGGTCACGCAGCCTCCGCCCCATTCCTCTTATTGCATGTTCATCTGGATGAGCTGTCATTCGATACGCGCCAGCGTCATCTCTGGAGCAAAGAAAGAATATGCAGGATGAAGGTCATTACAGGTGTCAAGGTCGGTGAAGGCAATGGCATATCATCAAAAGACTCTCACTATAGTATACATAATGTTAAAAATGTAAGTTCAACATGATCGGATGGGTACTCGTCCTTCTCTGGATGGGTCATCGTCCAGCTACAATAGCGGTATTTTTCCCCATCCATCACTAATAAAACCAACTCATCGCAGACTCTTCAGTGGCTGAAGAGGCAATAGAGAGAAATAGATTAAGAGATAATATGTTCATCCAGTTATTACTTTCTTTCAAGAGGATCAACTTTCGTACGGACCGTGTAGCACCGGACTATTACAGATAGTCAAACTCGTATACGGCGTCAGCGGAAGACCGGAAACCGATTTCAAAGCTGAAAGATGATGAGCTATAAAATTATGATGTTTGACTGGCGTAGAGTTGACATAATGTGTGACTCGTCTGTTCTGAAGAGTGAACCTCGGAAAGGTATAATCATGGTTCAATCTATACTCGGGAGTTTATAGTATACATCGACCAAAAATATTTTGGAACCTTGGCCTCTTTTCATGTAAGGTTAACTGAAACTGAACACCGAGAAAAACACTTGATTCAAAAGAGCATCGTTTGTGATGCGGTAGATGTTTTGTATGATTCAGTTAAGAGTTGAAGATATTTGGGAGACGACCGGTGGTATTCAATGCACTGGTTTGGTTACATTACCAAAGCGTTCAAGCACCCAGCCATGGCATTTAGAGAACTTAACCCAAATTTCACGATGAGTTCGTCTCATTGCGGTTCAATTCGAACGGGAGGAGAGATTTGGAGTGGGAGTTTTACAGCGTTTTGATGGTCATTCAACACACCGGGAGCCGATGAACCCCTTCAAACTCGCCATTAAATACAATAATAGATGGTGATAAGTCCCCTAAACCTAGCACGGAGCAATGCTTGAGCATAAGTAAACTGCCTTTTCGGCTGTACGTTACTCAATGTTTGCCTCTCTAAGTGAACAGCACGATTGAATAACACTTCGATTCAAATCGAAATTTGAAATTTTCCCACTTGAAAAGTTGGGTTGTCTGATAATAAATGCTGTGTAACAACACCTGATTTGCATCGCTTTTTGTGCGGAAGGTACGTAGAGACTTGCGAGGTATGGTTTTAAACGGCTCATACAGGTAACTGGTTTGATATTGGGGATGACTGAGCTTGTGATTTTCCCTTGAAATGGTATCTCAGGGGAAGACTGTCCTGTAATTGCTGTAAGCTGTCCCCTCCTGTTAATCTTCCCTAATCTGGGAAAGGACTCCCTTGTGAAAGCCCCGACGCGACCAATTCCTCAACACGGTCAACGGATTGGAACTGACTTCCCTTCTAAAATAAAGTTGCTAATTACAAAAGGATCAAGAGACATCGACCAGTAAGTGTTCTAAGCCTACTTTCCACGACATTAAATGCATAAATGTTTAAACAGTTCGCCAAGTTTAGAGTAACTCTGCGAAAACATTTTACTTTCCTGACTGAAAGTCTACAAACAGAATTTGAAGTTGTTTACCATCCCGTCTCTAAAACTCCTTTCAGTATAAGCTACTTAGGCGATTAACTATTATAAGACTACTGTCTCTTTTACGGATTGGTCATGCCTCAACCCTATTGTCATTCACTTGGCTACCCCTTTCAAATTGACAAATATTATCGAAGTTTTAATTCGTTATGCATAAGGAGGCATCCTTAACTTGCTAATATTTTGTATAGTTAAAACCAAAGTAAACTAACGTTGTGGATTAATAAACTTAAACGATTCTCAGGGGTTCTTAAATCCTTTTTATCAAGAACTTGTGTACGCAAGGATAGCGGTTTTAATCCAGATAAAATGCAAATACTGGTCTTGTTTACATTAGGTCCGCTTTGGAAAAAAAGTGGCAACGGCTGATTCAATAGTTCCTTTTTTTAAATTGAATTCTCAAATGCGTATAGCTTTATATGTAAATTCAGTTGATGCAAGACAATTTTATTTTCTTCAAGTGATTCTCTTTCCTTCCCTTGATTCAATGCTCTCATTGACTTAAAACAATGGAAACATTTTTTGGCAAAGATTTGACCAAAACAATGCACTTTTACACAGAGACTAAGATGCTTTCAGCGGCACAACGGGGACTCAAACATAAAAAAGAATTCTGGGCGCAACAATGGCGAATATATTACAATTGTCATTATTTATTGTGGACATTCCCTCGAATACAACTAGACCAATAATACAAAGTCGCCTCACCATTAGCGCGTCGCCTTCGGTATGTTTTCCCGAGTAACATAACACACCATCTGTGGGAGTCTAACGGTCAATATTGAACCAATGATCTCCCGCCAAACCCTCAGATATGCAGCTATTTCCACTCACTCGAGAGATGTGCCAACCCTCCCTCGGGCTGACTACCACTCGCTATAGACAAACCGATTTTTAATCTAACACCCCTAATCTATCATCATACATACCCTTTAACGCTGTTTACTTATCGGCCGCTTTCACTTATTGCAATTTCGAAGTATTTGTTGATTATTTTAGACACGCTTCAGGCAAGGTGTTCGATATGGGATGGAATGAAGTTTGTGTGCATAACTGCCTACGCATTCCAACTTATTTCATAAAACAATCGCTGATATTTGAACCAGGTAAACCCGTTTAAATTCAATTTTTATCATCGCGTAAGCTTGATGCCTGACATCACCGCAAGAAAATGTCTCTGTATAGCATCAAGGCGAATCGATGCTTTCGCGTCTGCGTATCTCTTCACTGAATGATATTCAATTCAGTTTCTTAAATTGACTCCAAAGCTAAGGTCGAAAAAACACACTAATCTCGATAATATCATTCTTCATACTTAGATGAAAGGACGTCTACTTTCATTTGCCATTGGTGTGACGATATCTAACCCTCTCTATAACTCAATAAAAAAGCAGCTGTCATTCGCTGCGGACCTGTGATCACCATCTTGAAAGCGTTGCAATTGGATACTTTCCTCCATTCAAGTTGTTGACAATATGAAAAAAATGTCAGTTTGAAGTTTGGTGGGCCTTTTTTGCCGTAATCTCATGTTGAAAACAACAATCGTGACCCATTTTAAACTGAAAGCGCCACTCAAAAATACAAGATCATGAAAAATGATACCAAACAAAGAATATCCTTTATGATCTTTTTATAAGGAAAGTGTGTTTTCTATTTCAAATTCTATACAACATGGAGGACAATCGTGATCAAAAGTTGCTCTTCACTGGGCTAAAATCGTGAATAAAGATACTTCAACTAGAACTAGTTTAAGGAGAATTCGAGTTCTCAAGGTTTACTCAAGGTTCGGAATGCGCATTTAAAGCCTCAAATGCCCCATTCAAAACTTACGACCGGCTCATTGTTTATGAGTATAACATTGACTCAATATCTCCATTGTGGTATTTTAATGTTTCTTTTGAAAATCTGATAAGCTGTTTAACGGGATGAAGTTTTCGTATATGCTAAATATGTCATTCATAAACAGGTAGTTTTGTAAATAGCGCCTCAATCACTTTATAACTCAGTGAGCATTGCCAAATGAGTTTGGAGCAAACATGTATTTATATAAAACGAGACATTTTTCTAAACTGAAATGTCGGCGTGCATACAGGACCATGGTACTGTGTTACAAGGCTTTCCGCCCACTAATGTCTCCCTGCTGTGATTGGCAAGGTGATCGTGATTCAGAACCTTTGGCCACAATACCACCTCATAGCTTCAATTTGCACGAACAATTTTGTCATTTTCTTAAAAATAAAACGTGTAATCTTCTTTTCAAAGCGTTATTGGCGTTATTAGGCCAAGCGTTCAAATTAATTTTCGTTATAATTTCTTATTTACGGTGTGGCCCAGTATGTGGTATCCGTGATATCTTCGCACGCCATGGTGGGATGGTGGAACAACACGGACAAGGAGGGAACGACCAGCGGAGTTCTGAACGGATAATCTGGGCGGTATCGGCCTCTCAGCCAATATAATGCTTCATTAGACCAGTGCTTATTTCAGTTTAGGCCCTTGGGGATATGCTTGATGACAAGTTGGCAGTCTAGGCTGAATGAAGAAACTTCGAAGAACTGGTCTTAAAATGCCTTAATTCAATTATATACATGTGCGAATTTAATCAAAAACTGAAAATATCTTTCTGTGTTAGGTTATATGTACAGCAACAGTAATGGTTCCTGGGTTAAGACAAAAGTGACAAATTTGAGATATGGCAAAACAAAAGGCTAAGTCACGAAATCTATTGACGATTATGCACTTGGAGCCGCAGGTGTGACCACAACGGGACCACAGAGTTGACTTGATCCAAATGCTCTATAACCAAGTACCACTGAATGCTACCAAACGAGCAACAATATTTTCATAATCTGGTTAATAACACTGATCATAATAAGTAATTAGTTTCAAAGGTAAAACACATCGTGACAAATCTTGGCGTTTTTAGAGCAATAGGTGTCACCGTAATGACCGATGCCACGATACAGGTTGCGATGTGGACCGTATTCTAAAAATCTGGTATTAATCGCTAAAATATTATGAACTGACAGCATCGATAGCTTTAATTAGTGGTTAATTAGATTTGCCTTGATTACTCTGATCTTAAGTAAACTGTTTTAACAAAGTGGCAGTATCAGTGACTTGAACCCAAAGTTCCCAGGAGAGGTTTAAATTGCTGTTGAAACACCAGCCTAATGTCAACGCCCAGTCAAGGAAAGATAAAAATTGAAAATACGTGTATAGAAAAGTGAACAAATTTAAATCTAGGAGGTAGGCCGACATTTACCTTGGGTGACTCCATCCAGGTTTATAAATTGCCTACACAATAGTTGGCCATTTTTTATATACATGTATTACAATTGCAATGTAATGTAACGATATTGGCTGATGCTGTGTATGTATACATTCCTAAAGGTTAACCGATTCTGAAAACACTCATTGAAAATGAAAAGAATGGGCATATAGCGAAACGAAACACTTTGTATGTATCAACCAAGTGTGACAGGTGTCTTTTTACCAATCCCACAAATGGGTGGAATTCAATTGTTTCTAGAAAGCGACCAGTCCCCTTTTCTTCTTATTCTCAGCTTTTAGCAGTATAAAAGGTTACTTGACTATAAAGACCTGAAAAGGTTCCTCCTCAGAATGACCAAAATTCAACCTTTCCAATACTTCCGTTTCCTTGTCTTCTTATCAAAGATGGCCGAAGAAGCATTAATTGAAATCATAAAGAGAGGTCTTTTACAAAATTCAGCCACTTGAAATGGTAATCCGTGTGTGTCTTTATCCATTTGTAGGATGTTTACTATGAAAGAAAGAAAGCAGTTTACACGGAGTTTACTCAGCTGCTTCGGAGGTTTTAGAGGGCAGTGCCTTTGATTCTCATGGAATTGGTTTCGTGCAAGAGAAATCAGAAATAAGGATATCAAAACCTGAACATAGAGTTGATTTGATACGCTGGGTAGAGAATCTGTCAATGCACGAAAAACCACCTCATGGAGCTCGAACTCCGCATTGAATTGTTTAAATGACCACCATGTAATGTACCTGCAGCTTCTCTTGCTAAATCAGGCATATTGTGCTCGAAAAAATGCAACTAATATCACTATTACATCAGTTTATACACCACAAATCGCCAAATATTACCGAAATACAAAACGAATCAATCCCGTCAAGAATTGGTGAGTTAATACGCTTGACTGGCCCGCCTGCAATATTACGTTCTCTCAATTTGTCACCACTTAACCAGAGTCTATTGATTCGAAGTTACAGGAACTAAATTAAGTGCTTCTACCAGTACCCTATACACAAATATCATAACGTAACTCTACACCTCCATAATGATTGTGACCACCCTCGAATATGAGTTACATTTTGGTTGATTCACGTATTAGCCAATGCAAGGTGGACAAATGTTCTTTCATTGAGAAACCGTAGAGTCATATACCACAGGATCGAGCTATAGATTATGAACACCCGTTGACATAAAGTGAGGACAGTTTTTGAAATTATTGATGAACACACCAGTCATGATGTTGACTAAATCTTTGATGACAAACTCCACTTTGAAAGCTTTAGTGAATCACCATTTTCGATGCAGACATGCAAAATATTCTCCTTCTCTCATATGTTAAGTACAGTTTACCTAGTCACCTGTATCTCTCAAGTCAAAACAAGGTAAAATACAGTTTACCGAGTCACCTGTATCTCTCAAGTCAAAACAAGGTTAAATACAGTTTACCGAGTCACCTGTATCTCTCAAGTCAAAACAAGGTTAAATACAGTTTACCGAGTTTTCGCTCAAAACAAGCAATGCAAAGTTTTCTGTGTCGAAGTATAAGTAACTTACCTAAGAAGTCAGATGGCGAGTGAGGGAATGCTGCCGCAGCCGCAGCCGCGGCCGCATAAGGAAGATAAGGGTTCATATTATGTCTCTGGTAGGGAAGCTGGGGCCGGGGAGCAAGTATACTATCAATAGTAAAAAGAGAAGGACTATGTCCGGCTAGCATGCTGGCGGCTGAACACTGCTTTAGCTGCTCCGCTGTGTAGTAGTAAGGCAAATGTTGCATGGCTGATGTCAAGCCTCCGAGAGAAGAACGAGGAAGGTCCTGCATACTCATGGTGTATTTCAATGAAATAAATCCTGCTGAGGTTATAAAAGAAGTGAATAACTATCCTGTTGATGGATATGACACTTTCAGAGTCCGCGTCCGCTGCTGATAATAACCGTAAAGAAAGTGTCCCGTGGTGTCGTCAAGATACACTGCTATAGAAAGTGAACTCTCCGTCAAAAATCAATGCTTGCTTTCTCTTGATGTTGAGCTGCCCGCCTCTGATATCACACTGAGATATCCAGCCCTGTTCAGCCCCTATAAACAACAGTTAATACCTAAGCAGTTTACTTAATTGTAGTTTAATGAAATTAACCACAACCCACCCATTAGCCTAGGAAAATAATCTGTGTTTGTGCTGGCCAATTATGATTGTAAAGGCCGTCAAAATCCTCTCCCTTCTGTGTTAAAACATTAGCAAATCCACCACTCGAATGCCGCGTTCCGTTTTATTGACAGCTGTCGCATTTTAGACCACGCCCATGGCATTTGCGCAGACGACAGCGTTGAATGGCCGCCGCGTTTGAACAGGAATTGTTGGATTAAAGAGGGAGGTGCGACAAAGGATGGAGGTTGCGAGTGTTCAGCATTCCTGGTCCGGAATCAGATATATCAAATGGATGGAGTTGTCGCCGGTGAGAGACGGTGGTGGAAGATAGAGCGCCATTCAAGCATATTTGAGATCCATTCAACCATTGTCCCCGAGAAAGATCCCGCTTTTGTACACTGACCCCGATCTCTAAAGTGATAATTGCCTTTTCAGGAAGACATTCTTCTCTCACAGGAGAATTATTAGATTAAAAACTTGTTGATAATTCACGGAAAGTTGGACTAAGTGGAGGTGTCGTCTTGGCATATTGTCCACCTCAGAGAGGGCCAGTTCAGATTAAGCAAATCCCTTTAATGTGTTTGTCTCCGAACAAAAGCAATTTTGCTTGGAGAAATCTCATGCTTTCTCCGCCATTACACTTTCAGAGTAAACCATAAGAGGTATTTAATCTGTACGGGACATCTCTTAACCGTCTCTTCTTATCACGTACCGCGAAAACATGACTGTGAATAAAGATGGGCGACGAACCGCCATCATGGTTTTGGTAGAATTATGGGAAATCCTTTGATTTTGATCATGGACTGGTTTCACGGCAACCACTCTAGCACGGATTATGAAGTTCAGTACAAATATCATCCAAAATTATTCAAAAATGCTAGTGTTCACTGACAGGATTTGATACGTATGCGTCAGTACAGAATGTTGATTTTCTGGTTCAAAACCCGGTTTTACCATAAGGCTAACCAATGGTTGCACGTAGTAAAAATGGTCAACATTTTATTCATATTTACAACCAAAAACACATTAACTATATTTCGATTGTTTACTTTTCGCAATATCGAGTCCAGCCGATCTCGAACGAAAATACCCGAAATATATCAATCGGAAATCGAATATTGGCGGTTATACCGACTGTGCCCGATGTCATTTGTTCTTCTTCTGGAGTGGGCCGATTGCCAGCCGTGGGTGTTGCCATGTAAATATTTGGAGATTTTCAACCTTTTCCAACGTATTGTGTATTATAAGACATTGGAAATGGAATCAGTAATGATACTACCCTAAGGAGTCGTTAAAATCCCTCATCTTATAGACAGTTCAAAATATTTGTACTCACAAAGTACAAAAATAAACAGTGGGAAAAACCTAAGCTGGAACTTTTGTAAACATTATTGCAATTTACGTATTGGATTTACATGTAATAATGGTTCTATGCGAATTGCTTTTGGATTATGATTTTGGGCAAATGGTCATAAGAAAATTGCTTTTTAGAGAGTATATCATCAAGGTATTGCCTTGAACGATAGTGCTTTTTTGCTGTTTTCAGCTCGGCGTATCACAAACGACATTTCTTCGAGCCGTTTGCAAAATGCCGCGCCGTGTAATTGGCAAATGAATGAGATAGATGCGAGCGAGCGCGCACTGACGGTCACATGTCATGCAATATATGCATGGCTTATCGACTACCGTAATCTAAAAAAAAAATATTAAAGCATTTTCATTGACGCCACTGCGAAAACACGAGGTTCATATTCAATTGACGTTGGCAAAGAAGAGAGTGATATTTAGTTGTCGAATTGATCTGAAAGAACGTCGAAAACGGTTCGTAAGCCAGGCGGGTGGCCTGGGATTTCTAATA
Organism: Lineus longissimus; assembly: GCF_910592395.1. Classification (NCBI taxonomy): domain Eukaryota; kingdom Metazoa; phylum Nemertea; class Pilidiophora; order Heteronemertea; family Lineidae; genus Lineus; species Lineus longissimus. The sequence goes on from NC_088310.1 coordinate 26,926,517, forward strand.
GGCTTGCGATTTAAAGTCACCCCAGAAACAACGTTTGACTTTTTAATGCCTTTCTTCAATCAATCAATCTGAGTAGAAAAACTGTGTTGGGTGTGCAAGATCATGGTAATATTCTGTAAGCGGTGTGTGTTTGGAGCTTATGATCTAAAAAATAGTAAATCCACAATAATTTAAGGGTTCTTCAGCAGTGACACCATTGTTGCCCTGTCTTAGCGCACATGCCAGCTCGTCAGGCTGGGCCACTGTTTATTTAGAGATTATTGCGTTAAAACGGCAAACTCTGTCGCGAGGGTGACATTTTTCTGTTCAGGAGGAATGTTTTCGTAACAATCTTCAGTGCGTTGCAGCTTACCGTGATTACGACGATGTTGACCCTTGCTTCTGATACATTTTGTAAATACTGTCACCCGAAAAACAAGACCAAACTCAAATTCCCTCGAAGTTGACCCTTCGTTCTTTAATGCTCTCATCGTCTCTCGTTGTGACAGCCAATATCTTCCGCAGTTCATCAGCAATTCACAGCATCAACAGCTCGCTAAGTTAATAATCCAATTGGTTTAATCTGTCGTTTTTTAAATGACCAAAGAGAGACAAAGTTTGCTGTTTGAAATCCGTTTAAGTCAATTAGTCAACCGAATTGCGTACTTGACGTAATCCGGTATCTACGGACAATTAAAATCCGAACGCGCGTCTTGAAAAGGTTGGCATTAAGACAGCAAGATCGAGATTAACTTGATCTTCCGCGACGATTGTCTCTGCAGTCATGGCTCGGCATTAAACTTTAAACTAAAACCCTTGATAAACATATGTAGGCTGTGTTAATTGATATTGCCCCCGGTGACAGTCGCTCACAACCCGCCTGCACCATTACCATCTAAAGAAAAAAAGTTGTCGATTGATAATATCATAAGATCTGATCATAAGCCTGCGAGAGTTCGGGGATTAGATGGGGAAGATGAAACAAACTGCACTCGGGCCGCACAATGCTTGCAAAAGAAACGTTAAATCGAGGATGATATCCATCCGTTCCGTCTCTGTTTTGCTGATCCGCTATTTATTAAAACCCGCTTGTTTTTATCGCTTTTCTTTTGGTGTTTAAAAGTTTAACTCGTGCAGATGACGAGTCATTCTGAGGATTGTTTCTTAAGTTGGACACCTAAAATGGGCATCAACTGACGACATAAACTGACTTCAAATGATGGCACGAGCGTACGTAAGTTCGCAGATGAAATCGGACTGATGACGAAAGAAGGGATTGTCGTGAAACCAAACCCAGGCTAACTTTGCTGACTTTCCGATTAAAAGTGTCCCGTGAGGTTGTGCCTTGTCCAAAAGTGTTACTTGAGATCGAATGATCATTTGAAGCAGCAAGGTGACGCCCTAACCTTGTAACGCGGATTCGTTATCGAGGTCGATACAGTCCAAAGCCTTCTCCAGGTCAATGACGAGCGTCAATCCACGGAACAGCTATCACACGATCTTTTGTTTTTCTAGCGGTGCTTTTAAGAAATGTCGATTATAGCTTTGTCCAAGGGAAAACCACAGTTTCATTTAGATTAATTGATGCTATCGACCTCGTTGTTAGTAAAAATAGGATCAGTTGTTCAGACACAATCGTGGCAGGGGCTTAGATGACTTCACTTTAAGGATTTACTTCTTATCGCCAATAATGTTTTGGCCCTTGGCCCCTTTTTGTCTGGGCACTTGTCGCGGATCACGGCGTAACCATTGTTTCAGAACTTAACCCCGAGTAACTTTCAGAATGAATTGAATAATGATTCTAAAGTGACATCTTATTGAACCTCCTATATACCTGAAATGCCTGAGAAGAAGCTTGAGCAAGTAGCAGTGACATTCGACCAAACATCGGGGGCTTTAGTCTAGACGGTGCACCCAAACAATACGACAAGACCCCTAATCTGAGTAAAAGAAATTCAATTTTCAGATTATATAGTCATCTGTTCAATGTTTGGTGTGTGACCTTTACAGAGTTGGTATTTTGTTTTGGTCTTGCGGTTGTTTTTATTTAGGTTTTCAGCCTCAACCAGTCACCAACACCACACAGTGGAAAACATGGAAGTCAAAGGCTTTTCAAGTCACTTTTGGATAGTCTTTTCGTCTCACGAGGCTAATTACATCACCGCTGCAACTTTGATATAGTCCAGTCAAAATAGGCGAAGAGTCGACTGGACAATATGGCCAACATTTGATTCTGTAAGGTCTTCCTTCGTGATCTGTTACTTGCCGAAGAGTACCGAAAGAATGGTCTGAGGGATGATGGAACCACTTTTTAGGAGTCCAGACTGATTGGAAACATGACCAAGGTGATGCCTTGACCTAATTTTAAACTATTGCGCAGACGGCCATATCGCGTACTACATGTAAATAGGTATGGGAAGGGGGAACACGGAACCTCACTACACAGCCTCCAAGTTCTTTACAGCCGGCACACCAGGCACACGCGATCACACCCATGCTGCTGAAGCGCACGTTTCCCATCATGGTCTAAAACGTCTGAGCACTGCAATACGCGTAACCAAGTGTGCCAATTAAATATATGTCAACAATAGTATGATGTTTAAATCAGTTTTGAGTAATATCACAAAACAAAGCGTACGCCACCGCTGAAAAGGTGTAACGTTTCACCAGTCTCAACAATCACTCGTAATTAATTGATCCCGGATGCTTTCAGGACTGACATATGTATAATAACCACTAAATATCAATCAACACTTTAAATCTTAACAAACCACTCAGCCTCCCAACTCACAATACCGGTAGGTTGACCACAAAAGCTGTTCAAGTGACTATAACTCGTCATTTCTGCTTTGAAAAGCGTTAAGTACATAAAGATAAAATACAATTCTGGTGTTACTGAGCACTTTTTGTTTAATTTTCAATATAATTCAAGTGAAACTTTAACAGATCACTTGAGTGAGGCGATGAGAGTTGTTTGCAGGACGATGGCCCACATACACCACCTGCTTGGGATGTGGACTAGTCATGTTCACCTTTACACGCTTGAGTGTTGACGATACTTTGTGGTGGAGAGGTCCCGTAACAGAACACGTTACATACTTGTATCACACGACTAAGATAGTGTTAGGCATGTAATGACATACATCCCAACCATGTAGGATGGTAGGGTAGATTTGAAGATGCTGAGAGAATCTGAGCAACTGATGAATGCGTGGTTCTTTGATAAGTTATTCTGTACGGGACTTAGTCTCACCCAACTCCACGCCGATATAGCTTGCGACGCCATGCCAGACCTTATAATGTGCACTCAGTCCAACAACTTGACTAACATGTCCATCTGAGCGAGCAGCACATTTAGATTATAGTAGTGTCATCCCATTGTTGAAGTTGTCATCATCTTAAGTTTATCGCCAATCTCGCGGTCTGTCATCCCGCCTGAAGGTGCGTCTCAAAACCACCAGATAAACACAGCAATAATGGATGGTGACAGATCTACTTATTGGCGGGGCAGTTGTCTTAAAGTTCCAGCATTTCCGCCAAATGTTCGCCATCAAACTTGAGTGGATTCAAATTTCCAAATCATGTCCATGGATTTCTTCCAGTGTAGTGAGATTGTCGAGAGGTTTGGGATGAGAACACTTCGGTTTGAGCACAGATTGTTTAACAGCAATACATTGCTGTTGTTGGTCAGGAATGCAGTCTTTCTAGTATACAGAATGTACGTCCATGTATCGATGATAATTGAATGATGACTTGTTCCAAAGTTCGCCATTCGTCTGGTCCCGTTACCACTGAACATTAATATTGTTATTATATTGATATTAATACCCCTCTCCAGTTTGTTTTTGAGGGAGTTTCTGAGTGTTCACAAGCACCGCATCAGTAAGTTGAATTCAGATCACCACATGGTAACACCTAGGGCACGTCCCGACACCCATCCACTTCACTCCGTAAGCTCACCTCAAATATCTGTTCCTAACTAAATGTTACTCTTTGATCATGTACATGTCAAATTGTTACAAAAACTATCACCCGTTAATTACAATTAAAAACAACTTTAACGCCTTTCTTATAAGCTCTCTTTGCTTTAATAATAATATTAACGCCCAGTGTTCGGTTGATGTGATGATTGAAATGAGCCCCATTCAGGTAAACAAAGCAGTTACTAATTGATCGTTAATGTGATTTGTAATTTCGAAGGCTTAATTGTACATGTTTTGTATGTTAGGCCGTGAATAAGTGACAACATGAATCCTGTATGACTCCGAGCTCTATATACGTCTCTTTCAACCTTAATTGTCGATCGCTCCTTGACCATTTTAGCCTTTTTACCATTTTTGGCCAGAAAGGTCCCAAGGCCCTGCTCCTAATTGCTGGAAAATCACACCAAATCTCAGGCTCTCACGGTGATACACAAATGTACACTTTTAGTCCGTTTGACCGCTAGCGGGAACTCAAGACACTTAGTGACCATCTTTTCCTCTGATTTAGAAATGGAAAGTGCCCGGAGCATGACATTTAGTGCGTCCAATCGTATAGTTATTTCTATCATGAGACAAAAGTCAAAACCTTTCTCGGCCATTAAACAATCTATCAAAATATACAGTACATGTTCTCTGGGTTTATCTTGGCCAGTATCTTCCGCCGCAGGGCGTGGCCTACCGTATCTAACACGGTATCTGTAACCAAAGCCCCGGACACAAAGACCCGAGTTAGAAACGCGCAAATTATATTTCTAGCAATCGGCAAAACTGAGCAGCAGCGCGCAAAGCTTTTGTCAAATTGGCACGGGTCAAAAGCCACATACACATTTTGATGATTTTCATCAGTTTTAAAATGACCCACGCGAAAAGTCTTCTTCTGTTTCCATAAGCCATTGTTGGATTGTTTATATTTGTCATAAACATGGCCGCGTCAGTGTCGTGTTTCTGGCAGCCGAGTTACAGCCGAAGATGGGTATCAATACAAAAGATCACGTGATTTACGGAAAAAAATTGTGTTTATTTTCAATTTTTTTCCCCACATCTAATATCACACCAGTGGTTATGTGGTACATGTTTTTTTCATACCACGCCGTATGGACCCGGGAGGGGCCTTCCATTTCAAAAACGACTTAGTTTCAAGTTCCTTTATTCGAAGTATGAAAGTATAAGTATAAGTATCTTCCTTTGTTTACCTGCTCGCGTGATGTTGAAAGTAGTCCTCTGTGATCGATGGCCGCCGACGCGTTCTTGAGTTTGAAGTGCTAATCAAATGCCATACCATTTTCAAAAAAGCCCCTCGTGTTTCGTCTCATTGGTAAGATCTTCTCTTTCAATGATAATTAGCGTGTAAGAAATAAGGATACATAAACATTACGACACATGAACCAGTGTGTTTTTGAATGTATTGATAGGGTTTTTTTTCGTGCTACGCCGCGAGTCCCGTATATGTTGCCAAACACTAAAACACAAACGAACTTTAAAAAACTCCGCAGAGAAGACACGCATGACCGGCGTCTCATCGGCATTGGTCGATTGCAGTAAGCAACTGCACTGCCACGGCCTCGTGATGCGGGGTGATGATCTCGTGACAAAAATCGTTCCATGACATCACGGACGTCTATGTACTGTACGTCCGTGATGACATGCGCTGTGAAAGCAAGTGGCCCACTTTCTCATCAGGCACGCCGTAACCGCCCCTGAAGACACTTTTTACTAATAATGACAATCAATTTTTTACTCATATTTTTCTCTCAACAATTTGAACGTGTAAGAAAAAACTATCTGATTGTATCAAAGAATGCCATCATACGAGTTTGTCACAAAGGGAATATGACACTGAATAAATGTGATGCATTGTGTCAGTTAAATGTAAACAGCTGTTCGATTACAAGAAATGTCGAGCAAGTTAACTTGTTCAAAAAGTAGTATATTGTTGAAAACTATTGGAATATTCGCAATAAGACTCACCATTATATCGACAGTGTCGAGAGAGTCGTGTGAATAAGCCATCACTGGGAGAACTCAGATAGGCAATTGAACAAGAATAACTTCATCCCGCTTTCAATCATATCATGATAGCTGGACAAATCATTCAAACTTAATACAAACCTAAGTTTTATATTCCGTGGAATCCGTGTGGAAAATCTCTCAAGTAAATCGAATGAATTGGTATAACAAGATTTCTTTAGATGCGCTGGGTTTGATCAAAATTGGGCATAAAAGATCATCAAGCCTCAATTGATAAATGATTATAGCTCCCAGCACTTCAAAGTTGTGATGAATTGACGAAAAGAATGAAAGACTCGAGACAGATCACTGACAAGGACAAGAATTGCTTTGAAAAGACCAAAATGACTGGACGGCGTATAAAGATAATATTGGTCTGCAGATGACTATTGATATTAACTCCAGTCTACAGACTGATCATTTATGAACAGAAAGAAAGATTTGATGACTTTAGAAATGGTGACTTGATATGTCTGTGGCCGTGAGATGGACGCTGGTCAGTTGATAACGGACTCTATGTCCGGTTTTTCTTCACGCTTGGAGCGCCCCGACGGATAGAGCGATGTCTTATCATTTTAAGTCCATTTGTGTTGACTATTTCGGACAATAACTGACCACAGGTTCTAACCATCTGTCCGTGAGGGATAATGACACAGTCAGCATGAGAAAAACATGGAAGATAATGGGAATCTTCCGAAACAGACAATGTCGATACGACCGAACCATCCATCCTCCGGCAGCCAGGCCGGGTCACATTTCACTCGCATCCAAAATGGTCGCCAACAACGAATTGAATTCTCATATCAAGGTAACAACGTCAACAACAACAACAACAACAACAACAACAGAGTGAATATTTCTCTTCTTCGATCAAGTCATTCTCTTTTGATGCCAACATCGAATAAAAACTAAAAAGATTGCGAGTGAAAAATCGCCGATAAAAAAGTAATATCATACTTTAATGTCAAATAGCAATGAGACATAATCTTCGAGAATATATTCTGCAATTTCCAGGACCAGATCAACGTTTTGTTTACCACCGTCTTCATCAAACAAAATCACGGCACACTTTTTTTCGTTTATAAGTTTTCAACACCAAAAGTCAATAAACCATCAGAGCCAATATATCTCTGCCGACTTATTAATTTCAAATAATGGGTGAGGAACATGTATTTTCTATAACATGATAATCATTAAAATGTCGGTGGGTCTGGGTCATGTTGATTTGGGCCGACCTCATATAGACTATATCAATCTTTAATTAGTTATGTCTTTTGAGCCTTGACAAGATACATCTTTAATTAACTCCTTGACTCTCTGCTTATGTAAACGAAGACGCTAACACTCGGGAACTGTTTAAACACTGGCCCTTTCAATCGGGGATATGTCTTCAAGTTTTTGTCATTAAACTGTGGAAGTTTCTGTCTGCATCTCAGATCGTCTGAAAATACGGCGGTTGAGAGATCGGTGGGTCTCCTTGCTGACTCGAGGAGAAGTTAATTAGAGGCAAGTCTGAACCACTTGGTCACCAAGATGTGGATCCCTCCCATGTCACCATCTTTGACTCAAGAGCAGTGAACACACATGTAACACACCACTTAAGAGCTCCAGGGCTCTGTCTGAATAATTTTCAAGCTTGACTAATGAAAGTTCCACACTCCTGTTGGCTCTCAAGCGATATTTGAGGGTAAGCACGGCTACCTATCTGTATGTAGGATTTGAGGCGTTGGATTGGCTGAGATGCCAACAAAATCTGTATATCGAAAAAGTTTCAAGACGAAACCGATGAAGACGAGTGCGTCAAGAAGATTTTTGTATGAGGTCTCAGATCGTCTCTCAAATCAAATATTCGCCTCCTTCCTCGGAGCAGATGACATCGACTTTGTTTACAATGAGCAGACGACTTTGACCACCATCTTGGTCAAGAAGATGGCAGCCGAGCGGGCTCGAGGTATCCACAGATTTATTAATATCATTGTGGTTATGAAGTGCGTAGGAATTCTATAACTCGTGTTATCCTGAGATGCAATATTGAGATGATAGGTCGGGCGTCAACAAAGCGACTTGTGACCAGTGATCAAATTGGTAGCGATACTTTGTTTACTTTTATACCGAGTAGTCGATTTCGGGTCCGATTCCCGGCCGGGGGTGTAGCTTTTCTATTCTCGAGGCAACCACATCAGTAAACTGAATCATTGTCTTAAATCAGTTCCAATGAGCGTCTTTTTTCTCGCTTTTGAATACAATCATATAGTTGCAAGTCGATTCCAAATTTTCGTCCAGTTTGCCATAAGGATAGCACTTGCTTACTGCACCGGGGAGTGACCTCAGATCTTCCCAAGTCACCACAGAACTTAATTTAATTTGTTCCCATCTGACATCACCTATTGACAAACGGAAACCTCAAGACCAATAATAAACCTAGTCACTCATGGGAGAATTTCAATGTATCCTAAGTCACCCTCCTAACCATTCTTTAATTTCCTTGTTTCGAAACCACTGAACAAATGAATATCCAAACAAACCAAGCTTATATGAAAATTCGTAATAATTGGGGAGGAGGATTTCGCGAGTTAGACAAGGAGATCTTGAGATCTTAAGTGAGGCTGCGTTCCTTACAATGGACATGTAATAAGGGTTGCATTTCTCATATTGAGTCAATCTGTTAGTTGGTCATGATGATTCACGAGGATCATTCATTAAGCGATGACACGACGGGAAAGGGGATGGGGCTGCAAATGACGAAATAAGACAATACTTCAACTTGACATCTCAGTATTGGAGTTCAAACATTGCTGTTTAAATTTGGGAGCAATATAACGGATTGTTGATGACGATGTGTCACTGTGGAACGACTGTTTTCATTTTTTCTCAATAAAGGTACTAAGTACAATGGAAATGGTGCTTTCCCTGCAACACAGTCTTGGCCCAAATATACGAACAGTGCGGTTACACATGTTTAAAGGGACAACATTTTGTAGATAATCTCTTCATCACAGATACTAAAAGGATAATTGTAGTGTCCAACAGGAGAAAATTGGGAGTTGTTCGTCCTTTTTCGGAGGAAAAATAAGTCCTCCCCGGCCGGGAATCGAACCCGGGTCTCCCGCGTGACAGGCGGGGATACTTACCACTATACTACCGAGGATTGATAACATTCATTCAGCAATAAATTTTAAATCTGTATGCAAATCTTTAAGCCATTTTAAATCTCGATTCGCCCATTGCATGCAGCAAGATTTCCGAACGATGCCTCCCATACCTGACTAGGACACCACCATCCAGCTTCTAGTGCCGATGTCACCCATCACAGTGTTAGACAAACCTCACTTACTGTGTGGGAGCACAAGTGAGACCATGGCAGGTGCTTATTAAAGGATGTCCGTATTTACTAAGAAAATCGGTAAAGCCATCACCAGATCGTGCCAGATTCTCAGGAAGATCTATAAAAGCTTTGATAAAGTCCCGCAATTAAAGCTCTAAACGAAGGAAATCTTAAAGCTGCGTCTTCCAATTTTCATTTCTTTTCAAACAAGATTGCATTAAATCGTCATTAAGTTAAAGGAAATCGGAACTCAATGGAGACGGGAAAAGACATGGAAGACATTTGCGGAAGTTTTTGAGATTTTAGTGATTAGTGCTTGAATGTGTTATGAATGAACTGTGAGTGTATGTCGTTGGTGAAGAGGTACATTACCGCACGTAAGTTCCTGAGCGCACTGTTCTCAACGTACACGATCACTTCATCTGGCGAGAAGCGGATGCGAAGAGAGGAAAACTTACTCAGAAATTTTTCCAGCTTTTAGCGGGAGACGCAGAAGTACCGGTATGCTTAGGTGCACACTACATCACCCGGTAATAGCTACGGAATGAATTTAAAAATTCAAACTTGTAATTTGGTAATTAGCGCTACTGCACTCGCTCCAACTACAAATCGATTTCAATTTCACCCTCTCTTTCTTGAGTCTTTTACATAATACGTGTACATAAGTACAATGTATATCGGACCATGTACATTGTGTAGATGCGAGTGAGAGCACTGTCCTGCATGGTGCATTACACTGTCGCATTGCGGGATCAGACCCAGTCGACATATAGTAACTTGTTCACTTCTCAGGTTGCTGGCAAAAAGAGGCTTTGGGCACTCCATGACTGTTAGGCATCGAACAGGTCTCATGTGTTCAACTGCTTTAGTAGCTGGGTCAAGTGTGCCGTTTAGTCAGCTTAGCTTCCAGTTCTGAGTGACATCGACGTATTTTTATGTTGGGAGATCTTACTTTACACCACAAGGCTGCGTGACCAGGTTCGACAGAAGTGGTTATATTCGGCGAAGAACCGATGCTCAACATACATGTATCCTCCAATTAATTAATTAACATGGAGTAATTTCATTAACAAATGTAATTAATACCATCTTAGCTGTAGTCTAAGGTAATTTCCATCAAACCAGCGGACCGTGAAATGTGACAATATTCCTCCTTAAAATTCATAATTCGGCGCCTGGTATTTTCTCAAGGAATATTTCCCAGGCGCCAAGCAGCCCGTGATCGACCAAAAACACTGGTCCATTCTCCCTATCGGTGTATGATTTCGCGAGTACCGCACCAGAAATATTATTCTAAGTCCAACTTTTCACAAGTCGTTACTTGAATGATTAGTACTGCGGCGGGCAAACACCGCCAATGGTGTTATTGTTTCTATTCGGCGGGTCCAGCCCGGCGTAATGATCCCACGGAATCTAATAATAGGCAAGCAAACTCTCATCAATAATTCATAATAACAGAATAAATATATTTCCAAAGTTCTATATTATGTCTCGCAATATCGGGTTATTTCTCGCATTATTTGAACGTATTAATATATTACATATTAGGTGACTTAACTGTGCCAATACTAAATAAAATATGGGTGAGTCTGGTGTTAGCAGAACGTTACTCTTTGATTACCATTATTACAGGCTATAATCACACTTCCACCTCCTCCAGGGGTCGCACTCTCCCCTTGGTGCGCTTTCCAATCACTGGTCACATCTGAAAATATAACCTGTTTGGTTATAATCCAGGGTCTGCAAAAAGGCAGCTTGGCGCCGGTGTAACATCTGCGGTTGTTCCCCACATTTGAGTGTTCAGGCCCCAGGGCCTGTTTAAGATGCCTCAAGACATATACCCAGGCCCCGGACCCATATGCAGGCACGTACTTCGCTGAGGTTCGCTAGCTGCACTCGATCCAACAGTTCAGTTGCGGCCAATTCCAACTCTGTGACACCTAACTAATGCGCGAAAATACAACTTCCTTCGCAGACCAAACCATAACAAAAAATGTCTATCTAAATGAGTGTCACCCTAGATTAGCCTCCAATATCGTTCAATGCCTGACAAATCTTTAAAATCTGCAAGTCATCACTTCTCATATTCGCTAACACCGAGGTGATATTCTAATTTCCTCCACAACCAATCCATAAACATCTAGGACAAAAACCGCCAAATTGTCCAGTTAATCCAAGAGGGTCGGTGATAAACTCATATAATGTAACATTATCTGTAATAATCGCTGACTGAGCTTTCACCTGCGGTACCAATCTCGTATTTTCAAAGAAAATACGCCATTGTCACTTGCCGCGTGTCGAACTCCCGCCAGATTCGACCAATTACCCAATATATTGCCTCGGACTGCCACGTGATTTACAAACAATACGGCGGATCGATAAAGATTCTGAATGGCCCTTTATCTCGCAATTAGGATGATAAATGCACAACCGGTGGCGTCTATTGACACATTTTCTGATATTGTGGAGCTGCCTGATTACTGATTGAAAGTTGCAAGGTTTAGCTTTGAGTACAGGATTAATCTCGGTTTTGTAATCCTGCAAATTAAGCTGAGCTCGGCACATTTTCGCATTGATCCTAGATTGAATGGGTGTCATCTCCCATCTTCGTCACCTGTTTGTTTTCTATCAAATATCCTCTTGTGGAGATTCTATTCTGCTGGATTGGAAATAACACCCAGGGCCAAAAGTGGTTGATGAAAAGATCAAATTTGATAGAGATAAAAAGCATTATGGCTTGGCAAATTGTCACAATTTTCAGTCAAGATATTGGATTTATGCACTTTTTTTAATCTTTTTAGAATATGATGGTGTTGCAGGGAGGCTGTGATTGGCGGTGAAATCGAGGTTACATGTATCAAGGCAACATGGAATTGTCATCATTCTGCCCACTAGCGCCGCGCGTTACAGTATATAGGCACATCGAGTATAGATCTCTGTGAGAGTGAAAATCATTCACCCAACTCCCTTCTTCCCAATGTTTTCAAAACTAGAAATGAATCACTTACAGAATGGCTGGGATAGTGAAACATCCAACCTTCGCACAAATCTCAGCTTCCCCAAGATCAGTCCCAGGTTTTCAAAACTTGAAATTGGCCACTTAAACATTCGTAAACAGAAATCAGGCATGATGGACATAACATCGCAAAATCGACTTTATATTATTGTTTACTTTTCGAAGTCAAGTGGTGATATGAATAATTGGTAGTTTCGAGTTGGGAGTGCTCAACAATGGAGCATTTCGAAGTGAAGAACCATTCTTTGCCAACACCAAATCTGACAATACTTCGGCCACAGGTGGAAAAATACCACAAGTGGCCAGTATTTACAACGGAAATATAATAGAAATGGGGCAGGATTCTGAAACAAGGTTTTAGGCCACGTTTTCTGATGATACTCAACACATTACAGTCAACAACTTGTTGATTTTCCCAACCTTTCCCGCCGATTTTATGATCTGTGGTATTTCCCAGTGCCTGTAATCGTCTGCTGGATGTTCTGCTGTTTGCTTTCGTTTACAGGTGTTCGTTGTTGATACGCAACACCAGAATCTCGAAATCTGATGTAAACAAAGAAACAAAGTATCAAAATGTGGATGTTGACTTGAAGATGCAGGTGATTGATATCAGCAGTGGTAACGATTTATATGAAGTGATGCATTGCTTCTTCCTGCTCTCAGTCGTGCGGTTGACGCCAATGAATGTGGCCGACAGATATATTAGTAATCAGTCATGTCAGTGGTAATGTAATACGTTAAAGCAAATATGTATTATCACATTTACATTTCGAAAAGTGTCATTCTTGTGACCGATATAATCGCCGGAGTTATTGTTTTAAATCTGATTTGCATTTCGAATGAGGTTATACTTATTTCAGTCAAGATGTTTTGATCTAATTTCTTTATCTTGTTTTGTTTTCGGAGAGAAAATTGTGATCTTGACTGATATTAGTAGTAAAAACCCACTTGAGTTGTGAGCACGTTTTGAAAAAGCTGATGACCTGTCAGAATGATGGTGCAAAGACAAATACATCTATATCTCATATCAAAATCGACGGACATTGCAAAAAATACTTCCTCCCCGGCCGGGAATCGAACCCGGGTCTCCCGCGTGACAGGCGGGGATACTTACCACTATACTACCGAGGATTGTTGATTAATCGAATTCACAACAAATTGACGATTAAATGATCGTTCAGTTATTAACTAAACTGGTTGGCTACTTTCTTTTTCACATCACAATCGAGAACTTTTAATACTCGATGTATCTCGCTTAAAAACTGTCCTATCTTTTTAAATCTTCAGAGTGCAGCTGTTTATTTAGTAATCTCTCACACAATCCGGCTGATTCAAACTTGTATTCTTCGTATTTTCCGATGACTTTGTTTCAACAATTAGCTGTTTAGGACAATTATGTAGAATATATATTTTACTTATGGGAAGTCGTCTGCTGTGTCTCTCTGATAAGTGAGTTCAAGAGCGTCTTCAGAGAGTTAGAGGGCTTGTTGAAAAAATCATATGTCGAATTAGATATTGGTGCCATTGTGGCGATTTATGGTACGTGATGTATGACATAAAGGCAGGAACACATTTTGTATTCCATTTTTGCTCTTGGCACCTATTACGCTATTCCAAAGTATCGGGGTCTCTGCCTGTACCTTTTGTGAGGCCCCTCATTCAAATGTCGTCAGCTCCTCAATACAACAGATATCAAATGATTTTTGGTCTTTAGATTTAAAAAGATAGGACAGTTTTTAAGCGAGATACATCGAGTATTAAAAGTTCTCGATTGTGATGTGAAAAAGAAAGTAGCCAACTAGTTTAGTTAATAACTGAACGATCATTTAATCGTCAATTTGTTGTGAATTCGATTAATCAACAATCCTCGGTAGTATAGTGGTAAGTATCCCCGCCTGTCACGCGGGAGACCCGGGTTCGATTCCCGGCCGGGGAGAGGTAAAACGTTTTAATCACGTCACGTCCATATTATGTATGGAGCACTTCAAAACAGTAATTAAAACATTCATGGCATGTCGGAGAAAAAATATTTTTATCTAAGAAAACCAAGAATCAATAAATTAAACACATCTGGAGTTTTAGTCCGTCCCTCTTAAAGTGAATTGGGTTCTTGACATATCTATTCGACATCCTTGATGGAGTTTCGATTGAAATTAAAGTACCGCAATATTTATTTATAAGTTCGACACAACGCAACATTGAACACATTCGTGAATTAAATATCACATCTACGGCCTTTAATAAGCAGAATTCAGCGACAAATAATGATATTGTCTACCCTAGCCTATATCATCACACCCCTACCGTGCAGTTAATAATAAATGATATTCCCATTGAGTCCCCCAGTCATGTAGTACATGTGGTAATTGCTCCTTATAGGGGCGAGTTGGACACGATATATGTTGGTTTTTCATGGACAAACAGTTTCCAGCTGGACCGGTACTTCTCACAGGATCACCAACAAGTGCAATCAACAATGCACTAGAACGGACTCGGCCACAGGCTTCCTGAAATTCGCTGGCCAGGTCAAAAACTGCCCCGTAACACTGTAGAAAATCTTTCATTCGAAATAAGTTTTAATGTGATGCTAAACCATGGCGGCGCCTGGCGGCCAACAGTGGTTTTATCCTCCAGGCCGGCTAAACTCCACGCTCAAGTTGTCCCTTTAAAAGCCACCCTTTGTCTCCTTACGATGATTTTTTTCCGACATCACATGTATATTTCCGTTCCATCGCCATGAGGGGCGGATATCATTACTAAAATACAAATCAAACCTATTCTTTTATCGATGGTTATGAAATATTAACAAAGCGTTTAGAGAACAATGACAGCATTTCTATGCATGTTGACACTTGCTGTGGATGTAATGACATTCAGAAGGATACTCAGTTTGAGGCAAGGCGACAACCGTTACACTTATTCATAAAATGACAATAATTTCATGAATTCTTTTCAATACTGAACTAGCTAAATTTAAATGTTGACTACTTTCTCTGATTTGGTTTTTTCTGTACGTGATAACCACTTGAATTGAGTTACAAATTAAAGTGAATTTGACGCTGACGTTTGGTACATTTGTTATCCACAAAATAAATCGTGGGAGGATCTCCTCGGCTGGGAATCGAACCTGGATCTCTGGGTCCGCGTGACAGGCGGGGACCGGGACTCCATATTTTAACTGAGGAATGCTGACTGCTAAAAAGAAAAAATCAAAATCAAAAATCGATTGGGAACGTCAAAATATAATACAACGTGAGTTTTTAGTTTTAATGGGTGTTGTTGGATGGTGCTTAGAACAAATGACTTAATCATTCAAACCTCGGTGCACCAATAGCAGGGTAATATAGAAATACAGTCTAGAAAATGGCACATTGTAATTTGGAAAATCTCGCGGCCAAACCCAAAATCTGTCACAGCGCCGGAAACCACTTTTGCCTTTTCATAATTGTATAGTTGTTATTATGAAATATTCGCACTAAAATCGTGATTGTGTCCCACCAATGCAGTTTGAAGAGCGCAAATATCAAAGCCAGACGACTGAGTTACATTAATGCGCATTTCCGCCCCGTTTGGTTTTAACTTCCGGTTGCTGAACGTGATTACAGTAAAATGCATTAACACCTAGCTCCTCATTATCAAAATCAAAACAAGGATTTTTTTCACCTTTCAGTGATTGATTTCTGAAAAATTGTATGGTATGAAATAAATGTTCATGCTACCTAACGGAAGTTACGTATAGTGGTACTTTTAGTTATAGGATTTTGATATTGTTGGTCGCCGGGGAGCCAGTGAACAAGTGAGAAAATTGTTTAATAATTGCTTGTCGAGTTTTTTTCCTTGTCAGGCGTCACATTTCAAACTGCGACTTGCGACTGTGATCCCACAATGTGTGTTTAAACATGGGTTTGTAAAGGGCCAGCAAGGACATGAGCTATTTTCCAAATTACAGGAAGATAAGTAGCCTGAATGAATATACCCTTGACTACGATAAATGATGCCCTTTTGTGTGGCTTCTTTACTCTGTAAGTGGGGTTGTAGCATCGAACATTTCCATCATCTCCGCACCTGAGGGTATATCATCAAAGTTACAAAGTTAGGCTAGCAAACTTGCTATAAAAACCAAAAAGAAATGTTTAAATGGCCACAAATAATTTTGGTCGCGCCAAACCATCCTCAGGCCCTTTAGCATAGCTAGATCAGGCTATTTCTAATCCCCGAAATGAACAATCCATCCAGTCCTGGAGCAACAAACGGGGCTTATTCTGCGCAAGAAACATTTGTCCATTTCGGGCTTAGCGAGCAATCAGCCAACATTCTTCCACTCGGATGCCTCGGCAACTTCCCATCAGGCCTAGAGCCATGACTAGGGCTTCCGACCAATGTCCAGAAATCCCTAACTCACGATCGAAGCACAACAATGTGATCTGGTCAGTGCGACTGAAACAAATAAGAAGCTCAAACTGATGTTGACTGGGACCGGTCGACGAAAACAAAATGAAACATTTTTTATCATTGCGGTCAAAATGGCCGGAAGTCGTGTTTTTTTCCTGGCAACCATTTTCGCGTCGTGCGATTGTGGCAAAAGGTGTACGGCTTGTTGCTCCTGGCTTTGTCCCTGTAGCTCTCTCCAGGATACGATTGAAGCGATGAACCATTAAACTTTCGCTACATGGCATTGTATTGATGCGTTGTTTTTGCTTTACCTTTCACGCCTTCTGAGCCAATCTTCCGCTAACTTTAGTATTTTGATAGGTTTGGGTCACTGCCCGACACCGCTTCGGGACATACGCGGATTAAAAGCCAAGCCATTAGTGAGAGAGAAGAACACTTTAGTAGTTTTATTTTATATTGCTTCCGATTTGGTTGTTTTTCTTGGTTGACAATGTTGTTAGAAAAATCTTTCCTTTGATTTGTCCCGGTTGGATTCATTTAATCTGTAAGGACAGCGTGTAGTGAGACTTAATAAAAGTCCATTAAACAGGCCCAGTGACCCTTCCTTCTGCTTTAACCATCTGTTACTTGAATGCAAACTTGAGGACAATGAAAAAGGTTTGTTAGTAATGCTGATATCAATGTCTATTGACGAATTTTCAAGTCTCTATCTAAAAAATACTATACAGCCTCCCTTGACCAAAATACAGGCACATAATTTGTTGCCTATGAATGCCATAATGTACCTTCTAAAAGAGGACTCCCCGGCCGGGAATCGAACCCGGGTCTCCCGCGTGACAGGCGGGGATACTTACCACTATACTACCGAGGATTGCTGAACGATTTCTTCGTTATTACAAAACAATCCATATTTTACATTTTAAATGTCCACCTGGAGTTCCGTCGCTCAAATGGCGTTGTTTTCAGCAGATCCCAGTATTTCTTGTTTTCATTCAATGGCGTCGTCATATGATAAACAACTACATGTATACATGTAGATGTACATTGAGTCAAGTCGGAGTAACATGACAAGATGTTTTCATGGTTTATCTCCATTGACACGTTGTCGCAATTCGCCCTTTTTAGGAGATCATATCATGTCATCATCCGAGTATTCTGCTGCTATCCAATTTTGGTATAAAAACTTCAGACTTTTATTTCTCTGCACTTTCTCGTCCGACCTCAAGGACCTCTTGCCCGCGGAACAAGTGTGATGTTTATGAAAATGTTATTTTTGAAGTCCACGGTCAGAGTTAATGAGCAGAGTTGACTTCGATTCAGCCGTTACAATTAATCCCTTGCAAGTCTAACTGGGTTACCTCTTTACTCAATAATAAGTGCTTAAAAGCATATTAAGACCTTCCCATTGTGGTTTAATTTTGAACAGATTCGCCAAATTACATAAAATTTAGCTTTAACAGTAAATCACTTAATTTGAACAATACTTATAATCTTCCTTCGGGGGCATCGCATTTTTGACCGAACATCGCTGATTTCACGCACGGTTCAACTTTAAGTCGAATTAGACATGAAAAGAATGTTTTAATTCTTGGCTAAGCGCTTGCCTCGTCCGATTCACATTTTTTGTCATTTGGATAATCCTAAAATACATAAAGGGTCTCTAGATCAGTGTATTGTCCTTTTTATTCTTTATCTCCATTTAGCAAAAACACCTTGCGGACAGCGCGGCATTTAACCGGTTACAAACGTAACTCTCCCGTCCTTTGTTTTGCTAAGGAATTTCGCCCTCTGAGGTGAGAGGAATGCGAGGGGTGGGGTTCTTTTATTAGAGACATTGAGAAATGGCACCTCGGGACAAAGCCTCAATACCACCATGGTAAAAGCTAACAAAATGGCAGGGTATTGTTTTCGGGTAATTTTAAATGCAAAATGCTAAACTAAACTCATCATGGTGGGGTTTGACCACGTTTTGCTCTTGAACTAAAACTGTTGAAAAACCATTATTTCAATCGGTGAAGGAATGTTTAAATAAAGCATCAAAGAAGTGAAACTCTCTCCAGATCAGTGGCTACCTCACAACCCAGCGGAGAGGATCAGAAGAGTGACCAACACGGTCCTGACGCCAACCACCATGTTACACTTCTCTAAAACAATTTGTGGTTTTAACCCCATAAAACGGCAAGATTAGCGAAACCGTACGAGTGTCGTTGACGTGGTATATATGTGCTCACTTGGAAATTATATTTACCGTTACTTAAAATGATCTAATTTAAAGTCGGCTGGGCTATTGCCCGAGCCGTGAACGGCTCATGCCGCCGGAGCTTATCCCGCTTTCCGTAGCAGTATTGCCTTCCCCCCTGGATAGGATGCTGCATGGTCTATGGCAAGATTAGATATAAACGTGATTGACCCGCTGTGGATGGGCCATTAAAGATTTCAATACACAAGCTTCCTCATTCTCCGAACTCCGGTTAATCATGAGTTTTTGAACTGCATATATGTGCGTCAGTTGGCAAATATATAGCCTCGGATATATCAAACTTATCCACTGCATTCAAAAGGTTGCGAATGCATCAATAAACTAAATTATATTTACGACATTTAGCAAGTTCGTGCTCATGATTGGATGCCTTTAAACACAAACGTGACGGTCTGAGCTGAAAACCCATGGAATGACTGGCCATTACACGAAACCATTTTGTCATTGTTGTCTGGTGTGTTTCCCTTTTCAATTCTAAACTTGTTGGGTAAACGGTTTTTTCACGGTGCTAATGCCAAAGGAAAACATCTACAGGAAGAATTTACACAATTCTTTAGACGAATACACAAACACGCTCTCTAACGTTTAAAACGTGAAGAGTTTTATAATCCTTGCGTTAAACAAAACGCACAAAGACGAGCCGTCAGAAAATGAAAGCTATTTACAAGAAGGCCCTAACTTGTTTAGCCTTTCCAAACGTTGTCATTGTTAATAAGGGGCTTTAATCCATTATCGCTGAAGACACTCGACGACAAAGTTGGATAATCCGCAAATCATTGTTTTGGACTTTAGAAAGTCTTCACAACGTTGTCCGCTGTGTGGTCAAACTTGAGCTAAGAAGAGGTATCTGTAGAAGTGCTTATGTTACAACGGAATGAATAAATCGCCAAAGCTAAACCAGCTAACGACCAATCAACACAACACGATGGCCCGATGGAATCCCTTTTATGACAATTCGCCACAACATGTTCGCCTCCCCTTTGTACCGTTAGAGAAACCTTACTCGCGGGGAAAGCATGGCCATTTCATCCCAATGTTTGCCGTGTAAGTAGAGAATAAAAGTCACTTATTCAATACTAATCACATTCCGACTGATTTATCTCAATAAAGTCCCCCGATTAATCGCTTCAAGCGACTTGGCGTCGCCAGAATATACCACACAATGTCTGTCAGTTGCCTCCATTTTTGAACGCGTCCCTCAAATTCCCTCCATAATCTCCCAAAAAGAAAACAAACGACCTAAATTTTGAATATCGCCAAAAAGAAAAACAAATATTTTCGCATGTTGTGCACCAAACCCATTGAAAGGGTTATAAAATTGATATGACGATAACCGTTCGCGCCGCTTTGTACGCTTTCTCATTAAAACAGCTGTAAAAATCATGAGGTAGGAGCCGCGGAAGTTAATTGGTAGATTCTACCGTTTCTTCATTCGTCGATCAGGGGTTTTCAAATTTGGAAGTGTTGTTATGATTCTCCTGACACTGCTATACCTCTTGACATTGTACAAATCATCGCCAGTCTGCATTGACCTCAAATCATGTCAAAATATACGCTGTTTAAACTCAGAACCATTATTTCTTCTCAATTGCACCAAAATCACTCTTATTTGTATACTCGAGCGACAAAACTTCTGAATATGATATTGCGACTGATCTGACAAAATAGTGGCCCTGAACGCTGAAGAAGACGATGAATCTGAGAAGTGACAACTTCTAGTCAGTTATCGTTCAGAATTGGGTTCATGACATGAGAGAAATCAAGACACAAGTTGAAATCTTCAACTTATACTCTATTTTGATAACCACCATACTAATCATTCTCCGACGGAGAGGGCGGCCATCTTTTGTTGAGGTGGACACACGCCTCATCCCAATCCACGGATTGCGGTTTTAGGAGACAATTTCGTTTCGTATATTTATCAAACATCCATTACATTAAGATCTGTATTATGTCTACTCGACATCCTTTTTGATTATTTGTTTTAAATATGCATAAGGTACTTGGACGCACTTCAGTAAAACTGGATTGACAAAATGCAGCTTAGCCACACCAAAATAAGACCTGTATCCACACTGATTTAGGCTTAAGATGTTCATGTATTTGTTAGGGTTATTATAGATTGATATCGCCTGATTCCCTTTGGCCTTTTGTAGGATAATTTGTCCGTTTTAAAACTATCTTAAGATCAACAAAATCTTCGCCATAGGATGGATATATAATCCAAAAATAAGACTTGTTGACGAAGAAAACGTCACGTGATGTACATGTGCGCATGCGCACTGCTGTACATGGAAAATAAAGCATGACTTTTGGCTACATTTGAAAAAAAATGAAGCAAAGATGAATTTTACAGGTTTTGCCATTAAAATCAAGGTTTTACCAGCTTTGTTATGAGGAAGAACAGCTGTGGTGATGACAAACAGTTTTGGCATTGTCAATAAATCTTAAAATGTCATTATATATTGAATGAGTTACTTTATTTTTATACCGTTTTGCAGACTGCCATCCAGTTCAAAAGAGAATCCGTTATCTTATACATTTAAAATCATGTTTAGGAATCCTTTTTTGCCAACTTTACCTGTAAATATTTTGCACACCTGGGGAAAGTTTCTAAAGTAAATTAATGTTTTCTCCAATCCATTCCCGAAAACAAAAGCGACAGAGGCATGGGAACCAATATTTTGAAAATGCTGAAAACACAGTAGAACCTCTCAAAGGCATTGTAAGGGCCTCTCATCCTGGTTGATAATCCTTTCGCGTTTCCTATGTAAAATATAAAATCCTTCAACTGAGAAGTTAAATAGGCCTAGAATAATAGTTTTAGGTGACACGAATCAACCGGATCGGCCGCATTCAAACATCACCAACACTTGAGATAGTTTGTGTAAAGCAATTATTACACTTTGTTTTTAGGAAAAGCGTTAAGTATTCTGGATCATTGTGGTAGGGAAAGGGTCAAATTTAGGTCTATAGCCTTAAAGATGCTAGTCCTATGCTAACACTATTATGAACGGTTGTGCTAGGTGTCAGAGAAATGACCACAAACACTCATATTATTCTATTATCATTCTAAACTTTGAAGAAGCGAATGCGTCAAGACATGATCTTTAGACGAAAAAGATTGTTTTACCCTAACGCGTTTGATATTAGGTTAAGAACGGTCGTGTTAGGATAACTGTTTGTGTTAGAGACATGGGTGTGAAAGTGGTGTTTATGCGACAATTAATGACTGATTTACTCATGTGATGTTGCTTTTGCAATAAGTTTGATAGTTGTTCTGCTACTGTTTCTGAGGGGAAATGTTACCAATGCCTGTGTCATATTCCGCTGTGATCGCGTTGTGATGTAATTTGATCTTGACAACTTCCTGATTTTGATATAATGATAAACCGTGACAGGAATCTTGGCAGTGTTCATTTAAACCAACCTCCTTCATCCCGGCATTGCGTTCATTGCTTGCTACGTACATTATATATAGTACGAAATATCGTGCACCGCAGTGCATTTTTTTGATCGATGCTTTTCGGTTGTCGCCAACATCATCTTCTTAGACTGACCAAGGAATTCATGTTATCCGCCCGTGGGGGAATCGATTACGAGAAACGGGCTGGAATTCCTAAAATGATGCCCCGTTTGTTTATGTTTCGGTGAAAGGATGTCATTAGCAGACGACAGCATTCAGGAGCAGACGATACGCATTGTTGAAAGATTATCTACTAATCCCTCGTGCCCGGGGTTGGCAAATCCCTGCCCCGTAAAGGAAACCCTAGTAAGAGCTAAAACTGGGCGTGGAATGTCGCATTCTCCCTCATAAGGCTTCGCTTCCGCGTCCTGCCAGGATTGAGCGGGATTTGCCAGAGCCCGTTTCCTAATCAATTGTTGGCATACCTTGCATCTTTTTACTTTCAAAACACCATCTCTGCACCTGCACATAACAAGTGCCATTGATATGTATCACGATGTATGAGAGTAAAAGTAGCAAATATATGATATTATCTCAAAACCAATGTTTAAAAAAATCAATAGGGCTTTATTGGCAGTTACAGAATTTCTGTGCATTTGTTCCGTTTCTGTATCTTACCATTGAAGGTGGAATCAAAAATTGTGTTCTGGCGATTCCTCCCAGCAATCCTCGGTAGTATAGTGGTAAGTATCCCCGCCTGTCACGCGGGAGACCCGGGTTCGATTCCCGGCCGGGGAGGTCTGCATTGTTTTTATTTGCCTGCATTAACGACAGTCACACGTCACACACACGCTGTCCCAGTGGCATTTTGAAACAAACCGTTACTCAATTTTTTCTTCACTGGATTGCGTCATATTAGATTCCTAAATTAGGGACACTTCACATACGCGGCAATACATCTT
This sequence comes from Lineus longissimus, assembly GCF_910592395.1. NCBI lineage: Eukaryota > Metazoa > Nemertea > Pilidiophora > Heteronemertea > Lineidae > Lineus > Lineus longissimus. The sequence continues at coordinate 26,949,847 of NC_088310.1, forward strand.
TTTCAAACTAATAAAAACTAACCGATTTTTGTCTCTTTCAACGAGGCTGAATTTCCGCATATTTGGCTAATGCTGTCAAATTCTATAAGAAAACTGTCTTAATAACTTCGCCTGAGATTGTATATTTCTTAAGTGGCCTCCTTAGTATGTAATTAGTGCTGCACGAAGTGGATATCAAAGGCAAGGCTTGGCTGATTCAGTTGGTAAGTGCCTCATAAAATATCAAAACCAATGAAAACGTCCCGAGAGCATTATTCCGTCGCCAAATATCGCGATATTAAGTGGCGTGTTTCTGATGTTTGTTTGAGTTTGTTTAGGGTCCTCTCTCATTCCTGACAACAAATGCCATATCACATTAGGCCTTTAGAGGTAATCTTCATAGAATAAAATATCTGAAATGATAAGTAGTAAAGAGGTTTGTAGCGTTATATCAACACGCCCTGTTCGGAATGAGATTAGGTAGAAAATCGCACAAAAGAGACAACGTAGTGTTTATGGAAGTTTTCAGATTTGTACTCGGGAAAGAGGATAGCCATTCATTTAGAGAGGGGATCGAGCGACCCATCGAGAGATTTCACCCCGGGTTAGACTCAGCACTGCCTTGGTATGCATGCGATGTAAGGCCAATGAAAACGCTTGTTTCGTTGGAACACAGTGAAAAGCAGTGAAATTGAGAGTGCATGTCACACTTCGCACTACCTTACAAGCGCGTCCCTGTAACATCCTGAATCAAGGCTTTGGACTACATTTTGTGATTGATTTGGACTCATAATCTTGAAGAGCGTTGATCGATGAGAAACCATGAATTCATTTGATATTTCCCGGCCTAATGATGCTTAGTTTTCGGATCATAGTAACAATAGGGAGATGATAGCAAGATGTGTTTGAAGCCTCCATTAAAATGCAGACCTAATTACATGCCCTGGGAGCAGAACATCTTACAGAGAGAAAACGAAAGAAGCTTTCCAAACGGCCATAATGGATTTTTTCTTAACATTCGCAGCTTAAGAATACTTGAATTTAGGATAAATATCTTTGGGACAATTATAATACTATTGTGTTTTCGGATTCATAAAAAGTAGTACTAATACTACTCGATGATCCCTGCATAAATTACTAAACGCTTCTCAAAAGGAATTGAACTGATTATTAGAATACACTCTAAATAATCATAATTTGGGTTTTTCTGAGAGAGTGGAGTTCGGCATTTCTTAATATATAACTTGAAAGGTGCCCGACCGAATGGTAGAGTCTTACAGATTGCGTCCCCTCTACTTGAAGCAGGTGGATCTTACCCCAGCACTAACAGCAACATCGGATGTTTGATACATCTCTATTTAGGTTTTAGATAGAAATTGAAAGTGTAATGCTATTGTGAGCAAATCCACGCCCAAAGCTAGGCTGGCCACGGTGTGCAGAAGAGATTTGGGAGAACAGTTATCCGGTAGTTATGGGTAGTAGATAGTGGAATTGGACTAACTTACAACAACGTGGCATTCTATTGTTATCAGGGATGTTATCATGAGTGTTAAACTGGACATATCAGTCAGCGGTGTCCTGTTTAGTGGGTGGTCTCTGTTGGCCTCACTTTTTTTCAATGACATACATGTACATCTATCTGTTCACGTATCTTTAGTAGATCAGTCAGTGGTTTCCTGTTTAGTGAGTGGTCCCTGTTGGCCTCACTTTTTTTCAATGACATACATGTACATCTATCTGTTCACGTATCTTTAGTAGATCAAAGTCTATAAAGCTTTAATTGGTAAGGAGATTATCTTCAATTCGTCAAAAGTATATTCAGTTGGTGAGAAAGTACCAATTGGTCAAAAAGTATCTTCAATTGGTCGAAATGATCTTAGCTCAGCGACCAAGAAGGATCTTCAACTGGTCTAAAGGTATCTTCAACTGGCCAAAACGCATCCCCAATTGGTCATAGAGTATTTGTAATGGGGGGAAGGGATTTAAATTGGTAACTGGTAAATGTACCTCAGCTTGGTAATACATGTATAAGAAATCGTATTCGTTACAGGCCCTGCTCTATCAGGTCGTGCGATATCTGCATCTTAGTGATTAGTCTGTATTGACTTGTATAATACTATATAATGATATAGATCAACCGACATAAGGGGATTAATTGGAATATTTAGAAACCCTTACCAAAACTGCACTGCCCCTGAACCAATTCCTTTGTTGGACGGATCACCGCATCAAAATTATGGTTATGAAATCGAACTCGTGGAACAACATTCAGACAAAAGGAACAAAGACTTGTAGAAAGGTCATAGAGCGCCCAAGAAAATAATGAGAAATTACATTAATTAATTACTCGGGCATAGAAAATTAAATCATGATTTTTATAGAAATAGTGACAGTGTGAAAACATACGGTTATATTGTTAGTATTTCTCTTTGAAGTATTATAGCTCACACTTGAGGGGAGGAGTGTTGTGATGAAAGTTACGCCAACACTTCCAAAGCTATTGACCACCGCATAAAACTTGAAGGCTCCAACTGGCACCCAATCAAGGAATACTTATCAATGATTTATGATTCGTTTTTTACGCCGTGGCTGATTAAATGAATTGGTTATAATGAAGTAGCTGGACTTGAGTGTGATAAAATACGTCTTGTTACCTCACAGAACCAACCAAAGGAAACATAATATTTGCTGTGCAAAATGATTTTCATAACTTCGGCCGATTTTGCATTCCAATATTTGAACAACTGGTGTATGTTACAATTATCAAAGGGATATCGCAACCGAACATAATAGAAATCTTTGATCCCGGGGTTTGCACGGTCAATTCTCGAACCCAGTGTGGTCTTTACTCCCTGAACAGATACAACAGTGTAGATGTGTTAAAGGTCAAAAGAATGAGGTTGTATCCATTTTTTAGATTATGATATCACAAATCTGACAACTTCTGTTGCCGCAAATGCAACGCCATGAATGATAAATACACGATATTTGATAAACGCAAACACGTTTTGTTTTCTGTTTCATTCATGTTCTACGTCACAGGGGTGCGACAATGCTCATTAACTTGGAGCAGTAGAAGGACAAATCTCGCATAAGGCCTCATTCTAATGTTGGCCCAAAGAGCTTTTTTAAAAGGGAACGTGTATGGAAAAGGATGCGGTCCGAATCTGGAAGAGATACTGTACGGATCGTATGAAGGTTTGCCGGCCTTAAATTTTGAAAATACATGTCGAGTTGAATCTCGGTACAACACGTTCCCCCTGGGCCCAGGTATATTATTCACTCTGCATATAAAGCCACGCTTACTTGGCCGGGGCGCCATCTGTCAGAATGTGGACAAAGTTCACTGGTGTTCAATGATCCCAATGACTTATTGGTCTAGCGGGGTTGCTTTCCTTCCGTACATTGTCACCTCAGTTTTTACAGCCGTATTTCGGTTCATGGTGCACCCTCTCTGGGCTACGAATGGGGAAGATAGGTTGGGATTTTTCACCCTCACGGTCCCATATCAAGTCCCAGATCACAACCCGCGACCAGGTTTTACAGCGACATCTGCCCAAACGCACGTGAAACATCCGCGGCTCTTCAATGCATATATAAATAAACTCCGTTCGACTCTTTTGCCCCGTGACACATCTTGTGGGATGAACAAGTATTTCAGATGCAACGAATACCAGTACCGATGTTAATTGACAAGTTCACATCCACATATCAAACGAATTACTAACTGTAAATTATAGATCTTTATTCGTTAATAACTAACAAGGTTACAGGTGTTTACAAATTTCAGACAAAACATGTCATGACGGCAAGATATACACAGTGTCCATGTGATGAAAGGTGCATTAAGCTCGTAAACGTCTATCACGTCCATCTATAAAGCCCCATCCTATCCATAGTACACCAGTAATTAATAATTTCTCTATGCTGCCTTTGTCTCATCGCATTCTACACTTATTCCTAATTATCATTATCATCAGTAGTAGCAAGCACTAATAAAGACTAAGTCTAAGTCTTTATTAATTAAGTACTTTATAAGCAGCCATCTCCATAGGATGGAGACGGATCACTCCACTGGAGTTGCCATGATCTTTTTCATACATCAGGGACAACGACATTTCTTGAACAGACTTGAACCTGATTTCACGGAACAGATTCTGCACGTCAAAATCTCCTGATTTCAACGGACAATTCAAGTCGTAAACAGAGAAGGAACACTGGAAAACACGTCTGCGCAAAATCATCACCGTTTCCTTTGGTGAAGCTCGGGAAACTGGTTCCATGGTTTTGAAGTTCACCAGGTCTACGTCACAGGGGAGAAGTGTTTCGAGTGGAGCAAATATCGGGTTTACGATACGCTGCGGTTTGTCGGCAATGAAATCTACGACCGGGTGTAGGAGGTGGTTCAGCAATGATTGGCTAACAAGAGACTGATACGAGAGGCGGTTGACTTCCTGTTCGTCCAGGATGTTATCTTTCGGCCGTTCGAGAAGTAGGAAGAACTTGCTCACGGTTTGGACGTTGTCTTTCGCTCCTTCGCCAAGCCCCTTGCCGTCGTCATGGAATATCTTCCTGTCCAAGAAGACGTCCAGTTGCCCCTTTTGGAGGCTTGCCACCCCGTGTGGCTGACCAGCTAGAAGTGATAACCGCGTAGTCTTATCCTGGATATAGCACGCATCAGAGATCGGGTACACGTTACCAGAAACTGGAAACGAATTCTGCCTCTGTCTGCGTACCATCTGGTATCCATTTGAATCCGTGTACAAGTACTTCGAATTATCAATCGAAGTATCCAACCTCATGAAGATATCTGTATCTTTGGTTATCCCAGTCATGTCGACGTAGTTCTCTATTTCTAAAGCTGAACCCAGAGTGTTCTCGGTGTGGAAGATTCTGACATTGTGCTCAATGATGCCGAACCCCACCCGAACCTCGGTCACAAGCGGACCACTCACTTTGATCACGTAAGTCGGATCGTCGAACCTTTGGGTACCATGCGCGCTGAAGACGTAGGCGCCGCTCCCAATCGAGTTGTACGAATGGAAACTCATGGTGATGTTGATGCCATCCTTGTCTCTTTCATTTTTCAGATATTTCAATGAACCCCTTTTGTCAAACTCCGCATGCAAATTATCTCCTTGAATCGTAAATTCTTCTCTTTTTTTCCTATATTTGTTCCGAAAGTTTACATGGGAAAAAGTGGTGAAATTGCTCTTGGCAAGTTTAATGTGATATGTCTCCATACCCAGCGGCAACAGTGTAGCATAGAACATCAACTCGAATGTGTGGGTAAACTTCCGGCTGAATCTCTTCCAAACTGGGCTAATTTGACATCTAACTGTCTCCCCTTTTGCATTCATAATTGTAACACCGGACGAACCTGAATGAAGTCGAATCAGTTCCTTCCGAACCGTTGTAGTTGGATTGAAGAAAACTACGGTATGAGGCTTGTCAGATGAAAGTTGCAGGATTTTCTTTGAATTCAGGTGATCCCTATCATCCCTGTAATTAAATGGACTAAGTATTGGTTTCTCATCCCTCGAATTCTCGTACTTTCCGTGAGAAAGGAGGTAGCTAGCCGCAACTCTGCTGATATCCAGGGCTAGGGCTTTAGCTCGCCACAACCGTTTGGCGTAGTCCTTCACTGTCCGTTCGGTAGAAGTCCCAGTGATGGCATTATGGTGTTGAAATACTGCCAACTCCCGCCTCGCCTGAGTAACCTTCCGCAAATTATCATCACTGGCCTTGAAATCTACTCGGTAGCGAGTCCGAAGAATATTTGACAACGAATTGAGGATTTCTGCAGAGCGTAAATCACCCTCCAACTCTCGACCTAGCCGTTTCCAAAATGGACGCGATGTGTAAAGCCCCGTCCAGTATTGAGATCCAACATCATGGTACGGGAGAAAGTCGCCATGAGCTGTTCTCATTCCTCCATCTGATTTCGGCGCTTTCTTGACTGCCTTGAAGTAATCGGCGACAGTACCGAAATTTATTTCCATGTTAAATTCTTTGTGTCCGTTGATGTACTTCATAATTCGTTTGTAGTTAGAATACTGCTCATCCCATTCCTGCGGTGTATCAAAACGAAAATCTCCGCCGATGGTGTGAAATACAACATTATGACGAAAAAGCTGTGATTTCTTTTTAAACTGCTCAGCGAGTTGCTTGGAGTAACTTTGCACGTTATTGTCATCTATCAGTTGGCCCTGGTCCTTGAAGTCGTATTTGCTACATGTGACAGCATCGGGGCCACATGAGTATTGGAAGCTGTTGTTAAGATATGGCATGATGTGACACATGGTTTCAGACTGATCTGATCGTAAATCCCAAGACTGCCGCCATCTTAACTCAACATTCCGCTCAGTGCGCAGTCTCGCTTTGATGGCGTCATGTACGCGCACGATCACCATCTCCGTCATACCGCTCCTGCTGAAGAGATACGGGATAGTCGCTGAATGTCCGAAAGGATTCGTTGACCAGCCAGCCCTGGGTTTGACGCCTAAGTGCTTCAAAACCCATTGATGACCTTCAATCAACTGATCAATAATGGCAAAATAATGCGTGTTGGCTTCATCCGGGACAACCCAGCCGCCATTAACAATCTCGACTTGCCCCCTTTCGACCATTTTCTTGAAAGTTGCCCTATTATGTTCAGTTGTACCTCTCCACCAAATGTCTAGAAACACCACTTCTGCCCAAACGAAGGTCATGTCACCATATTGGGGCAATTTAATCACTAAATTATCAAGAATATTCTTAACGTGTTTTTCATAATACTCGTCTACTGTCCATATCCATCCGGGATCCAGATGGGTGTACGGAATCAAAAACACTTGTAAAGGTCCGTCCAGTTGCTTTGGAGTCATTGCCGGACTACGAGCATTCTCCTTCCCGACCTCGGCAAGCAGATCATATGTATTGATATGACCCCCATCACTGGGTGGCTTCTTCTCGGAAAATCTGCACTCCTCCGGAAGTCCCCGTATAGTCATTGCAACTTGCAATCGGTAGTTTGGGTACACCCCACGGTATTCGCCTCGTTGCTGTTCATCATCCAATACCAAGGCATCACCCGAGGATAAAAGCCTAGAAACGATCATAGACATGCAGGCACAAGCGACAATAAGGCATATGAGTCTCTGTGGTAGCTTCATGTTGCGGGGTAACGATCTGGTTAAGAACATTATATCCGAGATTATATTATTCAAATACTTAGCATCGCCCCGATATTAGTCAGTTGAGAGTTACGCCCGAATTATTTCATCTTGTGTCCATATCTCTTCCGATATTTTAGTCAGCTACTGCGGTGAATTGCGTTCGTTTTCCGTCCTTATTTAGCGAGTCTCGGATAAATACGTCCGCACTTGCATCCCTATAGTTTAGGCAGAAGTTGAGAGCAAGTCCGGGTATTTTTTCCTGAGATGTTCCGTACCGGTAGCCTATCACTTTCAGCATCTATTTAGAAGCTGAGACTTGTGCGAGCATTTTAGTCGGGTGCTGCATACATACAGTGTCTGTATCCCTTTCAAGCGTAAGACTCTTAGATATATTCCTCTCAGTGTTTAAGTCAGAACTTATATCTCTATTAGTGGTTTTGTCAGATATATTCTGAGAGTTGCGCCGGTTCAATTCCTATCCCTTTCAGTACATTTGTCAGAAACATAGACTTGCGTCCGTATCCCTTTGAGTGCTTTAGTCAGAAACAGAGAGTTGCGGCCGTCTACCTTTAAGTTCTTTAGTCAGAAACAGAGTTGCACCTGTGTCCCTTTGAGTAATTTAGTCAGAAACAGCCGAGAGTTGCGTCCGTATCATAAGAGTTCTTCAGTCAGAAACAGAGAACTGCACCGGTCGTATGCATTCCACCTTTGATAAGAATCAATTCCCTACTATTGCTCTCATCTCCATAGTCCACGTCGAAGTAAAATAATTGACGGACAATGTAATTCAGGATGTATATATATATTCCACGTTTTGTTCCCGACGTCAAGATAACCCTGCGCGCCTCTGCTCTGCATCGATTGGCGGGTGTGCCTATTTAATCTATTGGCTGATATGACGTCTGGCAAATTTTTTACTTCAATTTTGTACAGAAAGGCCGAGGGTAAATGTGACCCGTCACATCGAACCAGGTAGTAAGTCGCACAGGCCAATACTGAACCAGGCCTGTAAATGTACATGGAGTTTTAGATAAAGGCATTTGCTTGTCATTACTCTTATCACCCAATGTGACAACAGCCTGCGAATCTTTTCATCTGATTGTATGGATAAGTCGCAGTTGTTGTTTTATGATAGCCAGGTGCAGTACTAGTGGACAATACATGGTGGTAATTCGTGATATTGCAAATGAGAAAGAAATGAAAGACATGCATGTATTATCATGATGTCTCTTTCAGAGCGTCAAAGTTAGTTTATGTGTGTCCAATATATATATAATAATGACCACAAATGGTATGTAAGCACGTCATTAGGATAATAATCGCCATCTGGTGGAATGGAATTGAACTCAACCTTCAAGTACAGGCAGAACGACCGAGCGCACCCGCCTCTTACCCCTATTAATTCTTTATGGTTTAAGGAATTGATACCGCACTGGAGAATGGTTGAGAGCGGTTGCGGTTGCCAACGTGTATCCGGTTGAGGGGTGAACAGTTGTTACCAGACAGTTGTCAGTTCTAGAGCCTAAAATAAAATGGGCATTGTCTCAAATTATCGACTCACTCAGGCTTTCCTTTCAAGCTGGCGAATGCACAACGACAGCTTCTGCTTGACGCAAATACGAAACAATGCGGGGAGAGACACAGCTGCAAATGTGTCAATGCACATTGAGGATTCGTGGCGCGCCGGAGATCAAATGGGAGGCAGCCCGGTTTCCCGACATTGACAACATTACTGCTGCAGAGTTCAAACGACAGTCATGCTAAGTCAACAGCATTCACATGTCATCCCTTTCTTTTCCACTGTAGTATCATATCTGTATTCTCCAAAATGAATACATCCATGCATAATTCTCAGAAAAAAGTGAATTCTGTGTTTACTGCTACTTGAGCTCATCCCATTCAGGATTGCATGAATGGCAAGTTGAGGAGTAATGCAGGTTGGACAGTCTTTGCTCAATCACAACTAAGTTTGGGAGTATGACCTCCCGAAGGTTTGCCGGGTGAACTCCTGCGTTCAGGGTTGCATGAATGGCAAGATATGAAGGCTAGCCGTGACACAATCTTTGCTCAATCACAACTGATGGTTGGCTATGTGACCCCCAATAATCTTTGGTTTGGAGGACCTTTTTCTCAAGGATGGAACCAGAACACTTTGTAATCTGATATTCAATGGAGTGAAAAATTGTCACCATCTTTATTAACTGCAATACTAAGATGTTTTAAATGCAATTTAAAGCAGGGGTGTGGCCAAATAATGCTTGGCTGGCACTAACAAAGTTTACAGAGTGTCAGAGTAGTAAGTACAATGTACCAACTGAGCAACAATTCCTTCATAGTCTATTTAGTCAGATGAGATCAGGTAAGAACTAGCAAACTCATCGTAAACTGACCTGACCTGAGCTCGGGGTTGATACAAATGACAATAGGCTGTGCTGATTGTTGTGAAACTGAATCTTAGGATGTTCTGAAGACAAGTCAATCAGCTTCAAACAAATCACATCGATCATTCAAATTTGACACTAACTGGTTCGTGGCCAGTCTTTTGCAAGAATTTTAAGAAATCGTCACAAGTCACACCAGTTGTTGCAGCATTGTCCAAAGGATGAAACCAGACTTTATCATATTTGCCATTGATAATGTCATCATCCACTAACAATTTCACATCCTTGTTAACGTCATTCACTAAAGCATATGCTGTGACACAACCCTGTTTTACACCCAACTTTTCCTCCAGAATAGATTCATCTGCTAGTCTTAGTCCTCCTGTGGCTCCGACTTTCTTTCCAACATCAGAAAGTTTGACCTCTCGATCGAAGAGAGCAGCAAGGAGGTAGAGACGCTTCTTTTTGTCTTTCAAGAAGAGATTTTTACACATCGCACCGGAGAGTCTTTCAAGATACGGCATCATTGCCTCAACTGTAAACACCTGCAAAAAGATAGAGGAAGAAAATAGATTAACAATACAGTGATGAAAATTACGCCACATACCCACACGTGTTCAACCTCTCAAGCCATTGTCTGACGTCTGCTCAACTGTGGTTTGCCCACCAATGCAGGACAGACGGATCGTATGTGAATGTGATCATCTCTATGTGTGTGCAAGTGATTCAGATTTGGCCAGCACACAAAAATTAATATTAAATGAATGCGGTTGTTTTTGGGACACCCTGTGACTGTCTTCTGTCCATTTCTTTACCTTTCTGGTCAATTTTTCAACCTACTTCTGGATGATCCACTGTCTCACTCTCTATTTCCCACTCCTTAAACTTTGCTAGCAAGTCTTCTTTTTTTAGGTGGTTATTCGCCATAGCGTTTCTGCAGATATTGGCAAGTTTATGGAAGAAAATGAGTGGAAAACGTCCAAATTTATTGTTGTTGGTGTCGTTTCCACATCGGCCGCATTCTCCAAGCGTCGTCAATGGTGAGCATTGTCGCCAAGCTTGTCTCACTCGACCTGCTGACTAATGTGAAAATTTCAGCGGGTGCATGTAAATTGGACATTTGGCCCGGCGACCGGGAGATGGCCTCGGCCGCCGACTTCTCCGATAAATTGGCCCATCACGAGGCAGGTTTTCTTCACTCCGGCTTCCGTCTGACCTGCCAGTTCCGGTTGACGACGAATCAACAAAAAAAGTGTTTACTTCGTGAATAAATCAATTATTTGATTGTAACAGTATGAACATTTCTACACAGGTACGTTAGAAAGGTAGTTAAGATAGTTCTCAATGTACTTACATGCCGGGCCATGTGAATTTTGAGTGGATTTACGTCGCTTTCAAAGACAAACTAGGCCTAATCTGTAATCAAAAATGTAAGTTTCTCCTTCCTTGAAATGCATTCCAATTCCATGATGTTTTGGTAGGTAATGTTTGGACGTTTGGTATTTAAGGCAGGGCAAAGAGTAACAGAATCGATGCCAATGAGTCGTCACAGCATGGCACACATTATTGATGGATATTGATTGAGTCTACAATTAGCCTATTATTGCCAGTATTGGAGCTGTATGATTATTAATATATGTCGAAACTAGAACTGGTTCGAACAAACTCTGAATATGCCAGTGTTGGGCCGGTGCTGCGCCTCCTTTAGTCAACATTGTACTGGTACATGTCCTCGGCTGTTATCAATCATGTTATTGGAACATTGGTTTAGTTTCAGACCTTGCTATATTGGGATGTCTTAGGTTGTAATTCCTATGAATAACAACAGAGATGATATCATGAGGGCATCATGTCACCAACATACCATTGTAGATTGTTATCTCATCTTTGGTTGCTACTTGATGTGTGAACAGCAGAACACTTGTGATGTTTGTCACAAGAACTACCAAATTCTCTGTAAAGCCTAAAAATATTATGTATGTCACACAGTTTCGCATTGATTGTTTGGCAGAAAAGTATGTATGCTTAGCAATAACATGAAATGGTTCTTGGAGATGTAAATACAAAATATCACTTTGTCTTATAATTTTTTGGTTTCACATTGTAGACATATGTAGGAGAGGATCTTGATGTTCTTCCTTTCATTTCCAGATTATCTCTGGTGTAGAAGGAGGTGAAGACACACACTTTTAATGGCCCAAGTTCGAGTGCAGCACAGTCCAATGTATGGGCAACCTCAAACCCAGGGGCCTGTTCCAAATAGGACAGGTCAAAAACAGTCTCGCTTGGAGATGATGCAGGCTGATTACCAGAAGAAAATATTGAAGGAAAAGGAGGAAAAACTAATCAAAATGTACGAGGATAATCAAAAGAGAGCTATGGAGCGTGTGAACAGTCGTCATGGGAGTGGTGCGAGTGGAGTAAGTACGGCGAGTTATGGGAGTACTCGCAGTGGCTATAGCAGTAGGAGTGGTAGCACGGTGAGGAGAAATAATGAAAGACAGGTCGTGCGCGAAGCAGATAATGTGAAGTCTGTTCGGGAGTACTTTATGGAGCAGAGGGGCCAGGTCGGGAGTGGCAAGACCAATAGTCCAGCCAATGGAATAACGAATGGGGTGAATCATAAACCACCTTTTCCCACAGCTCCAGTACAACATCGGGCACATCAGAATCGGTTCCAACAGGCAAATAGTGCTGGTCAGGATGGTCGTGACAAGAGCCGTCCTTTGGAGCCGATCAGTCATCCCCAAAAGCAAAAGCAACGGATTGAGTACAACCCTGACCGTTATGCAGATATTGACGATGCGCCTAACCCACCGATTCAAATGAGAGCGCAACTGGCTCGGCCTGGAAAAAAACCGAGGGGCAGTGATGCAGGGATGAATGGACATAATACCCAGAACATGCAGCCTGAACTCGAGGTTGACAGTTCCATCCCTGATCGGACTCAGTTGCAGCGGCTACGACAACAGCATCAGCAGAAACAAGCTGCGCAAAAACCAGAGGGGGAGAAAAAGATGACCGACTTCCAGAAGTGGCAAATGGAGCAAAATGCGACCAAAGAAAAGCGATTGCAAGATTTCCGCCGGAAGCAACGTGAGCCACCTGCATCTTACCGGTCGGATTCTGAGGATGAAGAGGAGGCTGAAAGACAAGCTGAAATCAAGAGGAAGGAGAGAGAGTTACTGGAACGGATTCAGCAACAGAAGGCTGATCTCGAGCATATCAGGAGAGAGCGAATCGAAGAGGAGGAACGGGTAAGTTGGAATTGATATTTTTGTCGCCACTTTTATTTTGATTAAAGTGATCGCTTCAGTTTAATTCAAATTCTGGATCTAAGACTAAGTTCTGGATAAAAAAACAAGATTAATTTCATGCCTTTATCATGGTATAAAAGTGGGGTTTTTGAATGGAACATTCATATAACTCAAAGCAGATCCTGTTCACCAAATAGCCTAAATATTGTCTTCTTCTTCTTGTCCCCAGGAAAGAAAAGAGCGAGAAAGAGACAAAAAACGTGAAGAAGCTGCCCAGCGTAAACGTGAAGCTCTTGCAAAAGCCAGGAAAGCATCAATGGACGACTCCGATAATTTGGACAGTCACAGGTCAACTTACAGAAAACCGCCGTCACGGTAAGTCATGATTTCACTTTCAGTTGGCGTGAGAGTGGCCTCATTTAACAGAAGAGTCTTTTCTAAACTGAGTCATCATGTCATTGATGATTCCAAAATTTCTAAATGCAGAAGAGGAAGAAGAATCACCCAAGGTTCAAGATCACCACTACAAATTTGCACTACAAATAAAAATAGTTCTCCATGTCATCATCTGCCCTGCTGATAACATCTTCCCCATTATGAAGTTATAATCTCAGCTGCCTTTTGTCTCAGGTTTGAATATGAAGAAAGTGATGACGAGCGCCCTCCTCCTCAGCGTGTACCTCAGCGCCCTCCAGCTAAACCTCAGTCTAATCCACGCCAGAAAAAACCTGCCAAACCTCCCCAATCCAACCAGGCTCCCAAAAAGTGGGTGCCGCCTGCCTCCAATTTTGAAGATGAACCACTGCCCTCAAAAAGTACAGACAATGGAGTCTCGTTCTATGCCCAGGCTGCCAAAGAGGCAGAGAAAGAAAATTTGAATCTTCGACCGTGTCCCACGTGTGGAAGGAAGTTTAATGTCGACCGGCTGGACAAGCATCGGAAGGTCTGCGTTGAAAGTAAAAAGCCACGGAAAACTTTTGACATGAGCAAGAAACGAGTTGAAGGATCGGAGGCTGAGAAATATGTAAGGTCTGTCAAGAAGACAGATGCTTATTATTCAAAGAAGGCAAGTATTTTAGGAATAAGTTCTGTAACATGAGTTGTCAGATCTTTAAAACAGAATATCTTGCTGGTTTGCAGAGATTAAATTTAGTGTCAAGGATCAATAACACCAAAGGAAAACTGAGTGATTTTACAGTAATTGCGTCAGCTTCATCAGTCTAATGCAGAGCAAAAGTTGTGGATAAATCAGGTGGTGTTTCTGTGTGAGCCAATGCACTTTGTGTTCTCTCTGACATAACTTCCATCTCTTATGTTATAGCTAAAGAAAACAGATTGGAGGAAACAGCATGAAGGATTCATAGAGACAGTAAAGTATGCCAAAAAGATGTCGGATTACGAAGCTGGTGGTGGCAATATCTTAGATCTGCCACCACCACCCCCAAGTGAAAACCCAGATTATGAACAGTGTCCATATTGTAAACGAAAATTCAATCAAGCTGCAGCTGAGCGGCACATACCAAAATGTAAAGATACGAAAAACAGACCTGCCCCGCCTAAGGGGAAAAGGAGATAGAGGGCAGAGCTAGTTTTAGACTCCATCAACATACAGCACATACCAAATGAAAGTTATGTAGTTTAGTTGGGGGGAATGACAGAATTAATGTGCGACTCTGTTAAGAATGACACTTTCTGGTGTTATTGTGAACTTCTTCATCGTGCCCTGGATATAAGGAAACATATCTTGGTAATTCCTCTTGGGTGATATTGCAGGGGGAAATAGAGAGAAATGATGATGTTGTTATTTCCTCAGACAATCGGAAACAGCACACTGTATACATCGGGAATGTTGGACTTGTTTGTTGAGTTTGAGAATAATTTTTATAAATCGTCCCAGATTTATTTTAAAATGTAGCTAACGATATAATATATAGTGAACATGTTGAAACACAGCGCTTGTGTCCAGTCTGTAAATAGTTAGTTATGCATTGTTGTTTTACATCCAGATGTAGGATGGGAAATTTACAGCTTTACAGATTTTCAGATACCTGTATCTGTCTTTGTTTTAGAAATATTTGACTGAGACAATTTTTATTCTACTAAGACTGTATCTGTACATATCAAGCTTTTAGAATCCTGGTTTAATACTATGTTTGCAGGACATTGTTACCTTTGTTGTTGGAGCATGCTTGCATTCAGTGCAGAGCATTTTATGTATTTATTTCATGATCCTGCCGTAGATTTGGAAAGTGGGTTGGCGAGATACGTTTTCCCTTTGAAGTAATAATTAGGGAACCAAGGTACTTCGAAATGATTGTTCAATGCTGAGTAAAGGTGCACCTAAATATGACTGTGATCAGTGCTTTTTTATCTACAAACATTTTTTTCTCTTCCATAAACTTTCTTTTCTTTTTCAAACAATAATAAGCCAAGTTGTTGACCTTAAAAAAGAATAGAAGTTCCGTCCATACAATAGGCTATATCGTACTGTGATATTTTGATGTTTCTGTCTTCATGAATTTGTACTCCCATCACCAAGATATATAACTTCACAGATTTTGCATGAACACTCCACTCCTTTGATTGAAGGCACTATCACAAAACCAATGTTCTCATAATAACCTGTTCACAAGAATTACAAATTGTCCGTTTTGAATATTGTATAACTTCCTTGTAAAATAGTGAAGATAAGATCTCACATATTGTGTGGTTGTCAAATTGGATTTATTGTCTTGTTCAGTGTTTCATGTAAAACAATGTAAAATAATGTAAAATAATGTAAAATAATGTTAGAATGTTTGTTCTGCAGTGCAACGCTACCAATGTTGGTGATATGAATAAAGACTAGCAAATGCTTTTATCTAAATCTCCATGTACATTTACACTAGGCCTTCCTGTACAAAACCGGAGTAAAAGCATTTGCTAGTCTTTATTCATATCACCCGATACAATATTCATAGATACACCACATTAGAAGAGAACATAACTTTAAAATCGTGGGTTTTTGCTTGTAACAATGAAATGTGTGCCATATTCTGAAAATTCTATGCCAAATAATTTTGGCATATAACTGGTCTATATGCCCATGATCAGCAGAGATGTGGTACACCCAGTCGGTCTGAATGTGTAACCGTTTGATATTATACTATGTTATCAGATTGTGTGTTTATATTCAAGTGTGAACAGTGAATAAACAGCAGTATGCTAAATTGTTGTCCTTCATTTCTTTCTACTGTTAAAATTTCATTCAGACGCTTGTCTTCAATAGATGTCTGCCGATGAAATGGCATGAAGACGCTGGTCTCTTATTGATGTCTGCTGACTGAAGTGTCATTCACACGCATGTCCATTGGAATATACTGACGACATTTCATGGCATATTATTGTCTTTCGATCCATTGATATCTAGTGACTGCTTTTTACTGATGATATGTTATTAAATTTGGGTACTTGTCTTCCGTTGATGATGTCTACTGACAAAACGTTTGATAACCGAGGTCTTTTATCTGAATCGGTCTTTGAGGACAAAGTCACAACCAGCATACTAGGATAAGATCACGGTGATAGGAACCGTGGTGTAGACGCGATGGAACAGAGTTTGCAGTTGCTTATATTTCTGTTTCTGTCTTCAAAATGAAAAATCTGGCCTCTTCTCGAAATAAGCTGCTATGGTTGGAATCTTGCTGATTCGGTGGAACAGCGCCTCCAGTTTGGGGAACTTGGCCATGGCGGGTTTCCAATCTGTGCCAAGGTATGGTTTTACGAGCATAGATTCCAGGGTATTGTATACCGCAAGATCGGCAACAGTCAGCTGGAAAGATAAAAGAAAATCTTATCGTCTGTTTGGCCATGGAATGTAAGCTTGAGATGTCGTCCTGGGATGTCGTCAAAATATTGTCAGTGTTTCAAGTCTCTCTTCTCTAGATAGGCTGTACAGAATCTTGGTGAGTCTGTTAAACAGCGATAGTCTAACCCTTGGTGACTGAACCAAGCTGATAACTTCATCTCCATGCAACTAACTTACACTGTCTCCGACGAAGAATCCGTCTCCCCCGTTGTTGCGACGAAGAACTTCTTCTAAGTAGCCTAAAACAGTCGGACACTTGTTTTCTCTGAATTGTTTGGTCAATTCAGCCTAGGGGGGAAACAATTCGATAGATCAGTGACAAGATTAGAAAGTAAAACGATGCGTTTCGGCGACTGAGTCAAAATGATGATTAAGTCCGTCGTGGAATAAATGGGAGTATGACCTGGCTTAACTGGTACCGCACGACCTCAGTTACTTTACGGAGTCTCCTCTGACATGCAGCTATTAACTGATTAAGAAGGATAGCAAAGTCTAAAAGATTACTTATCATCCAGGTAGCTCACTTCGTTAACAGAACATGACAAACACGTTGGTTGTTCAGGAGGTGGAGGAGGGGGAGAGGGTCGGGGAAGGGAGGAGATTGCGACAGTCGCGGATGTTAATCGTGTTCTTTCTTACCCGTCTCGTCTCATCTCTCTCCCACTTGGCTATTGCCATTGGCATCCAGATTTCGGTGGTAAGCTCTATCACCTCTTCCACTAGCGCTGTCTCAAAGGAATCCTTGCCGATCATACCTGCAAACGGAGGGCGCGTGCGCCATTCGGAGGTCAAACTAGGACCATATTGTAATATAATCAAACTGAGTCTTGACAAGACTCGATAACTGATACACATCGATCTCAAGTTAACATTTCACTTCTGTTTTGTAGCCTTTTAAACATAAACACAGGACGTTACAGTTGTTATGCTGTTCAATTGACCAGGAACTGTCGCGACATTTCTAACCATCTTCGTATTATTGTCAGTATTCCATCAACTAAATAGCAACGAATCTTGACCTGTTTTACAGTAGAAGTGAAGTTTCTACCCGATGGATGAACCTCTTACCGAATTCTCTTGCGAGATAACGATGAATAGCAAAACTCTGCGTCAGTGGTCGCTCAACCCCGTCAATGTAAAGGACTGGCACCTGCTTATACGGGTAAGCTGTGGGGAGGAATGATAAAGGGTATTGGTTTTTGCCATCACCGGCAGCTGAATTGATAGGGAATTCATGTACGCTCAGTAGTTGTCGGAGTCGCGTCGGCTCTGCTGAACAAATTTAAACCGCTGTCCCGGGCGATGCAACAGTGGCATAACTCTCGCCTAGTCGGCTGCGATATTGAAGAGTCTAATCATTTGGCGTGTTTATGTTAAAAAATTAATTGACCCAGGGAGATAGAATGTAGGGCGAATTAAAAGGACTATATGGGACCTGCAGAGCTAAAGACCAGGTCCAAAGACAATATTTCGTTGATGGGACGAATGAAACTGAAGGTCAACAAGGTATTCTAGATATCCATGATCCGAGTAAAGACAGTAGACAGGCCTAATCTTACTTGACTTCTTTTCCTTCCAGGTATTTAACCCGGGATCCTCTTGTGAGAAAGGGATCCTGACGTCTTCGAACTCGACTCCTGCCGCGACAAACAGCAGACGGGCCACTTCAGCCCGTCCTCGACCATTGAAGTAATGCAGGTGGTATTTCGGCATGGCGGAGACAAGGAACGATCGACTGAAAAAGATGCCATGGGTTAGAACAAGAATGTGCGTTTGGTTACATTGTGAAGAGAAAGCTCAGCCGATCAACCTGGCACAAGTTGGGACAATCATCTTGATCAGTCTGAAATATGTCCCTGAAACAGGATGGAAGGCCGATGATCATAAGTATAGACAGACAAATGGTGTCCCTATGAATGGAGTAGGGGCAGACGGGAGATGGCCATGGTGCAAGTAGGGAAAACAAAAAGGTGTCGTCCATGGTCCTGGTGCTATTGCTGGGCCCTGCTGCTACATATTTAAAGCTACAATCCTTCTGCTACTAACCTGGCTTGCGTCCACTCCCGACAAATTTACATTAGGCAATGCACTAATTGGCCATAAGAAAATCTCTTTCATAATATCCTGATTGGTGACCTCCATTTATTGCTGAATCTAGGACGCGGCCTTCAATGGACCAATCTATCTTTGGTTCCAAACTATACGAGATGCAAATTAACTGGCCTAAATAGGCACAGGTTAAGCCATTGAATGTCGGATTGTGCAGATCGTCAAATCATTTCAATCCGGCGTTTTTATGAGGCTGTCTCTTATATGACGAACTTATCACCTGGACATTGTGGGACAACTGGTCTCTTATACAACTAACTTGCTCCTGAACATTTTGGGGCAACTGGGTATGTTTATAAGACAGCCTGCTACCTACACATTGTGGGACAACTGGATGTTATCAGTTCATGGCAAAACCGTACATTTTCTGTAAAGGTTTGAAGTAAAATCCAACAACTCATAAAATGCTCATGAGAGATGACATGTTTTATTGCACAGAAGCATCTTCCTCTATTACAATTGGAGACAATGTTTATATCACAGCAGTTTTAAATTACACTTGAGACAAATCTTGAAAAGGATCCATCAAATTACTATAGTGTGGGGAAATAGCACTTTCAGAACACAGGGGCACATTTCGCAAGTTAAAAGTGGGCAAAATTACCACAAAATTCAGCTGTCTCTGTATCAAAGATACCTGGGGGACTGACGAATACTGTCTTTAAAATAGAGAGATGATATCATTTCAAAGGTTAAATGAATTGATGAGAAAATAGCATAATACAAGTATGGACAAAAAACCAGTGTTCTTTTAAAAGAGAGAGGGTGTCCACTAAAGGAGGTTCCACTGAACACCGCACTATGGTCAATCTGAAGGGATGGCTCTTACACAGTAGTACAGTATTTGGTGAACTTTTTTCAAACATATAGGCCAGTCTAATTTATTCTTGCTATTGTAAACAAAATAATAATTTACCCTTAGAACAATGAACCCTTTGAGTTAACATCTCCAAGATTGTTGCACAACCTTTGCAAAAGCTACATTTATAACCATTAATCCATACACAAGCCCTGGAGCCCAAGTAGCAACGTATTAGCACCCAATCTTCGATTGTATCAATGAACTTGGAGATTGTCCCAAAATTATCGATTTAAAATTGTGGAATTGGCAGGAGTTCCAGCTGAGAGATGCAAAAGCAATGGCACATCTACACACACACACGGTACAAGATTAAGTCCTGTGATATTTATACAAAATATCCAGTTCACCGGAGAAACAAGAAGTTATACATTTCTGACAGCCATCACAACTTCATTGGTACTTTCTTCCTTTACAAACAGTGTAGCAATTCAAATAACACGTAATACACCAGTTGCAGGCACCTGGAATGTAGACTTGCCAGAACTGCGAAAGTAAGGGGCCAAAGGGTAGAATGGCACTCCAGATCAGTTTCTTTTGCCACTCAATTTCGACAGCCAACTAAGTATTTCAGCAAGTCTATTGTCTATTTTCTGGCGGCTCATACATGAATTCTATCAGATTTCCAATGGATAATGGTTTTGTCCTCCATATAAAGGGACGTGTGAAACAAGGAATTTGAGACCGCTGCAAAAAACTAAAAATTTGCCTCAAGAACTTTTTAACATCTCCCTCTGGTACATGTACATACAATTGTCTGGAATGCCTCTACCAAGTTAAAACTGGTCACTCAGCTGATTCTAAAAAGAACCTTCTCTAATACTCTTTGGACCCGAGGTATCAATAAATATAATGCTCAACCTTTATAACAGACACTTAACAATAATATGGAAACAACAAATATAAGCACAATGCTAAAATAGCACATCACACATGCCGTGATAAGCCAAATACTGACTAAACAAAGTGGAATCATAATGCTTGAATGTCCAAAGTACCTGATGAGACAATCAGGAATGCTCTTACTGGTTACTTTATGATATAGTAGTACATTTAACGATTCACATCAAGACTAACTTCTGACACTTACAGTTACACCAAGCCCCATCATCAAGCCCTACTTGAACCTATTGACTTCACCTCTACATTTGACTGACCAGGAATCATTCAACTGGTTTGAGCGTGATTTGCATAATGAGACAGTCATTGACCAGGAATGGAGAGTCGGGAGCACAAAGATCTGAGACAGAAACCTTCTTATCTATTTCTGTGTCTGCATTATAGCGATTTTTGGAGAAATTCTTCTTACCAGTGACAGTACAGATGACATGTTCATTATCGACAATTGACAAGAGAAATTCCACAGGTCTGGGCTGGTCCAGAATGAGATTTGAGCAAAGAACACATCGATGATCTTCACTGGTGGCAGAAAAACCTTTGGGGTGGCATTTCAGCTCCCACTCCCATGTCTGGGGAGGGAAAGTTGATGCCCGTGTACTGAATCGCAAGCACACTTCAGAAAATTTTTGAATAGCTGAAAAGTTATTCAAGACCAATCGTTTATCCCAGCGCAGATCTGTGTAATTTCTGAGCAGAAAATGAGAGGTAGTGAATTTGTTGGTGCCTCTGCTATGCAAGGAGAGAGAGTGGTATTTGTAAGCCTGGATCAAGTAAGGGTGAAAGAGAAACGGGTACTGTTCGATAAGGCGACACTTCTCGACCTCGCATAACTGGTCTGGCAACATCATCGGAAAGCGGATATGTGGTAAGATCATCTTGAGGTGCGTTTCCATTTTGACCATTCGCTCCGGGTGGGTGGACGACTGCAGCCACTTGAGGACACCAACCCAGATTTCGTATTCATCCTTGATGACGAGATTTGAACTTTTCAAGAATTCGACGAGTTGATCCCGCTCAAGGTGGATCCATTCCTGTTCCCATTCAGCTGATAAGGTGATTTCATCCATTTTTTGAGACAGTGCAGTGACGCAAGCTGAGATTAAACCACCATGGTAACATTTGGTCGCATACTGGAACCACACATGAAAGACATCTTTCAGTTGAAGTTTAGTGATAATATGTGTACAAGCAAAGTCTATGCAGACCTTTTGCAGTTCGCTGATGTTGTATTTGTCTGCAAGGACCAGTAGCGGCAGTGTGTTCTCTAGATGAAGAGAGACATGACAAGAGTAGAGGAACTTCAGGAAACATGGGAAGATCTCCACGCACATAGATTCTTCATTGAGTTCAAATTCCTGAAAAATATATCATTATTAGATACTAAATATCTCTCTTGACACCACATCCTGGTATATCAACATCAAAGCAGGAAATCAATTTGCACATATCTATAATTTACTTGTATGACTTACACCACATTTGTATTTGAAGTAGCAATAGAATGAGATCATTCTGACTACCGGTATATGTATACACATAAGAGCAGTTCTCAGAAAGTTGTCAAGCAGACAGCAACTTCTAAATTCTCTAAATCAAGTATCAATTAACGGACAAAACAAGTTTTTCTGGCATGTACCTTTTTCTCTGGATCTGCCCATTCAGAACTGAACATTCGCTCAAAGACATCACTGGATCGTATCAGGAGAAGTTTATGGGCATAGAATGTCTGATCTCCGACCAGCAAAGTTACATCACTGAGGGTTGGACTATTGTAGAACTTTGCCTGATCTTGTAGCATCTGCCGTTCATCTCCATAGCAACTGAGTCCCTCTGGTGGAATGGCCTTGGAGGGTGTCCCTGGCGACGGCAAGTTGTTCATCGGCTGGTGCAGATGCTGTTGTTGCTGTTGCTGCTGCTGTTCGAATGCAGCTGCCGCATCTACAACGTTGACATGAAATGCAGCAGCTGCCATCTGTGGATCTGAAAATAGAATGAGTGCATGAGGTTTATTTGTTATTAGTAAAGTTTCTGTAGCCTATTACCCTGGCCTGGCCCAGTCACCAAGTCAGATCTGGTTGAGTAATGAGCATTTGCTCTCTAAAACTCTAAACCTTGCATAACGTTCAATGCAAAGAAATTAGATAAATTGTTGAGATGGTGCGAAAATGTAAAACTGTCATTCTCCCTCCAGCCGAGAGCATGTCGTGATGTAAACAAGAAATCATGATGTCATGGCATGATCAGAAATGTCAATGTGGAAAATCAGTGGAAAACATAACTTGAAAATCAATTTTTTGAGCCAAATCAATCATCTACTTTTTAGATAAACAACATCTTCCGATAGAGTAAGAACTACTTAGAATGATTAGTGTAAATCAGACGAAAATACACGAATAGGAAAAGGAGGAACAGTGAAACATTACCAGCAAAAATGCTGCAAAATGCAAACAAATAACCGGAAGTTCGCGTCTGAATTATGAATACGCATGCGTGTATTTTGGTTTTTGGGCGCACTCTACCGTCGATCCTTGGAAACTTGATTTCGCGCCAAATTCGGACCACGTGGTGCTGTAAACAAGGCAATCATGGCCGGCTTTGATGATGCTGGTGTTTTCTTCAGTGACAATATTGGGTCAGAAGACCAACATGATGAGCTCAATATCAACCGACAACAAGTAAAGAAACGATTCAAAGACTTTATCAGACAGTTTCATGAAGGAAACTTCTCTTACCTTTATCGGTACGACAGCAAACTAATGTCAAAAGTTGTGATTGAGATTCAAAACTTCCTGTCATTTTGATTTTACACACAAAGCATGCATTGGCTATACACTGTTCAAGTACACATCAAATTAACCTGGTATTGATACGGTCAGCTTGACAGCTAGATAGAGGATGCATGTTGATGATCGTGTTATATAATACAGTATGGCATAGCTTGCAGGCTCATGACAATTGATGCGATAGCAGTGGGTGAAATATCGCCTTTTAAGTTTTAACGGTCGGTACTGGTCAATGACGTGATGTCACTGAACTCAGTCGTCCTGTTGGCGGTGCACTCCAGCGAGCTAAAAGTGATTTAGAGTGTCAAGAGTGAAGCGTCAGCAGAGCATTTAGGTCCACATAGTTTGTTAGGGTGCTTAATACCAGTCTTATGACATTGTCTGGAGTAATTTCATATTGACTTATTTCTAATACTTTTCAGTGACCAACTCAAGAGGCACTACAACCTCGGACATTACTGGTTGGAAGTAGACCTTCAAGATCTGGCCAGCTTTGACGAAACACTTGCTGAGAAGGTTCTAAAGAATCCATCCGAACATCTACCATTGGTACGTCAGATGAATAGTGTTTGTGTCATGTCCAGAGAACATGGTCTGGCGAGTACAAATATTGATGAGGTGCAGCACAGACTTTTGTTGGCACTGCATCAGTGCAATACAGGTATTATGTATGATCCTTTGGCCTTATGATTAAAACCCAGGGTGAATATGGAGTGACTCAGACTGGGCAGTGATTGAATGACTGCCTTTGCGCTCTGTCTTTGAGTTTGACAAAGACAAATCTGGACAAATGATACTTGTGGAAAACAAAACCTTATTCCTTTAACTTTCTATTGCAGTTTGAAGATGCAGCGAAGGATGTTGCTGATGAGATTACGCAGCCACGTCCTGAGGGAGAGGAGGAGCTGCAAGATATTCAAGTCACATTTACTTCCAATACAAACCCATGCAGTATCCGCGACTTGAAGGTAAATTTGATGCCAAAAAATCCACTATTCACCTGTCATAATTCATGTTTCACGGAGACCTCCAACAGCTGCGAAACACCATAGAATATATCAGAAGATCGGACTTGACTGTCTAGAGCGAACGAGAAGAAGACTTACCCGTGTGCGTTGGCCCATCCCGACTTGACCTATATATGATGAACATGTCTTTTCAGTCTGACCAAATTGCCAAATTGGTGAAGCTTCCAGGCATCGTGATAGCGGCCTCAACAGTCCGAGCAAAGGCGACTAGGATCAGCATACAATGCCGAAGTTGCAGGAACTTTATGAACAATATTCCTGTAAAACCAGGTCTTGAAGGTTATGCCTTGCCAAGAAAATGTCCTACGTGAGTTGCCGTAGGGAAGAAGTGTCTCCATGTGGTCTATTCCATTAAAATGATGTACATTCCATTGGTTGTTGGGCCAGATTTACGATTGATCATTTGATGACTTCACAAGGGCACTTGCTAACACAGTTCAATCCTTAGATTTGGCAAGGTGATTGCATGTAGATTTCGGTGTACTCTTTTAAATGGTTATGAGCTAGATCGGGTCCTGTTGTTTGGATACTGTTACCTACTTACTTGTAAACATTTGGCTTTCATTGTCCTCATTTCCATATATTGTTTTCAGTGACCAGGCTGGTCGCCCGAAATGTCCTATCGATCCGTTCTACATTGTCCCCGATAAGTGCAAGTGCGTAGATTTCCAGATCCTGAAACTGCAGGAAAGTCCCGAGTCGGTCCCAATGGGAGAAATGCCAAGGCACATGCAGCTCTACTGCGATAGGTAGGTCTCCCGGCTAAGGGACAGTACGTTTTTGTTCGTTGAACTTTATGTCCTTGGCAAATTTGTTCTCGATCAAAGCAAAACTTGCCCTTCTTCGTTATGTAGTATCTTTTCCCTATAGAAGATTTTTAAATCAAATTAAATAGCATTAAGGATCGTATTTTGAGCTTATCAAAAATCTGATTTTCCCAATATATTTCAGATATCTTTGCGATAAAATTGTTCCTGGAAATCGAGCCACGATCATTGGTATATACTCGATCAAGAAGAGCAGCAAACCAGCAAAGGTAAATATTTGTCTTCAAATAACTAATTTTGACCAAAAATTGCCAGTGGTGATCTTAAACTGTGATTTACCAGTTGCTGATATTCCCGTCTCTGAGCAATTGGGAAGAAACCATGATAGGGGCTTCAGGGTTAAATCTGATTATGCTTCACTGGGAGACGACTAGATCTGTAGCAGTTGTGAAACATCAGGATTCTCATTCTGTTCAATGTTAATGTTGACACTTTCAGGGCGGGCCCAGAGAAAAAGTGAATGTTGGAATCCGTGCGCCATATCTCCGCGTGTTAGGAATTCAGGTTGAAAGCGGTGGAGGTGGCAAGATGGCGGGCATACCTGCCGCACCAGAGGAAGAGGAAGAGTTCAGGCGTTTGGCCGCCTCACCAAACATCTATGAAACTGTTGCAAAAAGCGTGGCGCCATCTATCTTTGGAAGTTTGGATATCAAAAAGGCTATTGCTTGTCTGCTGTTTGGTGGTTCTAGAAAAAGGTGAGATTAAACTGCGGTTCTCATTCTGCGATTTTGCACTGGCTGCCTGAATGAGGATGCATCATATAGAAAAGTTCCCTGAATTTTGATCATATTCAGATCTGTGCTACCTAATCCATAACAAGGGGAATGCAATTTTCTAAACAATTTCAAGATGCTACAAAGTTCATTTCCCTTTCCAGATTACCTGATGGCCTCACTAGGAGAGGTGATGTCAACATTCTGATGCTTGGTGATCCAGGTACTGCCAAAAGTCAGCTGCTCAAATTTGTGGAAAGGTGTTCACCTATAGGTGTAAGTATTGTAATGAAGTTGAAGAATAAGGACACATTGTGACGTGTTATCAAGTGCTTGGCACAATTGTTGTACCCTAGTTGTAAGCGTTTTAACCATTGAGAGAGACAATTTCATAAAGTTCTCATTGGACACTTTGTGATGGTACCATCATATGATTGATTTCATTTTAAGGAAAGTATGATAAAATCACAGAAATTGTTTCATTAAAAGGGCTTGGGGGCAAAAAAGATGTATTCTCTTGTACGGAATTGGTATTTGCACATTCCCATTGGTGACTCTATCGTGTTGGTTTCAGGTGTATACATCCGGTAAGGGTAGCAGTGCTGCTGGTTTGACAGCATCCGTTTCACGAGACCCAGCAACACGTAACTTCGTGATGGAGGGTGGTGCTATGGTGCTCGCCGACGGTGGTGTCGTCTGTATTGATGAGTTCGACAAGATGAGAGAGGACGACAGAGTTGCTATCCACGAGGCCATGGAGCAGCAGACCATTTCCATCGCAAAGGTACGAGAATGAAGATCACCAGGTTATTAGAAAACTCGCACGGAATTTGTTATTATAGGGGTGCAGACTTTGAAGACCACCGCTCTGGAAAGGGGTGAACGCTGATGTCATATTAATCAACCTATATGTGTTAATTTCGGCTAACATTCCAGTCACGGTGGTATGTCTTTCTCTTTCTAGGCTGGAATAACCACTACATTGAATTCCCGTTGCTCAGTGCTGGCTGCAGCTAACAGCGTGTTTGGACGATGGGATGACACAAAGGGAGCTGATAATATCGACTTCATGCCGACCATTTTGTCCAGATTTGACATGATTTTCATTGTGAAGGATGAGCATGATGAAGCCAGAGATACGGTAAGTAAGATACTCTTGCATTGTGACTTTCTGAACACTTTGAATTGCTGCTGAAACATGAGTACCAAGGACAAATTTCATATCACATCTTGATAAGTCACCCTTCTCTGACAAGTTGTAAAGATGAAATTTCTTTAGACTTACCTCCTGTGCATTCATTTGAAAGTATTAGGAAGAACTGTTGAATGGACGAAGGCTTTGAACTTATGTTTTTTCACAAAAATCAAATGTCAAGCCTCTATGCTAAGATGCTATAGCCTAGGAGGCCGTGTTTCAAACAAATTTCGTCCCCAATCGATTCACTAGAGGATCGTTCAATATTTTGTTGCAGACGTTAGCCAAGCATGTGATGAATGTACATATGAATGCTGTACAGATGATCGAGGAGGAACGTGAAGGTGAACTTGATCTGGAGACATTGAAGAAGTACATTGCTTACTGCAGGCTGTAAGTATGTGTACTACAGACATTTGTCATGCAATTGGGTGATGCTATGATGGAAATAGATGACCTCACCTTGTCCAACATCTAGTGCACTGATATTCTGTCACTTCATGAAGTCGCCGATGATGTACGAAAATAAAAAATGATGCCACTGGCGATGTCATGAATATTATATGATATTGATGTAAGATGCAAGGGTTTGAGCAAAATGAAAGAATCCAGATGACGGCTCCAATCAAGCATTCAACTTATACTGACAGTGTGGCAAAAATTTCTCTTCTAAAACACCTCATACTAAATGTTACTTGTCTTGCAGGAGATGTGGTCCCAGGCTGTCGCCCGCTGCAGCAGAGAAGTTGAAGAATCGCTACGTCTTGATGAGGAATGGTGCTGGAGAACTGGAGAGGGAGACTGGCAAGAGGACCACGATCCCAATCACTGTCAGACAACTGGAAGCTATCATCCGCATGTCAGAATCATTAGCAAAGATGAGGCTGAAACCGTTCGCCACCGAAGCTGAGGTTGATGAGGCTTTAAGGTTGTTCCAGGTTTCTACACTTGATGCAGCCATGTCAGGCAATCTTTCAGGTAAGCCAGTGCCCCCTTTTAGTGACCTAGAAACAAACACTTTCAAAATGATTGCGTGCATTGATTCTGATTTGAGTAAGTGTATTTCAGAGGTGGATATCAATGAAAGTATGTCCTGAAGTGTCGTGTTGTATTGAGACTAGTAGAAGTAAAACTGGATACCGTCACTGTAGTTTACAACAATGTCCATCGGTCCCTATTGTTTGGCTGTTGTGTTGCTCCACCGACGCGCGTTTCTGCCCCTCTAGGCTTCATCAGGGTGGCTGGGGTTGACTTGCATCTGGCTTGTTCGAAGTTCACAGTTTGAATGACATCATGACTCAGGGGTGGTTTCTCAATGACGTTGTGACGTTATAGACTTTGTTGCGACTCTGTTGTTGAAACATTCTGTTGTAGTCAAGCGTTGTAGTCAAGTGTTGTATTGAGACTACCATTGGTATACTTGTGCCACTTGATTGCGCATTGACCGCAATCATCCCCGACCCAATAACGGCTGGTGTAGTGTGCTTGCTATTGTATATTTTCCCACTACCTCATAGGTGGCAGTAAAGTTTATTGCCTTGTTCTCTATTCTTGGTTGATGTATCAGTTTGACAACAGCATCGTTGAGCAAATTAGATAAACGTCTTTCATTGTATTGTAGGAGCTGAAGGCTTTACCACTGAAGAGGACCAGGAGACCATCGGCCGTATCGAGAAACAAATGAAACGTCGCTTCGTCATCGGATCTCAAGTGTCCGAGCACGCAATCGTTCAGGACTTCTTGAAACAGAAATATCCGGAACGGTCAATCCTGAAAGTGATCCACTTCATGTTACGTCGGGGAGAGCTTCAACATAGGATGCAGCGTAAAATGTTACTGCGTGTGAAATAAGCATTTGTTGGTGGACATCCCGTGAAGACTTTCCCAAGAGACATTGTTTGTTTGAGAGGCATGAGTGCCCAAGTTTGCCTCCTCACTTTCAATGCTTTGTAATTGGGTCTCATGTTGGACTTGTTGTAATCCTTGGTTTATCAAAAGAGACTATTGCCGTGCTTATAGACTGACATTTGATACCATTGTGCACTGTCCTTCTTTCTACAGATTGATAAACTAATACTACGAGATAAAGATGAGCCACTGGAGTAACTTTATGGCTTGTAAGTTCTGTTCCACTATAAATGTCACTACTTTTAAGGATTCTAAACTGGCCTCAAAGGCATTGGACCTGGTGTTTACGTGTACTTGTCAATTTTCCACTTATGGAGGATGCATGTAACTTGTCAAAGAGCAGAAGCCGGCCATGGTTTCTACTTGGCAACTGTTTGTTCTTGTTCTAGCATGTGAAACAGCACACATGTTCTCCTTCCGTATTAATCACATTTATATCTTGCATTTACGTACAACGCATAATTTGCAACTTTATATCAAAATGAATAAACAATATTCTTGTTTCAAAAATTGATTTATTGTCTTGTTTCAGTATCTTGTAAGTACTATTGTAAATTCACAATCAGATTGACTGATCAAATTGGCCTCATCTCCTTGAATAAGTGCCTGGAGTGATGCTTTGTTGTTCTGTCCTCGACACGAGCATCATCCAAGGACACTAACTCCATGGGCTGACTGAGAGAGATGAGACGGTCACAACCAGAAGACCGAATTGGCCCTGAATAACTCGCTGTCTTTTGGTGAGAAAGATGTGACAGCCACAACCACACTGAGTTTTGGGCCTTGCAGCTACAGTCTTGCCAATACAGCGAGATACGAAACGGCTGCAGACACACTGAATTCGGCCTAGCAGCTCCACTGTGTAACTAAAACTGCCAGAGAAATGAGCCAGTAGCAACCAGCAAATGGTTTACGTAGGACAATGCGGTGTGAGAGATGAGACTGCATCAATCACATAGAATCAGCCCTGGTTGCCCCACTGTCTTACCATTGCGGTGAGTGAGATGAGACAATCACAACCAGGAGACCAAATCGGCCCTGGCTTGCCCACTGTCTTGTCAATACAGTGAGAGAGACGAGACAGCCACAACCAGAAGACCAAATCGGCCCTGGCTTGCCCACTGTCTTGTCAATACAGTGAGAGAGACGAGGCAGCCACAACCAGAAGACCAAATCGGCCCTGGCTTGCCCACTGTCTTGCCAATACAGTGAGAGAGACGAGACAGCCACAACCAGAAGACCAAATCGGCCCTGGCTTGCCCACTGTCTTGCCAATACAGTGAGAGAGACGAGACAGCCACAACCAGAAGACCAAATCGGCCCTGGCTTGCCCACTGTCTTGTCAATACAGTGAGAGAGACGAGACAGCCACAACCAGAAGACCAGATCGGCCCTGGCTTGCCCACTGTCTTGTCAATACAGTGAGAGAGACGAGACAGCCACAACCAGAAGACCAAATCGGCCCTGGCTTGCCCACTGTCTTGCCAATACAGTGAGAGAGACGAGACAGCCACAACCAGAAGACCAAATCGGCCCTGGCTTGCCCACTGTCTTGCCAATACAGTGAGAGAGACGAGACAGCCACAACCAGAAGACCAAATCGGCCCTGGCTTGCCCACTGTCTTGCCAATACAGTGAGAGAGACGAGACAGCCACAACCAGAAGACCAAATCGGCCCTGGCTTGCCCACTGTCTTGTCAATACAGTGAGAGAGACGAGACAGCCACAACCAGAAGACCAAATCGGCCCTGGCTTGCCCACTGTCTTGTCAATATAGTGAGAGAGACGAGACAGCCACAACCAGAAGACCAGATCGGCCCTGGCTTGCCCACTGTCTTGTCAATACAGTGAGAGAGGCGAGACAGCCACAACCAGAAGACCAAATCGGCCCTGGCTTGCCCACTGTCTTGCCAATACAGTGAGAGAGGCGAGACAGCCACAACCAGAAGACCAAATCGGCCCTGGCTTGCCCACTGTCTTGCCAATACAGTGAGAGAGACGAGACAGCCACAACCAGAAGACCAAATCGGCCCTGGCTTGCCAACTGTCTTGCCAATACAGTGAGAGATACGAGACAGCCACAACCAGAAGACCAAATCGGCCCTGGCTTGCCCACTGTCTTGCCAATACAGTGAGAGAGACGAGACAGCCACAACCAGAAGACCAAATCGGCCCTGGCTTGCCCACTGTCTTGTCAATACAGTGAGAGAGACGAGACAGCCACAACCAGAAGACCAAATCGGCCCTGGCTTGCCCACTGTCTTGTCAATACAGTGAGAGAGACGAGACAGCCACAACCAGAAGACCAAATCAGCCCTGGCTTGCCCACTGTCTTGTCAATACAGTGAGAGAGACGAGACAGCCACAACCAGAAGACCAAATCGGCCCTGACTTGCCCACTGTCTTGCCAATACAATGAGAGAGACGAGGCAGCCACAACCAGAAGACCAAATCGGCCCTGGCTTGCCCACTGTCTTGCCAATACAGTGAGAGAGACGAGACAGCCACAACCAGAAGACCAAATCGGCCCTGGCTTGCCCACTGTCTTGCCAATACAGTGAGAGAGACGAGACAGCCACAACCAGAAGACCAAATCGGCCCTGGCTTGCCCACTGTCTTGTCAATACAGTGAGAGAGACGAGACATCCACAACCAGAAGACCAAATCGGCCCTGGCTTGCCCACTGTCTTGTCAATACAATGAGAGAGACGAGACATCCACAACCAGAAGACCAAATCGGCCCTGGCTTGCCCACTGTCTTGCCAATACAATGGGTGAGACGAGACAGCCACAACCAGAAGACCAAATCGGCCCTGGCTTGCCCACTGTCTTGCCAATACAGTGGGAGAGACGAGACAGCCACAACCAGAAGACCAAATCGGCCCTGGCTTGCCCACTGTCTTGCCAATACAATGGGAGAGACGAGACAGCCACAACCAGAAGACCAAATCGGCCCTGGCTTGCCCACTGTCTTGCCAATACAGTGAGAGAGACGAGACAGCCACAACCAGAAGACCAAATCGGCCCTGGCTTGCCCACTGTCTTGCCAATACAATGAGAGAGACGAGACATCCACAACCAGAAGACCAAATCGGCCCTGGCTTGCCCACTGTCTTGCCAATACAATGGGAGAGACGAGACAGCCACAACCAGAAGACCAAATCGGCCCTGGCTTGCCCACTGTCTTGTCAATACAGTGAGAGAGACGAGACAGCCACAACCAGAAGACCCAATCGGCCCTGGCTTGCCCACTGTCTTGTCAATACAGTGAGAGAGACGAGACATCCACAACCAGAAGACCAAATCGGCCCTGGCTTGCCCACTGTCTTGTCAATACAGTGAGAGAGACGAGACAGCCACAACCAGAAGACCAAATCGGCCCTGGCTTGCCCACTGTCTTGCCAATACAGTGAGAGAGACTAGACAGTCACAACCAGACTAAACCAGGCTTTGCAGCCCCACTGTGTTGCTTAAACAATTCGAGAGATGACACAACCACACACGTCCATTCAGATTATTTCAAGTCTGGTATAGCTCCGCAGCATTGCCATTATGGTGAGAGAGATGAGACAGCCACAGCCTGAATCGCGCCGGGTCACTTGCAGTCCACCAAGGACAGTGAAAGAGATGAGACAGTCACACCCAGCAGACCGAATCGGACCTGGCTGCCCCACCGTCTTACCAACAAGGTGAAAGAGTTAGATGTAAGGCTGTCACAGTCATACCGAATCAGCCCTTGTCTTCATCTTCCTAAAACTACGAGTGATGAATCGACGGTCACAATCAGCAGACTGAATCTGGTCTTACTGCCCCACTATCTTACCAATACTGCAAGATACACAAAGCAGCCCCGAACAGACTGAATTGGGCCTCTAGCAGCTCCACTGTGTTAACAAAACAGCGAAGGATGAGACAGTCACAACCAGAAGACCGATTTGGACATTTTACCTTCTCACCATGTTGCTTCACCCTCTAGCCTGGGCTAGTAGGAATGATGCCTCGACTACACTAATGTGGTGAGAGAGACGAGGCTGTCACAACCACAACGAATCAGCCCTGGCTCCTCCATCTTGCCAATATGGTGAGTAGGATGTGCCAGTCACAAGGCGAGCCAAGACATTACAGAGCGAATGTCTCCTCCTTCCAATAGCTTCCTCCACTCAGTGCCACGAGACATGGAGCCAAGATATGTCAGGATCAATGACACATTCTTGCTGCAGCCTTCTCCACTGAACTACCGGTAAACATTACAGACTGGACACCCCAGGAACAATGTCACAGTCTTGCCATGACTTACTTCACGGGCCTAGACATTCTTGCCACAACATTCTGCATTAAACGCCAGGAAACATCCCAGACAATCTGGGAACATAGTCTCGGGACAATGTCACATTCTCACCATGACTCACTTCACTGAATGTGTCAGGACACTTTGGAGCACAAGCCTGGATACTCCAAGGACAATGTCACAATCTTGCTTCAGCATTCTGCATCGAATGCCAGGGAACATCTTAGACATTCTACGAACATTGTCTGGGGACAATGTCACATTCTTGCCTCAGCATTCTGCATCGAATGACAGGGAACATCTTTGACATTCTAGAAACATTGTCTGGGGACAATGTCACATTATTGCCATAACTTACTTCACTGAATGTGTCAGGACACTTCGTTGGAGTACAGGCTTTGATATTCTAAGGACAATGTCACATCTCGCTACAGCATTCTGCTTGAATGCCAGGGAACATCCTAGACATTTTAGGGACAATGCCACATTTTTGCCCCAGCCTACTTCACTGATGCCAGGAAACTTGGAGCGAACATTGTTCAGGGACAATGTCACATCCTCTAAACTAAAAATCCTCCTCTCTGGAAACAGGAGAAGTTGGGTGCACTATTTTTGTCCGCCACCTTGATTTCATTGAAAAGGAGTCAGGAGGAATATACAGTGACCACAGACCATCAGAAAGGGAACACATAAATATTTGAACAAACTGATTTATTGTTTAATACAAAATATCACTTCACTGGTATCACATGTACATTTCGTGTACAAAAAAGGAGCAGCATTAATCTATCTCAAATGAATTGGGTACTGAATCCCACAGTTAATACTTCAATTTGTTTTTGGATGATTCACTTTAACAGGTATTTACATACAAAACGTATTCAACAAGTTTTTTCAACAATTCTAGTAGCTTTTCAACGTAACACTTTTGACAGGAACAAGAACAACTCTTGCATAGTGTACTACAAGAACAATAAGATTTTGCATATTGGTCAATGATTGCCTTTGAAACATGTTGTACCACAGCATATCATACCCAGTATCAAAAATATAATAGGCAAGCCTATCTACCAGTATTGCAAGTACTCAATACTTCTTGATCGTGCCAGCAATATGACCTAGAAATTGCCTTTTTTGTTAAAATCATACATATTTCACAATCAATAGAGTGCACAAATGACACTTAAACATGTATATCATGAACTTTATACAAAGATGAACCTTTTCACAAAGCAGGAACAGAACCGTCAAATTGTTCATTATGAGCACCATTTAAACAACAGAGTAACAAAGTGAAGCCTTTATTGAAAGGCAAAACTGGATATGGCAAATATTTCTGTGGCAAATCAAATATAGGGGGGCCGAATATCTGCTTAAACAAAATGCAAGAAGGTGACACAACCGTCAGTCATGACTGAGGTTATTTCAAAATAATCTGCATCACAGAGTCATAACAAAAGTTCACATTCCATAAGATATGACCACATCAATTCTTGAATACGGCCCCTACATTACAGCTGCTTGTACCATAGAGAGTTATTACCATTATCCCGAATGAATGAAGAATAGTCTTTTTTTACTTGTTGTTATGGATCAACCTCTGGAGTGTTCTACTAGATTGAATTCTTCCTGAACGTTTCTTCTGCTCCATTCTGTAATGCTAGTTGCATATCTTGTTCCTGAAGTTCTGCTGAATCTCGTGCACCATCCATCATGTCTTCTAAGGACCTGTCTGCGTCTTCACGATCATCATCTGTAATGTTATGAGTTTTTATCAAAAAGTGGCAAGTGCCGTATAAATTTTCAGGAAGAGAAGCCACAGTCCGTTGCCAGTAATGAGCAAGGCAATACATGTAGGCCGAGGACCTTGATACCAATTACTTTCTTCTCATCAGGATTACAAAGGCAAAGCATGTGTAATGAATAGCCATTCATACACAGGTAGAATTTCAAGACTTACAGCACTGCAAATTATGTTACAGATCACTGCTAAAGAAAATGCACCATGCATTCATGCATAGATGAAAGGATTGTGCACCTAAGCCTTGGCAAGATATTTACGAAATGCTATTGTGAATCTGCCTGGTCAGTTTCCGCACCTGTGTTGATAAATGTGGTGTAGGGCTGCTGGCGTTCGGCAAGCAGGTCAAATCTCACATAACTGAAAAGGGAAATGTGAGAATGTGATCAAAGAGTCAGGCACACAGGTAGTAAAATAATTCATATTAGGTAACTTTGTATGGTGCCATTTCTGATTATGAGAAATCGCTTGACAACTTCTTGTGGTTTTTTCACTCAACTGATAACCTGCACCCTAGCTAGAAACAAACTTACATGATGAGTGTCACACAGATGCACATGAGAGCTGCACCCTAGCAAGAAACAAACTTACATGATGAGTGTCACACAGATGCACATGAGAGCTGCACCCTAGCAAGAAACAAACTTACATGATGAGTGTCACACAGATGCACATGAGAGCTGCAGACAGGATGAAGCAGAACCCCGGGAAGAAATTCAATGATGGTCCGTAGATCGAGTTGAAGATGAGACTAGCAAACAGTGTCGTCAGACTTTCGGCAGAGCCGACAAATGCAAATAGTTTTCCTGGAAGGCAAGAAATGACCATCATTATAATTACATACACTTGAAAAACTTCATAACTTGGAAACATTCTTATTTTTGTATCACTGCGATGTCTTAATTGATGAGAGATGCATTGATGGTGTGTGAATGAACCTTGAAGTCATAAGAAGACTTAATGAAGAAGTTTTCAGATGTAATTTCTCCAACAAATTCATTTTGGTTTACCTTGTTCGCCTCTTTCGACAAAAGTTGACACAAGTGCTCTGCTACTAGCCGACTGGAATCCATGGAATATGCCAAGCACCGGAACTGCAATGTGGAGAGAGAGGAGTTGAAACACTAAGATGTTTCGGTGGTGACTGTCAAGAAGACAATGCCAGTGGCATATTTGGTTATCACATAAGGGAAGACAGTGCCAAGAGGATAGCTGTTACAGTATCAGAGACTATACAAGGTTATTTGGTGTTCTTTATTTTGGTTTAAACTTCCACACTGTTTGTCTTGAGAAAGGCGACAGTCAGACATAGGTCGGTTCTCCATGGAATGTTTACAGGCTGGCTCTGTATTTGCTATTCACCTAATGAACACAGGGCATGCAAGCATTTACTTTCCCCATCAAAGGCAATAGCAGATTATTATAGGTTATTCTTACCCAAAAACACCATCCAAAGCTTGGTGCTGAATGCATAGAGAATTTGTGATGCTATCGTTGATACGATCCCCATCAGGATGAGGGTCGTGTCATGGACGTGAAATACCATCTTCAGGATCGGAGCACCAACAATGAGGAGAACCGCTGTCAACCCCATCTGGAAACCCTGGTAGTAACCATAGATGGTTCTTGACCAGCTCAACGGGGAGCGCTTCACGTACAAGTAGGAGATATCCTTGATTCCTGCAGATGAGACGGGAAGAATAACATAATCTGGATGACTGTTACAATGCTACTTTCAGGGCTGAACTTTATAATATTGGTTCACAAAGCACCTACAAGGTTTGGTCACTTTTAGGTACATGGATAACAACTTACATGTACAATGCACAAACCTGTACAGAAACATCCTTCACTTTGAGATGCACTACTCAGGATAATAACGGTGCCAGAGTATTACCTACTCAGCACACCTGGAGCATACAGAGGGGACTATTCTGCTTCTCAGAGAGTGTATGGACAACCATTATTTGCCTTCTCCACTACTCCAGTACAAAATGTACCAAACTATGACCCATGCTTTACTTTTACTTACCAGAGAAACACAGGAATCCAATAAACAATGATGTCATCACGAGCCACATGTTTCTCCGAGAATTATCTTCGCGTCTCTTCACCACACACTTGATGTATTGTCTCACATGTTCCAAATTAAACAAGTAGCTACAGCAACTGCTATCTCCACGTGAAACGGCAGTCTCAGTCTGAATATCCTTCACCCAAATGAGCGTATACAAAATCACTAGAACATGAATGATCAAAATTACTCCAAACACCACTGGGAATCCATAATTGTCCAACAGTACCCCACTCATGAAAAGTCCAGCTGTTCCGCCCAAAAATGACATCGATTCGACAATAGAAACTCGATACGTTCTTGTACGTGTTCCTGTGAGTGTCGTGACGTAGCTAAAGACAGTCAGGATGCATGTGACAAAACCGCCAAATAAGCCACTCAGCACGGAACTAAGCAGGACTAGTCCGATTGGCAGCTCAATGTATAACGATGATATGATATAGTTCACTGCTCCAAGTATGGCACCTATGGAGGGCAAGATTATTGGTATTTTATGGCTAAATTTATCGCTCCATGAGCCGATGAATGTTGCAGTCACAATTGATGGAAGAGTCAAACAAACTGTCGAGTACAGCATATAGGATGATGTTGTGGACTGGACAATATCCTCTTGTGTAGTGTGGTTTCCATCATTGATGTGGTCACAGAGCCCACTGTTGTTATATTTTGCCAAACAGACTTTCTGGAAGAGTAGGCCCTGTAACGTGGGGAAGGAGAGCCAAGTCGCCAACATGTAGAGGAAGAGTACAGGCTCCACGGTCACGACAGACCGCATTTTATCCAATGATGGCATCATTCAGGACTTCCTTTTTCCCTGTTTGATTACCAGTTTAACAAGTTTGGCTCTGAAAGATATGAATTGAATAATATTGTCAAAGGTGCAAAAGTCTACCACAGCACACCTAAATAGCGGATTTAAAACTGTTCTCTAATTTTTTAAGCCCCTTCGATTGTGATAACGACAACGTACAATCACTGGCACTGCCAAGACCGTAGGCGTAAACGTCACGATAACTATGATGACGTCTCAATCAGAGAAGAAGTCTTTAGAAGTTCCATGCCTGCCATTCCCTCCCCCAGGTCATCACTGAATCAGTCCCGGTTTGATTATGGAGAAAATAAGAGGGATTTTCCATTAGAGCAAAAGTGGTAGTGAGGCCTGGCACTGACCTCAAATCAACTATGGCAAACGAAGGGGGAATTCAAGCTATTCGAAACTTAATGATTTTTCTGTTGCACCCTGTACTATATATACCAGCCTGTAACATAACAATGTGTACATCATGACATAGTCAGTGCATGTCTGTATGTATGTTTCTGTTATCATAGAAGCAGTTCAAAATATATTTTGAGTTATCTACCTATAGTATTGCCTTCCATAAACACAATGATAAAATCGAATGTTGCAAATGTGGCTCACACGATCAATATGTGCCAGTGGAAAACGGCTCAGAACTAGTAATCAAAATTGGGTCATTTTTCAGTGACCTTGACATCAATTAATTTCAGGCGGCGAAGTTACTGATGCTATAAAAAACGGCGATCTGGTTTTCCCAATTTTTTTAGATAACTGTTTTATTGTGAATACCACAAAACTTCTTTAACCATCCAGTGCATCATTTAGACGAAATTAAGCTGAAACTTACCAGCAGGAGTCTATTTTGTTAGAATCTAGTAAAGTGAATCACTGAACTCCTCCGCCTGACAATCAGCAGGCG
Source organism: Lineus longissimus (assembly GCF_910592395.1). Lineage (NCBI taxonomy): Eukaryota > Metazoa > Nemertea > Pilidiophora > Heteronemertea > Lineidae > Lineus > Lineus longissimus. The sequence continues at coordinate 26,988,674 of NC_088310.1, forward strand.
CCGGTTATACTAATTCCCGACCTACCCCGACCTTTACCGACTTGCGGAAAATGCTGCCAAGTGTTTTTATCATCAGCATATCTATATTTGTACTGTTTACATACAGCACGTCTGTTAATTTCAAGACTTCTGAACGATGCTAAGTTGAGCAAATCTTGGGAATTTTGGGACTTATGTAAGATTAGTTTTCTCCACCAAACCCTAGACTGAAGAATTAACACCTTGTGTTTAACCTGCTTTCATTTCGCAGTCAATTCATTAGTTACCAACATATGCCTTAGAGGGGGCGGAATGGCACTGTTTAGACAAGAAGCCTCTCCAACAGCCCCAAGAATATTGGATAGAACGGCACTGTACTGGGTCCCAGTAATAAATATTGCCATAAAGACATATGATATTGTTCTGGGACTTATGTAAGATTAGTTCTCTCCGCCAAACCCAAGACTGAAGGATTAAAATCTTGTGTTTATAGGCTAACAAATGCAAGCACTTCCAAGTGAACCCCCTACAAGAGAAGAGTGGCTCTTCTTCTCTCCGACTTTGACACCCTAGTGCGAACATATCAATAGATCAGCCAGCGGTCCTTGGTGTCGCCGCGTGGGTTACGTCCAGTGAAATTGTTTGCAAAGGTCAGGGAACCACGATCTGACATCCATAACCAGCGTATCCCCTTTTCATGCCAGTTATAGTCGGGTGCTACACCACAGTCGGGATAGTGGCCGCCAAATGAATGGTTGTTGAATTTAAAACTGTTAACTGTTTACGTCAATTTACATATAATTAGACAAACCTTCATGAATTCAGTGGAGATTTCCACATCACAGGATAGAAGAGCAGTGATGGGATCTCGCAGATTTAACATGATCACTTTTCCCTCTTCACCATCATAACTTGGACGTGCGCCTTTAGTTTCTTTGAGCAAATGGTATTTGATTAGGGAGGGCAATTAAAATAGCCGTTGAACATGTACATGAAGTGCAGTGATGTACATAATTCAACATGTCTGGCTTGAAATTTCAAACTGCGCAGTTCATTCCCGCCTTGATTGTATGACTATTTCTACAATAAAAACCCTTTGAAACCAACCCATACCTTTATCAGGAATAGATACTGTGCCTTACCTTCTGCTGCGGCTATTTTGATTTGTTTCGGAAAATTTGAAGGCATTTTTACGTTTGAAATCGAAAAAAGTGTCCCGCGATGTTCGCCGCAGCTCACACACCAACCGACTGGCGTTCAAATCAACCGCGACCGACCATGACCAAAGACAATACATTGGAAGACGGAGCATCCGGGCACCCCTTGAACCGGCCGGCTAGTAGTTATCTGCTCAAGCGTGACCTTTGTTCTCTCAATGATCAATATGACAGGCATTGTCAAAATGTGGGATTTGCTTTAGCATACATACTTGTACATGTACATATGCTGAGCTGTGGTAATGCATTATGCAGGTTCCGTAAGCCAAAAGACGATGTAAATGCATTTCATCGACGATTTAAAAAGAAATCATTTCCCCAATTCCTTCTACAACCAAGTATAAAATATGGTTCAGTGTCGTGTAAATCAATTAGCAGATAGAGGACTTGATGTCATGACACTAATTGCTGACCATTTCGACATCTCATCCGGGATCTCATCACTTTCGTGAGTAGAAGGGAGCGAAGGTGTCATGACACTTAACCAAACGTTGAAGTCAACAAGAGAAATTTACATTTTTTTATGACTTTTGGTATGAATTCACATGAGAGAGAATCTTGTTCAAAATCTGATGATAATATCTCAGCTGATTTTCATTGACACTGCCATCAACTGGAAGCAAACGAAAAGTTTAAAAATAGTTTAAAAATTCCATTACAACTAGCGCCAAAGCCAGCCACGTGCTATTTTCCCGCCATTAATGCTGGGTTCAGACAAGGCCGGACACGAGCATATGCATGTACAGTTTACAAGAAGCGACAAGATTAACGACCTGCAGAAAAATTGCGGTCGGTTAATAGATGTAATTATTGGAGTTGATTTGCTCAACTAAGCATCGTTCAAAGTTTTGGAATTAACAGACGTGCTGTATATGTATGTAAACTGTACAAACATAAATATTCTGATGATAAAAACACTATACGTCAGCATTTTCCGCAAGTCGGTAAAGGTCGGTCAAAGTCGGTGTAGCACTGTAGGTCGGGAATTAGTACGACCCACAGGCGCTGTCAAGCATGTCAAGGGTGACATGCAAGATGGCGGCCAATGTCAGCTAGCTGTCTGCGATTTTTCAGTGTCATTTTGATGAATGAAGGCATCAGAAGATAATCAAGTCACATCCAAGTCGTTGCCAAACATTTTGATCTTCCTTGCAGACGACCTTGAGTTTGGAGACCTCGGGTTTGGCTTGGGTCTCCACTTCCTTTAGATCAGTAGATGAGTACAGTGCAATGCAAGTGATGACTGGAGACAGTGGAGTGGTGTCCTCACATCCATCAATCTGCGATCGAACAACAAGAGCAATCAATGTCCGAAATACTGCTTGAAATCATTCCAAATGCGAGTTGAAAAATGAACTTTTTTCTTTTCTAATAAAGACACTCATTCAAAATACACACCACTTTCTTATTGTTTGAGTATAAAATCCTCACAACCAGACATGAGTCTGACCATACGAGGGTCAGGGACAATCAAGAAAGGACCATTGTTCTCAATGTTTCAGTTAATGACCATGCCTAGGACAATAATGGCAAGAGACAACATTAGAATTTGTCTGTTAATCGTTTGAGAACGTGAAGATCAGACAACTCCTGGGGACAAATGAGACTGTCATGCCAAGGACCGTTTCGAAAGTCATGGGGACAATCTTTTGGTCGGGCCACACTTAAGAGATTGTCAATACCCAACTCCTCTTGGAGACGACGTTGGACTCTCATCATTCCGGGGGACAACTCACAACCTTTGTATCTTTATCTAGTATTCCAGCTTGTGACAAACTCTTTTTCAAATGCTGGGTATGAGATGCAAAAAAATATCCATGCCATAGACAGTATCCCATCTAACACTTCTTGAGGACAATGTTTCATACTGGTAATGCCAAGGCCATTGTCTTATGACTAATGTACATGTAATTCAATTGCTACAATAGGTGTTCAGCAACACAGAAAGTTAAATTGCTTTACAGTGGCAAGAGCTCTGCACACTCTTGTAATTTTTTTCTGATTTTTAGGAGATACATTATGAACTTTCTAACCACTGACCCGACAAAAGGACATCATTCTAATTAGAAATTAAGATTCGTGGCAAACATTGATAAGGACAATCTCACCTCTAGACGAGACAAGATAAATCGATCTTATTCAAGGCAGTGATACATGATAACCACATATGACATCTCACTGCTGTGGCATTATCACCTGACCGATCGATTGTTCATTGGGCACACGAGGACTATCTCACTAAACCAGAATAATTATCATTGGACAATTAAATTGTGATTGATGTAACTCGGACAATGAAAACATTGCGATCTATTTTCAGTGAAGATAAATTTGGATAACAATGTTTTGATAAGCATTTTCATGTCCAAAAACCTATATATTGACCTGAAAGGTTATCATGATTAGGTCGCTAACGAGAGACCTCGACCTAAATATTGACGTTATTGGGTATATGAAAATCAGACCATTTTTAAAGACCTCAGTTGATTGAAAAAGAGCTCCGAGGATGGGGGCACAGTCACAGTTGCAGTTTTTGAGCATTTTGGCTTTGTGCTTAATCTTTGCACAAGTTGATGCAAGACCTGATGCAAAAACACGACCTAATGTCTTGATGTTATTCGGAGATGATTTAGGACACGGAGACGTCAGCTGCTATGGAAAAACCAAAGTCCCGACACCAAATATTGATAAGCTTGCCAAGGAGGGGCTGCGGTTCGAGAGAATGTATTCCCAGCACATGTGCACACCCAGCAGATCTGCTTTGATGACAGGTAAGAACTATACTGTGGTCTTTGAGTCAATTTCGTTGTGTGTCAAGTTCAACCCTGTTGGGGAGATTTTGCCTGTGTCCTGGTTTGTGACCATAAAATTGTGATACTAAAATGAAATGGCCAGGGCCATTGTGCTCACCTCATGTGGAGGAAAGATGGATAAAGAGCATGGTCTTGTGTCATGTAGTGTTAGGTTTGATGTAGGTCCAAGCAATTACAATTTCCCCAAAATGGCCTATTTACAGTACATTCGACCTCTGTGACCTTGAAAAGTAGGTCAAATCAAAGAAGACCCGGGTGACACATTGAATGGTTGTTAGAATTAGATGTACCTATGATATAAAATTGGTGCCAATCGGGCAAGTCATTACTAGGAATAATGGCATTTTGAAGAATTTAGGATTTGGCCCCCTCCCTGGAGGCCAAACGGCAAATCAGATCGCACCAAACTTCGGTACCTGAGATCACCTGACCAAGGGGTACATGTGTACTTAATTTGTGATCAATAGTCATTGCAGTTAAGAAACGTGCCATAGTTACGGCCTGACGGCCAATTTACGCCATTTGACCTCTGTGACCTTGACAAGAAGGTCAAATTAAAAACCTGTGCGACATATACTGTATGGTGGTTGGATGTACCCATGATATCAAATTGGTGGCAATCGGGCAAGAAGTTAAGGAATAATCACATTTTTAAGGTTTTTGGATTTTGCCCCCTGGTGGTCAAGTGGTGAATCATATTGGACCAAACTTCAGTCCCTGAGATCACCTGGCTAAGGGGTAAATGTGTACCAAATTTGGTATCAATAGTCATTGCAGTTTAGAAACGTGCCATCATTACATCCTAACGGCTAATTTACACCATTTGACTTCTGTGACCTTGAAAAGGAGGTCAAATCAAAAACCCGGAGGATATATGATGCACCTTTGCTAGAAGTACCTACCATATTTTTTTCAAAATTTCCCGACTACTATTAAGGGAGATATTGCATATTTTCACTTTTAACGTTTGGCCCCCTGGTGGCCAAACCATGAAACAAATCGGACCGAAACTTGGTCTCCCAGGTGTCATTACATAAGGGTACATGTGTACCAAGTTTCAACTCAATAGCTCTAACAGTTACGAAACGTGCCCTGCTAACGGACGACGGACGACGACGACGACGACGACGACGACGACGACGACGACGGACGACGGACGCCACGGTATGGGATAAGCTCACCTCTGCTAAGAGGTGAGCTAAAAACAATACTTCTGGACTCAGGCCATCACTTTTTTCAGCTCAGCTTTTACAAAATATATGATCAGGCCCCACCTGCCTTAACAATTGTCTGCCTGATACTGATAATGATTCAATCAAGACATTTCAAATAAGCCATTTCCTCCCCCTCACTCTCCCTCCATGCAGCTATAGCCATTCTCCTGGAAGCTGTAGGAATGCTACTGGAAAATCCAGTTGCTGGTAACCAAATTATATAGAATTCACCCCAATTACAATATTACCTGAATGAATGATGATATTGAGATTTGCTGCTTGAAAATGGCTTTTGCCCTGAAAGTTCTCGCCTCATTTCCTGAATAACTGTCATCTACATACTCAGTGATTATTTTCCAGGGAGGCTCCCCTCGAGGAACGGCATGATCCAAGGATATTATGACATTCCAGTCCTTCTGAGCATGGCACAGCCATCCGGTATCGCCGACCCAAAGAAGGAACCCAACCTGGCCTCAACACTACAGTCGCTCAACTACAAGACCTCACTCGTTGGGAAGTGGCATCTGGGATTTGCTCACAAGGGGACACAAGGACCAATCGCCAAAGGATTTGACGAGTTTTATGGGATCCTCTTGACTCACATGGAATCATGTAGCAGTTACGATGAGTGGGACGATGCGAAATATAGTAACTTTTTCATCTATAAACGGCGTTACAAATTTGCTCTTCTCGGTTTGATCATTCTTGTTCTTCGTCTGACAGTTTTTGGTAACAGAGGTCTTGTGGTTATGCTGTCGTTAGTAGCTCTGTTGGTGCTTTATTTGCGGGTTTACTTTTTCTTCAGTTTGACTTCTACGCATTCTTGTATGTGGCTTAATGGGACAGAAGTTGTAGAACAACCATACAAGGATCGTGACGCTACGATTCGCATAACAGACGAATCAATCAAATTCTTAAAGCGAGCTAAAGCAGCAGATCCAAAAAACAAGCAACCGTTTTTCCTGAGTGTTAACTATATGACACCCCATCAGACACCGATTGTTTCCAAATATCACTGGGGAAAAAGTGGGCATGGGTTGTATTCTGATTGTATAATGGAGTTGGATTGGAGTGTTGGCAAAATCATGGCTACCCTAAAAGAACAAGGTTATGATAATAACACTCTTATCTATTTCACATCAGATAACGGTCCTACTAAATATAACAGTTACACAAATCAAGTATTGCCTGAAACAAATGGGGGTTCAGCTGGGTCGGTGAAGAACAGCAAAGGGGAGGATGCACCACTCAGAGGCTGGAAGGGAACAAACTTTGAAGGGGGTCTAAGGGTCCCGAGTATAATGCGCTGGCTAGATGTCATTGAACAAGGTCAGGTTTCTGAAGCTGTCACATCCCAAATGGACTTTTTCCCAACAGTTTTGGAAATTGTAGGCCTAGAAGACAGAATAGAAAAGCAACGGATGGATGGCAAATCTTTACTGAAACATCTAAAGAATCAGAACAGCTTCCCAACACATCATGATTTCCTCTTCCACTACTGCGATACCCAAACAGTTGGTGCCATCACATACTACAACTACAAACTACACTTTTTCGAGGGTGCCCATAACTACACTTGTCGGGGAATTACCTATGATAGTCCCAAACTATACAAGTTAGACGACGATCCAGGTGAGCTTAACCCACTCTCTTTAGACGACCACAAAGACGTAATCAATAAAATGAAAGAAGGTTTAGAAAAACATCAAAAAACAATGGAAACAGATTCAGTGTATTTTTCCCAGTTTAATGATCAACCAAGACCCTGGGATTTCCCCTGTGAAAACTTCCCGGCCTGTACGAGGGAATCAAAAATTAAAGATGATTTCACAGGACTAGTCGATGAATTGCTCTAAAGGTCAACAGTGCAGTTTTGTTAGGTCACGTCAAGAAGTATTCTTTGTAACATTAAAACGAGGAATTACTGCAAGTGATTGAAGTCTAGCAGTTGCACAATGGGTATTGTACATGTAAGTCCTCATAATTCACCTGAGTGTCTTATGTTCTCACAACCTTCACGTCACACTGTTTGTAAATAACACTTCTATACTTCTAAAAACTTTTATAATCATAGTATATGCCAATGAATTTCTGACAGATGAGTGCTTAGTTGATTACTGTAAATTTCTCTGATTATACTCAATAAAACTTGGTAAAGTAGAGCAAGTAGTTAACTTTTACTCTTTTTGAATTGTGTCAAATGTGCAATGTTACATACAGTTGGTGGAACGTAATGGAAGCATTTGATTTACGGAATTAACAGTGCAGGTCTCTGTACTTAAATTGAGACTGGTAGGCTGCAAAATGTAGGCCCAAAGCTGAGGTGCTTTGGCCAAAGGTTTGGGGTGAAAGTTGAACTCTACACGCGAATCTTGATTTCAGTACAGAGGAGTTGATTTCCATTCTGGCTCATGCCTAAAGTCTTCCTAAAGAGAAATTGAACCAGAGCATGATTCTAATGGGAGAGCTTGTAGGCACAATGAAGCCGACTGAAACCCATCCAACCCGACAATGGCCAAGAGTCCACACAATGGCTATCACAGATATGCTACAGTTCTACTTAGAAGGATATTCCTACATAGTCTTTTATGAAAATCACATCCTGACGTAAGTGCTCTTTCAACAGTAGTTGATGATTTATGCCGACGGACTTTGGTCACCACTTCACTTGAATTGTGTCACCATTTTCTATCGAGTAGTATGATAGTTGGCGAAGGTCATTCTCAAGTTCAATTGTAGGTCCCTCCATCTGGAATTTGAGAAAAAAAACACGATAATACCGGTCACTTTTTTATGGCGATTGCATTCATAAAACAGATGAACTATCGGAAATATCTCGACCTGTCAGAAGTAGGTCACACTGAAATCAACCATACCTAAACAGGATATAATTATCTAGAAAACCTCTGACACTCCAGTACTGACAGCTGATGGATGCGATAATTTCAATACAATAAATACAATGAGAGTAGAGTTTAGCATCACATTTTACCTTTTTGCTAATGTATGATAATGATAAGGAAGACATGTCTGCCTTAAATAGTCTCTGCACAAGCGTTTTCAACTTCTGGACTGTCATTGTACCTAAAAAATGAAAAGAAATATATTGTCCAATTTGTCTAGCTTTATAAAATGAAGATTCTGCTCATGAAACATTTTAGGTTGTATGTCGATGGCAAATTAAATGGTCTTGTCTTAAATAATGATTTTGGTCCTGAAAGTTCTTCTCTTCACTCATTAGGCATAGGCACTTACTAGGGAGTTTCTTGACCAGGGGTTTCTTGTCCGGGGCCTGTTGACTTACTATGGTCACCACTAAAACGAAAGAAAATCTCATAAATGATTCAATATTGATGATATGAGAGATCCAGTGTAAGGTTTTATGATATGGAAACCAACGCCAGAATACATCCTGGAAGACTATCCCTCAATCACTAACTGAGAGGACGCCTGGCCAGAGCTCAATTATTTCCCAGAAAAACTATGAGGAACAGAAGCAGAGCTCCTCACACTGCCACATTCCTAAAAACAAACAATGTGAAAGTGTAACCAGCTGAAGCAGAAGAAGAAGAAGAAGATGTATCACAGAGGATCTTGAAACTGTCAAGCACTTACTTATCAAGTTATCTTTGAGTGTTTTTGACTGTGTTGTCATTTCTGAATCTTCAGGCGCACCATATACTGAAATTATAAGATACAGAATGCTTAAAAAACTGCTGAAAGATCTAATAGATTGAACTTGGGGAGATACAACTCTTTACAAGACGACATGAGGTCAAGACTAACAAAACAAGCTACATTATTGTTGACATAGTTTTGCAGAGGTAATGACCGCAGCAGGAGAAGGCATCAGTGAAATGCGACTTACAATCAACGATATCTTGATATCGTGGATGGTCAAGTAGAAACTGTTGATTCGGTTTGTTTTTCTCAGGATCCTGATTTCCACCGGCGGTCAACCATTCTTTACCAAACTTTTTCAGATAATCAATCTCGGATCCTTTCCTTTCCTTGGGAAAAACCTAAATTAGAAGAAAAAGTAACAGTTGAAAATTTGGAAAAGGCCAAGCAGTAAAATGATGAAAAGAACACAACAAAACAAGCATATTAACCTCTCAGCAGAGCAAGGTTCGAGGGTGAAGTTGGCCAACAATGTGTTGTGACAATATTTCAGTGTGACCACAAAGATATCCTGATCAGATAATTTCTGTTCATTTTTTCAAAAGAATCACTTGGCATTGGCAAATGTACTTACATCAGACCTATTCAGAAGTTTTAATTTGGCAATTTTGGCAATGATGAACTCTCTTGTTGTCTCCAGATCAAGGAGTTTTTCAACAGGATTATGTTTTATTCTTAATTCCTCGAGTTGTGAAAGCTTGTTCAATTCATTGATATCTGACCACTGAAAATGAAAGTTTGGAAAGGTATACACATGTATGTAGACAATCACAAAATGAAAATGCAGGTATTTACTGTAGCCATTCCTTGTGACATTTCCTGACTGCAACAAAACGACAACAGTTGTCATTGTGATATTATGACAAATTTTAGGACCTCTCTGCAGGAAAAAGGTCTAGCAAATACTCACAGGGTGACAATGAGATTTCTGGACTAAATAGTTGGCCAAGTATTTTCCTGCCTGAAGATTAGATTGGGAACAATTATTTACTCTGTTGCTCAAACCAATTGAATTTTACCTGTGATAGCTGATTATTGTTGACCGAAAGCACCCTCAGAGCCAGAAAATATCCTGTCTTTTTGTTCAAGGGAGTATTTGGAAAACTGATGCCCTTTAACCCAATATTGTTGGCAATTATGGTCTCTAACCTGAAACAGAGAACACAGGAGTTGAACTCTATTAAATTGAAAGTTTAACAGGTGCCTTGGTTTTGGTTGATGCATCAATTTTCATCTCAGTGCACAATTTTCAGCACATTCCTGTGTACGTATGCTTCAGTCAGTTCATTGACAAAGCTATCAACAAGTCAAACCTTGAAAATCCAGCAAGTGAACTTTGACCACTTAACACAGCATTGTCAATATGGTTGACTCACCTCGGCAGTCTTCCAAAATGTAGAAGTTCATCCCAGTTTTCCAACGAGTTTCCCTCCAAATTTAGAAATTCTAAATTCTGAAGCTTTCCATCCAAGGGACACAGTTTGTTAATGTTATTGTAACATAGGTGAAGAGTTTCAAGCTTGGGCCAAAGATCGGAGCACGCCAAAACCTGAAAGATATAAGGAACAGTGGAATTTTCCTAGAAATGATCAATACTGAGTTGCACCATGTGCTAATAGAGTTGGCACAAAATTGAATTGAATTGACCACATTCATTAAAACAAAAAAGCTCTCAATGGCCAGCGGGGATTGTCTGGTATTGCGTAACAGGTCTGCATTCCTATGACATCACCACTGCAGCCAGTGTGAACCATCAACCTGTTCTCCATTTAAAACCTTACCCAGATGCACTTGATTCTTACCTCGGAGAAGTTCAAATCCATTCTATTCAAATAGAGAGTCTTAAGCTTCTGGAATGCCTTGGCCAGCAGGTCTGGGTTGCGAGGCAACTGCAATCGGTTATCACTGAAATAAACAAACTAAGGACGTTACAAACTAGCTTCCTTCTTGATCGGTTGAAATAATATTAAGCTTGTCCTCAGGGAAAGATTAGCCAAGTTGCATTTCATTAACTTTCAGGCCCAATTTCCAGATAAAAACCAAAAGCTACAGCATACACAATCCATCCCTCTCAGTCTCATCTTCAATATCTTTAAACTTACCTGACATTAAGTGAGGTCAGATGTTTTAACTGGGTAGTGATTCTGGCCACCTCTTCCCAGCTGGGCAGCAACGTCTTGGATATGTCCAAGTCCCGCAGGTTAGGTGTCTTCATGCTCAGGTTATGTCTTGGTCCGGCACCATAAACCTTGCATCCACGTATACCAGCTTCCTTCAGTAGGTTGAGTTGCCTACAATCGAAAACAATGCATTGTTATGAAAAAGAATTTGGCAACACAAAATTTGATAAAAAAGATTAATTTTGTTGGAGCTATAGGGTTAAAGGTACAGTCTGTTACTGCTGGAAGAAAAATTGTGCTGATATTTGAGTCTCAATAGTTATAATAACACACTAAGCTTCTGAGAAAGTAATGAAAACGTTATTCATGGACAGCATCTAGAAATAAACAAGTGTACGTTTTGGATTGATTTAACCACTGTTGTGCTGAAAGGCCTCAGAATCCTTTTAGGTCTAGAATGTAACTATCTCCTGACTTACCCTTGCTGCAAGTTGACTTTCTGAGCACCAACCATTTCCACAACTGTATTCTTGCTAGTCCCCTTTACGTAGAGTTCCTCCTGGATGACCCCTGCATGCACATCGTCCATTACACCATATCTTTCCTGAATCGCCTCAAAACAGGTCACGCCAAATTCAACCTTCTTTGGCCGAACAAATGATCCGGAGTTAGGGTGTCTGAAAGGAAAGTGTAATAAGTAGGTCACATCGACCTGGATTTTATCAACAAGTCCGGTCTATGGCCAACATGTGTCTGCATTCCAAAAAAACTGGTGAAGTCAAGTTGTCATAAGACATCCAAACTCAAGATTGAACTTGGAGATTCTCAACGGCATGGTAAGCAAATGTGCTTTTATTGGAGAATCAACAACAGATCAAGATGTAATAATGTCAACTGACCTTGTGGTGAAATATCTGTTATTATTGTGGGTACCATCATGCTTTCCACGACTTGGCTCATCCCATTCTATCCCCAACCAAACACCTGAAACAGATACAGACCAATTACTCATTATTTGACATGGAGTGCAATCAGAAAGAAGGCTATGCAAATATCTTCTAAATGCTAATTCAAAACCGATTTTTTTTTGAAGGTGCTAAGGACAATCGTAATGGCACACAGGTTTTTTGAGACTGAGCAACTCATTTTTCTTATTTGGGTTTTGCTCTCTCCTGAAGAAAGCAATAGTTCTAATTCTGCAGGTCATCTATATCTAGCTATCATTCCATCAAATTTAATGGAGATGAAAGGTGCCTAACTCATTGTCTCATTCAACGATATCATTCTGACAACCTGAAAATATTATATTTATCATCAAATAACTTTTTTAAAACTGCATACCTTCTGTTGGTGGAACCTCACCAATATACAACACAGTTGAATAATGTCCATCACAGTAAACTCGTGATCCCACTTTAACTTCTGGAGGAATGGCATCAACCATCATGTATACGTGAGCAAGTTCAGAAAGATTCAACATCTGCAAATGCAAGCAATATTTGGCTTAATGTATCGTAGATCAGATGTATTGGCTTGAATATCAATTATCATGTCACTTCATCTTCCGCTTCATCAGCCTCTGCTGCCAGTGCTGCCTGCTGGGGCAAGTAATGGTGGCAATGACACCATAGGGAAGGGAGAAGGTGGGTCATTTCCTCATAAATACAAATGACTCATCATGAAGCAACAAACAAGTCCGGATTTCAAACTATAGCAATCCTCAGTACATTTTGTGTCAGAAATTTTCCATTGTCGGACAAAATTGAAATTATCAATACACGACTTCCGTCATTCCATCTAAAATATGACAACCTCGGAACGATCTCATGCTTAAGTGTACCAGTAGTTACAATTATGAAACATAAAGCAACACATCACACGAATATACATACAAACTAAGAGAAATTTTGTTCCGACTGATTTGTTTTGGAAACTCATTTACTTGCTGCCCTCTATCTCATCAGAGCTGAACCCAAAGGTGCCAGTCTGCTCACGAGGTGGAGGATCAAGGATCGAACCGAACCTCTGCTGTATGAAGATGGCCTATTTCTACAAGGGTAAAAGTAGTGTCAATAATTTACAGAAAAAATCATCATATTACGAGCGTTATTGAAGATATATGTGTTCAAAATATCATGATACTAAATGTAGCAACACTTTGAATACTTTTATTGCATCTTTATTGAGTCTTTATTGATTATTTAGTAAAGCAGTAAACAAATTGAGGGAAACCGCTTCACATTATTGGGTGAGTTTCAGCCAATCAAATTACTTTGACAAATATACATCCGCTAGCAACATGTCGGCAATCACGGTACAGCTGAGCAAGTGTTTTGATCATTTCGAGGTTGCCGAATGCTAAAGTGGAAAACAATATTAAATCAAATCAAACCCTGTAAAGGCAAGGTTCCCTATCAAGTGACTTGTTAATGAAGTTTATGTCATCTAATTATTTCGTCACTATTTATTTTAATTTTGACAAATGCAGATAAGTAACTCCTTATCTCCTTACCAGCAAAATGGCAGCCTCCACGAAATCAAAATTTTTTACTTCCTTGTTTCTTTTTGCTTATTTTCACCTTTCCTCGGGTCAGGATGAAAGCAAATTGATAACACTTAATGAGAGTACTTGGCAGGACTTGCTAGATGGAGAGTGGATGGTGAAATTGTACGAAAAAACTATTTTCTGAGGGTTTAGTTTCGCTGTACATTTTCTTCAGGATTTCTGTATGCTCCTAAATTCGCCATGTCCCGATTTCAATTTTGCGTGTCGCACTTATGCTAGGTGTGTGTTATGCATCTTGGACCAAGAACAGATTATATCACTATGGGATGTCGTTGATGTTACATCAAATCATCATCGTGACGACGGTCAATCAAAGCCCCCGGCCTGCCCACTGCCGCCGGGCTGGCTATATAATATTATACACCCGCAGTAAACAGGAAAACGGGCCATCTGTAACATAGGTCTTCACTGTCAAAGATGCCTGACAATGGTTGGCTGCCTGTAGTATACCACCCTGGCAAAATAATGTGGGTTGTCAGTTTCAAACTAAAATTGTCTATTATAATTGCAGCTATGCACCCTGGTGTCCTGCCTGTCGTTCATTTGCTCCAAAATGGGAAGAATTTGCTGGAAAAGCTGCGGCATTCAGTGTCAAAGTCGCAAGTGTAGATGTCACCATCAACCCAGGTGAGCTTCAAGTCATTCTCTACAAGCCACTACTAAAAGAGTTGAACAAGATACATGTTAGAATAAAACAATTGTACAATCATATCTGTAGTGTATATGTACTCAGTATACTTATGTTTTCAATGAACAAATGATACATGTTAGTGTTTATGATACAGATCCCAATTGTTGACCATTCTTTTCAAACATAAACTTCTTCTTTTTTAGCATTGAGCGGGAGATTCTTCATAACTTCATTACCAACAATATATCAGTAAGTTTGTTACCCATATCATTATGTAACCATCTCAAATTACTCAAAGTATGCCCACAGTCAGAAGAGACATCCTTTCTATCTCGTAATTTCACGTAGGTAGATATCAGTAGAGTGTTGGATTAAGAAACAGTGCCTGCCAATCTCAAATTTCAATAGAAGTTATAAGGCATGGGTTCACCACTGAGCTACATATTTACAGATAGCTGGCATAAATACAGTTACACATTTTCTTCTCCAGTGTGAAGGACGGTGTGTTCCGCCAATACAAAGGAAGTCGAAGTGTTGGAGAACTTATCACACTAATCAGAGACAAGAAATATGAAGAAATTGAGCCACTGGCCTGGTACCAGCAGCCAGGTTCAATACCGTTAGTATTTCTTCCAATCATAGGCTCTACAATGACAAGGCTTTGGCCACCCTGCTACTTACAAATAAGTGTGAATTATTCATTCACCATGGTGGACCAAGATGGTTTTGGACTGCAATATAATTCTTATTTGCTCCTTCAAGTCCTTCACACATTTTTAAACCACTCAAATTTGATAATGAGGTCAGGCGGAGAATTGTGGTACATTTACCTGCTCATGTTCTGGTTCAAGACTTTTTTTTTCGGTTGACAGAATTTCTTGGAGATTTTTGTAGGTGTTTTCCACATTCCGTGATCGAGTGTTTTTTCACCTAACGATTGTCCTAATTGTCCTGTCTGGCATCCATTCAAATGGAGTGTTCTTTTGTCTGGGGAAAAAGCCTAGCACCATCACTATGTGTAGAAAACTAGGTTACTCAAAGTAAGAAGGACTAATTGACCTGGAACCTTGTGAGTGTAAGATACAATCTAAATATCTAATGTATATATTATCTTCATTACAATTTTTAGGATGGAGCTGCTGAGTTGGTTTTTCAAGGCTTCTATGATTGTTAGGGTAAGAAAAATGATTTTGTACCAGCTATGCCTATAGTACTACATTACTTCTGATTCTTTTTCTAGGTTATGCAGCAAGTCATCCATGCTATTTGTCAATGTTGCTGTTTTGATCAAGGCAGTGGGTGCTAGGTGTGGCACTTGCCTTGTCTTCACTGCAGCCAAGTCTTCTTTTACAAAGTTTGTTGACGCCTAGTTCGTGACCTTTGGCAAGTTACGACTTTACTGTGATTGCTATATCCTTATTGCTACATCCTTTTCTATCCTGAGAAAGAAAAGAAAGACCTTGTTATAACGTTATTTTTCATCTTTCAGAATGTCCATGAGAGGATGACAAATGAATATGGCATTCCAGTGTGGGGATCTTATATCTTGTTTGCTGTATTTACTGTAGTCATGGGACTACTGTTTGGACTGGTAAGTGAAATATACAGAATTTACCTCTTATACAGTTATCTCTTGATATCAAAAACCATGTTGGCTTACAGCTACAAAAAAAACCTTATTGGTAACAGCAAGTCAAAGATTTGATCACTGTCAGATAGGGAGTGTTTCTCTTGCGATTATCTGGTATATAGACCAAATTCTTGGCATGTGTCTGTCAGATATAATTTTGTTGAAAAGCTTTCTGTCTACATTTTCATGTGTGTATGTTGAATTGAATTTGTTGTAATTATTTTTCAGATAATTGTCTGTTTTTGTGATTGCATCTGTCCACCAGCACCATACAGAGAACCACCCAGAAGTGCTGATCCTCCTAATGATAAGAAAGTGGAAGAATTCTTAAAAAACGAAAAGGTACGATCGCCTTGTACAGTTCAATTAGCCCTTGGATAACATGGACCATTGCCAAACAGAATGGATACAAATTGTCATGATGTGTCTTCTACAAAGACTAAGCTAATTGTCTATATGGTGTAAAAATTTGAAGATGTTTGATGTTTACCGGTACCCTTATACTCTCTCAATGAGCATGCAATGAAATTGCTCAGAATTGATATATTGATGAATATTTCATTTTCTCTAGGACTCTGATGCTGATGATGTCATCGAAGATGATCGGGAAAAAGATGACGGAGACAAGGAGGACAAAGATGAAGAGGGTCACGAGGGGTTAAGACAGAGGAAGAATGTGGAGAAAGAGGAGGGAGAAAAAGAGGAGGATTAACACGGATCTGTTAAATATAGTAAAATATCTTTAACTTCTAAAGAAAGTAATTAGGGCTAAGGTGGCACATTAGAAATATTGGTGCTGTTCATATCATAGTCACTGGGTTGTGTTCTGAGCAGGCCAGGTGGTGACCCTCTCAGAATACAAAGCTTTTAGAGATGGGAGGTGAATTTCTAGTTTGTTCCAGACAATGGTACTTCCTACAGTGACACTCTACAAAATCAGGATTGCCTTGTGGGCTGGGTTATTTGACTGGGGTTTCTGTAACATCACATTCCACAGGAAGTTACATTCCCTGACAATTGAATTTAAGGGTCAAATTCTGTAAACCTGGACATTTTCTGACAAGAGTATATATCGCTGGTCAAGAAGGGCTTGGGCCATTGAAATTGCGTCTTCGAGATCCATGGAGTACCGGTAGTTAGTTATCACTTATACATACAATGTAGTTACCACTACCAGTGCACTGTGGACAAGTGAGTCACACACTGGCGCGATTACAGTGGCTCCTGTGGTATAGCTCTATACGATTGCTTGCAGTGGTCAGGCTTATAGTGTTCGCTTACTTGTATCTGCTCATATGATATCAGATTTTGTACTAAGACTCTTCTTTGCATATAAGTTTATTTTTGCTTGAGTGTGTGTGATGTTTGTCTGATATGAAAATATTTTTCTTTATGTACTTCATTTTTGTTGGTTGTATTATTCCCTGAAAGGGAGTCATACTTGTATGCGTGTCTACTCCATGCAATGTGTTATATTTTTGTGTTTTCATATCAATACAATTGTTTGCATGAACAGGTTATTATAAGTTCTTAACACGTATAGGCAAGAGAGCAGTCCATAATTAACACCAGTAACTGCCCGCTAACGTTTTTTTATTACAATTTCTTTAATTGTACTGAATGGAAGATTTGACTAAACAATCAATCTATGCATTTCAGATGGTGTTTATAATTTGCTGCTTTATGATGAAATGTGGAATTACCATAAGATCAGAACCTGTTCTCTATAATGGTGCTGGTGATTAGTCCTTGTTTGTCTTGATTTAGTCTTCTTACCTTGTGAAGTGGAAAGTGCATTAATTGGGAGAAATTCAGGTCCACTGTTTATACCAGTTTGTGTCAAGGTAGTAGGACATATTGGATTGAAAGGAGGAAGGTCCTGAGACTTTCCTTGAAGGGTATATTCCATGATTCATCATAGTCTAGTAAATAGTTATACATATGTAAATGAAACTACAATGATGATGTGACTGAATAAAGGTGATTTTTAATCAAACATCCTTTTGTCTTGTTTACCTTTCAAAGCAGATGAGACATATTGGCTCATATGAATAAAGTCTAGCAAATGCTTTTACTTCAATTTTGTACAGAAAGGCCTAGTGTAATTGTACATGGAGTTTTAGATAAAAGCATTTGCTAGCCTTTATTCATATCACCCATTGTTTGTGTCTGTTCCACGAGTCAACAACAAGGTAAGGGCAATGTCGCCTGCTCATTCATGGCTCAATACAATGCCCCACCAAACTCTGTACCAAGGCGAGCAAACCACAACCACAAGTTTCTGAACGGAGTGCTGCCTAATCACTAGTTCAGCCGGCCAAATCTGGCTAACTGCCTTTTCTTCAGTGCAACAGAAAATATTCAAAGGAGTGCATGAAATCAGTTTCTTCTCGAAATGGCCTTGCGATGTGATCTAAGAAAAACAAACAAGTTGCTAGGTGACTACTAAGCTGAGGCTATTTCAGATGTGACATGGTATGGGAGGTGTCTCAGAGTCTTGGCCTCTTTACCAGTATGAGATGTGACATTGTACAAGAGGCAACTCGTCGACTGTGTCTTCAAATCAGATGTGACATGATACAAGAAGTGACTCTGAGTCTTGGTGTCTATACAACCAGAATGAGGTGTGACAGGTAGACTGGGTCTTCCTACCAGGTGTGACAGTCTTGGTTGTGACGTGGTACAAGAATTGACCCCTAGTCTTGGTCTCTATACCAGATGTGACATGGTATGCGATGTGACTCAGGTCATTGGCTGGATCTTTATAGCAGGTGTAGAGAGACGACTCGGAGCCTTGGGCTTTATATCAGGTGACATGCTGTGAGAGACGACCCAAAGACTGGCTCTTTATATCAGATGCGACATGGTGAAGAGGCGACTCGTACTCATCGACTTTTTTGTCAGATGTGACATTGTATGAGCGGCGATCTTACTGCATCAGAGAGGTGACATTACAGGTGATGATAGTGATTCGATACTTTATAAAAGATTTGGTTTATTACCACTCGTAAACATGCAGGGTCGAGTGGAGATCTTCCCCCTGGCAAATAAAAGGTCAGATTCAATGGACGAATGCGGGACAAAATGGACCTAGATGAGTGGCCAGCAAATCTGAGATTATAAAATGCAAAGCCACTGTTTGCTAAAGTCGTAAAGGTAAAATTCATGACGTTATCATAATTCTAATACAATAAATTGAAGTTTGATAAGGCCAGGATATCTCTGTTAGAGTTCACTTCCCTTCTGATATATGCACCGATTTGTAGTGACAACATGGCTCGTCTGTTGCTTGTCGTCTGCGTACAGCTGGTCTTGGCCTGTGCTGCTCGGGCATTGGATGGTAAGTTGGCTGACAACCGATCGATGTGACGGTTACTCATTGCTTCAATTTGTGACAAAAGGACTCATCGGACTCATGCCATGATGAGCCTTCATCGCGTAGCTCTGCGGCATCGTTGATAGTGGTTGGTCCCAGCCAGTCCCAATCATCAATTTTGATGTCTTGTCTCCGTCGCTGGTGTGCAGACGGCTAATACTAAGTAGAGGAACATGGAGAAAACTAAAATAGTGTAATGATTTCTGTTGTCCACATACCTTTAGTTCTTTAACTAACTTGCTATTACTGGTAGCACAGATGTATTTTTGACGAATTTCCTGCCAGGGAGCAGTCACAGCTTAAGCGTCTCTTTCGATAATTTTCGCGCCGCCCTTGCGTTAGCATATGACAAATGTCCCCAAATTCAAATTTTGTATTAAAATCGTACGGTAAGTGCTAAAATGGCCCTGCATTTTAAAAGAGCACTTGTATATACATGTATTGAGTAAATATTGACTTTGACCGACGACACATCGTCATAATGTCACATGTTTGTCTAAGGATTAAACTAAGTCCCCAAAACACACTTTAATCTTTGGGCCTATGGCAGGTACATCCTTCAGTAAAATTGACCTGCAAACTCGAAATCCTTTGGACGATTATCGCATTTTTGGCTACCTTCAAGAAGGAGCTGCGCTGGTTTAGAGTTCCAGCAGTAAATCGTCCCACGCTTTCAAATGCAAAAAAGTAATGATGTTCGTACCTTTAGCCAGTCCAGTCCACTTTCTTACCGATGAAGCCTATTGACGATTTCTCACAGGATGTCTCCGGTTGTGCCATTATGAAATACAGTTGCGAGCTGGGATGTGAGGCATTATCTGAATTCCTTTAGATGGATTTGATTCGATACATACTGATAGGTGACGCCTTTCACCTAGAAATGTTCTAAAATTGTGTGTCAAGTTCGCTGTTTGAGACTCTCTGAAGTGCCAAATGTCGTATCGAGAAGCGGAGTGCATTGAAAACCACTGGTTGTACGAGGATGCAAAAGAGAAGTCTTTCGGTTGATCTTATCTATGCTTTTTCATTCTTTCAGATTGTGGTAAGGATTCCCTTGCCTGTGGTTACTACACCGATGAGACCGTTTGCCATGGGAATCAGAAGGCCTGGGCCAGGCTCAATTGTCCCAACCTCTGTGGGAACTGCGGTCAAGACGAGGGTAATAATCCAGTTTAACGTTTCAATTAAAGCAGCCAGTGTGTGTCACGTGCTAGAGAAATCGGGGGCTGCACTGATGATTGCGTTTTCGGTGTATACGGTCAAGCAATGATAACTTGGGATATAGTCCCGTCATCTCACATTAAGAGTTATTTTGCTCAAACGTTTTGTTGTTTCTCCTCGACTCTTCCTTCTGCGCTGATTTTTGACAGCATTTCTAAATGTGCCCCTCATGAGCTGAATGGGCAACACATCTCTCACTAGAGCAGCTCATAATTGATGAAAGTGGCAACATAAAAATGACTTACTCTCTTCAGAAGGATCAGAGGAAAATGATAGCTTCGGTAGCAAAAAAAGGTTGCGTTCTTGGTCAGATTCCTCTGACGCTTCAGATGAAGACGATAATTCTAGCGATGCTGACGAAGATTCAGGTGAGTGACGAATTACAGTTGATTTGTACAATTAGTCAACAAAAACACTCGGTGTGACAGTTATGCTGGTCCCGTTTTAATGAAGTCCCTAATCAATATAAATGATACGTTTTGGTTTTGGATTAGACCTCACTTCATACGCCTTTACTGCTCCGAACGCAAGAACAAGATCCGCCATTACCCTTTTCGCTCTCTATCACACTCCTAATCTTCATCATTCTACCTTACCTTAGATATTGGTATGTATTCTTCCAGTCTCATTCACAGGTTGCAAAGACGTTTTCCCCCTCTGTCAAGTGTCTGGTAGAGCCATATGCCGTTCGAGTGCCTCACTGGCTCAAGACTGGGCTGTGAAGAACTGCGCCAAGTTCTGTGGGTTCTGCGGTGCGGGAGCAGTACGTACTCTCATCGGTACTGCGCAGGGCGAGATTCCCGGTTAGGATCAGCAAATTACAAGACCTTATTTTAAAAGCTATTATATACTTAAACTTTTGGTTCCAAACACACTATCAGATATTAAGGAAACGGGTTCATGGTTAGAAGCGAGGTAATTTCAGTTTTGGCCCCCTGGTGGCCAGGTTTAGAATCAGATCGGACCGAAATTCAGTGTCGGAGGTTTTCTGTCGTAGGGGGTCATGCTTATCAAGTTCCAAGTTAATAGCTTCCGATGTTAAGAAACGTGCCAAAGTTACACTGTATCTGCCAGTAAAATGTATCTCAATTTTATTGAGGATGGAAGAGACACGAATCTCAATGCAGACAACGTCACAGCAAATCAAAGCATTGAAACATCTCGTTTTCAGAATCATTCTGTAGCTTCGGAGGCAACGCGTACAAGCAGGGCGAGACATGGGAAGATGGGTGCAAAAAGAACTGCACCTGCGTTAATGCGGTGACAAATGCTATGCTCTGTAAAGACAGGTAAGTCGGAGTGGCTCACCAGAAATTAACATTCCGTAGCCTACATGTATTCAAATTCACTGAAACTTTGCAAAATTTAAATGCAGTATGTAATTACACGTCAATAGGCCTATTGGAAATGTTCAATTTAATTCAAATTTCTGCACGAACGGAACGCGTCGGCTTTCCGCTGGGGAAACTTCGATATCGAGGCCGGGACTTTTTACCTTTGTATATACTGCTATATGTTCCGGTTTGTTCCTACAGGTGTCCGACATGGAACCTTGGACCTGACTGCGTCTCCCAACAAGTGTCTAACGAATGCTGTGAACGGGTATTCTGCAGAGGGAGCACCCGGTCAATTCCGACCGTTCTGCCAAGGTCCGCATTCTACTAGCATCGACCAGGAAAAATCTATTCCCCTCGAGTTGGAGTCGCGGCATGCACACTAGACCGTTACATTCGGCCAGAAGGAACATTTTGGCAAATTTCCCAACTGTTGGTTTACACACATGTATGACTTTCATTCATAACGACTGAACATGCCTTGCACTCTTATAGTGAAAACCGAGAGCCTGGCTCCTGGCACCAAATCAGCGAGAACTCGGGAGAGTCAAGGGCAAGAGACTCGCGGTTTTCACATGAAGTCTTCGATAGATAAATATGGTTCTCGGAGGTCAATTTCATCAAAAATAAAATGGAGCAATGAAATTACTGTTTGATTGGACATCATTGGCACTACAATGTAAATGGATTTATCTGTTGACACCAATCTAAAAGTAATGTAGGATATAATGGACATCACCAGATTTTCTCTGTATTTTTAAAGCCGTTTACGCTGAGCTATCCTGGCCTATAACAATGCTAATTAAAGACGCATCAGAATCAATTGCTTGCCCAATTTCGATATAAATTCATATCATATGACAAGTTGCGATTTCCACTCTTGCCAATTACTGAAACAACTGATCCACTTTCGACTCATCAAAATAATTCCCAAATTATCCCTTCCACCAACTATTTCAGAATCCTGAGGAAATCAGGGGTTAATGTTCGCTTCTAGGGCCGGAGAAGCCCCAGCCCCAGCCCCAGCCCCCTCCCCGCATGACGGACGGATTGCTTTGCGACGTTGGGCAGGCACCGCCAGCACACCGTTTTTTCCATCCCTTGTTCGTTTTCGACAGCTGAGGCAATGTCCAGAAGTGTACGCCTCTGGATTTTGCTCATTACCGCGTCTTTGAGTGTTACTTTCAAACCTGTCCGGCCTCTACTCCGTATCCATGGATACGTATATTGTTTATCCGTAGACTCCGGGAACAATAATAACTCTGATCGGGCTGAGCAAATATGACAAGCTGGATTAATAAGTTGACCAATATTCTCAACAAGTTACATATAGGTAGTACCACTCATCCCGGGTGAACTTTCCCTCCGAAATGGGTAGACAATGGAGAAATGCAATTGCCACGGTCAACTATATTCTTCGTCTATTCTTGTCGTAATTGATAAATGACTGTTTAATTAGAACAAATTACCCTACAGGAAAGGCCTTTGAATGCGAGGTTAATTGCTATTAGACTTAACTGGCAAGGACAGTGCATTGGTTGAGGCCGTATAGTGTGGTGAATATCCAAAAATCGCTCCCCATTCAATACGTAAAAAAGTCAGTTTGCAATTACATCAACAGCCGATCATTATATACAATAACTTATCCTAATTCTCCACCATTATATTAATTTTGATTTCCATGCGACACTCATATGTACATGAAACCACGCTTCACATTGCTATGAGTTTCATGAGACGCCTTCCAAGGATTTAACAGAAGAATTGTTAGAATTTCAAAGTTACCTCGCCATTAACCCCATTATACTATCAGATTGGAAATCCCGTTAATACAATACACTGGATTGGAATGGCACTGTCCCGTGTGATCGCGCCCGCGCTATATGGACTGTCAGAATGGGCGCAGTCAGGGTAAGACCATCCAGAATATCACTTCCGAGTCTATGTATTCGTCTCCTAGCCGGAGCATTAGGTCCTCGTGTGAGAGACGGCCACTCTCCCTGACAGGGTATAGTAGTATACCTTCTTGAGCCGTATTGGGAGAGAAGCCGCGTTATCAAGCCTTAAGCAGAGACATGGGTCTCCCGAACTTTCCCACACTAGTGACAGTTCCACTGTTTCTGTGTTGTTTGAGTTGGCGCGGTCTCAAATAAGAGGCGAAATGAAACAAAGACTGCAATAACTCATCTGTGATTGCACTTAATGGTCTCATATTGTGAAAAGCTTAACAAGAAAGGTGGGAAAGGTAACATTTCAGCAGCGAGAAACTCATTACTTTGGGGCTTTTTGCATGATTAGGCCTCGGTGCCACCAATAATTTCACGTCTCTCATCCAAAGTGCGCTCCACTGTGCGCAGGACGAGCGATTCTGATTGGCCGCGCTAACACAATCTCAGCATCAATTAATCTCGAACCCCAACACGGATTTGGGGACGCTCGTTGTGACTGATATTATTTTGTGAGTTTCAGAGAGTCTCAGAGTGTCGATACGTGGATTATTGGACATAACGTGATATTTTTCGGCCAAGAGCAAGGTAGGAACTCAGCTTGGTTAATGAGAACATTGATGTTCGGTTGGTGTATTTGAATCACACCAAACAAAATACCACATGTCGCACAAAAAATCGTATGCTAGGGCAAAAAGCGACTTCCGAAATCTGTAGCCAATTGCGCATAATATTTGCTCTACTCTGTTACGTGTGCGTCGATCGATGATGGTCACGATGTATTTCTAATCAATTCAAATTTTCTTCATACATGTACGCATGTGTCAGGAAGATGAAATTTTGGCAATTTTTAATGTTCGAACTGCGCTATGGATTGATATTAAAAGAACATCAGTTGTAGAAAAAAAGACGGATAGAACTATATGTAGGCCTAAGCCTTATTTTGATATACTCGTACTATGTCTTTGAGGTGAAAGGGTACTTCCGCCCAAAGCTATATGTTCTTGAAGCCAGAATGTACATGTACTTATTCAGCCAAAGCGCGTCAGGTTTGGGCATTTCAGTTCGAAACCTTCCGCATCTCATTTAGAGCAGAGACCCCCACCTGGTCAATTCCTTGGGCGTCCTCCGTTAGTGGTGTCGGATAAGAATTCGATCTGTAGGTGCGCTATGTTTGTAGTAACAGAGTACAGCGGGAACTCGATGCTTTTTACATTTGTTCAGTCCTCCACCCATTGGGAAATTCCATGTCAAAGTTGCAGGTTAATTTTTATAAGGGTTGTGTTAGGCCACTGACCTTATTAAGACTGCAGCAAAAATGAACAGCAACTCAATAGAATAATTACCAACAACAAAGTACTTAATAAGCGCTAATAAAGAGCAGAGTAATTTTCCTGTTAGCAAAGATCACACATACGACCATGTGTGGTAAAACTAATTATAGACCATGGCCGAACATTTGCTAGATATTCTACAATAGGTTCCCACATCAAGCAACAAGTCGGAAGTGGGTAACTTCCCCATGCAATTATATCAATTTCTCCGAGTGATACGTCAATATACGGCAAACTTTTTCATTGGGTAGTCTAAAGTCATAGTGGTAATTCCTTCATTGTCCACCCTTGGTCTAGTACCCGGGGTCAATCCTTGACAGACTTGCCATCCGCGGGAGATAAGTTCCCGTCGCTTGCATGCTATAGACTTTCAGCACTCCGTTGTTCTCGGCAACATAGACACCATATCGACCATGGTGGATCTCGCGAGACGCACGAATAAAAACGGGACGCTCCATGCCGTCATACCGGTCGATACAGATACCGACAAATTCCCCGGTCTTACGAAGCATGAAGACCTGGGCATTCACGCTGTCTGCAACCAAGACGTGCGCATCAGGCGTCACGGTGATGTCACACGGTTTGACCTCCTCGAGATAGATGCACCGGAGAGGTTCCCCAGCGGTTGAGATAACCATGACGCCCCTGTCATTGATGGGCTCACGGCAAAAGATGGCAAACATATCCTGCGTGATGGAGTAACACGCCTTCATCGGGAATAACTTGCGCTGTGAGAGCAATTTTGGAAGTACATAGCCGTGTTGGAACGCCATCTGAATAACCGGCCATGGTAATTCCGAGTCGATTCCAGTAGGCCGGGCAACGAGATCGACCTCGGTATTTGACAAGGACATGTGGCTTGTCAAGTTCTCTACTGGATGTGTACTCGCGCCCAAGATGTGTCCGGTCATTGCGCTTAGCTCCACGCAGAAGTAGGATCGCAGATCCGACACAATTACCCGGGAGCCGTCAGAAGACTGCCTCGCGAACTTTGGCCAGCGCAGCTTGACCTCCTCGTTTCCGGACGACTCCCAATTCACAGAGTGTTTCCCATTTGGCTCCTTTGGAGGTGTGAAACATTTGACCTTGAGATTCTTGCAGTCTGTTATCACGAGATCACCATTACGGCAAGGACAAACTGATGTAATCAACGGAGGACCATCATCCGTTGCAGTCCTGCAGTCCAATACCAATACGGGTTCAATTTTACTCTTGCTGAGAAGCCTGCCACATCTCGGCGTAACTACCTTGGTCCTTGCTTCATCATAGTCCTTGCTTCCGCAGCCCTCCACGAAGTGATACTTTTTCTCCAATAGAATCTCGGTCTCTTCGATCAGATACCGAGCCTGGCAAAGCGAGCTCTGGAGGATTGACTCATTGCTCTGCAGGAACTCCGCCATACGCACTATCCTGCTCTCCTTGTCCCACTTTCCATCACCAAAAGCCACCTGCTGGAGTTTCAGGTACACCAATAACGCATTGCTTTCCTGGGAGAGTTCAGTGGCAATCACGTCTGCGCTACGTTCGTACTTCGTCTGCGTTGACTTGATCTCTCCAACCGTTTGCTCTCTTTCTTTTTCTAGATCAACCAGACTCGCCTTGGCTGATTCATTGACTCGCCTGATGGCGTTCCTCAAAGTAGTCTCAGTGATATCTCTCTTGGCTTTAATCTCCTCGGTGTACCTCTTCAACTTCTTGTACGACGAGTTGACCTTTTTGAACATGGCATTGACGTATTCCTCAAGTTCGGCAACGTAGTCTGCCATGTTAATGACGTCATGCGCAGCATCACAATGGCGGGGAAGACATTCACTACAGATCATCACATTGCACTTCTTACAAACATGTTCGGCATCAGCCTCCTCGTGTTGACAACAGTTTTTTCGAAACCGAACATGGGTATCATCATCAACTTCGTCAAAATCACACGATAGTGCTTTTACTAGATTAAATTGGCTGAAAGTCGGCATATGAGGCATTTCTGCCCCCTCTTCTGGGAAAAGAAACCTTATCTGACAAATAGGACAATCAGGAGATGATACACTGAACTCCACTGCAGTCTTGCTTTTCCCTGTAGAATGTCCTCGATGCGCTGCAAGACAGCTCTTACAGGCAAGATGGCCGCAGCCGTCGAACTTGTGATATTCCTGGACCCCCTTTTGACATTTTTCACATCTGGTCTTCTCGCCCTCGGTGACGAATTTCTCCTCTCCATTTTTTGGCTGGAAAGACATGTTGCCGATTCTCAGTTACCTGGAAGTAGAAAGAACTGCAGCCAATCAATGACAAGGCTTCAAGAGTGGATCTGCACATGCGAGGATGGGGCATTGCTCTGCCCAGGGACTCCACCCATTAAAGCTGCATGGATCTTCAATCAACACAAATTTCAGTGATAGAGGGTTCTGACGAAACCGCTTCTGCCGACAAAAGTAGCCTAACTTTCCCCCACAAGGTACACTATGTTCCATGGCTTGGACTCTTGGGAATCTGCAGTACTATAGGCCTACTAGCTGTCATTTGAATCAAAATAAAGGTTCAGTTTCTGTTGCAAGTTGTAGTTTTGCCGTTTTTTGCAAGAGTGACTGATCTCCTAATGAGCTGTGTGAACATACGTTGTGAATGTCCGTTTTGACCTCCTTTCGCATGTCGATCACCATAATGGTTTGATATTTCAACACAATCAGAAAACTAGGACGAACGATTTTATGAATACATTGTACATGTACTCCCATCTCGTAAATCCCGCCGAGCATGCCAGTTGTACAAAATCAATATTGCCGTCGGTACTACAGCTCAGTACATCTCACAGACGCGCAGTGTATACGTGTCATCGCCATAGGCAGACGGTAGTCGCACGTCTGCTGCATGGGTGGACGATAGAAAGAAACTCACCTCACGGCCTTGATCGAAAGCTTTTTTCAACGAGTCACATTTGTTGAACAAACGTTCATGTTGATCAAACGTGAAAAAAGACAAGTCGCTTTGCATGCCGGAGGACACGCAGAATTCTGCCGCGCTGATGAAGTCTGGTTGGCCTACCGGTACACGTGATGGACTTCATCATCGGTTTAATAAGACAAAACACCTACCTACTTAGATCGGCGACCCCGAATGAACAACGTTTCTTGTCCTTCCATTCCCATTCCATGAGATTGGTGTCTACCACCACCACCACTGTCAACGCGGCGATGACCTCATGCTTTTCTCATACTTCCGCTCGATCTTTAGACTCTTTCACCAGTCTCCTCCATTCACTCATTACAGAGACTGGTACTTGGCGGTAGTTCACTCGTTATGAACTCGATTTGGGGGCGTAAGCTTCCGGGGTCGGTCACGTGTTTTTCTGTAGGATGGGTAAACTCGATCCAAGTGAATAATCTGCAATACCAGAGCGCTCGGTATGACAGTGCATCCACTGTATGCACTGAAAATGTATGGCTCGCCTCGGGTAAATCAACGAGGCTTCCTCGACCCTCCGCTGTGCAGCGGATAGGGTCGAGGTTACCTGGACTACTCGACCCCTAAACACGTCATAAGTGCACTGCACATGGGTATTTTCTACGGATATCCGTACAGATGAGGGACCGTATCACCGGTGAGAAAGCACACATTATGGAAAACGCCTGAACATGAGGTTAGGAATCGATTGGAAGTTGTACAGCGTTAGGACTCCCGTGCGGACCTCGAAATCGAAGAACGCTAAATCGTTCGTATTACGACTGATTGAGAAATAAGCTGTCTTCTCCCAAAGCATCCAATGGACCCCCCCCCCCCCCCATCGTCCATTGAGGCCTGCAATGCTAAATCATCCAAAAACAACTATTATTCATTGCTGGCTAAGGGCCTCCATCAAAGTGGCAACCACACAAAAAAGTTCTCAACGAATTCAACATCATGGTGATCTGAAGCGTGTGTGAAATAAAAATTCGCTCTATTTCACGCAAGGATCATACCGTCATAGCCTGGTTATTAGGCGAAGAAAATCTCTACTCGAACATGAAAACCTCTGTGGTTTAACGGTTAGAATGCTGAACTTTCGCTCGTGTGGTCATGAGTTCCACTCTCCGTGTATCCTCAAGAAAAAATTCTCTTCATTTACTTTTTTATTAGTATTATTATCATCATTATTATCAACATCGTTTTTTTGATCACATGGGTTGGTACGGATGCTTGGTAGGCCTACCATTCATGCACTTGGCAGTCTTAAAGCTTAAAATGTCCATTCAAACCTGAAATGGCAGACCTTGACTGTCGTGATTTGATATGATCAAGTTACTTGATAGAATCAAGTAGGCCTATGTATAAAGATATTCTTGATATGATGATTTTATTATGGCCGGGTCTATTTGGCATGGCAAGCCGCTCGCCGAACAGGCATCTTTTTTTGTCCTGTTTGGAGAGCCGCTTGCCAAACAGCACTAAAAAGCCACCCTGTTCGGCAAGCCGGGCTTGCCAAACAGGGCAAAAATACTACCCTCTTTGGCGAGCCGGACGAGAGGTTACAACATGTTGGCCAATCAGAGAGCAGTGACGTCATATTCGAATTTATATGCGCATATTTAACAATGGCCGACTTCCCGCTCTCGATTCAACTCGGGTTTTGGTCAATAATCCATGAAGAAGCATGTACATGTACATGACTGTATGGATTTACAAAAAAAGTCATAAACGTGATTTAACTGATAAGCATGTTAAATGCATTAGTGTGCATTTCAAAAGGCGTTTCACTGTAACTCCAGTGTTGCTGACCGTGTTGCCACGAATAATAATGAGCTCCTGGGTGGTTGAATATGCATGAGTTCGGCTCTCCATCTAGGGCAGAAAAAGGCGCTGTTTGGTGAGCCGGGCTTGCCAAATAGACACTTCCTTTTAATTATTGACATCCATCTACAAGTATAGAATAATGTGTTCCATGCACGTGAACTTTTATTTGAATTTTGATAACATGACGTAATTTTGTAATGTTCTGCCTTGAGCTCGATCGTGTACTAGGATCTGTTGTACATTATTTGAAGTATATGCGATCAAGGTCAGTTGTGTACCCGTCCTTTCCCACATATGCCCGGTCATATAAAAGGTAGCAATTTAGAGCAAATTAATTCATTCGTCCACCTGAAAAAAGTATTACATATATATATTTGGAGGTTACTAAATAGACTAGTTGAAATATCATTCCAAACTGCGGACACAACTGGAAAGGGAGAGAATAAGTCAACTGCTGGCGGGAAGCAAGGAGTAAAGGTGATACATACGGTGATACAAACATGTATGGTGAGTTGAACGCTGGGACGAGAGTTACAACCATTCAAATCTTAGGAAATCAAATTTGTTCCATCAGTGTCTATACTCGTCGAAATTGAAAACGTCAGGTCAGCATCAGTCAGTATGCTTTGATTTTGTTCTCCGATTGGCAGTGTTCGGGTGCGGCTTTATCGGTGTTCATGGTGGTTGACACTACCCAAGCGCCGCTATCGAAAGCTGTTACATCAATATACAACCATATTCCCTCTACTCTGCCGTGTTATATTTAGACGGACAATGAAACTGCTGGTGTTATATAAAATGATTGGAAATATAAATGTTGTATAAATATTCAAAAATAAACAAAAGGTTGCATCAGGATAACATGACTAACATCCGTGCCAAATTTCAAGGTGATACAACGTCCCTGAGTGTGACTTAACTCGCCCCCCTCCAGTATTATTATAGATACTCCACGATGAAATATCTTCATGCAGAAAATATTATACAGAACGCCGGTGATAAACATGTATAGCTATGTATCACAACATATGCTAGACAGTATCCCTGGACATAAACTGTAATTGAATGCAGAAAATGTACATTAACTCACTAGTATTCATTAAAAACGCACCATTTCAAACATCGACCTTGTATATTCGTTTACGAGTTCTCCTTACTCGAACTGACTTTGATGTTGAAGTTAACGATTCAAATCAAATTAGAGGTTTGAACACAGAACTTTGAAATTTGAATGAGCGTTCTCTGATATTTTCTCGGATATTTACCCTTGGAGAACTACATTTTTTGTGATCTGATCTTGTCCCTGACTGGTGAGTGACATTTTCGGAGGTTGGTGCGGCGCTGTCTGGGTAAACGTCAAGATGATTTGTGAAAGTCTACACCATAGGCCTATTGTTAATCACTAGTAGCGAATAAATACAAGCATGTTCCTTCTAGATCAGCAGTGCCGACACATATAAATTAAAGCGATGGGGTTGTAATTTCGACTCTCTGTTGGAGACCCGCAGAAGAGAAAATGATATTGTCTGCGATTCGCCAGCGGCGCTGTCAGAATTTCCACCAATCAATCCACCACTCAATCAATTAGAGAAGGCCAGGAGGTGGCCAAGAATTGCGATAGTAGAACTTTTGGAGTCATTTTAACTTATGGGCCTATTCGTTGACGGACACTTTCGTTTGTTGGATTACTGCAGTTGAGTAGGATTAGAAGACTATGTATGTGTAGGTATAGTTTTTATTAGCTACGCTGTAACATCCTGAGATCATGTTTTTGCTCGAGAGGCGGAGTATATTTAAAACCGCTGATTACGTCAGGATGACGCTATAAAGGAGCACGATTTCAAATTAAATCTGAAATTACCAATATTTTAAAAATGACTGGTGATGCACCAAATCTTTAAATGACGTTATAAATCATTTTGACGGATATTTTGTGTAAGAAGTTATGCTCTGTTTAATGCATAGATATACAAGTTCCTGCCAAACGAAGAAGAGGCGCATTTTAACTGCACCTCTGACCTTGTATAAAGACTTTTGATGTGATTTGTGTATAAATAATGTAGCATGTATCATTGACATACATTCAATGTATTCACTTCGGGGAGCTCATCTCATCGCATTTTGCTTGTTCCACGTGTTCACTTTTTCCATATAACCGACAGCTATTGAGAGACTTTTCGATTGGGGGAAACAGAGTAAAAACTGTGAGTCTTTTAGCGTTTCCGAGGGGAGACGCTCAGAAATTTTAGGCCGGAACGAGAACAGGGGTGAAACATGCTCCGATTTGTTATCAAAGATTTTCATGCTTATGCGCATGCCCGTATCTTGTCCTAAAATGGCATCCATTTTGTTTGACCAGACGGGCCTGACATCACTATTGGAAACAGAAACATAGCTTCATTACACTGCCACAATCCCTAAGCGAACAAAATGTCAAACAGCTTGACAATCATTGAATTTGATCAAATGTCGTCGAAACGTCCCCTATATAATATTAACTTGATAACCATTTTTTCGTATTGACGACAATGGAATTTAGGCCTGCCGTGTGAAATCGATTTTCAAAGTTGTATGGAGTATTCGCTTATATATATCGCAGCGGGTGCTCTATTACTATTTTTTAGCGAAATATCCTATAAATTTATTCTTCTATGAACAGGGAAATGCACTTGTCTTGCGAATAAAGTGGTCGCAGGTGGCCAGGTAATGCCAGGTTGAGGCGTCAAACAGAATTCGGCAGCGGAATGTCCCTTCCAATTATCATTACAAGAAAGCCTGACAGAGAAGATCAATTTCCTGATCGTGGGTGTGATTTGACAATGTTTAATTTTCAACATCACTGTGTGAAAAAGATGGGACGTCCATGATTAATTTTCTCTCAAACTGCGAGCCGAATCAATTTGGTGAATTGTTAAGGAGGATTTGGGAATTGCCCTGCATGGGTTGATTGATATTGCGACCACTCCCAAGGCTCGTCATAGGTGGAGTGCTATGTGACAAAGGGACTCAATTTCCAGATAAAGATAAAAATCTTGAAAATGCGATGACTGTCTTCACTTAATTCGCTCACATTGATTCGCCAGGCGCTTGGTTTGACCAGACATGCCATCCATTCTTCTAATTCTTTAGTAAAGAGATCAATAATTCCTTAGCGTGAAAAGTAAAATTATTTCAATGCCCATTAATTAGAAAAGGCATGCGGTTTCTCTTTATCAGCTCACCACGAGCTGCAGCAAATATCTCTCTTCTGCTGAAAATGCCTAAAGACCCCTGCAAAAATACCACAATAGGCATTATACGAAAAATATTGATGATCGAAAATGTTACCAAGTTGCTCATTCAGTTCCGCTTTGTGCTATCTCCAGAATATCGCTCGTTATCTAGAGGATTAATTTAACGCACTGCCTAGAGCTCCAGGACCCGCATCCCAAGGTTAGAATGCTAAAGGTACGGGAGTTATTTTGCGCATGCCAAAAACGTTGTTGTCACTCAACTGCGGCTGACAAATAATACTCTTCACTGTGACAGTGCGCGCGTCTTTGATTTAGACGATTTAAGCAATCAAAATTTAGTAAATCGTGCGAATGTGAGAATATTTCAAGTGGTGAAACATTAGACAACGGGCTTCATACAAAAGGTCTATACATATAACTGCGAAGGCCTACATCAGTTAGAGAAGCCGGCGTGGCCGAGTGGATATCGCAAAGGTTTCAGCCCCCTTTGACCCTGGTTCGAATCCCACGACAGCCCTTTTTTAATTTTCTGCCCCATATGGTATTTTTCTTCTAAATTTTGTGATGATATTTCTTCATTTGTTTTAAAAAGCTGACTTTCAATCCAAATAACAGACAATATCATACATCTTCCTTATCTTATAAAAACAAGTGTCAGATGTGTAAGATTTTCAAACATGATGCAATATTTTCTATTTCAGAACTGATGTAGAGCCGAGCACCACATGAAGACACGATGACAGAGATGGAAAGTAAGATGAACCCAGACGGGGAGGATGTCGAGGAGGACAGGGAGGAGAAATCCGATCTCCCATTGAGGATCCTCGATATGTTCCTTGCTTACGTATTCCTCGCTCCTCTGGTCGTGGCGTACTGGAGAGGGACCTGGACTGTGATAGACACTTACTTAGCTCCGGACAATAAAGAGATATCAAGCTGGGCTTCCACAGTTATAGGCATATCTATTATCATGACAGTCACTGTCCTGCAAGAGTTATTCAAGAGATGCTCGATGAAGATGCACTTCATTGCTTTGACAGTACTCACTAGGGTTTATATTTACGTGGTCGGATTCGGTGCGGTAAACCTATGGAGAGGGGTTTGGTATCTTTGGGACCACTACACGAGTAAGACGGCGATCAGCGGGGGGGTCAGCTTCACGGTCGGAGTGGTCTTGCTGGCCCTGTGTCGTGGAGTGAGGAACATCAACGCACCTCCTTTAGTTATCGTTGTCGACAGGAATAGCGTCTGTTTCGACGTTCCTACCCGATTTCATGCAAGCGTAAGTTGCAGGTATTTAATTCTTTCCCTCGAAATTTACGCGCCACGTTTAAAACAAAAAGATTTTCATCGATTTTCATTTTGATGAATTCGAAAATTTGGCGGGCAGACACGCCCCGGTTTATCATAACCGCACCTTGCAGCCATGCACAGTGGTCGAGTGGGTCCAAATGTATGTTTGTTTTTTACAACACCCTACGCAGATGCAAGAAATAAACAGTTCAGTTGTAGGCCTACAATATTTGTACAGAATCACTGTAATTGACATGATATATATGTGGGTTAATAGGTCACATTATTAAAAGTTGATTAAATTCTAAGTGGCCAAGGGCGAAATAATGGTACCGGGGATGGTAAATGATATCAAAGCCGATGGGTTGGATGATAAGCTTGCCCTTGTGGCGTGCATGGCTGAGCGTGGCTATGCCTGGACACCCAAGGAGCCATCTGACCATGCTTACAAAACGAGGTTGCAACTCTGGCTCCAGCGTTTGAGGCTCTGTTACACTTGAAATGTGTTCTTCGATTTCTCTCGTACAAGCAACATCGGTTTGAAAACCCTCGCCACAGTGAGAAAGCTGTCTGTTGTCATGCATACGGGGACCTTGTCCAGATGTGGTCTTCGATCAGTGCTTAGAGTCACTTTAGTCTGGTTACTCAATGTGTGGCGACATTTTCTCGGAGGTTGGCCATGACGGCTCGGAGAGATAGGAGATGCTCGGAGAGGTTGCAGCTGGTTCCACAGAGTGAGGTTGCTTCGGGCCTGAATGGTCATCGTCAATAAACGACATCATGGCATTGACATGATCTTCTTTAAAGAATAAACCCCGCAATGACCCTCATTGCAGCATTCTCATGCAGCTAGACATCTTGGCTGCCTGGGAGATCTTTGGCTTCAAGTCTGGTTGGAACATTGGACATAGATATATGCATCAGCATTTGGTGGAATAGTGGAGACAAACTGGTTCACCGTAGTATTTGAATTTAAAAATGATTGAGCAGACGTGTTTCTAGATGTTCTTTACAGACAGACGTGTACTTGTATAGGCCTATAAACCGAACTCAACCTTGATTAACCCGGGAATGTTATAAAGTAATACTTCAACCTTTGAACAAGTTGTGATTGAATTACAAACAGATGACGATAAAGGTTGTGAGACCTTTGTTCGAACATGCTGGATTGTGGTACTTTAGAGACGCACAGTATGGACCCAACTCTAAACAGTCCTTTCAAAGGAGGCACATGAGCATGTACATAAGAAGACTTCCATTATAACCAGTCGAAACGTGGGAGGAGTATAGTTGAATTCCTCTGAATGGTGGCCGAGTCGCCTGCAAGTTAACGCTTTCATTATGAAAACACATTCGAAAAATCTTCTAATAGCATTCCGCGAAGTTACTATTTATAGCTCACAAGGTCATTTGCATAAGATATTGATGACGTTTTAGTCACGTGACAGTCGGACATCGACACTTATTTCTACGCATTTGAGCTTATTTCAAAGTCAATTATCTTTGACCCTACATTGTTTTTAGCATGAATGATACCATAGAGTCAGAGAGAGAAATATTCAGAACAATTATGTAGTATTTCCAACACTCGGACATGTGCCAGGTTGAATCTAACTGCCCTAGTTAGAAAGCTTGAATCCATTACGAAACCGCATGTTTGTCCGACATTGCGTGTAATTCAGCGATGGGGAAATAGAGGGCAGCAGCTGTAGTGACGTCATCTTCGCGGAATGCTATTGCAAGCGTCGTTGAAACATTCCTTCCTTCCTTTTTATTGCAGAAACCATTGAAAGTAAAGGTATGACTGAGATAAGTGAGAATAATGTTAAATTATGTTTCATTTCTTCGCAGGTAAAAGTTGTCTGGAAGTATGTCCTGGATTCGCTGTTCACTGTTGTCCTGGTGGGTAGCTTGGTGGTGTTCGTCTGGCGGGGAGGCTGGACACTATTCGACAGCCTGGTCTTCCCCGGCGATGCCACCAAACCACAGAGCGCCCTGGTCTCCTACATCACAGGATTCATAATCTCTCTTATTTACGCCATCATCCAATTCCCAGCAGAAAAACTATCAGAATGCCTTTCAACACCAAAAAGAAAATATGGCAAGATCATTTTCGAGCAATTCTATTGGCTGATAGGTTTTTTCGGGCCTTTAAATATTTGGCGGGGGTACTGGTATTTTATGGACCTGTACTTGTTGCCTGAGCAACCTATTGTAAGCTGTTGGATTACCCATGTCGTGGGGTATATCGGGCTAACCTTGCTGGTGAATTCGACTTCCGTTCTGGTTGTTGGGTGTTTGATAGACGGAGCAAAGCCAATGGGGTCGGGAGTCACGCTGCCCATCAACTTGGTACAGGACATCAGGCACGATGGGAAGATATTC
Organism: Lineus longissimus; assembly: GCF_910592395.1. Classification (NCBI taxonomy): domain Eukaryota; kingdom Metazoa; phylum Nemertea; class Pilidiophora; order Heteronemertea; family Lineidae; genus Lineus; species Lineus longissimus. Next base: position 27,025,411 of record NC_088310.1, read on the forward strand.
GCAAATGCAGATGAGGTTTGTATCCATATACTTCATTAGACATCTTGCACTGATTTCTATCATAATTTTGTTGCCATCAACAGATAATCCACCAATCAGTTCTCTTCGTGATTATGAAGTGAATACTTTAAAAACTAATTCAAAACACGAAGTTATTGTTAAAGTCATATGCGATCTCAAAACATTGTGGGTCAAGATGATTTTAAATATGAGAACATTTTGTCCTGTACTCAGGTTGAATGCAGAAGCAACTTTGCGCATTGGTAAGCACTGCATGATGGTGTCAGGCTCCAACGCACTGCATCAAATGCTGGTGTATATATTGAATGGTTATGGTAATGGCTATGACGGTAGGATTTTCCGGTTTTGTTCGACATATCTCGTTACCGTTTTACATCTTGCTCACGAAATCATTCAGTCGTCTACGGTTCATGTCGAAAGATTAATTGGTGGCAAAAGAACAGGTTTATATTCCCTGTTTTTACACTTATTATGTATCTGAACAAAAAAAACGGTATCACTCTCAAAACAATTTTGAGCTTCCGTAGAACCTTTAAGAGTGTTCTTTAACCAACACAAATATGCACCCCCACCACCCCTAGACGTTTTCAGAGAAGTGACAACAAACTTCTAGAAGTTTTTGAGTTTTTCAGAAGTTCCAAAACCTTTATTTTAAAGAGTGTGCATGTAAGGTCTGTGTTAACAACAGGCATGCAGCAAGTCAGTATCGAATCAGGAGTTAGATGCAGAGTTTCCTCTCCCAATTACAAATATCTCAAGATTCAGTCAAGCGAAAGTCGTATATACATCAAAGAGCTAATTACCATTGGGAAAATATCGGGCTACAGAATGGGAAAATATTTTTCTGGCACATCTATTCAGTGTTCAACCCTAAAGTCACCTCAAGCTGTTGGAGGTACACAGTCCTACGATAAATATTTACAAAGCAACCAAGCTAAGTTCTTCATTAAAGCGCACCAAACGAGGCCACACTAAAATAGCTTCGGTTTTGACGACTTTCCCAAGTGCTCCTGTTACAACCAGGTGCCATGAACTCACGGGGTATCCGACAATGGAACGCCACATGATAATTTGGCATGGGTGAGCGGATTCTCCCTTTATAAGTGGAAAAACTGTCATCGAAAATGAAACTTTGTCAATATGGTGTCTTTAGATTCAAAAGTGGGTTTGCACTATTCACAAATGAACGTATGGAGGCCTATATATGGTGATTTGATTAACAACGATCATATACTTTCGATTTTGAATAACTCTACCATACAGAGATTCGCCTAACTTTGGACACATGAAGCTGAATCGATATTTTTTGTTTACAGGTAGAAATGAGACTTTTTATTTAAAAGGTCTAACCTCTGTCTAAATAATCCGTCATTTTGACTGCTTTTACCATTATTTCATTCGATTCAGCCGACTGAATGCAGCTATAGCTGAAGTACAATTCATTCTTCGGGGTAAAGGTTTATTCTTTTTATTGCAATACATTCTTCAAAGCTGCATGTCTTTCTTCACATACCAAAGGTTGAAAGGGAGGACCCATCAAAGGCAAAGAGGCAGGCGAGCGAGTATAAACTGGTCTTTAGTCGTGTTCCGCATGTCATATTTCACTTGTTACGCAAGGGTCTCTGGTGAGAATTTCCGTTCCGCATGTGGGTCGGCGAGCGAGTATAAACTGGCCTTTAGAGTGCTACCGCTTTGTCTGTATTCATCCAATCCCAATTATTTTAACATAATACAATGCCTCGTTGTAATCAAAATTGATAAGCCATGCACTCCTCCTCTGTCATAAGTCCACGGGCTGCACCTCGTCATTAAAAGCACCATTCTATTCATGGATCTACTAACATTTGGTCGTCGACAAAAACGAAAGAAAGTAACCCCGGCTGCCAAAAACCCGTTTTTTTCTGGCAGCAGTATAATCATTGTAAACGATGTAGATGTACGTACTTGCTGCGCACAGTGTATGGCTGTTTAATTCTAAAATTGAAAGCCTATTATCATTGATAGGCCTATATCATCACCATTTAACCATTTGCAAGTGTCTGTCTGTTGTTTTTTCCAGGTAAGGTCACACCAGACGAACTCCCAACAGACGAAGGGAATGATAGGGAACGGGGAAAGCGGGGCCGTTCAGTTGAACATGAAAAGCTCCAAGTTAGAACAGAAGACAACCAACCATCACCCGGAACAGACGGAAGATGATGGCAAGCGCTCGGAAGCGGAAACCTTCTAGAAATATACAGCGGAAGTTGCCAAGGGATTTATTGGAATGTGGTGGTGCATTTCCATCAAGCTTCCATGCATCTTGATCACATTCATATTGTGATATTTAAAACCACTTCCGACAATGATTTAATGACGTTGCCAGTCAAGCAATCCCTGGCCGAACGATGAATTGTCGCCAAACGGGTTTCAACCGTTCGAGACTATCACATGGAGATTAGGCCTACTACGGCTTTGTTAGATCGAGAAGTTTTACGGAAAAAGCTAGATCTCATATCGCTCTGCCGACACGTGGCGGAAAGTAAAGCATTTTGTACAATCAAAGCTTTTTTGCGCAAGCCTATTTAAAAAATGACACTGGTTGAAGAGAGTGCGATTAGGATTCCAATTAATCAGGGGAGATCCAGGCACAATCGCTTGTTTCGGCGACAACTCTCCTGGCCGTTCGGAGACCTTTGCCTGACTGGTTGCGGGCATAGAATTGTCGTGTATGAAGGGAACAACGGTCATTATTTATAATCTTAATATTGGTTGAATAGAAAATAATAGCAATAGTCAGTGCAATATATTTATCATCCTGGGATTCAGGGATTTGTTTCTCCTACGTCATATATACGAGGTCACCACACATCTGCCATATATACATGTATACATGCATGCTATAAATACATATATTATGTATACTTTTATACGGTCAGTGATGGCATATAGAGCCATGCAGGTAAAAATATGTGTCTCCACCAACCCACATTTGCGGCAATCATGTGAAACAGCCAGGCCATAGGACGTTGAATACAATGATATGCAACTTTTGATATGTTTTAGTGCTGAAAGATGACACTGCTGATAGAAGGATGCAAAACTATACACACTTTTTATAGTTGACGTACATGTATTTGTGTATTATACCACTCTGCAATATATTATATATATATGAAATATACACCAATTTGATTAAACTTCGCATAGCTGTGTTCTTTACAGAGTTGGAGGGGCAAAATGACACCCTTTGACCAATTTTGGTCAAAAACACATTATTGGTGCCCCCTGGCTCCTCGCCAGCAACACCCCTGTTGGAGCTGTCAAATAACTCGAGGTGTTAGGCAAGGGACCACCGGTCCCCATTTTCCCCGACTATTGCAGTCAATCAGCGTGTCAGAAGAGTAAAAATAAGGGCATGTGTATGGAGAAGGAGGAGGGGAGAACCGAAGGAACAAGATCAGTTTCTTGCAGAAGTAGTATACGTCATACGTCCTATTTGACAATCTCGCCCCACTAAGTCCAATCCTTACCTTTATAACAGGCTGGCAATACGTGTGTATTCAACCTCCCTCCCTCAATGCCTTGTGCTGCCATTTCCCTCTGATGCGACCAAACGTCCGACGATAGCATGCTCTAAATGTGCCTCACAAAGACAATTCCTTTCTCACTTGAAAAACTAATTGAATAAATCTATTCACGAAGATCTTCTGCAATTGGTTTGTTCAAAACTGTCTAGAGAGCACCCCATCCAAATCTACTAGACAAGTTTCATGTACAGTGGAACCTCTCTTAGCGGACACCTCTCTATTAAGGACAACTTCTCTTTTATGGACACTAGGTTTGGCCCCAACTTGGTTGTTTCATTCAATTTGACCTCTCTAGTAAGCACACCTCTCTATAAAGGACAACACTTCTCAGTCCCGAGGGTGTCCTTAATAATAGAGAGGTTTTATTGTAGATTGAACAAATAAGACAAATTCTTAACAATATATACTAAACTTTAATCTCGGACTAATATGGATAATATCAGTATAAGGGACCATAAACTTTGCACACAAGTACCAACAAAAGTCAAAAACAATGGTTCTTTCATCAACCTCTGTTCTATATATTGCCTGTTGTATTTCAATTGACAGGTAGAGACTGTTAAAGCACTTGGTGAACGCAAATATTCTTTAAAAGTGCATTTTCCGGTCAGGAGATTGAATCCCGAAGTGGCAGGAGATTTTTTACTTGTTTCTTCATTCCAACAGCCCACAATAGAAGTTGATGAAAGAGATCATTGTCAGTAATATATTAATTATATGTACAAAAATATATCTATCTGTAAAAAGAAACCATATCACATCTAAACGAGCAGCTATACTGTCTTAGTAAAACACAAAATTTTGTCAATATCTCCAACTGTAGGTAGAACCAGTATGGATTTTGTGATGGGAAGATCTCAAATTTAAAATAAATAAATTTGGACATTGAAGGGATCAACTGGTTATGTGTTAATCCATGTAACAAATTAAGAAATACTCGAACTTACAAAAATTCGAGAACTTACAAAAATATCATTCATTTCATGGGCAGAATTTATCTTTCACGCAGAGAACAACAATAAATCGAAACACATAAGTGTAGTCTTTGTACAAAATATCACAATATCATCAGTCATGGAGAAGAGTACCTAAAAATGGTATGGCACAAGCTAATCACTAACGGGCTTCTTAATTTATGCCTCAAGAGAAATACACATTCTTATTCACAGAAATGTGCCCGTTTACGTCACACACAAGCTCTAAAAGAAGTATCACAGACAAAGTTCTACTAATGTTTAATAGAAGTTCTCATAATCCATGTATATTTTGTCAACATATTGTACTTAAAAACCACTCAATATAATACTTCTATCTCAAGATGAAACTACATCATATTAAGTAACGGAATAAACGCTATAATCCATTGCCATCGTCAACTGGTATTCCTTTATGGTTATATTGATAAGGTCTGTATTCTTTTTTGTGTTGCTTTATTTCTGCGCTTGTCCTCATAAAGACTTGGTGAGACGAATACCAGTTCATCCCTGGGTCGTAAACTACCATCATACCGTGAACTCCAGGCTGCTGTAGAAGAAAGGATGGGAGTTAACTTGAATCAGAAATTGTGTTTTGCGTTATTAGACCTGCATGACTTTATGCCAAGATCTCGATACTGATGGTTCTTCATGTGAAAATTGGTATTTTGACCAAAACCTTGGCCGCCACCACCTCTGTTTTAGCCGACATTTTAGCTCTAACTTCGTAGTGTTTGGTGAGACAACCAATACCACCAGTTGGGTATCGATTCCTCAATCATAGTTTTCTTTTTGCAAAACAGGGATAACTAAGAAATAACAAATCATGTAAAGCAATCCATAACACACCTTAAAGGACACTGAATCAGCGCCAGGATAGTCAGAAGCAGGTCAGGTTACACATGTGCATGAATCAATCCGAACTGCTGCCGAGTGTCGTATATGTATGCATAACTGGTGACAAAATCTTGAAATTTCCAACTTCTGCCGATCGTGGCGCTGATTGAAAGTCCTCAAAGGAAAATTGCCATTCAAAAAATGCATGCAAAGATTAATCAACACAATCAACACTAAAGTGACTTAGCCATGAGAGGTTACCGCTCTACAAGCAGAGCTGACTAAAATGTCACATCTAGGCTAGACTCTGGTTATGAAATAAAGCACTAATAAAGTTGATAGGAGTTACATGTAAGCTTTCATAAACTTTCCCTTGGTACCTGCTATGTTTCTATTGAGGGTGGCAGGATAGTTTTTTAAGGTTGAAAAGTTAAATATGCAAGACTAACAGGTAAGTACCATCTGGACTATGATCAGGAAAGTTTGACAGAAGCAGGACAGAGGCCAAAGTCAAGCTTGGGAAAGTATGGAAGTTCCCCCACCAGGTCACTGATGGCTTGTTAATGGAGAGAATGATGGTAAACAAGTCAAGAAATGACAGATGTCAATGTGTCTACCGTATACCACCATGAAATATCAGCAACCTGTTCGATAAATAACATTCGTCTATAGAGCAAGGGTAATCTAAGGTACATGAAACAGACTATAAGGTTTTAGCCTACTCGTTTACTCGTTCATCTTCTCGGATAGATGGTATTTTGGTATAATTGCCCCGAGACTATATAATTGTATCACTTCACCTTACCCAAGGCTGGTTTCCCCAAACAACATTGCTGCAATATTGAAGACTTTTCAAACTTGTTCTGTTTATGCAGTTGCCAAGGGAACAAGGGGGAATCAACCCCTCAGTTGCTTACAGGGTTGACACAAATGGATTCCACCAAGGAATAGAAAGGTTTGCGAAATGAAGGGGTTAACTGAGCCAATAAAAGATGAACGAGGAGACATGCCAAGTAAATGGCACTCACTAAAGTGGATGTCATCGGTGAGGAGAGGTCGATTTGGTTTTGTCACGCTTACTGGGTTCTGGAAATAAACGGACATTACGAATAAAAATACCACACAATTTTGAAGGTTTCTTGTTGCCTCGCATGTCTTACTGGCATGGGCACTCACAACCTGCATACAAGTAAGTACAGTATGGTTGGAAAGCGATCTCTGCCCAGAGTGAAATTTGAAATGAAAGATAAATAGTTAAAGCAAGTCAAAATATAAACAAAGGTTAATCTGGTTAAAAACACAACACTGGACATGAAATTAATCCAATCAATAAGCAAGAGCCCAGGATAAGTAAGAACATGTACTAAATGTAAATGAACCACATCAAACAATGTTAAAGGATTGTAATGTATTGATTAATGAAAGGACAGAGCAAAGGTTCATCAGCCTGAGACGATCATGGCTTTGTGGTTATATGAACAGAAGTATTACCACCACCAGGGATTCATTCAAGAGGTAGTTCAACAGCAATTAGAATCTGGCAAAGACATTAGTCAATGGTGGCTTTAGTTTGGGGCGAGGTGTTGAAAGGGATAATCAGTGGTAAACATTCAATGGAAGTTTCAAATTAATGCAAAACGCAAAAGACCTTTCTGGAAGCACAGGTCAATAGGTGTTGAGGAATACGCCTGCACTCCTTGGTCGTCCATAGTAGTAGAGACGTCCTAGAAGAGAGAACAGGGTGGCCTAAAATTGTGGTACTGGTAGCACATGCTATGCCTATTGCTTGGTAGAAACACCATGCCATATAGGCTTCAGCTCAAGCTTGATTGCCAGATCAGGCTTTCTTTTCACTGCTCACTGGAAGCTTACTCTTTTGACCACCCAACATGATCAGCCTATATTTTAATCACATGAAAGGGGCTAATTTGATATATTTGGTTGGACGTTGCCTACATTGCATTTCCCGCCAATGTGGCAGCAGGACTCACCTCCTCTAATCTTAAAGGGCAATCGATTCACTTCACTTACTTTGGTTTGGTGTTACTTGATATCTTGATAACCCAGCGGATGCCAGTCTGGCCCTGTATTGTGCTGGCGACCCAACGTACTTGGCATGTTGATCAGATGGAGTCCTTGCCTTGGCGTTGTTCATAGTATGAGGACGCTTGGGCTCATCAGCCAACTTCGGCAGATGCCCATTCTGAGATTTCTGGCCTGGGGAATATGAGCTGGGGACTCTTTTTGGACGGGCTGAAAACATAAACAATTGAATTATGTTTCCTGAACATTTAAACAGCTTAAGTTTTTCCTTGAATATGCCCATTTTCCTAGCCACCACATAATCAAGCTCAATGTCTTTTTAAACAATACCAACACCCCAGCAAACAGAATCCAACAATGCCTTCACGCAATCAAACTGAATAACCAAAAACTTTATTGAAAGCTGAGCATCAACTTGGACATATTAGCTTAATAAACACAATAGGGACACTGGAGAGGCTGAAGGAAACCTTCAATGTCGGAGAGTCACTCTCTATATCACGAGGACAACGAGACTGACAAGGAATCGAAACTAAGGCCTGAGAGGTGAAAGGTGCTGATGTTTCCACAGTGCTAATCTAACATATTCGATCTATCCTTAATCAATAGAGGTAAGGGTCAGGCAAGAGCTCCTAATTTAGCCCTGAAGCAGTAGGAAGTCATATGTTTACTTACAAATGTTACATTTGTATGTATCTTCCAAGAAGACTTCAGGAGGCAAGTCTGGCTTGTACGATCCTCTCAATCGATTCTGGGCTTGCTCTTGCCTCCTCTGTTGATCAGTCTGCGGCCGTTCCTTCAATCTCCTCTGGTCAGATTCCTTGGCTGACTTGAGCTCCCTCTGGAGGTCTTGTTTGCGGCTTCCTCTACTGCTACTACGGGTGCTATCCAACGTAGTAGAGCTACTGGCTTCATCGGCCTTGTCACTCCGTCTGCTCTCCCCATCTTCCCTTCTCTCTTTCGTAAGAATTTTAATTTCATCTGAAATATCAGCAACAATACTTTTTAAAGGGATACTTGAGGCAAGAGTGAGGTAGGTCAAATGAAAACTACCAACTCCTGCCTATAGCCTCATTTAAATTATAGGGCCACAACAACAATCTGAGTGATAGCTGACCAGCCTGAACAATTGAGCAGCAAATGTTAAGTGATTAAAGATCAGTGGTATTATCACTTTACACTTACTACAGAGATAGTGCTCCCACTCATCGACTGACTGGACCGCAGGTTCACTTCCACCATTCTTACGCCTTTCCATTAACTTCTTCAGCATCAACTGATCACTGTAGTCTCCATGGTACAACTGAATCCGTCGCAGCCTGTGCAAGTCCTGTGCGTTCCGACGGATAGCCTCAAACTGACGTACGCTATCAACAATTTCCTGTGCCCTCTTACTAACAGCAGTTTTAGGCCTTATCTTCTTGCCAGTAGCAGTCTTTGGCCTAGACTCAGTGTCACTGTCCTTCGCACTCCTGACAGAGGAAGCAGTTTTTCCTCTAACCTGCCCAGGTTTGACTTGAACCGTTTGTACTCGTTTATTTCTATTCTGTTCCTGAAACGGACATCCTGTCCTTTTGGTATTATTTGTTCTTTCACTCGGTTCAGTTGCACTGGTCTCTGATGGCACAACAGGGGAGGCATTGACAGTATTTATTGATTCTACTGGACTACTACTTCTTGACTGTGACCGAGATGGCGATGGCGACTTTCCCGGAACCGGAGACAACGACCTTGACCTTGACCTCGACCTTGACCCTGACCTTGACACCGAGTGAGACTTTGACCGTGACCTTGCCTTTAAATGTGGCTTCGATCTCGAGTCCCATATAGATAACCTTGACCCAGACGTTGATCGTGACCTTGACCTCGAACTCGACCTGGACTGAGAACCAGAACTAGACGAGTCTGAACTTGAGTCTCCACTAGAGCTACTTCGTGATCTGGATCTTCGAGACTCTCTTTGTACGATCACAACACCTGCATCAGCCTTTACCTCTGATCTTGATGGCGAGTCCGACTTGGAACATGAACTCATCTTTGATTCTGAACGTGTACTGGACTTGGAGCGCGACCGTTCTGGTGAATCAGACTTAGATTTCGGCCGTTCTGATGATGCAGACTTTGACCTTGAACCTTTAGATCCAGATGGTGAAGGTGACCTTGGCCCAATAGACCCTGATGGCGACTGTGGTCTGGAACCTGTGCTACCAACAGATTTGGCCTTTGAACCAGAGCTGCTCAAAGATTTTGAACCTTCAGGGGATCCTGCCCTGCTTGACCTTAAACTAGAACGAGATGCAGTCACTGCCACCACCATGAAGTGATCCACCTTCTCCTGTGTTTCAGTACGGTCCGACGAAAGGGGTTTGACTTCTTCTAAATTCTGTTTCGACTTCTGATCATCTGGAGACAATGTTTGTTTAGAATCAGCAGAAGTTGGTCTAGACCTCGGCTTCTTTTTCGCAGAATCTGAAGGTGAAACCCGCAGATTACTTTTTGTCCCACGATTTATATTTCTGCGTTTTGCTGACTTCTGAATGACATTAGCAGCATGAAGGGTGACTTTCTTTCCTGATGCTGCTCCATTTGCCTTCAAGTACTCTGCTATTTCAGTGTTTCCTTTTATCAGGGCAACATCTAATGGAGTAAGGTACTGCTCCTGCAATCAAATGAAATGTGTGGGTCATAAATGTTCTGAAAAGCAACTGTTTGATTGTGGCCAAAATCCTGTTGCATCGATCTTAGGTTGGCTCACTAGCCACCTTTGGGCCTAGGCAACAAAAATATTGTGATGATATTCTAATCTAACAACTGGCAAATTAAAATTAGTAACAAACTGTTCCAGACTGATCAGAATCCGCTTTGCTCCTGAAGTCAATCGTTACCAGACATCAACTATTTACCTTCTGTGACTTGCTCTTCATAACAGCATTGATGTTCGCATTGTTATCAAGCAGCAGCTTACACAGCTCAAGGTTGTTGGTCATGCAGGCAAGATGGAGGCACGTGCGGCCATCTTGGTTTCCCTTACTCAGGTGCTGGCCTTCATCATACTCCACCAGAAGTTTGGCAATTTCTGAAACAAGACAACAATCTGAAGCTTGCCATGGAAATACTCAGCCTAAAGGCTAACAGACAGCCATCTATATGTGCATCAACAAACTACTGGCAGTTCCCTGCAGACGTTAATTAATCACTCAACCATGATACATTGTGATCCAATATCAATTACGATGCAATTGAGGTGGCAGAGACCAGTCCTACAGGAGGTCCACAAATACTCCATGGATATTCATTAACAATAATGCGCATCACCATGGTAACCAACAAAACAATTAGGATTAGTTTCTATTGATATGATATCTGTATGACATGTTGTGACAGGTAGATGGAGAGTAACTACATTAAGAAGTAAGCCATCTGTACCGCTGTATCCAGCCGTATTGTTTACCATTTCATATTTTATGCCCTGGCAATACAGTGAAGAGGAACCTTTCTAAACAGACATCTCTCCAATAAGGACACTAGGTTTTGGTCCCAAATTGTCCTTACCATTCAAGTTGACCTCTCTATTCAGGAAACCTCTCTATTAAGACACTATTAAAGAGAGGTTATGCTGTATTACATAAGTTTCAGAGAGATTATCATGATCAAAGAAAGGGAATGAAATCAAAGCAAATAGAGTTCAATAGACCTTGATAGATCTCTAAATGGTGGAGCTAAGTTCTATTGAAACTAATGAAATGTTGGCAAATGATCCAATCTGACATTACCTGTTTTTCCAGACTGTGAGGCCTCATGTACTGGGTATTCTCCCTTGGCGTTCCTCAACCAAAAGTTGGCATTTTTGTTCATCAAAAACCGAATACTATCGTTACAGCCTTTAGCAGCAGCGCAATGTGCTGGACTGGAATTACAGAAGGAGGAAGATCAGAAAGAGAAGAACGAAACACAAATCACATCTCTTCATCTTCTTCTTCTCTGCTTCTTCTCTTCTCTGCTTCTTCTCTGTCTGTGAAATACTGTGACCGTGATGGGAGTGCCAAGTTTAAGCTCCAAAACATGTACAGCTCAAATAACACAGTTAAATATCTCTGTTTACCTTCGTCCCCTTTTATCCTGGAAATTTGGGTTGGCACCAAGATTAAGAAGAAGACTGGTACAGTCGGTGTGTCCAAGTGTGATAGCGTAGAAAACTGGGGTACATGAGTTCTTATCCTGGCAGTCAACATTCGCACCTGCCTCATGGAGAGCTTCAATACACTTTGGATGACCACGGCTAGCCGCGCAGTGCATTGCTGAAAAACATGTCAAACGCTTGGATGAGTTAATGATAAACAGTCATAATATAAGTCTTCATTGGCAACACTGGGCTTATTTATGATATGATTGATGGCAAGTCTCTATTCAGTCAGGAGAGTGGTATTCAATGTAAAAACGAACCAATCTTATTGTGAAATATTTTACACTTAGTGAGGTCAACGTCCAGCAGGAGATGCCAAGAAGGCCAGCAGATGTGTGACCTGATATACACGAAAGTTTGCGTGACTTTAACAGGAGGAAGCACAAACAATAACATTTGCATGTACTGGGGACCAATTTGCTTTCATTACTACAGTATCTACGAGAGGGCTCTCATTTTTCATTGGAGAGACCAATGATCAGAAATTCTCTCAATGCTAATCACCAGGAAGTGATTTGATGGGAGATTTGTGCTCAGTAGGAAAAAATGGATGTATTATGCATGAACAATGATGGGTGATTTGATATAATGCATTGTTTGAAAATAATATTTCAATCATAAAATGCATTGTCAGCAATGGATTTACTGAGCTGATAATTATTAGTTGATATTTAGGTGTTTTAACATGACAAATACTGCACTGCATAACATTCACCATAAAAAACTGAAGTGACTCAAATCACAGACTTAGGTAACAATTTTGGGACAAATTCTGAGTCTGGCCAAGAGTTCTCACTGATGAGCAGATATCATTCAGACAAGATGAAATGCCTCGCACTTACTCACCTGTGAGTCCATCTTTATCAGTAGCTTCTGGATCTGCACCAGCCTCGATGAGAGCTAAACAAGCTTTACTGCTCCCTGAAAAAGAAACAGATTACTTGAAACTCCAGGTTGGCATTTTGTTGGTCTCATAATGTTTTTCTGAAAGTCTACTACTGAATCTAGTACCCACCTCTACCTTTCACTTGATCTCCTGCAGGGGCAAAAGTTGGTTTACCACTGTTGTAAAATGACATGAAACTATTAGTATACCACACTCACCAGCACTGGCTGCCCATAACAATGGTTGTCGTTGATCTTTATCCTTGCAGTTCACAGGAACGCTCCTGTCAATGAGCTTATTGAGGACCTCCAGCCCCACCTTGGGGTCCACACCATCATTGGCAGCCCCGCTCATCTGGGCCGCGTAGTGGACTGGAAATGCCTGATGGATATCAGCGGTGGATAATGATGCACCATGCTGCATGAGGACATCCATCACTTCCACTTGGCCGCATACTGTAACGCAGAGAGACACATGGATTAAGGGAGCACTCAAAGCCTACCTCACAAGGGACTGCCCTCTAGTCTATGAAATAGCTGTCATTAGTGCCGGGCCATGATTATCTCCCTCTATTATGTCACCTTTAACTGGTACAAGTGCTCATCGCCCAAGTAATCAATTCAAAGACAGTGGAACCATTCTATTAAGGATGACCTTAGGACTGATAAATGCTGTGCTGAATGGAGGGGTGTCCTGATTACCGAGGTTGAATTGAATAGAAATGACTAGTTTGGGACCAAAATCTCCATCCTGCCAACAGAGGTGTCCGCTAAATGATGTTCCACTGTATGTATTTCAAGTCTCACCTGTCGCCCAATGAACTGCTGTATGTGTCTCATTGTCAGTACAGTTGATGTTGGCACCTTTCTCCAGGAGAAATTTGGTGAGTGCCACATTGCCTGCAATCACAGCCATATGCAGCGGGCTGTATCCATCTTCATCCTGATGACAGACGAGATACTCGTCAGCCTCAAGAACCAACTCAGCACACTTTGTTTCCGTATTTTCAGCACAGTAGTGGAGGGCAGTTTTCGATGTCTTGTCCCTGGTGTTTACGTCAACCTTTGAAGAGAGAGATGAAGGTTTTGTAAAGAATATAACGGCCACTTCAGAGCACCAACACGCAGTAAAATCTAAATTCTTGAATTTAACTATAATAGCATTCAGACAGTTTTAAAACAACTTTGGAGTTTCATATGACTTATAGAATCATTTTCAGGAAGTAAAAAAACTTAGAAAATATATTTTTTCTCTCTTCCCCTTCCCTCCATGCAACAAGCACCAACTTTTGCCAAAACAGGCCACAAATAAGACCACACAGCAAATATAATTGGCAAATGATTGTTCATTTTAAGGTCTTATTGTTCAGGTGTTGTGGAAAAAAACAGGAATGATTATTTAATTTACAATTAATTTCCCATCGACAATTCTGAAACCACAGCAAATATTGTCACCGTCGAAACCAAACATGTTATCAGGCGATTATTGATTGGAGGATTGTGTGCAGAAGGAGTTGGGGCGGCCAGTCACTTCTTCACACGGAATGCATCAAATATTCAACAAACGCCTGATTTGATTTTCAATGTGGGCCATATTGTTTGAAAGCCAAGTGGCAAGCAATTTGAGTCAAATGCAAGGAGTGAAAACGCACCGAGCTGCTCCCTGGGTCAGGGGCAATCAAGAGATCCTGAAAACAATCCTGGGGCCAGGTGAAGGCATCGATCTTGACAAACACGACTTATGGGATTGCAACGCCCTTTGACGTTCACTGTTTCTGTGATGTTAAATCGACTTACCTTGTGTTCAATGAGCTCTCTGACGGTATCCGGTTTCTCCAACTGACACGCAATCATCAAGGGTGAGGCCCCCTCCCCGTTGGCGATTTCCAAGTCCTCCATCGGGCAGAAGTCTAAGAGAAGATGAAAGAACTTCTGATTGTTGTTTTGTAGGCTACGTTGTATTACACTCTTTCTGTAGTCAGGCTTGTTGGCCTGAGCACCATGTCTGAAAAACAGGAAACAAGAGAAACACTGTACCTAATGATTAGAATCCGCTGTTTTTCAGCCCCTTCACCCACAGATGTTCTGTCTCTTAATGACAAACCTCTCTCCGAGTCTTACTGGGTGGATGAAAGAGAAAAGTAAATGTTGACTACCACATTATCCAACTAAACTTGATCATAATTAAGAGACTTCCATTTCATTTGGCATCCTCTCAGTAAAACATTTATTGACAACTTTGAATGCAAAATAAACAAGGTGTGATGGAATTCATTATTGAGATGAAATATACCAAAGTTTGATTAGCGAGTTTCCATGGAAACCACGCATTACGATGTGAGCACCTTTGACCCTTAAGAGAGCCTCCAGTGATGTTGCGGTAAATCAAGTATAGACTACGATCTCTTAATTTATTCTTGGGAAGATGTATTGGGTATATTATGTTGACTAAAATAATTCACCAAGTCATCCTTACAATAATGTAAATGGGCCTAGTAAACAGGAACACCTGCCATGCAATTCTTTCTCATTTAAATGGTCAGATTAACTCATTATAAGTGATGTCACAACTACACCACATGTTCACTCATGCCATGGCCCTTATACAGGTTTTCCCAGTTAAAGGCCCTTCATGATTATAATAGAAAATTCAACAGTTCAGGAAGTCGAGACAGTTTGGAGATTAGAATTCCTTTAGCCTTAACCCTTTCACTATGGCTAACGATAGTAATTCGCCCGACTTGTCAAATGTGACTTGTAACAGTGAATATAGCCTTTTGACTAAGGTATGAAGAATGATTCTCCAGGAGATCTATCCAATCAAGGAAACTGAACCATTTTAATAACAAACCGAAGAGTGGTTCCAACATTCAATCACATGAGCATTTCCTGACATTCTTTATTCTAAATGAAATCAAGTATATCAATAATTCACCTCGTGACATGCAATTACCTCACTCACACTGATATATTGGATAATAAAGGCATTATAGCACACTGACAGATATTAGATTTTCTTCTGTGGGGAAAAAGTGATTATTGCCTTTTGAAAGGACATTATCAAGAATATTGCTTACTTATCAATGGCATGCCAGCTGTTAGAGGTTTTTGTCCTATAAGCTGTTTACTGTAAAATACAGTGCTAGTCTTCTCAATGGAGAGGAGAGCTGAACGTCACCTAGGATATTAGCCATAATCAAAAGCACCCTAAAGTTTGTGATTGGACCCCCTTTTGCAAAATTATTCGGCTCACGAAAATAAAGCGGTTCAGAATGAGACATTAGGCAACTCCATCTTTCTCTTAGTCTTAGCTTCAGATGATCAACAAAGTGACCAATGATGACAGAAACAAGGCCAAAAGAGTATCCATGCGACCAAGTTACATCATGGCAAACGCAACAATATGAAATATATCCAACCACAGACAGAAAGTACACAATCTCACCTTGGCAACTAATGAAAACAATGATATGGCTCGTTTGGCATGGTCTGAGTTTGGAGTCGGAAGGAAACGGTTGAATCACTCGCAAAGAGTGAATCTATACCAAGTAAGTTTGCCAACCGCAAACTTTACACTGAAGTAATACTGTACGCTTGTTTTGTATTTGTTTACAGTACTCATAACTATGAACCTTTGTCCTGTAGGATTTGTGGTAGGCATATACCCGCTTGAAAGGAATATCATAAGGCTATTATGAAATATAGAGATACGAAATGGAATAATCTCTTTGAGAATATGAAGTATAGAGCCTTAAGCTATTGGTGTCTTTCTCTACCTATGTTGAGACACTTTGGGGACAATCTTGCGTGTCAAACAGAGTCCAAACTCATGACATGTAGAAATTTCATAAGTGATGTATAAAACCACTTTCCTGAGATTCGATATTCAAATTCAACAAAGTTTGTTCTTCTTGCCTGAGGAACATACATGTAAGGTAGAAAACAGCAAATCCCATTATCCTCTAGTTCTTGTAAGCTGTCTGAAATGATAGCCCGATTTCAATGAAGGGATCCAGAGACAAGTGACACAGATACTGTCCTAAGGTCAGACCACAACTGCACCTAAATAGCCAGTAATGGTGTCTGGCTAATCACTATTGACAATGTCCTTATGGTCAGCTGGTATATCATTGCCGCAATGATCTGATATAAAGCTCTAATTGATTCTTTAATCATCGCACTAATGATCCATGGATAACATCCGCAAATCATATCAAAATGACAATAGAATACCACAAACTGAAATGAATGATCGAAGAAGGGATCAACAAACAACTACATGTATATAGAACAGGGTGGTTATAATTAGCAGAACTCATCAATGGGCAGGGAGTTTATAGATTGGTTGACTGAATTAAACCCCTATTGATATCACCCTGCCCTGAGACGGGCAGGTTGAGACGGACTGGTTGTACATTTCACTGTTGTCTGCCTTTTGGGAAAACTGAGTACCATTAAATTCTTCCATTATCTCCTGATGTCATTTACAATAACCCTTGAAATGGCACACCCCTCACTACGCCATCTGAAGCCATTTATCAAAATCTCCTACCCGATTATAGAGAACCATAAAGCATCTCCTGAAGCAGAATAATGAGCCACTAATTAGCTACAAATACAAAAATCCCAACATCACGGCTCTGAACTGGTATCGATCTATTTGACTCAGTGATAACCCTCATGCAGAGCTTGAAGATGACAACATCGATTTATGGATTGCAGGAGACAGGTATGAAGGACCTTGAGCAGTACTAGTAACATGTGGTGGGATTCTTACTGAGAAGTACATGGTTTCTCAAAGACGGTGGGTGATTTGTATGAGATGTGTCATTTCAAGACTGGAAACAGCTATAAAAAAAAGAATCATCAGAATGGGTTACAATGTTCCTGATATCAAAAATATATATTTTGGCTAATATCGAACTCAACTTACCTCAACAGCAGACAAAATAATTCCTCTTGGTTCTGAGACAGGCAATAGTGGAGAGCTGTCCTCTTGGTTTTATTCGTTTCTACCTGGTCGACATCGATGCCACACTTGATAAGCTTTTCACAGATCTCTAGATTCCCGAGTGTCACCGCGTAAATAAGCGGAGGTAGACCACCTTTGTTTGTCGAGCTGAGCAACTGAAAAGGATAAAGCAAAGGAGGTTTTTAGAAAGGGAGTACGTGTGTATAACCCAGTTATTTCATTTCAAATGAAAGTCATGTCCTCAACAGACTTTAGGACACCCAGCTGTTGACACTATCTACCTGCAGGGAGCATGCAACGATTCCAATGGCCTCTACAATTCTGAAGGGTAGCTCATTCCAATGAGGCTGTTAGGGTGTACTGCCTTCTTGTCAATACAGTGGTTCGGAGGTCACATTCTGTCAGGTGACCAAAGATTTTCGTCGAAAATAGAATGCAAGGTTACTGTAGGGTTGGGGTGGTTAAAGGGTTTATTTCAATCAAACCACCCAACCAAGTGCATGCCAACGATTCAGGAAATATCAGTAAGGTGATAGAGATATCACGTTCTGTTGTCAATAATGATGGACCAAGCCAGGATAATCTAATTACAACCTGACATTTACCTTACTCTCATCGCCATTGGTAACAAGTAAACAAACCCAGGACTGATCCAAATAAAGCAGCAATAAATGATTGGGTCAGTCTCATATGGTTTAATGAAGTGTTTCGAAGGGCACTAACACTTGATCTTCATTGTGCCCAACAGAGCATTGCCCAATATCGTTAAAGGCCACTGCCATGTGGGGAAATGGACTGAAAGGAAATGCTCAGTCATGACTGTAACTACACAGCATTGCCGAGGTTAATTTACTGGGATTAAATGGCTTTTCGCAATTTGAGCATACTTTTCAATTTCATCCAAGCTGACACATCAAGCATTCTAAAAAAATTGCAAAAGTCAAAATTTTAGTTCAAATACAAGGCATTTCTAGCTATTTTTAACTCTGACAATGTTCAATTTTCTCACCAGTCTGCTCCACTTGATCAACCAAATTATCAGACAGTCATAGGGTACCCTCATTCGTTGGTCATGGTCAGAACAAGACATTGGGTGATATGAATTAAGACTAGCAAATGCTTTTATCTAAAACTCCATGTTCATTTACAGTTACACTAGACCTTTCTGTACAAAATTGAAGTAAAAGCATTTGCTAGCCTTTATTCATATATGCCATTGACTAAGATTACTGCTACTATCATATTGATCACTTATTTCAGCACTCATATTCATACCAGCTACTTTGCAGAGTATCCTGTCAAGGTATCACGTAAGCCAAGAAATACCTACAAAGTCTAAAACAGAATTTTCAAAAATAAGTATAATCCAATATGTCATGCGAAAACACAGAATGTCGATAGGTTTATGGTCAAAGCTACATAGAAACCATACTGGGTGAATGGCTAATTCAGGTCTAATACATGTACTATGCCGTCAGCCATCCTTAACACAAATAGCCTGACAAATAGCCTAACAAATAGCCTAACAAATAGCCTAACAAATAGCCTGACGGTGATGTAGAACAGAATGCCTGAATACTCCACCATACAAGGCCTACTTTTGAGGCCCACACTTGTTGCGGGAAAACAGTTTTCTGCACAATAAGCGCACCATGTAGTAATTGGCCAACACAAATGACAATAAAGTCTATTTATTCTTGTATTTTAATATGATATTCATAATTCTAAAGCCTTACTCAGACATGATTGGTCATAAAATTTCTCTGCATGACCAAATTCATTTGTTCAATCAAATCTGTTAAAGTGGCTCCCATTTTGAATGATTTATTTCAAATTGCCTAGACAGTCGATTCATTTTTTATCATGAATTATCACAGATTGTTAGGTTATACTATCACCAGTCATATCTTACCTGTTTTAGCTCAGAGGTGATTATGATAATAAATACTGTGGTTGAACGATTAGGTTAATGCTCAACACTAACAAAACAGGTTTGTTCAGTCCAAAGTAGGCCTACCCTATGCAGGCTTATACCAAAGGAATCTCTGACTTTAGGATAGTCTGCAGGCTTTCACTACTTTTTTTCAACATACATGCAATGATTTTGTATAAGGCAGGGAATTTAACTTCAGAATTAACCCAAGTCTAAGACAGTGAGATTTGGCAAACTCTTTCAAACGCAAAGATTGTTTCGTTTCTCTACCAACTCTGACAAACCACATGTACAGTACATGTAGGCCTAATGTTAGCACAGAGGAAAGAACAATTATCAGCATGGACCCGACATATATAGGCCCGTTTGTGTTTGTTAACATATGTCGGAACTCAGCGTAGGCCCCTAAACTCCAAAAGGATTGTTAGACTTGCCCGCATACAAACCTCTTTTGGGCTATGTTTGACGATGGCAGATATTACTTCCTGTGCTCCCATTCGTATGGCGAAATGAAGGACATTGTTACCCTCCTTATCAGTCAAATGGGCATCAAAGCCAGCTTGCAAGATTTCCGATACTAGGGCCGGTTTGTGGTAAAACACTGCCCAATGTAGTGCAGTTCGACCGATATGATCTTGGAGATTAACATCAGCACCGTGATCAACTAAAATTCTACAACATGCACAAAGGTCCTCATCCTGCTCACTGGACAGTTTTCTGCCCCCTTGCACAAGAGTGATAAGGGGCGTGGCCTCATCATCACCATCTCTGAAGTTTACAGAAACAGTTTCATAATTTTCCTCTAAAAACGCTTTCAAATCCACTGGATTACCAGCATGTGAATATTTTAACAACTCCTGGTTTGGATCCATCGAACGGTTATTCTCTCACACTAATAAGAGTTCATTGTGTGTGATGTTAACACTCTGGAAGACTTTCCAAATGTTTAGTCTGCTTACAGATTTGTTGACGAGAACACGCAATTTGCCTGAAGTTCCAATCTCCACCAATTTTGTGGGGGATATCAAACATGGTCGTCCGTCGGTGAAATTGACGTCACGGCGTGGAATTCCGTTCATTATCGTGTCAGTATCTATTTTAAGATCCTACTCACGTGTTGTTGTTTACGTTTTGGACTGACTTTTTTCGTTGATTTGGCTTGGTGAATTGGAAATTTGTATCAATTTCAGTTTCTTTTACAGATGCACATGTTTAAGCACATTGATTTAATCTTTGCTTATTAATATGGCTTGACGGTGGGGGATAATATAACCTACGTCAAGTCACTTACCGGGAAACATATCATGAAATGCTCAGGCCATAGGAACGATTAATCGGAATCCGGTTTACCGTCTATCTCCCGCATGGGTTCAGAGCGTAATTCAAATTTTTGCATTATGTTTGAAAAACGTTTTTTATTAACTTAACTCTCTTATCAGATCAGCTTATTCACTCATGACCATATCTTGCGCAATACAAATCATTCCCGCCAAAAAACTAAGGAAATTTACTCGCTCAGCAGCCTAGTTTATATCAGCACCGTTAGTGGCGCTCAGGTCACATTATCCCGACTTCGATCTGAAAAAAGATTTTATGAGAAAATACTCTCCCCCGCAAAATTGGTGGACATCGGAACTTTAGGTAAATTGCCAAGAACGCAGCAACACATGGCCAGGGTTATCTAAAATGCTGAAGTGGGCTTGCGATTTGCATGATTTGAGATTCGACCTCATATTCAGTTGATATCATTAAATCAACTAACTTAAATACTTGAAAGGAAACTTAAGATCATCTTCGTTTCAAAAAAATGTGTCAAAATGTATTAATTTAGGCTGAAAAAGGTGTTTTGGTCATTACGATTCACGTCGTTCCGCATTTCTTTCACTGCCCAGTTCCGCATTTTAGAGTATTACAATGGCAGCCTCCATGGGCAGAATATTTTGCAATTTTTTGTTGATTTTTTGCTTTATTTTAACATTTTCTGGGAGTCTATTTGTGGATTGCCTCATCTCTAATGAAACTAGGTACTATATATTCAAACTGCTCTCATTTTGAGGTCGATCTTACGGCGTAATTCCTTTCATTTTGTCTGATGAATGGAACTGAGAGTTTTCTTGTATACTATATGTATATCATACTATATGTAGGCCTACATGTAATGCGAGTATGATTGATGTATTGTAAAATTTTTGGCCTTACACAGTTGTTGCTACTTGTTGGCATGGTTGGTAATATGTTAATGTGTTGAATTTTTTAAGTAAAACAGCAGGAACATTATGCTGAATATGCATTGAATTTGAGAAACACAACCTTGTTTTGGCAAGTTATTTGATATGTTTGTCTTTAAATTTATTGTCTCACTTCAGCTGTAATGCCTACTTGAAAGTACTTTGGACCTCAGAGTTTTCTCATGCCCCATTCGTGAGTTCGCCGATATTTACAGATACGAATGGCGATGGGCAGCTTGATGTTATTGGTGCTACATTTACGGAGACTATCAAAGCAGTTAATATCTTGAGTGGAAATGTTGTGCCCAACTTGAATTGGCCAAACCATCTCCATGACACTTCAACATATTCGAGTCCCATTGAGGTAAGGTTTGACTGGAGGTGACACATAAGCCTCTGTAGCAGTTGTGACCTTGAATTTCTTTCCCAAGATTCTGTTTTATGACACTGTTAGTATACTCATAGTATTCTTCTTTTATGGAGGGCTATATTGAAAGGCCTGCTTTCTTGTAAAGAATTTTTCTCTTTCATATGATTTCTGATATATAAAACTAAGGATCAACGCTTGTTTATTAATTTTTTGCTTTATTTTACTTTCACTTTCAGTATGATATTGACAATGATGGTATGCTGGATGTGCTGATCTTCACCTCAGATGGAGAAATCCTTCCGTACCAGCTAGATGGAACTCTCATCTCTCAAAAGGTGTTTAAGGTAAGATAGTTTCATGGCAAAGGACGAACTGCTTCCTTGAAATCCCATTGCACCACTCATAATCTTGAGTGGTACATCTAAATGGTACCACCAGGTGTGTAATATTTCATTCTTTTTTGTTTTGTCATATAAACTTCCCAATTACTTGATTGACAGATTCTTTATTGATGAGCATTTAAATCATAATCTGGCTTTCACAGCTGTAAACATGCTGAGCCAATTTTCCCAACAGTTTGAAGCTGGTGAAGAATTATCATGAAAAAATAGAAAGAATTCATTATCTTTGACATGTATTTTCAGTTGCCACCAGTGTATATCAAGAAAGATTGGCATGAGCGTGCAGTGAGGGTCAGTCATGAGAAAATTGATGAATATGTCAAGATGGAAGTCAAGCCAGATCAGGTTTGTGCTATGCAGGTTTCTTTTCACTTATCTGATTGATGAAAGTTTTGTGCATATTCCACATCCAGGCAAGGTTGGGACTGATACATTTAAGTGTTGTGCTTAATTACAATGTGGCCTGTTTAGACTAGAGTAAGTGGAAACTCCACGTTCTCAGCAGGGAGGGTGTCCTACAGTGAGAGATGACCACAGTCCACTTTGGGAGGCTACACTGTAAATGCTGTTGTCCTCTTTAGTGTATTCAATCATCATTGTAATCATCTTGTCTATGATTTGGTTACAATTCCCGCAGGTGTAATTGCAGAAGCGTGTATATATTCATCTGTTTTCATCTATTTCCTATATCATTTCTAGCTTTGGCAGGAGTATATCAGGGCTGACCCTCACATCCTGGCCACCCCAGTCATCATGGATCTCAACAGTGATAAACTACCAGATGAGCTTATTGTACCAGTCAGTTATTACATTGACAGAGAAGCATTTATGTAAGTCGTAGTCCTCAAGGAATTCATGCAGTCATATGTACATCTAAATAATTGGCAGACAGTTGAAATTGAATGTGTGTGTAAGGAGTGATAGTGTACTTTTACAAGGGAAGTTGCATATGGATTGTTTAGATGTGTTTTTCAGAGATAGACAGACCATAGAGTCCGCTTCTTGTCATTTTGCATTATCATGAAAAAAGTATCACCTGGGAAGTGACATCGAATGTGTAAAACTTCAAACTTTTTACTTGTATTTTTCCATCCATTCAGTTCATCAGAAGATTCTGGCCAAGAGTCAACAGGTCTCAAGTTTGACGAGCTAAGCAATTACCTGCTTGGATCATTACTGGTTTATAACATCACTGACTACAGTATCCTCAAGGATATGCATCTGGATCTCACAAAGGTGCGTTCATATTCACTGTAAGCAGACATCATTTGTATGCATTACCATTCCAAGTCCTATCCTACCATTGTATACAATTTTTGGGAGTGTTCATGGTCAAATGAAGTTGGAAATTGTGGAATTATTGAAACAAGACTATAGTTTGAGATTTTTTTTTCTAATTTCAGGTGACATCTGAATATCCTGGGTATCTCCTGACGACCCCTACTGTGGTTGACTTGGATGGTGTGGGTGGACCCCTGGAGGTTGTCTTGGGAACCTCAGCAGGAAATCTAATGGTGTTTGACAGAAACTGGAAGAATCGACCAGGGTTTCCAATTGCTTACGATGTGCTCCACAGCCAGGTAAGAATAACATGTGTGTTATTGTATGACAGTACTAGCTCACCTAACACCTTATGAGTAGTGATCACTGTTTTATATCTAGGAGCTAAAGCAGGGGGGAAGAGAGAAGCAGAGTTCGTGTTGGTATTGAGGGATCTTGGTCTCTTCAGCCTAAATATGGTGTGTTTTATC
The DNA here is from genome assembly GCF_910592395.1 of Lineus longissimus. NCBI lineage: Eukaryota > Metazoa > Nemertea > Pilidiophora > Heteronemertea > Lineidae > Lineus > Lineus longissimus. The sequence continues at coordinate 27,049,578 of NC_088310.1, forward strand.
CTTGACACAGACATTGCGATGCGATGTTGGGAAAGTCACTTCACTTCCTTTTCATCGACCTTTGAACTTGGCATGCAAAAATCCTTAACAAGTATTGATTTGAATTTGTTATAAGACACATTGCCATCTATATTTTTCAGATTTCAGTTGCTGACCTTGATCAAAATGGCGATCTTGAACTGATCGTTATTGACAACAGTGGAAATGTCTTTTGCGTGAAGAGTAACGGTCAAACTCTCTGGGATGCACAGATATCGGGCACGTCCTCACCTGGAGCCGTCTTTGGAGACATTGATGGAGACGACGTCTTGGATGTTGTTATTAGCACTAATGATGGGTAAGTTAGGTATAATAAATAGGCTTTCAAAATCATTAGTTCAGTAATTCAGATCATTGGTTTGGTATCTGGAAAAGGTCAGCTTTTAACACTTCTTCAAAAGTGTGTTATATTTCTTACTTTTGTTTATTTCAGGAAGATATGGGCCTTACAGGGAAACACCGGTGAAGTCATGAGCAGTTGGCCAATAACAGTTGGAGGACGACTGATGGCAAGTCCTACGCTGACCAAGTTTGGAAAAAATATCAAAGGATTATTAGTGGTAAGTTTATGCTAATGTTGTTCTTGCGCAAAATAGAAATTGTTATGATCATAATATATTGAATGCAGAAAGACCATCATTGAAAGGGGTTGTTATGACCTTATTGATAAAAATAATCTCTCCTGTCTTTCAGCTGGTCCTAGCTGACAATGGTCACATCCATATGATCAGTGGCAGTGGTGAGTGTCGGGAGGTATTCCACGTCGGTGAGTCCTCCTTCATTCCGATCCTTCTCCAGCCGTCCCCGACCAGAGGAGCAGACGCTCATATTCTTATTGGTACAAAGGATGGCTCACTCATGTCGGTCGGGATTTATAACACAAGCATTGAGCGGAGAATGGGGCAGCAGTTTGGTGGGAGGGTAGCACAAGGCACACATGATGTAAGTAGACAGAAAACCTATCTCTTACTCTTCAGGCCAACCTTGGGAAGTGTCCTGATTACAGAGGTCAATCCATGGAGTGCCATCTCCACAGGAACTTGGTCAATCGCATTAATGCTGGCTTGATGCTTTCTCAAGATGATCATCCTTACTTATTGTTTAGAGATTGCCATGAAATGAGTTCTTGAACAACACATGACATCATGTTATGTCTTGCTGGACTACTCATTTTGTTGCATCACGTTTTTCTTGCATTTGCTTTTCAGTTCACTGTGGCCATCTCCCCTTCAACAAAGCAGCTGGTTGACATATCAAGTAGTTGGTTTAGCGTGGCATTTACCATTCAAGATACCACAGTTCTTCATGTCGCTAAGAAAAAATATAGCGTAAGGGTAAGTTAGCGTTGTTGTTCGTGACAGGTCAAAAGTCTGACGGTGGGAATATACATGTACGTACCTTCATGTAGGCTTACAGGTTCTAGGAGAGCATTGTTTGCCTTGGCATGAGATGGCATCCACAGGGAAAGAGAGGGTTGTGCAGCCAAGGCAAATCGCAGAACACAGGGACAATACCGATTGGTACAAAAAAGGCTGTTTCTACTTCCCCAGACAAAAATATTGCAGTTTCATGTATTATTGCCTCAGTTATCACCACCACACAGCATTGTAATATTCTGTAATGTCTGTGGATTTCGTATTTTCAGATTTATGTTGGGTCCCACTTGCTGACCACGTCAGAATATGATAGGCCTGGTGATTTTACTGTAGATGTAAAAGCTATTAACCAGCCTCTCCAAGGCCATGTGGTTGTACATGTCACCAATAGCCATGGTGTGACTGCCATTGATAAATATATAGCAAGGTAGGTTGAAGTAAAAGCCTTATGAGTTGCCCGGCTAAAATGCTAGTCTCAGTACTGGCGGGCTGCCATTCTCGCACATGTTACTGTGGGCTGGGTCGGCCCCAAGATGGATAAACGATCGGCAATGGCTAGAGCTGATTCAGTATGGCTTGAAGTGACAGCCACTTGGCTGGCTAGGAGGAAAAAATTCACAGAGCCAACCCTGATTTTGATTAGGCCAACCGGTAATCAGAGTGGTCCTAAGAACACTCTGGGACAGAGCCCAAAGCCCTTTCATAGCCCTATTGTATAATTATATCCTTTCTCTTTCTTTCAGGTTCAACTTCAATTTCCAGTCGGATCTCCAGTGGCTGCTCATTACTCCATTCATTGTCAACCTTATAGTTCTCCTGTTCGTTTACGGATTCCCTCTTGGAGATTATCTACCCGTACTAAACAGACAACAGAACAAAATAAGATGACCATGGTGCATACATGTATGCATGAAAATTAATTAGGCCTACTTCAAAAGTAGCATAATCTTTTTGTATGTTTCATCTCTTTGGTATCAGTGTATTTCTATTCATTTGATGTAGAGATCACTGAAGGAGATGTTGTTGTCTTTCATTTAAAATCTGGTCATCTTCACGATTACATTTATTTTACCGTGTCAGTCGAATTGTTAGAATCATGTGAGCTCTAACCTCGGTGATAAAAAATAATGGTTACATCAGCTTGACGTGTTGATATCCCAATCATGACAGAAGTGAACCACCGATCAAGAGAAGCAGACGGTTCTGACCTTGTACATGTAAATGTTGTTGTTTATGTAAAAAGTGTTTAATAAAATTTATTTATTGTCTCTGTTAATTTGTGTTTTTTCGTTCATCTGCAGTAAGATTCTGCGTATTCCTTGGTAAAAAATCTAGCTGTCTTATCGGAGACATCCTAGTTAAAACAGAGCATGGTGGACTTCCACGCCTGGTCACAACTTCAGCAGTGAACACAGAACACCTGTCCTACGTTTCTCCCGATAGATGTCGCTGTCTCATAATGGACACCCCAGTCGCAACAGGACATTTCCATGTTACAACCAGGAACCAATCAAACTAGCAATTCATACAAGGCACTGCCTTTTCTCTGTAGTACATGCAAGTTGTTGTCCGATCAAGACATCCTCACAACATGAAATGGCAGACTCCACCACATCACAACCAGGGACTCGCCAACCAACATATATCAGATGACTCGGTGAATCTGTTCTGCCTTTCAAATACACCAATGTCCAACCAGACAACCTACATGTTCATACATGTTGTTATTGACCATACACTGGAGATGCTGTACTCTATTGTCACAATCCAGCACCACCAAACTGGAGTGTTGCCTGAAGAATGTCGTTCCTGTCTAAAACAGCACTTTGTTGAATTGTGGAATGATGTGTAATCTTATTTATCTTAATTACATGTAGCCATTGGTGGATTTCCCTGAATACTTGATGACTTGGCACTCAGGAGCTCTTGGGGAGTTCCGTCCTGAGAAAACCCTTTCGCTACCATTTGGTCCGACAATCCGCCCAGGGTGACATGATAGCTCAACAAGTAAAGGAAAAAGAGATATTCATAAATACCATTTATTGCTATCAAAATCATTATCAAGCACAAGAAGCATACATGTACATGTATCTCGCATAATCTCAGCAACCAAATGATGACAAGCCACACAACCAACATCACACACCAGGGCCCAAGTCAGAATGTATTCACAATATGCACATGCACATGTATATTTAAGCACACGATTACTACACTGTGACTACTTGTTACGAATAAAATCTATATATAGTCCAAAGCAGTGTCGAATTGGCATGCAACATGCTTATGAACTATATAAATATTCTACATACATCATTTTCAGCTATCTCAGCTGGGTAAATGCCAGAACACACTCAAGAATCTGGTCTACATGTATGGTCTAGCTATGTATCAGCCCCCTATGCATACGTGTGCTATTTGACACTACAAAGATGAAACCGATCGTTCAATTGTGTGTAACATCTACATGTATATTATGCTTGGACATGGTCTTATACTTACGACACAAAAGATGACGGTAACAGCATTTGCATAAATGTACACATTCATAATACATTCATACAGAGAGACACATGAACTTGAACAAAATATCACTGAGATTTTCAACACTTATCATCCAATAAGATGTTTCATACACTATTATAATGAGAATAAGACGAATCAGTCCTAATACTCCATGCATTATCGGCAGCTCTCAGCAGTACCATTCGTCACAGATTGACCATGTAAATCTTTGGTAACCCTCATCACCTTCCACCGCAAATATAAAGCAAAAAACACTGACCATGTACGCACTGGCCCTATCAAAAATGCAATTGTTCCATAAGCAAGATAGAATCCATGAACTGCAAGGAATGTCTCAAAACCAATTATAAGGTAGAAAGCCCAATGATAGTGGAATGAAAGTAGGCATGTTGTAAATAGGTTTTTGCCCACTACATGGTCTTTCTCCACTCTTGTCAACCTGTAGTCCAGGCAGTAGCCAAGGTAGTGGGTGAGAGGAATATTGAAAGTTAACAGCTGAAATGAAAAAGGATTGCATTAGAAAATCTAAATCACAAGAGATCCTGATCACCACATGCTTGTGAAGACCAGGGCCTGGTTGTTGGAATAGGACACTAGCTGTAACTTAAATCAATGCTCTCATTGTAAAGGTAACCAAGGAATGGTTAAAAGTACTGTATGGTATCTGAATGTCAACATGTCGTAACATACCCCAATGTTAGAGGGCAGTGTCAGGAAGCCATTAACTGCAAAAAAGGGCCACCATCGACCAGGGCAAAACTCGTTGCTACCAAGTAATCTAGGCAGAAAGGCTAACATGAAACTATTCTACGCACCTGTACGATACCAACAACATATGTTATGTACATGGGAAGAATCTGACCCTTCACGTAGATACCATACACGAAGCAGACACCGATGTAATCATCAAGAACATAACCAATGAACCATGGACCTGAAACAAAAACAGGAATGGTCAGACAACTAAAACAGTACTACCAATGATCCTGACCCAGACTTCTGGTCTGAAGAGCACATTTCATATCTCATTAGTGTATCAGGTAAAGAAGTTTAGCAAGGCTTGACACCCTGACTGCACGAATTTCTCATACTGCCATGCCTGTTTTGATCAGTGGGCAGTGCTTTTTCCATTTTATAATAAGCAGGGCACTGCACCCGGCCTTTACCAGGCAGTGCCCTTTTCTGTCATGCCTTTTCACATTTCTAGCTAAAACACTAATAGAACGCCTAACAGAAATCTAATGATGGTATTATCTCAGGCACAGGACTGTCTACAAAAGACCTGAACCAATCAAAAGGCACTTACCAACAGCGAGATATACAGCATGTAGCACGAGTGGATAAAAGAGGCAGTTTGTGTTAGCTATCAGGTGTGTACGGTTGAGCACTGTCTTGACGAAGCGCACCAATGAACCAGAATACTGCATTGGCACTGAAAGATAGATGTACTTCATCAAAGCACATTTTAACTGTCCGTGATTCCTGAAAATGATGATGGCCTTACACTGCCACTTTAAAATGCTTCTATTTTTTGTAAATATAAGATAATTTAAGAGATGTCACAACAACATTATGCAGGCACAGTTCATATTGGTCCTCCAAGCATCGTATTAACTTGGCCAAGACCGGGAGAGACAAAAGTAACAAAAGTCGAACACTTAAATTAAAATAAGCAAAATCAAATAAAAGGAAGGGGAAACGTATGCAGATAATGATAAATATGGTAGCTACATGTACATGTACATGTACAACTGGCCATGCAACAACTAAAAACATAAACTATTCAACTTGCTCTACAAGTCCTGCATCCCCTCAAGTTACTTTCAAAGGAGAAACCAATTGTAATTTAGAGAGAGACAAGGAGAAGTTTTTCAAATCTTTTGTATTTCATGCACGAGTATACTTTAAATATTTATTCATCGCACCAAAAAATGTTTAACTTGGCTATTCTTATGAAATTGAGGATATCAAAACAATACGTGATACATGTACAAACAGAACCATCAACCATCACATCTCTGAACTGATGGAAGGAAGGATGCAGAGAATGTGACAACCATTTCTTTTAAAAATCCATCAATTTTGACAGGCATTCTTGTCTCGGGAAAGGAGAGTGAAATAAATTGAATGGAGATACTGTACAAAACAAATGATATAATATAGTTTTAATAACGCTGTTTCAAAAAAACATCAAGCATGAAATGCCCAAAATTCACATACCTCGTTTTCTTTCCATAAATTCCATAAGAATAGCCAGACGAAAGACAATCATAGCAAAATAAGCCACCGAGTATCGTCTTATATTACCTGTTGCCAATCAAGAATACTGTCAATATTCTACAGAAAGATTTTGAAAAACAGTGCAAAATTTAGGATTCCACAAAATTGCCGATTAAATACCACGCACTCATCCACAAGCGACATATAACTGCGCATTTGCTTCTGAAACCACTATGAAGTCCAGCCAATTGGGACCAGAAAAGATGTCTTTAACTACTGCCAGTCAGCTTCTTCATGAGGTGCTTACATCATGTGCACACTACATGTGCATCCAAGTGTTGTCTTTGGTTGCAATTCCATCACAGTTTTAAAAAAGACATACGAAAAGAGTAAACTGACAGAAAGTTAATTCTTTAGAACCAATTTAATTTCAAATGACAGGCACCATACATGTAAAAGCTAATGGCATGCACTATAAAGACCATGCACCATAAAAGCTAATGGCATGAACTATAAAAACCATTCACTATAAAAGCTAATGGCATGAACTGTAAAGAGCTATTACATGCACAATAAAAACGTCCCACAACATCATCCTCACCTGAATAAGAGCCTAAGGGTCGAGGGAAAAACAAAACAATATTACACCGAAATGATTGACACTAAAAGCAGTGCTGAGAGCTGAGAGCAATAATGTACAAAGATCACCAGGAACAGTTCTAGTTCTAAAACACATCATCTGTTCAACTCATTTCTATTGAAGAGTTCAGATGCAAAAGCAACTAGCGTACAAATCTACTTCTGGCTTTTAGCAGCTTTTGCCTCTCAACTCTTAATGTGTAAAACAAAAGAAAGGATTTTGCTAATTTTTGACTGAGTATACTTCCTCTACCTCCTTCCCTAGAGGGAGACCCTGCACCACATTTACGAAAGCCTACAATCACAACATGTTTGTGCCACGCAAAAAATGCAGTGTTCATGCTACGATTGTCATCCTGAAAACACAGAAAGCAATCACAGTAATCCTTTAGATTCTAGGCTTCTGACTCTATGAGCTTTCTTACCTTCATATAAGGGCCTAAATTGAGGTGTAATTAGGCCACAAAACAAATTTGCCATTCCAACGATGCAATGAATTCACAATTTTTACAATGCATTTGTGTCAGGAGAAAATGTAGCTGATCATGCTGACAGTACATGTACCAGTAAAGAGCAATACATGTATTTGTACTCATGGCTTACAACAACACATTAAGTACAAGCTGATTTCTTTAAGGAGTCGACGTACCTGAAATCTTCCCCAAAACTCTGAAGAGTATGAGGGGAACTACAGCCAGCAGCCAAACAGCAACAAACACATATTTCACCTGAAAGACAAGGATGAAAAATAGAAATAGCTCGGTCTAAACTTGTTAGGGGCTGATGAGGGGAACTGTGGCCAGCAGCCAGCAACAACAAACACATATTTCATCTGAAAAACCAGTAATAGCAAGTACTATAATGCATACTTGGTATAGGTCTCAATCTTTTGGGGACAGACATTGCCAATATTGGACCCACTAGAAAAAGATTAACTCACCACAAAAGAGACATCACTCATTAGCAAAACTCTGGGAAGCAGTCTAAATCCAACATCAGTGTTATCGAGAGAAAATTGTTGATCTACAGTTTGCTTCTTCCCATTAACATCCTGAAAACAATGGAGAGGAAAGTGACTTCATCATGTTCAGAACTACCAGTTACTGGACATGTGGGGAATACATTTGAAATAATATTACACAAAATAGATCTCAACACAACTATGGCGGCCAACGGTGGTGTTAGATTTGGTCGAGTCGAGTGTATCATAAATTTTCAACGGGATTCAAATTGAGATCATTGGGAATAAGAGGGTTGGGATGAAATCTGTGTCCCTAGCTTGCTGACTTGCAGATTGAAAATGTACTTACAAGAGCCGTGACAGACAGGGCATGGAGACCTTCACTAAACATGCTTGGATTCCACTCAAGAACATAGAGTGGGCCTTTGACATGCCGAGCCTGGCCATGGTGTTGACCATTAATTGAGATGTCCACCTTTTCAATTTCACTGTCAGACCAAACCAGAGTTCTGAAGAAAAATGAGGCCCATAAAGGAGAATCAATCAGGGAATACGATTGAAATGATATTGTAAAAATTCTTCTTAAAATTCAATAAATTTAATATGAGATCATACCTGATGAAAGATGACCTAAGCATCCTACCAGTCGGTTCATGATGAGGAACAACAAAAGCTGCATTTTTAGGATTTGTGACCAAGATGATGGGCCACTGCCCAAACGTTACATCGATGAAGGAGAGTAGATCATGATCGATGGCCATTACACGGTAACTGAAAACAAACCAACAGCATAATAAATCAATAATTATGAGACTTTTATACGGTGAAATCATACTTTGCCATCTCTGTCAGCAGCAGCGTTTATGTCTGGATGGAGAGAAGCAAGTAGGCCAAGTGCCTTGCTCAAAGACACAAAGAAGAAACAGAGGTGATCCTTTCGGGAGTCGAACCCACGAGCGCCTGATTATAAGCCTGGCACAGAAAATCAGGGAGACTCAACAGCAAATATATTCTTGATGGAAAAATTAAGAATAAAAGAACTTTGCAGGTACATAGTAACATTATATTGCCTTACATTCTGTTGTCTCTCCAATCGCCCAACTCCAACTCAAGATTTCCCTCTTTATGCATGGTAAACATTTGAGGCATAACACCTCCTAGTGTATGAAGATGTCCGCACAGATACGCAGAACCAGAGCTGAAACATGGAATACAGAAACCTCATGAATGACGCTCTAGATTATGTTTTAGACAAGAAAAGCAGTGGATTTATTGCTTCTTTCTAATAGTTTTCACACTGAAGTACTTTAAAAGGATATGAAATGCTCTGTCACTTACAAAAAAAGCTCAAAAGTGTTTTTTCTGGAATTTGGGACCCTTTGGCTTGTTAAGAGCTGAGATAGCCACCACTGCCCAAGCAAAATGAGAAGTCTGATGTGAATACTACATTCCAGATGGTCCACTCTGAGACCAATGAAGAATTAGGACTCCTAACTGGCAAAACAACATGAAGTGTCTAACAAATGCTCTTCCCTGAGAAATAGTGATTTGTCAATTACCTGATTAGATCTCTGAATCCAGGTTCCGGTGTGACTATCAGAGACGATGGGTAGTGTCCCATCCATATGGTAGTATTACTTGAGGATGCCCTTTGTCTGAATCCTTGTAATACTTTCAATCGAGGCTGGAATTTAAATGAATCAGTCAAATCTTTCTAGTTATCACTATATTTGCCTTCTTTTGCTCACTTCTTGAAAATTAATCAAATGCTTGATCCTTTTCGTAAAACAGTTCTTCTGAGTAAGAATTACATTACTTCTGGGGGTACATGCAAACCCCAAAAGTTGTTACAAACCTACCTCACTCAGGACACCGAAGAAGTTGAACGGCCTTTTCGGCCCGGGATCAGGACAGGCATCAGCAGCAATGAAGGAATACTGTCCATATGGCTTTTTGTGGATATAATGATAGGAAGTTTTATGTTTACGCCCTTGATTAGAATACTGACTGTAAAAGAAGAAGAACTTGTAGTAGAGGCTGTTCTGGTATCGAATTAAAGAATGACTGAGCAAATGCCGGCCTAGGTGATCATCACTGATGGGAATTTATGAATCCTCCCAAGTAATCCTCTTTATTATCTCACGGTTCACTTCCATGATCAAGACCTGTATGTGCTTCTTGGTCAACATCGAAAATTCGGATGCAAAGTAGTTTTTTTTAAAACAATCAAAAACGAGCTGGATTGAAGATCCTGGAATCGTAAAATCATATCTTTATCCACTTGCAATCCACTTACTTGTAATAATTGTCCTTGTGATCAATGTATGGTATATTGAAAGAATCTGAAAGATTAATTCCCAGGGGTTAATTATATAATATCATCCGGCGTGTTAACCCTATTCGATTTTTGCCAGAGGTATGGAGTCCACTATAGGCCACTGTCCACCTATGTAGGATCTTTTACTTGCCCTGGCAAAGACACTCAGGTCAAGGGACCACGGCTTTTAGTCTCATCCGACAGACCCTAGAGAACCAATCAGTCTTCACTTTCGCCCCAAGTTGCCTTCTTGTTTTTGAAATTTGGGCTCACCGTGGTTTCCTCGCACATCAAGCCAGAGGGTTTTCTTCAGTGCGTTAGATTCCTGCAGGATATTCCAGTACGTTACCCACTCCTCAAGAAATTGTTCAGAACCCTGAGTGTTTGCATGTTTGGCATCAGTCAGGTCACCTAAGAAATAGATAAATTGGCACTCAATCATGCATTTTATATGAGAATCAGACTTTGATAAAAAGATCACGTAATTATTCACAAGATGCACGATGTAGCCTCTGGAACACATAGTTTTTTTATTAGTGAAATTCTTACCAACTTTTCTATATTTGTTTATCTTACCCGTAACTAGCACAAGATCTGGCTTTAACGTGTCAAGGTAATTGTTGCAAAATTTGCGAAGTTGGTTCGTTCTTTCTTTGTCATAGAATTTGCTTATGTGGATATCAGTGATCTGGAATGGAAGAGAATTATGAAACAATGAGGAGACAGCAAAGTGCAGCATGATGCAATTATTGAACAAATGAAAAACATGGAGGCCAAGGCATGCAGATGCACCGTAATATACAAGTTCAGGCCACCCTGACCAGCCCTCGTTTGTTGATCATCATTTACTATTAGTTACTAGTTCATCCTGGAGAACCAATTTTTTTTGTGAGGCAGCCATTCTCCCATACCTCAAGAAGCACTATCCAGGGCTGTCTGTTCTGTAAGTTGGAAGGCCTGATGATAAGATGCTCGGCAATACACACCCTGCGAAAATAAATTTCAGCCACTTTGAAACGACCCTTTTCACAGGTAACATTTGTAATACAATGGCATATAAGTAAAAATTTACAAGCTTATTCAAGCAATTTACTTGATTTCATCCATGCCTTTTAATGTTCAGGATATTCTGAGTGCTTTTGGAGATGATTTGATTTAAACATGACTTTTATGTCAAGGTGAACTTACGGCGTGTTACGCTGCCTGTGAACTGAAAGGGTATTTTCCAAATGGCCGAAATTTATTTTCGCATACATGGTCTATTCGGAGAACTCATTCTGATTCTCCAGGGTTGAGGGTGTAGTTAAAAAGGTTAAAATTTACAATCCCCGATCGGAAATGACGTAGTTTGATCGCATTCAACTATAAATCCATTGAACAGTGGTGCTTCGTTAGTCAACCGATGACCTTTTTTTGGGGTGTGATCGGGGATTGTAAACTCGTTCCGTTAAAAAGTATATACAAGAGCTTGAAGTCGAAGAGGCCCTTAGCAATACACAAACCACCTACAGACCTACGCCGATATATACCTGAATAAACCAAAATATTCTGTCAAACTGGTCGTCTGGAAACGGAGCTGAAGCAGACCGCTTGTGACTTGATGGGCTCCTGTCGATATCCACGTGAATCACGTCCTTGAAGTAGGACAGAATGAAAGCACTGAGAATCAGAATCATGAATACCAACAAAATGCATCGCGTGGAACTCATTTCTACTTAGTAGACCTATTTGATGGGGAAAATCTATGTCCCGGTCTTCGTTCCTAAGGACGAATTCTCTCACAGTAGGTCGAGTGAGACTTGGCAATGATGATCAACATTGACTACACTTAGGAATGGGGGAAAAATTAACATTTGAATGTCTGACACATTTTTTTTCGGCCTTCGTTTTTTTCTAAATTTCCTCAGACCGGAAGTTACAGGAAAATCGAGAAATTCTCCAGATTATTTTTAGCGACTACGAAGTTGTCTGGGCCCAAACTCGTTTTACCCAGGGGTCATTGCGAGCTCCTATGGTCACTTGCATTTGCACCAAAACATTCGAATAACGTTTGACATGCAAATAAGATGTAAAAAATGTTTTGACACTTGGCATATTCATGGCATATTGAATCAGCAAAAAGGGCGACTTATCTCTTCAGTTTTACAGCGTTGGCCTAATGTCAAAAACCACCTTAGTGAAAATCATCATAGTGACAAGCATGAGTCTGTTGCTAATCGAGAAGTCGCACTATGGGGGCGAATAGGCACGTTATCCTCCTGGCCACCTTAATCCCACGCCCAGGTTGTTCCTTTAAATCGGACTGAGCTATAATACATGCGATAAACGAAGTCTCCGATTCTATTCCAAGAGAATCGACTCGAACTTTAGTACAAATCCGCCATCGCTGACACCATGGCCGCCAAATACTATTACTTTTGACCTGGTGACCTCGAGTTTTAAAACTTTTTCAAAAAGGCTATTCAAACGTTAAAACTAAATGCAAACATTATCAATTTTATCACTGAGCTATATAACTACGGTACTGAGATTGAGAATAATCGGTACAACTATCGAAAGATACGATTACTTGCCTTGGATTACTTGGAACTAGTTCGGCCAATCACTCTGCCACCTGCGCGACCTAGTCACAATTGTGGCGCATTTTCAATATGGCGACGATCTGAATGATATCAGAGGGACATCCCAACCTGGCTCATTGGCTCATAGTCAAAGAACATCGCCACTCCAACATGAAAGCCTTGATGGTCGAGAGGCTAAGAGTTGACTACGATCGGGTGGTCACGGGTTCGAGTCCCGTTCCAACAACTTTCTTTTTTCATTTTCTTTTTCTTCTTCATTCATTCGTGTACAGAAATACATTATTAACTTTGTTTATATCGAAATTGAACTATGTACAGGTGGTTTATCACGTTGTATCTTCAACTAACGCAATACGAATGGTCCGAACATCAAGGAAATGCTCTACGGTGAGTTTGGCGAAGGACGCACCAAAGACTTCGACAAATAGTGATATTTCGACAACCTAGAAATCTACTTCTTTATCAATTTTGGTATGGTTTTCTTAAATTCAAGTGTTTGTCAGGTGACGTACGAGAGCTTCAAATAATGCTATCATACAAGCATATATATTTCCTTGCATTGGGCAACGCTGGCTGTCTTTGGAACAACCTATCTTATATCAAAAAGGATGGGGAACGCCGGAACAGGTACGTTCACCAAGTGTCAATTTAAAGGGTTGGATTCTGTGTTTGTTGTCTCCTTCCGTCCAAGGGCCAGAGGGGTTGTATTTTTTAGATTCGGAGCGAGGCAGGGGAAAATCCTTGGGCAAATAAACTAGGATGGATTTCGGGTGAGGCTCTGGCGAATAATACGAGTTGTCTCTTGCAGCGTCTGGTATTGAATGGCCCTCTATCACCTCATCTACCAACATGAGATTAGCGAGACATGTCCCATCCTCGATAATCCAGAGTCAGTCGTATCCTCCTCCCCTCGGACATGTTACTGAAGCCTGGTTGATAGTACCGAGTGTTGGCCTGAGCTTCAGGATGAACATGTCCAAAACCACCTCAGTGAAAATCATCATTAGTGATCAGCATGTGTCTGTTGATACACGAGGAGTCGCATTACGGAGGCTAATAGGGCACTATCCCCCTGGACCTGGCCACCTTAATCCCACGCCCAAGTTGTTCCTAATATATCAGGGTGAGCTATAATAAATGCGATAAACGAAGTCTCCGATTCTATTCCAAGCGAATCGACTCGAACCTTAGTACAAATCCGCCATCGCCGACACCATGGCCGCCAAAAACTACCTCGAGTTTTAAAACTTTTTCAAAAAGGCCATTTAAAGGTTAAAATTGAATGCAAACATTATCAATTATATCAATGAGCTATGTAACTAGGGTAGATTGAGAAAAATCGGTACAACTATCATAATATATGATTACTTGGAACTAGTTCGGACAATCACTCTGCCACCTGCGCGACCTAGTCACAATTGTGGCGAATTTTCAATATGGCGACGATCTGAATGATATCAGGGGGACATCCCGGCCTGGCTCATTGGCTCATAGCCGAAGAACATTACCACTCTAACATGAAAGCCTTGATGGTGTTGACTTTCGTCGGGTGGTCACTGGTTCGATTCCCGCTACCTCCCTGTTTCCCTTTTTTTTCTTCTTTATTCATTCGTGTACAGAAGTTTATTATCAACTTCGTACATATCGGAATTGAACTATCTTTTTACTGTAGAATCACATTCCAAGAATCACATGAAACTGATATAAATTTCGATTATCATAAAAATCAATTAGATGTTTGATCTTAAAAATGTATATATAAGGACACAACACTCTGAAACTATTGACGCTTCCTGAAGTATCTTTTGATGACATGGACCACATATTTGTTTCCATCTTTTTAGTGTTGGCGCGTGGTACAACACTCTGAAACTATTGACGCTTCCTGAAGTATCTTTTGATGACATGGACCACATATTTGTTTCCATCTTTTCAGTGTTGGCGCGTGGTAACATTACCATTGCGAATGAAACGGCTGATGATGTCCACATAAAAGGCGAGGTTTGGACAGATGATAAGTCGGAAAAAAGGACCAATTGGTTCTCATCGGCAATTGAGCCAGACTCGGACGAAACCAGGTCCATTGCGTTCATGGCAAAACGGGCTCATAAGCTCATATTTTCCATTGAAGGGAGTCCTTCCAAGTTGCAGGTTTGGATAACTGATGAGAAACGTGTGGACAGCACAAAGATATCCTGGATTATTGTGGAGGAAGGTGGCTACCTTAAGGCCAAGAGTGCGAAGAATGGAAAGGTGATCAGCTCGGTCAAGCTGAAGTGAGCAGGGCAGTTAAAGGGGGGCTATACGGGAACTATATGGGGGCTGATTGGCAGTCTTCATGCGAGGAGCCTGATGCTTGGGTTGAGTATGATTCGCCGCTAGTCATATTCTTCCCGCAGCGGGAATAGTTTCGAAGTATATTGTAAGAGAGGAAATAAGCCATTTGCGACCCTACTTAATCTGCCCTCCCTCACTCCTGTCTATAGTCCCCCCTTAAGCGGTCACGAGGTCTATCTGGAAAGACAAGACGTTGTTGATTGAACTTTGTATATTTAAGCCACTGAAACGATTCAGACAATACATACAGTATAGCATATATAGCTTTATGGCTTTTTGATGGATAAACTTTGTTTATAGTTGTGAAAGTTGCTTTAAGAAGTATCCAAAACTACGATTTAAAAGCGGGATGACCGGAACATGTGAGCCTAGCTAACATCCTTATTAACTCTGCTCGGTAAAATCGCAGCGAAATCGAGTAGACAATGAAGTTAAAGCAATAATTCAGGATGGCCCACTGGTTAAACAATTCACCCAGTTGGTCCAGGATTTCAGCATAGCTAGGTTCCATCGACTGACCAATGATAAGCGCAGAATAGGTCCACGTTACGGTGCTTGGCGACATGAAGACCAGATACATTGCTGAAACAGCGATTAAGTTCATCACGGGTTTTAGGTCCTGAGACTCCTTTGTTTTATTAAGACTCATCTTCTCTGAGAGCTTTCGACGAGAAACTACAATACCTCGAACAATAAAAAGGTTTGCCATAAAAATAATCGAGCCTGGTCCGAAATAATATAGGCTGTTCTGCAATAAGACATAACCTAAAATATTTTCCTTGAAGAAACAGTGTCGTATTCCTTGACTTTCCATTATACTGCTAAGTATGGGCATGTAAAGGCATACCAGGCAAATAGAAAGAATCACAAATGCCAGCAAACCTTTTCGTTTCGTTGCGGTGATTCCTGCTCGTTTTAGGGGAAACCAGACGACTATTGCTCTCTCCAGTGAGAATATGGCAATTACCCATGCAGAGATGCACTGAAATGCCACAAAGAAATAACCAAAAACTTTGCAATTTAGAGTCGAAGATAGAAATAAATTAATGCTGAGTTGTCCATTTGTGAGAGTTTGCAACCCAGAGGACATCCAGAGGACGACCCCGACAAAGAAGATACAACAAGTGTCGGCGATGGCGAGGATGCTTAGGTAGTGGATGGTGGCATCGTTACGCTTTCTGGCCCGGTAGAACACGACGATAGACAAGCCATTCCCGATCACACCTATGACCAAGATGATTATCATCACGTAGCCTTGTATTATTGAAACAACGTCATAAAGAGTTCCAGCTAAGCCGACCGGTGGCTGAATAGGGATAGTGATGGTATCTTCCATTGCACACCAAATCCAAGAGGCCACCGATCCACCAAAACGTCGTCGGAGGGTCACTGCTCTGAATGGGAGCTAGTCATTCTCTATCACTGAACAGTTGTAAAATGTGTCTCTCATGTACTATATCATTTTACTAGGAAAACAAATCAAAGTAATAACATGTACTAAATAAAGATGGTCACATATAAATACACCAGCTTCCAGAAATAACGTTCCGTTTTGATCACCACTTCGTGACTAGTTGGCGTCTTCTCTGGTGGTGTGGTGTGATAGAATCTCTCTTCTCAGGACACACAAATGCTGTCCTCAATAGAAAGGTGTCCAGAGTTCAGAGGTCCAGAATCTGTGTCCTTCACTGAGAGGACCTTGGGGCTGACAAATGCTGTCCTCAATATGGAGATGTCGAGAGTAGAGAGGTCCAATTCAGTCTCCTTCATATCAAGAGGGTGTCCCCTAGTGGAGGTTCCGCTGTATTTCAAGGAGGGTGTACATGTACAGTTTGTCCTTTAGCCTGCAAATTTCACTATCTCTTGTCTGGGGAATTCATAATATTCTTGTCTGAGAACATGAAGCATGAAAAGTACAATGACACAAATGTTAATAATTTAAAGGTCTTTATTCCATTCCTCGAAGGCTAAAAAGATCTCACATACAATTCTTTGTACACAATCGGGAATATAACACTGTACAAGACTTCAAAAGCACATGCAGAACAGAGGCAACTGATACCAATATGAGGCACAATATTGAAGACCAGGCTTTGTGTCAGAAGACACCAAAAGACCTACTAAGGCAAACTAAATACATTTTGGAATTCAAATAGTCTTCTAAAATGTGAGAGTTTCTCCCATAAGAACGGGTAGACATGTTTCATTTGGTAACTAACCTAGGCTTGACGTACATGTACTGGCAGGTACATATACATGTATATCACTTAGCTTCTGTACACTCCCTTGATGAGAGACTTTAAAGAATGGTGATAAGTAAATAGTTCAAAGCTGATTCTGATGCACAACACTGTTAAGCAGACAGGACTTCCTCAATAAATGTCATTACGCTAGAAGCAAAGCTGGTTTATTCATCTTTTTAGCAACCTTCCCATTGATGAACAGGCAACTTCTCAGTTTTAAAACAGTTCAAGCAGCTGTAATCCTAAGTTTGATGCCTTTGACATCATGCTGAAAGGACATGATTTACAAAAGACAGAACCTTTGATATACTGGACTATATAGTACTAATGCTACCAGGGTAGTAGTAGTCACCTAGTCATCATCACTAGATTCGTCTGGTTGGCTTTTTCTGCGGTAATACCTCCGCGCCCTCTCAAGTCGATTTCTGAACCGTTTGAACTCTGTCCATGTGATATCTCCAGTATTACTAGCATCCCTTCCATTTGCACTTCCCTCTGTGGAGTCAGTCCATGAGCCAGTAGCAGCAGGCTCTGTTTCATTTGCACCAGAACAGCTTGGAGTACTTTTAGTCTCCAAACCATTGGTAGCACTTGTTTTATTGCCAATGCTGGAAACGTCTGCTTTCTCAGGACCATGGCACGCAGAATTAGGGTGGTCAGGCCTATTACATGAGTTAGCAGCTTCAAGATATGGCCCGTATAACCCATCTTCATCGCTACTGTTACCCTTCGACTTTGTATTCACACCAGAAGTAGAAGGCACAACATCAGAAGTTTTTTTCCCAACTTTACTAGTTTTTACCTCGGATTTACTTGTTTTTAGGTCCGTTTTCGTAGCCTTTCCTTTAGATTTTGCTTCAGAACAGGGAACTTGTCCCCTATCTGTACTACTCGAGTCACTAGTACTAATAAACTCTTTGCTCTTGAACTCAACACGTTCCTGCCCACTGTCGGAGTCACTACTATCACTATTTTCAATCAAAGCTCGCAGCCTATTCAACTTCTTCAGATGTGGCTTTTGTTTTTTAAAAGATGGAGACTTTGTTTTGCGATTAGTTTTTGAATTCGACTCCCTATCCGAGTTGCTCTCAGACACACTTGTAGTATCACTACGCAGGTCGTTTGACTTTTTCTTCTTTTTCCTGGATTTAGAGTTTGAAGCACTGTCTGATGAGGACTCAGCTCTCCGTTTTAAGATTTTTAACCTTTTCAGCTTGATTTTTGATTCATGTTCATGGCTACGTTTCAAATTCATTAAATATTCTCGTCTCTTTTGCGCAATCAGGCCAGAAATACTCCGCCTGCTGTTACCAGGTCTCTGCCCCTCTAACCCACTCAACTCCCCCTGTTCCTCTGAATGATCCCGGCTGGTTGATGCAGCGACTCTGGCCGTATGTTCATCCAAGTCCAATAAGTTACCCGACTCATTTTCTTGTCCTCCATTTATATTAGTCACAACACTAGCGAATGCTAGCGTGAATGGACTGAATCCCCCGTCCTCTGAATGCGACCCAGTTTCGTTAGCAGTATCGTCAGAATTTGAAACTTGCATGAACCGACTGTAGAATTCCTCGTTACTACTCAAAGAATCATCTGTACTCCATTCCTCAAGTTCTCGTTGCACCAGTGAATCGAAAAATGCCATCATACGCGGGTCCTCCTCTGTCGATTGATTGGAGTAATCATGTGACATGACTTGTCCACTGCGTAGAACAAGGTTGATGTACTCCTCGTGTGTATAGACGGACCTCTCTGGGTCGTCATCTTCTATGTTGTAACTCCCTTGACTGTTTGGTAATTGGAACGGACTCCATGCCTGGAAAGGAGAATGGACTGCATGTTAGGAACTGCGATGAGCACAGAAATACAGCACCAAGTTACAGTACTCCACACTGAGTAGGCTATCAAGTGACATCACAATGTTCCAAACCTCGTAATTCAAAAGGAGTCACAACTAGCAATTTATGACATGAGTTCAGACATCCTCACCTTAATAACCTTCTCGACTCCAGAGGAAACAATCAGGTGGTTGGCTGGGTTGAAGCGTACTTGATTCACAATTGACCGATGACCCTTTAGTACCAAATGGGCATTGCTGATCCACGGACCTGAAAATATAATGCTGACACATCAGAAAATAACTCGAATGAGTCATCCAACTAGTGGGACTTTTTATGACTGCTATTATCCTTTACTCCTGATTGTGTTACAGAATTGTGTTTCAGTTAAACTGAAGTTAGTCCACTGTTACAGAAGAAGCTGTTCACCTTTCTGATCCTACTATTACTATATAAGTGCAGTTTTTTCACGACTTGAGATACCCGATAGCATCTTCTTATATGCCAGGAATGAAAATTGTACTTACTTGCAGTTTTATCATCGGGAATCCTCCACATGTAGAGATTGAAGTCGTCTGATCCCGATATCAAGTACTGGAGTAGAAAGTAATGAGTATAAATGAAGATGATACAGCGTCCTCACCTTTTCTACACAGGTTAACTAGGCCTTCCTTAAGATACTGTTTGTGAGATGAAGACATTTGTAGACTCATCTATCCAGGTTTCGAAGTATTCTTAACAGAGTTGGGAACTTGGTAACTCTGCCACATCATTTACAAACATAAAGATCACACATATTTCCAAAAACCTTTGGGTGGGTAACCGTAGGTAGGCAAATAATCAACAACAAAACAAGTATTTTCCAGAAATAAGACCAGTTCTAGCAGCACTTACTTGGTCCCGGTCCCCAGCAAAGCAACAGCTCTTCATAGTACACGAGTTGTAATAACCAGCGTGGTCAAACTGGAATAGCGCCTTGGGTGAATGAATGTGGTACATGACAGGGGGCAGGCGGCGACGTAGTGCTATGATCTTGTCACCCGCCTGGTTGATGCGTACACTCATACAACTCTGCTGAGACATACTCCCACCGTAATGAAGAACACAACTGGAGATAATGAAAGAAACATGCGAGTCAGTTATGGATCACAATGAAGAATATGAAATACTATTATATAGTGTGTACTTATGCATACTTCTGGGACATTACTCCTTTAGGCAACCACTTTTTAAACTTATTGTCAATGAAAGTAGGTCATTGATCACTCAAAAGTCAATAGGTATGACATCAACTTTTCAATACAGTACCAATAACAATGTACACCACACGATGAAGGCAGCACAACCACAGAGGAGAAAATTCTACCATCTTTACTGACCTTCTTGGTTTGCGTATATCCCATAGCGCGACGCCCTCTTTTGAATTAGCCGTGCAGAGTAGGCGCGGTTCCACAGGGTTGTACATCACAGCATGCATGGGTGCCATCGAGTTGGCAAGGCAGAATGGATCTGAAGAACAATTGAAAGGATTAACAATCGCTTAACACAAAGTAGTTTTCGTTTTTCATAATTCTATATTTTGCACTAACTTCTGGTACACAACAATTTCACGGCGATATTTCAACTTCTCAATATAAAAAATACTCGTACCTGTGCTGGGCCGTTCTCTGATATCGAATATAAGGACACGCCCATCGTCACAGGCACTGGCAAAGACACTGTCATTGAACGGATGGACTGTCAGGCCATACACAGCTTCTTCATGCATGAACACATCAACTGGCTCACCCCTGAAGTTAGCAAAAGAGAACATATTGAATTGACAGACTACAGAGTTGAAACATACTCTTGATGAAAAGCCGATTGTCTTTTTTAGAGATGGGACTGACTTCAGCCAACAGACTGTTCAAACTTTTCATTCTGGTTCCCTGGAACTATCACAACAGCTTCCAACCCTCTTTCACTGCATTTTGACACACAAGGCTCAAAGAGGCTGCCTGTTATCAATGTACATGTAAGGACTGGAAAACTGAGCAAGGCTCAACTGTAGTGTAGATTATTCAAAGTGTCAAGGTTTGAAGATTATAATGTGCATTGTATGCAAGAATCTTTCCTTACCTGGCAACGTCATGGACTGTAACTTGCTCATCATTGCCTGGAATACAGAATCAAAACTGAGTGTAAGGAGTCGTGACATCTGATTTTACCTTGTTTCATTATCAGACTGATTCAATTTTAAAGTGACTGTTTATGAATGGTGCATGGGTCTTTATTTGGTTGAAATTACCATACACCGATTAGGCCAGAATCAAGTTTTTGGCACCACTCAACCAGCAAATCACTGAGAAATTGATAACACGATGAAATTTATATGATGAATGAACAACCTAGTTTGTGACTTTGTCCTCCTTAGTTGGTTGTGACATTCGTTTTGGAAGAAACTCAACATCCATCCATCTTTTTTTATCTCAATTCTAATCTTACCTCCAGAGAAAATCTTTTGATTCCCATTGTCAAAAGCAAGGCAGAAGATATTGCTGTTGTGTTCGGCCTTCATCTGGATGGGGTTGCCAGCGTCGGAGAGCGCCCTCTCGACATTCCATAGCAGCACACGCTTGTCATCACCACCTGAAAAATAGACAGTACCGTACTGGTCATTAGAATTTAAACTGTTGTATGCAATATGGTCTGCCAAATTTAACTTTGAATTTGAGGGCAATTTTCACACCTATATGTATAGGCCTCCTGACATACACACGTTGATTAAGCATTTACAATGTATACCAATATTTCGACATCCTTGATCAGCTGATGACAAAAACAAATGGGGGAATGTCAAATTTACAGCAGCTAAATAATCAAAAGTACTTCTCATATTCATCATGCAAGTACTCCATTATGTTCCTAATAATCTCGTACTCTGCAGAGGACCAATCTCCACCCAATTAAATCATAGAACGCCCTGTATGTGGGTGGAATGTACACACCTGAAGCCAACCACTCGCCACCATTGTGAGAAAACTCTATGGCATTCACACAACCATAGTGCCCACGAAGATCCCTTCTGTACAAGTTACTGCACAATCTCAAACGCTCTCTGAGCAATATTTTCTTCTGGAATTCATCCTCTTTGTATTCACGTCGGAAAATGTAAGGAATAGGACTGGTAACTGCTTTCTTTGAGCCTGACATTTGGGCCATCTCAACAGCGCCAGTCTCCGAAATCATGAAAATGGCTGACTGACGAAAAGATGGCGCCACCAGACGATGATAAATTTGAGGACAAAAATGCTCTGTTGGAGGTTCTTTATCTGAAGTCTTCCTGGCTCTTCCTCCACAGCCTCCGGGCTCTGTGTCCTGTGTGTTCTATTTTAGATCATTATGTTCTCAATGGTTTCTTTCTTTATCATGGTGCTACAAATTTAGTTTCCATTCATCTCTTCTAAGAAATCTGGATAACTTTGTATTGTCACATCCAAGTCCAATTTTGTCCTCACGAGGACACCAGCTTGAGATGTCCTCTACACTGCATTCCTTGAATGGTGGACATATATAATGTTGTTTAACACTTTTTATCAACTTAGAAATATTTCTGTAATGGTTCTCTAATGTATTTATAACAGAGTATAATCTACTAAGTGTGGAACCTTATTTAGTAGACCTTTCTATTTAGTATTAGGTTGTGCTCTAAACTCGGCCGGGAACTGTCTGCGAATTCAGTCTAGACAAGAGGATACAGCCATCCCATGTCCGATACGCGCCTTGAAATGAATATACAGTATAAATACTGTATCTTCTGAAAAACATGAAAATGCCCTTTTTTCAACTGCTTATCACAAAACTTTCGAAGCGCAATTCCACCGAAAAAATACATGCGAAGTCAATGAAACTAATTTCAATACATGTATTACTTTATGCTGCCGAGGAAGAGACTGAAATGCTTGAATCCTCCTGCCAAACCTTGACAGAACGTTGGGTTCTTTCAAGGGAAAACTAGATCTGTCACCTGCCGTGCCATGCTTGGTTGAATGAAGGATATTGTTCACAGATGATAAATCAGGCCTGATTTGCGAACCAATGGCCATGAAATGATATTCTGACCGGAATTTTGAATCTTTTGAAAAGAATTTCGACAGTTGACACAGTTTGGATATTTGTATGGGAGGTATCGAACACTCTGACATGAGGGAATTAATTTTGTTAACAAATAAGAAAACCTTTCATGTTTGGAGTCGGTTCCTTGTGGTTGTCAACTGGGGTGGACTAAAATCGTTGGAAGACAGTTTGAGGACGCCCAGAGACATGTCCTGATGTGAAGTGTTGGATGGTGACTAAAGCTTATCGAAGGCAGTGGAAAAATTGGATCTGAAATATTCTGATCGATTTTAGTAGGGCTATGGCAGGTCTCAATTCTATAAGAGAAGTCAGTCAAGTCAGTTCGATTAAAGAGGTAAGTTATATCTTCTCAGCGAGCTTTCCTTTTCAGGTTGTGACGGGCTCGGGTGTAGAAAAAGATTCTTGAAACATGAGGCATTGTCGCAGTGATTTCAGATGCAAGACGCTCTGGCCGCCGCATTCTCACCCGGTGCAGACGGAGTCGAACACAATCTCTGATCACTTGAATGTCGTTCTTCACAACCTTCCAATAACTGGTCGTCCATCTAATTCTTGAAGTATGAAGATCAATATCCCGTTATCATTTTGCGTATTTTTACAGAGCGCCCGTTTTGATGTTGAAGATCTCACAGTCAAGAGAGAGATCACGAAGGAAGAGGTCCAGGGTATGTCTCGCTGTGTCATCATTACCCTGTGCGTGTCCATGAGTCACATCCAGCATAGTCGCATGAACGTCTCTCTGAGTTGTCAGCTTCCCTCTACTTGTCAAAATAAACTCGGCTGGATTAACTCAGGTGTTACAGTTTTATATGTCCTAGTCCCCGGTCGTGTCAGCTCCCATATATCTAATCATGTAATTCACGTTCGAAACTAATTCAAGACTCCTCTGTCTTTGCAATCCGTGTTACATCCACAGTCCTGGCATGCATGTCAGCTCCTACTCTGTGTCAATTGCAAGACGAATGCAAGCTCTGTAGTCCTGTCACGGGTCAGTCCATGTCACATCCACAATCCAATCCAAGTCTGGTATAAATGTGTAATTCATGCATAGAAACCTACTCTGTGTCGATTGCAAGACGAATGTCACAAGGCATGTCACATCCACTGTTCGATTCAAGTATGTCACAACTGCCTAATTCAGGATTCCCAAGATTACGTCCATTGCAAGACATATTCAAAGACAAATGCAAACTACAGCTTTGTCACGGATCTGTCTATATCACATGCAAAGACTAAATCTAGCAGTTCACATTACTCTCTCCCCGACTTCATTTCACATCTCATAACCCTTGCAGAGTACCGTGTTGCCTTTGAGATCTTTGACAAGGATGGAGATGGTGAGATCACGTACAAAGAGTTAGGTTCAGTCATCAAGTCGCTGGGTGGTAGCCCCACTGAGGAGGAATTGAAGGAGATGATATCAGAACTCGATGAAGACAGTAAGTGATGGAGAATGATGCATGTCTTTTGCTAAAATGCCCACGGAAGTCACAGCCTGCCGCTATCTCGATCAAATCTCCCCTTCAGTGAGACAGTCCTGGTAAACAATCTACTGTAAAATCAGCCAGGAGCTGTCACAACTGTGGCTACCACAAGGTTTGATCCCTCTTGAAGAGATTATATTGTGGATGGATTTTGGTTTCGACCATTTCTGTTCAGTTGAACTCGGGACACCATGTAATAGGGACACCCCTCTATATAGCTGTTTTGTTTGAACCACGATGAGACCATTATATTGCTTTCCAGACAGTGGGACGATAGACTTCTCCGAATTCCTCATCATGATGAAACGCTACATGCAAGATCTGGACACTGAAAAAGACATTCGTGACACATTTCGTCTGTTTGACAAGGATTGCGATGGGGTGTTGAATGCCAAGGAGTTACAAAACGTGATGTTGACGCTCGGGGAGAAGATGACGGATGAAGAGATTGAGGAGATGATCAAGGAAGCGGACACTAAGGGAGAGGGCACTGTCAATTATAGAGGTAATCAATGAAAAATTTCAACCTTCAGGTGGATAATAGACTCTCTAGGTAGTCCATTTTGTCATTCTTTTTATACTGTGTCTCATAGGGGGAGGGACGAGGAGTCCACTGCATCCAGGGTGTTGTGGACAGTGGTCCTTCACAGCCAGCCGACTACCACAGTTATCCACAGCCGAACCTCTCTTTCACAAACGTAATTTAGTTACTACATGATTGAAACTACTCATGCATCAATTACTCTTTCCAGATTTCTACCGACTCATGAATGCCTAGCTTATATTAACCATTGTTGGATGAGGTATGAAGAACAAAGATGTTCCTGTGAAGCTCACTTTTGAAACTGGGCTCATCAGAACTTCTCCCATTTGAAGACTGAACTTGATATAATTCAAGAAGGTTCTACTGATTCTAATAGAGAATGTAAATAGAGTGTGTACCATCCTCGTAGCAATGTTAATCAAAATAGAATTTGTAAATAAACACCAAAAGACAAGAACTTCTTGACTTGTTGTCTGTAAATAAAGAGCATTGAGAAAATATCCATATACTTCCAATGTTTATTTACATGATTTTTTCCAGAAATATACACTGTACAATTCTCATAAATATTACCAGCAGCTCCAGAATCAAGCTGGAGTGATATCGAAATTCATATCTTTATAAGGATTTACTCTGTTTAAGTGATAGAATGTATCAATATATTGTCAAGTGGACAGAGCCTGGATGCATGCATTCCTGTAAAGAAGTAAATAAGATATAAACAGAATTTGTTTTGTCAGAGATTTTCAGCGAAGCAACAAGGTCACCAAAGGCTAGTTTTCGACAATTTGGACCATATTGTATCTTTCAAACACACTGAACATCTAACTCTCGCAATAGCACATGATTTTTGTAGGATAGGAGGTCACTATGACAATTTTTCCTGCAGATTATTAGTGGGTGATACAAGCGTGATCGTAAAGGTTTCAAACAAACCCCCCCTCTCCAGAGAATCCCAGCTAATCAAAACCAGTTTTAAAAGAATCACAGTCATTGCCTAACGATAGAAAAATACCCAACAGACAGGAATATAACACCTTGTGGGCAGTGAAGCAAATTTGTGCCCAATAGTATGTTTCCTGATGGGTATGGAAAATGCACTCAAGCCCTTGAAAGGTTGCCACCAGACGTCAAAGAGTTCATTAAAAGTCTCAGTCCATATCCTTTATCATTTAATCTGCCGCTAGTTTCTTTGCTCCTAATTTCAAAGCACCGCCGCCCTGCTTGGCTGCACGTTTCGCCTCAAGTTCCTTCTGCCGCTGCAGTTTCCTCTCATCACGTTTTCTCTTCTGCTCTGCTTTGCTTTCAACTGGAAAAGAGAAAGAGGTGATCTTTATAATAGGTGGTCAGTAATACATCCTGACCTTCTGGTTGTGACTTTGTCCTCATAAGACTCTTCTGAGGTTGATGGAAAGTTTTGAATTTGAGGTTCGCACCATTTAGAAAACAGTTTATTCTCACCTTCTTGTGATTCCATATCTCCCCAGCCATCGTCCTTCCAACCAGAGCTCTCTCCCCAGCCACTATCATCGCCCCAATCACCTTTAACCTTTGTGGAAGATGCGCTACTCGCTGGTGCAGCTCTGACACTACTGCTTGCTGCTTGTTTGGTACGTTGTGATGTTGCTGGCTTGGAATGTGCCAATGGTTTTGAAGGGGGCTGGAAAGAAAGACATTTGATCATGAAAAAGATGGAGCCTCACATCATAACTCATTCAGGCCTGAGCTACAACTGAAAGGCAGTATTGCTCTGCTATAATTGGAATCAACTAGTAACTGCAATGACATGCACATGAGCTAACCCAAACAGATTCAGACAACAACAGTGCTTTAGATTGTGCTATGACCCAACGTGATGTTATCAAATTTGTCAAGATTCAGGCTTTGTGACCAGAATAAATAGATCATTTTTCGATTGATAGGGGGCACCACATGTACAGTTACCTTCTTAGGTTTTGGCGGCTCTGCTATTAACTGATTGAAGAACGTGTCTTCATTTGTGTTGGTCCTTTGTCCCCAGTTGTAAGCACTGGAAGTGGTTGTATTTGTGTCCTCTGCAAACTCGTCATCCCATCCTCCACCAAAGTTGTCGGCCATCTTTGCTTGTGTCCCTCCAACTCCGCCACCTAAACTCATAGCACCACTGGCTTTCCCACCCTAAAATGACAACGTTATTGGAAATTGGCTGCAATCAACAACAGCAAATGTATTAATTCTGACCTCTGGTAACCTTATATATAGTACAGCACAGACCGAGTAGCAATATCACTCAAAAGAAAATTTCCTTAAATTAGGTCAATTTCTATGGTCATACCAATATAATTATTTGAAATTACATAATAATTAATCCCAGGGCACTACCTAAATTTGGTTGGCATTAAAAATTCTAATATAAGTAAGCCCATCGTATGGTACCACATTTATTCATTTGAAATGATTGAAACTTTAAACTTCAATGCTAAACTTATTCAAAAGTGAGCTTTTCGAAAACCGCGTAACTGAAGATCGCTCCAAACCACCATATATAAAGGACTTGATGCATAGAGAAGGTTGTGATACTTCAGAGACTTGCTTCCAAGCAACAAACTGGGACAAGATATCCCTCAAGCTTGGGGAAAAGTCCCCGGACCCAGGGCAGAGATTGCCAGGCCAGTGATGTTGGCCTCCAACTTCTCCACAACAATGCAAAGATGGGCGACCTGAGCAGTGGGATGGAGTTGGCAAGTCGTCAAAGCACAGCACCATGCAAGTGGTTCACACTAACACAACGGGGCTTACTCCTGGAATATCACATCATTTTTCTAAAAATCAAAATACACTTTCTTGAGCAGTGAAAATTTTACTCGGCAAGTGATTTTTGATTGATTTTGATTTTTGAAGTCCATGACAAGCTCCTTGCAACTGTTTCACGTTAACAATTCTTCCTGAAATCCTCTTCACCAATATTTTAGTTAGACTTACCCCAGCAGATGGCGTTGCATCATCGAGACTCCCCCAGTCTTCATCGTCATCCCAGCCACCACCACCAGAGGGAGCATTAGCAGCTTCTGCCTCTGGTTGACCAATTTCCTGAAAGTATTGAATGGTTTACCGAGGAGCTGCACACAGCAATAGTTTCATCATTTAGAAACTGTTGTCATTTTGATATTTTGTGTTAAGGGCTCAATTTCCTCTTGAAGGTACAAATGCAAACTTAAATGAATAGTTTATCATCGGAAAATGCATCAATTTGTGGAGAATTGGAAGAGAAAAAAAAAAATGTTTGCAAACAACAGGGTAGCAAGTATAAAGCAGTAAGTTGTGATGAGCTGCGTCCACTTACATCCATATCACCCCAGTCATCCTCCTCCCATCCACCTCCATCTTCATCATCGACAAGAGCTGGCTCTTCCTGCAGCCGGGCCACCGGCACAGGCTCCACTTTACCATCTGGAGAACTCGAGGATGGGTTTGGAGGCGCCGCTGGTTTAGGACTAGACTTGCCAGCAGCTGGAAATATATCAAATATACAAGTAGTTTGATAATAATAATCATAGTGGGACTATAGCGCTAAATCCAATGGGGTTTCGCCGCTCAAAGCACTTCATATTATCACCCCAGCTATTGGCCGGAACGTACATTCTGGATTCAAGCTCAACTCCATATTGGGAGTATCCCAATGTCTTGTGAGTATCACATTGACTTTTCACCAAATATTGAAATTGGTCGCTGAAATTGTGACAAGTGCTCTTCACTGACCTCCATTAGCAGTTGAGGATGTGGTAGGAATGGCTTTCTTGGCCTTGATTATCTTGGATGTGATATTGGTCATGCCAGACATGGCCCATCCTGCCCAGCTTGACTGATCAGTCCCTGTACCACCAATCATGACATCTTTTTCTGAAAATAAAATCAAAAGTGAGAAGTGAAAAAAAAATTTTGGCCAAAAAGCTTCTTTTTACCTATATCTACTTATTATCATTGAATGACCTCTTGGTTCACCCCTAGCTATTGTACATCATATCACCGACTTAGTTTGTAAAACATGAGATCAGTAATTCAGAGGCCAAACTCTCAACAAAGATGTCTCCTTCGACAAGTCCTGCAAAATATCAAAATATGGCACCCGTGTTGAACACTTGTGCAAATTACTACCACACTAATGTCAAACTTTGGCCTGACGTTTTTGCACTTTGTGTCAGTTTCAAGACCAAACTTGACCTGTTACATTAATTGAAGCCCTTACCTAAATCTTGAATACAGTCGGGATTCTCTGATGCCTTTTCCAACTTGGCCAGGAAACAACGGACAGCTTTAAATGCCTGGAAATATCAGTAAAAGTCATTTTAGTCGATGAACTATCATATCAACATGTTTTTTGGCATTATCAAATACAGCTTTCAATCATGATTTTGGATAAATAGCATTTTCACTCTGGTCTCAATAGTGTCTGATGCTGGTTGTATAGCTGACTCTTGGACACATTGTCGAAAAAGTAACCTACAGCAACGGAAGATATGACTTACCTGATCTCGAACTCCCTTATCTGGATCAACTGTCATCGCAGTTAATGAAGGCAACAATCGTGTAGCACCATCTTTGAGAGTAAAGAAATTATTTGTTGCAGCCATGGCGAGGATTCCAGCCTGTCGAGAGGGCGGGTATGGATCTTTAAGGGCACGCAGGTAGGCAGACGCCAGGATCTTCTGCCGCATCTGAAAACAATAGAAAAACCAGTCGATTAGTGATGTTTACAAAGATTCCGGTAGTCGAGCATTGGAAGAGACAGATTACCAAGCAAAGTTGAGACAGATGAACAAACACATGCATTTGCTTCAGTTCAGCCTGCAGACGGGGTCGAAAGCCTTGAATATCTTACCTGTGGATTCAAATAGCATCCAATCTTGCCGAGGCATATTGTGGTGTTTGTTCTGACACCACCTTCTGGGTCTTTGGTCTGCAGACGAGCAAAGTGCTTCATCAGCTCTTCGTTCAGATTCTTGTAGTTTAACTTGCTCGCCAGTTGTAACATGGCCTGAAAATAAGAAGGCGATTTGTTTTTTGTACTGATGTAGAATCAGTTATGTTACAAATGTACAAATTTATACGTGCATGGGACATCATGAAACACATCAATATGGTGACCATGTGCAGATCGGAAAGACTCAGCACCACTTTTAGACTGCAATCATTTGTGACTATCTCCGAGGTAGAAAGAGGCAGCAGCACAAACAGCAGGGGATTGGACAGCTGGGGTCAATGAACTGAGGAATAATCAGGGGAAGCCTCAGCCAAAACGTACAATGCATTAAGCTAGCGACGTCTTGTTTGAACCACAACAAGGAGGTCAATGATTTTACTTCATATGCAGTGCACCCTTCTTGAATAAGCACCTGCTCTGAATGTGTAGTTTCTTTGCAATGACTTACCTTAATCGTCTGCTCTCTGACTACAGGATTTGTGTCCATGAAACCTTGAACAACATGTGGAAAGATCTGATCATTTACAGTCTTTGCTGGCAAGTGGTCCACAAAATTATCAAGCTGAAATGAGTTGGAAAACATTCTTAATTTTTCCTGACTATTCAAATACCATTCGTCCACTGAGATTGAAGATACCTCACTGTCCCTCATATCACTTCCAAATTTAGCCAATTCATCTTCTCCAAGAGATGCTCAGATTACAAGATGAACCTTAGAGGTATAACTGAAGGACACACCATCATACCTGCTGTAAGAGTCGGACTCTCGTAGCTCTGTCAGGTGATGAGAACAATTTGACAACACATGGGGTGATCTTCTGCTGGAATTCTTCTGTCTCGAGGTGTTTGCCAAGCTGGAGGTAAACATATCAAAGTAGAAGTTTTCTAGCATACATTTTACCTAGTTCTTATATGAATTATTCTAAAATACCTTGGTACCGTAAAGTCAACTTTTAAATGGAAAATGCATAAGCCTCGTTCTGAGAGTGGAGTGTTTTGGACACGCAACCAAGATGCTCTACCAAAGTTCCCTCGGGTTGCACTAAAATGTGGAACCATGCACACAGCTCACTTCAGAAGTTTGAGGCTCTCAAAACACTGCTTCAAACACAAATCAGCCAAGGAAGCATCAACCACCCTAAGTTTTTTAATGAGCACTACACATATTTGCTGAGAAAAACGCTCCAAATAGCCCATTTGCGCGGATTTTAGCGTCACTTGAGCGAGCCGATCCGGACTTCCTATACGGGCTGCCGTAACATAATGTAAACAACGGCGCTACCGGCGCTCCGGGCAGGCGATGGATGGAATTTGCCAAATTCGCACATATTCAAGTTATTTCGTGGCCTATCTTTTTAAGTTTGAGGTATTTTAGAATAGAAATTGAACCCTCGGCTTCGGACCTTGGTTGAGTTACCAAGACACTCTCGGGTGGAGCTAAAATTTCGTCCAAACCCTCGCCTGTCGGCTCGGGTTTGGACTGTATTTTAGCTCCACCCTCGAGTGTCTTGGTAACTCAACCAAGGTCCTCCGCCTCGGGTTCAATTCCTTAATTCCTATCAATGGAAAAGGGAACTAGGACTGTACACTTGGACTGTACATTGCATGTACATATGCACTGTTTAGCATCCAATAACACAACAGCCTGAGTATACAGACCAGTTGGCATTGCAAACTACCCGTGAAGTTATGGTACCCAGTTCTACTTCACTGTTGAGAGTTCAACAAGTCACAAGACATCAGTTTTGAAGCGTTCCTCAGATTGGTTACAGTGTAATCAAACTAAAATTAGTGCAACGACACTGGTACCAGGGTACTTACAACCTCTAGTTCCTATAAATTCGAAAACACAGCCTTACCTTCAGTAGGGGCGTCAAGACAGTTGAACCAGCATTACCATACTCAAGTGCATTCAGCAACTGTGGAAGTATTTTGTATTTACAGAACTCTGGCGGGAATGTATCCAGAGATTTGTTAAGACTAGAGAAGAATGCAGCTTTTTCATTCTGATCCTTGATCTGGAATAGAAACAAAGATATGTAAAGATCCTTTCTATAATTTGAGGAAAGCCGCACTTCAACACACCTGTCGTGTCGGATGTTCTGACTGATGCAGTGACGGCAATGTCTCCTCATCCTAGCATCTAGTGTTTCCACCAATCAAAGGTTAACAACAATGGGGTTTAGTGCCACCAACTGATTGTCAGCAGGAACTATTTCAAACTCAACTATCTTGGACACATGTACAACATGATATTCTGTTGCAATCACACCAAATCTTACCTGTATTTCCTCAAGGAACAACATCGTGTTGACAAAGTCATTTTTCATGAAGCCACCAGACTGCATGCAATTCTCAAGAAATTTGGATGGATTTGGTCGAGATTTAGGATTAGCTCCGACTAACTCACAGTAATTTGGCACCAATGATTTTGGTATCTGAAATAGATTGTGTTCAAAATATGAAGATGCACAATGAAAAATATCATCTGTATAAGCACCTCTGCCAACTAAAGCATGACTCCATAGTGTGCTTCATCCATTTAGATAGTAAACAAAACAATATCATCATCGACACAATATTGTTATATCTTACTCATTGCTTGGAGACTATTTTGAACTTCGAGGCACAAAAGGTTGTATATGTCTATAAACAAGTAAATACTGTCAAAGATGCATCAACCTACCCTTCCAAGTTGTTTCAAAGAGGAAACCTTTGGTAGACTCCCATTAAACACCTCCCATATAAGGCAGCCGAGGCCCCACATATCAGCAGACCACTTCTCGCCAGCTTTCCGACCCAACTTGCTACCCGCCTTTTCAGGAGGATCGTATTTTTCCAAGAGGGGAAGTATTTTGACGGGAGGCATATCGTTCCCCTGGGCTGGGTACATGTAGTCGACGCCCCCTAGCTTCCATTCTCCAGCCTTGTCCACAAAGATGGACGATATGCAGATATTGTTGTGGATGAGATTGCAGTCATTGACAAGAAAACTTAATCCTTTCTGAAATCAGGAGAGGAAATGGAGATCAATTTGCAATACATATACATGTAACGTGAGTAACAACATTTGTCTAAAGTCAAAGGAAGATTTCAGGTTGTTTCACTTTCTTCACTCCACAATCATAATTTCTCAACTAGCTGTACTTACTGCCACTTGATGTAGGCCCCAGGATATAGCGACTTCATTCTGTGCACTATTCTTGTTGTTATTGATGTATGTCTCCAAAGGAGTGACTGGTTCTGTCACACAGTAGGTACACTTTTCACTCTGCAATTGAGATGAACACAGATTATCATAATGTCAGTATTTTCTTGTCTGTTCCACAAACTATATGTACAGACAAATATTGGCTCAGGACTTCCTTGGATGATAGAAACAGGATACTCATCTACTGCTTACTCGTACATACAGAGATATCATAGCCAGATTTCAAAACCGATTAAAGACAACCCTGAAGGAGACCTTTTTTGTCTGGTCATTTACATGGAAAATTAACTCCACTATGATGTATGCCTATGGCACAACTTTTACAGACCTTTTCATTCAGTGTCATGGTACAAGTTCCATTTAATTTTCTCACTTATATCACATTCGATGAAAGGCTTTTTGTATCATTGCGATCACCTGTCATACCTACCTCTAAACCATCCAAAAAAGTGAGGATATTTGGGTGACGCAGAGTCTTAATTCTCTTAAATGAGGCTTTAGCAAGTTGAATCTGAAATGGGAAATAGAACATGCAGAATGAATATATTATACCTCCAGCTCATCACCATTTTCCCTATGACAAGAAGGAACAAGGACATTTTTTCTAAGAACAATGTCACGTCGAGAATCTGTTTTAATCAAATATTCAAACAATTCCACTCCAGTTCAGTTACACAGTAGGCCTATGTACAATTGTCTTTGTCCAGACCCATACCCACCTGTGATTCACTTCCGTTTTTGTTGTCAAATACAAACACTGAGACTGGTTCACCAGTTGTCTGAAAAATGCAAAAGTATCTTGACAAAAGCAACTTGTGAAAAAACCTATTTCATTTGACAGTAGCCTATTTGACATCTTCAAAGATCAAAGTAAGCGAATTGGCAGTCAATACGAAGAAAAGAACCCTTTGTGTTGGCAACTTCTTTTTGATGGCAGCAGTCTTGGGCATCTTCCCACAGTCAAAGAAACACTGCGTCTCTACTAGTTCTAATCACAGACACGGTAAAAAAAGTCAATGTTTCTCTCCAACATCACAAGACCTGTACTGCTACTGTAGTGTAAGTGCAGGCCTACGGCTGGGCTGTAGACATTAGCATTTAGAGTCAGGACATGAAAGTGTGTTGAGTGCAGTGTCAGTGACGTCTTCACTCTCCTTCTGGCCTGTGTGCATTTACAGTTACGACTGTACTCACTAGACAGTAGAACTACTGTGATGTGTACACAGCACAGTACATTCAACATTGATTTACACAGATGTCTCTAAAAATTGATTCACACCTTTCGTTTTCCTTCATGTAAACTCCAAATAGACTTGTCATCGAGACCCAAAACTTTATCCCCAATATCGTAATTAAAGTCTTTCGCAGGGTCACGAGAAAAGAAAGACCACATTTTGCTCTTAGTTGACTTATTTCACCAAATCTTCAGAACTTTTGTGGACGTGGATTTTTCCACAACTCAATCCACCATCTTGTGCCGTCAGTGCGGCTGTTCCATTTGGCGTAAATATGGAAAGTTTAAACCTGATTTGCCATCTTTTTGTAGTAAAATAAAACAATTGATTCCCTGATTAGTTATTTTCACTAGATAATCTCACCTCGTTGTAGCTTTTACTTATTTTAAATCTAAAATGGGTTTAAATGTATGTTTTACGTCATTGGATCTCGTAAGTTGGTCGGTCTCCAGACAGAAGTTTTGTTGAGATTTGTTGATCATGGCAGCTCCAAGCTCTTCGCTTATTTTACGCCTTGTATCGGCTTCTGTGGCCATATCAAAGAGGGCAGGAGTGATAATCAGAGACGTTCTGTCTGAGAATAGACTTGCCATAGTCGAAAAGGTAAGCGAACATCCAATAGTTGTTCACCAAAGTTCTGACAAAAAGTTCAAAGGTGTACTCTGACATGTTCAACTTTCATGTTGTACTTACAATATGTACACACTGTCCTGGTCCATAGTGGTATGTTATCCTTGGAATATTTAGGGCAACACAGTAAATGATTTCCGTATATGTAATAATGCCCAATGGCGAAATGATGTCGGGAATGACGTAGTGTCAAACAGTGAAACACATGACATCACATAGGCAACACTGTCGGCAGAGGCGGGGAGGGGCCAGGGGTCTTATTCCAAGCTGTCAAACAGGGGAAATTGTGGCAAAATTAGTCACTTAGGTCAAAGCGCCATGGTAACAAATCATAAGTGATGAGATGTGAGAAACCTCAAAGGCCGTCCCCATACGACCATTGGCAGATGAGCACCTTAATGTATAAATGACGACTTCGTCGACTTACAGGAGTCAACCACTGTGAGATACACTCGCATCGTCTTCATGCAACTACCATGAAAACAGTGACATGATGAACAATAACATCAAAATTATATGTACTCAACACTACAGTGGCTGACCCCATTTCCTCCGCAAATTGGAAGTGATGATAATAAGTTCTCAACATCTTTATTTTATTTGCAGGGATTAAATGACCTCCAAACTGAGGCTGACCGATCGGCCCAGAGATGCATTGTGGCCTCACTGCATAAACAGTTCCCGAAAATTGCTATCTTTGGAGAAGAGGTAATGTATTGTGTTTTGTTGAAATGTCTGAGTGAAGTCTGTACTACTTACATACACTTTTATTGTTTTTCCTCTTTTTATCGCACTTAACCATTTCCGACCGTGAAAGTGAACTGTCTCACATTATCTGTATGCACTACATGCCAAGGAGTCTGAAAAAGTGTATTTCAGCTCTATACTAGTCAGTAAAGAACTTCCTTGGTAAATCGTGGTTACTCGACTAGTCTTTAGAGTTGTGCATTCCCTCTTTGCCGCATGTTCCTTACCGCCCAAGACCTTCAGCACAAAGTTAAGCGCTGAAGTTCGATAGCACAGACGATCCTGGAAAGAGTTTGAGGCCCAATCCAAAGTTGTTGTCAGTCAATGACTGAGACATCTCAACACATCCAATTCAATGCTAAGTTTTCATTTTATAGGACTCAGATAATCTGCCATCTGGCATGAAAACTGGATTGTCCTCAGGTGAACCAGATCAGGTACATTTTGGAATTGGGATTTGACAGAGCTTGCTTGCTTCATTTGCCTTGGTGTTACTTGCAACATTGTGGTGTTAGTGTTTTCCTCTGTTGATTACCTTCCGCAATTTTTATATATTATGGGCCAAATTCACAAAGGGCGTTTAAGGGTTGGACGTGTACAACTTCTCTCTAATCAGTTTCAGGGCTTGTTCATATTCTGTGAAGATTTACATGAAGGACCTGAATCTGTCTATTCAGTAGTTAAACGCTGTTTCAAGCTAAACGCCCTTTATGAATTTGGCCCATTATGTTTCAATGCCTTGTTTTCAAGTAAGTTTGATAGATTATGTGTAAGAATACTTCCACTGCCTGTACATTTCAAAGTTCTCCTGGCCTGGCCCAAGTCTATTTCCAAAGCCGATTTCATCTGATTTCAATGAAGACAAGAATTGATAAAGACTACTCTTTATTAATTCTTGATATTCATCGGTGCAACATGTTGCTACAATCCTTTGCTTGGTCACTTTGACATCGACCGGTCAAACCTTTGCTCGAACGTTTGGCACCACCTGCTCTTTGCCCAGACCGTCGCATTATGTAAAAAATGTTGCATGTATGTAGCTGTATTCACTCTATTCTGCTAATTGTTGCATTTGATATGCAAATTAGATGAATGCGTTATCTTTTTGCATGATCTGCAATACTGCACCTCCGTGCTCTTTGACATTGCATGAAATGAAAATTTTGCATGAATGAATATGTATATATCTTAGTCTGGCATCTTCAGTAACTTATGGAAGGTGTCCATTGTAAGATGTTTCCCTGTAGTTATTTCAGAGTATGATTTGACATGTTATCATCAGTTTGAGTTGACTTTCTGACTTTGATGTCATTTTCACTTACAATATCTGTATGCTGCTATTATTAAACCAGCATGTTTTGCCTCAAAGCACATAATGTCTAAACATCGCAAAACCAGATTAAGCGAGAATGTCAGCTGATTTTGTAAAAAGTTGCTTGATATGCCGTTTTAAATATTTTGATAAAAGATCTCGCATTGTTCCTTTCAGACTTTAGATCCTGATCCAAACCCAGAATTCATCGTCACCGACTTCGATCAGGATGTGCTGAAGGAGAGCTGTCCGGATGACTTGGCAGACGTCAAAGATGAGGATGTAAGTAAACAATGAAGAACATTTTTTCATTCTGATCATCAGATTTCATTTCCTCATCTTATAGTCTTAGTATGTTACCTCCAATATGTTAAGGTATTGTGTCATGATTATCTTGTCATATCTTCAGCACCCTCTCTTTTGTCTTGTAAATGTCACATCACTTATTATTCATTCCAGACCTATTCTATACCAGATTACCAGTTCCTATTCACACCTTTTGTTTTGTCAATAAGTGTGACAAAAATATCATGTTCCTTGACTAAGTAGCTTCAGTGATATTGGATGCCAGCTTGCAAAGCCCTGCCATGAGCCTTAGTCTATGTATTATTCATTGTCTCATGGTTTCTGACACCCAAACAACCCTCTGAGGGTTGTTCATGAGAACACAAGGCAGTAGCTGCATGAAGTCTGGCCAACATCCCTTTCGTTCTTGATCGACCTTTCAATCCATCAGTCATCACCCATTCCTAAATTCACAGCTTACATTCAGACTATGCATAGAATATACCAGCAATGAAAAGCCACAGTCGGCCCCTGCTATGAAAATCAATAGTTCATCTTTCATGATTTCATGATTACATCTCCTCTGGTAGCAATTCTCATTCCATTAATTCACGGTTCATTGAGGATTGATCTGGCAATGATAGCAGACGGTCTGTCAAGCCCGGCTATAATTGAATCGGGGAACTACTAGTGGTCATGCCAGCGATTTTGGGGGTGTAGAAGGGGGATATTCAAACAGCTTTCTGTTGAGGACTTTACCTCAGAACTGCATGAAATTGAAATTGATATCTGTCTCGTCGTCTCAGTATAAAATGGCCACATCCCCATTCCTGGTTGCTGATTTGGTCAAATACTGTATTCTGCCGAATGCGTTCAGTCAGTACCAGTTTTCCTTACAACTTTCCACCAATAACTCCAGTCGTCTAATACATGTGCATGTTATATCCTAGCTCTCCCCGCTCCCCCATTCATCGTGCCGTGATTAGCCTCATCTCTTTCCATGTCATTTTGTCGCTGAATTCTTCAGTCCCCCCGGGGTAGATGTTGCTTATCAGACATTCGACACGACTGCACACCACAGTTATCGATCTTTCTCTAAATGCCGCCAAGTCCATGTATAAATGATCGCGATTCCTTCACCAGCTGCTGTGGGTGATCCAGCTAGCTGCATACCAAGACAGGAAGTCATTAGGCTTCATCAGCAATGCAAGGTGTCCATGTAAACTTACTATATGATTGAGGTGTTTTTAACTACAGTCTGAGATGATGTCTTAAAAGCTAATCATAAGGCAGAATATGTGACTGTATGGAGCCATTCATCCATGATTCACTGTTGGTTTCCTTTCTAGAAGTCCCTCTCATTGGTTATTTCCATAGCACCTGCTTGATATCCCAGCTTCCCATGGGTTATTCATTACATCACTGAGTCAATTATACATGGCCAATGTTTCATTTGTGAAAAATCAATATCTTGTGTCAGCTCAAAAGCAAGGAAGCTTGCAGAACAAGGATTTTGGGAGGAATTTATCAGAACGAACGTCGTTCATGTTGATTTAGACTTGTGATCTGATGAATTAAACATCAACAGAAAGGCGGTTTTATACGTCTGCGATATTCAAAATCTTTATTTCCAGCTAGCCTGAGGGTACTGATGGTAATGCTAATGGATATTGATTAAGAGAATGTTGCAGATGGTTTTCTGACGATTTATCTCCTGTTTGGGAGTCTGTATTGCTCACATTGTTGACTAGCAGATGGTGCTCACACAATTTGTGTCGATGGTGACAGTGGCCTGCAAGATGATTTCCCTACAATAGAGAACAAATGTGTACTGGTGGTTTTTTGCTGATGGTTGGCTCATGTCAGAGTATAAAAGTCTTGGTGATAGTTCTCCTATGCTGCCAGTGCTAGAGCTAAGAAAGAAACTTAAATGTCGATAAATTCCTTCCCTGCCTCTAAGTTATATCTAGTTTGCCTTTATTTCACTAATATCAGGAGTGGACCCACCCATGTGATATGCCTTGGTTCTTTCAAAAGTTGACTTCTGATTTCTTCTTTAATTCCCCTACTGACACTTGTCATCGCAACACAAAGTACTTGTACTCATAATACTATACTAGCAATGTTAGTAGCCAAGACTTTTGTCTGCAATGTTTGGGGTGAACACACCATTTTCTGGTTATTTTAGGAAGCCATGTTGTCATTGCATGTTGGTTGTTTGGCTTTGAGCTATGTTCAAAGAATGGCCAGTTGAGAGCATTCTCTGACCTGGGACTCAATACAATAAGCCTACAGGTAACCTACATGTAGCCATTGATTGTATTGTGTGGTGAAAAGGGTGATGAATGACAAAATTACAATTTGACCCTGTATTGCTATTGTAATTGTGTGGGTAATTTCCAGTAAAGTGTTCCAATCATTATTTTGATGGCATCACCCTCAGCTGATTAAAGTAATATTAACACATGATGTTTTTTATACATTTCTTTCTATGGAAAAGCACTAGTGTGTGTCACTACCGTTGCTGGTAATAGCATTTATCGCCCAGTTGTTACCTTGCCTATCCTCATTGAAACTGAAATAGTCGAAGTTTAAGTTCAACTTTTTTGGTGACCAGTTTCTTTGTTTTGTCTTTTAGGTTGTTGTATGGGTGGATCCACTAGACGGTACATCAGAATATACACAAGGTATGTCATGTAAGCCACCAATGACAAAATGCTAATATAATGAGAGACAGATGATAACTATGCTCCTCGAGAAAAAGTATCCGAAAATAGTCTTGGTTCATTGTCAAAAGAAGATAAGCTATCAGTGTCACATTTCATCCTTTGAAAAGGAGATCTTTAGGGTTGCCGAGGACGAACGTGAATTCTTGCTTGTTTTGACCATACTTTCCATCTGCAGGCCTTCTCGACCATGTGACAGTATTGATAGGAATAGCAGTGAAAGGGGTAGCTAAGGCTGGCGTGATATATCAACCATATTACGGCTTCAGTAAGGATAATCCCGGTCAAGTGAAGCCGCGGTGTATATGGGGAGTGATTGGATTAGGTAAGGTGCCACAGATATTAGTTAGTACTTTAAGGAGAGTTGCACTGCATCCTGTTTAGTGTTACCACTTAAACCACCAGCTTTGGACGGACCCAAGCACCCAGTTCCTATCCAATGTGGTTGTTCAGTGATGTGGTTGCTCTCTTGAAGTTAAGTTGTAAAGACAATCCCATGAAATTGCAGTTGTTTGGTTGAAGTAATTGTTGTTGTGTGGTCCTATTGGCTGTTCCAAGTGTTTCCAATTCACTGCCTCTACAAGCACTGATTGTTTTGAGTGAGCTAGATCTTTTGTCTCGTGTCCAGGTATGTATGAATGGAGTTAAGAGTTGGGTTGTGTCATTTTACACTAGATTATCTATCTTTTTGATTGATGAATTGGAATTTTTTTGAATTTTTTCACAGGTGCCTTCAAAGATTTGGGAGAAGGTATGCATTCTTTATATCTGAATTGAAAATTAACCAAACTAACATTACTTGTACATTCCCCTCCTAACAATGATCGACTCATATTCCTTCGCCCCTCGTACATGCACCTTGTTGAGGACAGCACTTGTTTTGAGTATGGTATTTGAATCATTTCAGACAATATTGATTACTGATTCAAAATATTATCACCAACCTTCATGTATATAATCGTTGTCTTCGTGTATTGATTGTTTACCACTTATATATAAATTAGATCGATATTTCCGTCTGACATGCAATGACACACATAGATGGACCAAATTTTCGATCTGACTTTGTCTGCAGTCTACCATGACACAATTTGTCACGTTCATATTATTGCCGCAAATGATGATGTGGAAAGCCATTGCCGAACTCTCGAAGTAAAGCAGTTTAATGTTAAATAGAAATGTCCACAGTTGCATTTGTGCTTAGATATTGACTTATAATACAGTGGTCTAATCTCTTCACTCTCAATTCTAGGTTCATTTGGTTACACACCTGGTCAGCCCCCAAAGGACCAGAAGATCATAGCAACGACCCGGTCACATTCCACTCCAGAAGTGGTGGACGCTTACACGGCCTGTAGTCCGACAGAAGTTATCAAAGTGGGTGGTGCAGGTCATAAGGTGTGTACATGCCAACTGCTGAAGTCTACGGTTCAATCAGTTGACTCATTTTACATTAGATGCCAAAATATCGAAAGATTGAAAGAACTAGCATACCAGCTGATTGCAGAAGAATACTGGACAGTTGTTTGACCCACAATAGAGGTGCCCCAGGGTCTTGTTGTTGAGATAAGATAGTACTACTTCAGGTTTGGACAAAGAACAGGTCACTCTGCAAATAACTGGTAGAAAGGGGGAGCAAGGGCAAATACATGTAGTTGTAATAAGAAAGAATGCATGAGATGCTGAAGAAGATCAATTTGTTCCAACTGATATTTTCTTGGACTGTATTCAGCCATGTCTTCTGTGTTCCAGGTTCTCCTCTTGCTGGAAGGTGTAGCCCATGCCTATGTGTTCGGAAGCCCCGGCTGTAAGAAATGGGACACGTGCGCTCCTGAAGCTGTCCTCCATGCCGTAGGTGGACGACTGACAGATGTTCACGGGAACTTATACAAATATTTCTCTCACGTAAAGCGGAGGAACACTGGTGGAGTCTTGGCAACACTGGACGGTGGGGAACACCCTGATTATGTCAAACTGATTCCAGATTCAGTGAAAGCTGCACTGCCTACTGATGGCTGACTCTTGTCGGACATTAAATCACTATTATGAATTCAACCACAATAGCCATAATCTAAAGTTGCACTCATGAGCCGATTTTGGATTGAGGCTTGTGGTTTTAATTTAGTAGAAAGAGGGAAAGTAAAATCATTTTATTTTGTAACTTCCCATTGAAATTGTGTTCTATCAATTATCCTTTTCCATGGCAAATTTGCCAACACTAATTTTGCCAGGCTCACTGACAAATGAAAAAGCCAGAGTCTGTGCTTTCCAAACATAGAACATGAGACCAAACAGAGAATTTGCAAGATGTCTCCCTGTTATAATTTTACTGTTCTGCTTTGCACTTTCCTGATTGAACAACGATATCCAGGTAGGCCTATGCGTCTGACTTCCTAAATGTTTTAGCGATGTATTCAACTTCAAGAGCATTTTTAGGCAAATTGATAAAAATACTCTCTGCTATGCAGTGAATATTGAGATTGAAGACGTTACCTCAATCTGCGATTATATGGGATCATGAATCGGGGATTGAAACAAGTTGGCTCTCTTTGATCCTAATCAGCCGTTTGGGAGTATACTGAAAGGTCAACCATTGTTGTCTTTGAAATTCCTCAATGAGATTAAAATTTGGTGTGCTGAAACGAGGATCAGAAGTGACCTATTAGAGTTAGCTATGTCATAATACGATAAATCGTTACAGGGTCTACCAATTGTTATCAACGGCTCATCTTACTCAGTGGTCAATTTTTTTAATTATTGATGTATGTTGAAGGTATTAGGGTATAGATTTAGGATGTAATACGTGTTGATGAAATTGTATCATTTGAATCTTGGGTCTCTGTCTGGAAAATTGGTATTTCGCCACAACTTTGCTGGTTGTCTTTCAACAGCATTATCAATGATACTGCCAAGTTGGAAAGTTTAGGCCAATTCACATATATTTCAGTTGAGATCCGAAATTAATGTCAAATGTCCATGTGGGTATTAGAAATCCGTTTTTAAACTATCTATTTTAAGTTCTGTATTTCTAAATCAGTGTATAGGTTGTTGATGAAATGTTCTGTTGAAGAGTTTCATTTACATTAATTTTAATTATTACATCTTCCATGATGCTGTTATTGGTCTGAACAGATGACTTCTGTTGTAAGTCAAATCCCCTGTGGTGTGTATGTTGTAGTATAGAGGGCAGGAGTGAATAAGTACAATATTTTCATGGTGCCAGTATACAGGGTGTAACAATAGGACCTCAATTACTGATTCTGGCCCAATAACTTATTGGTTAGATTA
This sequence comes from Lineus longissimus, assembly GCF_910592395.1. NCBI lineage: Eukaryota > Metazoa > Nemertea > Pilidiophora > Heteronemertea > Lineidae > Lineus > Lineus longissimus. Next base: position 27,093,194 of record NC_088310.1, read on the forward strand.
GCCAAATGTATCAAAGTTGTTGTTTGTATATTAGATATACCTTTTAGCTTCCTCTGGTATCTTGGCGTATAAAACTCACTGTGGTAGACCAGTATTGCGGTCCCACGTGCAGTCGGATGCACCCTGCAGTAGACTGAAATTACAATCTCCTAATGAAAGGCCAATGGATTTAATAATGTTTTGTGATTGATCTTGATGTTCAACAATTGTCAGAAATAAGTCTCTGATCATTTGCTATGATAGGTCAAGTTTGAAGTAAGTTGTCTTAGTTTACTGCCAAACATACATACATTCATGAGCCAGTAATGAGAATATGTTATTATATTAATATGCAATGTCGAATTTGTTAATAACTTATTTACATGTAGAGAATATATAAATATTGAAAATGTGGTCGATTTATAATAAAATAAAGGAGGTAATAGAAAAATATTTCTTCAGATATTTTTGTGTTGTCAGTTTTCAAGTGCAGAGTGAAACAGGACTAAAGAATGAGGATGTGTTTAGGGTTCCTGTCCATTTCAAAGTCTATGCATGTCTCGTACAATCTCTTCTTCTGGTAGGCACCCAGCATGGGTAGGCATTGGTTGTGACTTTGTCTCTTCATCCAATCCCAATGCAAGACTGTCAGTTGCCTTGGCACAACCGAACTAACAGCTTTTCCTCTCTCCCCTGACTGGTTCACAAGTCTCAGTTGAGATGGATGGATGTACGCATTGTTGAAGATAATCTTGCTGTCACAATGGAAGATTAGGGTTATCCCATGCAGCGCACCTGGTAAGTTTGGACATGGAGGGACACAAAGACAGTATCATGTCATTAGAACCGAGAGTTGCTAATGGTTGTTGCAAACAACATCAGATGGAGCTTTAGTAGAGGTAAAAGTTTGGAACTGCAGGAACGTGTATGTGTACATGTATTGTAACTATAAGACAGTGACCCTGGTTAATTGACTCTTGAAACACTTTTCCAAAGAACCTCCTGATTGTGAATATATCCTTGAAATCTTTAAAATCTGGGTTTTCTTCAGTGGGTGCACAATCTTGTTGAAGAGTTGAACCTGGGAGTTCGTTCTGTGTGTTATTTAAGCTACTGAAGTCCTAATCATATCATTAGTTTATAAACTGCTTATCATGCTAATGATGTTGTGATTGTGACTAGGATGACGTCACTCCATCCACCTGTTGGACCTCATGCTAAAGCCACCAAGGTGACCTGTTCAATACCTGCTGTGGTTGCTTTGACCCATATATAATTTGGGTCATCCAGTACAAATGCACTTCTCTGAATAATGAATATTTCCTTGAAAACAGATGGGTCCTTTGTTCAGGCAGTTTGGGCCAACAATTCGACCTTCAATTCTGGTCTCTTTACATCCAGGCTTGATTTACCATGGTTTTTCACCGCTTCATGGTCAGTCACATCGTGGTTAGAGCTGTCACAACCAGGTGGTCGTTGGCTCCAACCTTGTCCTACAACCATTGTGTCCTTACGCAACTGTTTATAGCTACACAGCTTCTCCTATCAATGGGTATTCTTCTTAACTGTGAAGCTTGTGTAGGACCATCCTGATTGAATCCCACTTCTACACATTTCATGCTATGAAAACCCAAAATAATCTCCAGCTTGACAATATTGGGCCCAGCAGACTTAAGAACTTACTTTATACGCTTATGGCCGGAGTAAAACTATAAAGTTGTTCCAATTTTTACTGTCCTGTATATCCATAATCCTAATGTGCTGGATTAGATGCTGTACAAAATGGGATAGGTTTACTTCCGTTGGAGATGGTTGCATCATTGAAAAAGTGAAAGAAATTTGGTTTTCTATGATGATGGATTATAGACTGGTTTGATAAGTCTTCTCCTCGAGGATGAGTTTTATGCCTCCAGCAAGGAAACCTACGAATATATAGGTTTTGGTCAATATCACCCAACCATGCTTGTGTTTTGTTCACAGGTTCAGGGACATGAGATCACAAGATTGATGGCATTCCTTCTTCCTGCATTATATCACATCCTCCAAGCATTTTCCTAAACAGGGCAGAGAGCAAAAAGACAATCTTTAACATTATTAGGTCATAGCTCTCGAGAAGGATATGATCGTGTCACCCTGTAGGTCTGCAAGGAAATGAGAGATGTTACAAAGGTTGCGCTCCTTCTTCATGGATGCTGTCACCTGCCAAAATAGCAACATAATCATAGACATTGTAGCTATATTCATGAGCTAATCTAGGCTTAATCGCTGTCAAGATGGACACCAGCAGAAAGTCACTTAAATTACCAGACAATTACATCTAAAACTGATACATTGTAGGCCGATTAGCATTTCTTTGTTGACATGATGTGACGTCTGCTTGCTTTTAACTAGTCATCTGCTTATCGAAGAAAGGATGTAAGAAAAGTTGACATTTATTGGAAAATGGGTGAGGCAACGGTGATCAAAGATCAGAAAAAGTCCATTAGAACCTCTTTGTTAAGGACATATTTGGGAATACAGAGGTATAAATGGAATAGGTTCCAAATCATAGCCAAAATCAATTACCTTAATAGAGAGGCTGGCTAACAGAGACGTCTGCTAAAAGAGATTCTCCTGTATTTAACCCTTTTATGCCAAGACTTTGCCAAACCTCCCATGATAAAACACGGTAATGTCAAACGGGGAGGTCCATTTAAAGATCTCCAGCATCGTCAAGAAAACATGACGCATTGCATGAAAATGATCACTTCTTCTCTGAAAGCCATTATGCAACGTCTGGCTGCACCCTGTCATGGGCGATTATCATGTCTTTGTTGACATGATGTAACATCTGCCTTCAAAGTGTCCTCTGTTCTTTCTGGGAAAAGATGTATTAGAAAGCTTGGCATTTTTATCAGAAATACACCAGTCAATCAAGATCAAAGATGTGACTAATAGCTTTGTGTTTATATGATATGGTGACTTGAAGTCGCAGGCAACGTCATTGTTGTAGGCGACATGATTGTCTGGAGGCAATCCTCCTGTACACTTCCTCATGTTTCCAATTCATCACGGGGACGTATTGGATGCCAAGGCAATACAACGAGCTGCACCCCAATCTTTAACTCTTCCGATTCTTCAGCGTCTCTGATCACAAAATCGATACAAAACAAGTGCATCTCTTCTTTATTGATTTTATTTATATACAACACTTACAATGGTTTTCTTCTAGTGGTAACCTGTCTTTCTGAAGGATCACAGTGCTGGTGAAGCTTAGGCGGCTGGCTATCAATCACTGTTGTTTAGCCTACAGCAACACTTTCATGAGCACAAGCACGAAGGAGCCTCATAGCGTAGTGGTTAACACTGCTGGCTACCACGCAATAGGGCCCGGGTTCGATCCCGGGGAGAACCCAGGATTGTATTTCTGGATGAACCGGCGTGGCTTTCAAGGAACTAAAAATTCCTGGCTCTTCACAACACGTATATTAACGTATGAAATACTCGAGGGTCTGTCGGATGAGACTAAAAGCCGTGGTCCCTTGTACCTGAGTGTCTATGCCAGGGCAAGTAAAAGATCCTACATAGGTGGACAGTAGCCTATAGTGGACTCCATACCTCCGGCAAAAATCCAATAGGGTTACGATGCCGGTAATGATATGATATGAGAGTCAAGGACTTCCATAGCATGAAAACATGGACACTTGTGTATCTTGCGAAACATTTTACCCACACCACTTATCTAATATACATAATTTTCAAGCTGGAACCCTTTGCAAACTAATCCAAAGTATCTTTTACCGAAATATCCAATTTTGTCCAAATGGAACTGATACATGTCCTGTAAGTTTGGAGTTAACACAATTGTCCACAGCACTGCAAACATAAATTTTCAAATCAAAGATTGTCAAAAATTGCCTCAGGAGTTGAGTTGATATGCACTGTTCTACATGCACAGATAGACTGATGTTGCACTGTGATTGAGACATTACTACACACACACACACGGATGTTACTTCATACAGCCATTGAACTTAAACCAAAGTCCATTATCCTCAAGAGTCAAATTCGTAATTATTCCAGAATTTCTCGAACATTGGCTGACAGTCAATTTTTGCATTCAGTTTTGTGCAGAGCAGGAATGCCCCCGACATTTTCCTGTGCAGTGAATATGTTTCTTCGGGAGGTGCTGTTAGTCTATGTTTGAGCATGACTGGTACAAGATTGTTGATTCGAACTGTGATATCTTGGCCACCAAAATCGAATGGTCCATCGCTGGCGAATGCTTCCCCGAGGATCATCACAGCTTCAATATGGGCTTCCTCCATCACCTGTAAGATTAACAGACAGTTTCAGTAACATTAGTAGCTTAATCAACACCTCATCCCTGGCAGGACATGGGCAGAGTCACTATAGACTGAAAACACTCACCAGCTTCAAACAATAGTAGCAAAAACGAGCACTCACACGAGCCAACCCAGAGGGAGGCAAACTTCAGAGATACTTGCCTTAGTTTCATAACCAGTCAGGAATCCCAGATTGCGCGAACGCTCCAACACTTCTCCCGTGTCCCCTACGGAAGCAGCCTTTATGACTCGGATGTAATCATCAACAAACGTCTTGGAGAAATCACGGGTAGCACCAAAATCCAACAGGATTATCTAAGATAGAACAGAAAGAAGTCACTCAAGATCACAGTTTACTCAATACACAAATACACATAAACTCAATATCTTAGTTTTTTATTGTGGTCTGTGCTCTGAGTTTATGACTCCTTCTCCTAAAACCACCCAACGTCAAAGATTTAGTTTTCATCTTCTTTTACCTGCTTGGTTTCTGGATCATAGAGGAAGTTAGACCAATTCGGGTCTGTCTGCATCACGTTGAACTCGAACAGCTCGAGCAGGCACAGTCGCAGAATATTCATGCAAATCTGAAACGACAAATGGAACTGAGGGTCAACACTGATCAACGGACTGAGTAATAACAAACTGATTGAGAAGTCCGCGGATTCCACATTCAAATTTTATGGACAACACCAAGGAACAGGGCAAGATTATCATTACCAGTATGGCCCTGAAAACCTCAGCACAAACAGGGATACTTTTGCGAATATTTGTCCAGATATCATTTGCTGGGCATCCATCAGAGGAGCGAGTTGCTTCGATTCCACTGATAATATCTAATCTTGAGATATGGTGCTTTTGCATCACAACATCGTGTATGAAATTGATGGCACGGAGGAGACTCACTCTCAACTCCATCCAAGACATTAACCGTTAATCGATAAGTTCAAGACCACCCATCCTCTTCTTACCTCACAAATCAAAGTCATTGCCTACCAAGAATATCAAATACAGCGTGATTATAACGCATATAAAGTATTATCAGACGAGATTAGTTCTATATATTATAGTCACTTTGTGTTTTTGACACATCTAATTTCCTAATGCATTCAGCGTTTGATCGATCTCATGGACAATGACTAATTAGTTATTGTTTACAAGATAGAATCTCTTGGGATTTGATGAACACCTAAGGGGTGCTCGTGACAGGCTGTAGGTTGTATCACAATGAGATCTTCAAAGATGAATACTATAGAGTTGTGAGCTGGCTTCCCCAATGACTTGGTGTGTATTGTCATCCAAAGACACCCAGGGGCCGTTCATGACAGGAAGTAGGTTTTATCGGCCAACGATTATCAACATGGGTACAGTATAGTAGAGTACTTGTACAGTTATCGCCGTATATGAATAGAAATGTAACATTAATCTTACTCGAAGTGATATGCGAGTCAACAGGGTAGCATGTCGCACTCCCAATCATGGTTAATCATGATATCATGAACTGTTTCATCATTTCTAAATTATGTTGTCGGTTTACTATAATTTACGTAAAATATGCTACCCAGTCTGTCGTCTATCACTAATTCCAATTATTTTATGTTTTATCAACTGTTTTTTTCAATATGGCAACAACAAATGGTGTTAGAGGGACTACGTTTCCTCCAATCTCGTTCCCAAGTAGACCCTCTAAATATTAGAATGCACCATTATTTGCAAAGTCACCATCACGAAATCTAATCTTTGATGTGGTATTGCCGTAATATTTCTTTCTGCTGATCAGATTCTGAACCAGAATAAAAAGCCTTCTTATGAAAACACAACAATCCATCATCTTTTTACACAAAGCCACAGCGCGTAATATCAAAATCAATCAGCCCTGAAGTCCTCCACTTTTAGTTTGGATAGATGTTAAACCAGAATAAGAAGCTTCTAAAGAGGATAATAGGAACATCAATAATCATGAAAGTGGTTGTTCAGCTTAATATGGGAACTGATTGTTCGGTGTGACGGGGTGGAATTCTGGATTTATAGCCAACATTTCAAGCCACTGAAAGTATCCTTCCGACCTGCACGATACTGGCACTTAATAAAATTCATAGTATTGAAGCAGTTTGAAGTAAGGAAATATACATTTGTGTATTATTCAGATCAAGTTAAAATTTGTGAGGTTAAATGTTGGGATGAGAACTCCCACCTCTTGACAGGGATATAAAGCTTGGGTTGGTCAATGTTGTCTGAGACCTCAATCCCCCCCCCCCCCCCCCCCCCGCTCCCCAGTGCATCAATTTATGGCTATGATACAGACAACACAAGGTCCAGGTTTGCTGCATCTGATCCATTTAATGCTGGAGGGAATGAGGTGGGTGGAGCCCTGCACATTAAAACAAATCAATTCTGAACAAAACAAGCATCAACTACGAGTTTGTTTTTTGCATTTCATCAAATATTTGAAGAACAATTAAAGATATTAAAAGTATGGAATTTGACAAAACATTGAAAAGACATTTAGTAGTTTTATTGGTTTTTGTTCAGGCGAAGAGAAAAGAATAATTGATGAGATCCCAAAAGATCAATACACATAACATACCAATGAAGCCAAGAACAAGTAACGCTGGCGATAAAGTGTGTGCTACGATTGTTACGCGAGCAGCCAGTGCAAGGCATCCTGGGTAACAACAAATTGCCGATCAGATGTGGGAGTTGGAGAATCAAAGTAGGAAGTAGTCGATGTGTTTGAGGGACAAGGAGTACAACAACTTCAGGTGACAATATGAGGAGAAAGTGCAAAGGATTATAATTGTAATCACATCTTTAGGGATTATCTCAATTAATCTACAAGAAAGGAACGTTATTAAGTTAACAAACACAGGTAAGGATTCTTATATAATTTTTAACTGGAAGTTCATCACAATTGAAAATTGCTAAAGCTTTCATCAATACAGGAATCAATTGGTGCAGCAATCAAAAGGTCACTGACATGGTCGATGTAAGGTTTTGTTTTTTTAATTGATTTACATGAATAAAGAACTGCCCCTTCTCTCTTGAAAAATGATCAATTTTTCTTGGTGACAATAAAAATGTTCTATCAATTTCTATTGGCAAACTTCCCAATCTCATTCTGGGATCTCCCCTCCCGAATATCTGACATTGACGGTTTATGGCCAAAGAATCTCATCAATGTTATCCTCAGAGAGGGCTTATTTGCTTCATCAAGCGGAACAGACAAATCCAATTTAGTCCCAGACATGCCGACATTGATACAGAATAATCGTCCAGGGGTCATAAAATGTCCCCAATAGGAAACCAGACACAGACTGTTCTAAAACTGCTACCCAGCTTGATGTTGTTGTTTGCTGTAAGAAGCAAAAACTATATTCCTTTTCGTTTGACAAATGTGGCCAATCAATATTTCAACAATCAATAAAGTAATCTATGCGACCGATAAGAAGGAATGAGAACCATCAAGAAAACCATGGAGAATTAAGTAAGAATGATAGCATAACACATTGAAGATCTCATCAAGTTGAAGAAGCAAATTGCTGCCAAAATATACTGTCTGGGATCCTAATTTGGTGAAGAAGCACCAGACAGATTGCGCATAATTCATACTTGGGCCGCAATTCCCGTTTGGCAACTGCTTATTAATCTAATGGCAAGGAGTCCCCAAATAGGGGAAAGACAGACCTAAAGGTCCTCCAAATACCAAAGCTCTACGATTTGCCATCGAGGATTGACAACCATACAACTTATAGGTTCTATAATGTTCTCGTAAAATGTTTCACGAAAAACTTGGGTCTTGGATGCAGCATCTGTCTGCAAAATGTTTCATGAACAATTTATCACCGAATAACGGGGTCTTCAATGCAGCAGAAGTAAGAACTGTCTATACTTGGAAATGATTTGACGTCTTTATTGATTTCCTGTGGTAAAGCTGATATATTTATACATACAGTGACATAACACAACATTGAATGGTTTTTTCGCAGATGAAGCTGACAGCCAATTTGAGCCGAGGGAAACTCATTGCTTGGCTGTTGATGGCAATGTCATCAACTTGAGAAACAAATTATATGAAGTACCGAACTCGTGCATGAAAGATGACAATTTAGGGGACCTATAGTTGATTTCCCCTGGGACTGACCATAAGCGATACTAGCGGGAACAAAATGCTCAAAAGATGGATTACTTATCACCCTGGTGAAACTCAGTATTCTTATTACTTTGTTCTTTCAGAGTGCCATGGAGAAGAGATGAAACAATCTAGTTGTAATCAGCTGCCTAACTGATGACATCAAGCACTGATCTTGTGGTAACGTTGACAGAGACGACCTGCAGAAAGCCAAAGGATCCTGCCAAACCAAAGGTTACCCTTGCAGTAATGCAACAAAGCCAACCAAAGGGATAGTCTGCAGTAGATTCAACTGAGCTGGTGAGTTACAGGAGCCAACCAATGCTTGAACCTGCTGTGAGTTACAGGAGCCAGCCCAATGCTTGAACCTGCTGTGATTTACAGGCCAACCAATGATTGAACCTGCTGTGAGCTACAGGAGCCAGCCCAATGCTTCAACTTGCTGTGATTTACAGGCCAACCAATGATTGAACCTGCTATGAGTTACAGGAGCCAGCCCAATGCTTGAACCTACTGTGAGTTACAGGCCAACCAATGCTTGAACCTGCTGTGAGTTACAGGAGCCTACCCAATGCTTGAACCTACTGTGAGTTACAGGCTAACCAATGATTGAACCTGCTGTGAGTTACAGGAGCCAGCCAAATGCTTGAACCTGCTGTGATTTACAGGCCAACCAATGATTGAACCTGCTGTGAGTTACAGGAGCCAGCCCAATGATTGAACCTGCTGTGAGTTATAATACAGGAGCCAAGCCAATGCTTGAATCGGTTGTGAGTTACAGCGGCTCCTGTGAGTTACAGGAGCCAAGCCAAAGCTTGAACCTGCTGTGAGTTACCGGAGCCAACCCAATGCTTGAACCATCAGTGAGTTTGGCATCAATTCAATACCAACAAGGACTAAACCGGCAGAGAATCAAAGTAGTTCCCTTCACAGAGGAAATGATCACAGAAAGCTCGAATCACAACAGAGATAGAGTAAGACTTATCACCAGTAAGCTTTCAAAAATCAATACCAAAACATATACGGTTCCCCATGATGGTAAGTTCCCTGCCTGATATTCAAATATGGGTGCTGCAAACTATAGTTTTCTTCATCTATATGGATTCTAAATAATCAGGATAACAGTGTATAGCTAGCTCTACTTGATTAGGTATTTTCATCTGAGAAAAAGCCACAATGGAAATGAAAAAATATTTATCGTGCATAAACAGAAAATGGATAGGTTTTTTGGATGATCAGGTCTGTTTGATGTGGTGATAACAGAAACTTTGGAATATCCCACACGACTATTGGAATATTACTGAAGAGTGGGTGCCTTATTTGTATCAATTGTCTCAACAGCCCACGTAGGAAACAGAAAATGAAAGGATACACCAACGAATTGGATTTTCATTAAGTTCTTGGATACCATTTCTTTCCGAAATCTAAGTCATATTCAATAATCATATGGAAAGATAATGATGCGGAAAGACATACTAACGAGCTTGTTCGTTAACAAAAGGAGGACATTTAGGCGGAGAGTACAAATTAGCGAGATGATGCTGATCAGAATAAAACTGATAAATGCAAAAATGAGCAGTTACTAGTAATACTTCTGTCAGTTCAGACTTTCGGGGGAAAAGTTGTTTCACTGACATCAGTCATCGAATTGTGGAGGTGTATTCATGTGTGAACAATGATTTTACATCATTAAGCATGCTTTCTAGCAAATGGAAAAAGAAAGGAAGAAACCAAGTTAGGTGAAACAATGAGAAAAAACATAAGAGCTGGTTAAAATACTGCAATTAGAAGGAGTAATTATGTGTTCCTTGATGTGACCTTTTCAAAGTCTAACAAGTGAGTGGGCACGCAGCCTTCAATTCTTTATTTTAAAGCATGACCCATGCACCATGCATGAGGAAAGGGGAGAAAAATATTCTCTGTTAAGCGATATGTCATTGTCAGTCGGAAGTCATGCTTATAACACTTTTCGACTAAATTTAGAACTACATGTATGATACACCACTCAGAGGAAAACTAATCACAATTTGCACGCATTGTGCTAAGGTGGAGCATGCTTGTTTGAGTTAGAGTGGGTGGATGTGACAATTACATTAGCAATGAATATGGCAAAGAAAAAGAATAAGTACAATATCTTCATTTTCAACACAAACCAAGCTAAAAATCTATAACAATAACAACTTTAGGCAACTCAGACATCAAAACAGTGAACGACTTCAGAAAGCTAAGAAAAATATTCAGAAGAATACATTTCTTGGTGTTTCACCTTGGAGGTCACTATCGGCACATGTCACGCAAAGTTAGAAACTAAACTGTGATAACTATTCAATGTCGTATAAAGCAGTGGTAGCGGCGAACACTACAACAAGGATGTGGAAACTAATGGAATTGATACCCGTGATTGCAACGAACGAAACCGTGATGCCAGCACAAAAACATGACTTGTCGCTGACGTACGCAATCCTCCTTGGCGCCCTCATACCTCTTACATGTATTGAGAACTGTCTGATCATATTGTGCATCTGGCGAACTTTTAAACTGCACACGATAAATAACATGTTCGTGATGAACATGGCTGTGGCGGATCTACTTGTCGGACTCATCGCTGCACCGATGACGTTACTTTTCGCGTTACAACTACCGATAATCTACGACCACTCGGCCTGTTTGGCAAGGTTTGGGATCCTGTATACAACATGCGGTGCTTCTCTCATGACCTTGACATGCATATCTTTCAATCGGTACTTGACAGTTTTACACCCGCTCTCATATCCACGTCGAATGAAACCAAAACGAGTAAAGCAAATCATCGGTGTAATTTGGGTGATCATAACCTTTGTAGGATTTCTTCCCTTCGTGGGTTTTAGTACGTGGATTGAAGGGAAACCATGTGATTTCTATAGTGTGATTTCAACGCCATACGCACTAGTAGCCATATTCGGACTTGGAATACTTTTAATCGCAATGTCGGGCTATTATTACGGAATGATATTTTCAGTCGCCTACAGACAGAGACAACGAGATCAGTGTCCAAACAGGAGCACATCATCATCCCTCGGCACCGGACTTTTGATGACAATCTTTGTGTTGTTTTGGTTACCATATTTACTCATGAGTCCCATACGTTATTTCTCAGACATGAACAGGTCGCTGCTTAACACAATCAATAATTTCACAATCATTTTAGCCATTTCGAACTCCATGATTAACCCGATTATTTCATTTGCGACGGACAAGACTCTACGAGCTGTTCTGTTTCATATGTGCGCGATACGACCACAACAAGACTTAGTGTCGACTTCGTACCATGCGACAGCTGTTTCTGGAGTGTTGAACACTTGGATTGAGAACGATCTGGAAAAGACACAGACGATCATCAAGATGGATGATCTTCTTTTAAGTCCATCAATGCCAGCTAATGACGTTTGACAAAATCACCTTTTTAGGTTGATGTGTAAAGCTGTAGATATCATGTATATCTGTAATGTGATTGTGAGACCTCTGTGATGTATAATGTGGGAAAATGTAGCCAGTAGAGCACCCTGCGAATGAACGATTCATATGCTGCGGACTCGGACAATAATCACTCATCTTCTAGGCAATCACAAGTGCCTGCAAGAAGAACTGGCATTGCTGCAATAGAGCTGGTCGGTCGAAAGTAATTTTGGGGATGAAAATCAGGGACTCCTAGAGTCAGCTTGGCCCTTTGAGCAACGCAAGCTGTGTTGGCAACCTAACGATTTCCTGACAACCTAGTCAGCTACAATATCATGAAAATCATCTTCAGGGTAAAAGCTAACTCCAGGGTTAACTGATTGAATCAATTGAGATAGCATTTGAGTAGGTCATGAGGTAACGAATCTCGACCATTGTATAACCAACACGCCAAGAGCAAAACCAATACAATCAATTTCTCCAGCACCTCAAATACAGTTTTGGTTTCTATCTAAGTTTACCCTCCATTTTAGCACAACCGTTTTCCACGACCAATGCTCACCAGCCAAAAGCAATTGAAACAACTGATATGATATGATACATGTATTTCAACACAACACTGCATTTAAGAAAGGTTATGTCTATTGACGAATTGAAGCATGAATATACATACATTTTTAAACCTTTTAGTATTGGGAGGTTTTTCAGACGGTAAACTTTGGTCTCTGAGTCTGATGCCGATTTTGCTATTTTGGGTTTTATCACAAACCGTTCTGACTGGAGCAGCAGCTGCAAATAGCTCTCCCATGGCCATTTTGAGTAGCTGCCACACTTCTGTCAAAATCCTCACCACTCTGTTACGCTGCAGGTCAGGGCGATGCTTTTGACAGGTAATTCAGTTAGCTCTCAAAGAAGTCGCCCATGATATGCCAAGCTAGCTTGACTAATTGGGTGAAATTATATTCCAGGGCAGTATAACCCATTGGCTCAAGCAGCTGATCCCACTGCCCAAAATGTAGGGGATTATCATACTGCTAGACAGGAGAGACCCTTATGAGTAACTTCATGTAATTTAATCCGACCTACCCGGTGCCTGCTCATAATCTCCTTTTAATACTCTACAACATGATAGAGAAACTGTGATTACAGGTAAAGCGTCATTACAATATTTCAACACAGATTATCTGAGAGCACAAAGGATCAAACGGACAGTTTCTTTACCATGTGCTCATTGTGCCTGTTGTATATCATTTTTGATCAAACTGATGTATATATATGTTGTTTATGATGGGTTAGAAAATAGACTTTTTGTTTCTAATAATAAACAACTAGCTACTTTTGTAACCACTCTTTGAATTCATCAATTTTATCGCTGAAAGTATTTGGACATTTTGGATATTTCTGCAGCAAACCGAACATTGTCCTGCGATTTCCAAAGATGTTTGATTTAGTTCATTTCGAAATAAAAAAGATTAAGTGAGTTACAGAACCATTGTAAAAGATACATGTACATCACGATGTGAATATATGATCCATCATCGGATATTTCTTGATTGTCTGATGTCATCGGTATTGCCCAATATAACCTACCACATCAAAGCAGAAACGGAAATTAGGTTTCAAAATTCCCCCAGCTACGTGTAGATGGACGAATTTCAATTTCTAGCACAATTTTGTATTAGTGGTGATTACCTGGCAATCAGTTGTGAGCGAGAGATATCATCGGCCATCAAGTGGTTTAAGTTGCCACTGATTTTCGTCACGCCTGCTGGCATTGTGTACGGTACTGACTATAAGCCGTCTGGTCACTTAGACTAAGTGATTTCTAGACTGTGAATTGCAGATCCATTATTTGTGTGTGGGATGTTCTTTTTCAGGAGTGTGAAGGTTTAAGTTTGCATTGTTGAATAAGAAATGGTTTTTAAGTGCTGTTGAATGAGCTGGTGCACGTTCTTTGCCTGATTTGAATGGATGAGTTGCTCTCCTGCTGGAGGCTCGTCTCTTAAAAGATCATGCGGTTGCATACCATGTGTTCTTGTGTTCATTGTGCCTAAAACCATGTTGAGAGATATACTACACCACGCACAGATGCAAGAATCGAAGTACTCGGGGAAATTCCAATTTCGTTTACATTCACAAGTTTCAAATAGGAATAAACATTTTTCAACACAGAACTTTTTTTTAAAGCCTGCCGGGTTTTATCAATCCTATTACATTTCAGATTCGGAGGCAATCTCCTTTTTTTACATTCATCTTTGTGATGTTCCCGAGAATCAAGTGTTCAATTACAGTGGGTTTAAGCAAGAGTAGCGGAAAGTAATGAGAGATTCAAGAAGGATTTATTGAGAGATTAGGCTTTAAAGTTGTAAACAGTACAAAATACGTCTGCTGCAAAGAGATTTTTCTTATTTAGGAAACTCAAACAGGCTGAAAATATCAGCCAAAGTGATGGTTTATACAAGCAGTTTTTAGCATTGACGTCATATAAATGGCTCAGTTCCTTAAATTTTCTATCAAATTCCCTTAATTTGTCTTCAGCAGAGTAATAGAAAGGGAACATTAACTATATGTTTGGTAATGTCAACAATGCTTTTTAGCAGCAGACGTACATACTCAGGACATTGAATTCCAATTTAATGTATGATACCAAGTTCAATTCAATTGTTTGAATTATCGACAGGTAGCTATAGAATCCATTATATCTGATCACCAAACAAGAAAAATAAGTCTGCAAACATTAATTCAATACTTTGTAGACGATATAGTCAGGATGTGGAATACTTTGAATAGTTCTAGGAAAAAGGAAATTGACATACTGAGAATTTTCTGGATGATCAGCTCTGATAGAAATCAGTGGAAACTGAGTCTGCGTGTAGAGAGCACTGCAGACGAACTCATACAAGAGATCACAAAAGTTGTCAGAAATTCGATATAAATTTTCTAATGCATCTATTTCCAGAGATGATGTCCATAATGGAAATCTATAACTGTTCTTAAGTGCCGGCTCGGCATTTACTTCCATTATTCCTCTGTTAAGATCATTTCGTCTTGTCTCCGAGCCACCGATCGCTCTCTACATCATAAATCCACCTACACAGGGCTGATGGAAAGTAAATCAAATGTATCTATAGCATAGAAGATGAACGGTAAAAAGATCCCATCTGCGCAGTATCAATTGGCTGATATGAAATGGCAATTTTTTACAATGAGATACAACGAATGAATAATCCTCTCCGGAACAATGTCGCCATGATTGTGTGTTCAGGACAGGAAGAACAAGATATAAATTCTAGTTCTTTAGCAATGCCAGCATAGATTGCCAGTATACTTGGCTGGTCCAGTTATCTTGGAAAGGGGAATGCAGATCTATATGACATATCTCAACTGATGCTGTCGTCTCCACCACCCATTTTCATGAACACATGAAATGATACCAAATTGTATACTATAGTTTAACCAGTATTTGACTGGAATGTCAATATGACACTAACATTTTTGTCAGAAAGTCTCAGGTTTCCAACCCAATCCAATCAAGTCGCTCAAATCCCGTGACACAGACTGCTCGACTTTGCCCCCTAGAGGGAGTAATGATTTTGAAAAAGGACAGGTCCGTCTCATCTGAATCGACACTTTGATCTCCAACATAATCTAACATTCTGAGTGGATACCAATGTTGTAGGAAAACTCATTTTCTTTATTGAAGATAGATGATGGATTAGTTGTCAATTCTGTAAACCAAAACCTGACTTTGATCAGTCGCACCATGTAAGGCCACTTTGTTCTTCAGTTGGGGTGAATCACAACTTGATGTGCATGCACGATCTTCCTCTAACATGAAAGTCTTGTATTTCGCTGTTACTTTTCAAATGTCAGGGTTCCATGCTACTAATAAACTTTGTGATGGGAAACAAACTGGTTGATGCTGTTGGTTGAGGTTTGATATAGATCTGGTACGCAAGAGTTGGTGAGACAGCCATGCTAGTTTGCCTTGAATCGGTTCACATCAGTGGTAAGGTCAGTATGATTAATACCAGTGCAGTGGCATGAAAGAATT
The DNA here is from genome assembly GCF_910592395.1 of Lineus longissimus. Classification (NCBI taxonomy): domain Eukaryota; kingdom Metazoa; phylum Nemertea; class Pilidiophora; order Heteronemertea; family Lineidae; genus Lineus; species Lineus longissimus. The sequence goes on from NC_088310.1 coordinate 27,109,116, forward strand.
TCTAATTCAATAACCTCAACCACTCTCAGACTACGATAACAGATGTTCTCACATGAACTACCTAAGAGCACTCATCACAGGAACTCAATAAATGTAACTATCAGTGTCATTGGAGCCAGCCCGGGTCTTTCTACTATGTGCTCCTTCAAGGTCGTTTCTCCATTGTAAAATAGTTCAGTCAAAATTTCCCTGACAGTTTCTAATCCTGTCAGGCATTTACAAAGTGCAAAAATATAGCAGTGCTGCCATTCTGTGTTGGGTTCTGATCATCAGGCTGTGCTGATCTGCCTTTGGTACTGCTTTCTCCATCTATCTCCCAAACTGATCACTATCTCCAAACATTTATCAGTTTGGACACATTTGTTGCATTGATGCTAAGCTTAGCTGATGGTCACAACCTTGGCCAGTGAAAAATCTCTTAACGATATAATCACCCTGTCAGAGAGAAGCCCGAGCCAGGTTAACAAGTCATAATTTTTTAATTATACACTAAGCTAACCAATGCTTAAACAGAAAGTGAAGTTAGAATTCAGTCTTACCTCATTTCTGGTCTCTTGGTCAAACTTGGCACACTGATCCAAAGGAAGACCGTAGACTAGCTCTGATGTAAGGACTTGCTTAGAACTGAGATCGGAGATGATTTCAGGCACGTAGAAAACCGGGTCATCTTTTAATAGCTCCCTGAAAAAGTACAAGTTCACATGTAAGAATAATTTCTTTGGAGTAACATTACCATTAGAGAAGAACGTCTCAACACTAACATTACTTTTCAGTAGACGGACTAATATTGGCAGCAAACTGGGACAAAAACATGTCTGTGTAACATCCTTTTTAAGTTTTGGGAACACATATTTGGCTATGGTTTGTTAAATGTCGAGGCGGGGCAGTAGTCGTAGTTCCACCTATCATAAACCCCGTGTTTTTTCAAGACCCATGTCTTCGCCGTGTGTCAAAAACTCGGGGCGCACTTACACCTATCAGTGGTGTTAGATAATGGTTAATAGCCCCGGCGACAGGTGCGCTGTAGGTAAGGAGCTCTCCTGTGTTTCTTTCCCGTTGGAGGGGAATTTTGCGTGCGCAATACCGAGGCAACTACACCGCGCCATCTGTCGCCGGGTCTTAGAACTTGCAATTGCCGGGGCTATTCAGATTCCACCTATCAAAAAACCCGTGTTGAACATGGGTCTAAATTAGCCCCCAATTAGCCCCATCGAGCTCGATGGGGCTAATAGACACGGGGATTTGACACACGGGTCTATTTAGACACGGGGATTTGATAGGTGGAAGTACGACTAGTATACCTGTTTCAGCAGGTATGAAGTTTAACTGGTACAGAAGAACATGCATCACCTGCCCAAGGCAAATGTTCCTGTCGTGATATTGAGCGATGGAGCCAGGTTCAAGTGCACAATGCTTTACTGAGGCCCTGGTAAAAACGTGAGTGCTCACCTGAATCTCGCTGCAGACTCCTTTTCCCTGATGTAATCAACTTCCCAAGCAAGTTCTTTCCTGGCAACTTTCATTGCACTTTCTACGTACAAGCCTGCAAAATTCAAGGTTAAGTGTTGCATTATAGTGCTTTTTCAATGAATTCTTCCTTTTTCTCCAATGGATTCAAAAGCAAATTTACTCTCTGTCCAAGTTTTTTAGGTTTACCCCTGTGCTTCCTATGTAAATCAGCCACATTTTTGCGAACATACAGAAAAGCTTGAAGAAAATCCTCACCCTTTGGTAGAATATTAGAGACTGACATCACTGACATCAGATTATCGATATCACTGTCTATGCTAGCTGCTACCCCAGGATACTGAAAATAAAATCGGGAAGATCATATATGTTATCACACAGGATAAACCAGGCAAAACAAATTTCACAGAGTTTTGTCCTTCACTACAATTTCTGCTACCTACCACCATTCCGTTGAAAGAATGAACTCCAATATTCTTACCTGTATTTTCATTGCTACCTCCCTCCCGTCAAGTAACTTGGCTCTATGAACCTGCCCAATGGACGCTGCGGCGAAAGGCTTCTCATCAAACTCTTCGACCTTATCCTTCCAGTTGGGGCCAAACTCTGCTACCAACGCTTTCTGCAAAGAAAAAAGCAGTCACTACTTCTGCAGTTGTTCAGGGAAAAAGAAGGGGTGACAACTCATTGAGTAACCACTTCATCAGCCTTTTCATTTTCTTGATTAGCTGCAATGCGACTGGGCGATTTTTGTGTTTTAATGGTAACAATGGAGATGCCACAGATTCTCTACGAATAGCACGTACCTTCATTTGCCATAATGGCATAAAGTCAGCACTCTGTCGTACTCTGTCAAATATCCTTTGCAGCTGAGGGTTGATCAAGGAGTTGTCTGAAAGGAATCAATGTGAAAATATCTATCTGCGTCAAAAGGTACTGACCTCTCAAAGAAGATAAACGAAATATCTTGTGTGACAAAATGTTCTGTTAGGCCTTCCAGAAAACTCGTACTTATTTGTACTTGAACACAGTGACTAAAGCGGTTGGTCTACCTTGTATGCTAAGCATCTGGCCCAGTTTGAGTGCCGCCCCTCTCACTCTGCACAACGTGTTGACAATTCTTTCAGCATTCGCCTCAGTCAGGAATGGACTATTGTCGAGAATGGCTGTGCCCTTTCCTGGAAAAATACAGCAGGTTTGAGATTCAAATATGATCAGATTTACAGCAGTTATTTATATGGTCAGCGGTTGGGAATTTGGCAAAGAAGTTATGAAACAACCAGCGTCCGGCAGCAATTCATATCACTGAACTCTGGTACCAATAGACAGGATGGGCAGTGACATCTTGTGCATTCATTTTGGATGTAAGTCTGTGTCCTTAACCTTGTTGACATTCCTGACAAAGTCAACCATGGATAACGAACTACAATTGGTTTCTGTCTGGAAGTTTTAAATTTCCATCGTTGCTCAACATACCATTTTCACCCGCACCTAATGCCCTCTTAGCCAATTCTCCCAAGGCACCTACACTGAGACCAGCAGCCAAGGCTGAAATGATAAAATTGTCTATCACTAAAAAAAGGGAGACATTAAGTGACTATCATATTCAACGGCCGAGTATGCAATACCCTGGTGACAGTCAGCACCACGCAGTGGTGGACGTAGTTTTGCTGGTACCCTTTTGATGCCAAGATAACCTTCTTTTTAGACTCTTTTAGACTGTGACACTTTTCTACTCATATGGTATTATGATCCAAGTCCAAATCACATCAATCCAAATGTGTACCTACTGAAAACAAGATGATCAGGCAGTAATATGTAATTGGGTAACGCAGCGAACTGTTCAGGTAGACAGCAATATCAGGTGCGGTTTCTGACGTTAAACTGTACGCGAAGTGTACCGATAACTTACATCCAAAGCTTGCAATTCGGCTTATTCTGGAAGCTGGAACTGCTCTCTCTTGGGACCGTTCACTAAGCTGGAATAAGAAAATAGGAAAATGAGAAGAATACTCAACCAAAAGTCCAACTTATTTTTCTTTCTCTTTCATTTCAAACCAACGCAGAAATTTACCAAACACACATGACTCGTTTAACTTTACTTGCTATCCGATACATCTCTAATTGCCCCAAAATAACTTGCGTACCTGAGTTTTTATAAGTTTTCTCTTGTATAATTGTGGTTTCTTTTTGGACCCACCACCCGTCTGCTGCTTTTTAAAATCGTCTGCAGAAACTTCACTGACAGTCGAATCATAATGAAAGTTCCGTTGATGATTATGAGACATTCCATTTTTATCCTTTGGAGTTCTATTTTTGGCATGGGTACTTGAGGAAATCCCATCCATTCTGTTCAACATTGACGGCTTCCTCGGGAGAGACGAATCAAATCCGCTATGCTCCATATTGTAGACATCGGGATTGTCATCTAGTTTTAAATCTGCACCGTCTGCAAAACTCATGTCAGATATTCCACTCTTTGCAACCAAATCTTCATCAAGCAAATCATCCAGATTTTGTAACTGTTCCCGGCGTGTTTTTCCCGTTAGTTGATCCAAAAAGTCATTGCTGGTTGCTTTGATGTTATCAAAGGCAAGTGAGGCTTTCATGGACACATTCTCCAGTCCCCCTCCCTGAAAGAAAATGTATTACTGGCTATAATTTTTTCATAAAAGACCAAGCAATAACCAGAAACTGTGAAATCATGGAATGGCATACTCAAGGAAAGCGAGATACTCGCGATTATCGACCAAACTTGCTTTAAAGTCTGACCAACTTGAGTCATCCCTATAGGGTCTCCCGATAATAACTAAACCTGGCCTAAACTACCACAGACACTGGTGTCTCACTCAAGCAAAGAAAACTTTTGATGATACATACCTTTGCTCCAGCCCTCGATACAACACCACTCAGGCATTCTTCAGCTCTTGCCCCAGTACCCTGGACAGCGGACCGAAAACTTGAATTTTTCCACACATGTTTCAGGAGTCTTTCCTGCTTGGATGTTGTTGCTCTGGTGATGACTTCAAGACCTCGGATAAATGCATATACATCAGTGAGTCTTGACATCTTCTTGATCTTCTCTAGCTGAAAAATGTGTTTTGAATTCAGTTCAATTTTGATGTTTTTTTCACAAAAATTTGATGATGGCAGGCCTAGGTAAAGGCCTACGGGACATCCAGTCAAACTCGACTAAAAGGCACTTTGTAAATGACCAGTACGACAGATACTGTTCACTCTTATTAGTTTCCAGCACAGCATGCGCACCACACTGTCAGACCGTCACTGTTTCCAATTTTGTACCGAGGAGTACACAGAGATCTCGGAGTAAACAAGTGATAGCAGTGGCTTCAGATATTAAAAGACGCTGTCAATTACACTACAGGATCTAACATCCAATTCAGAAGAGATATTATTGCCATTTTCGTCAAGACGCCATTCCCCATCGGCATAACCAAAGAAATTCACGGCAATAATCTGCACGAGGCAAGCTGACAATGTCACTGCTTCTAGGCAGGCTGTACCACAGCACTTAAAGCTGTAGGTCTAGCACTAGCAGCGCCAAGCAAGCAAGAGAAGAGTCAAGACAAATGTCCGCTGCTGGATCAACCCCCTCGCCCGCTCCTGCTGATTTCCTCAGGATGCACACTCTCAAAAGTAATTGCCATTTGACAGGATTAATCATGCCCATGGCCTATAGAAGCAGTGTCATCACTGGCGAAATCAACCAAAGTTTGTGAGGGACTGAGTTTTGTCCAAAAATAGATCTGTTTACATAATGGCACTGCATTGCACTTGCAGGTACACGTCAACGGGTCATTGTCGGACGTCAGTTCGCCAAGTAAACCAAAGGAATCGAAGGATTCATTGAACTCATCAACACATCATTAGTTTTCAGTGAAGTGCAACTGTATTCCTAGGTAAATCACTTTGGTATATAGAGAGTAAAATTACAATTAACTCACGTTAAAGTTTGAGTTCCGGGGAGGTAGCGTTGTCAGTACGTTGGTTTAGGGGCGCAATAACCTAGCTTATAGCGAGCAATTAGTACACTAAGATTTCAGTGATTAACATAATAGTTGCAAGTATTTGGTATTTTAGACTCATAATTCGTGCTATAATAACTACGTTGTAAACATAATGCTCAAAATTGATTCATGAAAAAGTTGTTAGGGCAATATCAAGCAAGCAGTAATGGAAAAAAGTGTAATTCCATTAACTGAATATTGTTTTTAGACACTATAACATTTTAGGCCTACTTTTCCGTAAACCACGAGAACAATGTATGTGAAAAAAACAACACATATAAGTGAGGCGCCGAGTATACAGTAATTGTAAGGTAAAGAAAAGCTCGGTCTCTAAAGTCTGGAGGTCCGGAGTCCGTAACTGTGACGGTCACGAGAGTGATTTGTCCTTACGGATAGATCGAGAGGGCGGTTTGGGGTTCCGCCGACGGTGCTCGCATGCATTAGTCGTATCCCCGAAACCTTTACAACGCGAACAAAGCTCGTGGCATCCATGACGGTATAGGAATTGACGGTGAGGTAACAAAAAAACTCGTGGCATATCGGATGCGCATCCGATGACGGTAAAGAAATTGACGGTAAAGGATCTCGTGGCATATCGGATGCGCATCCGAAGACGGTAAGGGAATTGACGGTGAAGGATCTCGTGGCATATCGGATGCGCATCCGATGACGGTAAAGAAATTGACGGTAAAGGATCTCGTGGCATATCGGATGCGCATCCGAAGACGGTAAGGGAATTGACGGTGAAGGATCTCGTGGCGTATCGGATCCGAAGACGGTAAGGGAATTGACGGTGAAGGATCTCGTGGCATATCGGATGCGCATCCGAAGACGGTAAGGGAATTGACGGTAAAGGATCTCGTGGCATATCGGATGTGCATCCGATGACGGATTTATATACATATATATATATTATAGTTTTACACTATTATGTAAGTGCAAGCTCTAGTGAGCTCACACAACTGTTTGACAGTCCTGGCTCCTCCATCGTGCTGACAACATGATGAGAGAGATGAGACAGTCACAGCCATTGGCTGCTCTGCCAAGTTGTCAACATGGTGAGAGAGATGAGGCAGTCACAGCCAGGCCGAATCAGTTCTGGCTGCTCCACCGTGTTGACAATAATCATGGTGAGAGAGATGAGACAGTCACAGCCAGGCCAAAATCAGTCTTGGCTGCTCTGCCAAGTTGTCAACATGGTGAGAGAGAAAAGGAAGTCACAACCAGGCCGAATCAGTCCTGGCTGCTCCACCGTGTTGACAACATGATGAGAGAGATGAGGAAGTCACAGCCAGGCCGAATCAGTCCTGGCTGCTCCACCGTGTTGACAACATGATGAGAGTGATGAGACAGTCACAGCCAGGCTGCATCAGTTCGCCGCACTGCCTTGTTGTTAATATGGTGAGAGAGATGAGACAGTCACAGCCAGGTCAAATCAGTCTTGGCTGCTCTGCCAAGTTGTCTACATGGTGAGAGAGATGAGACAGTCACAGCCAGGCCGAATCAGTTCTGGCTGCTCCACCGTGTTGACAATAATTATGGTGAGAGAGATGAGACAGTCACAGCCATTCCAAATCAGTCTTTGCTGCTCCACTGGCAACATGATGAGAGAGATGAGACAGTCACAGCCAGGCCGAATCAGTCCTGGCTGCTCTGCCAAGTTGTCTACATGGTGAGAGAGATGAGACAGTCACAGTCAGGCCGAATCAGTCCTGGCTGCTCCATCGTGTTGACAACATGATGAGAGAGATGAGACAGTCACAGCCAGGCCGAATCAGTCCTTGCAGCTCCACCGTGTTCCCAACATGGTGAGAGAGATGAGACGGTCACAGTCAGGCCGAATCAGTCCTGGCTGCTCGACCGTGTTGACAAGGTGGAGAGATGAGACGGTCACAGCCATTCCAAATCAGTCTTTGCTGCTTCACCGTGTTGGCAACATGATCAGAGAGATGAGACGGTCATAGCCAGGCCACACCAGTCTTGTTGGTTGCTCTGCCAAGTTGTCAACATGTTGAGAGAGATGAGACAGTCACACAAAGGTCGAATCAGTCCTGGCTGCTCCACCGTGTTGACAGCATGATGAGAGAGATGGGACGGTCACAGCCAGGCCGAATCAGTCCTGGATGCTCCAACGTGAACAACATGATGAGAGAGATGAGACAGTCACAGCCAGGCCACATCAGTCTTGTTGGCTGCTCTGCCAAGTTGTCAACATGGTGAAAGAGATGAGACAGTCACAGTCGGGCCGAATTAGTCCTGGCTGCTCGACCCTGTTGACAAGGTGAGAGAGATGAGACGGTCACAGCCAGGCCAAATCAGTCTTTGCTGCTCTGCCGAGTTGTCAAAAAGGTGAGAGAGATGAGACGATCACAGCCAGGCCAAATCAGTCTTTGCTGCTCTGCCAAGTTGACAAGGTGAGAGAGATGAGACTGTCACAGCCAGGCTAAATCAGTCTTTGCTGCTCTGCCAAGTTGTCAACATGATGAGAGAGATGAGACGGTCACAGTCAGGCCGAATCAGTCTTGTTGGCTGCTCGACCGTGTTGACAAGGTCAGAGAGATGAGACGGTCACAGCCATTCCAAATCAGTCCTGGCTGCTACAACGTGGACAACATGATGAGAGAGATGAGACAGTCACAGCCAGGCCGCATCAGTCTTGTTGGCTGCTCTGCCAAGTTGTCAACATGGTTAGAGAGATGAGACAGTCACAGTCAGGCCGAATTAGTCCTTGCTGCTCGACCGTGTTGACAAGGTGAGAGAGATGATACGGTCATAGCCAGGCCAAATCAATCTTTGCTGCTCTGCCAAGTTGTTGGACCAAGCTCGTTCGTGCTCATTCGGGCCATGGTTGGCCCAGGTGCGGCAAGACATTGCTGAGGGGTGGTATGCCAGATGAAAGTATGCCACCACGGCCAGGTTGTATTCCCAGGACAAGGGTTGCGCCATGTGCCAGTTAATCTGGAACACGGATGACATGCCTGGTCACACAAAGGGCTGGCCCCAAAAGGCCAGTCAGAGTTTTTCATGGTACGCCAGATCTTTTTCTGACACAAGTGCTCTGACTGGGGGTCAAGTTTCTCCGAAGACTTCCACCAGGGTGCAATGGTAGTCATCTCCAGTGGAACAACCCTGAAAATTCTATTTGACCACCAATGAAAAAAACCCGACATTTGTACTTGAGAGAAAGAAACAATGGTGTGGTGCCGAAAAATTAAAATAAGACAATCTGCCTGCATCTTAAACACGTAGGTTATACAAAGTATGACGCATTTTTCTTTCTTGACTTGCTGTATGGCATGTATATGTATTTCTTATGCAAACAAACTGGTGAATTCCCAATGCATTTTTTAAAGACGTTCTTGCAAATGCAATGAGACAGTAGTGCACCATATCTCTTCTGGATGTGCCCTCCCCTTCATAGCTCGTCATGTTGCCAGAGAGGGTACCATATCTTTGCTGGATGTGCCGTGCCCCTTCACTATGCGTAGGCCTACTCAGTCTAACCTAGATGTGTACTCTCCCAACGTAGTGCACCATGTTTCTACTGGGTGGGCCTAGTCTCCACCCTTAGGAAAAATGTGACCTGGCCCACACCTGGCTGCCCAAGGTCAGTGAGCCACCTTGGGCCAAGCCTGGTCCTGACCTGACTATATTGATGTATTTTTGGTGGCACGTTCTGCATGAGAGAAAGGACTTTGGGAGGATTCATCAGTCTTCTAAGATGACTGTGGTCCCAGGTAGTACTCAAGTTGTACTTAAAGAGTTGTCAGGTAGATATTGGGTCCAACCCATTTCGTGCAGTGAACAAACTTCAGTGTGTCAATGGATTTCCTTATTTGATCAGATAACCAGCAGGCAGAGGTTGGTTGTTCCATCGTCTGTCCTCTATTAGCCTGTGTTAACTTGTCAGAACTTCGTTGTGTAAAGGTCTTCCAACCCGACAAGATTTCCAGCTGGCAGAGGGTGGTTGTTCCATCGTCAGTCCTGTCGTCTCCATTAGCCTAATAGTGTTAACTTGTCAGACAAACTTGGCCTTTTAAGGTTGTGTAAAGGTCTTCACAACCTGATCAGATAACCAGCTGGCAAAGGCTGTTTTTCCCTTGTCTCTCCTTGCCCGTGGGCCTGGCGTCTATGAAGAGTTGTCCATTAAACACTCATGTCTCCTGGGTAAAACTTGGTGAGAAAAATGACTGATCCTTAACCCAATCTTGCCAGAGTGAGCAGTCCTTCAAGGTCGGATGAGACAAAAAAGTGATGGTCCCTTATAGGCCTATACCTGAGTCAGAGTGTCTTTGTCATCCCACCTCAGGGGGGGTTGAATTGATTTGATTGAGTAAACTTCAAGTCAATATGGTAGCAGGTAGTACTGATAGTGATATTAATGTTCTTTACCAGTGGCCTTTATAACGCCAATTTCCACCCAAATAAGTACATGGATAAGTGAATTTCCACCCGAATAAGTACATGTCAGATAAGTGAAGCGCAACACTTGCTACCTCGTCCCCAGGGCAAACGGAAAGTAAAGCAGTAATTGATTTGATTGACACAGCCTGTTTAACGTTGATTGGTGAACAATGCATGAGTAGATGGAAGTGGTAGAACTGACATACTATTGCCTCTCACAGGCTCTTATCAACGAACATGTTGAGATGGCTGGATTTGGATTCTCTTGCTGTCAATTTCTCTCGGCAGGACACAGATGGTGCAGTCTTCATTGGAAGTGTAAGCTGGTAAGCAGGCATGGTATGGTCAGAACCACTCCAGTGGCAGGATCTCGTATCTAGATCCTGCCATCAGTAACCATTAAAAAGTGTCTTGTTAATGTTAGTATACGTATAGCCATGCTGGTAGTGTCTATGTAGGCTACTGTAGTTGCTCATGAATGAGTGATAGAGTTGATCATGTACATCATGAAATCTCTGCTTAACTTAAGCTTAAGCCAACTTGGGTAACTTGGTGACTTATCTGTATGGAACAAGTTTACAATTCCCGTTCATGCCCCCAAAAAAGGTCATCGGTTGACTAAAGAAGTGCTGCTGTGCAATAGATTTATAGTTGAATGTGATCAAACTTCGTCATTTCTGATCGGGGATTGTAATTTTTAACCCTGTATGACTCTGTATGACTAGGTCTATCACAATTCTACATGACATATATAGGTCTACTCAGTAGGCCCAGGGTTTGTTGTCCAGGCATCAGGTCGGTCCAGGGGCAAGGAATCTCGGGTTGTTGTTTTTGTCTCATTCAAAGGATGAGCCAATTGAAGTAAAGTGACTTGCCTCAGGCCATAGTGATGTGAAATTTATGATGTAAAGTACTGATCTAGCCTTTCAACTATCGGAATCAATACATTTAATAGGAAAGTCTGCATGATACTGTCTGCATGATACTGGATTATGCTGGATAGAGTGGCTGGTTACACAATAGTGCTGCCAAATTCAACGCTAATTCCCAACAGGAACTGTCATGGCTTGTATGGTGTTGTTGCCAAGGTAACCTCTATTGTTGATGTCATGAAATGGACAAAGTTTAGAATTGGTCGTTTATTGATTCCTCTGTCCTGTACTTCTTGTTTAGTATTCTGGTTAGTTCCGTGCGATTGGTTCATAAACTGATAGCAGGAAAGTATGGTGGGAAAACCAACATAATGTTAGGTTGTATTTGTCTTGGCACCAGTTCTATCGGCTCTATCGTGGAATATTACATTCAGATTCTCTACTGTTAGGTCACATTATTATCAACAAGTTCACAGAGGTAGTGTAGCATTAAAGTGTTGTCTGTCTTCTCAAATGTCTCATTGTGGATTTTCACCTACAGATATTGGCATTGTCTGGCTAGGTAAGCAGCATTTCTGCCAGGATTTGTTTTGAAGGGACTCTTTGGGGGGGAATGGGGAGGGGGCATTCATTGTGGACAGACGTCTAACGTAACAGAGCAACTTCGATTGAACTTCTGATGCATTTGCTGACGTCAGATTCACCAGTACACCATGATAGTCTCCATAGATCTTTACCGACTTCTGTGAGCCAGAATCGCATAAGGTGTCATGTTTCCACTCAGGAGGGAGGGGGGAGTAAACACAATGCTCTTTGTGGGGTAACACCATGAATAAATAACCACCTACTTTTATATTTACACCTTTCACCAAAAAAAAACACCTGCGTGAAAGCATGTTTTTGAATGATGTAGTCATATCAGTTTCACCTGCAGAGTTCGATGGTGGATGCACCAACACTGCAAAAAGAGCTGAGGGTGTTGTACTGCTGGTTTCGGGTCATTTCCCAAATCATTGGTCATCCTAGCTTTTCTCTACCTTAATTTGCGATACCCATTTTGTTTATTGAAGAACTGGAGTAACAATGCCTTCTCTCCTCTGGTTTCTAATTAATTAATATTATCATGTTTACCTGGTAACCATGGTGATAGAGCTGTGGTGGACATGTCCTATTATTGAGCGACAATACATCTTAAGTTGATTAAGAAGCACTCTGCCTGGTCCTGATCCCGACAAGAAACCTAACAATAATTTTATCTTAAATCTTGTAGGCCTACTTCTGTAGTATATGTGATTCAATGATATCATCGATTTCTTGTTTACAACTACCGTAAATCTGTGTGATTCTTATGGTTCAACGTAATGGGGAATATTTCCGGAAGGCTGGAATGGAATGTAGAATTAAATCAAATTTGCAGGCACCACAGGCTTACTTCATTATTTATCAATATCCAATTACTTAGGCTTCAATAAGGACAGGAGAGGCCTATTGAAAACTACAATAGATGAATTTGAAGGAGACAAATCAGTACCAAAACAAATCAAATGCGCACACTCAGACCACGTCAGAAGGCCTAAGCCGACTTCGGACATGCCTCGAGACACGGCGATCCTTTGAGTTTTTGGCCTTGTTGCGCATTCACACATTGCTTTGCCAATCAGGCCTCAATGTATAGTGTCCTGTCACATATGGTGTACCAAGAATAGATGATTCAGAGACTGTAAAGGCTTTTACATTTAGGTTGTGACATTTTTGGTCGCATGTTAATTTATCTGTATGATAGATTGTGCCGGTACCAGAAATCTGCTGAACCAAAGTTTGTCTTTCAGTGGCTTGAATTGATTATTTGTGCTCGAAATGGCTTGCGATGGATGGTCGTGTAGAGGCTCAGCCAGTGCCATTTGGCTTGTTTGCTACTTTCAGTTCATTTGGGGCATACTGTATGTCTCCGATGTAATGTTGATAAACTCCCTCAGGGCAAATGGGATTCATGCCAAAAACTCACCAGACACTCATTGCATACGAAATATTGATTGAGTTGCTACACAGCTGTTAGTTGTGCAGAGAACTATCGATTGTATCAATCATACTGTGACGAATCTATTAGATTTTGGAACTATACAAAGTCACCTTCAACTCCCTACCTGTCTGCATGAATCAATTTTGATAATGGGGAGTAAACCACATGAAATCACTATGTTGCCTAAAAATGTTATTTGGTGTGTCAGATTTTGGATGATAATTCGCATACTGAAAAGCGGGTGATGTTCATGATAATTTCTTTCGTAATTTTGGAGGCAAATGCGCAAAGACTTGCGAAAAGTGTGTGCCGTATTAAACATGTAAGCCCGGCACCTTCAAAACTGTCTGTATTTAGACACTATCGTCTGTTGGCTGAAAATAGATGATTTTATGCATGATTGTTACATCATGCATTTATCAGGTTTATATAACGTGATATTGATCGTTATCATGTATCAAGTGTTCAGCCAGAAAGTTTCTACATTGCTGTATCGAAACATGTGAAATTGAACTTTTGAAGAGACTTTTAGCTGCTAAGTGCTTGGATCATCTTCTCCCCCAAGACTCGTTGGTGTGATTTTTATCATAAATAGCACCAATTCCATTTAATTCTGTCTTTGGCAATGACATTTGTAAGGGCGAGTCCATATATTATACATTTAATTCCTGTGTGAGATCTTTTGATCTGATATCCCGTGTGGGCCAACCTTTTTAGCTCACCTCTTAGCAGAGGTGAGCTTATCCCATACCGTGGCGTCCGTCGTCCGTCGTCGTCGTCGTCGTCGTCGTCGTCGTCGTCGTCGTCGTCGTCCGTCGTCCGTTAGCAGGGCACGTTTCGTAACTGTTAGAGCTATTGAGTTGAAACTTGGTACACATGTACCCTTATGTAATGACACCTTGGAGACCAAGTTTCGGTCCGATTCGTTTCATGGTTTGGCCACCAGGGGGCCAAACGTTAAAAGTGAAAATATGCAATATCTCCCTTAATAGTAGTCGGGAAATTTTGAAAAAAATATGGTAGGTACTTCTAGCAAAGGTGCATCATATATCCTCCGGGTTTTTGATTTGACCTCCTTTTCAAGGTCACAGAGGTCAAATGGTGTAAATTGGCCGTTAGGATGTAACGATGGCACGTTTCTAAACTGCAATGACTATTGATACCAAATTTGGTACACATTTACCCCTTAGTCAGGTGATCTCAGGGACCGAAGTTTGGTCCAATATGATTCACCACTTGACCACCAGGGGGCAAAATCCAAAAACCTTAAAAATGTGATTATTCCTTAACTTCTTGCCCGATTGCCACCAATTTGATATCATGGGTACATCTAACCACCATACAGTATATGTCACACAGGTTTTTAATTTGACCTTCTTGTCAAGGTCACAGAGGTCAAATGGCGTAAATTCGCTGTCAGGCCGTAACTATGGCACGTTTCTTAACTGCAATGACTATTGATCACAAATTAAGTACACATGTAACCCTTGGTCAGGTGATCTTAGGTGCCGAAGTTTGGTGCGATCTGATTTGCCGTTTGGCCTCCAGGGAGGGGGCCAAATCCTAAATTCTTCAAAATGCCATTATTTCTTGTAATGACTTGCCCGATTGGCACCAATTTTATATCATAGGTACATCTAATTCTAACAACCATTCAATGTGTCACCCGGGTCTTCTTTGATTTGACCTACTTTTCAAGGTCACAGAGGTCGAATGTACTGTAAATTGGCCATTTTGGGGAAATTGTAATTGCTTGGACCTACATCAAACCTAACACTACATTACACAATACCATGCTCTTTATCCATCTTTCCTCCACATGAGGTGAGCACAATGGCCCTGGCCATTTCATTAGCCTTGTCACATCTAACCTTCAATCCGCAAAAGGCAAAACCCTTTCTAATTCCCAGTTCTCTTTCTCTTTCTAGGTTGACCAAACTCTCTGAAAAGATATGTGAAGAACTGACCACTCTATTGACTCTGGCGTAGTCTTTCTTGGCTTCACAACTCCCCCCACACTTCCCTGGAATGGAGAGAAGATCACCTGTGCTCTCACCACTTTCACGTTGTAAACATGGTGCACGTCAGCCCACGTTCGATTCGTCAGATGACGAGCTAAGTTCCGGGGAGATAAGTACTACAAATCCATGGTATCACCAAACAAGGAGAATGAATCCGTCAAAGAAGGAGCATCGGTTTGGCTTTGGACGAGGTTGGTCACCTGGTCGAAAAAAGAAGATGACTCCACGGTCACTGTCACCAGAGCCCGGGATATCGGGTATCCAAGGTGATGATCAGTTGCTTAGATCTGGACTGAGAAAAAGTGGCTCCATTGAAGATCTCATTGCGTCCAGCCCACACTCCTCTTCCGTTCAGCGTACACCGCACCGGAAGTACAAAAAGGGACGTATAAGATATGTCCTAGCTATGACTGGTGCAAAATTAGGTGCTACGCCTTTGATGAATCTTGGTGATTCATCTCAAAAGATGTGTTCAGTAGGTGTTCAAACATTAGACCCCGAGAGCTTGGAAGAACAAGAAGCTGACGTTTCATTTTCAAGGACAGGACGGAGATGCAGCCAAACGCAGACAGACCAGGAACTATTGAACAATTTACGGCAGAATCTTGGTAAACCCGAGGTGGTGCGCTCTCATTCTAGTATTAATATAGGAATTGATACAGATGTACCAATGCCGAGTCAGTCAAACGTTGAAAAAGCCATGAAGTGCCTGGCAGTAGGAAGTCTAGACACAGCAAAAGATAAGTACAGGTACAATGAAGCTGGTCGCTCTGTGGACGAAGTGATGCTTCCTGCCAAAAATGTTGGTAATGAGAGTATGGATAAGAGTAGTGATTATTATTCTATGTCAATAGGGTCACTGTCGTCGGCTAATTTATTAAACCTGGACGGAGATATACCTCATACGTTACCGTCCTTGGATTATCTAAGTCCGTATGACACCGATTATCGGCGGAGTATCGGGAGTCGTAAATCTAGCACTGGTGATTCTGCGGTGGATATGCGGATGCCGCTATCTGATGATGACCATTCTGATGCTACGACCATCCCCGATAAGGACTTTGAACGTCGCCACTCCAATGCAACTCTCACCTTACCAGACAATCGAATCTCGCACCGCGTGTCTTTTTGTAACGTTCAAACGCCGTCCTTTACGACAATCAGTAATTACGTCCCGGCACCACCTTCGGTGGTGATAAGTGATTATAGCAGTCCAGCTGACAATCAGTATTCACAAGCCACTCCCTCTTTTGACTTTACGGAGAACACGAAGAAAAATCGACTTTGTGTGTCACCGTTGAGCGATGTTGGTAGTAGTGCAGGCAGTGGGAGCGACTACAGTGATGCACAGGAGAGACCAATATCCGAGAGTGGATCATCCAGGAAGTCGTCATGGTCGGAAGGCTCATCTTTCTGCTCCGTTGATGAGGATGAGGTCACAGACCCAGAGCTACCGTCATCGTCAATCAGGAGAACATCGTCGAAAAAGGTAGGGGTCTTTCATTTCTTTGAAAATAGTGCACATTTGATGCACTATTGTTGCACTGCATCATTTGGGACGGGATTGGGAAATGGGGAGATTTTATGGATCAAGACCCATGACCCCTTTTCAGGGGACACCAAAGAGAAATGTGCGGGGCTATTGATAAGTAGCTGAAGGCTGAGGTCTTGGGCAATCCCACTCACATTTCAGGCAAAAACCTCTCTTCGATATTTTTCTTGAGTCAGAAGAATAGCGGTGAACTGAATGGTCTTCCATGGTGTTGGAAATTCCAGTGTTTGTTGTTAATGTTAGTCACAGGTCTTCTACATTTCAGACTCAACCAAACTTGCCCTATTTACACTACATGAACATACATATATTGTGTGGGTTCCAAGCTGTCTTCAGAGATTATTCCACTTTTGTAGTCTAAACAGCGTGGCATGACATGATGTCAACCTTTCAATGTCTTTCTGGTGAATCATCTGTTATGAATAATTCTCATTCTCCCAAAATGACAGTATGACCACCTGGAGTTGTTTGAATAGGGAAGTGGTATATACTAATTGTTTTGCTTTCCTGGTATTTCTAGTTTAAATGAGTCTCATACCATTGATACTCTCCGACCAGGATGTCCTTTTGTCATTAGAATATCTTGAGGCTTTTATTCTAATGACAATGTCGTGTCTAACTCAACTTCAGCATTTGTTATGGTTTCTCAATTGCCCAGGCTGTCTGGTTAGGATAGTGTCTTGCCTACTTGTAGAAATTAATGATGTCAGTCAACAAGTTGATTAGGGGGCTAACTGTCTTATAGTGTCTCTTCTACAGACCAGGTGAATCTTGTTATCTTGTGTATGTTCGAATCCTTGCACAGTACAAGAGTGCCGCAGGCATTGCAGAGGATTTTGAATCAATTGTCACTTTCTAAAAATATGCTTGTCGTTAGTCTTGATATCAAATAGATAAATGATTTTCACCGCCAATGACGCAGAGGATAAAACAAATTGCCACAAAGTTATTGATTGTAGTGCGAGTTCAAACTTCAGACAACTTGTCAAGCCCTGTAGCCTGAGGCCATTCCTTACTCTTGAAAGATGAGTCGGTCGTTTGCTCCTCCGCACACACATGTTACATAAGCTCCTTAGGTCGCTAGTGCCAAGTGTTCCCCTGCGGTTTACTATAGGGTTTCTTGGGCACAGGTCCGAGAGGTAAGATAAAGGGAGGGTGACAATTGACTGGTATTGTCAGTATGATGTTCTGGATGAGTCATTGTAGGGTCATAATGTGTTCATAAAGTGTTGGATTTCTGATGTTTCATAAGAAGAGAATACAATGAGATAACTATGACTTTTATGTCTATAGGTTAGTTATGAAATGCTTTACATTCAGGCTGATAAGTCAGCATTATTGTCTCCTTCTGCTAATTATATTGCTCCAAGAGTCAGAAACAGTTTATAAGTAAGCCTCCTTGAAAGCAGGGGTCAGTCTCATGGCAGACACAGTTTTCAGTCCAGTAGACCAGTAGTGTCACCTGTGAGCACAAACTAGTACCTCTGTGTGTCCCCTTTCATTTTCATAAAGAATTCAGTTAATCAAATCTGATATAGATGGAAGCACTTTCAGTTTCACTGGAGTGAGAAGTGATCTTTCTAATCATAATAACATCCCAATCTGCCAATGTAGCAGTGTGTCTGTCCTTTGGCAAGACACTTCACCACAAACGTCTCCATCTGCAACATGCCACAATATATCATTTTGACCTCTTTGGCAACTGTCGAGCACCGATTCACTGACGTCATTATTGTACCACAATTGACATCATACTTTTGTACAAACTCATGCTCTTTTAATATGCTGACCTAATTTCATATTCATGAAGTGTTCCTGTATGAATGTGGCCAAACTGTCCGAACATGGCTTGTTTTTATTGATTCTGCTTTTGGCACAGTAGTGCGCTTCAATTCAATTCCTTCCTGTTGGTATGGGTTGTTTCACCAAACACCGCTAGAGAAAATAAAAATGGATTTTCTGATTCAAAATCCTTTGAGTATATAAAGCAGGGTATATTGGATATTTTAATGCGGCTGATTATGGGCAATTGAAGCAGACGGGAAGTGTGTTGTGCAGGTGGACATCAGCACCCACGTCATAGAATTGTGCACTGATGTCACATAATTATCAGATTTTGTCCTGTCACTTTACATTTCCTGATATCCCAAAGTGTCTCTTTTCAACTCTGTCCTCATTGTGCACATGTTTGTGACCAGTGAAGGGAGGAGAGTCATTCTGGCATTCGTGCCTCGGGATTATCAGCACTTGTAAGGAGTTTACCTGTCAATCCTTCCATCGTATTCAAATCATACGAATTCACAGTTGGGGACTAGTAAGAACAGTTTGGGGATCAATAATGAGATAGTTGGCCGCATACATGTGTGTTTGTATTGTTTGTATACATTTGATATGGACAGAACTGTGGAGTTTTCAATGACATTTGGATCCAATATTTCGAGTTGTTGTATTTGGATCTAGTCCATGCATAGTATTCATCTAGTCTGATGAGCTGTAGGCCTCTATCTTTGGCAATTGTCGTTACATTTTGTGTCTAAGTTCATTTTTCTGTCCGCCAATGACAGTCGCCCAACTTTCAGGATGTAAAAATCTGGGTCATGTTTTGATTGAATGATTCCATTACATTCCGGCGCCAATCATTTGGTCATTGATAGGTTTTTGGTATTTGTGTTGTGGTTCATCTACAATACATGTACATCATATATAAAGTGGTAGTGTGTATAAGTTGGGCTGATGTCTTTGGTATTGGAGGATAGTTGAGCATCCCTTCCCTCACCCTTAAAGTCATCATGTGCTTCCCTATGTGCAACGACTTTTCCAGCAACATCATCCCACAAGGGTCTGTAGGTTATGTGTAGTTTTCAGTAGACCCTAGATTGTAAGGTCATCAGAGTTGTCACCTGAGCCAAACGATTTCTGAATAAGGATTTAAGCTCAATCTGTTCACACGGCTTAAGTGATTTCATTGGTGTATAGCTATGGTCTTTCTAGGCTAAATCCAATCTTGAACCATCTGCGACTTAATGATCTGCACTAATTCTATGGCCAATTGTCATCTGGATCACACTTGACATTGATTTTTTTCCAGATGGAAAGCCTAAGCCTGTGGGTCAAGGGTTTTCGGATGCCTCGGATCTAGTGACTCAGATCAGGCGGCTCTAGGAAAATTCGTCCCCGGAAAATTCGTCCCCGGAAAACTCGTCCCCGGAAAATTCGTCCCCTAGGAAAATTTGTCCCCGGAAAATTCGTCCCCGAGGATAATTCGTCCCTGGAAAATTTGTCCCCGAGGAAAATTCGTCCCCGGATAATTCGTCCTCGAGGATAATTCGTCCCTGGAAAATTCGTCCCTGAGGAAAATTTTGTCCCCAGAATATTTGTCCCTGGAAAATATGTCCCCTAGGATAATTCGTCCCAGGGAAATTCGTGCCCGAGGATAAAACGTACCCGGAAAATTAAACAAAAGTTGAAAGTTTCTGACATTACTTTCTAGTAGTAACTACTACTTACTACTTTCGACTTTTCACATTCAGTGTTATATCTCTAGTTACTACCCTACTAGCTAGTTACCTACTCCACTCTTTTCATAGTAGGAAGAGGTAGGCAGGCGAAATAATTTATTTTTTTTACAAATAAGTATTTTTACTGGTCAGAATGAAAGAAAAACTCTAAATTCTTCAATAAAATATTTCGCCTGCCTACCTCTACCTATGAAAATAGTGGGGTAGGTAACTAGCTAGTTGGGTAGTAAAGAGAGATGTTACACTGAATGAGAAAAATCGAAAGTAGTAGTTATTACTACAGTCCATTCGACAAGACTTAGAGTCTTGGAAAGTAAAATCAGAAACTTTCAACTTTGTAAAATTTTCTGGGGACGAATTATCCTCGGGGACAAATTTTCCAGGGACGAATTATCCTCGGGGACAAATTTTCCGGGGACGAACTATCCTCGGGGACGAATTATCCTCGGGGACGAATTTTCCAGGGACGAATTTTCCTTGGGGACGAATTATCCGGGGACGAATTTGCAGGGACGAATTTTCCGGGGACGAATTATCCGGGGACGAATTTTCCTGTAACCGATCAGGCACCTAGTTTGAATGAGGTTTCCTTAATACTAGCTTCATAAAGCCAACTGGTCAAATAGGCCATATTAAACACTTGGAAATGTTTGTGATGTGCATTTAAAAATCTCTACAGAATATACCCATTCCCCAGTGCACAACCAAAATGAGGCCACTTCATGGCCGGCACTGTATATGGTACACTTGATCAAATCCTGCCACAAGGATAAAATGCCAAGTGTTGGCTTAAAGTGTAAGTGTAAGCGACCTTTTAGGTATGTGCCTGAGCTTTATCAGGAGATTAGGGCAAATCTGTCTGATCATTTTATTTGAAAACATCTAGGGACATTCTGGATGTGAAAAATAACCATGGAGGAAACAGAAGATTCTGTATTTCTACAGAAGGAGACTTTAACACTGAACAATACTGATTCAGATTCGGGGAGAAAGAGTCCAAAATGTGGCCCCAGAAAACAAAAGACTAGTTGTAGCCGTAATGGAACTTTCAGTGATTCCCTGGATACTGAGTTAGATATTGGTATGGAGGGACAGGAGCTAGGTCCCTGTGAGTGTGACGAATGCTTCCTTGGACTCAACGATGGCGATACTGGGGCAAAGCAGCAACCTGTCCGAAAAATAAGCAAGGTAACTGGTCGTATTTTGTTTTATTTGTGTTTTGTCACATAACAGGTCTGTGGCTGAATGAAGGCGGGGAGCATTCGGCCATACACTGCTGGTATAAGCTATAGTAATGTGTACATGTACTTTTGTAACAGAAGCATTCATTCAAAATTAATGCACTCTAAAACTGGCCAGAAGGTCATGTATTGTGGTCACACAGTCAATTATAATTGATTACTAATAACCATGTGTTGAAACCATGCATGAGTACTCACAATACTAACAACACCAGCTCAATATACACTTTCCTCGCTTTTGTTTGCAAAGTTTGACATTCCTCTCAGGAACAGTTTCTGTGGCAACAGTTGGCCATTGTTGTAATATTAATGTTCATGCAAATTGAAAAATCAATACATGTTACCTGTTGGTGTGTTAAAAGTGCCTCTTATAGGGATGCATGATCACCCAGCCAAAAAGTGTTGATACTGAGCTGAAATCTTTTTTTCCACAGTCATTATAGTATGATTTTGCAAGCCCTGTTTAGTGCAAGTTCTGCATTTACATCGAAGGATGTCACAATATCTTCCTGAATTTTCACACTTCTCCAGAAAAAGTCAAGAGTTTTTTCTTGGACCTAGTTTATTTTCACATATGATAGAATCGTTCTTTTAAAATCATCAACGTAACCACCAGGAGGATGTTTTTTTCTCCTCTTGATATTTCCTGCTGATCAGCCAACCCGAATTCTCTGGAAACAATGGTCTGTTCATCTCCTGATATGTAGGTGCAGGATCAAGAATTTCACCATATACCTGTCAATATCTCTTATAAGCACCTCCTGGAGGCTGATGGATGAATGGTAATCCATTCATTGCAGGCTGATTTTCATTGTCAGCTCATTTACTTTGATTGATTGCTAACAATCAATCACTTGGCTCATGCTCTGTCAGAAGCCAGTTGCCTATGCCTGCATCTAATAGATGTGGGGGGACCAGATTCTGTGAAGGGGAGCTTGGTCTATTTGAGGCATAATTAAGTCTGTATGACTGCAATGATATGTGGGGAGGTATTTGCCCCTGCCCTCTAGCTACAGCCATGCTGTTCCAATCAAACCCCTGCTAAAAATTGGCCAGATTCGGCTTGATCTTTGCCATAAATGTAACATCAACATCCTGACCAGCAGGGCTTGTGTGAGTGGATCTTAGAAATGATCCATAGGCCTGCTTATATATACATGTGGGAGGATGGATTACACTAAAATGAGGAGGCTTGGCACAAATGGAGTAGGATTGGTAGATATTGACCATTCACTCCCTGTATCATATTTAAACACAATTCCTCGTAGGATTTGTAACCAGATTTGAAATCAATGTCAAAGGGCACGGCTGTATGTCTCATTGCAGATCAAGATGCCCCCTCGCACTGCTCTACAATTTGAGGAGTTGATTTACAAATCATTTGTCTCACTTTCTTCGACCAGTATGATGATTGAATCAATATAATATTGGCAGTATCACCAATGTTAACACACTTTTCAGGCCATTACTTGTGTGAGGGGATCTGAGGTCACACTCCTGATGAGGTTATCAGCTCAATCAGCTTTGAAGTGATCTGATTGTCGTGATTGATATTCCATTGACCTAGTCTAAAGGTTGGATTTTGTCCTTTAAATACGGATGTCTGACCGGGTCAAAACAACTTTTATGCTTTTTACTGCATGGTTGTAGCACAATTTGATTTAATCATGATTGTGCCTAAGATATCCTCTACAAAAGCAATGCTAATTCATGTGTGTAGGGCTATTGATGCATATTTTTGGAGATTTTCCTACAACTGGTGAGTAGGCCAGCAAGGAAATATTGATTAACAGAGTTATTGTTCGGCTGCCAGTGGCCAGTCAAATATAGTATAGTTGACAATCCTGTGGTAGAGGCCACTATGGCCTATATTAAAGCATTCACAGTGCACACATATGGTTAGTATGGCCTTCATCAACCAATTTTTTAAGCGCTATGAAATTACACTAAGGCAGCTCGGTGTGGTTAACCACCCTGTACACTAGAATTACACTCTCTATACATAAATTCTGATCGAGCTCGATTGGAACAAACCAGAGATTGTAACTTTATTCTTTAGGGAATTGCAAGCAGTAACCCATAACAACCAGTTGATACACTTCGTCTGCTCGAGATATCATTTTGCTCTCCAGTGGTTTGAGGCTCGTAATGAAGTCGGTAGTTGAGATTTTAGCTATCTTACTTCTCATTATTGATTCCTGGACGGCTCATCAATCCTATAGTGAGCACTAAACTGCCTTGTTCAAGTCGTCACATCTTAAACTGCTCCCCTGTCGTGATGCCTTCCATTAACTCCACAAAAAATAATGGACCCGGAACCTCGATGTACGCGAAGGGGTTGAGGCATGTCAATTTCCGTTTAATATTGGTGTCCCCCGGCAAGTCTCGGATTGTGTTGAGGTAATTACCTTTTAATAGGATTTCAGGTATTGTCCT
This sequence comes from Lineus longissimus, assembly GCF_910592395.1. NCBI lineage: Eukaryota > Metazoa > Nemertea > Pilidiophora > Heteronemertea > Lineidae > Lineus > Lineus longissimus. The sequence continues at coordinate 27,132,675 of NC_088310.1, forward strand.
CAAGACTGCATAAATGATGTGATACACGAGTGGGAATCATTACAGCATTGAAGCATTACATTGGAAGGAGTGCATACCACTGCAGTATCTCTGCACCAATTATTGGTTTGCTGTTTTACCTTATTAGCTTTCATTTCAATCTGTTGGAGGGTACTCTTTTCAAATTTAAATTTTCTGAATTTTGTACCGAAATTGTTTTGGTTTTAGGCAAGTGTGGTGGCATGAAAACATGTCACTAGTCCAATAATCAAATGAGCCATTGTACTGAACCCGCACACAATAGCTGAGGGTTGAAATTACTCCATCATCGGGAGTAACAAGACCACCTGCTCTATGCTATTGACATCAGGATATGAAGTAATTTCCTAAGTGAGCAGATTAGGGCAGGATGATGTCAATTTGTGCATCCTCCCGATGATGAAATGGTATCTGACTTAACTAATTGTCAGTCAGGACCATTTAGATGCGCGAGAAGACTACTCGTGTATTTCTTTGCGAGAAGACAATGGAAAACTCATTGATTGGTCAGAAGACATTTACTCCTCGAATGATATCTCCTCTCTTCATAGCTTTTTTAAGCATTTGTTGCTTGCCACTATGGTTGGGCACTAATTTAGATATTGGTGTAGTGGCTCTGTCAACAGGCAAAGAATATATCACACTTTGATGGCATTTGGCTTGCCCTAATTCGTGAGCTTTGTGTGAAAATATAAACACGAAATATTGATAACTCGATTCTGATATCTGAACCTGGCCTTGCCACCCCTCTGAAGCTGTTGCTTGGTAATACCTTGTGGAAAACATGGATGGTTTTCGTAGGATGTAGTTCCTGGGCAGCCTCGTCCAAGCTGTGATGGATGGATTGAACAAGGCCTGATAGCTGTTCATGATAAGCAACTTTTGGCCGCAAACAGTGAATGTGTCCCTTGCTGATGGCGATTATTATGCAGGACAGCCATTAGTGATGCTATTTTGAGGAATTATTAACATGTTTCAGCTCAGCATGGGTGTAAGAAATGGGATTGTCTGTTGCTAATGACAACAAAGGGTGTCCTGGGACATTAGTTATGTTGTTGTGGGGAATGGAATGGCTGACTGAGTGAGTGAATTATTAGCCAGTCATGCAAAACATGCCTTCATTTTCCTCCCGAGCAGATTACTCTCAGCGGGCAAGAAAAAATAAGCTATCAAACAACTAGGAGTAGCGCTCTCTTGAGATGCTGGTAGAGCGTGATAGTTGCTGGGAATCTCTTTCAGGGCCTTTTATTCGCCACTTACCAAGCTCAGTGATGTGTGCGAGGGGAGGGGCATACAACTGACCCTGGTATTCGAGGATGTTCTTTAGGATACATGGGTCTCCTTTAATGGAAATGTGAATCATGACAGGTGAAAGTTATGTGTAAACCTAATGAGAATGTTCATCACCACATGCTGATTTTCAACACTTTTACTATTCAGTATTTAGTAGGCAGATGTTGATATTTCAGTATCTGTTCTAATGACGCAAATCTCTGTTCTCTGACGTACTGATCCGGGTGTTCAAGTGTCAATTAAACCTTAACTTCGAGTGTGATGAAGTGAAATTCATTGTCAGGCAATGCTAGATAATCACAGCTGAAACGGCGTTGCATGGTATTGTCTGTGACCGATGTGGTATCTTGAAACAACGTTATATAGCTGTAGCAAAAATACCAAGCTGAAAGCTGATGCTCTATCTGCTGGATCATTTTCCCTGCTAATCTAACCTGGCCCGCGAAGCAATTTGAGAATTTCTCAAAGAAAATAACAGAAATTACGTTGCGGCCCCACAGGAAATAAATCCGCACCTGATCCGCATCCGAAAATTTGGATTTCTCTGTTTTTCGACATTCTGAATAAACATAAATATATTGCGTGTTGGCACAGTCATGTTTGCTCAGTCATGCTGAGAGTTGTTCGGTATATTTGTCCGGGATTCATCAACATCAGGAAATTTCTGACAAATATTTGAACTACTTCCATTATGTAAAAATCACCAATGTGAAAATTTCCTGTTCTGCGTCAGAATCTTGATATTTGAATGTTACAAGACGACCTTGCAATGCATTGGTATGTCCTTGGTATCACAAAGACCGTGTTCTTATGGTAATGATTTGGCTGATAAAAAATCCGCCAAATGTTTGTCCTGCTTCCGTTAGGAGAAAGTCCTACTCCTCGTCAAAATCGCCAACATTGCAATGACCTTAGTTAAAACTACTGTATATAATAAAGAACAATATTGTACCTGATGATGGCCAAAAACAAGGTCTAATCAGGACTGCCATGAAAATTTCATGTTATGTGTCCAAACCTTTGCATATCACATGTAGCATCCTTGCATCATGCCGGAAATGTCCCTGTAATGAAGAACAATGTCATACTGATGAGCTCGTGAGAGACATTATATACCTCAGTAGCTGATCCTCCCTCAACAGGCAGTATTTGATGTAGCGCGTGTTCAAGGGACTTTGCGATCTTGGAGCCTAATTGCATGTCAAGATGGCTGAAAACAACTACTTAACAGTCAGTGGAAGCCTTATTTACAGAGCTTTGGTATGTCATGTTTGTATATAAAATGTTTAGCTTTTCAATTTGTTTTATTGATGTTTAGAACCTTGAGCCAATTTGGAAACCATTACTCTTTCAGAGCTTTTGAAAAACATCTTAATTTTTCTCTAGCATGAATATGCACCCTTTGATGTTTTTCGGCAAAATGAAATAAACGCAAGGGTTTTGGGTTTTGCAGTTCTAAAGTGTTTTTCATTCATTTTGCTAAAAAACCTCTGAAGTGTGCATATTTGTGACTCGCTCTACCAAAACTAGGCGCTTGTCGCATCTGAACTTGACAGGTTGATACGGACTTGTTGTTCATTTCCCTATTGTAGACCTTTTGTGAAATCTATTACAAACTGATTTAGTCACATTTCACAAAAGGTCTACAATAGCGAAATGAACAACAAGTCCGTATCAACCTGTCAAGTTCAGATGCGACAAGCGCCTAGTTTTGGTAGAGCGGGTCACATATTTGTGTTCACCGAAAAACCTTTTTCAAAAGGCCAAAATCCTTGATTTCTAAGACTCAGAGTTTACCCCCTGTTGCCCTTCAGCCTAAATCTAACTTGTCATATTAAGCCCCACTTGCCTTTATTGTCATCTTAAACTCTTTAGATTATTTTTGTATACCTTTGCCTTTCACAGGCACTAACCTAATGCTGTAATGAAGGTCATTGTCTGTTGACGTCATCAAAGATAAGTGCGTGTTATGTAATGTTTATTTATTTTCTGCCAAGACATTGTCCTCATAGTCAATCCTGGGCCTAGTTCTCCCCATGTTTATGTGTTGTATGACTTCCATGCTTTTTCTTTGAGGAATTGTTCCTCTAAGGCTTTCCTTAGCATGTTAAAGGCAAGGTGCATATTGCATTTTGTAGGATTCGTATCTCTCTGTGGTTATAACCCCACTTCGGCTACAAAATTTATCGAGTACGGATTGTAGATTGCTACGAAAGTGAGATATGACAAATACAAGTTTGATCATTCTTCTGCAAAATCAGTGAAGGCATGGAATGGGAGGTAAGGGGGTATTCAGGTTTGAGTAGAGCAAGAATTCCTTCCTTTCGTACTAACTACATCATTCATTACTTTCTTGAAGCATTCTCCGAACATATAGAACCATTTCACTGAACCTTTCTAAAGGTTGCTTTGATTGAACCCTTTGTATGAGAGTGCCGTTCCTCATACCAATCTCAAGAAGGGATCACAGGATTTGGGTTCAATTAATGTCTCAACTGCTAACCTTGATGTAGTTGATCCTGATGGATCACTGGAGATCGTCTGCTGAATGAAGGATTTTGACAGATTTTGACCTCTGCTAGCATTCCAGTGTTGCTGGAGTGATATTCACCAGCAAGAGAGGCCAACAACTTGACTTGCATGTTCCTTTCCTGGTTAGATTAAACCCTTTGGATGAATGTGCACTTCTATGTACCAGCGAAATGAAAGGCATTACTATTTTCCCTGTCTGTTTGACCCTGACTATGTGGTCCCTTTGGGGGACACTGATCATAGATTGTAAAGCTGGACATGCCTCATCAACAACTTGTCCTGTACTTAGTACACTCGAACATCTGAAATGTTCTCCCTTGTCACCATGATATTGGAGATGGTCTCTGCTTGATTCCTTGCCAAGGATGATCGAGTGTCATGGCAATCCCTGGGGATCCTCCGTATGACATTCAGTATTAAAGACAAGGAGATAACCTCGCAACATATCATATTATTTTATGCCTCGGATTCGTCACCATGGAAACTTGAACTGTACTGTCATGGGAAACTTAGTATATGTTTCCGCTTCGGCTGGGATTGGCATTTGTTTTAAAGATTTGAATAAAAAATTTTGACGAAAGAAAGGCTCAAGCAAATCTACCGGTATTGTGGCCTGTGTATTGGTTTGAATCACCACCAGGAGCACACAGACTGGGATTGACCCGTAATGTTTTGAGATAGCTGAATCACTCACCCAAACCCTTGACATTTTCGGCCTCAGGAGCTGTTTTTTATTAGTTGGACCATTGCCAAAACAGGCGACGAGGTTGAACACCTGCGATCGGCGTTGACCTTTGCCCTCTTTAAGTTTTCCTACGGCGCTGTGATTGGGGCACGCGCTGAGAGTGTGCTGAGAAAACAGAAAAATCGATTGAATCCGTCGTGGGTTTTTGGAGCTCGATAGTGGTGACGCAAACGCATGAGAGTCAGGATGCTTGTGGACCTGCATAAAGGGAATGAGGCACATTGAATGAGGCACATGACTCACCAATAACAGACAGTTTTTTATGTCGCTTATGAAACCAAGGGAATCCCAAATGATTTCCACAACACTCGTCCTCAGAAGCGTCTCGGTTATCAGTGGTTACTGTTATGGTTATAGCCACAAGAGGGAACATGTAGTTCATCATTTGAAACAGATACAAAGTCATGTTCTGTGGTCTCTAACAACACACAATTGGGAAGTATTGTCCGCACCGGACCTGTAGTGGTGAAGATGATCCATCCCCTTCTCTCCCAAAAGAATATGCCAGTGTCAATATTTGCCATTGTCGCCAGGATATGTGTGTAAGTCCTTGAGGAAATGATCAGGCTAAATGAGGCTATCTCCGTGCGCAGGTCTGTTAGTTCATCCCATTGATTGGCTGATACTGCTCTTGAGGGAATGGCCTAATCACTGTTTCATGGTTATTTAGTAGGCTGTCTAATATTTGCCGATATTTGTAATTAAACGGGAGTTAGCTACTGGGAGACCATAATTTATGTGTTTTTGGTTCAAGTTACTTTGTATTCATTGTCATGCACCTCATAAAATTGTGAAATACATCACTGGCTTATCACTTTTTCGATGACACGCAATGGAAAGTGTCATAAAGTACAGTCTGTGATACCTCCCTTAGCTGACACTGCCATCAGCTGGACCCTTCTCTATAATAGCACTGGGCACTGATATCGGGCAGGGACTAAGCCTTTCCATTGAATGTGACCCTTATACTCAGGACACCTCTCTATCAAGGATCGCAATGGTCAGTTTTAGGGGTACCCAAAATATAACCTTTTTCACAAGCAGATTCTCTTCATTGTCATGGTGGCATTCTTTTTGCTTGTCAAGGCTTTCTTCTGGAAATATTTCTCAATCCTGAACCACTAATGTTAATACCAACATTCTAAGCAAAAAAAGCTCACAACGCCAATGGCGGAGCGGCTACATTATACTCGGAAACCGCTCGCTCTTGTTGTCTCCTCTGGCTTCCTCCCCAATAATGCCCTATCACTTCAAAGTCCCAGAGAGCCACACTTGGCAGTCCTGACTTCTTTCCTTCAAGGAGATGACGTGGGCAATAAGGCCGTGAATGGTTTGTTCTTGGTTTCTTTCTCAAAGATAGCCACTTCAGATTACATTGGAGGCAATGTAAGGTGCGTGACGATAAGGTCAATTTTCTTCCAGTGGTGAACCATAGCCTTTCCTTGTTGCTTCCTGTGGAGGCACAAGACAATATCATCAATAACGCCTTCTAAGCTTCTTTCCATGGTAACCATCCAGCAGCTTTACAGTTGAACTACAATCCTAAGCGATTTTCATCAATTTAAACAATGTTCAGTCAATCTCTAAGTGATATTTCACATTTCAGTAAAAAAACTTTTAAAAGTTTATGTAAAGACAACTGAGTTTCTTGCTCAACAGTCAATGGCATAATTTACATCAATCGCACTTTGATGTAGTATTGTACTCGCTAACTTATAGACTGGTTTCTTCTAGTTTCAGCTACCAAATCTGCCTAGATGGATGCTTGACAGTCAATTAAAATTGCCTGCTAAGAGTCATGGCCATTGTCATGCTTGATTCTTTGTTCCACTGATTGATATGGTCTCCTCCTTCCTACTTTCAGACCAGCTCCTGGAGAAAAATCCGTAATGTCGTCCACTGGTCACCGTTCGTCCAGCAGTTCAAGAAATACCGCTATCCATGGGTACAGCTAGCAGGACACCAAGGTTGGTATGTTGATGGTTGTTGGCTTGCTGAAAGCTGTGTCTGCGACTCACCAGCAACAAGATTTCTAAAATCAGAAAGCTTTTTACTTGGTACATTAAATAATCGTAGGGTCATGTGCGTAAATTTATCTGCAAAATTCATCTTTATAATAATTTGTATGTTTTATTATTTCAGGCAACTTCAAAGCTGGTGAACAGGGAACCATATTAAAGAAGTTGTGTAGCCGTGAGCAGAAGTGCCTTCAGACGTTAATGACCGATGTCTTACGGCCGTACGTTCCAGAGTATCTTGGCATCGATGAAAGACAGGGCGAAAGTATCCTTTGAGTCAATTTCTGAAATATTTTCTACCACCGTGTCAAAGTTAGCATTAGTAGGCGTGTTCCTGTTGGTCCTCAGCAGACTCAAAAGGACCTAAGATTGTGTCTAGGCAGAGTAACACTTTGAAGACATACAATTGAGTGTCCAAAAATTCTGTCTTGACGCAATGGCCCAAAGCGCCGCGTAGCGGCAAAAAAGCGAAGCTGGCGAAACATTTATAACGGGTCACCGTCACTTATTATTGGACTTATAGCGCATTTACGGGGTTGCAACTATTTTGCTTTATAGTGTCACCAGGAAAGAAAAGCATGCGACCTAACGCCGATCTATTTGTATAAAGTGATAATTGGAAGGTATATAGTAGGAAATATCAATAAAATAATCATTCCATGTCGTCTTTTGAGGGCATTTTTGATTGTAAAAAATATATGTGTACGTCACCGGAGTCTCTGCAATGATAATTTTATCACAGCAGTCTCGCGCAAGTAGAAGTTCTTTACCTATTAGTTCTTCACTTATTAGTCTCAATGTCTGGCGCAAAGCCAGACGTTTTCCATTACGATTTCACTACGATGTTTGACAAGAAGGAGCAGTGCGCGAGATATGCTGAGCAGACTTCCCTCGCTTGAGTTTCGGAAGAATGTTCCATATCGCGCTTCGCTGACCACTGCTGACCATGACAGGCGTGCATTGGACTGGTACAGGTTGGAACTGAACATTGAATATGCTGGTGGTGACGCTTTATGATGAGAAGTTGGTCCTGACTGATGCAGTATCCTTGGACTTGTCCACAGCATCGTTCAATCATTGCTCTCTGAGCTGCCTTGATTCTGTACTTACCCAAACACTGAGACCAAATGCCTGTTGACTGTGCTTTAAGAGAGACTGGCGCCATGCCTAGTCTCTCTTAAAGCACAGTCAACAGAACCCCCTCAGACTCAGAAACCACAAACGCCCAACCCTTCCTGCTACCTTAATACTTCTGGATTGGGTGTCATTGCTTAAGAGCACAAACGAAGGACTTTTGTCTCAGCTCAGGTAGACTTTTATGTCTAAATGCATCAAAAGATTGATTTGAGTCAGTTATCCCCCTTTAGGATCCAACCCAGAATACTTTCCTTGACCATTGGCCAGCTTACATCCAGATGCAGGACCTGCTCTGTGAGTTCCGAACACCGTGTGTGATGGACTGTAAGATAGGAGTGAGGACGTACCTGGAGGAGGAGTTACAGAAGGCCAGGAAGAGCCCTCAACTCAGGAAGGTGAGTGAGAGGCTGCTTTAGGGATGGTGGGATGTGTCCTGGATGAAGGAATATGTCTCCATCATCTGTAAGTCCGTATCGAGTTTCAGATTCTAGTAACGACCCACTGCAATGTGCTCTTGAGGCAATGTGCTCTTGAGGCAATGTGCTCTTGAGGCAATGTGCTCTTGAGGCAATGTGCTCTTTAGGCAATGTGCTCTTGAGGCAATGTGCTCTTGAGGCAATGTGCTCTTGAGGCAATGTGCTCTTGAGACAATGTGCTCTTGAGGCAATGTGCTCTTGAGGCAATGTGCTCTTGAGGCAATGTGCTCTTGAGGCAATGTGCTCTTGAGGCAATGTGCTCTTGAGGCAAGTGAATTGGGTCTAGTTTTGGCGAATATTCAGAGGGTTAATGTTTAACTCTCTCCCTTGTAGGATATGTATGACAAAATGGTCGAGATTGACCCAGACGAACCAACGGATGAAGAAAGGCAGCAACTCGGTATCACAAAACCCCGATACATGCAATGGAGAGAAACGACAAGTTCCACATCGTCACTAGGATTTAGGATAGAAGGCATTAAGGTAAGAAAGAGAAAGAGTTGTCTTGAATAGGAGGAGAGGTTTGAAATGCCATAGTTGTTGATGGAATTGATATCAAATTGGTCGTATTGGTTGTCTCATGAGGGAGAAGCTGAAATCTTGGCCAAAAAGAGGCTCTCAGGGGAATGACATCTCGACCAGAGAGAACACCTCAGACTCAAAAGTAAAATGTGTTTTTGACTGTTGCCATATTTATTGTACTGTAGTATCTTTATTGTCATTCACAAAGTTTCATAATCTCTTCATCTTTGACAGAAACAAGACGGCTCGTCATCGAAGGATTTCAAAACCACAAAAACCAAAGACAAAGTGAAAGAACACCTTCAGTACTTCACCAGCAATAACAAAAATGTACTGGTAAGTAGAAAGATCAGCATCCGATTGTTCAACACTACAGACAAATTGCAATGGGCCAATACTCTGCTCATATCGGGTTTTTTTACAGTCCCAGACTCCTCATTCAGTCATCGAGACACAATGGTTCCTGTGTACTCTAAGTGACAGAGGTTTGGGGGAACCTTTCCAATCGGGAATAAGATTCTGATATTGTGATCGTGACAATGCTTGCCCACTGTTAACATTTTGAACATGATGTAATGTCTAATGATTTCTTGTGTCTGCCAGGATTCAAATGACAGGATTTGGTAACACGTTCCCAATGGTAAATTTATTCTGTTCCACTTCCAGAGTACCTATATCCGCCGATTAAAAGTATTGCGAGCAACCATGGAGAGTTCAGAGTGGTTTCAAAGAAACGAGGTAAGGTTGGTTCAATCTAGTTACTCCCAACCCTTTCGTCAGCGATCCTCACTGGAGCGATAATCAATATTCACCTAATATCCGGTGTGTAGGTTGCCTAGAGAAAGCCCTAGTGGTCTCCCGTGTATCTGCTTACCTCTCCCCTTTATCTTTTAGGTTATTGGTAGCTCTCTGTTGTTTGTGCACGATGATTCCGAGAGGGCGTGCGTCTGGATGATCGACTTTGGAAAAACTGTCAAACTGCCTGAAAATGTCTATGTGGATCACCGTTCACCCTGGGTGGAAGGAAACAGGTGAGTTTGAGTCAGGCTGGGTTGGGTGGTAGGCAAACTGGTGTATTGTGCTAGTTTTTAGCATCTTGAAGCTTCAAGGGTGAAAATTCACACAATTAGGATGTCGGCTATTTTGGAAATGATCAAGCGATCCGTTTGTGATTGTTAAGCTATGGTGGGTCAAGATGTGTTTGAGTGAGGACGCAAGAGGCCCCATGGCTTCGAAGACCTGACACACGGGAAATCCTCTTGGTCGGCCATTTTGAGGAAACCAAACCTTCCTCTTTAAACTGAATCTTGACCTTTTCTTTCAGAGAGGATGGCTACCTCTTCGGCGTAGATAACCTAATCGACATCTTTGAAGAAACCATTCGAGAGGAATCGGAAGACTAGGTGGTGCCATCTGTAGGCAGAGCATTTAATCAAGATGAATTTTTTTCATAACGGGAGATCATTTAATCTGCTGATGATTAAAGGAAACCTCTCACTAATCATCATCCACTTTCGAAGCTAAAAGTTATCAAGAAAAGAGTTTCTACCAAAAGTGATTACCTAGCCATTTGAGTAATTACCCATTCTGAAAACTGTTTTATGAGAGGTTTCCCTTAAGAAACATTGTAAACTGGTAATGTTGTTGCACAATGCAAAACTTTCGTGAATATGCTCTTAATAAAAAAAGAAATAAAATAGTCATAACATTAACCAGTTTACAGTATTTGTTCAGCATATGTAGTTCAGGGCTGGTATGATGTCAGCATTTTGGAATAATCAAAACGGGTGGGGACGAGGGGGAGTGAGTAAGCTACTGTAAGCTGGGCAATTTTCTTGTGCGTCTTAATCTTGGGGCCAGCTAAGTTCATGAAAGCCAATGAAGATGTGATTAATATAAAACCACTAACTGCAGAAGCGGCAACTATTTTCTGATTTCCGGTAATCTTTTGAGTTGCATAGTTGCAGGGAAGAGAGTGGCTATTGCTGTGGTTGAAAGTTGTTGAAACTTTAGTTGGTTTGAGATGATGTGTTTGGTTCACGAAGATACACCTGTATCATGATAAGAGTTCACAGACTGATGAAGATCTTCGGAAGGACTTATTTCATGCTTTCGAAAAATTCTTCCTTCAGTTTCATAATATTTGTGAGATTTAAGCTGATTTCTAAGCTATAATTAATGTTATGTATTTAAAGTATCAAATGTAAATAGTAAAATATGCAATTTATTAACTAATTCTGGGCAACTCGCCAGCATCAGTTTGGAAAAATTGAAGAAATTGTCGAACTCTTGTTCAAGAGGTGAAGGCCTGGGGAGTGAGTGCCCCAGCATAATACTTATTCCAAACGACCAATTTCTCACTTAATGTTTCAAATTGTTTTCCTCCATTCATGCATGTATTTTGATTTCTTGTCCAGAGTATTTTGATGTTGCACGACTTCAAAATTCCATTGTATACTGAAGGTCAAATTCATCACTTGAGTATTAAAAGCGACACAAATTTTGCAAAAGTTGTTCATGTTTTCAGTATGTAGTAGACATTTATATCATAACCTTATAACTCTTAATGAAATTTTGGGAGCATGACGTCACAATGAAGTGGCGATGTGTTTTCTTGCTTTAGGTGAGTTGTACTTGTGTGAAATTGTGATAAAACTGCACTACCAAAAGCTTAGACAATTTCTTGTCGCTAGGCTTGCAGATAGTGCACAAGTGTACAGTAACGCCTACATTTGAGTTTTAACAGTCTTCAAAGTTTCATTCACGAAGCGTTTTGATGTTTATCTCTCTAATGCTACGTTATTATCTTTTATAAAGAATTATTATTACAAATTGTATATTTTTTCACTCTCTGGGTGTACAATAAGTTTCTATGTTCTGTTTAATGACTTTCAATGTCTTGTTGGTTAAAAGCGCATGTTGTCATTCCATGAGGAGACATTCCAGTTGTTTCTCTGTTTAACAAAACTGAACTCTTGTAGTAAAGTAAAGTGAATACTGCTTATTTTCTGTATCCACTTTCATTTTGCACCCAAGTGTTTGTCCTGTCGGAAATGGTCAGAGTCCACTGCAGTGATAGTATAAACTGAATCGAGGGCCAGGGTTTGGGGTAAAGTGGGTTTCCAGCTTAAAATAAGAATAGATAACAGAAATATGATTACGAATACATTGGGAGCGTGTCGTGACCAGGTAAAGGTATGATTACTAATGACCATGTATATAATTGAAAAATCCAGTTGTGATATTAGATGATAATTAGAAATTCAGGGAGAAAGTTATCTGATTTGAAAGTTTTGAAATAGGACTTGGCTGCCATTCAAAGGAATATTGTGTCAATACATGTGTAGTGGGGTTCACAACCTGTTATCTTTCTCATTGGTGGTGTTTTTCAAAACTAGCAGTTCTGAGGTAATTCTGATAGCTTTGTGTAAACTTTTCCTGTCTTAAAGACTTAATATTGTGTAAATTGAAAGGTATGTTTTCAAATCGGGAACTGATGGAAAATATGGAATAAAACATATTCGTTGCAACTAGTTGTTTTATTGTCATTAGAGATCACTTGAAAATTTGATAATACTGAAAGGCATCAACTATTAACCCATCCCCTGCTGAAAGACCGTTAGTATTGATCACATTTGAATTACATCGACAGAAAGCTATACACAAAAGAGTGCTCGGTCGCCAAGCCAATATGGAAGTTAATGTCCCCCTGTGGTTGTGACTTTGTCCTCAATTAGGGATGAAGGGAAACTATGATCCAACACCGTGGAGTCTGTCCAGGCCATGCCAAGGATGATTTGTGTTGTCTTCCCATTATAATGATAGTCACTGACCAGCTGGGCCTGTTGCTGAACGAACAGGAACTAGTTAGGTGAAGTCCAGGTTTGTAGACGGAAATCCCTGGCTTTTTCACAACGGCAGGCTATTGTCGACGAGAGATCGATGCAAAAACTGGTGGCTAGGTGTATTGTGTCCTTGCAGGCAATCATTCTTTGCCCTTTATCTATCAATGGCCACAACATCAGTTGAAAAACCAGGCCTATCTTGGGACTGTGTCTTCTTCGTCTTTCTACATAATCCAATTAAGACGGAATAAGTATGGGGACATAAATCTGATAGTTAGCTAGCATGCAGTGGTGGTTGGGGCAGAGCAAACAGATAAAGTTAAGAAAAACAAGTAAAGTGATTTAGATCCTCATTTTATTCAACAACAGCCAACAAATGCTGGCACAAATAACAACACTTGTATAACGGGTGTGACCATCTAACACTAGGATGTGACCTTATATTTTTGGGTGTGACTTCCATATGTTGAAATAAGATGTATCAGATTGATCTTAAAACGACCAATGTTCAGCTGATCACAAGAATTGTTGGCCCAGAGGGTAATGGACACCACCATCCACCATGGACGCTATTGTCACAACATTGTTGAAGACAATTTCTAATTACCCCACCAGCATTGATTCCTTCTCAGGTAGGATACCGCAATAGGCCCCATTCAATACACCTTTGCTATCATAGCAGGAGTTGCACAGGTTGGACATGCAGGTCCGCTGTTGAGCAAACTTCAAGGGACACCAGACGCTCTATACATGCTTCCCAAAATTAGTGGCTTGCATTGGAACTAACTTTTTCCCCTTTGTCCGTCATTAAAGGCATTCAAGTGTGTTGGTCAACCATGACTATCTCCTTTGTCCCTCCACCATAAGGCCTAGTTTTCCCTTATGACATCACTATTTCGGACACTCAGCGCCCCATTTCTGGAAAGGTGTATAGGCCAACGGATGAACTCATTACATACTGTACTGGAGACCCGTGGAGGACATTGCTTTGGTCTACTTCGCATGATCTCGGGTAAGGCAACGTATCTTGTATTAAGAGCTGACCTGTTTCAAATATAAGGTCCGATCTAACTTTGATGCTATAAATTAAATGAAGTGGTCAAAGTGGGACATTCACACAACGACTTGGTGTTGGGGAAGAAATAGAGTTTTGGCAAGAATTAGGTGGGCTGTGATCAATAGAACCAATACCCAGTTGTTCAAGGAAAAAGATAAACAAATAAACCGCATCATCTCTAATTCCAAGTATTGGGACAATAATACTGAATCCTCTCAACGAAGCTATGCAGACTGGCTCATCATGACACTTGCACCATGAAGACGTCACAACGAAGACTTAGCATGATGAATTGGACGTCTCGCGACCGGACGGGAGACCCAGTTCTCTGCCCTCTTGCCCGGAGCTCTTTTTAGCATAGTCCTGTCGGGCATCGATTGTCCCTAGTCCTTCCTCAAGGCTCGAGGTGCTAGAGTCACTGTCATAGATCAACTCAGGTGGCCTCTGACAGGTTGTTCTTACGGGCCCGAGCTTCCGAGGTTTACTAATATACGCCTCATCATCGGAGATACTTTTTTTCTGTAACCCGGCATCAAATGTTAGTTGTGAGATAAGCACAGATATCTTGTCTTGCTTCTCCCGTTTGAGATGTGGATGTTCTGCTGGGATCGTTGATGGGGTTTGAGATTGTTTAGGGCGTTGGGTAGTGCGTTTTGACGGAGACACATGGCCTCGAACAGTTGGTGCTTTCTGTATCGTAAGTTGCGGCACAACTGATTTGGCATCGTAATGACAACCATGGAGATTTATTTTAGGTGATTTCTGACGATGCAACATCACATCAGTTTGTTTGATTCCAATGCGTGCTAGCGGTGGAGGAAGGGGGGCAGGCACAGTGCTACTTATTCGGAGATCCGTCAACGTCTCCATCAGATAGTCTGTTGCAGTGCCTGTCCGCGGCGTCACCTGTCGAAGCGAATTGGTCGGCTGACTCCGTGATAACGCGTGGGAATGCTTCCTCTTTGTGATATCGCCATCCTTGAGACTCGTTTTTGACCTTGAATGCAATGAAATGGCCGACGCATCCATTTTCTTACGCCTGCGTTTCCTTGGATGAGGTGCAGCTGTAGAGAACGGGAGGACCTCCGGGGTGGAGCAACCTTTTGTTCTCGCCCAATCCTCCGCCGTCATATGCTTTTCTGGATCGGTCTTACCAACTGATGCACCACCTTCAACAGAAAGCAAGGTGGCACATGAGATGTATCCGTGCTTGGCGGCGACGAGCATGGCAGTAAGACCGGCTTTGTTGGTCCGGTCCACATCTAACCCAAGACGTCTGAAGGACTTGAGGAGGAGTTCGATTGCCTTGTCGTTACCAACCATGGCGCTGTAGATGAGTGGTGTGTTACCTGGAAAGCAAAAGACAAGAGTAAAGAGTAAAGGGGCTTTGTTCAAAACAGCTTTTCTTTGTATTGTTTAAACAACCAGACAAAGTCACATTCTAGAACTGGCACAACCACCTACCACCGCTGCTGCTATAAGAGGATGGGTTTATGAACCACCTGTCTGTCTAAATAGTTTGTAAGGGGCGTTTTTGCTTTCCTCTTAAAAAGTCGTTCTTGCTATGGTTCTTTCTACCGTGTCTCTTAGCTATCATGAAATGACCTGGTATCAACTGAAGGACAGGTAATTAAATTGTCTATTCCTCATTTACTCCAATGAAATAACAACAAGGTGCGTCTCTAGTTAAAACACGATAACACTACTAAAATTAACTGCAATGGCAAATGAATCATGGTGACTTTGGCGTCTTCTTCAACTGGACAGAAATCGGCCAGGTGCTACACCGTCCTCACCGTCATTGTCCCCCAGGTCAGGGTCAACGTTATTCTTGACCAGGATCTGGACAACATCATTACACCGCTGCTCACAGGCGTAGCTGAGGGCAGTGCGGCCTGCGTCATCTCTCATGTTGACGTCTGCCTTCTTCTGAAGCAAGAGGTTGATGGCTTTGGCTCTGGTGCGCTCCTCCTAGAAAATGGAAGAGGACAAGTTATTATTTCACCACATCGTCATACCAAGCGTACGTATCAGGACGATAAATTAACTTTGAAGTAGGACTGCAAATGTGTGTGTGTGGGGGGGGGGGGGCAAATTTTGTTGCTTTCTCTCTTTGTTAAGGGAATACAAGCAAGAAAAAGTCATTGACTCGCTAGTTGTCTATTGTATTGTTCGAAAAAAAGAGGTATGAGGAACATTAAACACGTTACACAAGCTCAGGCCCGGGTCTTGAGAGGGCATATTGACCTGAACAGTAGGCAAATTCACAATTACATGTACAAAGCACACCAAAAATCCATTTAATAATCATGCCGTTGTTTTTCAAGCGAGGAGGAAGCACAGCAATCACGGCACGAGCTTAGAGAAACTCTGTGGGAGACGAGAGAAACGTGTCCGAAGAGGAGGACGTGGTGGACCAGGGCGCAATGACACTGTCTTATTTGTAAAATATCATATCTAGTGAGTTGAATACAAAATAAATTGATTAACAATAATTTGGTTGTTCCGATCCAATAATGATCGTATTCGGGATGACTTCTGTCGGGAAACATGTATATGGGCGTTTACTCCTACACAAAGCACATTTTGACCAAATCAATACGTCACTATCAATTAAGGCGTCATACCTGGTTGCCACGGAAACCTACCGCCCGTGACCTCTTGTCATTCGCATCTATACTCAATCAAACAATTTCACCTCAAAGGAGAAAACATAATCAACAAACATTACATGGTCTTAAAATAAAGTTGATTCTCTTTTATCAGAATATATGTATATGCGTTTGTATACATGAAGGCCACTTATATCATACGCTGCTCTATTTGAAGTATTCTTGTTTCAACAATGATAATCAAGTAAAATATTTCGTGAAGATGGATCATTTTGGAGTAGTGAACAGGGATGAGCATTGTCGATAACGTCCATGTACATTACACCCATTTCATACTTGGCCGTTAAAGAGCTTTGTAAGGATAGCGAAACCTGCCAACGTGTATTATCCAAGGCCGTGACGATACCAGAATCCCCCAGTTACGACGGCTAATGGGTGTCCTCGAAGAAACTCAAGATCTCACGAGCAGTGCACAAACATCGTTTTGAGATTGAATCAACAGGGTTTATATCGATCCATTAACCTATTGACGAACTTTGAAAAGATGTGAAATATTAAAACTCCCAATATCAATATTTGATTTCACTAATTATCAGTGCTTGTAAACCTTTGAAGGATTACAGCTGGACATATTGATTTGATGAGTTTTATCCGCCTAATGTGGCCAAATAGATGGTTCTCGGAGGACAACACGCAGTATCACGATGTCGAACAATAGGATTGGCGTTCGCGTTGGCGTTTTGGGGGATTAGCGCGGAAAACTCACTAGTCATCGAGTTGCTTACCTTGATATAGACTGATCTGATCAGCGGCGTCTTGCCCTTGAAGTCTTTGCAATTGACCACCTCATGGTCGACGGCGTCAAGGATAAACTTGGCGAGATGGATCTTGTTGCGGTTGATGGCGTCGAGTAGGGCTGAGCCGCCCGAGGCCTCAGGCTCTGGGTTGGTCCCTCTCCGCGACATCACTGACATGTCAGCATCCGTACGTCGGGTTAGATAACGCCAGAGGTGCGACAATGGACGTGCGAGAAAGAAACTGAAAGTATAGTTACAGTAGATGTGACGACACTAATTCCTACACAGTGAAACTTGCGAGTTCTTAGTGAAGCCATGCCATCCAGTAGGGATGGAGACGAGAAAGAAACGTGATTTTCTCCGTCACGGTAAGAGAAATATCAAGTCCAGTGACCTGTGTGACTTATCGATGACCCCTGAGCCAACAGTTCCATTCTCTCACGATACAAGTATTCCCCGGTGTTCCCCGGACATTCCATCCTAGGACATTTCAAACTTCTACACCGGGTTCACGCAAAGGTAATGCCAGTGGAATTTCTGACGTGACCAACCCGCGATTATTCAGCTAACGCAGGTTGCTGTCACTTGCCAATAACTTGCTATCTCTGCTTGCTGGACTACGACGTGTTACTACTAAACGAGACCATTCCTCCAGTGACGGGAACAATGGTGCTAATTGGTCTAGCAGCTCATTATGATCCGTACCAACACTGGTTCTTGGAGGAAATTGAACTGGTGCGCTAAACCCAGGCAATATGGTCGGCAAAACTCTGTGTGGGGGGGGGGGGGGGGAGGGGACTTACATTGGGTATTATGACAGCAAGCAAGGGAATCAGTGTACAGTGGAACCTCTATTAGCGGACACCTCTCTATTTATGGACAACCTCTCTATTAAGGACACTAGGTTTGCTCCTAAATTTCTTGTCGTTTCCATTCAGTTAGACCTCTCTGATAAGGTCATCTCTCAAGGACAGCACTTGCCAGTCCCGTGGGTGTCCTTAATATTGTGGTTCTACTATATATCGCACTATCTAATCAAGCATATCCTCGCAGCTAATGCTTCAGATTGATGTCATTACAGCTTTTTCAGTGGCCGTCATGATTCTTATCATTTTAAAAATAAAATGATAATTTATGCTGATATTCCCCAAGCATCTGTGATGAACGCATTCCACGTTCGGGTATCGTTAAATCCTAGCAAACAGTAAAATCTCACCAACTCCTATATCGATCCATAAGTATCAGGTTCCCTCATTACCGAGGTTGCGTCAAGACGAGTGCTGTGCCGGGGAAAAGCGATGGCGCAAATTCACGCCACGCGCCATCGCTAGTGGTGGCTGGGGGGGGGGGGGGGTAGGCCAACAGTGGCAGTTTTTTCATCCACCTGCGCCCCTTTTAATTCATACTCCGCGCACAGTATAGTACGCCGTAGATTCATAAACGCGGTGCTGAGACGAGTCGGTCCGTGGCTAATATCTCAGCAACTAAGCGTTGATATGTTAATTCCAGTTACAGGTTTTATGCTGTTGCTTACCAACAATGTTACTGGTGTTTGTAAGCAAGAGATCTAACTGAGCAGCTGAGCGACTGAAGGCAAGGTCTCTAGATTGTTTTAACTTTATCCGAATGCGCCAAACCAAACCCGTAACTTGAGCGTTTTGGGACACTGAGGTTGTGCACCAGACACGATTCTGGTGAACGAAAAAACAGTGCCAAGTGAAACTTAAAGTTGCATAATTGCAGCGAAAGGATAGTTTGGTTCCCCAAAATAAAGGAGACTTCACCATAAAAGTCACCCGTGCCACATTCCACCAAAGATACGAAATACCTGCTTACCTTCTGCTTGAAGAGCTTCACTTGCGCAGTATTTCCTTGACGTATCGGTAATAGTCCATTAAGACTGATTTCCGCAACCACAGTTCCCCAGTGGGGATCAATACAGGAATTGAATGATTTTTAAAACACGACGCCCGATAAAAACTATGTATCAACCGAAATCAGTTAAATCCATATATATGTATAACGGTAGTTGACACTTCGAGCGCATGTGTTTAACGCGACGGACACTTCTTTCGGAGGTAGTACTCCAAATGGCAAGAGTGTCATCGTCATCGCAGTTAGTCCGTGGTTGCCATGGTAACCAGGTGTTTCCTCCAGGCAAGGTTGGGAATTAAAACCGCGTTGGTTGTGTGACTGAGACAAGAAAGCACATTGTGTGCGAATGAACTCGAGATTGTGAAAACAACCCAGATTCTCCTCAATGCAACAAGTAGGTAGCAAGTTGGTGGATCAGATTAAGTTGCACAACGCCGGTGATAGGTGCCTCTTAGTTGTCACAGAGCACAGACACTAAAAAAAAATCTCTACTGAGATTACTCTATCATGACATCATGTCCAGGTTTTTGCGTGTTTCTGTAGGTTTTGTGACGAGTCATCGAGCACGTTAATATTGATCTGCTGATTGTGATCGTCACGCGCCAGTGACACATCCGGGAACTTGTGCAGTTATCATGGCACGTGTTGGCAGAGAGGAGCCTTGCTTGGAGAATTGTTTTTTTGTATCTCATCAACTGCCCATCAAGGGAGTATAAACCTTGAGCGTCTGGATGGTTCCCAAACATGATTTTGGACACCTCCACTCTTGACTATATCACCCTTTAGCGGTCTGCATCGCTGGCATCTTCTGCTTGCTAAAATCAGCTCTAGGAGGATTTGTGCATTTTAGAAAACTTCACTGACTCATAGCAGATTCATAATTCACATATTTTATTGACAATACTATTCATTTACAATCTACATCTCCATAGACTACCGCGAATTTTTTTAAAATTGTAAGTGAAAAGTTTGTGATTTTTCCCAGGGGGACACTTATTACTGTTACACCGATTCACGCGGTCCTTCAACGTATCTTTACGCTGTTACGTCCAGCCCATGGCTGATATAATCATATTAAGTACTGTTATGACCATGACGATCACGGCAGTTGCGTTCAATAAAAGCAGCGCCTGGTGAATACTCGCCCTCTTTTTTTTCACTTCCTCCTTGTAATATCTGACGTAATCCGCATTGCCCGTCATTGCACTATCCATCGGCTCCGTTTTGGCAAAGATGGACACATTGTACTGAAAATGAATCATAACGCATGCATATTAGTTGATTCAAATTGATCCCTGCTGCAACAACGCTCTGGGACAGTCCCGCTTTTAAAAAATGACGAATCCAGCCACATCAGCTGGGCTTTTAACCTCACTGGACAACGTGGTGAGAGGTTGGTCTGGCAGATCCAGCCAATGTCAATACATTGAGGGTTAAGCTTGGCTTCACTCGGATGTCATGGATCGTGGTTGTTCGTTACCAATCATTCGGAGCACAATCGGGTGTTGCTATGGTTGTACCATTGTCCCACGTGGGGGACAATTGGGGACGATTCATGGCGTGTGGATTATAGATCGGGATTAACTCCATACGACCAATAGGAGTAGGACAATGAATTCCAAAGCCATCGTCATTGTCCTCTGTCGTACGGCACACCCCCGGGACAGTCCATTTCGTCATCCTATTCGCACTGTCAGGGCGAGGGACGAGGCCAGTCCGATGCGTCTGGAGTGTACCGTACGGCAGCAGTATGGACTTCAGAGACGACAAACCGACAACCGAGACATCATGTGTTCTCATACTTACAATATAGAACCACATTCCTCCGACTACAAGCTGTAGTATGAGGGAAATGATGATCATAATGACGAGAGACACCCACAGGGCAAGGTATTTGCCTCGGTCGGTCGCGAAGACAAGTGTCTTGAGTTGGGACACATTACTGGTGATCAGGGAAATGTTCAGGAGGCTGAAAGATAGAGATGATTTACTCAAACATATTCAGAGACAGAACACGAAACACAACCCAAGGAATTTATCTTTGCTGCTTTAGCCAAAGGCAACCGAGGAAAAACACCAAAGCATTCCAAAGCGGCGAAGACATGTGTCAAATTAAACCGGGGACAATTTAACATTGGCGCCATTTAGAAGATATGAGACACAAGGACGGCACAACGAGTCGTCGTCCTCACTTCTCGCCGACAAATTGTCTACAAACTTCACAACAGGTTCATCGCAGTATATCCGATGTGAAAGGCATGATAGTCTTCGGTGCTAATGTCTCAATCACACCATAGAACAATCTATTGAGTTGTAACATAGTTGAGGGTGACTTCGATTGTTTCACATATAGTAATCCCGCACGACTTCCCATAAACTTATTCTTACCCCTTGACTAGTGTTCCTTTCTTGTCGTGTGTATCGGGGTCAGGGACCTCATCGAACAATCCGTCTAATTCATCCATCCCGGACACCAGCTCATTGTCATCGTCAACCAACCCATGCTCATCGCTTGTGTTTGTGGCTGCCATCTTACTGAACATGAAGTTTTAATCTACAAGAGGAAATAGTCCCAAACTTGTCCGGTTACTGGTGTAAAAGTAATGGTAGCCCTACGATTACAAGTCCAAATCACTAAAGCTTACCAGTGTACATGTAAATGTTTTAACCAGGGTAAGCAACGTCGACGACAGTTGTCATTTTTAACCTATAACTAAGGACTTCCATTCACGGGGACCTGTATTTCTGTTACACCGACAAGCTCTCATTCAAGACAGCGAACGAAGCTGTCCCCGCGAGTTGAACAGTTCTGTGGATCACCAGCAGGATGGCTAGAGCGGAAGGTGGCAGTCTGTCTTCGATGGAATGGCCTCATCTAGAACTATGCTTAGAAGTCCTGTCTACAACACAGCCCGAGAAGGTACACCCAAGGGACCGCAATCTCCAACGCCGTCCTTTCGTCTACGTTCCGCACCCTGACGTGGTGACATAATTGATGAGGCGTTAGGAATTTCGGTGACTTACCTTGACATGCAGTTGTCCTTTGCAAAGTTATGTCACACCTGTCTTTGCCGAGACGCAATTGCACTCCCGGGCCACACTATCCGGATGCTCCTATGAATCACACACGGACAGAACAGTTCATCATCAGCAGGTGGTTGTACGCATATACTGTAAGCTTATCGTGAATAGTTCACATGGCATTCACATACTGAAACAAAGGCCTATTTTCAAAAACTCAGTAAAGGATTTTCTGCTATTGTTTATTGATCAGTTCACACAGGCGCGGATTGTATTGTTAACTATTACATGTAGATACTGTGTCCTGATTTGGCCTACTAAGACATTTCGGATGAGTCACAACCTGATGGAAAGTCTATATATTGTCTATTGATCTGGTGATGCCAAAGTCCTTCATTTCAATCAATCATCATAAACGAGACTGTCATTAACGTAGAATCAACATAAAAAAACTGACTTACATAAGCGTACATGTATTTGGTCACCGTTGAGGACAAGTTATTTTCCTTCCGTTGTCCCTTTAATTGGAATTCGGCCATGGATTAACTGATTGGTCTACTGTAAACAAGGTCATGGGTCGTCGCGGCTTTATAAGTGTGCAGCAACTCATTTCCTAACATAATGGAATACTATTAAATTTGACCGCATTTTTTCATATGCCAGTTACTTTTTGTGACCAGTATAGTTGGAACTACTCCTGGCCGAATTTACAGTAGATAGCGTTCGCATGACTGTCGGGAACAATTCTAAACATCTTAGCATATATAAACCCCAGAAAAATCCGTCTCAATGAAAAGGCTTGCTTGTAAAAATATTTCTTCTTCGATAGACAGTCAAGACGACTCCTGACTCATTTGACATGACCGTACTGAAAACAATGAAGGCACTTGTATGTTACCCGAGAAAAAGACCAAGCCAACAACATCTTGATGTTGTTAGATGTTCCCTTGCACGGACGATAATCTCACTGCAGATCACAATCTAGAGCAGGTCCGCCTTTCGGGACGTTGCTCTGTTCGTCAGGAGACGGGCACAACCACAAAAACGACCAGTTGTCAAAATAAAATTGCCCATTGTTAATCTGACTATTATCAGATCATCTCGCCGAAAATGTCGAAACCTGGCCGTCTCTTGCCTGGCCTCCCAAAAAAGTGACCACCCGGTTGTGAGGGGGGCAAAGGAAGCGGATATCAAACCAGGCCAAACCTTGACCGACCGCGAAATAGGCCAAGTCAATGTTGAAAAGTGACTTATCTACCTGCAGTGAGGGAGTCGAAAGACAAGATTCTAACAGAAGACGTTGAATTGCGGCGGATACAGGCAACCAACCTCACGGGGTGAGTCACAGCTAGCCTCCTTCACTTTCTTAAAAATCGAGTTTCAAATGAACACTTCGGGTAAATCTTGACCGGGATCGCAAAGTCACATAGACATGGGATGAAACAATGGAGTTTCGAGTCGGGCACATACACAAGACTAAGTTACATTTTAATGTTCTTCGAGCGAAAAGAAATATTCAATTTCCTCTTATTTCTCCAATTTATTTCAGAAAATGCCAAAGATGAGGTTGATATACGCAGTCTTGGTGATATGCGCAGCGTTGAATTTATCCGGCGCCTTCCTACTGAGAGAGAATGTCCAACAACCGGCCTCTTCGGGTAGGGATATTTAAAATGTTGCAGTCAATCTTTAAGGCTATAGATCTCCTTAGACATTCACCTCAATTCAATGTCCCGGGACTGTATCTCCTACTTCACCTGTTGCACAGGTTGTGGAAAACTGTGGACCAAGTTGTGAAGGCCAGAGACTGTTCCTCCTGCTAAACTAGCCAGAGGTTGTGAAAGACAGAGGACTATTCCTCCCGCTACACCAGTCACAAGTTGTGAAAGACCGGGGACTATTCCTCCCTCTACACGAGTCACAAGTTGTGAAAGACCGGGGACTATTCCTCCCTCTACACCAGTCACAAGTTGTGAAAGACCGGGGACTATTCCTCCTGCCACACCGGCCACAAGAATTGAACGACAGGGGACTATTCCTACTGCCACACCAGCCACAAGTTGTGAAAGACCGGGGACTATTCCTCCTGCAACACCGGCCACAAGAATTGAACGACAGGGGACTATTCCTACTGCCACACCAGCCACAAGTTGTGAATGACCGGGGACTATTCCTCCTGCCACACCGGCCACAAGATATGAACGACAGGGGACTATTCCTACTACCACACCAGCCACGTGTTGTGAAGGGCAGGAGACTACTCCTCCTACAAAACTAGCAATAGACTGCGTAGACAAGCGACTATCCTCCGGCTACACCAGCCACATGTTGTGAAAGACAGGGGACTATTCCTCCTGCTACACCAGCCACAGGTCCTGCTACGCTAGCCACATATGACTTATCATCCTGCTACACCAGTCACAAGTCGTTTAAAGACAGGGGACTAATCCTCCTGCTACACCAGCCACAGGTTGTGAAAGACAGGGGCTACGCCAGCCACATGTTATTAAGACAGGGGACTAATCCTCCTGTTCTACACGTTGTCTCTATGTTTATTCTTTTGACACGAATGTTATAATGGTTTCAACTGCGTGCTCCTTGCAAGACCACGTTCTTACATATACCCCAGCTATTTCAATCTCTGATTTCCAGACCTTGACGACAACTGCACAGTCATTGCAAGTCGGGGTGATTGTGACTTCTACACATGCTTCCAAAGACGCCACCAGTGTTCAGAATACCTGGTGGAGCATGCTCGTGATCTCTGTACGAAGCTCGAGAACAGGCGACCTCAGTTCACAGCACAGGTAGGTTGTGATTGTGGACAGGCCAGGACAATGTCACAACCTCAAAATATATACCTATGAGATGAGAGGCAAAATGGTCCAGCTGGGTATATTAGATATCGCTATATGTCTCAACCGCGCAAGGGGCATTCAACCTTTATGTTGAGAGTGATGAAGACATAGAAGCACACCCAGTAGAGACATGGCACATCCAGCAGAGACATGGTACACCCTGTAGAAACATGGTGGACCATGTCGAGAGAAAGTACATCCGAACGGGACAGAGTGCAACCCTGTAGCCTCATATCACGCCATGTATAGAGTGGACACGCCCAGTAGAGATGGTACATCGAACAGAGACATGGTTCACCCTGTAGCTACAAATGACACCCTGCATAGACAAGGCACATCCAGTAAAAATATGGAACACCCTGTAGCATATGGCACACCCTGCAATAGTACAGTTTTTAGAAACACGCCACACCCTGTAGAGAAATGATACATTCAGTAGAGACCTGGTCCACCCTGTAGAAACATGGTGCACTTTGTTGGGAGAGTAGGCATCCAGATCAGACAGATAGAGTATGCCTAGTAAAGAGGCATGGCACATCCAGCAAAGACTTGGTACACCTTTTGGTGCACGTGAAAGATGCGTGTTGGTCTCCTTGTCTTCCCTTCATATCAATGTGTCAATTGTACCAATTCAGGGCCAAGTCTGGCTGAGCAACCAAACAAAATGCGTCATGGAAAAGCTGGTCCCTTCATACCGTTTATCAGTGCTTGACTGCAACGACCTTACGGAGGCAGGCTATGGCTTTTACCTGGAGTGTTCACTAAGTGGGAGACCGAATGTCTGTGACATCATCTGGCAGAACATTGAACACTTCATGGCAGTCACAAACATGAGGAGTGTGAGGTTTGTATGAGTCCATACTGAGGACAGTTACTCAGGGCCAGCTTGCATTCGACAAAGAGGTTCAGCCAGCTACACTGTCTACAGGTTGAGGCAATGTCACAACCTCGAAACTTCTCTGAGATTTTTGGGTGAAGCTCGTCTCCTCCAGGACTTGACAATGTCACCTCCAAGCATGAACCATATCTGGTTGAATCGTTCATCTCTGCACAATCTCGTCTACTCCAAGGCAGGACAATGTCACAACCTGGGCAGGACAATGTCACAACCTGGGAACAGATATATCCTATTTGAGACCTACAGCTAAAGAGATGGGCAATACTAAGAGCAACTGATTATGTCTCATTGTGCTGACTATTACTCAAGTCTTGTTTAGTGCTTTTGACACTTTCCCCACGTTTTGGCTGATTTTGACACGGTCTCTTCTTCCCTCCTCTTGATTGTGAAACGGTCTTTTCCGTCTCCTGGTTGTGACACCGTCTCCAGCAGATCATTCCTGGCGGTACTGTCTCTTGACAGTACTTTCCAATCAAAATATGGGGACGTTTAGAGAATATCATCACTTTGCCTAGAACTTGCTTATTATCATATAGCACAATCCTCTTTCAGGGATGCAAAATTTGCTTTCACAACAATGACGAAATGTGGACTACAGTCTCTACAGCGATTCATCAGATATCTCCAAGAGATAAGGACTCCATTTACTGCATTAGACATTCATTAGGTCATACTTAATGTGACGATCTGCACCCAGGGAGGCGTCTTGAACTTCGACTTCGGTGCTCATACATGCTGTATGGACTACCTTTACCAGTAAACAAACTATGAGAAGAATCAATTAATTTCATGCAAATATTTATTGATAAAAAGGCACAACTTGGTTGATACACCAAGTCTGCAATAAACTTTTCAAACAAAACTTTAAAGGGAGCTATGCTATACAGGGACGGTGTGTCTTTATAAATAAACATTCTAAGTGCACAAAAAAGCTGTAATTAATCTGTCAATAAAGATCAGATCATACATTTTTTCGAAAAAATAATTGTAATTAACATACACATGGATCACATGTTCATTCAAATAAAGTTCACAAAATTAATAAATAAATGAAGGACGGAGCTTAAATCTTAATTATTTACACTGTTTCACAAATATTTTTGTTATAAAGAGCTACGTGTATAAACTGAGTCTGGGGAAGTTGTCTCTTTAGTCCAATTATTTGATACCAATATCCCAAAATGGCTGGTCACACCCAATTGACAAAACAACAACTAATGCACAGCTGTTTCTTTTGATTATTTCATCAGAGCTTGTGCATTATTCCAAGTAGCTCTCACTTCTTTATGAGATCAATTTTAAACACTTGAATTTGTAAAACTGGGTCACGGACGGATCAAATATCAACAATGTTTGATTGAAAAAACTAAGTGACTAATTGCAATCTTGTCAGATTTTTGAAGTACTTGTTGTCTTTAACTTTCAGAGTTAAAACAACGTACAAGTACACACCTGACCCACTTTGCCCAAGCCAGGGTACCAGCTGGAAGTATGCCATGAGAGAAATTCTGACATTTTTTGTCAGATGTCAATCAAACTTTACCGGTAATCAAGGCATCTCTGAAGGTCTAAGAGTCTAACTGACACAGGAGTGCCACACCTCTCATGATCCAGAAGTCTGGGCTCTGGTCAGAAGGCACATTGACCGATGTCACAAAGTTTGTTGAATGTCCTGTAGAAGAGAGTGAACCAGCTCTCGCTGATGTACGATACAACGGACACTCGTAAGTGTGATGGGAGTCTGCTAAGCTGTGCTGGCTGGATATGGAGGCTCTGGTGCTCTCAGACTTCGACGGACTGTGAACAATCACCTTGAGAACAGGGAAACAAGAGAAGGAATAAGAAACAAATCATACAGATGCAATCAGTTTTGCCAAACATTCTTTCAGTTTGGATGGAAAGATTTGACTTGAATGTGATCTGGTTTTGTCAATGAACCACACATTTAAAGCTATGAAAGTATTTTTTTTCAATTCTCTTTTTCTTTATTTTGGGGATTATACAGATAAGTGAGCTAAACAATAACTAGCCAACCTAACTTTATTGTGTTTTCTTTCTGTTCTTACACACCTGCTTTGGTATAAAGTGAATTTCAGGAAGATGCGAAAAGCGTTCACCGGGAAGAGAGTCATGTAACGTTTTGTTCTCGAGGTCCCAGCAAGCGCCATCTATGTACAGACCAAACACCAGTACACCGTCATCAGGTGGAGGAGGACCCTAGAAAACAATCATTGGACGGAATATAGACAGGTTTTTACATCATTTGCAGGAAGAGTCTCGCAAGTGCAATGGTATTAGCATACTTTGACTGCTCTTCTATCTCACTCTTCATGCGATCTTTCACTTTCTCCTGATTCTTGTGGATGCAAAGGAACCTAAAACAAAACACTGGCCATGTCAGGGAAACTCCCACTCACCTTAAATGCCTTTGTCTTGACATCGACCTTACGCGTGATGTCATAGATAACATCTTTATCAATGCTGTTTTCCTGAACCTCGAAGTCGAACACGAGAGAGTCAACAGAGACACCAATCCTCCTGGCGTGATTCTGAAGAACCCCAGTCAGGAAACCTAGAAAAGACAAAGGAAATCATTCCACCATCACCTAATACAGCATCATTCATTGTATGTTTCTGACCTTCAAACTTGAAATACTCAAAGATACACATTGCTGTTTCCAGCATAAGCAGGCTATATGATGTGTTTCGAGAAGGCCTCTTTGTTACTGGTAAACCACAGAGCACCAGCAAGTAACCAACCAAAGGACCGACATGACCTGCACTGACCTTGTGGGAAGAAGAATGCTGACAACCAATAGCTCCTCGGATAGTATCTCATCACATCCATCTCTTCTGGCGAAGACGCAGAGAAGGGCTTGGCTGGCTGCTGACCCTGGGCCACCTTCAATGTCATTGTGACCTTGGCCAAGACAAGCTCCAGCCAGTGACTGAAGAAGTCCACCCTCTGGACCAGATCATGCACCCAGGGGCCTAGGCTCTTACATGACGCATAGGAGGCATTCTGAAGAAAAATAGCTTTTATGATAAGATTGGAAATACTGAGTGGCTAATATCAATATACGAAGGGGCAGTTCAGTCAGACACTACAAGACCAAAGGATATATCTTGTTTTTAAGCATGGCAGAACAACATTTTATGAAAAGGAGACTCAACCACTCTAAACAAGACCTACCTTCCATTGTTCTGGTACCTTCTGCACCAACAAGGAGTTATACGCTTCCTCCAGGCTCTCTGACATCACCACCTCACCCTTGACAGCCAGGCAGAGTTCCTTGAGTGACTTGTGGATAATCAATAGCAGTGTGTTGAAACGATCGACCTCCTGTCTCAGTACGGTAATCAGGGCAGACTGCGACAGCTCATGTACGATGGCTGCTTCAGCCTCAGATGTGTATTTCGCTAGAATAGAAATTCCAGAAATGAGAATGGACCGATATCTGTCACATGAGATGTTGGTCTCATTACATTATGTTGACATGTTGATACATGTACATTGATGTATATGGATGTGCATGAAATGACATGTCAATATAATGTTACAAGCTAACATGCTTTCTTACAACCAGGGCCAGTCCTTCACCAAACCTGACATCAGCAATCACAGTAGGCCCAATTTTAATGATATTGCTACCCCAATGTTCAGAGAAGGGGATCGCAAACCTATCAGGAGACAGCTTCACTTCTTTAAGCAGTAGTATCAATTAACAAAATTTGTAATAAACCAATCGATATCGAGTATTTGTAACATGGTCGTTTATATGTTGATGTGCACTAGGGTGTATTACATATGTGTACAGTTTTGTGAAAGAAAACCTTTTCCCGTTTATATTTGAATGTATATCTTGTACCAGTGTATGTGATGAAAAGTGAAGTGTTGCAAAAGTGAATTAGACAGCTGTAAATGCGGTCGAATGGACAACAAAAAGTACATGAACTTTAAACGATGAAGTACAATAGGAAGAAATGAGGAAATAAGCAGACGGAAAACGGTACACACAGGACTCATTACAGCACATAGATTCAGCTCTCCTTTACATGTTATTTGTGCCACAGGAAGGTGAGGGTTAAAATGGTTACAGAACACATACACACACACACAAATACTTAATTACTCCATACCAGGCTTTTTTGTTGAATTTGTTTGTCCTCGTCGAGCTGCATTAGAATTAAGCAATCAAACAAATGAAAACAAGGGCTAAGGGTTGAGATTTCTAGAACAAAAACAGGTCCTTTTTTTAAATGAAATCATTATCAAGGGAATCTACGGGGATCAGGTAACAGGCATTTGTTAAAGGCATTCGGAATGTTTTGGTAAATTCTATGGTTTAACTGGATGAGGAAGGTCGCTAGCATTAAAATGACATGGGTATTCACACAACCAAGAGGTAGGATCATAAAGTCACAGTGAACTAGAGAGGTCTCGAAACATACCAATGACTACCTCATCCTACACTAAAGGAGCTAATTGGCAGGAGGCATCATCATACAGTTATGAAAAGGACTGTCTGGTGGTCCACAATCATGATAATAGATGCTCCGCTGGGTAAGGCAAATGGGTAGAGAGAAGTAGAAATCGTTACCTCTTAGATCAGCCCTAATGCCAGACCTCATCAATTTGTTGAGGTTAATGGGACTTTTGGACTTTGAGCCGCCCTCTTGACCATCCTCTGTATCTTGTATCTCTTCTGGGAGCTGACGCATGATGTCTGAAGCTATGTCCAGCACCAGTTCATCACTCGTCTTACCAGGCCTGTAAAAAAGACAATAACCTGTTGAGAAAATTGACTAAATTTGGGTCCTATTGAGGGTATCTTCTACTTCTTTTTCTGTTTGTGCTTGCTCATAGGCATCAGAGCTCTTTACTGCCACCCCTACTTCACACAACTTTTGACCCAGAGGTTTCATCTTTGATAGGAATGACCAAACAAAAGGTACCCTATCATCCAAGATTATCTCCGGCCCAAGGTCAATGTAGCAATGCTAGAATAGTTGGCTATGACAAGAACTTAAGACCTTTTAACTTACGCAATGAGAGAAGCAGCAAGCCTGGGCTGCACACTGGCTATTGTCTCCACCAGCTCTCTGGCCTGCTGCTGTAGGTAGGCCTGTTCAGCATTGTCATTCATTCCAAAGAGTTCAGGACTATCTGAATTGGGTAAACTCTCAATGTATGTTCTGACGTCGTTGAAAGTTGAGTTGGCAGAGACAGGGTGGTACACCTGAAATGAAGATGTGACAAGAAAGTTATTTCAAGATAAGCAGGCAACAGTTCTGTCTAGGTAATGAATGCAGTTTCCAAGTTGATCCTAAGTCATTGGATACTGGATTTGGTGGTGGGAATTCGTGCCTCAGGACTGCTAGGCCTGGCGATGTTGCAGATGATGTTGAAATCTTAGGTAGCCTTTGGAGGCAAGAATGACTACCTGCTCTCTTCTGATGAGGGTATGAAATATCAGGACCCACATTGTCAGATTTGGTCAGATTCAGCCTGTGGCATTGGGTGATATGAATAAAGACTAGCAATTGCTTTTACTGAAAACCCCATGTACATTTACACAAGGCCTTTCTGTACAAAACTGAAGTAAAATCATTTACTAGTCTTTATTCATATCACCCAATGTCTTGGATCCAAAAGACACCACTGCAGGTCGATGGGTCACACACAGCAACAGCTAACAATCAACAGACCATCTAGGAGAAGAATGTCTTGCTCTTACCCCATCAGGAGAGTACGTATATCCCTCCTCCGAAGACTCTGGACAATAGAACCGGTGGAGTAAACTGTGGAGACAGCGTCTGTCCCAGTCGTCAGTCACCCTGCCACCATACGTCACTTCACCGGTCAGATACTGGAGTGCTGCCCAGGGCACACCCTCCTCATGTTCCTTCAGCAACATCTCCAGTTGAAGCAGCGACACCTGGAGAGAATTTTGAATATCAAAATGATCTTACACGATAAAATATTACTTCAAAATGGCAAACCATAAGCACGGAAAGGTACTGTCTTAGGAATGATACCAAATTTACTGGAATGATCGTGAAGATCCTAGAGAATCTCAAAGGTTATCTGTCGGACACTGAATGAGAGGCACAACCTTTTTTGTACCTAGTCATGAATCTATGTCCTGGGCAAAGTTTGGCAGTGATGACAGCTGAGTTCTTTTCTTTTGAATTTGACCAATCATTTATATCTTTCTTGTGATGAGAGATTGGTGCATGAACCCAACCCATGACATACCTCGAGATCAGAATCATTGAATCCATATGGAATGTTCCATCCAAGACTTCCATACTTCTTCCTCTCATGTATAACAGCGTTGAAGAAACATAAACCGAAGAGTAGATTCCTCCAGGCGGCGTCTCCGGTGTCATCCTGGTAGAGCTTCTCCGTCACTGCCCCACTTCCTCCGCTGCCGAATGAACGCAGGAGGTTATTTTTCAAGCCCTGCGGTGGTTCAACCGTCATCTGCAGAATAACAAACAAGGGCATTAGAACACCTTTACCATCCATAAATCCATGATTGTACGACAGGGATGTTTAATAGATCATTCATCAGTAGCTTTCTATTTCACGTGTATTTTGATACCATGTGTGTTATCATTGACATACCTTTAATCCAGTTTGCAGTATAGAAATCGGGAATGAAGGATCTGGCTTCGAGCTCAGCCACAGACGGAACTGAGGATCAACATCTGCATTCGGTTTACGGAAACTGGAATAGAAAACATGTAATGTGTAAAGGGAGATACCTGCACTTTAAATCTATGATATGGCAGGTTCACTTCAAGCCAAGTTATAGGGTAATCGCTAGCAGCAGTTAGAAACCGTTGATTTAAACAGGCATGAAGTAAAAACAGCTTTTCCTGATATTTACCCTTCCACAATGGTCTCAAGCTTTGGCATCCATGATGCAGCAAGGTGGCAATTCTGCAAGAAAACCCAACGCCCCTTCAGGATCTGTGCTTTAGAGATGAGTTCCTCAGCCTTTGGTCCCTGTCCTCGGCCGAGCGATATCATGTCCAGATGAAGAGTACTACCTCGCAGATCCTTGGCGAATCTGAACAGCTGTTGTGTTGGATCAGACCCTGGAAGGAGTAGACCAAATACACGTTAAAGAACAAGTAACATATGTGACCCACCACGACAAAATGAGTCGCATGTCGCACAGAAGATGAGCCTAAAATGACACCAGGACATAATAGAAGAAATTGATATGCTCCGATTTTACAAAAGGCAGACAATGGTGAAATGAACAACCAGTCTGTCTCAACCTGTCAAGCTCAGAGCGACATGCGACCTGTTTTGTCATGGCGGGTCACATATAAAGTACTGGAGGTTGATATCTCACCGCTACCTGTTCTTCATGAAGAACATTCTTACAGGGAAGATCAGACTAAGTGACTGAAGTCATCAACTTTATGGAAGGGTAGTTTCACCTCATTTCTTCTTTCACTGCATCAGTTCATCACGTTGTTGATCTTGAAGGCAATTTGAATGAGGTATTCCAGGTTCCATAAGTAAGGTGAGACATGAAGGGACCATGTTTGTTCTCACCCGAAGCTCTAAGAATAAGAACATAAAGTTGTCAAACATAGGACAAACCTGGTGACAAGATGAATATGATCGGCGTCTGTGCCGTCGATTCCTCATACATATCCTTCAGGTCAAACTCGCGTGAATACAAGTACTGGCCCGACATCTGCTCCTCGATGAAATCACGGACAGACGACGTCAACAATGCCGGGCTGAGAACCTTGATTAGCAGGAGGCGCTGCATCGGTGTCAATAGATCCCACGGGAACGAGATGGAATGTGAGGAGTCGGACTTCCTGGATCGGATGCTGTCATGACTCTTGGCACTAGATGGCGTGTCTGCTGAAAGATATGGATTTTTCACTAATATTTTGTCAACAAAGCTGAGCAGACGACCTTTGTCAGCAGCAGATGTTGCAATGGTGTCAACAGATCTCAAAGGAAATAGTAGTAGACTTATAAGATTGATCCTGTCACGGGTCTTGGCAGGTTCTGTCCAGGATATCCAGAAATGAGACAGCATTATAACGTCATCAGATATTTCTCATACCTCGTGTTACCTCTCCTGCTGACTCGTACTTTGTCTCCATCAGATGGTAAGGATCTTCAGCTGAGTGGAAACTCTCCCACTGTATGTGGTTATTCAAGACACTTCGACACAGCAGGCCAAACGGCTCAAGGGTAGCCTCAAGATGTTGGCATTGTCTCCACATGTCCTCTGTCACCCATTGCGGCCGCGGTATCTTCTCTGTTTTACCCATGTATTCAAGGCGCTGAAGAGGGCTCATTCCTAAAAAGAGAAATGAACTTGAAAGTGATGTCCTTGGCGTTAACTTGACTGCCTTCCCTTGTTCCCTCGTCTTTAAGTGCCTCTATTGACAGTGTCAGACAGGTCATAATCATAGCACAGGCCAGGGGAGCTAGCAGGCTGCCACTGCATCAACCCCTTCCTTAATTACAGAAACACCAGTCACATCCTTCCAAGTTCTGGTTGGCTGGCTTCATGAATGATTGTGTTCGTAATCTACTGAGTTTCATGTTCCAATAACAGTATTGTTGTTCTTGAACACAAAGACTTGTAACCAGATAACAGCACACCATTACTTACCATCATGCTTAGCGAGGGTTTCTTCATCCATTATACTCGCCATGATGGACCCCTGGAGGAAGACGGTCCACTCAAGATCTTCAAGACTGCCCGGCTTATCCACGAGCGATGAACCGTACTTCGCATGAGACCGCATGATACTCGTACACAACATGAAGGAAAACATCAACTGGTGATGTGCAAACATGGCCACCGAGACGATCTGATATACACTGATAGTCAATTGGTCAATCATGGCTATCATGTGCTTGGTGAAATCACCCTTTGAGCGTCTGCTTGAGGATGAGGGCGGTCGTCCACTCATGATACGTTTGGTTCTGTGAGCAGAAGGTGGGCTTGACTCATCAATATTGACACTCTCGATGCAGTCGATGAAGAGATTCTGGAACCAGTCTAGGGAGAATTGGTACATGACGTCGATTCCCGACAGGTCTGCCAGGACAAAGTAGAGGGTGGCTCCTCTGGTGGCAACCTGGAAGAAAAGATAATCGTCATCAAATTCTTTGTCATAGCATCATGGTCTGAGAGAGGAGAGCACGAGTTCAAAGTTCAAACCAGAAAAGTCAAGAGGTGCGAGAAGTCTTGTCTATAGAACTGTCAAAGAGTTCATGTCAACTGTGATGTTCTTCATGGGACCACTCAAACTATGATGAATTTGAGCATCTGATTGAAGTGGCCAGGAAGAACAATCCTATCAAGCTGAAGTTCCATTCTAGGTGAATTTTACTGACTAATATTCAATGTACTTACCGGTAGGTATTTCTTCCTAGCATTATTGAGGTTCTGCTCTGCCCTCTCTGACTGCTCGACCCTTGATAGGATCTCACGTGCCATACCCTTGGATTTCTGCAGCACCGAGATCAGGTCCTGATCATCAAGAATGTTCCCTGTTAAGAGAAACGAATGACAAATTGTCTACAGTCAAAGGCACATAAGAATAGAGGCAGGGGCATAGTGCAGGACCTATGACTGAGAACTTGAAGAGAGCCAAAGTACATTTGTACAAGACTTTGTTATTGACAATGGACTCAACCAGTATTGAGCTCTCCTTCAAATATTACAACTTCTACAGAAGGAGAAACATCTGATACACAAGCCAATTAACACTATGACTAACTCTTGAGGGCAGACAAAGGTTGATACAAGTGGATAAGTACGATTCTACAAACAGTTCCACCTCTGGTTGTCCCATCCATACCTTCAGTTTTGTTCAGGAGATAAAGGGTCCTATCCTCTGTGTCTCTCTGTAACTGCTTGTCAGCAGCAATGCTCTCCAGCAGTTCACCTCTCTCCTCCTCTAGCTCGGGTTTTTCCTGTAAAAAAAGGAAAGCTGAATTCTGTGACTGACTGGAGATCCATAACAACAGCTAGAGATCAGGGCTTACAAACTTCTCCTCAACTTGGCCTGTTTCTGAAGGCATCCGATATAGCGATAATGCCGCATCAGAAATGAGTTGATAAACTCATCGAAGGCATATTGGCAACTAGAAACAGCAGGTACTGGAAGCAAATGCTGTGATCTCTGGAACTTACCTGTCTGACCACACTGGACAGCAGCTGTTCCTGCAAGCCATCGAATGTGACCGTGAAGTTGATGATGGTGACCTGTATACAGACGGCAGGCAGGTAATGTGGGTTGCTCATCGAGGTGGCGAGGTATAACCTGAAGTGATCATTGTACTCTATCTCCGTGTCACCAATCTTTATCAGCTTGTGTCCGCCGCGGGTGAAGGTCTCGTGGAGCAGGATGGGTTTCAGGGAGGGATCCAGGGTCTCACCAACATCCTGAGGGAAACAACAATTAATAGCTTTGAGGTATTATCACCAGTATTCATCGAGACATGGATTATTGACCTTACAAAGACTTCAACCAGGAGAAAGTTACTCAACAGTAATGGTGAAATCTTCTTGTGGTTCCCAGGAGACACTGGCCTTCTTAGCCACAGTCGGCAACCAGTCCAAGACAAGAAAAACCCTGAAATAACCCCAAAATTGCATGGCATAAGATATTGATATGGTAATGAATGGTATTTTTTATCCACCGGACACACACAATCAACAGACTAGAACCCCTAAGGCAGCAGACGCTCATCATAAACGTGCTTACCACAAGTAGAACAGCTTCCCCAACTCTCATGCCTCTCTCCATGGTCCTCATGTACTGTGGGTCAGATGCTGCCACAACCTTCAGGTTATGTCCTTCCATTTGCATGATCCAGCTAGAACAGAAACAAAGACCGTCAATAACAAAACTTGCAAGAGACTAGCCTAGCTGGATTTGACCATCATCCATCTGGTCCTACCTAGGGTACTGTGTCTTTTGTCCTTCCACAGACAAATGGAATAGGTATGGAGACATCATTCAAGTGGTCTAGCCAGCTGGAATTCAGTGCAGTTGACAGACAAGGCTATAATCTTAATCATAATCATATTTGCAAATGCACATGACACAGCAAATCATACATGAGGAGATGTTTTCTGCACTAAGACGCAGCTGACTTACTTGGAAGCTTGACCTTGGGGATCAATCAAAAGCGGCCATTTTCTGCTCTTCTTCACAATGACGGCATTCTCTGTCGAGTGAGTATCATTGGGAAGGCCAAGGTTGTGCCAGCGCAACACCTATATCAAACAGGTTACAGTTATTAGAAGAAAAATACCATAGTTACATCGAAATTACAATACAAAAACAAAATAGGAAGTAGAAAGTGATTTGTTATTATGATGTGGTCAACCCCATCTTTTGAAAACACTGTGTGTAGCTAGCAGGACGATAATAGGGGAGTGCCAATCAATATGTTGATCAATATCGTCTTCATCCAGCAGTTCGCCTCTATATGATGACCAACTGAGTTGTTTTACCCAACATGTTCCATACCTGTGTAGCATCCACGATACTCCTAACAAAGTCATACTCCTCCGATATTGGAATGTCCGCCTCTTTACACATGTTGACCCACACCTGAATCTGTTCCTTCCGGTACTTGGCGGTGAATGCACCGAGGTAGGCAACAGTAGCAGCAGACACAAGGGTATCACCAACCAGTCCTTTCAGGCGAAAATCGAGACCCTCTGCCATCTCTTTCCAGCGATCCTTCTCCCCAGACAACGCCTCAATCAGTAAGGACGCCCTCTCCAACCTGACAGCAGTCAACACCTTCCTCTGTTTCAGCTCCTCTCTCTGGTTCACACTGTCCTGATATTGCCCTTGCAGCATCGTCAAGTGGTCCATAATCTTATTCAGACTCTCCTCTTTCTGTTGTAGACTTTCCTGAGCTAGCTGTAATGCTTCTTTAGCCTCCGACACACGCTTCTGCTTTGGTTTCACCATCTGTTGAAAGATATTGCACGCCAGATTTCAATACATATTGTTGCCTTATTGAGAACAAATTGTAGAAGTATAGTGTATGTTTGCAAGGAGAAATATCAACAGCATTTTCTGACAGATTTTTTATCAGGTCAAGGTTGTGCCACTGAAACAACTAGTGAGCTAACTATGGGAGGACAGAGCAGCCCCCAGACCAGGGACAGACCCAAGGTTCATGAGTCTGTTGCCCAAACCAGTCCTGTACCATTTGTGAGGGCAACCGACCCATAAACCTTGAGTACAGCACTTCTTCATGACTCATAATATTGACTCACCTTGTGAACTTCATTGTAATGCTCAAGAGCCAACACCCACTGGCAGATCGACTTGCAGGCCAAGGACACCTTGCCGATAGTCTCAGGGTTAAAATCATCATGGGTTGTATACTTCTTCAGCTTATAGAAAACCTGCAGATTATGAAGAAGTGGGGAGATTTTGATACTAAAGGCAAGAACCAGGTAAGCCAGATTCTGTTTCATGTTGCTGATAATGCGTTCCTCTATATCAGAGAACATCAGCGCTATTCATGCTTGTACAAGGAATCACTCATTCAAACCAAACCCAGTCCCTAACTGTGCACAGAACACTTTCAAGTCACATGGATACCACCAGTGGGACCGCCTAGGTCCTGTGTCCACTGCCTCTATTGCCATTTTGAGAAGATCGCCAACATGATGTCTTTCTCTGATGGTTACATCTCTGTCAGTGTGAGACACAGTATACTGGCAGTTATTTACTGTCCAAGCTATGCAGTGCCACTTCTAGTAAGAGCAATATCTTACCTTTTCAGGGAGATTGTTCTTATCAAACTGGATAAGCTTGGTGAGAAACAACTGATCTCCCATCAACTTCTTTGCCGTCTGCCAATCAGGTGTTTCCCTCATCAAAACACAAACAGACGCCAGCACCAGTTTCACCAGGATTGGAGGTGATTGGTACACCCTGGAAATAAAAACAAAACTTGTACAATAACTTGTTTATTTTTACAGACTGTTGGTTCACAGATTTCAGGATGATCAAAATGGTCATCAATGTAAGAATGGGTTACTTCAAACCTTAATACAGAAGAGGTTCCTACCTGATTTCTGCAATATCAGCCTTGTTGAGAGCATCTAATGAAGCTATAGCTGTCTGTAGCGCTGGTAACACAGAGGCAAGATCACGCTGGCATTCCTGAAAGTCAAAAACAAAACATCAAAGGTGTAACACACGCGGACAATGAAACTGAGACAGAAGGCTAATGTAGAACTGTAATCAGGTCCATCTGTCTGGTCCTCAAGGCAGCGGTTATTGACTAAGGCCAAAATGAGACTGCATTACTTGCCTCACCTCAGACACTTGACCTGCATTTGGCTAAAATGTCAACAAAGCTGAATGAACAGTTCAAAACTCTACAGGAAGACATTCAGGGACATAGAATCCTTGACCTTTAATCATCGGTACTAATCTGAACCCAGACCTTCCTGTATGATCATTGTAGAGTAACTCACATCAGCATAGTCATGGACAGCTTGTGTCTCCTTCGCCATAATCTCCCTCTCTTTCTCCACAATGGCCTTGACCTCCTCCACAGCCACCTGGTCTTTCTCCAACTGTTTCAAGAGCACCTCTGTCTCCTTGGCTTTCTCTTCAATCCTCGGGCCTAGGGCGACCAGTTCCTCCTGCATGGTCCCGACAAGCGAGTTGGCCTCGGATAGTTTGTTCAAGCCTCCGAGCAGACGATCCCTGAAGAGAAGATTTGAATCACTTACTTTGCATACCAGGTACTTGATGGATACTCTTCAACACTCGTTGCACACATGATCACTTTTGCCTGTCCTAGGCTGTTTTGTAAACAATACATCAATCATGCTGGAAACCTCCTCAATGAACAAAGATGGAGTCACTCGGCCCTTAACCCAATTGGACCCAAACTGTAGTGGTACACAACAGGGGCCCACAGGAGAAGGAGATATATCAAGGCGTAATCACGACTTACCTGCTATTGACAAATTCTGTTTTGTTTTCTTCCAACATCTTGGCATAGATTTTGATCAGTTCCATGAAGCTGCTTGGGGTCGTGTAGTATCGTCTCCTCATCTCCTCCCAGAACAGTCTGGTTGCCTTGGTGATGTCCAGATGGATCCTGACACACGCATCAGACACACTCTCCTTCAGAACCTGTGGAGATGAAGTAAGAATGCAGTCTCTAGATCAAAGTAGCCACATCTGCTGGAAGGACAGTCTCCTATCATTGTCTAAAGGACAGAAACTTGGGTGTGGATTTGTAATTTAGCTTTACCTCTGTAATCAGGACACCTCTATACCAAGGACAGATCATGAGTCCAACATATGTCCTTTGTAGGTAAATACAAGAATATTCTCAATAACTTACAGCTAGATCCTTTCCTGTTTGCGAGATGAAATGTGCATTCTGGAAGTAGACTTGTGCGACGCTGAGCATGGCGGGTTCATCCCATTCATCATACCAGTCAATGGTACAACAGTTAATCAATGCAGGATTCATGCGGCATCGCTGACGGAACTTATTACCAGCTGGACTCATCGTGAGGACAACGTGAAGGTTCTTTTTGACTCTCTGAAAGGGAATTCATGATGATGATAAAGGCTGCCTTGACATAGCTCTCTCCACTGACCAGGGTCGGTATCAAACCACTCACTCTTCACAACAACTTTCACTATTGCTGTCATTTCAGTGCTTGACCCGTGAAGGACAAAGCAGGGAACACACCAGGGTTCATTCATTCGATCATACTCTTGTTCAAAATAACCAGTACATCAGACATGCTCCACATGATATAGTTTGAGCTGAAAATGCTCTTTGAAAAGAAGAGTTTTCACAAAGTCTTGATGATCTCAGTTTTATGAAAACGACCTTACCTGAATGAAAAATTCATACACCGCATTCCGTGTGTCAGGCACGTCTGCCTCTGCTGCTGCCCTCTTGAGATTGATAGCAATACCATCCAACTCTTCATTATCAAAAAGATCAGGCACTTCACCCGAGTTTAGGATGCAGTTGATATCCTCCAAGAAGGTCTCCTGTGAAAACAAAACCAAAACGTGACCAAAGGTGACAAACTCGTCCTGTAATTGGTTTTTGTCAAACAGAGTTCGCCTGAAATCTGACTGAACAGTTAACCAGTGTGAGTTTCATGTAGCTGCCATCATTTCATAACCCACTTGACCTCGAATTGTGAAGGACAGAGATGCAACCACACCAGGGCTCACACCCACAACTCTCAGATTCAGACACGGACACCTTTACCAGTATGTCACCATACTCCACAACCAAGCACATCTCAACCATTAATTGCTACTTTCACTTACATTGACAATGTCACTGTCCGTCAAGAGGAACACCATATTAAGACCTTGGACACCACTCTTCTTAAACACCATCTTCAAATCATCGCGAAAGTCGACGATGCTGTATGTCTTTGTCAAGGTCAGCTGGAACAGTTCTGCTCCTGAGACATAACAGGCCAGCTGAACTGTTGTAGCTTTGCCAGTACCATCCATGCCAATCTAAAAGAAATGAATACTGTGTGAGGGCAACTCATAACCCGAAGACAAAGGCAAAGCTTATCTAGCCAGTCATTCTGTGTCTTTAGATGAATGAATGAATGAATAGAAATACTTATATAGGGCGCCTTTCCGTGGTCCACCACGCTCAAGGCGCCACCCCCCCCCCCCAAATAGTCCTCAAACGAGGTGGTTTTGAGTTGCCTCTTAAATTATGTTTCTGGCAGAGCTCTGATGGAAAAAGGAAGTTTGTTCCACAGGTATGGGCCACAGCATGAGAAGCTGCGGTCACCATACCTGGACTTAGTTCTTCTCCGATGCACAATTTACTAGATGCACAAGTTAATTTAAATCTGATGAGGAAAAAGAGCCAACTTACTAGTAACATATGCCCCCCTGGCTGTCTGAAGACTCTGGCTGCCCGTACGATGTGAGCAATAGCCTCCTTGAAGAACACCATCTGGGATGCCTGGGTGTTGCCTGCATTCTGTCGCATGTATAATTCCTCCATGATCTGAGCCAGCTTGCTGTTGTCCGAGATAGGCCTATAAACACGCGCCCGAGTTGAGCCGCCGGAGTCCAGGAAGTCGCAGAACACAACTGGTTCATTCAATAACCGCTCTGGAGTCCATCTTACCTGAATTAGAAGAAACAGAATCAACTCTCACTGCAAATTGAATCCAACTTGTAATTCGAAATTGTCATAATTCTCAACACTCAATGAGGTTTTTCAATAGTTGGACATCATCATTAGGCAGGAAACTCATTCAAGTGATTGTACAACAGGTACCACTACTTTGAATGATTATGGTGTTCATATACACAGAATCAGCCTCCTTCTAAAACATTGGCAATCGAAAGTAAAATCCCTACACCGGCAGCTCTCAAAATGTAATCTATAACAACACTATGAATGACACACTCGCCAAATCAATCCAACTATTCATAGCCTACAACCTGTATACAACCTCCACCAAATACATGTAGATCAATCTTTCTAACCAAACTAGATGGAAGTATCCATCTTCTTGACAAAACTAGCTCAAATCAATGCCTCCATCACCCGATCTTTACCTCTATTCTGATATAGTTTGTTGTTAGTTCACCAAATGTAACATGGAATTCCTGTACAAAGCGTACAATTGTTATTTCAAAGGCAAAATGTTAACGGCTGAAAGTTACAATTGGCTGAAAAACAGGCAAATACACAATGGGAACAGCAAGACATCAACAGAATGATTGGTGGAAAAGAACAGATATGTTCCTGAAAGCATTCGTCTTCTCACTTCATTTGGATCTAAAAGAACCATCTGTGACATAAGGAATAAGAGCACTTTAGAATTGCCGACATTTAGGAAACGTTTCCATCACCAGGCTTTTAGGAATAGGCCAGTAACGTGTCGCTTTTAACTGCATCTGGCGGTCAAGTTTAACATGTTGTCTCACTGACTCACCTTGAAGTAGTCATGCAAGTTGTCAGCCAGAATCTTGTAGAAGATTTCTCTGTCCTCGGCATTTATGAGGCGATCATGGAACACCCTTGTTGCTTCGTTAGCGAGGAGCTGGGCACAATTGTCCTTGTTCACAATGATGCCCTCATCTGCTTGGAACAAACCGTAGACCACCTGAAAGGAGTCCGTTGGTTCTTAGTCTTTGAATTTCTCTCGCCATCAAATTTGATAGATGGAGCAACAACATCTTTCAGGTCTGTTTAGACATTGCTGGAGGCACCGAGTCCCGCAAAATGACAATGAGCAAATTTGCCAACTTATAGCTTGGTGAATATTTCACTCTTTACAGTAACCAGCAGGACAACTAACAAGCGGGAGCCACATCGATAGGCCCCTATGCACAATAACATTTACTGCAAGGGGCATATTACAGTTTTTCTTCCTGCCGAGAGCACACTGCACTGACCTTGGACAAATCCCTTATGTTGAATGTATAATGAACCTTCGCTGGCGTAGGCCTCATGTATGCGCACATACGAT
Organism: Lineus longissimus; assembly: GCF_910592395.1. Taxonomy (NCBI): domain Eukaryota; kingdom Metazoa; phylum Nemertea; class Pilidiophora; order Heteronemertea; family Lineidae; genus Lineus; species Lineus longissimus. The sequence goes on from NC_088310.1 coordinate 27,175,925, forward strand.
AATAGATGGCGATACTGGCCGAGACCATGGAAAAGAGGCTCTCCTTGACTTCCGGCATGAACTCATTTTCTTGGAGGAACTGTCCGAGTTGGACCTGGTAGATGTGCTGAAGGGACCTTGTGGAGGGCTGGGGGAGGGCTAACATGCTGTATCAGTGAGAAGTGAACAGGTTTACACCAGTACATGCAAAATTAACGACAGAAAATAACGAGAATACGGTGACAATTTGAAACATTGACAACATTTGATTCATGCATGACAATTATACAAATGTGACAACTTAGATTTTCATGTCATTCTGCATCAAAGCTTACAACCAGTATGAACAATGAACATGCCTCTACCTAACTTAAAGTGTCAAGGTGAACTTATTACAGCTTGGTGATGATTACAGATTCTGGAAATATGACCGTCACGTAACATTCAAAAAGACTTGTCCCATCCAATGACTCTTATTTGAATACTTATTACCAATTACGGTAAAAGAAGAACAGCAAGCAATACATGAAGTGATTTGACATCAAATACATAAAAACAATGCATATGTAGATTCAAAATTCCTACCAGAAATGTTTGAGTAATCTTGGACTGAGCTGGTTTCTGCCACCTCCCGGTGGGCCACAGGCTGCTACCAGGGTAACATCAAGAATGTCCTGAATAACGCAAACACGAAATACGCATCATTGCAGGGGCCATCTTTGTCATTTGTAGTTTATGACATGAAACGTTTCATGCATTGGGTCAAGTTGGTCACCGATGATTACCCTGCTCCTGTCTCTTAGAAGAAGGAATGAAGACCCTTCACAGTGGCAAACTCCACTAGCCAACTATACTGTACTGCTTTTCAATCCAGACACTTGTGTTTCTGCTCACTGGAACATAACAGACAATCAACTTAACTGAAAAGACTTATGAAAGATCTTACCTTCCAGACAAGTTTCTGAGTGTCATAGAATCCTCCAATATCTAAGAACTGCCTGAGAAGTTCCAAGGGAGGCTGGGCTCCGTACTGTTCCTGGGCCGGCATGTTCAAGTCATCCACGAACACAACCACCTTTCTCCCCTTAGGACCCCCAAGCGTATCTTTCCCTTTCTTGATCAGCTTGTATGTGATCTGTGCCTGGGTTCGGGCAGACGTCGTCTGGGCACTGAACTGGAGGGACGAATGGATGATGCCTGCGGTCACTTTGGGACGACTGGTTCCAAGAAGGATGTTCATATCCTTACTCATGTCTGAAAAGGAGAGTGTTAGGAGAATGTCAAACAAGCAAAAACCAGGCCAACCTTGGCTGTAAGACATGTCATAACAAATGAAATCATCTGTGGACTGACATGAATGCTTCAACACCTACTAAGTTGACTCCTCTCCCGAATCCTTTACTCAGTAACGCACCTATTCCAATATTGCATAAAAATCAAAGGCAAACGAACCTGTGTCTTCTGACATCTTGGTGAGACTGCTGATGTTGTCCAGAAGTGCTCGATTCTTGTCAGCAAAGTTGAAGATATCGCCGAGAATGGTCTGATTCTTGAAGCCAGTACCGCCCTCCTTGCCAAGTCTCTTCAGCATGTCGTGGATTATCGCAGATTTCCCAACGCCAGATTCACCTGGAAGAATATGAGAATAGCACCTTGAACTTAAAACTCATCAACAATTTTCCGTGAAGCAGATCAGGTTTCAGGTCATCCGACCAGTCCAATACTTGATGCAGTTTCTTAAACTTAAACTTACCATTGAGAAGGACAGGGTTCTTACTGAGTACCAGCAGACTGGTCAAGAAAGTGTAGCGGACTGTATCAACCGTTGGTACGATCTCATCCTCATGGGACTGTCCCTTCTTCTGGTCGCCTCCAATTCCCATACTCTCTCCAATGGTGATCACAGTCCCACGCTCAATGAGGGAGTGTGTGCTTGGGACCATCGCGTCCCAGGAGACGAAGTTGCCAGACTCCATATCCAGGAAGTAGCTGTAGATGGACTTGCTACCAGCAGGGAGACGAATACCTGAAAGAGGGTGAAGGGTGATCAGGGTTATGGCACACTTCACATCATTAGCAGACCACAACTGCTGTCTCAGGCGCATCCTAGGGCTGAAATGGTTTCAACATATGTGGAACACTGGCTTCCCTGAGGAAATCAACAAACCAGTAGCTTCATTGATACTCAAAGTGAGATGCCATGGTTCAGACACGTTGTCCTCATTAAGGTCCCCAAGAGACTGCTGCGCATCATGAGAGATTAAGCATTCACAGCAATCGAAAGGTTGGACATGTTTTGCCTGATGATTCGACCACTCAGGGCCTAACTCTCTTCAACTAAGGAGGGCGTAAATGTTTGGAAAACAAGAAGCCTTATCTCTTAAGTACATCATTTACTATTACTTACCCAGTGGAGGTTCAATGTCAAACAACTCATGCACAAGATTGTCAAACTCGTTGGCAACATCGAAGAACGGTCGGTCTGATTTCTCTCCACTTTTCTGCGTCAATGATATGTCGACATCTTGTTCCTCCTGTCTCTTGAAGTTGCCACCAATACTCCAGACGTAAGCAAAGACAAACATTTTACCCAGCATCGTCTCAAACTGGTTCGGGTTCTTCTGGATGTAGTAAACCTTCGACCTGCAATGGACAAGTGGCACCATCATAACTGACTTTCAAGAAGCAATGTGTCCGAGCTGGTTATCAAACTCATGATATTCAGAATCTAATAGAACCCCAATGCTACTCGAAATCCACATCTCGCTAAATTTCCATTTTTGCTGCTGGGAAAACATAGGCATAGCGTCAATGAGAATCCAACCAACTTACTTTCCATTTGCCTGATCAAGACCAGCTTGACTACTAGACTTTGACGCCTTCTTCCCTGATGTCCTCTTACTCTTTTTCTGTTTAATGGTACTTGACTTTGCCTCCTCTTCAGTGTCTGAACCTTGTCTTGCAGTTTCAAAGTCTGAAATCAATGAGAAGAACTTATCAATTGACCAAAATTGACCAACGAGTCAAATTGAAGTTAGGTCCAGAAAGTTAGACTTGTGTTATTCTGTAAAGTCACCCAAACCAAGGTCATCCTCAAAACCATCATCAGCTCAGAGAAGAAGAGGGTGTGAGTTATTTGAAGGGAGTGAGTATGACAACCACAGCCTACCTGGCTTTGCAAATCCTCCATGTTTGTTGATGAAATCAAAGAATGCCGAGAGTATGTTACACAGACACATCACAAGACTCATCTCAGGGGCGGGCACAAGTTGCTCTTTGGCGTTCTGAGAAACGAAATCCAATCCTCGATCCATGCTGTGATTGAAGAGAGCCTCCAGGTGTTTCTTGCCCATCTCTGGTATATTTCGTCCCAATCTTTGTAACCAGGTCCTCACGTAGGGGCGCCAACCAAGGTCGACAGGATCCTTAAAAGATTGGATAACTGAGATGAGTATGACTATTGTCTTCTGCAAAGAGCAGGGTGGTTGGTCTAGCTGTTAGGTTTCAAGATCATGGTGGTAACTTTGGAACGATATGTAAAAGCAAGATAGATTCTATGTGCCTGGTGCTACGCAGATGCAAGCTGAAGAGTAACATGAGTCGCTAATGAAAGACTTCACTTCTCTGGCTTAAGTACAGTGACTCGGTAATGACTTAAACTGGCAACAACTGCACAGGCATGTAACATATACAGTGAAAGCAGGAAGAAAACGCAAGTCAATGAGCTCACCATGTAGACCATAGCACATCTGCTAATGGTAGCTGGACTAGCCTGAGACAGATTATCCACTTCAAAAATCAGCCTCATACCAGACGTTAAACTGATGCGTTCACCGTTGGCCAGGCAAAGTATCTTCGAGTCATCCAAGACAGTGTTGAGATTCTCAACCCACAGGGTGTCCACAGGGCCATCGAGGATCAGCCATTTCCAAGGGGTGTACGCATCTTGGCCTTGATCTTGTTGATCGTTTGCTGTTGCGTCTGCCGACTCCAAATCTGTTACCTCAGACTGAGATGCAGTCCTGGGAGCTGTACTCTTTAGGAATGGGAAATATCTTGATGTATGGAACAATAACTGAACATTTCAAAACACACATAGGCCTACTACCAGTACGCAGTGGTCTAGTGGCCAATGAGTCTGTCCCGTGATCAGAGCATCATGCAACGTTTGAGACCATGGGCAATTCACCTTACTTTACTGCTGGCGTCCAACTGTAGCTGCATGCACTCACAAGAGAGAATAAGGAAGACTTTTAGCAGAAGATGATTACCGATGAAATAACTTTTCTCTGCTCTGGTATGAAAATTTCACTCACCTCAGCAGCTGAACCAACCGATCTTGAATCATCGCTTGCCAACTGACAAGCCTGTGTGTTTGTGTCCTTTGAGAACTTCCTCATTGCCATGGCGATCAGTCCATCTGACCATTCAAACGTGTTTGGATCAGTCTCCCCATAGAGTTCACCCAACTTGATACACTTTGGGTTGATCGTGAACGTCTCAACTTGGCCTTTCTTGGCACGGTTCTGAAAAGTCAAATAGAACTTTTTTAACATTTTCAAATGACAATTCAATAAGGTTAAGCTTCTTCTAGAGATTTAAGTAAAAGTTCCCCGTCTAAAGCATAACTTTGTTGCGTGAAATGATCAAACCTTGATACTTTTACAGACTTCACATCCATGATTTGCCCAAAAACAAACTACATTACACCTTTGGTGTCAAGGAGTGTAATATGTTCATAGATGTTGGTCATGAGTTTACCTGATCAGAAAATTTGGGATCTTTCAAAGGCCAGGGTTGAGCCTATGAAATTGTTTCTATACCTCTCATTCATCTTATTCATAAGCTACACTACAACATTTATACTGCTACAACTAATGGAGTACAGTAAATAAATACAAGCGAGACGGAAGAACAATTCTACCAGTTTCAGAACATTTTGGGCATCATTGGCACAGCTAAAAAGCACTTGTTTAGCTAGACATTGACATAAAAGGACCAAGAAACGGAGTCCTTACTGGGATAAACTAGGGATAAGTGGACGTGCATCTAAAATGACAGTGAGAGAGGCCATACCTGGTGAATAACACTCTGCTGTAAGAACCATTGCAAAAGATCAGAGATCAGAATGGAAACAGTCGTGAATAGAAAGTATCATGTGAAAATGGCAGGTCAATCAAAAAATATGATGATGATGATGATGATGATGATAATATAACAGTAGATTCTGTGTTGTTCAGTATGAAACATGCAAATGTGATTCAATTCAGATTTGTGAGGACAGAAGGGGTGATATGAATAAAAACTAGTAAAGGCTTTTACTTCACGCACATTTACACTAGGCATTTCTGTACAAAATAGAAGTAAAAGCATTTACTAGTGTTTATTCATATCACCCAATGATGACTATGATTACAACATACTGATTCTTCATCCTGGAACACAAGTACAGATGAAGGAAAAGTTAAGATCTAAAAGACATGGTTGCAGGGTTCATGGTCTGGGATTCAAGATGAGACATGGGTGATAAGACAAAATATTGATGATTTGTCAAGAATCAAAAGGTCATGTCTGAGCAACATGGGCAACCTGTTGCATCACAGACATCCTGTGCACATTTTAGTGCTACAATATTTGTACCTGTTTGGTGTATTTTTGTGCTGCAATATTATGACTATTCAATAATTTCAATGGCTGTTAAGCCATGTTATGGCACAACAAGTTAGACAGAATGGCCAGTAACTTCTGTAAAAACAAACTAGAGAAAACTGAAACTTACGACAACAAGATTCGGTTTCCCCGTCACCGGATCAATGCTCTGGTTCTCATCCAAGTATATAGATGGCAGCAGCACCAACGCCCTCTGTAGGATGCCCCTGGCAGTGGTCTTTCCACCACCGGTAGGGCCGACTAACATGACACCATGGCGAACCATCAGCTGGTTGTACAGCTGCTTCACTTTCTCAATCTGGCTTGGCCAGTGCTGGAGGGACTGGTCTCGAATTGACATCGAGATGGATTTCTAGAAACAAAAAGATGGAAAGTGGTGTGATATACCTTACTTTTGATACCAGATGAGGGGTAAGACTAATGGTCAGTGAGTTGCACTCACAATTCGAACATAGTTGGTTTGATACTCAGACACACTGGATCACCTCAACCAAGCAACTTACCTCCATGAATATCATCTCTGGCTGCGGTGGCGTCACGCCGGGGAAGAGATCAGCCAGGATGCTTTCAAACAATGGCACATCCTCAGCCAGGAACTTGGGGAGGTTGGCGTCGGTCAGCGCATGGATCAGAATGTAGGACTCCTCTTCTTCAGTCAGCTCTCTTATAGTCACATCATCCCTAGAATAACAAATGCATGATCAAAGAAAGGAAAGGGAGGAATGCATCAACTTGGTGAGAAATATTAGGCAATTGTGGGGATCTGGTTTAGCCTAGCATGCTATGAGATGACGCTGTTCACAAAACACTTACTGCTGTTGCGTGGCCCTCTTTCTCTGCCCGGCCATCACTAGCACAGACTTGATCGCCCGCATGCCAAAGTCATAATGGTCCTGCTGCGAGAGCTGTTTGCTGGCCAACTGGTACAGGTTGACAATCTTCCTTGACAGGGACTTGGCAGCCCGGAAGCCCTCAGAGAAGAGCATGATCTCTGCGATGAGGTTGTAGTCGGGCACCATCATGGCTACACTACGGAACAGCGACTTCAGGTTGTCGGGGAGCTCTACTCGGCCAGCATACCTAAAATGATCATGATGATACAAGTTATAAATCAACATGAACTTACAATAAGAGCAGTCAGAATGTGCTAACTAAATCTCAAATCAGGTTTTAAAAGAACTGAACGAAGATAATCAACTTGAGAGGACCAAATAAGCCACGCTCTGATGACAGACTGACCCTGATCTCACTTACGTTGGATTCATGGTGATGAAAATACCACAGGTAGTGTTCAGCTTGATATCTCTTCCTTCAAACAAGAACCTGAAATGAAAAGAAAGTTGCTGTCAGTTGTCTCATTCAAGGACTTACTGGAGAAACATGCATGGCCTACAAACTCAATCATACCAATGTAGTTACAAATGAGACAATGATAGCCTACCTTGGAGAGCCACTATCCTTAGCTGACTTTATGGTGAGGATCTGCTGTGCCACAACCGAGAGCACTTCCACGTCTATCCTGTTGAACTCATCAAAGCAGCACCAGCTACCAGACTGAGCGAGACCAGAGAAGAACTTGCCCAACATCTTGAAATCAAGCCCTTCAGAACAATTGAATACAACACACTGTTTTCCCATGGCCTGGAAAAGATACATTTCAATATATAATTGTCATAAGTTCACAGCTGGTATCGAATGTGACTGGCCGAGTTTGACTGTAACCTGACACATGCTTGGAACTTGCTTTGGTCAAATTCCAATCAAACTCCATTCTTTCCACAACAACCCAGGTGACAATTCTTGTTCCTGTCCCCAACAATCTTGAGGTGAAAGGCAATAGAACGCCATCCTACCTTTGCCAAATCCTTGACAGTTTCTGTTTTTCCTGTGCCAGCAGGACCAGCCGGTGAGCCTCCGAGATGTAGGTGAAGGGCACCCGTCAGGGTCAAGTAACAGCGATCAGTCAGAGGGGTGATGACTAGCCTAGGGGAGCAGCCCAGGTACTCATAGCCATAAACGAAGGTTGCATTGGACTGCAGGACGTTACAATTGTTAGACTGCTCATCCCATTCATATTTCAGTTGTCTGGAAGGCAAACAGGGATGTTAGACCTCATTATTTTTTACATTCTTTTATACGTAGTTCATTTGTCTACAACAAGCATTGCAGCCTATACCTGATATGGAGCCACACTTGACCCAACAGTAAGACAGGGATCCTTCATACTCAAGCTCTTCAACAGTTCCTGGGCAACCACGATCTTTGCACCATACTGAGGAGAGCTCATGCAAAAAAGAACGCAATTACATGTACATATAAGGTTACTTCATCAAGTTCAGGTGACTTCATCAAGGTCCTAATCTGACTTACTTTCTCCATTCAAAGTCATCCTTCTTGTCGACTTTGTTCTCAATCATCGCCATGATGATATCACGGTTATGAACAGTGGTAATCAACAACGCCTCGATACTCAGCCGCTGGAATGACTGCACGTTCTTGCCAACGACCCCAGCTAGGTTGTTCAAGGATGCCACCAACTTCTCCTTCACATCAATCAGAGACTTGCGCACTTCGTGACAACCGAAACAATAGCTGACATCCTTATTGAACATGATTTGTGACTGAAAGATTACAAAAGTAAAATTTAGGTTTTCATCAGCTGCAATTGTTGACTTTCAAATTCTACTTTCCAATCACGAGACAGATTCATGAAGTCAATTCCTAGAGTCAAATAGCACAACATCAAAAGCTAAAAGACTCCATCATTAGTAGTACTGGCTCAGCTGTGCTCGATTGAAAAGTTGTGTCTAGATTCCCTGAGAACAACATAACTTACGACTGTAAGGACAACCTGGCCGGGATGTTTGAGCACCCAGACCTCTTGATCAATACCAAGTACATCAATCAAACCCATCTTGAGATGTCTGCAAAGAAAACAAAGCAAAGTTAATCAAGTATGAGAGATAAGACTCGGCTAATTAGGGAAATGAGTTCTCCGAGAAGATAATTCAAACTGACCATGAGACTTTGGTATTAAAGTGACTACAGCCAGGCTACACCCTCAGAAGATTACAAAACTGTGCAAGCAGGTCGAGGGCAAACAAGGTTCAGTCAACAAGTAGAATGGATATAAAGAAGACTTACTTCTTGACCGTCTCAAACATTCCATTCTCTACACTTCCCAACCACTGCTCCACTGGGCCTCTCGCACGTACGTTCCTGAAAAAAAGGACATTTCAAGTTTATTGCAAAATGAACAGCAAACACAAATATGACGACAAAGCTACTACATACTAGTGACAAAGTGTACACAGTGATCTTGGGTCAGACTTGGGCTCAAAATTTGGCAACCAGGAATAGGCAAGGTGTTTTCCTATGGGATGGGTTTGTCTAGTAAACCAAAATGACTTACAATTTGAAGATTCTCACAGACCAGAAGTCTGCTTAGTTTGACAACTTACTTTGGCATAGAGACAACCTCACCCTCAGAGGAGGTGATAGTGATAACAGTTGGTGGTAACCTTGCTTCTCGACGGATCTCCAGACTCTTGATGTTGCCAAAGCACTTGTCAAGATGTGGCTGGAACAATATGAAGAGAAAGTTAGCCTATTTAGTACAGGTGATTCCACTGAAACAGATCTTCAAGAATCTGGGAACAAAGATCCTAGACTACATGACCAGACGATACAAGGCAGCAATTTTCCTGTTGCAGCCCGACTTGCTCAAAACTCAACCACTTTTGTCTCTATAAAAGAGCACACCACTTGGGTGCTGAACTTGAAAGATGGGAATTAATCTCTCACCTGTACTGCATCAGGATCTTTTGACTGAGCCAGAATATCCAGCAAGTCATCATTACTGAGGAAGTAGAACCTCGGGAAGACCAGACGCTTCGTCTCGAGATAATCCTCGAGGCATTTCTGTATCTTCTCCAGGTTGGCGTTGGCCGACTGAAGCATTTCATAAACACCAGGTGCTGTGGCAGACTTGAGGGCATTGGGCCTGTCCTCTGTCCGTCTCATTATGTCCTTCCACGACTTATCAACTGAGATGAAGAGTTTGGCTTCATTTGGAAGTTGCCTGAAAAAGGCGAGGTTTTAAAATATGTGGCGGAAACCTAGTCAGTCACAACACCTTTACACATTTTGGATGACCTTTGACGTACAGAAAGTGCAAAATCGAGCACCAGAAGAAACTAAATCTCTCCATTTCTTACCTTTGAATGTCAGGAGTACTGAATATTTGTTCAATATAAAGCCAATTCCTCTGACATATCATCCACTCATCCAGCGTCCGGGCAAACAACGTCAAACGCCGCTCCCATTCCTCGACCGTGTTCTTGATTGGTGTGACGTAGCGAGAACCGCGGATGGTTCCCACGGTAACCTGGCTCTCCTCAAGCTGTGCTACGATGTCGTCTGCTCCAGCGATGATGAACGTGTCACGACCTGCGTGAGGAAGCAGACGGAAGTCTGTGCTCTGCCAGAGGTCAATGACCTTCTGTAGCATGATCTCCAGTGTGGCTTCATTGCTGGCTGTGGTCGAGATGTCTTGGATTCGATCTTTATGTTTTAGGATCTGCAACGTAAAGTTCACATGATGAGGGTTTATAGAGTGTCATGAAGGGCAGTAACAGTTTCTTTTGAAATTACATACACAAAAAGTGTTGTTAAGAAGAAGAAGAATTTGGATGCAAAATGCCGGTATGAAAACCCCAAAAGAAGCAGCACATTGTACGATGATAGAAGACTTACATTCATGGCAAGCAGGTCTCCCAGAGTGAATCCTTTGTCCCTTACAATGACCTTGCCAATGATCTTCTCAATTACTTGCCAATGTCTTGCTCGGAGGGACGGATTACGCAGACTGGTCACGACCGGCATGCTCTGCTTGAAGTCCAACACCTTCTCCTTCAAGCGGGGTAGCACCTCATTGTGGGGCAAGCCTAAAATGAATACGTAACTTAAATATGATGTCAAATTTCGATGCACTTGTTCCTCTTGTGAAATCTTAAACATAACAGAACAAAGTATTGACAACAGGTGCCGTTTGCTTAAATGCAGGCTGACCAACTTCACGTCTGCTGAGATGAATACATAACAATCACAGCCCTTACCTTTCTCCAACATGTAGACAGTCTGTGTAAACCTGTTGACATTCTTCTGCAAGCTCTCCACAGTGACATGCTCGAACGCCATAGCTGTGTACTCAGAGACCATCTTGCTAAAGTCCACCACTGATTCCCATAGGAGGCGCCGCAAGGTCAGGTCCCGCTCGATCTCAGAGATTTCACTCTGTATACCTTGAGCACTCACACTATCGCGGGAATCCATCATCATGTATTCCCTGAAATATCAACACACTTATTTTCAACTACCGACTGCGGGAATTGGGCTCTCCAGCCTGGTGATTCAATTTAGTTGGGAAGGACTAGCCCATCATAAGCTACTTATCATTTGGATGAGGTATTTTGCTAGCTCTAGCATGCACAAGGAATCTAGGCTTTCCACTGGCTTTGAAGTACTCTGCCTTGATCACAAGTAATGTTGACAGTCAGGGATCGAACTCTGGATGCTCAGATTATGAGCAGATATGAGCGGAACATGTAAGACTGCTACAGACCATGCCACCCCAATACCAACCATTGACACTTACTCGGTATACTTCCCCTTGCCTGAAGACATCGAGGTCCCAAAGCGTTCCTGATAATTGGCATAACTCCTGGCCTTGGTGCCAAGGGTCTCAACCTCGTCCTGAAGATACTTGATGTTCTCCAGCGCTACTACAGCCAGCGTGTCATGGTGGAGGAGCGTGGGGTCAAGGACGCGGTTCTTGATATCGTAGATCTGTTGACGGATATCCAGGATGAGCGTGTCAAGGTCACCGCTGTATTTGCGGATATTTTCTTCTTTCTTTGCCTCGCAGTACAGGATGGTCGACTGAAGATAAAGAGAACACCGTAAGGCTTCATTCCCTCAGGAAAACACAACAGTTCATACCCATGTCTACTGCAAATCGGGAGTTCAATCAAAGCCTGTCTAAATATGTTAATCCTCTGGTAGTCTTTACATAGGTCCACTTCAGAGTTTCGAATTTGGTCACTTCAAACCATCTGTACGAGTACTCATGGTAGCATATTGCCGAGATGAAAATCCTTACCTTGAGATGCTGGAAGCTTGGAGCAAGTGTCTGATACAATGCCAGCTCCTCCGGTACAAGGTGGACATTGAAGTCCTTTGCTATGGTGAACATCTTGGTGACAATGATGAACTCTTTCTCCAGCGCTGGCAGCTCAGATACCATACGACCGAGGAAGGATAAGTGGTCGACAAATTCCTCCACGGATACTGGCGTGTAGTCAAGCTTCTTCAAGGCTCCCTGAATCATACATTTTAAAGATAAGTAATTCAGTCCATTCTTCAAAGAGAAACAGATGGGACTACCATTCTGTCATCACGTACTAACTCTGGCATTGGAACTGTAAGTCAGCCCCAAAAGATATTCGAGAAAGGTTAGCACCTTTAGCTATACACTACAAGTTGAACCTCAACAGTAGCAATGGTTTTACAGCCTAGTCAACTCATCTTGGGTAAATGAAGTTAGGTGTACTGTTCCTGAGAGTCTACTCTTACCTTGATGATAGTAAGAAGATCTTCGTTGCGACTGTTGGCGATAACTGGTAGTCTGTCCCCGACAGCCTTGAGGACAGACTGGGGGTATGGCAGACACGACTTACAGAAGTTCTCCACCAGTGTGTGAATGAGGTACAGACGCTTGTCCTTTCTCATCTCATCCATCTCGTTCACCTGAGAATAGTTAAACTACAATTAGGCCAGGATCAGGGAGCAGAAAAATGCTCTCAAAAATTGACCCACCTCTACTGGTGATAGCAGCAGTGAGGTCATTCAGCACTGCGGTCATACACTGCTGGTGATAGGGGTATATCCAACATCTCTCATCTGCACACAGGACGCTGCAGGCTCCACTTGACTCATCACCAAATGGAAACACACCGCCTTGATAAAGAGACCACATAGAATTGACAGCAAGGTTTTTAGGCCTCTTACAGCCAACCAAAAACGAAAAGCTAAGAAGTGTGCCAAAGGCCTACTGGGCTGTTCAAATTGATCTTACCTGCTCAGTATGTGTTGAGAGGACTTGTAAGAAGTCATCAGGACTCCATGTCTTCTTGGCCATTGATGCATCAACATCGACCTTCCGAGCTTTATCAACCATCTGGCAGTATGTTTCATAGTTCTGAAAACAATAAGATAGTCTTTAGTATAGTTAGCATAACGAATCCCAAGGAGGAGTGCAAACATTCAAGGACCAAGGATTAGATTTGGCATCATGACAGACAAAAGAGCAGGAGCTAAAAACTCAATTTGTTTAAACAGTTGACACAATGATGATGATGATGATGATGATGATGATGATGATGCAACAAGAACAAACCTTTGAGAACTCCTCAACGCTATCCAAAGTCTCTTCTAAATACTCCATGACTTCTGTGACAATAGCTTGATAGTCTGGGTCATCACCGAACAGCATTTGTTTATTTGGCCAAGGCACAACCACCTTGTCTTCATCCTCCTCCTGGTCGATGTTCAACTTGAGATCGAATGGGGTGGCGGAGCAAAAGACGGCTAGGCGAGGCTCTCGGAGCATTGAGACAACTTGACCTGAAGGGAAGAGTTTATCAATACAAGATTTGTTCACTGAGTATCCTGGCAGAGGGTAGTTTAATTCATACTTTGCATTCAATTCTGAATTCTCGTTGCAGTTGACTCAGTTTAAGTCAGGATCTTTATGACACCATAAATGTTCAAAACAAGAAACTGCCTGGTACAATGAGAAGATCAAAGGTTCTACACATGGTGGAACTGTCCTTTAGGACATTAACAAGTTGTAAGGTTCTCTCTATGGCGACTAGGAGACAACACATCTTCAGGCTTCATTTGCACACACCTCTCTGCAACACTGGTAAGCGTTGCAAATACCTACCGACTGTGTTCTCAAATGTTTGTACAACAGTTCTGATGCCGTTCTTGAAATCATTCGCGGTTGGTGAGAGCAACACAGCTGACTTTCCATACTGGATACTGCTCTTGCCGGATGGCGTCTTTTCACTGCAAATGAATAATGCAACAGAAACTTTCATCATGAAACAGATTCTTCATTAGAGTGAAACATGGTAAGCTTTGTTTTACGGACGAATTTCCTGATATCAAGAATGAATACAGAGTAAGAATGTTGAAAATAGAATAGAATAAGAGCTTAGAAGATATTTGTGAACTCACAGCTCATTATAGGCATATGGTGTGTTTGCATCCTTTGCAGATGGACTGTCTTCTTCATCTGATGCACTCTCCTCAGATTCTGTTTCTGACTCTGCAAAAAAAATCATTTTTCAACATTATTGCATTTATGCATTATATAGGCTTATGAACTGGGTCTTTGGCTAGGTCTAACATTTCATAAAAGTTTATCTAAGGAGAGGAACTGGCCTAAAGTCACAAGAAAAGAATGGAGCAACTCACCAGCAGAAAGTTCAGGTTCATCAGGAAATGATACCACTTTCTTATCAGAACCACTCGCAGTGACATCGACGTTGATCACACCTCGTTTGACCGAACAGCGTCTGCTGATGATTGGTGCTGGCACGTTCAGGACCAACTGAAGGGAGAAGACTGGTTCCGGTGGTTCCTCAACATCATCCTGGTGTTTGATCTCTTCCAGGACCTAGCCAGAAACATTAACAGTTATGACAAAAGTTTGAAAGATGAGTTGTGTGCCAGAGCCATGTGAACCTAGAGGTTTAAATGCAACAATAATAGATGCGGGCTGTCTTTTCCTTCTAATGAAGAGCAGACTGAGATGCACTTGCCCATAACAGGCAACAAGTAGCAATCAAAGTGATATGCACAAACGCAGAAGAAATCTTACATCATCTGCATCAGGAATTACAGTGAGCACCTCCTTCTTGTCAAAGTCAAATCGTGGAATCCTATATTTGGTTGAGCGTGCCTCGTCTTCTTCTTCCTTCTTCTTGCGTACCCTCTCCCAGCGGAGCTGCAGCTCCTTTAGTTTCTCATCCTCGGTTAGTTCTCTCTTCTCACTTACACTTCTCAGGCTGAAATACGAAATGATGACTTTATTTTCTAGAGTTTAAGATTATGAATCCTTTCGCTTGAGTCTGTTGCAAATAACCCTCCCGACAAGAGAAGCAATAACTGTTTTGAAACCTACCTTTTTGACCTGGATGTAAGAGATGATGAGATAGTTCCCCTGGACGTTGTGGTTCCTTCTGAACCACTGTCATCAGCATCCATCTGTTACAAGAGAATGAGGTGAAGTTAGCAAAGAGCGTTAAAGATGGAGTCCAGCAAGACCACAGACCATAAACGGTGCAAAACAAATCGAACGGGAATATCACAAGAGCAAAATGTAGAAGAAGAATGCCAACTCACCAATGCCTCATCATCATCCAGGCCTTCTTCCTCTATTTCCAGCCTCTCTCCCATCCTGAATGACGCGGCGAAAAACTGCAGCAGGACCTTGACGGCCGTGTTGACAAGCCGCTGCAGCAGCTCAAGGATCAGGTTGTCGATTGCCCGAAGGAAGTCTGCCAAGCGGGCAAGGACCTTCCGCCACTCGGCTATCTGGGCAAAGTAAGGCTTGTCGGCTGAAATATGCATAGGAAGGTTACACATGTGGAAGTGTAAACCAGTTGTACAATGATCAAAGTCATCAGGTATGTATTGTATGTTGTTTAGGTTGAGACCAGGAAAAGTTTTGCCATTGGAGGGGAATGAGGGCAAAGTCATGGCAAGGCCCAATTTGTTATCATTATCAACTCTAATACCAACCTTTGGCCTTCTTTCCAACTGCATTCTTGCCTTTTTTCCCCGGCTCCTCTATCTTGACTTTCTTGGCTTGTGCCGTCTGCCGGATTCCTTGAGTCACACCTTCCATTTCCGCGACACTCTGGAAATGATAAATATTAGATGAATCAGCCAAGACTTTCCACACTAGAGATGATTCAATCATGTGAAAAATGACCTCAATATGGGGAAACACTGGATATCTCGGCGTCAGCCAAAGAAGTAAACTCTTAGTGATTAAAAGTATAACACCAAGAAGTAATACATACCGTGCAAGACTCCCAAACGACATCGACTACGTTTTTCCTCAGCGCGTTCAACTGCTCAAGCGCATGCTCCCCTTGTTTACGCTGTACCTCCATGAACTCAGGTAACGTCTGCATGATGGATTTATCAACGTTGACCAGGATGATTGCAGCATGACCTGTACCAAAGCCATCCAGGCTCCCAGAGGCTGCTTCACACATGCCTCGCACATGCAGGATACAACCCTGAAGAATCTCATTGGCGGTAAACAGACGCTTCGTCAATATCGCCCTAAAGAAAAAAATAGTTTATCCCAAGTTCAAAGTACCATGTACCGGTAATGTGACTGACTGTGCTACCGACAATCCCCCATTTCTTGCAACTAAACTTAGTAATAAGGTGGACAGACGAATACAGTCTACTGCTCACAGAAAGGAAAACTTACTGTGTGTCATCTCAGACAATCCCCCATTTCTTGCAACTGAACTTAGTAATAAGGAGGACAGACAAATACAGTCTACTGCTCACAGAAAGGAAAACTTACTGTGTGTCATCGTTCTTCAGCTGTCGCATGTTATGCCGCCACAAGAAGTAACTCTTTCTTAATCTGAAACAAAATAACTTCGATGTTGAGCAAACATGAACATTTACTGAAGACAAGAATGTATGTTTGATGCCTGGCACAGTGCATAACCTCAGTATTCACTGAGCATCCTTTGATGCAGAACAATAAAGCAAACATTGCAGCATTCACTTGAACATCACTTAATTCACAATATTACGTCCTCCCTAGTCGCTTAGTTATCTGTGGCAGAGGCGTTCTTTTGTAACAGATGGATAAACAGTTTCAATCTGCACTACCTACCTGAATTTGGCAAAGAAAGGTATTTTACAGATGACATCGCCGAGTCTCTTTTCCCACAACCACAACAACACGGATGTGCGATTAGATTCATCACTATTGGTCCCTTGGATGCACTGGAAATGGACAAAACATTCAACAATTTGCTGCTGTTCAATTACAAGAACAAGCTGATCAAAGAATGGAGAGAGGAAAACAATGGTGAGGACCCTCACACTGAAAACATCACCGAGACACCAAGTCACCCAAGACAGAGAGCAACAGGTGATGATCTACTGTCTACGATCAGGTCTTTACCCCCTTGAGAAACAGCATCACGATTGGGCTTATTCAACCTTCTAATCCCCTCTTACCTGTGTAATGGAGGAGGCACTGACAGTCCAATACACCTGGCACATCCTTGCCTCATTTGGCGAGACAACCTGCAGATCATACGGGTCATATTTTGCCGTACTTTGGAGCCGATTTCTTGGCAAACAATAGACAAATTGACCATTGTCTTCTTTCCTGGGGAGATTTTCTGCCACGCCCTTGTGAAGATTGACAACCTCCTCCTCAAGCCTCTGTTTTTCTTCCGTCTCTTCTTCAGTCAATCTCTCACTACTTTGAACAAACGGCTGTAAATATAATGAAATGGCCAGGGCCATTGTGCTCACCTCATGTGGAGGAAAGATGGATAAAGAGCATGGTCTTGTGTCATGTAGTGTTAGGTTTGATGTAGGTCCAAGCAATTACAATTTCCCCAAAATGGCCAATTTACAGTACATTCGACCTCTGTGACCTTGAAAAGTAGGTCAAATCAAAGTAGACCCGGGTTACACATTGAATGGTTGTTAGAATTAGATGTACCTATGATATAAAATTGGTGCCAATCGGGCAAGTCATTACTAGGAATAATGGCATTTTGAAGAATTTAGGATTTGGCCCCCTCCCTGGAGGCCAAACGGCAAATCAGATCGCACCAAACTTCGGTACCTGAGATCACCTGACCAAGGGGTACATGTGTACTTAATTTGTGATCAATAGTCATTGCAGTTAAGAAACGTGCCATAGTAACGGCCTGACGGCGAATTTACGCCATTTGACCTCTGTGACCTTGACAAGAAGGTCAAATTAAAAACCTGTGCGACATATACTGTATGGTGGTTAGATGTACCCATGATATCAAATTGGTGGCAATTGGGCAAGAAGTTAAGGAATAATCTCATTTTTAAGGTTTTTGGATTTTGCCCCCTGGTGGTCAAGTGGTGAATCATATTGGACCAAACTTTGGTCCCCGAGATCACCTGACTAAGGGGTAAATGTGTACCAAATTTGGTATCAATAGTCATTGCAGTTTAGAAACGTGCCATCGTTACATCCTAACGGCTAATTTACACCATTTGACCTCTGTGACCTTGAAAAGGAGGTCAAATCAAAAACCCGGAGGATATATGATGCACCTTTGCTAGAAGTACCTACCATATTTTTTTCAAAATTTCCCGACTACTATTAATGGAGATATTGCATATTTTCACTTTTAACGTTTGGCCCCCTGGTGGCCAAACCATGAAACGAATCGGACCGAAACTTGGTCTCCCAGGTGTCATTACATAAGGGTACATGTGTACCAAGTTTCAACTCAATAGCTCTAACAGTTACGAAACGTGCCCTGCTAACGGACGACGGACGACGACGACGACGACGACGACGACGACGACGACGACGACGACGACGACGCCGACGACGACGACGACGACGACGACGGACGACGGACGCCACGGTATGGGATAAGCTCACATCTGCTAAGAGGTGAGCTAAAAAGGTGACCTGTTCCAGGGTCCTGCAAATTAGCCAGATTTCTCTCCTGGTCTTCCCTTTGATTAAGCAAAGCCATGCCTCTTGCTGTGAGTGTGATACTGGCCTAAATAGTTTATTTTAATTCATGCTCCCAGCTCCTCAGGAAATCAAGGAGTATTGTTCAGTACCACTCAATTGCTTACCACAATGATACAAAAAGTTGTATCTTATGGAGATGCTTAACATCACTTGCCCCATATCACAATCTAGATCTTGTGTCTCCAGGGCCTCATCAAAGCTTATAGCTCAATACTTCTCATTTGCACACACTGACAAGCTGAATTTCAATTTACATTGATGAATTAATTGCTGTATAACTTGACTAACTAATGAAACTTACACCTGCATCAAACGCCATACCATCATCTGGGTCTTCACCTTCAAGGATTAACAGTGACCGCATCTGCTCTCTGCAGGCCGGACCATGACGAGGAAGCTCCGTCTTCCAATTTAGTTTCCTCCGCATCTCAGTGATGTGCCAGATTGCATCATCATTTTCAGGTGCTTAGTAAAGGGGAAAGAAACTTTGATTTAATTTTGACAAAGTATTAACTTGGGTTAATAAATAATTGTTCCAAAAAGTATCAAAAGATAAAAATTAAAAATGGTGTCAGTCTATCAATCTGGAATAAAGTGCTTTTTCGCTAGCTTTCAAACAAATGGTCAAGTTAGCATTGAAAATTATTACATTTTTTAGAAAATAACAACATCCAGTACTTTAGAAGAGACCAGTATTGGGAAAGAACGACTGATAGTGATGCCATCTGTGCTTTTTGGTGAAATATGAGATGTGATTGCTCTGTAAAATGGTGATCAAAAGGCACATGCAACTAAAGGCTTTCACAGTCAATAAGATTAATCTTTTAGATGTACCAAAGTATAACAGATGCAAGAGTAAAAACTGATAGAAATGGACATATCATTTGCTGTGTAATACTAAAACGGGGACAAGGCAATCCCTTGAAATAGAACATATGCCAATAAATGGCATTAGATTTAGCAGTGAAAATATGAAAATAAAAGTGTTGGAAAAGGTATCTCAATGTAATGATAAGAAAATCTGCAGATCAAAGAGGAAAGTGCTGGGTGGATGATATGAATGCTCCTTACCTACTACCAGGGGGTATAAACATATTGTGTGTCCTTTAGTTCGAAAAGAGAACATTATCAATGCCTTAACTGAAAAGTCATGTTTCGGAGAAAAAAATTTTTCTGAACCTTTTTCTCATTTGATGATTTTCCCCTCAAAATCAAAAAAAAATTTCCTAAAAATTTTTTTTTTCGTGCAATTTGCGAAATCCACAAAAATAACTATGTGTGAAAATCTCGTGGTTTACAGTATGGCTAGAAGGTGGCTGCAATTATGTTTCATTCAAGCATTTCAATAGCAAAACAATGCAAGGATCAATTGATAATAGCTACTGGGCAGTATTGCTAGTTTTATTGAGAACAAGGACAATGGCCAAGGGACAATGGCTCAATGAAAGAGATTGGATCACATGACTTTGACCCTTTTATATGGTAGTGTAAAACATCTGTGAGCTTGGGTCACATGACTTTGACATCCAATTGACCAATTAGCTCCAACAGTTTTGGGGGTCAGTCCATGCTTTGCATTGGACTAAAGTGTGTGTGAAAATGAGTGTCTCTAAAAAAGGGCCTCCTTCAATTTTGGATTTATTAGCCAAGGGATTATACTTTCCATAGCCACAACCACCCCAAGTGGAGTAAGTAATATTTCTTGTATCCATTTATAGATTAGTTAAAATTTACAATCCCTGATCAGAAATGTGTAGTTTGATCACATTCAAAATTCAACTGTAAATCTATTGAGCAATGGCAATTGTTTCATCAAATGATGACCTTTTTTGAGCAATGATCGGAGACTGTAAACTCGTTTCATACTGAAATTGATGTATCATAAGCCAAACAAAAGATTGTTTAGAATGTTTTGAATTTTTAAAATTTCCAAATTTTCATCAAACATACCTTCATCGTCATAGATATTCTTCTTGAGATAGGTCAAAACAAGAGAAGGATCTTGGGTAATTTTGGCCGACTGTACACGTCTCGGCTTCTGTTTCTCAAAAGAAGGCCGTCGTTCTCGCGCCGTGCCTGGTGCAGGTGGTAAGGCGGCACCACCACCTGGTCTTTCAAGGGGGGCAGGCATCCTCCTCCTCTCAAAAAGCATCTGGGTTTGCCCAACATCTTCTGCTGCCGGCACTGCTGAGGTTTCTGTAATTCAGGATTCAGGTTTCAACATGTTATGAGCAAATGGTCAAAAACAAACACCTCAGCAGAAACTGTTGATTCGAAATGGATTTTGGAGGATGTCTTCTATGATTTTGATGTATTTTTAACCAACACTAATCTGACATTGACAGATTGCCATACATTTGTGATAAAGTCATCATTACAAACTGAGGTTAAAATTTACAATCCCCGATCGGAAATGACGTAGTTTGATCGCATTCAACTATATATCCATTGAACAGTGCCAGGTGCTTCGTTAGTCAACCGATGACCTTTTTTTGGGGTGTGATCGGGGATTGTAAACTCGTTCCCAAACTGATTTGCTTTACCTTTCTCATCTAATTCTATGTTGGGTAAGGGTGATCTAAGTTTACTCGGTTCCAACTTGGGCAATCTGAAGAAGAAATTGAATGACTTCAACAGCTGTCAATCATTACACATAGAAACTGTAAACAAGCTCTTCGTCAAGAATGTTACTACACTAGACTAAAAGTCTGAAATTCAAACAATGTAATACTAAATGACTAAAGAACTTTCTCACATGAGCCAGGAACCTGAAGATCCGAGTCAGTGAGAGAGCCGATATGTAAAACCGATGAAGTTTAACCCTACCTATTAAGTGGAAGAATCTGCTGACTTGGACTCTGTCTGTCATATTTGTTTTTGATAACATTCTGGCGATCAGCATAATCCCGCTTGAATAATGTTGTTCTGAATGCAGACCCAGAACCCGTTTCAGCAGCTTTGGGAGGATGGGGCTGAAAAGTTGAGCGATCCATAGAATCATCATCATCATAATCACCGTATGCGATCCCAGGGCATCATTACTGCAGGATCATGCTCAGATTCAGAAGCATTTCATTACAACAAATGCAATTCAAAAGTTCCAATGACATAATCCCCCTCAACTCATTTCAAAACAAACAAAAGATCAAATTTATAGGTATAACATTTCACTCAGTGAACATTCAGACCTTATGATAATGTCATAAACTTAATGACCCTTACAGCTAAGAATTTCAACTTAGCACTAAAATTTCAAACCTGTAATTCCTGATTTGCTCCAACTGATGGAATGATGTTCCTATAAACTTGGGCCATCTCTGGTCTATCATAGAGCCTGGCCAGCATGTGTTTGCCCTGAAGTTTTGGTGGAAGTTGTGACAAGTCTTTGTCTTCAACATTTTCATTTTGGATGTTCAGTAACTTGACAGGTTGTCGGACAGGTGTGTGAGGGCTGGATAGGCCATCTTGTTCAGGAAAGACCATCGGTTTTCTGCTTCCGGAGAAGGGTCGAGAAAAATTTCTCCTGAAATTAAGTGAAATTGAAAAGTGAAAAAACAAAGAATATCAAGCAGTGTCATACAAAATTGCTCCTGTGACAGTCTGGCAAGTAATATCTTCTGATAGATCTGCAGGGCATGAAACAGAATCAATCTGTACATGTACATGTGTGTATGTTATTGTAGGCCTATACTGTAGTCTGTATACACTCGGTGTGTACAATGTCATGATGTACTGCCTACTCAATTTTTTTACAGGTGAAAATCATGGCTTTCTTCACTCAATCTAAAACAAATTTCTCAAAATAGGCATGAGAAGTTGAGAGCAAGTGATCATCTACCGGTTCATTCTGAATATCTGTGCACAAATTTGATATAAAAAGAGAATGCAGGTCCAAAACACATCATGTTATGGAAAGCTTTTGCTCCATGTTGTTTACATCCGCCATGTTTAGCGACCCCTTCCCGAAATTCCGACAGCGGGAAATACAAATTTTATCTTGAATCCTGAAATTTTAAGTATATTCATTAAGGGCATTCTAGTAAAAATGGTTGAGCCTTTACCTTTATAGTAAAGGTACATATTTTTAATAATGCATACAAAAGATAAGAGCATTTATTTTGCGGCTATATCCACGGTGAAGACGGAACTCATACTTTGTAAAAAAAACTCCACGGCTGTGATGGAAATGGTAAAATCGTTAGAATCGCTTAACCAAAATAAAAAGTGAAAATCCAAAACACTTCAATTTTGTCAACATTTCATTGATTTATCTCCCTTTACCATCGTTTAACCATTTGCGAATTCTATAGTAAGTCTGTAATGAAACTTTGGATAGTCTAGCTTGCCGAGAATAACAATTGATGGACTATCTTTCCGTTTACACTTTACAGTTTACCACCACCCGGCATGCATGATGCAATGTACTGCGTGCTATGTAGCACGATACAAAGCTAAATGTGCACTGTAGCCTAGTCGTGGGTGGTGGTGGTGGTGGTGGTGGTGGTGGTGGTGCTGGTGTAAACGGAAAGATAATACCTCGAATCATAGAGTCCTTCACAAATGCGTGTGGCTGATTCCAACAAGGTTAATCTATTTTGTGTGGTAGCGGTCGGCCTGCCAACATTGGTAACAACCGAGTCCAAGGGCCAGGGTCAGATGAGACGGCATTAGTACTCGGTGCATAATGACAGCCTGCCCCTCTTCACTTTTGCACAGCTAGCAGCAGAGACAGAGATCAACTACCTAACTAGTCGCCTCGCTTTGATCACCGATTGTGGAAAGTTTGGGAAAGGAAGTGTGGTGATTATCATTTCCTTGGCCTTGTAAGTCCTCTGGATAGGAATTGCAGTTGGATAGTCACTATTCATTACTGACAGTTCCTTGTTTCAGCTTAAATGGTGATATGCATAAGCACAAGAGATAAGAATGCCACTGTGGACTGTTCATCTTGAGGGTGGGCCCCGACGTGTCAATCATGCTGCTGTTGCCATCGAAGACAAGATCTACTCATTCGGAGGCTATTGCACTGGGGAGGACTATGAGACAATCAGACCGATGGATGTTCACATTTTAGACACAGGTAAAGTTTAAAAGTGTATGGACATCACCATTTAATGTTTGAATCTTTCAGTCTTTTGCACTTAAAAACCTCATCTGTTCAAACTGACATCATCAGTGACTGTGAATGCACGAGAAGACGGTCTGTTGGCAGGATATCAATCAAGTTGTTGTATCTAAAACATTGTGCTCAATAACTTGAAGTTAATGGATGACTAGCTACTAACTGACTTTCAGGTTGCTGTTCTATCTGCATCCTTCCTTTGCACAACTTAATTCTGTGATCATTTATAGCGACTCTTTTTAATAAGCACATATCTTTCAGTATCCTACAGATGGAAAGCTGTCCCTATCCCAGTACCAGAAGACCCTCAGTACAAGAACATACCGTACCAGCGCTATGGTCACACAGCAGTAGCATATAAGGACTGTGCATATATATGGGGCGGAAGGAACGATAGTCAGGGAGCATGCAACAAGTTGTATTGTTTTGATGCAAGTAAGTTTGGCTGCTTCAGTGACAATATGATGGGACCTCTAAGTTTAAATTACTCTCGATTTGTGGTATTGATTAGCATTTCAAAACAGTTTTGAAATCAGATGAGGAGTTGTTGTGAAGTGTTAGACCATCATACTTCCTGATTTCGTTGCAGACTCGTAATTCATAGTCATTAATTGATGAAGAAAAATGGGTTTTTGACTGACGTTGTTGGGCTGGCAAGCTGATGAATTGTTAATTAGATTATCATCAAATTTGAATAACACTTCATCTAAAAAACCTCTGATTGACAATGATTATCTTTCCGTTTGCAGGTACTCTAAAGTGGATCAACATTGAAGTGACTGGTCCTTTACCTGCTGCCAGAGATGGCCATTCTGCTTGTGTCATCCAAGAAAAAATCTACATATTTGGAGGATATTTAGAATGGGTAAGGCTCGATGCATTGAGTGACATGTCTTGTAGATTTCAGGGTGTACATTTTTCAATATTTCAAGGATTTTCACTCTGTGATTCAAACATTCGTGGCCTGTGGATTGTTGACTATACTTTGAAGGAAAACAGATTAGAGATGAAACGTCTTTTTTTGCATTTTAGCTGGACAGATTTAGTAATGGTGTGCACACATACAGTTTTCCAACACAACAATGGGAGCTACTGCTGGCAACAGTAAGTTATTTTTTCAGATGTTCTGACATAGTCAACCCGAAGAACATCGTCAATAGAGGCTATATCCCAGCTAAGTTGATTTCTACAGCATCTTCTCATTGAGTGTTTCTTCAGGCTGATACTATATGAGGCATTCACGGTATGCACCTCTCAAATGTGGAATTCATTACATGTAACAATGAGAGATCTTTACCATTTCAGTCCTTCAGATTGAAAACAACAAAACTGAAATCAATGTTCTGTCATTTTCAGGGTTCCCCCGCCCGGTGGAGAGACTTCCAATCAGCATGTGGTATTGACAACCTGATGTTCATCTTTGGTGGCCGCAGTGATAGAGCTGGACCGTTTCATACCAATCATGAGATCTATTGCAATAAAATTCAGGCATTTAATATCGGTGATAACCATTGGCATGAACCAGCTACAACTGGTCTTGCACCAGTGGGACGAAGGAGTCATTCTTGTTGTGAGTATGAGACTTTTTTAACAGCCTTGCCTTTATTCTTATACTGTGCAGATCGGCTAAGAAGAACCAGTGCACTTATGTTTTGGGAATGTAAATCATCCAACTTGTCTCTGACCTTATGAATAAAATGTCAGAAACTGTCTTATTTAGTGTGGTGGGTTTTTTATGTGCCATTATTCTGGTCATGTGCATTGTTAGCTCCGAACTTGAAACTTGATTGAATGACACCCTTACGATTGCAAAATGCTTGCACTTCATTTCAGTTGTGTATAAAAAGCAGCTGTACATATTTGGTGGTTACAATGGAATTCATGATGTTCACTTTGATGATATCTACAAGTACGATCCAGGTAGGTTATGATATGATTTAGTGAGTGTTTTGAATAATAACTGATGCGCAATAGTAACAGACTCCCTTGGAAGAACAGTGTAACATCAATTAGTTTCCAATCAGTAGCAAAACATCTTCATGTTGACAAATTCTTAAATCATTGAGATTTGTCGAATTCATGTCATTATGCCTTCTATTTTAGCCACAAATCATTGGTCTGTTGTCAAAGTAAAAAACCGAGGCCCTTGTCCAAGGCGGAGACAGTGTTGTTGTGTAATAGATGACAGAGTTTTCTTATTCGGTGGAACTAGGTAAGCTGAAGAGAATAATGTCAGTCTATTTGTGAAGTGCACTTCATGCAGATGAGATAGCAGTGAGCATACCTCACTCTGAAAGCAAGTCAAAATTCAGGTATGTTGTTATGATGACTTTGACTGTTGCTCCGAGGTCTTGTCTGCTTCACAATCACAGAGTGTAAGGGATTCGTCTCCTTTCAGTGCACCATACGATATATTCTCTATTGCTAAACGACAGTGAACAGTTTCATGTTTGTTCTTTCAGTCCATGTGAGGAGCCAATGGAAGGAACAGATTCTGACTCAGATCTCATGGATCACTCCGATCTTCATGTGCTGGACTTCTGTAAGTTTTATTTCATTCAGCTCCTGTACAAAACTAGATTATTGTTCATTGAAGATGAAACAAAACATGACATGATACTCAGTTTTGCCGTTTAAAAAAACTGTGCATTCGGTGTGCTTTGTTTTCATGATGAGCCACCATACTCAACAGACCGTAAACATGTTTGATCTGCCTTATCTGGTATATTGTAAGTAGTTGTCAAAACGTTTGCCTCTGTCTTTCAGCTCCAAGCTTGAAAACTCTGTGCCAACTTGTTGTTCTGGAACTCAAACTTGACACAAAGTACTTACCAAGGGACATACAGTGAGTACAAGTATGGCCAGAAATATTTCCCTGCATAGTTTTCGATTAAAAGTTCTCGACCAAAATACCAAGTGGAATGGTAGACTTTTGATTTTTCTCTGATCAGTGATGTTGTGTGTCCTCTTGAAGTCTTCACTTGACCTGAATACAGTCATGCTTCTTGGTTAGAGAACTACAGTAAAAGACATTCTCGCCCATGATGTCAATAGCTCAGTCAGAGAAAGGATCAGTCTTGCATGATTTTACAATCAAATCATTTGGTTTATTCATCTTCTTACTTTCAGCTGGGAGCTCACTGCAATGACAACAAACAACAACATCAGTCGAGCTGTCAATTCGAATGGATGAGGATGCAAAGATCAACAGGATTTTATTTTCTCATCTTATATTTTCATACATGGACAAAACAGTGTTTATTTATCATAATATAGATGCATGTATTTATTGAAGCAATTTATTCAGTGCTAATAACATCAGAAGAAAGTTTTGTCTATCATCACTCGTCATAGTAATCTTTTGTTTAAAAAACTAGATCTTCTGCTGTGGAGTTGATAATGAGCTTGGCAGTCAGCATATTAGACAGTATATTGGGAGGTAATGCGCAGTATGGCATGGAAAAAGTGTTATGCAAAGGATAGAGCCATACTCCTAGTCACTTATCGGAGGTGTAGTCAGATGGCTTGGGGAACCAGTGAAAAATCAGTTGGGGATAGATTCAGCTGATGAGCATTATTGAGAAAAAAGACTGTCTTGTCATGAAAGAGATGATGTGAAGGATGTTGTTTGTGTTACCGACAGAGTTGGTTTATATTTGACTACACGCTGTAGTAGTAAGCTTGTCAGACTGGTTCAGTTTTATTGTACATGTAATGTGCATTTAGGCGTGCGTTTTGTTTTATTTCATAACTGAAGTTATTTTTAGCTAAACAGTGTTCCTCCAATTCCAAGGTGCCTTCACAGGCCACATCATGTTGCTTTTACTCAGACATTTACATTTACACATCTTGTTTAGAATTCAGCTGCAGAGTAGACTGGATATTATGTATTTATAGCATGCACTGTGCATTTGGATAATGTTTTGACCTCATAATAGTCAAAAGGTCTGATTCCTCAATAGCGGGAACCGTGGAAACACTCACGAAACTGTGTGGTTATCACAGCTGTTAAATACATTTTTGATGTGAGTTATTGATGTGGCAATTGTAATTGACCTCAAAGACTGTGGAATGCAGGAATCAGACCTTCAATCTCACTGTTTTGAGCTTTTGCAGTTTTGCAGTATTTTAGTAATATGCAAGAGACTCGTTTAGGTTTGGTTCAGGTTGCCTGGATAGTAAAAAACGAAATGACTGAAAAAGGCATTTGAAAGTCCTAGTCCAGAGTATTATATGAAGACGAAAGTCATATTTCTGCAAGTGTAATTACAATGATTTTCATGATTTTCTATGGTGTCAGAAACTTTTAGGTTCTGGTTTCATTTGCATCCTTGATTCATGCGGCACATTAGAAACAATGTGAGTATCTCATGAGAAAACGTTTTGAAGATATTTGCTCAGCAAAATCAGTTGGACGTATGTGTGAATTTGCGTACCATTATTTTACATGCAGATAACATATGATTTCAGCTTTGATTTACAACTAAAATAATCATGTGTTTGTACCTTGTAGACCATGCAACAGCACAATTGTTTGCCGCATCATGATCTCAACATATTTTATTCAAATAAGGAATTTGGACAAATAGTCAAATGGTTTATAATATGGTGAACAAGAGTGCTTGTGTCCATGGAAGTGCAGACTCTTTTGAAGCAAGAAGTGCTTGCATTGGATCTGTATATCCATGTACCAGTAGTATGTTGTGCCATAATTCTACTATTACATATATATAGCTTCAATTGTCACAATTTCTTTGAAAAACTTGTACAGATAATCATGTTTAGTTACTGTATTTATCAAAAATAAACGATATATATGAATTTCATAATCTTTCTTCGTTTGTGGTAACTAGTGTGTATGTGGCACCAAAATGTGCACAGGAGCTTTTATTGCACAAGACCATGTGAAACTGATGGCAAACAGATGTAAGCGTCTGTTCATGCCGGTGTTCATCCTTGTGAAAGTAATTGGTCTAGTGAGGACCCTAGCACCAAATACCTTAAGTATTTACCTTGAAATGCTGCACCAAATGGGTCTGGTTATAATCCTGGCACAACATAACTGTACGGACAGGCGTTCCTTAGGAGACAAGGACGTTGACATCAAGGTCGTCACATCTGTCTCATTGGTTGAAAGTCATTTCTGCAGGTAACAATACAGAGCGACGGGAAAACACACAGGTCCGTTGCATTCGAAAACAGAATTGTCCTGGTTTTTCACTATTGCTCTGATGTCTTGGAACAGGATAACCATGGCACAGCATGTCATGGTAGGGTTGTTGTCTCTTGAGGTCTTGTGTTCTGATTTCATGCAATCTCTTTATGAAAATGATCAGGTATTCACCATGTGAAAATGAGACACATTTTTCCTAAGGGTGGAGACAAGGTCCACCCTGTAGAAACATGGTGCACTACGTTGGGAGAGTACACATCTAGGTCAGACAGAGTACGCATAGTGAAGGGGCATGGCACATTCAGAGAAGACTTGGTATGCTCTCAGGCAACATGGCGAGCTATGAAGGGGAGGGCACATCCAGAAGAGATAGGGTGCACTACTATCTATCTCTGGGACAAATTATGCTGAACCAAATTGGGCTGGTGACAGCATGTATGGCCCCTGTGATTCTAAAGAGCGAAGGATGTTGGCCTTGATATGATGACAGGTATGCTGGTGCTGGGGTGACTTAACCTTAGAGGTTGGAAGTTTTCCTGGCGGAGTGGAATTGACCACTCAAAATAACAACAGGATATCACATTGATTATCAATATTTACAGTCATAACATTGGTTACAATCCCTAATGGTTACACTCCAGAGGCAGTGGCTATCATCTCCAGTATTATGTCCCTCGCGATATCCAGAACTAGGACTCCTGCCGATATCAATGAATCCACTTTCCAAGTTTCATGCCCTTGTGGTCACTGGGGAATAAATAGACTAGAACACAAGATAAGAAAATGAAGGATTTAATCCAGGAACAGTGTCACTACATTTTGTTTAGGATCTTGGAGGGACAAGACGCTCTGAGAAGACAAGCTGCTAAGTTCCCTACCCTCACCAATGACGAGACGTACATGTATTTCGGAGCCAAACCTTTCAAGAATTTAAAACAGATCAAATCGATTTTTAATCCTCCATTTACCAGTTGCATGACAATATATTAGTGTCATGAATGCGGGTGGTAGAGCCAACATTGATTAAAACACAAAAGCAATGTTATACCTGTACATTTGTACAAATACTGAAGTTGTGGAGCAGAAATTTCTTTCCCCAGTTTGGCAGTCAATAGTCACAGTCAATCTCCAGAGACCTGAACGTTACCCTGGAAATATTAGAAGTTACTCCAAAGTGTTCAAGTTATTACGGAATGTTCGACTTGTTTCAGAATATGCCCGTTTGAAGTTCTTTCAGAAATGTTCAAGTCATTCAAGAAACGATGATGTTTTCTTTTTTCGTGGATTCCGTTCTTTCAGTCCCGGCGTTGTTTGTGTGCCCTTGGTTGAGACAGACTTTGTTCTCCTCACTTTTCTCATCGTGGTATCTGAAAACATAAGGAAGCATTTATAGAATACAGATTAAAGAATTCATCACTTGTTACAACCAAGGCAGCAAACATTTGCTTGGCTGAGGTCAATAAATGCAGCAACAAGCCTGGCTGATTTTACAGACAACACAAAAAACCCAAAGTCTGTCCAACACAAGACATCTACTTACTTGATTTCGCACATGTCATAGTGAAGTCATATTTAGTTTTTTTGGGCGAAAACATTTCAAAATCCTCATCTGAAGACGGACTAACAGGAGCTTTTGCTTTGGTAGCTGATGGACGCTTCCTCTGTTTCGAAGACCCCGCTGCTTCAGCAGGCGGATTGTCACTTTTCCGTTTTCCCCTGAGACTAGAATGTGGGGTACCCAGTTGAGGGGACAATGGAGACACAACAGGTTCAACACTCAGCGCATTCCCTTTCCTTGGTGTTGCTCTCGCCGTGGAAGCACGTTTGGCAGGCGTAGGACACTGCGATTCGGCAGCCACAGCTCGTGCTCTCGCCGTGGAAGCATGTTTAGCAGGAGTAGGACACTGCGATTCGGCAGCCACAGCTCGTGCAGAGGATGCACGTTTGGCAGGGGTGGGACACTCGGAATCAACTCCTGATGCCCGTTTGTTTGTCTGTCGCTTTGGACTGGTTATCTACAAAAGAATAAAGCTTCTTGAAACGAAGGTAGGGATA
This sequence comes from Lineus longissimus, assembly GCF_910592395.1. NCBI lineage: Eukaryota > Metazoa > Nemertea > Pilidiophora > Heteronemertea > Lineidae > Lineus > Lineus longissimus. Next base: position 27,206,795 of record NC_088310.1, read on the forward strand.
TTTGACCTTTTGGTCAGTATTCTCACTGATCAGCCATATCACTGCAAGGTCTAGCACAACCCCATATAGACTTAGTTGAATACCTGACCAAAAGTGGTAAGATTTACACTACTAAACAGATACAATCTGCCAAGACATCCAAAGGGACCCTCATAACCTCAAGCAGGTCATGAAGCAGTCTATCAAAGCTTTTGCAAGTTTAAATCAAAGTGCTCTTACCCGTCCTAACCCAGCTGAAGTAAAATTCAACTTGTCATCCTTATCACCCTGTGCTTTCATGGCTGTTACGAATATTTGGCACATCTTCTTATAGTCTGGGGTCTCCTCGTATTCTAGGTTTGCAACATATTGTAAATACGTCTCGATCTCCTCTGGAAATACAATAAAGAAGGGTCGATCAGCTCAAGAACCAACACAAATATAAACATGTAGCTAAGAATTCCAACTGGTACTCAAACGAATGGACATTGAAATTTGTGCTAAGTTGAGAGACACTGTACTTACTGGGATAATCAGCACATTTAAAGCACTTCTTCATTAAGGCAGGAATGTCCTCCATGTACCTAAACAAGACAAACACACATATATCATCATTGAGACTGTGCAAACTGTTTTACAATGTAGGTAATCACTAAAAATTACTTAACCCAATCTCCATGTGTCATGAAAACCTTACCTACTTTTTCTACATTTCTTCCCCAACACCACTCAAACAGTGTACCAATGTCTTTCAAACCAATATAACCAATTATGTTATTTCTGGCAATATTCTAACTGAAAAATTTCAAATAAAAATACTAACTTGAGTTTCTGGTCCCTGACATAATTCTTATTGGCGAGATTGTCTTCCCATGGCAGTCGGCCACACAACCACTGTATCAAACAGTAACCTAATATTTCAAGGTCACTTCGGCGAGATGCAGCTACGATGAAAAAGAAGAGATGGGATATGAAAGATATGTGATGCAGTTGTTACAAGAAATGAGTGTGAGTATATGTACAACCGAGGAATGAACACAGTGGGTACAATAAGTCTTGATTCAAGCAGTAATGATGGGAAAAATAAATTATTCAAAAAGCATATCATCAGAACAAAATGAATTGATGAATACAAAATCTTCTAACCAACTCCTCTGTGGGCATCTCTGCTTGTGAATTCAATTGTTCCGTCATGGGCTTTCCTGGGGTCCTCTTTGTATACATTGTGTGTTCCATTTGACTGTCTGTACCGGGCAGCAAGACCAAAATCTACCAAGAACACCTGGAACAAAACCAAAGAAACATCTCAAATCCAGCATATTATTGCAAGACGAACACCCTCATTAGGTCTGGTAATGTTTAGATCAAAACAGTGTAGAGACCAACGTTAAATCTAGTTTCTCATACAATTTCCAAGTTTACAAGAAAGACGGGCAAAGTGTGAAAAGATTCGTGAAGACGCTACCTGATTTGGGTTCTTGTATCCAAGCAAGAGATTGGCTGCTTTGATATCAGCATGGCTGTAATCTTTACTGTGGATGTATTCCAATACATCGATCTGTAAACAAGGAAGAACAATAGCAATAGAACTTTAAAACATTAGATATTGTGACCAAGGAAATCAAGCGAACATGGCCCAATGGTGTTATATATATTGGGCTTCTTTCAGGCACAAATTTCATCAGCAAGTGGAATTGTGCTAATCTCCAACTTTCTGTGGTCACTGTGATCATCTTCTGGCACTCTTCATCATCATTTTCACAAGAAGTTTGTCTGTTTTGCTTGTAAATGTGAACCAGAACTTTTTATGTTGAGAACAATATAAAAGCAGTACTCACCACTCTTAATGCTACTTGCTGGACAGCCTTTCTTGGAAATCTTTTCCCATTTTCTACAAACAACTTCTGAAGATCTGTCCCAAACCGCTCCATTACCATGAATCTGTTCTCTACATTATTTAGCTCCTGGAAGCCAAGTGCTATGAACTTGGGCATACCAACTGTCTTCTTCTTGGTTGAACTAAGCCACTGTTGAACTAGAAATGACATTCAATACATAAACACTTAGATAAAAGATTCAGCTTAGTTTATGCAGTGACATCCTTGTCACAGTTGGCAGGTCTGGCATTTCCAGCCAGTCAAAGAAACTCCGGAAGTAAGTGTACTGGATCCAATTTTGACCATCCTTGCTTTGCAACCTTTGGGGGTAGGAGCAGCCTTCAGTGCATGATATAGGTAGAGCCAAGCTGCTCATCAAGGGTTTTACCAGCAAGTCTTGTGATAGCACAAAGGTGCCTAGGGTGTGAATGATGCCATTTATGATTCAAGCTTTGTGAACAGACTTCAGTCAAGACCTAATTTAGGGCTATATTTGTTTCATTAATAACTTACTGTGTTCTGGCTTAGCAGCTCTTTGATAGAATGTGCACTCGCAGAACAATGGTCCATTTCCTTTAGGTTCCTAAAGTAGTTGAAATAATACATGTTACATATAAACAAATGTAGATGAATTTGTAAAGTATTTGATCTTGATTGCTATGTTAGAACATCCATCAACATGAATTCTGCAGAACAAAATTGTCAAATCTTTGAAATAACCAAGCAAGGAAAACCCAAAATTGGGAACAATAGACAACAGTTCCTTTTTACACAAAAACCGATTCTTAACTCACCATTTTAACAACAAATTCTGGTTCCTTACTATTGCTGTCTTTCTTTGAAGCTGAAATGAGCATGCCATAACGTGAGGATCTGAGAAGCTCATAAATATCAAACTGAACAATTTCTATTCCATGTACAGCATGAATATCAAAGTTTTACAGCGAGTTCTGCTGAAAAGTATTTAACATCAAATCACAATCAGAGCTCATTGTAATAGTTGAATTTTGTAAAACAAATTATCCAGTTGTTTGGTTGACATGAGCTTCCGTACCTAAATAGAGCACTCCAAAGCCACCTTGCCCAACAGGCTGATGAATTCTCCACTCTTTCTTTAAAACATCAGTTAGAATTGTTCCCTCTGTAAGTGCTCCAGAATGCTGGTAACCAGCTGCTGCAGCTGCCTTTGGCTTCCGTCCACCTCCTCTCCCTCGCCCAGCTGCAGCTCTTGGCATCATGAAATTGCAGGTTGATACTTAATGATAGTGATAGGGCAGGCTACTGTCTATACAGACGTATAGTCTATTGATTCTGAAACTGAAAGAAATTATGACATAATAATTTGTGAACTAAAATCAGGATCTTGTTTTTTTCTGTGAGGCACAGGCAAAACAATGCCGATGCCAATAATGAATGTGTGGGAATGATAACACATAGTGCGGAATGATGAATGGGTTCGGTACATTTGTCCGAAATGGGGAATAAAATACAGTAATCCGTGAAACGAAACCACAACAAATGTACAGGCAGTTCTCGGAAAAAAAAGTGTAATTGCTCAGTTATCGTTATTTCGGGAATAAATGCCATTGATTCTTCTTTATACGTACGTTTAGAACTACACGTATGATACCCCAAAAGTGCTTATTAAAAGCAGTGAATGACAGAAAACGGGAAAACAATTCCCTGTCAATAATCAAAAACTACCGCCATTGAAGTACCAAATACCTACTTCCGCTTCCGTTATCAGACAAATGCGCATGCGGAGTTGTACACACGTGGTCCAAAAATGGCGAACCCGATTCCGAATTCGCCGCTCTCCTTTTCGTCTTCGGGCGAATATTTGGCCCATTCTAGCCCTGATGGGACTCTAAAACTGTGGCAGACATCCACAGCAACTCTTTCACAAGAATACACACCAAGTTCACACTTGTCAGCCACATGCACGTGCATAAATTGGGGTCCGTGGAGGGATGCAAAAGTGAGTTCCCAGTGCATTTGTAGTGCAAATTTACGCTGCGCATGTACATCAAAGCACGCCATGTATGTATGTAAAGCACTGTGTCTGTGCATGCATGCATTCATTCAGCAGGTTGGGGTTGAGTACACGGCGTGATGGGATGGATGCCATGCGGTAACCATCATGTGGACAGTGTTTTATTTAACCAAACAATTATTTTAGCTGACCCAAGGACGAGGTTTCGTTGTTGAATGTTTTGTAGTGACATTGCAGCAATGCTGACAACGAGTTGCGCCATTTAGGGGCCTACCCCTTAGGCCTACTAACTACAGGAACGGGTTCGGTTAGTGAGAGTTACCGGTAGTCAACTTTACTTAACTTGCTCTGGTCTGTGCACTGCATAGAGTGGTTTCACGTGACGTCATCACCTGCCTTGTTGGAGGGACAGAAAAAAGAAAGCAAGCCGAAATGACCATGACAGCTAGCCACTTGCCAAAACAAATCTACATAGCCTTATAGGCACAACGAACAAAAGATCATGTGTTGTGCGACCATGCGTATGGCCAGCAGTGGCTTCCTCCGTCTGGTGTAAAAGGATCTTTAGCTGTGAAGACATCGTCGGAGTGGCACTTGAAAGATGGTTAGGAATGGTTTGGGAGAAACATTCAGAAAATAAACCATAACTTTAAGTCCCATTTGAAATTTTCCTGACCGTGAAAAAGTTGGTGATGCAATTGAATAGAATAAGTCTTTCAGGTTGTTAAAGGTTCCTTTCTCTTTTCAAATAGAATACCCCTAAGAAGAAGAAGAGACGGAAGTCTGGTGCTGGTGAGAGTCTACAACTGGTCGCTCTGGGGACACAGTCTGGAGATGTGCTCTTATACAGTGTTGCAAAAGGAGATCTTCAAAGTCAAATGGTACTTTCCATAGTCTTTTATGCTGATTAATCAGATTATTGTATGGATTTCTGGTCATTGTTGTTGACTTAAATCAAAACTTGAGACTTATTTAAGAACCCGTTGTCCATTACTAGAACATGTGGTGGATCAGTCATTTGTGACTCGCTCTACCAAAACTAGGCGCTTGTCGCATCTGAACTTGACAGGTTGATACGGACTTGTTGTTCATTTCCCTATTGTAGACCTTTTGTGAAATCTATTACAAACTGATTTGGTCACATTTCACAAAAGGTCTACAATAGGGAAGTGAACAACAAGTCCGTATCAACCTGTCGAGTTCAGATGCGTCAAGCGCCTAGTTTTGGTAGAGCGAGTCACATTTGTATAATATGAAGTAATGCATTGTTTCTTTGCTGAAATTCAGTTCAAAATCTTAAGATAGGTAACTAATAAAGACTACATATCATCAAATTTTGATATACTTTCAGACGGATGGCCACAGTGACAGAGTGAACGATATATCTTGGTGCCAGGATGGTTATAAAATATTTACTTGTTCAAGTGACCGGCATATTGTGGAGTGGGATGTTTTAACTGGAAAAATAAAAAAGTATGTTTATAGGAGTCTGTTTATGAGGCTTGTTACTGAACAGATTGACGCTGTTGATAAGAACATCAGTGATTTTGTCTTTTGGAGCATTTTCTATTACGTCAAGGGCAGGTGACAAGGTGACAAGCAGACATGATTGTAACGACAGTCAACAAAACTTTTGAATGGTTTTTTAATCGCACCTTTTTCAACATCTAATTTTCTCCTTTACTATTTCAGCAAATGGAAAGGGGATAAAGCAGAGGTGTATTCCCTTTGTTTATGTCCTGGAGACATGTACTTATTGTCAGCAAGTCGGTCAATAAAACTCTGGGACTTACAAAAAAGAGAAGTTCTAAAAGTAAGTAGGCCTATACCAATTTTGTTTCATTTTAATAACTTGTTTCAATGCCAAATTGAAGTTTATATATACCAATTGGAAAAAAATTTGCAATGAGTTCATTTTGAGAATGATGAGGCGGAATTAAACTCTCCGTCTTGCTCAAAGAGTAACTGATGTTTGCTCATTGTTTTTGGTTCCGTGTGTGCTCACCATCAGTTATTTTAATTGCAGACATTTACAGGCCATGCCACTGAAGTGTTCCGGTTACTCCTGGCATCAACAAGCCAGGAGTTCTCTCTTAGAAATTCATATGTAATGTCTGCTGCTGTCAATGATCGCCTCTTGCATGCCTGGTGAGTAGTCTTGTTCACTTTCTTGTCATAAGTTACTAGACTAATTTTAAGATCAAGATATTGCCCTGATCCGTATGAACAGATAAAGAGATTCAACCCTGGCCTCCACAAAAACATATGATTAAGGCGAGACTGACAGAGCTCAATGTTTTACAAAGTGTCATATGTATCAAACCTTGCCATAGGTATGCATGATTGAGCATTTGTTCTTTTTGCAGTCTTTTTAGTTATGCGTATGCCTGCGTTTCTAATGTGGATGTTTTTTCCAGGAACCTCGATCCATCTGCTAAAGACAAAAGTGCTTTAGCATCATTTGCACTCCCAGAAGAGCCAGTATCGATGAGTATCTCGAGATACCAAGAGTCTGATAAAGCCATGCTGTTGGCGTCGGTTACTCAGAATGGTCACTTACTGGTGTTCGAACATGTGCTAAACGGGTATGTTCACTGTTTGTTCCTCAAGTTAAAATGTTCGATGTCAACATATTTATTGATATCTTCCTCCTTTTAGGAGCGATACATGTAGTTTCTTACGACTGAAGTATCTGCTCCTGAATTAATTCAACGCCAGAGTGACGTCATGACACAGTGTTTCATGCAAGTTACCTTTTAAAGCAAGGTTTTATAGATCTAGGATTCTGTCACTTGCTCAGGGTATTCATCCACATAATCACAGTTTTGGTCCTCTAATGAACTTTGAATCAAGTTATCAAGTCTACCTATCCATTCATGTTAAGTATTTTTTTCTTGCCTTTCAGAAAATGTAAGAAGTCCCTCCAGCCTAAAGTCTCAATCCAGATTGCCACCCCAGGTTGTAAGGATGATGTGCCTCGTCCGATACCAATCCTCGCTGTGCATATCTCTTGTGATAACCTTAGGAGTCTTGTTATGGTATATGGAAACTTCCTCAAACCTTCTATTGAAAAACTGGTATGTATTGGTCATGATGATGGTAGCTTTCAGATGAGATCTGGTTCTCTGTGGCAGTTATCTCAACCTAAACAACTGTTGTGTATTTCAGGAGTATGGCAGTTTGGAACAGGAGGTGTGTTTGGTGAGAGACGACCCCTCACAAACTATCGTGAGGCAGGAGAGTGAAGTTACTAAAATCAAGACGCCAGATACATCAAGGGAAGTGATGCAACTTGCACCAGGTCACATGGCCCCCAGCCAACCCACGATGACTGGTTCGAAGAAGAAGAGGAGGAAGTCCAATGAGGTATGTATGCAAGATTCTCTCTCTGGCAACTCCAGCACTTTCTGCTTCACAGGATTCATCCATGCAGCGTATCTAGCGTTATCCCCTGTGTCGTTTACCTCCAACATTCTCCAGTTGCCTCTCCATCATTATTTTTGGAGTGATTTCAAGTTCTGGCTATATTCTGATGAGACGTTGTACAGGTATATATAAACCTCTCTTTGCATACCTTAACCCTCTCATTTCAGATGTCGATGGAAGATCGATTGAATGCGATGGGATTTGACCAGTCATCAGACCAAGCAGCACCAGCAGCCACTCATCCACCACAGGCGGACACGTTGGCCACACTGCTAACTCAAGGATTACAGAGTCAGGATAAACTTATCATCAATGTGAGTACAATGAATGAGAAGTTTTCAATGAATGTTCTGAACAAGGAGAGTACATCTCTGGCCTTGCTTGTCTCATACTGGTTAACTTTGTGTAAAGTTTGACATCATACTCAATACTCCTGATTTATCATCTGTTTGTGGAATGAGTGGAAACGTCTCTAGTTTAATAATGAGTCGTTTCTTTCCTTCTTCAGAATGTGCTGCAAACTAACAATGAGAAAATCATCAAAAACACAGTAAGGCGTCTGCCTGTTCCTGTGGTTATTCCATTGGTGAAAGAGTTGTCACGGCGGATGCATGGACATGCTCAAGTGTAAGTACATCTATGATGTTTGTATCTCGTGGCTAAAGCATGCACTTTTTTCTCTGATATGTAGGCTTGTTCCTCTTTAAAATATGTGAGTGAATCAAAATGTGAAAAATATGCATTGTCCTTCGGTCTGGTTCGTTGCTGTCCTTGACGTGTTGCATGATACTACAAGAATGATCCCCTTATTCTCATCTCTCTGTTCATTTCAGTGGCCATGTGTTAATCAAATGGGTGAAGATGGTGCTGACAATCCATACATCTTATCTCATGACGGTAAGTGCGCGCACAAAGTTAATGATTTGGAAAAGTTCAAGAATGATCACGACACTTGATGACGATGACTATGACAAGACAAAACATCAATGGACAGTTATACAGAACTTCTTGCTTTCCATTCTAGTTTCCTGAGATTGTGGATACCCTCAGCAGCCTCTACCAGATGATGGACTACCGAGTAGGCATGTTCAGCAGATTGTCAAAACTGCAAGGAAAATTGGAGCTGATGCTCTCGCAGGTACGACACTCACATTGTAAATCATGCCTTCATTTGACACCAACATTGTGCTTGGTTTAACTGCTGCACTGACCAGAAAAGTCTGCTGTTAATGTTTTTATACGAAGTGATCACAGTGCCTTTGTCGACAATGAATCAGTGTATTTGTTTTTGCAGGTGACTAGCCAAACACAGGACGAAGAAGAAACCGTGGCGACACAGCAGCCGATGTTGATCTATCAGGAAGGTTAGTTACTTGATTCTTCTGTGCCTTGTGGGCGTGTTTCGCATGCTGATTGCACAATTGGGTGTCAAATTGGTTCCTTTCTAGTGTCTCAGTCTTCAGCCAAGCAGTAGATGATCAGAAGCCACTCATGTTTCTCACTTGGATGGGGTGTTTAACTTGACCTGGCCTAGGGCCTGGCAATAAAGTACAGTCAAGTTATGTGGCATAGGACTTTGAAACCCATGATTTTTAGCCCAACACCCTTTAAAGCACCCCTTTCTGCTGCATGCATAGTTTAATGTAGCCTTGATTGCATCATTTTCAGAGTCTTCCGATGAGGAAATGGATATGGATGATGTGTTACAAAGTCATTCAGAGTCTGAGGTATGTAGGACTCCCAGTTGTTAAAATCTAGTTAGTGTGATACCCATAGTGGATAGCATTGCATACCTTGCTCAGAACATTCTTTGATAAAACAAAAGTTTGCATAGAGAACCCACAATATCTCGATTTGAGCCTGGTGCAGCAACTTGGTTGGGGTCACTCATAGGTTCTGTCAGCTGGGAAATGGTTTTCATTGTACTTGAGGCATGTTCAGTTGTTCATAGAATGCTAAACAAACTGAATCCCTGAAAATGTGAGCTCTCCAGCCAAATCTGCATGTTCCTGACATTTTTTGTGCTCATTCTTCAGGATAACTGGGAAGACCTATCGGACATGGAGGTCAATGAAGCACAGGAGGAAAGCGATGAGGCACTGGAAAGTGATGAAGCAGAGAACGGTGCTGAGATGCAGGAAAGCGAGTCAGATTCTGATTGAAGCTTTTAGCCTGTACTCCTTGTCTTGAATCAGAGAAGAGGACATGTACTCCTTCATGAAGCAATTAAAAAGTTTAATCACGTATCGATGTTAGTCAGTGGTGACAGAATTGTACATGCCCTGTTTGAATCCAGACTTTTGTGCATTGTCTGTAGAAAATGAACCCTTTCACGAAACCACATGATCACAATTAAGAGGTGCGGACCATTTGATGACATGTATTGGTTATTTGTGCAAAAGGGAATCTGTGTGACATTTTTTGTTGGTTTCTCGAATTCAGTCAAAGGACTTAGTTCCTTGAAAACGTGTACTGTTGGTCACTGAGTCAGACCCTAAAAATGCATTTATTCTCTGTATATAATATGATGTACATTTCCACTTTTATAAAGAAGGGTCATTCAGACAGATGTCAGTGCTATGAAGCATATGTGGTTGAAGAGACCTGTTCAATTTGTACATAAAAAGGTGGGGTAACTTTACCAGTGTGACTTGACTGTGATTTCTTAGAGCCTGAGTTAGGGAGCTGAAAATGTTTTTGAATTTACACGCATTTGAATGGAATTCTGTTTATACTTGTGGAAATTAGGGAGTGGCTATGGTGTTCTGATAGTTTTGATGGTACCCTGTTATGGAGTAAGAGTACCATGGCGCTGTGAAGACACATTGGTTTTAATGGAAGTGGTACAAGGTAGTGTACAGTTTAGGACGTAAAATGCAGGTTGTGGGCTTGGTCAAAAGACTTTCAAAACAGATACTTTTGAACACATGTATATTTTTAATTGCTAAAACTTACATGTACAGTACTCTGCTTTATGTTGAATTTCTTTTCGAAACTACATGGTGAATCAGGTTCATGTGTATAATTCTGGGGTAAGCTGGTGAAAAAACTAATAATGTATACCTGAGCAGTGTGTACCAGCAGAGATTGAATTCTCAAAGTTCGATTGGCTTGATCTAAAATACTTCTAAAATGTTGTTATATTTGACAATATTACTGGGGTTCTCTCAGTGTTGATTTTCAATGGCCTATCAATTCATTGCATGGACTCTTAATAATTTATACTGTACGACTTGCTCAGACTCAGTACATGTCATTCCTATAAAATGAGAAATTGAAAAAAGGTGAAAATAGAGTGTAGATGAGCAGGGTAGGGAATGTTTTGATCAGTTAAAAGGGATTGGATTGTTCAGTCGTCATATTTTCAGAGTTGTGACATAAGTTCAGAAACACAAAGTTTGTCCTTTTATTGCTTATGTAGCATAGTCATAGAAAATCTGTATTTTTGTAAAATAGTGATTGTTCTTGGCCTCTTTTATTTGTGATTTCCTCTGGAACTATTAAAGAATACTGCCATCATTTTGGGTGTTTGTCCTTGTTGATTTTCAACCTCCTTGGAACTACTGTAAGTTGATAACCTGAAGAGGATTAAGAGTGAACCAAACGACTTGCCTATGACTAAGTGCCACCTAATCTGGAGCTCTCTTTTCCTATGAATTCAAGAGAGAGAGAACACTCGAGTGCCAACCTTGGCCTTCCCATGTCATGGATGTTTTCTCCAGTGACGGTGGCAGCTTGAAACATGTAGCTCTCAGTAAATTATCAAGCCTGATGGATTTCACCCTCATCTAGGGAAAAGAGGAAAGCTGGTCACAAACCTGTGATGATGTTGCTCTCTTGGCCCTGGTTGGCAAAGTTCCTGTAGATACATGTAGGAAGATTGCCTTGGGCGGCTTGATGCCTGGGGGACTGCAGCTGTATGTGGCTATTGCAATACATCCTCCAGAAAGTGTACAATTTTGTACAATCAGCCTCAGACAAGTCTCTCTTCATAGTTGGAGAACCACAACATTCCACTGTTGACAGTCACAACCTGTCTTCCATACGAGGAAGACATGTTCAGCTTGGGACACACTTTTGTACAATTAGCCTCAGACAAGTCTCTCTCCCTAGCTGGAGAACCACAACATTCCACTTTTGACAGTCACAACCTGACTTCCATACGAGGAAGACATGTTCAGCTTGGGACACACTTTTGGACAATTAGCCTCAGACAAGTCTCTCTCCATAGTTGGAGAACCACAACATTCCACTTTTGACAGTCACAACCTGTCTTCCATGTGGTTTTGTAGACATTCTTCCTCCTCAACTTTCTGAAACTTGCAGATTTGAGCTCGCACAGGAACATGGGCAGAAGAACAGTAACTAAAGAGGTATTCATGTATAGAAATATAACTTTATTCATTCATGGTCGGTGTATACTGTACATATCATACAATATTGTGCAGTTAACAATCAAACAAGGTGTATTGAAAGCACATTAATTTACCAGTGTCTATACACATGACCTCACTGATGGACTGTTGGCTTCCAAATTGACAATCCTGACACAGAAGTTCATTTACATGTACATGTATGGAAGGCCGATATTCCCAAAAGGTCCTTGGTGGGAGGGGCATGTACTGTACTGTAAACTCAGCCAGGAGTCGACACTAAGTGGTGCCACCATACAGAAAGACATAACTGCTCATGGCCAAATTTTACAGTAATTGCAGTGAATTGAGAAACTGTACAAGGTCTCTGGAAGCACAGTGCTTTGAGATCATCACATAATACATGTAGCTCTACTTGCTGAATGCAAAGCCAGCTAATTTGCTCTTGCCAGACATAGCTGGTTTCTTTTTCGCTTGCACAATGTCTTGTTTTTCCTCTATAGCACCATCCTCAGTATTATTATTCACATTCTCCTGATCTTCATCACGTTTCCTCTTCTTGCAATCTCCCTCCTCGCCACTCGCATTCATTGTTTTGGCTTTCTCCATCCATTCCTGAAAAATGACAATTTAGATTAGATTAACTTGCAACAGAGACTGCTTTCACCTCAATCAACCAAGACATAGGATCAATTACAAATACACTACAGACTGGCAGGATAAAAACTCAGGGCAAAGGTTACCTTTCTCTCCTCCTTTGGAACTTGTCTAAAGGCCTGTGCAGCCAGCTTGGCTAGGTCTTCCTCTGATACATCAGGGTGCTCCTCCTCCAACTCACTCCGGCTGCTGTCATACCACAACTGGAAAGCAGACACTGTCCTGGAAACAAGAATGGAGAACGGTAAATGTATCATGATCTTTGCAGGGTTGGCGCGCCCATTCGCATTTTCGCCACATGCCAATGCTCGAATCGTTTGTTGATTTGCTAGTCTCTGTACTGGCGGCCTGCCATTCTCGCACATGTTACTGTGGGCTGGGTCGGCCCCAAGATGGACAAACGATCGGCAATGGCTAGAGCTGACTCAAGATCTGTTCCCAATTCTCTGTTAGTGTTAACATAAGGGTCAAAACGGAGGAAAATAACATCGCAACAAAAGTAACAAGAAATAACTACTCACTTGTTCTCTGCAGTGGTCCCATTTGAAGTAATCTCAACTGGAGACTCAGGTTCAGGGGCAGTGTTTTCCTTGGGCGAAAATAGTTTGGCTTGTTGGGAGATCTTCTTCACATTAGTTGGCTTCTTCATCTTAGCTGGTGCGAGCTCAGGACACCGGCCAAATGCTGTTTTAGGCCCCGTCTTCTTTGATTTGGTAAGACTGTCAAATACACTGGTACCCCTTGATGACACAGGGGTGACTTCTTTTTTGCCAACCTGAAAGAAAAAGAAAGCAACATTCATAAGGAGTGCAATGGTGATAAGCAAGATCGCATATTACTGCAGGACACAGCCATCAACCTTTTCAACTGACTCACAAAGTCAGACGAAATTCAACAAAACCATGATTCTCACCTTGAATGGATTTTTCCTACCCTGTGACTGTGATAACAGTGATTTAGGTCCTTCTTCAATCTCTTCCTCCTCTAGACGATCTTTCTTTGTTTTTAACAGTATCGTTGGCCGTGATATACTTGTGTCTTCTTCCTCAGCTTCCATGGCCTCCTCTTGGCTGAACAACTCCTGGGACTGCTGTCGTTCAGGCCTGCTCCACTCAGGCGTTGGGTGGCTGTAACTGGAATCGAACAGAGATGAGTCAATCCACTCTGCATTACATGGCTATCCAAGTGAATTTGCCTTGAGTACTGGGTATTAACAGTCTTTCTAAACGAACAGTCACCCTACATCTGTTCTATTCTATCCACATCTGGAAGCAAACTTCAATGATATACCTACCCAGTTTCCACCCCCGGTCTATAGTTCTCATCCTCATCCTGGTACGGTGTTCCCAATGCTCTAGCCATCTCCTCCTCATGCTTCATCCTCACAACATCATTCAGCTTCTCGGCCAGACTCATCAGATTCAGACGGCTGGCGTACTTGATGGCAAGCTGCACCGTATGAGGATCCGGCATCATCTTGCAGATTTCAACTGCTCGGAACTCACGATCTGTTTTGCAAGCAAGCTGTAAACAGGAGAATAGAACTGTGATCACATCATATGCAAACACAAACTTTACAACATCATACAGTACAGCATCTCTACTGACAAATACAAAAGAAAGTTAAAAGATGTGCCTTAAGAACAAGTAAGGCCATGAATACAATATGAATGCATACTGCATGTACTTACAGCAAACAGTTTCATCAGGCACTCTCTCTCTGCTACTGTCACAGCACCTTTCCTATGCTCATCATACCCTGCTTCCAGACCAAACTCAAGATGCTGGCTGAAAACCTGTGATCGGATATATCCTTCCTGTAATAACAAAAGAAAAGAAATTGAATATCTTATCATCATTATCATCACAAAGATCTCATGATCCTTCAGAACCTGTTTTGGTGGAAGAAGTTATCAATTTGAAAGCATTAGCAGTCAGATTACTTGGTAAACTGGATATTCTGATGACCTAACAAGCATTGATCTAAACTTACATACCTCAAACTGTCCTTTCTCTGTTGACGTCTCACACACTGGTATTTGGAATGGAAGTATCGTCAACGCTGGTCTTGGTAGGACTGGAGGGTATGATGAACCTTTACATGGTATGCATCGGAGTTGTTGAGGATGTTCTAAGATGCCAACAATCCAAACACCGTCTGATTTACCTTTCACCTGAAACAGAGCAGAGGAAATCAATACCGGTTCAGACAATATCCCTTTATTACTACTACATTTGTATTGAAGATGGAGAGAGACATCTCCTTTGAAAGTTTATGTTGTCTGTGCTTTATAGAAGAAAGATATCAACTGCTAGCACTGTTACAAGAAATGTACCTGTGCTGAATCACAAACCTGTAATCTGAAACTACTGTCTACTCTACTAGAATGCTAGGTGACTCACATGATCTTTGGTACTGGCAACAGGGATCCAAGAAGGTCCAAATTTTCGATTCAACATCCGAACAATTCCTGACGAATCCATCAGAAATGGCGTCCCTTCCAGTGAAAACCTGGAACAAATACAAGGGCAAAGTTATTTCCTTTACCAAGCTCAACTCAAGTGATCATATCTTTTCTCAAGACAGGAAATGATTTTGACTGGGACAGTAGGAGGAACAATACTATTCATTCCTACAGGAAAACCCCACTAAATGAGTCATTTGCACTTAGTAGAAACACTCAAAACTTCCCAAAAATAGAATGTGAAAATGCCAGTACATACCCAATCCAAGAGAGTGTAGACTTGGGGCTGAGCGGCAGACAACCATCTGTCAGACCCTGACG
The DNA here is from genome assembly GCF_910592395.1 of Lineus longissimus. NCBI lineage: Eukaryota > Metazoa > Nemertea > Pilidiophora > Heteronemertea > Lineidae > Lineus > Lineus longissimus. The sequence goes on from NC_088310.1 coordinate 27,221,886, forward strand.
TCTGCCGTTGACGCTGATCCACTTCACCCACAAGCACTGGTCTCCTGGTAAACCATGGCACATGTGGTACACAACACCCAACTGAGAACCACTAGCAGTTATCGTCACAATCGGCCCAGGGGTGCTGAAGAGATGCCGCTGAATTCCTCCAATGGTGATGATGCGCACGTTACGTTTGTCTGTAGCGACTGCCACCCATCCCTCACCAAGGGCTGTTGCTTGTATTTCTTCTCCTTTTGGCATTTCTATTGCCCACTCGCGTGAATTGTCCCAAGAAGAGAAGTGTAGGCACACAAGTTTGCTAGAAAACAAGGAAGACATGAAAATTGAGAGTGATGGGAACTTCCACAGGCTGTGACCTGAATACAAGAGACAGAATGAGATCTGAGGACAACCAAGTCTGTCGTTAACTTGTTAAGGCTTCCAAATTAAACACTGCACAAGCAGAAAAACTATGAAAAGAATGTCTTTACAGAAGTACAAACCTTGAACAATATCGAACCTGGAAGTTGTCTAACTATTATGGGCCTAACACTCTTAACGAGTCACACACCACAAAGTTACCTAGGTGATCCGTCATCAGCTTCACAAGCCAAGACGACTGCCTCAGACGACATATCGGCCATCGTGTGTCCAAGATCATTCGTCACATGCATAGCATGGTGGGTGGCTGTGTCATGGAATTCAATATCAATGGAGTTCTCTTCCTCTGTGCTGTACTGCCTGATGATGCCTACTGAGTTCCAGACCTATCAAAAACAAAGCAGACAGTTAGTTAACTGCCTTATTTGGCATTGTTTACATCATACTTTTTTGTCTTTTCTTCCCAGGTTAGGATTTCTTACCATGAATCTCTGAGAGAGTTGGACAGGAGTCGAGCTGGACTGGAATGGCCTCTGCAGTGGAGTCGGCTTGTAACCAGCCTGAATGATCTGTGGAGCAGGTCTAGGAATGTCTCCGAGCATACTGTCGAGATCATTATCTGTAACCTTGGACATGCTGTCAATATCTGTAATCGAGAATAAGTCATTATGTACTGACAATATGATAGTTTCATTGAATATTAGTGTTGGATGAAGTAGTACCAAAAGCCTGTTCAAGAACCCACAGTAGTGAATGACAGCAGTGACACATAACCACATGTAACACACACAGGAGTTTGGCTAAGATACTCAAGAGATAACCAGAAGAAATCGATAACTTCACCTGTTCTCACCTTTCGAATTCTCATCATCTATTCCCATTATTCTCTTCTTTAGTTTTTCCAGACTATTGTCATCATCATCGTCATCATCCACGCCAATGTCGGGAGCATTTCCCATGTTACTCGCTGCTATCATGTCATTATCATCATCGTCATCGGCGAAGAGGCTGGCATACTGTGCAGCAGACATCGCATCTTCTTGCTGTGAAGAAACAAATCAACACTAATTCTTATGACATCAACAACCACTGTTATCAATTCTAATGACAAGACACTCGCATTCCATACAAGGCAAAGGAAATGTTCTCAGAGTGCGGCACGGCCAAAATGTGAAGAGAGCAGGCCTCAGTCTATTACGTGACACCTCACACAGCACTTAACCAACTGGCTTATTCAAGACAAGCATATGGCTATGATAGTGTAACAAACCAAAGACTGACTAACTGGGCATATTGGGATTTGTCTATAATGACCTTTAAGTACTTACCTCATCCTCCTGTTCCACGCTTACAACGTTCTCCAGCACGCCCAGCTGCCCCTCAGTATCACAGTAAGCAAGTTCATGGTTTCCCTTCGGGTTCCACTTCAAGGCACAGATTGGTAAACTCTTGTCATGCCGCTCTCTGAAATACAAGAAGATAAGCAATAATTTGACCATGTTTCAACCGAGGGATAATGATACCATCTTGTCCTTGGATATGAAAGTCAGTCCATGAGGATTCTTGCCAGCAGTACGTCACTCTGCACTCTCAAGCCAGGAATGACAAGTGATGTTCCTACCTTGGTAGACCTGTCTCCACATCACTAATTACATGTAAAAGAACGTCTCCAATCGAGAGATTTTTTAGCTACTTACGATATCACCCGCGTCTTTGTTTCAAAGTTCCAAACAAACATGGCTCCATCTCGGCAAGCAGCAGCGAGGAATTTACCGCAAGGGGAGAATGTCGCTATTGAGATGGGCTGCAGATAGAAGTGACACATCAACATTAAACCTCTTCAAAAGATATTTTATTATAAAGAGGCCACAGAATGCATGATCTTTTGAGAGATTTGATGATGATCTATCAGAATAGCAAAGACGCCATTCTTAGTAGGTAAATGAAGTACTTACCTCTTTTACTGTTACATCTGTGTAATATCTCATGTTATCCCAGGTGTCTCTCTCATAGATACGGATCTCTTTATCCAAAGGTACTGCAATACACTGAAAATAACAAACAATGGTGAAGAAAAGTCACATAACATTCTCATGAATTAACAAGACTTGTACAGATCCATTTCAGTTTTGGCTGGTCAAGTCGTCAGGTACCGAATCTGATTAACTTATCAACCATACTATTACTAACCTTGCCATCATCCGGATGCCACTCAATTCTACATAATGTCTTTGATAAACTGCAATTAGAACAATTGGTATTAAAGCACAATGCAATTAAAAACACAATGCAATGAACCAATATTGATCAAATGATATCAACAATAACAAGTTTAGTAACCTACCTGAAGTCATTGCACTTGGGGATTGCATTAATTGACTTGACACAGGATTGTGTATCTATATTCCAGATTCTGACTGTTCCATCACATGATGACGATGCCTGAAGAATAAACAATCAATCTATAAAGAGAAACCCAACCTAATTTGATACTAAATTTAATATCAGCTGGCTCAAGCGATCAGTGATTAATTCGTACCAAATATTTTTCCTTTGGATCCAATGCAATACTCAATATTGGAGCTTCATGACCTCTCATCACTTTTTGTTCATTATTCTTGACATCGACCAGTTTGACTGTGAAATCACTGAAATATCAAACATGGATAATATATAAATAATGATGCACCATCTTTTACAAGCACAGCAAGGGTATCCAAGTTATTAGTCTCTTCCAAAACATCAGTACATTTGACACCGAAGTTCTCAGAAAGCCACACATGATGCAGATGGTGTTACAAGATCCATCCTATAATGTGAAGTCTACCTTATTTTCCCTACTCTATAAACTCAAAACAAACAACCTCCTGCTTAGCAGTAGAAAATACAAGGTTACGTCCTGAAAAACACATTGACCAATAATGCAAGAGTTTTCAATTCTAATTACCTGGCTCCAGCAGCAAGTTTAGTCCCTGTTTTATTAAGCACCATATGGTTGACAGGAGCCGTAAATCTGGTCACAACACCGTCAGGATTTCCTTCAGGGAAGGTATGGGCATGCACAGTGTTTGTGTCTGAGGCAGTATAAAATCTATTATTCTGGAAAAAATATTGAGAATTTTATCAATTTTAATTCAAATCCATTCATTCAAATATTCTGAGAACAGTAGGATGACTTTCACTGACAGCACAAATACATCTTTTCAGTTACTTTTCAACAATGGTAAGACCAAGAGAGATACTGAACACCTACTCTGAAAGCAATGGCATAGACCTTCTCTCCAGCTCGATGAGACACTGCATCATCATCATCAATACCTTGCCACACACGGACATCTCCCTCAGCACCACTAGTCAGCATATACCTGAAGTATTAAAGTCAAATGAAGAATTATATATATGTGTATATACTGTATTATTAGTGTAGATAATATGACATCAATACGGATGATCCACTGAGCACCATCCACACCAGCCCGATAGGTATTTGGCTGGTGGTGTGTGGTACTGTCAACAGAGGCCACACAGCTGCAGTGCCACTGGTCATGAGTTGAGTTGAGTTGAGTGGACGTTCACTTTTATCTCATCAGGTTAGTTTGCCACACGGCCTGACTGTCATCAGTAGGCCTGGACTGGAGTGACTTGTGAGTACTGGACTACCGGTACTAGAGTAGTGCCACTGCCAGCTAGCTTGTGAGTGGTGGTTCCATCTCAAGACATAATGATGATGGGATGGTCTTCTGCATGCAAGGTATCTTGACTTCAACATCATCATCATCATCATCCATTCAGAGTCGGACCATTGACCATCCAGATCCATTCTCATTCTGTTCTTCTGTTCATCAAAAATCATGTTCATTTTCATGTTTTCTCTCTTACAAACAATGTCATTTGACTCTATCAATGATTTATTGAGCTCTGACCTTCCACAATCATCATAACAAAGGTCTGTGTGGCCTTCGCTGTGGGCAAATCGAAGAGGTTGCTTCACAAGAGGCATTTTTTAGTACTCGAAAACAGAAAATTTGTGAAAAGTGAAAATTGGGTTTCGCGCCAAGTTCCGCAGCAAAGCCTACTTCCTAACATATGGTATCTAAAACCTTGAATGTTGTATGCCTGGAAGACTAATTATTATTACGAAATGATGTGATGTCAACTTTTCTTTTGATAGGGCATTGATTTTATAAAATGAGAAAAATAGAAAAAATATCTTCAGTCCGGACCATGACGTCAACTTTGTTGATACACTTCCGGTTTCGGTTAATGAGATTCATGTTTGACAAGCTGCGGAATTTTGCTCTTAAATGACAAACTGTTGAATATATTCCTTGATTAAATACGACGACATTAAGAAAACTAACATTTCTAATTGATTGTTCCGTAAAATGTGTTGATTGTGTCGTGGAAGCGTTCAAAAACACTACCGAACTGAAGCCATTTTCTCCCGTATCGTTGTGTATTCCATGTACATGTATGTACACTACATACAGCATACTCGGTGACCGAGATGCATAAAAACTGATGAGTGGGCGGTTGCTCATTCATTGATGCTGATGACTTATGTGCTGCATTTAGAACGATTCGACGGGTGTGATCAAGGTTTAGGTGTGGCTTCTATACTGGATGAATTCTGTGAAGCAAGAAAGGAGAATCAGGCCGGGAGAGGAGAGGAGAGAACACTCGGAACAGTCACAGTCAAACTCAAAGAGTAAGAGAGACTACTCAGTCTACTGTCAGACAGTGTCAGTGAGAGTCGGTGAATGACGTCGGTTCGGACTGGAAAGCTTCTACTCTTTCTTTCAGAACTAAGCATTGAGTGTTGATTATGTGTGTCTGTCGTCACTACTGACACTGGGAACCCGATTTATCATTTGGTCGTAAATTGAGTGATTGAGGAGACTTCATTTCAAGACATCAATTTGTCACCAACAACCGCCATGGGAGAACCAACGAAGGAAGTTTCTGTCTCCGAGACAAATAACGGAAATGAACACCCAGTTTCAAAAGTGGAATCTGTTGAAAGTATCTCAGCAGCAACTGAAAACGATGATTCAAGAAAGACTTCACGGTCCAGTGCAATGTCATCTGGTTCAATGTCGCTAAGTTCCATATCAATTAGTCCAAGGTCGACTAGTCCGCTAAGAAACCTAAGTCCCAAGTCTGTGAGTCCACAGTCATCTAGTCCGAGGTCAAATAGTCCAACTTGCCCCAGTCACAATCCAGCAATACAACAAGACGATGGCATGATATCACAAGCCTTGATCAGTAAAGATGACTCATTGGCTGCCTGTCCTAGTTCTTCTCAGGGGGGAGAACCTTCAGATGAAAACTCAAAGCGTGGTAGCAGGATTTATCGGACATTAACTTTTCGTCGAAAAAAAACTACAGAGAAAGTTGTGACTGAGGTGAATGGGGACAATAAAAAGTCACGTAAATACTGGTGGTCTTTTCGGTTCAAAAAGAAACTTTTGCAACCGACGAGGAGTAGAAAAGCGACATCTAAGTCACAACCAGAAGGACAAGCGCTTGATACTCCAAGTTGTGTCTGCATGGGGTATAGGAAACGGGATGAATATGCATTTAAGTCGGATATCGGAGACCACTCTGCTGATGCTTGTGGGTCATCAGATGAATCCGATTCAGACACTGACATTGAGAAAGCCAGACTTCTCAAGGCTCGGCAAATATCAGCTAAGAAGTTCCCTGCTCTTGATATGTCAAAGTTCCATCCGGATGACTATCCAGTGGACGACCCTGATGAAATCATGATTGCTCAAAGAGCCCGTGATATGGCCGAGGGCATTGAAGTCCCTCCAAATTTTCCGTACCATAGTGGATTGGCGGCGGCAGTGTCCTCAAGAGATCTAACTGCTGTGTCAACAACAACTCATGAGGCGCAAGTTGTTTCAGATTTAAGCGGCGCCATGGAAAGTCATTGTGTCGTCACTACAACATATCCAACAGTCACACCTGCAGCTGAAACAGGAGCAAGTTACAGTAGTGAGTCCCACTTCAGCGAGTACGGGAGCCTGACCCCACAGGGGACATACGTTCCTCATACGATTCACACTCAAGTGGATTACATTCACTGTCTGGTACCGGATCTTCGTGAAATCACAAACTGCAGCTTCTACTGGGGTATCATGGATCGATATGAAGCAGAGAAACTGTTAGAAACAAAACCAGAAGGAACTTTTCTCTTGCGGGATAGTGCACAGGAGGAGTTCTTGTTCTCAGTCAGTTTTCGGCGATATGGACGGTCCTTGCATGCGCGCATTGAACAATGGAACCATCACTTCAGCTTTGATTCGCATGACCCTGGCGTCTTTTCATCGGACACAGTTTGTGGTTTGATCGAACACTACAAGGACCCAAGTTGCTGTATGTTTTTCGAGCCAATGTTAACACTGCCTTTGAACCGGAATTTCCCATTTTCGCTTCAGCACATGTGTCGGTCTGTGATTGGAAGCAGAACATCTTACGATGGGATCAACATTTTACCCCTGCCAAAAGCTTTGAAGGAATACCTGCAGTACTATCACTACAAGCAGAAAGTACGGGTCAGGCGGTTTGAGGTTCACTGAAGTCAAACCTGACATGAAGCTGTACAGATTGTGCTGAACTGTATCATGTGCCACTGCCAATTATTTAGTGTCAGATGCTATGGTTTTACATGTGCTGTTATGTCATGCATGATTATGGTCGAAGATATGGTGAATGTTTGAAATGTCCAATGGACACCTGTGGTTGGTCGGGATTTGGTTCCTGATTGATTGATCACTTCCTCGTGTGATATCGAGAAGATGACACTGTGTACGACATAAATGATAATGCACACTTTACAAAAAGGTGTTGTGTCTTTTAGATGCTTTGTTCCGTCTAGAAAAATCTACTTGACGCCTTTGATTTCCTGACTTCTCTTCAAAGATACATGTAGGGTGTACTCATAGTTTATGTGGTTTAGTGTGTGTTGCAGTCCCAAAGATTAGTAAACTGACATACATGAAGGTTTGGCCTGGTTAACTTAAGTTGCAATTTTTTACTTTTTTTATGAATTTAAAAATGTAGATTTTTTTGATTCAACACGTTTTGCTTATAGTGTACGGAGAGTGGATTCTGGTGAAATTTGACGTTTGAGTGTTTTTACCAAAACTCCAAAAAAATATTTTTTGACGGCCAGAATTTTTGTGAGTGGGCTGTGCATGGAGCAATTTCTATACAAGCAGGGCGGTTTTCATTGTAACTTAAAGTTCCTGTTTACCTGTTCTACCTTTCATTTTAAAAACAACAGCAAATCTACTGTACATGTAACTCTGCATCCATGAAATGTTTTTCGTTGTCTGTATTGTGAGGTTAGAGAAAGCCACTTTCAAATTCTTTTTGTGCCAGTCATAGGACTGTAAACAAGACCTCAGATGTATCTATATGTATTGGTATTGGTTTTGACGTCCAAAATGGATCTGAATGGCCTCTATTATTTGAGTAATATCTGTTGACTACGAGGGGCAGTCAAGAGTAAGCACAACTACACGACTTGGTTAGTCCTGATTTTGTGCTGACCGTACTTGATGGCTTGTCACTTGGGGGAACAGAATATGAACAAAGCTATTTTCTTTAATTGCTTGCGTGTCAGATAGTTCCTATAGATTTGCCTCATGTTGATATCATACGACAAAAATGGATGCTAGAAGGATACTGTGATACTTGATTGTAAGTGGAAAAGTTTGCACCCATAAATGCTATCGGGTTTAGTTGGTTCTGTTAGCTTTTAAACATTTGAAATATTATGTGATTTGTTGTTTGAATTTGTTTTTTGAAATTGTATATACCTTTTCTTAGTAGATTTCCTTCCATTCAACATGTATGAAATGAGAGCATGTATGCCTATTTTGTGGTGCTCTCTCTCTCTCTCTCTCTCTCTGACACTCTTCATATCAATCAAATGTGCCAGGCAGTGGAGCAATTATGATTGATTTCAAGAACTTTTGATCCAACTCTTTTTAGGAAAAAAAATTCGGTTTGAAAACTGATTCTTTTCTGTAGAAATAACGGATGTGACTCGCTAAATAATAAAATTACAATAGACAATTTAAAATTAAAATTTTTGTGGACATGATGTAGGGTTTTCTCTGTTGCATCACATGTGACCTATTTGATAAAGTTGGATCTTTGTTGAAATGTACTTGTTTGCTTGTTGTGTCCCACAGGTGGTTCTGGTCCGATGGAGTGCATTATTGGCCCTGGGCAGCTTTCATGGCAACAAATAATAAATGTTAAGCCAAATTTAAAAGTTGTACATGTATTTTGACCATCAGTCTTTATTTCATCATGCTGACAGTAAAAACTTAAAAATGTGCTTTACAAAACATGTGCATTTTATTCTATCCTGGGTAGGCCATCAGAACCAAACTAAGTCCTTGTTGTCTTTCGTCTACTCTAACCATTATTACGGAATAGGTTTCTGTGTGTTACACCAATTATTTCATATTTTCTGAATTTTACGTGTATATATTATTGAATATTTATATTTCAACAAAGATTACACTTGATTGATATGGTATTTCTGTGCAGAGATCAGGGCTGGTTGATGTCCTCCGACCTGTTGTCATGATTACTGATAGATGAAACATAAATTGAATGAAATTTATATTGCGTTGATAAGTTTGTTTCGACCATTATCATCATGCCCAATCAAAGGAACACATTGACTATGGGCAACAATAGACTCGTCTGCAACTTCTCTCAATCAAATTTCAGAGGGGTAACCCTCAATTTCATCGGTATCAAAAGATTGGGTGGGTCTATTGTTACGGGAAATCTGTTTCCCTCATGATCAAGCGGTCGGGCACCTGAATGATCTATCCCCATTGATTGAAAGTGAGAAGATAGTTTTTTTGTATCTTGATGACTAGGAAGAAAATATCACTCTTGCCATTATCACAAGCACCTTCTGACTGTAAGACACTTCGGAGATGGAGATGAAGTGTCACAGCGAACTCGGGAGTCTTTCAGAGACTCAATGTCACAGCCACCTGTAAGTTGTGCAAACATTACAGGGACACCAACATCACAACTACCGCAATTGTGTCATAACAAGCCTAACAACTATGTCAACATCACAACCACAATGGCTGTGCTGTGACAAACCTCATAGGGCTCAATGTCACAACCAAGTGTCGTTACAAGCCTTGTACAGGGCCACCTCTGTCACAATCATCTGAGTGCCACTGATGTTGCAGCCATCTCTTTCCAGTAAGCTTTCTAACAGCTTCATTTGTGCTGTAACAATCCATTGAGAGACGAACCAATGTCTTGACCCCTTTGTGCTGTGACACCAAATATCACAGCCAGCTGCGTTCATGCTAGAACAACCTTAGAGAGCTACGTCCGACAGTGCACATAAGACTTTGCTGCAAATATTATCGAAGGAAATGGGCGGTGGTTTTTTGATTGCTGTAAAATAGAGTAGGAGCCGTCCTGATAGTAGAGTCCTTACTGTTTGTCTTCAACCCCTTCTTGAAAGTATGGGCGGCTCTGCAGTAGGCCCTACCGCGTAGAATCCTGAGACAGTCCTCCTATACAAAGTCTTCGGAGAGAAGAGGTCGAACCATTGCGACGGGAGTGTATTCATCGCAACACAGCGTGGTACATTGAATCTGGGAATGTTGCATGCAGTAAAATCGGGTAGGAGCCGTCCTGACTTTAATGGCCGATGTCCCAGAAAATTCGATCGGTTGAACAAACATCCGAAGGCAGTGTGCAGCAACGAAAACATTAACCATGCACGGAACTCATTCCCTTCTGTTATCCTCATAATGGCAACAGATGTAAATGGCCAACGAATGGATTAAACAAGGTTTATATTGTGTCCGACTTCTCCAGATTTCCTGCATCGTTTCACCGCCTGAGTCTGCGAGTGTTACAATACACATTTAAAGCTGAACCAGAACTTTTGTGAAAGTTCAGCTTTAAACATTACCGTTTGTATTTGAGTGACACGCCTTACAATAACAAAGCCTATAGACTAGATAAGTAAAAGCCTATCGTAGAAAGTGAATTGTAAAGCCTTTCACAGACAAACTTGCCTACGACCTAAATCAGTTGAAGGTATAAAGAAATCTTTGGCTTAGTGGACTTTGGTGTGCAAGTTAGAAAGAGCGACATTGTCTACATGGAACAACTGCTATAGACGGACAAGACGTATTGGACATCGTTTCCAGGACGAACATAGGTCAAAAGAAATTTGCGATTATAGTGTGTAAGGACTTCGCTTCATCATCGTGGATAACTATGTATACACAAATCTGTAAGGACAGCTGATCAGGACAGTCACAATCGCACAACTTTTGGACAAGACGGAGACGGATCTTTAAATTTTGCAGACAGACTCCATTCTTGACAAGAACCATTTCGCGCCAAGCAGGATTACATTGAAGACTTTGTCTTCGGACGAAACTTGAGCACAAGTGGAACCTGTTCATATCATCTTGACAATCTACACTTCAGTGATGTAGCTGTGATAAATAGGCCTACCAATTCCCCCAGTCCTTATGCGTCTTATCTGGTTCGTCAAACCCTGTTAAAATGTGTCGCTGAAGCTTGATGAGAAGTTGCCCAAATGCCGGTGAAAGATTTCCAGACCTTCTTCTCGACAAACCAGAAACAGGCCGGAATGGTGAAAGCAGGTGTGCCCGAGGTTAACTTCAGTCAGTACAGAGCCTCGAGGGGAGTTTTCGAAGCAGAAAATATCCTCAGGCGGAAGGGTAAGTTGAAGACGATCACCAGTTAGTCCCAACAAGGACACCCCACTCTCCCAGTGAAAGTACAGCTCATTCTTAGTCGTCATAGCGGGGTTCCACTGTATACGTATTACACCTTGCTCTGTCCTATTCGGTAATTGGTCTTCGGTCAACTGGTTCTCCGCGACAATTAGCCAACTACAGGAGGGGCGTCCTCCCATCTTATTAGGGCGTAGGGTGAGCTTTAAAAGGCCCATGTGATATGTTGGATCTATAGCCTATACATTTTCCTAATGACCAGCCATGAGGACAGATGTTGAGTATGGTATGTCCCTTGACAAATATACACCATAAAGTATGAAATGAAAAGGAATAAGGAGTTTGTCTGAGCATGAAGCTAACGTTTAACTTCACCGTCTGAGGTGGCCTAGCCAGTTGCCAAACATCAGAAAGCAGTTATTTATTGCTTTATTGACTATAGTCCGTCATCCAGTCAAGGCTGAGTAGCTCAAAGTGTGGTCAGATGGACAAAGATGAGCAGTTATCGCCAAAATCATGAATGAAAAGTTACTTGACCAGTTCCAAGCATGTTGTCCATTATAAGAACATTGAATTCCAATTCGGAACAACACGCGGCGCTTTTACCAAAAGTAAGCAGTTTTGAATTTGGCGCCTTTGATAACATAAGTTCTCAACAGGTGGGTGCTCAGTTGCTATTGACAGTTTCAGGAAATTGACCAAATAACACAGACATGAACTATTGGCATGCGCGACAAAATTAATCACAACGTTATTTATCAGCAGCTGAAAGTAATCATGATCAGCATCATTTATGGACCCAAAATTATATCATGATTAAATCAGGCGTATAAAGGTGTCAAGTAAGCGTGTCGCAGTTGCAAAATCACCGCTGCTGCGCATTGATATTCAGAATTGGGTCAATTAGTAACGCGGTTCACTTTTGCCATGTGTGTCGGTGAAAATGTAAACAGTGGTCGGTGGATTTTGTCATGTATTTCAAGCCCGGATAACATCCGATTCTCGTGAAATGGATTGATAAAAATGCAATAAACTATAACCATGAATGTTTTACTACAAAGTGAGTCGTCTTTATTTAGTTTTATGTGTAGTTTGCCAGTTGACATTATTGCGCTGTGTACGTGTATAAAGTGACAGTTTATATGTAAAATGCACTGTGTACATTTTGTACACTAACACTGGACAATGACATACATGTAATAATAAAATAAAATAAAATGTGTATGTGTATTGCTTTCACCTGATTACTGTAAGCTTGGCTTTGAAGGGTACCCTATGACGTTGTTCTTTGGATGTGAATAAATGAATATACCAGTGCCTTCCTGCACACCAAAAAAGTGTCAATTGGGCTGCAGTATATAATTTTTGGACTTGCAACGTAGTTAACGTGGACGTCGTGGTCAGTCATGTCAGTGGAGGGAGGACTCCCTGGTGAGACCCTGTTGGACAGTGTTGTGTGTGATAATGTAAAGCATGCCTGTGTTGACATGAAAATTGCATCTTCAGGCAGGAACTTTGTTCCCACCCTGACCCTAGCTGTTGGCTGTTGATGGTGTAAATTGATAAACCGCAAATAATTCTGCTGTTCTGGGGTAAAAACTAAATCTGAAAAGTTGCCAAAAAACCCAGCCCAACGAATGATAAAATCAATAAAGCTTAACATTGGTTGACCTCAGGTTAATCCAGAAGAGCTGTACTGATATCATTAAAGTCATTAAGAGTTTCTTTTTAATCCAAAAGCTAATACTTATCTTGATGCTTGTGTGTTTGATGGACACTTGGCATACATCTATGCTGTGTTCATCAAACATGTCCGATTGATAACAGGAGATATAAAAATATTTACTTGTAACCAGTGTTTATTTCTTTATTACAGAGTACCGTATCCTTGGTAAAAAAGGAGAGGGTACATTTTCAGAGGTGCTGAAATGCCAGAATACCAAGGATGGTACGTACTGGGCCTGCAAGAAGATGAAACAGCATTATGACAGGTCAGTATTCTCTACCGCTGTAAACTATATCCCAAATGACAGGATCTGTTCCAAGTTGAATGGGCCACTTAATGCAAGTATCAATTCGTGTCTTGTACCCCCCCCCCCTCCTCAAGGGTACGACACCTTATCACCCTATAACGACATCTTAAGGCTCAAGCATCACCCTTTTTTCACCAATGCTACTTTTTCTTTCGTCAAGACATCACCATCAACAATATATCAGTTATCACCATCATATAAAGTAACCGGACTAATTTTACTGGGTAAGGCTGTATGTTCGACAAGACATCGACACATTAGCATCCTTATTCTTTCCAGCTTCGCCAAATTTTCACTAAAGGAAAAATAAATACTACTCAAGCATCGGCAAAGATTAGTGGTGATAGCTTAACTACCCTTGAGGAGGGGGGGGTACAAGAAACGAATTGATACTTGCATAAGGATTGTGTCTTCTCTTTGCTCTCCTTGGGAGCTTTTGTGTTCCAATCAGCAAGTCATACAGAAAGCCAAGGCAACATCCCTTCTGAATGTTGCCATTGTTTGACATCACACTAAGATACTCCAGGCTCTCCTTACCATAGTTACTTGAGGACACTGCTGGTGTTATTGGCACTGAAATTAGCAGTTCAGCTGTTAGATTTAGAGACCACAGTCCTTCATTTCATGATGAGAATATAAGTACTTGGTTGTATGCAAAAGAAGTTGATAATATGTGTTGATGTCATTATTGAAAAATAAGTCTTTTTTGATTGCAGTCTGGAGCAGGTGAACAATCTTCGAGAAATCCAGGCCATGAGAAGATTGAGTCCCAATGCCAATATTCTGGAACTACAAGAAGTCATTTTGTGAGTTTTTGCTAGCTGTAGGATACAAGTACCTGTACCCTATATCTGAGTCAGCCTTCATCCTATTCTTTTTAAAAAAACAACAACTACAATTTGAAATCAATGAAATCCCTGCTGTTTGAGGAGAGAACAAATCTGTGATGTGATTCCTAAAAGGGGAGCGAGTGGAGCAACCATGCACAACATATCATCACTATAAATGTTCAGGTCATCTGATGTCTGATTATTGGCCTTTATAGAATAGCAACCATTAAATCTGCCTTCATTCATGAATTACCACTCCTGTGATTTCATGCAAGACTATCATTTTATAGCTTTTATGTCAAACATTTGACCAGAAGTTGTTTTATGTGTACTGGTGATTGTGACCATAATGCCATTGGCAAATTTTATACACTTACAGCCCAAACCATTGAATGTCCCTTTAGCCTCACAACTGCAGGGGTTCTGCTAGCATTAGCCACAGCCTGAAGGGGGTGCATTAGTGTGGAAATATCCGTGTCATAGTAGATTATGGCTACATTTCGAAATTGTTTAGCTAAAATGAGACAGTACCATAAAATATGTCATTATGATGGTAACTGGCATGACTGATCCCAGCCTTAGCAACCAATAAAAATATGCACTGTTTGTCAAAGAAGAATTTCTGTATCATTTTCAATATCGGTGTATGATGGTTGTCAATGTCAAACCACTTTGGCTGTCAACTGTTCCTTTGGCAACTGTGGTCTCCTTCAGAGTGTAAGTCTAGTATAATATTAAGTAAGGAGTGTGAAAGATGAAAAATCTCCCTCTCTGCAATATGAATGATACCCTCTCCCAGCTATATCTTTTGGTCGCTGGCTTTATTTTCATACTTATTATACAACATGCACACTTCCTTTTCAGTGACAAAAAGTCTGGTGTGCTAGTCCTTATTTGTGAACTGATGGATATGAACATTTATGAATTAATACGAGGTAAGAACCTGAAAGCCTGTTTAGTGTGTGTATCGTGTACTGGTTTGACAGAACCTTCATCAATCAATTGCGGCTAGCTGAGTTCAGCTTCAAACACTTGTATGTTCACAAAAAAATAGTGACCTACTTCTCTTTATTTGGGAAATTGGAAATCAATAGTTTGACTAAGATTGATGTGAGAGAAATGTAAAGCATTTTTGATGTGATCGAGGTACACATTGAGAGCATACATTATTCATTCCTTTAAAGCCTGAAGTTGGTTGTGATTGTGGAATCTTTTCTTCCAAGTTTACACACTTGGAATAAACTCAGTTAATTTTTTCCTTTGTGTCATGAAAACGTGTTTTGCTATCTGGACAGAATTTCAATACTGTTAGCATAGGTTGTTATTACCAAGTGAGTTGAAAGTAGTACCATCAAACCAACGTTAAATTCATGATTGGGTGGAACATATACTTTGTAATGAAATATATTCCTGTTTTTGGCTTGCACACATAAATTGATCTTTCGTCTCTTCATGTCCTACTGGGTTTTACTGATCATAATTTGGCAAATTCTTACAACATTCCTAACAGTACATTTTAAACAGGTGAATTGCTTATGTGACAAATATGTACTGTCTATATTCACTATATAGATTTAAACTCTAGGAATAGAACTCTTAAGCCTGTCATGCTAGGCTGTTACATGACTAATAGACCAGTGCTTTCCTGTCTGGCCCTTCAGCCTAATTTTAGTATGGGCTTAAGCCCGAATAACTGAAAAATAACTCCCAACTTGTGATGTCAACTAATCTGAAAAAGTTCAATGCACTTGGCCTAAGTAAGATTATGGTTGTGAATTTGTCTTGAGATATGTCTCATGTCTGTGAGTCATGGGGAGAACGTCATTGAACTTTCAGTAAGTGAGGAGGAAGGCATACTCGAGATTGGTGACGTACACATACAAAGTTTTCATAGGAAGTCATGTGAAGTACATTTAGTCAATGACGTATCAACTTCATTTTATCGCATAATGATATCAGAATGTTCTGATGTGAACCTGGTAATATTGTTTTTGTTGAATCCGTCACAGCATACCTGATATTAGTTTAGCCTTAAAAAAACATTTTGCACACGATTTACTGTAAAATTTGTGCATTGTGTGACTAAAAAAATTCCCCTGAGTAGAACTCATTGAAATACAATATATGTGAGATTACCTTGATTCTCGATTACAAAGCAACACCTGAACTTAAAGGTGTTTTAATCCTTCATTTCGTTATTAAAATATAGTTTCTCACATTCATCGCTTACCATACTCTTAACACATAAAAATATGACCCAAATCAAAATCAAATAAGACTGTGAAAAGAGGAACACAATAGGCGATCTAAGATGCACAGCAAGTGAGCGATTAAAAGCACACAGTTCATCAAAATGTATAATACTCGTAAATCTTAGATAAATGGATCAGGCTTCGAGCACAATTTAGGCTGTTCATTAACCAATTTGCGTGGCGGTCTTGCACGATACAGCAAGCCTGCATAAGGTAGTGAAATAAATAATATGATAATTGTATCCTCAGCACCTTTTATTCATACTGCAGGAGGCAAAACCTTATGCAATGCGTTGTTATATCTTTCTGTCATTTTCAGGGAGACGACATTACCTGCCTGAGCCAAAAGTCAAAAATTTTATGTATCAGCTATGTAAATCAATAGAACACATGCATAGGTAAGGATCGATCATATCAATGCACAATATTGATTGACTCTTATTTTAAAAAGGCAATCATTTCTGCTAACATTGATAAAATCCTCACAATCCTTTCCTTAAAGTTGTTTTGAAATTGATGATTTCACTACTACACGTATTGCAATAACACTCTGTGTTGACTTTGGTCTGACGACAGATATTGGTGTGAAGAGCAAACAAAATTGGTCAATGTTATATTACCATTTTAATAGGATATTTATGCCTTTGGTTTGAATTGGTAGGCCTATGTCACAATCCATTGGGACAGGCAATAACTTCCATGGTACATATTAGGGGGTCCCATATGAAAATATTTAGCTTTCCCTCAATTCAACTTTCACAATTGAAATACTGATTGTGTTTTTATGATCTTGGTTTGTTTATCTATACATGTATGAACCAGCATGTACCGCTAACGGGTGGTTAATCTCCAGTTTGTATTACATACATTCAGGGTGTTTAACCTGTGTTATAACAAAATACTCAAGATTCTTTTCTTTTGAATTTCAGGAATGGTATATTTCATCGGGATGTGAAACCAGAAAATATATTAGTAAAAGTGAGTTGAAAAAAGAATGACACTGCAATTAGTTGGTGTTGTTCTACTGAAATTGAAAAAACTGACATTTAGAATCAACAAACGGCAACATGAAATAGATACCCTGCTACATTTCCACCAGCTGGGTAGAATCACTGGGTCCAAGGAAGTGGTTGCTGATAGCCCTCAAGCAATACGCCATTTGATCCTGTCGTTATTCATACACATAGTAACTCACATGAATGCTCCGTTGCAGGATGACATACTCAAGTTAGCTGATTTTGGTTCCTGTCGAAGTGTCTATTCCAAGCAACCCTATACAGAATACATATCAACGCGATGGTAAGTTCAACTTGGTTTTGTTGGAATCAGCACAGTCGGATATATCAAGTCTTGAAATGGAAAGGACATGAACATGACCAATATCCCTTACCGAATCTCCAATATGTAAGGTCAATGAAAAGGTTTGCAGTGAGGGAAAGTAGTTGATTCATATGTTCTATTCTTTGATGTTTAAGGTACCGAGCACCAGAATGTCTTCTCACTGACGGTTATTATACATATAAGATGGATAACTGGAGTGTTGGATGTGTGTTCTTTGAAGTGCTAAGGTAAGAACAACATTCGATTTACACATTCATCTCGTTATGTTGCAGGCATTCTGTTCTTGCATGACTGCTGTTTGATTTTTGGCCTGGAGGCTTTGTCGTATGGTTTGAGGGAGCAGCCCATTACAAGGTTTACTTGGTGTCATTTGGATAGGGTGTTTTGGTTGACCTGGCAAAGGCACAGGTTCAAGGAATCTCAGTTTTACATGTTCGTCTCATTCGATGGTCATTGAAGTAAACTGATTTGCCCATGGTCACAAGTGATCTGTAGGTCAGATATTGAATCCATGACGTTCAGATTTTATGCACAGATCTAATGTCATTGTGCTCCCATCACTGATGTTCATCCGTACAACTAAAAAGGGGTAGTGAACTAAACCATATTATGTTCTAAATGAATAAGTAAACCTTTAAACTTCTATTCTATAATTCTGTTTCCAGTGTGTCCTCTCCTAGGGCCATGTGTACTAGGCTCTGCATTATTTGTATAGCTGTGCATATTTAAGGAAATCTTCAAATCCTGTGTTAACCCAATGGATCAGTTAGCTTACAGTTATACAAATATTTGAACCTTGCTTAGCAGACACATTAGGAGAATACTCTCTTCATCAGGGAACACTGATTTTGGTCCCCAAAGTGGTCATTTCCATTCGATTTGTCCTCAGTTGGGACACCTTTCTTCTGAAGAGAATATCTGCTAGGTTGTAGAGGAATAAACCGAACGCATAAAAATATTTTACCGTCGTAAAGTATTGACCTCTATATAAATTTCGTATAAATTTTTGATATTATGTATATAGCAACATGACTCATTCACAGAACACTTCAAATGTATCCCCTCAGAAGGCATGATATGCATTACCAAGCTTGTCCAATTATCTTATCTTAATCAAGCAAAGCTTTAGTAGTGTCACAGCAGTGTATCTGACCCAGGTGGTGTTGTTTGCATTGTTTAATATGATTAACTAATCATAGTCACCATAGCAACATCATGGCAATTTATGAATTTCATATTACACATGTGATGACAGATGAAGAACAGATAACAAAATGTAAGTAGGCAATGTGATCAGATGTTGTTGACGAAATGTATCATCTTTATTTCAGTTTACACCCCTTATTTCCCGGGTCTAACGAAGTTGACCAGATTGCCAAAATCCATGATATCATTGGAACGCCCGACCCAGCTGTGTTGAACAAATTGAGAAAGTAAGCCAATAAAATTGTCTTTTGAGTTCTTTGATGCTTGAAAATGACTTGTGAATTCAGAGTCAAGTTTTATCAACATGATTTTCAAGAAGAAAAAAAGGAAAATCAGAATCATCACAACAGGTTAAAGATGTTTTCTCAAAATTGATGTCACATTCTGTTGAGGAGTTTTTGCACCTTTTGGTGCTTCATCTTAGTTTGAAGGGTCTACTTGATTATAAGAAACTCAGGCTGAGTGCAAATGCTCAAGCCCACAGGCAGGCTGATATCTTCCATTTGATTGGTTACTTTCAGCAAAACGCGAGGGATGAACTTCAACTTCCCGCCAAAGAAAGGTTCAGGGATCGAGCGCCTGCTGCCTCATGCATCAAAGGAGGCCATTGATCTTATCTACAAACTCTGTACATATGATCCAGATGAGAGACTCACATCGAAACAATCTGTCCGACACCCTTACTTCAAGGAACTAAGGTACATGAAAGTTTTTATTACAAATCTTTGTTTGGTTACAGTATTCTGTGGAAAACTTGTTGTATTGTCAAAACTCATAGTCCTCAATATTGTGATAGTAACCAAGGAAGTCTTTAGTCTTTTCTGAAGGATTGGTCAATGTCTACTTGTTCATGGCCAGTTTGATCCCGGTCCTTAATCAGTCAATACTTATTGATGAGGTTATAAACGCTGGCATGACAGTTACATGGTGGCCCTATATATTTATGAGGCAGTTGCCAGTCCATCTTGTTAAGCATTCAGTTGCGCTGAAAGGGGGAGCGAGACTGGTCAATGACATACATGTATATCGACAAGGACATGGCCTCTGTTGTACTGGTCGGTCAGGGAATTACTGTACATAACCTCAAAGTTGTGAGGTAAGATTTGGTGGAGATTTTCAATATTCTTTGCTTTGAAGTCTTCTTCTAAAGGCGTTGAACTCTTCATTCAACAATCGACTGTGATTTGCACCTGTTCCGCCAGAGTTTTGATGTCAGGTCTGAGTCACTTGTCCTTGCTTCATTAGAGTGGGAAGAGCAGGAGTCATCTTTTCAAAGAATCCTTATCGTGTCATATCACATATCTTTCGATTCTCAAGTATCAGGATGGTGTTTTCCAGGGATGCAGAAAAGAGACAGGCAGCTCAACAGAAGGCCCAGCAACGACCAGATGACGTGATAGAGAAAGTCGACAGTACGCTACAAGTTACAGAGAATGCCAAATCTGAGCCAAACTCACAGGATGAGACGAAAGATAAGGACACCAAGGCAGCTCAAGAAAGCGTTGTTGGTCCACTGCTTACGAAACCTACATTAGGTTATGAACGGAGAAGGAGGGTAAGGGACTTTTATCAGGTATGAGAGATCTTTAACAACACTTTTGGCTAGTGGCTTTTAGAGAGCATCTTACTAAAAGCATTCTTGGCAGAGGCTAGCTCATTGGCGCTTAGACTTGTAGGTATGGCAGACAGTGATAAGTGAATGGTGTGTTGTGTTCAGCACTATTTGTGGCATTGTGCTTGCTTTGGTTGCCATCTTTGGCAGGATTTTAACCAAAAAACAACTTACACGTTTTTAATCATGCCATTGTAGTGAATTCTAAAGTTCTGTGTCAGACACAGTTGGTGTCAGAATCCCCGAAGAACATTGTGGCAGACTTGATTAACAACACACCATTTCTTTCATTATCTGTAATCTCTTTTCTTTTGCTACTTTAACCTGCTTACACTGCTGTTGACCATGGTGTTGATTCCATATTCTCAAAGGCGGATTAGGGAACCACACTTTAAACCTTCTAACCATTCCCTATCGCACTGTTGATCTGAATTGTTTTCCTGTCTATTCCTCATGCATCATATCATCACCCCAACCCCTAATCTTCAATCGCTTTACTCTAATCTCTTTAGGAGATGCAATATCCTTTATAGTACTCAGTAATAGTAGGCTAATAGGGACAAATGTTTGTGACAAAGTCCTTTTGTTCTCCCCTGAAGATAATAACTGGACAATATGGAATGATAGGTGCATATACAGCAGAAAACTTGTTTTATGAACATACCATGATTTCTTTTAATGATTGATTCTGCTCAACAGTGGACAGCACAATGTCATCTACCTCAGGCTGGCTTGCACAATTGCCATATTAATCATTCACATGAATCTGCCCTGTCCTGGCTTTGTGATAGAAAACATAATTATATATTTGATGAGGTTATGTAATCAATTATCTTGTCATGATTGAGAGGAGGAACTTTGTACTTTGTAACCCTTTAGGTTTTCTTCATACATAAACAATCTGTTGGTATTAGTTTCATCATGTGATCATTCTGATCATTTCAGAGGCGGCAAAAGAGAGTAACTGATAACGGCTACCAGCATGGCTCATACTTGCCTAAAGTGAATGGAACAAGCTCACAGTTTTCATCATCCATCTACCCTAGCACCACATCTTTCCCGAAGATTAATGGCAGTAGTATGTTCCCAAGCATAGGTGCATTTAAGTCAAAACCAAAGGTAAGACGCTATACATTCTGTCATGTTACCTAATTCCGTGATATGATTACTTAGGAAGCTTGTCCTTCGAGATTTCTTTTGTAAATGTTTGGAAAAGCTAATCTGTTCCACTGTTCTGTTCTGGACTCTTTGGATGAGTGCAAAGTCACCCTTGGGCTTCAGTCCTCAGTCTTCCTGGAAACTACGGTTTAATCACTTTGCCCATAAATGAGGACCTGAATGATTTGCGAAGGGTGAAAACTGATCTCTCATGATTTGTACTTGCGTCCCCCATAATATAGAAGTTAAGCTCTTTTGTTGCTACAGATGCTCAGTAACTGAATCAGGTTTCTTGTTTCTACTCGAGATTACATATATGCTTAGTTCACCTGATGATACTGGAATTTGATTATGAGTGCTTCCGCGTCATTGCAGGCCAACACTCAACCACAGACGAACAAGAACATGTACGGTCATTACCAGCTGCCTTCCATTGATCGACGAGGAGGACAGTTCTGAGAGACCTGTGTTGACGATGTCTGCAATTCCACTTCGGTCAATCCTGCTCTGCAGTCTCGGGCTAGGATCTAAAGGAACAGGCCTCTTAAATGTATTGAAGGAATGCAAGAAAATGGAGGACTTAAAGACTACTATGGTGCTTCAGCACTCTTAAGTGTTACCACTAATTCGAGCCTCCACTTTATAAAGACGGGATTGAATGTGAACAAATGGTTCAAGCATTTGTTTTTTGGCGAAAAAGCCTTTCGACATTTTACCATAGCCAACCTGATTGGTCAATGTTGCAGACGGCCATTCTCTGGCAGGTTCAAAACTCCTAGCTTTGAGGAGATTATTTGAAGAATAGTTCGTATTTCGGTCTTCAGATGCTTTCGACAAATCAAAACAGTGTTACGATGCAGGCATTGACATTGGCTTGATATTGGGATGTCTCTATTCTCAAGGGGTGTGGCCTGAATAGCCTGAATAATGAGGGTAAACTTTTTGTCAAGGTGCAAAACAAACTAAAATTGTCTGGCTAACGTTCAGAAGTTACCACCTGATGATTCAAAACATAACTGAGAAGGTTGGAGCTTTGGCTGTTCAGCTGGCCAGTGATCTTATGGTAATTCTAAACTCATGAATAGTAGTTTATAAAGTAGATCCTATACCGCTGTAAAAACATATCTTTTGAATAGGCTTGGGAGATTTCTTGGCCTAATTGCAGAAAAGTCAAACTTAGTCTTAAGATTTTATGAGTCGATAAAAGGGATTGAGTTAGGTAGAATTGTATCCAAGATTGGTGGTTGTATTTCATTTAGTTGAAAGAATGTCACCTGAGGGTAAAAAGTATCCGTCCTCCTGCTCAGAAAGAGCATTTGCAAGGGACGGCTGAGGCTTGCAGCATTGGATCTTTGGTTCCAATGGGCAATGGCCCCTGTTCGAAAATTAACCATTTCTCTATTGTATTTAGCCACAAGATGGCACTGTGATATGCACTCTGTGATGTCCATAGTTTGCACATGTTTACTCCAAACATAACTGCTGACTTTCATTGCTAATTCTATGAAATCTGAACATTTCTGCGACTTAAGTTGCCCTTGTAACAGTAATTTAGGACTGGGACCACTTCAGGGAAATATTTTTCTAATGTTTTGTTACGAGTCATATAAGCGACCCATTTGTATAAAGTCATCTTTGATGCTTGGAGAAAACCATGGCAACTGTCTGTTTTCACTTCCAATTCATGCACATTCTGTTTATGGGGATAAAAATGGGGTTTTCCCGCACTGTAATATTGTACATAAGAGTATGAATGATTCATTTGAAGCAAAACATTATGTTGAGCCCTTCTGATGTGCATGATTATTGTTTATTGATCAATTGTACTCAAATGGTTAGCATTGGTCAATCGATCTGGTCTTATCTGTGATATATGCTGCGATGATTAAAGTTATGATTGGTGTTTCATATTGAATGTTTCTGAATGATACTTATCCCTGTTCCTCTTAGGGATAAACATTCCTTTGTGAAACTGGTTACCGGTACATGTATCTTCTACAAGACACTTACTAGTGAGTGCTCTTAAAAGATACTGGCAGATTGAATGTGTCGAAGTCCAATGTTAAACTAGTTGTCTTTCTTTTAACTCTAACTTCAAGCTTAGATTTAACCCACGAACCTGCATGGCTAGGCCTCACATATCATGTTCATGAGGGACTTAATGGCTGAAAGGTGGCAGTAATAGCTAGCAGTCCAGTCGAGAACCTGTTGTGGATGAAATTAACATGGGGTGGAAATCTGTTGTTTTTTGGACCACTACCTTCTACTGCTACCTACCGTCAGTCAAGTTTCTCATTGTGAGGCCCAGACTTCAGAGTTGTCAAAGATACAGTTATATTGTCATCACAGTGATTAGTTTTGTTGTATATTGCATTAAATTTGAATGTAACATTTGGTTAAGTGTCTGTACAGTATTCGCACAATGTATGAATAGAACAAATAATAAAAGACCTACAATGTGAGGTTGTATTTTTACAAACAAATTAGTTGCCTTGATTCTTTGTCACGTCAAAAACTTCTGAGCAACATCTCAACCCAGTAAGATTGTTGGAGGGACAATGTGCTTATGGAGCCGGCGGCAAATGGTCATTGAAGTGACGGGTCTCGGAGCCTTGTTTGTTAAGATGGGGTACAGTGAACCTCGGGTATCAACCTCTGGTATCATACTCAAAGACACAAGATTTCATATTCTCTGCCGAGATTCAGTCGCTGAAGGGACGGGTCTCAGGGCCTTGTTTGTTAAGATGGGGTACAGTGAACCTCGCGTATCAATCTCTGGTATCATACTCAAACCACAGGATTTCATATTCTCTGCCGAGATTCAGTCGCTGAAAAACCCCAGTCTGATTGTCCCCATGTAACATGGATATGCCCATTCCAGACCTGGACTTTTCTCTGGTCAACACTTGCACAAAAGAGCACAATCCAGAATAGTTGTATTCAGCTTCAAGTTGGAGAGGACGAGCAAGTCAATAGACTTTTCATGGAAGGTTAAGACTGGTTTTCCTTAGGATTGATCAGAAGACACCATGCACGAGGACACTGAATGGAGGATTGTCACATCCATGTCCCATTTCCCCCAAGTGACAGATGACGAGTTGGTCAAAAGCCATTGCATGGAAGGTTTAGACTGGTTGTCCTTCGGTTTGGCCAGAAGACACCACATGAGGACGCTGAATGGAGGATTGTCACATCCAAGTCACCTTCCCTCAAGTTAGAGGGACGAGCTGGTTAAAAGCCGTTTCATGGAAGGTTTAGACTGATTCTCCTTCGATTTGGCCAGTAGATACCATGGACGAGGACACTGAATTGAGGATTGTCACATCCAGATCCCTTCCTCAATTTAGAGAAGGACGAGTTGGTCAAAAGTCCTTGCATGGAAGGTTCAGACTAGTTGTCCTTCGGTTTGGCCAGAAGATACCATGCTTGTATGAAGACACTGAATATAGGATTGTCACCTCCAAGTCACCTTCCCTCAAGTTAGAGGGACGAGCAGGTCAAAAGCCATTTCATGGAAGGTTCAGACTGGTTGTTCTTCGGTTTGGCCAGTAGATACCATGTATGAGGACACTGAATGGAGGATTGTCACCTCCTGATCCCATTTCCTCAAGTTAGAGAGACGAGCAGGTTAAAAGCCGTTTCATGGAAGGTTAAGACTGGTTTTCCTTAGGATTGACCAGAAGACACCATGCACGAAGACACTGAATGGAGGATTGTCACATCCAAGTCACCTTCCCTCAAGTTAGAGAGGACGAGCTGGTCAAAAGCCGTTTCATGGAAGGTTTAGACTGATTCTCCTTCGGTTTGGCCAGTAGTTACCATGTATGAGGACACTGAATGGAGGATTGTCCCATCCAAGTCACCTTCCCTCAAGTTAGAGAGGACGAGCTGGTCAAAAGCCGTTTCATGGAAGGTTTAGACAGGTTGTCCTTCGGTTTGGCCAGTAGATACCATGTACGAGGACACTGAATGGAGGATTGTCCCATCCAAGTCACCTTCCCTCAAGTTAGAGAGGACGAGCTGGACAAAAGCCGTTTCATGGAAGGTTTAGACAGGTTGTCCTTCGGTTTGGCCAGTAGATACCATGTACGAGGACACTGAATGGAGGATTGTCCCATCCAAGTCACCTTCCCTCAAGTTTGAGAGGACGAGCTGGACAAAAGCCGTTTCATGGAAGGTTTAGACAGGTTGTCCTTCGGTTTGGCCAGTAGATACCATGTACGAGGACACTGAATGGAGGATTGTCCCATCCAAGTCACCTTCCCTCAAGTTAGAGAGGACGAGCTGGACAAAAGCCGTTTCATGGAAGGTTTAGACTGGTTGTCCTTCGGTTTGGCCAGAAGATACCATGTACGAGGACACTGAATGGAGGATTGTCCCATCCAAGTCACCTTCCCTCAAGTTAGAGAGGACGAGCTGGACAAAAGCCGTTTCATGGAAGGTTAAGACGGGTTTTCCTTAGGATTGGCCAGAAGATACCATGTATGAGGACACTGAATGGAGGATTGTCCCATCCAAGTCACCTTCCCTCAAGTTAGAGAGGACGAGCTGGACAAAAGCCGTTTCATGGAAGGTTTAGACAGGTTGTCCTTCGGTTTGGCCAGTAGATACCATGCACGAGGACACTGAATGGAGGATTGTCACATCCAAGTCACCTTCCCTCAAGTTAGAGGGACGAGCTGGTCAAAAGCCGTTTCATGGAAGGTTTAGACAGGTTGTCCTTCGGTTTGGCCAGTAGATACCATGCACGAGGACACTGAATGGAGGATTGTCACATCCAAGTCACCTTCCCTCAAGTTAGAGGGACGAGCTGGTCTAAAGCCGTTTCATGGAAGGTTAAGACGGGTTTTCCTTAGGATTGGCCAGAAGATACCATGTATGAGGACACTGAATGGAGGATTGTCACCTCCTGGTCCCATTTCCTCAAGTTGGAGAGACGAGCAGGTCAAAAGCCGTTTCATGGGAGGTTTAGACTGGTTGTACTTAGGATTGGCCAGAAGACACCATGCACGAAGACGCTTCTTCGTCCTCTTAGTGTATGGCTGATATATACTTTAGAACCAGGCCATTGTCTCTAAGAAACCTGGCTGTCATCTCTTGTTCCTCCCTTGATCCCCAGAGCTTTGTCCCCATTAATGCACTGTGTGTCTTTTGGTGTACCCAGAGAGGGCATTTCTGAAGCACTTACCCAGGTGTCTGATCTGATGTTTTGCACTGGCACCTTCTGTACTCGGACATGTTCATCATTCTCTTGAGGTGAGCTTTATATCTGCAGTGGCTTGTCCGAAGACAAAGGATGGTAGTTTCCTCTTTTCTGTCCTTGTCTAGGATACGAGGACACTGAATGCTGGGTTGTCACATCCAGGACCATTTTCTCAACTTACAGTGTTAAAGAGCTGGTGAAAAGTTCTTTTGGTTTGGCAAGAAGAAAGACATAATGTGCGAGGACACTGAATGTAGGGTCGTCACATCCCGGCTACATTTCCTGAAGTTACAGAAGACGAGCAAAAGCTGGTGAATGGTCAAGGTTTCAACCTGTTTTCTTTTGATTTGGCCAGAAGACACCATGTGCTTGCAGGAGAACAAATGAGCACTGTCACATCCAGGTCACTGCATGGAGAATTGTCACATCCATGTCCCATTAATTCAGGTTACAGAGGACAGGCTCGTCAAAAGCTGTTTCATGAAAGGTTGAGATGGACGGGCAAGCAAAAACTTAATCAAGTCAAAAATGACTGCACAACAGTTTATTCTTACAAAAATCAAAGAGATCTGATCTACAGACAAAAAGTGAGAGGTAACGAACTACAGGAACAATACAACATTGTAAAATATATTGCTAAAACGGCAGTGCTATTATTACTGGTGGTTTGCCTGATTCGACAATAAAATGGACAAGATTGCCTGTATGTTACAGTGGGTAAATGCACAAGCTATCTCTGTTAATAGCACAAAGTATAAACAGTTACTGTAACTAAATGCGGCAATTACTCTTGTCATAGTTTGACAAATGGTAAAAATATCAGAAAGTATCGGTGAGTATCCCATATACATGTTCAATGAAATGTATAACCTAGAAACTTCATAGTTATGTATCATCCCGGCTGTAAGGAAACTAGGCTTGACCAAAAGAAAAAACTTGCTCACTTATTTTAACCTTGCTTGCTGAACAGTCTTTTTTTGTCTCTTGCGTACAATTAGGCCCTTCTCAGAAGGAGATTCTGGTGAAGCTTTAAAAACAAATCGTTGGCCAAACACTTGTTGGTTAAAATGCTTTTGAGAGCTTTTTGTTCATGGTTCAATATCAGTATTTCAGTTTATAAATTGTTTCCTAATTAAGAAGTGCATTCTTGAAATAACAGCTTGTCATAATGAACTCTTTACAACAGCCACAAATATTACTTCATCCTTGAGTAAACAATACAGTCAACTACACTTCTACCAGATAAACATTCCCGTTCAACCATCCAAGGATTTCTCTATAAGAGTCACAACCTAAAAGGAACATTTTCTGTTCACTGCAAGTCTTCAAATATTCAATGATATGCATATATTTCATACTTGAAAAGATTCTCGCACAAATCCTTGAAGGTTCAATTGAACATAACTACATATTTCAAAGCAGGAAAAGTCCAATTTTTAGGCAGTGATCAGTTTCTGAATTTACTTTTAATTTCTTGTACCGTATTTTCCGGATTATCCCCCGCACTGCCCTATGACCCGCACCCCCTTTGACCATTACCTAAAGCCACGCAAGACCCGCACCTGATTATGACCCGCACTGCTCCAAGTCCAAGACCCGCATTCTCCAAAAATAGTAAGCCATTCATTGATGTTGACATCCTAGAACCGCCATGTTTTTTTTAATTGTTAACCAAAGTGGATCAATTCCAGCATGGCCGTAACTATTTTCCCTAGCGGAGACATCACAAACTATGCGATCATGGCGGAAATATTGGTTGAAAACAATGCGAAAACGATGGACATAAATCCTTATCAAGTAACCAGTTTGGTCCCCTTTTTTTTCTTTGGGGTTGGGGCTTATCCCTCTCAGAATCCACGCAAGACCCGCACCTTTGTATTACCCGCACCCCCACTTTTTGGGCCTGTTTGAGGGCAAAAAGCCGCGGGTCATACGCCGGAAAATACGGTAGATGGAGTATAAAACACAAGATGATTTGTCAATATAAGCTGATAGTTTGAGATTTAAGAACACAATCAGCATTAGTAAGTATTCATATGGAGAATGATGGAGGCACATAACACATTACTGCCTAACACAGAGAAAACAAAAAGACCAAGTCAGGACTTCAAGCTGAGGGCAACTTCTCAGGGCACAATAAACTCAAAAATGAATAGCCGTAAATACCAAATCGTCAAGAATAAAATCTCACTAACATGTAGGGGTGGTGTTAAGGAATGGCCAAAGTGAGGACACAGGTTACTTTGAAAGATAATTTCCACAATCAACATACTGGCCATCTTAAATCAAGTTGCCTAGAAAAATAAATGATACTTTACAATTTCTTGGTCCCATTTTATAAATTTTTTGAAACCTGATGACCCATACTGCCCTTATAACCGAAGACCTGCTGGCACACATCTACCAGTCAACATGAACCAAACCATGGTGGATTATATATCTCGATACATACATTTACAGTAAACATAAAATAGTGAGTGACCTGTCAAAGGGAGACGAAAGCTCGGTTAACTGCAGGGATATGATTTCAAACAAATGCAATAATAGCCGAATTGGGGACACGAAGAAATATTAAGATAAGTCTATTCATAGTAATTGCCAATGGCAATTTGAGGTGTAATCGATTTGATAAAATGTAATTCATACGTACAAAATATTTCACCTGTTAGTTAAACACAACAAATCTTCCTGTCTTATATTCTAAGCATTTGCAGCAAAAAGCCAAATATATCTTTAATCTTTTGATATTACTATGATGAGGTAAATGGTTTCATGGATCATCTCCTGCTGCCTATAAACATCAAGGATCTCTTTCCTCATACTACTTTTTACTATTTCCTTGTTTGCTCTTGCACTATGTGTAAAATAATCAGGGGATTTCAAGAAAATATATATTTCCATTGCATTGACTGGACCTAAATATAAATTCCAGATAACTATACAATATCTAACAATACATGTCTAGCAATACATGTCCAACATTACATGTACCATACAAAATCTGACCAAGTGAATTTTAGTGTAAAACATGTAAAACTTACAGCATTTTAATTGCATTTCTAGCTTACTATCCTGGATGAATAGACTATATAATGTATGTTGTAGAATACTATAAAATCACTGGCTTCATCATAACATTGAGTACGATGTAACAACTACTTACACATTATTTGTTCTCATTCAACGAGTTGTGCCAACCGGATACCAGAATAAACTGTTCCGGATTCTCAATGCAGGATATATGTAGTCTCTCAAACTGTGTACCGTACTGGTAATGTGTTGTGATGTGAACTGAAATGGCCACTAATGGTCTCAGCCAGACAAAAATGCTGATGATGAAAAGCAATGTGTTTTTTAAGTAGTTACAAATTACATCTGTTTAAAAGTGATCCACTTTCGGCCCCCTAAGTGACCAGGCCACCGATTCCTGAGATACAACTTTTACTGGTCTTCAGCCTCATCATCATCATCACCTTCTGCATCATCAGCATCATCGACAAGGTCATCATCATCGTCTTTTTCTGCTGCTGCATCATTGCCATTCTTTTGTTCCTTGCTGCCGAGGAATTCACTGAAGATTTCGTCAGCTTCAGCCAACTTGTAGTCCCGTACTGTAACACTGTCTCCTTCTGCCCCTCGGATCATAGCTGACAGCTCTGAAAATTAATACATCATAATTTTAAATTGTTTCCACTGCAATGCTTCCACTGAACTTTCTCCCTCAAGGGTCACCTTTGCTATTTTTGAAAAGTTAGCTGTTGGGTTAGGTCAAATGTGCAGGGCATTAGACAAGGGAGATCACTGCAGGCAATTGCACTTTTCAGTGGTTTTGAGCTGTTCTGATAAATCTACTTAAGTACTAACTCTTTTCAGCCTGTAATCTGAACATGCACAGTACTTTCTTGTTCATGGCTATTGCCCGTCCCAATTCATAGCCGACACCTAATGATGGCTGTGTCACTTCAGCTACAATGACTGGAATGAAAAGAAGAAAATTGTAGAAATAGATCCAAGGAATGATATCAAGACAGAAAATCATGCAATTCAAGAGTCAGTGTTGGTTTAGCTGGTGAAGTTAACATTCAGTTCATCCTCGACTGTGATGCCAAATTACCTGACCAATCGAAATACTCCACAATCTGTAATGTACCATCAGTCATTGAGTCAGTGATTATGAATGTTACAAAGATAACACTAATTTCCTACCATCTGATTGGTCCAACCATTTCATATCTCGGTCATGAATGTCTTTTTCTGTCATTTCTTTTTCATCTGCAAAGAAGAGCGGATATCTGCTAACACTTGTGCATGAGAAACCATACATTACAACCATTTCCTTTCTTTAAAGAAAATACCCCAAACCAGATATAGACAACATAGCTGATACTTCTGCAGAATCATAAAAAACTTAAAGGACTTCGGCAAGGTGATTGAAATCCCTTCGATGATCATTTTAGACAAAAAAAATCCATCCAGCAAATCAAGGCAAACCTACCTTTTACACACCCATCTTTGCTTCCCACATGTTCTGTGAGGACTGTACCATAACTCTGGAGCTTTTCGATCAATGATGCATAGACCTCTGCATCTTGTCGTCCTCCCCTGATGCTGCCACAGAAGTAGATAAACATGCTGGCCTGAAATAAGATACATCACAAATCAAAAGCTACTCCAGCTCATTTGAACTCCTTAGTGGTCCAAGTGCAGACCAACATACCTGCACTGCAGTTGTAGCATGCACTGCAGTACTGCCAGTAGGCTACCAAATTACATTTTCAAATGATTTCGAATCGTAATTTTAGACGACGATTTTAGGCAAACTACAACTCCAATTACATTAATTTAAACGTTAAAAGAATCACTGGCATATACTTTATCAAATAAGACATTAATTTCGGACTTACGCAGAAAGTAATTAATAGAAAAAAGGGAAGAAAAAGGACACTATTTGCCTTTGTCTATGAAAAATAAAGCGGAAGTAGCCGGCGAAATTCGGGAAGTCGGGAAGATTCTTGATTTCTATTGGGCAAAAATGAAATAAATTTTGATATAATAAAATATCAAACTTTAAAAAATTGCATTAGCTGTTCAAAAGAGTTCACCATTGTGACCACTATTGGCCGTCGATTGTTCCCATCGTTGAAAGCTGGTTGGGAACCAACTGCGGCAGAGTCAGTAAATCGAGTGAGACTTGACACAATAGACAACGCTTGGAGAATGTAGTACCGCTAGGACACAAAGCAACCGTTACCAATGACGAGGCTGGGAGATTGGTCTGTCATGTGACCTTCCTTGGCAAGTTCATAACGCGGGAAAAGCGAATTTGCGCGCACGTGGACTCCGGCGATTATGATTGGCTTAACCAATGAGGCCAACGTAAATTTAGGTTAGCTTCATGCTTGACCTGACCTATGCTCCCTTAGGACTTCTCTTGTGTTGCTTAGCCTGTTGCTTTGCCATACCTCCCATGTCATGGACCCTCAACCATCAACGACTCTTGACATGTTTTAGAAACATGTAATCAATCCGATATATTCCTGATTTTTCTTTTTCAGAAGAATTAGCTAACAGTGACAAAGGAATCTATGATCAAGATATGGAATGGCTTGATACTATTAAGGCCAAAAACAAACTTATTAATGAACTATTTTATTCTAGCTATAACCTTTCAACAAAATAATGTGCATCATTTGAAAAAAACAGATCTGGAAATTTAAATTTATAAATCAACTTTCTAAATCCTTAATCTTTTCCGTCACTTCACTAACTCCACATGAATCTGTCCTATTAGCTGCTGAATCATGTGAACTTCCAGAATCAACTGCTTTCGATTTAGTCTGTTTATTTAGCTTCTCATTTTGCTTATTTCCTTTTGTCTTATCCTTTCCCTCTTTCCCAGTTTCAACAAGTCCCTTGGCTTGTAGTGGACTCTCTAACTGTATGGTGACAGGACCGTCATTTTGTATATGAACCTGCATGTAAGCTCCAAATCTACCATCTGAAAAAGTAGTAAAACACTACAACTTTAACAAATGCTTAATCTTTTTGTAATTACAATGTTTTGTAATCTTGTTCTCCAATACGATGTGAAGGCATATCCAGTAAATGATGCCTCATTAAACTTTTATTTGTCAACCTTCTGTTAAAGATAACACATCAATGTTAGCCATGACATTATCACTATTCTACCTTTAATTTTGTCTGGACTGTAACCCCCTCTCATCTGCTTTAGGAATTCTTCATACATCTGTTGTGAAAGGTCTGCTTCCATTGCCCCATGAAAGTCGGGTTTGTTACCCTTCAGGATGGATTGTAATGTGAACTGCAATGGAACAGGAAAGGTTCATAACAAGAAGAATTTTACACAATTTCCATTCTGAAGTTAGTGCTTTACAAGTCTGAAGTCAACTGACAATCCATTTGGACACCAGAGACAAAGTCACAACCATGTGCAGAAAACCAATATCTAATAGACTCCGAGATAATGACCAGATCCATCACCAACCATATTGACATCAGAGACGAAGTCACAACCATGTGCAGAAAACCAATATCTAATAGACTCTGAGATAGATAATGACCAGATCCATCACTAACCATATTTACATCAGAGACGAAGTCACAACCACGTTCAGAAAGCCAATATTTATCTAATTTTAAGATGATCAGTGTTCAAATAGCACAACTAGATCCAGGTACACCATATGATGCAGCTACCAAGCATAATCTCAGATTCAATTAGAAACTAACAAGGAAAGAACATTGTCAAGAATTCCAAGC
Source organism: Lineus longissimus (assembly GCF_910592395.1). Lineage (NCBI taxonomy): Eukaryota > Metazoa > Nemertea > Pilidiophora > Heteronemertea > Lineidae > Lineus > Lineus longissimus. The sequence continues at coordinate 27,255,442 of NC_088310.1, forward strand.
ACGACTTGGTACAGAGTGATCTACCACAGCTTACCTGGCTAACACAGAGGATCTCAAGTTCCCTGTCCTTAACACTCTTGGCCCATCTTTTCCCCTCATCGTCTTCAAATACTCTCAGATTCAAAATCTTCCGGACCCTGAAAGAAGAGGTAAGTGATTACTGCAGAGAATCAAAATAGAGGACTTGATCTCATTTTACATACTGATGTAATATTTACACACTGATCTACCATTTCACAGTAAATTCAGCTTTTCATACTTACATATATTCTACTTCACATGGTTTGTCATATCTTGAAATTCCCATCAATACACACAATCCCTTTTCAATGGAACTCACCAGCTCTTCACCAACTGAAAGAAGAGAGGTTAAAACTTAAATGTTGTTTTTTGCTGTGGGCGAGGTCTAAAGGACTTGGCACTAGGAATAAGATAGCCAACAATCGCAAGTCTCCCAGTGGATGATAATAAATGTGCAACAAGCTTGTCTTTTCAAATAAGGTTTTGTTTCTTTCTTTCAAATAAGCTTGCTTTCCCCATTAATATTTCAATTAGTGACTGTCGCCACCTAGGGAGTAATCGTCAAACTAAATAAATGAGAGTTTTTGCTCTGCATATGGCCTAAAAGCTGCTTTGTTTTGAAACGATTACCTGTGACACTGGCTTTGGTCACTCGCTGGATAACAGCTCTCATACTGTGTGGTATAATATATACGATATTGACATCAAAGTGATAGAAATCGAGATTATGAATGCAGAAATATCATAAAATTACAGTTTATGGCAATGTTGCATCGAATCTGCATTTTACAGATGTCAAAGAAATATGAAATGCCTAATTTTTCATGTCTATCGTAGTATTCATTAAAATATAGTTCAAAATCTTACTCTTTGCCAATAATACGTCAGATCTATTTGTGTCTTATCATTTAAAACTTGACTATTTTCGTCTGTACATACTTTCTTACTCTACGTATAACAAAAAGTTCGCAGCACCGTCGAGCACTCCCATATGGTCTAGTGGTTAGGATTTCTGGCTCTCACCCAGGAGGCCCGGGTTCGATTCCCGGTGTGGGAACGTCTCCTTTTTATGTAAATCCTTTTTATATCGACAAACCTTTTTTTTAATTGATTGTCTAAAACTTTAAAGAATAAGTCAAATTATGTAGCTTCATAGATACAATTTTTAAAATTTTTTTAACGTTCACATCAAGCTTTACAAAATTATGCGTTTGCAAAAATAATATTTCGCTTCTTACTCCTTTCTTGATTAGGTGGATTAAGTTTTGCAAACAACAATATTTCCTAAAGTAGCTGTTTGTAACTTTCATATTATCATATTTCTGAGAGGCTGAAAATAAGATTTTTCTCAATCACCCGCATTGGAGAGATTCAGTAGTCGTGGACTGATTCAAGGGCGACGTTGAGCGTATGATGAATTTAAAAAAGCCTGCTCCTCTCAGCATGGCGGCCCGCCAAAAAAGGTATGACGGATGTTTGGTAACAGTAGACGTTGTTTTCTGTCGGGTGTTGGAATCTTTCTCGGATGTAATTTAATTACAATTAGGCAGCGTTCGGCGCGGGAATGAGGGCTCGGGTTGCAACCTGCACATTTCCTCAGTCATCTAGTATTTGCTCTGAAAGCAATGCTCACATTATATACATTCTTGCATATATCAAATGCAACACAGTAGCAATTCTGAGCATCCTTTAGCGACGAGTCTTGTTTACCTTTGAGCACAGTGTTCCGAGGTACCGTTGCCCACAATGTTCAGTGTGTTTGTTGGCACAATAATTTTTGTTTGTCATGGAGTTAGTTATGAACTTAACTTCCAGAAAAAATTTTGGTTGTCCAATAAATGTCGGGAATGTTCACCTGCCATGGGATAAGAAATGTGGCGATAAATATCATTATCAGCTTGACGATGTAGAGGGAGGGATGTAACGGTATTCATTTTATTACATAGATAATTGGGCAGAGACGGATAAGTAACGTATTACATTCACGGTCCACGAGCTGGGCCGCTAACGGGGAAACCTGCATGGGGCGTCATAAATCTCCGATGACCACGTCACAATGACGACGAGACGGGAGTCAGTTCAATCAACGAATACTGCAGCACTGAAGAATCAAGATTTCGTGTTCCTGAGTTTCGTCGAGCGGGTGACTTCGGGAAATTTGGTACCAACTGATTACCTTTTCATTTCGTTGGTTAATCATCGACTATAAAAGTTACCGGTACATACTGATCTAGAGAAGCTTTAATAAAAGCGAAACGTTGGTTTTAAATACGGCGTTGGGCGTTTCCCCATGATATAGAATGCGAACATTTAACCAAGTCATCCTTTAAGTTATTGCTCAAGTTGTCCCCTCCTGACCCTGAGATATGATATGGCGGCGTTCAGAAAATGGAGGACAGGCGCCAGCTTTTAAAAAATCACTTGTAACAAAAATGCGGTGAACTGTCCTGGAATTCCTTGGAATATTTTTGTAGAGCCAGCCTATTCGAAGACCACGACGCGCATCTGGGCTTTAACAACATAAATATCCGATTCTCTATTTCATCGTCGACCTTACATTCCGAAAGAAGAGGATCCTGTCCCGCTCTCCGGGCTCGCTGCAACCTTGTAGAGCGACTTTCCATTTCGCACTTAACTATTTCCATTACTTGCAGGGTCATGAAAACACCCAGCTATTGATGATACGAGGCGAGGTTTCAACCACTCACAGGTGTGTCGGGGTCTCATACTAATATCAAGGACCGCTGGCTGATCTATTCCTCGTAGGGAATACTGATTGGCCTCTGAACAGAAAGAAACAACATAAAATCACTTCGTATTAAAACACTCAACGTACAAATGTTTATTTCTTTTCACGAATCAAGCCTTGGAAGTGTAAGTACGAATGTACAAACTCCATGCACACTTTATACATGTAGATATATTTTGGGAATATGATATTGGGAGAAATGCGTGTATATACATGTATTCATAATACCAGCAGATTTTCTGCAGGAGTCGGCCAGTCTCTTGCATATTTTTGACGCCCGTTTGCCCGTTTCAAATCGGATGTTGAAATGGGAAATCTAGTGAAGAAAGAAATTTGTTGCATGTCGAGTGTGTTTTCCGTTCCAGAAATAACAACAGTACTGTCCAGAAGTAACAGTGCTTTCCGGAAGTAACAACAGTGATTTCAGTAACGAAGGAACATTGCTTTCCAGATAGAGGTTTTGAGGCTTTTGCATCGGATGTCTGCTCTAGAATACTTCAATTTTCTCTTAATAAACTATTTTGAAGGTTTGTAAACAGTAATGCGACCTTCAACACGGCTTTGCCACACCTGCTGCACACCGTCAAAAACAAACTGCAAACGAACACAAGTTTCGAACACAACCTCTAAGTAGCCAGGTAAACCAGCCTCGTGCCTAAACACCCAGATTTCTTACCCATATCACAGACATGCAAGAAATCACCATCTACCAAGAAGAATATATCCTCCCTGGGACCTAATTTGATAATTAAAATGGTTGTATCAGTGCAATTAAAATCAATTGCTTGTAATTTAAAAAAATAACAAGCAAAGAAACGTCAGGGTCAGATGAAGCACTTTCACGGGAGGATGAAGTCTTCAAAACATCAGTCCAGCTGAGCTCAGCCCATTCCATAACTTTACCCTGAAATTACAAAATTCCTGGAGATGGCCTCTTCAATGCATCCCACAGATAACTCGCCAGGAGATATTTTGACGTCTCTTTCAAAATTGAAAGTCGTTGGACACTGCAACAGACCGCCTTTGAAAGTTCCCGAACAGTGTAAAAAATAATGCAATTTTCATCACTGACTGCAAGACATTGCTAACATGGTAATTCCATAGAGTGATATGACAAGCAGATTTCCTTGGCGATGGCAGAACTTTCTGGCATTATAGACAAGAGTGTGTTACAATACATCAAATTTTGTCGAAGATCGAATACTTTTTTTTTTACTCAGCCACATCAACCAACATCAAAGGTGGAAATATACAGATTCACTCGTTATAAAAAACGGATCATGCAGCATCCGTACACTCACAAAAATAGAACACATTTACAAAAGGATATACATGTACAAAAATATAATAAATATTTCAAAGACAGACGTGTTATACCATCACCAATGACTGTCTATAGCTACCAATCGTACCCTTGCGACGAAAATCTAAAAAAGCGGGCGAACCAATTTATTTCACGAAGACTTTAGAAAACAACTTTGCAAAAGGATGTTTCAAAACTTGATAATCAGAAAGACTAGCATCATACATACATTCAAGTATACGCATTTTGGGGAAATAGTTTTTCTTCGGAAGGGCACTATTTTTTGCATTAAAAAGAAGACCTCAGTACTGCTAACGGACGTCCCCAAAAGGATGGTATCTTGAAGGATAAGAGGATACTGTTTTGAATGGAATCGGCCGCCATATCGACCGTCTGCTTGCCTGTGATTGCTGCGCCTCCGACATTGGCGGATATCCGCTGACGGGTGGCAGGTTAGCCCGGAAGTCCTGCTGTCCAGCATTTGAACTGATACTAGACAGTGTCAACGCTGCCACCCCGTGGGCGTCCGGGGCTGGAATGTATGCGTAGCCACGCGCCTGGTTGGCGTAAATTTCCTGTTCTGGAGAAAGCTTTCCCGGGAAGCCTTGATACAAGTCTATATGGTATGGCGGTCGGATTTCTGACAACGTCCGGTTTATGAACAACGGATTAAAAAGTCCGGCGTTCTTTGCGTTCATGACGTGGCACTGCGTACAGTAACCGAGACCACATACTCCCCGTGGGTCACACACTGGCAAGTGGCCCATCTTGGGGACATTTGGTTCCCTAAAAAACGAGGCAGGGAGCTGCCTGCTTCTCATCGGAACTCCTTTATCCCTTCCCTTCTCAGCTTCGTGGAGGTGAAAGTGGTAGTCGTGACTGTCAATTGCTGGTGACAGCCTCGAGGAATGTTGTCCATTTCGACTGATAGCTTGTCCTCGAGGGCACGGACTCGGTGGTTTGCATACGTAGGCGGGAATATTAGCAGCCATGTTCTATTGTCAGAATTAAAATTTGACTTGTTCTGGCTACAACATCTACCAAACTCTCTCACATCATCAATGAATGAATGGTAAATAGCCCGCCAAAGTTTCACTGATCCAGGAAGATGGCAACATTAACTATGCTTAACAGTACACTTTGTCGAAATGACGAGGGGTTCCAATTGACACGTTTTAAGAATCGTTCCCGTGCATGTACATCCAACGGTGGTGTGTGGTACGACGACCATTTCGAGGCGAACAAGTCTAAGTATTGCTCGTTTTGAGTCGTGCAACGAGTACTCCCTGGCTTCCCAAGCAAGACAAAGGCTTAAACTGGATCTGTTATTCCCAAGGGACAAAACAAACAATGACAAGTTGACGGTAATTCAAATTATTTCCTCAAATGATGCTCAGCACAACTTCTTTAGAGCTACCTCCCAAAAGGCGCACAAAGACGAATGGTAATATCAAATACAAAGCGCCAGTTTTCTCACAAAGGCAGTGAGTTCCAGACTGATGCTGAGCAAGCGCTGAAAGAACCTCGTATTCCGAGAGGGAACACGAACATCTATGGGTCAATTAATACTTCCAAAAAAACCCAAAACGGATGAGATGGTAATTGCAATGAAACTTGACGGTTTTCTCACAAGACCTTTAACTTCCGAATGATGTTCAGGACACAGTCTCAAGTATGGCGCTGAAAGTTGGTCCCGTATATTCCTGTCACTGAAGCACACAAAAACTCATTGATAACAGTAATTCTCGAAAGAAGGAAGGAACATCAAAAGGTCGATGGTCATGGTAATCCAATAGAAATGATAAATGTCAAACCTCCTGTATGATGAGTTTAACATGCAGGCTTACGCTGAAATTCGCGCAGTTACCTGGACAGATCGCCACGGAGCCCGCACCGTCGGTAAAGAATACTGAAATCTGCTACCGCTTTTGCTTTCCCGGTTCACACGTTCGTCATCAGTCGGCACTTCTCGGGTCCTCGAAGGGCAACTGCTTGGAATATCTGTGAATTCCCGGAGAATCTGGCGTGGCTGTTGTGTTTATCCTGTGATGCTCTTCTTGAGCTGCCAGCGTTTAACACCGGGAAAGATAAACACCAGTCTGGTCATGATGGGAACGAGGTTATTGTTTTAAGAAACTGTATTTTAAAGGGATAATGGTAAAGGAACCGTGACCATTGCTTAGCTTACGGTGCGTTTAGAAAGCATCATCTTGCCCTCTTACCATATTTGGAGAAAGAAACAGTCTGACCTTGACCATGTGGAGAGCAGCATTTTGACCTTGACCTTGGTTGAGAAAGCAACATGATAAGACTGACTATGAGAAACAAGTTCTTGACAATTAATGTGTTGAAAATTAAGGCAGACTGCCCTTCAGCCATGCAGCTTTAAACGTTGCTAGTGCCATCACCCTAGTCAGCTCCCATCCTTTGCCCTTAACCTGATACGTTATAGTTTATGAAAAAGAGTAAGAGTGTAACAGATCTATGAATACCTTACATATATTCCATCAAATGGTGCAGGTAAAGAATGCACAAATTGCGATTGTGCTTTGCTTTGAGCATTCTTGACGCTCCATGAGGTGAGCTTGGCTGCACTACTATGTGAAGATGAAGTCTTCAAATGCTTCCAACGTAATAGAATGATTGCAGACGACCATGCTTGTTGCCAGGGTCACATGATTCATTCGTCCGCTCGAATAAACCTATTTACCAAAGTGGCCTTTTGCCTTGCTTTTATGAAAAAGAAATTCAGAAATCGAATTTGACATGGAACAATATCTTCAGCAAATATATAATTTAGGCAAGATTTTGCTAGGTGATTTTTTTCTACAGCAATTGTTTCGACGAAAGAAGCTTATTTACATCATTTACTGCAGGTTACAGGTTACATTGGTAGCATCTTCAAGATAGGTTGACTCCAGGTTCTATCAGTAGTGCATTTGTGTGGTTCAGCCAAGCTCTAGTATTGAAATATGGATGACAAGCATAATAAGCTTTATCAATTTTGGTCATGGTTTTCTTAAATTCAAATGTTTGTCAGGTGACGTACGATAGCTTCAAATACTAATCCTACAAGCATATACATTTCCATGCACTGAGCAACGCTGGCTGTCTTGGGAACTAAGCGAATTCGCAATCTTCGAGATGTTCGGTCCAATTCTTGTGAAGAGGCAACCCGCGGTTTAAGAAAAGGCGGCCGGGGTATGGATTACCACCACCTGGTGTGTAACGGGATCTCCTAGGATAATATAGACGCTACAAGCTGATCATACACAATATATTGACATTGGAGGCATTCTTTGCAACAGTAGCTCTCCTTCTAACGTCAGTAAACCTGTGCATTGCTCACGTGATCTACATGCCGAGCCTGACTTGAGAATGTTCATCTATATACATTGATTAACAACTTCATCTGTTCAACCAATTACCGACGCCCTGGGTCCGACGTAAAAACGCCACCGCTTGCTAGAAAATTAGTTAAGATCGCTAAAAATGCTCTCGGATATGCTTATTGCTGACATCAAAGGGTAAGTTTGAAGGTTTAGGTGGATAGTCTGCATACCAGTCGGGCCAGAGAGTCAGGCTGCCGACCGCGCCGGCTGTCGTCTGTCGGTCATCCATGACGTTTCTCTAACCAGCGTTGGTGTGTGGTAAAACTTCAACTTGAGGATAGAGATGTTTGGAAGAAGCTAAGGTAACACTGGGAAATGAAGATATAGCAACAATTAGGATTGTTCTGGTAGCTCGATTGCAAGTAGACGAAGGGTCGGGTATCGTCTGTTTCAATATACACAATTTTTACCATTAAAGCAGGATGTCTCAAAGTCTCAGTTTTCATTTTTACTGTCAACATCACGTTAAAGCATTTCAACTGACTCACAGGGAAACGACATCTGACCCAAAGTTAAGGCGGTGACAAATGAGAGCGTTAAAATACAGCACCACTGTACAGAGGTGTTGTCAGATTGTCACCTCCTTACACCCCATCCCCCCTGAGTTGTTGATGTGTCGTAAATCAATCTGAATCCGGGGGTGACAACTGCCGGGAGAATGAATCAACAAATACAGTTCCAGCTTTCATGCTATAATCATTTTTTGCGACACAAGTATAGTCGAATCGTCCTCTGTCCGTATCGTCACTAACATCTTCCACCGCCATGATGCCAGTAGTGACCTTTGTCTCAAGGTCGTGGGAGGTCATGACCTCTATCGTGCCTCCAGCAGCCACCTTTGCCCATCCTCTGTCTTCAGGGCTCGCGCCGTCTGGCAGAATGCTGTTCTTTGGTGACTTGTAGAAGGTGATAGAAGGGGATGGAGTACCAGTGGCCCGACAAGTGAAGATTACCTGAAAGGCAGAGAAGAACATTTCCTGTCAGAAAGACAACCTCAAGTTGGTTACTCTAAAATCAAACTAAAATGTTTGATTATCTCCAAGGACGGACATGGCAGGAGCAATATTGCAAGATTGCAATACTCAGTGCGTGTATAACGATCCTGGATTCAGCTAGTATGTAAAGATGCATACATGTATATCGCTTCTGCGCTTTCTAAGCGGCCTTGCTCGAAGAATCAGACAATGCATCATCTACTTCAGCCTATTAGACTCATCACACTTACTTTATTTGTGTCGACAAGGTTAAGTTCATTCGGCGACACTTCAGTAAGTTTGACAGGTGTGTAAGGAACAACCCTCATCGGTACAGCGGTAACGCCATCTTTCCTTCCAGCAGAGCAGACATAATGCCGGATCTCATCCTCCACAGCAGCCAAAGGATAGACGTACCTCTTCAAAGAACCATAGTCAAACTTTGCAATAGGTTGCATAAATTGGATCCCAGATCTAAAATCTGGATTGATTTTTGCAAAGACCATCATGAAATCTGGGACAGCGTGGGCAAAGCATTCGATGCAGTTCTCCATTCCGGCTCTGATCGGAACCTGGACCACGCCATGCTCGGTCTCCAAGTCCTCTTTCTTGTTTGGCAAGCCCGAGCATGGACGGACTGCTACCGCTGGCATCAACCTGTCACTGTAGCGGAACTCCGTCATGGCGTACAAGTGAATGAAGACATCTCTCGCTAAGTCATACGTTAACCGACACTGGAAGAAACCTTGGTCGCTCTGGAGCAAGGGATTCAGTACCATTTTGCTGTGCGCTTCGAAGGTACCCTCATTAATCTTTTTAACATCATTTATAACGTTTTTTGCATTCAGGGGAAGTTCCTTGCCGTTTTCGTGTACGTACAGGTTCAAGCGGTCATAGATACCATTCCTTGATACTGTACTATACCATTTAGAGACGGAGATAGGAGACCCAAACAAACGTTCGTTAGACTTTGCAGTGAAAGTCGCCTTCAACTGCAAACGTAGCGAATCCCCGATGTTCTTCTTGACCATTTGTTTAGATATCGCATCGATCCTCACCGGGCTTTCTAAGTTTTGCTTCAAAATGTTGTCCGAACCTAGTAGCATCATCATCTTGATACTTGCACATGGATGGTGGATGGTCATTTCGAGTGTGAACCGGTTGAACTTGGTGTCGTCTGCTGTTACGGCCTTGACAGTCAGGACTGTGTCGTACTCGCCAGAGGTCGGACGGCTCCAGGAAGTACTGAAGTGGTCATCATCTGAATAGAACAAGTGAAAGAGGAGTGAGTTAAAACATTGGTTCCTGTGCCAGTCAGTCCAATATGACTTATTTAAGTGTGTTGGACCGATGCAATATTCCAAAAAGGTATTGGTGATGTTGAGCATGAAACCTTAATTTGCTATGATCGCAAGCTTTAACGTCACACCAAGCACCACAGCCCCAATCAGTGTACAATCTCCTGGATGCGACGTATTTGGTTGTACCCTATATCTCGGGTTTCTGGTACATGTTCGAAGGCATAAGTCATATGACAAACGTAGAAGTCATTCTACTCTCGCGTTTCCCAAAGAACGACAGACACTGAGAAATGGGAATTCAGTAACACTGCACAAATTTACACTCTTCATTCAGTTCACACTCATATGACCTACATACCGATGATGATGGCTGGGTATGACTGCTGTTCCTTCAAAATGTTCTTGAACCAAAGGAATGCTAACGGATATGATGACTTCAGCCTGAGATGGACTTGACCGGGCCGACCGATGACAAAACGGGTGATGTTGAGCAGTTTGACTTCTGGGAGAGTGATGGGCACACCACTGCAACTGTCATCTCGAACAGGCTGGATGATAATCAAGAAAAACTCAGGTTTAGGATAGAATGAATATGATAAGATGTGCCCAGTAGGTCTAGAAGCAAAAGATGTTCGCAACTACATAAAGGTTATGCTCCCATTTTTACTACCACTCATGTGGTATGACATTATATAGCGTCTAAATGTACAGTGAAAGTGGAATACGGTGAATGCCGAAAGCTATATAGTCATGGTGATATTAGAATATCGACAAGACTCTGACCTTTCGGCGGTTTCAACTCTTGAGGACAGTGACGGGGACACTGTTTCAATGTCTTAAAACAAAGGTTACTAGCATACTTACATTTGCACTAACCGAATACAGCGCACACAGAACGAACACTGCTAATATTGTCCTCATCTTGTGCTTGAACATTTCCAATAGTTTCCAGAAGAGTTAAAGCAGACGACAATCACTCCAATTAACTGAGGTCAAACTGTATATGCCTGGAAATGGCATAAATTGTCTGGTATTTATAAACAATCATAAGAATCAACCTCACGAGTAGGATGTGATATTACTCAACTGTGTGTAGATTTATATATGATATCAGAAGCATTAAAGGAAGCATTGTTATGTATGAAAAGATCAGTAGGCCACTGATCATTGTCTCCTGGTTAAGCACTGACATAACACTAAATAAAGAACAAATTATCATTATTTACGTAATATATTATATTCGGAAAACAACTCAAACCACAGTAATAAGCGTGATACAAACTTTAATGTTGACTCAAAGTCATGTTATTCACGTTGGACGACGTACGTAGGCCTACGCCTCGACGACTTAGAAAGCCCGAGATTGAAAATAGTGTGCGGATTGAAACACCGTTACGTTAGGAAAACTGTCCAATAAACTCCAACAACGTTGGCCTACTGTAGAATCAATCTCTCGAAACTGAAGGGACTGTTTTATTACAACTTCGTTATTCCACGAATGCTGCGCGAAAGGGTTCTGTCAGTATATCTTTCGTGCCTGTCTGTCTATTTTCTCTTGCAGCTGTATGTTCTGTTCGACTAAAGCCTTGATCTGCTGTTTCAGGCAGACGAAATCTTTATCCATCATCTGGCACTTGTCCTGAAGAAAAGAGGTAGAAGCAATCAAAGATACACCACAGGGCTTATATGTAATTCAAATGTGGCTGATCAACAAGTCCAGTTTTCGTGTTTTGACCTGAAGTCCTTTACCAGGAGGTAGGCCTAACTAAATGAATCAAAAACATCAAACGCTGTTGGTTTCCATGTCATGCTATATCCAACCATTACCTTATAAAATGGTTCCGACTCTGTCGTCGGCTCCTTCTTCTTCAGTTTCAATTGTTGTTCTAAAGTTCCTTTCTGAGCCTCGACGTCTCGAATCGTCTGCTTCAAAGCCATCAGCTGTTGCTGCAACAATTGTTGACGACTCATGGAAAATTCGAGAATGCTCCCTTCCATGTCCTGGACACGCGATTTCAAAATGGCGTTATCATTTTCAGCAGTATAAACTCTCGATTTCAAGTCATCATTTTCCCGTTCAAGAAACTCGCAGCGATCCGAGTAATTGTGGAGCTGAGTCTGTAATATTCGTTGCTTGTTTTCTTGCTCCTTGCAATGATCATCCAACCCTGCAGTTACAGAGAGAATTAAAAGCAAGAATTCCACAGTTTTTCCATAAGACGTCAATGACGAAACTCGACAAGAAGAGTTGCAGGATAGGTATCATGAACCTAACCGACAATGCCAACATTTGAATTTTACAACAACGGATGCCCCCAGTGATGAAGGATCGTGCATCTCTGATTAGGCACTACGACTGTAGGTCTCCCTTAACAAAGTGGTAAATGGCGCTTATGGCTTCAGGCCAGGCTTACCCTTTTTGTTATCCTTGAGACACGCTATCTCCAGCTTCAACAACTCTATCTCGTCCATCAGGCTACATTCACTATTCGTCTTCTTGGTCAGCTGCTTCTCCAAGTCTCTTATCGTTTCTTTGTGTTTGTTGATGGTTTCGTTCATCGATACCTTAGAATAGACACAACTTGCAAAATTGATCCCAGGCTCCCAATAACAAACTTGCAAAAGACGAAGTCGTGATGCTAGTGTCCACCACTCTCCCCAAAGAATGTGTCACGACTCCCTGACGATTTGATCCAAACCACAATGTCATTTTCTTCATTACCTTACAATCAAAGGGATCAACCCCTCGTTTCATGAAAATAAGACTCCATAATCGCAGAGGAGAAAGCTAAAAACGTTTTGCTGATCTACGACGGCTGTGACAGTAAGTCACAGCCTGTCTGATACACCATCGCTTTTACATTTGGCTTAATGTTCAATGCTGAGAATGATGCCGGGTTTCTTTAAACGTTATCTTCACCTACCAGATCTGTTTTGAGGTGCACCCGGTAATCATCAAATTCGTTAAGCTGCATCTCAACGCTGCGCATACGCTTTCGTTGTCGGACTTTCTGTTTCCGGAGATGTTCGATGAACGCCTTTGCAACAGCCAATTCATTCTTGAGCGTCTCAACCAAACCGTCGTCTGCTATTTTGAAGGAATCGCTTGTTCGATTCTGCAATTAGAAGAAAATCAAATCATGGTGGATACACGCCAGCTTCACGTTATACGAATTGGCTTAAACCAGGTCTGAGATCCTGCCGAATTCTCGCATTATGCCTCAAGCCACAGTCAGTTCGCCAGGCTCATCGGTGATCGTAAGTCCATGACCTGACCTGCTTCACCAAAAGCGGCTTTTGACAAAACCTGTCGTTGTTTATGCGCTAGCAAAGTATATATCAATTCTTACCAGTTTTGCGTTTTCCTCCACGTCACTGTCGTCTGTCCCCAAACAATCCCCTTCTGGTAAGGATTCCATCCTTTCCGACATCTTCTTCAGCAACGCCCGTCTCATGACGTCCGCATTCTTGTTGTTGACCAAGTCCTCTGCTGGGGAGTCTGAGTCTGACATGATTATGGAACAATGTCGCTTTCAAATTCAACAGTTAACTTTCCATTCACCAAGTGCTATTCCCAATATTTGGCAAATACAGCAATATTAATCTTTCAAACAAATCAAATCCATCCTATGATAGAAAATGTAATTGTTTTGTCTAATTTGTGCATTGACGGTCCCTGACATAGAAAGGATCAGAAGTATGTTACAGTCCTGCTGAAAGTGTGAATATGGATAACCAATAATTATGTAGGTCGGTCAAAAGCAAAGACTGCTGTACCGCAATATCGAACTGACTATTACATTGACCGATTAGCCATAATAATAAACCTTTCTAATAGTTTTGATTATTTCACCCAAGGAAGCAATACATTTACATCAATCTAATTATTGATTCATATATGGTCTGTGACAAACAAAGGTATATACTGTTAGTTTGTAGCATAAGTCTGTTGGTCGACACGCTCAAATATACATGGTCATTAGGAAGTATGGACCTTTGGCTACGCTTCCCCACTCTTGGCAACCAAAGACAGTATAAGTTGCGGACTTGTGCAAAATCAGCAGCAGCATTCTTAGGCCTATGCCTTAGACATAAATATCACGGTTTATGGAATTCAAACAAACCATAACCAAATATATTACACTCCATATCGATACAAGGCATAAATAATTCACTTGTACTGGAGGAGAATAAATCATTAATGTGTTTTATGTCGCGACCAATGGAAATGATGAAAGATGAATGCGATTGGGAATACTGCTTTGAAAGTGAACTCAGTCAGTGGTGTAAATGACGCCTCCTTGGAACTTAGACACATCGCGACTCCAGACTCCACATGCCTACACTTGTGTTTTTTTGCAACCTGAATCCCACACCATCTCGCACACAAGTTGTCCCCGAGTAAATGATGATGAACAAGAAGAGGACCAAGAAGGAGAAGGAGGAGGTTACCTACGGTCTCCAATATTCTCGTAGTTGATTGTGACATGCTTGTCCTCGTCGTATCTCCCCTGTTCGTGGTAGAAGACCACTGTTCTTGTTATCTTTGGTATTGCAGGACCAAAGACAGCATAGCAATGGTGTCTTCCAAATGGCTCCAGTGAGAGCACGTCACATCCACTATGGAGTCTTCCAAATGGCTCCAGTGAGAGCACGTCACATCCACTATGGTGTCTTCCAAATGGCTCCAGTGAAAGCACGTCACATCCACTATGGTGTCTTCCAAATGGCTCCAGTGAGAGCACGTCACATCCACTACGGTGTCTTCCAAATGGCTCCAGTGAGAGCACGTCACATCCACTACGGTGTCTTCCAAATGGCTCCAGTGAGAGCACGTCACATCCACTACGGTGTCTTCCAAATGGCTCCAGTGAGAGCACGTCACATCCACTATGGTGTCTTCCAAATGGCTCCAGTGAGAGCAGGTCACATCCACTATGGTGTCTTCCAAATGGCTCCAGTGAGAGCACGTCACATCCACTATGGTGTCTTCCAAATGGCTCCAGTGAGAGCACGTCACATCCACTATGGTGTCTTCCAAATGGCTCCAGTGAGAGCACGTCACATCCACTATGGTGTCTTCCAAATGGCTCCAGTGAAAGCACGTCACATCCACTATGATGTCTTCCAAATGGCTCCAGTGAGAGCACGTCACATCCACTATGGTGTCTTCCAAATGGCTCCAGTGAAAGCACGTCACATCCACTATGGTGTCTTCCAAATGGCTCCAGTGAAAGCACGTCACATCCACTATGGTGTCTTCCAAATGGCTCCAGTGAGAGCAGGTCACATCCACTATGGTGTCTTCCAAATGGCTCCAGTGAAAGCAGGTCACATCCACTATGGTGTCTTCCAGATGGCTCCAGTGAGAGCACGTCACATCCACTATGGTGTCTTCCAAATGGCTCCAGTGAAAGCACGTCACATCCACTATGGTGTCTTCCAAATGGCTCCAGTGAAAGCACGTCACATCCACTATGGTGTCTTCCAAATGGCTCCAGTGAGAGCACGTCACATCCACTATAAAGTTTCAGCAAGTAAACGAAATTACCTATATCATCTACGATAGATATGAATTAGTAATAAAGCAATTTTAATATGAATTCCATGATTTTTATTAAAAGTTCTGATAATGTACATGTGTAATTACATGACGTGAGTCAAATTGAGCATAAAATGTTTGGCTAGTATTAATAGACTGAAGTAACATGGTGTCTGTGAGATACTGTGTCGATGCTTATAAGCGAGTTGAGCAGGGTCTGTCACACATGCCTACTGCAAGTAAAATGGGCCTTTTGAACAGCAAGGCGCCCATTAACAGGCTTAATTGCGTCGACATTGTATCGTCTTAGAATAGCTAACGCTAATACATGACTGAACATGTCCAGTGAAACCCTTTAAGGACGAACGCCTATCGATATATACATGTATATAAATACAACCCCCGTCTTTAAGGATACTTAATGTAACTGTACTGTGAATTTGATGCTTTTGAACAACTAGGCCTAGAAGTCTAAATAATCTATAGCGCAATCAATCATCAGAAAATCCATGACAACCTTACAACAAAGGGAAGGATGTCAGAATTAGCCAAAATTTTTTCTACTCGGAAAGTCATTGTGTTTTTTATGTTTTCGTCATGAACCTAACTGATATGTTCAACAGCTCTAAACTAGTATGGAATGCTATGAGCAGCTGCAAGAAGATAACTCCTCCGTTTTGTGACCCTGGAATGATTCAATATCAAACACACAGTTTTCAACCACACATTCTTCAAAATTTTTACGCTCAATTTCTGAAATGTCAATGAATATCTCAAAGGGATTTGGGGACATAAATATTTTGTCTCAAAACTCTGCCATGCACACCAACAACCTGAAATACATTCATTCTAATTGTTATTTCTTCCAAAAGAATTTCCTGACATGCTCATTAGATCTGCACAGACATACTCCTCTAAACTCGCTATCACCCTGACAGACAGTCATTCAAATCACCGTAAACATATTCTCACTGCAATCACACATACACAATAATCACCATACATGTGTCCACCACCAAGAAGTTGTTGGCTGACGGGGTTGATTGATCAATACTAGCAGAATCCTTGTGGGAGTAGCATCCTTTTATCCTTATATGGGTTACTAAACAACCACCCACTGCCAAAACTTAGGCCTAGAACTCAGCCGAAAAATGTCTTTTTACCCCACAATTTTTTTCAAATTTGTTAATTGATCAGACAAAGAAAGAGCAAAAGTGAAACAAAATAGCGAATTGCTTGCAAATACATAATATTTCAATGATGCCCTTTAACTATTCCATCGTTAAAGGGTTTCGACATTCCAACATGCTTATAACACTCAACAATCGGTCAAAAGAAAGGAATAAAAGTAACCTATTATGTAAACTCCGATTAAAATTTAAGCAATAGTCTAATTAACAGACCACTTATAAAAGATCACAGTGTTATACCTAAATCAAGAATATACATAAACTAGTTCAGAAAACGTATAAAATCTGAAAAATCAATGTAAAGCCAATGATGGTTTTTCGCCACATTAACTTTTTTCATATTGTCTTAAATATGAAATATCTCTTCCGAGTACGTGGCAGAAATATCCAAGTCCTCCGAATAAAATCATCTATTGCAGCCAGTCACATCAGTTGGATTCAATCTCAACTGGCAGTGCACTGGTCAAGGTCGAGAACAGCCATCAATGTGGTTTGAGTCAATTACGGTTTTGCTCGGTTGTACCATTGCAGAGCACCAGAGTTAACTATATTTTGCTCTGTCAGCTGGGTTTCTCTACATTGCTCCACCAAGATGTCCCTGAGCTGACAGGAGAAGAATATTACCAGGCATCAGCAATTATTCAAAGAACTTGGACTCCTGTAACAATCGCTCTGATATATCATGCTCCAACTGAGCAACAAACAGCAACTCAATAGCTATTGACTAACAATTGAAATGTTTCTTGGGCATACTGTTTGAGCAATAAACACGAATGAAAACGAGACATTTTCATATTCTTCTCGTCCTAGCAGTTTGCGGGAACATACACAATACGAAATGTGAAAGACCCCAAGATGACCATTTTGATAGCTAATATAGCATTTACACTGAGTAAGAGAAATAGACTCTTGTAAAGTTACTTGATACTGAGACTAATCATCTTAAGTCTAGGGAGGTCTGGTAAACTTTGTTACTTGTGTTGGTACTATAATCCCCATGCTTCTTTAGTACCTCTCATTTTAGTCTCTCATTCGTGGGAGGGAATAAAAATATTTACAGTATTTTGTAGTATGAAGTCATTTTCAGAAGGACCCTGTTTCCCTCATGGAACATACATTGGTAAATGAGAACAGTTACAGGAACAAGTTATGTGAGCATATGCATGATAAATGGTGGGTCCCGCTAAGTATCAGGCTGTACATTATGCAATATCATAAAGAAGAAGTGGTATTTGACTCCCGCAGGATTATTAATATGACAATTTGTGACTCGCTCTACCAAAACTAGGCGCTTGTCGCTTCTGAACTCGACAGGTTGATACGGACTTGTTGTTCATTTCCCTATTGTAGACCTTTTGTGAAATCTATTACAAACTGATTTGGTCACATTTCACAAAAGGTCTACAATAGGGAAATGAACAACAAGTCCGTATCAACCTGTCAAGTTCAGATGCGACAAGCGCCTAGTTTTGGTAGAGTGGGTCACATTTATGATAGTACAAAGTAATGTTATTTTTGGAGATAGTGACAATCTAATACTGAGATAGTAGTTTATTCCGTCACTGAAAGGTGTTCGGTGCTATAAAATCCTAATTTGACCCCCGCTCCATTAAGAATGAAAGTGAATGCTTATTAGTGTAGCTATGGAGAAAGCTATTATCATCAGGTGTTCAAAAAACATCCAATTAATGAAAAAGCCCTTATATCCTAGATTCAACAAAACAGGGCAGTTCTATTAATGATGCCTGCATCAGTAGTACACTACATACATGTTCATTCTAGAAATCATACTGTGACACTACATGTATCAAAATGCCGCATGGTGTGACTAAGCACTAATTAAATTCATCAGGCCACCAAAAATTCATTCACCTTTTTTATATACAAAGCACTCTATAATGGTATAACATTCTCAATGTGCTTATACTTCTTCTGCAGCCTAATCCAGAAAACCTCCTCTAGAAACCATGGAGCATCGACACAGCGCTTCACTTGGGCATTTCAGGCCAGTTCAGAAGATAGAGTGACGCTGAGATACCCTTACACTCTGCCACTGCACTCACAATATCATTTTGGGACCAGTACTCTTCACTAATCAACTCGTTATGGTGTTCAGAAATCAAGTCATGAGCAGTACTCAAAACATCCACAAATATTATGAAGTCATCATGATTATCTATAGTGGCAAGATGAAAAGCTTTCTCATTATGCAATGCATTATGTGACGACATGACATTTTATCCATGCTTCTTCCAAATCAAATTGACACTTTATTAATTCTCACTGATATGAATTGCTATGTGAATATGATGTGGTCAATGATTGAGCCGAAAGGTTCTCCTATATCTCCCAATCCTTAATCTACAATGCGTGGCCAAATCCTGATGTAGTATACCACACAAGGAAACAATTTCTCTTAGTTTACGTTGTTGATTACATTGAAAAGAATGAACATTTTTCTTTCTTATTTTCAATGTATCCTATACCTGGAGAAATCAAGTTCCAATGCAATGAAAAATGCTTATGTGGAGGTCTGTTTCCTTATAGTGGGCAGAGTATACAATATATGATTGTATGAACTTGAAAAATTTACAATTTGTGAAAATGTGCAGTCGGAATAGAGTTTCCCATGGAACCATGTTGTAAACTTACCAAGCTTTAGCAAGCCAAAGGCTCCAAAGAAAAATGGATATTTCTCAAAACGTAATCATGTAATACGAAAGAATGGCACTTTTTAGAATTACTTTTAAAACTTTAACATTAACAAGATAAATTGAAACCAGGTGAAATCAATATTTTAGCTATCTCTGGTGGAAATTAAATCTTTCTAGACCAATTCAAAACATCTCTTAAATGAACCAGATCAAGGTGAGCCATGTACCATTAAATTACCTTTCCCAGCAACCAATCGTAGCTATTCCAGCCACAATTTCTGTTCCAATTCCTACTACAGTGCACAGCAAACCAAGAGTTCATGGAGCTTAAAGTTGGCAAATGTGCTCAGTTTTGAGTGTCGGTCCATTAAATATTGGATTTATTGATGAAATCAAATGGTTAATGCATTGTAGTTCAAATTTTCTAGCTTTTTATGTTCATAGGCAATAGCGACTATTTCATGGTTTACATTACCTATACCTCAATCTGTAACAAGACTTAAGAACCTAATCATTGCATAAATTTAAATAAATCACAGATACCTTGCGCTTCATCTGGGCTTCATGCTATTTACAGTGGAATTATAACCAAAAATAGTAAAAGTCTTGTTTTTTTAGAATGTCCTTTGCAGAGTATATAAGAGCAATTGCTCTGAATCCATTGGGAATAACCATGTTGTAAAAGGAATTTGTCAATCGCCAAAAGTTCTTGGGTGACAGCACCTGATGAAAAAGCTCTCAATTAAATTCACCCTTCCAACAATTATGCCTCTTTATCATCAACTCACAGGTCATCATTTTGAATCATTCCAACAGTAACAATTACTTAGTGGTTTAATTATCAAAATTCAATGAAGATGGCAACTCTATACATTGGTCCTCAAGTCCTACCATAACCACAAATTCTAAAAGCTGGCCGAAACTTTATTTAACGCCAATCCTTTTCATTGTTGACAGACAGGATGAAATCACATTCATACACAACCATGAGCATTTTGCTAAAAGCTATAACCTTGTACCAACAAGTGTCTGTGGCTGATGACACCCAGATTCAGGGTCAATGGTGGGAAGGTTATTACGAAAGGGTTGTGTAAGCAATGACAAAACCATCCAGATAAACACTTCCAAGCCTCTAAGTTCGCTGCAGTACCCCCTTGCAAAAGTGAAGGGGTTTACAGTGGATTGTTCAAATGTTTACAATTCAGTCCATTCAGTAGAACGAGAAGAACGAACAACCAGGTAGCAGCCAGCAGATCACAAAATCAGGACAATGTTAAAATAAGACAGAATCACAAAAGTCATTGCTATAAATGTGTTGAGCTAGGTAGGCTGCCGTGGCGTTTTCCAGCCGCAGGGGAAGGAGTTCGTGACCGGCTCTGCAGCCTATCACGTGAAATTTGCAGCGGTGTGCGCTCGATCCTTTCTCTGGATGGACTGCGACTACGACTTTTGCGACTTCCTGTGCCACCACGATGCTGGCGACGGAAAAGGTCATCTTCGCCAGGAACAGACAGGAGATTGTCTCGCTGACGTTGATTATGTGCCAACTCTAGCGTGTAGTCTTTCATCAGGTGAGCAATTTGAGAAGCCTGAAAAAAGGAAGGATGCCAAATTATGATCGAATATGCTTAGACATGTCTAGATATCAATTATAACAATACATCATTTTTGGATGGATTTTCAGTGCAAACCGAGCGACGCTAAGATGTGCCATGGTATCGTATTAGCTTCCCAGAGGTGAGACAAAAAGCCATGATATTGGTATCATAGACTGTTCACATAGGTATGCTAATTCTTACCTGTGTTGTATTGAAGATGAACTTAGATCCCTTCGTCACACTGCCTATAATGACCATCAGGCTTTTTAGTGAAGGACTATAGCTAAAGATATCCCCGTAGTTGAAAGAGGCAAGAATTTTCTGAAATGATAGAAACAGCATGAGATGAGGCCAGCATGGTGAACTTGGACAGTTTGACATTAAGTCCAAAGATGTAACAGTGTGCTAATAGCTTACATTGGAAATGGAGATGGAATCATCTATCACTTTAAATCAAAGATCGGGAATTCTTAACGACACGAAGCGAGCTTAAATTGAGTCAAAACTTACTGATCCTTTGACCTCCAGCAGATGAAACCCGTGCTGATTAACAGCAAACCACAATGTCTTGGGTAGGTTCGAGGCATGCGTTTGCTGAAAATACAAATACTTGTTTCAGTAAAGCTCTCTCCCTATAAGCCCAACACCTCACACTCCTGTCACCGAGTTAACCAGATTGTATGACAAGTTCTCCATCTTGTGTATCGGCACTTCAAAGAAAATTTCCCAACAAAAACCGGTTACCGTTGCACAAAATGATTAAAGTTAAGCTGACTTTTTAATTTGTTTTGCCAAAGGGCCTTGTATCCCAGCCAGCATAAAGTTAGAGCTATATACTCACAGAAACCTCAAACATGGTAGCCCCATATAGTGGCCAGTTTTTCAGCACCTCCATGAAAGCTATGTTAGCCTGAGTTGCATCCATACCACTCAGCGCTTTATGCATAGCAGAGATATCATCCTCTCGCACACTCTCGCGGATGTTACGTGGTAGGATTCGTGTCACCGTACTGAAAGCAGGAATAAGGTCATAATTTCCACAACACGTTTCACTCATTGAGAAAACACAACCAAAACTTCATACCAAACTCGGAATATATAGTGTTAATGACCCTGCCTTGGTATACCCCCTGCCTTAGTTTTTCTTGCCAATGTGGAATAGAAGTAGAACAATTAAGAAAGCATAGATAAGACTTACTTGTAGTCCTCTAAACTTGACTTGCCACCATCTAGCAGGGCATCACCGAACTCGGACTGGGACCTGAGCGCACATAGATGGACTGCATCCTGAGGGGTGAGGGGTATCTTTTCCTCAAAGAGGTCAATAACAGACTGGTGGTGGATCAGTTCTATCTCGACCTGGTCCTGGTGATTAACGAAAGGGTCCACAAACAAACGTTTCTGAAGAGTGAAATAATGAAATAGAATACAATTAACTTACCTATAGTTGAACTATTTCTATCACTGGGTTTCAGACTTTTTAATACATGAACTGATCACAGGACTGGTTTGCGAATTTGCCATGCATTTCAGGCAATCCTCCAGTTTCATTACAATTGAAATGTATTCAAAATGTAGGCTGCCAATCTATTTGAGAAATGTACAAAGAGTTTGTATAATCAAAAGTTGATCATTTGAAATCAATACTTGGTAGGGTGAATTGATGGTTACCTTAAAAGTAAACTTGAGTTCTTTTTGTGACTTGTTTGTCCTTGCCCACTTCTCCCATTTATACATTGCATCAGCTAGACTATCGTCAGGCATCATGTTTCTCTCTGAAACGAAGAAGCAAAATCAGCTCTCAGATCACATTTTCTGATTAAGTTTCATGCAGTAAGATCTGTATATTTCATCCAATTGGCTTGTCTGGCCAAAACATCATCAAATACAATATACAGGCAACAGTCATGCTTAGGAAATGTCAGCGACTTACCTAACTGTCCGAACACTTCATATATAGACCAGCCCCTTGCATCCAATCTCATGCCAATCTTTTGCTTAACCAATTTCACCACCTCTTCAGCAGTAGTAACAGAATCAAACTCCAACAGGCGATGTTGCCCATCGAGGAAATGGATTTTCTCATGGATTTGCTTTCTGAAATGGAACGTCAAAAGAGGGCGTTCTCAACCAAGTTAACCACAAGTAGCTTGAATAGCCGAGGAATGTTTAAGCACAGGGAGCCGCTGACTCGAGTCTAGGTTAGGTACATGTCTACAAGGTCACAGAGTGAAACACATTGCACTATTTTGCAGGTGAATTGGTAACCTAAACTTTGATTTCCGATGCAATATCCCACCAGAGACATGTCAAATTGCCAAGTCATAGAAGCGTACTCACAGGTACCTTAAGGGTTGATGATAACCAATAAAGCATCGGCACATACCTCCACCAGTTTCCCAACCCCAGGGTTTTTGTCCACACTCACTACTTCAGTTGCACAGTAATTTGAGTCAATCAATGTACCTGACTATTGGGAAAAGGAGAGCATGGGGACTATGGCAACACAGAGATTGGACAGATTTATTTCTTCTGATACTCGTGGAACAAAACTGTATTCATCTTCATTATTCAAAGAGGGGGAACACATGTCCAACAACTGGTCCATTTTATGACCAGTGTTGTAGGAACCCAGACCTTATATTCATCGGGTGTAATTTGGACGCACATATATCACTGTTTACTGACCTAGAGATAATCGCGAGTAGCTAATCAAATCAAATTATGCGGACCCTTGTAGCTACGCTAGTGGTCATCATGAGGCCAACACCTTCTGCACTTGGAGGAAACAAGACATTAAACACCACAAACTCATTGGGATGTATGTGCTTGTAAGACATTTTAGATCAGGTCCTTGAGAATTTAACAGCAAATTCAATTATCAAGCGATGAGATATGAAATAGTGCCTACTCAATATGTGACCCACCACGACAAAATGAGTCGCATGTCGCACAGAAGATGAGCCTATAATGACACCAGGACATAATAGAAGAAATTGATATGCTCCGATTTTACAAAAGGCAGACAATGGAGAAATGAACAACCAGTCTGTCTCAACCTGTCAAGCTCAGAGCGACATGCGACCTGTTTTGTCATGGCGGGTCACATATTGTCAATAGTATTAAAAGCTGAATACACTAACAACATCGCCACCTTTATAGCCCAAGTTAAAATATTTTCCTCTAAACATTCCAGATCTTAAACTATGTGGGTTAGATGGTCAATATTCTCAAAGGTTATTACAATGTGAAGCCAACATTGATTTCTGACAATCCCTCCAGCATTCACCATAATCAATAAACTCCCCTTGTATGGTTGAGTGGGTAGATTTCAACAAGCAATGTCATCCCGACAGCCAGATGACAGGCGGCAAGTTGAGCAGTTGACAACCAGTCAGACCCATTTTCCTGTTTTCTTGTGAGCTTAGCATTTCTTTCAACGAGATGGGATTTTCCTTAAGGAAAACCTACGAGCAGCAGGAGATACGTCCTCCCATAGCTGGCCTTTGGATTGTTTCTCAAATACACTCGCATAAAGATCAGGTGTATAATAATAATATAATAATGTGACGCATTTATATAGCGCTCCTCAGTAACGTAACTGTTAAAGCGCTGTGGGATATCATATTATTACCCTGGTCTCCACAGAAATCAATCAGGGGTTTCAAGGAGCAACCAGAAGGTGCTCACTTGAACTTAACCAGTCGGGGAACCAAGGAGTGACTCGGCCGGGAGTCGAACCCATGACCTCCTGATCATGAGGCCGACTCTCTCTTCCACTGCGCTATAAGAGTCTAATAGTGTTCCAGATCATCACGTCATGCCAACCTCCTCTTCAGGTATGTCTGCCGAAAGAGCTTAGAATCCCAGTATTCAAGTGGCCATACAAAAAGACTGATAGTTATAATATCAAACATTTTGCTCACCTTTGTATGACCCAGGAGATCTCACTATATGATGGCGGGTATTTTCGAACCTGTCTTTCAAGACTTCGACTCAGGCACTGAAAATAAAGTTTGCAACCATTAGCAAACACACAAAACAGAAGGAACGCAAACTTTTTCGAATCATATAATTTATTCCAAATAAGTTAAATTTTACTAGGAAAAATGTTTTGGAGACAATTGGATAAGGAAACATACCTTTTGACAAAAGACAGCAAACCTGCCTTCGTCGGTGTTTCTATCCACAGCACATTTACGTAGGTGGGCTTGGAGGTAGCTAATAATGTTCTGGTCGCAGGGCAATACTGTTGAAGTGGACATGGCCAACAGCTGCCAGTTACGAACATTCACTCGGCTGTTGGGATCTGAAGTGGAAAAAGTCTGGAGTACTGAGAGGCAAATCTCACATTAGCCCTGTCTGCGCGGTTACTGCTGGTTACGCTCTTAGCCTAGTCAACCTAATCTGTCACAAGATGCATGACAAGGTACTGAGAGATTGAGGTATCTGTTTAGACATCCCATTTAAGGAAAGCATTTTTTCATCAAATCCCAGCACAATTCGATGCTTGTCCTAGATTGTCCTATGTTACGACAGAAATGATAATATAATAATAATGAGTCTTTTATATAGCGCAATTCCGTGACACTATAGTTCTCGCTCTTAGCGCTTTGGGATATCATATTATTACCCCAGTCTCCACAGAAATCAATCAGATGTTTCAAGGAGCAACCACAAGGCGCTCACTTGAACTCGACCAATGATCAGCCCATCGCGGCAGTCCAAGTAAAAGAAATCGCCTGTCCAGGAAGTGTACTGTGGCGATCCGGTGAGTGCTCTCACACTTTCCTGCCAAACTCTGCCCATACACCACACTCCTACATCGTCCTATACATACCAGGATGATCAGTGGTTTGCTTTATGAGCTGGAGATAGAATTCGTTGCATAGTTCCTCAGATTCCTGACACTTGGTCAGCAAGACTTGAATAACACCCAGGTGATCATCGCCCTGCAGGTTAGCTGAAAAGTAGAAATCAAAGTTAATAACTCTGAGTCACTGGATTGTGATGCTACCATCCAGTAGGTGCTGTGGTGGGAGTATTTCGGTGTTGAGAGGAAGCTACCTACCTTAACCTGTCCAAAACAAAGTTCAGCTATCTCAACACCCGTAAATGATATACTACAAAGCAGAATACAAAAAGGGCTTGTTTATTCCCCTCCCTCTCCATATTGACTGAGCTGTCCACCTACCAGAGTGGTCTAATCCTGCATAGATAAGCGTTGAGTTGAACATCTTGACAGCTATATCCTCCAACTCTGGGTCTTTGAAGATTGCAATAGCCTGCTTCATTGGAGTCTTGGTGTAAGACCAGTAGCTGACCTTGAAGTCGTTCTCTGGGTCATCACTCTCCTTTAACTTTTCTAGTCTACTTCTACTTAATCTGAAACAAAAGAAACATATTGGTAGTGTTTGTAGAATGACAGTTCATTTTATTATCAAATGTTCCAGATAAGTTATCAGGTCAGTGTGCTCGGACCTACCGATGGTTCCATGGAAGATGGAGGTGGGAAGATGCAAGTGGCCATGACTACTATTCCCACGATACACTTGTTTAAGTCCTAAGCAGAAAAGAATTGTTCAGATGCTCTCACCGCAATGGCAAATTTTGAGATGATGAGGCATCTCGTAAAAGACCAAAAGTTTGATCTCATTCTAACATCAGACTTCAGCAAAGACACAAGTACTTCATTGTTCTTGAGAAAGTTAGAATTGCGATTTGTCTAGGTACCTCCTGAGTGTGTTTTTGAAAAATCCGACTCCTTCATGGGAAGGCTTCTGCAGTAGATTAGACTCCATTAGGATCCGCCGACATGATAGGACATCATCAAACAGTTTGAGCCTGTCGTCTTCGGTCACCTTCATTGGCTGAAAGTCACATTATGAAAATATCAAATGTTGGATTTCAAACTGGGTTAACCTTATATCCATAGGTAACTTTAAACACACAAGATCTAGTAGATTCCATGCTACATTCCTTAATGCAGGGCTCATTTGTGACACAAGTGTGATAACAAATGCAAGAATGCAGTATATTGTAATTGTAAAGACCAGACATAATTTTGTACCACACTGAACAGATCAGCACAACCACTATCCTCTGGTGACACTATCAAACACTGAACAGAGTGTTTAACGTATGTTTTTCAGCCAAGATTTTGATCTTGCATTCCTGACAAAAAGCAAGCACAAACAATTGCATATCTTAGCCCGATACTGACACAGACCACAAGTAGGGGCATTTCCAACACGGATTCATCACTTCACTAGAACCTTCAAACGCTGTGAGTGAATGTTTTTAAAACGTCATTTATTCATCAGAATGGTTTGAAAGAAAATGAATGTCTTGCTGTGTAGATATCCTTTTAATTTTAAATTCTGATTTAACAAGTTAGTTTGCTTTGACCTGGACCTCTTTGGTGAACTGGAAATTCAAGGGAAAAGAGCATCACAGCCTTGATTTAAGTTTCGACGTACATCACTTTTTGATATACAGTGAACCCCGGTAACACGACCACTCATGGGACCGAGGTTGAATGGTCGCGATACGGGTGGTCGCATTAGTGAAGTTGAAAATCCGGAGACAAAATGCATGATTAGGTTTTCCCGCAAAAATTGTTGAACTTATTCATAAGTTCAAAATTCTGAAAAATTTTCAAAGCCAAAAATTTTTTCGGACTGATGATGTTTCTTCATTTTGAGCAGAAAAGAACAAGTGAAAAAAATATTTTTCTGGACTTAGAAATTTATTTATCAGAGTTGAATTTTTTCATAAGTTCAAAATTCTGAAAAATTTTCAAATCCAAAAAAATTTTCAGACTGATGATGTTTCATCATTTTGAGCCGAAAAAAAAACAAGTGAAAAAATATTTTGGACTTGAAAATTTTTTTTCATCTGTAGCATGACAAATTTGACGCAATCAATTTCTTAACAGAAATCATGGCAGTATTTGTCTTCACACAGCAATTAGGCCCTTTTGGTCGGGTTAGAGGGGTGAACTTGGTCATTGGGACCACCCAATCCAGTGGTCGTGGTCTGGGTACCGGGGTGATCGTTTTATCGGAGCCTTGCAATGGTAAT
The DNA here is from genome assembly GCF_910592395.1 of Lineus longissimus. Classification (NCBI taxonomy): domain Eukaryota; kingdom Metazoa; phylum Nemertea; class Pilidiophora; order Heteronemertea; family Lineidae; genus Lineus; species Lineus longissimus. The sequence continues at coordinate 27,283,249 of NC_088310.1, forward strand.
TGGAGAGGAAACCATTCGGGACCGGCGATCCTGGTCGTCATAGCTGAACTTAATAATCAATATCATCACTTATAAATACATTCCAGAGAAATAAAACGTTTAACCAATATTAATGAATTAAATATGGTATGGTTAGAACCATAATGTTGTGAAGAGACAAAATGTAAGCTGGTGCTATATTATACTATTGGTTGGAAACTGACTGAAGAAAAAGATTTTAACAAATCATCAATAATGTTGAAGGAATATTCCAAAACATCTTGGTGGTATTGTAGTGTCGCTTGCTCAGTGAAATACACTTCACATTTTTTGGCCACAGCACAAAATCTTACTTCACTGTCAGTATTGATTGTCTCACTACACACACAGTCAAAATTTCACCTCGGCATCTTGGTTTTTGCCGATATTTTATTGTGGGACCGCCACCCCAATACCCCAAGTTCTCTATCAATTCCTTAACTAACATTATTGACAATGAAATATAAACTACATAACCCTTGAAACGTGTTCTATATACTGTAGATACTCAGGAAAATGAGTATCATTATGAAGCAACACTAAAAAGGATGACCTGGCTTGCCCCGACATTCCAAATGGCCAACCCGCCCTATTCATCGAAACCAAACCTGGTGCAATCTTGGTTTTTCGCAGAGCCTCGAAGATGGGGCCTGGTGAAATTGAAAATCCTGCTAGAAGTAAACAGGCTCTACTTCAAAATATTCAAAAAAATGTTGCTTACATCACCAAGTATCAACAGTATTTACATAATATCAAAAACAAGTAACAAGTGTGGTATGCGGTGTTGTGCTGCTTAGCTACAGATGATGATTTTGTCAGTGTATTGGACTGGAAAAACTCCCAACGTAACAGACGTAACTAACACCCCAAATACATCGAGAGGTTGTCTTACCACCGCAGGCGAAAACGGAAGTGATCCGCTCTTGAACAAGTTCGATTTCGTACTTTTGACTAGTTTTTCTCTCACTGATTTCTGTCTCTGAACAAAGCAAATAGGGTTTGTCACAAGATGATAACATGAAATGTTTGTAAATACCGTAAGTCCTGATAAATGCCCGGGGAGTTGCTTGCAGCAACGACACAAAAATCCTGACAAAACAAGGAATGCTAATCCTGAACAGCAGTAGTTTCTCAGTTCGACCAACCCAGTGAATTGACATCATTTAGAGAGTACAAATGCGGAGAAGGCCTACTGATTCACCACTACTATAGAGTAAAAGGCATGATGTGTCTTTAACAAAAATCTGCAAGGATGAACTAGGGAGAACAACTCAGAATTGCTAATTTTAAGTGAATTCGACTTACCTGCTTTGGATAAGGTTCTGTGCCGTGTCTAAGCCAGCCTGCTAATGATGGCCAATAGCTGGCTATCAAACTTCCTATATCATCCTTGCACACACTCTCAAACATGTATGAGCGATGTAATCCTTCCGCGCTATTTTTCACCTCAAACGTCACATAATTGTCGATAGAATCTATCGAAATGGACTCTATATCCTGATAGCGGCAGTCCTGGATTATCAGCTTGTCCTTTGGCCGGATGAATTTTACACCATCCATGTTTATCGCGATGAGGACATCAGGGCCATGTGACCATTGGCCTTTGTAAACGGCTGGGAACATAGTGCAACCATAGAGAGGGAACTGCTTTACACATGTAAGGTACCACACCTTGGCCTCTAGCTCTGATTTACCGCTACCATAATGCTGTAATGAGAAAGACAAGGTGGCCGGAAATGAAACACTAGAGAGGGAATTTCACACAACAAACAAGCTACCAGAAAGCTGTGCTCTACATGTACAAAAGAGCAGCGATAAGAAGACGTACCATTAATGCAATCATTGACGTGATAAAACTTCTTAAGATATTCTTCCAAATTATAGGGAACCGAGCCGAGCCCTGTACATCGCCTGAATAGCAGCCACTGCCAATACCGCCAGCAAAATCGAAATGTGAAGTAACCAGTAGGATCTTGATGAGAGCTAGCATTCAGTTTTGAAAGATCGAGATACCAGAGTCGTTTCTGTCCCTGACACACATTAGTAATAGAATATGGGAAATTGTGCTTCAAAAGACGAAAGAAGACAATCAAAAATTGTTCAACATTTAACTGCTTTATTCAACCAAGCTTTTTGGTCCTCCACAATTATTCATAAATTCCACTCCACCATCAGATCACATTATATCATATATTTTCACTGGCAATTGGATTTGGAGCAAAAATAGATCAATAGAAAATATTTCCAGAGATGAGAATAAATGATAATGATAATAAATCAACATCGTCTGGAGTATCTCCCAAAATGATAGATTTGCCGAACTCACTTGCTTAACCCAAGGGCACACTTTCGCATTTTTTCTCTCTCAAGAAAAGTTCAAAGGGTGGCAAGAGAAATGTAATTTCCGCCTGAAATGTACACATTGCTAATTCTGAGCTCGAGGACACTGCATGCAAATACCAGACAGGGATTCAAACCAAAACCCCTGTGAGGGGTCGAACCCCCCAGCTGCAACCCACACATGTCAACAGGCAGGATGAGCAACCCAAAAAAAACAACTGGTCAGCAAGTCCATCAGACATGGTGGCTTGGTTATCTCCCAGCGATGAGGCGGTTGCATCTTTTGATTATAAAATCCATTACTGATCAAAGATGTAGCTATGGACAGGGCAATGCACCTAATACCGAATGGAGTATTCATTGGCCAATATTGATCAATTAACGAGTCAGGCCACATGGAAAATGAATCTGATTATTGACATCATACATTTTATGGCATACACTTATTTATTGGGGGAAGTTCAATACTTGACTTGCCAAACTCAGCTCGACGCCGAACTGCAGCGCCACTCGCGGACAAAGATAGAACAACTCGACATTTTTTTCACCGGTTTTCTCGCTGCGCATGCGTACCAGCGGAAATCAACAAAAGATGACGCTGGTACGCATGTGCAGCAAGAAAACCGGTGAAAAAAATGTCGAGTTGTTCTATCTTTGTCCGCGAGTGGCGCTGCAGTTCGGCGTCGAGCTGAGTTTGGCAAGTCAAGTATTCAATCTTATCCCAATCAAGTTCAGTCCTAACCTTGATAACTTGTGGCAGTGTTTAAGGGCAATGTTTTCCATCAAATATTCAAAGTTGAGTAGTGAAACATAACATTAAATCCATGTGGTTTTTGGAGGCTATGATGATGGCATCCAAACATCAAATTCGTCAAGCTTCTGTGATAAAACAGGTAATTCGTTTATTTGGCCTCATGATGGACATCTAACATCCAGGTAATACAGCTAATGGATACATGGCCAAATATTGAGTAATTAGGAGAAGAACCACTGAATACCTGGTCCAGGCTCCAGGGACATTTTCCTATAACTGACGAACATCAACTGTATTAGCTAATTAATCAGTAGAGTTAATGATGACTTCCTTGAGTGTGTGCTGGATGTTGCTGGATATTGCACTTCACAGTGACGTTGAAGATATGGGTTATCCAAAGCCAAATGCAGCTGTAGTCACCACTTAGAGGATATATAGAACCGATCTCGATGGCCTAGTGGTTAAGGCGCCCGCCCTGGAACGGAAGGTCGAAGGTTCGAGGCCCGCTGGTAACCTCTTTCCGATGCGGCCGGTTGGTTAGCCGCCAGCTAGTTAAATACAGGGTACAAACTGCCTTCTCGCCAGGCGCCTGGCATTAGAGATAGGAGTTTGGAAGTGAAGAGTGTCTCATAAGCCAAAAAGCTGGCTGGCCCTTTCATTAGGGGTGACACTATAATAAACAAACTTTACTTTACTTACTATAGAGCTAAAAAATATGACAGTCAACTATCAGCAGCAGGACAATGCAGTTGACAATCAACATTGTCACAGACCATCAAATCATACTGAAATATTAGCAAGAGTTAAAATGGACACCACAATGATGTTAGTCAATACTTACGATATTACACTGAATATTTAATAGCACAAACAGACATTTCCGATATAAACTGTGTTGCATGTTGGAAATCTATACAACTGCTATTCAGAAATTGGTTTCATGATTAATGTCGTTCGCTTAACTGCTGACGATACAAATAGGCAATACATTGCTATCAAAATTAATTCAGCAATTCTATGGACACATTAGAAATGTCCTGAGTATTCTATTACAGCAACAACCTTAAACAACCACCCACCCCAACCCCAAAGAAACGCGGTCTGCGAGGTACAGTATGTTCATGTTGGAACCATATCGCAAGCGCCGAGGAAAGAATCCCGATAAGCAGCTTTTAAGACAAGTCTTACTTAGACGGCCGAAACAGTAGCTAGCCGATTATAGCAAATACTGATCTTCTTACCCAATCAATTTCATCCCATCTCTCGGTTGCGATCAGTTATATAGGGTTGTATCATTAAAGTACGCTACACTCTACTCTATCAGACTCTGTCAAACCTTTCTCATCCCAATTATCTGTTGATGGAAGAGGCTGGTGATAAATCTCTCATGCTTGGCAGCATAAACTATTTCTGCCTACAAATGAGGATTTTGGTAGACCATCATGTAGTAATATGATGCTGATGGATATGTTCCTCATGGGGGAGGAAATTTAGTGATAATTGATACAACATCTATCTGGTTTGACACATGTCCTGTAAATTTGTGGAACCGCCTACCATCAAAGCCTCACATGGCAGAATTCTTTGAGTCTTTAAAGTTGCTCCAGTTCCATGCCATCCCACAACACCTTTTGGTGCAACGGTATTGTACCAGCAGCAACCTCAACCTGATAAGAATCATCATGGACACATTATTCAAGCTCTCACCATCTTTCACTGAGAAAGCTCTGAACACATTTCCTTCAGTAATCCCTCAGCAACTTGCCGAGAATAATGAAAGGGGTAGCGAGCTATCAAGCAAAACACAGTGAAAGAAGTTATCAGTACCATGCCAAAACCATTCATGTCATACCTCCTAGGAAGCAATTTCTAATTACAATATTTTTTCTTATTCAAACAATTTACCAGAAACACTCGTCATGGCTTTTCACAGTAAATTAAAGAACAATTTACGGCATCAGCAGATTGACATGAGATCAAAAGCAATTAGTAAATCGTTCCTTCTTTTCTTGTTATCCACTACTCCAACTGCCAGGGGAAACTGGTCGATTTAATGAGCATGCAGAGATGTTTAGCAAGCGCTGTCAAGTCTTCCCTCCTGTTTGATCACACAATATGCATGCATTTGCTGAGAGCCTCAAGACCAGTTGGGATTACTGCTCTTGCGACAACCTTCTATGGCCAACAAAGATGAGGGAATCCGTCACACTCCAACTTGAAGACGATTTTGCTCAGACGTGACAATGGAAATACAGTGACTTGCCAAAGGCCAGAAACCCGGGCACTGTTCATCTAATGAGCATCACACTAACCACGCTGCCCATCATTACCTACAAAGACAATTCTCAGGTCTTCATCTCAGTAAGCTGAACAGCTATTAGCTCCCTTACTCACACTGTTTCAATGCTGCCAAAGCTGGGCCTTTCCTTTGGCATGTCCTCTCCACTGTATGATGAAGATATTTTCATTTAACTGGTAGCTACACTTCTCATGACTGATACTGTGTGAATGAGGTGCAAGTGGGAGACTCTATTGGGATGTTCTCACAGCAGAGACCTTGGACATCGATTGACAAGTAATGCCATGGAGATTATTCCACACGCTGCAATCCACTGTCACCTTGATCTTGTCATTATAATCCTGCTGTGGTTATCTGTCTGGTTCGGAGTTACAATATCCCATCAAACAGCTCAATTCTGTCAGTTTGTGTCGACAAGTCCACGCTCGAACATTTCAAAGGCAGGTAACTCAAGAGGGTTAAAAAACTTTTGTTCAAATTGTCATCTCCAGATTTTTACCTAAAGAGTGATTTTAAAAAGTAAACCAGTGGGTGGTCATCGCCTCAACTCTCGGCAAAGATCATACACATCTAGGCAAGAACGAAATCAACTGCCATTCACACATTGATTGCCTTAGCAAAGATGTTCCTCATGTAATGCTTGAAAAATCTCATATGACCCAAGACATCCTCTAGCGAAAATAGATCAAAGACAAAAAGCCTACACCTCAAGTATATGGTGAGGGAAGAGGAACATGAATGGCCATTATGAAAATGTGTTGACTATACTGGAGGATAACAAAAGTTCATAAAAAAGCCTCCCAAAATAGATAACACTTATAACTTTTTCCGTAGCTGCCAAGCCTAAAGCATTTCTTGCTTTGTCTGTCTGACAATCCATCAGAATATGAAAACCTGATATATTGATGTGTCATCAATAAACGTGTACCTGACAAGCAATTCATATCAGGGTTGCGGAATTTCTTCAGAACAATAGGCAGATGGTTAAAAACTTAATTGATACCACCCTTAAGGTATTCGTTAGGTTCTTCCAGAAAGCCAAACCTAGCCACTCAAGGACAAGATAACACCTTTGAGATTATTCTTGTAATCAATATTTAAACGTGATTATTTCTCAGGCTAATGGTAAGGAAATTTGATAATGGAGATTTTTCAAAATCTCATCTCTTGCAGGTTACACATTTATGAAGTGACGCTGAACAGGCGTCACTGACTAATGCAACTTTTATGCTGCTGCTCATATTGGCATGTGACTATTGGAAACGACATTAAGCTGAAACCTAAAATTCATCCATTTTTTAAAAAGAAAAGGTATCCAAGTCAAATTGGTTCTTGACTAATTCTCACTACTTACTCCACCGTGATTTTGGTGAACTTTTTGACAACGTTTTGCGACACCCCATCCAAGATCTTGTTCAGAGCAGATATGATGACAAGATGTGTGACCCTTACCTGATGTGCTTGTTCTATCTCCTTACTCCAGTTCTTTTTACCACTACTTATGATTCGCTTGCATAGATACTGGTCACTGTCTTCATACCTGCGAAGAGAAAGCAACAACTGGTTAGGAAGTCAGCATCAGGGATGACCAAAGTGGTTCAAAATCTGAGCTGTATTCAACATGAGCAACTCCAAGAATGAATAGTCAATTTCATCTTTGGCAGTTTCTTAGGCTTTCCCTTCCATCATTGTTGGGGACACACTGACTACGCTGAAAGATGACTCTCTTCTAATGATATCAGTCAGATCTATCTTGATCTAACACCCGGACTTTCTTGTTAGAATCGGCGAATTCAAAAGAGACAGCGACAATCCAGCAGATGAAAGCCCTGAGCTTATTTCACAGTCATTTAAGCACCCCAAGGGATGAGTGGCTATCAAAATTCAAGACCAGGAGACAGAAGATAGCAGTCGAATGCACTTCAAATAGAGATCAGACTGTCAGAAACCCTGATGCGTCTTCAGCGGTGAATTCTAAACCGTAATAACCAGTCAATTCATCAGGACCGCACATCCTGTCAAAACCCCTAGCCATTACTTTGCATGGCTATTGAACAAGACTTTAGATCAAAGCACAATAATCAGAGGTTAATCAAGCACCAATAGATATGAACCGCCTCTCTTGGACACCTTGGTTTGGTAGAATACCAACTCAATCATTATGGCCTTGAGGGACTATTGATCCAGGGAATGTGCACCGCTGAGGGGAAGAATAGCAAGGAGCCAGTACATGGACAGCACATCATTAGTCGTGTTGGAAATGTTATCATCATGACCATCACAAGTTTTAGTCTAGTTTGAGCTTTAGGTGACAATCTAAAGGCAGGAAAAGGATATACAATCTAGACACATTTGTTCTGGTTGACAGGTAGCAACATCAGGAGTCATGTCTTAAGTTTGACTGCAGGAAACGTATGCGAACATGCATTCGATTTACCAAAGATAAATCGGACTCATTTGAATATGTAGTCACCAACACCACAGACGTCTTTATAAGTCTGTTCATCAAGTTATTTTACTTTCCCGAGAGCTGCCAGCCAGTCATTTGGTAAACATCTTCGTTCTGAAGGTTGCCAATCGTTATATTTTCTTAATGCCACGGCAGGTTAGCGTCATTCTGCTGAGATCGATCAAGCTTGTTGGTCAGTGATGAATTAGTCTCTGTCATTCAATCGATTGACAGCTTGTTAAGAAACGTCTGTTTGACCAACTGATTGGATGGGTGCTGGTGATACTTACCAGGATACGACACTGGCTTGTTTATTTGAGGGTCACTCGAAAACTAGATGATGGATGAGCCATTTGGTCTATTTGTAAAGTAGCTCAAAGAAGTTTGTTTGGTGTCAAACTGAGAAATACTGCACCGCCACCTTCCAGACGATGTGTGATGGAAAAGTTTGACAACCTAGTACATTTTTAGAGAGGAAGATATACTTTATGACTGCGTGCACAGAACAAGTGAAGAAAGGAAGCTTCTCTTGGGATTCTCTCCAAACCAGGCCAATGCTCTTTTATTGAGTCATTGGGTGATATGAATAAAGACTAGCAAATGCTTTTATCTAAAACTTCATGTACATTTACACTGGGCCTTTCTGTACAAAACTGAAGTAAAAGCAATTGCTAGACTTTATTCATATCACCCATGGTGTGTATAGTAAAATATGCAATATATCCATCTACAAAAGAAACATACAGTAGCAAGAATAATATCATACAAACTAGTTATCATGTTGATTGTAGAAAATAAAACCCAAGATACATAGTACGATGGCAAAAAGGAAGAATACGAAGAGGGGGGATCTATTTTCTTATCAGACGAGAGAAACAAATTGGCCTCTTTGAAGTATGCAATGTGTGAGATCTTCTGTAGTTATTTCTACCAAAGATTAACCAGACCTTCAGTGCATTGATATACACCATTATACATTGAAAGCACAGCTGAGCCGGACCAACCTGATTTGACTCTATAAATGCAATACCCACCACAGAATGTCCATTTGGATGAAAAAGATATACATGATCTTTCTTTGATGTTACTTCCCAAGAGCATTTTGTGCTTTTTCTAAGAATAGATGACACATTGTTGGAAATTCAGCTTACGTGTGCATGTAATATACCATGCGTGTAGCAGGTAAATGAAAGAAGGTTTTGGCCTCCGTTCCAACAATATATAGATAGTGAGTCCCCAACTGCAATGTCAGCGCCATCTACACTTTTGATTTCTTTAATGCCTCCCCTCTTGATCAGTATGGAAGCCAAAGTTGCAATGATTCATAACATAAAGTGACATCTCTGACATGTTTCTTCCAACTTGTTTAACTATAGAAACAAAACATCACCTGCACATCTCAATGTCAGCCCCCAAGGGCACACTGATAAACGTTATTTTCCGTTGGGAATCCTCCTGTTCACAAGTCTATCAGAAAACACCGCTGTGAAAACCTTTAGGCTACGACTGTTTCATCAAATGACAGAACAGACAGATGGTGCAGTAAGTTTGAAGGTCTGTCCCTGTCATATGAAGTGGGACAAATGTTTCATCCCTCATATCTTAAAATCAACATCCTTTCTCAAAAAGCATTTTCAAAAGGTCATCTTGATAAACTTCACCTAACAATACTAAGGACCACTGCACCTAAAAGAAGAACTCGGCTGAAAATATCTGTCATCGAGCAGAATAACCCAAACTGTTTCCAAATGACAACAATATATTGCTCCACCCTGGTATAAAGGTATCAGTATCACCCAATTCCACATTCCACATTCCACATTCCACATCCACATTCACATTCACATACGAAGTGCAAAAACCAAAGTTTTTGAGGCATTTTTTTCATCCAAATGAAAAACAGTACATATTGGGAAAGCATCATCAGATCTTTTGTGACTCCTCGGAATGGATCTGTTGGTGGTAGCCACTTTAGAGACAAAATGACATATCTGGTGGGAAATGACATATGGCATTATCATATATATCGACCAACATTTTGGGTTTAACCATGGGTGTGCGAATACTAGCTGCTTGTAGCATCTACTTTATATATGCATGTAGAGGTGGGGGCGTGGGGCCCGAGTCTACTCAACATTCGGGGAATAATTATTCATTCAGACAGTTTCTGAAGGACCTGTCAAGGATAACATAACCTCCTAATCCAGTGCCTACCTCTTCACTTTATTCATTACACACGAAAATCCCCATCTGCAACACACGTATGTGCCACTGGCAATCAGTTATTCGATGACAGAAACAAAACAAGTAGAACTTTTGCCAATTGCCCTCAATCTCATTGACGCTTTGAAGCAACAGAATTCCCCACTTGCGTATTCCGGTCCAACACTTGATTTTTATCACTTCATTCATAGTCAGTAGGCATCGACCAAAACTTAATTAGTGTGTTGGACCTAAACGAATTTCTTGCTTGTTATTCATCATGTCAATATGTCGATGGGTACAGCACAGTAATTCTAGCCAGCTTTTTCTACCACAGGACAATTTTTGACGAAAAAATACTGCGTTGAGATCTGAGCATCAAGAACTCTCTAATCACATGAAGAAGTGGCCTAACTGAGAATCGAGCATCTGAGGCGAGAGGCGCTGCACTTATTTGTTCAAAATTAATCTGCTGCGCTACTTTGACAATTCTAACTGGGACTGGATACGTTTTTTATACAAAGATCTAATGAATGGATGTTCTCTCTTCTCTATCTATTGGGTGCTTCATCAGTAACATAAGAAACCAATTATTTGCAATCGACATGAAAAACTAGCTTATTGCATGTATTCAGTTGGCCATCCCTCCTAGGATATCTTGAGAATGGACACTTGATGCCCATCGACTCGCTTGCAGCAATAGTGACAACTTGATACCAGAATATTACAGATCTTAGAATGCCATCCTTAGGTAAAGTATTGAGGTCGGCAACTCAGATGCTGCATTTTATTGGAGAAATATCCTATTAGGATGTTATCAATGCTAAACTAGGCAAGCACACACAGGCAACGAGACATGGTTAGCCCTTACTAAAGTTGAGAAATGTTTGAGGCAGAAATCAGGCGTGTACTGGTTAGTTGACTAATACTCTCATAAGGACACACAGGCAATGAGACATGGTTAGTCCTTACTAAAGTTGAGAAATGTTTGAGGCAGAAATCAGGCGTGTACTGGTTAGTTGACTAATACTCTCATAAGGACACACAGGCAATGAGACATGGTTAGCCCTTACTAAAGTTGAGAAACGTTTGAGGCAGAAATCAGGCGTGTACTGGTTAGTTGACTAATACTCTCATAAGGACACACAGGCAATGAGACATGGTTAGTCCTTACTAAAGTTGAGAAATGTTTGAGGCAGAAATCAGGCGTGTACTGGTTAGTTGACTAATACTCTCATAAGGACACACAGGCAATGAGACATGGTTAGTCCTTACTAAAGTTGAGAAACGTTTGAGGCAGAAATCAGGCGTGTACTGGTTAGTTGACTAATACTCTCATAAGGACACACAGGCAATGAGACATGGTTAGTCCTTACTAAAGTTGAGAAACGTTTGAGGCAGAAATCAGGCGTGTACTGGTTAGTTGACTAATACTCTCATAAGGACACACAGGCAATGAGACATGGTTAGCCCTTACTAAAGTTGAGAAACGTTTGAGGCAGAAATCAGGCGTGTACTGGTTAGTTGACTAATACTCTCATAAGGACACACAGGCAATGAGACATGGTTAGCCCTTACTAAAGTTGAGAAATGTTTGAGGCAGAAATCAGGTGTGTACTGGTTAGTTGACTAATACTCTCATAAGGACACACAGGCAATGAGACATGGTTAGCCCTTACTAAAGTTGAGAAATGTTTGAGGCAGAAATCAGGCGTGTACTGGTTAGTTGACTAATACTCTCATAAGGACACACAGGCAATGAGACATGGTTAGCCCTTACTAAAGTTGAGAAACGTTTGAGGCAGAAATCAGGCGTGTACTGGTTAGTTGACTAATACTCTCATAAGGACACACAGGCAATGAGACATGGTTAGCCCTTACTAAAGTTGAGAAATGTTTGAGACAGAAATCAGGCGTGTACTGGTTAGTTGACTAATACTCTCATAAGGACACACAGGCAATGAGACATGGTTAGCCCTTACTAAAGTTGAGAAATGTTTGAGGCAGAAATCAGGCGTGTACTGGTTAGTTGACTAATACTCTCATAAGGACACACAGGCAATGAGACATGGTTAGCCCTTACTAAAGTTGAGAAACGTTTGAGGCAGAAATCAGGCGTGTACTGGTTAGTTGACTAATACTCTCATAAGGACACACAGGCAATGAGACATGGTTAGCCCTTACTAAAGTTGAGAAACGTTTGAGGCAGAAATCAGGCGTGTACTGGTTAGTTGACTAATACTCTCATAAGGACACACAGGCAATGAGACATGGTTAGTCCTTACTAAAGTTGAGAAATGTTTGAGGCAGAAATCAGGCGTGTACTGGTTAGTTGACTAATACTCTCATAAGGACACACAGGCAATGAGACATGGTTAGTCCTTACTAAAGTTGAGAAACGTTTGAGGCAGAAATCAGGCGTGTACTGGTTAGTTGACTAATACTCTCATAAGGACACACAGGCAATGAGACATGGTTAGTCCTTACTAAAGTTGAGAAACGTTTGAGGCAGAAATCAGGCGTGTACTGGTTAGTTGACTAATACTCTCATAAGGACACACAGGCAATGAGACATGGTTAGTCCTTACTAAAGTTGAGAAACGTTTGAGGCAGAAATCAGGCGTGTACTGGTTAGTTGACTAATACTCTCATAAGGACACACAGGCAATGAGACATGGTAAGTCCTTACTAAAGTTGAGAAATGTTTGAGGCAGAAATCAGGCGTGTACTGGTTAGTTGACTAATACTCTCATAAGGACACACAGGCAATGAGACATGGTTAGTCCTTACTAAAGTTGAGAAATGTTTGAGGCAGAAATCAGGCGTGTACTGGTTAGTTGACTAATACTCTCATAAGGACACACAGGCAATGAGACATGGTTAGTCCTTACTAAAGTTGAGAAATGTTTGAGGCAGAAATCAGGCGTGTACTGGTTAGTTGACTAATACTCTCATAAGGACACACAGGCAATGAGACATGGTTAGTCCTTACTAAAGTTGAGAAACGTTTGAGGCAGAAATCAGGCGTGTACTGGTTAGTTGACTAATACTCTCATAAGGACACACAGGCAATGAGACATGGTTAGTCCTTACTAAAGTTGAGAAATGTTTGAGGCAGAAATCAGGCGTGTACTGGTTAGTTGACTAATACTCTCATAAGGACACACAGGCAATGAGACATGGTTAGCCCTTACTAAAGTTGAGAAACGTTTGAGGCAGAAATCAGGCGTGTACTGGTTAGTTGACTAATACTCTCATAAGGACACACGGGCAATGAGACATGGTTAGTCCTTACTAAAGTTGAGAAACGTTTGAGGCAGAAATCAGGCGTGTACTGGTTAGTTGACTAATACTCTCATAAGGACACACAGGCAATGAGACATGGTTAGTCCTTACTAAAGTTGAGAAACGTTTGAGGCAGAAATCAGGCGTGTACTGGTTAGTTGACTAATACTCTCATAAGGACACACAGGCAATGAGACATGGTTAGCCCTTACTAAAGTTGAGAAACGTTTGAGGCAGAAATCAGGCGTGTACTGGTTAGTTGACTAATACTCTCATAAGGACACACAGGCAATGAGACATGGTTAGCCCTTACTAAAGTTGAGAAACGTTTGAGGCAGAAATCAGGCGTGTACTGGTTAGTTGACTAATACTCTCATAAGGACACACAGGCAATGAGACATGGTTAGCCCTTACTAAAGTTGAGAAACGTTTGAGGCAGAAATCAGGCGTGTACTGGTTAGTTGACTAATACTCTCATAAGGACACACAGGCAATGAGACATGGTTAGCCCTTACTAAAGTTGAGAAATGTTTGAGACAGAAATCAGGCGTGTACTGGTTAGTTGACTAATACTCTCATAAGGACACACAGGCAATGAGACATGGTTAGTCCTTACTAAAGTTGAGAAACGTTTGAGGCAGAAATCAGGCGTGTACTGGTTAGTTGACTAATACTCTCATAAGGACACACAGGCAATGAGACATGGTTAGCCCTTACTAAAGTTGAGAAATGTTTGAGGCAGAAATCAGGCGTGTACTGGTTAGTTGACTAATACTCTCATAAGGACACACAGGCAATGAGACATGGTTAGTCCTTACTAAAGTTGAGAAACGTTTGAGGCAGAAATCAGGCGTGTACTGGTTAGTTGACTAATACTCTCATAAGGACACACAGGCAATGAGACATGGTTAGTCCTTACTAAAGTTGAGAAATGTTTGAGGCAGAAATCAGGCGTGTACTGGTTAGTTGACTAATACTCTCATAAGGACACACAGGCAATGAGACATGGTTAGCCCTTACTAAAGTTGAGAAATGTTTGAGGCAGAAATCAGGCGTGTACTGGTTAGTTGACTAATACTCTCATAAGGACACACAGGCAATGAGACATGGTTAGTCCTTACTAAAGTTGAGAAATGTTTGAGGCAGAAATCAGGTGTGTACTGGTTAGTTGACTAATACTCTCATAAGGACACACAGGCAATGAGACATGGTTAGTCCTTACTAAAGTTGAGAAATGTTTGAGGCAGAAATCAGGCGTGTACTGGTTAGTTGACTAATACTCTCATAAGGACACACAGGCAATGAGACATGGTTAGTCCTTACTAAAGTTGAGAAACGTTTGAGGCAGAAATCAGGCGTGTACTGGTTAGTTGACTAATACTCTCATAAGGACACACAGGCAATGAGACATGGTTAGCCCTTACTAAAGTTGAGAAATGTTTGAGGCAGAAATCAGGCGTGTACTGGTTAGTTGACTAATACTCTCATAAGGACACACAGGCAATGAGACATGGTTAGTCCTTACTAAAGTTGAGAAACGTTTGAGGCAGAAATCAGGCGTGTACTGGTTAGTTGACTAATACTCTCATAAGGACACACAGGCAATGAGACATGGTTAGTCCTTACTAAAGTTGAGAAATGTTTGAGGCAGAAATCAGGCGTGTACTGGTTAGTTGACTAATACTCTCATAAGGACACACAGGCAATGAGACATGGTTAGTCCTTACTAAAGTTGAGAAATGTTTGAGGCAGAAATCAGGTGTGTACTGGTTAGTTGACTAATACTCTCATAAGGACACACAGGCAATGAGACATGGTAAGTCCTTACTAAAGTTGAGAAATGTTTGAGGCAGAAATCAGGCGTGTACTGGTTAGTTGACTAATACTCTCATAAGGACACACAGGCAATGAGACATGGTTAGTCCTTACTAAAGTTGAGAAATGTTTGAGGCAGAAATCAGGTGTGTACTGGTTAGTTGACTAATACTCTCATAAGGACACACAGGCAATGAGACATGGTTAGTCCTTACTAAAGTTGAGAAATGTTTGAGGCAGAAATCAGGCGTGTACTGGTTAGTTGACTAATACTCTCATAAGGACACACAGGCAATGAGACATGGTTAGTCCTTACTAAAGTTGAGAAATGTTTGAGGCAGAAATCAGGCGTGTACTGGTTAGTTGACTAATACTCTCATAAGGACACACAGGCAATGAGACATGGTTAGTCCTTACTAAAGTTGAGAAATGTTTGAGGCAGAAATCAGGTGTGTACTGGTTAGTTGACTAATACTCTCATAAGGACACACAGGCAATGAGACATGGTTAGTCCTTACTAAAGTTGAGAAATGTTTGAGGCAGAAATCAGGCGTGTACTGGTTAGTTGACTAATACTCTCATAAGGACACACAGGCAATGAGACATGGTTAGCCCTTACTAAAGTTGAGAAATGTTTGAGACAGAAATCAGGCGTGTACTGGTTAGTTGACTAATACTCTCATAAGGACACACAGGCAATGAGACATGGTTAGTCCTTACTAAAGTTGAGAAATGTTTGAGGCAGAAATCAGGCGTGTACTGGTTAGTTGACTAATACTCTCATAAGGACACACGGGCAATGAGACATGGTTAGTCCTTACTAAAGTTGAGAAATGTTTGAGACAGAAATCAGGTGTGTACTGGTTAGTTGACTAATACTCTCATAAGGACACACAGGCAATGAGACATGGTTAGTCCTTACTAAAGTTGAGAAATGTTTGAGGCAGAAATCAGGTGTGTACTGGTTAGTTGACTAATACTCTCATAAGGACACACAGGCAATGAGACATGGTTAGCCCTTACTAAAGTTGAGAAATGTTTGAGGCAGAAATCAGGTGTGTACTGGTTAGTTGACTAATACTCTCATAAGGACACACAGGCAATGAGACATGGTTAGTCCTTACTAAAGTTGAGAAATGTTTGAGGCAGAAATCAGGCGTGTACTGGTTAGTTGACTAATACTCTCATAAGGACACACAGGCAATGAGACATGGTTAGTCCTTACTAAAGTTGAGAAACGTTTGAGGCAGAAATCAGGCGTGTACTGGTTAGTTGACTAATACTCTCATAAGGACACACAGGCAATGAGACATGGTTAGTCCTTACTAAAGTTGAGAAACGTTTGAGGCAGAAATCAGGCGTGTACTGGTTAGTTGACTAATACTCTCATAAGGACACACAGGCAATGAGACATGGTTAGTCCTTACTAAAGTTGAGAAACGTTTGAGGCAGAAATCAGGCGTGTACTGGTTAGTTGACTAATACTCTCATAAGGACACACAGGCAATGAGACATGGTTAGCCCTTACTAAAGTTGAGAAACGTTTGAGGCAGAAATCAGGCGTGTACTGGTTAGTTGACTAATACTCTCATAAGGACACACAGGCAATGAGACATGGTTAGCCCTTACTAAAGTTGAGAAACGTTTGAGGCAGAAATCAGGCGTGTACTGGTTAGTTGACTAATACTCTCATAAGGACACACAGGCAATGAGACATGGTTAGCCCTTACTAAAGTTGAGAAATGTTTGAGGCAGAAATCAGGCGTGTACTGGTTAGTTGACTAATACTCTCATAAGGACACACAGGCAATGAGACATGGTTAGTCCTTACTAAAGTTGAGAAATGTTTGAGGCAGAAATCAGGTGTGTACTGGTTAGTTGACTAATACTCTCATAAGGACACACAGGCAATGAGACATGGTTAGTCCTTACTAAAGTTGAGAAACGTTTGAGGCAGAAATCAGGCGTGTACTGGTTAGTTGACTAATACTCTCATAAGGACACACAGGCAATGAGACATGGTAAGTCCTTACTAAAGTTGAGAAATGTTTGAGGCAGAAATCAGGCGTGTACTGGTTAGTTGACTAATACTCTCATAAGGACACACAGGCAATGAGACATGGTTAGTCCTTACTAAAGTTGAGAAATGTTTGAGGCAGAAATCAGGCGTGTACTGGTTAGTTGACTAATACTCTCATAAGGACACACAGGCAATGAGACATGGTTAGCCCTTACTAAAGTTGAGAAATGTTTGAGACAGAAATCAGGCGTGTACTGGTTAGTTGACTAATACTCTCATAAGGACACACAGGCAATGAGACATGGTTAGTCCTTACTAAAGTTGAGAAACGTTTGAGGCAGAAATCAGGCGTGTACTGGTTAGTTGACTAATACTCTCATAAGGACACACAGGCAATGAGACATGGTTAGTCCTTACTAAAGTTGAGAAATGTTTGAGGCAGAAATCAGGTGTGTACTGGTTAGTTGACTAATACTCTCATAAGGACACACAGGCAATGAGACATGGTTAGTCCTTACTAAAGTTGAGAAACGTTTGAGGCAGAAATCAGGCGTGTACTGGTTAGTTGACTAATACTCTCATAAGGACACACAGGCAATGAGACATGGTTAGCCCTTACTAAAGTTGAGAAATGTTTGAGACAGAAATCAGGCGTGTACTGGTTAGTTGACTAATACTCTCATAAGGACACACAGGCAATGAGACATGGTTAGTCCTTACTAAAGTTGAGAAACGTTTGAGGCAGAAATCAGGCGTGTACTGGTTAGTTGACTAATACTCTCATAAGGACACACAGGCAATGAGACATGGTTAGTCCTTACTAAAGTTGAGAAATGTTTGAGGCAGAAATCAGGTGTGTACTGGTTAGTTGACTAATACTCTCATAAGGACACACAGGCAATGAGACATGGTTAGTCCTTACTAAAGTTGAGAAACGTTTGAGGCAGAAATCAGGCGTGTACTGGTTAGTTGACTAATACTCTCATAAGGACACACAGGCAATGAGACATGGTTAGTCCTTACTAAAGTTGAGAAACGTTTGAGGCAGAAATCAGGTGTGTACTGGTTAGTTGACTAGTACTCTCATAAGGACACACGGGCAATGACACCTATGGTACTCTCGAAATACTCTCAAAAGGAGAAACGTGCAATGAGACATATGGTAAATACTCTCATCATTCACATCAAAGAAAGAATAAAATGCTGCCTGCAGAAAAAAACACTGGATCGATGTGACGACAGTCGCCAACGCTTCATAAGATAGGGCATTGGAGGGATGAAATGACTGTTCATATACACCTGTGTATATCATGGGCATTGCTATCATAATGAGGCACGTTTTAACATCAAGCTGTAAGGTCATCCCTTCTCAAGGGTTCACTTTTCACCAGTCATAAAGTGTGTTTCACAACTTACTTGCCAAGAAGAGATAAAAAAGTAATTTTCACAGGAGGCACCATTGAGGAGTCATGCATGGAGCATGGTAAGAATATGAATTTTTCTTTGTGACAGCAAAAGATGACTGAATCATGACATTTGAAAAGACAACATCTATGATATCAGATACAGACAAAGAATTTTTACCATTATATCAAAAGGCCAAGAAAGGACTTGAGAATCTGCTTTCAAATATCATCAACAAGGTTGATAACAATAGGTAATACACTTCCTACGACATCAACGATTAGTATTGCCAAAACACAGTTTCATAACAATAGCAAGTACAAAAAGGATGCAGATAATCAAGAACTTTACAACTGGAAGTAATTTTTTTCATTATAATGAGTAAGCTTACAGCTTGTTTGAAAACAGTAATTGCCTGACATGGGAGAATATTCCAGTTGACGCTACAGGGAGGAAATATGATCACTTCTCCACAAAACTCCTGAGTACCATGAGGTTTCGTATGACATCTCGAGCAGCTATGCTTACAGCAACTGGTCAAACATATTGACGGAAACAATGGTATATCGCTGTATCCAGTAGGAATCCTATCGATCATCGACAAAGACGTTCTTAGAGAGCCTGGGGACAATGGCGAGATATCGGGTTGGTCGAGAGTCAACCCAAGCACTTAACTGATCCATATTGTAAGAATTTGTCGACTGATTCACCTTTACCCTTCAAAAGTCAACATGTCAAGGTCAAGGTCACGCTTTATGGCTTCGATGAAAACAGACCGCCTCATTGGAACCTCAAGGATATCAAAAAATTGATCCACATTGAAATCATTCTTTGTCAATTGAGTAGTCAGTTTTGGTCTTCTGAATGAAAATCCTTTGTCATCACCAATCCTTCAAGGGCAGGGCCAGGTGTGGTAGTTTTTGACAGGTGTAAACTGGAAACTGGGTTTAAAGGGTCTGATACCCTGTCTGAGTTGTTGGCTTTGTTGCCTTGGATACCCAATACAGGATAACTTGAAATAGAGCCAGTGAGAACAATGCAATGGAGACAAAATGAGAACCTTCTGGCAGTAGGAACCTTGGACACAAAGCAATACACTATAATGAACGCTGAAATTCATATGGAAACAGCACCAACAATGAGGTACAAAGGTATCATAACATTCGTTTGTCAGTTATAGAACTGCTTGTGAAGATAAGCACTTTTTTGGTAAAAAAGGTTCATCAACACTCTGCTGTCTCAAATAGCAAACAACTTTTCACTTTGCCTAGCATCTTATGATTCAAGTTTTCCTTAGATTTTTCATTTTTCCTTTATCATCTTTGTACTCTGTGTCATCCTTGCATGCTTTTTCATAAATATTGGTCATATGATCCCAGCATGATGGAAGAGAAAGCCTGGATATCTCACACAGGCCTACACACTATCTTTATATTGTTCCCACGCATTGAGCAAATATAACCTTTCCATAAGTATCTTTCTTTATCCTCTGGCTGTAGGTTTGGTTTATACAGTACACCTTTCAAATTCAGTGAAACTCGAAAGGTGTTGACTGTTGTCAGCATAAATTGATTTTGTTCTTCAAACCTCAGCAGGGTAACTGTAATTGGCAAAAGTTTTGCGAGCGTTTCATTTTCGTTGATTTCGTAATCAATGTCGAATTATGGCCAAAAAACGTACCTGTCTTCTTTCCCTTCTTCATAGTTGCCGAGGACAACCTGAGCCTGAAGACCTGCCAACTGTACTGCTAGTTTTTCAGGCACTGCATATTCATCAAGCTGGAAAGAAAAATAGAAACAACAGATCATTTGAAGTTTGTCGTCATAATCTTCCTTATCAAGTGGGACATTGCTGAAACTTGATGCCGGTGTACACACGGGAGCCCCCATCTCAACATTTCAGGCAAGACCAGCTGTGTTATTTGAATGGAATGATCAATGAGAGGAGAATCCAGTGTAGATTCAGACAAGCAGCTCATCAAATAAGATAGATTTGTCAAACTGAGGTATCGGACTGGAGGCGACGAGGTCAAGTTACAGCTATTTCTCATGTCCATTATTAGCGAGAACGTAGAAATACTAAAATTGCAAATATTGAATATTGGCATGTTCTTCAAAGAAGAGGACGACAATCATTATGATGAAGTAGGTACTCCTCTTATAATCACTAACACTGGAACCAATCGTCAGTTAATTTCAGAACCACAAAGTTTTCAACCAGCCTCAGTCAATCACACACAATATACACAAATTACGTTTTGCCTGAGTATTCCTAATAAAGCATAAATTCTACGCTCCAGGGAATTGAAATCCAGCTCTTTATGTTCCTCTTCCTCACCGTCAAGTGTTTGAGCTTCGAATAGGGCAAATTAGATATTTAGGACAGTTCACACATCGAAAAACCCCCGATGATATCCGATCGAATCCACAGTAAATTTTTCATCATACTGACAGGTCTGGTTACTCTAGAGTGGCAATGTTTTTCTCAATTTACTTGCGGCACAGACAAAAACAATTTACTGGTTGGCGTAGTCCTTTAATAACCAAATAATCACATTGATAATTATACTGTGCAAGCTCCTGACACATGCAGCATTATATAGAAGCTCAAGTAACTCTTTCATGGAGTTATTGATCACAGCTAGCTGTCGGTCAATACTGCTAAACTGGAGAAAACAGGGGGCTGCTATAAATAGGTAGGCTCCAATACATTTGATAAATATATCTGGGGGCGGCATTAGATGCGGATGCACCAAACGAATAGTTTCATGAATATATGGTCAGAAAGTTGTTTTGTTCTTGCTGCAGGGATCCTAATCACAACTATAGCGCACCAGTAACCTATTTCATTCACTAAGCAAGAGCCTAGTTTCAATATCTCATATAGGAAGCAAGCATTCCCTTTTTCAGATTTATTGCTTGTACATATTATCAACAATTTCATATTTTTTCTGCGAGGCTGCCGAAACGATGCTCATCGACCAATAAGCACTGAAATCAACAATGTATAGGAAACGTATGTGAACAAAAGAGTGGACTTCGAACTACAATCTCAACTGTACAACACACATCAACCTTCCAAGCCCACCTCACCCACTGTATTGGAAACTGTCCATACTGTCAGTGCTTTATGTGTCTATCAAACGGAAAACATCATTTGTCAATCGACAAGCTTGGCAAATTACACCAGGCTGAACCCTGCGACCCTTTGGCTTCACCCATAAACAGATCCCCCATCATCACATTATGAATCAGCTGTTTCTGATCGCGTTGACGGAGGATTAGGAGTCCAGAAGATGTGGTATGAATTGAGAGCTTTTGCTGTGCATAGTTCATGGTCATGATGGCTTGGATTCACCAATATCAGAAGATAATGATTCAGAGGGTTCATCTACAGGTGGGGATTGATTTCTGGTTCATGTCATGTGTCCTTCAAAGATGATTTTGCAAATAGAGTATAGAGACCATCAAGGTCACACTTTGGTTCATCCAATAGTGATTTTAGAGAAAGACTGTGATATGAGGACATTCAAGTCTTTTTGGTACTATTAGAAACCAAGGTAAAATGCGAGATGCCGGACAGGGCCTTTTCAATAGTGTGCCGGCAGATATCCACAAAAAGAATCTCAGCTAAATTGCTGCAAATCTCTTTCCACGACATCTTTAAATCAATAAAAACAGCCAGCACTGTTTGAAAGCTTAGGGGTAAACCCCCACATAAACCCATCAAATAAGCGAAGGCATATTAACTGAAGACACACCATCAGATAACAAGACAGACTAATCTCAGATACTTTCGAAAATAGGATGGAAAACCGGAGACATTCTGGCAATGAACTTATATAATGAGTGTAGTCAAACACTTGAAACCAAGATTGATTTATTGACCGGGTTCTATCAGCCCTCGCCTCATCATCCCACCGCTCATATCGATTTGTGTCCATCACAAAATCTCATATCATCAGTATGCATGCATGATTATTGCCAATTGCCTCCAATCATGAACGGCTGGGCAGAGTCGTGCAAAAGTTGAGCATCACTTGAAAGGTCAGATTCACAAATGGTAGTCTTAACCCATTGTCAGGAGGTTGCCTTTTGGGGTTCATTTCTCACCTAATATTTACCTTCGTCCATCACAATCATATCATCAGTTTGCACACCATCTCACCCCCAACAACTCCAAACTCACCATTTATGCATTCATGATAATGCCAATTGCCTCAACACACGGTTTTACTCCCAACCTTTATCCAAATAACTCAATTAATGAGAAAACCTCCAATTATTGTATTCATATGAACTGACATTAATTAGTGTATGCATGCTCAGATCGATAATAATCAATTTGATAATATCTTGGCCTTTGAGTTTCTGCTGAGGGAGTCTTATTGATCCTGCTACAGTGGCCTATATTAACATATTCAGGTAAATTGGTTGATAGAATAATGCAAGATTGCACAGAAGCTACATATATTGCCAGCACAAGTCATCCATCAAACGCTCTTGTGTCCACCATATCAGTATATTTCGTAGAACGGTACCAGTGATAACAACTAAAAAAAGGCCCAGACAATGTATATCCAAGCAACGAAGGATACAGAAAAACAATGCCAGTCTCTTGTGGCTTCAACGTCATACAGTACCGAGACAACAAATACACTAGAATAGAAACATCATCGATATTAGAGTTTGGAGTTTTCTGCTGAAATGAGAACAGTTGCCATGTAGAATAGCCCAGCCAGAAAAATGTGTTTGCATTAGCCCCACACGTTTTTCAAGCAGATATTCTCAAAGAACAACGTTGAAGTACAATCTGCAGAGAGATTAGAGATGCCATGTAAACATAGTCATACCAATACGCCACTCAGACCACTTTGACAGGCCAAGCTGATTGGACACCTTTAGGGTACTTGGTAGAAAGCTGTACTCTGCGTCGAAAGCTGATATCCTCTTCATGTCATTGCCCTGCTCCAGTCTATGTCATCACCAACAAATATCTTCACGACTGCACTCATGACACTGTGCCACTTCATGTGAGGAAACTGATTTAGTTGTTCAAAGACTGGGATGAAATATTGGCACACTAAATCACACAGATACCAATTCCTTATATGCTGCAAGGTCCGAGACTGAGTAATGAATATAAAAATCCACACAGATACATCACAATACAAACAAACTCCTTCAATGATGAGAGTTGTTAGACCTGTCTGGGGTCTTGATTCAATACTACTAACCAATCTCACCTCAGACTGCTGGAATATTGAAATTTCAAGTCTACATACTAAAGTACCTAAAATGCTTATGATCAGTACTGAAGTCTTGTGTCAACATACCAAATACACCCAATATCAAACTTCTCCTTACAAGAGCTAATGATTTATTTCCAACTCAAAGACTCTATAGCGCCCCCCATGCCCACAACAACACAGCAAGAAATGATTCTAAACTCGCAAGATAATCAATGTTGTTGAAGTCTTGAAATTGAGCTGCCTACTCAGAGTGCCAGTACCATGAGAATTCTATTGATATCGCGAGATTTCTCGAAAAGTTCACCAGCAGAAAATTGGTAAAATTCTGCGATTTGCCGTGCGTTGAGATTTCTTGCTTTATCTGTTGGGTAATAAAGAGGTGGGGAGAATTTGACAAGATCAAAGAGATGGGACACATACCCAACCACGGTGGGAGAGAATATGAAACCGTAATGATGATTACCCCTCCTACACACTATCGTATTGCTATTATTGCTCTGAAAAAGCAACTAGTTTGATCTTTATTTTTTTTAAATAAGACAAACTCAGCGGATCAGACAATCACCTATTAAGTATCCCATTGAAACTATTTTGAGATAAGTTTGAATGTATGAAGTAAAATTATCTTAGTAACATTTCTCTGGTTGCTTTATAGGTTATTCTAAAATACCTTGGTACCGTAAAGTCAACTTTTAAATGGAAAATGCATAAGCCTCGTTCTGAGAGTGGAGTGTTTTGGACACGCAACCAAGATGCTCTACCAAAGTTCCCTCTGGTTGCACTAAAATGTGGAACCATGCACACAGCTCACTTCAGAAGTTTGAGGCTCTCAAAACACTGCTTCAAACACAAATCAGCCAAGGAAGCATCAACCACCCTAAGTTTTTTAATGAGCACTACACATATTTGCTGAGAAAAACGCTCCAAATAGCCCATTTGCGCGGATTTTAGCGTCACTTGAGCGAGCCGATCCGGACTTCCTATACGGGCTGCCGTAACATAATGTAAACAACGGCGCTACCGGCGCTCCGGGCAGGCGATGGATGGAATTTGCCAAATTCGCACATATTCAAGTTATTTCGTGGCCTATCTTTTTAAGTTTGAGGTATTTTAGAATAGAAATTGAACCCTCGGCTTCGGACCTTGGTTGAGTTACCAAGACACTCTCGGGTGGAGCTAAAATTTCGTCCAAACCCTCGCCTGTCGGCTCGGGTTTGGACTGTATTTTAGCTCCACCCTCGAGTGTCTTGGTAACTCAACCAAGGTCCTCCGCCTCGGGTTCAATTCCTTAATCCAAAACATCAAAGAAGAATTAGCCACATCACGGATAGACATACTGCAGACTACACAAAAGAGAACAGCAACATTGGACCACGCCTTTTCAATATCCATTTTTCTGGCACAACCTGTATCATATGTTTGACAATTGATGTTTACATTACGTGTTTACTGATGCATAGAGTTTGTCAGGCATCTGCGTTATTGGAACAGCGCTGTAACAGAAGAATGCAATAGGATTTGTGAGGACCGATGAATACATATTGATGCAGAGTGGATAAGTGTCACTTAAGATCAGCCTGGCCATGGATGACAGTCGTCGTGGTGGCAGAAATCGTGGAAAAGCCTATTAATTTTTCACAGGATAGTTGTAGGATGGAATGGGATAGCTTTGAGCCATTGGCCGAGGTCAAGGTGAAAATTGCCATGTTAGATGGAAAATTCAGACAAAAAAATCTGATATTTCTAAAATTCATCTCAAGAAACTTTTTCAAGTATTCCTGATTGGCCTTGAAGAACAAAAGATTCTTACTTATCCCTCAAAGCTAAATCATACCAGTTGAACGACTGACATGACTGTATAGTACCATCAAAGTGCTTTGTTTTCTCCAAGGCACAACTGAAAATGTACCATGGAGTGTCCGACCATACTTCAGTAACTTCCACTAATCATATGTCAAAGATTTCTTACGAATGGCTCCAAGACATATCCAATATTTTTTTACGAACAACCTTTTCAGTGAATACACCTTGCCATGGGTTTATTGTGAAACAGGTATTCCATGTAGGTGTGTTGGCGACTGAGAATGCATTATGATTAAAAATATGAAAGGGCAAATGAAGCTTGGAATATCAAAGATGATAGCATATCACCATGTATGCATGACAACAATGTACATGACACATTCAGAAACCTGCTTATATGATGCATCATGGCAGCAGGTAATAGAAGCGACTGACTAATTTTTCAACGAGAGTCATCACAATGATATCGTGTACAACATACAGCATTTTTTAGGAGGAATAATTTTCATGAATCTTAATCCAAGGAGAAACTCGTCATGCTCATTCATTTAGGAATGGCAAAAACTGACTCCTGGGCCCTGTCAACATACCAATTTTTTACACAGACAAAGCTACTTTTTTGTCGATCTTTTCTCACAAAGTAGATTTTATCAAATATCTGATGCCAACACTATATTTTCCTGGATGAAGTAATTGGCAAATTCAGCAAATCTGAACAAATAGCAATGATCTCAAGAATCCGTGTCTCCACACTTGCACGAATTTGTTGGACAAATCAAATCACACCATTGGTAGGTTGGAGTAAATTAGATTGGCAGCTACTCATAACCTGCTCACAGTACTAGAAGCAAGGGTAAATAAGGCTAAATATTTATTTATCATCCACGGTAATGTAGAGCCCAAGGGGTGGCTGCTCAGAACATTTTAAGTGTAGGACAGCGAGATAGGTTCTCTAAAAATAGAACAGCCTGGTAGCATTGCAACGATATCATTGAGTTGGGGTGGGAGAGGGGGCGGGGAGGGGCTTTTCAGAAGATAGAAATGAAATGCAGGTACGGTATAGAAAAGTAGACTCAAAACTAGAACTTCGTTTCTCTTAAGCAAACAAAACACAAGGGGATTCGAACAGGTAAGCCTGTACCCTGATTTTTGTATCTCTAACCAAAAAGAGCACAGGAGGATGTCTTTGAAGCAGACAGAACTGCAATGAAATGGCCAGGGCCATTGTGCTCACCTCATGTGGAGGAAAGATGGATAAAGAGCATGGTCTTGTGTCATGTAGTGTTAGGTTTGATGTAGGTCCAAGCAATTACAATTTCCCCAAAATGGCCAATTTACAGTACATTCGACCTCTGTGACCTTGAAAAGTAGGTCAAATCAAAGAAGACCCAGGTGACACATTGAATGGTTGTTAGAATTAGATGTACCTATGATATAAAATTGGTGCCAATCGGGCAAGTCATTACTAGGAATAATGGCATTTTGAAGAATTTAGGATTTGGCCCCCTCCCTGGAGGCCAAACGGCAAATCAGATCGCACCAAACTTCGGTACCTGAGATCACCTGACCAAGGGGTACATGTGTACTTAATTTGTGATCAATAGTCATTGCAGTTAAGAAACGTGCCATAGTTACGGCCTGACGGCCAATTTACGCCATTTGACCTCTGTGACCTTGACAAGAAGGTCAAATTAAAAACCTGTGTGACATATACTGTATGGTGGTTAGATGTACCCATGATATCAAATTGGTGGCAATCGGGCAGGAAGTTAAGGAATAATCACATTTTTAAGGTTTTTGGATTTTGCCCCCTGGTGGTCAAGTGGTGAATCATATTGGACCAAACTTCGGTCCCTGAGATCACCTGACTAAGGGGTAAATGTGTACCAAATTTGGTATCAATAGTCATTGCAGTTTAGAAACGTGCCATCATTACATCCTAACGGCTAATTTACACCATTTGACCTCTGTGACCTTGAAAAGGAGGTCAAATCAAAATCCCGGAGGATATATGATGCACCTTTGCTAGAAGTACCTACCATATTTTTTTCAAAATTTCCCGACTACTATTAAGGGAGATATTGCATATTTTCACTTTTAACGTTTGGCCCCCTGGTGGCCAAACCATGAAACGAATCGGACCGAAACTTGGTCTCCCAGGTGTCATTACATAAGGATACATGTGTACCAAGTTTCAACTCAATAGCTTTAACAGTTACGAAACGTGCCCTGCTAACGGACGACGGACGACGACGACGACGACGACGACGACGACGACGACGACGAAGACGACGACGACGACGACGACGGACGACGGACGCCACGGTATGGGATAAGCTCACCTCTGCTAAGAGGTGAGCTAAAAAGGTTGGTCAGCTATCAGAACACACGACAGGGATAGGAACCAATCGACCTAAATATTGGTATCTACCAAACAGAACTACCAAACAGAACTACCAAACAGAAGTACCAAACAGAACTACCAAACAGAACTACCAAACAGAACTACCAAACAGAACTACCAAACAGAACTACCAAACAGAACTACCAAACAGAACTACCAAACAGAACTACCAAACAGAACTACCAAACAGAACTACCAAACTGAACTACCAAACAGAACTACCAAACAGAACTACCAGACAGAACAACTGGCTCGCCACTGGTTCAAGGTACAGCCAACCCTAAACCAGTTTGGTATCAGCATGCAACAAACAAATTGCTACAAAACAGGGCGCCATAAACAACTTTCCTTGGTTCTAATCGTAGCGAAAACGATGCGAGAAGAAGATGTCAGGAAAACCTACCTTGATTTTGGTATCTCTAACCTACTCGTTACATTGTATATTCCATTAATTCGAACACGACGCACAGATTTGTCACAAACCATAGAAACGTGACAAGCCGACAATAATAGCATCCAATCATTCAGGTAACGAGGACATCTAACATCGGTCCACGACAAACCATAATGACACGGATGTAACGCCACAAACAGGATTACGGTTGGTTCACCATGTGACAGACAGAGGCCATCAGATGATGTTGCCGCAGTGCCGAAGCTTCCCACATATGTAGTGTATGCTATTGATTCAAGCATCGCCAAGCTTTGACAAGCGATGATCCTGCCACGATGCGATGAAACTGTGAAAACACATTTTGTGATATAAGAGGTTTATTTGTAGTGTTTCATTTCGTAGCTTTATGTGGTCATTTGAACTCACATTGGGGGTGTATACAGGAGGGTGGAACAAAAAGTAAGAGTGCACCTGGCATTTGAGAAAGAGGAGTTAGGATAGCCTTCATCAAACCAAGCAGCCATGGCCAAGGATAGCAACAACTTCTTTTTCTTTATATCATCATTTTACTGTTCCCTTTATGTCCTATGGCAAGCGAGTCAACTCTTCTTTCAGCGCAGTATCTGGTAGCAGCCTACTCTTATGAGTCCTATGGCAAGCGAGTCAACTCTTCTTTCAGCGTAGTATCTGGCCGGGAGCAGGCATACAGCCTACTCTTATGAGTCCCATGGCAAGCGAGTCAACTCTTCTTTCAGTACAGTATCTGGCCGGGAGCAGGCATACAGCCTACTCTTATGAGTCCTATGGCAAGCGAGTCAACTCTTCTTTCAGCTCAGTATCTGGGAGCAGGCATACAGCCTACTCTTATGTGTCCTATGGCAAGCGAGTCAACTCTTCTTTCAGTGCAGTATCTGGTAGCAGGCATACAGCCTACTCTTATGAGTCCTATGGCAAGCGAGTCAACTCTTCTTTCAGCGCAGTATCTGGGAGCAGGCATACAGCCTACTCTTATGAGTCCTATGGCAAGCGAGTCAACTCTTCTTTCAGCGTAGTATCTGGGAGCAGGCAGGCAGCCTACTCTTATGAGTCCTATGGCAAGCGAGTCAACTCTTCTTTCAGCTCAGTATCTGGGAGCAGGCATACAGCCTACTCTTATGAGTCCTATGGCAAGCGAGTCAGCTCTTCTTTCAGCACAGTATCTGGGAGCAGGCATACAGCCTACTCTTATGTGTCCTATGGCAAGCGAGTCAGCTCTTCTTTCAGCACAGTATCTGGGAGCAGGCATACAGCTTACTCTTATGTGTCCTATGGCAAGCGAGTCAGCTCTTCTTTCAGCACAGTATCTGGGAGCAGGCATACAGCCTACTCTTATGTGTCCTATGGCAAGCGAGTCAACTCTTCTTTCAGCGCAGTATCTGGCCGGGAGCAGGCATACAGCCTACTCTTATGAGTCCTATGGCAAGCGAGTCAGCTCTTCTTTCAGCACAGTATCTGGGAGCAGGCATACAGCTTACTCTTATGTGTCCTATGGCAAGCGAGTCAGCTCTTCTTTCAGCACAGTACCTGGGAGCAGGCATACAGCCTACTCTTATGTGTCCTATGGCAAGCGAGTCAACTCTTCTTTCAGCGCAGTATCTGGCCGGGAGCAGGCATACAGCCTACTCTTATGAGTCCTATGGCAAGCGAGTCAACTCTTCTTTCAGCGTAGTAT
This sequence comes from Lineus longissimus, assembly GCF_910592395.1. Taxonomy (NCBI): domain Eukaryota; kingdom Metazoa; phylum Nemertea; class Pilidiophora; order Heteronemertea; family Lineidae; genus Lineus; species Lineus longissimus. Next base: position 27,313,398 of record NC_088310.1, read on the forward strand.
CTGGCCGGGAGCAGGCATACAGCCTACTCTTATGAGTCCCATGGCAAGCGAGTCAACTCTTCTTTCAGTACAGTATCTGGCCGGGAGCAGGCATACAGCCTACTCTTATGAGTCCTATGGCAAGCGAGTCAACTCTTCTTTCAGCTCAGTATCTGGGAGCAGGCATACAGCCTACTCTTATGTGTCCTATGGCAAGCGAGTCAACTCTTCTTTCAGTGCAGTATCTGGTAGCAGGCATACAGCCTACTCTTATGAGTCCTATGGCAAGCGAGTCAACTCTTCTTTCAGCGCAGTATCTGGGAGCAGGCATACAGCCTACTCTTATGAGTCCTATGGCAAGCGAGTCAACTCTTCTTTCAGCGTAGTATCTGGGAGCAGGCAGGCAGCCTACTCTTATGAGTCCTATGGCAAGCGAGTCAACTCTTCTTTCAGCTCAGTATCTGGGAGCAGGCATACAGCCTACTCTTATGAGTCCTATGGCAAGCGAGTCAGCTCTTCTTTCAGCACAGTATCTGGGAGCAGGCATACAGCCTACTCTTATGTGTCCTATGGCAAGCGAGTCAGCTCTTCTTTCAGCACAGTATCTGGGAGCAGGCATACAGCTTACTCTTATGTGTCCTATGGCAAGCGAGTCAGCTCTTCTTTCAGCACAGTATCTGGGAGCAGGCATACAGCCTACTCTTATGTGTCCTATGGCAAGCGAGTCAACTCTTCTTTCAGCGCAGTATCTGGCCGGGAGCAGGCATACAGCCTACTCTTATGAGTCCTATGGCAAGCGAGTCAGCTCTTCTTTCAGCACAGTACCTGGGAGCAGGCATACAGCCTACTCTTATGTGTCCTATGGCAAGCGAGTCAACTCTTCTTTCAGCGCAGTATCTGGCCGGGAGCAGGCATACAGCCTACTCTTATGAGTCCTATGGCAAGCGAGTCAACTCTTCTTTCAGCTCAGTATCTGGCCGGGAGCAGGCATACAGCCTACTCTTATGTGTCCTATGGCAAGCGAGTCAACTCTTCTTTCAGCTCAGTATCTGGGAGCAGGCATACAGCCTACTCTTATGTGTCCTATGGCAAGCGAGTCAACTCTTCTTTCAGCGCAGTATCAGGGAGCAGGCATACAGCCTACTCTTATGTGTCCGATGGCAAGCGAGTCAGCTCTTCTTTCAGCGCAGTATCTGGCCGGGAGCAGGCATACAGCCTACTCTTATGTGTCCTATGGCAAGCGAGTCAGCTCTTCTTTCAGCGCAGTATCAGGGAGCAGGCATACAGCCTACTCTTATGAGTCCTATGGCAAGCGAGTCAACTCTTCTTTCAGCGCAGTATCTGGGAGCAGGCATACATCCTACTCTTATGTGTCCTGTGGCAAGCGAGTCAACTCTTCTTTCAGCGCAGTATCTGGGAGCAGGCATACAGCCTACTCTTATGTGTCCTGTGGCAAGCGAGTCAACTCTTCTTTCAGCGCAGTATCTGGGAGCAGGCATACAGCCTACTCTTATGTGTCCTGTGGCAAGCGAGTCAACTCTTCTTTCAGCGCAGTATCTGGGAGCAGGCATACAGCCTACTCTTATGTGTCCTATGGCAAGGCATTAAACCCTATCAGTTTTACCATTTAGATTTAAAGCCTAACATCAAACAAGCAAACTACCAATATGCACAAGAGAGTGCTATAATCTGATATACCTGATTTTATTGGGAAATGAAATCTATTAATAACACATCAAATAAGTTGATGAAAATGAGTTCAAAATGAGATCTGCAAATAGCTATCCTTTGGTTGAAATAAAATCATCAGAGATGTTCACCACTTAAACCTCAATCCCACAGAATCAAAGACTAATGTACAATCTACAATGATTGTACGAAAATTCTTAGTCTCCTTACATTAAAACTTCTGTATAGCTCCTTGTCGATTTCGTTCGACTAACTTGGCTGAACTGATTCTACATGTGCACATGCATTTGTGAAAGAATACACAGACAATTTTATTCACCAAGAACAAGGTTTACAATTATATCCTTGATGTTAAAACACTTCACCAATACCAAGGAATTGGTCTTTTATATGTTATGGTTGGAAGCAGTAAATGATGTCAAAAGCACCATTTACAGATTGGTAGGTTCAGAGCGGCGGGAGTAAGCAATATTATTCTCTTACTTAAATAACGACAGTCTGCTAGTCTGTTCTGGTACCTGAAGGCTAAAAAATATTTTTGATATCCCTATTTTTCAGTTCAGTTAATTCTAATCAATTTTTTTAATAAAAAATGCCCGCATTGAATTGAATCAATACTTGAGGTCTTTTTGGAAATGAGCGAATTTTAAGAAGGTGTCCGGAAACCGTTATTGAGATAAGTTATGAAAAGTTCTCGTGATACTTAAGGCTGTTATGATATAAGACTAATAAACTATCCAACATGAGAATAATAATTTTTGATTGGTCATGTTGGTGAGAAGTAAAGATCCCATTGCTAGAACACTTTGAGAATGAGACAACTTGATATGCTCTATCCATCTGATGTTTAAATTCATTGCACTCTGGATAAGGGGTAAACATGATATCGTGAACACCATTTAGCAATTAAAGGCAATGTGACGAATTAGCATTCTGGATGGAATAAAAAAGACCTTCTTGGAATAAAAATTAACCCTCATTTTCAAGTCTGAATCTAAAGACTTAGGAATAGTAAGAGGGAATTTCTGTTAACTAGTCATCACCTAGTAAGAGTAAAGTGCAATTACAAAAAACCAAATGGAAAAGGACCGACCTCTTCACTAATACATGTTTAACCACAGCATTTTTAAAGAAGGATAAGTACATGTACACCAAAGGGAGGATCAGGCACATCAACAGACAGAGCTGTTTAAAGGGAACTGGAACCACCGAGCGATTTATTCAACTTTTCGACTTTCACCGCCCGAGAAAGTCAAACTTCCAACTTCCTATTCGAGTTCAGATTTGTAGCTCCGCCCCCAGTGCCCGAGCATGCGCAGTTCAATTTGTTATTATTGAGAATCATGTGAGAATTACGTGAGTCATGCGATCTTTCATTCATGAGTTTTCGTAGTAAATTCCATAGTAGTGACGTCACTCAATGATTGACAGCTAGGCGCCATGTTTCATTCATGCCTCGTTCTGATCACCCGATACGCGGGAAATGAAAACGAGGTCATACGAACTGGCTTGGCGGTTTCAGTTCCCTTTAACACAGAATATAAGGAACAATGGGTATTCATAAACAAGTGTTAGTCACCAATAAACAGCAGCCCTAGTTTGGCTTCCGAAGATGCGTCTGTATGAGACATACAGATGTAGCTGTTCTTTGCTGACTGTCTTGTGACAACATTGCACTTTAAAGACAGCCTCAGACAATGGGTGATATGAATAAAGATTAGCAAATGCTTTTACTTCAGTTTTGTACAGAAAGGCCTAGTGTAAATGTACATGGCGTTTTAGATAAAAGCATTTGCTAGTCTTTATTCATATCACCCAATGGCTATAGCTATGATATGAAGAGGCTTTCAATATCAATGAGCTTCAAGACTATATGCATTCACAAAGCCTATTTATGATACCAGCATCTCCCGGCATTCAGCACAACAAGACAGATACATCAATATGTATTTTCAGGCAGTGAATTAGCATGATCAGCTTTTTGTAAACAATGTCCCCCCAATCAAGAGTATAGATCTAAAGTGTGTCAAATCATTTCACCACCAATTAGTCCTTTCACCGAAATTCTATCAGGAAGTCCACCTAACTCTTATTTACACACATGATCATGATTTTGCGAACATGACCATGGAGTGCTCTGTAGGCGACTACCCTAAGAAATGATTGCTATAATTAGTCGCGCTATCTTGATGAATATTACCCTGGTTACTTGCATCAAAGAAGGAGGTCGTTCGAGTCAAAGAGACATAATTATACCAACACAGGATCCAGACATCAAAGTATGAAAGGTGATGGGGACGAGGAGTTGCATTTTTACATTGGGTAGGTATTGCTTCCTTTGATCTAAGTTACATTTTAGTGAACAACGTTTTATTCCTGATATCGATGCAAGTTCAACTGGTTTCAGTCAAAATTTGATGCAAGTTGAACCAATATCACTCAAAGGAAATGTCCTGCCTGAAGACTGCATATCAACATCCCTTTTGAATTGTTCAATTGGTTCCGATTTAGTTTGTCAAGAGTTATCGAACAGATTCCATCCCACATCAATGGAATGTGGATGTTTTGTGAGGCGTACTACTGACGCCTATTTATAGACTAGACGAGATGAAACTGGAGGCCGTAATCACATGCGTGAGCTGTGACTAGTCTCACCCAATATCGATTAGTCTCAATCAATGATTCCTGATCAGTGATTCTGATTTGGCAGCCAATTTTGGAACCGTTATAGACATTTCCAGTTTATTAAGCATTCGGGGATGAAAGAGGAAAGTGAGAGGAACCGGATTGTCTTTGGTAGAAATCCATGGCCTTTCATGCTATCAAGAAGAGTGGGAGTAAATGATAATTACCTGTGTACATACAACCTGCATGCATCACTTAGATGATGAAGGACGAAAAGATGTCTCGAACAAGCCAAACTTGTATCAACACAGCAGAAAAAGAAAACATTTCAGTGGCCGAAACTCTTGTGACCACTAAGCTGCCGTATCAACCCATTTCCTAATACAATGTAATATGTCTCCACTCCCGACTTTTGCGCATATCTGATGAGCTTGCCACATGCATCGTGTGTAAAGATCTTAGCATGAATTAATGAAGATTTATCAATTCTTGATCTCACCTGTCAGAATCTGATGACGGCAATGTTATTCAACCTCTATATATCACAAGAAATACACAACACATATCAAAGAGTTGCTTTAGACACTGTCTTATGTTTTAAGAATGGTGACACAGATGTATGAATATTAAAAAAAAGCCTACCCGACCAGTAGCTTGATGTTGTAATATTTTTGGCAAGCTCGAATCGGTATGACGTTTTTTCTAATGGAGACGATAATGGAGACGAAATTTTTTCAAGGTAAGGGGTAGGCTTAACAAAATAAAATTCTGAAAAATTTTCAAAGAAAAAAAGTTTTGGGACTGACGATTTTGGTTCATTTTGAGAAGAAAAAAAATGAAAAAAATATTTGGACTTAGAAAAAATTTTCTTAGAAAATCTTTCATAAGTTCAAAATTTTGAAAAATTTTCACAGTCAAAAAAGTTTTGGGACTGATGATTTTGGTTCATTCTGAGCAGAAAAATAAAAGGTGAAAAAAAAATTTGGACTTCGAAATTTTTCAAGGTTAGGGGTAGGGTTTAGCAGAAAAAAACACAGAGACAAATGGAATAAATGAATTCACTTACCAAAACTACACTCTGTACAGCTTGTGAATAAAGTAAGTGATATTCCACTGGGTCATTACAGACATCCTTTATATGCTTGAATACACGCTTACGGAAGAAAAATTTAGCATCACCTCCCCCTAGTGCGTGGTCATAACCACTCTTCTTCGAGACTGTCTGATATTTGGTGAGCTGGGTAGATGAGCGGTTTTCACTGGAGAAGAGAAGAAACTATAGATATTTTGAAAACAACAATCGGCATACCTTGGTACTTTGAATAGATATTCCACCAAATCACATCACCGACCAAGGCATCGACAAAGGTATCAATGTGTCCGACAACCTTACTTGCACCTATTAACAGCTCGGACGCACTCTCTAATCTTTCTCGTTCAACCTCAACCCTACCGAGCAGCACAATCGTTTGAAATACCAAGAAAAACCCACACAACGAATTTAAAGTTTACCATCCATTCTGTAGCTGTCATAACCACAACCCAAACCTAATATTAATTCCATGAAATTTCTTCTCCAATCAGACCTTTGACCTTCAAGAGCCGAAAAATCAATTCCATATCAAAAGATTATCTGTTGGGAATCAATTTTCAGTTTTCAAAACTTTGATTTTTTTGCAGCGAAGACATTTTGCGATTGATATGGTGGTAATGAGATGAGATGCCTTGGTTCAAATGATTTCTTGAAGTCTGCTGAGAATAATTCATTCATTTCATGAAGTGTGCATCAAGCATCATCTTAATTGAAGAGTTTGGTTGAGCAGTATAAACAGTCGATTAATCTTTGACAAGCATAGTCTTTCCCATGGAGAAAATGGATGAAAAAATACTGGTGATGGCTTCGAGACAATTCTGCAGCCACTAAAAATAAACAAACTCGAAGTTAATCTATCTGTAAACAAGGCTGTTTGCCTCGAAATGAAAAAAACACTGTTGGAAACAAAATATCGATTTAGTTTCATGGAAAACAAACTGCATGCTGCAGATCAAACAACTGATGGAAATTGTCCTCAGATATTTCGCTGGGCCAAAACAATTTATCTAATTCTACTTTGTACCAGGAATGCCGAGGCCAAACATATCAAAACTATCCTTTCTATTCCTTTTCCCTATTCATATGAAGAACATCAAGTTCACTTACAGTTCCCACTGAGACATAACATCAGCAAGAAATTCAAATCCTCGCAAATACCGTTCCCGATCTGGCGTCACCTGCGAAAGACGGAAAATGGATAGATGTAGCAAAAAATTTCAAAGAACGCAATGTAATCTGCATGTTGATCCAGAAACTCTACTCAATCTGAGGAAGAGTAAACCCAGAATTTGATATCACATTTTCCTCCCAGAGACCCAGAAAGCACATCATATCCTGTCTTCTGGTGACTAGGAAGAATTTGTAGTGTTGGCCATTTCAAAAACTATGGCCATGCTACTGAGAACACCTTACAAGGTTAGCCAAGGTGTATCTCTTTAACCTATTATCTAACGATTAGATTTCCACACACTTATGATCCACATTGACATGCCCAGCAAGCATTAAACAATAAGAGTGTATCTTCTTCATTGTACTATGCACCTACCTCATAGAGCGCCCATCCTTCCAGACTTTGCAGTCCGATCTTCTCAGCCATTCTATCTAACACTTCTGTCACAGTATCGCAGGGTTGGAAGCCCAAAGCCTTGGTTTTACCATCCAAGAAGTATATTCGACAAACTATTGGTGATAGATTCCTGATAGCCTGAAAATGTTGAAATGTCTTTCATGTCTTCAATAGAATGACAACCTTGCTCAGTAGGGGCTTCAAAGAAGCAGATTTCGATGCAGTATTGCAGTTTTAGGAATGAGGACTTGGCCACTTACATTTATCTCCATGGTGGATGGATGCATTCTCCTGGGCATGACCCGGGTCACCTTGAGGTGTGTCACACAGAAACTGGCATATTTGCCTATCACTTCGTCTTCTGTGTTCTTTTTGAGGTATCCCATGAGGTACTGAAACATAATCAAACCAGGCTTAAAACAGTATTACGAAAAACATTACAAAGGAAAACTTCTGTGTACATAAACCATAATGATGCAAACTGAAGTGGTATACACTGCATCCCAAGAACAGCGCCCGAAGAAAAGGATGGAGGATAGTTCAAATAGACTACTTTCACATCCAATGTACTCGAACTCCTACACAAATCTCAATTTGTTGAAATCACTCTTCTTACAAGGGAAAATTCTCAATTATAAGTCTAGCCCTTATTCCTACGGTGGCTGGGAAAGGACATCGAAAAAAAGGAACGACTTATTATGTCGGGGGGACTACTTATTATCTCGGGGAGACGACTTAGTAAGTCGGGGGGGACGACTTATGAAAAAAAAAAAAAAAAAAATTCATTTTCATTAAGTCGGGGGGGACGACTTATGAAGTCGGGGGGGACGACTTATGAAAGCAAGGGCGAGGCCTTAATAATAATATTGCCTTACTGCCTTTTTCATGAATCAATTTTGAGCATTATGTTTACAATGTAGTTGACAATAATTATAGTGAGAGAGATGAGACAGTCACAGCCAGGCCTCGCCCTCACTTTCATAAGTCGTCCCCCCCGACTTAATAAGTTGTCCCCCAGAGAAAATAAGTCGTTCCCCCAACTTAATAAGTCGTCCCCCCGACATAATGAAAATGAAATTTTTTTTTTTTTTTTTTTTTTTCGTAAGTCGTCCCCCGACTTACTAAAGTCGTCCCCCTGAGATAATAAGTCGTCCCGCCGAGAATTTTTTTTTTTCGATGTCCTTTCCCAGCTGCCGTATATTCCAGCAAAATGTATTTCATCTATTTCTTAACTAAAACAGCATAATTACAAACCTTGGCTAAGGTCTTGCTTGGAGAAAATGAAACAGAACAAAGACACATGACATGCCACGCCTTAATGAGGCCATCTTTACTCGGATTATCGTTTGTCTGTCGGATGATCTGACAGTAAATCTCATCTCTCAATTCTGGCCGCTCGATTCCATAAGCCACAATACTCTGCACAGTCAAGTTGATGAAGTCGGTCTTTACTTCTCCTCTGATGTACTTACACAAATCCTGAAAAAAGCGGAAAAGAGCTGTCGATATGATCTTTACCTTCCTTCCATAAGAAGGATCTGCATTTCAAGTCTGGATATAAGGATCATCTGTATCTTTCCCAAAAAACACAAAGGTCAATCAAACGTTACTTTTACACCTACAGATTGGGTACGGTCATTTCTTCTATCCAAAAAATGGTCAAATGACTGAAGGGTCGGGGATAGGAAAATGTGCTAAATATCAATACTGTCACTCGACCTGTTGCAAGGCCATCTCTGATCAGCAGCAGCTACTACACATTGTCCACAATCCACATTGTACTGGAAGTCTTGCCTTTATCTCAGTAGATGGATTTGAATTGAATACAGTCACAAACCTTGAAAATATTGCACGCAATATTGACGTTCTCTGGATCATGGAGATGGATGTGAGAAGTGTAGATAGCACCACCTTTGCAGTACTTGATGAGGTCGGCCTTTGACACCAGTTCCTGAGGGAATAGAATCAGGTATAAGTCTTGTTGGAGATACACCAGGTCTCAGCCTACAGCTTTCTTGGGAGAACTGATACAACTATCACTAAATGATGCGTCAGTTCCCTTTGCAACTATTCCAATTAAGAATTGATTCAACACATTACGTGTACAGAGACAACTTTTACCAGACCTTTGCCAGATAAGTAAGAGTCAATTCCAAACCCCAAGAAAAATCGCATGAACGGCTTGAAACGTTGAAAACCCTCTGCAAGAGGATGACTGATTGAGGGCTTCATCAAACATAAAGACATATGTCGTAAATTCATTCCTATTAGATAAAACAAAAGTTGTCATTACAAATTAAAGGGTCGAATGTGAAGAAAGCAAATTACATTTAAAGTTGCTGCATGCTATAAAGGAATTGCTAAGTGTGGTAAAATAAGTTGAGAGCATGATAGATGTTATACCAGGGTCCATTTTCACAGGCAATGAAAACATATCCAATGGATCAGTCAATTAGTGCTTGTGTAGGCTCTAACTATGCTATCAAACTGCCTGTGCAATCACTGTACTTTAATTACAAGTCAGCCTATCACCACAAACTAACCACCAACACCATGATAAAAATCTAGCCCAGAATAACGGGTTCAAGGGACTGCTTGGAACGGTTTGTAGTACCTTTATACCAGCTGGCCACCAAGATCGGCTCAGAGGGCTTAATTTCACCTCATTAACAAGTAATGTGCTTTGATGCAGCAACATAGTTCTATGTTACGATTGGCCAAACGTCAAGGAGTCTTAGCCCATCACCAGGAACCACACCCTGCACCTTACGATCCATATCATAGAGAGTACAGGTTCTCCACCCAAGAGTATCAGAGAAGGTAATTCAGAGAATAGAATGTCAGAGGTTGGAAATGGAAACAAGATGGATATGAATCTCCATTTAAACAGCGCCACCTATTTACATACCGAGTCATTACGCATCTGAAAATGTACAAACATCAAATATAACAAAAAGATGGTGACAGAGAATGACCACATAGTAATATTGTTCCTCTGATTTCTGGCTCTGGGGATGGAGAGGTTTTCGGCTCTGACCAAGTTGTACAAATTTTTCGCACAACACCTATGAATGTACGATTCTTTTCCTTTGCTTCAAATTCCTAAGAAGTACTTCGTATTTCTCAATCATTTCTGCGATCTGAAGATACCCCAGAGCCCCAAGGAGGGCCACTACTACTTGTAGGCATTTCTCTGACGGAGGGGGTATTCAGAACAACAACAAGATGCAACAGCCATAATATCACACAAAAGTTTCATAACCTCATAGTTGTATGTGCAGCAACACAGTCAAGCTAGGACAATAATCCAAAGTGATGGGAACACTTAGGAATGACGAACAGAAAATGATATCGAATATCTCCTAATGTAATGGTACGTCACATTATCAATTTCAAAATAATTGGGACGATTGACTAGAATGGAGGAGGGTACGAACTAGACTAAACATGATAACATTTCGATAAAGTATAATACAGCATTACGGAGTGTCATCTAATTGGGATAGCATACTGATGGAACTAGAAGCTGCACTTGCTGGATTACATGGGAGACATCTTGAGGAAATATCAAAGACTACCTACAATTTTCTACTATGATTTACGAAAAATGGGGGTACATTCGTTAGGTTTTAATGTGAGGGAAACTACGGGTAAAATTAATAAAATGACAAAATCGTTAACATCTTACATATGCCTCTACATTTATCAACTCACTTCTCATTATAAACTTCAAACGAGTTAAAAAAATGCCCTCTATACATACCCCTAATGATTTTCTTCTCCTCGTCAAAGTCTTCATTACCGTACCCCCTGGATCTTTCAAATGGACGTTAAAATATCTCTCAGCAAAGTCCAACATATCATAATCCTTTGTGTCTGACTCTGTCCTTTCCCGTTTCTCGACCACTTCCTGCTCCCACTGTTCCATTTCTTGTAACTTTTTCTCCACACGCTGTTTGCGTCGCATATCGCGACTTTCAAGTCCAGCGTCATTGTTGTTTTCGATCTCATTATCGTGCTCAGTACTTGAAGTTTCAGCGGTGTGGTTTTCTGTGATGTCGCCATTCATTGTGACCACAGCTATTGGTGCTAACTTTTTCATGGCTTTCTTTGGCGACTTCACTGTTTCACTCGATTCGAAATCCTGAAGGAAAATGAAAAAAAATGTTTAAGAATGAGAATAAAGTCTATCATGAATATGAATGGCCCTTGGACTGGACCAGAAGTTCTGGATAACAGATTGAGGCGGATTTCTCTGAAGGTACTATTACACACCCTTTGAAGTTGGGCCAGTTTAAACAGGACGTATGCTTACCTCAATGAAATACACTAACCTCAGTAAAAAGTACAAATTGGTAAGAAGATGGTGTTTCCACAGCAAACCAACAGAAAACTTATGACCTAAATACTGAAGAATTCAGCCAATATTTTTTATTACTTGTTGACATATTAGTAGCAGTACCTCCATCCTTAACAATCAAATACTAAATAACAACAGTTGATCTATTACAGGAGCAGACCATAACACATGATGCCATGTGTTCACACTGCAGCTGTCACGCCTAGATAAAACCAGGGACAACTACTGGAGCAGGAGTGAACAGGCTTGATGAGAACGAACGGTGGGATCGATATCAATATTGTCACAGATTAATCACCAGCAGATATCAGTAAGTTCTAGGATGAAGACAGCTTGCTTATTTTATCAAGGACTGGTGGCCCAGTCTTCAGCCACAAAGGGAGCATACATATCACCAGCTCATGCTTCTAACATGGATCAGAAGTGGTATCTAACTCGCCCTGCTATGGAACCAGGTGCAAGAAATTTGGGAAGCATATCTTTTTCAAATAGTATGGCAACTATTAAAGTGACTTTGCTAAATGCCAGAAATATGTTGTCTGTTTTGTATTGGGTATCGTAAAGATGGATGTCAAGGATGTCAACCTTAATCACTAGACCACATGGCCCCTCTACTTTACAAAGTAACTTCAGGAGATATCCACATCATCTTAAAAAACTTACTGAATCCTTGAGAGCATTGTCAAACTCGCTGCTAATCTGTCGAAGATAATCCTCCTTCATCTGCTGTGTCTGTTCTTCCGCTGGCTGAAGGAAGTTAAAGATTTCGTCCAGATCCATCGCCTGGGAGTTGGTCGGAGTTACATCGTGTTGAGCAAGATTGGTTTCTATCATTTGAGTGAGACTTTCTAGGGTACGCTGGGAATCTCTGAAGAAGAAAACAAATTACAATAATAGAAGGTACTCATATCAGTTTGAATTTAGAAGAATATAACCCAGTATAAGCCAACTCCTATCCATCCCCATTCTCACAAGGTAATCGGAGATCGCCGCTAGTACACGCAGATATGTGCATGGGGTTTATTTCGATCTTAAAGTCATGTTTGTTGAATAAAATAAAGCCAACTATATGGGAAATGACTCCAGTCACTGCATATGATGACAAATTACTGTAACCATTCTAAAGGATTCCCGATTTTATGAGGATAAGGCCTCAGCAGAACACCATCCCAATGGGTACTTCTCACCAAGGATGATATCAGATTGCATCACATATATTACTTACGCTAAAGAGTGATCATTCGAGAGCGCATGTGCTGCCTCCTTTTCCCGCACCAGTCGATCCTGTTCCAATTTTTCCTGCCGTTTTTTCTCTTCTTCCATTTTCTTTTGACGACGAAGTTCGTTAGCAACTTCACGTGCAAACATACCACGCAGATAGGACTGGAAGTATGTCAGTGAGTACATTTAAAAGCGGAATATGATGAAACACGTAACATCCAAGAATACTCCTTAACACTGATATTGAAACTTGAGTAACATCATCATCGCCTAGGATATCTCTGCCATAACATAAAGCCTATGCTAGGCGTCTACAAACATATTCAATTCACTGTTGATGTAGTTACCAAGGTAACAGTTAATGGCACTATTCAAAACAGTCTTGGAAGAAGTTTTTCCAACATTCATCTCGGCTCATTGGTTGAGGATATCCTCTTCCATCTATACTTCCTTCACGGATTGAGGCATCAGCATGAAAATTGATCTTGAAACCAAATACAAATGAGCCTGCCTACATGGAAACCTACCTATTCGGAACTCCCGTCAAAGGACACATGTGCATCCACAATCCAACATCTTTGATTTGGTAACATGTTAGTAGATACTTTGAAAATGATTCCTAATGATGCCTATAACTTGCTGCCTACCTGAATAGTGATCACAGCTCTCTTCTCCCTGAGAAAGGCAAGGTTTTGTCGCGTACCCCTGAACTTGGTCTGAATCACCAGCGCCGCCCATTGCTTTCGTCGAAAGGCTACAAAGACACACACATGAAATCATTATGGTAATGGAACGACTGTTTAACAGGATGAGGAAAATTCCCTGCGAAACAAAGGATTCTATTTCCCATCACGCTAGACTATCACTTCCAATCATACAATGTACAACACTGCAACACGAATGAGCAAATCACTTCAGTGCATTTATTCCTCAAAGAATACATGACGTCAAACAACTTCCTAATTCGTCTAGAAAAACCAAGCAGATGATTTTCCTTTACTGGAAACTTTACCATTTGAAGGTTTTTCTCAATATACCAGGCATTTGCCTTTTCAAAGAAAGGAGATGGTACACCAAAACGTTCAGATCAAAATATACACTGAAACTTCTTTATGGTTACGAAACTGGAATTCAAAGGCTATACAAAAGGAAATGCAGCTACAACCCATCTGATAAATTGCTGCTTTTGATGGAGCTGGAAATCTGACTGCATCAGACAAGCTAATTCCTCGTACCAGTATTTAATTTGATCAATCTTTCCCTTTGGTTTAAATCCTGTGATCATAAGAAACACGGCAAATGTCATCCAACGATCCCATGAGGTGCTGGGCGTTATTTTCAACGTAAAGATCAAAGCTTTGTAGCTTTGTTGGTCCTTAATGAGGAGGCAAGAGAACCGTTGGTCTCCCATGTACTCAATCATGGTGTTTGTGGGGCAGAGTATAATCAACTATTACACGATCAATTAGACTTAGGTCTGCAACAATGAAAACATTTCAATCACCTTTCGGAATGTGGAACGACCTCCGCAATAGCTGTCACAAGCTACGCCCAAAAGTTGACTGATCGCAAGAATCTTAGGTATTATGTAGCATGCTACAGCCATGATACCCGAAGCTGTCCAACCTAAAGTCCATCTAATCCTAGGATTACCAGCCAGCCCTGATTGCCTAAGTGTCCTGTCTCAGGTGGCCAATAAATCGAAACAGCTTACGTCAAGACATTATATTGTGGACACCGTCATCTCCATGTCATTCGATTTTAATGGCCAGGACCTGTGTATATGTACGATAAAGACGCTGAATTTTCAAATAATGTGACAAACAGCTTCTTTTTTTTTTCTTTTTTTTTTTTTTTAAATTACAAAAAAAACAACAAAAAACAACAAAAAAAGCTTTTGTCCAAACAGAAATAGATGTAGTTGTATAAAGTGTGAACTCAAGTGACAATTTATCAAATGGTACAGTCCCCTATCCCACTTCGGTTCTTTCACAACCTTCGATATTTGTCTGCTATTAAGAAACGTTTCGATGAAAGTGTTGAAATGACTTAGATCTTCTTGAATGGTGACCGACGTGAGGTGAAAATATCCACGAAGATACAAGTTAGAGCTAACAAACAAGCATGATTTCAGTACATCCTCATAAGACTCTCCTAAACTTTATAACGATGACAAACCCATGCAACCTGAAGCCGGATTCAGGCAGGCGGATGTACTCAATTCCATCTTCTTATCTTATCCAGGGATTACCAGTCTGCGGTCATTGTCCAAGTGTCCAATCTTAGATGTCCGATAAATCAGAACAGCTTATTTGCAGACGTATATAGATGACAATGATGTCTCCACAATCAATCCGATAAGGTCCGGTTGGTTTGGAAACTCTGTCTGCTATAATTTGCAACTGAACTTTCTATTTTAGGCCCATCGGCCTTAGACGTCTTCTGATCTTATTGGGGGTCTCGAGCAGGGATTTCTGTGGCTGACATATTTCCCTTGTGACCAATACTGCCTGATTGTCATTGATTGGGGAGGAAGGTTCAGCCAACTGACTCATGCTGCAGGCTTAGATTATCATACCTGTCTAATCACCTATATTCTCTTCTCAGCTAAATACTTCGGTTGCTGCTGCTTGGAATGATTATGATGATAGCCCTAGGTGATAACCAATTCTTACTAAATTAGTTGATCCTCTTCCTCTCGGCCAGACCAAACACCTCTTTCATAGTAACGTAATCAAGGGAAATGCACTGGTTAATAGTGAATATATGATGATTTAAAGCAATCACACACACGAGCTTAGTAACTTCATTAGATGTCATTTGATTAACCTTGATCCATGTGTGTCACATGCAGACAGTTGATCACCAGCACCGCTCATTGAGGATGAGAATTTCTGTGAACAGGCATCCAAGGAAACTTACCAACTGCAACAGTTTATGAAAGAAAACGATGAATAATTTCCAACCACTGTGAAGTGGGTATGCACTCAACAAACCTCACCCTGACAAATACTATATCACTTATCTCTGCTTTCCCAATAACAAGCATCCCACAGTGGCACAGCAGATTACATTGCTACCAGGTGACACATAAAGCATTACATTTGCATCTGACAAAATCATACAATGTTGGGATAAACCTTTATCTCATAACTGTCACAAACCTAGTTTGGCGAAAACTGCATTTGCTGCTGACAATAGCCTGACAGATGAAAAGGAAACAGAAAACAACCACATTGGTCACAACTAATTGCAATTTCCTGAGAATCAATGGGATTAATTGGAAACTGTACACATGAATGGAAATCTAGGAATTGATATCAATTTTCCATTTGGATCCAGAGAACCGAAGAACATGGCATGGTCTGATTTAAAGGGAACTGAAACCGCCAAGCCAGTTCGTATGACCTCGCTTTCATTTCCCGCGTATCGGGTGATCAGAACGAGGCATGAATGAAACATGGCGCCTAGCTGTCAATCATTGAGTGACGTCACTACTATGGAATTTACTACGAAAACTCATGAATGAAAGATCGCATGACTCACGTGATTCTCACATGATTCTCAATAATAACAAATTGAACTGCGCATGCTCGGGCACTGGGGGCGGAGCTACAAATCTGAACTCGAATAGGAAGTTGGAAGTTTGACTTTCTCGGGCAGTGAAAGTCGAAAAGTTGAATAAATCGCTCGGCGGTTCCAGTTCCCTTTAAACACATCACTGTCATCAAGTACAGTACTTCCAACCTCATGTCACTTTCCTCGACTCGCCCATTCGTTTATCAACCTCAACTAAAAGCTAACTGCCTAACAGCTTTTATCTGCATAAGGAGTGTTAGCTAAATGCATTCCTTCGAGGTTTTGTCAAAGCAATCACCTCTTTATCCAGCCAGTCAGGCAGGTAGGCAAAAAGCAGCGAACCTCGACTGTAATGTTACATAGTGAGGAGCAGAAAACCGATGATAATAATCCTGAAATCGTCAAGCCTGTCAAGATATAGTTATCTTCTGTCTGTCAAGTTGAATGCATTCACGTTACTTTTTGCAGGTACCACAGTATCATTGGCCACACTCAGATAACGAGAGCATCCAAGATGACTCACTGACTTAACAGATTCACATTTCACATGAGCATTTACTACAATTGGCTTAGCTGAAACCCCATGATAATCAAAATGAAACCGTAACGTCTTCCGATACCGAGTTTAAAATTACAGATCCAATGCATTTGTTTCGACTTATACACCATTATACCTGTTCAACATCAAATCTTCTCGACCTATTTGCTAACCAAAGAGTATTGAAGTTCATTAATGTCCCGAGTGAGACCATCAATCTGATGCTTTTCCATGGCATAAACATTGCAAACAATGAGGTTTCTATTCAATATTGGACGCATCACATCGCAACCTGAATAGCCAGCACTGACAGAATCAACAGCATGCAAAATGAAACTGAGGATTCAATATATGACTAATTTATTGTGTATGGTCCAATCAATAGTTCATCATCAATCTATTTACTATCCTGTTCAGGATTGTTGTAATGTGTGTACCTTGTGCATGTGACATGACTTGTGGTCGTATGAGCGAATGTGTTTCTTGGTTCAGGGCTTTAGTGATATACTTTAGCAAGCAATTCTCAATCATTTTAGCATGCAGTTATCTTTCATCAGCATTCATCATGCCATTTTGGTTTGGAAAGAAGCACTGCAGCAACTGAAACAACCATAAACATTCTTCACCACAGAGCGTTTTCTGGCACTAGCTCTCAAGGCGAAACTTTAATGTCCTTCTTGGCTTTTGTCCTGATTTGTCTCAATATTTCTTAAAATGAAGACAGTATGGCCACGAATTAAACACAAATATCATTTACAGTGGTAAAGATGCTCATCAGGCCCTGTAGTTCCCTTAGGCCAACAACTGTCAGATCCCCATACCAAAGTATCAGACTACTGACAAACCGAAGACAATAAGACAGAGTGTGTTAATCTGTCTTCACAAGGAGAAGGCTAATTCTCAAATAGCTGATGACACAACGAATGTCACTCTCTCCTTGCATTGCCAATAGTACTAATATATTGGAGATTTACAAAAACATCTCATATCTCCACTTGGCATTGACCATTTCCAAACCATTATTGGAGAAGTCTATGTGAGACGTAAGATTCCGCAAATCGAAAATTTCTCTCCAATATGCCGATGTGCTTTTTTGCATCAGGATGTCATTGGAAACCGAAATTGGGAAATGAGACTCTTGTTTGAGATCATATCCCCACAGATAGCTAGTGAGCCGTGTTTGATTTTTGCAGAGGCAAGTGCTAGATTTGTGTGTCAATCTATGACAGAGTGTCAGAAGATGAGATCACACTCACAAATAATATGCACTTTGACAGCTTATTCGTAGAGGGAACTAAATGTGCAGTTGGGGACACTTCTTGAAAGGACAAATAACATCAAGAGTTATCAACGATAATTCATGAATTAAGATGGGAGCATGGTCCAATGTCATAGAAACGCATACTATTGGTGATTATGGACAATGCAATGCGAAATCATACCCCCCTACTCTTGCCACAAGTTTTGGTTTTTCATGAGACAGGCAATACATCATGATTCTTGCCA
The DNA here is from genome assembly GCF_910592395.1 of Lineus longissimus. Lineage (NCBI taxonomy): Eukaryota > Metazoa > Nemertea > Pilidiophora > Heteronemertea > Lineidae > Lineus > Lineus longissimus. The sequence goes on from NC_088310.1 coordinate 27,331,555, forward strand.
CTAATTTGAAATATAATTATGGCTCAGAGCATGTGATGCGATTGTCTCCCGAACTAGTGAATCTCTCTTATTAGCATTAGAGCAGTTTTTAGCCTGCGGCAGAGTATTGAAAGGTCACTACACTGCTCTGGTTAAGGTACGTACCTGTAGGTTTGCTTGGTTAAGTTGTAGTTCACATCTCGTACCTCAGAGGTCCCTGGTTTTTTTCTTGCACTGTCCTCTTTACTGAGCTGACAAAACATGACCTCAGATGCAGGAATCAAACCTAACCTAGGTTGCATTGGACAGAATGCCCTGATTTTAACCACTCCACCAAGGGGGGGGGGCTAAAAAGTCATCTTCCTCTCGATTATGATCAAACCTTTTGTTAAGCATTTTTCAGGTGCAACGACAAGCCAGAAGAATAAAACGTATTTTTTCAGGGTAGTTGCAACTAAAGACTACCAAAGAGCACCACTTTAACAAGGAGGATCAGATGGGATTGAAACGTATAACTTCTCATTCACCAGTTTGTTATCTCCTCACACACATGCCGAGATCTCAATCAGCTAAATAAAACATTACCTTGCCTCTGCAAGAGTTGTTATTAAACTCTTCCCAACCCACTAATCGTTTCTGCGTTTAAGACACAATTTCCCTAAAAGCCCAACTACAAACGACTTGAGTATTTAGCTGCTTCTCTGTAACAAAAGACATGATCTGATTGATAGGATGTATTAGTACCACACCCAGTTATATTAGATCAAGCCCATTTATGAGATAACGATGTTACGAATCGAGAAATGGCATACAGCCACTGAATATTGGGAGCAGTACTACTTAGGTTGTTCGTTTTGATTGGAAATTAATCAAACTCTCTAGTAAATGAGACCTTACTTAGTGCAATGGGTGATATAATTGGTTTGTTAAATCAAAGGCAACAAGAAGTCTTTTATACAGCATACATTTGGATAATTTATTGCTGGCAGGTCCTCCATCAAAGTGGCAACCACACAAAACAATCTCAACGAATTCAACATCATGGTGATCTGAAGCTTGTGTGAAATGAAAATGTCACTCTATTTTACACAAGGTTCATATCGCCATAGCCTGGCTATTATATAACATGAAAAACCTCTGTGGTTCAACTACTGAAGGACAGAAAAGAGGCGAATAGGCACATTATGCTTCTGGTCACATAAAGCCCACACCCAAGTTCTCCCTCATAGTGAGCTATATCAATACGACAAACTATAGACTAAATGTCTAAGATGACCAATTTGACCCTTCTGCACATTGTCCCTCTCAGTTTGAAGGTGTAGTACACTATCACAGCCAATACTGTTAAACTGATGATAAATTAAGCTGAGCAATTCATCAGTTATGTATCCCGAGGCCAGCCTTTGTGCATTAGACATCTGAATACCTCAAAGTATTCATATGTCTGGGTCACCAATAAGGTCAGTTCTGGTCGTCCGGTTTTGGAAATCGATTCCTTTGAGAATTGTTGAGGTGATTACCCTGGTCCCCCATCTTGGGTCTCTGTGTCTGCAAATTGACATAGTTTTCGTCTGGTACTTCAAAGGCTCTCCAATTTCTTACTGGTTTGAGCAGAAAAAAACATGTGAAAAAAATATTTGGACTTAGAAATTCATAAAGTTCAAAATTCTGAAAAATGTTCAAAGTCAAAAATATTTTGGGGCTGATGTTGTTTCGCGATTTCGAGAAGACACAAAATCAAGTGAAAAATATCTTTGGACCTAGAATTATTTTCATCTTTCAGAGTCGCCGACCGGGGTTCCACTCTATTACACCAACAATTGCATTTCCTGTGAACCAAAATGAGCACTCTGCTTGAACTCAGATTTACTGATTTTGAGGAATCCAACTTTTATTCCAATCAATGTTTTGAATCACAAGAAGTTCTGTTAACATTGATTGACAAATGATAGATAACTTTCCTCGGAATCATTCCTAGATCTCATCATTTCATTCAGAACATCAATCACGGATGCAATTTAGCAGACTTAGACGGGTAATCAGAAATCCGATTGCAGGAATTGTTAATTTGTTATCAATAATTTAATGACGGATGTTCTCGGGTAGCGAATCCTAAATCACCTATAGCTTGTAATTAATTTCATACCACCGTGGATTCGAAATCTCGGTGCACTTCAACTCCCGAATATAACATATATACAAACACAGGTTTTAAGGCCATTGAGACCCAACTACAGACATTACCTTGACTCTTGCTTTCTTTTAGAAATTAAATGCCCACATTGGATCTTCTCCTTACTAGTCTACATCTTTTCGTTGTCACCATTTTGTCCTGTCACAAAACAGGCCCAGCGTTTGCAACAACCACAATATCACAATATGTTTTCTTAAAAACCACAAAGACGACGAAGCCTTAGTTGGGCATGCAAAACAATTATCGCTTGAGCAATCAGAAAAGTAATCGAGACCTGGCAACTGCCTGTTTCGTTATACATATCACACCAGAATGAAAGCTGTATGATTTATGAGACTAGATGGAGGACTCATGACACAACTATACAGTGATTCATTGGTAGAAATTTGAAGTGCAATGTGCATGTCTTGAATATCAGTCACAATGATCTTGAGGACTCAGATATCAGCTATCTCTATATGCAGCCACATCCTGCACACCCAAACACTGCTAAGCATGTCTTCCCATTTAAGCAAACGGGAGCAAGCAACCTCCTTGGCTGTCTACTACTACAGCTCCTCCCGGTCTAAATAGATATCTTAAGAGTACAGAAGGAGCGCTATCTCTATATGCAGCCACATCCTGCACACCCAAACACTGCTAAGCATGTCTTCCCATTTAAGCAAACGGGAGCAAGCAACCTCCTTGGCTGTCTACTACTACAGCTCCTCCCGGTCTAAATAGATATCTTAAGAGTACAGAAGGAGCGCTATCTCTATATGCAGCCACATCCTGCACACCCAAACACTGCTAAGCATGTCTTCCCATTTAAGCAAACGGGAGCAAGCAACCTCCTTGGCTGTCTACTACTACAGCTCCTCCCGGTCTAAATAAATATCTTAAGAGTACAGAAGGAGCGCTATCTGATCGATTCGTTCATTAGATGAGCAGGGCGACTGTTTCAAGTCACGAGTATCAAAGGGGATAAAATGATATTACTTTCTTAACGAACATTTACCGAAAATTGATATATATATTAATATTATGCAGTGGCCAACATATAAGTTTATAGGACCATAAAAACCTCTAAGTTGCAGTTTTTACAGACCCTGTCCGTTTTTCAGCAGTCACTTTCAACCAGTCTTTTCGGTCTTACTTAATGGCAGACAAATATGGCCTAGCCTTCAGATAGCTTTAACATCAGACTTGACCATCAAAGAACATTAGTCATATACATGTAGTTATCACCTGCTTGTATTTCTGCAGTAACTAGGGTAACTAAATCATCACATCTGACCCTACAAAGTCCCAAAGTATAGCTAGATATAATAATTGTCGTAATGCCAATTATCGGGAATCGATGAACAGTTTTGACACTAGCGGTGGGAGCCGCAGTAATGTGCAAGTTTGGAATGGGTATCGCTCATCGCACATACTGGATATTTCTTTTGACGAAAAGAAACACTTGTTTGCATCATTGTAACGAGTTGGATTGCCATGAACTTGCTATGGCACATGACAATAAGTAAAGATTACCAAAGAAACAGTGTCTAGACTTGTAAAAGACCAATGATGACAATTAGGATCTTGGAATTGTTCAACACTGTAATTCGTGAGGTAGTTTCCATTCGATACGACATGGGGTACAGAAATTGTATGCTGCTGAGATGTTGACACAATATTGTTGTTGCCAAAGCAACACATGCAGCGTTCCTTGTAGGTCATTGAAATGTTGTTAAGGAGACATGTTTGTTACTGGCGTGATGAAACGCTTCCTGATGAAAATGTTGAAGTGACATAGCAGGCAAGTTGTTATGTTCCAAGTTGTTATGTTCCACAAACCATATTTTATTGCAGTGTTCTTACGAAGCAGACCATTTGGAAACGACTTGTTGCATATCTCTCGCTCGTAATGTATGTGGGCATGTGACCTACCTTTTCTGCATAGATGCCCCTTCCAGTTTTTCTGTATGTTTACTGCCTTTTTGCTCAGGAACTGTTTTCTCCTATCCTCCAGGGGATCAAAGACGCTGTTGCGTAGGAAGACCTGCAATTGTCAGAAGGAACAAATTGAAACAACAAATTGAGTCAAGAATGTTTGACTCAATCAAGAACAAACTCTCTTCATTAAGAATGAATGTGATAAAGCTAACTTATTCTTCCACCCTTTATTTTGTACGACAACACATAATAAAACAGAAAAACCCAATTTTGAAATAATTGGAACAACATAAGTGTTTTATTGCAAAGATAATATTTGAATATTTGAATACCTTCAACTCCTTCTGATTATTTTTCAGCTGCCCTGGGGTATAGGATTCCAAGTGAAATATACTCCTTAGAGATACAACGACTCTATCAGAATAATTTCACCGCAGAGTTACATACTATGAGGCATAAAGCCAAGTCCAGTTTATTTGATATGATTTAAAACATCCTAAACTAAAATGATTATTCAAAATATGATCAAGAATTAAAATCGCCAACTAAGTATGAAATCCATAATGTTAAATAATTCTCTGAACACAGATATTCATTTCAAGATCATGATATCCAATACTAAACTTATCGAATCAACGCCACGGTTATCCAACACAAAATTCCTATAACGGCAACAATTTTCTGAAAACAAACTTTGAAATTTGTCACAGCGGTGTCTACGACCTCCACTACATGAATATCAAATGCTAATCAACTGCCACAGTTAGCTCTGATCCTGCGAAAGTGATATATCCAATAAACTATCAGTAACTCATACCTAGAGGTCAGCCAAAGTTTCTGAAGCAAATGGACACTGCATTTAGTGCCAGTGCTCTCTATGAATTCACATTTAATATTCCTGTATTGGATATTATAGAGAGCGCTGAAACTAAACAGCTTTTGAACTCGATACCTTATTTCTATCCTTCCTAAAGAATTCCCTAGTCAATGATTACAAATGAGAACCATGTGATTAGTGATTTGATGGTTCTAGAAAGAGGGAATAGATGGCATGCTTGGTCTCTAATATTCAAGAATTGCTCTTAAATTCACAATCACGATAGATGGCAGGTTTGCTGCTTACAGAATCTAGCAGACCAATACTGATGCTGTTTATCAGTTTACCATAAACCAGAAAGATGGAAGCACCATTACATAAAGAATGGTATGAATGTCCGCTCAATTCCTGAAGAATGGTATCAAATGTCAGCTCGATTCCTGACGAATGGTATCAAATGTCAGCTCGATTCCTGTTGCATTCTGCAGAGAGGAGCATATCTGTCAAGGCTTTGCCGCACTCCCTCCTTCGTGTACTATTCTATCATATCAAAGGATGTTTTTTACTTGTAAGTTCAGGGAGGCAGTGCCTTCACCACTCTGAATAGATCTTTTTGTTGGAGTGTCAGGCTACAAGGCAGACTCCAGTTACAAAATCTCATCCCAAAACAGAGTCATAAAAGTACAAGTTACCAATTCAGCAATCTTTGCATATAAGAAAGCCCATGTCTCCCATAGACTCTGATTACCCCAAAGCATTGGTAAGAGAGGCATCAAAACCATCTTGTATGCATCTGCCGTCTGTATTATACGCACCGGTCACCGATCCAAAGGTTGACCGCGCTCAACGTTGCTTAACTTCCACTCTGGGGCCAACGCGCCAACCACTGGGCCATAAAGGAATTCCCTCATGGCCGGCGGGTTAAGCCGTGCCATATACCTGGGGGTACTATACATCATTCCCCCCTTCGGACAGAGATGGATCGTCCGCGATCCTACTTAGCGCTTCATGCGTCTCAGTACCGAACTACAAATCCAGAGCTCGCATCGCGTGGGAAGGTCTGCCAGATGTATTATACGCGCCGGTCACCGATCCAAAGGTTGACCGCGCTCAACATTGCTTAACTTCCACTCTGGGGCCAACGCGCCAACCACTGGGCCATAAAGGAATTCCCTCATGGCCGGCGGGTTAAGCCGTGCCATATACCTGGGGGTACTATACATCATTCCCCCTTCGGACAGAGATGGATCATCCGCAATCCTACTTAGCGCTTCATGCGTCTCAGTACCGAACTACAAATCCAGAGCTCGCATCGCGTGGGAAGGTCTGCCAGATGTATTATACGCGCCAGTCACCGATCCAAAGGTTGACCGCGCTCAACGTTGCTTAACTTCCACTCTGGGGCCAACGCGCCAACCACTGGGCCATAAAGGAATTCCCTCATGGCCGGCGGGTTAAGCCGTGCCATATACCTGGGGGTACTATACACTGTCCCCAATACATTCCCCAGGCTAGCCCAGTTAATAGCAAGACAGGATACCACAACCATCATCAATCCATCTCTTGTCCCCTGTCACCTATACATTCCAATTATCCCACATGAATGGGTAGAGAAGAAACCACAACTATCACTCATGCATCTCTCGCACTTCTGGCAAATGAGAAAAATCTTTGACTAGGATTCTGCGTTTGCGTGGAAAAAATGAGACCGCAAGACAAATGCTTTTGGTTGTCAATGGTGACAAATCTGGCAAAATGGACACCTGACGTGTTGAGATTTTGTTCTGCTGTTTACGAGGAATGGTGGAAGAATGGTGTATTCCTGGTCAGATATCTTAATTTTTCCTGTTTCCATTATAGCCTTAGTATCCGTATCAAATTCACTGCCATATTGGACAATTTGCTGACCGTAACCACATACGATTACTAATAATGACCTAAAATTGGCCTATTTGTCTCCTCATTAAGAAGAAGATGCTGGCCAAAACTTCCAGAATTGGTCATGTTAGATTTAACTGCACCAATGATTGGTCAGTCAATGCTTTATATCCTTAGGGATGACCAATCATTCGCAGCAAAATTGGAGGAGGATAGGAGATTTCCGGCAGCAAGACCCCGAGGTCGGTGGTAAATGGGATCACTTTGCAGAGGATATACTTGATTTGTTCACAAATAGCCTCCATTAGGTGGTATCGATTCAGGTCTGGACCCGTGGAACGAGAGTGAAACAAGTCTTCCGAAATGAACCAGAGCGAAGATGCATCGACCAGACTGAGGCAATCTGAATACACGTACCTCAAACCTCTAAGCTGAAGTGCCTACAACACAAGTATGTAGCGTCAAATAAACGCAACTGGTTTTCATAACTGAATATCCACATTTTGCAAGTACCACAAAAAACCAGCCGCTGTACCAACTTTGGGATGAAATTTCCAATTATTGCGCTTGGAATAGGATTATATGTTTTCTCACAAGAGACATCCTGTTTCCACCTCAGCACAGAGGATAATTAACTGGAACACAACCCATAGCTCTCAAGGGAAGCTGGAAACTAGTCTCGGGAGAAAAAAACCTGCAGAGTTGATTCTTTTAAAAGGCACAGATTGCCTAAGGAAACATGCATCTTCCTGTTTCAAACTTTGGTAACATGTTTAATTTAAATTTGTAGTCAGGTGGTATGTTAGCTATTATTCTTGGAAAAAAACGAGAAAAACATTTGGAACTGGGACTGAAAACACTTTTTGGCCAGATAATGCATTTTGTTGACAAACGGACATCTCGAGATTTCTCCTCGTAACTGTTAACCACATCATTCTGCACATTATCCTCATCAAAGCTACTGGATGAATCTGGCGTGACAATAGACTGCAGAAAGGAACTCTCCAAATGAACCTCATTCTTCAACGATTTTTTTGTGCGTGTGAAACAAATCTGAGTTAAGAGATTTGTTCACAGAAGGTAGGTAGACGCAGAATCGCTGTGACATGCAACTTTATGTAAAAGCAGATTGTTTTGACAGTAGTCAAAATCCAACCTTTTGAGTTCAATCAAACGTGACAATATCACATGTAGCGCACGATTTTCCCTGGCAAGTGTGTGCTCCATTTAACAAAAAATTAATTTATACAATCAAAGATCTTCAATCAAAAATGTTTTAAGTGGGGCCCCGCTGTCATTTATTCATAAGCATTGGGTAATTTCACTGAAATCTGAACAAAAAGAGCAACCCATGCTGGGAAGCATCATTAAATGTGGATACTGATGAAATCGACAACGAAGGGAGCATTTAAATTAATTATCCCTCCAGAACGAAGTCACGAAATCAATCAACTCTAAACCACCATGGTTAAATAAACCTTGTCTGTAATATAAATTGGCACTGATTATTTGAAGTGCATGCATTCCTTGGTGAACACGTACACCTGACAAATTACCGTTATCAAGAAACGTTTGAAATTGTCGAGGATTTGGTGTTTTTCTTCATTAGCTTCCTTGGCAGTTCCCAGTGACATCCTTCTTTCATCAAGAGTAAATGGTGTGACAATAAGCAAACACTGATAGCAGGAACGTGCCTTACCAAGATATAACAAGGTTTTGAGGTTTAAAGTGCATCGAAGAATAGTTCAGGTTAATGGCTTTGAACTTTTCCGAGTGAAAACGCAGACAATATTAATAAATAAATGCCAAACATATCCTACCCACTAAGAAATTTCCAATACCGAGATTTACGTAATCTTTTCACTCGCTAATTAATGACAATTTGATCAATAGTACAATATTTTTGTCTACATGACGGAGTAAAACTTATTTCCAGGATCACTTCATTAATAATTGATATTTTTCCAATATGAATTGACTTTCACTATTTCGTTTAAAAACATCCATATGATGTTTCAGGGGTGTTTCTGAGAAGTTAAAACAATGCAATATTCTCATGGCAACAATAGACGATAGACGATATTCTACATCAGCAAAAGTGTATAATGTCTTTATATCAGACAATATATTCTTTTCAAGTATACATTTCCATTCCTTGAAGGCTGAATTACGAGGTCTCGGCTCACTGACTTTAGTATGATTTCAAAGTGTTCATAAGACAAGGTTATCTATTGAACCCTAGTAAATATCATAGGAAAAAGAAATTCAAACAGTTGATCTGATAAATTTGTCTTTTTCCTTCGCACCATGATATATGATATATGACGTCTGCTCTGCTAAATGATCAAAACATACCTTTGTTCTGCCAATCTGCCATTCCGTCTTTGGCAGATGTAGCGAGGACATGATGGCCGACACAGCCTCCTTCTCATCCACCGGTAACCGCTGGCCATCGATGAGGCACCGGTAGTTTGTGAGGAATGTGCTGGCGGGAACATGTACTGGGAAGCCCTGAAAAGAGTAAAGACAAGGCTATGACATGTATGAGAAACTGTTGAAATTTTTGAGAAGAGGTCGATGGGTTTTACAAAGTTTGTAAAAAGGGACAGGACAGAGTGTATAACGATACATGTATTCCCATTTTCCGGCAGATACTTCAATGATTATAGGCCAATCGCATTCCCACTTGGGCCAAGAGTGCACCGAGTTTGAAATATTGCCACATAATGATTAATAAACTGTTGCAACGACTCTACTTCATCTCATCACAGTGGCACTCGTTGGCTGAGAGTAACACTCCTTCATGAATAGAATCTTGATGGGTCTTTTCAATTCAGCAAGATCTCGTGCAAGCTAACAATTTATTGCCGATGTTGTTTTTGATCAAGCAATTTCCCCACAGCGATGTAATCATGAGTAGAAGCAAGTAACAACCCTGTGCAGCACACTCAAATGCTGGTGGTCCTGCAGCAGGGTTGGAGTTCATCACCATCACTTACAAGTTGTCCAAGGCAGAAGGCTGAGAACAAACGAGATGATATATCATGCAACTGTAGACATAATAAAATCATATAGTAACAATATAACAAGCAGCGAGAGCTCAAGGAAACAGTTCCTGGCTGCAGGTCACACAGCTTCAGCCCATTCCTTTGTACTTGGTCTTATCACGCGATGTGCTTACAAGACACTAGACCACTGTAGCATGCAAACCATGGAGGCAAATTGAGGCAGCAGCACAAGACCAAAGGAGGTGGAGAAAGGCTGTGGATGGCATATGCTCCAGATGGAGCCAACTGGTATAATTCCGGTAATACAGGTCAAGCCATAGCAAATTTCCTGCACAGCCCCTGCAGCTGTCCTGGAGGTAAATTGAGGCAGCAGCACAAGACCACAGGTGGTGAACAAAGACCGAGGATAACCTATGTTCCAGATGGAGCCAGCAAGTATAAGTAAGTCAGTAAGCATGCAAACCATCTTTGGGACTGCTGAAAGGAGATATAGAGTGAATCAAGTGTCTAGCTGAATAATAAGGTGCCTGACTTCTCAAACAAGTCTAACCTGCTCTTGTCAGGCCATGCGCTTACACGATGCGATATAAGAGCTATCTGCTAATGGAAGATAAGGATCAATAGGCTATTGTCACTTTTCGCAGCATGCTACCTGTATCTATTGGAACACATGCCAGTCCTAATGCACTGAAACGCATCAACCGTTCTTTATCTGCTACATTCTTAGTGGGTATTCTCGTGATTACCGGTTGATACATCGAGTAACTCCTGGAAGGATATTACTACACACAATATGCCATTATACTGCCGCAGTGTGCAAATTCACATTTCAAAAAATCCGACATCATGCCGTGAGGAAATATAAGGAGACATAAATGCTCATAAGGAATTATATCCGAGTCCTTGTACAATTGAGACCAATGCCAAGATTGTAACAAAAGTAGTGCCAGTGGCATGCAGCCAACCACAAGAGGAAGAGGAAAAAAGCTTGGTTATAACTTTCTTGCATTTTGATAACAGACCATTTCCGAAACAGTGACCAAGGCCTGTAGCAAATAAAACTTATTACACCTCAGCAAAGCAGTACCACTAGCTGTAGTAAATAGTTGCTCACGAGTCTTTTGCTGATGACTACATATATGCTAGACAACTATGAGGAGAAACCCCTTGTATAGCCTCTGGCCTCGTACATCATTAATCACGATACAGCAGACGCAATTGACTATATCCCGCCCCAAATGAGGTGAATCTTGGAGGCATCATTTCACAAGATTACCACCATTATCCGCTCATTGTCTACTAACATCAGGTTAATCTGGCATATCAATTATTAATATGCAGTTCAATGTAAGCTTCGGGGTACAGCTCTGGATCTTCACAGGAATAAAGAATGTATTTATTAAATCAGCGGGAGATCCTTAATATAGTTTATGGCACTGACATGATGGTTTCTGCGAAGAATCACCTCAGTGGTTCTGTGATAAATTACTTCAAGTAGAACGAGAGAATATACATTATAATGTCCAGGGCCAGAGATCGGATCCATTTTAGAATACGGAAAAATACTAGAACAGATTGCTTTTAACACCTTGGCAGGCAAATCAAGAATGTTCACAAATATTCAAGTTTCTAAGAGAAGGTCGGGATGGTAAAGGTTAGTTCGAATTTCTTAACCCGGAAAGTGATTGTTTATACGTCGATGCATGGGACACAGGAACGAAGACTGTCATTTCACATAACATTCAAAACAGTCACAACATTTCCTCCTGCTATAAAAATTGTCTGGTGTCTGCAACAGACAATGAACGGAAAACACCAAGAACAAAAGCTACCGACGGGAACATGCCAAGGCAGTACAATCCATTATGCAAATGAATAAGATAGCAGCCGCGTAACACGAAAGATCTTTTTCTTTTTGAGCTTGTTCGATTGAAACCGAAGAGCAGAACGATGGGTACGTTTGTGTGCAAGACATTTGAAATTTTTTGAACAGTTTAAATTTTTGATGCTGAAGATTAGCTTTTAGGATGAAAGCTGGAGAGTGGAATACTGAGATGGTGACTGCGACTGGCGATTGAGATCTTTTGTTATCGACTGGAGATGTTAGACTTAAATGTTCAAGACTGTTGGATCAGAACCTTAAAGCAGATCGCTTGGAATGTGAAGGTCACCTGAAATGGATATTTGACACATCTTGTTCCTTCTAATTTAGAGTAATACACATCAAAAACACATTAGGACATGGCGCTTATAGATGCATATCAAAAAGGTGGAAATCAAAGAAAGGGAATAAGAAAGTTTTTTTCCTTGAACAAAAAAACCTCAAAAGCACTTATATCAATTTACAGCTATTTTCGCACTCAAAGCGAAGCGAGATAAAATGCTTTCCTTTAACCAATCACATGAGCCCCTTCCATGCGGCATGGAAGATATTTCTTCTCCCCAATGATTTCAAGTCCAATTTCACCTCAAAAGCAATCAGAATTTAGCGAAAACACCAAAGGCAAAATTTAAGAGATTGCAAGAAAAAACCCAGCTAAGCATACCAAGATGTTCCATTCGGAAAGGAGTTGAGTATAGACCAATGCCTCTAGGGCAAACTGTCAACCTATTTGATAACTTGGAAGTACATTTGACCATAAAGGGAGTAGAGACTTCAGGTCTGTGATCATTCTAAAAGGTTTTCCTCGAAGCAGATAAAAGGCACGTCGATAAACAAATAAAATGTTGATAAGTGGTTCACTTTTAACCCTCAACAGACCGAAAGTAGCATCTAACAGTTAGACGCCAGAAGTTCGGACTTTGATATGGGTTTGCATCATAAGATGCCAAGACAAACATCTCGTCTATAACACTCATTATTGAAGTGGCCTTCCGAATCAATTGCTGGTCCTCACTGACCACACACTTATCTGTCATGAAATGAATATAGATGTTAAAAATATTCATAAGAACACATGCCACCTCACATGAATTATGTCACGTACAAACTAGAAACTCAGACGACCCAATCCCATCTATCCAACTTGGTGTCAACGGATTTCGACTGAATAAATCACGACACATTTCATGACGTTGCTACAACCTGCATGCTTATCACATCCACCAAGTTTCCTCATTACAATTCATTACACTACCTACGTGTGCAACTGAAGTTGTCAACGCTTCCTTGAAGACTTAATCCTTTACATTCAAATTAGGCATCAACAAATTTTGGTCATAAAACCATCCATATACTAGGTCTTGTATTCAGAACCTGTCAAGGATGTTATTTCATGAGAACATGAAATGCTGTCACATATTAATGAAGTTTTTATGAAACAGAGATGCTGAATGAGACAAGTCGTGGTATCTCAATGATATTCCATAACCCTGATCTTAACAACGAGAGACTAAGTACTGGCACCAAAATGTACTTAACGTAAGTTATGTAGCTTTCTTATTGCCATGCAGCTCACACTGTCAGATCAATAGTCTGTACTGATGCACTGTAATGTTAAAAGCCTTACCATTTGCTTTGTCTATTAGAAGAACCTTTGACACCATCTCGTCTAACAACATCATCATCAAATGACACAAGCAGGGTAGCAAGTCAACATGTTGATACCCTCAAATAGCCCATCACCCCTAGCCAATGTTGACTCCATTCTATTCCATTTATCATCGTCCATCAAATCCGCTGGTGAATTGCTGATATTACTTTCTGATGTTACCCCTGGGAATTCACTTCCATTATTGAACTCGGTCTGGGACAATGCACCGATACCCTGAAGTTACTCGAGGACAATAAATGCATTGTCACCGCCGGATACCAATTTCATGATATTACTTTATTTGGTATGTTAGGTGATGGTTCAATTTTTTGGCATTCATTTGGTGAATGCACGCTGAGAGAATTCTCCAATATATGAGCTGTCCACATTGACAAGAGCTCCGAATTTCCTTCTGGCAATACAATACCTGTGCTGCGCCACAGTCAGTATCAAAGTAAGTGATGCATCATCAAGTGATACGCAAGTTTCTGAGTGAAACCCTTTTCGAGCCCTATTGTCCACATGTCCAGCAGGCCGAATCTAGTTGACTGATCTGCTCGGACTTTCATACAGGAAGTGAGAAGGTACCATTACTCAGGTGATGAAAATATAAAAAGTAGGCTAAAACACTGGTAGTGTGATATCTTACACCTCTGAATAAGATTAATCTCCCCTATGTCATCGTCAGGCAACTACTTCAGCAACCCCTCCTCCTTCACTCATATTGCCAATACGCTGAATTCACCCAACACATTTCCTTCCAACAACATTCATCTAATAGAATAATATTCATCGCACAATTGCCACCTTGTCCTCAGTCTGGTCAGGAGGGAATTGGTAACCTTGGGCTTGCTCGTAATAATCCAGTTTTCAATTAACACCCACACATACTTGAGATATTGAATCAGACAGGAAATCAATGAAGACGCGAGAATCTCGCTGCATTCATGATGGGCAATGTGGCTTTTTGTTTACTTCTCAACGACGTGAGTTGCTAATCGCTTATGGTGTGTTCACACTGGATGCGAATTGAAACCGTATTCCGTAGAGCGCTCTTCGGAATACGAATTGGTTAATCCAGTTTCAGAACGGTCGCGTCACACTGGCCCGAATACGCATTCAAATCGGTTTAAAACGCGCCACACTAATGCGTACTAACGACGCGCCATCTATTATCATTATTATTATTATTTATTAACCTCCCATATGGGAGAATAAAATTTACAAGTACAAAACATATAAGTATATAATATCACAGTATCACACAGTCATTATTAACAAGTTAAAATCGCGAAAGGTGCTTGACCATTTCCATCTCCCGGCCATGTCTATTGCCAAAGTTCGGGTCAAAGAGGAGTGTCCTCAGCGAGTCAACACCACCGTCGCTAAATGCGGAGAATCCCGGCCTCGCCCTCGAAAACGAGGCCAAAACCGGGGAAAACCCCGCCGCAACGCTGTTGTTGACCAGCGTACCTTTGACCAACGAACCGGCGGCAACATACCTTGCCAGGAAATGAAAATGCAAGTCACGTGCAAGGGAGTTGATTTTTCCCTATTCTATGGCAAAACAAAAACGATTTGAGTTAATGAATTTAAATACATCAGTTAACTAGTTCGGAGCACTAGTTCCCGCGGTCAAAGGTCACTTTCCATGCGCCGGGCGCATGCGCAGTGCGATCGAAAACCTTAATTCGTATCAAGCGCGTCACACTTGAAATCTCAATACGGTTTCGTTGATTCGGATTTGCTGATTCGCATTCAATTCGGTTTAAGAACCGTGTTGGTTAAAGCGGATTGAGATCGGTATGAACCGAATTGAGTGTGACGCCCCAATACGTATCAACGTTTTAATTCGAATTCAATTCGTGTTAAAACCCCAGTGTGACCACGGCATAAGATGTTACACCAAGATTAATTACTGCACTCTGTATCTAAATGTGGTTACATTCTATGATATTTCAATGCAGACAAGACCTCTCGGTGCACTGAAGATCAAAGCTATTGCTTATTTTCAACCAATGGCCAGTTGAGACAATCCCGGGGAATTACTGGTCATCGTATAACCTGCTTATATGATCAGCAGAAATGCACACTCGCATCGCAAAAGGAAAACAACTTTTCTACAGATGCAGCACAGTGCTTCTGTGACACTGGAAATAAGCTCTAGGATTATCCATTCACATGACCTTTCCAACAAAGACAACTAGAGTATCTGCTGCAAGAAGCTAACACAATGGACCTCAAACTCCTGACATGTACATGGTTTGGGCCATTTATGTACAGTTATTGTTTCCCGTCGACATTGTATTATACGCGCCGGTCACCGATCCAAAGGTTGACCGCGCTCAACGTTGCTTAACTTCCACTCTGGGGCCAACGTGCCAACCACTGGGCCATAAAGGAATTCCCTCATGGCCGGCGGGTTAAGCCGTGCCATATACCTGGGGGTACTATACAGACATCAACTTACTATGTTTATAATAAATTGCTCAAACTCTGGTCAAGTTACAAGGATGCTCATTTAACAACTATTTCTCAACGCCTTCACTAGTCCAGGCACGACTGAGATAATCATATTGGGGTAGAAAATCTCCAATCTGATGTGAAAGCCTTGGTGGTTCAACGGTTAGAATGCTGGACTTTCGACCTGGTGGTCACAGGTTCGACTCCCCGTGATTCAACTTCATTTTGCTCTTCATTTTCTTGTTATTTATTCATTCATATACTGCCAAACATGTATCAAGTATCATTCGCATGTAAATCTCCAACTAATCCCTTGGGTCGTTCATCTTCATGTCTACTTTGATCAAGCTACTGGGCTGTCATGATCATGCTGATGCCATACTTAGCAAGGGTATCAGAAAGAGGCATTGAGAAAGATTCCACCCTGACAACTGCTTCTGACCTTCATAAGGAAGAGAAATCTTTTCGCAACCTTATAAGTTCACAAATTCTCCATCAGCAAGCTGACAATTAGTCACTAATGAACCACTTGAGGTTGAATGGAACCGTTTTGAAAGGCGATTTAAATTTTCATGAAATTCAAATCATTTGGAAATCGCTACGTCGTTATGATTCTAATGATGGATACATGCCCCTCAGGCATTCCAACTCTAGTTGACATCAAGTATAACACTTCCTTGGATGCATGAGACTGATGACATAAATGAAGAAGAGATATAGAAATATCAAGTACACAGCATAATATTATTATCAGCTCCAAGCTTGAAGACACTAATGCCTTCAGTGACCTTTCGTGCAATGTGAAATCAGCCAATTATGGAAACTTGGCTTTAGGCAAAGTCAGCGATGTTTTTATTTTAGGAGAAATCTGTGTACTCCCAGATGAATCCAAACTCAATATCCCACATCAGTGACCTCATTGAAGTTTGATCACATTTAGGTCTGAAAAAAGAGCTGCGTAATTACAGATAGAGTCACAGAAAAAAGAGACTAGTCTCTTCAGGCAAAGTGATTTACCTACCAACTAACCGGGGTAAGCTACCTTCCAGAAACTCAGTTTTTTTACTGACATCTCCATGTCCCCTGGAACCCTCACTCATCAGACTTATCGATGCCCTCTGGGTAATGTCAAAGCATGATAGCTGATACCCCTTCACTTTCCCAATCAATATATAGCCTTCATTGACAGGTGTAAGACACGTAAACACGCCCGAATAAGCAAATAATAGCTTAGGCACTCGAGCATCTAGGAGACTTGGAGACAAATCAAGAGGCTGACTAATGACTCATGTCGTGAGTGTCTCGTCAAATATCCATTGGTTCATGTCTGACAATAAACCATTTATCATCGTGATCCCCAATCACAAACAAAGTTAAATCAACAAAGCAATTATCTGACACCGATGAAAACCAATGTCAACCAGACCTCCTTATTTGCTCCCCTGGGCAATGTTTTCCTCATACTATATCGACAAATCGTCCATAAATGGTGTAATGATCAACAGACACCAATTTGTTATCATCATAAAACCACAAAAAACTCATCAAAAATTTGTCCCCGTCATGACAAATGTTGGTGACTTACACCCCCAATGTCTCAAGCCGCGGAACCCCAAACCCTCCCCTAATGGTGATCAATTCACAACTTATTGACAGATGCCGGCAAAGCCGGGTCTAATGGTTGCTAGATTCTACCAACATCAATCCATCAAGCAAGTGGCATTCCTTATCAGCTCGTACACAGATTTGGACACGCTGATTGGGGTTGGAGGATGAGTTCGGCATCAAGGTATGCCAGTTTGAACAATATATTCAGCTAGTTCAGATTGGTATGGTCGTTTGCTATGATAGGAGTGATTTTGTTCAAAGATGGTACAGGTTTAACTATACCATGTGGTTTTGGAGGACAACTGATAAGAGACATGTCTCAGTGAACCAAGCATATTAGATAAACCCTTCGAAAGAAACAACTGTGAGACTTTCATCAAAATAATCGCCACAACATTCCGTCAGGATGTTGCCACTTACGAAAAACTTCATCAGAAAATAACGCCAATCTGTTTCCAATATCTGCAGAATATTACTTCTTTCTTTGCCACGATCCTAATGTTACCACAGCAGATATATCATCAATAATTGAAGTAGAGAAATGTTGCCACAGTGCTTTTTATGTCTGCCTACTGGATTTTGAGCAAGCAATGTCAGTAATGTCAGTAACGTCTTGTCAGAACCGTAATGAAAAAGTTGTTTCCGCCCTTCTCTTATTATCACTGGTCGCGAATGGTCCCAAGATCCCAGAGATCATCTCATCCATTACCGTGAACCATTCCTAACATTTCTTCCACCACTTTTCTGATGACAGGTAGTGTTTCTCACCCCTCATCGTGTTCTGAATGAGAAACAAATGAGAATCACAGGCTTCCAGGAATCTACACCCAGAGGAATGACAATCTACTTTGTTTTTACAACTCTGATGGTCACTCAGCTCATCCGTAATGTCCTAGTCATGACTTTAACTCTTCTTCAGGAGGTTATCAGACTTGAGCATCTGTTGCGAGAAGCTGATATAAAACAGACATTACTCCAAGAAGCTTGCATGATGAGAAATAGAACTACTGATGGAATTGCGTTTGTCACTTTCATGATTCTTTAAAATCATCCATTCCATCATTCACTACTTGTCTCTCATTGCCACTTTCTCACATGACCAGTAGTTTCCACACATAACATTCCCAAGTGAAATTCATGTCTTCTTTTTTTGACATGGTTAACATGTATCTACATGCATCTGTCATCACTAGTGGTCAATGTGTCCATCTTTAATGTCTTGATCAGCCCTTTCATTCTTTACCAAACTAACGTGATAGAATAGTGACACAATATCCGTTACATCAGCGAAAAGACAACAGGGAACTGCTTCAAACTGAGCAGTCAATATTCTTATAGAACCCATTGCAATGACTGCAATCACCACAGATTTTGGTACTATTACCCATGCATCCCCTCCTCACACACTCGGGAATTCGTACAATTCCTGAACCATACCAATTTGTCATTAATACCTCTACAGAGGCAAGCAGGTGTGACTGCTTAGAAGTGGCCGTGGATCAATAGCAGTCCATCTTCTAATGAGTCATTAGGTAAAGGAACACCATCTGAAGACACTTGCGGAGAGTGCGGGTTGCCATCATTAGAGAAGCTTTTTCGTGTTCTGTTTTTTATCAAACCTTTCTGCCCACTTTTGATAGAAGAGCCAATATATTTTAAGTTCGGGCGAATCTCAATGTTGGGAGAATTATAATATGGCAGCCCTGGGTAATCTGAGAATGGGAGCAGCAGCACGAGAGAGCCTCACACTTGCAATGCAGCAGTAACAACTGGAGCAAAGAACTGCTTCAAAGTGTATATTCCCCATCCCTGTTGACAAAAAGTTACCCAACTTCATTTATATTCTCAGCTACACCCAATTCATTCCTTACCACTTTACAGCCTCTTTCCGACTCTTTTGATCAACGACAATTGCTGCGTTCAAAGAGGAGAATCAAGAGTAATGGGTTGTCTCGTACTAATCCTTTGGAGAAACACTTGCTCCCTAGACTTCACTAATCCAAGTTAAAAGGTTAAACAATCATCCGCGTTTACTGACCCTTGAGCAAGTGGCAACACAAAGACTTCCATTGGAGAGGACAAGCTTAGTTATTGTCTATTTCCCTGTCATCATCAGCTGGGAATTAGCTACTCCTATATCGTCTCAGGCCAATATTCTTGTTTAAGTCTCCAATAATGGCAATATCATGTGTCACAGGAATCTACCTGAGACTTGATATTCTAGCTGTGTAAGGTGTTCATTCATTGGAGAATTGGTCTTGTAAAGTTGCAGATAAACAGAATGGATGGAATTAACCCTGTGCCACAGACATAGTACTGAGACATAGTTCACTTAATTTCTTGACCAGGAACCTGTAGCTGTGTCAGCGTTCCAGATTGACATGCTAAATTGAAACACAGAGCATCCAACCGGTCTATAACGTCCGATGAAAAAGAAATCAACTGAGTAGAATAACGATTTTCCAGTAACAAGGAGAAAGTAACAAAGGCAATTACTGGCTCCCATCTAACAAAAAGCACCCTGTACGTGCATGGATGGGCCAGGTTTATGCCAGTTGTCCTGCCATCTAGAAATCAGTATCGGTCTCATGAAAAAAAAATTTCACCTGTAACAGCAGAAATTAGGAATGGTTTGCTCAACCTAAAGTCACAGATTAATTACCACTCACCTGGTGACTCCAATACAATGGCTCTGACTCCAGAATTCTTCATTACTGAAGTGTGCTAAGCTCTGTTTTTCAAAGTCATTCAAAATGTACATTTCAATCTCAGCACGTTCCAAACAAGACATTTTAAGCTCAGCTTTTCCTTTAGAGAGCTGCCTTCCCAGACACTTTTAAAACAGTTTCCAATCTTAACATGTCTCAAATCGGATTGTCAGCCAAGACGGATAGGATTGGATGTAGATTGCCGTCGACATGATCATGGGAATTCTAATAGCTGTTATAACTCAAATACAGTGAACTCTTGTCATTTTTGAGGGGAAATATGACTGATACATTAGAGAGTGAGTTCCCATGGTTACTGTTTACAATAAAGCTAAGCCTGGAGGGGCCAAGGTTACAGGCTACATCACCAGCAGTATCAGTGTGAAAGACTTGGATGTGCCTGTGCATTTAGAAGAAAGTCATGCGTATTCTATACAGCCTCAAACCCTGTTGACCAGATCGAGATTTGATTGTCTTCCGTTTGTCTAACATTTCTATTGCAAGAGGACAGGACCATAAAAGCAGTTCCAACTCTCACTCCAAGGACTACACATTGGAATCGTAGTCTTGGCACCACCTTGTTGTACAGACTTGCAGTTGAAGTGATGCAACATACACGCAGATCCTTGATACTAATGGCCTCAGGGTATCTTATGACCTGCAGTGACTTTCATTGCAAAGTTATTTGAGAGAGACATTGACCAGTAAAGCACAACGCAAAAGCGACCATTGTTATAACTCAGTAGATGAATGCCATCTTTTATAAATCACAACTTGGAAACCTATCTTGATGGAATGTAAAGCATATGATTGGCCCACCAATCAGCCCATCTTTTCTTTCTTCAAGAAAAGCCATTAGGTTTTTTCTTCAACCTTACCTTCCATTAGCTTCCTTTAGATTACCATCACGACCACAGGAAGGCGTCGTGGCAAGTATTTTGATGGGATTGAGGTAGGATACCAAGACATTTCTTATTCCATTAAGGTTGCTAAGTTTTTTCTATCAGCTCCAACATGAAAGGGGGGTTTTATCTGTTAATGGAAGTGGACGACTTGTTCATTCAGATGGCGATTCCGATTTCGTCCAAACAAACCTCACAGTGTACAAATCTATCTCGCTGTGAAAGTATCTTCCGAAAATACAATAAATTTCAACAAGATACCGCAGACAGAGAACCCTTTTAGATACGTGTCTCAGTAATTGGCATTTAGACTTGAAATTTCTATGTAAGGGTTTGAGTTAAATCTATTAAACCAACATGACACCAATTGATTATTAGGTATTGTGCATATCTCCATAGTCTCATAACCTCTCATTAGTAGTTGGTCGCATGTCTGATAATACTCTTCTCCGGCAGTTTCGTAAGAAGAACTCCCAATGGAACAGGACCTGAGAGACAAGGCAGATAAAATGAGTGAAAGAAAAAATTACCAGGGACTAAAATCCATAACAAGTTGTAATCCAGCTCTGAAATGTTAAAAAAAGGGCCAAACAACTCGAAGACGAGTTATGGGTAAGAAAAACGTAATCCCAGTCTAAAAAAATCCAATATTTAGACATGTATCCCTGCACCATGTCAATTCCATAGAAACCTGGAATAAAAAATAACCTTTTGACATTTTCGTTCGACTCATTTAATAATCTGCCCACTCGCTTTGGAAAGTATGTGACTTTCTGATCAGGTGCACCTGACTAATCCTGGTTAACGATATCCGAGATCAATAAAGGGTGACTTTGACAGTTCTTCCAGAGATGGAGGTTATTGGCAAAGTTGTCTCATTCAGTTGAGGTAAGGTTAGTAATTGAACAATATGTAAGTTAGAAATACTGGTTCTTGAAACTTTCTTTTTTTTGTTTTTGTTGTGATGACAAGTAATATGGCTGGTGCTGTCAGTGTTTGGTCTAAGATATGTTCAACATAAGCGAAATAAGAAAACTAAAATGAGGTTTCTCTTTCGCCGCAAAGTTACGTTCTTGATCGAATCTAAGTCTCCAAGGATTGTTTCCAGGCACTAAGTCCTCTCGCAGTACGACTTTGCCACCAGCCACTTTGCACTTGCAAACACCAGAATCTTGTTAAGACTTGTGAAATCTTCAGAAATTTAATCACATTAAGTACTTAACCAATTGAGGAATCTTTAAATTGATTTTGGCAGCATCTGACGTTTGCAAAATCGTTGAATTTGGTGAACAGTTTCCGAGTAGGCCCGTGGGATGTCATATACAGATAAAAATATTCCAGTCTCTGCAAAACTTTCAGTTATATTCCTCAAGTCAATAGCTCTATTGCACCAATAGCTTATGAAAAAAACCCTAAGATATGACAAAAGGATCAGAATACTTTCAGCAAAATTGAGACACAAACGGCAAACTTCAATGGCTCTTTTCTCAGACAAAAACACAACATTTCAAAGCCCTGCCCTAGGGGTACGAACGAATCAAATTCCAAAACGAAGCAACAAACTTGCTTTGAGTCACTGACGCAAACAATGCTGTCTTTAGTGCTCATATCCCAGTTCTAGCCATACTTCAATACCCATCTTCAAAAACTTTCTCGAAAGATACTTCTTGTCATCAAATCAATGCTGCTCATTTATGATGTTTAAAATTCGTATCTCGAGGCTAAAAAGAGAAATATTGAGAGCACTTTGATGTTTATGAGACAAGCTGTCAATCTTCTATCAATCTGATGACAATCAAATTTACTCCAAGAATTTAATTAGAGAAATAACTTCTGTGAGCCGTGTTGTAAGAGATGTCTCTAGGGCCTTTTGTTAGTTTATAATTGAATCAGAGTAAGTTAAAGACAAAAACACTATTGAAATTATATTAAATTTGTAACGTAGCCTCAAGTGGATGCTAGATTCAATACGTTATGAACAAAGAAACACAATAGTGAAGTTAGCAGATGGGCTACCACTGAAACAAAAACCGTTTACCCCTGCTGAGAAGTGCTTCAGAGATGTGAATGGAATGAGGGAACACAGAAAATCAACCAACAACATCAAAAACTGCCATTTCCAAGTAAAAATAGAAATCTCAGTTAGAGATTTGGATTGTTTATGCCTTGACCTTCAGCTACCTTGACCTGCACTAAACTGCCTTGACCTTATTACCAGCAAGAAATTAAATGCTGAATCTTCTTCTCTGAAATGGTAAAGCACCTCCTGTGCATTACACATGACTCTGCTCAAGACGATTTTGAGGTCGTACAACTATCCTGAATGTCAACCACAGCGCTTGGGGAAATATTCTTTACAGCTCTTGGAATGGACAAGACCTTTTACCTAATTGAACGGTAAAAAATATCCATTTCTCTCGCATGGGTGTTGGTACGTGTGTGGATGGCTGGATGGAAGTGAGGACTGAAAGCAAACTGAAAACAAAAGCTGAGTCTGTATTTCACTGGATTTTTAAGCTGACTGGATCAGTTTTCAGACCCAAACACAAATTCAGTTCGAAAAGCAGCTAACTAAATTGAATCAACATCACTATTTATAAATAAGTCACAAAATAAAGAAACTCATGACAGGCACACTTCGTTAAAAATAACCTGTGAATACAACACAGTCCAACCAATTTGCCATTAGCCGTAAGCAACGTTACTGAATCAATTTTACCATTGGACCCTCATCGATTTTCCATCCCTTAACAGCATTTCATAAATGTTGTGATCAAATGTAACATGTTTTGATCCCAGGAGAATACAGGAACTGACTAAAGGGCAAAGGGAAATTATATAAATATCAACATTTAGTAGAATGATGAAATGAATCTTTAATGCAATCATTTGTCAAACGCCTGAAGATAAACGTTGCATCTGAGTTGCTTTGAAATAGGCAAAATCCTATAAAGCTGCCCACAAACTTACTTCCAGCAGGCAAAGCTTTCTACGTACGATTCGTTCATATGCAAATCTTCTGATATTTAGCTATTTCGTTGAAAATTGCAGCAAACAGAGAATTTGCCTGCAGACTAGCAACTCACAACAACTGAGGCTAAATCCAGAATGCCACATTAATTTGAAGATAAAAGAGCTCACAAACCATTACCTAATAATGATGTTTGCATTAGGATCTACAGAGGTGGAGAAACTCTTTCATGTCACATCAAATCCTAGAATAACTAAGCGATCATAACAATATATTTCATAACTATAGCGATATTATGATATGTTTCATTACAACGCTAGGTTTGTTTGAAACCTACACCCACCTCTGAAAGGTAAACAACCCGGGGAAGCAACATTACCTATTGTCATTACCATTAGAGAAGGTAGCCCTTAACTGCTTCTGGCTTCAGCACCTTATTGTCAACAGCTCAAATGTGTGACACCCACCAAGTGCTCCAAGGTGATATCAAGAATGTCTTCTAATCATTCCATTAAAATTCTAGATGGTTCGATATTGGCCACTGATGTCAGAATTAGAACTAATAGTATTAACATTGATTTGTCTTTCATCAGAATAAACATTTTATCCCAATCAGATGTTGCTTGGACGTCTTGGATGAGAATGAAAAGGGAAAGACACATGCGTTATGTATTGAACGTGTAGTCTTTTGAGGGTTAAAGCAAAGAAAAGGTTACTTTGTAAGTTAATATTCGAAAATTTGATGCAAACGCCAACTTTAACAATGTGAAATGAAATCCATGATTTAAGATCAAAATCTGAACTACGACATTTAAATGCCTTAATAATTTCCAATCCTTTGCACAAGAAGGACATCAAAATAACAATATGCTCCCTGAAACTTAATCTGCCAGCATGACATTCAAAGACATAATAATTCCAAACCTTGGCACAAGAATGAGATCAGGTGGAAGACGTTCCCTGCATTCTTTGTAAGAAATACCCTGTCAGTTCTAATACAAAACCTTCCTATGATTAAACTACAAAGCAATGATTCTCTCTCGCATCTCGTTCATGGCAAAGAAAGTCACATAGTGCTTTTCATCCTTCAAGCTGACAGAAAGGTCACCATGGATGAAAATGAAAGGACTGTGCTGGCACATCTAATTGTCATATTTTCTTACTGACTTTTATGCGCCAACAGATTCCTTTGAACTGCTTCTTCTCCAATATCTTCTGAATTCCAGAGGACACTGTGGCATCAACATAGCAAAGCAACATGACCATAAGTAAACCGGTTGTTCAATCCTAAGACCTGAGCATTTCCAGCGTCTCAACGACAACAGAGCGGTACCTACACCTACATCAAAACCTATGAGTCTTCTGTCCAACATCTTAAGTCACTTCAAGAGCTGCTGAATGTAAATGTCTTCTGAATTCCAGAGGACACTGTGGTATCAACAAAGCAAAGCAACATGACCATAAGTAAACCAGAAGTATTAGGGTAGCAGGAAGGGTTGGGCGTTTGTGGTTTCTGAGTCTGAGGGGGTTGGTGTCTGTTGACTGTGCTTTAAGAGAGACTAGGCATGGCGCCAGTCTCTCTTAAAGCACAGTCAACAGGCATTTGGTCTCAGTATTTTGGTTTTGATTGCCATGACTGTACCCCTGTAAAAGTCAGAGGAGGAGAAGTTTGGAATGATGAAAGCATTGAAGAAGAAGAAATGTTATTATATATTGAGGAAAGCAAAATTTATTATGAGACTAGAAGGCAGTGTCCTGACTTGATTATTTTGAAAATGGCAGTCTGAACACATTAAAAGGTGGAACATGGCATTTTATCGACTTTGAAGTGTTCCGCAGTTAAAGGGAGACTATAGGCAGCAGCTAGGTAGGCAAGATAAAGTCATACAAATTTGCCAATAGGGGTCAGTCATATCTCTAGGCATGGCGCCAGTCTCTCTTAAAGCACAGTCAACAGGCATTTGGTCTTAGTATTTGGGTACAGAATCAAGGCAGCTCAGAGAGCAATGATTGAACGATGTTGTGGACAAGTCCAAGGATACTGCATCAGTCACGACCAACTTCTCATCAGAAAGCGTCACCACCAGCATATTCAATGTTCAGTTCCAACCTGTACCAGTCCAATGCACGCCTGTCATGGTCAGCAGTGGTCAGCTTAGCGCGATATGGAACATTCTTCCGAAACTCAAGCGAGGGAAGTCTGCTCATTAGCCTATCTCGCGCACTGCTCCTTCTTGTCAAACATCGTAGTGAAATCGTGGTACAGTGGGGCGTCCTCGAGGATTGCAGCTGGTCGGACAGACGTGAGGTGGAATGTGGGCGGCTGCACTTCTTCGTTGATGTGCGATGACAGATAGCACAGTTGTTGCGTTGCATGACAGCTGAAAGTGAATGTGATATCATAGAACTGAGGCGTTTGCAATGAGACTATAGGTGAAGTAGAAGCAAGGAGTGAAATGGGCCATCTTCCAGTGACTAATATACAGAGTAAGGGCACTGGGTGTTGTTAGATTCAGCATTGAATGTATTCCTCGTACAAGCGTGAATAGTGTGGACATACAGTGAGAGGTGAGAGACCCCTATTGACTACTTCTTGTAACTTTATCTTGGATATTATATTAGTATTGAACTTCTAGCCATGGATTATGAAGAAATTGAAGTTGTAGGCATGGAATATGAAAAATTATTCAACGTTGAAAGACATTATTCCATGAGGCTTTGCCGTGATCGCAAAGGACGCGACGCGATTGGTTCACATGCTAATGAGGTATGATAATGATAATTACCTCTATAATGCTACTTGGATAGCGACTGTGTCGTTGATTGCAACAGTGGTCTATGTCAATGTGTGCCTGTAATGTCAATGAAGTATGATGAGGTGATGACGATAGTGCAATTGACTAGGTGGCGCATTTTAGAATCAGCAGTGAGCACTGTGTGTAACATGGTGGAGGCAGCGGAGATAATAACTGTGTCGAAAGTATTGTTATAGGGCCTTCCCTAGGCCCATGGGGTTAAATTTACAATCCACGATTGAAAAGATGTAGTTTGATCGCATTCAACTATAAATCCATTGAACAGTTGTGTTCCTTGGCTTTAGTCAACCGATGACCTTTTGTTGGGCCATGATCGGGGATTGTAAACTGTAAATGTATTATGGACTGGGAGACAGGGGAAACACAAGTGAAATAGACCAAAACAAGTGATTTTGGGGCTTTGGTTTAGACGCATGCCCCACATGCGCCATGCGGGATTATGCGGGATTATGCGGGATTATACGGTTCATGTGAACTTGTTGACATCTACATGATCTAGTGCCGTTATTGGTCATGGTACATGGTAGGCCTAATCATCATGGCAATATGTTTCAGGAAAAGCTCGGAGTAAAATGAACTGCCGATGAATAATGATGTTGTTCATGTTTACCATGTTTACTATACATAGCCATAGGGTATGCACTGGCCAGTGCACTTTCTGCACGTCGTCATGGTCATGTTACATGTACGTGATACCTTGCATATTTTGTTTTTTGAATGCGCATGCTTTTTGGGCAAAATCACTTGTACCAACACTAATGAATAATGTGTTCTTATCCCTATGACTCCATACACAGTGAGGGCATTGTCCCATTCTCATCAAATGGTAACTTATTGTACCGTATTAGGGTGGAAGTTGGGGACCAGATACCTACCGCTGCACGCCTGTCATAATCAGCAGTGATGAGCTTAGCGCGATATGGAACATTCTTCAGAAACTCAAGCGAGGGAAGTCTGCTCATTAGCATATCTCGCGCACTGCTCCTTATTGTCAAACATCGTAGTGAAATCGTAATGGAAAACGTCTGGCTTTGCGCCAGACGTTGAGACTAATAAGTGAAGAACTAGTAGGTAAAGAACTTCTACTTGCGCGAGACTGCTCTGATAAAATTATCATTGCAGAGACTACGGTGACGTACACATATATTTTTTACAATCAAAAATGCCCTCAAAAGACAACATGGAATGATTATTTTATTGATATTTCCTACTATATACCTTCCAATTATCACTTTATACAAATAGATCGGCGTTAGGTCGCATGCTTTTCTTTCCTGGTGACACTATAAAGCAAAATAGTTGCAACCCCGTAAATGCGCTATAAGTCCAATAATAAGTGACGGTGACCCGTTATAAATGTTTCGCCAGCTTCGCTTTTTTGCCGCTACGCGGCGCGTTGGGCCCTTGCGTCCAGTTGTTCAATCCTAAGACCTGAGCATTTCTAGCGTCTCAACGAGAACAGAGTGGTACCTACACCTGCATCAAAACCTATGAGTCTTCCATCCAACTTCTTAAGTCACTTCCAGAGCTGCTGAATGTAAATGTCAAGGTAAATACCTCGAACAGAGATCCACATGACACTGTGCATTACTTAAGAGTGGTCTACTACGAAAGTGTAAAGAAAATCTTTGAGTGTAGATAAAGCCTTTGACATCAAGCCATTTTCAATTTGAAGCTTGTCTAAACAGGAAGTTGAATCGACAACCTCCAAGAGTAGAGTTTTCGTTAACTTAGAGTCCTTTCAAGTTTTAATACTGTATGAATAAGAAATTTCTATTAGCCTTCTGTAAATGAATGCTAGTCAAAATTTCAGACATCTCCAAACAAATTTGTTAAACAGGAAGTTTGATTCGACATCCTCCAAGAGTAGAATGTTCGTTAACTTAGAGTCCTTTCAAGTTTTGATACTGTACGAATAAGAAATTTCTATTAGCCTTCTGTAAATGAATGCTAGTCAAAATTTTAGACATCTCCAAACAAATTTGTTAAACAAAGGTTTAGACTAAAAGCCAGCAGAAGGAACAGAAGTAGATAGCAAATTTACATTAAAGAAGGGCATTGCCACAAAGATCAGCACTCTTTGAAGATGAAGCGAGTTCCATTTCTCTGGCTCCGATAACGACAGCCGGTTCAGAATGAAGCCAATGTTAGATTGATGGTTTTTAGAGTGTCGTCATGGAAGACGAATGAGTGGTTGAAAGGATACGTCGGAAAGAAGATTCTTTTGTTCGGCTAAAGTTTCAATGGTAAATAGCTTTGGTGTAACTGTCTAGCAGTTTAACACTCTAACTACTGAAACTTGGAAGGTAGAAAATGACTTGAGGAGTTAAACTGGTTATATGAATGAAATAAGGATTTGCAGATTGTGACCATTGACGTGTGATCGAGCCAGGACTGTCTAAAGTACGAGTGTCTAGAGTATGGTCGGGTCAAGGTGGTTGGAAGAGAAAGCTGTACGGTGTGTCCTATAAGTGAGAGACCAACAATGGTAAAAGCCATCCCAGGTCGGAGGGGGGATAAACGTTAATCTCACCATTTGCCTGATTGCAAGTTGATGGGTGCCGCCAATATTGATCAAGACATTTAGTACAAACTGGCACCTAAGCTATTTAATCGCCTGAGTTATCAGCGATTTGATTGGCAACGTGATAAGCTTCACTCGATCAATATCATCATGGTAGCAATGAATCGCATCAGTTGGACTCGCAAGGTTGCAGACTGATTTTGTAGATAAAGTGCTGAAATGTTGACATGGGTCTGCCACGCAGAGTCAATGTTAGTTGGAATCTCTGTTTGAAAGGAATGTAACAAACTTTCTAAAGAATAATCTACGTTTGCTTTACAGTGCCAAACTAGGAGACTGAGGTTGACCTTCATGGCTGGTGTAAAAGCATCATTTCTCGAAACTACTTACAGACCAGAGGGTCATTACTTTTTTCCATGAAATATTTTAAAAGGAATTTATTTCGTAAAGGTCACCTGAAGCATCTTTTACACAAGACCGAACAACATTATCTCAGGCAAAACATACAAACACCTTCCATCTCTGCTACATCCAGAGTTATAAATCCATACCTTGTAAAATATTGATATCGACCAGAGGGTCATTATCTTGGCCATGAAATATTCAATAAGTAATATCCTTGGTGGATGTCGCCTGCAGTCTCCATCGAAAAAGACCAAGTCGCTACAAAATCTCATTAAAAGATATCTCTGTTTCTCTGCCTCAAGATATGAATGTTACGGTTCACTTTAATTACGCGTATACACAATATTGCGTAGTGTGCATTGTGGAATTTATGGTCTTATTGGGTCAAGCATAGTTGGTAAAATGAATCTCCACATTACTTCGTCTGTGATAACGATTCGATCCGGGAACAGGATGGGGAAGAAATAGTGCCGAGTACCTGTAACTGCTGGATTCGATTCGATATAATGGCACATGGTGCAGTTCATACATTTATGTACCACATGTTTAATAGGAAAGTTCTTCCAGCCAAACAGATCCAACACATGCCTGACAGATTATCCATGGCACATTTTCTTGCCTTCAGGTTTTTCGATGCCACATATTCAACACGATCGATCAATGCACTAGGCTTCTTATCTTCAAGTTGATGATATTCCTTGATCCTCTCTCATGTCTTCTCTATTGAGCCAGGTCCACAATGTGCCCACACATCATAATACGGTTCAGTCTCTCAACCTTCAAAATAAGTACGGCTCGAGGATTCAACACAGGTAACCCTCGTGTTTTCTTTCAAGCTCTCACCCACATTGCCCCAATATGGCTATTGGTTCATCCTATAAGGCTCAGTCTATCGACTTTGCGTTTGGGATGCAGCACAAAGAGTTATTTTACTTTGTCTTGCCGTGTTTTCTTTATAAATCGATGCCATTTCGCAATCCCGTCTTGCCATCATGCCCTCCAAAGTGATCAAAGATTTTTCCAATGTTACACGATCTTATTCCACATCTACTTATTGTTTCAATTTTAGTTTCCATAGGAACGATTTTGTATTTTATGATGTGTCAAATTGCTGGGGTTTTATTTGATCGAATGCCAAAGTATCCTGAAAGGTTTGTGTACAGCATGTCTTCTTCATATTTCTTTACCCCGGAATACTTAAGTTCCCATTTCTGGTTGTAGGACATCTTCTACCAACTAGTTAAAAACAGCGCTGAGAGGCAGGCATAGACACAAACAAAGCTGTCACCTTGCGGATGTATCCCCCTTAACCCATTTTTCAACAGATCAATACATTTATCAATCTGTACGTTTTAATACACTCACTTCAAATAAAAACTAGTTTAATCGATATCATGTTACATGTACAAACTTCAAAGCAGTGAAATTGTTCAATGCTCAATAGTTTTTTTCAAAACGAGTATCCAAAAAAATACAAACCATTGGTTTGAGGCTCACACCTGTAACACTTGAATTGTCAGTGTTTAGAATACTAAAAACTTCATCAATAACAACTTTTAAGCAATTAAGTGATTTTAAATGGACATTTGAAGGAACCCAACCAAAATATTCTCGGTAACTGATTATTGATATATTAGAAGAAATCACAACCGTTCCAGAATTGCATCTTCGATGAAGTAGATTTGCCTTTTCCACTCCTTAGACACCAAACCGCAAGAAAAACTATAATTTTAAAGAAGAAGAAACATCATGACTAAAGTAACCCATAATCACAACATCAAGAATAAAGTAATTGATAATTACATATCTATTGAGGACGAGGTGGCAGTAACAACGAACTGTCGGTTCCGGAGTAAACAACCGACTCACTGCCCAACGCTTTCTAGACTGCTGCATTTTTCACAATATATCCGACAGAATCAGAGATATCCGAAATACGACGGTTATATATCCATTGGAACTTGAATGAAGTGAATCCATTAGCGCCGAAAATAAAGCATTTTTATAATGCACGACTTGTGTTTCGCTCGTTACACTAGACCGAGCTGCGCCAATAACGTGATTACATCCTTAGCGAGACGCTGCGTGCTGCAGAACAAGCTAGTGCTAATCCAAGAGATCAATGTGAGTGTCGAGATGGAGAACAGAACCATTTATAGGAGTTGGTGTGCTGTGCCACCTGCAACAGGATAACACTTGGCTGCATGGGATAGCATCCTTGATTTACAGTTAAAATGCAAGCAGACAGTAATGACATAGGTTTGTAAGATTCGAGCTTGTGTTTTGATTATTACTTTGACACAAATGATTCAGATCTGTCAGGTTCTTTCTTGTGGGAGTGTGCATGGTGAACGAACCCTGCACACAATCAACTGAGACTACCTGACTACTTTTCTATGCCCTGCGAAGTATGCAAGTCAAAAAATGATAAACTGGCAAGATTCACCCTATGAATTCAGCCAGAGTCGTTTATCTTCAGAATGAACTGAATCTAAACACTGAATGTACACTTTGAGTATCTAGCCGTGGTACATAAGGGATGTTTGTCACAGCCTTGATACAAGCTGTGTTTTTCAGACCAGGACTAGAGAACGCATCAAATGGAACATCAAAGCAACATGACAAAACCGTATAAATCCATCGTAGATGTTTATCGACATGGAAAGGGCAAAAACATGTTTTAGAAACAAGGTTATATAGTATCAAATATGATCCCTTGAAAAGCAGAAACTGAGCACGACGGGTTCTCAAGAGTACTGGGTTATGTTCACGGTAGGTAAACATGCAGATGTATTTTGAAGCAGCTCTTATATCACTTCAACTCTCTTGATATTAATAATGCAAAATTAGATCTGTATTGTAGTAAGGCTAGATAAAGATATTTCTTTCTTCATGTATCATGCTGAATCAAGGATTTGGAAAAGAGTATTCGAAATAGCGATTGGCATTACATTTGAGTTGAAAGGATCGAAGTACATGTACTAGAATGTTGAAGTATTTTGATGTTGTGTCCATAGTCCCCCGGTGGATTTCTGATTCGGTCATAATTCTAACAATGGCACTCCTTGTATACATTGCAGAGCTAACATACAGGAAATATGAACTCCTTGTCCCCACAACGTGGCCCGACAACAGATATCACTGGCTTTTTCAGGCTAGGGTATCTCTGTTACACTTCACTGACCATCTTAAAATTACAGTGTGACATTTCAAGGACCTCTGCCATCAGGATATGGCGGCGATTTCATTCATCATGCGACGTGCATACAATGAACTTTGGGGCCACATCTGTTTTAATCTTTGCTTGCCTCATCCAAGTCTTGCCTCTAAGCCCCATTTGTTCAACTTACTCCTTTTGTCTAATCAGCCATGGCAGTAACCTTGTGATCTGAATCTTAACACCTGCGTGCTACATACATTTGAGTCACATTTGTCTTAATTCTGTCATTCCTGTCTGACTGTAAACCTTGTTGTATCATCACACCCACCTGCTTCACCTGTCAGTTTCATTTGACTGCATGATCTATCATATTAATGCATGATTTGTGATCCAGGACAAACAGCCGATTGCCACCAATGGCTAATCTCCGTTATTCTAATCTTGATATGAAGACTCTTCTATTCTCAAGCAATGAAACCTGATTCTGATAGACCTGCTAAACAAATCAATGAGGGACGGGACGTCGCTGGGGGAACATTTAGAAGTCCTAGAGTTGCGCTGATAATGGGAACTGTGATTGTGTGTTTCACCCTTTTAAGCACTACTCGTCTTAGGTGGTTATATAAGCTTGCCTAGCTGTACGTTACTCTTACCATAGACTTAGTCCATAGAAACCTATTGTCACTACTGTCGCCACCACATGATATATCATAGGATTTCAATCAAGAGTTTTGATTTCGAAATGTATACCTTTTTATTTTCTGTTAACGAATTGTCAAGAATTGAAAGATTACGACCGTGGCATTTTTACTATCTTGTATAGTCTTTTCAAGAAGAAAACATGGTTCAGGGAAAAAGCTCTACAAGCTCTGGAGAATGATTCGTGCAAATGATTCATTGGTCTCATGAACCATTCATTGAGATGTGTCTGTAATCCTTAAAGGTTGACATGCTGGCTTCAGAATCGGCACTGATCGGAGTCACGGTCAAGTCAAGCAGAATCAGAATCAAGGGAATGATTGGTGCGAGTGTTCAAAGCATTAGGGTTCATTTCACAATGTTAGATTCATTTCCTTTGATGACACATCCTGTAACAGCAAAGTCCTATTACCAGAAAGACGGATATTGTTCCACAAATTGTCAGGAAGCATTACCCAACTTCTATTATCCGATTTATGACCAATCTCCGCATCACAAATGATACGTTTCTGTAGATGCTAAATACTGACTGCTGACAGACCACCTATGATTTCTAGTCGGATATTGTATTAGCAATGAGCTAGTATCAGAACATAGGATACTAATATCACACATTGTCAGGAAGGCAACTCTTATCGTCAAAGTAACGTAATCTGAGTCCTGTTGTTAGAAGCCATGTTAGCTCGTAACATAATGTCGACATGTTGTTTCATGTCCGCCACTGTACACAAAAAGACATGTCAACGAGCTGTTATAAGTTAAATACACTTTTTATCGAGGAGACCCTGGATATCAAGAGTTGACTATCTGTTATAATGGTATGTGCTGTTTGCAAAACTGTATTGACAGTTTCACTAGTGCGGCAAACAGTTTAAATCATTTTTGATTTATCACAAACTAAAGAAGAGCCGACAGTATACATCATTATATTTTCAAACAACAGAAAAGGTCGAAAGATGAGAACTATGTTTCCTGTTCGATCTTTGTCCAAATAACTAATATAAAGACACATGAAATATGAACGTAGGCAATGACATCATTCAGACGAGCCAATATTGCGACAAAAAATAGCTGTCTGCGTAATGTAGACTCAACTATCTGTTATTTGATGTCCAACAACAAAGAAAAATACTTGGTAGATGGATATTTTGCATCTACACCATACATATAGACAATAAAGCACGCTCAACTGCCTGCAACACGATAGCCAACTCGGAAACAAGCCTTTACAAAGAAGTTTGGCTCCGTTATTGTAAATGATATCATTGGGGAAGTATGAAAATGAAGCATGAATAGCATGATTCTTGCCAGCAACAAGAAGAAGCATTCAACACTACTGCTCTCAAAGGACTTGCACTGATACCCTTGAGAAGTAACAGACACTTCCCTCCCTGCACAGGTAAAGAAACTCTGATTCAGAATGGCAGGGACAGACTTATCTCTGTGACATATCATATTTAAGGCAAGAGGTCACATTCCTGGATGTTGGATAATGGTGGTGGATAGTAGACATGCAATATACTAATTTGTTTGACCGCGTCCAAACATCTTGAAGGAGAAGAAATTGTAGCCAATCACACCAAGCTGATGGAAAGTAGAATATGCATGACTTGCTCATTAGGTTGTGTACATGACTGGAGTACAATCTAGGGTCAATGTCCTCGCTGACAGTACGTGATCCCAACTGAATAGCACTTGATAGCCAGCTACAAAAAAACAAAGTTAGAAAAAACCTTTTTTCAAAGAAGTAAGAATTTCTGCCAACGACACCACTGGAGGGGAGTAAGGTAAATTAGCATGACTAGTAGCGCATGGCTGTATTTTGTGACCAATGATTCGATATGATGGCTCAGAGCACCCAGATTCTCCATGAGCTGGGCCATCTAATTAAGGTGTCTTGTGCAGGCACTGCAAGAGCTGGGGTCATGGGTGAAAACGTGACTGGAAGAAGCAGAGTGGTCGTGAGATATATCTGCAGCTGGATTGGGGTAATGATGATTCAGTGATTGGGCTAACCCAACTACACTAGCAAGGGATGGGTAAGGTCATAGTCATAGCTCAATTGTTCAAGAGGCTGTTTTCATCATTGTCTTTCAGAAAGATAACTCGGTGAAATTAATCAGATATTAGTCAACAAAATCAAAGGGTACAACACGAGTCAAAAAAGTCGTCTTGACATTAAGTTGGTAAAACAACACTATGATATAGGCTATATTACAATATAAAGTGATAAGGCTGCAATCACGAGTGCACTCGATGGGCGGCACTTGAAAGAAACGTGGCCACGAAAAAAAGACAGGATTACTTTCCTCATCACCACTATAACACATCATGTCATTCAACAAGTCCCCAAACTAATATGCTAAAAGGTACCTCCTAAAAAGACTTGATGGTGTCAGGAAAGCAGTCCAAGCCTCATCAATCACTTGGCAAGCACTTAAAGAGATGGGTGTTAGTTATTTGCTCCCATCTCGGCACTGATTGTCATTATTTTCGAGAGGGAGAGAGATGATACGCGGAAGAACTGTTACGGCAAGATAACCATAGCATGTTCAAGAGCTGATAACAAACTGGTACATGGGCATTCTTATGGCTCTGGGTGACCACATTTCTAATGCCTTTTATAACAGAAACCACACTTGTAATGTATGAACTGTCACCATCACATCTCAACAGGTCTCTAAAAGCTTGTTTTCTTCTCATCAGTGTTTTTTCAGCATGGCACTCGGTGAAAAGAGGAAGCATGGATATCAGGATATCATTCTACTGACTTTACTAAAATGATGAAAGGTCAACCCACCTGCAATGGAAAAAAACTTAAACTAGACAAAAGGATAAACATAGCTTCAAGTCCTGTCGAATAAATATGCATTCAAGGAAATATCACCAAAAAATTCACATGGCAAACAAACTCACTAACAGTATGCAACTTATACCAATCCTGGTGACTTGACTCGCAAACATATCGATGCTAAAGCCACGTGATCATAAAGCACCACCGCAAAGTATGTTGTGAGAACCTGTCTTCTGCAGACATGGTACGAAAACATGTCACTTTCGTTCTCCATTCTCCAAGCTCAATGCCTTCTTTATCTTGTATAGCAATGATCGATACATAGGAATCATGTCATTTTGTCAGGCACTGGCGATCACCCAGGGAGATGGAGCGTGATATATGACGTGACAGCCAGATTCCAGGAGACTAACCAGCAAAAACTCTTACTTCCCTGCTGTATTGGCAACATAAAATATCAGTGTTGCTAGGTGCATAATCCTCGGCATCTTGCAAATGTTTGTCTTTTATAGGAATTAAGAAATTACATGCCCTGCTTGGTTAGCACAATCATCAAAGTCAACATATAACTTTTCAGTGTGATTTAGCCAATCATATATCACCCATGCACCCTAGGGGTTATTTCGGTTCTGATGATCAAGCAAACACCAACTCGGCTGGATAATGAGAAAAGTTCTAGTATGCAACTAATTGGCACACATAGCACACGCAAGATCTGATTTCTGATGGTCAGCCTCTTTCTGAAGAGTTGATCTCCCGTATGACATTTTACGTATCTCGTTTTCATGTAAGAGAGTGTTTGATGCAATTCTCAATGCAATTCTTAGGCGAAATAGAATATACAATTGAGGTATCTGAACCAAACCAACCTCACCAGTGTGAAATGAGTCAATAAGGAAAAATTGCAGCTTCTGCACCCCAAGTTGGGTGTCTGGTCATTCTTTTTACACTTCTGCATTCTTCTGTTACTTGGACCTGCCACAAGGGCATTTGTTTACCAGGCCCAAGTGGGCATGCATATGAAGGCACTAGACACGGATGTTCTTAGTGCGGTACCCTTACTCAACGCATGTATGTTTTAAAGTCTCTAAACAACAGGCAAAGAAGACCAGAGAAATGATCTAAGAGCTATGCCTCATATGCTCATCACCTCTCATCATGTCATCGACCTTACATCCAGAGCACTGCTGGAAAAAAAGGTTACCTTGGGATATGATGGTGACCATATGATATTGGTGAAATGAGATAACAATACTAAAGGGAAGCACCAGGGCAACAATCAAATGTCGTCAATGATTGATTTACACTATGTTATGGACGCTTTTTATGCAACGTCAGGGCAATGATCAAACGAGAAATGTGGGCTTTTTTCGTATGAACTAGTGCTATAGCTCCGAGGTGAGAAAAAACAACATAGTTGGGTTGGGTTTTTTCTCTAATAAGCATCATGGAGTACTTGTTTGATTAATCAGGCTGCACCATTTTATAGCACAGGGATAGACAAGTCAGTCCAATTTCACCAGAGCACGGTGAAGTGTCGTAGTACAGTTTTATGATCCTACGAATTTTCGTTTGTTTCAATAACCCTCACTGACCTTAGGAAAGTCACTTTACATCCATTACATCATCAATTTATCAAGAGACAAAACTATTCCTTACACTTTTTATATCATACTGTTTACAATTCAAAATGTTCATGTCAACATGATATACCATGTCAAGGACAAGTTGCACTGAATGATGAGATTTGTGTCATTTATCATCATCAATGGATCATCTATACTTGTCATCATGGACATCAGAATTGTGCTGATATCATTGTCCACTGATACCACAGGCACCATTCATAATATCCCTAATGATAAACATGGCCTCCACCATGGACTTCCTTCCTGCGCACGGATATTAGAAGCCCAAGGCATAGAAGAGCTCACAATGGAACCACAGACACAGCATTCCAAAGGATCAGAGAAGAGGGATCTGCTGTCTACCTGATGGCAAAGGTAATAATTCCTCATCCCTTTTTTGCCATTAATGGTGAACCTCAACATCAGCTTGGGCTTTCTTTCATTTCCTGATGGCGATGTTATGGCAAATATAGTGCACATTTGTCCAAGGAAGACCTTCAGATTGAAAGACTAATCCGAACAAAGTGGCAGAACAAGCAGCTGGGAGTTAAGTGTGTTTCAAACCCTAGAGCCTAACAAGCTCATCGCGAGGAGGTAGTACAGAACCATTTTCTTGGAAAATGCCAGAAACAGTCCCAACCTACAGTCCCAACCTGGAGCTGATTTTGGGCACACTGCTCAGAGACATCGGTGAGATAATGCTGTTATATGAGCCCTGCTACAATTCCTCCCCCTCTGGTTCAAGTCCATCCCAATGATCTTTGTACAGTCTAATCTAGTTCCATCTCATAACAGCTAGAATGGCCTGGATATCTCCAATCAAATCAGTAGGTCGACCCAGCCCTTGACTATAGACAATGTCTACGGCGGGTATTGACAGTTTCTGTTGCGAGGTCATGAACCAAGAAATTGACAGACATAGTCAATCGTGTCTGTGCCTTGAAACTATGCACCATTTATCAAAATGTCATTCTCATTGGTTAAGATCAACTTTATCGAAACAGAAAGTAGGAGGGTCAATTCATAGGGAATCATTAGCACTGCCTCAGCTGCAACCTTATGAATTCTAACTAGTAAAAGTTGAGTGAGGAGGCTCATTGGTTCATAGGAAATCATTAGAGCTGCCTCAGCTGCAAAATTATCAAATCAAAGTAGTGATGATGTACGACATCATAAGGGCTTTGTTGCTGACAATCACATGATTGATGTCATCACATTTTCTCTTGATTAACTTCAACATCTGCATAAGAGGAAGTCGACAGCGATCTTCAGAATAAAATCTTCACTCATTTCCCCTCAGATCGAGCATGACACATTCAAGGTTGTTCCTTGATTGCATGACACGACATTCATCACATACAACATCAACATCCCTAGAATTAAATCCTCAGATCGAGCACGACAAACTCAAGGTTGTTCTCTGATTGCATTACACACATCGTCGAAGCCAACTGACATACAATTCGTCCCTTGATGAGCACCTACTGAAAGTACCAGAACTGGTGTTTATTTTCCTTTTTTGGTTATTTCAATTCAGAAACTTCTCAAAAGTAGTGAATGCACTGGCAACTGACTCCTGGTTGGTAGAGGATCAGCGAAGGGGATCATACTCCCCATTTCCGGAAACCATGTCAAACAATTCCAAATTCTATTCTGCTCTTAACGAACAGATCAATAAAGTCTTGTAAAGATGTGTAGATATGTATACTAGAGAAAGCGACAAACTGCCAAGAAGTCTAGTGATAATCAATTAATCGGGGTATGTCGCCTGCTCTTTGTAGCCACTTAATGACAACAGCAAAGTGCTGGATAATCAACATGCTCTTGACACCATATGTCACTGCTTCATTTATAGATGACACCGTGACTGGACACTGCTTTCGAAAGGCATGCGTAGTAAAAGGGCTAATACGAAACGAGACACGATAGGGAACCCGAGAACGTCTCCGACAAGACATTGCCAAACCCTCTTGTTTTCTCCTTGACAGTACCGAAGAAAGGAGGGAAAATAGTTGAATGACGTAGTGAAGAGGCTGATAAGCAGGTTTCACAACCCTTACTAACAACAAAGTATTACGTTCTGAGTTGTCATCAAGGATGCCTGAATTCATTTGCTGACACTCATAAATCAGCTTTCATACTCAGTGGCGCTAGGAATCAAGAACACTTCAAACCTGTCGTCGATGAAATACATTTACATACTTCGTACTTCGTTGTTTGATCATAGCTCTTGATAAGGTTTGCAAAACGTGCTCAATGATAGAATAACAAGACTAACTACTTCTCACCATTGCTCATAACTGCAAAGTTCTTGGAGGAGAAGCAAGGAATGGGAAAGCTGGAAATTATTGTGGCTGACCATTGGCAGGTGTATCTACCACCAGATATCAATGCATACACAAGAACACCCTGGCAAGAGGAGTTGATAATATGGACACCAGGATGATAGAGTGTTTCTGCCAATGATATGTCTGTTTTCGGATCTGTTTGCCAATTAGAACAGACCACCAGTGCCATTACTGGTTCCTATAAGAGAAGCACTAGAAAGAGAAGACGGAGATGTACGAACAGACTGAGGGGCAATCAATTTGCTGGCAATCCATCTGCCAATTAGAGTTGTGACCTTGTGTCCTCCAGAGAGAAATGATAATATCGATATCGGATATATCACTTCTTCAGCCCCGATGATAACGATAACATGGTGCAAATCACAAGAATGCTAAACACCTCACTTATCGTAGAAGCACTCTTTAAAAAGAAGGTGTGCCTTCATGAAAACATTAAAGATTGTAATTTGTCAAGCATTTTTGTAGACACCCATCATCATCTCACGAATGATGCAATAACTGGTTGATAACCAGTTACAAAGCTGAAGGGCAATGGCAGTGCTATTGTTTATCCTAAAATTGCCTCACTTCTAATATGTTGTATTTAAGTTAGATCAGAAGTTAAAAGGTTGTCAGTGTAAGGAATAAATTTCCGTCTAGTAATTGGCAAATTAGTTGTCTGATTTTGAGTACCCTTTAATTTAGTCACAATTTACAAAGTCTAGCCTGGAGCATGACATCGACCCATTCTTGTTATTGATTGATAAGAGAGTGGATAGGGAAGATCAATGGATAATGACTCCTCGCTCATTTCGAGGTCATGAAGTAGTAGCCTCATATCATCAGAGTTTGTAAGAGCGCTCCAGTTACAGATTATAGGCATTGGTTATACATGTACACTCCCTGCAGTCCATTACAGCATCAGACAACATCGAGGGGCTTCAGATCTCAAACTTGATTTCATATTATGCCCATCGCCAATTACAAAGTACATTATGCGAAGATTATAGCTTGAGCCATCTTTCTCACAAACCTTCAATCCTCGAGAACAAGATTGAAAGATAAGTGGAACAACCAACAAGCCACACTGAGTCACCCAGATTAACATCAATCATCACCAGCTTGTTCATCAATCAAACAACATGATGTAACGTAATGAGTATTGGTGCAGTACTCACTGTTACAATAAATTAGATATGACTCGCTATTCAAGTCAGGTCAAAAGTCTTAGTCAAGAATCCCAAAGGTTGATCTTCTTAGGCCATTTTTCATGAAACATGAGAAGCATGGAAGTTTTAGTCAGTCAGGGTAGAGTGTCAACTGACAAGAGAAGAGCTCTGACATAACTATCCATCAATCCAGGCTGACATCCCTTACCCCTGATTGGATTAGCCACAGCAGCCGACAGACCACTATCTGGCAACATCGCCATGGTTGATCCCATGAAGCATAATCTAATGTCCATCAGTATTCAATCTCATCTTATGAACCATGATTACAAACTTATCTTGTCAATCTCCACTCATCACATTGGAATAATTGAGCTGCAAGCACTCTTTCTCTTCAATAACGCAGTGATAGGATAGTGTCAGTTGACAGAAGGAAGTGGGAAAGGGCTCAGAAGTGAAGCTGAACTCCATGACCATCCTTACCTCACCAGCAGATGGTGACCCCCTTACCACCAAACCTTTCCATGTGCAACAGGAAAAGCAAGCAGTCTGGGGTCACAAACATTTTCTGTCTACAGTTTCATACTGACCAATTCATTTAAGATCAGTGTACATGAAACTCAGATTAGGGAGTTTGAGATCAGGGACTTATCACGGATCCTACGTATACGGATAGAAATGTTCACAAAATCCGTCCTCTTTCTACATAGTTTTATCCGTATACGTATACGGTTATTTGATAAGTCGCTGTTCTCAACCTCCCTAATAAAACAGTGCAAACCTAGCGACATCTTTCACCGAGACACATTTTTAAGGTCAGCACTCGGATTAAGACAACATTTTAAGGCATAGCCCAAGAGACTGGATTGCGGTATAACTTACCATGCTTTGGCAGTAACACATGTTGCTCTACCTCACTAAAATATCAACTAATTGACAACCAAGGTGCTCAGAAGCTGATTTCACTAAAATGAATTCAAGTTCATGTCAATTAAAAAAACTGTTGATTTGACACTTTCTCTATAAAATGGTCATGATAATTTGATTAGCCGTATCCTTGGTAACCGAGCATATGAATTATCTGACAACTTTCACAACTCGTGTAGCTGTGTGATATCAAAATTAATCCAATTAATTTAAAGCAATGGTATTTCAAATTCACTCAGAATTTGCATCCCTTGTCAGAAGTTTGCTGATGACAGAAACAGGCACAATAATTTCAAGTTTGATTGACGTGCTGAAAAACTTTATCTTTTAACTTCAGTCCTTTTTGTTGTTTTTATGCAATTTACTCTCAGAAAATTTCATTGGCAACTTGGTAAAAAAACACTGCCTTCGCCTGTAAATTAAAACCAATAAATCATCAGATTAAAAAAAAAAAAAAAAAAAAAAAAAAATGAACCCCAAACATTGAAGTATGTAAATTAAGACCAATAAATCATCAGATTAAAAAAAAAAATTTCTAAAGAACCCCAAACATTGAAGTATGTTGAGACTTTCAAAAAATATATAATCTATCACGCCATCCAGAATTAACGAACAATAAAGTGTTGTCTGGTTGTTTCAGGCATAGCAGGGGACAGCTTCTTGATCATCGTTTCTGACACGGAAACAGTTGCCCGGGAGGTAAAATGGACAATCCAGTTTCCAATGACCAACACTGGATAATATTCTGTCCCTGAGGGGGAAACACACGATCGATGTCCATCATTTGTAACCGTGTAGCAGGCGTGTTACCAATGAAGGAAAAGTCAATATCTTCGATCGAAAGATCACCCAAGGGGCAATGTACGAAGAATTAGAAAGGACCAATGTTTTCTTGAGGTTTAATCCTAAGGTAAGGGAATAATTAGGGATTTAAATGCAGGATTCCTTTGATTATGAATCATCAGACATACAGAGAAATGCTAGATATCTGAAGACCTCAATATCTCGCTGCCTCGAGCAACACTGCAAGCTAACACATTCTCAAGATCTGGAATCTAATTGATGGATTGATCCAAAAAGTCGCCTTGTATCTTGGTTCTTTAATCACAAGCAATAGGAAATTCATTGAATGCTACACCCCTAATCCCTCGTGGATAAAATTACTTTGCTCTAATTACACATACCATAGAGTAGCAGAATATCAAGTTATTTGTGGTGCTCACTGATCAACAAACTTTGGAAAAACTGGCAGGATCATTGATGATTTTCTAAATATCTTGATTTCTTCACAACCTCCGCTAATGCAAATGGATGCTTGTTACCTAATGTCTCATTGAAGTTTCATGTGAAATTCACCTCAGCTTCAAGCGTTAACAGTCACAAGTCAAAAATGATGAGGAATGCTTCTCAGAGCGATGCAAATCGGCTAATGACCTCCAGAGGGGTAATGTCGGATTCGGGTATTGATTTCGAGGCTTGGATGTGGAAGATATTCCATGAATTTGGAATGGCATGTTAGTGCAGGATGCCCCACTATCACCTCACAACAACCACAACCCCCTTGTATCTCGTTTTTTCCCGGCATTGTCATTTTAAAATGTTTGAGTGAACTTTTTGCTTGGCTTTGATGGCTTGATGGTGATACGACATGTGTCTGAATTGATTTTTATCTAGTATAACTGGTGAGGTCATAGTCTAGCCGATGATGAAGTTAGAGATATGCAAACTGTGCTGACTGAAGACGATACTGCAAAGATGTTAAAACACTGAAGAAATCATTATACAAAACTGCCTTCTCCAACGAAGAATGCTTCTCTAACATCATACATAATATCTATTTCCATCATGAAAATGGATCTTCCTTCTCAGATGACCTTTTTATGTCTTTTTCCCATCAATTTGACTATACTCTGCTAGAGCCTTCGAATGAAGCAACGCAATCAAATTCCTTATAAACGCAATCCACTAAGGATGCAACCATGGCAAATCAAATCATCCTGTTACCATCGCTGAAGTAATAAGAGATTCCAACAATACAAAATAAATTAAAACTTCAACAGCATACCAGCCATTAAGGGATTT
This sequence comes from Lineus longissimus, assembly GCF_910592395.1. NCBI lineage: Eukaryota > Metazoa > Nemertea > Pilidiophora > Heteronemertea > Lineidae > Lineus > Lineus longissimus. The sequence continues at coordinate 27,376,067 of NC_088310.1, forward strand.
TCTAGGCACCAAATGAGATAATGGACTTCAAGTGGTTTCTGTTAATGGAACTTAGAGACGTATTATGCACTCGCTATACGAGACATTTCACAACACACAAACCAATGAAAAAGCCGGGAGTGAATAACACTGTGTCTACAAACAATTTTGCAGTTCGACACCCTCATTGGATCCTAAGTGAGGTGTCAGCCAACAACACAGACATGCTATTTCATGATTATCAGATATGCCCAGAGGGAATCAAGTACTATAAAACCCTCAGAAACGCTTGCCATACCACCTACTGTATCAAACTGATGAAATCAATACAGTAGTGAACTTGTGATGGTCTCGCAATCGACAATCATGCCATCTATTCTGGTGTTACTAAACATCTCGTACTGAATAAGTGTCCTAAAGCAATTTCAATTGAGGAAGGGCAGCCCCAATCCGCACATGGGAGAAACGTATTGATAATAGAGCTGACGAAAGATCAGTTTTTACCTCTTTTTTGATTCGAATCACCTCCATCATGCCAGAGTATCTGAGTTGCAGCAGTACAAGTTCATCACTAAAGCACTGCGGACGTTTCTCTTCATTTGGTTTCACACATTTCACATACCTAGAGAACATAAGAGAGATTTTTAGTTTCACCCATTATTTGGAGAGACTAGGTTCAGGTCCATTTTAACCAAAAGGCATGATAGAGGCTCTGACATTGACCCAGATGGTCGTGGTTATATTGACTGATGATAAAACTACTACACCGACTTGGCCCTCGTCGGAACGGCAGTTACTGATGAGAGAAATCCTGCATCATCCAGGAACCAGATGAGGCTCAATAAGACGCCGAAACCATGCATTTCTTTCAGTGGGTGCAGGTTGGCAACCAGCGACCACGTGCAACACCCCTTCACAACCACATTTTGGCGGGACGACACATCACATCCTAGAGACGTCACAACCATGTCGCATCCCACCTCGACGTCACGTCCGCAAGAGACTGACGGCAGCTCTACAACAAACCCATGCAGTGAACAGATCCTGCTCTGATGAATTACGTCAGTCCACGGTCATACCTCGACTCAAGCAGACGTGCTTTGAATTTTCTCTCATTTTTCTGCGTTTTCAAAATATCATCCAGGAACCACACGTTTTTCCTCCCAAATTATCAATGGAGCTTTTAGGGGTGATTTTCAGTTCCTGAGTAAGCTTATAAGAGATCTACCATAGTAGTACTACATGAAGTCTGACAATGAGTTTTTGATAATTGACATACCATGGGTTGGTAGTATCGAGCATGTCAACTAAAGCTGACAGTTGTTGACGGAATGTATCTCCAACAGTTGGTTTCGCCTTTGACCCTCGAGGCAATGAGCGTTTACCGCACACTGAGTTTAACTTTCTATCCAGCAGATCCTACAACGGAAGAAAGAGTTACAATTCAAATGATTAATCCAGAATCAGTGTTTCACCAAGCGAAATAATGACGTGACAAGACGTTTTAATAACTCCCAAACCTAAAATACCCCAAGCAGTCCAAATAGCCCCATCATCCAAACTCGTCCATTCTTGATTCGTCCAAAGAAACTGATGAAGACAGTTACTTCCAAAGGAGTAGCAGTGCATTAGTAAGGAGTGTTTCCATACCTGATATCGGGACAGTTCCCGCACAAAAGGGTTCTTCGCCACCTGCATCAGCTCTGTGAAGCCATCCTGTGGTGAATCTTTGTTCTTATCGAGGAAGCCCAAGACGCAGTAAGCCACTGGCCCTGCATAATGTTTGATTGTAAATTCAACCTCCCACCTCCTCTGGTCAGACCCTTTGAGGTAGCAGGGGTGATCTTCAAACTCTGAGTGCTGCTTGTTTACGTAGGTCTGATCAGAGGCCTGGAAACAAGGATATACGTTCAGAATGATTTTAGATTAAGCAGCAGTTTAACAACCCATTTAATAAACTCAACCGAGAAACAACTCATTCATCACACTCATTAGAAATGTGTTTCAGATATGAAAGTGGTTGATTGATAACAATACCTTATCTCGAAAAACCTTCTGAACAAAATCCACTTGCCTGAGTTTCATGTTACTTTGACAGATTTAAAGCTAATTTAGTTGCCAGTTCTATAGTTTACCGGTAAGTGGCAGACGTCAACACATTTTTATAACAAAGAGTAAAGTTATCGACATGATAACATCAGGATGATCGCTCGAGAAGGCATCTAAACATGTGTCTAATCAGTTCTAAACATACGGTGGTAGATACACAGAGGCTCGGAATCAGAAGAAGGGTGGACATCTCTTTAGGCGTGTACAAACAGACAATTTCTACAGGGCAGTACAGGAAGCATTTTGCCTCACTAATAGCTGGTACTGCTCTTGTACAGGCTCCCCCATTGTGATCCAACAGACTAACAGTAAATAGACTTCACATTCTAAGACAGTGATTTTAGTAGTTATGAGTAACGTCGAACAGAAAGTTGTTTGGTTTTGCCTCATCTACACACTACATAGAAAGGTGCATGAACTAAGACCAGTGTCTTGGACAATGACGACATAAACAAGTGGAAGTAACCTGTGGAAACCTGCATTCTTCATCCAATATCTTCAAGATACATCTGGGAGGCTGGAAAGTAAAGGAATATTTAATCAGTTCAAGCAGCAAACCTGTTAACTTTCAGGACTTTATTTATCCCTGAAATAAGGAAGCTTTCAATCTAAGGGAGGGAGCGTTGCTTCCAGCCAGAATTGTCCAACTACGTTCAAAAACTACTTTGTCAAATGAATATAAGTGTATTCTATTCAACCCCTATGTTTCTTCATTGAAATGGCAAGAGAATATACAAGATGCCTCACACTAACTGACTGAGCCTCACCTTATCAACAAGCTCTACACAAGGCGTATTATCAGTAAAGTTGATGTGAGCAAATTCTATCTCCTCCTCTTCATACTGAAAGAAATAAACAATTAACATTAGAATTATCAAATCACTTCACTAAATTCTGAAAAACAATCAAATGAAGGGGAACAGGTCTTTTCAATCCAAGGTTTTATTCATGCTTTTAACAGTCAAGTGAACAACATAGAATGCTGGTCAAATCGTAATCAGCACGCAGATGACTCAATAGTCGCCCTGAAACCTTGCAAAAGACTTCACAGTGCTGCTATCTGCTAACAAAGCATGTAACAGAATCAACAGGTCGCCTCATCCCAGAGTCGGATCACATTGCTCCTTAACCGACAGTCACCATAGAAACAGCACTCTAACAGAATCCTGACCGGACTGAACGAATCCCAACATGATAAGCTGCAAATCTAGCAATGACAGTTTTCTCATTCGTGGTCTTCAGGCCGCACGTTGGTGATAATTAGAGAAGGAATGGGTTTGCTTACAACAATTCTGAGATAGATGGGGAATTGGCCATAACAACACATCCTGGAGTCTCTGATGGCCCCTGTACTTCTACATTCTGATTTCTACATGTCATGGTCACTCTTCTATGTCTGGGAATAAGATAAACACGCTATCCGTCAGTTAATTTCATGCCTGTCTCTTTTTGTGGTGGCAAGCCATCCACAGTGAGATTGGCCAAAACTACTGAGCAATCTGGGTTGCCTCAGATGGATCCACAAGGAGTATGTCAATACTTGTAATAATCATGAGAAATGCTGAGCTAAGCAATTTCTTAATGCTACATTCTAATACTAAGAATGTTAGCAGATACAGAAGTACAGACAGAGTATGACAAGATTTTTTTGTTCTGCCTAGAAACTACAACAGGGTATCAGTGGCATGATGGTTGGAGGAAGCAGTGGGTCGGATTCTCAGAAGGATCACTGCTCTTTCATCTTAGTGTCATATCGGAAGACACCAAGCTTTTGGCATTCATAAGTTGAGTACAAATGCCTGCCTACCACGAATGTTCTGCCTAGAAACCACAACAGGGTATCAGTGGCATGATGGTTGGAGGAAGAAGTAGGTCGGATTCTCAGAAGGATCTCTTCTCTTTCATCTTAGTGTCATATCGGAAGACACCAAGCTGTTGGCATTCATAAGATGAGTACAAATGCCTGCCTGCCATGAATGTGGCCAAGGATGAGCATCTCCAAGTGGAGTGAGACTTTCACTTGCTCAATGCAGCTCTGGCTCAATGAGCCTTTCAGCTTTAGTGACAGCAGACTTTTTAACTATAACCACATACTGTACCAGAACATAAATGCCTTCATACACTGATGGTGATAGGTATGGAGGCAATGAGTACTAAGCTTTAGTAATAAAGAAAACTTACTATCATCATCATTATTAGAGAAATGTTAGGGAACAAGCATTGTCAATCACTATAAGATTTCCAAATGCAAATGATAGATTTTTCACAGCAAGGCAGAATTCAATTAAAGACTAATTAACTTTTTCAATGCCACCAACTCAAGATTGAAAAACATTGTTCCCAATGCTATCAATAATCCGAGATTGATTTGAATTTTTATGGCATTGGCTTCAGGTTTTCGATTGCCAATAACACTACTGGCATCCCCCTAGCACTATTAAGGACTGATCGTGCATTCTAATCACCGCTAGTCAGGGCAATTTCTCTACTCATATTATTAACTATTTTCGAGTTGACATCACAATATTGCCATCATTAAGAGTGCAGAAGACAGGTACATGTTAGATCCTTAGACAAGCACCTTTCAATTGCAAAAGGTTCTCAAAATAGTGTCCTAAAATGTGTTATTACCAGAAAGAGAATGATAGCAAGTGCTGGCTATCTGTTTCTGGTATCGCCTATCAAACCTTAACTTAACTCTCTGACGAGCTCAGCATCAACCTGGTCCTGGTCCTGTTTAACCCCTTTGGAAATCAAGAAAACAATGTACACCTCAAGTCATTTGCTTGAAGTTAAAGACATGAAACCAATTCACCACCTCTACCACAGTTTCAGTTGATACAACTCAGAACAGCACTATCAATGTCACATCAACAGGTCCCTGAACCCCATCATACCACAAATACGTCACCAAAAAGAAACTGATATTCCACACCAATGAACAATAAGTTCCCAATGTTTCTCTGCCTGTTTTTTAGCTTTTAAAATCCCCTCATTGGAACCATTAGACTCCTAGGGAGAATAAAGGACAGGAACATATTGAATTCACGATATTGCTCGAGTGAACTCTTATGTCACATCATCATTTCTCAGATTCCATCACCCGTAATGGAATGCTACGATCTCAATGAAAGAATTTGTCAGAACAAGGTCCATCTCCTTAAGTACTTTTACCCAATACTCACATTTTATTGAAGTTGAAGTGCGGTTAACTTGGTTGACAGACTATCATAGGAGGAAGTCAACAGGGGCATATATTAAGGGATGAATTAACACATGGAGTAAGCTGCAGATTATCAAAGGGTTTCATGGTCTATTTGAAATGCACTAACAGCTTGGCAGTTGATGGGAACGTGCCACCTCGTTACCTTCGCTCTGAATCTCAGGACCTTCTCACTTGCAGGAAATATAGACTGAAAACATTTGGAGGTCGAGCATTTGCCACTATAGCACCTCAACTGTGGAACTCTCTTCCCCCCACCCTGAGAGCTACAACGGATGTCTCAACCTTTCGCAAAGAACTCAAGACCCTTCTTTTTAATATAGAGCTCACCAGCGCCGGTGAACTTTTGTTTCAAGTGATACAGGCGCTTTACAAATAACAATTTATTATTATTTATCAGTCAAGTAACTTTGAATGCTGATCCACAAAAAATGCAGCAAAAGCGTCCCTGTCATGAAACAACTACCCTTTGAATTTAGGAACACTGCCAATTATATAGGCCTAGAGAGGGTTTCCAAATTCAGGATCATTCACTGCAGGTTTCAACGTTCTTGAACTACTTCCCATCGTGTAATCTGTTGACCTAACGTGTCTCACGGCCTTTTAGTATACCTACCAAACGTTGTTCCATGGCAAAGACATACTGATTAAAGAACAGGTGGAGCTTCTCATTTGTATAGTTGATACATAGTTGCTCAAAACTGTTAACCTGAAATGAAAATGAAATAATAAGTACAACCTTTAACATCTTGGCATCAGATTATGAATACAGTGGAACCCCAGAGGAACCCTCAGAGTTGAATTTTTTCATAAGTTCAAAATTCTTAAAAATTTCTCTTCATTTTGAGCAGAAAAAAAATCAAGTGAAAAAAATTTTGGGACTTGAAAAAAATTTCATCTGTAAGCATGACTAATTGGCCGCAACCAATTTTTTAGCAGAAATCAAGGCAGCATTTGTCTTTTCACGGCAATTAGGCCCTTTGGTCGGGTTAGAGGGGTGAATTTGGACATTTGGACTGCCCAATCCAGTGGTGTGGTCTGGGTACCGGGGTGGTCGTGTTACCGGGGGCCTTGTAATGGTGAATAGAGAGGAAACCATTCGGGACCGGAGATTCTTGGTCGTAAGCACAACAACTCCCTTTAGAGCAAGAAAAAAATTGTGATGTGAAAGATGTCTGCTTCGAATATTGATTTACCAAATCAAATGTCGTCGATCTTTCTAGTCAAGGAAGCAGGAAATTGGAATTATTTGTCAGTCTGGAATCAACTTCAAAATCAATACTATTACATCCAAGTTCTTGACGGTGATTTTTCGTCGAGGTCTCCGTCAGTCCTAAAAATCGATGTACAAATTAATTTGAAATGTTTAAATCTGAGATTAGATCTACCCAATACTAAACCAATCACGAAATCACTATCAGTGAAAAAACTATCTGTGATTAATAAACTAGCCTATATCTTGTTTCATTTTCAGTTTTTGCTGGACAACTCATAGATAGGGGAGACACCAAATCAAAATCGTTGGGACTTACAAATGCTGTGCTTATAGAGGGGTGTACTAGTAACCAAGGTCATGTTGAATGGAAAAGGCAAATATGTCCTTAAAAGGACATCAAGATGTCGAGTCATTAAGCAAAGCATTTAGCAGTTAATAGAATTTGTCATCAAGCATAGCAGAATTGAACTCCTAGAGTAGTCAAATTAGTGTCCCATCAAAATGCTAATCCAGAGAGAGCCCCTGTACTAGAATAATCATTGTCTTAATGTAATTATAGACTGGTGCCAACGTCAGAACGAGTTAAACAACAAATCAACTTCACTGACTGAAAGTTGTAAACTGCAACTTGATAAATTTTTCAACTCATTATCTAATAAAGAGGATGAAAAGCACCTGTGACCATGCAGATGACGTTCAATGCTTGACTTCGGCGGGAGCGACTACCGCGATCATTCTCCATCGAGTACCGTGGTGCAGAGGAACAGAGTAACTGGCTCTCTTAGAGGACATGGGTTTCAACTCCAAGCCACATCACTACTTATAAGAACCCTTCTAGTCGATATATTGTTATGCATTTTGTAGGTGCCATCTGATAGTTAGATAGTACCCAAGAGAGCCTTCCCACTTTGTTGACTCATTCTAACTCTGATGAATGAACTCCTGCTATATATGGTGCTAATCATACTTAACGATCAGTCCATTAGCTAGGCCACTTGATAAACATTAAAACAGCCTTACTCACAGGATCTTTCACTACGCTTACTACGTTCAAACAAATCCCACTGAGGAGTAATTAGAATACAACCATCGAGTAATTATCTTCAAGATCTTGATGGTACTGACTCCTCAGTAAAATAAATATTGGATTAGAGATATAGATTATGATTCTATATCTTAGAAAGCTAACATGGACCATCTAAGTGCCTTTGTCATCCAACCATAGAAGCTAACACCAGCAGAATGTGAAATCAGCAGATGAGCACATATAGTTTTTTTCAAGCTTGCTAAGGTCTTCTTTCAAGAGGTGGTTGTTGTATAGTACCCCCAGGTATATGGCACGGCTTAACCCGCTGGCCATGAGGGAATTCCTTTATGGCCCAGTGGTTGGCGTGTTGGCCCCAGAGTGGAAGTTAAGCAACGTTGAGCGCAGTCAACCTTTGGATCGGTGACCGGCGCGTATAATACATCTGGCAGACCTTCCCACACGATGCGAGCTCTGGATTTGTAGTTCGGTACTGAGACGCATGAAGCGCTAAGTAGGATCGCGGACGATCCATCTCTGTCCGAAGGGGGAATGATGTATAGTACCCCCAGGTATATGGCACGGCTTAACCCGCCGGCCATGAGGGAATTCCTTTATGGCCCAGTGGTTGGCGCGTTGGCCCCAGAGTGGAAGTTAAGCAACGTTAAGCGCGGTCAACCTTCGGATCGGTGACCGGCGCGTACAATACAGTTGTCGGCTATGTCAGATACCTCGGTTGTTGGCCAAGCCCCAGTCAACAGACTCTTGGTGAAATGCCCCACACCGACCTGGAGATACACTCAGTCCACAGCAGCACTGCCAAGTGTCACAAGTTCTGCACTCCTTTGCACTATGCAGAATATCTCACTTCATCTCCTAAATCTTCTACTTGTGGAGTTATATTACACCAGAGACGGTCGTTGTGAGAGAGCAAATATTGACCAGTCAACAAACTCTTGATGCGCCATTCTCACATCACCCTATCCCCTATACCAATATGGCAATGACCTATAGCCAGCAGTTAATATACCCTCACTTAACTATGTATTCTTTGCTCTTCAAATCAAGAGAAACCAGACTGTATGATTTCGTTCACTGCCTTCTTGTCGCTTTGGTTTTATCTTACCAGGGACTGCTCGTTCAAAGTTTGTTTAGCCTAGCTGCCATTTGAAAGGCAAAGAAGCGAGACTGTCTCTGTCTAAGGGTTGCCAACATTCGTGATTCAAACAATACACTGTCTGATCAAAGACCTCATAGGGCATTGACCTACAGACTTGTCATCATGATAAACAATTCTCCATGGATTTTGTGCACTATTCAACACCAGTATCAGTGACATTCAATTAAAAAGTTGTCTGATTGAAGACGTCTTTGGGCAACTAAGGTTGCTCATCATGATTAAAGATTTAAAGATCATTCAATATTCCCCCAAGACTTTTTACACCCCATTCTACACCAGCTCCAGCATTTGCACTGGGCCATTTGATAATCTGAAAAAAGTGACACAATATCTGGCGAGTGCCAACGTTGTGGAAATAAGCTGAATCATGGCACAGGAAATTAACTGAGTAAAGATTTGCGGAAGCTTTGGTGTTGGACCATTTTGACTTCTTTCACCAGTGATTTATGGACAATGGAGACAGAGGTAAAGCAAGATAACTATTTATTCCATACTCTATCTGTCAAAGGACAGGCAAACAAAGAGAGAAAGCTGGATCATTGCTTATTCTAGGGTTTCTTTTTTCCTCCTTTTTTCATAACCAAAACCTCAAATTGGGATTGCGGATTGGGGCATGGCAACACTGTATACAACTAAATTAAGAAACAGTGTAGGTGAGTATAAGCACAAATCTGGATTCACAATTTACATGAG